>NC_136423.1:174936250-177883750 GCF_052625555.1 Lactuca saligna
GTTTTTTAATGTGTAGATTTAAAAAAAGTTGTACACAACTACAAAAGGGGAATTTCCAACTACAAAATCCGCTAGTGACCCGTTGGAAACAGTAGTTACCGAGATATATATCCAACGGAACAATAATCTGTCAACAGAAACGCATTGAACAATTAATGGGTTTAAAGTAGTAAATCAAAAAAAAAAAAAAAAAAAAAAAAGGATATATCACAACAGAGTTATATAGCCATGACTACAGTTACAAGTTCGTTAAAGTGTTGGTGCTCTTTTCATTGCTTTTTGTATGTTTTTCCCAAATTTCACGTTCAAAGTAAATAAGGGACATATGTTTGCATTATGGTACACCTCATATAGAAGTAGCCCTTTGGCCCCTCTTTTTGAAATATCGGTACAATAATATTGTCCCAATGGGGGAAAACAAGATGTCTAATAGGAGATTGTGTGCTTTTGACTTTGTATGTATGTTACACAAGGACAACATACACGAGTAACACATTTTCCAGAAAAACTCATCATTGTACGTTATGTTCGGACATGTACTTGTTTTTTTATTCAAAAAATTTAGTTATGAAACTAAAAATCTATAAGAAAACAATTAAAAGTTAGGGTAAATTACATGAATGGTCCCTATGGTTTGGGGTAACTTGCGTATTTGATCATTAATTTATTTTTCTAACTCGGAAGGTCCCTACTGTTTGTGTTCCTTACACGTTTGGTCCCTGTCTTACATAAAAATTGAATTTTTCCCTTTATTTTTTAATTTATTTAAATAAACACACCATCACCTCCACGCCATCACCTTACCTTACTTACCCTACCATTTTTTTATTTAAATAATTGTTTTTTTTACGTAAGATAGGGACCATACGCGTAATAAAAACAAATAATAGGGACCAAGCGTGTAGCAATAACAAATAGTAGGGATCTTCTGAGTTAAAAAAATAAGTTAGGAACCAAGCGTGAAAATTATCCCAAACCATAGGGACTATTCGTGTAATTTACTCTAAAAGTTAATGATTTCATGATATATTTTTGCTGTATGTAACACCTTTTCGGCAAGTAAATGTTAGAAAAAGTGAGTACTGATGTATATCAATAAGTATTTCAATATATCTTTGGAACGTGTATGCTTATTTTCCAAAATTTGTAATTTCAATTTTATAGTGTTGGGTATATGAAATTAGATATGAGATAATCCAAGAAATTATTATCTAGATTTCTGGCAAAATCTAATATACAAAACACAAGTACTTTGTTACTACTATATTTTTGGAGAAAGAAAGTCACACAATTTTATAATTAGTGAAGAAGAGAGTCTAGACAAATGAAATCATATATGTGTAGGAATTAGACAATTCATCTCAGTTTGTTTTTTTAGGAGCCAATTAATTTATCTAGAAAAATGACAAATAAAAATCACTTTTATAATATGGATCTTGTAATGGGTTTTGCCCCTTGTAATCAACTCGCCAAGGATGATGCCCCTTAGAACTCACTAGGGGCTGTGCCCCTAGACTCGACATCTTGAGATGAATTCAGCTTAGGTGAGTGTCCAATCAACATGCGGTCGCATCTCATAAATTTACTATATATCATAAACTAATCTCATTATATCTCCAATCAATCAAGATCACATTAAATGTTTGATAACGCTAAACCTACTGAAAATAAGAAAATGATACGATTCATATAACTAGTATAATGTTGAAATGATTGATAGGTTGTGTAGTCTAATGAAAAGAATATTGATAGGGTTTCATTATTGAATCAATAGAGAATACAATTACAATAAAAGGGAAAGACGGTATATTTAGGAAATGTAAAACCTAGCTATCTGGCTAAATGGCCAAACATGTCAGAAACCAGAAAAAGTATAATAACTTTATTATGCTAACATGTCCCCTCAAACTCATAATGGGACAACAATAAGCATTGTGAGTTTGACATCCTGAAAATGAAACTAAGGAGAAGTCAAGGCTTTTGTAAATATATCAACACTTTGCATTATAGATAGAATATGGAAAAAGGGAAAAAGTCTCATGCTGAAAGTGGTGACTAGTGAAATGACAGTCAATCTTAATATTTTTGTTTGTTCATAAAACATTGAATTTTTGGCAATCATTATTGTACTCTCGTTGTCACAGTGTAAAGAGGTGCGCTGAGAATATGACCACCCATGTCTACAAGAAACCATTGTAACCACACAATCTCGCAAGTAGTAACAACCATAGCCTCATACTAAGCTTTTGTAGATGATGGAGAGACAACATATTGTTTGTTACTTTTCCGTGAAATCAACGAATGTCCAAGAATGATACAACACCTAATAGTAGACTTGCAATCATAAACATTGATATCCCAGTCGGCATCACTATAGACATGGAGCTCAAGAGAGGAAGTAGAAGGAAAACTTGATTGTAAAACTAAGTACCACGAGGATATCTCAAAATACAAAGAACAACTCCCTAATGAACCGTGGAATGAATATTGACAAACTGACTAACCAAATGAACTTCATGAGTAATACCTGCCCAGTGATCGTAAAATGGACCAAAGTCCCTATAATGGTACGATAAAGGATCAAGTTTGACAAGGGAGCACTGTTAGTTGAAGAATACTTGACATTACTCTCTAGAGGGGTATCAATTCTTTTGTTATCCGAAATTCGTGTGTTGTGACAACTCGAAATTTATTCCGTCATTTTTAACCCCTTTTTCCGTTAATAAGCCTCGTTTTATTTAACTGTCCATTAACTTTTAGACTGGTTACATAAATCTTGAAAAAGATCTGGAATGAAAATGGTACATGCGGAACCCACTCCACAAGATACATCCCTCTGTGGGTTCTTCAAGGACTTTTCGGCATGCAGAATGCCATAGAACAATCCTTGATAACCCAGATAATGTTAGAGAATCGACCCGAGATCTAACTTGTCCAAACTCAATCAAAATTCCAAAGTGGTACAATTCCTAACATCCATCTAGTAGTAATAGAAGATGACATACCTGCAACATTTGTAGGAATCCTAATCACCTTTTTCTAACATGACCAACCCCACTACCCTATAGCAGCCTAAACCTTTGGAGCGATAAGCTCCCTTGTGCACTTTCCCGTATGTGTTGCACTGACTCCGGCCCTACTGGCCTTTCACACGATAATCAGAAGTCTTGGGTCTCTTCCCGGGACCCCAACTATATGCACCTGGCACAACCCTCTCTTCTTAAAGTGCCCCAAATCTATCTCGCATCCTTGGACTTAAAGTAATTGTTGGGTTATGAGCATTCTAACACTCCTAAGTGTACATGCAACCCTAAATACCTTGGATCTATGTTTTCTCTATTATACATGCGAATATGAACATCCAAGGTATTATCCTAATCTAGCATACAAAATATCAATATAACAAGATAGAATACATACCTCTTTAATGGTGCTTGTCTTCATGAAGCTTGAGTGCTTAGTGCCCCAAGTGTGACACCTCAAATGGTTCACACAACACCAAATACACTTGGAATAACTTAGAGAGAAATTAGAACACTTCATGAAATCGTGTAGCCCTCATACATACACATAATGTTAGTCGTGATTTCTTGAGCCATGGGTTTCTTTTATATGGTGGCTATTAGGGTTACACCATGTAACTCATGACTTTACCCATTCCTTATGCTCCATGGATTTTAACCTCCATGGAGTATCCATGGGTCACCCCATGGACTTAGTCCAACATAAGGAATCTTGGATCACAAGCCCACACATATAAGAATGAATGATTTACACAATCAACCCATATATTTAATTAGTCTTCTTTTGATCACTTAATTAATTCTAGATTAATTCTTGATCAATACTAATTAAATAATCTCATTATTCTTATTATTAATATACTAGAACTTATAATATATTAATAACCGTAAGTGTCTTATTTCTCTCATTATAGTCTATCCAAGTGCATGATGCCATGCAACCCAAATGGACCATGCCGGGTCGGGTCAAGTCTTACCAATTATAGTTATGGACTTAGACATTAATCCAACAGTCTCCCACTTGGATAAGTCTAAAACTATTATTGCGTATGACTTCAGGAACCAACTAGCAATCGTAGCTCTCAAAAACTTCTGTCGAACTCTGACCTTGTAGATGAACTCTGATCTTTGTCAATGACTTGTCCATTAGATAAGGGATCATATATTCCTCCATTCTAGATATGATATGGACTGAGACATGGATTATAATCATTCTCTCTGTCCATTAGTTGTTTCCCGATTTCCGATTTATGACGACTGACTAATTGAACAAATCAAATCAGTCCTGGCCCGGCCGAGCACTTCCATTTGTCATCATCAAATCATCGAGGGGCCCACAGATATCGCTTTTATCCCGAAGGTAAAAGGAATGGATAAACTTCGACTCATATGGCTTGTTCTACTACTTATTGAATCATACACAAAGACACGTTTTATAACATCGAGTTACCAATGCGTTTCGTGTAATCAATGTACTATCAACTCATAGTAACAACTCATATCTCTAGGTTTAAAGAATATAAGATATTATCGTCTCATGATCACTCGTGATAAAATCCATGAAGTGATTCCAATGAGCACGGGTTGAATCCAATACTCAGAACTTATGAGCACTCATGAGTGTTGTAGCCCTTTGTCCAACATCTTAGACCTCCACAAGCCAACTCATGACAGTCTTAATTCATATCTACTTCCAACATATGACCGACTGTGGATGGTTTGAATAACTTAGTCATTCCGGAAGAATAACCTAGTTTATTCGGGAAGTCAAAACATGCAAAGTGAAACACAATAATAATTGAATCCAATATGGTCTCAGAACTTATGAATATAAATAAAACTCCTTTTATTTATCACCATATGATTACACATTATTCATTGTATATTGTTTCAGCTATCAACATTATTCTTGAATTTAAAACAATAGTTGTCCCATGCTCCAAGCATGCACACTATGTTTTTCTAAACAATAGTCATGCCATACACCAAGTATGCATAATATGTTTGACTATGATCTTTATTTTGTGAACTAGATCAAATGAACATAACTTCAATGATTCTCTTTTCACACTCCCAAATCCTTACTGCAAATGCAAGAATTCCAAATTCATGTCATTTACTGAAATCTGTTAGATTCTAAACTTATATGCATTGATCCTCTTGTAATGATTATGCACAAAGTCAGAAAGACTTTAACAACAATCATTACAGAGCATTCCAAAGGAGATCAAGTCCTTGGAACCATCCTTCTTGCATTAAGTTTCCTTAATCTTACACAGATTGAAAATTCTAACTTTGAAACATTTCCGAATTCATTTTGACTATCACTTCTGAACAAGAGTTGCCTCCTTACAGATTATGTCAATATGGTCCTTCCAGAATTATCACTATACTTCCAACTGTCCTTGAGCAACCAATCTTTGGTAACCCTTAGATTGTCCTCGACAATTGTTTAATCCTTTTAGTCATATCCAGTTCTAAACCTTTTCCCTTCTTAATGCCCTAGACATTTGGAAAATTTTAGAAAGGATGAATATAGCACATGTAATCGATCCTATATCCGAAGCATATGGGACAGATTCATGATGTCTCACATAAAGACTAAACCAGTCTTTTGCTATAACATTTCCATTTCAATTTGCCAAGTTCTCATAATTCAGATTATGAAAAGGGATGCCGTAATCATAATCGAATTTAAGAACGCAAATAATGGACCCATATACAGAATTTCCTTATGTTGAGCCATTCCAACATGAAATTCATATATATCCTTGACTAAATGATTAAAACCTCACGATCTAAGCTTATAGATTTGAGATAAAGTATAATTTCCTCTCCTTTAATTATAGTAAAACAACTTTTTCCCAATTGAAACCTTTTGTTTTCTATAATTAACATTGCTAGCTTGCAATACTTATCGTAATTATCATGCTCCCACTAACATGATGATTATTAGCATAACACTGATGCTCCCACTAGCTTTGACATCTACTCAGAAAACTCGACTTCTAGAAATCAATACTTTATTGACTTTCTGACCAAAGTTCAGATTTCTAATACTAGATTGTTTTGATAAGACTTTATCAAAAAACATACACCTTCCCTTAGATAGCACATTTGTGTGTCTAAACAATTATGAAGAGGGATGCCGTAATCATAATGGTTAGACCTTTTTGCCACTTCTCACAAGTCCAAGTTAGTGTGCCGGTAAACCACACACGCTCCACTAACGACTTTGAGAATGCAAATATCACAATTGCTATCTAACTAAAATCTACTTAGTCAAAGTGTTTCCTCACCATCATTTTCATGAATCGGAGAGAAACCTTATGACACTTAGATTTAATGGTGTACGTGTTCTTATCCATGTGAATTGTCATAACCATAGTCACAAGACAAGGATAATGACAAATCCAAACTCATATGGACTGAACTCAATCTTAATTTCTTGCCACCTGGTAGCTCAAGGGCCTACCATTGCTTCCAAGTTGTTGTGCAACACATTGAGAGCTCTAAGAACTCATATGCAAAGCCAACTTTAACTAGAATGGGCACAGAATATGTCAACACGATAGGTTATAAACCTTAAGTCGTGTGCTAGTGAAGAACTTTAGGTTTTATTCTTGATTAGTTCTTGAGAATTTCAAGACCTTTAAGACTCCCACTATCCTCTTGACCTATAAGACTCCCTTGTCAAACATCCAAGAGATAGTGTGGATTCTAACCAAGACAAACACTTCACACAATTGGCCTAAGTTGGTCTTTGTTTTATCCAAAACATCACAACTTACCAATTTCAAATGTACAAGAGTAGAAAACTTTTACTCTTACATTTGACACGTGTTTTTAAACCTTCTTAAAGACATGTCACTCAAATTACAATCTTGGAGTATGACTCTAAGACTTGTATTGGAACGAAGTATGACTCATCTTCTTGATTTAACCATTTCAACAATTCAAGATCCCTTCTTCTTAGTCATAAGAATGCACTAAGACTTCCTTAGAGAACAAATTTTGATATAGTTTCTTAATCATTAAGATGATCACAAAACTGATACTAAAGTACTCTCCCATCTTTTCAGATTGAGAAACTTTTATCTTTCTGCCTAAGTTGATTCTTCTTATTCGCTCTGCCATACGTTGGAACCTTTTCCAATGTCTCAGAGTTACACTTACGCTTGTAAGTATAATCATATTTACTAAGCTTTAGTAAACTATGACGAATAGCCTTATATCTTTTGTGGTGGACTTAATCAGTGCACATGCCTATGTACTTGATCCCTTAGTCCATTACTTTACTCACACATCCATGTGAATAAGTAATTAGTCTTAATTTTTCCAATACTTGAAAGTTCTCATTCATCATGCTATACACCTTGCATGATTCCAAGTTCCTGTCCAATTGAAACTTGGGTGATGAGAATCTTTCCTTTATTTGATAAATTTAGACATTACCACAAATGAAAGAATCAATTTCATACTTCCACTCTTGCTATTAATGGAATCATATAAGCAACAATTTTTCCTCAAATGCCATTGTAAGGATATTTCTTTTATTTTAAAACTATGCGGAAAATCTTATCCTTACAATCCATATGAAAACTTGTTGTTATCTATTCCTAAGTAATATCTCATAACTCCTAAGAAGTAGCTCAAGAATCCGATTTTTCAAACTACGCGATAGAAATCCATCTATGCGATCAGATTCAGCATATTCTTTCTTTAAGTTCCTTTACTTTTCTTTGATTCTTAAAACATTACCATGTGACCCAGTCACATCATGTATCAGGAATCTCATAATAGAAACTTAACAGAGTTAGATAGTGGACTTTACCTGAAGTAAAGTCAACCTTATTGACTTTAACATCCTTAGGTAAATTAGGCAGCTTCGCAACTAATGACCCTTCCTTTGGCAGTATAAACATATGGACCCTTTGATAATGGTACACGAGACTATCACAGACTTAGACTTTTCTCTTTACCATTTGGTCAATCGAGTTGACTATGGCTGATCCCTTTTCATTGGGAAGAGAATGTTTTTCTGGATTTCCTGTGTCACTTATTGTCAAAGTCCATAAAGTTTCAGGAAGTTGATCTTAATAAATAGATAAGATCATTAAGGGTCTTGTCATAGTCTATTTCATAGGTGTCCCAAAGGAACTCACTATGTGACTTAGAAAGTGATTGAACCACCAACTTTCTCAAGACATTGACACCCAACTCTCCCGGCTTGTCAATATGTGACTACATCTCCAAGATGTGATCACACCTAGACCTTGTCTTGCCAATAGGGCTTGAGTGACCTTAAACTTTTCAAGAACTTGTGGGTTAGGGAGAATAATTGGAGGAGGAGAGAGAAGTATGATATCCATGGGACATCATCTTCATTTAGGAAAGCTTGTTTCAAGAGATTTGGGAAGATCATAAATGTCTAGACCAGACATGTTTTGGGAGATATTCAAGATAGTTGATTTAAAGTCCTTAATATGACACCCAATATGAAAATATTAAGGCTAGGACCCAACAAACTATTTTATAACTTAGAAGAGGTATGCCGTAATCCAAGCTATAAAACAATTTGAAGGTAGGTGAATGACGATTCACCAATTTCCACCAAGATAAACGAAATGTATTATTAGGTTTTAATTGGATTTGAAACTCCTAGATCTTTTGAGATTCATTGAACTGTTCAATGGCATGTTTCAATCTCGAGTGTGCCCTTCAGGTTTTGTGACTGGGATGCCAAGGATCACAAAACAAGGTGTGAAGTAACCATGCAAATTACTTGGTACCCTTAATAAATTACCCCTCAATCGATGTGCCGGTTAACCACACACGCTCCATCGATACTATGATAAATATTAAGTTACCCTTTGCCTACCTTGTTAAATACGAGTTAGTGTGCCGGTTAACCACACACGCTCCACTAACCGACTTAAACAAAGTGCAAAGTGTAATTTCATGGATTAGCACCTTATTCACATTTTCCTAAGTAACTAAGATTGGGTATTATTTAGAGTTTAGTTACTTAGTATTTATCATTAATACTTTTAATGAAGGGAGAATTATAGTCCTGTCAAACCCGTTCGGCTAACGACCCTCCACCAGTCAAGCAAGCGGTGGGTGAGAGTGGACACCCATTAAGCTGGCATTTTATAGGCAACAACCTTATACCCACCTTATAGACCGGCTTCGTGAATGAGGCGTACTAGCGGTAAGACCGACTTTACTCTTATACATCTATATATTATTAACTTATAATATTATAAAGTATAAGGGTTGAATTTTAACTTTTAAAATTCTAAGGGCTAACTTGGAATTAAAGTATTCATAAGAGAAAACTTTACAAATTCCAAAACTTGAGGGCAAGTTTTGAAACTATTCAAAACTAATTAATTCCATAACTTATGTATTTAAAGTAGTTTTAATCCAAAAACTCTTCAAGTTCCATAACTTGTGGACAAATTATGGAAGACTTTAAACTAATAAAGAATTAACCTTTTCTTTATTTTATAACTTATGGAATTAATTAAGGTTACATATTTTATTTATTTATTTATTAATGAAGTGACTCTTGAACCTCCATAACTTAAGGACAAGACTCTTCATCTTTTTTTTGTAACCTTTGCCAACTTTATGAGTTTTATGAGTCTTTAATGTGACTCTTCATGTAACTTAAGGATAAGTTACACAAACACATTTTATACTCAACTCTTAGATTAATTTGGATTGAAAACAACTTTTTCACTCAACTTTTCTATTAATCTAAGCAACTCATACGAACAAGATAATTCAAATCAAACTTTTTCATGTAATTAGTCTAACCTTTAAACTAATACAAAACATGAATCTATTGACAATTATCTTTGAAAATGGATTAGCATGAACATTACCACATTTAAAAAACAAGTTTATAAGTTCAAAACAACTTAGGGTAATGTTCCTAGTCCATTTCTAGCCAAAAACCTCGAAGATATGCTGTCTGGGGTCCAACTCGTCGAGTGCATGAACACAACTCGGCGAGTTGGATGCATTTTGCCTTAGACTCGTCGAGTCCCTTCATGGACTCGGCGAGTCAGCTGGGCTGACAGCATCAAAACTCGATTTTTCAGCTTCTATTGCAGGTATAACAAGAAAACAAGCCTAGGCTCTGATACCACTGTTGGGTTATGAGCATTCTAACACTCCTAAGTGTACATGCAACCCTAAATACCTTGGATCTATGTTTTCTCTATTATACATGCGAATATGAACATCCAAGGTATTATCCTAATCTAGCATACAAAATATCAATATAACAAGATAGAATACATACCTCTTTAATGGTGCTTGTCTTCATGAAGCTTGAGTGCTTAGTGCCCCAAGTGTGACACCTCAAATGGTTCACACAACACCAAATACACTTGGAATAACTTAGAGAGAAATTAGAACACTTCATGAAATCGTGTAGCCCTCATACATACACATAGTGTTAGTCGTGATTTCTTGAGCCATGGGTTTCTTTTATATGGTGGCTATTAGGGTTACACCATGTAACTCATGACTTTACCCATTCCTTATGCTCCATGGATTTTAACCTCCATGGAGTATCCATGGGTCACCCCATGGACTTAGTCCAACATAAGGAATCTTGGATCACAAGCCCACACATATAAGAATGAATGATTTACACAATCAACCCATATATTTAATTAGTCTTCTTTTGATCACTTAATTAATTCTAGATTAATTCTTGATCAATACTAATTAAATAATCTCATTATTCTTATTATTAATATACTAGAACTTATAATATATTAATAACCGTAAGTGTCTTATTTCTCTCATTATAGTCTATCCAAGTGCATGATGCCATGCAACCCAAATGGACCATGCCGGGTCGGGTCAAGTCTTACCAATTATAGTTATGGACTTAGACATTAATCCAACAGTAATATCCTCCAGGGTCTGACACCCTGTCACTCTCACTAGCTCAATTGCCAATGGATAAGTTGTAACAACTGGAACATCCTTCGTCCCCCAAACCGGGTCACAAAGTCCTCCTCGAAGCTCCTCAGATTCTACAAGACTCTCACTGATTCGAGTATGGATCCTGTGCTTTCAGTAGTACAGGCCCAATACTACCTTCCACACCTATCCATACTTTCCTCAACAATCCTCCCGAATCCCCCAAGTTACTTCCTCAAACTGATGCTCCCAAGTCTCTCTAACCCTCACTACTAACCAACTGAAACATATCCTAGGCTTTCCTAGGTTCCTATACTCACCCACTCCTCAGCTGCTGAAAGAGTCCCAGTAATGTCAACTAGCTACCTCATGAATATAGCTAAATGCAACAGAGATCAAATAATCCTTCGAGTAAAAACTCATCCGTGGAACGGTTAGACTCAAACAAGAGTTACGCAATAGGGTAAAGTCCATCACTTTGAGATTATCCGACCCATGTCCCATGTGACTTAGCATATTCACTTAGTAGCTAACTCACATCACTAAGAATCCCACAAATCACAAAGCAAACAACATTAAGACAATGGAAAATCTAACCATCATAATCGAATTAAACTGTTCTATCCTCTAATCAGAAATATGTACACATAATTTAAAGGCTCATATAATTAGGCATAGCCTAAACAGGCTATCCTATCACTAACTGATCAGTACTATCATGCAGCTCATCAAGCACATACAGTAGGCATATAAGGCATCTTCATAGATCCTTAGCCCTAGTCTAGCATGCAGTTCTCATACACATACAATAGGCATATAAGGCATCCTTCCCAGATCCGTAGCCCTAATCTAGCATATAGTTCTCATACACATACAATAGGCATATAAGGCATCCTTCCTAGATCCATAGCCCTAATCTATCATGCAGTTCTCATACACATATCATATCATAACATAACATGTATGCGTGTCTCGGGGAAAACTTACTTGAGTTGGGCTGATTGCATGCATCACACACCTTGTTCTTTTCAAAGTTCTTTTCTCTTCTCAAATTCTTTTCAAACTCCTTTTTATAAAATGATTTTACTTTTGAAAATTTTCATACCAAGTCCTTAGTTTGAGTTTAGACACACCCGAGAGTGTGCCCGAACCCCTAAACCAAGGCTCTGATACCAACTTGTAACATCCCAAAATTCAAGGATAAAAATTTCATTTTTAAATAAGTTATTATAAAACCAATAGTATAAGAAAACATCCATAATAAAAAATTATGTCAAAACCAATACGTCAATAATAAAAGCAGGTCATCATAAAACATTATCAGCATAAAATTCTAAAGATAGAATAATATCATAGTGTAATCCTAAAGATCTCATGTGCAGAAAACATAGTGTCATGCATTGCGATCGAGCCGACTCCTTTCCTTTGAAAACATAGTACCTGAAACCAAAACTGAAAACCGTAAGCACAAATCTTAGTGAGTTACCCCATCATACCACATATTATATAGTAACATACATCGCTAAGAGTATCTGGGTGCCGGCCTCCCCTTCAGTCTATTTTACCCTTATAGCTGCCTAGCATATCTGGGTGCGGGCCTCCCCTTCGGTCTGTTTCAACTGGATAACTCCCTAGCATATCTGGGTGTTGGCCTCCCATTCGGTCTGTTTCAACCAGATAACTGCCTAGTATATTTGGGTGCTGGCCTCCCCTTTGGTCTGTTTCAACCTGATAGCAGGGACTATTTCACCCCTACCACTACCAAATAATATTATAGCGCGTATAACATAATCTGTCTATCATAACCAGGTACTAACTACCCCGTTGATCCTTTCGACTGGTACTAGGGTCTATCCTACCCCTGCTATCACATATCACATTACATCATAACATACTAGCACATAATCATAACAGATAGCAACATACCAACTAATTATCACAAAGAGAATCATCTCTAACATAACTCTTACTAGTGGGCCTGCCTTGGTTCCTTAGACCCACTTCTACTGGAACGTTACTCACCTCACACTAATGAAGTCCCACAGACGAAACCCTGGCTATTAGATGACAACTTCCCGATCTGTCAATATCAAAACAACACCCAATTAACAATTGGGTCCCAACATATACCCATAAGTCCATGTTTGGGGTAAAAGAGCGATTTACCCCTATCTTAGCTTGATTCAAGCCTACGGCATAATCCAAAGGCCCAAAAGTCAACTATGAGTCAAAGCCCAACATATGGCCCAATTTTCCAAATTGGGACCAAAAATTTACGTTACCTTATACTAAGGCCCAACCATTTAGTTCGGTCCAAAATTTTGGCATTTCTAATGGCCCAATATCTCATAATCATAAATGCGCAATTATGGCCTAATTTTCCAAACTAGGCCTAAACCCCTTACATGGGCCTTACCCTACAGCCCATTAAATTATTCTAATCCATATGCTTGATTTTGGATGACCCATTAATATCCCAATCACCAAAGCTCAATAGAAAGGCCTAACTCAAAGCCCAAAATGAAATTAGGGTTTTCACATACAATGACGATTAGGGTTTAGTGTTTCTTACTTAACCCATTAAGGACTTAATCCATTAAGTCCATCACTCTACTAGCTAAGTCATATGGTGTGATTAGGTGTAATTCACAATTCCATTCCAATGACCCAAATTGTGGGTGTCGATAATTCCAAGGCCCATATATCCAAAATTAGGCTTTTCTAAACCCTAATTAGGGTTTCCAACCCAATCAAAACCCAATAGGCCCAAAAAAATTCTTTGGATCAATTAGGGTTTCATTAGGCCCACTAGGGTCTCATAAGGCCCATTATGTAACATCCCAAAATTGAACCCAATATTTTTTTGTTTAAATTATGTTACTTATAAAATAGTTATCGGTAAACAGCATTACAACTCCTTTAACATAAAAACATAAGCCATAGTCTCAAAACCATTCCAGTAAATTATAGCATATCAGAGTACAAATCCCAGGTTTCAATGGAAAAAAGTCATGTGAGAAGGTGTGATGCGTTGCTACGCCGCCGACTCTTTACCCTTAGCTGAAGAGGTACCTGAAACCAAAACTAAAGACTGTAAGCACAAAGCTTAGTGAGTTCCCTACCATACCCATACCAAATAATGCATAATCCTCGGTATCTTTTAACCGATAACTGTCAGACATAACGCGGAGCTGGACTCCCCCTTAGTATCTTTCAACCGGTAACCAGGAACTAACATCCCCTTCGGTATCTTTCAACCGGTACATGAGAACTAACCCCCCCTTCGGTATCTTTCAACTGGTAACCGGGGACTATTTCACCCCTTCTACTACTAACACATAATAAGGACAGTAAGCATATCAAGCATAATTATACCATTCATGGTAAGCGTATCACATAAAAATCCTATATAATTATTACAAAGACAATTATCTAACCAACACTCTTACTAGTGGGCCGTTATTATAGTTATAGACCCACCCCTACTAGGAGAAGACTCACCTCAAAGTCGTGTAGCGTCCGAAATGTCCTTGGCGTGAAAATCGACTCTCCTTGACTCATCAATCCCTACACGACAATTCCTCTAAGTTATCAACTTGTACTTGTAACCCTAACCAGGGTCAACACAAATCCGGTCAAAGTCATCATCCAGTGGACTTGACTCGGTGAGTTGGTCTACCAACTCGCCGAGTCCATACTCATCTAACACAATACAATTTCCGACTCTACTCGTCGAGTCTCGCAAGAACTCGACGAGTTATCCTTCAATCATACAATCGGGACTTTAATCATCCGACTCATCGAGTTCTCCCTTAAACTCGTCGAGTCCATCTTCATGGATTGGGAAATTGCCTTGGAGTCGCCGAGTTTGCACATGCACTCATCGAGCCCCATGATTTCCAGGTCTACAATGTCGTCCCTCTTTTTTGAGTCCTTCTCTAGACTCAACAAGACCCCTAAAACAGCAAAGGTTGGAGAACCACTACCCGGCTCACCGAGTCCCAAGAACAACTCGCCAAGTCCACTAAAGTACATGTCCATAAACTCGATTTCTGATAAGCTCATCTCATCAAAAGGGTAGATCTGACCTCCTAAGGTCGGTATAGCACGTAAATCAACGAACTTTACGTCTATGCATGGGTCTTTTAGTTGTAAAGGACCACAAATGATGTCTAAAAGATGCATAGGGCTCTCATGGCCATAAAGTTGGCACCTTTATGACATGAGACCCCTCCAAAGTCCAAGATCTGAAGTCATAACTCCATATTACATTTCACAACCCGAAAATGGCTTAGAAAGCCCTAAATATACCAAGATCCAAGCCCTAAAGAAGATTAACACATGGAAGATCAAGATAGGAGCTTTTTACCTTAAATGAGCTGGAAATGGAACACAGTCTCTAGATCTCCAAGCTCCAACTTGAACTCCCAAGCTCCTTTCCTCTTCTCAAGCTTCACAATCCACCAAAATGCACAAAAGGGCCTTATAACACTCAAACAAGGCTAGGATTTCAAGATAATGCCTTCTGGAAGTATAAAGGACGATGGAGGCTGAGTGTAACACCGTAAATTTCAAAACAAATTTTCTTTTGAAAACATAAAATTGTCAATGCATATTTCACGAAAAGTCATATATAAAAATCACAAAACCTAGCTCCATGTTTAATTAAATGGTAATCCAGGATCCTCAAAGCATAATTCTTCTTTAGTCTGTATAATGAAGCCGGTGCCATCCCACGATCCTGAGAAAAGACTAAAACACATAACACATAACACGGTAAGCACGAAGCTTAGTGAGTTTCCCAAAATACCACACATAACACATACTAGCCACTCGAGGCTATAACTCTTTGGGCCCTAGGGCCCTAACTCTGTGGACCTTCTGGTCCTAACTTTGCGAACCTTCTGGTTCTAACTCTAATATACTCTGATATACACACGGCATAATTCACATAGAAATAATTCAGTGCAACACATCACATAGATAGCATACAAGATACTCTATCACATGACTCTGGTTACCTACTCAAGGTAAAGTCTAGTGAGAAGACTCACCTGGCAAGCAGAAAACAGTTATCCTCACATTTGAATCTGGAACTCGCCACCGCCTAACACATAGGGTAAATATCTCTAATTAACACTTGAAATATCAACTCTAATTAAACCAACAATTACTCTCTCTCTCTCTCTCTCTCTCTCTCTCTCTAATCGGGAAGTGGGTAAAAGATCATTTTACCCCTCCATGGTCTCTATTACTTATGTTGACCAAAACCTGTGACATCCCCAAAATCACGGCCAGAAAAGACCGGTTTTGTTTATACTTTATTTCAAAATCAGAGTTGTCTTTTAATAAAAGGGTTGCGGAATTTTTCCCAAAACAATAATATGATAAAGATTTATCAAAAGCATTTCCATAGAAATGTATTTCATTAAAAGACTCGGGATGTCATGTTCGTACAAATCAAAAGTATAAACAGTACAATATAAGCCTTACTACATTATTTCATATCTACAGGCCTATATCCGTAATCCCTCGTCCAAAACATCACACCTATGCTCATGCGCCACTACCTGTAATACATAAAACTGAGTGGGTTAGGCTTGGGAGCCTGGTGAGCACATAGGGTTTTCAACCCACAATAAATAAGTTTATTAATTTCATCAATCAACAATAACCCGATTATCCATTCCTGTTATCCTCAATTTACGTCCCTAAACACCTATCATAAGGGACCTAGCCTAAGCATCATCATCGGGACGGACACTACTGCTAAGGGGGTTCCTCAACAATAAATGTCCTAAAGGCAACCATGTGGGTGATGGAGTACACCGGTGAACACATCGTTCACAACACCTACAGGTTGCGAGCCTGCTAGTGTTCCACTGGAGTGTCTAGAAGAGTCCGTGGTCGTCATCTATAATCCGCTAGATGACTGGATCAACAACAACAACATTGAGGCCTCTCATCGTTTTATCACACATCGTCTTAGTACATCTACCCATGTTTTACCCCAACATTTTTGTAGATATAAAATACATATACAGTTTAAATCATTTAAAACTTGTATAAAACATTCATCCAGCATAGATAACAAGTATATAGATAATATGCACACATAGCACGTAATATATAAAATACTTCATATCTATGTGTAAGATGAAAGTAACTATGCACTCACCTGAAAGGTGGTGACTCAGCACTCGGACAACGCTTCGGTACTCTCAAAACGATTTTCCTTCGATAAAACATAGTATCGATGCCACTAGGGTTTAGTTTGATGATAACCACAACAAATTAACTATCTGACTATTATTATTATTATATAAGCGTTAATAACACTCAATATAACTCATAATAATAGCCCAAATAATTATTTTAAGGACCTAATAATATTCCTATATTAAAACATAAGCTAAACTAAAGATAGGTTAGGCGTAGCTCACTTACAATGGGTTTTCTCGAAAACCAGGCTTCGCTGGAGCAGCGTTCCTGAGCCGAAAGGCTCTTTTCTGGGGACTCCGGGAGCCTCGGGGCTTCCTTCGGGTGCTAGGGGGTTTACCTAGGCCTTTAGGGGGGTTAGGGAGCTTAGAGAGAGAGTTTAGAGAGAAAGAAGAGGGTTAAGGGGTGAGGAAATGAGGGAACCTGACACCTCTATTTATAGGGGAGAAATCTGATGGACTCACCGAGTAGGGGGACCTACTCGCCGAGTTGGTCCATATGGTGGCCTTCTGGTGGTGCCACGTGTCAAACTCTGGTGGTGCCACGTCACCCCCTATCGCGTATCAGCCTTCAAATTTAGAAAAATCATAACTTTCGCATACGAGCTCCGTTTTCGACGTTCTTTATATCCACACGTAGGTAAAATCAAGATCTACAACTTTCGTTTAGACTCCGTTAGCTAAGTCTTGACCGATCTCAAATTTAACAATAGGAGACGTTTAGACTGTTAAATGACCGCGAAGAATTCATAACTCCTTCATACGGACTCCGTTTTTGTCTGTCTTTTTACCGTTGAGTTCCTATTAATGAGATATTCAACTCTCATTTAGGTCGCGTAAGCCAAAAACCGCTCGAACTAAAATTCAAGTTTCGGGCCGTGCACTGCTAAGCCGAATCTTCGAAAAATCATAACTTCTTCATATGAAGTCAGATTTGGGCGTTCTTTTTATCGATGTTCTTAGTTTAACATATTCTATGACTTTTGTTTAGATTTCTAAGGCTAAAAACTCTTCTATCGTAAATTCACTATTTACATCTCTTGGTGCCGTGCCGGTTTTGCTGTAAAACTTCGGCGGACCATAACTTCTTCGTTATAGCTCGGATTTCGGCATTCTTTATATGTACGGAAATCTTGAGACATATTCTACAACTTTATGTAGAGATATCGGGATTATCTCACACTTTAATTTTGACGCTCGTTTTTATTCTTTATTAATTATACATTTATAATTAAATAATAAACACATAAACACACATAAAATCACATAATACTCAATATTTCATCTTTATTACTTCAAAAAGAGTTACAAGAGTTGACCTAAACTATTATATTGACAAAAATGCTTAGCTGTGAAACCCGAGCGTTACAATTCTCCCCCCTTAGGATGATTCCATTCCGGAATCATGCATCAGCAAACAAATGTGGATAGCGACTCATCATGTCATCCTCTATTTCCCAAGTGAGATTCGGCCCATTCGAATGTTTCCATCGGACTAGCACTAAGTCGACCATCTTGCGTCGTAACTTCTTAGTCTTACGGTCAACAATTGCCTCGGGCTCTTCAATCAGCCTTTTATTCTCATCCATCCCTAACTCTAAGATTGGAATTATGTCGGGAACATCTCCCATGAATTTCCTCAAATAACACACATGGAAGGTGTTATGAATACCATTGAGTTCTTCGGGCAATTCCAGCTTGTATGCTTGATTCCCAATCTTCTGAAGAACTTTGAACGGTCCAATAAACCTTGGACTCAACTTTGCTGGTTTCCCAAATCGTATAAGTCCCTTCCACGGTGAGACTTTAAGCAAAACGGAATCCCCAACTTCGAAGGTTATCGGTCGTCTTTTCTTGTCAGCATAGCTCTTCTGACGATCCTGAGCTGCTAACATTCTTTCCCTAATCACCTTCAATTTCTCAGCAGTCTCATGGACCATCTCGGGGCCCATAAACTGCTTCTCTCCGGCTTCAAGCCAACAAGACGGCGTACGACACTTCTGTCCATACAAGGCTTGATAAGGTGCCATCTTGATGCTCGAGTGAAAACTATTGTTGTAGGAAAATTCTACTAGAGGTAAGTGCTCGTCCCAATTCCTTTGGAATTTGAGGGTACATGCTCTCAGCATATCTTCCAACGTCTGAATCGTTCTTTCGCTCTGACCATCAGTTTGCGGATGGTAAGCAATACTCAAACACAACTTTGTACCCAACTCCTCTTGTAGACTCCTCCAAAACCTTAACGTGAAACGACTATCACGATCTGACACAATCGTAAGAGGGACACCATGAAGTCTTACAATTTCCTTCACGTAAGCATTTGCGAGCTTATCCATAGACCACTTCTCGTTGGCGGCTATGAAGTGTGAACTCTTGGTGAAACGAGCCACAACTACCCAAATCATGTCGTGTCCTTTCTTCGTTCTGGGCATTTTAGTCACAAAATCCATAGTGATGTCTTCCCATTTACCCATGGGTATAGGTAAGGGTTCTAAACTTGCATACGGTTTCTGATGTTGTGCCTTAACCCTCGCACATGTTACGCACTCGGTCACATACTTTGAAACATCGAGCTTCATTGTCAGCCACCAGTAGTAGGGTTTTAGGTCCCTATACATTTTAGTGCTACCGGGATGAATCGAGTACATGGTCTTGTGTGCTTCTTCCATTAGAAAATCTCTTATTCCTCCCATCTTAGGTACCCAGATTCGATCTTGGAATACCTTCAGTCGTAGACTGTTTGTACCGAACACTAACGTTTTTCCCAAACGTTCTTCCTTTCGGTCATTCTTCTCTAAGGCTTCTTCTTGAGCTTTCCTGATACTTTCCACAATCGTCGAGACAACTTTAATTCTTAACGCTCTTGGCCTTTTCCTTTCAAGATTGACTTTCCGACTGAGAGCATCAGCAACAAAATTTACTTTACCTGGGTGGTAAAGTATCTCACAGTCGTAGTGTTGAGAAGTTCTAGCCAGCGTCGTTTCCTCATGTTCAACTCCTTCTGATCAAAGAGATACTGAAGACTCTTATGATCAGTGAAAAGCTTGCACTTCGTGTCGTAGAGGTAATGTCTCCATATTTTTAAGGCAAATACTACCGCTGCCAACTCCAAATCATGAGTGGGGTAGTTCTTTTCGTGCTCTTTCAATTGTCGAGATGCGTATGCTATCACCTTTTCTTTTTGGGTCAGAACACAACCCAACCCGACTCCAGATGCATCACTTTAAACCGCGAAATCTTCGACTTCATCGGGTAGAGAAAGTATCGGTGCTTCACATAACTTCTACTTTAGCTTCTCGAACGCCTCATCGTGTTTCTCACTCCATGTATACGTAGCTCCTTTATGGGTCAAATGTCACACCCCCGAACCAGACGGCGGAAATGTTCGGGGGCTGTTGTGACTCAATTGAATACCATCACAATGAATATACATGAAACATAACATCATACATCACCAAGCATTGGAATAATACAAATGCTAGCGTTTACATCCATTACATTGTCTCAAAATATTACATCCCCAAAATAAATTGTTCATTGTTACTTAAACAACCGCAAAACAATCATAGAGTACAGTCCTTTCTTCACTTATCTGTTACCTGAGAATAAAAGTATTTTGGAAAACGTCAACATATGAAATGTTGGTGAGTTCATAAGTAATGTTTAAAATCCAATGTTTGTATTGTTTTGAAAACCACCAGAAAATCCGATATTTTCTGAAAATAGTATAGCGTAAAAAATATATGTGAAGATCCGTGAGTATGCTTGTTCGTTTTCTATAGTTCGTAAGTGTACTAGTTGAAAACCCTAGGAAAACCCGACGTTTTCCAATCACTTTGCTTTACTTAGTTTATGTGTTGTTGTTTCGTTACGTTAGAGGTGTTCGTTGAGCTCCGGAGGCATTGAGTATACAGAGGGTGGTGAATTTTTGTAACGTACGTTAATGAAAACGTCCAGTTGACAACCGTACTAGCGATCCCTTAGGCGTCACTCGCACCTATTCACACAACTCAATCCTCCCGGACTTGTGTAGTCCCACGACCGAAGAGAAAAAGAGAAGGTGCGAAACCCTCGGTATTTCCCTACGTCGTTCCATTGCAATTGCGAAGGGCCCGAAGCCCAACCCGCAAGCGTGAGTTCCCGACTTTACTAGCAGCACCGAAGGACCCTTGGGGACCAGCAGCACGTTTGCCATTGAAAGTCCTTTTACACGCGGTTAAGTCATATAGACCCAACTACATGTAGGCAAGTATCCTTTGGGCCTAAAGATCATGTCATCGGGCTAGCTAGGCTCGACAAGAATGATTTGCAACTTTTGGGCCTAAGGAGTGTACGTTGACGTATTGAGTAATTTCCACGAGAGTATAGAGTTCCGAGAGTTCCATATGTGTATTGAGCGTTGTAGTGTTAGTAGTTTTGGATTTGTTATTGATTCGAGACCGAATCAATTCGTTTGATAACGATTGTTGGTGATATTGTGTATTGTAATTCATCGAGAGTCGTAGTGTCAGTATTTGTTCACAACGAGTGTATTGAATTATCATTGAAAATTTTCTGTTTACAACCCCTCTTTATTTTGTAAATTTACTTTTTCACCCCTTTAGGTAAATTAATTTCCGGTTTAGTCCTTAAACCATTTTTCTTGACATTTTAACACCAAAAATTATTGAAATTAATATTTTTCATTCAAAACAGTTTAAGTCCCTGAAATTGCAGTTTTCTCGGTTATAACCCTCCTTTTTCGCAGTTTTTACAATTTTGGCCCCAATTGGAAAATTTTTGTAACTTTGGTCCTTTTTAAATTTGAAAAGCATTTTAAACCTTTGAAAAGTACTTATAACACTAGTAGTCCACTGTTTTACAAAAAAACACAGTTTTGGCCCTCCAAAACAGAAAATTTCGCACAATGGGCCCTATTGGGCCGAAATTGTCATTTTTAGCCCATTAAGCTTGAAATTTATGTTTTTAATCCTCCAAAAGAGTATATTTTCAGAAAATACATTATGGAAACTGTTTTGACTCATCTCACCCATCAGATTTCGAAATATTTCATTTTGGGCCCTTCAACTTTGTATTTTTAACATTTTATGTCCAAAAAAATGAGTTTTTAGCCCAAAGTATGTGTTGTTAAACCACTTAGCTATTTTTCATGGTATACTTTGTATGTAGTAGTATATTTTATGCTAGTATCATTTAACATAAAGTATATCTCGGTTTTTAGTGATTCATGACTAGATCTAACATCAAAATCATACAAAACACACATATAAGCATAGAAATCATACAAAGCATACACATAATGATAGATCTACACCTTTGCTTATATTCTCCCCCACAAAAACTTATAAAAACCGAAAATAAGGGGGTATGAAGCTCACCTTTGGATGTTGATTCGGTTTTTGAAGAAAAGATGGAAGAAAACTTGGTGGTTTTCGACCCTAGCACCCCTTGTTGAAGATCTCGAGTTTATGGAGTTCTAAGACACAAGTTTATGATTTCATGAGAGTTAAGAAGGGATTTTTGGATATAAGAAGTAGTCTAAAGTGTGGATCCAAGTTTCAACTTACATAGATGATGATCTTTGTGGAAGAACTCCCTTGAATTCCTCTTAGATCTTCGAAAATTTGGAGAGAAATGGAGAGAGCTCCTTGAGAGAAAAGATGAGTGAAATGTTTGTGTGTGTGTGTTTGGGATTCGGCCGAGAGTGAGTGAGAGAAGGGAGAAATAGACCCTTGAGGTGATATGCATGGATACATGGAATGGGTTGCATGGAGATCCAAAAGACAATAATGAGGTGTCAATTACAAGTCAACTCTCTTCATCTCTTCTTAGGTTTGGGCCTTGGGCCGAGAATTTGGAGGGAGAGAGGGAAAATTTGGGCTTTAATGCCCACAAGCCCATGTGTAAATTAAGTTGGATGAGTTTTAACCTAAAAAGAAATATAATATGATTTTTACACTTTGTTGGGCTCGTTTAGGTTAATCATGGATCAAAGCTTTTAATTCATTTCATTCTAGGTCCAATATGGCTCAAAATATTGAAATAAATAAATGTGGGTCCAATTAGAGCCCATTAAAGGGTTCTAAGCCCATGATAGTCAAATTGGAAGCTTATTGGTCCATTTGGGTCCAATAAGGAAGTCCTAGTCCAAAATGGACTTAAACGAGGACTTCTTGGGTTTCCAATTGGTTGTTGACTATTTGTAGCACTTGCATGATGTATTTGATTGAAGTTTTTGATGTCATTAAATAAGCATCACACATGCTTTTAAGTTTTTGATTCAACCTTTACTTGAATGTAGTGATTACAAGACACAAAATTTCTAGTTGTGACATAATCCCCCCGTTAGAGGGAATTTCGTCCCGAAATTCTGTTTGAAAGCTAGATTTGAGAATGCTAGAATAGGTGAGGGTACTTCTACTTCATTTGGTCTTCGCTTTTCCACGTGAATTCTGGCCCACGCTTTGCGTTCCACCGTACTTTCACGATCGGGATGCGACTTTGCTTAGTACGCTTCACCTCCCTGTCCATGATTTCGATTGGTTCCTCAACGAACCGGAGATTCTCATTGATTTCGATTTCATCAAGAGGATGACAAGGGTTTCATCTGATAGGCACTTCTTCAGATTAGAGACATGAAACACGGGGTGTACACCGTTTAGCTCTGCGGGTAGTTGCAGTCTGTATGCTACCGGACCTATTCGGGCGACGATTTTGAAAGGTCCAATGTATCGTGGGTTCAGTTTTCCCCGTTTTCCAAAATGGATAACTCCTTTCCAGGGCGATACTTTTAACAGTACTCGATCAACGACCTGAAATTCTAAGGGCTTTCGCCGTTTATTAGCGTAGCTCTTTTGTCGGTCACGCGATGCTTGCAATCGAGCTCTAATTTGAATGATCTTTTCCGTGGTTTCACGAATGATCTCCGGTCCCGTTAGTGCTTTGTCCGACGTATGTGTTTTTGCTAGCTGGGTGTCACCTACCTCGGCCCAACATAATGGTGATCTACACTTACACCCATACAGTGCTTCGAAAGGAGCCACCTTGATGCTCGAATGATAACTATTCTTGTATGAGAACTCGATTAAGGGTAGGTGGGTATCCCAAGACTTTCCAAAGTCTACCACGCATGCGCGGAGCATGTCTTCGAGTGTTTGGATGGTTCGCTCACTTTGACCATTCGTTTGTGGATGATAAGCGGTGCTCATGTCGAGGTTTGTTCCCATCGCCTTATGGAGTGATTGCCGAAATCGTGACGTGAACCTACTGTCCCTATCCGAGATGATAGATGTTGATATTCCGTGGAGTCTCACGATCTCTCGAATGTATAAACGCATCAATCTCTCCATCTTGTAAGATTCTTTAATTGGCAGGAAATGGGCAGATTTCGTCAGTCGGTCGATTATTACCCATATGTTGTCTAATCCATCCGACGTTTTGGGTAGCTTGGTCACGAAATCCATAGAAATCCCCTCCCATTTCCACTCAGGGATTGCCGGTTGCTGTAACAATCCTGAGGGTTTCTGGTATTCCACCTTTACTTTGGCGCACGTAAGGCACTTACTAACGTAGGTCGCGATTTCCGCCTTCATGTTAGGCCACCAATAGTGTTGTTTAATATCCAAATACATCTTATCGGAACCGGGATGAATGGAGTATCGCGTCTTGTGGGCTTCCTTCATAACAACATCTCTAAACCCTCCAAGTTTAGGGACCCAAATACGGTTCGTGAAATAGTATACTCCATTCTCCTTTGCCTCCAGGTTCTTTTCCATTCCGCGCAATGCTTCGCTTGCTCTATTTTCCGTCTTCATGGCCTCTGACTGGACTACTGCAATTTGAGTGGCCAAGTGAGATTGAATGGTTATCAAGAGAGTTTTCGTACGGCGATTAGAGTACTCCTTCCGACTTAATGCATCAACTACCATGTTGGCCTTGCCTGGGTGGTACTTAATCTCACACTCATAATCGTTAGCAATTCAACCCATCTTCATTGCCTCATGTTCAGCTCCTTTTGGTTCAAGATGTGTTGGAGACTCTTGTGATCCATGAAGACGGTGCACTTTGTACCGTAAAGGTAATGCCTCTAAATCTTTAGGGCAAAGACTACAGCTCCTAACTCTAGGTCATGGGTCATATAGTTTACTTCATGCGTCTTTAGTTGGCGGGATGCGTAGGCTATCACTCTCCTACGTTGCATGAGAACGCAACCTAAGCCCTGATTTGACGCGTCGCAGTAGACTACAAAATCTTCCATTCCTTCAGGCAGAGATAGTACAGGTGCGCTACAGAGAGCTTGTTTCAAGGTCTGAAACGCAATCTCTTGTTTGTCTGTCCATTTGAATGGTACGCCCTTTTGCGTAAGTGAGGTAAGTGGCTTGGCGATCTTAGAGAAGTTTTGAATGAATCTCCTATAGTAGCCTGCTAGACCCAAGAATTGACGAATTTCTGTGGGCGTTGTCGGGATTTCCCATCCTTCTACAGCTTTGACCTTAGAGGGATCCACATGGATTCCATCTTGGCTGACTACATGACCTAGGAAGTTCACACTCCGCAGCCAGAACTCACACTTGGAGAGTTTTGCATAAAGCTTTTCTGATCGCAGAGTTTCTAGGACTTGTCGAAGATGTTGGCCATTTTCTTCCTTGCTTCGAGAATAGACGAGGATGTCATCGATAAAAACAATGACAAAGTTGTCGAGGAACGGTCGGCAGATTCGATTCATTAGGTCCATAAATGCAGCAGGGGCATTCGTTAGACCGAAGGGCATTACGACAAATTCATAATGTCCGTAGCGAGTTCGGAAAGCGGTTTTTGGAATATCCTCTTCCCGGACTTTGAGTTGGTGGTATCCGGACCGTAGATCTATTTTAGAAAAATAACTAGCTCCTTGGAGCTGGTCGAATAGGTCATCGATTCGTGGGAGTGGGTAGCGGTTCTTGATTGTGAGTTTATTTAACTCTCTGTAATCGATGCACATTCTAAAAGATCCGTCCTTCTTCTTGACAAAGAGCACCGAAGCTCCCCATGGCGAGTAACTAGGTTGAATAAATCCCTTGTCCAAAAGTTCGCTGAGTTGGCTAGATAATTCCTGCATCTCGGCAGGAGCTAGCCGGTAGGGTGATTTAGCGAGAGGAGTTGCTCCTGGAATGAGGTCGATTCGAAACTCAACCTGTCTCTCTGGGGGTACTCCTGGAAGATCTTCAGGAAACACGTCCGAAAATTCACACGCTACGGGAATGTCTCGAACGTTAATCTCCTCCTTGGTTTTATCCACCACGTGAGCCAGGAACGCCAGATTGTTCCTTCGTAGATATTTTTGTGCCTTGATGCACGAAACGAGGCGAAGGTTCATGCTAGATTTGTCTCCGTAAATTACTAGGGTTTCGTGATTTGGGAGACGAAGACGAACGGCCTTCTCGTGGCACATAATTTCAGCATGGTGGGGGCTTAACCAATCCATGCCGATGATCACATCGAAACTCCTAATTGATACTGGCATTAGATCTATTCGAAAGACGTGTTGATTAAGGTTTAGGGTACATCCGGTGTAGATTTCCCCAGTGGATTCGGTTTTCCCATTGGCCATTTCCACCGTATAGGTTTCATTTAGCTTTTGGGGCAGTTGTTTTAATAAATGCTTAAACTTATTGCTTACGAAACTTTGCTCCGCTCCGGTGTCAAATAATATGCGTGCATAAGTGTGGTTTAAGGGAAACGTACCGGTAACAACAGAGGGGTCCTGAATAGCCTCACCCTGACCCATGTTCAACATCCTTCCTGTTCCTCCGTTTCTTAAATTGTTGTTGTTACGACAGTCTCGGCGGATGTGTCCAGTCCTCCCACACCCGAAGCAGGTGTGGCTAGGCCCTGCGTTATTGCCGCCGGCATTGATGTTGTTGTTGCTGTGATGGTTGTTGTTGTTGGTTCCCTGATTTTGGTTCTGGGGAGGGTAAGTCCTGTAGTACCTTGCAGTGTGTCCCCTTCAGTTGCAACTGGTACACTGAAAATCCTTGCATTCTCCATTGTGATGGAAACCGCACTTGTTGCATTTGGGAAGATTACCGGAATAAGGTCTGGAAGCATTTGAAGTGGCTGAGGTTGGAGCATGTGGTGCGGCTGGAACCGGTGCGGTAACAGCATTAACCGCCACTGTTTGCTGCTTCTTGGAGGTGTCGGGGCCCTGGCGCCCCTTCCTCTTATTGTTCTTTCCCTTCTTGCCATCACCTTCCTTCGTCTTCTCAGTCTCCACTGGCTTCTCTCCCTTTTTGTTGTTATGGTCATACAGCTTCTTTGCCAATCTTTTCGCACTGTCAAATGTCTCGGGGTTTGCAGCTATCACATTCCCTTGAATTGGTGATGTTAGTCCCCAGATGAATCGCTCAATCTTCTTTCCTTCCGAGGTGATCATACCCGGGCACAGCAGAGATAGTTCGCTAAATCTCGATATGTAGGCATCGATATTCGCATTCTTCACAGTGAGGTTCCATAGCTCTTGCTCCATCTTCTGTATTTCTTTCATTTCTGCCCACGGCATAGAGTTGGCTACAGGGAGCGTCATGGATTCCACATGTCTGTTCCACCAGGTGAGCGCTTGATCGACAAGAGTGCAGGCCGCGAACTTTACTTTCATCTGCTCAGGACAATCGCATATCTCGAATACCGATTCCACCTTCTTGATCCATCGCTTCAGAGTGATCACCCTTCCAGTGGCGTTAAAAGTTCGTGGTTTGGCATTTGTGAAGTCCTTGTAGGTACATGTCTTGGTGGGTCCTTGATTCATTCCGTTGTTCGAACTTCCGGCTCCTTGTCCAT
This sequence comes from Lactuca saligna, assembly GCF_052625555.1. Classification (NCBI taxonomy): domain Eukaryota; kingdom Viridiplantae; phylum Streptophyta; class Magnoliopsida; order Asterales; family Asteraceae; genus Lactuca; species Lactuca saligna. Next base: position 174,964,254 of record NC_136423.1, read on the forward strand.
TGACTCCTCCATTGTTCCCTTGATGAATTTGCGCAATCGCTGCAGTGACTGCTGCAGATACAGCTGCCTGGAACGCGGCTGAGTCAACTTCAGGTGGGGTTGGTCCTGGGTTTCCGCGAGTAGGTCGGAGAGGCATCTTTCTGTCACAAAACGGAAAGATGTTGAGGGTATGTGGTTTCTGTGAGGTCGTGATCCTACTGACTAGGTGCATGGTGCGAACTTAAACACTACTACTATTGACCATCCAATCATAATTTCTCAACACATAGCAATTTGTAATATCGTAACAAAACACGTAAAATTTTATTGATATTATCCGCATTTGATACATGAAAATTTTGCTCGTAAGAGCATACATGAGTGACACTGATTTGCAGCATAACGGCTCTATGAGTAGTGTAGTCACTTAAACATAGAGTCGGAGTACATAGCATAGTTCCTAACGACCTACTAAGATAAGTCTATCCCTAACCGCGATGAGCTGCGTCCGGAGGTGGTGCCGAGGATGTGGATGCTCCCTGAAGACGAGCCACCAAGCGTTCTGCGTCCCGAAGTCGAGACTCCCACCGAACCTGCCTCATGTGAAACTCTCGAAGGACGTCACACGTCTCCTGCTCTGCACGCTCGACCCTAGTCCTCAACTGGAGCACCTGATCAGCAGTGTCCTGGGCAAGGTCGCCCGTATTCCGTAACCGTTTCACCATGACTGGAAGGGCTCGATCAACCGGTCCTCCGTCTCTCAGGTCAAAGAACTCGCGTGACATGCCGTACGGGGGTCGCTGTCCCTGCTGTCTGCTCCATCTCCAAAGATCAATACCCTAGGGAGGCGTAGGACCAGTGGGGCCTACACGATAGGCAGGCACCCTGATCGGGTAAGGGGGGTTGATGACTTCGGACTCCGCATCCAAATCACCCCCTTCACTATCATCAGTATCCTCCTCGAGGCTTCCTTCATCTTCCTCTGATTCGGCAGGCTCGCCCTCAACTTCGGCCTTAGGTTCCCCGTCAGATTCCTCTTCGAGGTCTTCCTCGGGCTCCTCCTCAGGCTCTTCCTCGGGCTCCTCCTCTAGCCATCCGTTGTTCCCCTGGTTAGGGAAGTAAGGATCTCCGGGGTGATGAAAACCCTGCGAGAGTGTGTAATTATGCTAACGTTATTCCTAGGATGCTACAATTATCGCATAGACCAAGTAGGCGTTCTCTTTTCGGTGGTAGGGGTATAGTTTTAGGTTCCCTAGCTATTCCAATCTCATCAGCACGTGTGTTAGTTATACTTTGGAGAGTGTGTAGTTGATCAGGCTACATCCACTCCTTGGTACCACTAAGAACAGTCCTGAATCTAACTGAGATACTAGTATTATTTTTGTTTGGTTCGGCGTTATGTACCTATTCCTAATGCAAGCAAGGGTGTTTTATTTACTTGTTTTGTTCAGAGTTATGTTAGTCCCTCTTTTTGGTTTATAGTTGCATATCAATGTGTGGCTAGATATGCTAGTTCACTATAAACCTGGCTCTGATACCAACCTGTCACACCCCCAAACCAGACGGCGGAAACGTCCGGGGGCTGTTGTGACTCAATTGAATACCATCACAATGAATATACATGAAACATAACATCATACATCACCAAGCATTGGAATAATACAACTGGTAGCGTTTACATCCATTACATTGTCTGAAAATATTACATCCCCAAAATAAATTGTTCATTGTTACTTAAACAACCGCAAAACAATCATAGAGTACAGTGATTTCTTCACTTATCTGTTACCTGAGAATACAAGTATTCTGGAAAACGTCAACATATGAAATGTTGGTGAGTTCATAAGTAATGTTTAAAATCCAATGTTTGTATTGTTTTGAAAACCACCAGAAAATCCGATATTTTCTGAAAATAGTATAGCGTAAAAAATATATGTGAAGATCCGTGAGGATGCTTGTTCGTTTTCTATAGATGTAAGCGTACGAGTTGTGAAATTCGGCGTGTAGTTCGTAAGTGTACTAGTTGAAAACCCTAGGAAAACCCGACGTTTTCCTATCACTTTGCTTTACTTAGTTTATGTGTTGTTGTTTCGTTACGTTAGAGGTGTTCGTTGAGCTCCGGAGGCATTGAGTATACAGAGGGTGGTGAATTGTTGTAACGTACGTTAATGAAAACGTCTAGTTGACAACCATACTAGCAATCCCTTAGGTGTCACTCGCACTTATTCACACAACTCAATCCTCCCGGACTTGTGTAGTCCCACGAACGAAGAGAAAAAGAGAAGGTGCGAAACCCTCGGTATTTCCCTACATCGTTCAAGACCATTGCAATTGCGAAGGGCCCGAAGCCCAATCCGCAATCGTGAGTTCCCGACTTTACTTGCAGCACCGAAGGACCCTTGGGGACCAGCAGCACGTTTGACATTGAAAGTCCTTTTCCACGCGGTTAAGTCGTATTAGACCCAACTACATGTAAGCAAGTATCCTTTGGGCCTAAAGATCATGTCATCGGGCTAGCTAGGCTCGACAAGCATGATTTGCAACTTTTGGGCCTAAGGAGTGTACGTCGACGTATTGAGTAATTTCCACGAGAGTATAGAGTTCCGAGAGTTCCATATGTGTATTGAGCGTTGTAGTGTTAGTAGTTTTGGATTTGTTATTGATTCGAGACCGAATCAATTCGTTTGATAACGATTGTTGGTGATATTGTGTATTGTAATTCATCGAAAGTTGTAGTGTCAGTCTTTGTTCACAACGAGTGTATTCAATTATCATTGAAAATTTTCTGTTTACAACCCCTCTTTATTTTGTAAATTTACTTTTTCACCCCTTTAGGTAAAATTAATTTCCGGTTTAGTCCTTAAAGCATTTTTCTTGACATTTTAACACCAAAAATTATTGAAATCAATATTTTTCAGAATATTTTTCATTGAAAACAGTTTAAGTCCCTGAAATTGCAGTTTTCTCGGTTATAACCCTCCTTTTTCGTAGTTTTTACAATTTTGGCCCCAATTGGAAATTTTTTGCAACTTTGGTCCTTTTTAAATTTGAAAAGCATTTTAAACCTTTGAAAAGTACTTGTAACACTAGTAGTCCACTGTTTTACAAAAAAACACAGTTTTGGCCCTCCAAAACAGAAAATTTCGCACAATGGGCCCTATTGGGCCGAAATTGTCATTTTTAGCCCATTAAGCTTGAAATTTATGTTTTTAATCCTCCAAAAGAGTATATTTTCAGAAAATACATTATGGAAACTGTTTTGACTCATCTCACCCATCAGATTTCGAAATATTTCATTTTGGGCCCTTCAACTTTGTATTTTTAACATTTTATGTCCAAAAAAATGAGTTTTTAGCCCAAAGTATGTGTTGTTAAGCCACTTAGCTATTTTTCTTGGTATACTTTGTATGTAGTAGTATATTTTATGCTAGTATCATTTAACATAAAGTATATCTCGGTTTTTAGTGATTCATGACTAGATCTAACATCAAAATCATACAAAACACACATATAAGCATAGAAATCATACAAAGCATACACATAATGATAGATCTACACCTTTGCTTATATTCTCCCCCACAAAAACTTATAAAAACCGAAAATAAGGGGGTATGAAGCTCACCTTTGGATGTTGATTCGGTTTTTGAAGAAAAGATGGAAGAAAACTTGGTGGTTTTCGACCCTAGCACCCCTTGTTGAAGATCTCGAGTTTATGGAGTTCTAAGACACAAGTTTATGATTTCATGAGAGTTAAGAAGGGATTTTTGGATATAAGAAGAAGTCTAAAGTGTGGATCCAAGTTTCAACTTACCTAGATGATGATCTTTGTGGAAGAACTCCCTTGAATTCCTCTTAGATCTTCGAAAATTTGGAGAGAAATAGAGAGAGCTCCTTGAGAGTAAAGATGAGTGAAATGTTTGTGTGTGTGTTTGGGATTCGGCCGAGAGTGAGTGAGAGAAGGGAGAAATAGACCCTTGAGGTGATATGCATGGATACATGGAATGGGTTGCATGGAGATCCAAAAGACAATAATGAGGTGTCAATTACAAGTAAACTCTCTTCATCTCTTCTTGGGTTTGGGCCTTGGGCCGAGAATTTGGAGGGAGAGAGGGAAAATTTGGGCTTTAATGCCCACAAGCCCATGTGTAAATTAAGTTGGATGAGTTTTAACCTAAAAGGAAATATAATATGATTTTTACACTTTGTTGGGCTAGTTTAGGTTAATCATGGATCAAAGCTTTTAATTCATTTCATTCTAGGCCCAATATGGCCCAAAATATTGAAATAAATAAATGTGGGTCCAATTAGAGCGCATTTAAGGGTTCTAAGCCCATGATAGTCAAATTGGAAGCTTATTGGTCCATTTGGGTCCAATAAGGAAGTCCTAGTCCAAAATGGACTTAAACGAGGACTTCTAGGGTTTCCAATTGGTTGTTGACTATTTGTAGCACTTGCATGATGTATTTGATTGAAGTTTTTGATGTCATTAAATAAGCATCACACATGCTTTTAAGTTTTTGATTCAACCTTTACTTGAATGTAGTGATTACAAGACACAAAATTTCTAGTTGTGACATCAAAGGTGTTAATGGAGCAGCTATCGAAGAAAAGCCTTGGATAAATCGTCGGTAATATCCGGCTAATCCTAGAAAGCTTCGAATCTCCGTGGGACTCTTTGGACGTTCTCACTTCATTACAGCCTCGATCTTGGCGGGGTCAACCATTATTCCCTCTTGGTTAACAACATGACCCAAGAATTGAACTTCCCGTATCCAAAAGTCGCATTTGGAGAACTTTGCAAAAAGCTTCTCCTTCTTTAATACCTCCAACACTTCTCGTAGATGCTTTCCATGCTCCTCCTGGCTTTTCGAGTAGATGAGAATGTCGTCGATGAACACTATCACAGATTTATCGAGGAATGGTTTACAAACCCTATTCATCAAATCCATGAATGCTGCGGGAGCATTGGTTAGTCCGAATGACATAACCAAGAACTCGTAGTGTCCATATCTTGTTCTGAATGTAGTCTTCTCAATATCCTGCTCTCTCACCTTCAGCTGATGATATCCTGACCTAAGGTCGATCTTTGAGAAGTAGCTCGAACCTTGCAGCTGATCGAATACGTCATCAATCCTCGGCAATGGATACTTGTTCTTCACTGTTGCCTTATTCAGCTCTCGGTAGTCTATGCACATCCTCATGCTTCCGTCCTTCTTCTTTACGAATAACACCGGAGCTCCCCAGGGTGAAGAACTAGGTCGAATGAAACCACTGTCCAATAGCTCCTGAAGTTGCGTCATAAGCTCCTTCATCTCCGTCGGTGCTAATCGGTAAGGTGCCTTTGCTATCGGTGTTGTTCCTGGTAATAAGTCTATACGAAACTCCACTTGCCTGTCAGGTGGTAATCCGGGAAGATCTTTGGGAAAGGCTTCTGGATAATCACACACAACCGGTATATTCTGTACCTCTTTCTTCTCCTTTTTAGCATCGATTACGAATGCCAAGTACGATGCACATCCCTTGGACAAACATTTCCTGGCTTTCATCAGGGAGATGATTCTAGAATTCACTCTGCGTTTATCCCCGTACACCATAAATGATTCCTTTCCGGGTGGGTTCACCCTTACTATCTTCTTTCGGCATAATATCTCGGCACCGTTGGCGCTAAGCCAATCCATACCCAAAACGATGTCGAAACCGTTTAACTCTATGGGTAATAGTTCCTCATGGAATTCGTTTCCGTTTAGGTCAATGATGATGTTCCTAATACGATTACTAACAGGTATGAATTACCCACTGGTAACTTCTACAATCAGGGCATTATCTAGTTTTTTTCTACAGACAATGCTAATTTCGCACCAAATTTATGCGACACAAAGGAGTAGTTGGCTCCGGAATCAAATAGTATATTTGCAGGCAAACCATTTACAAGAAAGGTACCTAAAGCGACGTCTGCTGCCTCCTTTACAGCCTCGAGTATCATCTGGAAGGCTCTCGCCTTCGTCTTTAGTGGTATGTTGGGTCTTCCTGCCTTCTTCTTCTTCGGGCAGTCCTTCAAATGTGCCCTTCTTCATTACACCCATAACAGACCTTCTGGTTGAGGGTGCATTCATTGGCATAGTGCCAGGCTTTCCGCATTTGTAACAAGTGACCCCTCTATCACACTTCCCAGAGTGCTTCTTCTTGCACTTGTCACACCACTTTGCTTCTGATCCTCCTCTTCTCAAACCAGACTTCGAGAATTTACCTTTCTTACCGGACCTCGAGGATCCGTCAAATTTCCTTTTCTCTCCCACTTCCACTCTCTCCAGACCCGTCTCTCGTATCTGGGTCTCCACATTCTTACCAGCCCAGATGGCGGCTTTCAGAGTGGTAGTTTGCTTGACCATTGGACCGAAGTCCGCTGGTAATCCGAGGGCAAATTTGTTAACCTTGGAGAGTTCAGTTGGGACGAGGTGAGGAACAAGCTTCATTTTCTCAGTAAAACTTGCAGCGTATTCAGTAATGCTCATTCTTCCCTTCTTCAGATTCTGGAATTCATTGTTGATATCCAGAAGATCCTGCTCAGAGCAGTATTGCATCTTCAATTGTACCAGAAAATCCTCCCACGACATTTTGCTTGCTTCACCTTTGGGCATCGAATCAGCTAATAGCTTCCACCAGCTTAGTACTCTAGATTTCAATAGATGAACTGCGAGAGTGGTCTTCTGCCTATTGCTACAGTCGCAACTCTCAAACATTGTCTCCATCTCAGAGATCCAGTTCATGACTTCCACCGGCGTCGGGCTTCCAGATAGACTCGGTGGCTTGGATGCCATGAAATCCTTGTATTTTCATCCACGTCCATCATTTCCTCCATCTTGGTGGTTTTGCCTAACTATCGGTGGGTTGGCTTGACCAATAGTCCCACTGTAGTTTCCTTCTTCAGTCTGCCCTTCGTTCAACTCGGGCTGTTCGATCTGAATAGTCGCTTCCTCTCGATTTTGCTAGAGCAAACGCCTGGTTTCCTCCATTTGACGATCCAACATTGCCTGGATCATCACTTGTACTCCGGCCATCGTTATTGGTCCGACAGCGGCTTCCACAACTGGTATTTGCTCGATCACTGGGGGTTGGTGTTTGTTCCCATTTGCGTTCACGTTTCCGCTACGGGTCCTTGCCATCTTGATCTATACACCGAATAAGGTGAATTTAGATCTTTATTTAGGACTGATGTTCAAATCATCCTTATCTCTCCGAAACGTTTACATGCTAGTTCTAATATCGTGGTTGTACGTTTAGAATGCTAAACACATAAGGTTTCCAGATCCGGTCGGAAACAGACCATAGATCCGAACAATTAACAACATATCAGGCACAAAGCATTTAGCACATAAAAGCATTTTAGGCATAATTCCTAAAATAAGCTGGTGCTCACACCTCACAATCATCGCTTAGCCTTCTAAGTTTAAGTCTAGAAATCCTACAAATTCCTAGTTCGCTTAAACTAATGCTCTGATACCAACTGTGACATCCCTAAAATCTTGGCCAGAAAAGACCGGTTTTGTTTATACTTTATTTCAAAATCAGAGTTATCTTTTAATAAAAGGGTTGCATAATTTGTCCCAAAACAATAATATGATAAAGATTTATCAAAAGCATTTCCATAGAAATGTATTTCATTAAAAGACTCGGGATGTCATGTTCATACAGATCAAAAGTATAAACAGTACAATATAAGCCTTACTACATTATTTCATATCTACAGGCCTATATCCGTACTTCCTCGTCCAAAACATCACACCTATGCTCATGCGCCACTACCTGTAATACATAAAACTGAGTGGGTCAGACTTGGGAGCCTGGTGAGCACATAGGGTTTTCAACCCACAATAAATAAGTTTATTAATTTCATCAATCAACAATAACCCGATTACCCGTTCCCGTTATCCTCACTTTACGTCCCTAAACACCTATCATAAGGGACCTAGCCTAAGGATCATCATCGGGACGGACACTACTGCTAAGGGGGTTCCTCAACAATAAATGTCCTAAAGGCAACCATGTGGGTGATGGAGTACACCGGTGAACACATCGTTCACAACACCTACAGGTTGCGAGCCTGCTAGTGTTCCACTGAACTGTCTAGAAGAGTCCGTGGTCGTCATCTATAATCCGCTAGATGACTGGATCAACAACAACAACATTGAGGCCTCTCATCGTTTTATCACACATCGTCTTAGTACATCTACCCATGTTTTACCCCAACATTTTTGTAGATATAAAATACATATACAGTTTAAATCATTTAAAACTTGTATAAAACATTCATCCAGCATAGATAACAAGTATATAGATAATATGCACACATAGCACGTAATATATAAAATACTTCATATCTATGTGTAAGATGAAAGTAACTATGCACTCACCTGAAAGGTGGTGACTCAGCACTTGGACAACGCTTCGGTACTCTCAAAACGATTTTCCTTCGATAAAACATAGTATCGATGCCACTAGGGTTTAGTCTAATGATAACCGCAACAAATTAACTATCTGACTATTATTATTATTATATAAGCGTTAATAACACTCAATATAACTCATAATAATAGCCCAAATAATTATTTTAAGGACCTAATAACATTCCTATATTAAAACATAAGCTAAACTAAAGATAGGTTAGGTGTAGCTCACTTACAGCGGGTTTTCTCGAAAACCGGGCTTCGCTGGAGCAGCGTTCCCGAGCCGAAAGGCTCTTTTCTGGGGACTTTGGGAGCCTCGGGGCTCCCTTCGGGTGCTAGGGGGTTTACCTAGGCTTTTAGGGGGGTTAGGGAGCTTAGAGAGAGAGTTTAGAAAGAGAAAGAAGAGGGTTGAGGGGTGAGGAAATGAGGGAACCCGGCACCTCTATTTATAGGGGAGAAATCTGATGGACTCGCCGAGTAGGGGGGACCTACTCGCCGAGTTGGTCCATATAGTGGTGCCACGTGTCCAACTCTGGTGGTGCCACGTCACCCCTATCGCGTATCAGCCTTCAAACTTAGAAAAATCATAACTTTCGCATACGAGCTCCGTATTCGACGTTCTTTATATCCACGCGTAGGTAAATCAAGATCTACAACTTTTGTTTAGACTCTGTTAGCTAATTCTCGACCGATCTCAAATTTAATAGTAGGAGGCGTTTAGACTGTTAAATGACCGCGAAGAATTCATAACTCCTTCATACGGACTCCGTTTCCGTCTGTCTTTTTGCCGTTGAGTTCCTATTAATGAGATCTTCAACTCTCATTTAGGTCGCGTAAGCTAAAAACCGCTCGAACTAAAATTCGAGTTTCGGGCCGTGCACTGCTAAGCCGAATCATAGAAAAATCATAACTTCTTCATACGAAGTCAGATTTGGGCGTTCTTTTTATCGATGTTCTTAGTTTAACATATTCTATGACTTTTGTTTAGATTTCTAAGGCTAAAAAGTCTTCTATCGTAAATTCACTATTTACGTCTCCCGGTGTCGTGCCGGTTTTGCCGTAAAACTTCGGCGAGCCATAACTTCTTCGTTATATCTCGGATTTCGGCATTCTTTATATGTACGGAAACCTTGAGATATAGTCTACAACTTTATGTAGAGATATCGGGATTATCTCACACTTTAATTTTGATTCTCATTTTTATTCTTTATTAATTATACATTTATAATTAAATAATAAGCACATAAACACACATAAAATCACATAATACTCAATATTTCATCTTTATTACTTCAAAAAGAGTTACAAGAGTTGATCTAGACTATTATATTGACAAAAATGCTTAGCCCTGAAACCAGGGCATAACAAAACCCCAAAGTGAATAGAAATCAACTCAAGTCAACAGTCCACATTTTACCCTACTCGTCAAGTGCACCCTTGTGACTCGCCGAGTCCCCTTGCATCATCTGAACTTTACTCGGGTCTAACTCAGCTTGTCGAGTTGACCCCTAACTCGGTGGGTCAACATTGGGTTAAGGTTACTCGGTCAAACCCACTACGTCTCGCTGAGTCATCCCCAGGACTCGGCGAATTGGCTCCAAAAGATTTCTCATGTAGCCATCTGAGGTCAGATCTGAAACCCAAACTCATAGATCTAACCTCCTACTACCCAAATATCACGTAAAGGTCCGATCTTTCTATCCATGCATGACATATTTCGCTCAATATGCCATTTAGACTCCATTAAAGCTTCCTAACTCAAAACTCCATGGTTTCTCAACAAGGGCTTTCTACTTTCTGACTTTCTGGACCTTACAAGGTCCAGATTTATGCTACCAGCTCACAAGAGGGTTTTGATGCATTCAAAACCCTACTAAGAAGACAATAAAGGCCCTAATCCTCAAAAGAAAGATCTACACAATTAGGGAAGAAAAGGGGTCCGAACTGATACCTCCAACTGACGCTCCTAGGTTGTAAATCTCGGATCTACAACCTCCTCTGGCCCCTTTATCTTGAAACCTCCTTCTTCCTTACATACCATCCACCATGAAGCTTATAATGGCTTTCTCTCTTGTCCAAAGCACTCAAGACTCATTTAGGGTTTCTCTTCTGAAAGATAGCCGCAATAGGAGGCCTTGAGTGCCTTTAAATAGGTCTCAAACTTCGGAAATTAGGGTTTCTCTGCCCAGCACCTACTCGGCGAGTCCCTCCTCAGACTCATCGAGTCCATTCATTAAACTTGTGAGAAAACCCGACTTGACTCGGCAAGTTTGACCCTCAACTCTTCGAGTCTCTCCTCTATTCACAAAATTAACTTGCACAATAATAACCTTGAAAATCCGGATGTTACAATTCTCCCCCACTTGAATTAGATTTCGCCCTCAAAATCATTTCTCAACTACACATAGATTGAAATCACCACCCGTAAGGCACCACCGAAAGAATCTGATACTACACCGATATCTTTCTCTATGGGCACCTAAAACCACACCGAAACTTCCAAGACCATAATTTAAACCAACTCTTTCACCGCTAAAATACTCCTTCCAAATAACCGGAAACTCTAGTGGCCTGACCCGCCGGCAGAACGCCTACCTGAGCGATCACCATGATATTTTCTCCTCGAATATCAACCCAATTTCCTCACTGGCCCTCTGATTCTCATAAGACCACGTCCAACAACTGGCTATCTCTCCTCCAAGCCGATCATGCTAAATCATACGAATCACGCCCCACAAATAAAAGGGTTCACACTCCACCGGGGTACATCTACTAGACTGCTACCAGAAACCATCAAACAAAGAATCCCCAACACTCTGCCCTAAGACCCAAAAGCATAACCATGCTCGCTCAGAGGTGTCCTCAAACATCACATTCATAAGCCTCACCTCCAAATTCCATGTCTCTTTTAACACCACACGGGTCTGACCTCAACCCCATAGTTGAACCTCCATGGTTACCCATAACATGATCCAAAATGTCTCACTGACTTCCTTTTTGCATCAACTATCTCGGACCTGTAACACACAAGTCACAAAATTCTCAAACGAGTGAATACTATGGCTCCCCTTAGTATCACAACACCCTATTACTAATGAATACTATGAATCCCCGTAGCATCAAAACACCACACTATGTCCACTAACTCATGCTCCGCACACTATCATAGATAGCTACACATACTCAACCCAATTATGCATCACATATTCTGGCGGAAACCACCGTAACAAAATACCTACCTCTGTGGAGATCCACTTTCTTAAATAATCCCTCTATGTCAATACTCAAAGGGATCCCAATGGAACCGTAGATACATGATACACCACTAGTCGTCTCAAACTCAAGTTTCTAAATAACCCCAAAATCAGGACATTATACCCGGGGACCACGAAACACCATTACAGAACATCACAATATCCCGCCTCAACCATTGATCTCCTACTCCCAGCATCATACAGATACAACAATATATTCCCTCTGAACCCCATAATTAATTCTTCATTTTACCCAATACGCAACTTCGGTATATCCAAACACTCAATTGGAATACAGAGAAAGCGCTAACACTTCAGAACATGCTGATGATCCTCCGAAACCCTTTCCTCTACTGCTTAAAATCCAAGCAAGAATACACATACCGGCCCGGGAGTTGGCTGCTCAATCATCTTCTATCTACCCCAAAAGGGGCATATACAATCCATACTTTGACTCAGAAGTTCTCAGCTGCCTATATTCCCTCTGAACCCCATAATTAATTCTTCATTTTACCCAATACGCAACTTCGGTATATCCAAACACTCATCCTTTCTTAAACACGTACCACATGCATTATCTTGCTCTGCACCTTTCCTCGATCACCAATAACTCTGGTCTCGTGAACTCATACCGCAGGTCTTCATATCCCACTTTATAACCACCCTTGAAAAACTCTCAGCTTCCTTCGATACGATACCAGGTTCTCCCCCACTTAGGGTTCGAACCATCACCAATTGACGTACTAACAATCTATCCCATAGACTGTTTCCACCAGTAACATCACACTTACTCTTGGAAGGTGCTACACAACGCCCAATGATCTCCCCACATAGAGATCAAGCAACCTTAGTTACCCTGAATCTCCAATGAAATCCTCAGGAACCTCTCATCACGACTTCCTCTAGTCCTTCCAAAATCTCATACTATCCAACTACCAAACATATCCACTGTCCAGTAATAACCCTGATTATTAGAATGAAAATATTGAATCATCATGCTCCTCATCCTCGACTTCTCAACCAACGTTCCAAAACGTGAATCATCGCAAGAACAGGGACCCCATTCCCATACTCAATACCCTTTATAGACAAAGGAGCCACCGCCACGACATACTCTCCTTGTTAATCCATCGCTTCGGCTAACACATGCCCTACTATACTCATCTAGAATGTATCCTGGTCCTTGACCATCCCAGTTCCCACTAAAAACCTGCCCATGATATAACCTCACCTCGCGGCAGACATACTGCCAGATACTCTGGTGAAAGATCGTCATTAATGCTAACCCATCGGGTTTACTCCTAAACCCAAAACCGAAGTTTTTATACCTCTTATGTTGCCCACAAGAAAAGGAAATAGTACCACTCAGGTCATAGAAGGTGACATCTCTTCCATCGAATGATTTTGCTCATCTCAGGCTGTAATTCTCCATGAAAGCCATCTCTACTCATCCTTGAGTCTTGCGACTCTTTTTGATATCTCACCAAATATACCTTGGAATTTATCTTGACCTCCCTCTCAAGGGATGCTTCTTTAAACTCATCCATCATGGTCTTCTGGCCACATACTCTATCGTATCTGATCTCTACCAAATCAATCATGACTGGATAACCGAAGAAACCCCAACATCCGAGTCATGGTACTCATTCCAGTACATCACCTCTCAATCTGCTACAATGCATGGTACCCGAACCATGACATCGCTCGTCAGTCTACTACACTTCATGATACTCAAACCATGACATCACTCCTCAACTTGCTACGATGCATGGTACTCGAACAATGACATTACTCCTATATCTGCCACGATGCATGGTACCCGAACCATTGCGTCACTCCTCAATCTGCTACGATGCATGGTGCCCGAACCATGGCATCACTCCTTAATCTGCTATGATGCATGGTACTCGAACCATGACATCACTTCTAAATCTGCTACGACGCATGGTACCCAAACCATGGCATCACTCCTCAATCTGCTACAATGCATGGTACTGAAACCATGACATCACTCCTCAATACGCTATGATGCATGGTACCCGAACTATGGCATCACTCCTCAATCTGCTACGATGCATGGTACTCGAACCATGACATCACTCCTCAATCTCCTACGATGCATGGTACTCGAACCATGACATCACTCCTCAATCTCCTACGATGCATGGTACTCGAACCATGACATCACTCCTCAATCTGCCACGATAAATGGTACCCGAACCATGACATCACTCCTTAATCTGCCACTTAGATCCCCCCGTTTACTCCCTGTTTCGAGTATGGGTCCTATACTTTCAGTAGTACAGTCCCATACTACCTACCACATCTACCCATAATTTCCACACTGACCATCCCAGAGTTCCTAAGTAGCTGCTCAACTTTCTCAATCACCAATCCCGTCACACGTGCTCGCTTCCCAGCGAAATGCTCTACTCTGCCAGTGTACTCATCCAACTAACGTCACTCCCTAGGATCTTCCCAGGTTCTCATACTTCTCCTCCATCAGCTGCTGAAGAACTCCTAACGATGCCAGGCATCTACCTCCTGAATATCGTCATATTCACTTAGTAGCTGTCTCCCATGATCGAGAGTTCCATAAAGCACAAAGCAAGCAGCATTCGAGCATCGAAGTACCTCCTCCAGCACATAAAACCTCTTTAGGTTATTCTCCACTCACTCTCCTCATACTCGGAGGATATCACTGAACTCAAACAATTCACCCCATGTGGGCATTTGGCTACCCTCTCGGCATGCTCCTCAAATGCTCATATAGATACTTCCTCTAGATCTCTCCTCTACTCGAATCCCCTAAAAGGATTCCTGCTAGACACTCTTACTCATCACATACTCAAAGCACATCACCAATAATAGCAACTCCTAGGCTAAGGCATCACAAATCAGGCCACTCTAGTCCTAAAATATAAATTACCTATCCTATCTCTAGCATGCATAATTGATGGGTTTTGGTCATAAGACATCCTATGTGCTCATACAAACCCTAATGCTTGGATCTAGGTTTCTCTATTGTACATGCTTTGAATCCCAAGACTATAAACGCTAATTCTAACATATGGAAATTGACATTAACATATAATTAGGTTTAAGAACATACCTTGATTATTATATAGCAATAACAATCACAACTCCACCTTGGATTGACTTTGGAATGCTTAGAGTCACAAGTGTCACTCCTCTAATGGCTCACAAACACCATAAGCAAATGGAGAAGGTATAAAGAGAGAGGTGAGAGGTTAGAATTCGTATCTAGGACCTCTTGGGAAGGGATACACGAATTCATGACCCTAAGGGTGTTTATATAGGTGTAGAGATAGGGTTTCATTCATTATCCTTATCTAGTTGATTATCCATTAAGCAACCAATAAGATAATCCTTGAATCCTTATCATACTCGAATTCTAAGGCTTTCCAACCTTAAATTCGTCCACCATATAAATAAGATAATCCTTACCTTATTTTGTAACTATCACATAATTACAAATCAGCCCCTCTAGATTAATTAATTACATTTGATCACAAAACTAATTCTTAATTAATTATTGACCAATATTAATTAAACAAATATGATTTCTCCTTTAATATATTATGCTTATAACATATTAATAAATCATATTATCCTCTCTCTCTTTATTCATTTCTCCAATCAAGTTGCTTTGGTGAAGGCAACCCAAAAGGACCATGCACCATCGGGTCAAGTACATACCAAAATAGTTATGGACTTAGACACTAATCCAACAGTCTCCCACTTGGATAAGTCTAACAACTATTCTGCGTATGACTTCAGATCCTGATCTGCAATCGTAGCTTTCCAAAGCCGCTATCAACTCTGATCCTATCAGATACGCATGTCCTTAGATAAGGGATCATATATTCCTCCATTCTAGATATCGTATGAGATATGATTTCAAATCATTCTCTTTGTACTATATCTCGATTCCTGATTTATGACGACAGACTAATTGAACAAATCAAATTAGCCCTAGCCCGGCCGAGCATTTACGTATGTCATCACTAAACCATCGAGGGGCCCAAAGATATCGCTTTTATCCTACTTTGGATAAAAGGAACGGATAAACTTTGATACAATGCTCGCTTGCACTCACTAACCAAATCACACACAACAATATGTTTTATAACACCAAGTTACTAGTGCTTTTACATATTATCAATGAGCAACCGATTAGCAAGATACAACTCACACATCTCGGTTTCAAGAATATAAGATGTTATCGTCTCACTAATCACTCGAGATAGTGATCCAAGTGAACGTGGGTTTAATCCAATGCTCAAATCATATTCATAAGCACTCATGAACGTTGCAGCAAACATTTGCTTATGTCTAATACTCTTTTAGACAATCCACACACCAATTCACGATAGTCTTCATTCATACCTACTTCCAACATATGAACGATTGTGGCCCGTACGAATAATTCGATTATTCTTAATAAACTCAATTATTCTGGAAGTCAAAACATGCAAAGTGAAACACAAGAATAATACTAATCCCATGTGGCCTCAAACCTTTGAGTATAAACAAAACACGTTTTATTTATCACCATATCGATTACTCATTATCTGTCGTTTCGGGTAATCAACTTCTTACTTGAATTCCAACACTTGTCCCATGCTCCTAGCATGCACACAATGTTTATCTATGGTTCTTACTTTTGTGAAATACACAAATTGAACACGTTTCCAATCCTTCTCATTTTACAACTCCAAATCCATTTTCTTAAGTGTAAGAATATCAAATTCTCGCTACTTATAGAATATGCTAGATTCTAACACTTTATGCAACGATCCTTTCGTAATGTCACTGCACCAAGGTCACAAAGACTATTGACAATGATATTACAAAGTCCTCCATCGGAGATTGTTACAAGACAATTCCTTAGATACGATGTCTCTCACTCAAAGTACATTCCTTTGAACATCCTTTTGCATAAAGGTTTCTAATCTAGACATAGATTTTCAATATTTACTTCCCAATATGGACACGCTTCCATATTTTCCATATGACAACTAATTTCTTAATAGAATCTTATCTATTCGTAATGATGTCGATATTGTCCATCCAATATGGAAACATTTCCATAATTTCCAATACTATACTTCCAACTACTCACAAGCGACCAATCCTCGTCGAACTTTGGATTGTCCTTTGATAGTTGTTTAATTATTTTAGTCAAAACCGATTCTAGTCGCTTTTCCCTCTAAATGCACTAGACATTTGGAAAATCTTAGAATGGTCAAACATTAAATCATTTGCAATCGATCCTATACTTGAAGCGTATGGGACACGACGTACAATGTTTTATTTTCTATGTTCTCAAAATTCGAATTGTGAAGAGGAATGACGTAATCATAATCGAAACTTTAAGAACACACTATGTACCTTTGACTAAATTTATCAACATTTCACAACCTAATCCTTTAGATTTGAAATGAAGCATAATATTCTCTCCCTTAATTATAGCAAAACAACCTTTCAACTCTTACAACTTTGCAAAGTATGACTCTTGTTTTCTATAATTAATATTGCCAACTATGCAATACTTGCCTTAATAATCATACAATCATAACATTTATGCTCCCACTATCATGATGATTATTATAAAACATAACACTTATGCTCCCACTAGCTTCGACATGTATTCATAAACATTTTAACTTTCAGAAAAACAATACTTAAGTTCATGTTTCTAATACATAGTGCTTTGATAATCTTTTATCAAGACTTCTTGAACTTATACACTTTTGCCTTAGATAGTTCATATGTGTGTCTCAACAATTAAGACTAATTGCCAAACCTCACAATTCAAATTATGGAAAGGGATGTCGTAACCATGATCGAATTCGAGAATGCAATTTTACAATCACTATCTTTTAAAATCTTTCTTAGTGAAAGCATTTTCTCACAATCATTTTCATGAAGGAGGAAATCTTATGACACTTAGATTTAAACGGTGTATGTGTTCCTATCCATGTGAATTTGTTAAAACCAAAGTTTACGACAAATTCAAACTTATATGGATCGAACTTTCTTAATCTTGATTTCTTGCCTTATGGTAGCACAGCTGCCCACCACATCTTCCAAGTAGTTAAGCAGCTCACCTTTTTCCTATCAATGTACTTTCCAATGATCAAGGTCCTTGCCTTTTATGCATTCAAATGAGAACTCATAGGACTCATATGCATAATTAACTCGATTGGATTGGCACAGAAACAAAATAATGTCTTCACGATAGGTTGTAAACCTCAACTCGTGTGCTAGTGATGATCGATAAGGTTTATTTGATTTGTTCTTGAAACTTTTCAAAACTATTAAGACTCCTACTGACTCCTTGACATATACGATTCTCTTATCAAAACATTTCTTGACAATCAAATATTCAAGAGTTAGTGTAGCTTTTATCAAAACACTTCATAAATTGGTCCAAGTTGGTCTTTGTCTTATTCAAGACATCACAACATTCCACATTTGATGAATGTTATAAACCTTCTTAATACTATTCGCTCAATGTCACAATCTTGACTTTAAGACTTGTTTTGGAATGAAGTATGATTGTCTTCTTGATTTGACCATTTCATCAATCTTTGATTCCTCTTCTTGGACATACAATTGTACCAAGACTCATTAGAGGATCAATTAAGATATGGTTCTTAATCATTAAGACCTATCATAAAGCATAAAAGCTACTCTCCCTTCTTCTTAGAATGGAGAAACTCTTATCTTTTTGCCTACTTGATTCTTCTTATTCGTTTTTCTATTGATCTAAACCCTTTAATCAATTCAAAATTACACTTAATCTTGTAAGTGTAATCATATTTACTAAGCCTTTAGTAAATCATGACGAATATCTTTGTTACTCTTATGGTGAACTTGATCAACACACAACTTTGTGTGCTCGATCTCCTAGTCCTTCACTTGACACTTTGTCAGTGAATTAGTCCAATTTCCAAATACGAAATTTCTCATTCATCGTGCATCCACATTGCATGATTCCAAGTTTCTGTCCAATTGAAACTTGGGCGATGAGAAACTCTCCCTATTTGGTAAATTCTTGACATTTCCATAAATAACATAACTAAGAATCATAACCATTCGTTGTAGAAATATTCAAACATCAATTTTCATAACGATTTCATTGCAAGGAAACAAATAAATAAGTGAGTCAAAATTTATTTTATTTATAAAATCAGCGGAAAAACATTTGTCCTTACAATGCAAAATCTATTGAAAACTATGTAAAAGGAAAATTTCTAACAACTCTATCATAACTATCTAAGCTCAAAATCCAATCTTCAAGTCCATGCGATCGAGATCCATCACTTGTGATTAGATTCATCTTGCTTTCTTATCAAGCTTCCTTTCTTTTCACCGATCCTTCAAAACATTCAAATGCAATCTTATCACATCATGTATTAAGAATCAATGAATAGGAACTTAATGGAGTTAGATAGTGGATTCTTACCTAAAGCGTAGTCATACTTTTTACTCTCCCATCTCTTAGATCTCTTAGGTAAATAGGGCAACTTCGTCTCCAATGCTCTTTCTCTTGGCAATAAAAGCAAATTGACTCTTTTGGAACAACACATGGAACTACTTCAGACATCGCCTTTCTCTTATGATCAAACTTTTCGATCATTGCATGTCTTTCATTGCCATTGTCTATATCCATAGAGGTCTTGAAGGAAGATTCACCAATCAACATTGCTTTTCTATTGCACCAAACCATTGTTGATTCAGGAGCAATAAGCATGTAGGTGAGATCTATAAGTGTCACGTCGTGGTTCATCATATAGTACTCTCTTACGAACTCACTATACGAGTTAGGAAGTGACTGAAGAACCCAATCAACAGCCATCGTTTCACCGACAACGGATCCCATCATTCTTAATCTATCAATGTGTGACTTCATCCTTAAGACGTGTGCACACACTGACTTGCCCTCTTTACGTTCACTTGCCAAAAGGGCTTGAGTGATATTGAACCTTTCAATTTTACAATCTTGTGGGTTAGGGAGAATAATTGGAGGAGGAGGAGGAAGTGAAGCATAATTTCTTGTTCCTCGATCGAATCGTGGAATATCATCTTCATGTGGAATGCTTGTTCCACGGGACTTGAGAAGATCATAGTTGTCGAACTTTTACATCGGGAGAAAAAACGAATTCAAGTTAGTTGATTGATAGAGTCCTTGGTAAATCACCCAAATGAAATTCCAAGGCTAGGACCCAACACAATATCCTACAACTCGGGAGAGGGATGCCGTAACCCAAATTGCAGAACATTTGAAGGTAAGTGAATGACGATTCACTAGTTTCCACCACGAAAAACGAAAAAGAAATTTAAGTTTTAAATCTATGAAAACTCTTAGATCCTTTGAGATTCATTGAACATTTCAATGACATGTTTAAATCTCGATATGCCCCTCTAGTTTGTGACTGGGATGCCGAGGATCACAAAGTGGGTGTGAATAACCATGCAAACTACATGGTGCCCTCACATGTTACAATCACCTATTCGATGTGCCGGTAAACCACACACGCTCCACCGAACTATGACAAACATTGAGTCACCCTTTTCTACCTTTGCTTAGAACCATTTAGTGTGCCGATAAACCACACACGCTCCACTAACGTCTTCGCAAGGGCACAAAGTGTAATTTCATGGAATTGCATCAATTCACTTTTGCCTAAGTAACTAGGATTGGAAATTTGAAAAACATTTAGTTACTTTGTATTTCATTATACTTATAATGGAAGGTTTCGTCCTATCCTACCCGTTCGGCTAACGACCCTCCACTAGTCAAGAGTGCGGTGGGTAAGAGTGGATACCCATTCAATCGCCATTTTACAGGCAATCTCCTTAAACACCCCTTATAGACCAGCTTCGTGAATGAGGCCTACTAACGGTAAGACTGACTTTTACTCATACATATATATAATGTTAGACTTTTAATGTTATATATAGTATTGGGTGTATTTTATACTTTTAAAATACTATATGGTTAACTTTAACAATTACACTTTTAATTCAATTAAAAAGTTAACCTAAACTTTTATGGATTTATTAAACCTCTTTTAATTATACTCCTTAATTAATTAATAAAACCATAAGGGTGTGATTTGAACTTTTCAAAACATTACTAGGGTTTTAGAATTTAACATTTCTAATTAAACCTTTAATCAACTTTTAAATTCCAAAACTTGAGGGCAAGTTTTGAAACCTTTTTCAAAACATTAGGGTTTTAACTATTTAAATTTCAAAACTCCAAAACTTTTGGGTTCAAATTTAAACTATAAAACCTAAAGGGGAAATTATGAAACTTTTCATAACAACAAGGATCAAATAACAAATAATCTAAACTAACATTTAATTACATAATTATACATATTTGATTTGTTTAACGATTTCTTGCAAAACAATTTATCAATTTACTCAAAATAATTAATCAATTATCTTATAAGGAAACAATTATCTTGTTAATTGATAATTATCTTTAATTAGATCAAGAATATAGTCATATATATATATATATATATATATATATATATATATATATATATATATATATATATATATCATAAAATCGGATTTATATTGATCTAACACATGATAAGGTAACTATCCTAATGCAAAAACTGCAAGAAATCCCGAGATAAGCATCATCTGACGAGTTGACTCGTCGAGTCAGGCATGGACTCAGTGAGTTCAGCCATGGACTCGGTGACTCCAGCCTCCACAATCCAAAAAATCGAATTT
This sequence comes from Lactuca saligna, assembly GCF_052625555.1. NCBI lineage: Eukaryota > Viridiplantae > Streptophyta > Magnoliopsida > Asterales > Asteraceae > Lactuca > Lactuca saligna. The sequence goes on from NC_136423.1 coordinate 174,985,717, forward strand.
TTCAGTTATACAATGCATCAATACAATTGAAACCAATCTAGGCTCTGATACCACTGATGGGTTTTGGTCATAAGACATCCTATGTGCTCATACAAACCCTAATGCTTGGATCTAGGTTTCTCTATTGTACATGCTTTGAATCCCAAGACTATAAACCCTAATTCTAACATATGGAAATCGACATTAACATATAATTAGGTTTAAGAACATACCTTGATTGTTATATAGCAATAACAATCACAACTCCACCTTGGATTGACTTTGGAATGCTTAGAGTCACAAGTGTCACTCCTCTAATGGCTCACAAACACCATATGCAAATGGAGAAGGTATAAAGAGAGAGGTGAGAGGTTAGAATTCATATCTAGGACCTCTTGGGAAGGGATACACGAATTCATGACCCTAGGGGTGTTTATATAGGTGTAGAGATAGGGTTTCATTCATTATCCTTATCTAGTTGATTATCCATTAAGCAACCAATAAGATAATCCTTGAATCCTTATCATACTCGAATTATAAGGCTTTCCAACCTTAAATTCGTCCACCATATAAATAAGATAATCCTTACCTTATTTTGTAACTATCACATAATTACAAATCAGCCCCTCTAGTTTAATTAATTACATTTGATCACAAAACTAATTCTTAATTAATTATTGACCAATATTAATTAAACAAATATGATTTCTCCTTTAATATATTATGCTTATAACATATTAATAAATCATATTATCCTTTCTCTCTTTATTCATTTCTCCAATCAAGTTGCTTTGGTGAAGGCAACCCAAAAGGACCATGCACCATCGGGTCAAGTACATACCAAAATAGTTATGGACTTAGACACTAATCCAACAATAATATCTTATAAAATGTCTTATAAATATCTCATAACACGAAAGTAAGGGTATTTTGGGAAATCACCATTCGGGCTCTGGCTGATTGTACACACTGTTCCTTCACGTTTTCTCTTTGAACTCCTATTTGCTTTAGAAAAATCATTTCTTTGAAAATTTTCTCAATTCCTCAGTTTGAATCCAGATTTACCCGAAGGTGCGTCCGAATCCCTCAAACCAAGGCTCTAATACCAACTTGTAACACTGTAAATTTCAAAACCTATTTTCTTTTGAAAACATAAAATTCTCAATGCATATTTCACGAAAACGTCATTTATAAAAATCACAAAACATAGCTCCATGTTTAATTAAATGGTAATCCAGGATCCTCAAAGCATAATTCTTCTCTGGTGTGTACAATCAAGCCGGTGTCGTCCCGCGATCCTGGGAAAAGCCTGAATCACATAACACATAACACGGTAAGCACGAAGCTTAGTGAGTTCCCCAAAATACCACACATAACACATACTAGCCACTTGACGCTATAACTCTGTGGGCCCTGGGGCCCTAGCTCTGTGGACCTTCTGGTCCTAACTCTGCGAACCTTCCGGTTCTAACTCTGATATACTATGATATACACAAGGCGTAAATCACATGGAAATAATGCAGTGTAATACATCACATAGATAGCATACAAGATACTCTATCACATAACTCTAGTTACCTACTCAAGGTAAAGTATAGTGAGAAGACTCACCTGGCAAGCAGAAAGCAGTTATCCTCACATTTGAATCTCGAACTCACCACTGCCTAACACATAGGGTAAATATCTCTAATTAACACTTAAAATCTCAACTCTAATTAAACCAATAATTACTCTCTCTCTCTCTCTTTTTAATCGGGAAGTGGGTAAAAGACCATTTTACCCCTCCATGGTCTCTACTACTTATGTTGACCAAAACCCCAAAGTCAATAGAAGTCAACTCAAGTCAACATTTGACCCTACTCGTCGAGTGCACCCTTGAGACTTGCCGAGTCCCCTTGCATCATCTGAACTTTACCTGGGTCTCATTCAGCTCGTCGAGTTGACCCCTAACTCGGTGGGTTAACACTGGGTTAAGGCTACTAGGTCAAACCCACTACGAATCATCGAGTCATCCCCCGGACTCGGTGAGTTGGCTCCAAAAGATTTCTCATGCAACCATTTGAGGTCAGATCTGAAACTCAAACTCATAGATCTAACCTCCTACTACCCAAATGTCACGTAAAGGTCTGATCCTTCTGTGCATGCATGACATATTTCTCTCAATATGCCATTTAGACTCCATTAAAGCTTCCTAACTCAAAACTCCATGGTTTCTCAACAAGGGCTTTCTACTTTCTGACTTTCTGGACCTTACAAGGTCCAGATCTATGCTACCATCTCACAAGATGGGGTTGATGCATTCAAAACCCTACTAAGAAGACAATAAAGGCCCTAATCCTCAAAAGAAAGGTCTACACAATTAGTAAAGAAAAGGGGTCCGAACTAATACCTCCAACTGACGCTCCTAGGTTGTAAATCTCGGATCTACAACCTCCTCTGGCCCCTTTATCTTGAAACCTCCTTCTTCCTTGCATACCATCCACCATGAAGCTCATAATGGCTTTCTCTCTTGTCCAAAGCACTTAATACTCGTTTAGGGTTTCTCTTCTGAAAGATAGCCGCAATAGGAGGCCTTAAGTGCCTTTAAATAGGTCACAAACTTCGGAAATTAGGGTTTCTCTGCCCAGTACCTACTCGGCGAGTCCCTCCTCAGACTCATCGAGTCCATTCAATGAACCCGTGAGAAAACCCGACTTGACTCAGCGAGTTTGACCCGCAACTCGTCGAGTCTCTCCTCTAATCACAAAATTAACTTGCACAAATAATAACCCTGAAAATATGGATGTTACACTGAGATGGGGAGATATAAGTTGTTTAAATAGGGTGCAAACCCTCAAATTTAGGGTTTCACTCAAACAGCACCTACTCGGCGAGTAGGTCTCCCGACTCGTTGTGTAGGTCACTTAAACTTCCCGCGGGTCACAACTCTACTTGACGAGTTAGGCCACCAATTCGTTGATTCCCAAAGAAAATTATAAAGATTCCTAGAATGAAATGCATACCAGGAATGAGGTGTTACACATTAGGGTTACATAAGGTCCATTAGGGTTTCATAAGGCCCATTAGGGTTTCATAAAGCCCATTAGCGGTTCACTAGTCGGGCACCACCCACTACCACCTTGGGTAGTGGTGGTCAACGACGGCTCACGGCGGTGGACACCACCTCACGGTAGTGGTTAGGGTTTCTACTCTATTTTGTCCAAGCATCCAAAAAATCAACTACACGCAAGCAAAAACACACCGCCACCCAACACGGTGGTTGGTGGCGGTAGGAGGCGGCAGCCACCACCTCAGGGTGGTGGTTATGAGTTTCTTTTCATCATTCTACTTTCTAGTTACAATTTACATTTTTCAATTAAACCAAAATAAAACACACACACTAATACAAACACACACACAGCCACCCTAGTGGTTGCCGGTGCTAGCATGTGGTTGTAGCCACCACCTCATAGTGGTGGTGGCATTTCCATCCAAATAAATACCCACACACCTCTCCACTGAATTAAACACACACATACGTGCTTCTGATTTGTGAGATGCAACCCAGCCACCCATGTGGTGGCTCACGGCGGCAACAATAACAGTTTTGGGACGGCAGCCACCACCTCACGGTAGTGGTGATTTCTTTTTGTTCTCAGTCAAGCAGCCACACACACCGGCAACCCTTGCTCGAAAAACAATCCCAACACCCACCTATGGTGGGAAGCAATGGTATCAGCATAATCGGTGGCAACAATAACGACTTGACGGCGACAATGGCCTAAGACTCCATCCCCGATCGTTGATGGTTCTCCCTCGGCCGCCTATGACGTCACAGGAAGCGGTTGTGGCGTTTGTGTAACAGCCCGAAATCCAGGTATCCTTCTATTTAGCCCTGCATCTTTGATATGTTGCCATTTAGGGTTTGCATTTTAGGCGAGTACACTGGGCGTACCAGGAGTACGCTGCGCGTACTCACGCGCTTCATTTGGACACGTTTACCTTCGGGTACGTTGGGCGTACCCAAAGTTACGTTGGGCGTAACCGGTCCAGACGTAAAAACCCTAATTCATTCGGAGGGCTATAAAAGGAATGTGTGGCTGGACTTCTCGGCCACCATCCCTCAGAGAGAAACCCTAAAGAGAGTGTGCATTGGTTTTTAGGCCATTTTGAGAGTATTCTAAGCTTGGTGGTGCCATTCCAAGGTAGCAAAGGAGAAGAAGAGCTCATTGGGAAGGCTATTAGTGGTGTTCAAGTGTAGATCTGAGCTTTGCAAAGGTTGAAGCTTCATTATCAGGTAAAAAGTTCGGATCTTGACATATGGTTCATGATATATGCTTCAAGTACCATCTTCTAGGGTTTTAGTCCCAAAGGTGGAGACTTTTTGTGCAAATGGTCTCCATAATCTTAGATCCATCATATTTCTGGTCTTTTGGAGTTGTAGAATCATAAAAATGATATCTTGGACGTGAATGTTGCACCATGCATGAGATCTAGGTCTTTGAGTTGGAATTGAATGATGATAAGAAGTGTTGGAGCCTTTACAGCCATGCCAAGGCTTAAAGGTCTCGACTTTATGGGAATAGACGCATAAACATAGCCGGATCTAGAAGTTAGAGTAATGGCTTAACCGATTAAGACCAGAAATGATGTATGCTAAAGTCTGATGGTTACGCTGGGCGTAACTCCCAGTACGCGCAACGTACTGGGTGGAGACCCCGATCCATGGGTTGGCGAGGTACACCCCGCATATTCACAAAGTTGACTTTTGTTGACTTTTAGGGTTTTGGTCAACATGAAGACTTTGAGTCAAGTAAGGGTAAAATGGTCTTTTACCCTCTGAGGAATGATGATAAGGGGTAAAGTTTAGTTGTGGAAGTCTTTGATTATTAAAATGATATTTTTATGATTAGGCGAGGTAGAGTCATCGTTGGGAATTGGAGGTAGCGAGTACGCGAGATCTTAGACTTTCCACGAGGTGAGTTTTCTCACTATATTGTACCCGGAAGGGTTTTATTGTGTGACCGGAAGGTCGGATATGTTATGATTTATATGCATTGTATGTGATAAGTTAATCGTTTATATGTGCCATGTATGATATGCTTGATATGGGCCGGAAGGCATTATGTTATGGGTCGGAAGGCGTATATGTTATGGGCCGGAAGGCGTTGTGATGTGGACTGTAAGGTTGACGCAGGTAGGACCGGAAGGTTTACCTAGTCGGGACGGAAGTCCCTTGAGACACATGGACTAGAAGGTCAGCGCCTGGAAAGGCGTATGTGCGTAAGTTGTATTTTGGGGAACTCACTAAGCATTTATGCTTACAGTTGTTGTGTTATGTGTTTCAGGTACTAGCGAGGACCGTGGGAAGGCACCGGTGCGATTGTACACACTGACGGAGAAACTGTTTTTATAATCATGGGATGTATTTTTTTATGATAACATTGTTCATGTTTGAATTTGGAATATTAAATGATGGTTTTTAATATTTGCAAAAATGAAAAATTTCGTTTTAAAATTTACGTTGTTACAAGTTGGTATCAGAGCCTTAGTTTGAGGGATTCGGATACACCTTCGGGCATAACTGAACTCAAACCGGGGATTTGAGGAAAATTTTTAATTAATAAAAGCAATAAAATTTTTATAAGAGATTTTGAAACAACCAAAGGAGAAGCAGTGTGTACGGTCAGCCAGCGCCCGAACGGTAAAATCCCAAAAATACTCTTACAATATGTGTTATGAGATATGTTATGATATGATACGCATGCTAGTAGACTAGGTATTCATATTACGACTAGAGTGGCCTGATTTGTGATGCCTTAGTCTAGGGGAAACTACTGCTATGAGAAGTGATGTGTGTAAAACTCACTTAGTTTTAATCCTACTTTAATTATCAAATAACACACAAAAGGTAGTGAACCTATCAATTGTGGTATAGCTAAATAAGCAGGATATCGAACACAGGGAACGGCAAATTAAATTAAAAACTAATTCTATCTAAGTTGATTTAGCAAATAGGGGTTTTTTCTCTAGTTTTACAAGACTAGAAACTTACTAACTAAAACTAATGCAAGACTAGAAAAGAACAAATTAACTAGATTCAATAATGGGAAAGAAACTTCTGTTTAGTTCAACTCGGTTAACTTTATGGTTGATTTTAAGGTAATAGTGCAATGGATTAATTCTTTCGTTGGTTACCGATTCAAGTGATTAAGTTTGTGTTCACTACCCTAATCCTTAGCAAATAAACTAATTCAAACAGTGGCCAATTGCTTAACTTAATTATATTTACTAGATTAATTATTCGGGTTAAGTTAGACTTGCAATAGCTAATTAATTCGTTATTCTTAATTAACCTCTTGTTCGATGGTCATCTTACAAGCTTGCACATGAGTTTACTCAATTTCCTTATTAATCCTAGTTTCATATTCATTAATTCTAAACATATGATATAGTGGTCACATATCATATGAGGTTGATAATCAATAGATGTTCATGCTAATCAATTATCTTCCTATTAATAGAAAATTAATTATCATTCATACACAAGGTTCTTTAGCAAGCTAAAATAACAATTAATCACCAACTTGGAATTAATCCTACCAATCAATCAAACCATATTGTCAACTTTGTATCCCTAAACAAAAGTCTAAAGAAATTAGTTCATAACTAAGGTAAATAACAGCAAACAAATAAGTTCAAGTTGCTTAATCATGTTGACAAAACAAAAGAATTAAGTAGAATGGTGAAATTACGCCTTAGTTACTCCTGGGATTGGATTCTAGCTTCTTTGGTCGACTTCTAGGGTTCTTCTGGCTTCTTATTCGTAGCTAAACACTTCTGAAACTTCCCAGAATTCTCCCTTCTCGCATTATAGAGTTATCTTTATATATGCGTTCCGACTCGTCGAGTCATATGGTGACTCGTCGAGTCTCTCTCACAATAGTCGTAATCCGATAACTATCTTGACTTCCGAATGCTTATCTTTCTGAATCCGCGACCGGACTCGTCGAGTCAAGAGGCCACTCGACGAGTAGAAGCCTTTTATGGGTGTTTTCTTTCTTCTTTCCACTCTTGAGCTCCTAACCGCTTCTCTTGCTTCCTTTCACTTCCGAGCTTCATCTTTGGACTGAAAAACATAATTTAACACTTTTAAGTACCTTTTGTCCATAATATGCAACAATTTAGCTAATATATAAATAATAAGCTACACTTAAAACACACTAAATATGCACATATCAAAATACCCCACACTTGTCTTTTGCTTGCCCTCAAGCAAAACTGAATTTTAACACATTAGAATCACATATAATAACTCCAATCCAACCCAGCCATTATGCCAAGACCGCAACGCATGCATTTGTGTCTAAAATTCCTAAAAACCCCCCATACTTCAAATACTCACAATCCTCATAAACATTCACCCACTCACCCCGAACTATGCTCATTTTATGCAACCCTCCAAATCCATCCTCAGAAAACCTCTTTACCCTCAAGGTATTTTTAATTGAGCAACCCAAGCATACATAATCTAGAATTACAACTTTTTGATACCACTATGGAGCTCTTTGGAATTCTTCACTTGCTTGATAATTTGATCTTGGATAACTTTGAATTCACCACCTTTGTTGTTTGATTTTTGGTATCTTCAACTTTTTGAATTTCTTCGGAATTTTCGATCTTCATATTTCATACTTAACTTTGATGCTCCAAAAATTCTTCAAACTTTTTCTTGTAATTCTCTCTCTTTTTTTTACATGTTCCTCACTTTTTTTCACTCAAATCCCTACATGCTTAAGCAGGGGCGCTCAATCTCAACCTTTATTGGCTAATGATAAAATCTTCCTGGATACATTTCAGGTTTAGGCTACTAAACATATTACATCCCTCAGGCTAAGCAAGGTCGTGTTTTTGTCTCATGATTTCACTGAAATAAGGAAGCCACAAATGCACTAGAACGTATATAGGCTCAACTAAACATTTGGGTTGTCATGCAATTATTAACACAATTCTAACATGGAATCGTAATTTTTTACCAAAATTTCCTAAATTAGTATCCTAAATAATCCTTTTGGTATGCAAATTTTTATTTTTTAAAATTTCACTATTATGTAACCAACCCCCTACCCCACACTTATGTGATGCAATGCCCTCATTGCATATTATGCATAAAAACAGAAAAATAAAGAGGGAATTGGAACAAACTCCCCTGGGATAGCAGTGGATAGGTTGATCACTCTCAGTTAAGCTCCATCTTCAATAAACGTTATACATGGGAACATCCCATCCATGTCTCGTGTGGGTCGCTCTAATATGCGAAAATCGGCGTAAGATCTTCAAGAATGGATATGGAATTAGAAGGATGCAAGTGGTATAAGTATTAGCATCAAATCAGCAGTCGTTCGGCTCAAAAAAATGAATGACTCGTCGAGTCTGATGATGGACTCGCCGAGTAGCAGCGCGCCGTCTCAAAATATCTAGAAATACAAAGCGACTCGTCGAGTCAGCGTAGTGCACTCGACGAGTTGGCACCTGAATGAAAAATCTTGGTATGTGGCAACTGTTTTAGCCTCTCACAACTTCGTTAACCCTTCCTCACATGTGGACTCAATCGCTCATACCCCTAAGACCGGACTTGACACTTTGACGTTAAAAACTCGCTTCCTTGACTCGCTCTCACACGTAAAAACATCCATGATTTACCTCATCCTAAGCAAGCAATCAAAATGCAATCCTGAAAATAACTAAAGCAAACAACTATTAAACATAATAATATCTCAAAGCATACACACCAAAAACAAAACAAAATAAAAATTGAAATTGTTTGAACACAAAAACACGAAAATCAATCCTCATCTTCCTCCTCATCATCGTTGGCTCCACTTCCCCCAGCTCCGCTTTGGCGTGCACTAATCCTCTCGTCCCACGATGGAATGTATGGATAATTCCCACCATCAATATGTGGAATATTGAAGTGGTTAAAAAGTCGTATGTGGGATTGGTTGCTAAAATTTAGCCCCCTAGCCATTTGGTCTTGCATCCGCCTCATCTCTATATTGTACCAATCCATTGGTACGTCTTCAGTCTCTACCGGAATCACTGGCGGCTCATCCTCCACATCCCATTCCCTTCGCGATCTCACCCTCCTTCCCGGTGCTTCGGGACCTACAACTGAGTCATCATTTGGGATGGCATAGTGGCCACCACCATAGTCTTCAATGATTCGTGCTCTGCGGAAAAGAATGGGATTAAATGGGGGTGTCGGGATCAATGTCAGGAGGTTCCAGGCACCACGGTTCATCAACCCGAATGAATTAGCCAATCGAGTGACAAACATGCCTCCATTGATACGTGATGTTTTGCGATCTTTGACTGCACCCGCTGAGAGGTATGAAGCAATGCACCACGGGATGTTGCAAAAGACGCCGGGCGTGATAATGCTCCATAGGTAGAAAACATCAAGGTTGGAAACCTTGTCATCGTCCTTCCTTTGGTTGATGGTGGAGGAAATAAGGCGGTGAATGAGGCGGTGGGTCGGGGATCGGATGCTCCCTTCCTGCGCGGACTTCGGGATCTAAACTTTATTCCCTATAGTATTCCACCAACCCGTGCTAGTAACCCCATCGGGAAACACCATGTGAGTGGTTGCCAAAAAGGCCCGAAAGAGGTTCGTTGAAACCAAAGGTTGATCATAAATCCCTAGTCGGCAAGCAAGATCCACCACCGAGCATTGATGATACTCACCCCCAAGACAAAAAGTGAAGCTCGCCGGATGATATAAATCCACTCCACCGGTAAAAGATACCGTGGAGAAAAACTCCAAGCAAAGCTCCAAATATACCGGCTCTTGTATGCGGAAGACCCGGCTCCACCCATCACATATCATTAACTCGCCGTCATGTTGAAACTCCTTTAAAAGGTACGGAGCTAATTCTTCTTCATATTGCACATTTTGCAACCACTCCCAATCAATTCTGTTTGGTACATAGACCTCCTTCTTTTTGATATCGGAAAGCTTCTTCTTCCACTTCCGCATTGTTGAAGCGGATTCGATTTGTGGGAAATTTAACCATGGAAATTCCCCTTGGCTACCACTTGAAGATTGTCCTCTTCTAAACATGATTCCTGCAAAACATATAAACCAGACCCAGAAAACACAGAATATAATTAAAAAAAAACGAACTGTTTCTGCAAATCGAGTGGACTCGTCAAGTCCATGCCCGACTCGGCGAGTCGCGCGACCTGTACGAGTCGGTCGATGGGTCTCACAAAATTGAACCATGTAACCTTTAAAATCTTGCAAGGGTTTTGTTCAGGGACTTCCTACTAAGTAATAAAGCCACAATATACGTTCAAAACAACAATATTCGTGACAAAATCGAAAACCTAGAATTTAATCACTTTTTCAAAAACGGGTTTTTTCATGAAATTGCAAGTATAGATGACCTTATAATCACATTCTATCTAGAAATCAAGAAGAAAGTTGTTACCTTTTGAGTTTAAATCTTGAGAATTTGGAAGAAAGGTTGAAGACCACTTGAATGCTTGAGAGAGAGTTGTAGAGAGAGGCACCCGGCGAGTGTGGTGTGGAAACTGAATTTTTAGGGTTAAAACCCTATTTGATGTAAAAGTAATTTCGAAAATGATTATTTTTTTCTGTAAATAAAATCGACTCGTCGAGTCAGGGTCAGACTCGGCGAGTCCAATCGCGCAGTCAAACTTTTTTCTGAAATCAGTATATACTCGTCGAGTCATGGTCAGACTCGGCGAGTCTCTTGTAAAACATTACTAATTTTTAAAATTTTGTTATTTATTCAAAATCTTTTCACCCCACTCTTAAGCTAGGCGCTCCCTTAAGCAGACAAGTCCGATGATTTGGAAGATTAAAATTGAAACACAAAACAAAAATATAAAAACTAAAGAGTAAAAGAAAGCAAACTCTAACGACGGGTTGCCTCCCGCCAAGCGCTTCTTTTTGAGGAGTCATTAGCTAGACTCCTTCCCATTTAAGTTTTGTCATCTTCAAGCATCGGGAATGTACGCCTCACTTTTTGTGGTTTGTACTTAGTCTTGTAGGCGTGAATCTTTTTCTTGTAAGCTCTTTTTAATTCGTCTCTTCTCTTTTTCTCTGTATCATCCTCAGTTGTTTGGACCTCTCTTTTCCTCTTCTTCTTTTTCAACCCATGCTTTTTCACCAACTTTTGAACCTCCTTTTCTTTAAATTTGATAACTTCATATTTCATAGCGGTCCGTGCTCTAGGTTTAGTAGTGAATTGGTGATTAGCTTCCGCTCTGCTTCCATTTATGTCCTCATCCTCTTTTGTGTTCGACTCTTCTCCAAATGGCATTATATCAAGGCATGCCACATCGGCGTGTTGGACCTCCATTCCTTTTACTTCTTCTTGCTTGACCTCTGGATTAGCTGTAAACATCACCGACTCATCACCCACTCTTAATGTCAAAGTTAGGGCACCTGCGGTGTTTAAGAATGTTCTTCCCAAAACAATTGGTATTTCGGGGTCTTCTTTCATCTCCACCACCACGAAGTCTACTGGGAAAATAAACTTGTCCACCTTGATAAGGAGATTTTCACATATGCCTTGTGGATGAATTATTGTTTTATTTGCCAAATGGATTCTCATATTTACCGGCTTTGGTGCTGGTAAATTCAGCTTCTTAAAGAATGAATAGGGCATCAAATTAATGCTTGCCCCTGAATAAGCCAATGCTTGTGTAGAAACTTCATTACCAAATTGGCACGAAATTACTATGTTACCCGGATCACCCTTCTTCTCAGGCAGCTCACTCATCAATATCTCCGCGACTTCAGCCAGATCTTTCCTAGCAGCAAACAGGCCTTTAAGCAAGTTAAAGTATTTAGGAGTTTGGAGCATTGTGTCCACAAATGGCATATTGACTTGTAAAGCTTTAACATGCTCCATGAAGGTTCTATAGGCTTGAACTTTTTCTGACGGCATGGCTCTGGATGGGTATGGCAAAGGAGGATTGTATGGCTTCAGAAAACTGGCATTCTCTTCATTCCCGACTGGACTCGTCGAGTCTGTTTTGGTGACTCGGCGAGTCGGATCGAGTTTTTCTTGTTCTGATTTTTCTTCCTTTTCTGCCTTCTCCTTGGAAACTCTTAGTGTTTCTGCCAATTCTTCTTCACCGCTGGAGGTTATTATGCTCACGTTCTCATTTCTTGGATTGGGTTGGGTGTCGCTCGGAAGTTGACCCGGTCTTCTTTCGTTTACTTGATGTGCAAGTTGGCCCAGCTGTTTCTCAATGTTGAGAATAGAAGCTTGCTGATTCCTCAACATGTTTCTGGTTTCTTGCATTGCCACATCATGATCATTATGTCTTTTCTCGGACGCGGTTATGAATTTTGTAAGTATTTCTTCTAAATTCGTCTTCTTGTCCGTCACCGGTTCTTCCTTTTGATAATACCCTCTCTCCCTCTGTTTATATTTCTCTTCCTTAGCCTTTCTGTATTCTTCGTATGGGAGCCATTCCTTCTTCGGTTTCCTCCAGTCTTCATCGTATCTATCGCCGCTGGAGTAGAATACTTGAGCCTTTTTATTTCCATTCTCGTCTCGATCACATTCCTTGGTAAGATGGGGACCGCCACAAATTTCACATCCAACTCTAATAGCATGGATCGTTTGATCCATTTTTGTCATTCTTCGGTCTAGACTATCGAGTTTGGCTATCACCGCCGCCATACCATCGTTTACCGAATTTACTGCTCCGCGACTCACTTCATTCGTCGGGTTGTGGTATTCTCTAGAGTGCTTGGAGAATTCTTCAATTAACTCTTTTATTTCCGGAGGTGGCTTTCAGGTGAGTGGGCCTTGTGAATCGAGTAGTTGCCTCGTGGTGACATTCACTCCATCATAAAAGATAGAGACCTCTTGTTGGCTATTGAGATCGTGGTGGGGGCAATTTCGAAGTAGGCTCTTATATCTTTCCCAAGCTTCATAAAGGGATTCACCGGGTTGTTGCTCGAAGTTGGCAATGGCTTTCTTTAGCTTGGCTATCTTGGAAGGTGGGCAGAAGTGATCTATGAATTCTTCTTTCATTTTGGCCCATGTGGTAACTGATCCGGGAGGGAGTGACTTCAACCAATCCTTTGCAGCTCCTTTAAATGTGACAGGAAGCATGCGTAGTAACTGGATCTCGCGGGGCACATTAGGTACATTGAAGTAATCCGCCACGTCATTTACTTCATCTAAGTGCCTATAGGCGTCTTCATGATCTCTCCCGTGAAATGGTATCTCCTTGAGTTGAGCGAGAATATGGCCCTTTATTTCAAACGTAGTGGTAGCGGGGATTGCGGGTTGCACAAGTCCCGGGCCGGTGTCATCACGCATCCTTTTCTTCCACTCCCCCATGGGGATTTCGTCAATATTAGCCATAGCGGTGGCTAAGTCGTCTTCAAACTCGGATGTGTGCTCGCTTTCTTCTTCGGTCTCGTAATCGGTGTCTTTTGGGATCGGATCTTCGGTTGTCAACGACGCACTGGATGCTCCTGCTTTGCTGCTCCTCTTCTTGCTAAAAACGGATTTGAGGTTTTTGAGTGGTGAGTTCTTTGAAGAAGCGGTTTCTCCAACGGTTTTGCCCTTGTTTCTTCTTAATGCGGTTTCCGGATCTTCAAGAGGGGAAACTAGAGGCGTAGCAGATCCTCGGGTCATGAACCAACTACAAACTTAAAACAAAACAAAACGCGTAAAAGAGAACAAAAATTAAATCTGATTCAGCGTCAGACTCGCCGAGTCGGGGCGAATGCACTCGGCGAGTTCAAGTTAAAATCAGCGATTAATAATTTTTTTTTTTTTTTTTTACTAAAACTTAAACAAAAATTGAACAGAAATTAACTTTGTATAAGATGAATCTTACACAAAGGATCGATTGAATTAGAATTTTAATGTTAATTTTAGAACCGTTCCCCGGCAACGGCGCCAAAAACTTGATGTGTGTAAAACTCACTTAGTTTTAATCCTACTTTAATTATCAAATAACACACAAAAGGCAGTGAACCTATCAATTGTGGTATAGCAAAATAAGCAGGGTATCGAACACAGGGAACAAAAAATTAAATTAAAAACTAATTCTATCTAAGTTGATTTAGCAAATAGGGGTTTTTTCTCTAGTTTTACAAGACTAGAAACTTACTAACTAAAACTAATGCAAGACTAGAAAAGAACAAATTAACTAGATTCAATAATGGGAAAGAAACTTCTGTTTAGTTCAACTCGGTTAACTTTATGGTTGATTTTAAGGTAATAGTGCAATGGATTAATTCTTTCGTTGGTTACCGATTCAAGTGATTAAGTTTGTGTTCACTACCCTAATCCTTAGCAAATAAACTAATTCAAACAGTGGCCAATTGCTTAACTTAATTATATTTACTAGATTAATTATTCGGGTTAAGTTAGACTTGCAATAGCTAATTAATTCGTTATTCTTAATTAACCTCTTGCTCGATGGTCATCTTACAAGCTTGCACATGAGTTTACTCAATTTCCTTATTAATCCTAGTTTCATATTCATTAATTCTAAACATATGATATAGTGGTCACATATCATATGAGGTTGATAATCAATAGATGTTCATGCTAATCAATTATCTTCCTATTAACAGAAAATTAATTATCATTCATACACAAGGTTCTTTAGCAAGCTAAAATAACAATTAATCACCAACTTGGAATTAATCCTACCAATCAATCAAACCATATTGTCAACTTTGTATCCCTAAACAGAAGTCTAAAGAAATTAGTTCATAACTAAGGTAAATAACAGCAAACAAATAAGTTCAAGTTGCTTAATCATGTTGACAAAACAAAAGAATTAAGTAGAATGGTGAAATTACGCCTTAGTTACTCCTAGGATTGGATTCTAGCTTCTTTGGTCGACTTCTAGGGTTCTTCTGGCTTCTTATTCGTAGCTAAACACTTCTGAAACTTCCCAGAATTCTCCCTTCTTGCATTATAGAGTTATCTTTATATATGCGTTCCGACTCGTCGAGTCATATGGTGACTCGTCGAGTCTCTCTCACAATAGTCGTAATCCGATAACTATCTTGACTTCCGAATGCTTATCTTTCTGAATCCGCGACCGGACTCGTCGAGTCAAGAGGCAACTCGACGAGTAGAAGCCTTTTATGGGTGTTTTCTTTCTTCTTTCCACTCTTGAGCTCCTAACCGCTTCTCTTGCTTTCTTTCACTTCCGAGCTTCATCTTTGGACTGAAAAACATAATTTAACACTTTTAAGTACCTTTTGTCCATAATATGCAACAATTTAGCTAATATATGAATAATAAGCTACACTTAAAACACACTAAATATGCACATATCAAGAAGCATTGAGAGCAAGTGGGTAGCCAGCGCATAGCGAGAATTGAGTACTTATGATCCGGGGTTCGGGGAGGAGGACTTGGGGTGAATGCTGATGCGGTGTAGTCGGTAGTATTGGGCCCGTACTACTGGAGACACCGGGTCAGTGGGCAACCCAAGTAAGAATCCTTGGGTATCGGAGACCGAGTAGGGTTGCGTTATCGAGTGAGATTATGCTCGATGGAGTCTCTAATATTTTTATGTTGTATTTCAGAGGCATTATGGTTGGACCACGCCACAGACCTTGTACGAGTGGTGTGAGTGACGAGGAGCTTCGTCAGATGATTCACGAGGAGGTGGCTGCGGCGATCCGGGCTGAGATTCCAGAGATGTTTGGGTCTATTAAGACCACTCTTATGGAGACTTTTGATGAGCGGTACACCGCAGTGACTGAGGCCGCAGCCGCTACAGCTATAGCAGCTGTGGCCGCCGCCAGACCACAGGGAGGTGACTCGTTGCTATTCTGGGAGTTCAGCAACACGAAGCCACCCGAGTTTGACGGGACACAGGATCCGATCGCTGCGATGAGATGGATTGCTGATATTGAGGGATGCTTCTACACTTGTTCATGTCCGGAGCATCTGAGGGTACGGTTCGCTTTGAACCAGCTCTGCCTGGGAGCAAAGGATTGGTGGAAGTTCGTGACGGCAAACTTCACTCTTGCGGAGATTTCAGCCGTGACTTGGGAGAGATTTACTTCTATGTTCAGAGATGAGTATGTTCCCCCGGTGGAGAGGGAACGGTTGGTTCAGGAGTTCTTGACCCTCAATCAGGTGTAATGATTCGGTTACGGTGATCACTCAGAAGTTTCATGAGAGGGCGATGTTTTGCCCTGAGCAGTTTTCCACTGAGCAGGCTCGGATGAGCCGATATTTGGGTGTACTGAGGAGGGATATCCGAGAGTTGAACAAGTTGACGGTTAAGAACCGGTATCCGTTACCTAGGATCGATGATCTGTTCGATCAGTTGCATGGGGCATCTTGGTTCTCTAAGATAGACTTGAGGTTGGGTTATCATCAGATGAGGGTTCGGGATGAAGATATTCAGAAGACTGCATTCAGAACTCGTTATGGACATTACGAGTTTGTGGGGATGCCTTTTGGGCTCACCAATGCCCCAGCTGTGTTCATGGATCTTATGAACATGGTGTGCAGGCCGATGCTGGATTGGTCGGTGATCATATTCATTGATGATATTTTGGTATATTCGAGGTCTAGTGAGCAGCATGAGGAGCATTTGAGGGAAATTCTTAGAGTATTGAGATTGGAGAGGTTGTATGCCAAATTCTCCAAGTGTGATTTCTGGTTACGAGAGGTCCAGTTCCTAGGGCACCTTGTTAACCAGAAAGGGATATTGGTTGATCCGGCCAAGATCGAGGCGGTGATGAGATGGGAAGTGCCGAGATCGCCCACTGAGATCAGGAGCTTTCTAGGATTGACCGGCTATTATCGAAGGTTTATCAAGGATTTCTCCAAGATCGTCGTGCCACTTACTAAGATGACCCGGAAGGGTGTTGCATTTTTATGGGGACCGGAGCAGCAGCCCTCATTCGAGACCCTTCGTCAAAAATTGTTCGAGGCCCCGGTGCTCGCACTCCCGGAAGGGATGGAGGATTTTGTGGTATACTATGATGCATTGATATCGGGATTAGGGGCGGTGCTTATGCAGAGGGGACACGTTATAGCGTATGCTTCGAGGCAGCTGAAGCCTCATGAGTCGAGATATCCCACCCACGACCTGGAACTGCGGGCTGTGGTGTTTGCCCTCAAGATCTGGCGGCACTATCTTTATGGGGTTCGGTGTACCATATACACGGACCACAAGAGTCTAAAGTACTTGATGGATCAGCCAAATATGAATATGCGACAGAGGAGATGGTTGGATGTGGTGAAGGATTATGATTGTGAGATCCTGTACCACCCGGGCAAGGCGAGTGTAGTGGCCGATGCATTGAGCCGTAGGGCGGAAAGCGACCTAATCCGAGACATTTGTATCAGGTTGATGGTAATGACTCCGATTTTGGACACCATCCGAGGAGCTTAGGCTGAGGCTGCGAGACCAGAAAACAAGAAGAAGGAGCGGGTTGTCGGTCAGGTATCAGAATTCGTTACGGATGGACGGGGACTCATGAGTTTTCAGGGTCGGATTTAGGTACCGTTTTTGGGCAGTACGCGTACTATTTTGATGGAGGAAGCGCATCGATCGAAATTCTCGATTCATCCCGGGGCTACTAAGATGTATTTGGACCTAAAGAAGGAGCATTGGTGGCCCTGTATGAAGAGGGATGTTGCATGGTTCGTCGAGAGGTGCCTGACTTGTTGTCAGGTTAAGGCCGAGCACCAGCATCGTCATGGTAAATTGCAACCGCTGGAGATTCCCGAACGGAAGTGGGAACAGATTACCATGGATTTCATCACCAAATTGCCGAGGACTGCGGGGGGGGGGGGGGGGGGGGGTCGATGCGATTTGGGTGATTATGGATAGATTGACGAAGAGCGCTCATTTTCTAGCCATCAGTGAGAGCTCTTCTGCGGAGAAGTTGGCAGAATTATAGGTGAGGGAGGTGGTATTGCAGCATGGGGTTCCGATGTCGATTGTTTTAGATCGGGATGTACGATTTACTTCCAAGTTTTGGAAGAAGTTTCATGAGGATTTGGGTACGAGGCTGCATTTTAGTACCGCATACCACCCGCAGACGGACGTACAGAGCGAGCGGACGATTCAGATGCTTGAGGATATGCTCCGAGCATGTGTTTTGGATTTTGGAGGGAGTTGGGACACCTATTTACCCTTAGTAGAGTTTTCGTACAATAACATCCATTATTCGAGCATTGGTATGCCACCCTTTGAGCTGTTGTATGGGAGGAGGTGTCGCACCCCCATCTGCTGGGGAGAGGTAGGGCAGCGGGTGATGGGTAGCACGAAGATTGTACTCCAGACGACCGAGCAGATTCAGTAGGTTATGCAGAGATTGTTGACCGCGCAGATTCGCTAGAAGAGTTGTGCGGACAGACGTCGGTCCGAGCTCGAGTTTCAGGTTGGTGACCTTGTGCTCCTAAAGGTCTCTCCTTGGAAAGGAGTGATACGATTCAGGAAGAGGGGCAAGTTGGGACCCCGGTATATTGGACCTTTTAGGGTAATTGCTAGGGTAGGTAGGGTTGCCTACCGGTTGGATCTACCTACTAACTTGGGACAGATCCATAACACCTTTCATGTCTCGCAGTTGAGGAAATGTATTTCCGATGAGTCGGTAGTTGTGCCATTAGATGATATTCAGGTGGATGCAAGCTTGAACTATGTGGAGAGACCAGTGGCGATCAGGGATCAGAAGGTTAAGGTTCTGAGGAACAAGGAAGTACCCTTGGTACAAGTACAGTGGCAACATCGAAAGGGGTCCGAGCTGACATGGGAGTCCGAGTCTGAGATGCGGGATCAGTATCCGGAGTTGTTTTCAGTCTGAGACTTCAGGGATGAAGTCTGGTTCTAGTGGGGGAGAATTGTAATAGCCCGAAATCCAGGTATCCTTCTATTTAGCCCTGCATCTTTGATATGTTTCCATTTAGGGTTTGCATGTTAGGCGAGTACGCTGGGCGTACCAGGAGTACGTTGTGTGTACTTGCACGGTTCATTTGGACGCGTTTACCCTCGGGTATCTAAGTGTACCCAAAGTTACGCTGGGCGTAACCGGTCCAGACCTAAAAACCCTAATTCATTCGGAGGGCTATAAAAGGAATGTGTGGCTGGACTTCTCAGCCACCATCCCTCAGAGAGAAACCCTAAAGAGAGTTGCATTCGCTTTTAGGCCATTTTGTGAGTATTCTAAGCTTGGTGGTGCCATTCCAAGGTAGCAAAGGAGAAGAAGAGCTCATTGGGAAGGCTATTAGTGGTGTTCAAGTGTAGATCTGAGCTTTTCAAAGGTTGAAGCTTCATTATAAGGTAAAAATTTCGGATCTTGACATTTAGTTCATGTAATATGCTTCAAGTACCATTTTCTAGGGTTTTAGTCCCAAAGGTGGAGACTTTTTGAACAAATGGTCTCCATAAGCTTAGATCCATCATATTTCTGGTCTTTTGGAGTTGTAGACTCATAAAAATGATATCTTGGACGTGAATGTTGCACCATGCATGAGATCTAGGTCTTTGAGTTGGAATAGAATGATGATAAGAAGTGTTGGAGCCTTTACAGCCATGCCAAGGCTTAAAGGTCTCGACTTTATGGGTATAGATGCATAAACAGAGCCGGATCTAGAAGTTGGAGTAATGGCTTAACCGATTAAGACCAGAAATGATGTATGCCAAAGTCTAATGGTTACGCTGGGCGTCACTCCCAGTACGCGCAGCGTACTGGGTGGAGACCCCAATCCATGGGTTGGCGATGTACGCCCCGCTTACTCACCAAGTTGACTTTTAGGGTTTTGGTCAACATGAAGACTTTGGGTCAAGGAAGGGTAAAATGGTCTTTTACCCTCTAAGGAATGATGATAAGGGGTAAAGTTTAGTTGTGGGAGTCTTTGATTATTAAAATGATATTTTTATGATTAGGCGAGGTAGAGTCATCGTTGGGAATTGGAGATAGCGAGTACGAGAGATCTTAGACTTTCCACGAGGTAAGTTTTCTCACTATACTGTACCCGGAAGGGTTTTATTGTGTGACTGGAAGGTCGGATATGTTATGAGTTATATGCATTGTATGTTATAAGTTAATTGTATATATGTGCCATGTATGATATGCTTGATATGGGCCGGAAGGCATTATGTTATGGGTCGGAAGGCGTATATGTTATGGGCCAGAAGGCGTTGTGATATGGACCATGAGGTTGATGCAGGTAGGACCGGAAGGTTTACCTAGTCAGGACAGAAGTCCCCTGAGACACATGGACCGGAAGGTCAGGGCCTGGAAAGGCGTATGTGCGTAAGTTGTATTTTGGGGAACTCACTAAGCATTTATGCGTACAGTTGTTGTGTTATGTGTTTCAGGTACTAGCAAGGACTGTGGGAAGGTGTCGGCGTGATTGTACACACTAACGGAGAAACTATTTTATGATCATGGGATGTATTTTGTTATGATAACATTGTTCACGTTTGAATTTAAAATATTAAACGATGGTTTTTGATGTTTGCAAAAATAAAAATTTTATTTTAAAATTTACGTTGTTACAGTTTGGGTGGTGAAGTAGTGGTGACAATGTAACAGTGGGATGGTGGTGCTCCGATTCTCGGCTTCTATTCTCATCGGAATGATAGCAACGCCAATAGCAAGGCGGCACGGCTGCAGTAGCCGATGAACGATGGAATAAGGGGCGGTGTGGCGCCGGAAACTGAAGAGATGAGAGCGACGGTCGGGGGAGTAGGGAAGGTGGCGGCTGATTGCTTTTATTATGGTTAGGGTTCCTTAAGATCTATATACCCAATGCCCTACAAAAGTCATTGCCATTATGGCAGAAATGGTCCCTCTCCAAAAATATATTTTCAAATTAAATCCCATATTTACGCTTTAAACCCCAGCATTAAAAATATATTGCAATGTAGGTACAATATTTACCAAACAAATCCATTGCCTCCAAAATCTCTTCAAATAAAGTCCCAGAAGTTTCCATTTAGTCCACGCCTTCATAAATACTTACAAAACCAATCCGAAACTTACACTTTTAATCCCCAATCTCTAGAATTATGACATTTAGCTCCTCGAGACCAACACCTTGCTATATAATTATTGATTTTAGGGCTACTATACAATCATTAATTTATTTATTCATTCATTTAATAAACGGTGTGTTACATTCATATAGTTGTGTAACCAGATATTTGACAGTCCTAAAATAGTAGTAACTCTTTATCTAGAAATAATGAACTATCACCCATTTCATTCTCTGAATCCTCCACCAACACCTCATTGGAAAAATCTGTTGGATAAGGTGTCTAAGTCCATAACTATTTATGGTATGTACTTGACCCGACCCGGCATGGTCCATTTGGGTTGCATGGCACCACACAATTGGATAGACTAAATGAGAGAAATAACACTTGGAGATTATTAATATATTATAAGTTCTAATATATTAATAATATTATTTGATTAGTTTTATCAAGAATTAATTTAGAATTAATTAAGTGATCAAAAGATAACTAATTAAATATATAGGTTGATTATGTAAATCATCCATATCTTGTATAGTGGGCTAAGAGGCTCCATGACTTATCAAGTTGGGTTCCACCCATAGGATGCTCCATGGATGCTCCATGGGAGTTACAAACCCATGGGTGATGGAAATGAAGAGTCATGACACATTAGGGTTTACATGGTGTAACCCTAGATGTGTCAACACTATATAAGGATCCCATTCTCCACCAAAATCGGCTACACACATGAAACAAGAGGGCTAGGCCGATTTCAAGAAGTGTGCATTCTCTCAAAAGTCTTTCCAAGAGCATTTGGTGTTGTGTGAAGCATTTGAGGCATCACACTTGGGGTGCTAGGCTCACAAGGTTTCAAGGAACATAAGCAACAACAAGGTAAGTTATTCTATCTATCATTCAAGTTAAAAATTGTTCCCCATGTATGCTAGATAGGAATATAGCCTTGTAATTCAACTTTGCATGATAATTAGACAAACATAGATCCAAGGTTATTAGGGTTGCATGTACACTTAGGAAGTGTTAGAATGCTCAAAACCCATTAGTGGTATCAGAGCCTAGGCTTGTTTGTTTGTTATTTGTGCTAAAAAGTTGAAAAAAGTCGAAAAACTTGATGTCTGACTGCTGGATTCGTTGAGTCCATGGGGGGACTCGTCGAGTTCACTTGTATCCTCAACCTACTCGTCAAGTAGGTTCATGCACTCGGCGAGTAGGGTCGACAGAGTGCAGATTTTCGACTTTAGTTGCTAGAAATGGATTAGAAACATTACCCTAAACTGTTTTGGTACTTGAAAACTTGTTTTAGATGGTGTAATGTCTTTGCTAATTCATTTACAACAACTAGTTATCAAAATTACAAAGCTTTAAGTGTAATTTTGATTTATGAAAGTGTTCATATTCATGTTCTTGTTCTTATGATGTTTAGATGATCATAGGAATTATTTGTAACCTATGTGGTAGATAAATTCTTGATCATAATGTGTTTTAATGGAGTCTATAACTTGTCCTCATGTTATGGAAAACCAAAAGTCACTTGAATTAAAAACCATTAAAAGAACACAAGAGTTAGAAAAATGAAGAGTCTTCATTTTTATTACTCTATTAAACTCATAAGTTACAAGAAATGAAAAGTTTTGAAAGTTTACAAAACTTGCCCTCAAGTTTTGGAACAAGTAAAGTCTTGATAAAACTTTACTTCCAACCCTTAGAATTTTAAAAGTTAAAATTCAACCCTTATACTTATATGATTATAATTTAATAATTATATATATATATATATATATATATATATATATATATATATATATATATATATATATACATATATATATATATGTATAAGAACAAAGTTGTCTTACCGCTAGTACGCCTCATTCACGAAGTCGGTCTATAAGGTGGGTATAAGGTTGTTGCCTATAAAATGGCAACTTAATGGGTGTCCACTCTCACTCACCGCTCGCTTGACTGGTAGAGGGTCGTTAGCCGAACGGGTAAGAGAAGGACTTATAAATTCTCATTAAAAGTATGATGAATATTATAAAGTAACTAAATGTTGTACTAAATTCCCAATCTTTGTTACTTTAGGAAAAATGTGAATAAGGTGCTAATCCATGAAATTACACTTTACACTTTGTTTAAGTCGTTGGTGGAGCGTGTGTGGTTAACCGGCACACTAACTTGGACTTAACAAGGTAGGTAAAGGGTGAGTTAAGGTTTATTATAGTATTGGTGGAGCGTGTGTGGTTTACTGGCACATCGATTGAGTGATAAACTTTAAGGGTACCAAGTAATTTGCATGGTTACTTCACACCTCGTTTTGTGATCCTTGGTATCCCAGTCACAAAACATGGAGGGCACAGTCGAGATTGAAACATGCCTATGAAAAGTTCATTGAATCTCAAAGAATCTAGGAATTTCTAAGAACCAATAAAAAACCTAATATTTAATATTTCGGTTTTCGTGGTGGAAATTGGTGAATCATCATTCACCTACCTTTCAAATATGTTATAGCTTGGATTACGACATACCTCTTCTAAGTTATAATATATTGTGATTGGATCCTAGCCTTAATATTGCATTTGGGTGTTTTATTAAGGACTCTCCTAATATCTAAACTAATCTTGTCCTCTTCCTTCAGATGTCTTCAAATAATGCTGCTTCTGGCTCTAATCCTAATGGCTCCTTCACCCTTATGAACTTGTGTGGGAAAGTCACTTTTGATGGATCCAACTTCAATGAGTGGATCAAAAACATCAGGATGATTACCCGCTACGAGGACAAAGAATATGTCCTTGACAAGGAGCTTAAGGAGATTGATGAGACCACTGCAACTCCTCAGGAGATCGCTGACTTTCAGGCACATGAAAGGGATACTACGAAAGTGGCATGTATCATGATGGCCACGATGAGAGCGGAACTCCAAAAGTCCTATGAGGATTTCTACCCTTATGAAATGCACCAAGATTTGATGGAAAGATACCATCAAAGTGCACGACAAGAGAGGTATGAAATCATCTGCTCCATGATAACAACCATGATGAAGAACGGGGATTCCGTCACGAGCCATATGCAGAAAATGCAAAGGTATGTGGATCGATTGCTGATGCTTAATGTGAACTTCCCTGAGGAGCTTGCAATAGATATAATTTTGCGCTCCTTACCATCGTGCTATGATCAATTCCGCATGACATATCACATGAATAAGGAAGAGGTCACACTGAACAAACTTCATGGACTTCTCAAGACCGCTGAATCAGGTCTTAAGTGGAAGTCGGTTGTTAACACTCCTACTCCAAACTCTACTCCAGTTTTGGCAATCGGGAAAAGTCGAGGGAAGAAGAGAAAAAGTTCTTCGAAGGGTACCAAGGTTAGGACCCTTGATGGATCTTCTTCAAGTGGAACCAAGAAAGGTTTCGTCACTCCTTCTTCTGACCCAAAAGAGGCTGAATGCTTCTATTGCCATGAAAAATCACATTGGAAGCGGAACTGCCCAAAATACCAGCAAGATGTGAAGGATGGGAAAGTTAAACCCAACCATGCAAGTATTTACACTATCATTTCTAATAACTCACCCCATTCTAAATCTTGGGTCCTTGATACCGGTTGTGGTATTCACATTTGTTGTGACTTGCAGGGACTAAGAAGAAGTGAGAATGTGGAGCAAGGAAGAATAAACTTAATCATGGGGAATAGGAAATGTACACTTGTCACCAAGATTGGAGTTTATACTTTATCGCTAAGTAGTGGGTTAAATTTAGATTTAAATAAATGTTGTTACTCGCCAGAAATGGCAAGAAATATTATTTCCTATCATGCAGTTTATAAACAAGGTTTCACCTTTTCATTTGATAATGAAGTTGGTTCGATTAACGCTTTCTTTAATAATGTTCTTTATTTTAAAGCATTACCTTGTGATGGTGTGTATGAAGCTGTATCTGTTGTAGATAACTTAGGAAATAATTTTTTGTGTATTGATTCTCTTAATAATAATAACTTGGATAAAGCATCATTATGACATTGTCGTCTTGGACATATAAGGAAGAAACACGTAGGCCAACTCCAAAAGGATGGAGTCTTGGAGTCGTTTGACCTAAAGTCAGATGATAGTTGCGAATCATGCTTACTTGGAAGAGTGACAAAGTCACCCTTCACAGGCTCGTGTGAGAGGGGTGAAGGTTTGTTGGACCTTGTACACACGGATGTGTGTGGACCATTCAAACATGCCACAAGGGATGCTAATCGTTGTTATTTGACTTTTACTGATTATTACAGTAGATATGGATATGTCTACTTAATCAAGCATAAGTCAGAGACTTTCGAAAGGTTTAAGGAATTTAAACAGGAAGTCGAGAGTCAATTGGACAGGAACATTAAGATGCTTCGATCCGATCGTGGTGGTGAGCATCTTAGTTCAGAGTTCCTCGACTATCTAAGGGAATGTGGGATAGTCTCACAATTGACACCTCCCAGGACACCGCAGCTGAATGGTGTGGCTGAGAGGTGTAATCGAACCTTGTTAGACATGGTTCGTTCCATGATGAGTCGATCTTTGCTACCAATCTCATTCTGGGGGTATGCCAAAGAGAATGCCGCCCATATCCTTAATCTAGTCCCTACAAAGAAAGTTTCCAAAACTCCTCACAAGATGTGGACTGGTAAAGTACCTAAACTGGACCACATCAAGATTTGGGGTTGTGAGGCTTTCGTGAGACGCGAGACTCATGATAAGCTCGAACCTCGAAGCGAGAGGTGTATTTTCACTGGCTACCCACATCAATCCTTTCATTACCTCTTCTACAGACCTAGTGATAATGTGGTCTTTGTAGCAAGGAGAGGAGTCTTTGTAGAAAGAGAGTTTATAAGCCAAGGAGACAGTGGGAGGAAAATTGATCTTGAAGAAATTCAAGATTCAAGTGTTGAAGGAACTTCAAACACTAGCCCTCAACTTGAGCAGGAAACTCCTGTTGAGCCAATTGACGAATCTGTGTGTAACACCCAAAGTTTTGGAGGCCAAGAAAGGAAAGAAAAGCCCTAATTTTTAGGGTAGACTCGGCGAGTCCGAGCGGGATCCGGGTCGAGGAGTAAGCGACCGAATCAGCGAGTCGGCCAAGGTGACTCGGCGAGTCTGGTCTGAACGGGGAAAACCCTAATCCCAGGAGTTGTACCCTATTTAAAGGCTGTTATGTCCCTCCCTCAGCCCCCATATCACCCTATAGAACCAGTGCACCTTGATTTCGTAAGAGCTTCCATTATTTGAGAGATAAAGCTTGGAGGAAGGAACTTTGGGGAAAGGAACTTGAAGATCAAGTGGGTTGCTTCAAAGGAGGAGGTGTAGATCCGAGATCTACTTTAGTGGTCTTCATCTTGGAGGTAACAAGCTGCTATTTTCCCTTCTTTGCACCTAGATCTATGTTTGTATTTGGGCATTTATGGCATTTGAGTGACCTTTCGAGCTAGGGGTTCAGATCTGAGGTTGTTACCTCAGATCCATGCTTATTTTGATCTAAAACCCCGTAAAGTATCAGCCCTTGAATTGATTTTGAAGCCCCTTGGCCTTAAACCCTAGTTTATGGCATATTTTGCCTAGATCTCCTTCTCTACACGTAAAGTTTGCAACTTTACGTGTGGAATAGGCTTGGAGAGGGTAGATCTACAGCTTGGAGTCCACGCATGACTCAAGAGTCCTCTGCACGTAAGGAGAACTGAAGGGACTCAACGAGTCCTTTGAGTGGACT
Source organism: Lactuca saligna (assembly GCF_052625555.1). Lineage (NCBI taxonomy): Eukaryota > Viridiplantae > Streptophyta > Magnoliopsida > Asterales > Asteraceae > Lactuca > Lactuca saligna. The sequence continues at coordinate 175,012,440 of NC_136423.1, forward strand.
CGGCGAGTAGCATGAAGTTGTGGAGAAACTCAACGAGTGGGATGAAAAACTCGTTGAGTCGTATGAAGATTGCCTTGTAATCGGCGAGTCTGTTCTTGGACTCGGTGAGTCAGGTCACGAAACCCCAAACCCTTCAAGTTGAGACTCGAATCAGTGAGTCGGGTGGAGACTCAGTGAGTTGGACAGGTCAGGACTTAGAAATCGGTAGACTCGGCAAGTCATGGTCTGACTCGGCGAGTCGAGTCGCGAATAGAGGGAATCGGATCATTTTGAACTCGGTGAGTCACTAAGGTGACTCGGCGAGTAGGGTTGACCTGGAAGTTTGACTTTGACCAGGACCATGGTTGACTTGGTTGTCTTTCGGGGGTTAGTTAGACTCAGTGTTGCATTAATATTGGTAGTTCGGGGAGCAAGGGGAGCAGGAGTTCTGTGAGTTGTCGAGCAGCAGCTAGTGAGATCATTAGCAAGTTCATCTAGTGCAGATGAGTTTCCCTTTGTGTGAATGGGTCTAAGGCCACAATGCCGGCCCATGTAGTTATGAGTAGAAGACCCGGGGGTTAGCCCTAGGCATAGTATGCTAGTATGATTTTCAGGATGAGGTCCAGTAATAGCGGGCGGGTGCCCAAAGAATTGTTTATATAATAGTTTATACTTGTTGTCTGTGTGATACATGTATGTGCCTGGTAGGGAGGTGAGTGTGGGCGAGGTCCCGTATCTCACCAATAGCAGAGTGTGGATGGGGTTCCATATGTCATTAGTAGCAGAATAGGGGCGAGGCCCAAACTAGAACAGGAGTGAAAGTGGGCTAGGCCCGTACCTCACTACCATTAGGAGCGTGGACGGGGTCCCATGACTCATTAGTAGCAGGACATGGGCGAGGCCCAGGATAGGCGCGGCCTTAGGACAGAGCCAGTTGCATGTGTTAGTTATGTGTTGTGAAATGTTTATGTGTTATTATTTGTTGGCGGGCGAGGCCCTGTGACAGGCGAGGCCTAAGTAAAACTGATCTGTATCCGAGCGGGGCTTGAAGCTAGGCGGGGCCTAGAGCGGCGGGGCCGTTGAAGCGGGTGAGGCCCAAGGTAGGGGGCGAGGCCCAAGATAGAGGGCGTGGCCCAGTATGTGCAGTATGTGGTTATGCATGGTATGTGGTAGGGTGGGGAACTCACTAAGCTTCGTGTTTATGGTTTTCAGTTTTGGTTTTAGGTACTTCCGGTAGCGGAGGGAAGAGCTCGGGGTGATCGCATGGCACACACCATAGATCAAACAACCTGGGAATGTTTACTCTGATAATAAACATGTTTTTTGAAAACTTATACTTATGTTATGTTTTGGAAATGATGATTTTACTTTGAGTAGTGAATTATTAAAAGAAATTTTTGGTCTTAAATTTTGGGTTGTTACAAGTTGGTATCAGAGCCTTGGTTTGAGGGATTCGGACATGCTCTCGGGTGTGTCTGAACTCAAACTGAGGAATTGGTAAAGATGTTTTCAAAATGGAAAGACAGTTTTGTAAAAAAAAGAGTTTTGAGAAAGAAAATGGTTTTAGAAAAGTAAAAAGAATTCAGAAAGAAAAGAACCTTGAAAAGAGAAAAGAGGTGTGGTGCATGCAATCAACTGAGCTCAAGTAAGTACCCCAAAATACCCATACGAGTTTATGATTTGATTATCAGTTAATAGAACAACATGCTAGATTAGGACTAAGGATCTAGGGAGGATGCTTTATGTGCCTATTATATGTGCTTTTGATCTGCATGATAGTGCTGAATAGTCAGTAGTAGGATAGCCTGATTAGGTTATGCCTGAGTTTATGAGCTGTATTGCATGCTAGTTAAGATTCTTGCTATGTGGATATGATTGCTTGAGTATGTTATGGTTAGACTTTCCCTTGTCTGAATGTTGCTTGTTTTGTGCATTGTAGGATTCTAAGTGATGGGAGTTAGCCATTAGGTGGATACGTCACGTCGCATGTGATCAGGGTTGAATAATCTTAGATTGTTGGATTTGGTCCTATTGTGCAGCTCTTGTTTGAGTCCAACCGTTGTAGGAATGAGTCTTTTACTTGAAGGATTATTTGAGCCTCGTCACATGTGATGGTATCCAGGTAATGGCTAACTGGCATTGCAAGGAGCCCTTCAGCAGCTGAGGACTGGTTTGAGTTGAGTCAAAGGTTTCCCCTAGGATAAGCCTAGGATGAGGTAGTGCTGGGAGCAGTTGTAGTGGAAAAGGAACCTGGTGGAGTCAAAGCAGTTCTTGAGGAAAGTACGGATAGATGTGGAAGGTAGTATGGGCCCGTACTACTGAATGCAGAGGATCCGTACTCGATTCGGGAAAGGCCGAGATAAGACCAGGAACCTGGTAGTGAGTATGTTTGGTCTCACGGCAGTGAGGAGTATTCTGATAATGGTTATGTTATATGTTTCAGTATGGTGACATTGCAAGAGGGACCAACGGGCGGATCAGGCGCCGGAGAGGGATTAGGATTGGGTTTAGGGGTCGAGCAACTCGAGGAGCGGATGACAGAGTTGATATCAGCCGAGGTGATGCGCAGTATTCTAGCTCAGACTCCTATGATCTTTGGCACGGTCAAGGAGGGTATATTGGAGATTTTGGATGAGAGGCTGGGAGCCTTCCGTACTGAGATGATGGCCTTATTGGGAGCGCGTACCTTGACATTTCGTGAGTTCACGGCTTGTGGGGCACCAGATTATCATGGGGCTAGGGACCCCATCGCTAGCAGCAGATGGTTGGCTGATGTTGCCAACGCATTCCATACGAGCCGGTGTCCTGAGGAGGACAAGGTCAGACTCGCTTCTTGTCTTCTGAAGGACAGAGCGAGGGATTGGTGAGAGGATATTTGCCATGCTTTGGGTGATGATGCCGCGTTGGACGTGATGACTTGGAGTGATTTCTCAGCTAGGTTCAGAGCGGAGTTTTCACCGATTATTGAGGTGTAGCAGTTGGCCCGGTAGTTTCAGGATTTGACGCAGACTACTGAGACTGTGGCGGAGATCACCGCCAAGTTTAGGGAGAGAGCCCTTCTTGTTCCGCAGTATGTCGCGGATGAGGAGATGAAGAAGGCACGATATCATGAGATGTTGAGGGATGACATCAGGGAGTTCGTGAGCAGGTCTGGTTGTAAGACGCTGGAAGATATGATTTCTCGGGCCAGGAAGAGAGAAATTGATTTGGAGAAGATCCGAAAGAGGAAGCCGGATGAGGTTCTGGTAGCCGCGAGTTCGAGCAAAAGGCCCAAGGGATCGGATTCTAGATCGAGGGATCATCAGGACCGCAGTCGATGCGGAAAGTGTTGCAGGACGCACGAAGGTGCGTGCAGGAGTGGTAGTGGTGGTGAGTCTGGCTGTTTTAGGTGCGGTCCGACTGGTCATTTTAGTAGAGATTGTACTGTTACCATCACCCAGGGATCAGACTTGATATGTTTTCACTGCAATCAGCGGGGCCACAAGAAGGCCCAGTGCCCCAGTTTGTTTTCAGCAGGACAGGTGATGGTACCTTCCCCTGCAACTTTGAGGATCACAGACGGCCGTCAAGGCTGTGCGGAGGCACCTGCAGTTGGAGGCAGGGCTTTTCAGATGGCTAATTTGGAGACGCGAGCAGCGCCGGACGTTGCAGGTATGCGCATTCCGTTTTCAGTTCTTTTATTTTGTGCATGATTATATTGTTATGGTTCTGCATCATTATCTGTATGAGTATTTTATTTTTTGAGCGGGTTGACTGTGATCGAGTTATATGCCATCTGCATACCTTGGATATTGGTTAGTAGTTAAGGAATGGGTTGTATCGAAGAAGGTTACTTAGGGTGCAGTATCTGTAGCATGCCTTGGAGAGACTCGGTATGTCTCGCTAGTTCGAAGTCGTATAAGTTTTAGAATGGTTAGGTTAGATCCTTAGCTATGGTAAGCTTGGGATTCCTCAGCGAATTGATTATGGTAGCAAGGATTGGGATTTCTCTTCATTGAGCATCGAGGTGTAAGCAGGATCGAAGTGGGGGAGAATCCTCCGAGTGTATAAGGGTAAGGGCACGCAAATCCAGATCGGGTATATGATTTCTGAGAAGGAAAGGAGGTAGTTCAGCGTTTTACGGATTGAGTAGTTCAGGGTTGGGAGTTTGAGAAACTTCCCATCAGTTCGTGCGTGTAAAGGGTAATGGTGAGTATGTGGTTCGGATTCAGGTTCAAGGGTCGCCTGTAGGACTCGTGTGATTCAGAATGGAGATCTTGAGGTCAAATAGCAGGAGATGTTTTCGTGCTAGCAGTCAGTGGTGGAAGTGTTGTCAACCTACGGGGCAGCCGTAGCATCCTGTAATAGCTTCGTTGGTGGGGTCGGGGCGAGGCCCTTATCTCCTAGCATTCAGATAGGGATCGGGAATGGGGAATGGATGAGAATGGTATGAAGTTGCCTGTATAGCGATTGAGAGTTGAGACCTTGGAAGAGGCCGCTCTAGGATATAGTCTGGTGAGGCCCGTGGGCGAGGCCCGTATGAGGATAGCAGTATAGGTGAGACCTAAGAGCAGGGTTGCTCAATAGTATGGTTGGGTGAGACCTGTGGGCGAGGCCCGTGAGTTTTAGCAGCACAGGTAGGACCTGGTAAGGATCTTAGTGTCTAGATAAGGGGATCGGGGATCCCAGGAAATTGTATTGCCAGCATGGTAGAATAGATTGAGCAGTATAGGTGGCGGAAGTATCGTCGAATGCCGCTGGGAGCGACTAGTGGTTGTGCTGGGTCAGTAACCGGTGAGAGTCGGTAATCCAGATATTGATGGGTTGGTAGGGACCAGGATGGTCTCAGTTCATTCGGAAGCTAGATAAGGAATAGCAGGATTTCTAGTCAGTAGCAGTGCGGGGATGCAGAGTATGGTGGAATTCAGTTAGTTGATCGTGGGGTGCTCTACACCGAATGATAGTAGAAAGAATGCCAAGTGGATACTGGCAAAGATGACCCGTACAGAGTAGCAGGAGTAATAGATTGGGTAAAGACAGGGTCTTCACAGTGACAAAGGAGATAAATGGTTATGGAGCATTGCCTCGGGAAGGCAAGGAAATCGCGCAAGGAAAGAAGGGGTGAACCCCTATGTTGCAGTACTCAGAGAATACCAGGAAGATTTTCGGTTGAGTAAGTTGTGTTTCCAGGATGTTCAGGGTTAGGATGCACCCGAGAGTATTATCAGTAAGGATTAACGTTAGTCTGGATGACTGACCGGAAAGCCAGCAAAGTTAGGCAGCTGGTGTTAGAATGGATGGTGGGGCATTGGAGGCAGATCGCCGGCAGTAGAGTATAGTAAACTTCGAGGATGAAGTTTAGTTTAAGTGGGGGAGAGTTGTAACAACCAAAGTTTTGAAGGCCAAGAAAGGAAAGAAAAGCCCTAATTTTAAGGGTAGACTCGGCGAGTCCAAGGAGGGACTCGGCGAGTCCGAGTGGGATCCGGGATGAGGAGTAAGCGACCGACTCGGCGAGTCTGGTCTGAACGGGGAAAACCCTAATCTCGGGAGTTGTACCCTATTAAAAGGGTGTTATGTCCCTCCCTCAACCCCCATATCACCCTAGAGAACCAGTGCACCCTTGATTTCGTAAGAGCGTCCATTATTTGAGAGATAAAGCTTGGAGGAAGGAACTTTGGGGAAAGGAACTTGAAGATCAAGTGGGTTGCTTCAAAGGAGGAGGTGTAGATCCGAGATCTACTTCAGTGGTGTTCATCTTGGAGGTAACAAGCTGCTATTTTCCCTTATTTGCACCTAGATCTATGTGTGTATTTGGGCATTTATGGCATTTGAGTGACCTTTCGAGCTAGGGGTTCAGATCTGAGGTTGTAACCTCAGATCCATGCTTATTTTGATCTAAAACCCCGTAAAGTATCAGCCCTTGAATTGATTTTGAAGCCCCTTGGCCTTAAACCCTAGTTTATGGCATATTTTGCCTAGATCTCCTTCTCTACATGTAAAGTTTGCAACTTTACGTGTGGAATAGGCTTGGAGAGGGTAGATCTACAGCTTGGAGTTCACGCATGACTCAAGAGTCCTCTGCACGTAAGGAGAACTGAAGGGACTCAACGAGTCCTTTGAGTGGACTCGGCGAGTAGCATGAAGTTGTGGAGAAACTCAACGAGTGGGATGAAAAACTCGTTGAGTCGTATGAAGATTGCCTTGTAATCGGCGAGTCAGGTCGCGAAACCCCAAACCCTTCGAGTTGAGACTCGAATCAGTGAATCGGGTGGAGACTCAGTGAGTTGGACAGGTCAGGACTCAGAAATCGGTAGACTCGGCGAGTCATGGTCTGACTCGGCGACTCGAGTCGCGAATAGAGGGAATCGGATCATTTTGAACTCGGTGAGTCACTAAGGTGACTCGGCGAGTAGGGTTGACCTGGAAGGTTGACTTTGACCTGGAAGGTTGACTTTGACCAGGACCTTGACCTTGGACCAGGGTTGACTTGGTTGTCTTTCGGGGGTCAGTTAGACTCAGTGTTGCATTGATATTGGTAGTTCGAGGAGCAAGGGGAGCAGGAGTTCCGTGAGTTGTCGGGCAGCAGCTAGTCAGATCATCAGCAAGTTCAGCCAGTGCAGGTGAGTTTCCCTTTGTGTGAATGGGTCTGAGGCCACAATGCCGACCCATGTAGTTATGAGTAGAAGACTCGGGGGTTAGCCCTAGGCACAGTATGCTAGTATGATTTTCAGGACGAGGTCCAGTAATAGCGGGCGGGTGCCCAAAGAATTGTTTATATAATAGTTTATACTTATTGTCTGTATGATACATGTATGTGCCTGGTAGGGAGGTGAGTGTGAGCGAGGTCCCGTATCTCACCAATAGCAGATTGTGGATGGGGTTCCATATCTCATTAGTAGCAGAATAGGGGCGAGGCCCAAACTAGAACAGGAGTGAGAGTGGGCTTGGCCCGTACCTCACTACCATTAGGAGCGTGGACGGGGTCCCATGACTCATCAGTAGCCGGACATGGGGGAGGCCCAGGATAGGCGCGGCCTTAGGACAGAACCAGTTGCATTTGTTAGTTATGTGTTGTGAAATGTTTATGTGTTATTATTTGTTGGCGGGCGAGGCCCTGTGACAGGCGAGGCCTAAGTAAAACAGATCTGTATCCGACCGGGGCTCGAAGCCAGGCGGGGCCTGGAGCGGCGGGGCCGTTGAAGCGGGCGATGCCCAAGGTAGGTGGCGAGGCCCAAGATAGAGGGCGTGGCCTAGTATGTGCAGTATGTGGTTATGCATGGTATGTGGTAGGGTGGGGAACTCACTAAGCTTCGTACTTACGGTTTTCAGTTTTGGTTTCAGGTACTTCCGGTAGCGAAGGGAAGAGCTCGGGGTGATCGCATGGCACACACCATAGATCAAACAACCTGGGAATGTTTACTCTGATAATAAACATGTGTTTTCAAAACTTATACTTATATTATGTTTTGGAAATGATGATTTTACTTTGAGTAGTGAATTATTAAAAGAAATTTTTGGTCTTAAATTTTGGGTCGTTACACTATACCTCTGAGATGTTCCACGAGAGTTAGGAGTGCACCTGAGCATTACTATGGTTTCCATATTACTGCAGAAGGTGAGAAACTTATTAGTGATGGAACACTAGTAGGTCTGGATGACCCTAACATCTACGAGGAAGCCATGGCAGGCCCCAAGTCTGCTAAATGGAAAGAAGCTATGCATAGCGAGATACAATCCATGTATGACAGTCAAGTTTGGAACTCGGTTGAGAATGTACCAGGTCGTAAGACAGTAGGGTGTAAATGGATCTTCAAGAAGAAGACCAACATGGTGATGGGTTTTGGTCATAAGACATCCTATGTGCTCATACAAACCCTAATGCTTGGATCTAGGTTTCTCTATTGTACATGCTTTGAATCCAAGACTATAAACCCTAATTCTAACATACGAGTAATCATATTAATATGTAATTAGGTTTAAGATCATACCTTGATTGTTATGTAGCAATAACAATCCCAATTCCTCCTTGATTTGACTTTGGAAGGCTTAGAGTCACAAGTGTCACTCCTCTAATGGCTCACAAACACCATAAGCAAGAGGATGAAGAGGAGAGAGGTTGGAGGCTGCCAAAAATGTGTGTAAACCCTTACAAGAACCTTAGCCACGTTTTTGAGCCTTAAGGGGTCTTTATATAGTTGGGCTATTAGGGTTATCTAACAAGGAAACCCTAATTTGGATGCTTAAGCCCTAAGCAACCCATAGACTCCTTTTATTAAGCCCATGGACGATTTCCTTATGGGTTTCCCATTAGAATTCGTCCATCCCTTAATACAAGGCAATCCATGGCCCAAATTGCAATTATCTTATAATTACAATTCCAGTCCCTTAAGTTTAATTAATCTCTTTTAGTCGCAAAACTAATTACCAATTAATTATTGACTAATATTAATTAAACAATATGATTTCTCCTTTAATATATTATTCCCATAATATATTAATAAATCATATTTAATCCTTTCTCTCCATAATTCATCCTATCAAGTTGCTTTGGTGAAGGCAACCCAAAAGGACCATGCACCATCGGGTCAAGTACATACCAAAATAGTTATGGACTTAGACACTAATCCAACAGTCTCCCACTTGGATAAGTCTAACAACTATTCTATGTATGACTTCAGATCCCGATCTGCAATCGTAGCTTTCCAAAGCCGCTGTCAACTCTGACGACAGACTAATTGAACAAATCAAATTAGCCCTAGCCCGGCCAAGCATTTACGTATGTCATCACTAAAGCATCGAGGGGCCCAAGGATATCGCTTCTATCCTACGTTGGATAAAAGGAACCGATAAACTTTGATACAATGCTCGCTTGCACTCACTCACCGAATTACACACAACAATATGTTTTATAACACCAAGTTACTGGTGCGTTTACATATTATCAATGTGCAACCGATCAGCAAGATACAACTCACACATCTCGGTTTCAAGAATATAAGATGTTATTGTCTCACTAATCACTCGAGATAGTGATCCAAGTGAGCGTGGGTTTAATCCAATGCTCAAATCATATTCATAAGCACTCATGAACATTGCAGCAAACATTTGCTTATGTCTAATACTCTTTTAGACAATCCACACACCAATTCACGACAATCTTCATTCATATCTACTTCCAACATATGAACGACTCTGGCCCGTTTGAATAATTCGATTATTCTTAATAAACTCAATTATTCTGGAATTCAAAACATGCAAGGTGAAACACAAGAATAATACTAATCCCATATGGCCTCAACCTTTGAGTATAAACAAAACACGTTTTATTTATCATCATATCGATTACTCATTATTTGTCGTTTCGGGTAATCAACTTCTTACTTGAATTCCAACACTTGTCCCATGCTCCTAGCATGCACACAATGTTTACCAATGGTTCTTACTTTTGTGAAATAGACAAATTGAACACATTTCCAATCATTCTCATTTTACAACTCCAAATCCATTTTCTTAAGTGTAAGAATATCAAATTCTTGTTACTTATAGAATATACTAGATTCTAACACTTTATGCAACGATCCTTTTGTAATGTCACTGCACCAAAGTCTCAAAGACTATTGCCAATGATATTACAAAGTCCTCTATCGGAGATTGTTACAAGACAATTCCTTAGATACGATGTCTCTCACTCAAAGCACATTCCTTTGAACATCCTTTTGCATAAAAGTTTCTAATCTAGACATAGATTTTCAATATTCAATTCAATATAGATACATTTCCATATTTTCCATATGACAACTTATTTTTTAATAGAATCTTATCTATTCCTAATAATGTCGATATGGTCCATCCAATATGGAAACATTTCCATAATTTCCAATACTATACTTCCAACTACTCACAAGCGACCAATCCTCGTCGAACTTTGGATTGTCCTTTGATAGTTGTTTAATTATTTTAGTCAAAACCGATTCTAGTCCTTTTTCCCTCTCAATGCGCTAGACATTTGAAAAATTTTAGAATGGTCAAACATTAAAGCATTTGCAATCGATCCTATACCCGAAGCGTATGGGACATGATGCACAATGTTTTATTTGCTATGTTCTCAAAATTCGAATTGTGAAGAGGAATGTCGTAATCATAATCGAAATTTTAAGAACACACTATGTACCTTTGACTAAATTTATTAACATTTCACAACCTAATCCTTTATATTTGAAATGAAGCATAATATTCTCTCCCTTAATTATAGCAAAACAACCTTTCAACTCTTACAACTTTGCAAAGTATGACTCTTGTTTTCTATAATTAATATTGCCAACTATGCAATACTTGCCTTAATAATCATACAATCATAACATTTATGCTCCCACTATCATGATGATTATTATAAAACATAACACTTATGCTCCCACTAGCTTCGACATGTATTCATAAACATCTTAACTTTCAGAAAAAACAATACCTATTGAATTTCTTAAGTCCATGTTTCTAATACTTAGTGCTTTGATAATCTTTTATCAAGGCTTCTTGAACTTATACACCTTTGCCTTAATAATCATACAATCATAACATTTATACTTAGTTCATATGTGTGTCTTAACAATTAAGACTAATTGCCAAACCTCAGAATTCAAATTATGGAAAGGGATGCCGTAACCATGATCGAATTCGAGAATGCAATTTTACAACCACTATCTTTTAAAATCTTTCTTAGTGAAAGCATTTTCTCACAATCATTTTCATGAAGGAGGAAATCTTATGACACTTAGATTTAAACGGTGTATGTGTTCCTATCCATGTGAATTTGTTAAAACCAAAGTTTACGACAAATTCAAACTCATATGGATTGAACTTTCTTAATCTTGATTTCTTGCCTTATGGTAGCACAGCTGCCCACCACGTCTTCCAAGTAGTTAAGCAGCTCACCCTTTCCTATCAATGTACTTTCCATTGATCAAGGTCCTTGCCTTTTATGCATTCAAATGAGAACTCATAGGACTCATATGCATAATTAACTTGATTGGATTGGCACAGAAACAAAATAATGTCTTCATGATAGGTTGTAAACCTCAACTCGTGTGCTAGTGATGATCGATAAGGTTTATTTGATTTGTTCTTGAAACCTTTCAAGACCATTAAGACTCCCACTGACTCCTTGACATATAAGATTCTTTTGTTAATAAACATTTCTTGACAAACAAACATTCAAGAGTTAGTGTAGCTTTTATCAAAACAAAACACTTCATAATTTTGGTCTAAGTTGGTCTTTGTCTTATTCAAGACATCACAACTTTCCACATTTGATGAATGTTATAAACCTTCTTAATACTATTCGCTCAATGTCACAATCTTGACTTTAAGACTTGTTTTGGAACGAAGTATGATTGTCTTCTTGATTTGACCTTTTCATCAATCTTTGATTCCTCTTCTTGGACATACAATTGTACCAAGACTCATTAGAGGATCAATTGAGATATGGTTCTTAATCATTAAGACCTATCATAAAGCATAAAAGCTACTCTCCCTTCTTCTTAGAATGGAGAAACTCTTATCTTTTTGCCTACTTGATTCTTCTTATTCGTTTTGCTATTGATCTAAACCCTTTAATCAATTCAAAATTACACTTAATCTTGTAAGTGTAATCATATTTACTAAAACTTTAGTAAATCATGACGAATATCTTTGTTACTCTTATGGTGAACTAGATCAACACACAAATTTGTGTACTCGATCTCCTAGTCCTTCACTTGACACTTTGTCAATGAATTAGTCCAATTTCCAAATACGAAATTTCTCATTCATCGTGCATCCACGTTTCATGATTCCAAGTTTCTGTCCAATTGAAACTTTGGGTGATGAGAAACTCTCCCTATTTGGTAAATTCTTGACATTTCCATAAATAACATAACTAAGAATCATATCCATTCGTTGTAGAAATATGCAAACATCAATTTTCACATAACGATTTCATTGCAAGGAAGTAAACAAATAAATAAATAAGTCAAACAAAATTTATTTTATTTATAAAAGCAGCGGAAAAACATTTGTCCTTACAATGCAAAATCTATTGAAAACTATGTAAAAAGAAAATTTCTAACAACTCTATCATAACTATCTAAGCTCAAAATCCAATCTTCAAGTCCATGAGATCGAGATCCATCTGTTGTGATTAGATTCATCTTGCTCTCTTATCAAGCTTCCTTTCTTTTCACCGATCCTTCAAAACATTCAAATGCAATCTTATCACATCATGTATTAAGAATCAATGAATAGGAACTTAATGGAGTTAGATAGTGGATTCTTACCTAAAGCGTAGTCATACTTTTGACTCTCCCATCTCTTAGATCTCTTAGGTAAATAGGGCAACTTCGTCTCCAATGCCCCTTCTCTTGGCAATAAAAGAAAATTGATTCTTTTGGAACAACACATGGAACTACTTCAGACATCGCCTTTCACTTATAATCAAACTTTTCGATCATTGGATGTCTTCCATTGCCATTGTCTAAATCCATAGAGGTCTTGAAGGCAGATTCTCCAATCAACTTTGCTTTTCTATTGAGCCAAACCATTGTTGATTCAGCAGCAATAAGCATGTAGGTGAGATCTATAAGTGTCACGTCGTGGTTCATCATATAGTACTCTCTTACGAACTCACTATACGAGTTAGGAAGTGACTGAAGAACCCAATCAACAGCCATCTCTTCACCGACAACGGATCCCATCATTCTTAACCTATCAATGTGTGACTTCATCCCTAAGACGTGTGCACACACCGACTTGCCAAAAGGGCTTGAGTGATATTGAACTTTTCAATTACAATCTTGTGGGTTAGGGAGAATAATTGGAGGAGGAGGAGGAAGTGAAGCATGATTTCTTGTTCCTCGATCGAATCGTGGAATATCATCTTCATGTGGAATGCTTGTTCCACGGGATTTGAGAAGACCATAGTTGTCGAACTTTGACATCGGGAGAAAAACGAATTCAAGTTAGTTGATTGATTGAGTCCTTGGTAAATCACCCAAATGAAATTACAAGGCTAGGACCCAACACAATATCCTACAACTCGGGAGAGGGATGTCGTAACCCAAATTGCAGAACATTTGAAGGTAAGTGAATGATGATTCACTAATTTCCACCATGAAAAACGAAAAAGAAATTTAAGTTTTAAATCTATGAAAACTCCTAGATCCTTAGAGATTCATTGAACATTTCAATGGCATGTTTAAATCTCGATATGCCCCTCTTGTTTGTGACTGGGATACCGAGGATCACAAAGCGGGTGTGAATAACCATGCAAACTACATGGTGCCCTCACATGTTACAATCACCTATTCGATGTGCCGGTAAACCACACACGCTCCACCGAACTATGACAAACATTGAGTCACCCTTTGCTACCTTTGCTTAGAACCATTTAGTGTGCCGGTAAACCACACACGCTCCACTAACGTCTTCGCAAGGGCACAAAGTGTAATTTCATGGAATTGCATCAATTCACTTTTACCTAAGTAACTAAGATTGGGAATTTGAAAAACATTTAGTTACTTTGTATTTCATTATACTTATAATGGAAGGTTTCGTCCTATTCTACCCGTTCGGCTAAAGACCCTCCACTAGTCAAGAGTGCGGTGGGTAAGAGTGGATACCCATTCAATCGCCATTTTATAGGCAATTTCCTTAAACACCCTTTATAGACCAGTTTCGTGAATGAGGCCTACTAACGGTAAGACTGACTTTTACTCATACATATATATAATGTTAGACTTTTAATGTTATATATAGTATAGAGTGTATTTTATACTTTTAAAATACTATATGGTTAACTTTAACAATTACACTTTTAATTCAATTAAAAGGTTAACCTAAACTTTTATGGATTTATTAAACCTCTTTTAATTATACTCCTTAATTAATTAATAAAACCATAAGGGTGTGATTTGAACTTTTCAAAACATTACTAGAGTTTTAGAATTTAACATTTCTAATTAAACCTTTAATCAACTTTTAAATTCCAAAACTTGAGGGCAAGTTTTGAAACATTTCAAAACATTAGGGTTTTAACTATTTAAATTTCAAAACTTCAAAACCTTTTGGGTTCAAATTTAAACTATAAAACCTAAAGGGGAAAATGTGAAACTTTTCATAACAACAATGATCAAATAACAAATAATTTTAAATTAACGTTTAATCACATAATTATCCATATTTGATTTGTTTAATGATTTCTTGCAAAACAATTTATCAATTTACTCAAAATAATTAATCAATTATCTTATAAGGAAACAATTATCTTGTTAATTGATAATTATCTTTAATTAGATCAAAAATATAGTCATATATATCATAAAATCGGATTTATATTGATGTAACATGATAAGGTAACTATCCCTATGCAAAAACAGCAAGAAATCTCGAGATAAGCATTATCTGACGCTCGAACTCGCCGAGTACCACACTGTACTCGCCGAGTTGAGGTCTACTCGCCGAGTACCTCAGCCATAAAGCCCAAAAAAAACGATTTTCCAGTTATACAATGCATCAATACAATTGAAACCAAGCTAGTCTCTGATACCACTGATGGGTTTTGGTCACAAGACATCCTATGTGCTCATACAAACCCTAATGCTTGGATCTAGGTTTCTCTATTGTACATGCTTTGAATCCAAGACTATAAACCCTAATTCTAACATACAAGTAATCATATTAATATGTAATTAGGTTTAAGATCATACCTTGATTGTTATGTAGCAATAACAATCCCAATTCCTCCTTGATTTGACTTTGGAAGGCTTAGAGTCACAAGTGTCACTCCTCTAATGGCTCACAAACAGCATAAGCAAGAGGATGAAGAGGAGAGAGGTTGGAGGCTGCCAAAAACGTGTGTAAACCCTTACAAGAACCTTAGCCACGTTTTTGAGCCTTAAGGGGTCTTTATATAGTTGGGCTATTAGGGTTATCTAACAAGGAAACCATAATTTGGATGCTTAAGCCTTAAGCAACCCATAGACTCCTTTTATTAAGCCCATGGACGATTTCCTTATGGGTTTCCCATTAGAATTCGTCCATCCCTTAATACAAGGCAATCCATGGCCCAAATTGCAATTATCTTATAATTACAATTCCAGTCCCTTAAGTTTAATTAATCTCTTTTAGTCACAAAACTAATTACCAATTAATTATTGACTAATATTAATTAAACAATATGATTTCTCCTTTAATATATTATTACCATAATATATTAATAAATAATATTTAATCCTTTCTCTCCATAATTCATCCTATCAAGTTGCTTTGGTGAAGGCAACCCAGAAGGACCATGCACCATCGGGTCAAGTACATACCAAAATAGTTATGGACTTAGACACTAATCCAACACATGGATGGTAATGTACACACTTATAAGGCTCGACTGGTCGCAAAGGGCTTCTCTTAAATTCCTGGAGTGGATTATGATGAGACCTTTTCTCCAGTAGCCAAGATTAAGTCTATTAGGGTTATGTTAGCCATAGCTGCATTTCATGACTATGAAATTTGGCAAATGGATGTCAAAACCGCCTTCCTTAATGGAAAGTTGGTTGAAGATGTTGACATGAGTCAGCCAGAAGGTTTTGTCAGCAACGAGTACCCTAATAGAGTGTGTAAGCTTGAGAAATCCATTTATGGATTAAAGCAAGCACCTCGCAGATGGAATCTTTGCTTTGATGAAAAGGTCAAGGAATTTGGCTTTTCTAGGAGTGAAGATGAATCTTGTGTGTATGTCAAGGCTAGTGGGAGTATAGTTAGCTTTTTGGTATTGTATGTAGATGACATACTACTCATAGGAAACGACACCCCAACTCTACAGGAAGTAAAGTCCTGGATTGGGAAGTGTTTCGCTATGAAGGACCTTGGTGAAGCTGCTTATATTCTAGGGATAAGGATCTTGAGAGATCAGAGTAAAAGACTAATTGGACTTAATCAGAGTACTTACTTGGATAAGGTGCTGAAGAGATTTAGCATGCAGGACTCCAAGAAAGGAGAGTTACCCTTCCAGAGTAACGCCAGATTGAGTAAGACACAAAGCCCTAGCACTGAGGCTGAGATAGCATAAATGAGTCGAATACCTTATGCTTCGGCTGTAGGATCGATCATGTATGCTATGATGTATACTCGACCTGATGTAGCCTTTTCCCTGAGCATGGTTAGCAGGTATCAGGGGAACCCTGGCAAGGCACACTGGACTGCAGTAAAGAATATCCTCAAGTACCTACAGAGGACTAAGGACTGGGTCCTTACCCTCGGTGGGAGTGATGACTTGAGAATTGTAAGGTATAGTGATGCTAGCTTCCAGACTGATAGGGATAATTTCCGCTCTCAGTCGGGCTGGGTCTTTACCCTAAATGGAGGAGCAATTCTTGGAAGAGTTCCAAGCAAGAGACAGTGGCTGATTCAACTTGTGAATCAGAGTATATGGCAGCGAGCGAGGCGGCAAAGGAGGCTATATGGCTAAAGAATTTCATCGGAGACCTTAGAGTTGTACTAGCTATTAAAGAGCCAATGGAAATTTTCTGTGATAGTGAAAGCGTTGTTGCCTTAGCCAAGGAACCAAGGGATCACGGGAGATCCAGACACATCGACAGAAAAATACCATATTATTAGACATCGAATAGAAGAAGGAATCCTCGTGGCAAAGAGGGTATCATCGGATGAGAACCCAGCAGATCCCCTCACGAAGGGACTGACACGGGTTAAGCATCTCCAGCATGCTCGGAGCATAGGGCTGAAGGATGATATTAGATTTAGTAGTTAGATAACCTCGAAATTTGTAAAGTGTAATTGACATTAGATGATGAATAAAAGGTGTTTTATTCGTGAGTAAAGTGTTGCTATCTCTTGTCGATCGTTTACTATATTTCTTTTGCATGTTTTGACTTCCAGAATAATGTTGTTTGGTATAACATATTATTCAAACCTCCACAGTCGGTCATATGTCGGAAGTAGGTATGAATCAAGACTGTCATGATTGGTTGCAGAGGTCTACGGTGATGGACAAGGCTACAACAATCATGAGTGCTCATAAGTTCTGAGCATTGGACTCAACCCACGCTCACTGGAATCACTTCATGGAATTCTATCTCGAGTGATCGTGAGACGGTAATATCATATAAGTCTTCAAACCTAGAGATATGATTTGTTACTTACAAGTTGGTTATGCATTGATTGTACGAAAACACATTGGTAACTCGATGTTATAAAACGTGCTTTTGTGTATAATTCAATGAGTGGTAGAACAAACATATGAGTCGAAGTTTATCTGTTCCTTCTTAGATTAGAAGCTGATATCTGGGCCCCTCGATGATTTTGTTTTGACCTATGTACCGGGCCCGGTCAGAACTACGTTGATGTGTTCAATTAAGTTCTTTGTCAAACAAATCGGAAATCGGGAAACAAACTGGTGTACAATAAGTAAGACATTGTTCCATGTATTTGTCCGGCTGATATCTAGAACAGAGGATTATATGATCACTTATCTTAAATGGAGTACCATCATCTTCTCAGTTCCGAGAAACCTTGAAAAGAGCTACGATTGCCGATCGGTTCCTGAAGTTATACTTACAGTAATAGTTATTAGACTTGTCCAAGTGGGAGACTGTTGGATAAGGTGTCTAAGTCCATAACTATTTCTGGTATGTACTTGACCCGACACGGCATGGTCCATTTGGGTTGCATGGCACCATGAAATTGGATAGACTAAATGAGAGAAATAACACTTGGAGATTATTAATATATTATAAGTTCTAATATATTAATAATATTATGTGAATAGTTTGATCAAGAATTAATTTAGAATTAATTAAGTGATCAAAAGATAACTAATTAAATATATAGGTTGATTATGTAAATCATCCATATCTTGTATAGTGGGCTAAGAGGCTCCATGACTTATCAAGTTGGGTTCCACCCATAGGATGCTCCATGGGAGTTACAAACCCATGGGTCATGGAAATGAAGAGTCATGACACATTAGGGTTTACATGGTGTAACCCTAGATGTGTCAACACTATATAAGGATCCCATTCTCCACCAAAATCGGCTACACACATGAAACAAGAGGGCTAGGCCTATTTCAAGAAGTGTGCATTCTCTCTAAAAGTCTTTCCAAGAGCATTCAGTGTTGTGTGAAGCATTTGAGGCATCACACTTGGGGTGCTAGGCTCACAAGGTTTCAAGGAACATAAGCAAAAACAAGGTAAGTTATTCTATCTATCATTCAAGTTAAAAATTGTTCCCCATGTATGCTAGATAGGAATATAGCCTTGGAATTCAACTTTGCATGATAATTAGACAAACATAGATCCAAGGTTATTAGGGTTGCATGTACACTTAGGAAGTGTTAGAATGCTCAAAACCCATCAGAATCAACATAGAATTAGGAGACCTCACACTCACGGTCGCTTCACATCAAAGACAACGAGGGTCGTCGCTCCGATATACTACTCCTGATTACCTGAAACAGTTGCTTGAATATGAATTACCATGCTTAATCAAGGCATGTCCTTGTCCTCGTCGGTCACAGACCCCATTAATGACTACCTTATGACATAAGAAATGCTGCAAGGCACTCATACCACAAAATCCATTTGATGCAAGTAACACAACTATCAGGTACCTTACAGGGTCTTCGTCTAATTTCTGAAGTCTGAATCTCACTCACCTTTCCTCCCAAAACGGAAAGCGTGTATAATACAATCCTCGTCTTAGAAATGACATCACAATCCATCAACCGATCACTCAAATCAGACTGCAATCCTCAATAGCGCTTCACCCCTACTTCCCGCTTGAGTCCTGTGATTCCAACTAGCACCTTACGGGTCAAATCCCTTAACACCTAAACTCAATTTCCTCACAAGGTCTACTCCATTCAAACTTGACCGACATAGCCCTCGGGCCCAACAATTTTCCAGACCCACTCTCATCCTAAACGACCACAGTTGAATAACCGGTAAGGATGGAAACACACTCTCCCACGAATCATGGTACCCAAACCATGTTATCTCTCATCAACCTACTACTTAGAACCTCTGTAATTTTCGTTGTTTTGAGTATGGATCCTCTACTTTCATTATTATGAGCCCAATACTACCTTCCACGTCTACTCATACTTTCCTCAAGGATTGTCCCATGTTTTATAAGTAGCGGCTCAACTTCCCCTATCGACCAACCCCGTTCCACGTGCTCGCTCTCCAGTGAATACTCACCGCTAAACAGTGCACTCATCGGACTGAAATTACACCCTAGGCTTTCCTAGGATTCCCTTCACTCTGCTCTCCGCCATCAGCTGCACAAGGAACTCCTATTAATACCTACTAACTACTCCTCGAATACAATTACATGCTACATGCACTAGATAATTATTCGACTGCAAGATTCCACCCTACAGTGATTAGACTCACCTGAGAGCCACACATTAGAGTTAAATCTAACCATTTAAAATTATCTATTCCATGAAACATCTAACCTAACATATTAGTTTAATAGTTAGTCGGTGTTAATGGGAGTCTCTAAAAGCATAAAGCAAGTAGCATTCGAGCATCAAGCAACCTCCACCAACACGTCAAACCACTCTAGCATACAATCCCAATTGCTCTATCCACATCACAAGAGACATCACCGAGCTCAAGCAATCCTACCTCGCAACTCCTCGGAGATAACTAATCATACATATGCAACATTACCAGCTCACATGACAGACATAAAGGCATCTCTCCTATGCAAGCACGCTAGCATGCAATTTTGAGCATATTCCTAGCCATAAACTAGCATGCAACTCTATCAGCTTATAATAACAACACGTAATCAAGTAAGGGTATTTTGGGAAATCACTACTCGAGCTCTGGCTAATTGTATAAACAGCTTCGGATCTGCTTCCAAACTCTTTAATCTCCTTGGAAAATCATGTGATGAAAAATCATTTCATTTGAAAAGTTATCAATTCCTCAGTTTGAGTCCAGACATACCCGTGGGTGTGTTCGAATCCCTCAAACCAAGGCTTTGATACCAAATTGTAACACCACAAATTTCAAGACAAAATTTTCATTTTTAATTCACCAAATGTTACTCATAAATTCAAGTCATCACATAAATTCTAAGTATTTATCAAACAATATAAGAGTATCCCAAAATCCACAAGATATCATAAGTCGGTGAATGTGTACAATCATGCCTTTGCCTTCCCGAAATCTACAGAAGAACCTGAAACACATTTAACAGTGTAAGCACGAAGCTTAGTGAGTTCCCCAAAATACCACATACACAAATAATAAGCCTCTCGTGGCTAAATCTTGATAAGGACCCTCCAATCATGTGTCTCAGTGAAGACCCTCTGGTCCTACGTCTCGGTATGGACCCTCCGGTCATAGCTCAACATATAAACATAATAATATAACAACATAAGTCACAAAGACAGAATGTGTAATAACACATAAAGAAAATAAGACCCTCCGGTCACAACATAAACAAGACCCTCTGGTAAATAACATAAATAAGACCCTCTGGTCTTGTATACAAATAAAATCATCCGGTCAATAATACAAAGAAGTCTCTCCAGTCACACATGCATTACCACACAAGTAAGTACAATGAGAAGACTCACCTAAACGCTTTGCGATTAGTCCTACACTGCCGTTGCTGCTGCTAACTGACTCCCGGTCTGAGCTAAACACCTAAAGCCATAATCAATAACAGAACAAGGCTAGACTCAGCCCTAAGCCCAAGATAGCCCAAATAACCAAGCCTACTAATGACCCAAACCCATTGGGCCCACCAAAGTCCCAAAACCAAGGGATCCACAAGGGCCTATTAATGGCCTATTTTTCCAAATTGGGCCCAACCCCATATGGACCTATCCTAAAGCCCAATAATCCTTAGTCCTAAAAGTTGATCTCATATGGCCCAAAAGGCCTAACGCAAAAAGGTGGCCTAAGAACGCAAAGCCTAAAACACCACAAGCCTAAGCCCAGTTGAACATCGTATGTTGGGCATGCGCAGCGAACCAGATTGCGGCTCATACACGGTACACTGGGCGTACCAACTCTTACGTCAGGTGTAATTCTACTTAACCAAAATTGATTTTCTGACTTAACCACTTAAGCTATTTGTGCCCAAACTTCAGGTAACCTTCAAAATTCATGCTTAACTGATAAAGTCGGCACATGGGACTAATGTGCCAACTTATTCCACTAAGGGCCAAACTTGCCAAAACTTCAAACTATCATAACTTCTTCGTTATAAGTCCATTTCCAACGAATCTTATATCCACAGAAAGGTTGCGAGAAGCTCTACGTTTCTAGCAACACATCATAGCCTAAAAAAATCCTCGAACAAAAACCCTAAATTCATAAAAGACCGAGCCAATGCCTTTAGTGATACGCTTGGGCTCTAAAGCACAACCCGAACTCTTTTATCACACAACTTACCTTATTAATATCCAAGGAGGGCCTAAACTTTCTCCCTTAAAGCCTCAAAACCTTACGACGCACGAGCCTTAAATCACAAAACGTTCCAAAATAGGATGTTACACCATAATATAATTTTTATAACTTAAAGAAATAGACATGTGTCATTTTATGATTGGTACGCATCAATTAATCTCTCTCTCTTTGTGTGTTTGTGTGTGTGTATATATATATATAGGGTTAGGTTATTTTGTTTTTACTAACTATTGTGTGCCAGAATGCACAAATCTGAACCACCGGATGGAATAGACTCAAAGATCATGATCTGATGGTCTATGATATCACAATAGGGTAACATGTACCATATAATCACACAAATTCCAGCATAAGGGCATTTTAGTCAGTCAACCTATATTAAAAAAGGAAATTTTCGGATTTTTAGGGATAATGAATTCCTTTATATTTTAAAATCTGAATATTTTAAAATAATTCAAATTTAAATCTGATTTTATTCTGTCAGAATGTCAAACATTAATTAGTAAAGATATTTTCGATTTTATTCTTGTGGAATATATTTCCAATGCATATATTTTTGATAATTAACATGATTTAATAATTCAACATATATTCTTCATATACATTCAAACGTGGATACAAAATCATACATATTCTTACAAACTAATAGTCTTATACAATTTAATATAGTTATACATATTCTAACAGAATATCATCAAAAATGAATAAAAATATTAAGAAATAGCATTCTTAAATATACAATTATTAAGCAAATACACATGCTCTTCATCAAAGGTCCAAATAATGCACTTGATTCAAACTATGATGAAAATGTGATATATTATCGTAAGAATGTAATTCTTCGCAAAATATATTTGTTGTTGACCTCGATTCCAAATCTTTCTCTTGTATGATCAATATTGAATTCCTTCTTTAAAGCCATTCTGAAAGAATAAAATGCATTATTCATTAGTATTACCAATGAAGCTAATGTAGTTGTTGTTAACAAACATTCTCAAAAGACATTCTAACAGAATGTATTTCTACAAATAAATTCTGACAGAGTACAAGCATTACTTATTTTATAAAAACTATATATTATAGAATGATAGCATATTCTAATAGAATGTATTTCATTTTTCCTATCTTGCAATTGTTTTTACTTTTCCTATATTGACAAATAAGGAGATTGAGATCGAATTCTGCCAGAATAATAGACATTCTAAGAGTTTTGACAGAATACATACCACATGACCAGATTCTAATAGAATGTATTTCATTTTTCCTATCTTGCAATGTTTTTTACTTTTCCTATCTTGACAAATAAGGAGAGATTGAAATAGAATTTTGTCGAATTCAGTCTCTTCAAACCCTAAATCCACAAACAAAAAAAATAAATAAATAAAAAGACAATCAACTTTCAAATATTAACAAATTTGGAGCATTCTAAAAAGAATAACAACTATAAATTTTGATAGAATGTAGTAGACATCAAACAATTGTAATTTATTCTAATCGACATTTCATCGAACACCTTTTAGGCACACACTGTATCATCACAGATTCTATTAGTTGTTACTCATTAGTCAAAGATTTCATATAATATAAACACACATTTATACAGATAAATGCTTGCAGCAATTTTGTATCCTACAAATTCATATTCCAAATCAATAACAAAACATATTTCTAGAAAATCACAGCGTACCTTGGTGGGCTGGTCTTTGCCTCTCTCCTAATCGATCTATCATCCACAAACGGTGATGTGGTGACCAATAACAAATCGTCTAGTATTGCAGGAATCGGAGAGAGGATAGACACAACCGTTGACTGAGTGGACACCCTCTAATTACCTGCTGCTTGAAGGAGGTATCTTCGTTGTTGCTGCTTCTCTTTTTCGTCTCCGGTCGAAATCAGCGACGTGGGGCGAGAGGGATAGAGAAAGTGAAGATCGACACGTAAATCAAAGGCAAATCGAACCTGCCCAAAAGGAACAATCGTGAAAAAAATGAGAGGTGATAGGGGGAAACCACAAAAATTGATGGAAAAATGTGTGTGAACCGCAACAATGGGATGGCCGGCAATTTGGTTTGGGTTATGAAGATGCAAAGGTAGGATTAGAGAAAGAGAGGGAGAAGAGATAATAAAGGGAAAAAATTGATGTACACGTTTGTAAAAGAAATATATTAGGTATTTGTTTTGTTCCCTTAATTATAGGGATTTATTTAAATGATTTCATTAATTGCTAATGCAAAAAACCGAAAATACCCTTTTCTATTTAATTAATTATTTATTATTTGTAATTTTCAGATTGGTGCATTTAGGCACACAATAATTGCTAAAAACATTTGAACGTAGCTCTCTCTCTCTCTCTATATATATATATATATATATATATATATATATATATATATATATATATATATATATATATATATATATATATATTACGTTATTTGTCCGTAGTGTGAATGTACGAAATAATCCTTTTGGTGTTTGTTAATTTATAATTAAGTCCGAAATATCGGCATTTACACAGGATCATGTTATCTTTATACCTTTCTCGTTCTCATAAAACAAATGTTGTACTCATGTCGGTACGTTCATTAATTTTTAATTATCTTCTGGTCATGTTCCTCTCTAATCTCTTATGCCCTCAGAATCCCCAACAAGCAATTTCTTAGATTGGTTCTCACTAAACATGTATTATTTTAATTGTGTATTCATTCATATTAGTTATTAACTTTGAAGAGTATTCTTGTTCTTCGTTGACCTTTTTATTATAGGAATGCCTTATTGTGTATATAGTTTTACTTCTATTTTGTCTTTATTTTAGACAAACATTAATGTCGAGTTAAGAGTTGTATAAGCAGATATTAAATCCGATATACTCGTATGTAGAAACATTGTTTGTGTTTTTATTATTGATTAGTAATCTTACTAACAATTGGGTACAAGAAATAAATAATATGTTTTGTATTGATTATTTTTGGGCATAAATGATACGAACCTTACATGTATACCGAAGATATTAGGCTAAAGAGTTAATTATTTTATTCAAATAAAAAAAGTAAAATTTTAAATTTAATATTTATACAATTTTCGTTCCATTTCCGCACCACATAGCACGACTTTTTATGCCATTATTTTTTGTATTTTGTTTAAACTAAAATTGAGAGTCAACGGTCAAAGATATTTGCATTCATGGTTTTTGTCTCCCATGTATAACGCGCACACACATTCTTACTCCTCAAATACTCCAAAATGTATTATTTTGTTTATCTAATTGATATATAAACACGGGGCGTCGAGTAAACTAACTCTTACAAATTATTACTACAGAAATATGATCATTTTTCTTTTTAAATAAGCACTTTGTCTGAAAAGTAGCATTTCGAAGAGGTCGGAACAGTTGTTTCGGATTTTTTTTATTATGTAAAATTAGTTTTGTTTTATTTTATTTTATTTTATAAGTTCTTTGTTTTGTTTTTATAAAATCTAAAATGAAAATTTAATCTTAACAAAATAAAAAAATAAAAAAATAAAAAAATAAAAAAATCATAGATACTTATAAAGTTAACATTTTTTTTTTTTAAATCTCTTTCATTTGAAATCTCATTTTTTAACTTCCTCAAACCATATTCATTTGAAATTTTATTTTTTAACTAATGCAATTCAAAAGTTTTCTTAATTATAATTTAACACTCAAAAATTATATAACGTATATTATATTTAATTAGCATTTAGTGAAAAATTTATTATAAGAATACAAACCTTTTCGAAAGATATGCATACAAATCATATACAAATTTCAGAAAGAAAACAAACTTAAAGGTTTTTGTGTTGAGTTGAGGTCTTATGATCATTTTTGGAGATATGTAATTATATTAGAGCTTTTAATTTGTAAGTTTATTATACTAATTCGTTTTTATATTTTCTTTGTTTTTGGATTATTATAATACAGTCGTTGTATATTGTGGTTTACTCGTTAACATATTTATCCTATGTTATAGAATAAATTACACAAATGGTCCTTATGGTTTGGGGTAATTTACGCGTTTGATCCATAACTTATTTTCTTAACTCGGAAAGTTACTACTGTTTGTTTTTGTTACACGCTTGGTCACTAGTCTTTATTTTTGTTGTGCATTTTTTATCTGTCTTACCTGAAATGATTATTATTTAAATAGAAAAAAATGATAGCGTAGGTAGGGTAAGGTGAGAGGGTGAGGTTGAGGGTGTGTTTATTTAAATAAACTAGAAAATTAAGGGCAAAATAGTTTTTTTTTGTAAGACAGAGACCAAACGCGTAATAAAAGCAAACAATAAGGACCTTTTGAGTTAAAAAAATAAGTTAAAGATCAAACGTGCAAATTACCCTAAACCATAGGGACCATTCGTGTAATTTACCCTATGTTATATAGGGTGATGTCGAAAATATTTAATTAAATATTTTAAATATGTTTTTTTTATTTTATAATTATACCGTTTCAAAAAGATAATTAATTAAAACTCATATATATATTATACTTTCCATCTCTCTTTCTCTCTCTCTCTCTCTCTCTCTATATATATATATATATATATATATGTATATATTATACTTTTCATCTCTCTCTCTCTCTCTATATATATATATATATATATATATATATATATATATATATATATATATATATATATATATATATATATATATATATATTATAAAAGATGTCATAACATTTCAATCAAAATTCATTTAAAATATAATATTTCAAATGTTTTTTAATAATGATTGTGAAAATTTCAACATTTGTTACTTAATTGATTGATTAATAAAAATATTATTGTTTTGAAACTCCTAACTCTTAATCTTATATTATTTAATTTGTTAGTTAAGTAAAATATTTTTCCTACATAAAGAAAATATTTTTATGTTCGGTTACTCATATTTGTTTATGTAATTAGAAAACAAGGTGTAGATAGAATTACTACTTCAATTTCACATAGGCTTCGATACCACTAGAGATGTATGTTGTCTTTGACGGGTAGAAGGAGATCCACATACCCTTTTTAATTATTTATATTAATGTTTACTAATATCTATTTTATATTCTTATTCACCTTAATTTTTTAGGTACAAATTAAGGAACATGATTCTCGGCGCACCAACATAATATCAAACGTACGCCTTGCAAAATATGTATTTAAAATTAAATATTATATTTACTAATTTACTTATTTTATAACTCTTGAAGACATTTATGTATAATGATATATATTTTATGACTTCATTCTTAATTTCAATGTTTAATATTTGAGAGTTCATATATGAAACATTGGATGTTTTTGTGTAATATAAATAGTGTAATACAAAGTTTATTAGTTCAATATTCTTCATTAATAGCTCATTCAAAACAGCTTATTTCTTATTTTATCCAAAAATATTATCGGACATACAAAAAGAAGATTATATTAATGTTATACAAAAACTTATAATATATATTAGATATTATAAAAGTAAAAGTAAAGTTTATAAGGTATGGAGTATATTAGATAGTATTAAAATATAAATTGATGGATTTTTATGTTATTTGATAATTCGGTTAATACCCAAAACATGACTAAAGACGTAAATTTCAACATATTTCTATTTTACCATAGTTATTTTAACCACTTAAATACATTCTTGCGCAACGCGCGAGGTTACGCCTAATCATTATATACTTCTAAAGAAGGATATTTGTTTTCATTACATTCATTTGAAACTCCCATGCATTTTTTCATTCACCACATTTATTTGAAACTCCAATGACTTTTCAGTTTCTTTCTAATAATAATTATAATTTGATTAATTAGTTTAAATAAATATCAAACCTAAAGTGTAATCATAGATAAACTAAATTTCAATATTGAAATAATATATATTTTTTCCACTGATAAAGTTATGTTTTTTAACTTTTAACATATTATACTTTATTTGTTTTAATATATTGTTGGATGTAAACCATTATCATTTTAAAGCTATAATTTTTGAATAATTTGTGTAAAATACTTAAATTTTTAATTTAAATATAACATTAAAGGATCAAGTTAAATATAAATTTTAGTTTAACGTAAACAAACCAAAGAATATTTTGTAAATAGTTAAAAATAATAAACTATAGTGTTTTTCTAATGACGATTATAAGTTAGTTAATAAGGTTAAAAATAAATATCAAACCTATAGTGTAATCATAAATAAAGTAAATTTCAATTTTAAGATAATATATTTACTTCTACTTATAAAGTTATATCTTTAACCCTTTTAACATATTATATTTAATTTATTAGATTTAATATGTTGTTATATGTAAACCATTATCAGTTTAAAGCTACAACATTTGAACAGTTTGGACAAAATACTTAAATTGTTATCTGAAATATAACGTTACAATGTCAACTTAAATATAAATTCAAAAATCCAAAGAATATTTTGTAAATAGTTAAAACTGATAAATTGTAGCGATAAATGTAAAAACTAAATTGTAATATCAATTTAACTAAACTATTTCCTAAAGATATCTTTAATCGTTAAAAATTTTCAATAAGTAGCTTAAAATAACTTATAATAACAATAGTTAAAAATAATTCAATATAAACGATTATATTGTTACTTTTAAAATTAAAAAATAGTATTTGATGTTTTAAATAATTATAATGATAGAAATTAAAACATTAAGCAAATAAATTTAAAAAAATTAATTAACAATAACAACAACTATAAATAACATTAAACCATATATTATATTTAATTTTATTTTAGTGTAACTCGTGGGTAGAAGTCATTCAAACGATAGAGATTATAAAGTTATAATAGATGTATATATATTATAATATAGTTCAAAGTAATCAATATATTATATCAATTTATTATATGAATTATTATATCAAATTTAACTAAGATGTTACTGTTATATATATATATATATATATATATATATATATATATATATATATATATATATATATTTGTAAATACTTTAACTATAAAGGTTTTTGCGCATTATAATGTCAACTTAAATATAAATTTCAGTTCCACTTAAAATACAAAAGAGTATTTTGTAAATAGTTAAAAGTGATAAGTTTTAGGGATAAATGAAAAAACTAAATTGTAATCTCAATTTAACTAAAATATTTTCTATTATAATGATAGAAATTAAAACATTAAGCAAATAAATTTTAAAAAATTAATTAACAATAACAACTATAAATAACATTAAACAATATATTATATTTAATTTTATTCATGTGTAACTCGCGGGTAAAAGTTATTTAAACAATTGAGATCATGAAGTTATAATAGATGTATATATTAACATATAATTCTAAATAATCAATATATTATATCAATTTAGTATACAAGTTATTATATCTAATTTAACAACAACGTTATTGTTATATTAAAAAAACATATGTTTGTAAAGACTTCAGTTATATAGATGTTTCTGCGCAATGCGCAGGCATTCGCCTATTAAATACATAAACTTAAGGGATTTGATTTAATTAATATTAGAATGTTCAAATGGTCATGTGGAAACTCTTAAATGAGACTGTATCCGTTGGTTGGCTACCCAAGTAGGTGATACCACTAAGACTTTGTGGATGTGGGCTCTGATACCTATAAACTAATCATCATTTTCAGAAAAGTAGTCGCTCATCCAATAACCATCATATATAATCATTTTTAATGTCTTCAAATCTAAAACATTAAAAAACCAGTGAACAATTGGTATATTGATTAGGATATAAAACTACACAAAAAGGTTAGGAATGATTACCCATCAAATAACATTATATAATAAATTACTGTTATTGAGTTGATGTAATTCAAACACGTGTCATAGTCTGTCCAAGATGGGTAAAGAGATTCGTCAACCATATCACTCCAGTCAAACACGTCAAAGATGAAAGCTAACGGCACAACAGCCTATCGAGCATCATTTGATCTATGCTCTATCATCAATAGGATACACATTATGATTTGTTGACAATCAAATTTTTTGTAGTAAAGTAAGTATTGTTATTATAAGTGTAGTATGTAATGATCACACAATTATATAACTTACATCACATTCTATAACTTACATCACATTCTAACCAGCTTACGTGACTAACTGCATATAAGCGCATCGAAAATTCAATTGTCGTAATACTGGTAAAAAAATTGTTAGCAAACAACATCGAACCATCCAATTCTTTATATAAATTGTACATAATATGTTCTAAAAGATTATCCAACGGTGTTAGCTGTTGGCATGCAACATGTAACATCTCGAGTTGGGGTGTAGGCCCATCACAAGGCTAGATGGTTGTGGTTTTTGGCGGCAGTATGATATTGTGGAAATGCACAAGAATATACTTGTGGTATGATTGCCTTGAGATGAGATTAATGGTTTTCTTTCTTTGAATATAGTCAGGTCAGGTGCTAGTTGATTGCTTCAGGTAATCGGGGAAGTGAATTGGGAACAACAATTTATGTTTTCTCTAATGTGTCTCAATTATAAGAATGATGCCTCTTGTATTTATGAGTGATCCTTGCGATCAATTGATGATTAGGGATTTATAGGTGAGGAGTGTAGTAGTCCATTCGTTTCGAGGTAGGAAGTTGGTGTCATAAATGGACTGCCAATTATTGTTTGTGCATCTACATGGAATTCTTAATGCTAGAAGTGGTTATGATTGGAAATTCTGAGGTCGTCAACTAAGATTCAGAATCTATTAACGTTTGATTGGTCCTTATCTAGAAGATCATCTTGTATGTGTTAAAAATTCCAAGAGTTAGGATCGTTTGTACCTGGTTGAACTGGTTTGAGATATGGTTTGGTTGCAACACCAGCAGGTGGTAGTTCAAACCCTAAGTGGGGGAGAACTAGGTATTTTACTTGGAGGATCATTGATTTGTTCGAGTATATGTTGTCAGAAGAATGGTTCATAGGGATCTACGGTGTAGGTATGCAAGATTTCGATTCAAGATTTGGTCAAGTAAGGGGTGTAGAGAAAGTAACTATCGGATGCATGTGTTTAGGAAATACACGAGTTGTCTCGTAGTAGGAAGTAGTTGGTCAAGGAGCTTGTTGTAGCCATTGGTTCCTTTTGGGATGTCAATGATTAGATAAAGAGGCATTAGGATCACTCAATTTGAGTATCGGTTGTTGAGGGATTTGTCAACTCGTTGTATGGATTGCTATTTATAGTCTAGATTGGGCAGTTGTTGATCGGTAAATCAATTTCAAGAATAGGTTCGTTCAGCTCTGCATGGGTTATGGTTTATTGGATTATGTTTCAATGCATTCTCGATAAATTAGATATTTCGTTTATTATCAAGTGAAGATTATTCAGGAGTTTTGAGTCGTATCAGTTGAATTTCAATGGATTCGTCGGCCTATCATTAAGTTCCGCTAGAGTTTGGAATATATCCATGGTTTTAGCAACAGTTTTGGCTAACTTTGAATGTTTTATCGAGTTGCTTACGTATTGATGGGATCTGCTTTGGTTGTTCATGAGGATGTTTCTGTTCATGATTTAGGTCGGCATTTCATTAGATCTAAAAGTACTTCACCTTTGGGTAAGGTTGTGAGGAAGGAGAAATGTAGTAGATCCATGGTTAGTTATAGGATTTTGTTGATGGTGTGTATGGTGATAAGTTCATTAGATATTGTCATGAGGGATATATGTAGGCTTAGTATGATAGCATGAGTGAACTTAGCTCGAGTTATTAGCATGATTCTTAATTAGTTGTAGCATTTGAATTAGAACAAGAATACAACCACCTCTCTCATTCTGGTTATGTACGACCATGTTTTCATCTGATTTCACGTTGGTAACAACATGTACTGTGAACAAAATTGTGCGTGATGGAGGAGTATGGTCGTGTTCTATTTGGTTAGCATTGAGGTGGATGTTGTTTGCATTCCTGCAAATCAGTGAATTGATGATTGGGTATCTTTAGGCCTATGTGGTTCTAGTTGTGAGTTTTTAGGCCATTGATGGGATGACAATGCGATCGGCATAGTACCATGAGCTTCTCATTTTGCGGTTAGCAGGTGTCACGATGTATTATGAACCAAGGGTTGTACGATTCTTGAGGTCGAGACCCGATATTTATTTGGTTGAGACTCTTAGGTCTTAGATTGTTAGTCTTGTTGGTATGATTAGATGGTAGTGCATTGTTTTGGGAGTTGGGAGACTCGGTGATCAATTGGTTTGGATCATGTGGATAGAAAAGGTTATCTAGGTTGATATATTATTTGTGCACCAGAACTCGCTTAATGAATGGTTGTTTTGGTGGACCCCATCTTTTTGTGGGCTTTCTATTAGGAGATTGGTTTCCAATGTGAGGAGTTAGATCTAGAACTTCAAGTCATGAAGTTCATTGTGAATGTATCGAGTGACCTGCCAGGTGGGGGTACACCTGAGCTGATAAGGTTTTGATACAACGTGAAAACTTTTGGTTTGATCACCTTTGCTAGTAGGAGTAGTGGTTTAGTAATGACGTGTCAGGGAATCAAGGGTGTATTCAAGGTTTTTGGTACAACTTCTCAATTTGGGATTGCTTGGAATTCATGATTGGTGTATTTTGAGTACTTTGTTCTGCATGTTTAGTGGTACTTTTAGTCAAAGACAAGTGGTAGGTTCAACAAATGGATGAACATCAGTCCTGATTTATAATGAAGCTTAGAACTAATGGGTTCCCAGTCCCGGGAATCATATTGATGGAGTTGTTTCGGTGGTTGTAGTTTGAAAAATCCCCAGCTCTATGGTTCTGACTAGAAGTTATGTCTTATAGCTAGGAAGTTTTGGAATATGTTTTCGTTGTACATGTTACTCTACAACGATTATCAAGCCGAGACTCGTGTTAGGGTTGCCTTGTTTTGAATGAAGGGTTCAACAATAATGGATAGTTAGGATATCTATTTCCTAGTGGTATGAAAAAAGGTAATTCTGGGTAAGAAGGCTTTTGTATGGTTTAGACTGTAAAGTGAAGTCGTATTGAATGTGTTTTGAGATAGTCTTGCTTGATTGAGAGTCAGTCAAGGTATTGGATTTCATAATTTTTAGCATAGTGTGATGGTTTTCTTCAGTGGTAAAAGCTAGGGGGTCGAGGATTCATTATTGGGTGGGGTGCATTATTTTACTAGGATTGGGTTAAATGTGGCATGGGAAGGCAGTTGCGTGAATGAGCCAACTTTTAGATTGGATCGGGTTTCGGGGTGGATTGTTTGAATGACCCAAGGTGGAGATGCGAGAACACTACCCTGAGTTATTTGCAGTAGCAGATTCTGAGGATGAAGTTTAAATTAAGTGGGGGAGAACTGTAACATCTCTATTTTCTAGTATTTACCTTTTAACCCCTTGGATGAGAGTTAATTGCAAGATTAGTCCGTAATGTCATTTTCGTAATTTTTAGGCTAAGCACTCGAACACTTGGCATTCCTCTAGGGACGTTGGGCTTAAGTGGACAGGGTGAAAGCCCTAATTTTTAGTGTTTGGACCTTATTTAAGCATCCTTAACTCCCATGTATTCTTCCTTTCATCAGCATCCAACCCCATTTCGACCACTTTGTAAACTCTAATCCATTTGAGTGCATTTTTGATACTTTGAGTGTGTTTTGGTGATCTTGAAGGAGGGAGAAAGAAGAGAAGATCATATTGGAGAAGTGTAACACTTTGGATCCAGAATAACAACATCATTTGACAAAATTTTAAGGTAAAAAGCTTTGAACTTGATGAAGAATTGATTAGAACTTGTTTATCCTTGAATTTGTGTTTTTTTGGTTCGATAAGCTTGGTATTATGAGTGTGGGTTACTCTAATCCATATAAGTTGTCCTTTCAGACATTTTGGAGTATTTAGTTGCATAACAATGCAATCTTGATTGTTAGTTTCATCTCATGCATGCGTTATAAGGTTTTCATTGGTTAAGTAGTTAGGGTTTTTGTGACCGGACATTTAACAGCCATGCAACACCATAAAGTTGGAAACTTTATGGTTAAAGACATTTTCTGAGGACAAGATTTGGAAGTTAGAAAAAAAAAAGCTTACGGATTAACCTCTAAATAAGAAGGAAAATGACCCATTCATGAACGTTGGGCATTTGAGGTTAAACCTCGCATGTTTAGTCAAGCCTTATGTACGCCAAGCATACAATCTGAGTACGTTGGGCGTACTTAGCTGTGTTGACTAAGTTTGGCTTTTTGACTTTGAACAAAATTTGACCAAGATCGACCTAAGGGTATTTTGGGTATTTTGACTTATATTTGAGATTGGTAACTATTTAATGAATAGGTGACTGGTGGAGCTAATATTCAGAGAAGATAACTATTCAGCTATTTGTTCGGACTGAGAGGTGAGTTTTCCTCACTGTTCTTGTGTGTCAAAGGCACCAATGCTGACCCATTAGTTTATGTATCATGGTAAAGAGGATGTGTCTATGCAATAGTGACCTGCTAGATTTGTGCTCTAGTTTATAGGATGTTGTTATGTAGTAGTGATCTGTAGATCCGCCTATTTGTATGTTGAATGGTTATATGATTATCTGTTGATAGATAGATATTATTTGTTATGTATATGTCAATATGGTATGGTGGGGTTGAGATTGTATCGCTTTGTGTTCTCAGTTAACAAATTGGGGCATTCCAACCGTAAGGTTATTGGCTAGGGGTAATCTTACTAGGAGGTTGTGGACCTATTATATATTGGGCAAGCCAACTATAAGGTTTTAGGTCAAGGATAATCCAACCAAGAGGTTGTGGACCCGTTATGTATCGGGTAAGCTAACCGAAAGGTTGTGGGTTGGGGAATTCCAACCGTATGGTTGTGGGCCAGTAGTTATCCAACCTGGAGGTTGTGGAACTGATATTTGTTTGGTTATATGTTTGTGTGGTGAGGCTTTGGTGGAAATCAGTATGCTTCATGATAACATTTGTTTGTTATGGTTTCAGGTTCTTCTAATGATCGGGGCAAGGTAATGGCGTGATCCTGCACATCCTTCAAATTTTATGTTATTTGGATTTTGAGATGCTCTGATCTTTAACTATCACATTTGAAAGAATGTTTTGTAAAAAGTTATGGTGATTGGGTTTTTTTGAAAACTGAAAATTTTACTCTAATTTTTGGGATGTTACACAACACATTTCATCTTCATTTGTATCCATGGGGATTTATACCATAGGCACATAACCTTTTGGCGCATAGAACACTTAAAAGGTGTTGTCGATGGCATTTTTTATTCATCCTAAAAAATATCTTTTACATCCAAAGATTAAATAAATGTAGAAGACTGATCAAGGTCGTGATTTAGTTGTTGTTCGGGTGTGCATAACCTATAATCATGCCCACACATGTCATTGTATTCTGTGGTACCAACATGTTGCATGATAAGTGTCTGTACGGTTCAAGACAGTGTAATGGATGCATCAAAAACCCTATCGTGCTGTAATAAAAAAGATGTTACAAACAAACTCCATAACAAAAATTATCAATATTTTGGACTAGTTCTTAGTGTTTCAAACCTATTCTTCGAGTTGCGGACCTGTTCATCGCATTCTAGAGCATTCCGGAATGCAATTTTATGTTCAAAAACACTAGATTTCGATGTATACTAACATTACATAAACAACTAAACTATTTTGAGGTTGGTCGTAGTGCATCGACATCTTATATTGCAACTCCATAATTCTTTTAGTTCATTCCCGAGGAGTTCTTTGAATTCCTAAACATTTTCAGGTCATTCTAGAGGTGTTGTTCAAATTCAAGAATTCAATGTTTTGTTTTGAAACAATAATTTTTGGTGAATAATCAAATTATACAAAAAAAAAAAAAAAACTAAACTAGGTTTGGGTTCGTCCTAATGCATTGAAATCTTTCACTACACCTTCAGAACATTATCGTCTCACTCCATAAGATATAAGTATAAACAAAAATCTTATGTGGAGTAATGAACTTACCCATAAAACAACTGCATCATAGTGATTGTTTTCCATATCAAAGTGGTGTGTTAGTGATCAAAATCAGTATCGAAGAGTCGGAGTGGCGTGGTAGATTTCAAAATTGATGTCAGATGATCAAAATCGAAATCAAAATTGCATGTCGGAGATCGGGATTGGTAAGTCCGAGCGAGATACATAATGAAGTAAAGATTCAGATTTTTTCATAATATATTCTAGAATTTGAAATTCATATCTGAGATCCATAATACGTATGGATACTTCGGAATGGCCATTCTGGATGAAACATAATGGGTTAGCTCACCAGAAAAGGATTCCGAATTTATTTTTGGAACGACCCATCCTGGTGAAAATGGTTATTTTGCAGAAAATAATTTAAATGGGTTGTTATTTAAAAAAACACACAAACAAGTGATTAGTTTACTCAATTTCCCTATAAAATAAGATTATATGTTATTGTTTGGTCTTGTAGTTTATGGGTGTTGTGTTTGAGTCATAATGTGAAAGTGTTCTTTATTGTTAGTCTTCAATGTAAATTGTGAAAGTATTGTTAGTTTTGTAGTTTGATTGTACACCTAGGCTTCGTAGTATGAGCTTAAATGTTATATTGTTGTCATTGTGTAGGTATCATGTTTTTAGTGTTGGTTTCTTAAATTAATTCCCTGGTTATGTACCTATGTAAAGAGATGTTAGTTAGATAGAGAGAATACTTCTTGTCAAGTACTTACTAATATTTAATTAAGCTTCGAATTCTCTAATTGAAAATCAGATCATATTTACCTTCTTGTGTTTAATTTCTACATTGTTCTTAACATAATTCCCATCTTTTAGAATCTATTAGACTCTACAAGTGGTATCGGAGCAAGGATTTCGTCGAGTCAATTTCAAATATCTTCACAATTTTGTGTTCTTCGAGCTTTACACTTATCATTTTGATTTTCCCGCTCTATTTTGCATTTGTAATGCATTTGCAATTTCATCAATAATTTATCGTTTTAGAACTCGCTTCGATTTGAATACCTATTTTTAAGTCATTGATTTGATTCATTGTTTAATTTGTTTATGATATCATGTCTAAAGAAGATTCGCATACTATTTTTATAACGCCCATGTTTATGGGCTTAGAATTAGTGACGATGTAATAGTCTAGGTCAACCATTCTAGCTTGTTTTTCAGTAATAAAAATGAATTATTTCAATATTATGTGAATTTATGTGCTTTATTCTTAATTATGATGATATAATAAGTTAAGGATAAAAATAAGCGTGAAAAATAAAATGTTAGATAAACCTGATATCTACAAAGAAAGTTGTAGTGGTCGTAACAAGGATTCTGGAGATATGAAGAGCACCGAAATTCGAGTTATAACAAAGAAGTTATGTCTTATCTAAGTTTCGTGATAGAACCAACACGATGTTGTGTGATGTAAAAGTGAATTTAAAATAATGAGCTTTTTAGCCTTAGCGATCTAAATGAAAGTTGAAGTGTTTGTTAAACCAAGGGTGTGCATAAAAAGAACGTCCAAATCTGACTTCGTATCAGGAAGTTATGAATTTTCTAAGATTTGACATAACATTGTGCAGCTCGGAATTCGAATTATCGATCGAGCGATTTTTATCCGACACAGCCTAAAACAGAATCGAAGATCTCATCAATAGTAGTTCAACAGTAAAAAAGACAGACAAAAACGGACGTAGTATGAAAAACTTATGTATTTTTAACGGACTTTTCCTGTCCTGGTCAATTAAAAATATAACTTTAAAAACAAAGTCAAAATTAGCCGACAGAGTCTCAATGAAAGTTATAGAGCACAATCTTACCTACACGTGGATATAAACAACGTCTAAAAAGGAGCTTGTATGTGAAAGTTATGAATTTTTGAATTTTGAGGCACACATTCAGAAGCTTATCCGAAGAACGCCCCGTGCAAGGAGGAACGCCCCGCATTCGCAAGTGCTTGGCCTTGGTTCGACCATGTTGCTCTTCCGCATGATCACCACGTCTGAGCTTTGTAGACTGCGCCCAACTCCTATGCACCACGCACGAAGGTACGCCCTGCGTAGCCAAGCAGTCTCTCAGGCTATAAATAGGGTCCAAAGCCAGCCGAATTTCTTTACAAACTCTTCACTTCTTTCACTCTCTACTCCTTCTCTAAGCACCCTAATCCACCCTGAATCCTAGGGAACCACCCTAGCACTAGAAGAAAGCCTCGGAGCATCTAAAGTCTACAAGAAAAGTGTTTTTCAGTTTGAAACTTTAGCTGTATAGGACCTGGTTTTTAAGCAAACCTCCTAGTTTTATCAAAGAATATTGTTTTAAGGAACGAAGTGTTGTCCGAATCACCACCATATCAAGCGAGTGTATAGTCACTTTCATCTTACACATAGATATGAAGTATTTTATATAATTTACGTGCTATGTGTATATATATTGTTAGTTTATTTGAGATTTACATTATATGAAAGATTTTAACTTCCTTTTTCAGATCTGAACTGTATATGTATTTTTTTATCTACAATTATGTTGGATAAAACATGGGTAGATGAAATAGTTGATGTGTGATGAAATAAAATGATGAGAGGCGTCGGTGTTGACAATGATCCAGTCATCTACCGGAGTATAGATGATAACCACATACTTTTCTAGGAATTCCAGTGAAACGCTAGCAGGCTCGCAACTTGTAGGTGTTTGTGAACAATGTGTTCATCGGTGTATTCCTTCCCCCTCATGGTTTCCTTATGGACATTTATGGAAAAGGAATACCCTTAGTACTAATGTCTAACCCAATGAAAATACATTTCTTTAAGAAATGCTTTGATAAATTTTTATCATATTTTGTTTTGGGAACATATTCCACAACAATTTTTTTGAAAGTTTAATATGATTTTATTATAAAAGCATAAACGAAATCGGTATTTTCTGGCCTTGAAAATGGGGATGTCACAGTTTGTATCTGAGCATTATTTTAAGAGAACTAGGAATTTGTAGGATTTCTAGACTTAAACTTAGAATGCTAAGTGATGAACGTGAGATGAGTGTCTACATATTTTAGACATGAGCACTAGTTTATTTTAGGTAAGATGCCTAAAATGCTTTTATGTGCTAAATGCTATATGTTTTCCGTATATGATATTATTTTTTCGGATCTATGGTTTGTTGCCGACCGGATCTAGAAACCTTGTGTGTTCAGGATTCTAAGCGTACGACTACGATATTAGAACTAGCATGTAACGTTTCGGAGTGATAAGGAGAAGTTAAATGTCTATCGTGAATAAAGATCTAAATTTGCCAAATTTGGTGTATCAATCAAAATGCCAAGAACATGAAGTGGAGCTGGAAACACAAATGAAAATAGGAATCAACGACCTCAACCCCAAGTGATTGAGCAGGTGCCGATAGTAGAAGGTGCAACAGAGCCAGTCACTATGGCTGGAGTACAAGCTATCATTCAGGCAAGGATGGCTGAACAAATTGAAGAAATGATACAACTATTGCTAAACAATAGGAGTGAACTTTCAATGCCTATTTAACAACTTTAAGTAAATTATGGATAGTTAGAGGAATGAAATTACAACTGCACTGTCAGTCAAGCAGAACCCCAAGTGGCAGAAAGGAATGACTCGAAGAGGGTATTTGAAACCAAAATGGCTGAACAAATTGAAGAAATGAGACAACTATTGCTAAACAATAGGAGTGAACTTTCAATGCCTATTTAACAACTTTAAGTAAATTATGGATAGTTAGAGGAATGAAATTACAACTGCACTGTCAGTCAAGCAGAACCCCAAGTGACAAACCACCAAGTCTTTCTAGAAACCCAAAGACTATAGAGATTATGGACTGGATCTCCAAAATGGAGATGGTATTCGAAAACTGCAACTATACTAACAAACAGAAAACTATCTTTGCGGCCACATAACTGAAGACCAGAGTTTTAAGCTAGTGGAAGCTATTGACACACACGATGCCACAAGGAGAAGTTTTGAAGATGTCTTGGGAAGTGTTCATAGAGAAACTAAAAATGCATTACTTTTTTGAAATAGATCTAATAGATCTAAACAATGAATTCCAGAACTTGAAGAAAGGGAAAATGAGCATTGATTACTATGCTATTACCTTGACCGAAAAGATGAAGTTATTTCGTTAACTAGTGCCGACTGAACTCGCCAAGATTGAAGATTTTGCTAATGGATTGCCATCAGATTTTGTTCTAACAGTCAAAATGGCAAGTACGTTGAAGGTAGCCGTTAGAGCAGCTAAGAATGTTGAGACTTAGTTGAAGGAAAGGGGTCTGGAGAGGGAAGAGGATGTTGAGAAAAGGAAGTTCGATGGATCTTCGAGATCCAACAAGAAATGTAAATTCTTGAAGTCTTGTTCGAGAGGAGGATGAGGCAAAGCAAAACGGTTTTCACAGATGACATTTTGGTTTACTATTACACATTTAGACTAACCAATGCTCCAACAATATTCATGGATTTGATGAATAGGGTTTGTAAACCATTCGTTGATAAATGTGTAATGGTGTTCATAGATGACATTTTGGTTTACTCAAAGAGCCAGTAAGAGCATGGTTAGCACTTGCGAGAAGTGTTAGAAGTTTTAAAGAAGGAGAATATGTATGAAAAGTTCTCCAAATGCGATTTCTAGATTCGAGAAGTCCAATTTTTGGGTCATGTGGTTAACCAAGAAAGGATCATGGTTGACCCAGAAAAGATTGAAGTTGTGATGAAGTGGGGACGACCAAAGAGTCCCACACAGATCCGAAGCTCTCTAGGATTAACCTGATATTACTGAAGGTTTATCCAAGGCTTTTCTTCGATAGCTGCCCCACTGACAGATTTGAACCATAAAGGAGCTGCTTATACTTGGAGTGAGAAACACGGGGAAACATTCGAGAAGCTAAAGAAGAAATTTTATGAAGCATCGATTCTTTCTCTACCTAATGGAGTTAAAGACTTCATAATTTATAGTGATGCATCTGGAGTTGGGTTAGGTTGTGTTCTGACCCAAAGAGATAAGGTGATAGCGTATGCATCGAGACAATTGAAATAACATGAAAAGAACTAGCCCACTCATGATTTGGAGTTGGCAGCGGTAGTATTCACACTAAAGATATGGATGCATTATCTTTACGAAATAAAGTGCAAACTTTTCACTGATCATAAGAGTATTCAATATCTTTTTAATAAGAAAGAATTAAACATGAGACAACGATGTTGGCTAGAGTTGCTTAAGGATTACAACTATGAAATACTTTACCACACTGGTAAGGCAAATGCTGTAGCTGATGCTTTAAGCAAAAAAGTGATCCTTGAAAGGAGAAGGCTAAGAGCATTAAGAATTGAAGTTGTCTCAATGATTTTGGAAAGAATCAAGAAAGATCAGGAAGAAGCTTCAGAGGAAAATGACCGAAAGGAAGAACGTTTGGGAAAAACGTTAGTGTTCAGAATGAATAATCAAGGATTGAAGGTATTCCAAGATAGGATTTGGGTACCTAAGATGGGAGGAATAAGAGATCTTCTGATGGAAGAAGCTTACAAAACCATGTACTCGATTCATCATGGCAACACAAAAATGTATAAGGACCTAAAACCCTACTACTGGTGGCCGACTTTGAAGTTCGATGTTCCAAAGTATGTGGCTGAGTGTGTAACATGTGCGATGGTTAAGGCACAACATCAAAAACCGTATGGGAGTTTAGAACCTTTACCTATACCCATTGGTAAATGGGAAGACATCACCATGGATTTTGTGACTAAACCACCCAGAACAAAGAATGGTCACGACATGATTTAGGTGGTCGTTGATCGGTTCACTAAAAGTGAAAACTTCATAGCAGACAATGAAAATGTTCGATGGACAAGCTTGAAAATGCTTACCTGAAGGAGGTAGTAAGACTTCACGGTGTTCTTTTAACGATTGTATCAGATCATGATAGTCGTTTCACGTCAAGGTTGTGGAGGATTCTACAATAGGAATTGGATACGAAGTTGTGTTTGAGTACAACTTACCATCCATAAACCGATGGTCAGAGCGAAAGAATGATTCAAACGTCGGAGGATACGCTAAGAGCATGTACCATAGAATTCCAAGGTAACTGGGATGAACATGTACCTTTGGTAGAATTTTCCTACAATAATAGTTTCCATTTAAGCATCAAGATGGCACCTTATCAAGCTTTGTATGGATAGAAGTATCGAACGCCATCATGTTGGCTTGAAGTTGGAGTAAACCAGTTTATGGGCTGTGAGATAGTCCATCAGACTGTTGAAAAGCTGAATGTGATTAGGGAAAGGATGTTACCAGCTCGGGATCACCAAAAGATATATGCTGACAACAAAAGAAAACCGATGACATTCAAAGTAGGAGATTCAGTTTTACTTAAAGTCTCACCATGGAAGGGACTTATAAGATTTGGTAAAATGGGAAAGTTGAGTCCAAGGTTTATTGGATCGTTTAAAGTTCTTCAGAGGATTGGAAACCAAGCTTAAAAGCTATAACTACTAGAAGAACTAGATGGTATTCATAACACTTTCCATGTATGTTATTTGAGGAAGTTCACAGGAGAAGTTCCCGACATAATTCCAATTTCTGAATTAAGGATGGATGAAAACAAGAGGGTAATTGAAGAACTATAGGCGATTGTTAGATGTAAGACTAAGAAGTTACGATGCAAGATGGTTGACTTAGTGCTTGTACGATGGAAACATACGAATGGGCCAAATTTCACCTAGGAAATGGAGAGTGACATGATGAGTCGCTATCCGCATTTGTTTTCTGATGCATGATTCCAAAACAGAATCATCCTAAGGGGGAGAGAATTGTAACTCCCGTGTTTCTGGGCTAAGCATTAATGATGATGTAATAGTCTAGGTCAACCATTGTAACTCGTTTTGAAGTAATAAAAATGAATTATTTGAGTATTATGTGATTTTATGTACTTTATACTTAATTATGATATAATAAATTAAGGATAAAAATAAGCGTCAAAAGTAAAATGTTAAACAAACCTGATATCTATGAAGAAAGCTGTAGCGGTCGTAACAAGGATTCCGGAGATATAAAGAATGCCAAAATCCGAGTTATAATGAAGAAGTTATAGCCTGTTGTAAGGTCCTGAAACAGATCTTTACCAATGATCAAGCAAACAAACAATCAAATAGAATAAGAATGGGAGTAGAAACATAATTGAAACAAGCTTTGCACATGCCTTTATTGATTGAAACATCTGGTACAACTTGTTCCTATAGTCGTGAAATCTCTGTGGTATCAATAACCAATAATGACCTAGACAACCTCTATTTATAGGGGACTAAGACCGCAAAAAGGACATGGGCCGGAAATGGGGTTTACGACTGTAAACTAGTTTACAGCCGTAAACTCATTACAAAACCGTGAACCCAACTTTGACCTACTATTACACCAAAAATACTCAAACGAACTATTACAATTGAAAGCCTAGACCAAATCATTAATTGAGCCCTTCAATCTCCCCCTTGGTTGGGGCTAGCTTGGATTCAATCTATGTTGACCACCAACACATCTGACTTCCCCATTGCTCCATTGCACATTCGCTTGTTGATAATATCTGCAACCATCGACGTATACTCTTTGGAAGCTTGCTAAAAAATTTCCTCGGGAACTTTATTCTGATGAAGACTCGGTTGATGGATATCCTATTTCCCGAATTGGAATAGATCTCTCCGGTCATATAGACGAATGCATCCATCTTTAAGCTTGATGACCATGGAGGCTGTTGTTTCGTCAAATACCCAGTAAAGCATGGAGCTTAAGGATCCATCTGGATACTTTTGAAGCACTAGGATTTGCTTAACCTGACTGGTAGTAGGCAACATCACAACTTGAAGTGGATGACTAGTCTTTGGATCAATCACATCAGGATAATGCTTGATAACAGACTCTACATTCTTCATTGCCGGAAAGCCTTTCTTTACATGGTCTTCCAAGAAGAGCTTGAACTGATTTGCTTTGGATCTTGTGAGGGATTAGCAAAAGGAGCCTGAGATAACTCTGAAAGATCAACTCTAGTCAAAGAATGGAAGTCATGATAGTCTTTGTACAGTTCTGTGTTGCCACTTTTTCTTCTCACAATCCACATGTTTAACGTGTCATGAAATAACCAAGAGATATGTCTGGACCTATCACCATATGTATCTCTAAAACGTTTTTCTTCGAGATCAGTAACAATGATTTTTGGTTGATTCTAAGGTGCATTTAGATCCGATCTCTTCTTAAACAAAAGTTGTCCCTTCTTAGCAGATGCAACAAGTCTAGCATGTTTAAAAGCCACAACATTGGGAGCTTGAATAGGCTCAACGTCAAAATGATCTAAAATGCGAGATGATTTAGCAGATGGTGGAAAGACTGAAGGATCTTCAGATGGAAGAAACATATTCGATTCATTAATGGTGGACTTAAACTTGTCACCAAGTTCTTCTGCCAGTTTCTTTTTCAAATCAAAATAACAAGCTATGAGGAGACCAAAGTGCATCTGAAGATTGGAGATCTGCTTAGTCTTCAAGGTCTTATCTTCTTCAAGATCAAACACTTGAATCTTGAGCATGATATTTTCACTTATAAGATTAGTCACCTTCATGTCAAGCTCAATGTTCTTTTGATTTAACACACTTATTTCGTTTTGAAGCTCAACGATAGAAGGATTGTCTTCTCTTGTAATACCTTCCCTAAAAGAAATTCCTTTGGATTTGGGGGAAGGCACTTTATCTTGTTCCTGAGCCAAATACAAGGCCAGGCTCACGGAGGCAGCATCAAGATCTAGCCGGGAAGGAGAGAATCTTGTTGGAGTAGAAGTTCTGCCAGCTTCATGCGTGGTACTAGGGCCTTCACTGAAAGGTTCTATTGAGATAATAGCAGGAGTGGTGGTTGGAGGAATTTGGA
Source organism: Lactuca saligna (assembly GCF_052625555.1). Classification (NCBI taxonomy): domain Eukaryota; kingdom Viridiplantae; phylum Streptophyta; class Magnoliopsida; order Asterales; family Asteraceae; genus Lactuca; species Lactuca saligna. The sequence goes on from NC_136423.1 coordinate 175,056,739, forward strand.
GGTCTTGAAGTATATCAGAATCAAGAATTCCCTGCCTAGGATCACATCTTCTTCTTTTCAGAGGAGGTTGAGAGGTTCGAGCTGTTGTATGATCACTCTGAAGTGGTTTTGTAGTAGGAGAAGCAATTACAAGGGGAGGATTCCCTGACACCGTCACCATAGGAGTTGCTGTTTCAACCACTTGTTTAGTAGTAGGAGGCGTTGATTCGAGAACATCATTAGAGTCCCATATCTCCGTTGTTGGATGAGCAACATCATCGATATTGTCAATTAGCGAGTTGAGATTTTCAGTTGACAAGTAATCTTCATTGCTTCCAAAATTCAACGGAATTTCATCTCTATCGAAGCTAGTGAGATCAAGTTCTTCATATAATTCAGTTTCATTCACACTCTCTGAAGACCCTTCATTGTAATCACTTTGCACAAGAGCTGATGTCAGATCATGTTCCTCAGCCACAACTGCAATGGGAACTACTGTATCTTCTCTTTCTTCATCATGTTCTGACACCGTCATCACTTCATCTTCTGAAATCATCCTTTCTCAAGAAACTAGCTCAGAGGATATTTTATCAGACGATCCATGAGACTCAGAGCTCTCCTTTAATTTAGCAAATTTTCCAAACTTTACGAGCGGATGCAATCCTTGGAAAATGACTTTACCCTTGCGATTTTGCTTTATGAGTCCAAAAATATGAGGGCCTAGTGACTTCATATCTAGGGTTTCACCCTCCTTGACCATCTCAGGAAATTTAGTGTTAATAAACATTTAAATGAACCTCGGATACATCAAGAAAGTATCCCAGGTTGTTGTGTTGATGTTCACTACGAACTCGTCCAGGATAAACCTTAAAAAGTTGAAGTCTATCCCCGCAGCTGGAGATGCAATGGCTCTAGTGTTCGTTAAAGAGATCTCATCAGCGCCGGACCTCCTGCTAGAAATACAGCTCACGAAGACATGAGCCAGGAATCTCCAATATGGTGGCAGAAGCTTCTTCACCATTGGAGGAAAATTGCCTTCATAACCCATCTTCTTAAGTACCTTATGGGCATCCTCAATCCCAATTTCAGTCGGAAAATTTGGTTGGTCATCAATCAGCAACGCTTGTCTGATAAATTGTTCAGTAATCATGATCTTGCATCCTTTCACAACTGCATCAACAGTGACTGCTCCATTATAATCTCTTTTCATTTTAACAGTCTGCAAGAACTCCCTGATTATATTCTGATAAACCACAGGATTCACAATAATAGCAGAACCCAAGCAGCAGTCTCTCAGCCTGTGGATCATTGACTTGAATTCTCCATGAGCTGCAGAAGGATCAACCAACACAATAACCAAGTTGTGCATATCCGCAAATTTTAAGAGAGCCATCTGATCTGCACTAAAATGAGCCAAGTAAGAAAACAAAGATATTTGAGCAATTAATATTTTTTAATTTTTCCTAATTAATCGATTTAATTTTGGCCTGAAAAAAAATCATTTTGACAAAACTGCAGTTTGCGGTCAACCCAGGATTTATGGCTGTAAACCCATGGCCGTAAGCTCAGGGCTACAAACGGAGTTTACGACTGTAAGCTCCCGGGCCTTAGGCTTCAACTGTAAGCTCCGAGAGATAGTTTTTCCTTCGATTAAAGCACTAAAACCCTTCGATTTGATGAGATAATCACATATTCATGGTCGGTTTTGGCCTACCTTCGAGATTCACCGAGCAATTTCACAAAAACAGAGATTTTTTTTCGAAGAATAGAGAGGGGAGAGAGGGTTTGCGGCCGGAAATAGAGAAGTGAAGAGTGAAAGCATTTCCGGCTGTAAACCCACCTTTTATACCATGTTCGAATTTTACCTGCTTTCCTCACAGTGTAAGACAGTCCAAAGCCCAAATATCTATATTTTTTTTAAAATTAAACTCTTTGTTGTCCACCTAAATTGAGCATCGAGATCTACATACAATCTGCAATTGTTCAATTTTAATTGTACTAGAACATGTTTCCTGCTTCCTGATATGCTCCAGTAATAAGGACTTCCAGAATACTCCTTACATCGGGTGAGAAGATAATTATTGAGAGAGAAGATAGATTTAGAATGCATATGCTATACAACCAGGCCGGATCTCTTCCAATCACGTGGAGGGTGAATCATATGACTAACTGAAGTTTTGGAGGGATTAAGAAAAAGAATGATGCATATATTATGTACCAGGTCGGATTGTAAGTCACGCAAAGGAGACTATATATGGATAACAGATAGGAAGAATTACACTGATAGAAGATGCAGAGAGATAGAATTGCATATGTTACAATCCTGGTCGGATCTCTCGATAACGCAGAGGAGGCAACATATGACTAACAGATAGAAAGGAAGAAAATAACCTTCTACAGAACTAATTTATCGGAATTCCCTAGTCACCCCATCAATTCCGGAATTAAGGACATAATCCGCACATCGAGGAAAAGTTAATCCACAGTTCTAGATACAGGTTCTTTTAATGTGACCAGTAGATTCCCATATATATATCTCCCTGCTCAACTTATTCGAGCGTCGTATTGTCAGTCTAAAGGGATCTAACTAGTTCATGATCTGTCAAGTCCTTGAATTTCTTAAGTTCAACTCTTACTAGTCAAGTCCATTTAGAATCTTTCGATGCCTACCAACGCATCGAACACACAGCGTAGACAATTTAATTTTGGTACATTACGCAGATTTAGATTGCCTGTTATCACTTGATAATATCACTTCCCATCACATCGCCTACAAGCAAAAAAATTAGCAACATATTTTTGCTTTTCTGATTTTTAATGTTTTTGGATTTTTAAAATTTTCATTTTTGTTTGGTTTTTTGTTATTACTTCCCCTAAATTTGTGCATAGGAGAGAATGAAAACACTAAAGTGCGTAAATTTAAACTAATTTAACCTAAAATACAAAATAAAAAAAATAAAAAATTAATCCTCAAAACGAATCATTTTCAAAAATCTCACAAGCACGTCGAATTGAGCTTTGTTAAATGGCTTGGTGAACAGATCCGCCACATTATTAGTAGTGGGAACCTGTTCCGTCCGGATGAGTGAGCGCTCATAACAGTCTCTGATAAAATGAATTTTGATATCAATGTGCTTGGTTTTGGAATGTTGGACAAGAGTTTTAGCAATTTGAATCGCAACTTCATTATCACAATAAATGGGGTTTCTAGAAAATTCAAACAGTAATCCAACAGCTGATGTTGGATCCAAATAACTTTAGAGCAACAAGCAGATGCAACAACATATTCCGCTTCTGGTGTTGAGGTTGAGACGTATGTTGTTTCTTGCACTGCCATGACACTAGCCTATCTCCAAGAAATTGACACCCTCTTGATGTAGATTTCCTGTCAAGCTTGCAACCTCCATAATTACTGTCAGCAAAAGCATATAAATCAAATTCAGAATTTTTCAGATACCATAGACCCAATTTTGGGCTGCATTTGATATACCGAAAAAATCTTTTGACAACAATAAGATGTGAAAGTTTAGGATTAGCCTGATAATGTACGCATTGAAACACTGCAAACATGATGCCTGGATGACTTGTAGTAAGATACATCAACGATCTGATCATCGATTTGTAGTGAGTCTGATCTACGGATTCGCCATCAGTATCTGGATTCAGTAGGGGTTTTTTCGGCCATCAGCGTTGATGCATGTTTTGCGTCTTGGAAGTTGAACTTCTCAAGAATATCTTCCACATACTTAGCTTGATGGAGTAGGATTCCGGTTGAATCTTGTTTAACCTAAATCTCCAGAAACATGGTCATCTCACCCAATGAACTCATCTCAAACCTCTTTTTCATAACGCCTTCAAACTCTTTGCATAACTGTGGACTGGTATACCCGAAGATAATGTCGTCAACGTAGATCTCGACTAGAATCTGATCATTACCTACATGCTTCATGAACAAAGTTTGATCGATAGTGCCACGAGAGTATCCATGCTTAAGCAAGTGCTTTGTGCGAGTCACATACCACGCTCGAGGAGGTTGATGTAACTTGTACAACGCCTTGTCCAACTTGTATACATGATTAGGAAACTTCGAGTTAACAAAACCAGGGCGTTGATCAAAATCAATTTATTACTTCACCTTGCCCTAGAAGAAGGCTGTCTTGACATCCATTTGGTAAATCGTGAAGTTCATGTCGGAAGCATATGCAAGGAAGATACGAATAGCCTCCAAGCGGGCTACTGGAGCATAAACCTCAGTGTAGTCAAGACCCTCGATTTCTTTAAACTCGCAAACCACCAATCTTGCTTTATTGTGCACTATGACTCCAGAATCATCTTGGTTGTTTCGATAGACCCAACGTGTGTCAAGAGAGTTTTTGCCCTTCGGTAAGTCAACCAATTTCCAAATCTCGAGCTTCTCAAATTGATTCAGCTCTTCATGAATAGCATCTACCCAGCTGGGCTCATTCAAAGCCATTTCAATGTTCTTAGGCTTTATTTGAGAGATAAAGCAAGAATAGAGACGTGAATTAACATCTCCATTTTGACTTCTAGTTTTAACTCTGTCGCCCAGCTGACCAATGAGGTTTTTGATCGGATGATCGCGTTAAATTCTTGAGGGTATTTCCTGGCTGATATCATTTGGTGAAACAGGAAGATTGTGAATGTTGAAACCTCCATCATTTTCTGATTGTTCAACATTAGATGAATCTGCTACAAACTCATTAGCAATTTCTTCAGGAAAGAGTAGTTTCATAAAAGTTAAAGTGACTACGGAAGCATCTCTAGACATGAACTTTCTTTCAACAGGAGTAGGAGGTGTAGAATCAACATCATGAGTATCATTTTTAACTGAAGATTTTGGACTATCAAGTGGAACAGATGACTCCCCCTCAGGTGAAGCAGATGACTCCCCCTCGGGTGGTGAAGAAGACTCCCCTTCAGGTAGTGAAGGGTATTCTGTTGGAGGTCTGTAGACAACTTCTTCATCTTCGTCTTCAGAAACAATCTTTGAACCAGAGGAAGACCCAGATGAACCATCTGAAGACACATTAATGGACTTGAGGAGTGATGTGTATTCAAATAACCAATCAGGGCCCACTCGTGTATCAGTTTCATTCTCCTCCTACCAGTGTACATCGAAGGATTCTACAATCTGCTTCGTCTTCTTATTGTAAACCCTATACAGGGTGTGTGCAGTATATCCTATCAAATAACAATCATTGGCTTTGGCATTGAACTTTGGGTTGGACTCCACGTGAAGAAGGCTGCAAGGGTAGCCAAATACGCGGAAATGACTGACAGAAGGTTTATGGCCATATAGAATTTCGTACGAAATCTTCATCTGAGCCTTGTTGATTAAAACATGATTCTGAATGTAGCAAGCAGTGTTAATTGCCCAGCCCAAAAGAAAACAGGTAACTTGGAGGCACATAGCATCGTCCTCGTAGCGTCTTTCAATGTTCTATTTCTTCTCTTAGCAACACCATTTTGTTGAGGTGTGTGAGCAGAGCAATATTGACGCATAATTCCCTTTTCTGCGCAAAAATGATCAAGAACAACATTCTTGAATTCTGTTCCATTATCAGTACGAAGCGCCATCACCTGATTGTTGGTTTGGTTCTCAATCAACACTATGGATTTCTTTATCAGATCATCAACCCCAACTTTGTTGGATAAGAAGAAAACCCACGTAAAATGAGAGAAGTCATCAATCACAACCAGGAAATACGAATTTATGTTGATGCTGAGGACATTGAATGGACCAAATAGATCCATGTGTAATAACTGGAGCACCTGACTGATAGAGTTAAACTTTTTTGGCAGGTGTGGTTTTCTAAGATGTTTACCCTGGGCGTATGAAACACACTTCTCAAAAGTTATAAAATCTCTGACGGGTAAACCACAGACCATCTCATTCTTCTCAAAACGATAATGTAAGCATTTCCATCCCGTTCTGTTCTGAGACTTTCGAAAAGAGGCAAATAACTTGTTCGGGAATGTTTATGTTCATATCAATAATGTAAGCATTTCCATCCCGCTTTGATTTAACAAGAATCCAATCTTCTGGGATGATAAAGCCTGGCTTGAGAATCATACACTCTTTGTCGGTGAAATGTGTAGAATATCCTTTGTCACAAATTTATGAAACACTCAACAAGCTGTGTTTTAACTCGGGAGAAAAGTTGAAATTTTCAAAGCTTAGCACTCCATTTGTAACGGTTCCTCTCTGAGTGATCTTCCCACCTTCTCCACCCACAAAGGAAACGTATCCCCCATTAAAAGATTGAATGTTGTTCAATTGGGAGATGTCTCCTATCATATGCCGGGAGCAGCCGTTGTCGACGAACCAAGGTCTGACGACATTCCTCCATAACTGTCCCTGCAAAATGAGAGGGATAATTTAGATTTGGGAACCCAGGTAATCACTTTCCTAGGTTTACCATTCACTTTCTCTGAATTATCTTTTAAAATTATCAAATTTGAGTCGTCGTCTTTAATTTTTTCAAAGGATGCTAATGACTGATTGGAAGTTAATTTGGGCATCCACTGATATTTGGGTTTCTTAATAGTCACAGGTGGTTTTGAAATTGGTTTCTTATCAGTTTGCATTGAGCATCTAGATGTTCTATCAGAATTGCTTGAAGATCCGGAACTACTCTTTGACGAAACCGATCTTAGCGGATCCTTGTTCGGTTTTGGCAGACTGCTTGTGACATTGTCATGAAACACCTTTTTGTTCTTTTGAAAAACCACCCTTTTCGACTTCGATCATCCTTCCAATCATCATCCTGAGAACGAGTTCTGGATGACTTTCTAGTTAAAGACCTTCCTTTACATTCGTTCTCTCCTCTTGGAGACATATAATGTACAAAAATCCTATTTGGACAATTCCGACCTATATGTCCACCAATACCACAATTAAAACAAATATGTTTATTATTAAAACTGGTGCTACTTTTCTTAGATTAATTTTCTTTCCTGACATCCTTACTTTTACCATAAGAACATGTACAAGAAGCAAGTTGTGAGATAAGTGAGGGTGTATCAGATGGTGAAACTTGTGGAATTGGTGTGTTTTCATCAGAAGCATTACAAACATTAGAATTATCAAACAATTCATCAAATACTTCAAAAAAGTTTAATTCAATTTCAGCAGAAGCAAAGTATCATGAAAAACATTGTCATTTTCAACATCAGGAATAATAAATTCTTTATTTGAAACTAAAACTTCTAGTCCAGACTCAGTTTTGTTATCAGAAAGAGATCCTTCAACTTTGTGCTTTGGCTGATCTAAGGATTGATCTACAGGGGAAGTAGAAACATTAGAACATTCAACATTAATAACTCCAACTGAAACAAAACCCGTTGGCTTGCCATAAACCATGAAAGATTCATTAGCAATATCCTCATCAGAGACAAGGTGATACTGATATTTGTGATTGAAAGGAGGAGGCACTTTATCGTATCCCAAACCCTTTTTCTGGTTTTGTTTGAATTGCAGGAAATGGTCAATCATGTTGGAAACTACCTCGCTTGACAGATCATACTTTTTAAAATAAAAATTTGTAGTTTCAAATTTGTTTTTTAATGTATCAAGCTCAGTAATTAACTCAACATTCTGTCTCTTGATATAGTCATAGTTTTCACATTTGTTACTATAGTGTTCCTGAAGTCTCCTAAAGTCCTTATTTTTGTTCTAACTGTGCCTTTAAGGGTTTTTGTCCTTTTCTAAGTTGATTTCCCTCATATATAATGTACTCTACTTCTTTACGTAATGATTCTATTTCCTCACGAATAAGTTTAACATAATCAACACATGCTTGAGAACAAGAAGGTAAAGTTACCTCACTTTTCTTGGGTTCTGAAGTAGAAGATACCATCAGTGCAAACTGCATCTCCATCATCTTTTCTTCTCGGTCAGCTTCAACACTCTGCATGGGATCTTCATTATTGACTTGGGCCAGGTGAGCATTCTTAGGTCCTGAAATGTTCAACGCCTGAATCTGGTCTTCCCAATCAAATGACTGAGCAACCATAGCCTTCTCGCTGTTGACCTGAGCACCTCCCCGATTGTTTCTTACTGCAACCATTGTCCTGTCATTGTTCAATCTTCTATCCAGCTTCGGGAATTCATGAGCAAAATGTCTTGGCTCGTGACAGTTGAAACAACACAACTTCCCTTTGTTGAACCCCACCTTTTTTATCAGCATTCATAGCCCAGTTGTTCTTCCTAGTTTTCTTGGAAAACTGCTTAGCTCTGAATACATCCATGGCTATCTGCCATGTGATATCCATGTCTTCCACATCTTCTAGATGAATCTGATCCAGATCAGCAAATGATAACTGAGGTGGAAGAATTCCAGCAAGAAGTGCATTATAGCAGTTTACTAATCCCACGGCAAAGGCAAGATTGTCATCACATTCCTTTGTGTTTGAGGAAGAGGCCACAACTGGTACATTGGAGGAAGGAGCAGCTTGAGAATTGACATGCAACTGGCTTCGTGAGTGAGGCATGGATGACGTAGCAGTAATGGTTTGGAATGGGGTTGTTGAACAACAAATACTTGACTTGAGGAAGGAATGGTTGATGAAAGAGCGTTGTTGGAGGAAATTCCAAAATTTGTAGTCGAGTACGAATTCACAAGCTTTGATGATCGCCATTGTTTCAGCAAGAGTGATGCAATTTTGATCCTTGGTCTTCTTAATATCAACTACATTCATGTCCCATGACTTCGGAAGAGCATTCAGTGACTTTTTGTTTATATCAGATTTAGTTAAGAAGATCGCAACTATATTCATTTTGGTAGTGAGAGTTGTGAATCGTTGTAGCTGTGCCTCTAAGGTTTCTCTGGGAACACAATTGAACATATTCAACCTTTGGCGCAGCATATCCAGGCGGCTTTCCTTCATATACCTCAATTAAGGATTCCCATAAGGCTTTAGCTGAAGTATGCTCTCTGAAGCCTTGAGCTATATCCGGAGATAAAGCCATGGTCAGAGTGGCCAATGCCCTTTCATGTTCCTCAACTTTCTCAAAATCTTCATCTATATAGGTTTCAACTGCTTTGTCAACAATTTACCTTGCAACAATGGTGGTAATTCTGACAGGATTCTTGATGATACTTCTCCAAATCTTGAAGTCTTTCATTTTAATGTACTTTTCAATCCTGTATTTCCACTCAGGAAAACCATCAGCAGATAGAAGTCTTGGAATGCGTGTAGTTGTGCCCATGATAGAATCCATCTCATGATGATGTGTTTGGTTTTGGGAATCCATTGATTATTGAGTTCAAAAGGAAAGATACAAAGCAAAATTAAAGAAAAATTTTGTTTCCAGTCAACACTTGAGTTTATGGTCAATGACTGGTTTGCAGCCGTAAACTCAGTTTATGGTCTGAGGTTTAGTTTACAGTTATTGAAGACCAATTTATGGCTCTTAAAGATATATAGTTTATGGTCTTTGAATGTTCTTGAGTTCACGGCTGTAAACTGGGTTAACGACCATAAGCTTTAGGCAGTAAACTCCCAAAAGTTTCACAAAAACATGATTTGAAGAGGTTTCGATTCCTTTTAACAGTGAAAGTGCCAAACCCAATCTCGAACAGTGAAGAACAAGAGTTTAAACGGCTAAAATTTCGATTGTCAGATGCTTTGACACCGGTTTTTTCTTTGATATCAACTGTAAGGTCCTGAAACGGATCATTACCAATGATCAAGCAAACAAACAATCAAATAGAATAAGAATCAGAGTAGAAACAAAATTGAAACAAGTTTTGCTCACGCCTTTATTGATTGAAATGTCTGGTACAACTTGTTCCTATAGCCGTGAACTCTCTGTGGTATATACAAGTAATAATTACCTAGACAACCTCTATTTATAGGGGACTAAGACCGCAAACAGGACATGGGCCGGAAATGGGGTTTATGGCCGTAAACTAGTTTACGACCGTAAACTCATTACAAATCCATGAACCCAACTTTGACCTACTATGATGTTGTGTGACATAAAAAGTGAATTTACGATAAAGTGCTTTTTTGCTTTAGCGATCTAAACGAAAGTCAAAGTGTTCATTAAACCGAGAGCGTGCATAAAAAGAACATCCAAATCTGACTTCGTATCAGGAAGTTATGAATTTTCTAAGATTTGACATAGCAATGTGCAACCTGGAATTCGAATTATAGATCGAGTGATTTTTAGCTGACACAACCTAAACCAGAATTGAATATCTCGTTAATAGTAGTTGAACGGTAAAAAAGACAGACAAAAACAGACGTCATATGAAGAAGTTATGGATTTTTAATGTACTTTTCCTATCTCGACTTGTTAAAAATATAACTTTAAAAGTAAAGTCAAAATTAGCCGACGGAACCTAAATAAAAGTTTTAGAGCACGATCTTACCTATGCTTGGATATAAAGAACATAAAAAAGGAGCTCGTATGCGAAAGTTATGAATTTTTGAAGTTCGAGGCATACATTCTGAAGCTTATCCGAGGAACACCTCGCACAAGGAGGAACGCCCCGCGTTCGCAAATGCTTGGCCTTCGTTCGGGCACGTTGCCCCTCCGCATGATCACCACGTCCGAGCTTTGCAAACTACACCTTGCTGCTACGTGCTACGTATGAAGGTAAGCCCTGTGTACCGAGGTACGTCTTGTGTAGCCAAGCAGTCTCTCGGGCTATAAATAGGGTCCGAAGCCAGCCTTATTTCTTTTCAAACTCTTCACTTCTTTCACACTCTAATCCCTCTCTAAACATCCTAATCCACCTCGAAACCTAGGGAACCTCCCTTGCACTAGAAGAAAGCCCCGGAGCACCCGAAGTCTCTAAGAAAAAGAGTTTTGGTTTGATATCTGGCCGCACAGTGACAGGTTTTTAAGAAAACCTAGTGGTTTTATCAAGGAAGATTGTTTTAAGGAACCAAGACATGTCCGAATCACTACCTTATCAAGTGAGTGTATAGCCACTTTCATCTTACACATAGATATGAAGTATTTTATATAAATTACATGGTATGTGTGTGTGTGTGTGTGTATATATATATATATATATATATATATATATATAGCCGAGGAATCCCCTCAGCAGTAATGTCTACCCCGATGATGATCCTTAGGCTAGATCTCTTTTATTAGATGCTTTCGGGACGTAAAGTGAGGATAACGGGAACGGGTGATCAGGTTTGTTTGATTTGATGAAATTAATAAACTTATTTATTGTGGGTTAAAACTTTATACGCTCACTAGGCTCCCATGCCTGTCCCACTCAGTTTCTTGTATTACAGGTAGTGGAAAGAGCATAATTAGATGATCTGATAAGAGATTATGGCTTTATAGGCATGTAGAAAATATATAGAATTTTGTAAAGGCATATATTGTATTCAAGGCAATTTTGTCTTATGGCTTATGATGTTTTGTTTATGCTTATGATCTGTATCGATGTTGACACCGAGTTTGTAATGTAATGAAAATACATTTATTTAAGAAATGTTTTGATAAAATTTTATCATATGTTGTTTTCGGAACAAATTTCACAACCCTTTTCTTTGAAAGATTACTCTGATTTTACTATAAAAGCATAAACGAAATTGTTCTTTTCAGGCCCTGAAAATGGGGATGTCACAATTTTACTCAATGTGTCTAGTATTATTAGATCAAACACCAGAATTCCTATTTTGTTTCTTGATGACTACAAGGTTTGGGTATTGCAATTTGATGAATACATCGTAGGAATTGAAGAACATGGCTCGTATATCTGGAAATCCATCACAAAAGGTACACATCCGTTTGCAAAAACAAAGGAGTATATTTACGCTTACAAAGATTATGAAAAAATTTGTAACGCTCAGGTCAGGTGCATATAAATATTATTATTATGAAGTTAAAACTTTTTAATTTTGTCCCTTCTCATGACATTAATAATGCTTGCTCACATCATGAGGAGTAATATATTGGTGAATTGGCCAAAGTAGCATCATTATCATTACCTCTTCTTCATATTGGATCTTTATAAGTATCAAATATCCAAACTTTATTGCATGTCATGGGTAGATCTAGGATTTTGTCCACTGTCCTTCATGTTAAGCATTCTTGAGTGAAGTAAATCCATAAAGTCTTCAAATCATGGATTCTAAGAGTTCCTTGAAAATATTATATTGTTTATATCTGAAAGTTAGTGAGGTTGAAGAGGCATGCATGAGAATTAGAAGCATGTTTCTTCACTTTTGACCTAGAACGGGTTGGATCATGTATGGTGCAAGCATGGCCATAAATGAGACATTTTTATGGACTTTACAAGTGTAACACCCAAAGTTTCAAAGACCAAGAAGGGAAAGAAAAGCCCCAATTTAAGGGCCGACTCGGCGAGTCCAAGGAGGGACTCGGCGAGTCCGAGCGGGATCCGGGTCGAGGTGTAAGCGACCGACTCGGCGAGTCGGTCAAGGTGACTCGGCGAGTCTGGTCTGTGCGTGGAAAACCCTAAATTCGAGACTTGGGGCCTATATAAATGTCTTAATCTTCTTCCTAGGGTTCCTTACTGCCTCTTTAGCCCTGGATATCAAACCCTAGCCGTCATATCTCCTAGTTGAGCCTTGGAAGGTGCTTTAAAGCTTGGAAAAGGAAGAAGGAACTTGGAGGAGCAAGAAGGAGCTATAGATCTGGGATTGTGAGTTCATTTTGAGCACTTGGAGGTAATAAACTAGTTCCTGGACCCTTTTTGCACCTAGATCTATGTGTGGTTGTTGGGGCTCTTTTGCCATAATGTTATTATTTTGGGTTAGAAGCCGGATCTGGAGTTGCTACTTCAGATTCAAGTGTTTTAGGGCCTGGAGAAACATAAAGTATCAGCCATTGTGTCGATTTTGAAGTCCCTTGGCCTTACACCCTAGTTAATGGCATACCTTGCCTAGATCTCCTTCTCTACACGTAAAGTTTGCAACTTTACGTGTGGAATAGGCTTGGGAAGGGTGGATCTATAGTTTGGAGTCCATGCATGACTCAAAAATCCTCTGCATGTAAGGAGATCTGAAGGGACTCGACGAGTCCTTTGAGTGGACTCGGCGAGTAGCATGAAGGTTTGGAGAAACTCGACGAGTGGGATGAACAACTCGTTGAGTCGTATGAAGATTGCCTTGGACTCGGCGAGTCTGTTCTTGGACTCGGCGAGTCAGGTCGCGAAACCCCAAACCCTTCAAGTTGTGACTCGAATCAGTGAGTCGGGTGGAGACTCAGTGAGTTGAACAGGTCTGGACTCAGAAATCGGTAGACTCGGCGAGTCATGGACTGACTCGGCGAGTCGAGTCGTGAATGAAAGGAATCTGATCATTTTGAACTCGGCGAGTCAATAGGGTGACTCGGCGAGTAGGGTTGACCTGGAAGGTTGACTTTGACCGGGACTTTGACTTTGGACCAGGGTGGACTTGATTGCCTTTCGGGGGTCAGTTAGACTCAGTGTTGCATTGATATTGGTAGTTCGGGAAGCAAGGGGAGCAGGAGTTCCGTGAGTTGTCGGGAAGCAGCTAGTGAGATCACCAGCAAGTTCAGCCAGTTCAGGTGAGTTTCCTTCCAGTAGGGACGGGTCTAAGGCCACAATACCGGCCCGTTCAGTTAGCAGTAGTTTCCGGACTTCGGTCCGATGCAGTAGCTAGTATGTTTGATGCCTTCGTGGCTCAGACAGGATTTGTGCGCTAGGTTTTATGTGTTATGTGTTATGTGTTCCGGGCTACGACCCGATGTAGTATGCAGTATATGTGTTCATGCTAGATGATGTGTTATGCTATGCGACGTTCAGACAGTCAGTTCCGGACTTCGGTCCGATGCAGGGGACAAGGTCCCAGTCGGTATCGGACTTTGGTCCGATGCAGTTAGTTCCGGACTTTGGTCCGATGCAGTCAGTTCCGGACTTCGGTCCGATGCAGTCAGTTCCGGACTTTGGTCCGATGCAGACAGTTTCGGACTTCGGTCCGATGCAGTTAGTTCCGAACTTCGGTCCGATGCAGGGGACAAGTTCCCAGTCAGTTCCGGACTTCGGTCCGATGCAGTTCCGGGCTTCGGCCCGATGCAGTGGGCAAGGCCCAATATGTGTTTATATGTTATTGTATGGTATGTGGTAGTTTGGGGGAGCTCACTAAGCTTCATGTTTACAGTTTCAGTTTTGGTTTCAGGTACTTCCGCAAGCAAAGGGAGGAGCTCGGGGTGATATCATCGCACACACCACAGCTTAGCTTTTATCCTGGGGATGGTTTTAGTTGTTTTGGATTTGATATAGTATGATACAGTTTTCTGCACAATATTTTATTATGATTTGGGATACATCGCGTATGTTTTTCTATGTTATGATACTCATATTATGGTTTTGATTATATTGAAAAACGAAATTTTTGGGTCGTTTTAAGTTGGTATCAGAGCCCTGGTTTGAGGGATTTGGATACACTTCCGGGTATATCTCAACTCAAACTAAGGGAAATAAAAGATTTTAGTAAAATAAAAATGTTTTACAAAAAGAATTTTGAAAGCACTTAGAAAGAAAGAATTGTTTTTAACAAGATAGAGGTTTGCGTGCGGTCAGCCGAGCTCAAGTAAGTACTCCCAATTTACCCATACAAGTTATGTTATTTTTTTCAATATCAGTTTCAGTATCAGTTTCAGTTCAGTTTTAGTTCCAGCTTCAGTAGAACAGCATGCTAGAATAGGACTAAGGATCTAGGATGATGCCTTATGTGCCTGCTTTATGTGTTCCAGCTTGATGAGAATTGCATGCTAGTAATGAGTAGACAGTAGTAGGATAGCCTGTGTAGGCTATGCCTGAAAGTATGAGCTTAGCATTATATGCTAGTGCAGTTTCTTGTTATGAGAATTGTTTTGCCTGAGTATGTTTCCCTTATCCGAATGCTGCTTGCTTTGTGCTTTGTGGGACTCTGAGTGATGAGAGTTAGCCATTAGGTGAATACGTTTCATCACATGTGATCAGGGTTGAATAATCTCAGAGTGTTGGATTTGGCCCTACTGCGCAGCTCTCGTTTGAGTCCAACCGTTGTAGGGACGAGTCCTTTACTTGAAGGATTATCTGAGCCTCGTCACATGTGATGGTATTCAGGTGGTGACTAATTGGCATTACTAGGAGGCCTTCAACAGCTGAGGACTGTGTGGGTAGAGTCAGAGGTCCCCTAGGGCAAGCCTAGGATGAGAGTAGCAGAGATCAGTAGAAGAGTAAAGGGGACTGGGTGGAGTTGAGGTAACTCTCGAGGAAAGTATGGATAGATGTGGAAGGTAGTAGGGGCCCATACTACTGAAAGCAGAGGATCCGTACTCGATTCAAGAGGGGCCAAGACGAAACCAGGAATGGTGTAGTGAGTGAGAAATCCCTCAGCAATAGTGTGTTAATTGATCAGGATTTTGTTATGTTTTCAGCATGGTGACATTGTGCGAGCTACCAGTTAGCAATTTAGGCATCGAGGAGGGATCTAGCTCGGGTTTTGGAGCCAGGCAGCTTGATGATCAGATGAGGGATTTCATTTCCGCAGAGATTATGCGCAACATCATTGATCAGACTCCAGTGATTTTCGGTTCAGTTAGAGAGGCCATTGTGGAGCTCATGGACAGTCATCTTAAGGCCTTAGGGGCTGGGGCAGTTTCAGGACAGTTTGAGGCTCATATAGAGCCCGATTCTCATGGATCCCAGGGATCCATCAGGAAGGGGAGTCCCATTTTTAGCACTTGTCATCCGGGGTCGGGAGTGAGTGGTCCACCTTACCCCCAAGAGGGTTCCCTGCAGGATTGGATTGCTGCAGAGGTTTCGCGGGCTCTCCAGGAAGAGTTACCAAACACCATTGGGCGTATCACCGATAGTGTGGTCGATGGGATTGAAAGGCGGACCTCAGCTGTCCAGGCAATGGGTGAAATGGTCACTATGACCCATGAGCGGGAGATTGGCTCGGATAGTCAGCTTGGGAAGAGGAAGCGGTCTTCCGGTCTAGTTCGGCAAGATGGGCAGTCAGACACTGTCGAAGTGGGTGTTAGAAGCCCGCAAGGTCGAGATAGTTGCTCGAGGGAGAAGGGCGCACGAGCTGGCGTGCGCAGCAAGTCTAAGTGCAGCAGATGCGGATGGAAGGGTCACAAACGTCAGGAATGCACAGTAGAAGTTGAGTTATGCCATCGTTGTCATCAGCCTGGCCATGTTAGGATGAACTGCCCCGTTCAGCGGTTGGGACAGCCTCATTGTCATAGTAGAGTTCGAAAATCAGAGAGATTTGAGGATCCTTCAGATCAGGTTGCAGGTATGATTCTTTTCCCTCTATTTTACTATTCACAACATTATTGCTATGTTGCTGCATTGATGTCAATGAACTTATGTGTGGTGTTAGTGTGGCGTGTTTGTGATTATGATATATGCCATTTGCATACCTCGGATAATTGGTTGGTAGATAGGGGATGTGCTCTTATGAAGAAGGTTTCGGAGGATACAGTAACTGTAGCATGGTTGGGAGAGATTTGGTTCGTTTCGCTAGTTCAGAGTGGTTAGTGTTGGAATGGATTGGTTAGATCCCTAGCTATGGCAGGCTTGGGTTCCTTAGCAGAATGATTATGGAATGACAGCAAGGATCGGGATCTCTTTTGAGTGTGAAGCAGCAAGGGATAAGCAGGATCGAAGTGGGGGAGAACCCTCCGGGTATATTTGGATAAGAGTCCCGTAGACTCAGAATGAGTGCGCGGCCTCTAAGAAGAAATGGTAGTAGCACAGTGATGGATGGATTGAGAAGTTCCGAATTAGGAGTTCGAGAACTTTTCCCAGCAGTTATTTCATGTAATCGAGATGGTTAGAAGCTGGTTGGGAATCCAAGATTGAGGACCACCTGTCGGACGCATGAGAGTCGGAATGAAGATCCTGAGAACGGGTAGCAGGAGATGTTTTAGCATTGGTAGCCAGTGTCTGAGGCAGCATGCAGGTTGCGTAGATTCAAGAGTTGGGAGGTTGGAAACTTCCCAACAATAGCTTCTTGTATCCAGATTAGTAGACGGTTGGTTTGGGAACCAAGCCGAAGGATTCCTCGACGAAGCGCTAAGAATATCAAGGAGATAAGATGTCGAGGATGATGCAGAATTCAAAGACTGAGGGCTGGTTTGAGAAATCGGGATGAGGGATCACTAGCGGGACTAGGAATAGCCGGGATGTCCTCGGGATAGTAGTAGTGTTGTAAGCCTGCGAGGGTAGCCGTAGCATTCACTAGCAGTCAGATAGTAGTGGTAGTGTTGTAAGCCTGCGGGGGTAGCCGTAGCATTCACTAGCAGTCAGATAGTAGTGGTAGTGTTGTAAGCCTGCGGGGGTAGCCGTAGCATTCACTAGCAGTCAGATAGTAGTGGTAGTGTTGTAAGCCTGCGGGGGTAGCCGTAGCATTCACTAGCAGTCAGATAGTAGTAGTAGTGTTGTAAGCCTGTGGGGGTAGCCGTAGCATTCACTAGCAGTCAGATAGTAGTAGAGTGTTGTAAGCCTGCGGGGGTAGCCGTAGCATTCAATAGCAGTCAGATAGTAGTAGAGTGTTGTAAGCCTGCGGGGGTAGCCGTAGCGTTCATTAGTAGCCAGATAGTATTTGAGACTTGTGAATCCGAGGGTGTAGCCGTGGCTTTTATCAGATTGGTAGCAGCATGAACGCGTGGTTGAACGCGGGAATGTAGTAATTTCCACCCGTTCGGATGCAGCGGTGGGAATATGGGAATCCACGGATTAGATTCGGATCTCCCAAATGGTTCAGTTATGGCTAAGTCAGCGAATCTTGGCTACAGATCGTCACATCAGTTATGAGATCAGAGTAGTGGTGGACCGTTGAGGTTGGGTATGTTAAGGGCTACCGTCAGTCTGTGAGCCATCATGTTATTAGTCATAGAATGGATGACGTCAGGATGTGATGTAAGGACCCGATCGGTTGGATCGGAAGGTTGTTAGAGCGACAATGACAGGATAACTAGTGGAAACTAGTCCTTGAGGAAGATTTCATTCAGAAGTCGTGGAAGCGACTAAGTGAGGAGTCCCTTGACTCCACAGTTGGGTTTGAGTTCAGTATTTCAGGCAGCTCAATGTTTCAGCCAGATTCAGCGTTTCAGGCAGTTTAGTGCTTCAGGCAGGTTCAGTATTGTAGACAATTCAGTGTATGGAAGGTTTCAGGGTTTTGGGTCAGTATTGTGTTTGTGTTGGAAGGCAAGTGTTGACGGTATAGTTGGTTGATTTGGAAATGGCAAGTCTCTCTCAGTGGGATCAGTTGAGCCTTCGGCCGAGTTTAGTGATATGTAAAGATAGCTAGGCAGGTAGCTTTTCTTTCAGGATGGAAAGCTCGAGTTAGTAGGAGTTGAGTAATCAGATGGCATATAAGCAAGCTATTCCCAGCAACATCGTTTCAGTATGAGCGGAAGAATGGATAGAACAGTTATAGATAATCGAAGTATTTTCAGGAGTCGCTGGAAGCAACTAGGAGATTGCGAAGGGGTGTAGTAACCGGTAGGGTTCGGTAACCCGAATATGGAGACGTCAGTAAGGACCGGGGGTGCTCGGCACCAAGTTATGTCAGATAGGGGCGTTGGTGGTTGTTGGCGGTATTGACCCGTACTAGAATCGGCGGGGGGATGGAGTTGGTGAAGTATAGGACCTTCACAGTTACAGAGAAATAGCTGGTTATAGAACCTTGCCTTGGGAAGGCAAGGGATTTGCGCAAGGACAGGAAGGGGTGAACCCCTATAGGTTCAGTTCAGTACTCGGTGAGTACCAGAAGGATTCCCGGTTGAGTAAGTTGGGTCTCCAGGATGTTCAGGGTCAGGGTTGACCCGAGATGTTATCTGCATGGATTAAGGTTAGTCGGAAGGATCGAGCAAAAGCCAGCAAGGGTAGGCAGCTGGTGTTGGAATAGTTGGTTGGGTTTAGAGCCAGCTCGCAGGCAGTGGGCCATAGCAGACTTCGAGGACGAAGTTTAGTTTAAGTGGGGGAGAGTTGTAACACCCAAAGTTTCAAAGACCAAGAAGGGAAAGAAAAGCCCCAATTTAAGGGCCGACTCGGCGAGTCCAAGGAGGGACTCGGCGAGTCCGAGCGGGATCCGGGTCGAGGTGTAAGCGACCGACTCGGCGAGTCGGTCAAGGTGACTC
This sequence comes from Lactuca saligna, assembly GCF_052625555.1. Lineage (NCBI taxonomy): Eukaryota > Viridiplantae > Streptophyta > Magnoliopsida > Asterales > Asteraceae > Lactuca > Lactuca saligna. The sequence continues at coordinate 175,075,841 of NC_136423.1, forward strand.
GGCGAGTCTGGTCTGTGCATGGAAAACCCTAAATTCGGGACTTGGGGCCTATATAAATGTCTTAATCTTCTTCCTAGGGTTCCTTACTGCCTCTTTAGCCCTGGATATCAAACCCTAGCCGTCATATCTCCTAGTTGAGCCTTGGAAGGTGCTTTTAAGCATGGAAAAGGAAGAAGGAACTTGGAGGAGCAAGAAGGAGCTATAGATCTGGGATTGTGAGTTCATTTTGAGCACTTGGAGGTAATAAACTAGTTCCTGGACCCTTTTTGCACCTAGATCTATGTGTGGTTGTTGGGGCTCTTTTGCCATAATGTTATTATTTTGGGTTAGAAGCCGGATCTGGAGTTGCTACTTCAGATTCAAGTGTTTTAGGGCCTGGAGAAACATAAAGTATCAGCCATTGTGTCGATTTTGAAGTCCCTTGGCCTTACACCCTAGTTAATGGCGTACCTTGCCTAGATCTCCTTCTCTACACGTAAAGTTTGCAACTTTACGTGTGGAATAGGCTTGGGAAGGGTGGATCTATAGTTTGGAGTCCATGCATGACTCAAAAATCTTCTGCATGTAAGGAGATCTGAAGGGACTCGACGAGTCCTTTGAGTGGACTCGGCGAGTAGCATGAAGTTTTGGAGAAACTCGACGAGTGGGATGAACAACTCGTCAAGTCGTATGAAGATTGCCTTGGACTCGGCGAGTCTGTTCTTGGACTCGGCGAGTCAGGTCGCGAAACCCCAAACCCTTCGAGTTGTGACTCGAATCAGTGAGTCGGGTGGAGACTCAGTGAGTTGAACAGGTCTGGACTCAGAAATCGGTAGACTCGGCGAGTCATGGACTGACTCGGCGAGTCGAGTCGTGAATGAAAGGAATCTGATCATTTTGAACTCGGCGAGTCAGTAGGATGACTCGGCGAGTAGGGTTGACCTGGAAGGTTGACTTTGACCAGGACTTTGACTTTGGACCAGGGTGGACTTGATTGCCTTTCGGGGGTCAGTTAGACTCAGTGTTGCATTGATATTGGTAGTTCGGGAAGCAAGGGGAGCAGGAGTTCCGTGAGTTGTCGGGAAGCAGCTAGTGAGATCACCAGCAAGTTCAGCCAGTTCAGGTGAGTTTCCTTCCAGTAGGGACGGGTCTAAGGCCACAATACCGGCCCGTTCAGTTAGCAGTAGTTTCCGGACTTCGGTCCGATGCAGTAGCTAGTATGTTTGATGCCTTCGTGGCTCAGACAGGATTTGTGCACTAGGTTTTATGTGTTATGTGTTATGTGTTCCGGGCTACGGCCCGATGTAGTATGCAGTATATGTGTTCATGCTAGATGATGTGTTATGCTATGCGACGTTCAGACAGTCAGTTCCGGACTTCGGTCCGATGCAGGGGACAAGGTCCCAGTCGGTATCGGACTTTGGTCCGATGCAGTTAGTTCCGGACTTTGGTCTCATGCAGTCAGTTCCGGACTTCGGTCCGATGCAGTCAGTTCCGGACTTTGGTCCGATGCAGACAGTTTCGGACTTCGGTCCGATGCAGTTAGTTCCGGACTTCGGTCCGATGCAGGGGACAAGGTCCCAGTCAGTTCCGGACTTCGGTCCGATGCAGTTCCGGGCTTCGGCCCGATGCAGTGGGCAAGGCCCAATATGTGTTTATATGTTATTGTATGGTATGTGGTAGTTTGGGGGAGCTCACTAAGCTTCGTGCTTACAGTTTCAGTTTTGGTTTCAGGTACTTCCGCAAGCAAAGGGAGGAGCTCGGGGTGATAGCATCGCACACACCACAGCTTAGCTTTTATCCTGGGGATGGTTTTAGTTGTTTTGGATTTGATATAGTATGATACAGTTTTCCGCACAATATTTTATTATGATTTGGGATACATCGCGTATGTTTTTCTATGTTATGATACTCATATTATGGTTTTGATTATATTGAAAAACGAAATTTTTGGGTCGTATTTTTTGGTCGTTTTAAGAAGTCACTTTTAACTTCTGGATGAGATGGATTTGAGGACTTAATGGAATAAGGACTTAAAGTGGTGACTTTTAGCTTCAGACGATGCTCACAATGTAAGACATAAGATCTAAAAAATGTGACATTTGAATAACCACCATTTACTATTAACATCCTTGGACCTCATGACATGAGAGTGGATGCTCACGTCATGATGCCAAATCAGGTAATTCTTTGACTAAGTTGCCTAGGTTGAGATGAGTTGCTTTGGAATCAGACCGAGTGGACTATCTCGATGTAAGCTAAGGGTATTGTGCATATTCTGGATTGGATTTAAGAACTGGTCACTATTTATGGATAGGTGACGGGTAGAGCGAAGATTCGAAGCCAAGACCTTATCAATTATCATTCAGACTAAGAGGTGAGCTACTCACTATTTTTGTGGGTTGAAGGAACTAATCTTGACCCCTTTAGTTATATATCCTGGTATATAGGATTATACTATATAGTAGTGACTTTTAAATCTATCTGCTAGTCTTTTAAATTGTTATATGATTACCTATTGTTGTATATATGTTATTTGTTATGTATTTGTTTACATGGTATGGTGGGGTTGATACTATACTACATTATGTTTTAAGTCAACAGACCAGGGCATTCCAACCGGAAGGTTGTGGGCGAGTATTGGACAAGCCAACCGAAAGGTCGTGGGTCGAGGCATTCCATCCAAAAGGTTGTGGGCTAAGGGTAATCCAACGAGGTGGTTGTGGATCCATTATCTGTTTGATTATATGTTGTTGTGGTGGTACCTTAGGGGAAATCACTAAGCTTTGGCTTATAGTTTTTAGTTTATGGTTTCAGGTACTTGAGAGGATTGTGGAAAGTCGCATGCATGATAATACACACCTTCCTGTTTTGTTATTGGATAGTGGGAAAACTTGAAATTGAAATAAATTTTTTGAAAAATGGTTGTTTTTGTAAACAATGATGATGAATGGTTGATTTTACAAGTTGGTATCAAAGCCTTGGTTTGAGAGACTTGGATGGACATTTGCGTGAGTCGAGACTCAAACTAGGGAAAAGTAAATGTTTTCAAACTGGTTTTCAAAATTGTTTTGAAAAGTAAGCAAGGAAGGATGAAATGTGTATGATCATCCATAGCAAGAAAGTATACCCTGATTTACCCATACTATTATTTGATGTTACATTATGCTAGAACAACATGCTAGTAGTAGGCTTGGGATCTTCAGGAATTGCATGATAGAATTTCCTGATGTATGATGCCTTATTTCCTATATGGTTTTCTTTCGTATTGTTGTAGGACTCTTTCGGGTGTGAATTAGCTATCTATTGAATACCTTAAGTCACATGCTTTAAGGGTTAAATAATTTTAGAATAAGGGATTTGGTCCTATTGCTTAGTTCTTTTCGGAGTCCAACCATTATAGGGTTGATTCTTTTAATCAAAGATTATTTAAGTTATGTAACATGTGATTGTATTCCTGTAGTACTTAACTGGCACCAATGGGGGGAAGGGGGGGGGTCAACAATTGATGGTAGGGTGAGGTGTGGATCCTAGGATACCTTAGGGAGTATGTAGTACTCATATTGTGCTTTTTTAGTAAGTGTTGGGAGTACCATTATGAGTGGGTCTCGATGTAGCAAGCCAATTTTTGGATGATTAGTCATTCTCAAGACTATGAGGATAGGATGTATGTGTATCCTAGTTGTTGAAATTGTTTTGGGAGGTTGTGATGATCCTTGAAACAAATACGTGTGGAAGGTAGTATGGGCCTGTACTACAGAAAGAACATGAACCGTACATGTAGCAAAGAAGACAAACGCTGAGGGGTAGTCTCGTCATGTGATTGTAGCAATAATTGTTGTGGCATTTTTGATGCGCTTGATTCATTACCAATATAGAGTTCACAAGGAGATCTGGTTCAAGATTTGGAGCTAATGGCTAGGATAGAACAAGGTTGACTGTTGATTAGATTCATGAAATGATTACCATTGAGGTTTATAATTATTGTAGGAAGAATTTTATGGTATCTATAACACCCAAAATTTTCAAACAATTTTTACATTTTCCAAAAACATACTTTCATTCATAAATATTATAAAAATGTCATTGTATCATAAAACATCCATAGAACACATCCCAAGATCAAAATACAAAAAAACTCCTCGCGTGTGTACTGATCATGTCGGCGCCTTCCCGCGATCCTCACTGGTACCTGAAACACATATCACAACATTGTAAGCATAAATTCTTAGTGAGTTCCCTAAAATACCACATACAACACATACACCTTTCCAGGCCATAATTCTGTGGAACCATCCGGTCCAAGTGTCTTAGGGGACTTCCATCCCGAATCCCGGTAGATCTTCCGGTCCTACCTGCATCAACCTTCTGGTCCATATCATACATAGCATACATAACACATACATATCAAATATCAGCATGTAGCACATATATCTCGTAGCACATAATACCTTCCGGTCACACATAGGTACCCTTCCAGGTAGAATATAGTAAGAAGACTCACCTCGGTATCTCGGGTAATCTTACACTCGAACGCACTAGTCTAGACCCTACCTAAAAACATGACAATACTCTTAAATAAATAATGGCTCTAAAAGGCTAGGTTAAATCCACTCTATGATTTCCACAGAAGGGTAAAAGACCATTTTACCCCTCTCTGACCCAAAAGTCCAAACGTTGACCAAAACCCTAAAAGTCAATGAAAGTTAACAGGAGGTTGGACGCGGCGTGTACCTTCTCTGTACGCGGGGCGTACGCCAGGGAACCACAATCGGGGTCTCAACCCCTTACGTTGTGCGTACTGAGAGTTACGCCAACATAAGTCTCAGTTTCAACAATTCCATGGATTTTGGTCTTAAACAGTTCAGGCACTCCTTCAACTTCCAGACCTGGCTTTCCTTATGCCTCGTATCCCATAAAATCAGAACCTTTAAGCCTTGGCATGACTGTAAAGGTCCCTACACCCTCTAACACCTTTCCTTTTTCCTCCAAATGTCTAGATCTCATGCATGGCTCAATATTTATGTCCAATATTACATTTTTATGAACTTACAACTCTTATAGTCTTGAAATATGATAGATCTAGGCCAATGGAGACCATTTGCTCATAAAGTCTCCATCTTGGGACTAAAAACCCTAGAAATTGGTCAAAAAGCATACAACACAAATGACAAGGCAAGTTTTGAGATTTTTACCTTAGGAAGAAGCTCCAACCTCTGAAAAGCTTGGATCTACTCTTTCCCACAGACTCCTAACATCCAAAATGGCCTCTTATTCTCTTCCACCACCTTGAAATGACACTTAGAAGCTTAGAACACCAACACACTAGCTAGAAACGAAGGAGAACTCTCTATAAGGGTTTCATTCTCTGGAATGGAGGTTGAGGTCAAGGCCATAACATTTATTTTCTAGTTCTCAAGCCCCAAATTAGGGTTTACACCTAGGCTCGCTATGCCCAACATAACCGTGGGTACGCCCAGCGTACCCAGGCGAGTCTGCGTCCAAATTAAGTTGCGCGAGTACGCGCAGTGTAGTCCTTTGTACGCCCAACGTACTCACTAGCCTAACTTTTTTACTTAAGGAACTTAACTTGACAAATTAGGAAAAGGAGAAGGGTGAAATAGCTTTACCTGGATTTCAGGATGTTACAGTATCGTGGATTCAACAACTGGCATGTTAATTTCCAAGTTTGAGGAACGAACTACAGCTTTTCAGAGTGCTAGAGATGCTTCAGGGATGACTACTGTCGGAGATCCTTGTTGGTTTTAATGTACTATAACATTCCTATGGTTCACATACAAACCTAATGTTGTGGATCTAAATTTTCTCTAATTATACATGAAATATTCATTTTTCAAAGCATGAAGGCTAACTACCATGCAAAGGTGATATTTGAATCATAAAAACTAGTTAGAATATTACCTTGTGTAGTTGCTTGTAGAAAATTGGCCTTAAGAGAGCTTAGTACCTCAAGTGTGATGCCTTAAAGAAGTCGCAAACACCAATAAACAACTAGATGAATATGAGAGAGCTTTAGGAGACACAAAAATCAGGTAGCTCTTCTTAGAATACAAGGGTGCCCAATTTTAGGGCATAGGGTACACATTTATAGTGTACAATTCCAAGAGTCATATCTTTGACCCTAATTCTTACATTTACGCTTATGATCCAACAATTGATTTGGATTATCACTTAATAGACTTTCTCGTAAGCTTAGTCCAACTCAAACCAATCATAGATCATTAGCCCAAATCATATGCATCACTGATTTACATAATCAGTTCCTGTTAATTTAATTAGTCTCTTTTGATCACTAAATTAATTCTTGATCAATACTAATTAAATATTTTGATATTCCAGTTAATATATTATACTTATAATATATTAATAATTCACAAATAACCTCTTTCTCAAATATCCATCTATCAAGTTGTTCTGGTGAAGGCAACCCAAAATGGACCATGCTACTATCAGGTCAAGTACAACCAATTATAGTTAAGGGTTTAGACACCTAATCTAACAGTCCGCCACTTGGATAATTCTAATAATTTTAACTGCTAATGTAACTTCAAAATCTGATTAGCAATCATAGATCTCAAAAGCCGATTTTAAGCTCAATGTGTCCATTAGATAAGGGATCATATAATCCTCTGTTCTTCAAGATATCATGCGGACAAATACATGGAATATGGTCGTACTTATTGTCCAGTAGTTTTTTCTTCCTAATTTCTGATTTGTTTGACATAGAACTTAATTGAACACATCAATTTAGCTCTGACCGGGCCCGACACATAAGTCAAAACAAAATCATCGAGGGGCCCAAGATATCACTTTCAATCCTCCAAGGGTTAAAAGGAAAACATAAAATTCAACTTATATGCTTGTACTAACTACTCGTTAAATCATACACAACATCACGTTTTATAATATCAAGTTACTGATGCGGTTTCGTATTATCAATGTACAACCAACTTGTAGTCAAAAGCTCATGTCTTGGTTTGAAGACTATATGATATTAAGATTTGAAAATCACTGTAATAAATTCCATGAAGTAATTCATGTGAGTGTGGGTTTAGTCCAATACTCAAATCTTATTTCAAGAGAACTCATGAATGTTTGTAGAAACTTTTGTAATGTCTAACTCCTTAGACAATCTTACAAAAACCCATTCATGACAATCTACTTACATAACCAACTTCCAAAGTATGATCGACTGTGGATAGTTCAAATAATCTCATTATTACGGAAGTGAAAGCATGCAAAATGAAACAATAGTAAATAATTGACACAAAATAGTATCTTTACTTATAAATAAGACTCACTTTATTCAATCATCAAATATCAATTACATTTTAGCTATTACAAGTTTCTAAATGTCTAACTAATCATTGAAACTAATATCGTTCTTCAGCCCGATACTTCTAGCATGCTGCAAGTGTTCAACCCTACTCAATCCCTTTTGTTTGGGGATCTGTTGGGTTCTCTCCTGGTGATACCCCATTCATTACGAGGAATGCTTATTCTATTTGATGTCTTATGAAGTAATATTTTCTATCAATGTGCTTGGATCTGCCATGATCCCTTGGTTCCTTGGCTAAGGAGACCGCACCCTTGTTGTCACAGAACATATCCATAGGCTCCTTTACAGCCGGTACAAATCCAAGGTCTTCAATGAAGTTCTTTTTCCATATCGCCTTCTTCGTTGATTCACTTGCTGCTATGTACTCTGATAAGCACGTTGAATCAGCTACAATATCTTGTTTGGAACTTTTCCAAGATACTGCTCCTCCATTTAAGGTACTACCCAGCCCGACTAAGAGCATACATTATCTTTGTCTATCTGAAAGATGGCATCACTATACCTAGTGACTCTCAATTCATCACTACCACTGAGGGTAATGACCCAATCCTTAGTCTTCCGCAGGTACTTAAGAATGTTCTTTACTGTAGTCCAGTGAGCCTTACCAGGGTTCCCTTGATACCTACTAAACATGCTCAATGCAAAGGCTACATTAGGGCGAGTACATGTCATAACATCCATGATCGAGCCAACTGCAGATGCATATGGTATTCGACTCATTTATGCTATCTCCACATCAATACTTGGACTATGAGTCTTACTCAGTTTGGTATTCGTCGGGATAGGTAATTCTCCTTTCTTGGAGTTCTCTGTGTTGAAATGTTTTAACACCTTGTCCAAGTAGGTACTTTGAGTAAGTCCTATTAGTATATTACTCCTGTTTCTCAATATGCTTATCCCCATAATATAAGCAGCTTCTCCGAGGTCATTCATAGTGAAACAGTTCCCAAGCTAGTACTTAACTTCCTGCAAGGTTGGGATGTCATTTCCTAGGAGAAGTATGTCATCTACATACAATACAAGAAAGCTAACTATACTCCCTCTAGATTTGACATATACACAGGACTCATCATCACTTCTCGAAAAACCAAACTCTTTGACATTTTCATCGAAACAAAGATTCCATCTGTGGGATGCTTGCTTTAATCCATAAATGGATTTCTCAAGCTTACACACCCTATTAGGGTAATCTGCATTGACAAAACCCTCTGGCTGATTCATGTAAACATCTATAGCCAACTTTCCATTAAGGAAGGCGGTTTTCACATCCATTATCCATATTTCATAATCATGAAATGTAGCTATGGCTAGCATAACCCTTATTGATTTAATCTTCACTACTGGTGAGAAGATCTCATCATAGTCAACTCCAGAGGTTTGAGTAAAGCCCTTCGCAACCAATGGTGCCTTATAAGTGTGTAATTTCCCATTCATATCGGTCTTCTTCTTGAAGATCCATTTGCAACCGACCGTCTTACGATCTGGTACATTGTCAACCAAGTTCCAAACTTGATTGTCATACATGGTCTGAATCTCGCTATCCATAACCTCTTTCCATTTTGTAGACTCAGGGCCTGTCATGGCTTCCTTGTAGTTGTTAGGTTCATCAAAATTTACCAGTGTACTATCACCGATAAATGTATCACCTTCATTAGTAATATGGAAACCATAAAACTCAGGTGCCATTCCTTCATCACTTAACTCTTGAAGCTCTTCAAGGTCAATTTTCCTCCCACTGTCCGCTTGGAATATGAGTCTCTCGTCTTACGAAAGCCTAACAACCCCAAACATTGCTATGTAATAACGAGGGAACCTTCCCTATCCACATCTCGTGAGGTGTTTTGGCAACCTTTTAGTTGGGACTAGATTAAGGATATGGGTGGCAGTCTCCAAGGCATACCCCCAAAATGAGATATGTAACAAATCTTGACTTATCATGGAATGAACCATGTCCAACAAGGTTTGATTGCGCCTCTCAACCACACCATTAAGTTGTGGTGTCCTAGGTAGCATCAATTTTAAAACAATTTCACGTTTCTTAAGATAGTATTGGAACTCGATACTAAGATACTCACCACCTCGATCGGATCAGAGCATCTTTATCTTCTTGCCCAATTGATTCTCCACTTCTTGCTTAAACTCTTTGAACTTTTCAAAGGTTTCAAAATTATGCTTGATTAAGTAGACATACCCATATCTGCTATAATCATCAGTAAAAGTCACATAGAAGCGGTTAGCATCCTTTGTGGTGTATCTGGATGGTCCACACACATCGGTGTATTTAAGGTCTAATAAACCCTCACCCCTTGCACAAGAACCAATGAAGGGTGACTTGGTCATATTTCCAAGTAAACAAGATTCACATGTGTCATCCAACTTTAAGTCAAATGACTCCAACACTCCATCCTTTTGGAGTTAGGCTATGTGCTTCTTGTTGACGTGTACAAGATGCCATTGCCGTAAGCATGCTTTATCCAAACCATTGGACGAATCGATATGCAACAAATTATTTCCTAAGTTATCTACAACCATCACAGTTTCATATATACCATTACAAGGCATTACATCAAAATAAAATTTACCATTATAATAAGCATTAATACTACCACTCTTATTATTAAATGAAAAAGTAAGACCTTGTTTATACAAACCATGAAAGGAAATAATATTTCTATCTATATCAGGCGAGTAGCACCAATTATTCAATTCTAAATTTAACCCACTACTAAGAAATAAAGAATAAACTCCAACCTTTTTGACATGCGTATTTTTCCTATTACCCATGATAAAGTTCATCTTCCCGTGCTCCACATCCCTACTTCTTTTTAGACCTTGCAAATCAGAACTAAATTTGGTCCCACTAGAAGAGGATCCATAATGGGACTTTCCCTTGTGGTGCTTAGAATGATTCTTCCTCTTCTTTCCCTTCAAATGTCTAATTGCCAAGATAGGGGCAGTAGTAGTAGGAGTAGGAGTAGGAGTAGGTACAACATATTTGCCTTTCAAACAGCTTTCAGCAGTCCTCAAAAGACCTTGAAGCTTGCTAAGAGTGACTTCGTCCTTGTTCATATGATAGGTCATACGATACTAATCCAATGTTTTAAAACCCGGGTTTTTAGTTGACCCGGTGTGATGACCGGTTCACGGGTCAACCGGTTGAACCGTCGGGTCAACCCGGTTTATGATCTTTTTCTATTTTTATATATTTTTATTTGCATGCATAATCCATAAACATATAAAATCAATAATTTGATATCCACAAAGTTTAAACATTGAAAAACATTAAAGAAACCGCAAACGGCCCGTTGTTTTGACGTTCGATACTTGTATCAAACTATCCGAACCCTATTAAAACGGGTCAATCCGGTTTTAACCGGTTCGACATAAGCGGTCGAACCGCGGTTTAGGGGAAACCCGGCCGGTTCGATCCGGTTCGTATTTTTACAAAAAACCGGTCTCAATTGACCCGCCTTTTACACCGGGTCACGGTCCAACCGGTTCAACCGGCCGGGTCGACCCGGGTTTTAAAACATTATACTAATCATAACAAGGAGGTAATGATTATAGGATAATATCATTGACCAACTCTTCATCGAAGTGGATATTCAACTTCAGTAAGCGGTTCATAAAGCTTTGCATCTTTTGCATGTGGGCCATGATGGACTCTCCATCCTTCATTTTGGTTGTGATCATGGAGGCTATGATTTCATACATTTCTTGCCGAGCATTTTGATGAGACCTTTCCATCAAATCTTGGTGCTTTTCATAAGTCCAAAAGTCATCATAAGACTTTTGAAGTTTAATAGCTATGGTAATAATCATGATACACGACACTTTTGGCACGTCCCTCTTACGAGTCTTTCATCAATCTCCTTTAGCTCTTTATTTAGAACATCTTCTTTGTCCTCGTGGCAAATGAAAATGCAGATGTTTCGAATCCAATCATTGAAATTTAATCCGTCAAAGATGACCCTCCCACATATGTTCATGAGGGAGAAAGAGCCGGAAGGAATAAGATTTGAAGCAGTGTTTGAAGTAGACATATGAAAAGAAAGACAAAGTTTAGATTAGATAATGATCCTTAATATAACACCCAAATGAAATATTCAGAATAGGATCTAACACAATATTCTATAAGCCAGAATAGGGATGACATAATCCAATTGTAAAATATTTGAAGGTTGGTAAATGACGATTTACCAAATATCCAACATGAGAAATGAAATTGAAGATTAGGTTTTAAATGAATTGAAATTCCTAGATTCTTTTGAGATTCATTGAACTTTTCAATGGCACATTTAAATCTCGATTATGCCCATTAAGTTTTTGACTGGGATACCCAGGATTACAAACAAGGTGTGAATAAGCATGCAAATCTATTTGGTACTCTTAATGTTACATATCACTTGATCAATGTGTTGGTTAACCACACACACTCCATTGATCCATGATTAACATCAAGCTACCCTTTGCTATTCTTACCATATTCACATTTATCCTAAAGTAACTTTGATTTGGGAATTTATAAAAGTTTAGTTACTTTATAATAGCGTTATACTTATTAATGCAGATTAATGTCCTATCCTACCCATTCGGCTAACGATCCTCCACCAGTCAAGGAAGCGGTGGGTGAGAGTGGACACCCATTCAATTGCCATTTTATAGGTGATTTCCTTATACCCTCTTCTAGACCGGCTTCGTGAATGAGGCCTAGTAACGATAAGACTAACTTGTCTTATATATATATATATATATATATATATATATATATATATATATATATATATATAAGTGTGTGTGTGTGTATGTATTAAACTATAATATTATAATAGTATAGGGTTGAATTTTAAACTTTTAAAATTCTAGGGTTTGGAATTAAAGTTTCATCAATTAGACTTTTCAAATTCCAAAACTTGAGGATAAGTTTTGAAACTCTTCAAAACCTCTTGAGTTTTAGAATTTATGTTACTTTAAATGAGACTTTCTAAGTTCCATAACTTGAGGACAAGTTATGAACTCTTTAAGACTTTTGAAATTCTATAACATAAAAAAAGTTAGTGTTTCATGAATGAGACTTTTCGTATTTCATAACCTAAGGACAAATTATGAAATTCTTCAAGAAACACTTAGATCAATTTAACAAATAACATTATCATATAATTTATCATTTATCAATTGACCGAATACTATTCGTATAACTTCAAATTTTACAAATAATTAGTCTTTCACAAAATAAAGTAATCATCTAAAAATTGGAGAATCATCATGTCACTGGATGGGTATAATCATTACCATATCATTAAAAATGAATTTTATGAACCAAAACAGTTTGTGGTGATGACCCTAATCCAAAACAGGCCAAAAACTCGAAAAATATGCCAACATATAATCCAAATCGTCGAGCCATGCATTGAACTCGTCGAGTTCATCATCATATGATCCAAATCGTCGAGTTCCCTTATGGGACTCGATGATTCCAGCTGTTAGTGACCAGGAATGTCATTTTTTCAGCTTTGAAAATTACACAATTGCATCAATATAATAGAAAACACCCATGGCTCTGATACCACTGTTAGGTTTTATGTACTATAACATTCCTATGGTGCACATACAACCCTGATGCTTTGGATCTATGTTTTCTCTAATTATACATGCAATATTCATTTTCCAAATCATGAAGCCTAACTATCATGCAAAAGTGATATTTAAATAATAAAAACTAGTTAGAAGATTACATTGTGTAGTAGCTTGTAGAATCTTGGCCTTAAGAGAGTTTAGCACCTCAAGTGTGATGCCTTAACAAGTCACAAACACCAATAAACAACTAGATGAATATGAGAGAGGTTTAGGAGACACAAAAATCGGCTAGCTCTTCTTAGAATACAAGGATGTCCGATTTTAGGGCTTAGGGTACACATTTATAGTGTAGAATTCCAAGAGTCATATGTTTAACCCTAATTCTTACACTTAAACTTATGGTACAACAATTGATTTGGATTATTACTTAATGGAATTTCTCATAAGCTTAGTCTAACCCAAACCAATCATGGATCATTAGCCCAAATCATATGTATCACTAATTTACATAATCAGTCCCTATTAATTTAATTACTCTCTTTTGATCTCTAAGTTAGTTACAAATTAATTATTGATCAATACTAATTAAATAATATGATTTCTCAATTAATATATTATACTTATAATTAAATTGTTCTAGTGAAGCAACCGGAAATGGACCATGCTACTATCGGGTGAAGTACATACCAATTTTAGTTATGGGCTTAGGCACCTACTCCAAGAATCTTAATGAGAGGATATGAATAGGAAAGAGGAGGATGGCTCTTTTAGTGAAGGATAAGGAGACCGAGGCTGCTAACTTGGGTACTGGAAGCCAAGGGAGCTATGATATATGTGGGAAGTGTGGGGGAACCAACGGGTTTTCTTAACAAAAGGTTATATGTTATAAGTGTGGAGAGATATGGCATGTATTTTGCAACTACAAGAAGGGTTAGATGTCTTTTCCCTATCACTAGTCCTTCCGTCTCAAGCCTGACTGTCCTACATGGATAACGGTGGGAGTGAAAGCCTAGATGTCTTCCGTCCTGAGGAATGTCAAGGTTGAAGCGCAAGAAATCACACGTATAGAATTCTTTTTCTCGATTTAAATTGTAAATGGATAGCGATTCGTGTATTAGCCTCTTAGAATCATTATGCTAGTATCTATAGGCCGTAATGGGCCAGGGTTGTGTCTTGGGAATATTTGGGGTGCTTATCCAATTGATTTGATTCCTACCCCTATGGGGGAAGTATACATTATAGTAGGATTAGATTGGCTTAGTAGATTTGGTGTTATGATAGACTGTGAGGGTCAGTGAGTGATAGTTCGAACCCCAAGTGGTGGAGAACTGGATATATATGGAGAGATTACTAGGACTGGGTCAGGGTTTTGTTCCATAGCCAGGGCTCAGCAGTACATTTAACATGGTTGTATGGGTTATCTTGCCTATGTGGTTGATACACAGGTTATGGAGAAGACATCGATTTTGGATGTGTCAGTTGTTAGGGAGTTTGCGGATGTGTTTCTAGAGGAGTTACCTGGTGTGCCTCCCAAGAGGAAAGTTGATTATAGGATTGACCTAGTGCTAGGTGCAGCTCCAATTGCTAGGGTATCATACCCTTTGGTACCACCTAAGGTGCATGAGTTGTCCTCCTAACTTTAGCAGTTGTTTGGAAAGTAGTTTATCCGACAGACTAGTTCATCGTGTGGAGCACCGATGTTGTTTGTCAAAAAGGATGGTTCACACCAGATGTGTATTGATTATCAGGAGTTGAACAGGTTGATGGTGAACAACCATTATCCGGTCCGCAACTTCACGACCTCTTTGATTAATTGTAGGGTGCATTTTGGTACTCCAAGATCAATCTGAGCTTGGGTTATCATATGGTGAAGGCTAGAAAGGAGGACGAGAAGAAGACTGCGTTTCAGAATCGTTATGGTTATTATGAGTCCGTGGTTATGCTATTTGGGCTCAACAATGCACATGCAATGTTTAAGGACTTGTTGAATCGGGTATGCGGGCCGATGCTCAATTGATCAATTATTGTTTTTTTTAATGATATCTTGGTATATTCGAAGACCATATAGTAGCACAAGGAGCACCTTCGAGAGCTTTTGGGAGTGTATGTGAGTTTTTGTTATGAGTGGTCCAGTTCTTAGGTCATCTCATTCACCAAAACAGGATTTTGGTCGATCCGACAAAGATTGAGGTTGTGATGCAGTGGGAGATTCTGAAGTCTCCCTTAGAGATCAAGAGTTTCTTGGGTTTAGCAGAATATTATCGGAGATTATCCATGATTACTCCAAGTTTTTTGTACCCCTCACTCATATGACAAGGAAGGACATGGATTTTCGATGGGGCGCTGAGTAGCAGACCGAGTGTGAGACATTGCGACAGAGGCTATGGGAATCCCTAGTGTTAATCCTTCCAGAGGGTGGTGATGACTTCGTTGTATTTTTTGATGCATCCATCACTAATTTGGGGACGGTTCTCATGCAGAGGGGGCGAGTGATTGCATATGCTTCTCAGTAGTTAAAGTCGCATGAGGCACGATATTCTACTCATGATCTGGAGTTGGGGGCAATGGTGTTTGCCCTAATGATTTGGAGACATTATTTATATGGGGTTTGTTATACCGTTTACATGGATCACAAGATTTTTCAATGTCTTATGGACCATCCAAACGTGAACATGAGACAGTACAGGTGGCTTGATGTGGTCAAAGATTATGACTGCACGATCCTTTACCACCCAAGTAAAGCGAATATGGTCGTGGATGCTTTTAGCTGCAAGCTGACTGTATCTTCAAATGGGGATATGTGTATGAGCATATCCATTGCCTCTCCATTTTTGGATTTGATTAGTGGGCCACAAGAGGAGTCAATAAGGAAAACTAGAAATAGGAGAGGATCAGGGGCGAAATCGATAGATTTGTCACTAATAGTTTTGGACTTGTTGACCCGGTGTTGTTAGGTATAGGTCCCGGTTTCTAGTGGCATCAGACAAATAGTATTGTAGGAGGCTCATAAGTCTCACTTTTCAATCCACCTAGGAGCCACCAAGATGTATAAGGATTTGAGACTAACTTACTGGTGTTCCTGTATGAAGAAGGAGATAGCCTGGTACGTTGACAGATGCTTAACATGTTGGATGGTCAAGGCCAAGCATCAGAGTCCGCATGCCAAGCTACAACCTTTAAAGGTTCCCAGGTGGAAGTGGGAATAGATCACCATGGATATTATCACCAAGCTACCGAAGAATACCAAGGGTTTTGATGCTATCTAGTTCATTGTGGATCGATTGACCAAGAGTGCCCACTTTTTGGCCATCCGAGAGAGCTCCTTGGTTGAGAAATTGGTCGATGTTTATGTTTGGGAGATTGTTGCTCATCATGGGGTTCCAATTTTCATTGTATTAGACCGAGATGTTTGGTTCACTTCCCGATTCTGGCAGAAGTTCCACGATGAGCTGGGTACAAGGCTATATTTCAGCACTGCTAATCATCCGCAGACGGACGACAGCGTGAGCGAAACATCCAAACACTTGAGGATATCTGTAACGCTATGTTTCGAATCGCTTTCCTAATTCGGGACTGTGAACTCAGGATAGATTATCATAAGGTTTGGGTCCTTCGTAAGAGAGAGATTTCTAAACCCATTTACGTATAGATAATATAAATAAGGTGATCCGGGAGCTAGGTCGTGTCTTGAAGCCAAAGGGGTATATTGGTATAGTGAAAGTTCGAAACCTTTATGAGTTTTGGGTTTTATTTGGAAGGATGTAAGGCTTGGGCGTGTTTTTAGGGGTGTAGGGCTTCTCGCCACCCTTTATTGGATATAAGGTTCATCGAAAACAAACCTAGAATGAGGAAGTTATGATAGTTTGAAGGCTTTGGTAGTTTTGGTCCAAGGGTGGGAAAAGCTTGCATTTCAGCATGCATGAAAAGGTGACAAACAATGAGTACGCTCAGCGTAAGCTTGGAACGCCCGACATAGTGTTGGATAAGTGAAACACGGATGCAAAATTATACGCTTAGCGTACAGGGAGTACGCCCAGTGTACCTCTAAGATCTCTAAAACACTAATTTTTATGTTTGAATCACTATTTAAAGCAACTTAAGTCCAGGTGTGCGCCTCGCTTTCATTCTCACAGCCTTAAACCCTAAATTCGAGTGGTAGCTTCCTCCAAGAGTGTTGCGAGGTTTGTTGGTGCATTTTGGGTGGTTTTTGATGCATTTCAAGAAGTGGAAGCTCAATACAAGGTGGTGGCCTAAAGGAGGGCTTGTAGATCAAGACTTCTTGCTACATTTTCAGCTCAAAGAAGGTAAAAAGTTATGAGCTTGATCACTAGATGTTATTGTTTGTGAATATGTTGGTTTTTTGTCCCTTTTTGGCCTCATGAGCAAGATCTAGTGGGTAGACACCACTCCACGAGCTTTGAGTTGCTACTTTTAGCGTTTCAGAGGTTATAAGCCCATAATTCGCAATCTTTGAGGCTAGAAACCATTCGTGCATGTCCTAAACGAGTATTATTGGGTTAAGTTGGCCGTTAAGACTCTATGAACCATGAAAATGCATATATGTGCCAACTTTATGCATTAAGATGTTCATTTAGTGGTTCTATGAAGTTTAGATGCAAAGCTCTTAACTGATTAAGTCACAAAAGTAGTTGGGAAGTTCTTCGAGTATGCTCCACGTAAGTCGATGTACGCCCCGCGTATAGAGTCAACCATCTCGTAGATGGTCAATGTGAGGCGAGGGTACACCCAATGTACAATAGGGGTACTTCCCGCGTATGCCTCTTTTTGGGATTTTGGACTTTGGGCTTTGGGTTTGGGCCATCTATTTGGGCCTAGATTCCTGGAACCTAATAGACTAGCTGTTTGGTTGTGTTTTGCGTTCATTAAAGGATTGGATTATAGGATGAGGCCTAATAATTAGTTTGACCCCAATTTGGAAAATTTGGCCACTAATGGGCTTGTAAGTGCTTGGATTTCGGTGGTCAGAAAATAATAAATGGGCTTTAGGAAAGGCCCATGTAAGGGTTGGGCCTAATTTGGAAAATTAGTCGATTTGTGGGCCATTAGTGAGCCTTTATGGATTTTGGAGTTTTAGACTTGATTGGTTTTGGTCTTGGGCCTTAGTTGAGTATCTTGTGGGCCAGGGGTAAAATGGTCATTTAATGCAAGTGTGGATTATAGATCATGGTCTAGAACCCAATTGCTAATTTGGTGATATTTTAGTATTGATAGCTCAAGAAGTGGACAGGGTAGTAGCTAAGGTATTCTCTCAGGAAGCTTTTCCATTTGAGGTGAGTCTCCTCACCATACCAATGCGTCGAAGGCACCAAGGCCAGCCCATTATGTATTATGTGATAAGGTAGTTGATTTTATGCTATGTGGTATGTTAATTGATTATGTGGTACGTGATATGCTAGTTGTATTGGCGATACTTGCATGGAAGATCTCAGGGGGTTTCTGAGGCACTTAGGTGTATGACCTCAGAGGTTTCCGCAACATCCTAGGTAATGATCTCGGTGGGTCCCTGAGGCACTAGGGTTTAAGACCTTAGAGGGTTTCCATGGCATCCTTAGTTAAGACCTTGTGGGGGTTCCCATGGCACTCCGTGTAAGACCCTGGAGGGTTTCTAGGGCATCCTTATATGTTTGCATGTTTAGTTCATATTTTTGTGTGTAAGTCTTGATTGGTAGTTACTGAAGACCATGTGGGGGTTCTAATGCCAGTAGGCTAAGACCTTGGAGGGTTTCCAGGGAACCCAGAGTAAGAACCTGGAGGGTTTCCAGGGCATCCTTATATGTTTATATGCATCACTTATGTGATTGTTATGGTTTATGTTGTTTCTATAGCAAATATGGATTATGTGATTATGTGGATTGTGTGGGTATGCTATAGGGAACTCACTAAGCTGCGTGCTTACAGTTCTATTCATTGTTTAAGGTATCATTGGTTGGGAAAGAATAGGGACCGACTTGATCTCATTGCACACACCTATGTTTTACGCAATGAATGATTTTGGGATGAACTCTGATGAATGTTTTAATTAACAATGTTTTGGATTGTTTGGTATAAATGATATCTATGTTTTGGTTATATTAAAAAATGATATTTTTTCCCTTGATTTTTGGGTCGTTACAATATCTTACAGGCTTGTGTCATAGATTTTGGTAGGAGTTAGGATTCCTACTTACCTCTTGCGGAGTTTCCAAACGACAACATATATCAATCAACCATTGGTGCTGTAATACTCCAAACCAAGTATGATCTTGTAGCCCTTGAAGTATTAATAATATGTCACAAGAGACCCTTAAGTACGCTTAACGTACTTGGAAAGGAGGATCGCGAAGGGACAACACGTACGGTGGGCATACGAGGAGTACGCTGGGCGTTCGTGCCAAAACTTTCAAACACTAAAACTCGGACTTGAGACCTATATAAATGCCATTAACTCCTTTGATCTTCACCCTTAACAACCTCCCTCACCTTCAAACGCCTCTGAAAAGCCTAATATCTTTTGTGAGTGCATTTTGAGAGTGAAATTGTGGTCCTTTTATGTTCATCCAAGAAGAAGGAGATTGTCAAGGACGCTTGGAGTGTCATGTGGCTTCAAGAATGTACATATAGTCGACATTGAGGAGTTCCTGGAGGTATAAAGAATGAATCTTTCCACTTAAATGTCTAGATCTATCTTGAGTTTTCTAGCTTTTTCCCTTTTGTTGATTTTGGACCTCCACTTGTGAGTTTAGCAACTCCAAAAGATGGAAATGGCAGACCTAAGGTCCCTTAATCCTTTTTCAACATAAAAATGAAGACTTGGTGGGTGTTTTTGATGGGTTTTGGTCATATGAACATTCCTATGTGCACATACAAACCCTAATGCTTGGATCTAGGTTTCTCTAATTAAACATGCATTGAATCCAAGACTCCTAATAACTAATTAGGTATAAGAACAATAGAAAACCAGAGTTAGAAGCATACCTTGAAACACTTGTTTGATCTTCTTGTTCTTGGAGCTTTAGAGTCACAATTGTCACTCCTCTAATGGCTTACAAACACTAACTAGCAAAGAGAATGATTTGAGAGAGAGGAGAGAGGAGGAAATCGGCCAGGGTTTCCTTGCTGTAGAAGAGGTGCCGATTTCCCTATCCCAAGGGGTCTATTTATACCTCAAAGGCTCCTAGGGTTTCACCCTTAAACACTAATTGGATAACTTGGACTCTAAGCAATCCTAATCCTTTCCTTAGATATGCCTTGGCCGATTTTATGGCTATCCTTAGCCCTAGAAATCATTCACCCTCTATCCTATAAGGATTTACAGCCCAAAGTGTAACTATCAAACAATTGACAGTTTATACCCTCTTATTAAATTAATCTCTTTAAGTCACCAAATTAATACTAATTAATCTATGACTTATATTAATAAAATAACAATATTATTAATCCTTATATTATTCTCATAATAATAATATCTATTCTCTCATAATAAATCATTCTATCAAGTTGCTATGGTGAAGACAACCCAAAAGGACCATGCACAATCGGGTCAAATACTTGCCTAATATAGTTGCAACGTTAGACACTACTCCAACAGTCTACCACTTGGATAAGTCTAATAACTATATGCACAAGTACAATCCGATTTGCAATCGTAGCTCTCAAAGACGCTGTCAAACTCTGATCTAATCAATCTTATCCTTTAGATAAGGGATCGTAAAGTCCTCTGTTAGATATCATGCTGAAAATTGTATGGAATAATTAGTCTAGCATTTAGTTTCTAGATCTCCAATTTATTTGACATAGAACTTAATCGAACACATCAATTCAGTTCTGACCGGGCCCGGTACATAAGTCAAATGAAATCATCGAGCGGCCGAGATATCGTTTTTTCCTTCTTAGGATAAAAGTTACAGATAAACTTCGACTTATATGCATTTACTTATTCATTAATCAACTATACACCACAATGCGTTTTATAACATCGAGTTACCAATGCGTTTTCGCATTATCAATGTACAATCAATTAACAAATAACAAACCATATATCTAGGTTTTAAGACTATATGATATTATCGTCTTGCGATCACCCTTTTTATCACATTCCATAAGGTGATTCCAGCAAGAGCGGGTTTGTTCCAATGCTCAAACCTAGTTCATAAGCACTCATGAACGTTGCAGCAATCTTTTGCTATGTCTAATACCATTTAGACAATCTACACACCAATTCATGACAATCTTCATTCATATCTACTTCTAACATATGAACGATTGTGGAGAATTTGAATAATTCGATTATTCTCAATAAACTCAATTATTATGGAAGTCAAAACATGCAAAGTGAAACAATAGTTAAACAATTAACATAAGACAGTAACATTACTTATAAATAAAACTCCTTTATTTAATCATCAAATGTTAATTACATTTATCTATTACACGTTTCTAATACTATCTAATCTATGCTAATATCATCCTTTACCCCAATACGCCTAGCATGCTGCAAGTGCTTAACCCTACTCAGTCCTTTCGTAAGCGGATCTGCTGGGTTATCTTCTGATGATATCCTCTTCACTACGAGTTGTCCTTCTTCTATACGATGTCTAATAAAGTGATATTTTCTGTCGATATGTCATGATCTACCATGATCTCTCGGTTCCTTGGTCCATGCAACCGCTCCTTCATTATCACAGAAAATCTCCATGGGCTCATTTATGGCAGGTACAACTCCAAGATCACCAACGAAGTTCTTCAACCATATTGCCTCCTTCGACGCTTCGCTTACTGCAATGTACTCTGATTCGCACGTTGAATCAGCTACGGTTTCCTGCCTGGAACTTTTCCAAGTCACTGCTCCTCCATTCAGGGTAAAGACCCAGCCCGACTGCGAACGGTAGTTGTCCCTGTCGGTCTGAAAGCTGGCGTCACCATACCCTCGCACCTTCAAGTCATCACTCCCTCCAAGGACTAAGACCATTCCTTCGTCCTCCGAAGGTACTTAAGGATATTCTTCACCGCAATCCAATGGGCTATGCCAGGGTTCCCTTGATATCTACTAAACATGCTCAAAGCAAAGGCTACATCAGGGTGAGTACAAGTCATAGCGTACATGATTGAGCCAACTGAGGAAGCATATGGAACTCGGCTCGTTTCAGCTATCTCAGCTTCGGGACTCGGACTTTGAGTCTTACTCAACTTGGCATTACTTTGTGTCGGTAATTCTCCCTTCTTCGAGTTTTCCATACTAAAACGTTTTAGTACCTTCTCTAAGTAAGTGTTCTGACTAAGTCCTATTAGTCTGTTACTTCTTTCTCTTACTATCCTTATTCCCAAAATATAGGAAGCCTCCCCGAGGTCCTTCATAGCGAAGCACTTCCCGAGCTAGGACTTAATTTCCTGCAGAGTCGGGATGTCATTTCCTATGAGTCATATGTCGCCGACATATAGAACAAGGAAGCTTACTATACTCCCACTAGCTTTGACATATACACACGATTCATCTTCGCTTCGTACAAATCCAAACTCTTTGACTTTCTCATTGAAGCAAAGATTCCATCTGCGAGATGCTTGCTTAAGTCCATAAATGGACTTCTCAAGCTTACACACTCTATTCGGATGCTTCGGATCCACAAAACCCTCCGGCTGAGCCATGAAAATATCCTCATCGAACTTCCCGTTAAGGAAAGCAGTCTTGACATCCATTTGCCAAATCTCATAATAATGAAATGCGGCAATGACTCTAATAGACTTTATCTTTTCAACTGGTGAGAAGGTCGCATCATAGTCAACTCCGGGAGTTTGAGTAAAGCCCTTCGCAACCAATCGCGCCTTATATGTGTGTACTTTTCCATCCACATCGGTCTTCTTCTTGAAGATCCATTTGCATCCAACGGTCTTACGTCCGGGTACATTATCAACCAAACTCGAAACTTGGTTATCATCCATTGCCTCTTTCCATTTCTCAGACTTCGGGCCTGCCATGGCTTCCTTATAGCTATTAGGTTCATCAAGGTTTATTAGTGTACTATCACTAATATACGTGTCCCCTTCGGTAGTAATATGCAAACCATATAACTGGGGTTGAACTCTAACTCTTTCGAAACATCTAAGAGGTAATGATATGTCAATCGGTTCAACCGGAGTTTCCTCCTCGGGTTGAGCACCAGGGGTAGAGGTTCTTTCATCTATCGACTCTTGAATCTCTTCAAGCTCGATTTGCCTCCCACTATCTCCTTGGCCTATGAGTTCTCGATCTCGGAAAACTCCTCTCCTTGCAAGAAAGATAGCATTGTCCTTCGGTCTATAGAAGAGATATCCAAAGGATTTTTGCTGGTAGCCGGTGAAAATACATCGCTCACTACGAGGTTCAATCTTGTTGTGAGTATCTCGTCTTACGAAAGCCTCGCAACCCTAAACCTTGATATGTGCTAACAAAGTAGCTTTCCCCGTCCACATCTCATGATGTGTTTTGGCAAACTTCTTAGTAGGGACTCGGTTAAGGATATGGGGGGCAGTCTCTATGGCATACCCCCAAAAAGAGATAGATAGCGAAGCATGACTCATCATAGAGCGAGCCATGCCCAAGAAGGTTCGATTACGCCATTTTGCCACACCATTTAACTGTGGGGTCCTAGGTGGCATCAACTGTGAAATTATTCCACACTCCTTGAGATAATTGTGGAATTCAAAACATAGGTACTCTCCTCCTCGATTGGATCGAAGCATCTTGATCTTCCTGCCCAATTGATTCTCCACTTCATTCTTGAACTCTTTGAACTTTTCAAAAGTTTCTGACTTTTTCTTGATTAAGTAGATATACCCATATCTACTATAGTCATCGGTAAAAGTCACGTAGAAGCGGTTTCCATCCTTCGTGGTAGATCTAAATGGTCAGAAACTGGAGTTTGCTTAGGGTGACCTTTTCTTTGTTCATGTGATAGGTCATCCTAAATTGATTGTAACTTGGAGGCAAAGAGTGAAGCACCATGTCGATCGCCAAGTCTTCCCCAAAGTCAACATTTAACTTGCGAAGACGGTCGACATACCTTTGCATCTCTTGAAGGTGCACGGTAAGAGACTCTCCATGACCCATCTTAGCGGAAATCATGTTAGTGAAAATCTCATAATGCTCTTGTCTTGCGTTTTGATGGTATCTCTCCAACAAGTCTTGGTGCATTTCGTACAGATACATGTCCTCGTAGGACTTTTGGAATTCGAAGTTCATAGTGGCGATCATGATGCAATGTACCTTCGTTGCATCATGCTCGTGAGTTTCAAAAGCGGTCATCTCGGCCAGAGTAGCGATTTCAGGGTTGATTTTCTCAAGCTTCTCATCGAGGACAGACTCCTTATCATCATAGCGAGCAATCGTGCGAATGTATCTTATCTATTCGCTAAAGTTCGTTCCATCGAAGGTTACCTTTTGACAAAGGCTCATCAAAGTGAATGAACTCGCAACAGCATTGTTAGCGTTCGACATCTACAAATAGAAAGGACAAAGATAGATTAGAATATGAATCCCTAATTATCACCCAATAAGAAAAATTAGGGCTAGGATCCAACAACAATATATTCGCATTAGAAAAGGGATGTCGTAAATTTGAAGGTAAGTGAATGACGATTCACTAATTCTCCACCATGAAAAACATAACTTTAAGTCCTAAATGTATTGAGAATTCCTAGGTTTGAATGATATTCATTGAAACTTTTCAATGGCATGTTTAAACCTCGATATGCCCCTCTTGTTTGTGACTGGGATACCGAGGATCACAAAGAGGGTGTGAATTACCATGCAAATTCACATGGTGCCTTCATTGTAATGATCACCTATTCGATGTGCCGGTAAACCACACATGCTACATCGAACTATGATAAACAATGAATCACCCTTTGCCACCTTCGGTTAGAACCAATTAGTGTGCCGGTAAACCACACACGCTCCACTAACTTCTTAACAAGGTGCAAAGTGTAATTTCATAGGATTGCATCAATTCACTTTTCCTAAAGTAACTAAGTTTGGGAAATTTTAAGAAAACATGTAGTTACTTTATATTTCATATTATACTTTTAATGAGAGGATGAGGTTGCCCTATCCTACCCGTTCGGCTAACGACCCTCCACCGATCAAGCAAGCGGTGAGTGTGAGTGTACACCCATTAAGCGCCATTTTATAGGTCGCAACCTTATACCCACCTTATAGACCGGCTTCGTGAATGAGGCCTACTAACGGTAAGACTAGCATTTAAGTTATACATATATGGATATTAATCTTGTAATATTATATTAGTATAGGGTTGGATTTTAAACTTGTAAAATTCTAGGGTTTGAAATTTAAATTGTCTATATTAAACTTTTAATCACAAAACATAAATTTCAAAACCTGAGGACAAGTTTTAAACATTTAAAACATAAAGGGTCAAATAACAAATAATTTAAATTAACAATTAATCGCATAATTATCCATATTTGATTTATTTATTATTTCTTGAAAAACAATTTACCAATTTAACCAAAATAATTAATAATTATTATATAAGGAAATTAAATATTTTATTAATTGATAAATATCTTCAATTAGATCAAAAATATAGTCATATATATCATAAAATAGGATTTGGGTTGATCTAATATGATAAAGGTAAGTTTCCATAAGATAAATACGAAAAAATCCCGATTTTGGCTCTTCCTGACGCTCGGACTCGCCGAGTCAGGCCAACTCGCCGAGTCCATGACTCAGAAACACAAAAATTTGAATATTGCAGGTAAGATTCAAACAATCAAACAACAATTTAATAGAAACCAATCTAGGCTCTGATACCACTGATGGGTTTTGGTCATATGAACATTCCTATGTGCACATACAAACCCTAATGCTTGGATCTAGGTTTTTCTAATTAAACATGCATTGAATCCAAGACTCCTAATAACTAATTAGTTATAAGAATAATACAAAACCAGAGTTAGAAGCATACCTTGAAACACTTGTTTGATCTTCTTGTTCTTGGAGCTTTAGAGTCACAATTGTCACTCCTCTAATGGCTTACAAACACCAACTAGCAAAGAGAATGATTTGAGAGAGAGGGGAGAGGAGGAAATCGGCCAGGGTTTCCTTGTTGTAGAAGAGGTGCTGATTTCGCTATCCCAACGGGTCTATTTATACTTCTAAGGCTCCTAGGGTTTCATACTTAAACCCTAATTGGATAACTTAGACTCTAAGCAATCCTAATCCTTTCCTTAGATATGCCTTGAACGATTTTATGGCTATCCTTAGCCCTAGAAATCGTCCACCCTCTATCCTATAAGGATTTACAGCCCAAAGTGTAATTATCAAACAATTGACAGTTTATACCCTCTTATTTAATTAATCTCTTTAAGTCACCAAATTAATACTAATTAATCTATGACTTATATTAATCAAATAAAAATATTATTAATCCTTATATTATTCTCATAATATATTAATAATATCTATTCTCTCATAATAAATCATTCTGTCAAGTTGTTATGGTGAAGGCAACCCAAAAGGACCATGCACAATCGGGTTAAATACTTGCATAATATAGTTGCAGCCTTAGACACTACTCCAACAGTTTTGACCTCATGCATGGTCTTAGAGCTTTAAAAAGGTCTTAATGAGGGTGTTGGGAGCATTTAAGATATGCAAGGGCATAAAGTTGCCAACTTTATACCTTACGTCGTCTTAATAGACTTAGATCTGACTTCTAGACGTAAAAGAATAGAGTATTGAGCACTTAATCAAAAAGTGCTTAACCTGTTAGTACACCGGGCATAAACTGGTGTACGTTGCGCATAAGTCCCTAAGTCCCAGTACGCTGCGCATACCGGGATGGTATGTCGAGTGTACGCATTTTAGATGGGCATAATCTGTTTTAGGCCTTTAAGCTATTTGGGACTCATTTGATTATTGGACATGGTGTATACTCGGAATTATGAATCATTCCATTTGTTGTGGGCCATGGATATATTGATATGGCTTTATTGGGCCTTGAGACACATTAAGGATTTTGGACTTAGACTTTGGGCCCATTAGTAAGGGATGAATAATTGGGCCTTATGGAAGGGTTGGGAGTTGGGTTTCCTTTGGTACTCAACAGATATAGGTTAGTCTTCTCACCATACCAATGGGTCTAAGGTACTAAGGACGACCCATTTTATGTTATGTGGTATACTAGCTATAGTACAGATATGTATTATGATAGTTAGCTTTATGCTAAGTGGTATGCTAGTTATTATATGATATGTGTAATGCTAGATGATTTTGTGATACTTTCATGGAAGACCCCGGGGGGAGCCCGTGGCACTAGATGTAAGACCATGTGCGGTATCCCATGGCATTCCTAGGTAAAAACCATGTAGGGTAGCACATGACATTGGATGTAAGACCATGTGCGGTAGCCCATGGCATTCCTAGGTAGAGACCATATGGGGTAGCCCATGGCATCCTTACAAGTTTATGTATGCATTGGTTATATGATATGTGTGTAGCTTTAATTAGCTAACAGGATGTGCGTATGTGTAGTGTGTTATATGCTCTAGGGAACTCACTAAGAATTTCGCTTACAGGTTGTTGATTTGTTTCAGGTAAATCTGAGCCCAAGGGCAAGGGCAATGCGTGATGGCACGATATGCACTCTATCTCTCTCTTTCACTCTTAGGGTTCGCAGACACTCTGATGATTTGAAGAAGTTGTAATGAATCTTTGATTTTAAAAACAATTGTGTTGGGAATTCATGGTTTACGCATTTATGTTTTATTAATTAAAAGTGAAAAATTTTCATAAAAATTTGGGTCGTTACAAGTTGGTATCAGAGCCTTGGTTTGAGAGATTTGGGTACACTCTTGGGTGTGTCACGACTCAAACTAAGGAAATCGTAATATTGTTTTCAAAGTAACTTAAAAGGGTTTTCAAAAGGAAATGAAAGATGAGAGTGCAACGCGCGTGTTCAGCCGAGCCAAGTAAGTAGTTCCCTAATATGTTAGCCATGTTATACTGATATTTGAGCCATGTTGATTATATGGAACTTGCTATGTTTATGCTTTTAAAATTGTATATGGTTAGGAGCTTATAGACTCATAATGATCGATATGCACTTATTTCCCGTTCCTTGTTTGGTTGTGGTCCTAGGGTAGAATCTTTTATTCGAAAGTATATTTGATCCTTTTTCTGTGTACAATTTGCATGCATAAGGGCAACCTATCATGATTGGTTTGATTGATATTAGTAGAGTAAATATTAGGACGGCCTGAGGTTAATGTACTTGATAATTTTGGGATATGATTTGGTTGTGGGACGAATTAGAGTTATTAGGTAGAGTAGTGGTGAAATGTACAGGTAGGCGTGGAAGGTAGTATTGGGCCCATACTATTGGAAGCACATGACTTGTACCCGAAACACTGTTAGATCTAACAATTTGAAGGAGGACCGGTGTGGGAGGTTCCTTGATATGGAAATCTTGATTATTGTAATTTATGATATTTCAGTCCAGAATAGTGGTGGCATGATTTGGAGAATAAGGATCAGGATCAGGGTCTGGATCCGCAACGGGATTAGGAGATACTACTAATGCCATCAATGAGAGGTTGCGTGAGCTCATTGCAGCCGAGGTTACTAGGGGCCTCCTTGATGTGACCCCGGTCATTTTCAGGATTTTCAAGGAGGGTATAATGGAGATTTTGGAGGAGAGAGCTCAGATCCGTCAGGGATCTGATGGCGGCGGGTCAGATTGGGGCATGAACTCCCTTGTTTATGCAGTTTAATGCGTGTGGAGCACTGGAGTTATTCGGGGCCAGTGACGACAGTGTCAGCCGACGCTGGGTGTTAGATATCGTGAATGCCCAATGCACGAGTTAC
The DNA here is from genome assembly GCF_052625555.1 of Lactuca saligna. Classification (NCBI taxonomy): domain Eukaryota; kingdom Viridiplantae; phylum Streptophyta; class Magnoliopsida; order Asterales; family Asteraceae; genus Lactuca; species Lactuca saligna. Next base: position 175,104,619 of record NC_136423.1, read on the forward strand.
TAGCCGGATTTGGAAAAGGTTGGGTTTGCTTTTTGCATGCGGAGGGATAGGGCCTGAGATTGGTCGGGCGACGTTACTAGTTAGGTGGGCCCAACTGGGGTGGTGGATATGTCATCGGCCGAATTTGTTCGATGGTTTGATTCGGAGTTTTCACAACCTATTGAGGTGCAACGTCTAGTGAGGTAGTTTTATGACTTGCAGTAGACCACCGAGACTGTGGCGGAGATTACCTCCAAGTTTTGGGAACAAGCTTTGTTGATCCTCGAGTATGCTACCAACAAGGAGATGAGGAGGACCCTATATCATTCCATGCTGAGGGATGATATTACGGAGTTTGTGAGTTTTACGGGGTACAAACCCCTGAATGAGATGGTGGAGAAGGCCCGTGAGAGGGAGATGGAGTTGGATACTCGCACGGATCGGAAGACTGAGCAGGTACATGCAGCAAGGGGTTAAGCTAAGAAGCCTAAGACCTCTGATTCTTCAGGTAGGGGCCAGCAGGGCCGAGGCCGATGTGCGAAGTGCAAGAAGTTTCATAGTGGGGAGTGTCGGAGATCTGGGATATCGGGATGTTAGTCTTGTGGTCATCAGGGTCAAATGAGCAGGGATTTCCCCAAGAAGTGCATGATATGTTTCCACATCAACTAGACTGGACATAAAAAGGCTGACTATCCGAGGTTGCAAGGTTAGGAGTGTTGGAGATCTGGGATATCGGGATGTTACTCTTGTGGTCAGCAGTGGCACCTGCCTCCACCACACTAAGGATTACCAATGGCCGCCCTGTTAAGGAGGAAGCCCCGACGGTGAAGAGCCGCGCATTTCAGCTAACTACCGAGGAGGCTCGGGCTGCGCCAGACTTTGTGGCTGGTACGTGTTTATTATCCTCTACTCTTGTTACTTTTTATGACTTATATGTAATTATATTTTTATAGGGACCTTTTTGGTGAATGGTATGACTGCTCACGTGATATTTCTGTTGGATTAATGTCTAAGTCCATAACTATAATTGGTAAGACTTGACCCGACCCGGCATGGTCCATTTGGGTTGCATGGCATCATGCACTTGGATAGACTATAATGAGAGAAATAAGACACTTATGGTTATTAATATATTATAAGTTCTAGTATATTAATAATAAGAATAATAAGATTATTTAATTAGTATTGATCAAGAATTAATCTAGGATTAATTAAGTGATCAAAAGAAGACTAATTAAATATATGGGTTGATTGTGTAAATCATCCATACTTATATAGTGGGCTAATGCTCCATGGATTATCTAGTTGGGCCAAAACCCATATGATGCTCCATGGATGCTCCGTGGTGTATTTGAACCCATGGATCCAAGGAAATGGAAAGTCATGACAATTAGGGTTTACCCTAATTGTAACACTATATAAAGATATTATTCTTCCCAAAATCGGTGACTAGATTATTCTAGAGAGGGCTAACCGATTTCATGAAGTGTTCTAGTTTCTCTCAAGTTATTCCAAGTGTATTTGGTGTTGTGTGAACCATTTGAGGTGTCACACTTGAGGCACTAAGCACTCAAGCTTCATGAAGACAAGCACCATTAAAGAGGTATGTATTCTATCTTGTTATATTGATATTTTTGTATGCTAGATTAGGATAATACCTTGGATGTTCATATTTGCATGTATAATAGAGAAAACATAGATCCAAGGTATTTAGGGTTGCATGTACACTTAGGAGTGTTAGAATGCTCATAACCCAACAGTGGTATCAGAGCATAGGCTTGTTTTCTTGTTATACCTGCAATAGAAGCTGAAAAATTGAGTTTTGATGCTGTCAGCCCAGTTGACTCGCCGAGTCCATAAAGGGACTCGACGAGTCCAAGGCAAAATGCATCCAACTCGCCGAGTTAAGTTCATGCACTCGACGAGTTGGACCCCAGACAGCATATCTTCGAGGTTTTTGGCTAGAAATGGACTAGGAACATTACCCTAAGTTGTTTTGATCTTATAAACTTGTTTTTAAATGTGGTAATGTTCATGCTAATCCATTTTCAAGATAATTGTCAATAGATTCATGTTTTGTATTAGTTTAAAGGTTAGACTAATTACATGAAAAAGTTTGATTTGAATTATCTTGTTCTTATGAGTTGCTTAGATTAATAGAAAAGTTGAGTGAAAAAGTTGTTTTCAATCCAAATTAGTCTAAGAGTTGAGTATAAAATGTGTTTGTGTAACTTATCCTTAAGTTACATGAAGAGTCACATTAAAGACTCATAAAACTCATAAAGTTGGCAAAGGTTACAAAAAAGATGAAGAGTCTTGTCCTTAAGTTATGGAGGTTCAAGAGTCACTTCATTAATAAATAAATAAATAAATAAAATATGTAACCTTAATTAATTCCATAAGTTATAAAATAAAGAAAAGATTAATTCTTCATTAGTTTAAAGTCTTCCATAATTTGTCCACAAATTATGGAACTTGAAGAGTTTTTGGATTAAAACTACTTTAAATACATAAGTTATGGAATTAATTAGTTTTGAATAGTTTCAAAACTTGCCCTCAAGTTTTGGAATTTGTAAAGTTTTCTCTTATGAATACTTTAATTCCAAGTTAGCCCTTAGAATTTTAAAAGTTAAAATTCAACCCTTATACTTTATAATATTATAAGTTAATAATATATAGATGTATAAGAGTAAAGTCGGTCTTACCGCTAGTACGCCTCATTCACGAAGCCGGTCTATAAGGTGGGTATAAGGTTGTTGCCTATAAAATGGCAACTTAATGGGTGTTCACTCTCACCCACCGTTTGCTTGACTGGTGGAGGGTCGTTAGCCGATCGGGTTTGACAGGACTATAATTCTCCCTTCATTAAAAGTATTAATGATAAATACTAAGTAACTAAACTCTTAATAATTCCCAATCTTAGTTACTTAGGAAAATGTGAAGAAGGTGCTAATCCATGAAATTACACTTTGCACTTTGTTTAAGTCGGTTAGTGGAGCGTGTGTGGTTAACCGGCACACTAACTCGTATTTAACAAGGTAGGCAAAGGGTAACTTAATGTTTATCATAGTATCGATGGAGCGTGTGTGGTTAACCGGCACATCGATTGAGGGATAAACACTTAAGGGTACCCAGTAATTTGCATGGTTACTTCACACCTTGTTTTGTGATCCTCGGCATCCCAGTCACAAAACCTGAAGGGCACACTCGAGATTGAAACATGCCATTGAACAGTTCAATGAATCTCAAAAGATCTAGGAGTTTCAAATCCAATTAAAACCTAATAATACATTTCGTTTATCTTGGTGGAAATTGGTGAATCGTCATTCACCTACCTTCAAATTGTTTTATAGCTTGGATTACGGAATACCTCTTCTAAGTTATAAAATAGTTTGTTGGGTCCTAGCCTTAATATTTCATATTGGGTGTCATATTAAGGACTTCAAAGATCAACTATCTTGAATATCTCCCATAACATGTCTGGTTTAGACATTTATGATCTTCCCAAATCTCTTGAAACAAGCATTCCTAATGAAGATGATGTCCCATGGATGTCATACTTCTTTCTCCTCCTCCAATTATTCTCCCTACCCCACAAGTTCTTGAAAAGTTTAAGATCACTCAAGCCCTAATGGCAAGGCAAGGTCTAGGTGTGATCACATCTTGGAGATGTAGTCACATATTGACAAGCCGGGAGAGTTGGGTGTCAAAGTCTTGAGAAAGTTGGTGGTTCAATCACTTTCTAAGTCACATAGTGAGTTCCTTTGGGACACCTATGAAACAGACTATGACAAGACCCTTAATGATCTTATCTATTTGCTAAGATCAACTTCCTGAAACTTTATGGACATTGACAATGGTGACACTGGAAATACAGAAAAAGCATTCTCTTCCCAATGGAAAGGGATCGGCCATAGTCAACTCGGTTGAACAAATGGTAAAGAGAAAAGCTAAGTCTGTGATAGTCCCGTGTACCATTATCAAAGGGTCCATATGTTTATATTGCCAAAGTAAGGGTCATTAGTTGCGAAGCTGCCTAATTTACCTAAGGATGTTAAAGTCAATAAGATTGACTCTACTTCAGGTAAAAGTCCACTACTCTAACTCTGTTAAGTTTCTATTCTGAGATTCTTATTACATGATGTGACTGGGTCACATGGTAATGTTTTAAGAATCAAAGAAAAGTAAAGGAACTTAAAGAAAGAATATGTTGAATCTGATCGCGTAGATGGATTTCTATCGTGTAGTTTGAAAAATCGGATTCTTGAGCTACTTCTTAGGAGTTATGAGATATTGCTTAGGAAAAGATAACAGCAAGTTTTCATATGGATTGTAAGGATAAGTTTTCCGCAAAGTTTTAAAATAAAGAAAAATTTCGATTTTAATTATTTTAAAATATCCTTACAATGGCATTTGAGGAAAAATTGTTGCTTATACGATTCCATTAATAGCAAGAGTGGAAATATGAAATTGATTCTTTCATTTGTGGTAATGTCTAAATTTACCAAATAAGGAAAGATTCTCATCATCCAAAGTCTCAATTGGACCGGGACTTGGAATCATGCAAGTTGTATAGCATGATGAATGAGAACTTTCAAGTATTGGAAAAATTAAGACTAATTACTTATTCACATGGATGTGTGAGTCAAGTAATGGACTAAGGAATCGAGTACATAGTAATGTGCACTGATTAAGTCCACCACAAAAGATTAATAAGACTACTCGTCATAGTTTACTAAAGCTCAGTAAATATGATTATACTTACAAGCTTAAGTGTAACTCTGAGACATTGGAAAAGGTTCCAATGTAAGGCAGAGCGAATAAGAAGAATCAAATTAGGCAGAAGGATAAAAGTTTCTCAAATCTGAAAAGATGGGAGAGTACTTTAGTATCAGTTTTGTGATCATCTTAATGATTAAGAAACCATATCAAAATTAGTTCTCTAAGAAAGTCTTAGTGCATTCTTATGACTAAGAAGAAGGGATCTTGAAATTGTTGAAATGGTTAAATCAAGAAGATGAGTCATACTTCGTTCCAATACAAGTCTTAGAGTCATACTCCAAGATTGTAATTTGAGTGACATGTCTTAAAGAAGGTTTAAAACACTTGACAAATGTAAGAGTAAAAGTTTTCTACTCTTGTACATTTGATATTGGTAAGTTGTGATGTTTTGGATAAAACAAAGACCAACTTCGGCCAATTGTGTGAAGTGTTTGTCTTGATTAGAATCCACACTATCTCTTGGATGTTTGACAAGGGAGTCTTATAGGTCAAGAGGACAGTGGGAGTCTTAAAGGTCTTGAAATTCTCAAGAACTAATCAAGAATGAAACCTAAAGTTCTTCACTAGCACACGACTTGAGGTTTATAACCTATCATGTTGACATATTCTATGCCCATTCTAGTTAAAGTTGGCTTTGCATATGAGTTCTTAGAGTTCTCAATGTGTTGCACAACAACTTGGAAGCAATGGTAGGCCCTTGAGCTACCAGGTGGCAAGAAATTAAGATTAAGTTCAATCCATATGGTTTTGGATTTGTCATTATCCTTGTCTTGTGATTATGGTTTTGACAAATTCATATGGGTAGGAACTCATACACCAATAAATCTAAGTGTCATAAGGTTTCTCTCCGATTCATGAAAATGATGGTGAGGAAACACTTTCACTAAGTAGATTTTAGCTAGATAACAATTGTGATATTTGCATTCTCAAAGTCGTTAGTGGAGCGCGTGTGGTTAACCGGCACACTAACATGGACTTGTGAGAAATGACAAAGGTCAAAACAATCAAGACTATGATTACGGCATCCCTTTTCATAGTTCTTAAAATTGTTTTGACACACCCATGAGCTATCTAAGGGAAGGTGTATGTTTTTGATAAAGTCTTATCAAAACAATCTAGTATCAGAAATCTGAACTTTGGTAAGAAAGTCAATAAAGTATTGATTTCTAGAAGTCGAGCTTTCTGAGTACATGTCAAAGCTAGTGGGAGCATAAGTGTTATGCTAATAATCATCATGTTAGTGGGAGCATGATAATTATGATAAGTATTGCAAGTTAGCAATGTTAATTATAGAAAAACAAAAGGTTTCGATTGGGAAAAAGTTGTTTTGCTATAATTAAGGGAGAGGAAATTATACTTCATCTCAAATCTATAAGCTTAGATCATGAGGTTTTAATCATTTAGTCAAGGATATATATGAATTTCATGTTGGAATGGCTCAACATAAGGAAATTCTGTTTATGGGTCCATTATTTGCGTTCTTAAATTCGATTATGATTACAGCATCCCTTTTCATAATCTGAATTATGAGAACTTGGCAAATTGAAATGGAAATGTTATAGCAAAAGACTGGTTTAGTCTTTATGTGAGACATCATGAATCGTGTCCCATATGCTTCGGATATAGGATCGATTACATGTGCTATATTCATCCTTTCTAAAAGTTTCCAAATGCCTAGGGCAATAAGAAAGGAAAAGGTTTAGAACTGGATATGACTAAAAGGATTAAACAATTGTCGAGGAAAATCTAAGGTTTACCAAAGATTGGTTGCTCAAGGACAGTTGGAAGTATAGTGATAATTCTGGAAGGACCATATTGACATAATCTGTAAGGAGGCAACTCTTGTTCAGAAGTGATAGTCGAAATGGAATCTGGAAATGTTTCAAAGTTAGAATTTTCAATCTGTGTATGATTAAGGAAACTTAATGCAAGAAGGATGGTTCCAAGGACTTGATCTCCTTTGGAATGCTCTGTAATGATTGTTGTTAAGTCTTTCTGACTTTGTGCATAATCATTACAAGAGGATCGATGCATATAAGTTTAGAATCTAACAGATTTCAGTAAATGACATGAATTTGGAATTCTTGCATTTGCAGTAAGGATTTGGGAGTGTGAAAAGAGAATCATTGAAGTTATGTTCAATTGATCTAGTTCACAAGGTAAAGATCATAGACAAACATAGTATGCATACTTGATGTATGGCATGACTATTGTTTAGAAAACATAGTGTGCGTGCTTGGAGCATGGGACAACTATTGTTTTAAATTCAAGAATAATGTTGATAGTTGAAACAATATACAATGAATAATGTGTAATCATATGGTGATAAATAAAAGGAGTTTTATTTATATTCATAAGTTCTGAGACCATATTGGATTCAATTATTATTGTGTTTCACTTTGCATGTTTTGACTTCCCGAATAAACTAGGTTATTCTTCCGGAATGACTAAGTTATTCAAACCATCCACAGTCGGTCATATGTTGGAAGTAGATATGAATTAAGACTGTCATGGGTTGGCTTGTAGAGGTCTAAGTTGTTGGACAAATTGCTACAACACTCATGAGTGCTCATAAGTTCTGAGTATTGGATTCAACCCGCGCTCATTGGAATCACTTCATGGATTTTATCACGAGTGATCATGAGACGATAATATCTTATATTCTTCAAACCTAGAGATATGAGTTGTTACTATGAGTTGGTTGTACATTGATTGCACGAAACTGCATTTGGTAACTCGGTGCTATAAAACGTGCCTTTGTGTATGATTCAACAAGTAGTAGAACAAGCCATATGAGTCGAAGTTTATCCATTCCTTTTACCTTCGGGATAAAAGCGATATCTATGGGCCCCTCGATGATTTGATGATGACAAATGGAAGTGCTCGGCCGGGCCAGGACTGATTTGATTTGTTCAATTAGTCAGTCGTCATAAATTGGAAATCGGGAAACAACAAATGGACAGAGAGAATGATTATAATCCATGTCTCAGTCCATATGATATCTAGAATGGAGGAATATATGATCCCTTATCTAATGGACAAGTCGTTGACAAAAATCAGAGTTCATCTACAAGGTCAGAGTTCGACAGAAGCTTTTGAGAGCTACGATTGCTAGTTGGTTCCTGAAGTCATACGCAATAATAGTTTTAGACTTATCCAAGTGGGAGACTGTTGGATTAATGTCTAAGTCCATAACTATAATTGGTAAGACTTGACCCGACCCGGCATGGTCCATTTGGGTTGCATGGCATCATGCACTTGGATAGACTATAATGAGAGAAATAAGACACTTATGGTTATTAATATATTATAAGTTCTAGTATATTAATAATAAGAATAATAAGATTATTTAATTAGTATTGATCAAGAATTAATCTAGGATTAATTAAGTGATCAAAAGAAGGCTAATTAAATATATGGGTTGATTGTGTAAATCATCCATACTTATATAGTGGGCTAATGCTCCATGGATTATCTAGTTGGGCCAAAACCCATATGATGCTCCATGGATGCTCCATGGTGTATTTGAACCCATGGATCCAAGGAAATGGAAAGTCATGACAATTAGGGTTTACCCTAATTGTAACACTATATAAAGATATTATTCTTCCCAAAATCGGTGACTAGATTATTCTAGAGAGGGCTAACCGATTTCATGAAGTGTTCTAGTTTCTCTCAAGTTATTCCAAGTGTATTTGGTGTTGTGTGAACCATTTGAGGTGTCACACTTGAGGCACTAAGCACTCAAGCTTCATGAAGACAAGCACCATTAAAGAGGTATGTATTCTATCTTGTTATATTGATATTTTTGTATGCTAGATTAGGATAATACCTTGGATGTTCATATTTGCATGTATAATAGAGAAAACATAGATCCAAGGTATTTAGGGTTGCATGTACACTTAGGAGTGTTAGAATGCTCATAACCCAACAATTTCATACGGGTGCAACCCGGTCATTTGTGTCACTTGTGCTTAGAAAGAAGCTTGGGGACGCCCCGTGAACCTTGGATTCCTCGCTTGAGGTAGAGATTGCTGATGACCACACCATTAGTGTGGCGAGGGTATATCAAGGTTGTGTTCTGAATGTGTTGGGCGAGAGGTAGCGTTTGGATATAGTTCCGAAACCGTTATGAGGATTTAAAGTTATTGCCGGAATGGACTGGTTGGGGGCCAACGGGGCCATCATTGACTGCAAGTGCCAGTTGGTCAGGGTTCGAACCCCAAGTGGGGGAGAGTTGGTTATTCATGGTGAGAGGGCCTCGCAGGGACCGACCCTCTGTTTGGATGCTAGCGCTAGGAGGTTTTTACAGCAGGGTTACACGGGATTTTTGTGTATGTCTCGGATATGAGAATAGAGACCATGATGGATGTGGACAGTGTGCCGATGGTACAAGATTCTTGAGATGTTTTCCCCGAAGAGTTACGAGGAGTGCCTATGGAGAGGTAGGTGGAGTTTCGTATTGACATGCTGTCGGGCGCCGCTCCGATAGCAAAGGTGCCTTATTGGTTGGCACCACCAGAGATGTAGGAGTTATCCACACAGCTTTAAGAGCTGCTAGACCGAGGTTTCGTTCAACTGAGCAGTTCACCGTGGGGGGCACCGATTCTCTTCGTGAAAAAAGGATGGATTGCATAGAACTTGAATTGATTATAGGGAGCTGAACAAACTAACGGTGAAGAACCGTTATCCATTGCTGAGGATCGATGATTTGTTTGATCAGTTTTAGGGTGCGGCTAGGTTTTTCAAGGTTAACCTTCGGTTTGGGTATCATCAGATGAGAATTCGAGATGAGGATATACCAAAGACGGCTTTAAAGACTCATTATGGGAACTATGAGTTTGTGGTGATGCCGTTTGGGCCCACCAATGTCCCAACAACGTTCATGGAACTCATGAACAGAGTGTGTAGGCTGATGCTGGATCGGTCGGTGATTGGTTTTATCGATGATCTTCTGGTCTACTCTAAGACTAGGGAGCATCACGAGCAGCATTTGAGGGAGGTATTAGAGACCCTAAGGGCGAATAAACTTTATGCGAGGCTCTCCAAGTGACATTTCTGGCTGCGAGAAGTACAGTTTTTGGGGCATGTCATCAATCAGGAGTGTATTTCAGTTGATCCAGCGAAGGTTGAGGTTGTGATGCGATGGGAAGTAGCGAAGAATGCATAAGAGATTCGTAGCTTCTTGGGCTTAGTGGGCAACTATCATATATTTATTCAAGATTTCTCCAAGATTTTTGTGCCATTGACCCGCATGACCAAGAAAAAATGTGATTTTTCTGTGCGGTGTGGATCAGCAGATGGCTTTTGAGACGCTGAGACGGAGGTTATGCGAGGCTCCGATTCTAGTACTACCTGAGGGGTTAGATGATTTGGTGGTGTACTGCAATGCGTCAATCTCAGGGTTAGGTGTGGTACTGATGCAGAGGGGGCATGTGATAGCTTACTCTTCGAGGCAGTTGAAGCCTCATGACGCAAATTACCCCAATCATGATCTGGAATTGGGGGAAGTGGTGTTTTCCCTCAAGATTTGGAGGCATTACTTATATGCTATGCGGTTCACTATATATATCGATCACAAGAGTATGAAGTATTTAATGGATCAGCAGAACCTCAACATGCGATAGAGGAGGTGGCTGGATGCGCTGAAGGATTATGATTGCGAGATTCTATACCACCCAGGGAAGGCCAACATGGTGGCTGATGCACTGAGCTGGAAGACGGGAAGGTCCCCAATTAGGGACATTTGTAAAAGAATGACTGTGATTTCTCTTCTATTGGATATAATCAGGGAGGCCTAGGTCGAGGGGGCAAAGAAGGAGAGTTGGACGATAGAGAAAATTTGGGGATAGTGTCCTATGTTTGTTAAAGATAGCCACAACCGTTTTACGTAATGTGGTTGAGTATATGTACCAGCTATAGGGGGAGTGAGACAGAGGTTATTAGAGGAGGCACACAAGTCCAAGTTCTCTAGACACCAGGAGCTATGAAAATGTATGGGGACTTGAGGCTGAGTTATTGGTGGCACAGCATGAAGTGGGAGATCACCTGGTTCGTGGAGCGTTGCTTGACTTGTAGGAAGGTCTAGGCCGAGCATCAACAGCCTCATGGAAAAGTTTAGCCGGTACCGATACCCATGTGGAAGTGGGAGGAAATCACCATGGACTTCATCACGAAGTTTCCTAGGACGGTGAGGGCAGTGGATGCTATATGGGTGATCGGAGACTGACTAACGAAGAGCGCCGACTTTATTCTGATTTCCAAAATCCACAAAAAAGTTGGCAGATATTTATGTTCATGAGGTGGTGGCTAGACATGGGGTGCCCATGTCTGTAGTCTCCGATAGGGATGTCGGATTTACTTTTAGGTTTTGGAAGAAGTTCCACTATGAATTGGGCACTCAGCTACATTTCAGTACAGCGTATCACCCTTAAACTGATGGTCAGAGTGAGAGGATGATCCAGACATTGGAGGACATGCTCCGTGCATGCATATTGGATTTTGGTGGGAGTTAGGATACATACCTCAGTGTGTTGGGACGAGGTTGGGCATCGGGTCATGGGGAGCACTGAGGTTTTGCTCAAGACTACCGGATTGATTCAACAGGTGTGTGACTAGTTGTGAATCGTGTAGAGCCGTCAGAAATGTTATGATGACCGACGGTGTTTGGATCTCAAGTTTCTGGTGGGGGATTTTGTATTTCTGAAGGTGTCGCCATGCAAAGGGATTATCAGGTTTCGGAAGAGGGGCAAGTTAGGTCCTCGGTTCATACGCTCGTTTAGGATCACGATCCGGGTGGGCAACGTGGCATATCGCTTAGAGCTGCCAGAGGAGCTTAGTCAAATTCACAACACCTTCTACGTATATTAGCTCCGGAAGTGTGTTTCTAATGAGTCTGCGGTTATTTCCTTCGATGACATTCAGGTGGATGGGAGTCTGAATTATGTCAAAAGACCGGTCTCCATCTTAGATGGGAAGACAAAGGAGATTCGGAACAAGGAAGTGAAGTTTGAAAAGGTGCAATAGCAGCACCGAAAGGGCTCTAAATGGACTTGGCAGCTAGTGGAGGAGATGCAGGAGCATTATCCCGATCTATTCACAGCTATGGACTTCGAGGATGATGTCTAGTTCAAGTGTGGGAGATTTGTAACACTCCAAAACAGGTATGACCTTGTATCCCTTGAAGTATTAATAATATGTCACAAGAGACCCTTAAGTATGCCTGGCGTACTTATATGTACACTTAGCGTACTTGGCAAGGAGGATCACGTAGGGACAGCACATACGTTGGGCGTACGTTCCAGAATGTTCAAACCCTAAAACTCGGACTTGATACCTATATAAACGCCCTTAACTCCTTTGAGCCTCACCCTTAATAGCCTCCCTTACCTTCAAACGCCTCTGAAAACCCTAATATCCTTTGTGAGTGCATTTTGAGCGTTGAGAGTGAAATTGTGATCCCTTTTGTGTTCATCCAAGAAGAAGGAGGTGGTCAAGGAAGCTTGGAGTGTCATTTGGCTTCAAGAATCTGCATATAGTCGACCTTGCAGAGTTCGTGGTGGTAAAAAGCTTGAATCTTTCCACTTAAATCTCTAAATCTAGCTAGGGTTTTCTAGCTTTGTCCCTTTTGTTGATTTTAGACCTCTAATTGTGAGTTTAGCAACTCCAGAAGATGGAAATGGCAGATCTGAGGTCCCTTAGTCCTTTTACAACATAAAAATGCAGTCATGGTGGGTGTTGACCTCAAACATGGCCTAAGAGCTTTAAAAAGTTCTTAATGAGAGTGTTGGGAGCATTTGAGACATGCAAGGGCATAAAGTTGCCAACTTTATGCCTTAGGTCATCCTAATAGAACTAGATCTGACTTCTGGACATAAAAGAATTGAGTATTAAGAACTTAATGGAAAAGTGCTTAACCTGTTAGTACGTTGGGCGTAAACTGGTGTATGTTGCGCGTAAGACCTCGAGTCCCAGTAAGATGCACGTAACAGGATGGTACGCAGAGCGTACACATTTCAGATGGGCCGAATCCGTTTTGGGCCTCATCTGATTATTGGGCAGCATGTATTCTGGGAATTATGAGCCATACAATTTTTTGTGGTCCATGGATATATTGATTGGGCTTTATTGGGCCAAGAGGCCCATTAAGGATTTTGGACATGGACTTTGGGCCCATTAGCAAGGGATGAATAATTGGGCCTTATGTAAGGGTTAGGAGTCAGGTTTTCTTTGGCTAATGAAAGTCCTAAGATTATCTATTATTATTATTTAGTATGGGAGGTTGTGGACTATTAGGAGAGCAGCTTTTGTATTTAGCAGACAAAGGTGAGTCTTCTCACCATACCAATGGGTCTAAGGCACTAAGGCTAGCCCATTTTTGTTATGTGGTACACTAGCTGTAGTAGAGATATTTGGTATGATAGTTAGCTTTATGCTAAGTGGTATGTTTGTGATTATATGATATGTGTTATGCTGGATGATTTTGTGATACTTCCATGGTAGACCCCCAGGGGATCCTGTGGCACTGGATGGAAGACCATGTAGGGTAGCACATTGCATTCCTAGGTAAAGACCATGTGGGTAGTGCATGGAATTGGATGTAAGAACATGTGGGGTAGCTCATGGCATCCTTACCGGTTTATATATGCATGGCTTATGTGATATGTGTGTAGCTTTACTTAGTTAACAGGATATGTGTATGTGTAGTATTTGGTATGCTCTGGGGAACTCACTAAGCATTTTGCTTACAGGTTATTGATTTGTTTAGGGTACATCTGAGCCCAAGGGCAAGGGAAAGGCATGATGGCACAGGATGCACTCTATCTATCTCTCTCTCTCTCTCTCTCTCTCTCTCTCTCTCTCTTTTTCTCTCTCTTTCACTGTTATGGTTTGGAGACAATCTGATGATTAGAATAAGTTGTAATGAATCGTTGATTTGAAAAAAAAAATTATGTTGGGAATTCATGGTTTATGCAATTATGTTTTATTAATTAAAAGTGAAAAAAATCTCTTTAAAATTTTGGGTCGTTACCGGTGCACCATTCTTCTAGCTTTTGTATGGTCGAAGATGTCGTACCCTAGTTTGTTAGGGGGAGGTTGGTTACAAAGCCATGGGGAGGATTGAAGTAGTCCTCCAGACTACAAAGCCTATCTAGCATGTCAAAAAGCGATCGTTGACAGCTCAAAGTCGATAGAAGAGTTATGCCGGTCGGCATCGATCAAATTTGGAATTCCATGTCGGGGACATGTTACTACTGAAGGTATCACCCTAGAAGGATGAGATATGCTACAACAACAGGGGGAAATCATGTCCTTGGTATATTGGACCATTTCGTGTGATCGTCACGGTAGGTGGGGTGGCCTACCAGTTGGATTTATCGAGTGAGCTCAGCCAGATCCATATCACTTTCCATGTTTCACAATGGAAGTGCATGTGGGACGACGAGGCAGTGGTGTCTTTGAATGATATTCAGGTCGATGAGTGCCTGAACTGTGTTGAGAAGCCAATATCGGTGATGGAGATAAAGATGAAGGTCTTACAAAACAAGGAGATACCTTTGGTAAAGGTTCATTGGCAGCATTGCAAGGGTTCCAAATGCACATGGAATTGCAATTCAGAGATGCAGGAACATTACATGGAGTTGTTCACAACAGCAGACTTGAAGGACGAAGTTTGCTTCAAGTCAGGGAAAATTGTAACACTCTGATTAGGTGCATATTATTATTATTATTATTATTATTATTATTATTATTATTATTATGAAGTTAAATTTTTTCAATTCTGGCTCTTGTGACGATGTGAAGAATTCTTCCTAACGTCGTGAGGAGTGATTTGGACTCACACATCATTTTAAGGCGATGTGAGCAATCCGTTGCTCATGACGTGAGAGCAGTCTATGGACCAAAACCCCGAATTTTTTGTATCGAAAGGTACGAGGGGGCTAGGGTTGTTCACACACCACCTCCCACTCACTCTAAGCCTTAAAGAATCCTGAGATTTATCATCCTTGTAGTTATTAGCCATTTTAGTTCAATTTCTAGCTTAAAGAAGGAGAGAAGAAGAGGAAACGAGTAATCTTGTAACATCCCGATAAGTAGGTATAATCATTTAACCCTTATTCCTTTTCAAGTTGTCTAGATTAATCCCTAAAGGAAAACTTAATCCATTGAGTACGTTGGGCGTACTAAAGAGTACGCTGCGCATACTCATACGCTTAGTTTGAACGCGGACTCGCCTAGGTATGGTGGGTGTACCTAGGGTTACGTTGGGCGTAGCGGGCCCAGATGCAAATCGTAATTGTGACTTGAGCCCTATATAAAGAAAGCTAAGTCCTTATCCTTAACCAACATTTAAGAGAGTGAACCCCTAAGAGAGAGCTAACCTTCATCCTAAGCATGTGTGTGTGTGTGTTTGAGCTTGAAGTTCCTTTTATTTTTTGTGAAGATGAAGAGAGGACCTTTGTGGAGGCAAGTCATGGAGTGCAAGCTTTGGATCTGTGCTTTTCAGAGGAGAGGACATCACTTGGAGGTAAAAAGCTCAGAACTTTCCTCTTCATTTTGAATTTGTGTTTTATGGGCCATTTTTAGGGTTTAAGTCCAAAATGTGAATATTTTATGATCAAAGGGACTCCATGGACCTAGATCTGTCCCATTTCATTGTTATATGTGTCCTAGATCCATAAAAATCCAATCTTGGTCGTCATTATGGAGTCATGCATGAGTTATGGTCTAAATGTATAAGAGGGATAAGAAGTGGGAGGAGTTATAACCATTTTAGCCATGCAAAGGCTTAAACGTTTCGACTTTATGGCTCAAGTGGCATTAGAAAGCTTAGATCTGGAGTTTAAGCTTAGATCCCAGTACGCCGCGTGTAGAGGGTCGAGTCCCTCGACTCTGTTTAGCCAGGGTACACCTAGCGTACACGAGTTGGTACGCCCTGCGTACTACCTGATGTTCACTTTTAGGGTTTTGGTCAACATTTGGACTTTTGGGTCAAGGAGGGGTAAAATGGTCTTTTACCCTTCTGTCGGATATTAGGAAGGGATTAATCTAGCCTTTGAGAGCCATTATGTATTTGAAGATACTGTTATGTGATTAGGCGGGAGGTAGATCAAGATATACGTGTGCAAGATTATCAGAGATATCAGAGGTGAGTCTTCTCAAAATACTTTACCTATAGTGGTAATTAGAGTTATAGGACAGAGTATCTTGTATGCTTTTGTATGATGTGTTTTCTATGCGATTTATGTTACGTATGACTCAAACTTCACAGAGTTAGGACCAGAGGGTCCACAGAGTTATGGGACTGGAGGGTCCCACTGAGACACAGTGACCAGAGGGTTATACAGAGTTATAGCCTCGAGTGGCTAATATGTGTTGTATGTGGTATTTTGGGGAACTCACAAAGAATTTATGCTTACAATGTTATGTGTTATGTGTTTCAGGCACCAGTGAGGATCGCGGGAAGGCGCCGACATGATCCGTACATAATCATGGAGTTTATGTTTTGAGATTCTGGGATATGTTTTGTTATGATAATTTTGGATACAATATGTTTTGATGTTATCTTGTGAATGAATGTATGTTTTAAAATTGAAATTTTTTTTCGAAAACTCACGTTGTTACAAGTTGGTATCAGAGCCTTTGTTTGAGGCATTCTGATGCACCTTCGGGCATATATGAACTCAGACTGAGGATTTGAGAAATCTTTCATAAATCAAACAATTTTTCTAAAAGAGTAAAAGGTTTTGAAACAAGCAGAATAGAGCAGTGTGTACGATCAACCAGCTCTCGAACGATGATTTCCCAAAATACCCTTACATTATGGGTTATGAGATATGATATGATGTGTTATGCATGCTAGAGTAGGCAAGGTATTCATATTAGGACTAGAGTGGCCAGATTTGTGATGCTTTAGCTTAGGAGATTGTTGCTGCTATGAGATGCTTGAGAGTGAGTAGGTAGCAGCGAGGAGCTTATGGGGGTTCTGTTGGAGTGTAGCTTATGCATAGCAAGATTATAGTACTTGTGAACTGGGATCCTAGGAGGACGACTTGGGGTGAATACTGATGCGGTGTGGACGGTAGTATAGAGCCCATACTACTGACGACACTTGATTAGTGCGCAGTCCAAATAAGAATCCTTAGGGTATCAGGGAAAAAGTAGGGTTGAGTTATCAAGTGTGAGTACATTCGAGTGAGTCTCTGATATTTGTATGTTGTATTTCAGAGACATCATGGTGAGTACGCACCACACACAAGAGAGCAGCAGTGTCAGCGATGAGGAGATCTGCAAGATGATTCATGAGGAGGTGGCTACGGTCATACGAGATGAGATACCGGAGATGTTTGGGTCTATCAAGACCACGTTGATCAAGACTTTTGATGAGCGGTACGCTGCTCTGACTAATGGCGCTATTGTTACGGCCACAACAACCATCGCTGTTGTCAGACTATAGGGAGGTGACTCGTTGCTGTACCAAGATTTCAGCAACACAAAGCCACCAAAGTTTGATGGGATGCAGGATCCTACAGTTGCGATGAGGTGGATTTCTAACATTGAGGGGTGCATCTACAGCTGTTGAGGTCCGGAGAATCTGAGGGTACGGTTCATACTGAACGAGCTTCGCTTGCGAGTGAAGGACTGGTGGAAGTTCGTGACAATGCACTTCACTTCTATAGAGCTTCTCGTGGTGACCTATGAGAGGTTAACCGCCATGTTTCATGATAACTACGTTCCCACAGTGGAAAGGGAATGGTTAGCCAAGGAGTTCTTGTCCCTCAAGTAGGGAACTAAGTCTCTTACTGTGATCACCAGGATGTTTCATGAGAGGGCGATGTTTTTCCCTTAGCATGTGTCTACTAAACAGGAACGCATGAGTCGATACCTTAGTATTATGAGGAGAGACATTCGCGAGTTTGTGGCGAAATTGACATACCGGACATTTGTCGAGCTTCAGAAAAATGCTCGGAAGAGGGAGATTGAACTCGAGACGCATGCTAGGGACGAGGCGGAGTCTCAGGGGAGGGATCGGCGACCGACACAGTCCCAGCCGGTAGCCAAGAGGGCAAAGCCCGCTGATTCGAGATCAAGGAACCAGAAGGGTCGCACTTGTGGCGAGTTCGGCAAGATCCATGAGGGAATTTATTGAGTATGGTCTTGCTACAAGTGTGGCAAGGAGGGGCATATGGCTAAGGATTTCCCCAAGGTATTTGCAGTGTGTTTCCACTATAACTAGACCGGCCATCGGAAGTCCGAGTGTCCACAACTGTGGGAGTCGGCACAGGGAGCACCACATGGATTTACCCTTGCTGCCTTACAAGCTACCGAGATTCGGCCGGCAAAGGCCGAGGGACCGAAGGCTCGCAGGAGAGCCTTTCAGTTGATAGCGGAGGAGGTCCACGCAATGCCCGATGTTGTGGCTGGTATATGTATGCGTAGGTACTTTTCTTGTGAATTCTGTACCTGCTCTAGTGTTATTATTAGCTTTTAGTCAGCACATCAGTATTCGATGAGAGGCATTGAGTCGACCTCTACGAGTTTCTATAGCCGACGAGTGAGCAATATATGCGGCTGATGTGATTCGAGGATGTGTACTCGAGATCTTCGGTGTTGAGTTCCCGAAAGAACTAATACCGATTGTGATGGGAGATGTTTGTGTTATCGTGGGCATGGATTGGTTGAGTCTGTTCGGGGGTGTTATACATTGCGAGCATTCGTTGGTCACTATATGATATGTGCATATTTAGCTATGTGTTTAGTATAGAATTTTATCAATGATTGGCTAATTATTTGCATAATATGGACAAAAGGTACTTAATAACGTCTACATTATATTTTCAGTCTTGGGAGAAAAAAGAAAGAAAGAGAAGCGATCAGAAGCTGGAGAATGAAGAAAGAAGAACAAACCTGGAGCTACTTGACGAGTCCAGAAGCTACTCGACGAGTACCATTGAATGGTCACGAAGTAATGTCCAGAATCCTTTCCGTACACATATTTCTCAAAGGAACTCGGTGAGTTGGGCACCTACTCGCCGAGTTGACCCTGTTATGAGATAATTATAAATAGAAGAAATAATCCCGAATTGAGGAGTTTTTGGCTTCCTTGGAGAATAACCTGCGATTGAAGAAACCCTTGGAGACTTGAAGAACCCTAATCTTTAATCCTTAGAAGACTCAAGGTGAATTAGGTTAAATATTCCACTTAAACTAGAAGTGAATCATGTTTAGATCAATTAAATTCGTTTTTAGCTTCTCTTTGACTGTAATCGTGAGCTGAATTTTCATAGTTTCTATTAACGAAAGACTAATTTACTCCTATGGTGTGATTTATACTTTGATTGATTGATTATTGGTGATTTTATTAAACTAAGTTTTTTAAAGAACCTTATGCATTAATTATAGCTATTTTCTGTTAATTGGAAGATAATTAGGCTGCATGAACATCTCTTAATTGTTAACCTCATATGATTTATGTGAACACTTCATTATATGCCTAGGATTAATGAACATGAAACTAGGATTAATTAGAGAATGGGTAAACTAATGTGTGAGCTTGTTTGGTAAACCAACAAACAAGAGGTTAGTTATACTACCAATTTGATTAACCAATTACAAATCTTATTTAATCCAAATAATTGAACTAGGGAGTTAATTAGTTTAAACACTTGATCACTGGTTGAATTGATTAATTTCCCAAGGGTAGATAATAGCGAATACGAATCTAATCACTATAGTTGGTAACCAGTAAGAATCAACATATTACATTATCATAAAATTAACCATAGTTACAATTTGATGAATTTTATTAAATTACGTGTTAAATTTGGTGTGTTTAAGTTTTCTAGTTGTTTAGTTAATTACGTGTTAGGAGGTGTGTTTATGTTTTCTAGTCTTGTAAAACTAGAGAAAAGCCTTTAATTTTATTACTTGTCTGGTTAAAACTAGTTATTAGTTTAATTTCCGTTCCCTGAGTTCGACACTCTAATTATTCAACTATACCACTAAAAGACAGGTTCACTGCCTTTGTGTGCTAAATTTTTATTTTTAGAGTAGGAATAAAACCAGTGCATTTTACACACATCAAGTTTTTGGTGTCGTTGCCGGGGAAGGGTTCAAAAATTAAATCTAATTCCTAGTTTTATCGATCCTTTGTGTGGGATTATCTCACACAAAGTTTTTTTTTAGTAATTTAGTAATTAGTTAAGTTTTAGTAATTTTTAGTTTTTAGTTGTTTTTATTTAATTTTATCTATTTTAGCTTCTTACACATTGAACTCGCCGAGTGCAGTCGACCCTACTCGGCGAGTCCACTGCTGATTGGTAGTAATTTTTTGATTTTCGTTTTGTTGCCTTCAACGTCCTTGCCTTTGTTTTTACTCAACGCGGATTCTGGGTCTTCAAAGGGGGAACCAAAGTAGTGTTAGATTCTCTGGTCATGAAAATCCTTCAACCCGAAAAGGAAAAACAAACACGTAAGAAGCCACCTTTGACCAGCTTTAAAACTGTTTTTGGGAAGAAGAAGAACAAAAAACCAGGAGAGACCAAAAAATTATTAAGAAGTCACCGTTGACTAGCTTGAAAAGTGTTTTCGGGAAGAAGAAGAAAAAGAAACCAGGAGAGACCAACAGTAGAAAGAGCGAAGAAAGTAAGTTAGAAGATATTGAAGACAACCCAAAAGAAGCTGAATTTGAATACGACTACGAAACTGAATACGAAGAGGAAAGCGATCAAGAAGGAGACTTGGACAACACAATGGCCAACATTGATGAAGTCCCCATGGGAGAATGGAAGAAGAGGATATGAGATGATACATGCCTGGGACTTGTGCAACCCGCAATTCCTGCAACTCCTACTTTGGAGCTTAAGGGTCACATACTTGCTCAACTCAAAGAGATCCCCTTCTACGGAAAAGACCATGAAGATGCTTATAAACACTTGGATGAATTTAATGATGTTGCTAATTATTTCAATGTTCCTAACGTGCCCCGTGAGACTCAGCTGCTTCACATGCTTCTGGTTACATTGAATGGTGTTGCAAAGGATTGGCTCAAGTCACTTCCCCCCAGATCCATCACTACATGGGCCAAGATGAAAGAAGAGTTTATTGATCAATTTTGCCCACCTTCCAAAATATCTAAGTTAAAGAAAGCCATAGCCGACTTTGAACAACAAGTTGGAGAATCACTTTATGAGGCTTGGGAAAGGTACAAAAGTCTACTAAGGAATTGCCTATATCATGATCTCAATAGTCAACAACAAGTATCCATTTTCTATGATGGAGTGAATGTTATAACAAGGAAATTACTTGACTCGCAAGGCCCACTCACAAAGAAAGCAACCCTGGTGATACAGCTGTTGGATTAGTGTCTAAGTCCATAACTATTTTGGTATGTACTTGACCCGATGGTGCATGGTCCTTTTGGGTTGCCTTCACCAAAGCAACTTGATAGGATGATTTATGGAGAGTAAGGATTAAATATGATTTATTAATATATTATGGGAATAATATATTAAAGGAGAAATCATATTGTTTAATTAATATTAGTCAATAATTAATTGGTAATTAGTTTTGTGACTAAAAGAGATTAATTAAACTTAAGGGACTAGAATTGTAATTATAAGATAATTGCAATTTGGGCCATGGATTGCCTTGTATTAAGGGATGGACGAATTCTAATGGGAAACCCATAAGGAAATCGTCCATGGGCTTAATAAAAGGAGTCTATGGGTTGCTTAGGGCTTAAGCATCCAAATTAGGGTTTCCTTGTTAGATAACCCTAATAGCCCAAGTATATAAAGACCCCTTAAGGCTCAAAAACGTGGCTAATGTTCTTGTAAGGGTTTACACACGTTTTTGGCAGCCTCCATCCTCTCTCCTCTTCATCCTCTTGCTTATGGTGTTTGTGAACCATTAGAGGAGTGACACTTGTGACTCTAAGCATTCCAAAGTCAATACAAGGGGAATTGGGATTGTTATTGCTACATAACAATCAAGGTATGATCTTAAACCTAATTACATGTTAATATGATTACTTGCATGCTAGAATTAGGGTTTATAGTCTTGGATTCAAAGCATGTACAATAGAGAAACCTAGATCCAAGCATTAGGGTTTGTATGAGCACATAGGATGTCTTATGACGAAAACCCATCAGTGGTATCAGAGCCTTGATTGGTTTCTATTGTATTGATGCATATTTGATCGTAATAAGCACTGAAAATCGATTTTTTTGAGTTTTGAAGGTTTGACTCGCCGAGTCACTTGGTGAACTCGCCGAGTCAGCTGATGTCAACGAGTCTAAGCCCGACTCGACGAGTCAAA
Source organism: Lactuca saligna (assembly GCF_052625555.1). Classification (NCBI taxonomy): domain Eukaryota; kingdom Viridiplantae; phylum Streptophyta; class Magnoliopsida; order Asterales; family Asteraceae; genus Lactuca; species Lactuca saligna. Next base: position 175,126,700 of record NC_136423.1, read on the forward strand.
GTGTCTGACAGCTCGTTTTCGCGATTTTCTTCCTGTTTTGGTTTTGGATAATTACCATAAACTCGTTTTTGTGATAAAATCCGAATTTTTCATTATTATGTGATTATCCTTACCTAAATAGAAGATAATTGTCAAAATTTAGATAATCACTTGTTTTATTAGATAAAGTTTGATTATTTGTAATTTAGATTTGAATTATCTTGTGAAATAGTTTCAATTTTCCCCTTTAGGTTTTATAGTTTAAATTTGAACCCAAAAGTTTTGAAGTTTTGAAATTTAAATAGTTAAAACCCTAATGTTTTGAAAAAGGTTTCAAAACTTGCCCTCAAGTTTTGGAATTTAAAAGTTGATTAAAAGTTTAATTAGAAATGTTAAATTCTAAAACTCTAGTAATGTTTTGAAAAGTTCAAATCACACCCTTATGGTTTTATTAATTAATTAAGGAGTATAATTAAAAGAGATTTAATAAATCCATAAAGGTTTAGGTTAACCATTTAATTGAATTAAAAGTGTAATTGTTAAAGTTAACCATATAGTATTTTAAAAGTATAAAATACACCCTATACTATATATAAGATTAAAAGTCTAACATTATATATATGTATGAGTAAAAGTCAGTCTTATCGTTAGTAGGCCTCATTCACGAAGCTGGTCTATAAGTGGTGTTTAAGGAAATTGCCAATAAAATGGCGATTGAATGGGTATCCACTCTTACCCACCGCACTCTTGACTAGTGGAGGGTCGTTAGCCGAACGGGTAGGATAGGACGAAACCTTCCATTATAAGTATAATGAAATACAAAGTAACTAAATGTTTTTCAAATTCCCAATCTTAGTTACTTAGGCAAAAGTGAATTGATGCAATTCCATGAAATTACACTTTGTGCCCTTGCGAATACGTTAGTGGAGCGTGTGTGGTTTACCGGCACACTAAATGGTTCTGAGCAAAGGTAGCAAAGGGTGACTCAATGTTTGTCATAGTTCGGTGGAGCGTGTGTGGTTTACCGGCACATCGAATAGGTGATTGTAACATGTGAGGGCACCATGTAGTTTGCATGGTTATTCACACCCGCTTTGTGATCCTCGACATCCCAGTCACAAACTAGAGGGGCATATCGAGATTTAAACATGCCATTGAAATGTTCAATGAATCTCAAAGGATCTAGGAGTTTTCATAGATTTAAAACTTAAATTTCTTTTTCGTTTTTCATGGTGGAAATTAGTGAATCGTCATTCACTTACCTTCAAATGTTCTGCAATTTGGGTTACGGCATCCCTATCCCGAGTTGTAGGATATTGTGTTGGGTCCTAGCCTTGGAATTTCATTTGGGTGATTTACCAAAGACTCAATCAATCAACTAACTTGAATTCGTTTTTCTCCCGATGTCAAAGTTCGACAACTATGGTCTTCTTAAATCCCGTGGAACAAGCATTCCACATGAAGATGATATTCCACGATTCGATCGAGGAACAAGAAATCATGCTTCACTTCCTCCTCCTCCTCCAATTATTCTCCCTAACCCACAAGATTGTAAAATTGAAAGGTTCAATATCACTCAAGCCCTTTTGGCAAGTAAACATAAAGAGGGCAAGTCGGTGTGTGCACACGTCTTAGGGATGAAGTCACACATTGATAGATTAAGAATGATGGGATCCGTTGTCGGTGAAGCGATGGCTGTTGATTGGGTTCTTCGGTCACTTCCTAACTCATATAGTGAGTTCGTAAGAGAGTACTATATGATGAACCGCGACGTGACTCTTATAGATCTCACCTATATGCTTATTGCTGCTGAATCAACAATGGTTTGGCGCAATAGAAAAGCAAAGTTGATTGGTGAATCCGCCTTCAAGACCTCTATGGATATAGACAATGGCAATGAAAGACATGCAATGATCAAAAAGTTTGATCATGAGGGAAAGGCGATGTCTGAGGTAGTTCCATGTGTTGTTCCAAAGGACTCAATTTGCTTTTATTGCCAAGAGAAGGGGCATTAGAGACAAAGTTGCCCTATTTACCTAAGAGATCTAAGAGATGGGAGAGTCAAAAGTATGACTACGCTTTAGGTAAGAATCCACTATCTAACTCCATTAAGTTCCTATTCATTGATTCTTAATACATGATGTGATAAGATTGCATTTGAATGTTTTGAAGGATCGGTGAAAAGAAAGGAAGCTTGATAAGAGAGCAAGATGAATCTAATCACAAGTGATGGATCTCGATCTCATGGACTTGAAGATTGGATTTTGAGCTTAGATAGTTATGATAGAGTTGTTAGAAATTTTCTTTTACATAGTTTTCAATAGATTTTGCATTGTAAGGACAAATGTTTTTCCGCTGCTTTTAATAAATAAAATAAATTTTGGTTTGTCTTATTTATTTGTTTACTTCCTTGCAATGAAATCGTTATGAAGATTGATGTTTGCATATTTCTACAACGAATGGATATGATTCTTAGTTATGTTATTTATGGAAATGTCAAGAATTTACCAAATAGGGAGAGTTTCTCATTGCCCAAGTTTCAATTGGATAGAAACTTGGAATCACGCAACTTGGTTGCATGATGACTGAGAAATTTCATATTTGGAAATTAGACTAATTCATTGACAAAGTGTCAAGTGAAGGACTAAGAGATCGAGTACACAAAGTTGTGTATTGATCGAGTTCACCATAAGAGTAACAAAGATATTCGTCATGATTTACTAAAGGCTTAGTAAATATGATTACACTTACAAGATTAAGTGTAATTTTGAATTGATTAAAGGGTTTAGATCAATAGCAAAACGAATAAGAAGAATCAAGTAGGCAGAAAGATAAGAGTTTCTCCATTCTAAGAAGAAGGGAGAGTAGCTTTTATGCTTTATGATAGGTCTTAATGATTAAGAACCATATCTCAATTGATCCTCTAAGTGAGTCTTGGTACAATTGTATGTCCAAGAAGAGGAATCAAAGATTGAAGAAATGGTCAAATCAAGAAGTCAATCATACTTCGTTCCAAAACAAGTCTTAAAGTCAAGATTGTGACATTGAGTGAATAGTATTAAGAAGGTTTATAACATTCATCAATTGTGGAAAATTGTGATGTCTTGGATAAGACAAAGACCAACTAGGACCAATTTATGAAGTGTTTTGATAAAAGCTACACTAACTCTTGAATATTTGGTTGTCAACAAATGTTTATTGACAAGAGAATCTTATATGTCAAGGAGTCAGTGGGAGTCTTAATGGTCTTGAAAGGTTTCAAGAACAAATCAAATAAACCTTATTGATCATCACTAGCACACGAGTTGAGGTTTACAACCTATCGTGAAGACATTATTTTGTTTCTGTGCCAATCCAATCGAGTTAATTATGCATGTGAGTCCTATGAGTTCTCATTTGAATGCATAAAAGGCAAGGACCTTGATCAATGGAAAGTACATTGATAGGAAAAGGTGAGCTGCTTAACTACTTGGAAGACGTGGTGGGCAGCTGTGCTACCATAAGGCAAGAAATCAAGATTAAGAAAGTTCGATCCATATGAGTTTGAATTTGTCGTAAACTTTGGTTTTAACAAATTCACATGGATAGGAACACATACACCGTTTAAATCTAAGTGTCTTAAGATTTCTCCTTCATGAAAATGATTGTGAGGAAATGCTTTCACTAAGAAAGATTTTAAAAGATAATGATTGTAAAATTGCATTCTCAAATTCAATCATGGTTACGGCATCCCTTTCCATAATTTGAATTGTGAGGTTTGGCAATTAGTCTTAATTGTTAAGACACACATATGAACTATCTAAGGCAAAAGTGTATAAGTTCAAGAAGCCTTGATAAAAGATTATCAAAGCACTAAGTATTAGAAACATGGACTTAAGAAATTCAATAGGTATTGTTTTTCTAAAAGTTAAGATGTTTATGAATACATGTCGAAGCTAGTGGGAGCATAAGTGTTATGTTTTATAATAATCATCATGATAGTTGGAGCATAAATGTTATGATTGTATGATTATTAAGGCACGTATTGCATAGTTGGCAATATTAATTATAGAAAACAAGAGTCATACTTTGCAAAGTTGTAAGAGTTGAAAGGTTGTTTTGCTATAATTAAGGGAGAGAATATTATGCTTCATTTCAAATCTAAAGGATTAGGTTGTGGAATGTTAATAAATTTAGTCAAAGGTACATAGTGTGTTCTTAAAATTTCGATTATGATTACGGCATTCCACTTCACAATTCGAATTTTGAGAACATAGAAAAATAAAACATTGTGCGTCGTGTCCCATACGCTTCGAGTATAGGATCCATTGCAAATGATTTAATGTTTGACCATTCTAAAATTTTCCAAGTGTCTAGTGCATTTAGAGGGAAAAGGGACTAGAATTGGTTTCGACTAAAATAATTAAACAACTATCAAAGGACAATCCAAAGTTCGACGAGGATTGGTCGCTTGTGAGTAGTTGTAAGTATAGTATTGGAAATTATGGAAATGTTTCCATATTGAATGGACAATATCGACCTAATTACGAATAGATAAGATTCTATTAAGAATGAGTTTTCATATGGAAAATATGGAAGCGTGTCCATATTGGGAAGTAAATATTGAAAATCTATGTCTAGATTAGAAACTTTTATGCAAAAGGATGTTCAAAGGAATGTACTTTGAGAGAGAGACATCATATCTAAGGAATTGTCTTGTAACAATCTACGTTAGAGGAATTTGTAATATCATTGGCAATAGTCTTTGAGACTTTAGTGCAGTGACATTACAAAAGGATCGTTGCATAAAGTGTTAGAATCTAGTGTATTCTATAAGTAACAAGAATTTGATATTCTTACACTTAAGAAAATGGATTTGGAGTTGTAAAATGAGAATGATTGGAAATGTGTTCAATCTGTCTATTTCACAAAAGTAAGAACCATAGGTAAACATTGTGTGCCTGCTAGGAGCATGGGACAAGTGTTGGAATTCAAGTAAGAAGTTGATTACCCGAAACGACAAATAATGAGTAATCGATATGGTGATAAATAAAACGTGTTTTGTTTATACTCAAAGGTTTGAGGCGATATGGGATTAGTATTATTCTTGTGTTTCACCTTGCATGTTTTGACTTCCAGAATAATTGAGTTTATTAAGAATAATCGAATTATTCAAACGGGCCACAGTCGTTCATATGTTGCAAGTAGATATGAATGAATACTATCGTGAATTGGTGTGTGGATTGTCCAGAAGAGTATTAGACATAAGCAAATGTTTGCTGCAACGTTCATGAGTGCTTATGAATATGATTTGAGCATTGGATTAAACCCACGCTCACTTGGATCACTATCTCGACTGATTAGTGAGACGATAACATCTTATATTCTTCAAACCGAGATGTGTGAGTTGTATCTTGCTAATCGGTTGGACATTGATAATATGTAAACGCACTAGTAACTTGGTGTTATAAAACATATTGTTGTGTGTGATTTGGTTAGTGAGTGCAAGCAAGCATTGTATCAAAGTTTATCCGTTCCTTTTATTCAAAGAATAAAAGCGATATCTTTGGGCCCCTCGATGGTTTAGTGATGACATACATAAATGCTCGGCCGGGCTAGGACTAATTTGATTTGTTCAGTTAGTCTGTCGTCATAAATCGGAAATCGAGAAGTAGTACAAAGAGAATGATTTGAAATCATATCTCATACGATATCTAGAATGGAGGAATATATGATCCCTTATCTAAGGACACGCGTATCTGATATGATCAGAGTTGACAGCGGCTTTGGAAAGCTACGATTGCAGATCGGGATCTGAAGTCATACGCAGAATAGTTGTTAGACTTATCCAAGTGGGAGACTGTTGGATTAGTGTCTAAGTCCATAACTATTTTGGTATGTACTTGACCCGATGGTGCATGGTCCTTTTGGGTTGCCTTCACCAAAGCAACTTGATAGGATGATTTATGGAGAGTAAGGATTAAATATGATTTATTAATATATTATGGGAATAATATATTAAAGGAGAAATCATATTGTTTAATTAATATTAGTCAATAATTAATTGGTAATTAGTTTTATGACTAAAAGAGATTAATTAAACTTAAGGGACTGGAATTGTAATTATAAGATAATTGCAATTTGGGCCATGGATTGCCTTGTATTAAGGGATGGACGAATTCTAATGGGAAACCCATAAGGAAATCGTCCATGGGCTTAATAAAAGGAGTCTATGGGTTGCTTAGGGCTTAAGCATCCAAATTAGGGTTTCCTTGTTAGATAACCCTAATAGCCCAAGTATATAAAGACCCCTTAAGGCTCAAAAACGTGGCTAATGTTCTTGTAAGGGTTTACTCACGTTTTTGGCAGCCTCCATCCTCTCTCCTCTTCATCCTCTTGCTTATGGTGTTTGTGAACCATTAGAGGAGTGACACTTGTGACTCTAAGCATTCCAAAGTCAATACAAGGGGAATTGGGATTGTTATTGCTACATAACAATCAAGGTATGATCTTAAACCTAATTACATGTTAATATGATTACTTGCATGCTAGAATTAGGGTTTATAGTCTTGGATTCAAAGCATGTACAATAGAGAAACCTAGATCCAAGCATTAGGGTTTGTATGAGCACATAGGATGTCTTATGACCAAAACCCATCAACAGCAACTAATTGAGGAATTCTCTAAGCATTCTAGGGAATACCACAACCCAAGGAATGATGTGACGAGGGGATCAGTTTATGCAGCTTCAGAAGATTTGTCGGCAGTTATGGCTATGTTGAAATCCATGGATACGGGGATGGATAAAATGGATCAAACAATACATGCTATTCGGGTGGGTTGTGAGAATTGCAATGGACCTCATCTTACTAGAGATTGTGACTTGGATGAGAATGGGAACAAGAAGGCGCAAGTATGCCTACTCTAGTGGTGACAAATATGATGATGATTGGCGAAAACCCAAGAAGGAATGGCTTCGTTATGATGAGTACAAGAAGGCTAAGGAGGAGAAATATAAACAAAAAGGAAGATGTTTTTACCAAAAGGAGGAGCCAGTGCAAGAAAGAAAACCAAGTTTGGAGGACATGCTTACTAAATTTGTAGCTGCTTCAGAAAAGAGACATAATGACCATGATGTTGCACTACAAGAGACAAGACCAATACTTAGAAATCAACAAGCATCTATCCACCACATTGAGACACAGCTGAGGGAACTTGCCCAACAAATTAATCAAAGATCACCGAGAGAACTTCCTAGTAACACCGAAAACAACCCACGAGACATGTATATAAATATTGTGACAACAAGGAGTGGGAAGATCATTACTCAGTGGCTCCCATTCAGAACGAAGATCCCAAGAAGTTACAAAAGGAGGATGTAGAAAACCCGAGCCAAAAGAAAAACCAGCTGAGCACAGACGCTACTCCCCGAGTTCACGATATGGTCTCGGCGAGTCCGCCTCCGGATCAGAAAAGTCCACCTCCTGCAAAGCCATATCAGCCTCCATTGCCATATCCAGCCAGAGCTAAGAAAGAAAAGAATGAAGAAGACTACCAGAAGTTTCTAGAACACATAAAGGCTCTTCAAATCAACATACCATTCATAGAAGCAGTTTCCCAAATGCCAAAATACACCAAATTTCTCAAGGAGCTTCTAACTAATAAAAGGAAGATGGAAGAAGTGAGTGAAGTGGTTCTCAATGAGAATTGCTCAGCTACCATGTTGAACAAACTGCCAAAGAAGAAGGGTGACCCGGGAAGCTTAACATTGCCTTGTCAATTTGGGAATTTGGCCACCATTCATGCTTTGGCTAATTCAGGAGCAAGTGTAAACCTCATGCCATATTCATTTTTCAAGAAACTAGATCTCCTGGAACCGAGGCCAATTCGAATGGTAATCCACTTAGCAAACAAAATGGTTACATTCCCACGAGGAATTTGTGAAGATCTTCTGGTAAAGGTGGATAAATTTGTGTTCCCCGTGGATTTTATAATTTTGGACATGGAAGCGGATCCTCAAGTCCCGATCATCCTTGGAAGACCTTTCCTTAACACCGCAAGCACTATAGTTGACATGCGAGATTCAAAACTTACTCTACGAGTGGGAGATGAATCAGTCACTTTCTGGGTTGATCAAGCCATGAAGCATGCAAGGAACCCTGATGACATGACATTTTCAATTGATATGTTGGATGAATTAATGGAGGAATGGAACAATGAAGAACCAAAAAAGTCCACCATCGCCTTTGATGAAGAACTTGATGCTGAAAGAGACCTACTGGAAATAGAGAGATTGCTGGAAGAAGCTGATTATAATGAACTAATAAAAAACCACGTAGCAGCCTACTTGTTGAGTAGACCCGTTCTACTTGCTTAGTCCATATGAAGAAATCAGAGATATCACGTATTTTGCCCAGGACTCGACGAGTCCCTTCACTGGACTCGACATGTTTACCATGCAAAACACGAGAATTGAGCTAAAATCGCTACCAGATCACTTGGAGTACGCATTCCTTGAAGACGGTCAACAAAAACCTATTATAATAGCTTCGGACTCTGAAAAAGAAGAATTAGTCCATGTCCTAAAGAAGAGAAAGAGTGCTATTGCATGGAGTATCACCGATATCAAGGGAATAAGCCCTGCTTATTGCTCTCACAAGATCAACCTGGAAGAAGAAGAAAAGCCGGTAGTGCAACACTAAAGAACATTGAACTCGAACATGCAAGAAGTGGTCAAGAAGGAAGTAGTCAATGTTTTAGATGCGGGAATCATTTATTCTGTTTCTAACAGTCCATGGGTTAGTCATGTACAAGTGGTATCCAAGAAAGGAGGGATGACGGAAATAACAAACGAGTAGAACGAGCTTATTCTGACCCGAATGGTAACCGGTTGGCAAGTGTGCATTGATTATCGAAAACTAAACGATGCCACTCGTAAAGACCATTTTCATTTACCTTTTATTGATCAAATGCTTGAAAGATTTTCCGACCATAACTACTATTGTTTCTTAGACGGATTTTTGGGTTACTTCTAAATACCCATAGACCAAATTGACCAAGAAAAGACTACTTTCACTTGCCCGAGCGGGGCTTTTTCCTATCGCCACATGCCCTTTGGGTCATGCAATGCACCTGCGACATTTCAAAGGTGCATGACGACCATATTCCATGACATGGTGGAAAAATTCATGGAACTATTTATGGACGATTTTTCTATTTTTGGATCTTCCTTCCATGATTGTCCTGCTAACCTTGATTTAATGCTTGCAAGATGTGAAAAAACCGATTTAGTCCTCAATTGGGAAAAATGTCACTTTATGGTTAAAGAGGGTATAGTCTTGGGCCACAAGGTATCCAAAGCAGGGATTTAGGTGGATCGGGCAAAAATAGATACAATTGCTAAATTACCTCCACCAACTAATATAAAGGGCATTAGAAGTTTTTTAGGTCACGCGGGTTTTTACCATCGTTTCATAAAAGATTTTTCTAAAATAACTACACCTATAACATAATTACTTTTAAAAGACGCACCATTTAATTTCACTAAAGAGGGTCAGGAGGCCTTTGAATTTTTGAAAGAAAAATTAACTAATGCCCCGATCATTATTGCCCCGAATTGGAACCAACCTTTTGAAATAATGTGTGACGCGAGCGACTCTGCATTAGGAGTTGTACTTGGCCAAAGGGTTGATAAGCACTTTCAACCCATTTATTATGCAAGCAATACTTTGAATCCGACCCAAGAAAATTACACCACAACTTAAAACGAATTACTAGCTGTGGTGTATGCTTTTGACAAATTCCCCCTTATCTTATTTTATGTAAAACCACTGTTTTTACTGACCACCCTGCTATTAAGTACTTGTTTGCCAAGCAATATGCAAAGCCAAGATTGATACGTTGTATTCTACTTTTACAAGAATTTGACATTGAAATACGCGATAAAAAGGGAATGGAGAATGTAGTTGCCGACCACTTACCAAGATTAGAAAACTCGCATTTGGATGCATTGGAACAGGATAAAATTGGAGATGACTTTCCAGACGAGTACATTTTAGTGACTACGGGGGAGGAGCCATGGTTTGCGGATATAGCTAATTATTTAGCTGCCAAATATATCCCAAAAGATTTTACTCGTCAACAAAAGAAGAAATTCTTTTCAGAAATAAAATACTACTTTTGGGACGAGCCATATCTTTTCTGAAGTTACACAGATAGAATCATAAGGAGACATGTATTTGGGAAGTAAAGCCGAGAAATTTTCGAGCATTGCCATAGCGGGCCCACCATTGGGCATCATGAAGCACATTACACGGCTAAGAAGATATTTGATATTGGGTTTTATTTGCCTACAATTTTTAAAGATGCTACCCAATATGTTAAAGAGTGTGATGCATGCCAAAGAGCGGGAAACATATCATCCCGAAACGAGATGCCACAACATAGTATTCAAGTGTGTGAAGTGTTTGATGTGTGGGGGATCGATTTCATGTGGACCATTTCCAATGTCAAAAGGGAACAAATATATTTTGGTGGTGGTTGATTATGTATCCAAATGGGTGGAGGCAGAAGCTTTACCAACTAATGATGCTCGGGAGGTGGTTCGCTTTCTAAAAAAGTTGTTCTCAAGATTTGGAGTTCCTAAAGCTCTTATTAGTAACCGAGGCACTCACTTTGCCAATGATCAATTAGAAAAAGTGTTATGAAAATATGTGGTGACCCATAAACTCTCTACATCTTACCATCCACAAACTAGTGGGCAAATTGAAGTGACGAATAGAGCATTAACAAGAATTTTGGAGAGATCGGTGGGTAGCAATCGGAAGGAATGGTCGGATAGATTAGATTATGCACTTTGGGCCTTCCGAACAACTTTCAAAACACCTATTGGTACTACACCATATAGGCTAGTTTATGGGAAACAATGTCATTTACCGGAAGAAATAGAGCAAAAGGCTTTAAAAATGTGCAATTTTGATGTAGCTGAACTTAGAACCAACAGGTTGATGCAATTAAATGCTCTTGAAGATCTTAGGAATGAGGCCTACACTAGCTCCTTGATTTACAAGGAAAAAAAATGGCATGACAAAAGAATCAAGGGTAATAAGGACTTTCACGAAGGGCGAAAAGTGTTGCTTTTTAATTCAAGTCTAAAACTCTTTCCATGAAAGCTAAAGTCGCGATGGGATGGTCCATTTATAGTAAAGAAAGTTTTTCCACATGGAGCTATCGAGTTACTATCAAAAGACACACTCCTTTCAAGGTTAATGGACATCGGGTAAAAAAATATGAACAATGAATCTCGAGGAATGAAGCACTTGAAGAAGGGCTACTGCGGTAAGGAGTCCAGCTAACGACTACTTAAAAAGAAGCACTTCCTGGTGGCAAACTGAGCTTAGAGTTTGCATTTCTTTTCCCTTTAATTTTTCTTTTTGTTTTTCACTTTTAGGATCTGTTTTTTTCAATATTCTTCTGAAATTATGCTTAATATGATTGCTTGAGGGCAAGCAATGCTCGAAGTGTGGGGTGGTGGCTTAATAAATCGAGTTTTTTTCAAACTGAATCATCTACTTGCCGAGTTCATACATTACTCGGTGAGTACTTGTTGAAATCCACGAAAATTTGCTAACTCGCGCATCTACTCAGCGAGTAGATATCCCTACTCGACGAGTTCATATTTTTAATTGAATTTTTTACAATATGTAAATAAGGGTTTCTTTTTACCCCAATCATTTTCATCAGTCGTCTCCCACGTTTGACTCGCCAAGCATTGTGTTTCCTCTCAAGAAAAACCTTTGAATTCTTTCTAAATCTTCGTCTACAAAGCAAAAGGTAAGATTTTTCCCTTGGATTCTTGCTAAAGGTATCAGCTTTAATAGTTTTGAGTATTTATCTTGCTAAAATTCAGATTTAGGGGATTACTCCGATTCTAGGGTTTTGATTTTAGGATAAATTAGGAGGATATGGACAAAATTTCTTGCGAACTTAGGCTTAAGGGACTTAGAACAGCAAACCTCAAAGAAAACATCTGTGATTTGTTGACCCAATATGGATTAAGAGAGGAATTGCCATTGCAGTTCATCCTACTCGCCGAATAGTTCATGAACTCGGCGAGTCCATGCTTTGTTGAATATGTTATGGTGAATTTTAATTATCTGGGTTTTTGTTTGTATTTTTATTGATGTTGTTTTGCAGATATCATGTCCAGAAGAGGCCAGAGCTCTCGAGGAGGAAGTTATGGAGACATTCCATGGCTTGCTTTCTCACAAATCACTTCAAGGTCGTAACAAGCTCGGGCGAAAAATAGATTGGAGGCATTGAAATAGAAAGAGATCTATCTCCCCAATGCAATAAATTGGGATTGGCTCAGTCAAACCAGGTTGGAAAAGGAGTTAACCCCTTATCTTGTGAAATCTTTTGAAGTGGAAGGCACAATAATAATATGTGATGGGTGGATGCAACTTTTTAAAATACAAGAACCCGTATTCACATAACTGTGTTGGGAATTCTTTACTACTATCTCATTTTGGGGTGGTAGTGAATATTATAACACAAACTTTCTTGCGAAAGGAGTTAACCCCTAAAATTCAGATTTAGGGGATTACTACGATTCTAGGGTTTTGATTTTAGGATAAATTAGGAGGATATTGACAAAATTTCTTGCGAACTTAGGCTTAAGGGACTTAGAACAGCAAACCTCAAAGAAAACATCTGTGATTTGTTGACCTAATATGGATTAAGAGAGGAATTGCCATTGCAGTTCATCCTACTCGCCGAATAGTTCATGAACTCGGCGAGTCCATGCTTTGTTGAATATGTTATGGTGAATTTTAATTATCTGGGTTTTTGTTTGTATTTTTATTGATGTTGTTTTGCAGATATCATGTCCAGAAGAGGCCAGAGCTCTCGAGGAGGAAGTTATGGAGACATTCCATGGCTTGCTTTCTCACAAATCACTTCAAGGTCGTAACAAGCTCGGGCGAAAAATAGATTGGAGGCATTGAAATAGAAAGAGATCTATCTCCCCAATGCAATAAATTGGGATTGGCTCAGTCAAACCAGGTTGGAAAAGGAGTTAACCCCTTATCTTGTGAAATCTTTTGAAGTGGAAGGCACAATAATAATATGTGATGGGTGGATGCAACTTTTTAAAATACAAGAACCCGTATTCACATAACTGTGTTGGGAATTCTTTACTACTATCTCATTTTGGGGTGGTAGTGAATATTATAACACAAACATTATCACTTTTTGCCTCGGAGGGAAGCTGCGCCAGTGCAGCATAGTAGAACTTGCCTGGAGGGTAGGTTTTCTATGACCAAAATGTCATTATGTAGGAGGATTTTGAAGCATTTCTAGAGCAATGCCACAAGGATCTTCCCGAGGAAGTTGTTGCCTCCACTTGGCTGAATAGTATTACGAATCGGGTTTATATTCCCTCTTATGCTCAATAAGGCCATATCCGTTCTCTGATCCATCGTCTCGTCCACTGCCTCATCGCTAGTACCATAAACATGAGGAAGGTTGATGACAAACTTCCTACTCTCGACATTTTCTATTTTTAGAGCATCATCACCCCGGACATTTTTTGCAACTTGCCTTATTGTTTGGCAAGATATCTTGCGGATAGAGCGGTAAAAGAGAAGATTACCTCCAAAATTAATGGGGGGTATGTTTTTGACAAGACTTGCAAGGTCATATGGTATTTTGGATATGCAAGAGGCAAGGGCATTAACAGTGATTTCTCCTTCTCCATTTAGCATTCCATTATTCCGGAGGGCAAGGATTGTGGAAAAATTTGGGGATTCTTTTGCAATTCCAAACGAAGACGAGGTGATGGTTCCCGAGGAGCCGGGAAGAAGAGTTCGGCATAGGAGGGAACGGGTCCGAGAAGACCCACCGGTTATCCCGGTGGAAGATGAGAATGAGGGTGGAATAACATGGAGTATAGGGGGTATTTGGATGATATTGGTCGAGGCATTAACTATAATAATGAGTCATTCAATTATCTCTTTCAACAAATGCACATTGCTCAATGAGCCTGGCCTGAATATCCATACATTATGAGTTGGGAGGAGCGTATGCAAAGGAGAAACAACCAAGCAAGTGGAAGTAGAGCAGGAGTAGAAGACATGGAAGAAGAAGATTGAATTTGTTTTTATTTCGTTTGTTTTGTGCTTAAACTTTGATGTACCCGAACCTTAATCAGGACTTTGTTCGTTTTCTTTCACTTGTGGTTACTTTGTTTTTTAGGTTTGAAGATTAGGGTGCATTTAGGAGTCTCATTGGTCAAGGCTAAAGTGAGGAATGGTGTAGACAAGAATGCCAAATGATACATTTAAGGTTGAGTCCGTTTAGAATGAGAGTGACAAAATTCATCATTATTGAAGAAAATAAAAGAAGAGTCACTGAAGTGTCCTGTTTCAACACTTCAGCCAAGGATAAACAATAGAAAAATCAATTTTTTGACTCAGCTACTACTCGCCGAGTTCGTGTGCACTTCCTCGATTTTCTGCTGGGGGGCAGTCTACTCGCCGAGTTCACGTTTGACTCGTCAAGTCCCTTAATGCTTCACTCTCAAGACCTGTTTTGGGCACATTCACCGCAACCTTTATCCATACTTTCGTAAAGATCCATTCATGGAAGGTTTTCGAGAAGCTTTGTCCTAAAAAATTAGAGCTATTTAGATGTTTACCATACGTGACATGATACCCGAGGCATGGATGACCTATTTCCATGTCTAAAGACATTTGAAGTTGGAGTTTTACATGAAGAATATCAACCTCGCGACTGCTATCCCAGGGGAGTTTGTTCCAATTCCCTCTTTAGACATGTGTTTTTCTTTTCATGCATAACATGAAATGGGGACGTTGCATAAATTAAGTGTGGGGTAGGGAGTTGGTAGCATTTTAGTCAATTTAGAATCCTAATCCTAATTTAGGCTTGATTTTTTTTCAAAATCTTGCATAAAACATTGATTAGGACTTAACATAGAAAACTATGGTAAAAGTAAGCAGGATTCCACGTTAGAATTATGTTGATGATTGCATGGAAACCCAAATGTTTAGATGAGCCTATATACATTCTAGTGCATTTGTGGCCTCCTTATTCTAGTGAAATCATGGGAAAAAAACACGACCTTGCTTAGTTTCAAGGATGCAATATGTTTAGCATCGTGTACCAAAAATGTATCCAGGAAAATTATTATCTTTAACCAATAAAGGTTGAAGTTGAGCGCCCCTTCTTAAGCATGTAGGGTTTTGAGTGGAAAAAAGTGAGTTACATGTTAAAAAAAAATAGAGAGAATTACAAGAAAAAGTTTGAAGAATTTTTGGAGTATCAAAGTCAAAGAATGTAGATCAAAGATAAAAAATTCTGAAGAAATTTAGATGTTGAAGATACTCAAAAATCAAAGATCAAATATCAAACAACTGAAGAATTCCAAAAGAGCTCCATAGTGGTATCAAAAATTGTAATTGTCTAGATTATGTATGCTTGGGTTGCTCAACCAAAAATACCTTGAGGTTAGGAGGTTTTCTGCGGATGGATATGGAGGGATGCATAAAATGAGCATTGTTCGGAAAAAGTGGGCGAATGTTTATGAGGATTCTGAGTATTTAGAGTATGGGGGTTCCTTAGGAAAATTTTAGACACAAATGCATGCATTGCGGTCTTGGCATAATGGATGGGTTCAATTGGAATTATCTTATCTGATTCTAGGGTGCTAAAGCTTGGTTTTGCTTGGGGGAAAGCAAAAGTCAAGTGTGGGGTATTTTGATATGTGCATATTTAGCCATGTGTTTAGTATAGCATTTTATCAATTATTGGCTAATTATTTGCATAATATGGACAAAAGGTACTTAATAATGTCTAAATTATATTTTCAGTCCAGAAGACATGCTTGGGAGAAAAAAGAAAGAAGGAGAAGCAATTAGAAGCTGGAGAATGAAGAAAGAAGAACAAACATGGAGCTACTCGGCGAGTCCAGAAGCTACTCAGCGAGTTCCATTGAATGTTCGCGAAGTAATGTCCAAAATCTTTGCCGTACATATATTTCTTAAAGGAAATCGGTGAGTTGGGCTCCTACTCACCGAGTTGACCCTGTTTTGAGATAATTATAAATAGAAGAAGTAATCCCGAATTGAGGAGTTTTTGGCTTCCTTGGAGAATAACCTACGACTGAAGAAACCCTTGGAGACCTGAAGAACCCTAATCTTTGATCCTTAGAAGAATCAAGGTGAATTAGGTTAAATCTTCCACTTAAATTAGAAGTGAATCATGTTTAGATCAATTAAATTTGTTTTTAGCTTCTCTTTGATTGTAATCATGAGTTGAATTTTCATAGTTTCTATTTAGGAAAGACTAATTTACTCATATGGTGTGATTTATACTTTGATTGATTGATTATTGGTGATTTTATTAAACTAAGTTTGTTAAAGAACCTTATGCATTAATTATAACTATTTTCTGTTAATTGGAAGACAATCAGGCTGCATGAACATCTCTTAATTGTTAACCTTATATGATTTATATGAACACTTCATTATATGCCTAGGATTAATGAATATGAAACTACGATTAATTAGAGAATGGGTAAACTAATGTGTGAGCTTGTTTGGTAAACCAACAAACAAGAGGTTAGCTGAACTACCAATTTGATTAACCAATTACAAATTTTATTTAATCCAAATAATTGAACTAGGGAGTTAATTAGTTTAAACACTTGATCACTTCTTGAATTGATTAATTTCCTAAGGGTTGGTAATAGTGAATGCGAATTTAATCACTATGGTTGGTAACCAATAATAATCAACATATTACATTATCATAAAATTAACCATAGGAGTGAATTGGTTGGACCTAAACAAACCCTTTTATTAAATTTGGTTAATTTTTACTTGTTGTAGTTGTTTAGTTAATTATGTGTTAGGAGGTGTGTTTAAGTTGTCTAGTCTTGTAAACACTTTAGAGAAAACACTTTACTTTTATTACTTGTCTAGTTAAAATTAGTTATTAGTTTAATATCTGTTCCCTGAGTTCGACACCCTACTTATTCAACCATACCACTAAAAGACAGGTTCACTGCCTTTGTGTGCTAAATTTATATTTTTAGAGTAGGAATAAAACCAATGCATTTTACACACATCACTATACAAGACCCTAGCGGGAGAGTGCTCACAGTGTACGAAGAGGGTACTAGGATCGGATCAGCTTATTGCTCTGCCGCTCGAGCGAGGCAGAGTTTCCAGCAGGGTTGTATGGGTTTCTTGGCGTATGTCATGGATACGCTGGTTGGTGGTGATAGACCAAGTTCTGCATCAGAGGTGCTGATAGTATGTGAGTTCGTAGATGTTTTTCTCGAGGAGTTGCCGGGTGTGCCTCCTAAGAGGAAAGTGGAGTTTCGGATTGAGCTAATGTCGGGTGCGGCACGGATAGCCAAGGAACCCTATCACTTTGCACCACCAGAGATGTAGGAGTTGTCCTCACAGCTTCAGGAGCTGCTGGGGAAGGGGTTTATTCGGCCGACTAGCTCGCCGTGGGGAGCGCCGATCATTTTTGTTAAGAAAAAGGATGACTCACACTGGATGTGCATTGATTACCAGGAGTTGAACAAGTTAACGGTCAAGAACCGTTACCCCTTACCGAGGATCGATGATCTTTTTGATCAGTTGCACGGATCATCTTGGTTCTCCAAGACTGATTTGAGGTCTGGATATCACCAAATGAGAGTGCGTGATGAGGTTATCCAGAAGATAGCGTTCAAGACTCGTTATGGGCATTACGAGTCCGTGGTGATGCCTTTTGGGCTCACCAATGCATCGGCAGCATGCATGGATCTCATGAACAGGGTGTGCAGACCGATTTTGGATCGCTTGGTGATCGTGTTTAGTGATGATATATTGGTGTATTCGAGATCCAGAGAGCAGCATGAGGAGCATTTGAGGGAGATCCTTAGAGTTCTGAGATCGGAGAGACTGTACGCCAAATTCTCCAAGTGTGCTTTCTGGTTACGAGAGGTCCAGTTCTTAGGGCATCTCGTCAACCAGAAGGGGATATTGGTCGACCTGGCAGAGATTGAGGCTGTGATGAGTTGGGAGGTGCCGAGGTCCCCCACCGAGATTAGGAGGTTTCTTGGGTTGGCTGGCTATTACCAAAGGTTTATCAGAGATTTGTCCAAAATTGTTGTTCCTCTCACCAGGTTGACTCGGAAGGGTGTGGCTTTTAGTTGGGGTCCTGAGCAGTAGGCCTCATTCGAGACACTTTGCCAGAGATCATGCTAAGCCCCAGTGTTGGCCCTTCCAGAGGGGATAGAAGATTTTGTGGCATATTGCGACGCATCGATATCAGGGTTCGGTGCGGTGCTGATACAGAGAGAGTACATGATAGCATATGCATCGAGGCACTGAAGCCTCATGAGATGAGGTATCCCACTCATGATTTAGAGCTAGGGGCAGTGACTTTTCCCTCAAGATCTGGCATCACTATTTGTATGGGGTTCGGTGTACTATATACATGGACCACAAGAGTTTAACGTATTTGATGGATCAGCCCAACCTGAATATGTGCCATAGGAGATGGTTGGATATGGTAAAGGATTACTATTGTGAGATCGTGTATCACCCAGGAAAAGCTAATGTTGTAGCTGATGCTCTGAGCCGTAGGGTAGAGAGTGCCCCGATTCGAGACATTTGTATGCGGTTGACAGTCATGACACCAATGTTAAACACCATTCGGGAAGCCCAGGCAGATGCTGTATTACCAGAGAACCGTAAGAGACAGCATGTGATTGGGCAGATACCTGAGTTTGTTACCGATAGCGGAGGGCATTTGACCTTTCAGGGTCGGATTTGGGTGCAGTTTGGAGGTGGGGCACATACTATTTTCATGAAGGAGGAGCATAGATCGATGTTCTTGATCCATCCCAGGGCCACTAAGATGTATCTAGACCTGAAGAGAGATTACTGGTGGCCCTGTATGAAGAAGGATGTAGCATGGTTTGTTAAGAGGTGCTTGACCTGTCGCAGGGTTAAGGCCGAGAACCAGCTACCACATGGCAAGTTGCAGCCACTTGAGGTTCCCCAGTGGAAGTGGGAACAAATTTCTATGGATTTCATCACCAAATTGTCGAGGACCACGAGGGGTGTCGATGCAATTTGGGTGATCGTTGAACGACTGTCGAAGAGTGCTCACTTTCTTGCTATTAGTGAGAGCTCTTTTGTAAAGAGGCTGGCAGAGTTTATGTGAGGGAGGTGGTATCGCGGCATGGAGTACCGATCTCGATTGTGTCAGATGAAGATGTACGTTTCACTTCCAGGTTCTAGAAGAAGTTCCATGAGGAGTTGGGTACGAGGCTGCATTTAAGTGAGCGGACGATTCAGACGCTCAACGATATGCTTCGGGAATGTGTGCTGGATTTTAGAGGAAGTTAGGACACATATTTTCCATTGGCTGAGTTCTCAAATAACAACAGCCACCATTCAAGTATTGGTATGCCTCCCTTCGAGTTGTTGTATGGGATGAGGTTTCAGACTCCCATCTACTGGGGAGAGGAAGGACAGCGAGTGATGGGTAGCACCGAGATAGTGCTTCAGACGATCGAGTAGATACAGCAGGTTAGGCAGAGATTGTTGACACTCAGAAACGCTAGAAGAGTTATGCGGATAGGCGACAATCCGAGCTTGATTTTCAGGTGGGAGACTTCGTACTCCTGAAGGTATCTCCTTGGAAAGGATTGATTAGATTCTGAAAGAGGGGAAAGTTAGGTCCCCAGTACACTTGACCATTCGGGGTGACCACGAGGGTGGGCTGGGTAGAATATCCTTTAGAGCTAACCTCAGAGTTGAGCCAAATACATAATACCATCAACGTGTCCCAGTTGAGGAAGTGTATCGCTGATGCGACGGTAGTGGTGCCACTAGAGCACATTAAGGTGGATGCGAGCCCGAATTATCCTGCGAGGCCAATCGCGATTGTGGATCGAAAGATTAAGGTTTTGGGGAACAAGGAGGTGCCCCTGGTTCAGGTCTAGTGGAAACATTGGAGAGAGTCGAAGCTGACCTGGGAGCCGGAGTGGGAGATGCGGAAGCAGCATCCAGGGTTGCTTGTGGCATGAGACTTCGTGGGCAAAGTCTGGTTCTAATAGGGGAGAATTGTAACATCCCGATATACAGGTATAATCTTCTAAACCTTATTCCTTTCAAGTTGTCAAGATTAATCCCTAAAGGAAAACTTTAGCCATTTAGTATGTTGGGCGTACTAAAGAGTACGTTGCGCGTACTCATGCGCTTAGTTTAAACGTGGACTCGCCCAGGTACGTTCGGCATACCTAGGGTTACGCTGGGCGCAACGGGCACAAATGTATAGCCTAATTATGACTTGAGCCCTATATAAAGAAAGATAAGGCCTTATCCTCAGCCACCATTTGAGAGAGTGAAACCCTAAGAGAGAGCTAACCTTCGTCCGAAGCCTGTATGTGTGTGTGTGTGTGTGTTTTTAATCTTGAAGTTCCTTTTTGTGTTGTGAAGAAGAAGAGAGGACCTTTGTGGAGGCTAGTCCTGGAGTAAAAGCTTTCGATCTAGGCTTTTCAAAGGAGAGGACATCACTTGGAGGTAAAAAGCTCAGAATTTTCTTCTTCATTTTGGATTTGTGTCTTATGGGCCATTTTTAGGGTTTAAGTCCCAAAGGTGAAGACTTTATGATAAAAGTGACTCCATGGACCTAGATCTGTCCCATTTCATTGTTATACGTGTCCTAGATCCATAAAAATCCAATCTTGGTCGTCATTATAGAGTCATGCATGAGTTATGGTCTAAATGTATAAGGGGGATAAGAAGTGGAAGGAGTTATAACCTTTTTAGCCATGCTAAGGCTTAAAGGTTTCGAATTTATTGCTTAAGTGGCATTAGAAATCTTAGATCTGGAGTTTGAGATTAGGTCTTAATGGGTTCAGACCGAAAATGAAGGAAATGTTAAATTGGGACTTACACTGGACGTAATCCCAGTACGCCCCATGTAGAGGGTCGAGTCCCTCGATTTTGTTTAATCGAGGCATGCCCAGCATACACGAGTTGGTACGCCCCGCGTACTGCCTGATGTTGAAATATTGTTTGCTTTTAGGGTTTTGGTGAACATTTGGACTTTTGGGTCAAGGAGGGGTAAAATGGTCTTTTACGCTTCTAAGGAATATTAGGAAGGGATTTAATCTAGCCTTTGAGAGCCATTATTTATTTGAAGATATTGTTATGTGATTAGACAGGGGCTAGATCAGGATATACGTGTTCGAGATTATAAGAGATATCCGAGGTGAGACTTCTCACTATACTTTACCTAGGGTGGTAATTAGAGTTATGTGACAAGGTATCTTGTATGCTTTTGTATGATGCGATTTCTATGTGATTTGTGCTATGTATGATTGAGAGTTCACAAACTTAGGATCAAAACGTCCATAGAGTTAGGACCAAAGGGTCCGCAGAGTTATGGGACTGGAGGGTCCCACTGAGATACCAGAAGGTCATACAGAGTTAAAGCATCAAGTGGCTAATATGTGTTGTATATGGTATTTTGGGGAACTTACTAAGAATTATGCTTACAGTGTTATGTGTTATGTGTTTCAGGTACCAGTGAGGATCGCAGGAAGGCAGCGACATGATCCGTACACACTCATGGAGTTTATGTTTTGAGATTCTGGTATATGTTTTGTTATGATAATTTAGGATACATTATGTTTTGATATTATCTTATGAATGAATGTATGTTTTAAAAATGAAAAATTGTTTCGAAAATTCACGTTTTTACAAATGTATTGGTGAACTGAGCAAAGTAGCAACATTTTCATCACCTTTTCTTGTTGTTGGACCCGTGTAAGTATCAAAGATCCAAACTTTATTGCATATCATGGGTAGATCTAGCATTTCGTACACTTTCCTTCATGTTAAGCGTGCTTGAGTATAGTAAATCCATATATTTAGCAACTTTATGGATTTTAAGAGTACTTTGATCATCATATTGTTCAAATCCAAAATTAGGTGAGGTTTAAGAGGCATACATGAGAAATAGAAGCATATTTCTTCACTTTTGACGTAGAAAGTATTGGATCATGCATGGTGCAAGATTGGTCATAAAGGAGACATTTTAATAGAATTTAAGAATCCCCTTTTAACTTATGGATGAGATGGATTTGAGGACTTAATGGAACAAGGACTTAAAGTGGTGACTTTTAGTTTCAGATGGTGCTCACGACATGAGACATACGATCTCATGACATAAGATTTAAATAACCCCATTTTCAGTTAAGATCCTTATAGCTCACGACATGAGAGTGGGTGCTCACATCATGATGTCAGCTCAGGTGACCTCATTGATTAAGTTGGCTAGGTTAGAACAAGTCGAGTTTGAATCAGACCGAGTGGAATATCATGATGTGACCAAGGTTTGGTCTCAACGTGATGATGGATATTTGACATGAAGGTTTGTTGACGTTGACCAAGGTTTTATCTACGTTTACACTAAGGATATTTTGGATTATGTTTGAGAATTGGTCATTGTTGATGGATATGTGACGGGTAGAGCGGAGATTAGAAGGTGGGACCTTATCAGCTATTGTTCAGATTGAGAGGTGAGTTCATCACTGTTCTTGTGGGTTAAGGGTATCAATTTCGGTCCCTTTAGTGATGTATCTTGGTATATAGGATGATGCTATACAATAGTGATCTGTAAATTTGTCGGCTAGTCTGTTAACTGGTGATATGATAAACTATTGTTGAAAATATGTTATTTAGTGATGTATCTTGGCATATAGGACGATGTTATACCCGTTATGTATTGGGCAAGCTACCCTAAAGGTTGTGGGTCGGGGAATTCCATCCAAAAAGTTGTCGACTAGGGCTAATAAAACAGTAGGTTGTGGATCGGTTATCTATTTGATCATATGTTTTTATGGAGGTACTTTCGAGGAAATCAGTAAGCTTTGGATTATAGTGTTTAGTTTCTGGTTTTAGATAGTTTAGAGGATCATGGAAAGGTGAAGGCGTGAGCATACAAATCATCTTGTTTTGTAACTAGATCTTGGGAAAAATCGAAATTGCAATAATACTTTTAAAACAATGACTATTTTGTAAACAATGGTGACGAATGGTTGATTTTTGAAAATTTTAATTTATTTTGATTTCTGAGTGTTACAAAATTGTTTATAAGTATAATGATAAAGCAAAGGAAGAGAAAAAAAGATTCAAAACGAATTGGGAGAAAAGATTCAAAATTGAAATAAAACAATGAGATTTGTGAAAGTTTTAAGGAACTTTATTCACGTGACGCCGATTAAACTTACTTGATGCAGACTTCACAACTTTTATAGTTTGGATCTTTTAGAAAGAAGGTTGTAGAGTCAATTAATGAAGTTGCGGAAAGTTTTAATAATTTGGTAAGAAGACTGATGAAATACAATTTAAAAAGAGTGCTGATGAAACGTACCAAATTTATAACCAAAATTTCAGTTTTGTATTAATAAAACCATCAACCAACATGTTTGCAAAAACCATAAAGGAAGTCAACGTATGTTAACAGTCATTTAGAAATACATTAGAGTCAAACAAGATGGTTTAATAAAACCATCTCGAGTGCTTCCACTTTGAACCGGAATTACCTGAAATATAAACTGAAAACCGTAAGCACAAACCTTAGTTAGTTTTCCCCCAAATTACCACATACCAAGAAAAAAATGGACCCTGGCCGACCTCCATCAGCCCCACCCGGTATAGATCTATCAGTAACATGTGATGGGCCCCTCCTAACACACTCAACAGGCTTCGCTTAACAGCATGCCACGCCCGTCATACATATTAACACATTCAGTACATGCAAGAGATACACAGATAAGTGTAACGCTATGCTCTGAATTGATGCTTATTTTGAGCCGGTGGCTCGAAGGTCGGTCATTATAAGGATTAAGACCCTTGGGAAGGTATGATCTAGGCTATTTTGGGTGCGGGTGATGTATTAGAAGTGATCCGGGTGTTCGGTTCATGTTTTGGACCCTAGGGGTATTTCAGTTAAATGGCAGTTCTGGATTTTGTGGAAAATGGATTTTTTTTTGGAAGGTCTCATGAAAGGTTTGAGTTGTTATAAGTGTAGGGATTCTCTTCAATATAAGGATCGCCAGAATCGGTCTTATAACGAAGAAGTTATGGCCTTTGCAACTTTCGTGGTTTTCAGGCTTAGCCGAGTACACGGGGTTTACTCAAAGTGTATGCAGGGAATACTATCAATGAAGGTAGTAGGCTGGGCGTACTTTGTAGTACGTTGGGTGTACTGACCAGGAGGGTCATCAATGTTCCCCAAAGTACGTTGGGCGTACTCCAGACAGATCAAAACCCTAATTTAGGATCTTGGATCCTATTTAAACTCCTTATCTCATAGCCTAACCCTAACATCTTCAACCTCCACCCCTCTAAACCCTAGAAATCCTCTTATACCATTCATGATGGCATTTTGAGCTTATGGATTCGATTTTTGGAGTGTTTGGCCCATTTTTCAAGAAGGTGGAGTTAGATGCAAAGGTGGAGATCAAGAAGAAGCTTATGGATCTGGTGTTTGTGACTCATTTTCAGCTTGATGAAGGTATAAAGCTCTGAACTTGAACATTCAATGCTTAGATTTATTATGTGGAGTTTTTGGATCTTTTTGGTCCCAAGAATGGACCTTTATGGTTCTAAATCCGTTTTTAGTCTTACGGTTGCCACCCTTGGTGCTAACTAAGTCCCTAAGGAAGAAAGTTGTCGTCTTTGAGGTCTTAATTGATTCATGCAAGAGTTATGGTCATTTTCATGGAAGTAGATTGTTATACTTTGATTTTGGGTTCATGTGGGTCATATAAGTCACCAAGTCAGTGAATTTCTGGATTAAGACGTTAAGTAGAGCTCAGTCGTTTATACGTTGGGCGTACAATGTAGTACGCTATGCGTACAACCCTTTTGTCTAGTACGCTAAGCGTACAGAAGATTTACGTTGGGCATATGCTCTCAGGAGGTCTTGGGCCTTTATGGACTTCAGACCTTTAAGCCCTAAAGGTTTTGCGCCTATATTTGTTGACAGTAGGCTCTAAATGCATCTTTGGGCCAATAATGGAATAGTTGGCCCTATTAGGCCTTGTGGCCCAATATACAAATGAACTTCACATTATAGGCCTCGGTTTGTGCCAATTCTTGGACTAGGTTGTTATGGGCCTTCGTGTGCCAATTGGGTCAGGATTATTGACTAACGAGAATATTGGGCTTTAGTATAAGGTACATTAGAAAGGTTTGGGCCCAATTAGGAAAATTGGGCCATTAATGGTTTTATGAACATTATGATGTTGGGATTTTGTTGTGGGTTTAGGCCTTAGTTGTGGATCATATTGGGCCAGGGGTAAAATGGTCATTCTACCCTATACGTGGATTAAGGATTATGGTATGGAGCCCAATTGCTAATTTGGGTATATTGATTGGTAGTGGTAGCTTGGGAAGCTGGCGGGGCAGCAGCTAAGGATTTCTTCAGGAAACTTCTACATTCGAGGTGAGTCTTCTCACCGTACCAATGGGTCTAAGGCACCAAGGCCGACCCATATTATGGTATGTGGTATGATAGCTAGCTTTATGCTAGGTGGTATGCTAGTAATTATATGATGTGTGGATGCTAGTTGTCTTTGTGATACTTTGATGGAAGACCCCGGGGAGACCTCGTAGCATTGGGTGTAAGACAATGTGGGGTAGCCCATGGCAGTCCTAGTTAAAGACCATGTGGGGTAGCCAATGACATTGGATGTAAGACCATGTGGAGTAACCCATGGCATTGGATGTAAGACCATGTGGGGTAACCCATGGCAGTCGTAAGTAAAGACCATGTCGGATAGCCTATGGAATTGTATGTAAGACCATGTGGGGTAGCCCATGGTAGTCCTAGGAAAAGACCATGTACGGTAGCCCATGGAATCCTTATAAGTTTTTGCATGCATGGCTTTTATGTTATATGTAGCTTTTATAACTAGCCAGAAATGTGGTTCATGTAGCTTTTATAGAAACAGGATATGTGATATGTGGTTTGTGTGTATGGTATGCTTTGGGAAACTCTCTTAGCTTCGTGCATAAAGGTTTTGTTTATGGTTTCCGGTATCATCGTTTTGGAAAGGAAATGCTCGGATTGATCATAGTACACACACCTATGATTTCCGCGATGAATGATTTTGGGATGAGCTCTGATAAATGTTTTAATTAATGATGATTTTGAAATGTTTAATATAAACGGTATCAATGTTTTAGCTATATTAAAAATGAAATTTTTACCCTTGATTTTTGGGTCGTTACAACTTGGTATCAGAGCCTTGGTTTGAGGGATTCGGACATACTTCCAGGTGAGTCTGGAGTCAAACTGAGGATCTGTAAACTTTTCAAAAGAAAAATGTTTTCAAGTATAGAATTTCTAAGAAAAAAAGGGTGTGGTGCATGAAATCGGTCGAGCTCAAGTTAGTTTCCCCAGAATACCCACATTTGTTATCTCTTATGATTTGATTATGAATATGTGAATCGCATGCTAGTTAGGGATAGGGGAGATGTATGTATATGTTTTATGAGCTGGTAGACTTGCTTGCTAGTGTTGAGTAGTTAGCAATAGGTTGGCCTGATATGTGGTGCTTGTAGCAATGAGGATATTGGATGTCATCCTAGAATGAAAATGGTAATTGGTATTTGTAACTGCAATGTGTATGTTTTGAAAATTGTATAAAATTAGGATCTTATAGCCTTAGAATGATTGACTTGGCCTTATTTCTTGTTCCTCATCTAGTTGTTGTCCTAGGGTAGGGTATAAATTTCGACAGTCTATTAGATCCCGTTTTCTGTATATTTTGCATGCATAAGGTAGCCGACAGCGACGATGGATAGATGTGGACAACATGGGTTGTGGTATGTAGAATGAATGGCTGATGATAGCTTCACATGTTGGAGACTAACCTAGGGAGAGCCTAGGATGAGATTAGTGATAGGTGTTACCTACTAGTGGATTAGATGTGAGGATAAACTGATGTGTCTAGTGTATGCTTGTTAGATTTACCGATTACCTAAATGCTACTTGCTTTGTGCTTTGTAGGACTCTTATTAATGTGAGTTAGCTATTAAGTGATTATGCTAAGTCATGTGTAGCACATAATGGATAATCTCAAAGTGATGGACTTGACCTTATTGCACAGCTCTTGTATGAGTCCAACCGTTCTAGGGATGGGTCTTTTGCTTGAAGGATTATCTGATATCTGCTACATGTGGCTATATTCTTGAGGTAGCTAGTTGACATTCATGGGAATCTTTTAGCAGTTGAGGGCAGGGTGAGGTTAGGAACTTAGGAAACCCTAGGATATGATCTAGTGAGCTTAGTGGGGCAGTTCAGCGAAGTTGGGAACCTAGGTGGAGCGTAGGAGGTGCTACGGTAGAGATCATCCTGCTGTTTAGTAGACATTTAGTGCAATGGTGGAGTAAGTGACTTGGAGGATTCGAGATGATTGTTGAGGAAAGTATGGATAGTTGTGCAAGGTAGTATTGGGCCTGTACTACTGAATCGGTGAGAGTCTTGGAGAATCTAAGAAGCTTATGGGAAGGAGAATTTGTGGTTATGCCTTGATCATGGGAATAGCTGCTTTGCAGAATGAGGATGAGCATGCATGGGTAGAATTAGGATTTCGTCCCAGCTCCGGTGGTGAGCCAATTAGTGGAAGGACTGCTAGGATTTCGAGTTCACCTTGGTTATCTTGTATCAGGTGGCAGGGTTGATTGTGCGATTTATTGCGCTTCGGGATTTGAAGCTATCTCTTGGAAATAGTTTATAGTCGGTTTAGAGTAGAGATTTCTCCAGCTATTGTAGTTCAGTCATTGGCGATTGAGCTGGTGACTGTGTCAGGGTGCAAGACCCTGAACGATATGGATCTTAGAACCATGGACAAAATATTGATTAGGAGTACCTTAATGAGAGGGGTTCAGGTCATGTGAATTTATTGGAGGGTCTCGGTGGAGACCTAAGAGTCTGGATCAGCTTGTGAGAAGCCAGCAGGGTCGGATCTAGTGCAACACTTGCAGAAACTACGCGATGAAGTTTCGTTCCAAGTGTTTTGATTGTTATTGAGATCGGCATGAGGTGTTACATCATGTTCTCAGGGTAGTCGAGGTATCACAGGAGGAGGTGGTCAGGATTCCTTCAGATGTTTGTGAATATGCTATCTTCGGCCATTTTCGATGGATATTGGGTAATTGTATGACTTGGGAATTATGATAAGTTGGATCTCGGGTCGGTTTTCTGCTATTTTCTGGGTTAGCAAGGGTTGTCAGATGCCATTCCGCATGCTGAGGAATCTTTGAGAGATCTTCAGATGGATGTATCTTGCGGAGCGGATTCTGTGTGTATCGTGATTACTTCGAGTCGTTGTTATAATTTGATCACTGATCTGGGTTGCTACATATATAGAAGGTTTGGCCACGTCTTCAGGGATTGCCTATAGGGATTAAGCCCGCTATATTTTCGTTGTGTTTAGGTGGACGGCAAGGAGGTCGACTTTCTGACGGTCAAGGAGGAGCAATGAGTGCACCTGCTCCAGTCATTTTAGGGTGTGGTCCAAGGGCTTAAGCGTGGGAGTTATGACTAGTTTTCAGTAGCCTTGATATTTATGTTTGGGAGAGCCATTGGGATTGTCGTGGGAAGACAGAGTTATCGCTGAGGTTTTGGTTAGATTATCCATTAGTTGGACTCCGAGATCTGAGCGTGATGTCACATTTAAGCTTTTGAAATCATTGATGTAGATGGGATACAAGAAGTGTTAGCTGGATTTCAGGTAGCATGCTATTTGAGTAGGGTTATTCATGGTGTTCTAGCTATGGTATGCACCAGTCTTCAACAAGGTAAACATTGGAATGTAATGACGATTAGGAATCCTTTAGTTCTTGTGTGCCGAGCGGACTTAGTTGAATCTAAGTGGGGGAGAACCGTCCAAGTATCCAGGACAGAAGCAAGGGTGAAAGTGATGTAAGACAATGGGGTAGCCATAACATTCACTAATGGTCAGTTAGGGTATCGTGTTGTAAGACTGCGGGGGAGTCGTAGCATTCACTAGCAGTAGAGAGTGTTGTTAGACTGCGTGGGTGTCGTAGTGTTCAAAGATTCTTATGGTCGAGCAGTGCATGTTTCTGTAGGGCTATGACTGGGTAGCCCTATTATTGGATCTCATAAGAACCTGGTGGTTGGACCGAGTGCGAGACTGGAAGTCTCAGGGAATCGACTAAGGGTATTTATTAATCGGTCAAGTAAAGGATGACGGGAAGTCATGGTACATTAAGAAAATGACGATTCAAGGATCTTTGGATAGGAACGAAGTAAGAATATGGATTATTATAAGAACCCAAATAGGAATTCGAGCGGGGTTTTGTTTCAGTGAGTTAGGATGTGGGGAATCTATATGCCAAGGGCATTGACGATAGAATTCCAGGGTGGTGATTGGGTTGGTTTCATGGTAGTTTAATTCGTTATGATGCGTATTGGGTGGCTCTATCTGTGATATAGCCATGACATGTCGGAATCAAGAAACGATGGGTCGAAGGAGGCTAGGTATGATTTGAGGCTACAACTATTCTGTTAGTATTTCCCTTTTTGTGTCGGATTCAGTGGCAACAGGTTTTCAGCCTATCTTGTCGGAGGTCGCAGGAGGTCTGTTGAGTGTGCTTTTGGCTCAACAATTGAGTATGTTTGCGGTGTTCCGAACTTGTAACGCCTGTGTTTCTGGCTTCCCATTTTTAGCAATGTAATAGTCTAGGTTAACCTTTGTAACTCAACTTGAAATAATAAGAATGTATTATTTGTGAATTATGTGATTTATGTGTTTATTTTCTTGATTTTTATAATTTAATGAATTAAGAATGAAATAAGTGTCAAAATTAAAGTGTGAGATACGCCCGATATCTTTGCATAAAGTTGTAGTGGTCGAAACAAGGATTTCGGAGATATAAGGAATGCCAAAATCCGAGTTATAACGAAGAAGTTATGACATGTCGAAGTTTCGAGACAGAACCGGCACGACGCCAAGTGACGTAAAATATGAATTTAAGATAGAACGATATTTAGCCTTAGCGATCTAAACGAAAGTCGTAGATTTCGTTAAACCGAGAGCGTGCATAAAAGGAACGCCCAAATCTGACTTCGTATGAGGAAGTTATGATTTTCTGAAGTTTCGACGTGGCAGTATGCAGCCCGAATACTCGATTTGAGATCGAGCGGCTTTTAGCTGAAACAATCTAAATGAGAATCGAAGATCTTGTTGTTAGTAGCGAAGCAATGAAAAGTTAGGCGAGAACGGACGTCAGACGAAGAAGTTATGAATTTATAACGAAGTTTTTCTATCCCGGCCTTCTAAAAATAAATAATAAAAATAAAAGTGAAAATTAGCCGACGGAGTCTAAATGAAAGTTGTAGAGTACGGTCTGACCTTCGCGTGGATATAATGAACGTCGAAAACAGAGCTCGTATGCGAAAGTTACGCAATTTAGAAGTTTGACAAGTCAATTACGCCCCGCGTAATTTGAGTACGCCCCGCGTACTCAGTCGGTTGCAACTTGTCTGACCAATACTCGAGTGCCACCAGTCGACGCACGCAGTGACGTCAAAGTACGCCCCGCATAACCCGAGTACGCCCCGCGTAATTTGAGTACGCCCCGCGTAATCCCAGACCCAGCAGCCTATAAATAGAACTCGAATTCAGCCATTTTCTCTTGTTCAAACTCTTCTTTCTCTCTAAGTTTTGCCTCGTTTTGCGTGCCGTTTATACCCCGAAGCCCCGGTAATATTCTCGAGCCCCGAAGCAAGATCCGAAGCCCCGAGAATCCCGAAGAGCGTTATTCCCGAGCCGAAACGCTGCCCGCGAGGAGCCCGGTTTTGTGAAGATCTTCCAGATCTACGGAGAAACACCTCTTCTGCAAGCCGTAGTGCTGCCCGATCATCTTCTGATCAGGTGAGTGTGTAGTTACTTTCATTCCAACACAATATTATGAAGTATTTCCTATAAAATACGTGTTACGTGTATATATTTGGTTGTTATACGTGTGAGTGTATATTCACTCTCTTCTATCTTATAGATCTGAAGTATTCTTTATGAAATACGTGTTATGTGTGTATGCCTCATCTGTTATGTGAAAAATGTTTTGATTGAGCATGCTATACAGGTTTTGAAACTACGTATAAAAATGTATATTTTATCTACTAATATGTTGGGTAGAATATGGGTAGATAGTTGGTGTGTAATAAACAGATGAGAGGCCTCGATGTTGTTTTGATCCAGTCATCTAGCGGAATTTAGATGACGACCACGGACTTTTCTAGATAGTCCAGTGGAACGCTAGCAGGCTCATAACCTGTAGGTGTTAATGAACTTGGGTGTTCATTCGCTGTATTCCATCCCCCCCATGGTTGCCTTATTTGACTTATATTGCTGAGGAACCACGAAGCATGTGTAGTCGCCCCGATGAAATATTCTTAGACTAGGTCCCTTGTGTTAGTTATTTTAGGGACATAAAGTGAGAATAACGGGAATGGGTAACTGGGTTATTGTTGGTTGATAATAATTAATTTAATTATTTATTGTGGGTTGAAAACCCTATATGCTCACCAGGCTCCCAAGCCTGACCCACTCAGTTGATTTATTTTACAGGAAGTGGCGCAAGAGCTTAAGATGGGCGAACATCAAGTTGTTTTGTTTACAAGTCTGTATATGTATATATTTGTTGAAAGGCTTGTAATGCTATCGTTTATGCTTTATGATCTGTATCGGAACATGACATCCCGACTTTTGATTATGAAATGAAATCATATTTCTTTATGAAATGTTTTGATAAATATCTATTTTATCATGTTTTGTTTTTGGGAACAAATTCCGCATCTCTTTTAAAATTAAAAGGATTTACTCTGAAAAATTATTTTAAAAAGCATAAATGAAATCGGCCTTTTCGGGCCGAGATTTTGGGGATGTTACAGTTGGTATCAGAGCATTAGTTTAAGCGAACTAGGAATTTGTAGGATTTCTAGACTTAAACTTAGAATGCTAATTGGAATTTTGAGATGTGTCTGTTATGTTTTAAGACACAAGCACTAGTTTATTTTAGGAAAGTTGCCTAAAATGCTTTATGTGCTAAATGTTATATGTTGCCATATATGATATTATTTGTTCGGATCTATGGTCTGTTGCCGACCGGATCTAGAAACCTTATGTGTGTAGGATTCTAAGCGTACGTCTACGATATTAGAACTAGCATGTAAACGTTTCGGAGTGATAAGGATGATTTGAATATCTATCGTGAATAAGGATCTAACTTCACCTTATTCGGTGTGTAGATCAAAAATGGTGAGAACAAGAAGTGGAGTTGGAAATGCTGATGAAAATAGGAATCAACCACCAGTGATTGAACAAAGACCTGTTGTAGCAGCAGCACCTGAGCCAATAACCATGGCTGGTGTGCAATTGATGATTCAGACGATGTTGGATCGTCAGATGGAGGAAACTAGACGGTTGCTTCAACAAAATCGTGAAGAACTGTCGATTCGTGTGGAAGAGCCTGAATTAAATGAAGGGCACTCGGAAGGTGGAAACTTCAGTGGATCAGTTGGTCAAGCCAACCCACCGATAGTTAGGCAAGATAACCGCGATGGAAGGAATGATGGAATGGGATGCAAGTACAAGGACTTTTTGACTTGCAAACCATCAACCTTCAATGGAAAGGAGGATCCGATTGGGGTTATGGATTGGATCTCCGAAATGGAGCTAGCCTTCATGACGTGTGGCTGCAGAGGTAAGTTGCAAACCATCTATGTTGTGCATCAATTCCGAGGTGGAGCCGTTCGTTGGTGGAACACTCTAGGGAAGACTTTGAGCCCTAATGAGCCACTGCAATTGTCATGGGCAGAGTTCTTGGTGCGGTTTAAGCGCAAGTTCTGCTCGGCTCAAAATCTGTTGGAGTTGGAGAACAAGTTCCTGACATTGACTAAGGGCAGTATGTCAGTTGATGAATACACCAATAACTTCACCGATAAGATGGAGTTTGCCTTGCGTATCGTTCTAGACGAGCTGACAAAGGTGGACCGGTATGCGAAGGGACTCCCATGGGAGTATGAGGTGCCAGTACGTCAGGCACATACTTTAGAGGCAGCTATCTGGGCTGCCAAGTCTGTTGAGAACATGATAAAGGGGAGAACCACCAACAAGGTTGAGGTTGGTGAGAAGAGGAAGTTTGAGGGAACATCTGGTTCCGGCAAGAAAAGCAAATTTTCGAAATCTGATTCGAAAAGGTTTGGTGGGGGTAAAGGAGGGGAAGCGAAGTGGTGTGAAAAGTGTAAGAAAAAGCACTTCGGGAAATGTAGCGAGGATGTAACTTGCTACAAGTGTGGAAAGGTTGGACATTTTGCCAATGAATGTCCGAACAACAAAAGGATGTGTTTTGGTTGTAATGAAGAGGGGCATATTTTGAAAGACTGTCCGAAGAAGAAGGAGGCAGCTAAGCCCAACATTCCACCAAAGCCGAAGGCGAGAGCATTCCAGATGACACTGGAAGCTGCTAAGGATGAAGCTGATGTCGCTTCAGGTACCTTTCTCGTTAACAATTTGCCTGCCCAAATTTTATTTGATTCTGGAGCCAACTACTCCTTTATATCGCATGAATTTGGTAGAAAACTAGCTTTGCCTGTTGATAGACTAGATAATGCTTTATTAGTTGAAGTTGCTAGTGGCAAGTTTGTACCTGTTAGCCATCGTATGAAAAACATCTTAATCGACTTGAATGGGAATAAGTTCCACGAGGAATTATTGCCTATCGAACTTAATGGTTTCGACATCGTGTTGGGAATGGATTGGCTCAGCGCCAATGATGCCGAAATTTTATGCAAAAAGAAGATAGTTAAAGTAAACCCGCCTGGAAATGAATCGTTTATGGTGTATGGGGACAAGCGCCGAGTGAATTCTAGAATCATTTCCCTAATGAAAGCCAGAAAGTGTTTGACCTAGGGATGTACATCATATTTAGCATTCGTGATTGATGCTAAGAAGGAAAAGAAGGTGATGCAGAGTATTCCTGTGGTGTGTGATTATCCGGAAGTATTTCCCGAAGATCTTCCTGGATTACCACCTGATCGACAAGTGGAATTCCGTATTGACTTGTTACCAGGAACCACGCCAATAGCAAAAGCACCTTATCGATTAGCACCAACGGAGATGAAGGAGCTGATGATGCAACTTCAAGAGTTGTTGGACAAAGGTTTCATTAGACCTACTTCATCGCCCTGGGGAGCTCTGGTGTTATTCGTGAAGAAGAAAGATGGAAGTCTGAGAATGTGCATTGATTACAGAGAGCTGAACAAGGCAACAATAAAGAATAGATATCCGTTGCCAAGGATTGATGACCTATTTGATCAATTGCAAGGTTCGAGCTATTTCTCGAAGATCGATCTTAGGTCAGGATATCATCAGCTGAAAGTAAGAGAGCATGATATAGAGAAGACTGCGTTCAGAACTAGATATGGACACTACGAGTTCTTGGTTATGTCGTTTGGACTAACCAATGCTCCGGCAGCATTCATGGATTTAATGAATAGGGTTTGTAATCCGTTCCTTGATAAATCTGTGATAGTGTTCATCGACGACATTCTGATTTACTCAAAAAGCCAGGAGGAGCATGGCAGACACTTGCGAGAAGTGTTAGAAGTTTTGAAGAAGGAGAAGCTGTATGCTAAGTTCTCCAAATGTGATTTTTGGATTCGTGAAGTCCAATTCTTGGGTCACGTGGTCAACCAGGAAGGGATAATGGTTGATCCAGCAAAGATTGAAGCTGTAATGAAGTGGGAACAACCGAAAAGTCCCACGGAGATTCGAATCTTTTTAGGATTAGCCAGATATTACCGAAGGTTTATCCAAGGCTTTTCTTCGATTGCTACTCCATTGACAGCTTTGACCCACAAAGGAGCTGCTTATGCTTGGATAGAGAAGCATAAAGAAGCATTCGAGAAGCTAAAGAAGAAACTATGTGAGGCATCGATACTTTCTCTACCTGAAGGAGTTGAAGACTTCGTTGTTTATAGCGATGCGTCTGGGGTTGGATTGGGTTGTGTTTTAACCCAAAGAGAAAAGGTGATAGCATATGCGTCTCGATAACTGAAAGAGCATGAAAAGAACTACCCGACTCATGATTTGGAGTTGGCAGCAGTAGTTTTCACTCTGAAGATATGGAGGCATTACCTCTATGACACTAAGTGCAAACTTTTCACTGATCATAAGAGTCTCCAATATCTCTTTAATCAGAAGGAATTGAATATGAGGCAACGACGCTGGCTGGAATTACTCAAGGACTACGACTGCGAGATACTTTACCACCCCGGTAAGGCTAATGTTGTTGCTGATGCTCTCAGTCGGAAAGTCAATCTTGAAAGGAAAAGGCCAAGAGCGTTGAGAATTGAAGTTGTCTCGACCATTGTGGAAAGTATAAAGAAAGCTCAAGAGGAAGCTTCTGAGAAAAATGACCGAAAGGAGGAACGTTTGGGTAAAACGTTGGTGTTTGGTACAAACGGTCATGGACTGAAGGTATTCCAAGATCGTATTTGGGTACCTAAGTCAGGAGGAATTAGAGATCTTCTGATGGAAGAAGCTCACAAGACCATGTATTCGATTCATCCCGGTAGCACTAAAATGTATAGGGACCTGAAACCCTACTACTGGTGGCCGACGATGAAGCTTGATGTTGCAAAGTATGTGGCTGAGTGTGTGACTTGTGCGAGAGTCAAGACACAACATCAGAAACCGTACGGGAGTTTAGAACCTTTACCTGTGTCTATGGGTAAGTGGAAAGACATTGCCATGGATTTTGTCACTAAACTGCCCAGAACAAAGAATGGTCACGACATGATTTGGGTGGTCGTTGATCGATTCACTAAGAGTGCGCATTTCATAGCAGCCAAGGAGAAATGGTCTATGGAAAAGCTTGCAAATTCTTACGTAAAGGAAATTGTGAGGCTTCACGGTGTTCCGTTAACAATTGTGTCGGATCGTGATAGTCGTTTCACCTCGCGATTTTGGAAAAGTCTACAAGAAGAATTGGGTACCAAGTTGTGTTTAAGTACAGCTTACCATCCGCAAACCGATGGTCAGAGCGAACGAACGATACAAACACTTGAAGATATGCTGAGAGCATGTACCTTGGAATTCCTAGGTAATTGGGATGAACATTTACCGTTGGTAGAATTTTCCTATAACAATAGTTTTCACTCGAGCATTAAGGTGGCACCTTACCAAGCTTTGTATGGACAAAAGTGTCGTACACCGTCTTGTTGGTTTGAGGCTGGGGAAAAGCAGTTTATGGGACCGGAGATGGTTCATCAGACTGCTGAAAAGTTGAAAATAATTAGGGAAAGAATGTTAGCAGCTCAAGATCGTCAAAAGAGTTATGCTGACAAAAAGCAAAGACCGACGAATTTTGAAGTTGGGGATTCGGTTTTGCTTAAAGTCTCGCCGTGGAAGGGACTTATAACATTTGGTAAAAGGGGAAAGTTGAGTCCAAGGTTTATTGGACCGTTTAAAGTTCTTCAGAGGATTGGGAACCAAGCTTACAAGCTCGAACTACCAGAAGAACTGAGTGGAATTCATAACACTTTTCATGTGTGTTATTTACGAAAGTTCACGGGGGAAGTTCCCGACATGATTCCACTTTCGGAGTTGAGAATCGATGAGAACAAAAGGTTGATTGAAGAACCAGAGGCAATTGTTGACTGAAAGACTAAGAAATTGCGACGTAAGATGGTGGAGTTAGTGCTTGTCCGATGGAAACACACGAATGGGCCAAACCTCACCTGGGAGACGGAGAGTGACATGAGGAGTCGCTATCCGCATTTGTTTGTTGATGTGTGATACCGGGGACGGAATCATTCTAAGGTGGAGAGAATTGTAACGCCTGTGTTTCTGGGCTTGCCATTTTTAGCAATGTAATTGTCTAGGTTAACCTTTGTAACTCAACTTGAAATAATAAGAATGTATTATTTGTGAATTATGTGAATTATGTGATTTATGTGTTTATTTTCTTGATTTTTATAATTTAATGAATTAAGAATGAAATAAGCGTCAAAATTAAAGTGTGACATACGCCCGATATCTTTGCATAAAGTTGTAGTGGTCGAAACAAGGATTTCGGAGATATAAGGAATGCCAAAATCCGAGTTATAACGAAGAAGTTATGACCTGTCGAAGTTTCGAGACAGAACCGGCACGACGCCGAGTGACGTAAAATATGAATTTAAGATAGAACGATATTTAGCCTTAGCGATCTAAACGAAAGTCGTAGATTTCGTTAAACCGAGAGCGTGCATAAAAGGAACGCCCAAATCTGACTTCGTATGAGGAAGTTATGATTTTCTGAAGTTTCGACGTGGCAGTATCCAGCCCGAATACTCGATTTGAGATCGAGCAGTTTTTAGCTGAAACAATCTAAATGAGAATCGAAGATCTTGTTGTTAGTAGCGAAGCAATGAAAAGTTAGGCGAGAACGGACGTCAGACGAAGAAGTTATGAATTTATAACGAAGTTTTTCTGTCCCGGCCTTCTAAAAATAAATAATAAAAATAAAAGTGAAAATTAGCCGACGGAGTCTAAATGAAAGTTGTTGAGTACGGTCTGACCTTCGCGTGGATATAAAGAACGTCGAAAACGGAGTTCGTATGCGAAAGTTACGCAATTTAGAAGTTTGACAAGTCAATTACGCCCCGCGTAATTTGAGTACGCCCCGCGTACTCAGTCGGTTGCAACTTGTTTGACCAATACTCGAGTGCCACCAGTCGACGCACGCAGTGACGTCAAAGTACGCCCCGCATAACCTGAGTACGCCCCGCGTACTGAGTACGCCTCGCGTAATCCCAGACCCAGCAGCCTATAAATAGAACTCGAATTCAGCCATCTTCACTTGTTCAAACTCTTCTTTCTCTCTAAGTTTTGCCTCGTTTTGCATGTCGTTTATACCCCGAAGCCCCGATAATATTCTCGAGCCCCGAAGCAAGATCCGAAGCCCCGAGAATCCCGAAGAGCATTATTCCCGAGCCGAAACGCTGCCCGCGAGGCGCCCGGTTTTGTGAAGATCTTCCAGATCTACGGAGAAACACCTCTTCTGCAAGCCGTAGTGCTGCCCGATCATCTTCTGATCAGGTGAGTGTGTAGTTACTTTCATTCCAACACAATATTATGAAGTATTTCCTATAAAATACGTGTTATGTGTATATATTTGGTTGTTATACGTGTGAGTGTATATTCACTCTCTTCTATCTTATAGATCTGAAGTATTCTTTATGAAATACGTGTTATGTGTGTATGCCTCATCTGTTATGTGAAAAATGTTTTGATTGAGCATGCTATACAGGTTTTGAAACTACGTATAAAAATGTATATTTTATCTACTAATATGTTGGGTAGAATATGGGTAGATAGTTGGTGTGTAATAAACAGATGAGAGGCCTCGATGTTGTTTTGATCCAGTCATCTAGCGGAATTTAGATGATGACCACGGACTTTTCTAGATAGTCCAGTGGAACGCTAGCAGGCTCATAACCTGTAGGTGTTAATGAACTTGGGTGTTCATTCGCTGTATTCCATCCCCCCCATGGTTGCCTTATTTGACTTATATTGCTGAGGAACCCCCGAAGCATGTGTAGTCACCCCGATGAAATATTCTTAGACTAGGTCCCTTGTGTTAGTTATTTTAGGGACATAAAGTGAGAATAACGGGAATGGGTAACTGGGTTATTGTTGGTTGATAATAATTAATTTAATTATTTATTGTGGGTTGAAAACCCTATATGCTCACCAAGCTCCCAAGCCTGACCCACTCAGTTGATTTATTTTACAGGAAGTGGCGCAAGAGCTTAAGATGGGCGAACATCAAGTTGTTTTGTTTACAAGTCTGTATATGTATATATTTGTTGAAAGACTTGTAATGCTATCGTTTATGCTTTATGATCTGTATCGGAACATGACATCCCGACTTTTGATTATGAAATGAAATCATATTTCTTTATGAAATGTTTTGATAAATATCTATTTTATCATGTTTTGTTTTTGGGAACAAATTCCGCATCTCTTTTAAAATTAAAAGGATTTACTCTGAAAAATTATTTTAAAAAGCATAAATGAAATCGGCCTTTTCGGGCCGAGATTTTGGGGATGTCACAGAACTGTTGGTAGATAGTTTGGGACCAGGGAGGTCCCCTGGTGTTCTCCAGGAAAGCACCCATGTGGCAGCAAGAGGAGTAGGAGCAACTTCAGTGATTTAGGGTCTGTATGTGGAATTGCTGGATATTTGGTAGTCATAGTTGACTGTTGATTTTGTTCTTTAAGAGGCCTCAAGTTATTATGACTGGGAAGTATTCTATCTGGACTCGTTTCTTGTAAAATCAATTCAATGATGATTTGATGTGGGAATTTTGTCAGGGAGATAGACCATCTCGAGACTTAAGATTTCAGATAGAGTAAGTGTGATCAGGTAGCAAGGAATTCGTTCATCTCCATGTTCTAGAACCCTATGAGAAATGGTTTTAGTTTCCTTAGTTAGGATGTGGTATTCATGGGTTTGTGGTGGTGTTGATCAGGTTGTCTGGTATGTCAGGGACGATGTTGCATGATTTCGAGGACAAAATCTAATTTAATTAGAGGAGAGTTGAAACACTGTGTTCTGAATTGACTCCTAGTCTGAGGTTGTGGCTCGAAGGTTGGTCATTATAAGGATTGGGACTCTTGGGCAGGTAAGATCTAGGCCCTTTCGGATGCGAGTGATGTATTAGAAGTGATCCGGGTGTTCGGTTCGTGTTTTGGAGCCTAGGGGTATTTCGGTAAAGTGGCAGTTCGGGCTTTTGTGGAAAATGGATCTATTTTTCGGATGGTCTCAAGAAAGGTATGAGTTGTTAGAATTGTAGGGATTCTCGTCAACGTTTTGTAGATATAAGGATCGTCGGAATCGGGCATATAACAAAGAAGTTATGGCCTTTAGAAGTTTTGTGGTTTTCAGGCTTAGCCGAGTACACGGGGCGTACTCAAAGTGTACGCGGGGCGTACTAGAAAAGAATGTAGCATGTCGGGCATACCTTGAAGTACGTTGGGCGTACTGACCAGGAGGGCTATGAATTTTCCCCGATGTAAGCTGGTCGTACCATATGTACGCTGGGCGTACTCTAGTCAGATCAGAACCCTATTTTAGGGACTTGGACACTATTTAAACTCCATATCTCATAACCTAACCCTAATATCTTCAGCCTCCACCCCTCTAAACCCCAGAAGTCGTCTTATACCATTCATGGTGGCATTTTGAGCTTATGGAGTCCATTTTTGGAGTGTTTGGCCCATTTTCAAGAAGGTAGAGCTAGATGCAAAGGTGGAGATCAAGAACAAGCTTATGGATCTAGCGTTTGTGACTCATTTTCAACTTGATGAAAGTATAAAGCTCTGAACTTGACCATTGAATTCTTAGATCTATTATGTTGAGTTTATGGATCTTTTGGTCCCAAGAATGGGGCTTTATGTTTCCAAATTCGTTTTTCGGCTGAGGGTTGCCACCCTTGGTGCTAACTAAATCCATAAGGCGGAAAGCTGCCATCTTGGAGATCTTAGTGGATTCATGAAAGATTTATGGTCATTTTCTTGTAAGTAGATTATTATACTATGATTTTGGGTCCATGTAGGTGGTATAAGTCACAAAGTCAGGGACTTTATGGATTAAGACTTTAAGTAGAGCTTAGATCTATAATTTGGTCCCTTGTTTTGAAGAATTAAGCACTTAATGGATTTTATGCATTAGTCGTTTGTATGCTAGGCGTACATTGTATCACACTGCGCGTACAACCCTTTTGCCCAGTACGCTAAGCATATAGAAGAGGTACATTAGGCGTATGCTCTCAAGAGGTCTTGGGCCTTTGTGGACTTCAGACCTTTAGGCCCTAATGGTTTTGGGCCTGAATTTGATGAAAGTTGGGCCTGATTGTGTCTTTGGGCCAATAATGGAATGGTTTGGCCTATTGGTCCTTGTGACCTAATATAGAAATGAACTTCGCATTATGGGCCAATTATTGGACTAGGTTGTTATGGGCCTTCATGGGCCAATTGGGTCAGGATTATTGACTAAAGAGAATATTAGGCTTTAGTATAAGGTGCATTAGAAAGATCTGGGCCCAATTTGGAAAATTGAGCCATTGATAGTTTTATGGACATTATAATGTTGGGCTTTTGTTTTAGGTTTGGGCCTTAGTGGTCGATCATATTGGGCCAAGGGTAAAATGGTCATTTTACCCTATGCGTGGATTAAGGATTATGGTACGGGGCCCAATTGCTAATTTGGGTATATTGATTGGTAGTGTCAACTCGAGAAGCTGGGGGGGGGGGGGGGGGCAGCATTTAAGGATTTCTTCAGGAAGCTTTTGCATTCGAGGTGAGTCTTCTCACCATACAATTGGGTCTAAGGAACCAAGGCCGGCCCATTTTATGATATGTGGTGTGATAGTTAACTTTATGCTATATGGTATGCTAGTAATTATATGATGTGTGGATGCTTGTTGTCTTTGTGATACTTGCATGGAAGACCCCGGGAGGAGCCCATGGCATTAGATGTAAGACGATGTGGGGTAGCCCATGGTTGTCACAACTGGCATTTTTGCTAGGAAATTCTACTCTCATGCAATCATTCACCTAGTGTGATAACTTGTACTCTAAGTGAAATACTATGCTCCATTCCTATTCAAATATATCTCATATGCTCAAATAAGGGTTGGAAACCCTAGATATCCCATTTCAAGTTCACTATGGCCTAAGATTCCCTTATTGGGCCTAATGGACCAATAAACCTTCAAGTTGACTATCTTGGGCCTAGAAACCCTAATTGGGCTCTAAATAGACCACATTCATAAAACCTTAGCATTTTGGGCCATGTGGGCCTAAAATAATTCATCTTATCTCTAATGAGCCTTATTGGGCCATAACTACTCCAATTAACCCTAATGGGCTATAAATCCGTTCCCCTATGTCAAAGTGGGCCAAAAATGCACTTAAGGGCTCAATGGGCCGAAAAATGATTTTTGGGCTTCATAAATTCAATCAAGACCAAAAATGGGCAAAAATCACCTCATCCTAATTTACCTTAGCCCAATCTCGGCCCAAGATCATTACAAAACAAAAAAAAGAAAAAAAAAGAAATAAACAAATGGAAGGAGGTTGATTTAGACTTTGCCAACACATGATTATCTAGCATATATCTAGATAATCACATACATCTAGGCACTTATTACCCTTCATGTAATACTCCTTATCTCCTCTCTTTCTCTTCTTATTTCTCTTGGCCGAGAAGAGCACACACACACACACACACACTTCACTTCCAAAAATTTCTCTCAAGCTCTCAAGAACAACTCTTCCATCATCCCCCAAAAATTTCGAGATGTAGGGTGTTTACAAGAGGATTTTTCACCATAATCTCCATATTTGGTAAGTTATTATCAAACACCAACATCTCCTTTCAATGTAACATTAAGAACTCCTTCTTACATAACTTTATTCCATGATCACACCTTAGAAATTTCATAAGCTCGAAAACTACTTCAAGGTGTTGCTAGGACTAAAAAACTCCTCATCTCTTCTTCAAAACCGAAACATCAAAGCAAAGGTGAGCTTCATACCCCCTTATTTTCGGTTTTTATAAGTTTTTGTGGGGGAGAATACAAGCAAAGGTGTAGATCTATCATTATGTGTATGCCTTGTATGATTTCTATGCTTATATGTGTGTTTTGTATGATTATGATGTTGGATCTAGTTATGAATCACTAAAAACCGAGATATATTTTATGTTAAATGATAATAGCAAAAAATATACTACTACATGCAAAGTATACCAAGAAAAATAGCTAAATGGCTTGACAACACTTACTTTGGGCTAAAAACTCATTTTTTTTGACATAAAATGTTAAAAATACAAAGTTGAAGGGCTTAAACTGAAATATTTCGAAATCTGATGGGTGAGATGAGTCAAAAAAGTTTCCATAATGTGTTTTCTGCAAATATACTCTTTGAAGGATTCAAAACATAAATTTCAAGCTTAATCGGCTAAAAATGACAATTTCGGCCCAATAGGGCCCATTATGCGAAATTTTCTGTTTTGGAGGGCCAAAACTGTGTTTTTCTGTAAAACAGTGGACTACTAGTGTTACAAGTACTTTTCAAAGGTTTAAAATGCTTTTCAAATTTAAAAAGGACCAAAGTTGCAAAAAATTTCCAATTGGGGCCAAAATTGTAAAAACTGCAAAAAAGGAGGGTTATAACCGAGAAAACTGCAATTTCAGGGACTTAAACTGTTTTCAATGAAAAATATGCTGAAAAATATTAATTTCAATAATTTTTCGTGTTAAAATGTCAAGAAAAATAGTTTAAGGGCTAAACCGGAATTTAATTTACCTAAAGGGGTGAAAGAGTAAATTTACAAAATAAAGAGGGGTTGTAAACAGAAAATTTTCAATGATAATTCAATACACTCGTTGTGAACAAAGACTGACACTATGACTCTTGATGAATTACAATAGACAATGTCACCAACAATCGTTATCAAACGAATTGATTCGGTCTCGAATCAATAACAAATCCAAAACTACTAACACTACAACGTTCAATACACATATGGAACTCTCGGAACTCTATACCCTCGTGGAATTACGCAATACGTCGACGTACACTCCTTAGGCCCAAAAGTTGCAAATCATGCTTGTTGTGCCTAGCTAGCCCGATGACATGATCTTTAGGCCCAAAGGATACTTGCTTACATGTAGTTGGGTCTAATACGACTTAACCGCGTGTAAAAGGACTTTCAATGGCAAACGTGCTGCTGGTCCCCAAGGGTCCTTCGGTGCTGCTAGTAAAGTCGGGAACTCACGATTGCGGGATGGGCTTCGGGCCCTTCGTAATTGCAATGGTCTTGAACGACGTAGGGAAATACCGAGGGTTTCGCACCATCACTTTTTCTCCTCGGTCGTGGGACTACACAAGTCCGGGAGGATTGAGTTGTGTGAATAAGTGCGAGTGACGCCTAAGGGATCGCTAGTACGGTTGACAACTGGACGTTTTCATTAACGTACGTTACAACCATTCACCACCCACTATATACTCAATGCCTCCGGAGCTCAACGAACACCTCTAACGTAACGAAACAACAACACATAAACTAATTAAAGCAAAGTGATAGGAAAACATCGGGTTTTCCTAGGGTTTTCAACTAATACACCTACGAACTACGTACGGAATTTTACAAATCGTACGCTTACACCTATAGAAAACAAACAAGCATACTTACGGATCTTCACACTTTTTTTTACGTTATACTATTTTCAGAAAATATCGGTTTTTCTGGTAGTTTTCGAAACAATACAAACATTGGTTTTCAAACATTACTTATGAACTCACCAACATTTCATATGTTGACGTTTTTCAAAATACTTGTATTCTCAGGTAACAGATAAATCGAAGGGATAAGTGTACTCAGTGATGTTTTGCTGCTTGTTTAATTAGCACCGAACAATCTACTTTTTGGGCATGTAATGTTAGGGAACAATGTACTAAATGTAAACGCTACCAGTTGTATTATTCCAATGCTTGGTGATGTATGATGTTATGTTTCATGTATATTCATTGTGATGGTATTCAATTGAGTCACAATAGCCCCCGGACGTTTCCGCCGTCTGGTTCGGGGGTGTGACAGGTTGGTATCAGAGCTCTGTTTATAGTGAACTAGC
This sequence comes from Lactuca saligna, assembly GCF_052625555.1. NCBI lineage: Eukaryota > Viridiplantae > Streptophyta > Magnoliopsida > Asterales > Asteraceae > Lactuca > Lactuca saligna. The sequence continues at coordinate 175,171,484 of NC_136423.1, forward strand.
ATATCTAACCATACATTGATATGCAACTATAAACCAAAAGAGGGACTAACATAACTCTGAACAAAACAAGTAAAACATAACAATAAAACACCCTTGCTTGTATTAGGAACGAGAACCTAACACCGAAGCAAACAAGATAATCCTAGTATCTCGGTTATCCAGGACTGTTCTTAGTTGTATCAAGGAGCGGATGTAGCCTGATCAACTACATTCCCTCCAAGGTACAACCATCACATGTTTGGAAGAAATCGTGATAGCTAGGGAATCTAAAAACATACCCCTTAATCTCCAAAAAGGGAACCCCAACTAAATCTATGCAATAGTTGTAGGATTATAGGAGTAATTGGTATGCTATTTGATTCTAGTATTCATAGTCCTTCGTGCAATACGCTATAGACAAGTATCATTAGTCAGCAAAACCCTATCTCCCTAGTCAAGGAACAGTAGGGTGGCTCGATCCAGAGGAAGAACCGTAGGAGGAACAAGAAGTAGAACTCGCCGGTGAACCCGCCAAGTCAATAAATGGACCTCGAGGAGGAAGAGCCCAAGGGCAGAGATGATGATGACTCGGATGCACAATCTGATGTCATTAACCATCCATGAAAAGCCAGAGTACCGGCTTATCGTGTGGGCCCCAGTGGCCCCATGCCCCCTTGGGCATACGAAATTTGGAAATAGAGTCACCAGCAGGGGATACGGCCACACTAGGGCAGGAACCGAGGTCTCTCCGACCATCGGCCATAAAGAACCCGTTGACCAGGCCCTCCCAGTCTTGGTCTGATGCACCCGAGGTATTGATAACCAAGCTCAGGACACCCCAAATCGAACGAAACAAATGTGGTTTGCTAATAGGAGGGATGAAAGGCAAACACGGGAAGTGAATGGAGACTCTCGAGCGAGACAGTTAGTTTGGGAAGTACACCTACGAGATACCGAACAACAAGTAGCTCGTCTCCAAGGTGCATCCACTTCACCAGCACGACCACCAGACACTTCCCGCCACGATTAGGATCAGCCTTTTTTTAGTTCCCCTTACTATCCGACATGACTCTCTTTCGTGTACTGAGATGGTACTTACCCCTGAAACAATTAGGTGCTATATTGATTTCACGTTACTGCAAAGACTCAATAATATGCACAAGCGAACCCTCGAGACCGCTAGACACTCAAGGATCTCAAAACCAGAACAACCTATATACTCTAAGGATAGACGCAACGATCATGCCAAATATGTGATTACGTACTACCGCAAATACGTCATAGCGATGTAGATGGAAACACAGGAAAATGCCATCCCGCAAGGATAACAAGCGTGCCCGCGAGACACCGCTCCTGTAGATGGACTCTGCTACATTTCAAGCTGCTGTAATGGTGGCAGTAACCGCTACTATGGCACAAATCGATGCAAACAACCCAAATGGAGGCGGGAATAGCATTGACAACTCCAGCCAAAGGGACGAACATGGAAACCAACAAGTGACAACCTATCAAGGAACTCCAAACCCCAAGCTTAAGAGCAGGAAGCTGAGGTCTGGAAGTAAGAGAAAGGGACATCCCACTCAAGGGTTCTCAAGGAAGCAACATGTTGTTGCTGTTCATGAGACCATGACCCCTATTACACCAACAACCAGGAGACCATATGTTGGAATCCTTCCAAAATGCAACCAGTCCAAATTCCATCATAAGGGAGCCTGGCGGGAGATGCACTGTGACGAATGCAACTAAAAGAATCACCCCGCCAAATTCTGTAGAACTTATCCATGCCAGAAGCATCAGCCAAATGAAAACGACAAAAATCGCAACAACCCTAACAACAACACCAATAATGAGACCATTCACACCTGCTATGGGTGTGGAGTAACCGATCACTTCTGGCGTAGTTGCCCCAAGGATAACAATCAAGGTGCAGAAAGATCAGAAATGGTCCTGACCTGGGGTCAAGGCAAAGCAGTCCAAGACCTAATGGTTGTGATTGGTATGTTCCCACTTGACAACTCTTTCGCTTACCTCTTATGCAGTGGTAAATCCGAGTGAAGTTTTGATTAGTAACATATTCAAACACTTACTAAAACAACATCCCCAAAGCTAAGCTAAGCCTTCTCAATGGACATGGCCAATGGGGAAAACTGATTTAACCTAGGGTACTTATGTGGAGTACAACTTAACACTAAACAACCCTTCATTACAAATAGATTTCATGCCAGTAAATATTAGGAGTTTTAATGTGATAATCGTCATGGTTGGGTTAAGCCCCCACCGTGCTGATACTATGTGTCGCGAGAAGGCCGTTTTCCTTCACCTTCCTAATCACAAAAACTCTAATAATCCATGGTGATAAACCTGGTGCCAATCCTCTTCCTATCTCGTGCATCAAGGCGCAGAAGTGCCTGCACCAGAAGAACTACGTTCTCCTCACTCATGTTGTGGACAAGACCGAAGAAGAGGTAGGCATACAAGGGATTCCAGTAGCATGTGATTTTTCCAAATGTGTTTCCCGAGGAACTTTTAGGAATATCCCAGAGAGACAGTTCGAATTTCGAATCAACCTCATATCGGGAACCACATCAATTGCTAATTCAACCTATAGGATGACTCTTGCCAAAAATTCACAAGTTATCTAGTTAGTTGAGTAGAATTGTTGTGTAAAGGATTCATCAGACCAAACTTCTCTTCCTGAAGAGCTCCAATCTTGTTCTTCAAGAAGACAGATCCTTCAGAAGGTACATCGATTTTAGGAAATTGAATAAGCTTCCCATCAAAAATCGATACCCACTCCCTTGGACTGACGATCTATTTGGCCAACTCCTAGGAGCTAGCTACTCCTCTAAAATAGATCTAAGAATCGGTTATCAACAACTTCGAGTCCGAGAAGACGACATTTCAAAAACTGCTTTCCGAACTCGTCACGACCATTTCAAATTCATTGCGATACCCATCGGTCTAACGAATGCTCCCATGCTATTCATGGACCCTACGAACCAAGTTCTCTCAAGCACTCCTAGTTAGCCTTTTTATTATCAATAGCATACTCGTCTGATCACAAAACAAGAACAAACACTGTCAACACCTACGACCAGCCTTGAAGGCATCAAAGCCGGAGAATATCGTGAAGAAAATACAACATGGACGGATAAAACTCTTGAAGTCGAGGAACGAACTTATAGTTACGCAAGTTGAGATGGGCATTATCCGGGTGATCGTCGATAGGTTAACCCAATCCGCCCGTTTCCTGACAATACAGAAATCAAACAAGACAGAAAGATTAGTTGGGATTTATATCAAGGAGATTGTGAGACTCCATGAAATATCGGTATCTACTATCTCGGATCGAGATAACAGATCTTCTTCAAGACTATGGTAGTCACTTCAGAGGGCTATGGGCACATAACTAGACATAAGCGTTGCTTACCACCTTCAAACCAATAGCCAAAGTGAACGAACCATTCGACCACTCAAATTCATGCTACAAGTCTAGGTGTTTGAGTTCAACAAGTCAGGGGATACCCGGTTTCCCTTGACTAAATTCTCATACAACAACAACTATCGCGCGAGCATCAAGAATGCTCCTTTCGAAAACTCTTTATAGTCATAAATGCATATCACTCGGTAGTACTCTCATGAGACCAGAAACCACTAGCGAAACAACAGAGAGGATAATCCAAATCAAAGCTGGACCTCAAGCATCGTGAGACCGATAAAAGAGCTATGCTGATAAGCGGTGTAAGCCATTAGGATGGCAAGTCGGGGATCGCGTGTTATTAAAGGAATCTCCTGGGAATTGAATGATTTGTTTTGGGAAGCGGGGAAAACTAAACCCACGGTACATTGGACCTTTCGAAATCGTCGCCCGAATAGGTCCGGTAGCATACAGACTGCAACTACCCGCAAAGCTAAGCGATGTACACCCCATGTTTCATGTCTCTAATCTGAAGAAGTGCCTGTCTGATGAAACCCTCGTCATTCCTCTTGGCGAGATTGAAATCAATGAGAATCTCCTGTTCGTAGAACAACCAATTGAAATCATGGACAGGGAGGTGAAGCGTAGTAAGCAAAGTCGCATCCCGATCGTGAAAGTACAGTGGAACGCAAAGCGCGGGCCAGAATTCACGTGGGAACGCGAAGACCAAATGAAGCAGAAGTACCCTCACCTATTCTAGCATTCTCAAACCTAGCTTTCAAACAGAATTTCGGGACGAAATTCCCTCTAACGGGGGGATGATGTCACAACAGGCATTTTTGCTAGGAAATTCTACTCTCATGCAATCATTCACCTAGTGTGATAACTTGTACTCTAAGTGAAATACTATGCTCCATTCCTATTCAAATATATCTCATATGCTCAAATAAGGGTTGGAAACCCTAGATATCCCATTTCAAGTTCACTATGGCCTAAGATTCCCTTATTGGGCCTAATGGACCAATAAACCTTCAAGTTGACTATCTTGGGCCTAGAAACCCTAATTGGGCTCTACATAGACCACATTCATAAAACCTTAGCATTTTGGGCCATGTGGGCCTAAAATAATTCATCTTATCTCTAATGAGCCTTATTGGGCCATAACTACTCCAATTAAGCCTAATGGGCTATAAATCCGTTCCCCTATGTCAAAGTGGGCCAAAAATGCACTAAAGGGCTCAATGGGCCGAAAAATGATTTTTGGGCTTCATAAATTCAATGAAGACCAATAATGGGCAAAAATCACCTCATCCTAATTTACCTTAGCCCAATCTCGGCCCAAGATCATTCCAAAACAAAAAAAAAAAAAAACAAAAAAAAAAAAAAAAAAGAAGAAGAAATAAACAAATGGAAGGAGGTTGATTTACACTTTGCCAACACATGATTATCTAGAATATATCTAGATAATCTCATACATCTAGGCACTTATTACCCTTCATGTAATACTCCTTATCTCCTCTCTTTCTCTTCTTATTTCTCTTGGCCGATAAGAGCACACACACACACACACTTCACTTCCAAAAATTTCTCTCAAGCTCTCAAGAACAACTCTTCCATCATCCCCCAAAAATTTCGAGATGTAGGGTGTTTACAAGAGGATTTTTCACCACAATCTCCATATTTGGTAAGTTATTATCAAACACCAACATCTCCTTTCAATGTAACATTAAGAACTCCTTCTTACATAACTTTATTCCATGATCACACCTTAGAAACTTCATAAGCTCGAAAACTACTTCAAGGTGTTGCTAGGACTAAAAATCTCCTCATCTCTTCTTCAAAACCGAAACATCAAAGCAAAGGTGAGCTTCATACCCCCTTATTTTCGGTTTTTATAAGTTTTTGTGGGGGAGAATACAAGCAAAGGTGTAGATCTATCATTATGTGTATGCCTTGTATGATTTCTATGCTTATATGTGTGTTTTGTATGATTATGATGTTGGATCTAGTTATGAATCACTAAAAACCGAGATATATTTTATGTTAAATGATACTAGCATAAAATATACTATTACATGAAAAGTATACCAAGAAAAATAGCTAAATGGTTTGACAACACTTACTTTGGGCTAAAAACTCATTTTTTTTGCCATAAAATGTTAAAAATACAAAGTTGAAGGGCTTAAAATGAAATATTTCGAAATATGATGGGTGAGATGAGTCAAAACAGTTTCCATAATGTGTTTTATGCAAATATACTCTTTGAAGGATTAAAAACATAAATTTAAAGCTTAATGGGCTAAAAATGACAATTTCGGCCCAATAGGGCCCATTATGCGAAATTTTTTGTTTTGGAGGGCCAAAACTGTGTTTTTCTGTAAAACAGTGGACTACTAGTGTTACAAGTACTTTTCAAAGGTTTAAAATGCTTTTCAAATTTAAAAAGGACCAAAGTTGCAAAAATTTTCCAATTGGGGCCAAAATTGTAAAACCTGCAAAAAAGGAGGGTTATAACCGAGAAAACTGCAATTTCAGGGACGTAAACTGTTTTCAACGAAAAATATGCTGAAAAATATTAATTTCAATAATTTTTGGTGTTAAAATGTCAAGAAAAATAGTTTAAGGGCTAAACCGGAATTTAATTTACCTAAAGGAGTGAAAGAGTAAATTTACAAAATAAAGAGGGGATGTAAACAGAAAATTTTCAATGATAATTCAATACACTCGTTGTGAACAAAGACTGTCACTACGACTCTCGATGAATTACAATACACAATGTCACCAATAATCGTTATCAAACGAATTGATTCGGTCTCGAATCAATAACAAATCCAAAACTACTAACACTACAACGTTCAATACACATATGGAACTCTCGGAACTCTATACTCTCGTGGAATTACGCAATACGTCGACGTACACTCCTTAGGCCCAAAAGTTGCAAATCATGCTTGTTGAGCCTAGCTAGCCCGATGACATGTAGTTGGGTCTAATACGACTTAACCGCGTGTAAAAGGACTTTCAATGGCAAACGTGCTGCTAGTCCCCAAGGGTCCTTCGGTGCTGCTAGTAAAGTCGGGAACTCACGATTGCGGGATGGGCTTCGGGCCCTTCGCAATTGCAATGGTCTTGAACGACGTAGGGAAATACCGAGGGTTTCGCACCTTCACTTTTTCTCCTCGGTCGTGGGACTACACAAGTCCGGGAGGATTGAGTTGTGTGAATAAGTGCGAGTGACGCCTAAGGGATCGCTAGTACGGTTGACAACTGGACGTTTTCATTAACGTACGTTACAACCATTCACCACCCACTGTATACTCAATGCCTCCGGAGCTCAACGAACACCTCTAACGTAACGAAACAACAACACATAAACTAATTAAAGCAAAGTGATAGGAAAACGTCGGGTTTTCCTAGGGTTTTCAACTAATACACCTACGAACTACGTACCGAATTTTACAAATCGTACGCTTACACCTATAGAAAACAAACAAGCATACTCACGGATCTTCATACTTTTTTTTACGTTATACTATTTTCATACACCTACGAACTACGTACCGAACTACGTACCGAAAATATCGGTTTTTCTGGTGGTTTTCGAAACAATACAAACATTGGTTTTCAAACATTACTTATGAACTCACCAACATTTCATATGTTGACGTTTTTCAAAATACTTGTATTCTCAGGTAATAGATAAATCGAAGGGATAAGTGTACTCAGTGACGTTTTGCTGCTTGTTTAATTAGCACCGAACAATCTACTTTTTGGGCATGTAATGTTAGGGAACAATGTACTAAATGTAAACGCTACCAGTTGTATTATTCCAATTCTTGGTGATGTATGATGTTATGTTTCATGTATATTCATTGTGATGGTATTCAATTGAGTCACAATAGCCCCCGGACATTTCCGCCTTCTGGTTTGGGGGTGTGACAATGGCAGTCATAGGTAAAGACCATGTGGGGTAGCCCATGGCTGTCCTAGGTAAACACCTTATGGCAAATCCCATGGCATTGGATGTAAGACCATGTAGGGTAGCCCATGGAAGTCCTAGGTAAAGACCATGTGGGGTAGCTCATGGCATTGGATGTAATACCATGTGGGGTAGCCCATGGAAGTCCTAAGTAAAGACCATGTGAGGTCGCCCATGGAATCCTTACATGTGTTTTTATACATGGCTTATGTGTTATATGTAGCTTTTATATCTAGCAGGAAATGTGACACAGTTAGCTTTTATAGCAACAATACATGTTTTTGTATACATGGCTCGAATTGATCGCAGTGAACACACATATGATTTCTGCAATGAATGATTTTGGATGAGCTCTAATAAATGTTTTACTTAATGATGATTTCAAATGTTTGGAATAAATGGTATCAATCTTTTAGCTATATTAAAAATGAAATTTTTACCCTTGATTTTTGGTTCATTACAGTAACTACCATTCTAGTATCATTAATCTATGGGTCGACATTGCTGCCTTTGACCCACTCAATAAAGTATGAGAAGATTCACCTCAATCACCAGATAAATAAATAACACTTAGGCTGCTGAACCATAAAATCCCCACTCTAAGTCACAAGTATTAAAACCCTAATTAGCAATTAGGCCATTACTCGTGACTGAGAGTCCAAATCTTCATATAAAAGACCCTTTTTGCTTTCCTACCCTAGGCCGAACAACCCACGGCCAAGCCCAAAAGTCCTAAAGTCTATGGAATTGCATAACAAGTGTTCTGGTGAGTAAGCCCCGCATACCACCCAATTACGCCCCACATACTAGATTACATCAAAAGTGTTGGGAACCCAGATGCGTACACTTGACGTACACCTTAGTTAACAAAAATGTCATTAAGTACTTAATTCTTAAGTCTAATAGATCCAAGTCTTGGGGAATAAGTTACTAACTTCGTGACTTTGCATGGCTCAATGAGACTCAAACCCTCGATTTAGCATCCAAATTTGACCAAATGGTCATTAACCCATGCATGGTTGATCTACAATCATCAAAGTGCAAACTTTATAGACTAGCGGCTTTAGAAACATCAAGAGGAGAAACCCAAAATGTCTAAATTAACATTTACTCACTATAACTCATTCATGGATTAAAATATTCAAAAAACTTCACTAGATCTAGATCTAATCAAAGGATAACGAAGTTCAAGACCTTATACCTCAATGAAGGTGACAAAAGTGAGTAAACTCTGGATCCACAAGCTCCAACTTGATCAAGGATCCTTCACCAAGCTTCTTCTTATTCAAGGTTCACGAAAAACCCACCAAAACATGCACACGAGCATCAAATCTCTCTAAATGAATTAGGATTTCGAACTGAGGCTCAAAGGGGCAATGGAGGCTCGTTTTGAGAGAAATTTGGGGCATAAGGTTGTTTAAATAGGGTACAAACCCTAAAAATTAGGATTGAAGATTCTGCCACGTACGCCCAACGTACTTAAGTAGGATCCTAAATTGAAAAAATGCCATTAAGGTCCAATTAAGAAAAAATTCCCATACTAAGGGAATAAATGGAATACTTTGAAATCAAGATGTAAAAATTGTCCTACACTTGAATTAGACTTCGTACTCATAGTCTGTTGCCGCACATAACTTTGGATAATGTTCCTTTATCTCGACTGTAGGCTCCCACGTCCACGTTGAATCCTTTCGGTACTGCCAATGCACCTTCACAAGATCCACAACCTAGCTTCAAATAGTCTTTTTCAACTTGTCAAGGATCACCAATGGTCTCTCAATGTAATTCATGCGATCATGCCTCTAAATATCCTCCAATAGGACCATCGTGAAATCGTTAACCAAGACAACCGGGAAATATGAAATGTGCTGTGAATCTGACTGAGTTCCTCAGGTAGATCCAAATGACAAGAAATCCTGCCCACTAAGGCTAAAACCCTAACATGACCAGTGTTCTTGGGGACCATGTAACATCCTTAAAATTCATGAAAACACTAAACCTGTAAATCCAACCCACAAATCATCATTGTTTAAAATAAAACCGGGAAATATGAAACGATTACGCCTTCGTAAAGTATCATGTAACAGCCCGGATTCCCAGGTATTAGTTATTTTGTATTTTGTTGGTGATTTTTGAGGAGACTCGGCGAGTTGGAGTCCAAACTCGCCAAGTATGATCGCGGTTATGGGCATGGGTTCGCGTCCGGAGTCGGTGAGTCCACGCTGTTTCATGAAACCCTAATTTCCAGGGTATGAGACTTATTTAAAGGGGCTTATGGCCGTCATTTGCGGCCACCAACCCCAGAGACAACCCTAAAGAGTCTTTGAGCGTTTTGTGAGAGAGAAGAGGAAGATCCTTGATTATTGTGGGTGTTTTGCTTATAGAAGAGGACCAAGGCAAGAGGAGACCAAAGAAGGTGCTAATCCAGTGATATCTGAGCTCAGAGACTTCATTTGAGGTAATCATTCGTTCCTTTCTCCATCCTTGGTGTAAATCTTAGAGATAGGGTTTCTTTGTGGCCTTTTCGAATGATCCATGGAGTAAATGGCCTCTTCTCATGTTGATGCTTTAGATCTGGACCCAAAGAGGTCCAGAGACCCTTTTAAGCTTTATGAGAGTTAATGGAGGCCATGAGCTTAGAATAGCATTCTAGAGACCATATCTTCAAATAAGGCCTTTGAACCTTTGCATGAGCACCAAGATAGTAACTTTACGTGATGTATGAGCTTGGAAGGACTAGATCTATGAGTTATTGGAACGGATCTAACCTCAGGAGTGAGTTTGAGTTGATGCATGGCATAGACTCGCCGAGTCTGAAGAACAGACTCGGCGAGTAGCATGAAGATTGTCCATAACCACTTAGCGAGTGGTCTTGTCGAGTTAAGGGGTTGACTCAGTGAGTCAGGGAGAGTCAGAGAGGGTTGACGGATGGGCTGAGTCAAGTTGGAACTCGCCGAGTTGTCTTGAGACTCGGCGAGTTGAGTCGTGATGGCCCCGCGACTCATGCCAGGTGGAACCCGTCGATTTAGAAAAACACTCGACGTGTCGAGAGAGGATCCCAAAGAGTTAGCAGACATGTGTGTACTCGCCGAGTCACCGGAGTGCACTCAGCGGGTTGGGTCAAAGTTTGACCGTTGACTATTGTTGACTTTTAGGGTTGGTCAACAATGTGGCCTTTGAGCCAAGAAGGGGGTAAAATGGTCTTTTACCCTTGAGAGGATCCCAAGAGAGGATAGAGTCTAGTCTCGAGAGTTATGTTCATGGGAGCATTTTCCTTATGTGATAGATGGTGGCGAGTTCGAGATGCAAGCGTGAGGTTATCTGCTTCCTGCTTGCCAGGTGAGTCTTCTCACTATACTTTACCTTGAGTAGGTAACTAGAGTTATGTGACAGAGTATTTGTATGCTATGTATGTTATGTGTTGTACTGCATTATTTCTATGTGATTTATGTTGTGCATGTTTACAGAGTTAGAACCGGAAGGTTCCCAGAGTTAGAACCTGAGGGTTTACAGAGTTTGGGTGCACAGACCCACAGAGTTATAGCAATGAGTGGCTAATATGTGTTATATGTGGTAGTTTGGGGAACTCACTAAGCTTCGTGCTTACAATGTTTTGTGTGATGTGTTTCAGGTTTCTCACAGGATCATGGGACGGCACCAGCTTGATTGTACACACCAGCGAAAGAGTTATATTTCGAGGATCCTTGTTTATTATGCAAGTGAAAATGGAGTTATGTTTTGTCATTTGATCATGAATAAGATTTTAAGAAAAGTGTTTTTAAGAATTAAACCATTATATTTAAATGAAAAATTGTTTTGAAATTTACGGCGTTACAAGTTGGTATCAGAGCCTTGGTTTGAGGGATTCGGATGCACCTTCGGGTAAATTTGGACTCAAACTGAGGAAGTAAGAAAAGTTTTCAAATAAATAATTTTCTAAAGCGAATAAGAGTTCAAAGATAAAGCGAGAAAGAGCAGTGTGTACAATCAGCCAGAGCTCGAACGGTGATTTCCCAAATTACCATTACTTTTGTGTTATGAGATATTTATGATGCACTTTATGAGATATTATTGCATGATAGAGACATGCTAGGTAATTCATATGTTAGGAGTAGAGTGGCCTGATTTATGATGCATTAGCCTAGGAATTGTTGTTATATGCAATGTGCTTTTGAGTATGTGATGAGTGAGAATATTTAGTTGGAATCCTTTAGGGTATTTGAGTAGAGGAGTAATCTAGGGGAGATACCTAGATGAGTACCGTGGTACGTAGCGAAAGAATAGTTACAACCCACATGGGGAAGAGTTGCAGAGTTTGGTGGTACTTTCGAGGATGAGCAGAGCAAGTGGAGTTATCACCCAGAGTGAGTCCTATGTATTCTTCGATGCTCAAATGCTGCTTGCTTCGTGCTTTGTGGAACTCTCGATGATGGGAGTCAGCTACCAAGCGAATATGATGATATTCAGGAGGTAGATGGCTGGCATCATTAGGAGCTCTTCAGCAGCTGATGGCAGAGAAGTATGGGAATATAGGAAGAACCTAGGGAGTAACCTTATCTAGATGAGTGCGCTGGCAGAATAGAGAATTTCGCTGGGGAGCGAGCATGTGCGACGGAATTGGTAAACGAGAAGGTCAAGCAGCTACTTAGGAGCTCCGGGATAGTCCGTGTGGAAAGTATGGGCCCATAATACTGAAAGCAAAGGACCCATACTTGATACAGGGAGTATTCTGAAGGTTCTAATGAGTAGATGGAGGAGTGATGTTATGGTTCGAGTACCATACATCAGAGCAGATAGAGGAGTGATGTTATGGTTCGAGTACCATACATCGAAGTAGATAGAGGAGTGATGTTATGGTTCGAGTACCATGCATCGGAGCGGATTGAGGAGTGATGTTATGGTTCGAGTACCATGCATCAGAGCGGATTGAGGAGTGATGTTATGGTTCGAGTAGCATGCATCGGAGTGAATTAAGGAGTGATGTTATGGTTCGAGTACCATACGTTGGAGCGAAGTGAGGAGTGATGTTATGGTTCGAGTACCATACATCGGAGCAGATGGAGGAGTGATGTTTTGGTTCGTGTACCATACACCGGAGCATATTGAGAAGAGATGTCATGGGATGAGTACCAGGGTTCGTAGTGAATGATGATCGTGGTTCTTCGGCTATGATTGATGAGGTAGAGATTGGATGCTATGGGTTTTAGGCCAGTAGGCCATGATTGAGTTTGAAGAGGCGTCCCTTGAGAGGGAGGTCGAGAGTCTTTCAGAGTATTTTGGTAAGGAGCCAGAAAGAGGGAGAATTTCGGTCAGAGTTGAGCAATCAGAGGATGTGTCACCTTCTATGACCTGTGTGGCACTGTTTATGTTCGTGTGTAAAACATGAGAAGCATGATGTTTAAGTTTTGGGTTTAGGGGTAAACCCTACAGATTATCATTGAGGATGACTTTCCGTCAGAGTATCAGGTAGCATGTGGGCCGCGAAGCAGTAATTTTCCATGAGCGGATAGTCATTTGGGACTGAGATAGTCGAGGACCACGTTACACCTATTTGAGTATAGTAGGGCGTATTGTAGAAGTATCAGTGGGGAGTCCAGTCGAATTTATCAGTGTAGTGGTTTTTCTATATATGTTTGGTATTGAATATGGGAGTGGGTCCCTATTCTTGGGAAGATCCATGTGATGGAACGTCGGTTGATGAGTCGTGGTGGGGGAGTATGATGATTTCGTGGTCCCGTCTATGAGTCAGTGATATTGTTGGTCAGTGGAGTTGTTTGATTTTGGATTGGTATGCGACTTGGAACGACTAGAGGCAGTCGTGACGAGAAGTTCTTGAGGATCTCATCTGAGGTTCAGAGTATATGAGATCGATTGATTTCCTTAAAGGGGATTATCGGGCGTTGAGTAGCACTTTCCAGGGGCAGGTGCATTATTGCTGGTGAAAATAGTTTGTGAGATTGTTGATGTGTCAGATAGTGTTGGTTCGAACCCTAAGTGGGGGAGAACCAGGTGGTTTATTAAGAGAACCATATATTTATGCAAGAGAGGTTAGGGGTTGGATACAGAAACCTGCGACTTGAATTCATGAGATCAGGGTCATTAGTGATCCAGGAAAGGTGCAGGGCGAGATAATACATGTGGTCAATGGTCAGGAATCTGGTGGTGGTCAGAGACGTTTCAAGTGGAAGGCTCGTAATGATGGTATGGGCAGTTGAGAACTTCTGGGTGGAAATATGGGTAGAATATTATTGAGTAGCCAACTCCTGGGCTGGGATATGTATTCTTGCTTGGATTTTGAGCAGTATTGGAATGGGTTTCGAAGGATCATCAGTGTGTTCTGAAGAGTTAGCACCTTCCTTGTATTCTAGTTGAGTGTTTGGATGCATTGAAGTTGCGCATTGAGTGAAATAGGAAATTATTATGGGATTCAGAGGAAATGTATTGATGTATGTGTATGATGATGGGAGTACGGGAATCAGTGGTAGAGGCAGGACATTGTAATGCTCTGTTATGGTTTTCCGTGGTTTCCGCATATAGCGTCCTGATTTCGGAGTTATTTAGAGTCTTGGGTTTAAGACGAATAGTGATGTATAATGAATCTACGGTTCCAGTGGGAGCCCTATGTGTATTGTCATCAAAAGGGACTATTTAAGGAAGTGGATCTCCGCAAAGGCAGGTTCTGTGTTATGGCGGTTGCCGCCAGAGTCTGTAATGCATATCAGGGCAAGTGTGTGTGTAACTACCTATGATAGTCTTTGGTGTAGGAGTAGTGAGCTTAGTGTGGCATTGTAATGAGAATGATAGTATAGGGTGAAGCTACGGGGAGTCGTAGTATTCACCAGTCAGAGGAAGTTGTGATGCTACGGGGAGCCATAGTACTAACACGTTAGAGAGAGAGAGAGAGATAGAGAGAGTAGTGATGCTGCGAGGAGCCGTAGTATTCACTAGTCAGAGCGTGTTGTGATGCTACGGGGAACCGTAGTACTCACAAGTTAGAGGGAGGGAGTTGTGGTACTATGGGGAGCCGTAGTACTCTCTAGTTAGTTGGCGTTGTGATACTACGGGGAGCCGTATTATCACTAGTCAGAGGCTGTCGTAATGTTGCGGGAAGCGATAGTGCCCACTAGTTGGCTAGAGATTATGATGATGGAGTGTTCTCCAATGAGTGCATGATGCAGAAAAGTTTTAGGCTTGAGTAGCCCTAGTGTTGAGTTTATGGAGCTAGTGGTTAAACCGGGGCGAGACTGGGGTCTCCGACTCTGTCGGGAAGGGTCAGCAAGGCGTGCGGGAGAATATGCGCAACAGACGCTAGAGGTTAGAGCTGAGTCGATCTTCGGTTGGATTATACTTTTATGAGAAAAAGGGAATTTCGTGACTTGCGTGTTGTTGGGCCGTGATAGTAGTCACGGGGAGGAAGTTAGGGTTGATCAGTATCGAAGATGAATATGAGGAATGAGCTAGAGTTTGCCCTAGGTGATGTCTGTGGACACTTCGGAACGAGCGAACGATTCAGACACTCGAGGATATGCTTCAGGCATGTGTATTAGATTTCGGGGGGGGGGGGGATTGTGCCCTGTAATTGCTCTTGGAAGATTTTCCTACAACAACAGCCATCATTAGTGCATCGGTATGCCACCCTTTGTGCTATTGTAAGGAAGGAGGTATCGGACCCCATTTTCTATGGAGAGGTAGGGTAACGTGTGATGGGAAGTACAGAGATCGTGCTTCAGACGTCAGAGCAGATATAGCAGGTCGGGTAGAGGTTGTTGACCGCCCAGAGTCGCTAGAAGAGTTATGCGAACAGGCGTCGATCCTAGCTTGAGTTCCAAGTTGGCGACTTTGTGCTCCTAAAGGTCTCTCCTTGGAAGGTGTGATTCGATTCAAGAAGAGGGGCAAGTTGGGTCCCTAACATATTGGTCCATTACGGTTGGTCGCGAGGGTAGGCATGGTAGCCTATTGTTTGGAATTGCCAGCAGAGTTGGGGCAGATTCACGATACTTTCCACGTGTCACAATTACGGAAGTGTATAGCTGACGAGTCGGTGGTAGTGCCATTAGAGGACATTCAAGTGGATGCGACCCTAAACTACGCAGAGAGATCAGTCGCAATTGTGGATTAGAAGGTCAAGGTTCTGAGCAGCAAGGAGGTAACCTTTGTTTTGGTTCAGTGGCAACATCAGAAGGGGTCCGAGATGACTTGGGAACCGGAGTGCGAGATGCGTAAGCAACATCCGGAGTTACTTCTAGTGGGGGAGAATTTTAATAGCCCGGATTCCCAGGTATTAGTTATTTTGTATTTTTTTGGTGATTTGTGAGGAGACTCGGCGAGTTGGAGTCCAAACTCGCCGAGTATGATCACGGTTATGGGCATGGGTTCGCGTCCGGACTCGGTGAGTCCACGCTGTTTCATGAAACCCTAATTTCCAGGGTATGAGACTTATTTAAAGGGGCTTATGGCCGTCATTTGCGGCCACCAACCCCAGCGAGAACCCTAAAGAGTCTTTGAGCTTTTTGTGAGAGAGAAGAGGAAGATCCTTGATTATTGTGGGTGTTTTGCTTATAGAAGAGGACCAAGGCAAGAGGAGACCAAAGAAGGTGCTAATCTAGTGATTTCTGAGCTCAAAGACTTCATTTGAGGTAATCATTCGTTCCTTTCTCAGTCCTTGGTGTAAATCTTAGAGATAGGGTTTCTTTGTGGCCTTTTGGAATGATCCATGGAGTAAATGGCCACTTCTCGTGTTGATGCTTTAGATCTGGACCCAAAGAGGTCCAGAGACCCTTTTCCTTCAAGCTTTATGAGAGTTAATGGAGGCCATGAGCTTAGAATAGCATTCTAGAGACCATATCTTCAAATAAGGCCTTTGAACCTTTGCATGAGCACCAACATAGTAACTTTACATGATGTATGAGCTTGGAAGGACAGGATCTATGAGTTATTGGAAGAGATCTGACCTCAGGAGTGAGTTTGAGTTGATGAATGGCATAGACTCGCCGAGTCTGAAGATCAGATTCGGCGAGTAGCATAAAGATTGTCCATAACCACTCAGCGAGTGGTCTTGCTGAGTTAAGGGGTTGACTCAGTAATTCAGGGAGAGTCAGAGAGGGTTGACGGGTGGGCTGAGTCAAGTCGGAACTCGCCGAGTTGTCTTGAGACTCGACGAGTTGAGTCGTGGTGGCCCCGCGACTCATGTCAGGTGGAACCCGTCGATTTAGAAAAACATTTGACGTGTCGAGAGAGGATCCCAAAGAGTTAGCGGACATGTGTGTACTCGCCGAGTCACCGGAGTGCACTCGGTGAGTTGGGTCAAAGTTTGACCCAACTCGCCGAGTCACCAGAGTGCACTCGGCGAGTTGGGTCAAAGTTTGACCGTTGACTTTTGTTGACTTTTAGGGTTGGTCAACAATGTGGTATTTGGGCCAAGAAGGGGGTAAAATGGTCTTTTACCCTTTAGAGGATGCCAAGAGAGGATAGAGTCTAGTCTCAAGAGTTATGTTCATGGGAGCATTTGCCTTATGTGATAGATGGTGGCGAGTTCGAGATGCAAGCGTGAGGATATCTGCTTCCTGCTTGCCAGGTGAGTCTTCTCACTATACTTTACCTTGAGTAGGTAACCAGAGTTATGTGACAGAGTATTTGTATGCTATGTATGTTATGTGTTGTACTGCATTATTTCTATGTGATTTATGTTGGGCATGTTTAAAGACTTAGAACCAGAAGGTTCCCAGAGTTAGAACCTGAGGGTTCACAGAGTTTGGGTGCACGGACCCACAGAGTTATAGCCTCGAGTGGCTAATATGTGTTCTATGTGGTATTTTGGGGAACTCACTAAGCTTCGTGCTTACAGTGTTTTGTGTTATGTGTTTCAAGTTTCTCACAGGATCACGGAATGGCACCGGCTTGATTGTACACACCAGTGAAAGAGTTATATTTCGAGGATCCTGGTTTATTATGCAAGTGAAAATGGAGTTATGTTTTGTCATTTGATAATGAATAAGATTTTAAGAAAAGTGTTTTTATGAATTAAACCATTATATTTAAATGAAAATTTGTTTTGAAATTTACGGCGTTACATATCAATACAAAGTCAAATAACACATATACAAGAACATCATATTATGGGTCCAATAAACCATCTGGTTGGAATACCCCAGGCCCCTTTACCATCAGATTCGAATGTTGACATATTGTGGGTCCTATCAACCATTTGGGATTGAATACCCCAGACCCACAACCATCTAGTTGGTATGATAATATACTATGGGTCCAATCATCCTCGGGACGGAATACCCTCAGGCCCATTGAACCGTCTGGTTGTTATGCCCCGACTTGTGGCTTACACTCAAAGCAGTAAAGCCTCAGCCACCGACCAGACATGTGTATATATAACATGTAATCATATAGCATTCTACAACTAGTAAAATAGATCTACATATCACTAAGCATAACATCATCCTATATACAAGGATACCGATCTAATAAATCACTACAGTACAATACCATGCATAATAGGGTATCCATCCAATAGGGAGACATTGGTGCCTTTGACCCATAAGTATAGTGAGGAATACTCAACTCGCAAACTGAACAAAACTGACGAGGGCCCACTCCGAATTTCAGCTCTCTAATCAATACCTATTTCCACCAAATGACTAATTCCATCAAAATCCCAAAATTCCCTCATGGTCAAACTTGGTCAAAGTCAGAGTCAACTGGTGAAACCCACTATGTCAACCGAGTCAACTCAACCGAGTTGGCCTATTGTCCGTATGCGTGGCGTACTCTAGAGGTATGCTTAGCATATGTGAAGCCTCGTAAAAGACCACCATTGGGTTGGTTGACCTGGTACGTGGGGCGTACTTCCATGTGTGCGGGGCATACCCTCCCATCCTCTAAAAATCTATTTAGTGCTTAATGGCTTAAGCACTTGGGCCCATGTTTCAGATCTAATTTCTAAATGCATACTAGAGTTATAAATTTTCCAACTTTATGGCTTTTGATGTCCAAAAAGTGCTTAACAGAATGTCTTAATCCATTAAGACCTTCTACAGGATGCATGAAACAACCCTAGCAATTGGGACCTCATTTTTATGTCTTAGGACCCTTCTTAGAGTATAAAAGTACAACTCAATATGACAAGAACAAACCATGCAGAAGATAGGACCTTTTGTTGGATTAGATGTCTAAGCCCATAACTATTATTGGTATGTACTTGACCCGAGAGTAGCTTGGTCCATTTTGGGTTGCATATCATCTGGAAAATTTGTTAGGATAGACTTTTGAGAGAAAAGGTTATATATGATTTATTAATATATTATAAGTTATAAAATATTTATATGAAATCATATGAGTTAATTTGTATTGATCAAGAATTAATTTGGAATTAATTTTGTCATCAAAAGAGGCTAATTAAATCTATGGGGACTAAGTATGTTAATTAGTTATATTTATATGTGTTGGGCTTATGACACATGTTAGACCAAGTTTATATATGGATACATAAAGATTTGGGTCACATGAACCGTGGATCATAAGATCCATGGGTATGGATTTGGGTTATATCCATGACCCTAGAAATCCCACATATAAATACATACTTCATTGCCCGAAATCGCAACTAGAGAATTCTTGGAGTTCATGGTGTTTTTGGGGGCATATAATTCTCTCTCAAGTTCATCCTTTGTCCATGGTGTGTTTTGATTCCACTTGAGGCTTCCACACTATTAGGGCTAAGCTATTTAAGGCTAAATACATCAACACTTTAATTATATTTGATGCAATTAGCTGGAAAAAAAAAACTGAACAGCAGACTCGACGAGTCCAGTGTGTGAGTCGATGAGTCCAGTGTGTGACTCAACGAGTCCATGAACAAATGCATTTAACTTGTCAAGTTTGTTCTTGCACTCGACATGTTGGACCCCCTGAGAACATATATTCGTGTTCTTTGGCCTGTTTTGGATTAGAATCATTACCACAAAGTGTTTTTGTTCATAAAATTTGTTTTTGGTACTATGGTAATGTTTATTCTCATCCAAATAAAGTTATAATCAAAGTTTCAAGTTTAATACATGTTTATATGATGCTTGAAAATTGTTGATTATGAATGTTCATGTTTATGAGTTTGGTTAGATTGATAGAAAAAATTATGTGATAGTTGTTTTCAATCCAAATTAATCTAGAAGTTGGTCATATTATGTGTTTTTGTAACTTGTTGTCAAGTTATATGAAAATTCACAATTATTAATTTTTAAAACTCATAAAATTGCCAGAGGTTAAAAATGAAGAGTCTTTTTGTCATAAATAGTTTTATGAACTCCATAATTTGTCCTCAAGTTATGTATGTTCAAGTGTCTCTTCATTAAAGATTTTTTAAGACCATAATTAAACTCATAAGTTATGAAAATCCAAGAGTTTTAAAAAGTTTCAAAACCTTCCCTCAAGTTTTGAAATTTATAATATCACCCCCGGCTATGTGTCCTTTGGACCCTTCGCCCGCCCGCCACCAGTGGAAGCTACACTTTAATTCCAAACCCTATATTTTTAAAAGTTAAAATTCAAACTTTTTGAACTTCATTAGATTTATAAAAGTGTTTAATTAAAAGAGTTAATAGTTCCATAATTTTAATTCATTCTTTTCTTAAACTTCACCAAAATTATGAAGATCGCACTTGATCATTTTGATTAGGCGGAGGCAATGCAAGCAGAGCTAAATAAATTTGAAAGGAACAAAGTTTGGCGTTTAATTCCAACACCTCCAGATGCTTATGTTGTAGGTCTCAAATGGTTCTTTTGCAACAAACTTGACAAAGAAGGCAATATAGCATGAAACAAGGCAAGGCTCGTTGTGAAGGGATATTGAAAATAAGATTGTACTGATTCCAAAGAGACGTTTTCCCTAGTTGCGAAATTTGAAGTATTTGAAGTATTTCAAAATTTGAAGACATGGTGTTAGAAAATAAAGATATTTAACGTGGTTCTCAATCAGTGTGATAAACTATGTCCACTAGACTAAATAAAGATACTATTTTATAGATTGCAAAGAGACTAGACAAAACTATGTATTTACTGCACTCACAATGACCACTTACATACTCTCATGTATCACAGTTACATACTTTAGGGTTACAATAAATGAGAAGTATTTATATGAGCGTTGACCTAAAATTATGGGTCTCACCAATGGGCCTTTAACATGTTGGCTTAAAATCGAAACTTGATCTCCAATATTCTACGAACCGTACTGAACCTTTGAGTTACTTCAATGCCGCTTTGGACCAAAAACTTTTAGGAATATTGAAGCTCATAACCATACCGAAGCTGAGAGTGTGTGTTAAAACTTCTAACTATGATTGAACTTCTGCTTTGACATTGCTTCTTCCAAATATTGCCAATCTTTGTTGAAACCAACTTTCATTATACCCTTGACTATGTTTTAGTATCGAAGCCTTCTACTCCGCTCTTCGCCTTCGAAATTAGACTCCATATCTCAAAATCAAGATGTTGGAAAAATGACATATCACCATATCCTTTGGCCATATGCACGTTGGTGTTTTTGTTTTAAAGTGAGAAGTACACATAGAGTTATTTTTAAGTCGAATACAATATAAATTGGTAGCTAAATTCATCATGTTTTTTTATGTCCTACTAAAGATAACTTAGTTTTTAATTTCTTCAAGTACGATTGAAACTTGAAACTAAACGACAGTATGAAACTTATAACTAATCTATAGAATGTCAATGTCAAATTTCAGTGTGTCGATTTTAATTTGCCTACATTTATAAGAACCGGACAAATGTTATCTCACATGCATCGTTTCAGCTTGACTTGTGTGCATAAACAGAGCTGCTTTCAAACATTATTTCAACAGAATATGGATTTTAAACTTTTGTCCGGCACTAGGTCAAATACTTCAAGAAAAATAAGAATTCGAGAGCACTGCATAAGCATTAGTTTACCATCCACTTATGACGTGCTTTCCTATTTGTAACTGATTAATGTACAAACATAAATGAACCGAAACATGTGATTATTATACTCACAAAAGTTGAGACCTAGCAAGATGATATGTTTCCTCTAAATATAAATTCCAAATCAATCTCAAATCTGAGTTGTGAACATATAATGAGTATTGTTTAGTTTGGTTTTTGACGAAGAGGTACGGCGTCTCTTTTAAATTACTAATTTGAGCAAAATCAAGTTGAGCACGTCATATCCATTGTTCCGATTTCAATTATTGTTGTTAGAGATATGTGTAAATTGAAACCATCATTTCATTGGTGACGTTAATGAAATTATGTGGTGATGATTTGATTTTTAAAATTCTTTAATTTAATTTATTTAATTAATTTATTTATTTATTTATGCTAATGGCCACTGGATTTTGTAGATATGTCCAACACCATACTTTGTAAATTAATTAAAAAACAGTGTGTGCTAATAAAAATGATATTAGAAGTGACAAATCCTAGTTGACGACGAACTTGATATGACTAACTAACTAGTTGAAAGTAAACATTAAAATGAGTGACCAAAATTTTGGTGGTTATTTTTCGATCATTATAGGTCCGTCACTAAATTGATTAGAGACGAACCCATATAAATGGACACCAAATAGCGACTAAAGTATAACGGTCAATATATTTGTGAAGACTCATTTCATCACTAATCAATGAAGTCATCACCATCTTATCCAATTAAGAAAATTAACCATCAAACGGTTATTGATTTTGGTTGCAATGTTAATGACGATAACGACCAAATCTATGTTCATTAAGTTTTTGTTAATTTTTTATATTTATTATTATTTTTTTTTAAAGAATGGCAAATATGCACATATATTGTAATTTTGTTCATTAATATATACATTTGTTCATCATGAAACTTGATGACACCTTTTGAACACGTAATAATACTCCTAGGCCAAAGCCCGTAATGTCACTAAACACGGAAATATGAGAAAAAACAATAGTTACTAGGTTGTGTTGCCATAAATTAAATTAAATGTATATATCCATTAAAATCCTAATATTTTTATTGATTTAAAAATAAAACCTTAAATTTTATTTTTTTATACTAAAATCCTAACCACAATCGGTTTTGACACATTAACATTTTTTCCGATTAACCTGTAATTAAGACTTTACTGTATAATATATATATATATATATATATATATATATATATATATATATATATATATATATATATATTCAAATTCTTCAAAATATTAGAACTTTAATGTGTATATACTTTTTTTGCAAGGAAAATTTTGTGGTTTGATATTGTTTTAACATAAGAGTTAATGAAACTTAGTTATTATTAAAATCTTTAATGTTTGCTTCTTGCTAAATAATTTTTTTAATCTCAACAAAACGATACGGAAAAAAATGGAGATAATCAAGAAATAAAGAAATAACTTGAGTTGTGTTGGCTTTTTGCAGTCCTAAAAATAGAGAACTAAGAAACTGGAAAAAACTATATTGTCATTATTATTCTTCTCCACATTTAAAACCTTTTGAGTAGATGTGTATTGTTTGTGTTTGTAAAATTTGTCTCGTCTTTTCTGTTTGAGTTTTGGTGGAGAACCAAGAAAAAAGTCTTATAATTCTTCTCACCCTCCCTTGCTCTCTCTTTTGCATATGTTTCCCCTGATCGTGATTGTATCAGGGTAAAGATGATGGTGGTAAGAAAAACAGTGATGTTGCGACGAAAATCACAATTAAAAGTTCTTTGGCTACGAAAATATACTAAAGTCACAATATTTTCAACGATTTCACAAGAAAGTCCTAAACTTAAAATTTTTTTTTTATAGTAAAGGCCTAATTCACGATTTAACAAAAAGTCATAAAGTATATTGTTTTATAGGAAAGTTCTAATCACCGATTAACCAGTAAAAGTGGTAAAAGTGTCAAAAAACTGTCGATAGTTATGACATTACTATCAAAAAAATAAATTTAGTATTTTTGTCAAATCGATATAAATATTGAGACTTTAGTGTATATATCCCTTAATTAAAACCTATTTGATATTTATAACTATAATATGAAATATTAAATTCCATTCCTAAAACACAAACTGATACATTTTATATAACATGGATTATTAAATTCCATTCTTAAAACACAAAAACCATGATCCAAACACAAAAACCAATCATTTGATCCAAGGCTTCCAAAGAAGATCAAACACCTCAAGTCGGTTTTATATTACTAAAATCACTTAACCATAAACAATAAATATGTAATTTTGTATATTATGGCAGTCAAAATTTATGAACATGTCCATATGTCTCCAACCATATCCCTTAAAATGAAGATTACTATAAAATGAAAAGAAATTTCAATGAAAAAAAGAACAAGCATACTAGGAAGAGAAATAAGTTATGATAAACTTTTACGGAGGAAAGAGTGGTTCAGAAGGAGGATTTTGGGATGACGGTGTCACGAGTAGTATTACCCCAAGAAAAAATTGTTTTCGCATGAATGAAGTATAGCAGGCTACATAATCTGTTAATGTGTCCCTCTATACATTCTCTCTCTACTCTCTCATGCTTTAGTTGCTTGTTCTTCATGTATACATACGTTTACCACAGTTGTTTTGTATGTTTTTGATTGAGTGAGCTGAATTGGTAGAGAAAATTGTTATAACTTACATATGTTATGAAAGAAAAAAGTAATAGGAAAGAATAAAATTTCTGTGGAGATGATCTGATAGTGAGTTAAGTGAATTAAGAGAACCATTCCTACCTAGAAGAAAAGAAAAGACAAACTTGAATCTAGTCTCTTTTCAAGATACATGTAACGAGCAATCTTGTGGTCAAAAGTTTCTTACTATCCTTTTGTATTAGAAAAATGAACATCAAACTTCCATTTAATCATTTACGTTTATTAATTTCCGTAAGAGTTTTGAGATGAACATATGAAAATCAACAATTACCACTTATATATTGATGCATAAAAATAATAGGATTAAATGGTGTTTAACAAAATGATAATCATGGAGGCTTAATAACTTGCATAGCTTAATAAAACGTTAGTTCGAAAGAACATCATATTACCATGAGATATGATTCATCCGATATGTGATAGTTAGGGAAAAATGTTGCTTATATCCAACTTAATTATTTAATGATCTAATGTTAATTCATCACATGATAAATATTCATAAATCTAAATATTAATAAAAAAAATATCAAAACAACCAAGACTTAGCATCAACTTGAATTTCAAATCAAGATAAGTTCCAAAACAAAAATTAATCCATAAAGAGTCAATTTAAACAAACCTTGTTAAGATAAACATATAAGAGGATCATCTTAGACTAGGATGTCCATTAATGTAAAGTACATGGTACCAAAGTGTAAATGTTGTATTTATATATACATGTTATCTTATGTTATGTTATGAATAAAGTACAAAGTGAGACATTATTGGTCTAATATTCTATTATGATATCAGAAACAAATACACTATGATTACCCTAAACGCTCCCTCTTTCTCACCCAAAAACTTCTTTCGAATCAAGAAAGTGACCCTCTTAAGCCTCTCAATCCGAAGCTTACTTCTCTACCACAATAGTTTTTTATGCTACCGCAATGCAACGAAATGAAGTCATACGCAACGAATTCTTTAGCAACAAAGACTTAGTTTTTAACTTTTCTATTTACAATGCATTGTCCAGTGTGCCTTGCAGGGACATTTCTTTCTGAATTATAGTCTTTGTTTATCACTCTTGTATGTTCTCGCATCTCTATAAATAGAGTGCTCTTCTTCTAAATGAAAACACACATCTCTTACCTCTCAATTATCTTTTATCTCTCTTAATTTCTGAATCTCTCCTTATCCTTATCTTCTCTCTAAGATGTTATTGAACTTACACTCATATATTAAGATCGAACTCTCAAAATCTCCTTCGGAGCAAGTCATTGTGACTTCATTCACTTTAAGTTGATCACACAAATTAACTTGGTTTGATTGCAATCCTTGTTAAAAATCATCTTAGTGTTTACGTGATATATTACTTGTTGTCATTTATATTTCCTTACTTTTCTGCAACTTTCCGCAACTAACTCTAACATTTCTAACTTATTATTGTTGAACATTATGGTCTTTGAATTTAAATTTATTCCGCAATATATAACTTGTTCTAACATTTGTTTAAGTGTTTTTCTCAAAAAAAAAAAAATTGTCTCAATAATTGGTATCAGAGCCGAAGTGATTGCTTTTTAAACAAAACTCTGATTTTGAAAAGGCTTCTATACCACTAAAGCTCAATTTCTCAAAAAAAAAAAAAAAGGAAATATGGCACAAGATTTATCTCTTAATGTTTCCAACAATTTTGGCAGTCCTAATCGATCCCCAATACTTGTTGCAAGCGAGTATCACCACTAGTCACAAAGGATGGAGAGGTATCTAAAAATACTTGGAAGAGATGTATGGAGATCCGTAGAAGAAGGACCTCATGTCCCTATTCTCACTCAAGTTCAACGTGATGGTGCTCAAGCCGGACTTGTTGGAGGTCAAGTCGAAATGAACTGTCCTACTAAGGATAATCTTGAGAAAATGGAAAGTGATGCTATTGTTTTCTATGAGATATCATGTGGAGTGGCCTCAGACAACTTAAATATCATAATCAATTGCAAATCAGCCAAAGAGATCTGGGATATCCTAAAAATATATATATGAAGGCTTTGAGAACGCCCAAGACAAGAAGCTCACCACCACACCCAACAAGTTTAACAACTTCAAAGCTCATCCTGGTGAGAGTCTTGAGGTCTCCTTCAAAATATTCAATCTCATTGTCACCAAGTTATCGAACACTGGCACTGTCCGAAGCAACCATGAAACCAATCTCCGGTTTCTCAATAGTTTGGGGAAACACTGGACTACGGCGAAAATGATAGTCCAAGGTGATAAGAAGATTCACTCACTCTCTGTTTTCAAACTGTATGGAGAAATGCAAGGGCAAGAATCAATTGTGCTCAAGGATTGTGTGGACTTCGAAGGTCCGCTTGCTCTCATTGCTTAAACTCCGCAAAGCATAACTCCTCAACCTTACTCTCTTTCATATGACAATCCTTCACAGTCCTATGAAGCTGACAAGAAGTACGATGATGAAGAGGAATTCCAAAATGCAATTGCTCTTGTTAGTCAAC
This sequence comes from Lactuca saligna, assembly GCF_052625555.1. NCBI lineage: Eukaryota > Viridiplantae > Streptophyta > Magnoliopsida > Asterales > Asteraceae > Lactuca > Lactuca saligna. Next base: position 175,198,011 of record NC_136423.1, read on the forward strand.
AGTTCAACCAACAACCTCCAACCTCCTTTTGCAAAAGTCAGCATTTCACTAAACCCGCCTTTAACCAAAACTTCAACTCACAGAACAATGACCCTCGATACCCCACACACTCTCACCAATCTCCAAAACCTTTGAACACTCACCAAGACAAGGAGGCACCGAAAACTGTCAAGCCAACTGACTCTGGTCCCTCAAACGACGATAAAATTATGTTGTCATTTGTCACAAGTGTAACAAATAAAACCACTTCGCTAAAGACTATAAAGCCAATGTGGTGAAAGACAAAGCCTTTTATCTCTAAATGGCACGGTAGATAGATGAAAAGGAAAAAGAAGGGAATATGTGGCCCTGGTGAAAAGAGATCATCAATTATGGTCGTTAGGGGATGAGGATGAAGACTTCATCATCAATGGCAAAGGAAAAATATGTATGCTGGCAACTGCTGATGAAGATGGTTCGACAAAGCTGGAAAAGAGCTACTGCTTCATGGCCAAAGATGTAACTCTAAGCATTGTCAAACAGGTAAAACTTATGATTCAAACTCTAAATTATAGCATGCATGATTGTCAACCCTTCTTAGACAACCTTAATGACACTTGTGTTGTCATCCTTTCAGACTATAACAAGGCCGCAGATGAGAAGAACATAGCGTCCCAAGAAATGTTTCATGTAAGAGGACGACTAGAAGAGAAAAGACTCAAAGCGGCTATGTTAGAAAGAGACTTAGTGTTAGAAAAGGATTCAAGAATGTTATGTGAAACCCAATGAGGAGTAGATTTAAATTTGAAGGATCTCGCACAAAAAGAAATTTTATGTTTGAATTTGTTAATCGAATTTTTTTTTACTAAAAGCGAAGCCATAGAAAATCTTGTGAATAATGGAACCATTGACAATATGTACAATTGGGGTTGGTCCAATGGGTATTCCATCGCAAAGGATTCATCACCCCGATTTAACAAAGACCGTCCCTAAGTCCCTCGTGATAGAGAGTTTCACTTTCCATTCAATGACAAAACATTTCCCTAAGACATTAGAACCCACTTCGGTAGACTTCATAACCTGAGCAATAATTGTGTCATCGAGGAAATTCTTCCGGAAACCTCGGATCATCCATGTGATCTAAATCCCATCACTGGCACAATATATCCAAATTCAGAGGCATCTTCATTTTGTGATGAAGAAATCCGTATAAAAGAACCCAAAGTTCTCGAGAACTATCCACCTTTATCCTCTACCGCAATTCCTCTCACTGCTTTCTCAGACAACGGTCTACTAAATCACCTTCCACAACGTGGCCCACTAAGGAACCATCCCTGACTTACTCTATGGTAGTTCAATATTCTTTACCGCAGACCACAGTCAAGAGCTCCGTGACTGTAATTCCCAAAAGCCTGGAACCAACTAGTGATCAATCACCAAAAACAAGCTAGAATGGTATGAACAAGAAGGACTAGAAGTAAGATGGATCCAAATTTCACACTTTTATATTAACCGTAAACGTCAGGTACAATGGACTCAAACACAAACTATGAACCGTTTTTTACTTCTGACAACACTGTCACTATTTATAGGGAACATGAACCTTAAACCTTGTTTACAGCCATAAGTGGCACACGCACTGTAAACGTTGCATGAACCAAAAACACTCCAACCGTAAACTCCAACCTAACCGAAAACATTAACAAAAACTATACAGATGAATGCCTAGCCCAAACCAACAAATCATGACCTTACAGTCTCCCCCCTTGGTTTGAGGCTAGCATAAGCTTAATCCTTCTCAATGATAAGAACGTCTGACCATCCCATTGCTCCCAACCACATTTTCTTGCTAATAATTGATGGGTTTTGAGCATTCTAACACTTCCTAAGTGTACATGCAACCCTAATAACCTTGGATCTATGTTTGTCTAATTTGTCATGCAAAGTTGATTTCCAAGGTTATATTCCTATCTAGCATACATGGGGAACAATTTTAACATAAAGTATAGATAGAATAACTTACCTTGTTGTTGCTTGTGTTCCTTGAAACCTTGTGAGCCTAGCACCCCAAGTGTGATGCCTCAAGTGCTTCACACAACACCAAATGCTCTTGGAAGAACTTATGAGAGTATACTCACTTCTTCAAATCGGCCAAGCCCTCTATTTCTTAGTGTGTAGCCGATTTGGGAGGAGATCATGTTACTTATATAGTGTTGACACACCTAGGGTTAAACCCTAATGTGTCATGACTCTTCATTTCCATGACCCATGGGTTTGTAACTCCCATGGAGCATCCATGGAGCATCCTATGGGTGGAACCCAACTTGATGATCCATGGAGCCTTTTAGCCCACTATACAAGATATGGATGATTTACTTAATCAACCCATATATTTAATTAGTTATCTTTTGATCACTTAATTAATTCTAAATTAATTCTTGATCAAACTAATCAAATAATATTATTAATATATTAGAACTTATAATATATTAATAATCTCCAAGCATTATTTCTCTCATTTAGTCTATCCAATTTCATGGTGCCATGCAACCCAAATGGACCATGCCGGGTCGGGTCAAGTACATACCAGAAATATTTATGGACTTAGACACCTTATCCAACAGTCTCCCACTTGGATAAGTCTAGTAACTATTACTGCAAGTATGACTTCAGGAACCGATCGGCAATCGTAGCTCTTTACAAGGTTTCTTGAAACTTGAGAAGATGATGGTACGCCATTTAAGATAAGTGATCATATAATCCTCTGTTCTAGATATCAGTCGGACAAATACATGGAACAATGTCTTACTTATTGTCCAACATTTGTTTCCCGATTTCCGATTTGTTTGACAAAGAACTTTATTGAACACATCAATTTAGTTCTGACCGGGCCCGGTACATAGGTCAAAACAAAATCATCGAGGGGCCCAGATATCAGCTTCTAATCCAAGAAGGAACAGATAAACTTCGACTCATATGTTTGTTCTACTACTCATTGAATTACACATAAGAGCACGATTTTATAACATCGAGTTACCAATGCGTTTTTCGTACAATCAATGCCTAACCAACTTGTAAGTAACAAATCATATCTCTAGGTTTAAAGACTTATATGATATTACCGTCTCACGATCACTCGAGATAGAATTCCATGAAGTGATTCCAGTGAGCGTGGGTTGAGTCCAATGCTCAGAACTTATGAGCACTCATGATTGTTGTAGCCTCGTCCCAGACCTCTACAATCAAACATGACAGTCTTGATTCATACCTACTTCCGACATATGACCGACTGTGGAGGTTTGAATAATATGTTATACCACACAAAATTATTCTGGAAGTCAAAACATGCAAAAGAAATATAGTAAACGATCGACAAGAGATAGCAACACTTTACTCATAAATAAAACACTTTTATTCATCATCAAATGTCAATTACACTTTACAAATTTCGAGATTATCTAACTACTAAATCTAATATCATCCTTCAGCCCTATGCTCCGAGCATGCTGGAGATGCTTAACCCGAGTCAGTCCCTTCGTGAGGGGATCTGCCGGATTCTCATCTGATGATACCCTCTTTGCCACGAGGAGTCCTTCTTCGATCCGATGTCTGATGAAATGGTATTTTCTGTCGATGTGTCTGGATCTCCCGTGATCCCTTGGTTCCTTGGCTAAGGCAACAGCACTTTCACTATCACAAAAAATTTCCATCGGCTCTTTAATAGCTGGTACAACTCCAAGGTCTCCAATGAAGTTCCTCAGCCATAACGCCTCCTTTGCCGCTTCGCTAGCTGCAATATACTCTGATTCACAAGTAGAATCTGCCACTGTCTCTTGCTTGGAACTCTTCCAAGAAATTGCTCCTCCATTTAGGGTAAAGACCCAGCCCGACTGAGAGCGGAAGTTATCCCTATCAGTCTGGAAGCTAGCATCACTATACCCTACAACTCTCAAGTTATCACTCCCACCAAGGGTAAGGACCCAGTCCTTAGTCCTTCGTAGGTACTTGAGAATATTCTTTACCGCAGTCCAGTGTGCCTTGCCAGGGTTCCCCTGAAACCTGCTAACCATGCTCAAGGCAAAGGCTACATCAGGTCGAGTACACGTCATAGCATACATGATCGAACCTACAGCCGAAGCATAAGGTATTCGACTCATTTATGCTATCTCAGCCTCAGTGCTAGGGCTTTGTGTCTTACTCAACTTGGCGCTACTCTGGATGGGCAACTCTCCTTTCTTGGAGTCTTGCATTCTGAATCTCTTCAGAACCTTCTCCAAGTAGGTACTTTGACTAAGTCCAATTAGTCTTTTACTCCGATCTCTCAAGATCCTTATCCCCAAAATATAGGCAGCTTCACCAAGGTCCTTCATAGCGAAACACTTTCCAAGCCAGGACTTTACTTCCTGCAAGGTTGGAATGTCGTTTCCTATGAGTAGTATGTCATCCACATACAATACCAAAAAGCTAACTATACTCCCACTAGCCTTGACATATACACAAGATTCATCTTCACTCCTAGAAAAGCCAAATTCCTTGACCTTTTCATCAAAGCAAAGATTCCATCTGCGAGGTGCTTTCTTTAATCCATAAATGGATTTCTCAAGCTTACACACTCTATTAGGGTACTCGTTACTGACAAAACCCTCTGGCTGACTCATGTAAACATCTTCAGCCAACTTTCCATTAAGGAAAGCAGTTTTGACATCCATTTGCCAAATTTCATAGTCATGAAATGCGGCTATGGCTAATAGAACCCGAATAGACTTAATCTTGGCTACCGGAGAAAAGGTCTCATCATAGTCCACTCCAGGAATTTGAGAGAAGCCCTTTGCAACCAGTCTAGCCTTATAAGTGTGTACTTTACCATCCATGTCGGTCTTCTTCTTGAAGACCCATTTGCACCCTACAGTCTTTCGACCTGGTACATTCTCAACCAAGTTCCAAACTTGATTGTCATACATGGATTGTATCTCGCTATCCATAGCCTCTTTCCATTTAGCAGACTCGGGGCCTGCCATGGCTTCCTCGTAGCTGTTAGGGTCATCTTGACTTACTAGTGTCTCATCACTAATAAGTGTCTCACTTTCTACAGTAATATGGAATCCATAGTAATGCTCAGGTGCACTCCTAACTCTCGTGGAACGCCTGAGAGGTACAGATTCGTCAATTGACTCAACAGGAGTTTCCTCCTCAAGTTGAGGGCTAGAGTTTAAAGTTCCTTCACCACTTGACTCTTGAATTTCTTCAAGATCAACTTGCCTCCCACTGTCTCCTTGGCTTATAAACTCTCTTTCTCGAAAGACTCCTCTTCTTGCTACAAAGACCACATTGTCACTAGGTCTGTAGAAGAGGTAACCAAAGGATTGTTGTGGGTAGCCGATGAAAATACACCTCTCGCTTCGGGGTTCGAGCTTATCATGAGTCTCGCGTCTCACGAAAGCCTCGCATCCCCAAATCTTGATGTGGTCTAGTTTAGGTACTTTACCAGTCCACATCTCGTGAGGAGTTTTGGCAACTTTCTTTGTAGGGACTAGATTAAGGATATGGGTGGCAGTCTCTAAGGCATACCCCCAGAATGAGATTGGTAGCGAAGCTCGACTCATCATGGAACGAACCATGTCCAACAAGGTTCGATTACGCCTCTCAGCCACACCATTCAACTGCGGTGTCCTGGGAGGTGTCAATTGTGAGACAATCCCACATTCCTTTAGATAGTCGAGGAACTCTGAACTAAGATACTCACCACCCCGATCGGATCGAAGCATCTTAATGTTCCTGCCCAATTGATTCTCGACTTCCTGTTTAAATTCCTTAAACTTCTCGAAAGTCTCTGACTTATGCTTGATTAAGTAGACATATCCATATCTACTGTAATCATCAGTAAAAGTCAAATAATAACGATTAGCATCCCTTATGGCATGTTTGAATGGTCCACACACATCCGTGTGTATAAGGTCCAACAAACCTTCACCCCTTTCACATGAGCCTGTGAAGGGTGACTTTGTCATTTTTCCAAGTAAGCATGATTCGCAACTATCATTTGACTTTAGGTCAAACGACTCCAAGACTCCATCCTTTTGGAGTTGGCCTATGCGTTTCTTGCTTATATGTCCAAGACGACAATGCCATAATGATGCTTTATCCAAGTTATTATTATTAGTAGAATCAATACACAAAACATTATTTCCTAAGTTATCTACAATAGATACAGCTTCATACACACCATCACAAGGTAATGCTTTAAAATAAAGTACATTATTAAAGAAAGCATTAATCGAACCAACTTCATTATCAAACGAAAAGGTGAAACCTTGTTTGTACAATGCATGAAAGGAAATAATATTTCTTGCCATTTCTGGCGAATAACAACATTTATTCAAATCTAAATTTAACCCACTATTTAGCGATAAAGTATAAACTCCAATCTTGGTGACAGGTGTAACTTTCCTATTCCCCATGATTAAGTTTATTCTTCCTTGCTCCACATTCTCACTTCTTCCTAGTCCCTGCAAGTCACAACAAATATGAATTCCGCAACCTGTATCAAGGACCCAAGATTTCGAATGGGGTGAGTTATTAGAAATGATAGTGTAAATACCTGCATGGTTGGGTTTGACTTTCCCATCCTTTACATCTTGCTGGTACTTTGGGCAGTTATGCTTCCAATGAGCTTTTTCGTGGCAATAGAAGCATTCAGCCTCTTTTGGGTCAGAAGAAGGAGTAATGAAACCTTTCTTGGTTCCACTTGAAGAAGAGCCATCAAGGGTCCGAGCCTTGGTACCCTTTGAAGATCTCTTTCTCTTCCTCCCTCGACTTTGCCCGATTGCCAAGACCGGAGTTGAGTCTGGAGTAGGAGTGATAGCAACCGACTTCCCCTTAAGACCTGTTTCTGCGGTCTTGAGAAGTCCCTGAAGTTTGCTGAGGGTGACCTCTTCCTTGTTCATGTGATATGTCATGCGGAATTGATCATAGCACGATGGTAAGGAGTGCAAAATGATATCTATTGCAAGCTCCTCAGGGAAGTTCACATTAAGCTTCAGCAACCGATCCACATACCTTTGCATTTTCTGCATGTGGCTCGTGACGGACTCTCCGTCCTTCATCATGGTTGTTATCATGGAGCAGATGACTTCGTACCTCTCTTGTCGTGCACTTTGATGGTATCTTTCCATCAAATCTTGGTGCATTTCATAAGGGTAGAAGTCTTCATAAGACTTTTGGAGTTCAGCTGTCATGGTGGCTAACATGATGCAAGCCACCTTGGTTGCATCTCTTTCATGAGTATGAAAGTCAGCGATCTCCTGGGGAGTTGCAGTGGACTCGTCAATTTCCTTAAGCTCCTTGTCAAGGACATATTCTTTGTCCTCGTAGCGGGTAATCATCCTGATGTTTCTGATCCACTTATTGAAGTTGGATCCATCAAAGGTGACTTTCCCACATAGACTCATAAGAGTAAAGGAGCCATTAGGATTCGAGCCAGAAGCATTAGTTGAAGACATCTGAAAAAGAAGAACAAGTTTAGTTTAGATTTAAGAGAGTCCTTAATAAAACACCCAAATGTAATATTAAGGCTAGGATCCAATCACAATATAATATAACTTAGAAGAGGTATGCCGTAATCTAAGCTATACCATATTTGAAAGGTAGGTGAATGACGATTCACCAATTTCCACCACGAAAACCGAAATAATAAATATTTAGTTTTTATTGGTTTAGAAATTCCTAGATTCTTTGAGATCCAATGAACTTTTCAAAGGCATGTTTCAATCTCGGAAGTGCCCTCCAGGTTTTGTGACTGGGATGCCGAGGATCACAAAACGAGGTGTGAAGTAACCATGCAAATCACTTGGTACCCTTAAAGTTTATCACTCAATCGATGTGCCGGTAAACCACACACGCTCCACCGATACTATAATAAACCTTAAGTCACCCTTTACCTACCTTGTTAAGTCCAAGTTAGTGTGCCGGTTAACCACACACGCTCCACCAACGACTCAGACAAAGTGTAAAGTGTAATTTCATGGATTAGCACCTTATTCACATTTTTCCTAAAGTAACTAAGATTGGGAATTTAATAAACATTTAGTTACTTTATTATATTCATCATACTTTGAATGAGAATTTATAAGTCCTTGTCTTACCCGTTCGGCTAACGACCCTCCACCAGTCAAGCAAGCGGTGGGTGAGAATATACACCCATTAAGTCACCATTTTATAGGCAACAACCTTATACCCACCTTATAGACCGGCTTCGTGAATGAGGCGTACTAGCGGTAAGACGACTTGTTCTTATACATATATATATATATATAATTATTAAATCATCATAATATAAGTATAAGGGTTGAATTTTAACTTTTAAAATTCTAGGGGTTGGAACTAAAGTTTTGACTTAACTTTACTTGTTCCAAAACTTGAGGGCAAGTTTTGTAACTTTCAAAATTTTTCATTTCTTGTAACTTATGAGTTTAATAGAGTCATAAAATGAAGACTCTTCATTTTTATAACTCTTGTGTTTTCTTAATGGTTTTAACTCAAGTGTGACTCTTGGTTTTCCATAACTTAAGGATAAGTTATGAACTCCATTAAAACACATTATGATCAAGAATTAAACTACCAAATAGGTTACAAATAATTCCTATGATCATCTAAAACATCATAAGAACAAGAACATGAATATGAACACAATCAAAAATTACATAAAACTTTGTAATTTTTGATAACTAGTTGTTGTAAATGAATTAGCAAGACATTACACCACCAAAAACAAGTTTACATTTACTAAAACAGTTTAGGGTAATGTTTCTAATTCATTTTCCAGCAACTGAATCGAAATTCTGCACTCATTCGACCCTACTCGCCGAGTGCAAGAACATGACTCGCCGAGTTGGTTGAAGATACACATGGACTCGACGAGTCCCCCCTATAGACTCGACGAGTCCGTTCGCAGAAAGCAAATTTCCGATTCTGTTTTCAACTTTTAAGCACAAATAAGAACAAACAAGCCTAGGCTCTAATACCACTGATGGGTTTTGAGCATTCTAACACTTCCTAAGTGTACATGCAACCCTAATAACCTTGGATCTATGTTTGTCATGCAAAGTTGATTTCCAAGGTTATATTCCTATCTAGCATACATGGGGAACAATTTTAACATAAAGTATAGATAGAATAACTTACCTTGTTGTTGCTTGTGTTCCTTGAAACCTTGTGAGCCTAGCACCCCAAGTGTGATGCCTCAAATGCTTCACACAACACCAAATGCTCTTGGAAGAACTTATGAGAGTATACTCACTTCTTCAAATCGGCCAAGCCCTCTATTTCTTAGTGTGTAGCCAATTTGGGAGGAGATCATGTTACTTATATAGTGTTGACACACCTAGGGTTAAACCCTAATGTGTCATGACTCTTCATTTCCATGACCCATGGGTTTGTAACTCCCATGGAGCATCCATGGAGCATCCTATGGGTGGAACCCAACTTGATGATCCATGGAGCCTTTTAGCCCACTATACAAGATATGGATGATTTACTTAATCAACCCATATATTTAATTAGTTATCTTTTGATCACTTAATTAATTCTAAATTAATTCTTGATCAAACTAATCAAATAATATTATTAATATATTAGAACTTATAATATATTAATAATCTCCAAGCGTTATTTCTCTCATTTAGTCTATCCAATTTCATGGTGCCATGCAATCCAAATGGACCATGCCGGGTCGGGTCAAGTACATACCAGAAATATTTATGGACTTAGACACCTTATCCAACAATAATCTCTGCGAGCATTCCTATGAATTCTTTAGCAGCAGGCTCTAGAATTTTAGTCTTGACCACAATCTGATGTTGAGCTAGGGTATGAATGTCGTGTTCAGAAAATTGCAAAAGATCCTTTGCTTCAACTAGTCGGAAAACACTGGTTGGAAATTTGATGACTGTGGTGGCTGCAACTTCATCATAGACCCAATACTCCATAGTGTCCAATATTCCATCCAGGAAATGCAAAAAAATAGGAATTTGCAGCAATTGCGTTGTAGGAGGCCACATCACAGCCATTACTGTCCGATTGGTTTTGGGATCAAGGATGTCTTTGAATGTCATGACAAATGACGTAGTAGTCTTCATTCAATCGAATTTCCACTTTACCTTATTCTACAAGAAGCGTTTGAAATCAGTTGTGCGAGGATCATTTGACGGATTGTTAAAAGGAGCATCAACAAGTTCTCCAAGATCGACTCTTGTCCATGAGCAAAAGTCATTTTGGTGTTTGTAGTACTCCACGTTTGCACTCTTCCTCTTAACCACCCATACATTTAGTTTATCATGAAATCCCCAAATCAAAATTCCAGACCGGTCTCCGTATTTGACCATAGACCACTTTTTCTCGAGCTCCATTACAGTCAGTTGAGGTTGATCTCCACGAACATTTTTGACAGAGTTCTTCATGAAGAGCATGCCACTCCTTCACTGAGCAATAACTTGTTTTTTAGTTTGATTTAAAGTTATTCTTAGATAAGCTTGAGTAGGTTTAATCTCAAATCGATCAATGATATGGGTTGTTCTAAAGGAGCACGTTGAGAAAATTCTACTGCATTTGGTTCAGCGACCGGTTTCTTGAATTTGTTGCCAAACTCACTGATTAGCTTGTTCTTCAAGTAGAAGTACCCAACAAATAATGTACCCAGATTTAGCTGCAACTCGGGCATTTGTTTTCATTTTTGAATATTTTCCTTCTAAAGCTCGGAAACTCTGACGTCAAATTGTTCCTGTCAAAACATCATTCTCAATAAGCTTTTTATTTAGAATTCCGATCTCCTCCTTGGCTAAAAAATTATTGCGTCTTCTTTGTTTGAGCTCCTTGAACTTATAGTTATATCGTTTCCCCTTGGTGCTGGATCAAAATCCTCACGAGCCAAAAAAGGCTACATTTTGTGAGGGTGGAGGAGTTGAAGATCTGTCAAGAGCTAAAGAGCTCCCGATTTCAAAGAAATACCGTAGAACACATGGTGCGTCATTCACAACATGACAATCAGTTGGGTTAGGTTGGGATGGAGTATCGGCTGTAACATGTTGTTGAACATTTAGAGCAGGTTCCCTGATGAGCACTATCGACCTTGGATCAGTTCTTATCCTTTTAAGTGGAGGCTGGGAAGCTTGTGTCTCATGAAGATCACTCGCATATGGCGTAATAGCTGGAGTAGCATATGCTCGGGGAGGAATCCTTGCAGATGCATCCAGATAAGCAATAATGTTAGCCATCTGATCGATTCTTGGTGTTGGTACTTTAAGAACATTAACTTCTCCCCCTGTCTCCATTGAAGGATTTACAACACCATTGATGTGGTCAAAGAACGAATCGAAGTCGTCATTGCTTGGCTCAAAATCGAAAAACAGATCATCATCGTCATATCCTGACAAATCACCTCCATGATCCATACTAGCTCCCTTTTCATCTTCATCATCACCAAAACCTATATCATTATTACCAAAATACAAACCACTATCATCATCATTGGCCTCCATATTCGTCACTGGCACATGTTCGTCAGCTACAATTGCGATAGGAGATAAAAAGAGGTGCTTGACTTGTCACCAGGTTAAGGCCGAGCACCAACATCCGCATGGTAAGTTGCAGCCCTTAGAGGTTCGCTAGTGGAAGTGGGAACATATTTCTATGGATTCCATCACTAAATTGCCAAGGACCGCGAGGGGTGTTGATGCAATTTGGGTGAGTGTGGATCGGTCGACGAAGAGCGCTCACTTCCTCTCTATCGGTGAGAGCTCTTCTGCAGAGAGGTTAGCTGAGATATATGTGAGAGAGGTGGTGTCGCGGCATGGAGTGCTAATCTCAATTGTGTCAGACCGAGATGTGCGTTTCACTTCCAGATTTTGGAAGAAGTTTCATGAGGAGTTAGGTATGAGATTGCACTTCAGTACGACCCTACCACCCACAGACAGATGGTCATAGGATGTGTTTGTCCACTTTTGGATCTTCTTGTCCTTTTCTAGCCAGATAAATCTTAGTTCCTTATTCCTGACTTCATCCATTTTTTTTGCCTGAGGTCATGTCAAGATCCTTGTAAAATGTAGAATCTTTCTTTAGTCCCATATTGAAGGCTTCCACGACTATTGCAACATCTAGGTGTGGAATAACTAAGGCTTCTTTCCTAAACATACTAACATAATCTCTCAAGGATTCATCATTTCCTTTAGTTACTCTGTAAAGGTTTCTTGTAGGTTTCTCAAAAGTTATTCTATAATAAAATTGATTATTAACAAAGTTGGCCAAATATGAGAAATAAGTAATAGAGTAAGGAGGAACATTTAGGATCTACTATAGTATAAAAATTATAAGGGTTGAGCCAAAACCTTGCATAAACAAGCCTCCTTAAGAAGATGAGGAATTGAAACTATCTCCGTGCGTTCTCTATATCAGGCGTCGTGTTCTTTAGGATTTGTGGTTTCATCATACATCTTCATGTTGGGCGTCTGAAACTTCTTGGGAAGTTCAATGTCTTATATAGGATGTATGAATCTTGATACCTTCTGACTGATTGGTGACACCTCCAGTATAGGTTGATTGATGTCTAGTATACTTGAGATCGTACCTCTCAACTACCCGAGTTTTTTTATCCATTATTGGACTTATCCCCGGATCATGGGTGCTAGACTGGATGTTGAATATCCCTCTAAGATCATAGGAGGAAGGTCCTCCCATGCTAGGAGTTACACCATCTGTAAAAGATGGGCACCTGTCTTGATATAAATTCTTCGGCTTGGTGATCAAAATATGCAAAGTTCTGAAGTTCACGATCTTGGGCTGTAATAATGAATAAGGAGTTGGTGTGGTATCCATAGGTATTCAAGAATCTGAGCACAATTTCTCCATTCTTTCAAAGAGCATCATGTTGATTTTAATTTACTCGGTGATGTGGCGATCCATTACTGTCAGCATGGATAGGATATTATTTTTCAAGATCATATCTGGTATTTCTTGGGATGCACCTCCTGAATATTAGACTATTTAAGATGTTGGCACATACCTTTTAGGGATATCGGCGTTCCTTCTTTATGAGTTGATAGTAGGAGGTGGGGGTAGGATCTAACAAGTGGAGATTTATGGGATAGTGCTAGAAGAAAATTTTGGTAAAGAAGACATTTTTGGTGCAAAATGTGTAAGTAATTGAAAATAAACAAAATCTTTTTGAAACAATTTAAAGAGAAAAATGTAACAACACCACTTGTCTCACGAATGGAGCCAAATTGTTTTGTTCAAGATTTGATAAGCTAATTTCATAACCAAATTAGTAAGAGTGGTGTAATTGTTTTGGTCAATTGCTTGAGACGCAAAAAATTGCTAGACACAATATGTTGCAGGGTAGAGTATCTAAAGTTACAATTACAAAATTTCAATAATGATAGAGAGAATCTAGATAAAGATGTAAGAATGTTGTTGGCACAACGTAACATATATTGGAACTCTGCAAAACGTTTATATGTCAAGTTAACTACATTACATCATTCTTCCGACATTAGCAAAGAACAACATCATAAACTGTTTCCTTTTCTTTCGTTTGAAAGAGAAAAAGTTGATGTCATGTCATATGATTGTGAAAACACAATAGCTGATTTTAACAAAGTGTCAGACGATAGGTTTGCATATGGCGTTGTTAAGATAGATGAGTTTTTAAATGCTGATGAATTGGTAAATATTGTTAATGAAAGTTTGAAAAAAGATGAACAAGTGAAAATTTTGAAAATAACTGAACATTCGAAACTTGATTCACATCTCAATTTTGCTGATGTCGATGAGAATTCGGATATTCTTAGTGAAATCAGTGAAATTGAAGAAGAAGAAAGTATTGATTGTTCTTAGTTGTCTATCATTAACATCACATCTATGGTCAAAGGTAAATAAATTTTTAATGATTCGATGGTTGAGGATGACATTGGAAAACCCTCTACTTCAAAAATTTTTGACTTTGATGATGTGGAAGTTCGAGATAGTCAGACAGATAGTAGTGATGATGAGGAGGACGAAATTAAAGCTTCGAATATTTGTAAGACAGAAAAGAAAGTTTCAACTGAAACTTTAATTCAAAGAGTTGTTGTTGAACAAGTGTATGGTGACACGGAAAAGTTCGACAAAGTGATTAGTGAAATTTTAATCTATTCATGCACCAAAGAATACACATGACCAACACCTAAAACTAATCTTGGAACTGCTGATGAAGGAAAGGATGTATGCCAAGTTATCCAAGTGCGGATTTTGGATTCGAGAAGTACATTTCCTAGGGCATGTGGTAAGTAAAAAGGGGATACACGTGGATCTCAAAAAGGTTGAAGCAGTTAAGAATTAGGATACACCAAAGAGGACAACAGAAGTGCGCTAATTCTTGGGCCTCACAGGCTACTACTGGAAATTTATTCAAAACTTCTCCAATATAGTTAAGCCATTCAATACATTAACATAAAAAGAAAATAAATTTGATTGGGGAGACAACATGAAATTGCATTCTAGAAACAAAAACAAATGTTGTGTAATGCACAAATTATATCCGTACCTAAAGGATGTGAAGATTTAGTCGTATACTATGATGCATCACTTTAGGGTTTGGGGTGTTTATTAATGAAGTGAGACAAATTCATTACATATGCTACATGATGAATCAAAGCCCATGAGTATAACTACATGAACCATGACCTTGAATTGGGGGCATTAGCTTTTACCTTGAAGATTTCGAGACACTGTCTCTATGGAACCAGGTGTATTATTTACACTGATAATAAAAGTGTCCAACATGTATTCAATCAGAAAAAACTAAATATGAGGCAAAGAAGATAGATTGAGTTAATGAGTGATTACGATTGCGAGATTCGATATCATCCAGGAAAAGAAAATGTTGTAGCAGATGCTCTAAGTTGTAAAGAACATGTGAATTCCCGACAAGTAAAGGCACCGACTATGACCATCCATTCCAACCTTAATGCAAAAATTCATGAATCTCAACTAGAAGCCCTGAAAGAAGAGAATGTTAGGGAAGAAGCTTTGCGAGGAATGGATAAGAGTTTTGAGCTTAAGGATGATGGAACTCGTTATTTCATGAACTGGATCCGGACACCAAAATTTCGTGACATCAGAAACTTGTTCTTGGATGAAGCCCACAGATAGTGATATTCAGTGCATCATGGTTCCGAAAAGATGTATTGGATTTGAAGAAATTTTATTGGTTGCCTAATATGAAATCTGAGATTGTCACTAATGTAGGTAAATGCCTACCATGTTCTAAAGTCATGGTAGAAAATCAAAATCCCTCAGGATTACTGTAACGCCCGTAGATCCGAGCTAGTCAATTTAAAGGCAATAGGGGTCGAAAATGACTTTTCGACAAAAGATTATTTAGAATAAATAATCTTAAGCAAGTCGTAGAATATGTCTCAAGGTTTCCGTACATATAAAGAACACCAAAATCCGAGTTATAACGAAGAAGTTATGACCCGTTGAAGTTTCGCGACGGAACCGGCACGATACCGGGAAGCGTAAATAGTGAATTTAAGATAGAGCGGGATTTAGCCTTAGCAATCTAAACGAAAGTCTTAGAATATGTTAAAATAAGAACATCGATAAAAAGAATGGCCAAATCTGACTTCGTATGAAGGAGTTATGATTTTTCAAAGTTTCGAGTTAGAAGTGTACAACCTGAAATTCGAATATTAGATCGAGCGGTTTTTAGCCGACAAGACCTAAACGAGAATCAAATATCTCGTTAAAAGTAGCATAACGAGAAAAAGATGGGCGAAAAGGGACGTCGGATGAAGAAGTTATAAGGATTTAACGGACCAATCGTGTCCCGACCCGTTCATAATATAAAATTTAAAATTGAGCCAAAATTAGCCGATGAAGTCTAAGCGAAAGTTGTAGAGTACGTTCCCACCTTCGTGTGGATATAAAGAACGTCAAAAACGGAGGTCGAACGCAAAAGTTACGAATTTTTAAAGTTGGAAAGTAAACTTGCGAAGCTGATGCAAGGAAGGATGACATGGCCGAACTCCCAGCCGTCTAATAAAATCGCTTCGGATGGTGACACCTGGTGCGAGGGTTACGCCCAGCGTAGCGAAGAGACGCCTAGCATCCGGAGAACGCCCCGCGTCCGAGGCCAACTACGCCCCGCGTACTTCGGTTCTTACCCGTCCAATAGAGTGCGAGACAGCTGGCTTCCATACCCGAGCAGTACGCCCAGCGTACCCTCGGTACGCCCAGCGTAAGGACCGAGCTGCGCGCCTATAAAAGGGGTCCGAAGGCAGCCCTCATTTTCACACCAAAACTCACTCTCTCTCTAAATTACTTTCTCTCTCTAGCCCATTTTAACCCCCCAAACCCTAGGAAGAACCCCCTAGCACCTTAGGGAAGCCCCGAGGCTTCCAGAGTCTCGAGAAAAAGGGTCTTTCGGTTTCGAAATGCTGCTCCAAATAAAGTTCCAGTTTTCGATAAAATTCGCTGTAAGTGTGCTACGGTTACGCAATTTTTAATATAGCTTTCGAATAATTATAGGAATGTTATTAGGTCCTTAAAATAATTATTTGGGCTATTATTATGAGTTATATTGAGTATTATTAACGCTTATATAATAATAATAATAATAATAGTCAGACTAATTAATTTGCCGCGGTTATCGTTAGACTAAACCCTAGTGGTATTGGTACTAGGTGTTATCGAAGGAAATTGTTTTGAGAGTATCGAAGCGCTGTCCAAGTGCTGAGTCACCACCTTTCAGGTGAGTGGATAATTCCCTTTCATCTTACACATAGATACGAAGTATTTTATATAAACTACGTGTTATGTGTGTATATTATCTGAGTACTTGTTGTCTATGCTAAATGAACGATTTTATACATGTTTTAAATGATTCAAATTATATATGTATTTAATATCTACGATAATGTTAGGGTAAACATGGGTAGATATAATAGATGGAATATGAGTTGAATGATGAGTTGGGAGGTGTTATAGACCACGAGGTGAGGGTGAGAGGTGGATAATGTGAGAAGCCTTTTTCCCAAATGATGGCCCGTCATTCAGCAGAGTATGGATGACAACCACAGACTATTCTAGACAGTCAGTGGAACACTAGCAGGCTCGCAACCTGTAGGTGTTGTGAATGATGTGTTCACTCGGTGTACTCTAAACCTTGGTGATCATGCAGACTTGATGCCTAAACCCTAGTGATCATGTAGACTTGATGCCTAAACCCTGGTGATCATGCAGACTTGATGCCTAAACCTTGGTGATCATGCAGACTTGATGCCTAAACCCTGGCGACTGTGTAGACTTAGTGCCCGTTGTGTAAACCGTGGCTATGATGTACTTTGTGCCGATTCCTTAGGATAATCCTTAGGAATGAATGAACGAGAAATAGCTGATTCTTAGGGTAGATCCTTAAGAGTAAAGAAGATAATGGGGATGGGTAATTGGGTTTAATTGCTTGATTGATTAAACATAATAATTATATTATTGTGGGTTGAAAACCCTATGTACTCACCAGGTTTCTCAACCTGACCCACTCAGTTCATTTATATCACAGGTGTTGATACGAACTTACTTTACACTGAGAGATTTAAAGAGATGTAGATCACTAGTGTAAATAAATGTAAGTTCTGTTTATGCTTATGTTTCTGTATTAACGATGACATCCCAAACATTTTGAAATGAATAAAATACGTTTCTTCGAAAATGTTTTAATAACGTATTTATCATGTATTTCTGGGAACAAATTCCGCAACATTTTTATTAAAAGAAGTACTCTGATTTTTATAAAGCATAAACAAAACCGGTCTTTTCTGGCTGTGAAAATGGGGATGTCACAATTACTACGACAACCTAAAATTCTCAAGTGTAAATAGGAACAAATTACAATGGACTTTATTACAAAATTGCCCAAGACCACTAGGGGTTATGAAACCATTTAGGTAACCATAAATAGACTGACTAAGTCTGCCCATTTTCTACCAATCAAAGAAACTGAGAGGATGGAAAATGTGACGAGAAAGTATCTCAAGGAAATCTTCAAAGTTCATGGAGTATCAATTTCTACTATCTCCAACAAAGTTAGTAGGTTCACATTTAGGTTCTGGCAATTACTACAAAAATCCATGGGAACCCGCTTAAATGTGAGTACAGCTTACCATCCCTAAATTGATGGACGAAGTGATCGAACCATTTAGACACTCGAAGATATGCTCTGGTGTTGTGTGATTAACTTTGGAACCTCCTGGGATACTCATTTTCCGTTGATTGAGTTTTCTTATAATAATAGTTATCATACTAGCATTAAAGTTGCAGTTTGAAGCTTTGTATGGATACATGTGTCGATCACCTATATGTTGGCCAGAATTCGGCGATACACAATTAGCCTGAGAACACACAAATAACAATCTGCGCACTGGACCGAAAATAATCCACGAAACAACCGAGAAGATAATTTAGATTAAAATCGACTTAAGTTTGCACGTTATCATCAGAAAAGTTATGCTGATGTAAGACGTAAGCTTCTCGATTTCCAAGTTGGAGAACGAGTAATGTTAAAAGTCTCACCATAGAAAGGTACGATTCAATTTGGCATGAGAGGCAAACTAAACCCAAGATACATTGGACCTTTTGAAATCCTTAATAGAATTGGTCCTGTTGCTTATCAACTAAAGCTACAATAACAACTAGACAAAGTGCACGATGTCTTTCACATATCAAACCTGAAGAAATGTATGTTAGCAAATACTAACATAATACCTCTCTATAACGTTCAACTAAAGACCAAACTCCACTTTATGGAAGAACCAATGGAGATCCTGGACCGAGAAGTAAAATAGTTAAAACAAAGCCATATCCCAACCATAAAAGTACACTGGAACTCAATACGAAGACTTGAATTCACCTGAAAACATGAAGACTAGATGAAGTAGAAATAACGTCATTTGTTTAATGAAGTTATATTTACAAAGTGAATTTCTGGATGAAATTCTTGTTAACAGGGGGATAATGTAACAATTGGTGGAAATAGGAATAATTGTACAATGCCTTTTATTAATGTAACACTCGGCCACAGGTATGCACTTAAATTTAAGTCAAACTTCATATTTTACTGTTGGACTCAGCGAGTTGGGGGCTCAACTCGTCGAGTAGGATCGACCCTGGGAAGGGGGATTAAGTGCCATCTTTATGGTCATGAGAACCCCTTGCATGTAATAAACCCTATTTTTGGTCCTTTGAGCATAAAAGTCCTATGCATGCACGTAATGTTCATGACTTTACATGTTATTGATAGGTTTTGCTCATAAGAACATCCTATGTGCTCCTACAAACCCTAATGCTTGGATCTAGGTTTCTCTATTGTACATGCAATTTATCCAAAACTATAAACCCTAATACTAACATGTGATAATCGATATTAGCACAATAATAGGTTTAAGATATTACCTTGATTGTTATGTAGCAATAATAATCACAATTCCTTCATGTAATGACTTTAGAAAGCTTAGAGTCACAAATGTCACTCCTCTAATGGTTCACAAACACCAAGAGCAAGAGGATGAAGAGGAGAAGAGAAGGAGGCTGCCCAAAACCATCCAAAAATCTAGGAGGAAGCTTCTCCACGTTTTTTAGGCATAAGGGCTCTATATATAGTGAGCCTATTAGGGTTATCTAACAGGGAAACCCTAATTTGGAGGCTTAAGCCCTAAGCAACCCATGAACTCCTTTAATAAAAGGCCTTGGACGATTTCTTCTGGGTTTCCCCATAGAATTCATCCAACCTTATAATATAAGGTAATCCATAGCTCAGCATTATCTTATAATTACAATTCCAGTCCCTTAAGTTTAATTAATCTCTTTTAGCCACAAACTTAATTCTTATTAATTCTTGACTAATATTAATTAAACAATATGATTTCTCCTTTAATATATTATTCCCATAATATATTAATAAATCATATTTAATCCTTTCTCTCCATAATTCATCCTATCAAGTTGCTTTGGTGAAGGCAACCCAAAAGGACCATGCACCATCGGGTAAAGTACATACCAAAATAGTTATGGACTTAGACACTAATCCAACCGTCTCCCACTTGCATAAGTCTAATAACTATATTGCATATGACTTCAGATCCTGATCTGTAATCGTAGATTTCCAAAGCCGCTGTCAACTCTGATCCTATAAGATACGCATGTCCTGTAGATAAGGGATCATATATTCCTCCATTCTAGATATCATAAGACATGAATTCTAATCATTCTCTCTTTACTATTTCCCGACTTCCGATTTATGAAGACTGACTAATTGAACAAATCAAATTAGCCCTAGCCCGGTTGAGCA
Source organism: Lactuca saligna (assembly GCF_052625555.1). Taxonomy (NCBI): domain Eukaryota; kingdom Viridiplantae; phylum Streptophyta; class Magnoliopsida; order Asterales; family Asteraceae; genus Lactuca; species Lactuca saligna. The sequence goes on from NC_136423.1 coordinate 175,218,364, forward strand.
TTTACATTTGTCATCACTAAGTCATCGAGGGGCCCAAAGATATCGCTTTTATCCTACTTTGGATAAAAGGAACGGATAAACTTTGATTCAATGCTTGCTTGCACTCACTCACCGAATCACACACAACAGTATGTCTTATAACACCAAGTTACTGGCCCGTTTGAATAATCTAAACCAATTAAATTATTCAGGAAGTCAAAACATGCAAAGTGAAACAGAAGGATAATACTAAGCCCATATGGCCTCAAACCTTTGAGTATAAATAAAACACCTTTTATTCATCACCATATCGATTACTCATTAGTTTTTTGTTTCGGGTAATCAACTTCTTACTTGAATTATTACTATACTTGTCCCATGCTCTTAGCATGCACACAATGTTTACCTATGGTTCTTACTTTGTGAAGTAGATCAAATGAACACATTTCCAATCATACTCATTTCACAACTCCAAATCCTTTTTCATAAGTGATAGAATATCAAATTCTTGCCACTTATAGGATATGTTAGATTCTAACATTTTCTATTGCCAATGAAATTACAAAGTCCTCTATCATTGTTACAATACAATTCCATATACGTGATGTCTCTCACTCAAAGTACATTTCTTTGAACATCCTTTTGCATAAAATTTCTAATCTAGACATAGATTCTCAATATCTAACTCCTAATATGGAAACCTTTCCATACTTACCATATGACAACTTATTCTTAATAGAATCTTATCTATTCATAATAATGTCAACATACTCCATCCAATACTATACTTCCAACTACTCACAAGTGACAAATCCTCGACTAACTTTGGATTGTCCTTTGATAGTTGTTTAATTATCTTAGTCAAAACCGATTCTTGTCCTTCTTTCCTCTAAATGCGCTAGACATTTGGAAAATTTTAGAATGGTCAAATATTATAGCATTTGCAATCGATCCTATACCCGAAGTGTATGGACATGATGCACAATGTCTTACATGAAGATATAATACTTTATCAATCTTTTGTCATAATATTTTACGTGCTACGTTCTCATATTTCGAAATATGAAGAGGAATGTCGTAATCATAATCGAAATTTAAGAATGCACTATGTACTCTTAACTAAATCTATTAACATTCCACAACCTAAGCCTTTAGATGTGAAATGAATCATAATATTCTCTCCCTTAATTATAGCAAAACAACTATTCGACTCTTACAACTTTTGCAAAGTATGACTCTTGTTTTCTATAATTAATATTGCTAACTTGCAATACATTCCATAATAATCATACAATCATAACATTTATGCTCCCAATATCATGATGATTATTATAAACATAACACTTCTGCTCCCACTAGCTTTGACATGTATTCAGAAACAGCTCAACTTTCAGAAAAACAATACCTATTGAATTTCTTAAGTTCATGTTTCTAATACTTAATGCTTCGATAATCTATTATCTAAGATTCTTAATCTCATACACCTTTATCCAAGATAGCTCATTTGTGTGTCTTAAACAATTTAGACTAATTGCCAAATCTCACAACTCGAATTATGGAAAGGGATACTGTAACCATAATCAAATTTGAGAATACAATTTTACAATTTCTATCTTCTTAAAATCTCTCTTAGTGAAAGCATTTCCTCACAGTCATTTTCATGAAGGAGTGAATCTTATGACACTTAGATTTTAATGGTGTATGTGTTCCTATCCAAGTGAATTTTTCAAAACAAAAGTTCGCGACAAATTCAAACTTATATGGACCGAGCATTCTCAATCTTGATTTCTTGCCTTATGCTAACACAACTGCCCACCATGTCTTCCAAGCAGTTAAGCAGCTCACCTTTTCCTATCAATGTACTTTTCATTGATCAAGGTCCTTGCCTTTTATGCATAATGAGAGCTCATAGGGCTCACGTTCACAATTAACTTAATTGAAACGACACAGAAATAATATAGTGTCAACACGATAGGATGTAAAGCTCAAGTCGTGTGCTAGTGATGTTAGATAAGGTTTATTTTGATTTTTTCTTGAAACCTTTCAAGACAATTAAGACTCCTACTGACTCTTTAACATATAAGATTCTCTTATCAATAAACATTTCTTGACAAATATTCAAGAGTTAGTGTAGTTTTTATCAAAACAATTCATAAATAGGTCCTAGTTGATCTTTGTCTTATCCAAGACATCACAACTTTCCTCATTTGATGAATGTTATAAACCTTCTTAATACTTATTACTCAATGTCACAATCTTAACTTTAAGACTTGTTTTGGAACGAAGTATGATTGACTTCTTGATTTAACCATTTCTTCAATTCTTGATTCCTCGTCTTAGACATACATTTGTACTAAGATTTACTTAGAGGATCAATTGAGATATGATTCTTAATCATTAAGACTTATCATAAAACATAATAAAAGGTACTCTCCCTTCTTCTTAGAATAGAGAAGCTTTTATCTTTCTGCCTACTCGATTCTTCTTATTCGTTCTGCTATCGATTTAAACATTTTTCTATCAATTCAGAATTACACTTAATCTTATAAGTATAATCATATTTACTAAACCTTTAGTAAATCATGACGAATATCTTTGTTACTCTTATGGTAGACTTGATCAATACATAACCTTGTGTACTCGATCTCCTAGTCCTTCACTTGACATTTTGTCCATGAATTAGTATAATTTCCAAATGTGAAGGTTTATTCGTTCATCATACAATTCTTGTTGTACGATTCCATATTTCTATCCAATAGAAACTTAGGCGATGAGAAACTTTCCCTATTTGGTATATTTTCGACATTTCCACAAACAAGATAATTAAGAATCACATCCATTTGTTGTAAATATACTAACATCAATTCTTCATAACGATTTCATTGCAAGGAAATAAATAAATAAATGTGTCAAACAAAATTTATTTTTATTTATAAAAGCAGCGGAAAATATTTGTCCTTACAATGCAAAATCAACTGAAAAACTATGTAATAAATATTCCTAACAACTCTATCTAAGCTCAAAATCTAATCATCGAATCCATGTCTTCGTGATTAGATCCATCTTGCTATTTCATCAAGCTTCCTCTCTTTTCATTGATCATGCAAAACATTCAAATGCAATTTTATCACATTATGTATTAAGAATCAACAAATAGGAACTTAATCGAGTTAGATAGTGGATTTTACCTGAAGTACAGGCATACTCTTTAACTCTCCCATCTTCTGGACTCTTCAGGCTCCTAGGGCAGACTTGTATCCAATGCCCTTTCTCTTGGCAGCAAACGTAGGTCGGTTCTCCTACAACGTCCTCGGAAGCATGGTTGGTTGGCTCTCCCAACAAATATGCTCCATTGCTTTGCCAAATCATTTCTGATTCAGCAGCAATGATCATGTAAGTAAGGTCAATGAGGCTTTCGTCATGATCCATCATATAATACTTTCTTTTGAACTCATTATATGATTCGGGAAGTGACTGCAGAACCCGGTTCACAGCCAACTTATCCGGGAAAGACACACCCAACATTCTCAACCTATCAATGTGTGATTTCATTCCTAGAACGTGGACACACACGGGTTTACCATCTTCATGTTTCATTTCCAACAGGGCTTTAGTGACATTGAACCTTTCAATTCTTCGATCTTGTGGGTTAGGGAGAATAACGGGAGGAGGTGGAGGAAGTGAAGCATGATCTCTTGTTCCTCAATCGAATCGTGGAATATCATCTTCATGTGGAAAGCTTGTTCCACGGGATTTGGGAAGACCATAGTTGTTGAACTTTGACATCTACAAAACGGGAGGAAACATAAATTCAAATTAGTTGATAGATTGAGTCCTTAATAAATCACCCAAATGAGATATTAAGGTTAGGACCCAACACAATATGCTACAACCTAGTAAAGGGATGTTGTAATCTAGTTGCAGAATATTTGAAGGTAATTGAATGACGATTCACTAATTTCCACCATAAAAAAAACGAAAAAGACATTTAAGTTTTAAATCTACGAAAACTCCTAGATCCTTTGAGATTCATTGAACATTTCAATGGCATGTTTAAATATCGATATGCCCCTCTAGTTTGTGACTAGGATGCCAAGGATCACAAAGCGGGTGTGAATAACCATGCAAACTTAGATGGTGCCTTCACATGTTACGGTCACCTATTCGATGTGCCGGTAAACCACACACGCTCCACCGAACTATGACAAACATTGAGTCACTCTTTGCTACCTTTGCTTAGAACCATTTAGTGTGCCGGTAAACCACACATGCTCCACTAACATCTTCGCATGGGTATAAAGTGTAATTTCATGGAATTGCATCAATTCACTTTTGCCTAAGTAACTAAGATTGGGAATTTGTAAAACATTTAGTTACTTTTGTACTTCATTATACTTATAATGGAAGGTTTTGTCCTATCCTACCCTTTCGACTAACGACCCTCCACTAGTCAAGAGTGCGGTGGGTAAGAGTGGATACCCATTCAATCTCCATTTTATAGACAATTTCCTTAAACACCTCTTATAAACCAGCTTCGTGAATGAGGCCTACTAACGGTAAGACTGACTTTTACTAATACATATATATAATGTTAGACTTTTAATGTTATATAAAGTATAGGGTGTATTTTACACTTTTAAAATACTAGGTGGTCAAATTTAACAATTATACCTTTAATTCAATTAAATTGTAAACCAAAACTTTTATGGATTTATTAAACCTCTTTTAATTATACACCTTAATTAATTAATAAAACCATAAGGGTGTGCTTTGAACTTTTCAAAACTTTTAATCAACTTTTAAATTCCAAAAACTTGAGGGCAAGTTTTGAAACTATTCAAAACATTTGGGTTTTAACTATTTAAATTCCAAAAACAAAACCTTTAAGGTTAAATTTAAACTATAAAACCTAAAGGGGAAAATTGAAACTTTTCATAACACAAGGATCAAATAACAAATAATATAAATTAAACAATTATTTTCATCATTATCTATATTTGACCTAATTTCAATTACTTGCAAAATAAGTTACCCAATTAATACAAATAATTAAATCTTTATCATATAAGGCAGTTATTATCTAATCAATTAGTAATTATCTTGTGTTTTGGCAAGGATATTCATTAATAAACAATAAAATTCATATTTTATAGGTTTAAAACGAATATGGTAATTATCCTTAAGCAAAACAACAATAAAATCCGAAAATCCCTCTGCCTGACGCTCCGACTCGCCGAGTCACACTCTAGAACTCGTCGAGTAGGGTTGACTCGTCGAGTCCAGGTAGTGACTCGCCGAGTCAGGTCGAACAGAAGGCCAGAAAACGATTTTCAGCAACATAATACATCAATACAATGGAAACTAATCTAGGCTCTGATACCACTGATAGGTTTTGGTCATAAGAACATCCTATGTGCTCATACAAACCCTAATACTTGGATCTAGGTTTCTCTATTGTACATGCAATTTATCCAAGACTATAAACCCTAATACTAGCATGTGATAATCGATATTAGCACAATAATAGGTTTAAGATATTACCTTGATTGTTATGTAGCAATAACAATCACAATTCCTTCTTGTAATGACTTAAGAAAGCTTAGAGTCACAAATGGCACTCCTCTAATAGTTCACAAACACCAAGAGCAAGAGGATGAAGAGGAGAAGAGAAGGAGGCTGCCAAAAACCGTCTAAAACCCTAGGAGGAAACTTCTCCACGTTTTTTAGGCATAAGGGCTTTATATATAGTGAGGCTATTAGGGTTATCTAACAAGGAAACCCTATTTTTGATGCTTAAGCCCTAAGCAACCCATGGACTCCTTTAATAAAAGGCCTTGGACGATTTCTTATGGGTTTCCCCATAGAATTCGTCCAACCTTATAATATAAGGTAATCCATAGCCCAATTTCAATTATCTTATAATTACAATTTCAGTCCCTTAAGTTTAATTAATCTCTTTTAGCCACAAACTTAATTCTTATTAATTCTTGACTAATATTAATTAAACAATATGATTTCTCCTTTAATATATTATTCCAATAATATATTAAGAAATCATATTTAATCCTTTCACTATATAATTCATCATATCAAGTTGCTTTGGTGAAGGCGACCCAAAAGGACCATGCACCATCGGGTCAAGTACATACCAAAATAGTTATGGACTTAGACACTAATCCAATAGTTATATCTACCTTAGGAGCCCAAATCTACCTTTTGGATGAGTTTTTCACAACAGAAATCGAGATGATTCGAATAGATCTAGTTGCGTATAGAAGGGATTTGGATGAGTCCAGAAAAAGGACTCAATGAAATAGACATAGTTATGGACCTGGAAACCACGGGACTTAGTGAGTGTATGAACGCACTCGCCGAGTCCAAGGCAATATCCCAACCCATGATGACGGATTAGACAAGTTGTTCATACAACTCGACGACTCCCAGACTCGACAGGCTCATATGATGAAGATGAACTCGACGAGTTCAAGGAGGAACTGGACAAGTCAGTTGAAGATTATCCCGATGTTATGATTAATGGAGAACTCGTTGAGTTCTTGCTAGACTCGATGAGTAAAATTGGGTTGGAGACAGATGAAAGAATATGGACTCGGCGAGTTGGCAGACCAACTCGGCGAGTCGAGTCAACTGGAAGTTTACTTTGACCAGGAAGTTTACTTTAGCTAGGGGTAAAATGGTCAATTTATCCTAGGGTTAGTTATTAGTTTTTGACTAAGTGTCTTTATTATAGCCGGAGAGTCGCCGGAGCAGCATGCAGAGATTCCTCACCGAGAAGTTCAGCAGTCAGACATACAAGGTGAGTTCTCCTCCAGTAGGAACGAGTCTAAGGCACCAATGCCGGCCTGTTTATGTAGTTACAATATTTTGGGGTTAGCCCGATGCAATTTATATGTGTAGTTTATGTGTTCAGTTTATTCCGTATTTCGATCCGATGTCGGGGTGGTCCCGAGAAGTAGTTAGTATGCTTGATGTCTTTGTGATTCATGCATGCTATGTTATGTGTTATGTGTTCGAGACTCCGTTCCGATGTCGGGCAAGCCCGATGCAGTTTATCTATGTATATTATATGTTTGATTTTATATTATGATTAAGTTTATTCCGGGCTTTGGTCCGATGTCGGGCGGGTACCGATGCAGTGGGTGGGGCCTAAGTTATGTCGGGCGGGGCCCGATGTAGTATGGACCCATACTACTCAAAGAAGAGGATCCATACTTGAATCAAGGAAGGCTAAGACAAGACCAAGGAACTTGTAGTAAATGTGATCCCTCGAGTTATAGTACTATTCAAACATTTAACATTATGTGTTTTCAGAATGGTGGTTCTACGCCCGAGACCAGTAATCGACAGTACAAGTACCGGGGAGGGGTCAGGTTTAGGCTCTGGAGTTGAGCACTTGGATGAGATGACTAGTGAGTTCATCTCCTCAAAGATCACGCATAGCATACTTGAGCAGACACCAGTGATCCTCGGTTTGATCAAGGAGGGTATCCTGGAGCTTATGGATGAGAGGTTGAGTGCGTTTCGCAATGAAGTGGCGACCATGATGGGGTCGCGCACGCTCACATTTAGAGACTTCAGGGCATGTGGAGCTCCTGACTACCAGGGGCTCGAAACCCAATTGCTAGTACAAGATGGTTGGATGACGTCGACAATGCATTCCGCACCAACAGATGTACCCAGGGGGACAAGGTTAGGTTTGCGTCCTGTCTTCTGAAGGACAGGGCACGTGACTGTTGGGAGGATGTTAGTAGAGCCATTGGAGATGATATTGTGTTGGATGCTATGACCTAGGGTGATTTTACAACAAGGTTCAGAGCTGATTTCGCACCTGTTATTGAGGTGCAGCAGCTTGTTAGGGAGTTTCAGGACCTCCAGCAGATGACAAAGACTGTGGCCGAGATTACCACCAAGTTTAGGGAAAGATCCCTCATTGTTCCGCATTATGTGGCGGACGAGGTAATGAAAAAGGCCCGATACCATGAGATGTTGCGAAGTGATATCCGCCAGTTTCTGAGCTGATCCAGCTGCAAAATGCTGGAGGATATGATAGCAAGGGCTTGTGAGTGGGAGATTGATTTAGAGATTGAGAGAAAGAGGAAGCCAGAGGTAATGTCTGGTGCAGTAGGTTCGTCAAAAAGCCCAAGGTGTCTGATCACAGGTCTAGGGGACAGCAAAGCCACAGTTAGTGTAGCAGATTGCACGACGGGATGTGCAAGGCAGGGAGTTCCGACTGCTTCAAGTGCGATCAGACTGGGCATATGAGTAGGGATTGTACGATTGGATTAATGTCTAGGTCCATAACTATAATTGGTAATACTTGACCCGACAAGCCATGGTCCATTTGGGTTGCATGGCATCGGGACAATTAGATAGACAAGATGAGGAAAAAGGATACTAGTCATTTATATTAATATTTTCTAAGTTCTAATATATTAATATATAATCATATTATTTAATTAGTATTTATCAAGAATTAATTTATAATTAATTAACTGATCAAAAGGAACTAATTAAATATGGACTCTTAGATATATATGTGTGAAAGGCCAAGCTCATTTTGGTTAGGCTAAGCTTTCATAGATAGTCCATGGAGTATTTAACCCATGGATCATATGAAATGAAGGGTAATGGGTTTAACCCTAATCTTCACACTATATAAATATGACCTTGGTTGGTGAAATGGGGACTAGTGTGTGTACACTAAAGGGAAAGGCCGATTTCACTACAGAGAACCAAAGTATCCATATTCTCAAAGTTATTCCAAGTGTTCATGGTGTCGTGTGAACCATTTGAGGTGTCACACTTGGGGCACTAGGAACTCAAGTTTCATGAAGACAAGCTACATCAACAAGGTATATATTCTATCTATTTGATTACCCAAGTATCAAAGATTGTATGCTACATAGGGTAATGCCTTGGAATATTCATATTTTCATGTATAATAGAGAAAACATATATAAAAGGTATTTAGGGTTTCATGTACACTTAGGAATGTTAGAATGCTCATAAGCCAACGGTGGTATCAGATACAGGGCTAGTTTTCTTGTTATACTTGCAAAATTGACTGAAAAACAAAATTTTTATGTTGTCTGGACAGCAAACTCGCCGAGTCCATGAAGGGACCCGACAAGTCCAAGTTCAAACTCATCCAACTCGTCGAGTTGGTTCATGAACTCGATGAGTTGGACCCCCTAACAACATATCTTCGAGTTTTAAAGCTTAAATTGGTCTAGAATCATTACCTTAAGTTGTTTTTTACTTTTAAAACTTGTTTTTAAGGTGGTAATGATTATACTAAACCAATTTCAAGGTTAAAATCAAAATTTCAAGATTTATATATGTTGATGTAATTCTTGAAATTTTTGATATGGATTGTTCATGCTTATGAGTTGTGGTAGATCATAGGAATTATTTACAAAAGTGTTTGTTAGTTAACTCTTGATGTAAATGTATTTTAATGGAGTCCATAATTTGTCCTCAAGTTATGGATTGCCTAAACGTTTTTGTGTTACCTTGTTTTATGAGTTATTTTAGATTAATGAAAAATATGTGGTAGTTTTTTCAATCCAAATTAATCTAAATTGTTTTCATAAAATGTGTTTTTGTAACTTGTCCTCAAGTTATATGAAAAAGGTCACATTTATGAATCTTAAAACTCATAAAAACGCCTTAGGTTACGAAAATGAAGAGTCTTTTCTTATAAATAGTTTTTATGGCTCCATAACTTGTCCTCAAGTTATGGATGTCTAAGAGACTCTTCATTAATAGTTTTAAAACTTTAATTAAACTCATAAGTTATGAAAGTCCAGGATTTTTGAATAGTTTTAAAACTTGCTCTCAAGTTTTGGAATTTGTAAATGTTAGAACTAAGTTCTTTCAGGTTCGAATGATTCTAAACAAGTTAATAAATAATAACGTAATAAAGAACACGAGAATTGTACTGAACATGTCGAATGATTATAACTTCAACACCTCAGATGAGCTCGGTGAAGAACTTCAACTGTAGAGGAGTTTAGGGTTACAATGATAAACGTAATGAACGACCGCATTTAATTATGCATACATGCATGCATACTTATATCAAAACCCTATTAGCTAATCTAGATAACTATCAAAATAATCTAGATAACCATGGATGGATAGGCCCAATCCGGGTACAAAACTTATGGCCCAAGACGCAACAAAAATGGATTGAACAATCCCCCCCTTTGCGTCTTTGGAGCCGAAACTTCATTCTCTTTTAACAACAACAGTCTTCTTCACATTCTCGAACAACTTTGGTATGATATCTAATAGATGATGGTGAAATGTAATGTACCACCGAAGCATGTCAGTGAAATTTTTCTTATCATCTTCTGAATTCTGCTTGCATCGATGTATGATGTTGATGATATGCTCCAAGCAGTCTGTTGAAAAGAGATGTTTATCAACTAGAGCAAACAGAAACCTGTGAGCTTCACCGTTTGTGAACATGACAGTAAGATGTGTTGAATCTATCTGTCCCATTTTCATCTTGTTCACATCACCAGGTTTCGGTGTAGTCATCAGAGTCAGCTTCTTATTCATCACCTTAGCTACCTCCTAATCCATAGTAGCAATTTCATGGATGTAGGAGGCCAATATTCTTTTCAAATGTTCTAATATAGGCTCATATTCCTTAGGACCAGAGAGAAGAATGTTGAACAGCAGAATCCAATCATGTGGATTGAGATTGGGAAGATCTGCTAGAGAGATGATTGACACCGTGTTTGCTGAACCACGAGTAATCTTGAATTCGATGTTTACAAATTTCCCAGCAGGTAAAGGTTTAAGTACCTTAACTGAAATGATCTTCTATACGCTCCAAGTCAGATACTACGTTAGACCATACTTCAAGTAGAAGTCTATCAATTCTCTGTCAACCTTCAGATGAGGAAGAGGAACCTCAGCAGTCGCCTCGAAGTAATGAAACATAAAAGCTTTTCTGGAAATACGCATATCGAACTACGAGTCCTTGGAGTTATCACAGTCAAACGAAGCAAATGGTTCCAACCAATAGACAGAAGGAAACTCAATCGCCTGATTGATAAGTGTCTCTCTTGTCCACTCAGGAAACAAAGCCTTCTTGCATTTAAAGGCATCTTCTTCTTCTTTGTTTCTCCTTTCCCTCTCATCAGCTTCCTTAGCAATCTTCATAGTCTCATCCAGCTCTCTGTCTCTTTTCTTTCGTTTTAGAGCTTCAACTATGGTTTTTTTGTATCACTCTCACTTTCATCAATGGTCTCCATTGGCTTCACTCTAAAACTAGAACCTGAAGCCACATTAGCCTTCAGTTATGTTATGAATTCCGGTTGAACAACTTTTACTTTCACATTCACTCTCAGATGAACAACACGAGCACCACTCTCTCCCCCTTGCTTTGGAGGGACAACCCCCTCCGAAACACCCTTCATTTCATTCAATATTGTAAGGGAAGGAAGGAGTTTGGATTTGAGATGATTGCGAATGGTAAGAGTCAAAATGAGATCATGAGCTTCAAGAAAATTTGTCAACAGATCCTTCACTTCACCGGCACAACTTTTATACACGTCCCATTGAGTTTTCAACAAAGAGATTTCTTTTTCAGCTTGGGCTAGTTGCACCTTTTGAACCTCAATGGTGGCTTTGTGTTTGGCCAGATCCTCCTTCCAGGCACTTTCGGTTTCCAAATTAGCATGAAGAGCATCAAAACGAGAATCCACTGATTTTAAGAAAGAAGTGGTCTCTTTTTGGAGCGATGAGTATGCAACTTCAAACTTAGTACTCCCATCGTAAAGGGACTTAAAAAAGGAGTCTACAGAGGATTGTACCTTAGCTGCATTGGCTTCAGCATGAGCTTTCAACGAATCAAGAAAAATCTGAGTTGTGTGAACAACCTCACTAACCTCTACTGTGGCCTTTTTACAAGTAGATGTGGACGCATCAATTGGCTTAGTAGACTCATCAATGGCTTTTGTATACTGCTCTATGGCAGTCTCCAAAAAGGTTTTAAGAACCACACCACCATTAACCTTGCTATCTTTGAGCAATCAATCTAACTTGTCATGAATGCCCGGTAAATGTTGACTTGTAACAGGAGCATCAGCATCATCATCAGTTGGAAGCCTGTAAGGACTGAATTAGATGGAGTCAAATTCCTCATCTTCTCCCCCAAGAGTAGCACCAGAATTAGTTGAATTGGTTGGTGAAAGAGGGTTGGTGATGACAGGAGTTTTCGTTGCAGTAGTAGCCCCCGTATCAGATATGTTGACTTCCACTGTGGGTTCAGGAATGGTAGTGGTTGTGGATTCTGTAATGATTGGAGATGATAAAGGAATTATTGAAAAGGGAACAGAAGTAATGGGAGGTGGGGGTGGTAACGATGTTTATTGAGTTGTGACGGGTGGAGTAACACTAGGAACAGAAAGAGGAATGGTTTGTTTCGGTGATGGGGTGGAGTTGGAATTCGGTTGTGATTGGGAGATTTTGTTGGAGTAGGAGAACGGGGAGGAGTATTCTCTATAGGTGAGTCATGATGAACCTCTTCTTCCTTATTCTCCTCATCGTCATGTTCTAAGCTTGGAGGAGTGGGACTCTTAGTCCTGCGAGCCATCTTCTTTATCTTCTTTTTCTTTGGCAGAGAAGAATCCCCTTCATCAGATTTGCAATTAGTTAACTTGGAGGATTTAGATTTTTGCTCCTCTTTTGGTTATTTCTTGGAAATCCACTTCCCTCTGTTGTTAGGTTTATCCAACACATCCAGTGCGGCCTTCTGCTCTGGAGAAAGTACTTTCGATCCTTTAAGAGGAAGTTTCCTATAATCAGCCATAATGTTGCTCTGTTGTGCAACACATCAATACATAGTTTCAGGAATGGATCCATTATGAGAAAACTTTAGTGGATCCGAAAGAATAATCTTCTTTTTGTGGGAAGTGGCGATAGAAGCAAGTAGAGCATCCTTCATAACTGGAATCTCTAAAGAATCGATAGCTTTCCTTGTAATCAGAGTCCAAAATCATCCACAACAGACTTCAGAATACCTCGTCGACGTATGGAGACTCTGCACCACCTGAGACCAGATTATTGAACCATAATCAAGATTCATTCCATTGTAAAGTCCGTAAAGAATGGTGAGGAAACCCTTGCTGATACCGTCGGAACCACCACTTCGTTCTGCTAAACCTTTAATCAGTAGAGTGAGCAGGCCATTCCACTTAGACGGCAAACAAGATTTCTTAACTTTGGTAATTGTAGTGAGCAGATCAGTATATCCCATCTCATACATCATCGAGAATATCTGATTCGCTGTGATAAAGTCCGGTGAGATTACAGAGGAATCGATGGCAAGATTCAAAATTGAATAAAACTTCACCTTCAAAACTGATGCCTTCTTATTGTGGATGACAAAGTACATGCGTTCTTTGTTTTTGTCATAAGTCGTCGTAGAATAAACCTGTGATAATAGCGACATTGGTACGGCTTCAACCTAGGTTAGGGCTAAAACCAAGGGGGAATACTTTAAACATTCCACTACTTGCAGCATATATGAATCATACAAGAACGAATTAAGTTTGATGATCATATTTTGGTTAGGTTTAATGGTGAGCAAGGATGATGATGACGTTTGATCATGTGCTGAAGAAGAAGTCGCCATTGATGAACGAACAAGGAAGATGAACAGTGTAAACTTGTTGTAAAAGTTTGAGAGAATTTGGTGCTGGCAAAAGACAAATAAAATGAGAAACCCTTTATATACCATTGCCAGGAGATAGAAAACCATGATGAGAATGACGTGATCACTAAAACATCGCCTGAAAAAGCGCGATGTGATAGTGTGGTTACTCCCAGGGATACGTCAGCACGCATGGGTTTATAGACTGTTCAAATTCACGCGCCTTAATCTTATCTTCAATAGTCGTTTGAAATTCCATGATAGCCCCTTGTTTGGCTCCACAAGATAAACCAAAATTCAAACCAATCAGTAACCAGAATGTGGGAAAATAGAAATTCTCATGCAATACTGTGACAAAGATAAAGAAATAAAGCAAATGTGTATGGTATGTGAGTGATGTCTCATTTTAGACAGAATGTAGAGGATTCCGGGCAAGAATCACTTCCTTCAAAGTCAAAAGAGAGTTGAAGTGCTTGTGTGTTTTCCCGAAAAATACGATCAACTGTTTGTAAAAAGACCATTAAAAAATAAAAAGAGATTTCATTAGGTACTCAGTAAATGCTTAAATAATTAATTCACCGTCAATTCATTATTGGTGTTGGATTTTGGATTTCACTCAGCACGTGCTATACGTATCTAAGATCATAAACATAGATGTTGTGTAACCATAAACCTCAGTGGTGAGACCCGAGAGTCTCAAGGGTTACATTGATGAACCGAGAGTAAATGGAGAATATAAGGGAGGTGGGTAAAGAGCAGAAAGTACCTTCTACTAGATAGATATGACAAAGCAGAAAAACTCTTAACTCATATGAGAAGAGTAAGGTAGATCTAGACGGAGTAGTTGTAGTCAGCCTGATTGGGAAGAAATGATAGGTATAGATCAAATCATTAAGGCTTGCTCAAGTTCGTAGAGGCTTAGGTCAACATGCAGCAGCATGCTTCTAGGGACCCTTCACTAGTTCTTATAGAAATTAAATATACCCGCCTTAGATCCATATTCTGTTGTACTGGTACCCATAACACCTAAGAAGAACAAGAAACACACCATACAGACCAAACAGACAAATAACGAAAAAAAATATATTTATGAATTTTTGATTTTTCTGAAAAAAAAATAAAAACAAAAAGATAAAATATTTTTGGATTTTTGAAATTTTTTGAAAAGGAATAAAAACAGAAAGATAAAATATTTTTGGATTTTTGAAATTTGCTGAAAAGGAATAAAAACAGAAAGATAAAATATTTTTGGATTTTTGAAATTTTCTGAAAAAGAATAAAAACAGAAAGATAAAATATTTTTGGATTTTTAAAATTTTCTGAAAAAAAATAAAAACAGAAAGATAAAATATTTAAGTTTAAATAAAAGACATGAGAAAAGATTGTACAAGATATACAACCAAAACCTTATCTTAAATGAGTGAAGCGAAAATAGACCGAGCGATCGGTTCATTTCGATTCCCTAAAATTCCAGAGCTAAAATAGACCGAGCGTTCGGTTCATTTCGGTTCCCGAAAATTATGGAGCCGAGATAGATCGAGCGTTCGCTCCATTTCGCCTATCTAGTTTTTAGTGAGAGATTTAAGGATTCAGTACTGACTCTCCTTCCATCATGCCAATCCTTGTAATATTTTGTTAAATGTAGCTTCGGGTAAGGCTTTAGTAAAGATGTCAGCCAGTTGATCATCAGATCAAACAAAGTGTACTTCCACATTCCCGTTTTCTACATGATCCTTGATAAAATGATATTGAAGTACAATATGCTTGGTTTTTGAGTGTTGCACTGGATTGTGACAAATCCTAATTGCACTTTCAGAGTCGCAATAGAGAGGGATCTTCTTCACGCTTAGCCTATAGTCTCTCAGTTGACTTTGAATCCATACCACTTGAGAAGTGCAAGATGCTGCAGCAATATATTCAGCTTCGGCTGTGGATAATGAAACACATGTTTGTTTCTTGGACTGCCAGTGAACAAGCTTCCCGTCATGAAATTGGCATCCACCTATAGTACTTTTTCTATCTAGTCCACATCCTCCTACATCAACATTAGAAAATCCTTGCATGAAGAATCCAGATCTTGCAGGATACTAGAGACCGAGAGATGAGGTTCTCCTCAGATAACGAAAAATGTTCTTTACAGCAACCATGTGAGGTTCTCTTGGATTGGCTTGAAACCTGGCACAATAACAAACAGAAAACATAATATCTGGTCTACTACTTGTTAAATACATAAGGGAACCTATCATTTGACGATATAGTGTTATGTCCACAGCAGGTTTTTCCAGAGATGAGGTTAGCTTAGTGCCAAATGCCATAGGAACCTTCACTTTTGAATCACCATTCATACCAAATTTCTTCAGCAAGTTCTTTGTGTAGGCCACCTGGTTGATAAATATACCTTCTGGTCCCTGTCTAATATTCAAACCAAGGAAAAAATTAATTGGACCCATTGCACTCATTTCAAATTTAGTCTCCATCAACTTCCTGAATTCAGCTGTTAAGATAGGATTCATGGAGCCGAAGATGATATCATCAACATAAATCTGAACGATCATGAAATGTTCTCCTTCCTTCTTACGAAAGAAGGTTGGTTCAACCAAACCTTGTTTAAATTTTGACATTTTCAAGAAGCGAGTTAGTGTTTCATACCAGGCCCTTGGTGCTTGTTTTAAACCATAGACAACTTTATCTAGTACATAGCAATGATCAGGGTATTTTTCATTCACAAAACCAGGCGGTTGCTCAACGTAGACTGTTTCTTCGAATTCTCCATTCAAGAAAGCGCATTTGACATCCATTTGGAAAACTTCGAAGTTTTTATAAGCAGCATATGCTAGAATGATTCTGACAGATTCTAACCTTGCTACTGGAGCGAAGGTTTCCTCATAATCTATGCCTTCCTCTTGACAATATCCTTTTACCACCAACCGAGCCTTCTTATGAATGACATTCCCCTCTTTATATAGCTTATTTCTAAACATCCATTTCAGGCCAACAACAGAAGCATCGTTCGATGTAGGAATCAATATCCAAACTCGGTTGCGTTCGAACTCATGGAGCTCATCCTGCATTGCTTGAACCCAATCAAAATGATCAAGTGCAGCATCAATAGTTTTCGGCTCAATTTTGGAAATGAACGAATTAAACATACAAAATTCAACTTTAGAGAGTAATGCAGTTTGTTTCGCCTTCAGTTGAGATCGAGTAAGAACACTTTTTGAAGATTCACCAATAATTTGTTCTTTGTGATGGTCCTTCGTACATTTCACTAATGGAGGATAGTTTGGATCATATTTTGGATTCAATTCAGCTTCTACTTCTATTTCAACTTCTGATAAATCACCCTCGCCTTAGTTAGTAGAACTCTCACTCTCTTTCTCCCCCTCGACTGGTGAAGTGTGTCCTGATGCCGCATCAGAGTCTGCATTCCCTGTGGGAGGTGGATTCTCCCCCTCAATTGTATGACTACCCGATGGTTTTGAATCCGTATATTCCATTTCATCTGGACCTTTTTCTGTTGAGGAGGTAGTTGACTTCTCCCCCTCGACAGAGACTTCAGTTGTCTTTGGTGTTTTCGAGCTCTCCCCCTTGAACGTTGAATCTTTGTTTGGAGAGCCAGTTGATGACGTAGTACCTGTAGGTTCACTTTCCATCTCTTTAGCAGCTTCGTCTATTACCTTTTTGAGATTATCGATTTTGTTATCTACTACTTTCACTTCTGAATGAATCGCCTTTTCTGGTTCATCAAATAGCCGAATGTATTCCTCGAACAGGTTGCATATTGGAACCAAGACTTGTCCAGATTCTGGGAATATGTCACCTAGGTTACCTTCGATCCTCTGAACTTTCTTCATATAATTGTCATCAAAGGTGACATAATAAGTCTCTTCAATCTTTTTGGAGTGTTTATTCAACACTCTGTATGCTTTCGTTGACAAAGAATAACCCATAAATATTCCCTCATCATCTTTGATGTCAAACTTATTTTGGTTCTCTTTAGAGTTGAAGATAAAGCACCTTGAACCGAAGATGTGGAAGAATTTGACATTCAGTTTCCTATTGTTTAAGATCTCATATGGAGTTATAGAGAATCTCTTGTTGAGCAAGGACCAATTTTGAGTATAGCAAGCCGTGGCAATTGCATCTGCCCAGAAGTATAATGGTAGGGAAGCGAAACGGAGCATGGTTCTGGCTGTTTCACATAACGAACAGTTTCTTCTTTCAACAATCCCATTCTGTTGTGGTGTATAAGGGGCCGAAAAGTTGTGAGTTATCCCCTTATCATCCAGAAAGTCCTCAAAATCTTTGTTCTTGAATTCCAGACCATTGTCATTTCTGATGTTTCTCACCATCTTCCTTAGTTATACTTCCACTTGCTTGATGAATACCTTCAGCTTGGGAGTTGCATCTGATTTCTGCTTAAGGAAGAAAACCCAAGTAAAGCGTGAAAAATCATCTACAATGACAAGTATGTACCTATTTCCACCGATACTCTCTATAGCTGAAGGTCCACACAAGTTAATGTGCAATAGTTCAAGTGCTTCAACTATCTTCGTATTTATGTGTGTGGGGTGGCTTTTTCAGCTCTGTTTTCCCATCTCACATGCAGCACATAGATGCTCTTTATCGAACTTGAGAATAGGAAGGCCTAGAACGTGATCACCAAGCACAAATTTGTTGATGTCTTTGAAGTTTAGATGTGATAGACGTCGATGCCATAACTATCTTTCATCTATGTTTGTCTTTGACAGTATACAAATCGCCGGTTTCCCTCGAATTGGGCTGAGATTCAAAGGGTACATCTCTCCCTTTCGTTCAGATTTCAGCAGAACCTTTTTGGACTGTTTTTCAATTATTTCAGACTCCTCATCATCAAATGATACCTTCAAACCTGTGCCCACAACTAATTGGGACACGCTGATGAGGTTGTTATGCAATCCCTCTACATACGCCACCTTTCTGATAAAGAAGTCTCTGTTAGTTATCATGCCATATCCTTTGATTGTTCCATAGGAATTGTTTCCATAGTTCACACTCCCACCATCTTTCAGGGACCGAAACACCGTTAGTTCTTTCTTTTTTCATGTCATGTGACGGGAGCAGCCATTGCCTATATACCATTCGTCGTCAAACTGCTCATCACTAATTACCGGCAAATTCAAGCAGATTTAGGAACCCAAAGTTTCTTGGGTCCTGGTGAGTTTTTCACAGAGAAAGGAATAACAGAAGAAACATCAACCAAATAAGTTCTTTTTACTAAAGTGGTCTGATCTTTTCTTTTAATGGTAAACACCTTGATTTTAGTTTTATATTCTTTAAATTTTGGTGCATTTGTTGGTGTGGTGTTAGATGGTTTAGGATTTTTCTTTTGATTCCTAGGGTTAGCTGGTGATTTCTTATTTCCATCTCAGATTCTGGTATTATCTTTCCTTTTACTTTAATATCCTTCATAGAATTTGTTTCACCTTGGGACTTTTAGGAACCGAAACTAGGTTTAGGACCGAAACTGGATTTAGGACCGAAACTATGTTTAGGACCGAAACTGCGTTTAGTTGGAGTTTTGAGAATTCCAGTGTCGTTTTCGTTCATTGAGATTCTTGGCATGGCTCTGATTTCTCAAGCGTTTCTGTTTGGCTAGCTCCTTCTGAGATTTGTGGATATTGAAGTTGGCCTTTGGTTTCTCCTTTCGAGTTTCGGTTATCGTGTTGGACACTTTTGTTTCTGCACTATTCTTGGTTAGAACTTTCGGTTCTTTAACTTGTTCCTCAGGAATTTCTTTGGTTCCACTTGTGCTTGGTTTGTCGAAACCTAAGGGTGTTTTAATGGGTTCTGCAATGTATCGTCCTTTAACCCTCCATGTAGTCTTCTCAGATAGGCCAACGGTTTCATCTGCGTTGTCAAATTGGAGTAGACCAAAAGTAGTCATCGCATCCTTCAGCATTATCTTTGTCGACCAAGATTCTTAATTTTGTCGGTTGCCTTTGAGTGACCCCAGTAATAGCATAAACCTGATTTGGCACAGTCTGAACCTTTTGATATACCATGGCCTTTTCCTTGAGTTTTGGTTTGTGTTCTTTTGACAAATGAGCAAATTCAACCGAGTTTTCTGATATTAGTGGTTTTTCATTCTCAGTTTCATTTTTCATAAACTCAGAGCAGTCAACTTCGTCTTCTACTGAGATTTCACTCATCTCGCTTTCCATATCAAATTCAGACGTATTTTCTAAGTTTATTTTATGTTCATTGTCAAGTTTGGCAGTTGAGAGATCGAAAGATTGAATAGTTTTAGATTTAATTTTTAGCCTATCATTTTCATCTAGTATATCTTTTAGCATGCTTTTGTGTTCCTTAGAGTCGATGAAGGTTTCTATCTTCTCCAGACCTAGCCTATAAGACGTAGATGTCTCTTTGGAGGACATTATTGATTCACATTCTGCTATGATCTCATCTTCCTTAAATTCAAGAAAGGGCAATATCATTTTATGAATTTTCTTTCCAATTTCGCAGCTTAAATGTAATTAAGCAATATTAGTATAAAGACGCCTAGAAATTAAACAGAAAAAATTTCTTTGTTTTAAAAACTTTAAATTGTCTCTTTGCAAATAAATACCTTCGTCCCTAACTCTAACTAACTCTGCTTCCTTCAGCTCAATCCACATTCTTCTTTCCTCACTCTTTGAAAACACCCTGCTGAGTTGGTCAGTTAGGTTAGAATTCGCTAAGTGAGTTTGTATGAGGCTACTACTTAGGTTAAAAAAATTAAAGTTTAATTCATTTAATTCTTCTTGATAATCTGTTTTTGGAATTTTAAGAGTTTCAAGAAGAGATTGTACCTTTTTGATCAGCCAATCGCAGTCGTTGATCTTCTTACTCACTGGCTTGGCCGCAAAACACTTATTTTCGGTCAGGTTCAGTTCCTTATCTTCACTTTCGGTTGATGGATCAGCAGTGACAATAAAACACTTTCCAACCGAACCTTCTTCCTTTGCCACAAAAGCCTTTCCATGAGTGGGCCTTCTAACCTCTTCATCTTCAGAGTCAGTTGACCAAACTTCTATGCCACCGAACTCATCATCCCCTGCATTCTCCTGTACAATCAGGGCATTCATAGAGCTGTTAGTCGCCTTTTTCTTTTTGATTTCCTCTAACTTTCGCATATAATACGACTCATCATCTTCACCCTCTCTCTTCTCAGCTATTTTTCTCAACATGCAATCTTTGGCAAAATGGTTCTTGCCATGACAGTAGTTACAGTTGTATCCAGAATCTCCTGCAAGCTTGCTCTCCTTTTTCTCTTCATCCTTTTGAGAGGAGACTTTCGGTTCATCCTTTATCTTCTCGGAACTATAACTTCCCTGGCATTTTCGGTTCTTGCTGACAGGAAATTTTCTCCTTGCAAATTTCTTTGGATTTGTGACCATCATTGCATACTCCTTACTTGTAAGGTCACATTCAGACATATCTGACTCTTCTTCTTCTTCTTCTGGAATACTTTTTCCATTAGAGACAAGAGCCAACGTTCCACACCATAAACCTCTTTCGCTTCCTTGGTTACTACACTTTCATGGGACTTAAGTATCCCTACAAGTTTAGCCAGAGAATAAGACTTAAATTGTTCATGTGCCTTCACAGTGGAAACTACGGCCATCCATTCTGGTCTCAGTCCGTTCATGAACATCACTTTCTGTTCGATCAACTTTCTCTCTATTCCATGCTTGATCATCTTACTTAGGAGATGATTAAAACGATCAAAAGTCTGAATAAGCTTCTCTTCAGGTTTCTGTTCGAAGACTCCAAATTCTGACAGTAGTGGGGTTTGAATGGAGTGTTCCAAATCTTTATCAATTGAGTAAAGTTCCTTCAGCCTATCCCAGATTTCTTTAGCCGTTGTGCATGAACCCACCAACCGAAAGGTGTCATATTGCAGGGAGAATATTATCATTCGCATGGCCTTCACGTTACACAAGAGCTTATCTTTCTCATCCTGTGGTATCTTCTCTACTTCTGTCACCAACTTGTTGTAATCCTTTTGGGACTTAACAGTCGTGTTTGTTCCTGAATGTACAAACGGTCCAAGAGTGATAGCTTCCCAGATGAGACAGTCATTATCTTCAAATCCAACAATGTAGTCTTCAAAGTGATGAGCCCATACTTCGTAATCTTGAGTATAGACTACGGGTACCCTTGTTGTATATCCAATGTTGTTCGAGATACTGATGAGGTTTGCATGCAAATCTTTGTGAGACATGGTGAGCTGTTAGAATCACACCTGTAATCTCGATATTAGGGTTTTATCAGAAACTGAGTTACCATCGATATGAAGAAGACGACTTCTATTTATACGATAAAAGCGGAAACCCTAAAGTAATATGAATACAAAAGGAATGTGTATTGATCCAACAATCTCCTGCTCTGATACCAATTGTTAGAACTAAGTTCTTTCAGGATCGAATGATTCTAAACAAGTTAATAAATAATAATGTAATAAAGAACATGAGAATTGTACTGAATATGTCGAATGATTATAACTTCAACACCGATGAGCTCGACGAAGAAATTAAACTATAGAGGAGTTTAGGGTTACAATGAGAAACGTAATGAACGACCGCATTTAATTATGCATACATGCATGCATATTTATATCAAAACCCTATTAGCTAATCTAGATAACTATCAAACTAATACCACGGATGGATAGGCCCAATCCGGGTACAAAACTTATGGCCCTTAGAATTTTATATCCAAGTTAAGCCCTTAATGTCTGTCATAGTATCGATGGAGCGTGTGTGGTTAACCGGCACATCGATTGAGGGGTAAGCACTTAAGACTACCAAGTAATTTGCATGGTTACTTCACACCTTGTTTTGTGATCCTCGACATCCCAGTCACAAAACCTGAAGGGCACACGCAAGATTGAAACATGCCATGGAACAATTCAATGAATCTCAAAAGATCTAGGAGTTTCAAATCCAAGTAAAACCTAATTAAATTATCTCATTTTCATGGTGTAAATTGGTGAATCATCATTCACCTACCTTCAAATATTCTATAGCTTGGATTACGGCATCCCTCTTCCAAGTTATAAAATATTGTGTTGGGTCCTAGACTTAATATTTCAAATTGTGTGTTATATTAAGGACTTTAGATCAACTATCTTGAATATCTCCAAAAAGATGTCTAGTTCAAACATCTATGATCTTCCCAAATCTCTTGGAACTTCACTTCCTCCACCTCCTCCAATTATCCTCCCTAACCCACAAGTTCAAGTCACTCAAGCCCTAATGGCAAGCACGGTCTGTGTGTGCTCACATCTTGGCGATGAAGTCACATATTGACAAGCCGGGAGAGTTGGATGTTCAATCACTTTCTAAGTCACATAGAGAGTTACCTTTGGGAATACTATGAAATAGACTATGACATGACCCTTAATGATCTTATCTATTTGATTGGTACCTTTGAATCAGCAATGATTTAGTGCTTGGGTAAAGCAAATTTGATTAGTAGATCAACTCTCCAAACCTTCAATGGACATTGACAATGGTTGCATTGAATACCTAGTAAAAGCTTTCTCTTCCCAATGGAAAGGGATTGGCCATAGTTAACTCGGTTAACCAAATGGTAAAGAGAAAGGATAAGTTTGAGATTGTCCCATTCCAAAGGGTCGATATGGTTCTATTGCCAAAAGGAAAGGGAATCGGTTGCGAAGCTGCCAAATTTATCTGAAAGATCATAAGGTTGGTAAAGTCAATAAGTTTGACTCTACTTCAGGTAAAGTCCACTATCTAACTCGATTAAGCTTTTGTTATGAGATTCTTATTACATGATGTGACTGGTAACATGTTGATGCTTTAAGAATCAAAGGAAAACTAAAGGAAACTTAAAGAAAGAGTATGTTGAATTTAATCGCGAAGATGGATTTCTATCGCTTGATTGAAGATCGGATTCTTGAGCTACTCTTAGGAGTTATGATAGATTGCTAGGAAACATGTAATAGCATAGTTTTCATTTAAATTTGAATTGTAAGGAAACATTTTTCCGCATTCTATAAATAAATAAAAGTTTGTTTTACTTTGTTTTATATCTCCTTGCAATGGCATTTATGAAAACTTGATGTTTGTATGTTTCTAGCAATAATGGAAATATGAATTTGATTCTTTCATTTGTGGTAGTGTCTAAATTTACCAAATAAGGGAAGATTCTCATCACCCAAGGTTTCAGTTGGATAGAAACTTGGAAATCATGCAAGTTGTATAGTATGATGAGTGACAATTTTCATCTTTGGAAAATTAAGTGTAATTCCTTGTTCAAATGTTTAAGTGAATCAAGTGAAGGACTAAGGGATTAAGTACACATTCTTGTGCACTGGTCAAGTGCACCACAAAAGATTGATAAGACTATTCGTCATGATTTACTAAAGCTTAGTAAATATGGTTATACTTATAAGTTTAAAGTATAATTCTGAAACATTGGAAAAGTTTCGATGTATAGCAGAATGAATGAGAAGAATCAACTTAGGCAGAACGATAAAAGTTTCTTAAATCTGAAAAGAAGGAAGAGAACTTTAGCATCATGTTTTTTTATCATCATAATGATTTAGAAATCATGTCACAATTAGTCATCTAGAGTCATCTTAGTGTATTCTTATGACTAAGAAGAGGAATCTTGAATTGTTCAAATGATTAAATTAAGAAGACGAGTCATGCTTCGTTCCAAAAACAATTCTATGAGTCATACTCCAAGATTGTAACTTGAGTGACATATCCTAAAGGAAGGTTTCTTAACACTAGTCAAATGTAAGAGTAAAAGTATCCTACTCTTGTACATTTGAAATTGGTAAGTTGTGATGTTTTGAATAAAACAAAGACTAACTAAGACCAATTATGTGAAGTGTTTGCCTTGATAAAGAATCCAAACTATCTCTTGAATATTTGGAAAGATAGTCTTATATGTCAAGAGGACAACAAGACTCTTAAAGATCCTGGAAGAATTTCAAGATCTAATCAAGAATAAAAAACTTGTAGTTTAACACTATCACACGATGTGAGGTTTATAACCTATCGTGTTGACATATTTAAATTTATATGCCCATTCCAGTTAAAGTTGGCTTTGCATATGAGTTCTAAGAGTTCTCAATTGGTTGCATAATGTCACACCCCGAAAACCGAAGGCGGAAACATTTCCGGGGCTGACTCCATGTTGAGTATCAAATCCAATGTACATATTAACACATTAAACACAAAACATTACATTACATACAATTGTTTACATCAGTTTGAAAGAAAAGTTATACAAGTGTTATATACATATATCATATGAACAAAAACAAAGACGAGTCTTGTAACGCACTGTCTTCTCCAAAAGGTGGCGGTGTACCTGTCTAATGCTGACCTGAGAATACAATCAGTTTGAAAATCAGCATAAGCTGGTGAGTTCATAAGCGGTTTTGTTTTGAAAAGAATGAGATCCCTTTTTGGTTTTCTGAAAAGTTGTTATCCAAGAAAATCCCATATTTTCTTATGTAGAAACAGTTTAGTTATCATGTCGTTACTTAATTCGTTTACGAGTTGTTACGTTATTCCAGGAAAATGCTATATTTTCCTAAGTGTTTAACTATCCTTTTGATACTTAATTAGTAGTTTAGCTTTCAATGTACTTGTAACTACCTTACTTATAGTATTAATTAAGTATTTTGTTATCTTAGTTATCCTATATTTGATTGTTGATTATCTGCTATACTTAGAGGTATTTTCGAATATTTGGATTCACTCACAAGCGTACATTAACAGTATTTTCGAAGTTCTGGTGATTTCCAAAAGGGTACCGTAGACGTAAATTTGAAGCTCTGTCGACAGTCGATGTCCAGAGGCGTACTGTCAAATTAATTTCGAAGCTTTGGTGACACTCAAGGGGTACACAAGTGGTATATTCGAAGTCTTGGCATCATCCAAAGGTGTTATTTCGTATTCGTGTTCGTATTCCTAATCCTATTCGTATCTGTATTCGTATTCGCATTCGTATTAGCATTCGTATTTGTATATCTTTTTAGTTATATTGGTATTCATATTTGTATTCGTATTTGTTCTATCCTATTAGTTATATTTGTATTTGTGTTCGTATTTGTATTCGTATTTATATTCGTATTCGTATTCGTTCTATCCTATTAGTTATATTCGTATTCGTATTCGTTCTATCCTATTAGTTATATTCGTATTCGTATTCGTTCTATCCTATTAGTTATATTCGTATTCGTATTCGTATTCGTTCTATCCTATTAGCTTATAATTAGTATGATTCCTTATACAAAACATAATTTGAAACTTAGTTTATAAGATCTATGAAAGGAATCTACAATTAGTTTGACAATTCACTCTGCAATTCGAACAAATGGTTAGTAGGATTTTTGGTATTAAAAGTATTCAAAATATGAAACATTTGAACAGAAAATAATATGATTAAGTACAATATTCCTTGTACTTTTGCTTGTATTCCCCCCTGAAAACATTTGAAAAACATTTGAAAAAGGGTAGGGGCATGAACTCACCGGTCGAGAAGCGTGTCGGATTGGATGCTAAGTATCGGTTCGGGGCATGATAACGCGTGAGGTTCCTATGTAATATGAAATGATATCCAATTGTATCTAATTAGACTTTGAACCACTAATTAGATACGAATATACACTTTGAGACGTGAAAACACTTCAATACAAGTGTTTGGAGTGATCCGGGTAGCATCTAAGGGTGTGTAAGGCCTAAATATGGAGTTTACTCTTCAAGAGTAAACTCCTTAACGATTTTATGTCCCATTGACCATATCCCCATGAGTTTACGGCCGTAAACTCATGGGTGGTGGGTTCTTGGATGCCAAATGGTCATACAATGCATACGGGAAGGTTCTAGGGTCGATTTCATGGCTTAGGAAGTGATCGGGACTTGAAATGGCCTTGTGAAATGAGTTTAAGGTCTAAGGAGATGTTCTTGGGGAGTTTTCTACCTTAAACTCATGAGTTTACAACCGTAAACTCATGTTTGTCCATGAATTAAGGGCTTTGATGGTTGTAATTTAATCACATGTGATTCTAGGTCCAAAACCAAGCTTTTCAAGGGATTAAAGGCACCTTAACACCCTTTGTTCGGTGTTTACGGTCTAAAAAGGTGGGTTTACGGTCCAAGAATGTTCTTGGGCCGTAAACTCAAGTTTGATGCATTTGAGGATATTTTGGTGCATCACATGAAGGTTTATGAGGTTCTACACTCCCATGGAAGCATTTTGAAGGTGTTTAAGGGCATTTTGACTCATTAACATGAGTTTATGGTCCATGAATGAGGTTTTATGGTCCAAGAACATGCTTGGGCCATAAACTCATGTCCATACATCATATGTCATGATTTTGGGGTCCTTAGTCCATGCATGCAAGTTTCTAACTCGAATCTAATCCCTAGATGTGTTTTGGAGGGGTTTTGAGGCTTCAAAACCCTCATATGAGGTGTTCACGGCCTAAGGAGGTTCCTAGAATGTAAACATTTGTTTATGGTCTCATTCGTTGTAACGACCCAATTTTCATGTCCAAAAATTTCATTTTAAAATATTACTTTTAGAAAACATTAATAAATAAAAACATTGTTTGATCACGCCATAACACATCGCAAACCATGTTTTAATATTCAAACCATACAATCCATCAAATATCAGAGTACAATCCCAGTGAATCTCGTAAATGCGGAAACCGAAGAGTGTGTGTGTGGGACATGCTGCTACCGTGCCGGCTCCTTTCCCCTAGCTGAGGAGGTACCTGAAACCAAAACTGAAACCGTAAGCACAAAGCTTAGTGAGCTCCCCCAACGTACCACATACCATGCAAACACATAACATAAATACTGCCAGGCTATTCTGGGGTGCCTGACTACCCGGTACGGCCATTCTGGGGTGCCGACCTACCCATACGGGCATTCTGGGGTGCCGTCCTACCCGTGTCAAGCCATTCTGGGGTGCTGACTACCCATGTCAAGCCATTCTGGGGTGCTGACTACCTATCGGTCCTAACAACCGATCCTCGGGGACTGGTCCCCTCCTGCTACCTCTATCGCATAACATAACAGGCCAACATACAAGCATACCATCACATACGGTCAGATGTTTCTGGGGTGTCTAACTACCCCGCGGTCCTAACAACCGAACTCTACTACTATAGCACATAACGTATCATGAGAGCATATAACATAACAGGTAATAGCAAACCTAGATGATATCACAAAGACAATCATCTATCATACGTCCCCTATTGGTGGGCCGGCATTGTGGCCTTAGGCCCACCACTACTGGAAGGTAACTCACCTCAAAGTAGCTGCTGAACTGATCGGGAACTAACTGACTGCTGCTGCTCCGGGAGTCCTCCGGCTGCAATTCCCACAATATACTTAATCATACACTGCTAACTGTCCTTTGGGTAAAAAGACCATTTTACCCCTGGTCTAGCCCTAAGTCAAATCGAAGTCAACTTTCAGTTGACCCGACTCGCCGAGTGGATCTCCACTCGCCGAGTCCCTAGCAAACTATTGTCCTGGGTCCCTGATTCTACTCGTCGAGTTGGGCTATGACTCGACGAGTTCACCTTCTAAACTGACGTTCAACCTCTTCATCCTACTCGCCGAGTTGTATGAACAACTCGTCGAGTTCATCTTCATCCGAAGAACACTTTATGCTAAGACTCGCCGAGTTGTATGAACAACTCGCCGAGTCTGTTCTTGATCTATGAAGATTGCCTTGGACTCGCCGAGTCAGGTCATTGACTCGCCGAGTCCTAACATGGGTGAGTTCAGCTCCCAACTCACCGAGTCACCCCCTGTGACTCACAGCTCAACTCGATACATCATGAAGGGACCAATTCGGTGACTCGCGACCAGACTCGCCGAGTCACCCATACGACTCGCCGAGTCGTCGCCATGCATCCACCAAATACACCGATTTACTCGATTTCAGTCCATGCCATTCATAGATCTGGACTTCTAGGACACAAATCACACGTAAAGTTTCCAACTTTACGTGTGGATACTCACTAATATGGATTTTAGGGTTCAAAATGCCTCAAAAGGGTAGATCTAGGATGAACAAGCCACATGGGGCCATAAAGCTAACAGATCTGAGCTCCTGGAGCTCAATCTTGCCTAGATCTAAAGGCCAATCCACTTATTACGAAACATTAAGCACAAACAAGCTTGAAGAATTGCTCAAGAGTGTCTTAAATGAAATCTTAAGCATAGAAACAGGGGAAAAACGAGATATACCTCAATGATACAGCTGAAAAACACAATGATGCTTGGATGGCTCTCCTTTCTCTTGATCTCCTTCCCCTTCTTGCCTCAAAACCTTCAAGAATGCACACAAGAGCCTCAACTACACAAGAAACAAGCTTAGGACGAGGGTTGGGAGCTCTGGGGGTGAATGGGGGCTGGCAAGAGGCAGATATGGGGTTTAAATAGGGTGCAAACCCCTGAAACTTAGGGTTTCATCCAACAGCAGTGACTCGCCGAGTCCAGGATATGGACTCGCCGAGTCGCCAACTTAAACGTGTCCTGCGTCTCGTCCCTACTCGGCGAGTCGGACCCTGTGACTCGCCGAGTCCAAGGCTAAAATTGGGCAATACTCAAATAAAATTCACATACCGGAAACCAGGTGCTACAAATCTCCCCCACTTATTTTAGACTTCGTCCTCGAAGTCTGCTGCCCGGTCCTGAAACAGCTCGGGGTAATGCTCCATCATCTCGTCCATCGGTTCCCAAGTCCATTCTGAACCCTTGCGGTGCTACCATTGCACCTTTACTAGTTCTACCCTCTTGTTTCTCAACATCTTTGTCTTTCTGTTAAGTATTGCGACTGGGCGCTCAATGTAATTCAAGCTGTCGTCAACCTGAATATCCTCCAATGGTACTACTGCTGAATCATCCAATAGGCACTTCCGCAGCTGCGAAACATGAAAGGTGCTGTGGATCTGACTGAGCTCGGCTGGCAGGTCCAGCCTATACGCCACCTTGCCCACCCGGGCTGCAACCCTGAACGGCCCGATGAACCTTGGGCCCAACTTGCCCCGCTTCCTGAATCGAATGACACCTTTCCAAGGCGACACTTTCAGGAGGACCATATCCCCGACTTGGAACTCCAAGTCGGATCGACGTCTATCGGCGTAGCTTTTCTGCTGACTCTGTGCAGTCTGAAGTCTGCTCCGAACCTGCTGGATCCTCTCAGTCGTCTCTAGTACCACCTCGGTGCTTCCCATGACTCTCTGGCCAACCTCACCCCAACATATCGGGGTTCTGCACTTCCGCCCATACAACATCTCGAACGGTGGTCGGTCAATGCTCGCGTGATAGCTGTTGTTGTAGGAGAACTCAGCCAAGGGAAGATAGGTATCCCAGCTACCACCGAAATCCAACACTCACGCCCGCAACATGTCCTCCAAAGTCTGGATGGTCCGCTCACTCTGACCATCTGTTTGCGGGTGAAAGGCGGTGCTAAAATGCAGACGAGTGCCCAACTCGTCGTGGAATTTCTTCCAAAATCTGGAATTAAAACGCACATCCCTGTCCGAGATCACCGATACTGGCACCCCATGCCGTGCCACAATCTCCCTGATATAGATGTCGGCCAATTTTTCGGCCGATATGCTCTCCTGAATTGGAATAAAGTGAGCACTCTTGGTCAATCTATCCACGATGACCCAAATCGAATCCACTCCACGTGCGGTCCTGGGAAGCTTTGTGATAAAATCCATCGTGATATCTTCCCATTTCCACAGTGGAATGTCCAACGACTGCATCTTGCCATGCGGTCTCTGATGTTCGGCCTTGACCTTCCTGCAGGTCAAACACCGCTCGACGTACCATGCCACATCCCGCTTCATGCAAGGCCACCAATAATCCGGACGAAGATCCCTATACATCTTCATCGCCCCGGGATGAATAGAAAATCGGGACTTGTGCGCCTCCTCCATCAAAATCTGACGCACGCCACCGTGATACGGCACCCACACCCTACGGTGTAATGTCAAAAGTCCTCTGCCATCATAATCAAAGGAGGAAACCTGACCCACCACACGCTCGCTCTTCCGATGCTCCTCCTTGATAGCCTCCTGTTGAGCCTCCCGAATCTGCTCCAACAGGGGAGTCACCACAGTCATCCTTAAACACACGTCCCTGATCGGCACCGTCTTGCGGCTAAGCGCATCGGCCACCACATTGGCCTTCCCCGGGTGGTAAAGGATCTCGCAATCATAATCCTTCACCACGTCCAACCACCGCCGCTGCCTCATATTCAGATTCGGCTGGTCCATGAGGTACCTCAAACTCTTGTGGTCCGTGTAGATGGTACACCGAACCCCGTAGAGGTAATGTCGCCAAATCTTGAGGGCAAAGACCACCGCCCCCAACTCCAAATCGTGCGTCGGGTAATTTGCCTCGTTAGGCTTGAGCTGCCGTGAAGCGTAGGCAATGACATGCCCTCTCTACATCAGAACTGCGCCCAACCCCGAAATGGATGCATCGTAGTAAACCACAAAATCCTCAACGCCCTCAGGCAGTGCTAGGATAGGCGCCTCACACAATTTCTGTCTCAGCATATCAAACGCAGCCTGCTGCTCGTGTCCCCACCGAAAGACCACGGCTTTCTTCGTCAGTCGCGTCAGGGGTACGGCTATCTTGGAGAAATCTTGGATAAACCTCCGATAGTAGCCTGCCAATCCCAGGAAGCTCCGAATCTCAGATGGAGACTTCGGGACCTCCCATCTCATCACGGCCTCGACCTTGGCCGGATCAACCAGAATCCCGTTCTGGTTGACTAGGTGCCCAAGGAATTGCACCTCGCGCAACCAAAACTCACACTTGGAGAACTTGGCATACAAGCTCTCCCTCCTCAGGGTCTCCAATACCTCCCTCAGATGCTCCTCGTGTTCCTCCCGAATCTTGGAATAGACCAAGATATCGTCGATAAAGACTATCACAGACCGATCCAGCATCGGTCTACACACGCGGTTCATGAGGTCCATGAACGCGGCAGGAGCATTGGTGAGCCCAAACGGCATCACCACGAACTCGTAATGACCATAGCGCGTCCGAAACGCAGTCTTCTGCATATCCTCCTCCCTGACCCTCATCTGATGATAACCCGAACGTAAGTCAATCTTGGAGAACCAAGATGCTCCCTGAAGCTGGTCAAATAGGTCTTCAATCCTCGGAAGCGGGTATCGGTTCTTCACCGTTACCTTGTTCAGCTCCCGATAATCTATACACATCCGATGCGACCCGTCCTTCTTTCTTACAAACAGAATCGGGGCTCCCCAGGGTGAACTGCTCGGCCGAATAAATCCCTTGTCCAGCAGCTCCTGTAGCTGCGTAGACAACTCCTGCATCTCGGGAGGAGCCAACCGATATGGTGCTTTGGCTATCGGAGCCGCACCGGGAATGAGGTCAATCCTGAACTCCACCTGTCGTTCCGGAGGTATCCCAGGTAGTTCCTCCGGGAAAACATCAGCAAAATCTCGAACCACCGGGACCTCGCTCACGGTCGCCTTACCCGCCTCCCGGGTATCCATCACATACGCGACATAACCCGCGCATCCCTGCTGAAGGTAGCGCCTAGCCCTCGCTGCTGAACATACAGTGGGTCCACACTGCGGCCGCTCTCCATGAATCACTAACTCTCCCCCGCTTGGGGTCCTGACTCTCACTAGCTGCTGCGCGCAATCTATCACTGCCCCATTAGGGCTCAACCAATCCATACCAATAATCACCTTGTTCCCACGCAATGGAATGGGAACCAAGTCTACCAGGTAACGCTCCTCAAACAGTCACAGAACACAATCTCGAAACACCATCGATACTCGCACCAATCGATCGTCAGCAATCTCTACCTCTAACGGGCAATCTAACTCGCCTGAAGTCTCATGAAATCTCTTGCTAAGAGCAAGAGAAACGAACGATCGGGATGCACCCGAGTCGAACAATACCTGAACCGGGATGCCGTTCACATGGAACGATCCTAATACACATGTATACACACGGGGCACATATCAATATCATAACAACATAAAATAAAAGATAGAAGGAAAGAATCATACCCGTCACCACATCGGACGCGGCGCGTGCCTCCTCGGCAGTCAACTGAAATGCCCGACTCCTCACCACTGGAGCCTCTGCCTTGCCCTGCCGACCATCCGTGATCCACAGGGTTGCTGGAGCCGGCGCCTTTACTGGCGCTGTAACTGACAACTGGGGGCAATTGGCCTTCTTGTGGCCCCTCTGGTTGCAATGGAAACACAGCACTCCGATGTCTGAATAACTGTCGCAGGAGCAGTGCAATCCCTGCTGATATGCCCAAACTTGCCGCACTTGTAGCAGCCTGACGATCCCATCCTGCACGCCCCCTCGTGCGGCCTGCCGCACCTCCTGCAGCGGCTCGGTCCCGACTGGACTTTCGGCCTCCCATCTGATCCCTTGGGCTTCTTCCCCGAAGCCCCTGCTGCCTGACAGTCCTCAAGTTTCCGTTTCCGGATGTGCTCCAAATCTATCTCTCTCTCCCTCGCCCTGGCAATCATGGAGTCCAGGGTGGGGCAAGCCGAAAAGCTAACATGCTCCCGGATGTCAGCTCGTAGCATATCATGGTAACGAGTCCTCCTCATGTCCTCGTCACCGGCATACTGGGGCACCAATAAAGCCCTCTCCCGAAACTTGGCGGTAATCTCCGCCACAGTCTCTGTCGTCTGCTTCATGTCTAGAAACTCCCTGGCCAGCTGCTGAAGCTCGACCGCCGGTGCAAACTCTGCTCTGAACCTAGTCACAAAGTCCAACCAGGTCATTGCCTCGATAGCCGAGGCTCCCAACGAGTCACCCACTGACTCCCACCAATCCCGAGCTCGGTCCCGTAAACACCCTGCTGCGTACCTCACCTTCGACCCCTCGGGGCAGAAGCTAGTCAACTGGGCGGACTCGATATCCGCAATCCACCACCTGGCGACAATGGGGTCCTTCACCCCATGGAAATTCGGCGCACCACTGCCCCTGAAGTCCTTGAAGGACAGTGTGCGAGATCCTGACTGGCTAGGGGCTAAATCGCTCCTGAATGCCCGTAGGCGATCCTCCATCAACTCTATGATCCCTTCCTTGATCGACCCAAAGAGGATGGGGGTCGACTCAAGGATGCCCCTGGTAATCTCCGACGTGATGAACTCACGTAGCCTCTCGTCAATCGGCTCGGTGCTTGATCCCGAACCTGACCCCTCTCCTGATCCGCCATCTGTCGGTCTCGGTCGAAGTACCACCATTCTGCAATTCATCATAATAATCATTAGTGATACTGCTACTTTCTGAGGGATCTCAACTACTTATAGGTTCCTTGGTCTCGTCTTGGCCTTCCTCGGCTCGGGTACGGATCCTCTGCTTTCAGTAGTACGGGCCCATACTACCTTCCACATCTATCCGTAGCTTCTCCGAGGAATTCCTCGACTCCACCAGATCCCCTTTACTACTGCTACTCTCTGTTATTCTCATCCTAGGCTTGCCCTAGGGAAAACTCAAGTTCAACACGACTGGTCCTCAGCTGCTGTGGGTCTCCTCATAGTGCCAGTTAACCACCACCTAAACACCATCACATGGGACGAGGATTAGATAATCCTTCAAGTAAAAGATCCGTCCTTACAACGGTTGGACTCAAACAAGAGCTGCGCAATAGGGCCAGTTCCAATACTTTGGGATTATTCAACCCTGATTACATGTGGTGTGACGTGTTTACCTAGTGGCTAACTCCCATTACTCAGAACCCCACCAAGCACGAAGCAAGCAGCATTCGGATAAGGGGAAACAGACTCAAGCCAAAACTATTCTTATAACAAGAAACGGCACTTTAACATAGGATGCTAAGCTCATACTATCAGGCATAACCTAAACAGGCTATCCTACTGCTGTCTACTCAATTCTAGCATGCAATATTCATAAAGTTGTAACACATAAGCAGGCACATAAGGCATCACTCCTAGATCCTTAGCCCTATTCTAGCATGCAGTTCTACGTAAGCTGATAAACACAACATAAACTTGTATGGGTACTATGGGGAATACTTACTTGAGCTCGGCCGGTCGCGTACGTCACACACTTCGCTCTTTCTTATGACTCTTTTCCGGGTTTTTAAAGAACAATTTCTTTTGGAAAATCTTTCAATCCCTCGATTTGAGTGCAGACACTCCCGAAGGCGTGTCCGAATCCCTCAAACCAGGGCTCTGATACCAACTTGTAACGACCCAATTTTCATGTCCAAAAATTTCATTTTAAAATATTACTTTTAGAAAACATTAATAAATAAAAACATTGTTTGATCACGCCATAACACATCGCAAACCATGTTTTAATATTCAAACCATACAATCCATCAAATATCAGAGTACAATCCCAGTGAATCTCGTAAATGCGGAAACCGAAGAGTGTGTGTGTGGGACATGCTGCTACCGTGCCGGCTCCTTTGCCCTAGCTGAGGAGGTACCTGAAACCAAAACTGAAACCGTAAGCACAAAGCTTAGTGAGCTCCCCCAACGTACCACATACCATGCAAACACATAACATAAATACTGCCAGGCTATTCTGGGGTGCCTGACTACCCGGTACGGCCATTCTTGGGTGCTGACCTACCCATACGGCCATTCTGGGGTGCCGTCCTACTCGTGTCAAGCCATTCTGGGGTGCTGACTACCCATGTCAAGCCATTCTGGGGTGCTGACTACCCATCGGTCCTAACAACCGATCCTCGGGGACTGGTCCCCTCCCGCTACCTCTATCGCATAACATAACAGGCCAACATACAAGCATACCATCACATACGGTCAGATGTTTCTGGGGTGTCTGACTACCCCGCGGTCCTAACAACCGAACTCTACTACTATAGCACATAACGTATCATGAGAGCATATAACATAACAGGTAATAGCAAACCTAGATGATATCACAAAGACAATCATCTATCATACGTCCCCTACTGGTGGGCCGGCATTGTGGCCTTAGGCCCACCACTACTGGAAGGTAACTCACCTCAAAGTAGCTGCTGAACTGATCGGGAACTAACTGACTGCTGCTGCTCCAGGAGTCCTCCGGCTGCAATTCCCACAATATACTTAATCATACACTGCTAACTGTCCTTTGGGTAAAAAGACCATTTTACCCCTGGTCTAGCCCTAAGTCAAATCGAAGTCAACTTTCAGTTGACCCGACTCGCCGAGTGGATCTCCACTCGCCGAGTCCCTAGCAAACTATTGTCCTGGGTCCCTGATTCTACTCGTCGAGTTGGGCTATGACTCGACGAGTTCACCTTCTAAACTGACGTTCAACCTCTTCATCCTACTCGCCGAGTTGTATGAACAACTCGTCGAGTTCATCTTCATCCGAAGAACACTTTATGCTAAGACTCGCCGAGTTATATGAACAACTCGCCGAGTCTGTTCTTGATCTATGAAGATTGCCTTGGACTCGCCGAGTCAGGGCATTGACTCGCCGAGTCCTAACATGGGTGAGTTCAGCTCCCAACTCACCGAGTCACCCCCTGTGACTCACGGCTCAACTCGATACATCATGAAGGGACCAATTCGGTGACTCGCGACCAGACTCGCCGAGTCACCCATACGACTCGCCGAGTCGTCGCCATGCATCCACCAAATACACCGATTTACTCGATTTCAGTCCATGCCATTCATAGATCTGGACTTCTAGGACACAAATCACACGTAAAGTTTCCAACTTTACGTGTGGATACTCACTAATATGGATTTTAGGGTTCAAAATGCCTCAAAAGGGTAGATCTAGGATGAACAAGCCACATGGGGCCATAAAGCTAACAGATCTGAGCTCCTGGAGCTCAATCTTGCCTAGATCTAAAGGCCAATCCACTTATTACGAAACATTAAGCACAAACAAGCTTGAGGAATTGCTCAAGAGTGTCTTAAATGAAATCTTAAGCATAGAAACAGGGGAAAAACGAGATATACCTCAATGATACAGCTGAAAAACACAATGATGCTTGGATGGCTCTCCTTTCTCTTGATCTCCTTCCCCTTCTTGCCTCAAAACCTTCAAGAATGCACACAAGAGCCTCAACTACACAAGAAACAAGCTTAGGACGAGGGTTGGGAGCTCTGGGGGTGAATGGGGGCTGGCAAGGGGCAGATATGGGGCTTAAATAGGGTGCAAACCCCTGAAACTTAGGGCTTCATCCAACAGCGGTGACTCGCCGAGTCCAGGATATGGACTCGCCGAGTCGCCAACTTAAACGTGTCCTGCGTCTCGTCCCTACTCGGCGAGTCGGACCCTGTGACTCGCCGAGTCCAAGGCTAAAATTGGGCAATACTCAAATAAAATTCACATACCGGAAACCAGGTGCTACATTCGTCATAAAAATTCTGACTTTGAAGGCCAAAGATGTTAAACTAGAAGCTAGGATAATTACCTTGATGTTTTGAAGCTTGATTTGGGTGTTTTTGACTCAAAATCGGATTTCAGAGAGAGAGTGGAGAGAGAAAGTAGAGAGAGAGTGGAAAAAGCTTCAAATGAGGCTCTTTCAACTTTATATATGCTGAAAGTTGGGGACACGGTGGAATTCTACTGTATATTGCCGTTAGACGGTGCTTTTGGTCGCACCCGATAAAGTTGCCGTAATTACGACTTAAATAATACTAAATATTTTCTAAATGAAATAGAAAATATTTTAATGTCTTTGAAATGTATTCTAACATTAATAAAACATTAATAAAAGTCACAATAATTTAATTAAAACAAAGGTAACGACAAATTTTGGAACTTAACGACTTTGTTAACGAAAACAGGTTACAAATAATGAAACAAACTTCAGGTTGTCACATTATCCCCCTGTTAGAGGGAATTTCATCCCGAAATTCAAACTTTAGATGTGACTCGCGGAATTGGAAAGAGGATACGAATACCTTTGTTCTATCGGCTCATCACGCTTCCAAGTGAATTCGGATTGTCGCATAGCATTTCGTGGAACCTTTCACTCATCGGGAGACGGCTTGCTTCGTACATTTGATCTCTTCGTACAGGATCTCAACTTGTTCTTCCATGGAGGCTCAAACTTTCGTTGATTTTTGTCTCATTGAAGGGATTACTAAGGTATCGATGGGTAAGCGTTTCTAAGGATTCGAGACGTGGACGACAGAATGGATACTGCTATCCCCTTAAGACATTCGAAGTCTGTAGTTCACGGTTCTGATTCTGGCGGGGATTTCGAAAAGTCTGGTGTATTACGGAGAAGTATTTCGCGCTTCCCAAGGCATACCATTCTCTTCTTGGATAAGGCCTTCAACATAACACAAGCTCTAACACGAAGGTACATCTTCATGTAGCAGAGTAGCTACGGGTCTGGTGGAGCTAGAAGAAATTTCTGGGTGGGCTTGCGATAATAGTCGATGGAACCCAAGAATTGACGGGATTCTATGGGTATCTCCGGTGCCGACTAATTCTCTATCGCCTTAGTTTTTGGATAGGTCCACGGATATGACTACCTTGCTCATCTACATGACTAAGGAAAATGGTTTGACCGAAAGGCACCACTACTAACTCATAGTAATCATATCAAGCTTTGGTCGTTGTCTTGGACACATCATCCTCATGGAGGTCTGGCTATGAGGTAGTCCTAAGGATTAGGTCGATGCGATAATTGACTAGACGATCGGAAGGAATTCTCGGGAAATTCTGGTGAAAGATATTAAGGAAAGAGTTGCAGACTTCCCGTTTCCCGATGACTACACGCACAAGGTATGCATGGGAAACTTTTTTTTTAGACTTGATGCACGAAATGATGCGAAGGTTGGATTCAGGTTTGATTCCTAAGATCACAAGTGTAGGGTCTGAGGAAAGATTCAGACGGACGATCCAAGAATAACAGCATGAATGAGACTCAGTCATTCTAAGCCAAAGATCCGCATCAAGGCCTTTCAAAAAAAGTTTGACATTTACTCGAATGGAACAGAATAACCGTCTGGATTGAGGATACGATATATGGGTATGATGTTAGCGTTCTCTTCTCACTTGCTAACCAGATCGACGGTACACGTTTTCAATTATTAACGAAGGACTAAGTTTAGAAAGGTGTTTGAATGAATAATTAGCAAGTTTCTTTCAGCATTAGAATTGAAAAGGATCACATGCATAAAATTCACCGAGAGGAAATATACCTGTGGTAACGGTGGGGTCGATGGATGTCCTTTCTTGTCCCATAGTTAAGGCTCTCCCGGTGTTGCCAGCTGTTACTGCCTTAGGGCACTTTCGTTTGTAATGTCCAACTTCTCCACAACTGTAACAAGTCCGACCGACACTAGCTCCAGAAGCATGACTAGTTGATTGGGTTGGTTCTCTGCAGCTTCGCGCGAGGTGACCTTCCTGGCCACAGCTTTTACAAAACTTTGCACGACAAGGGCCAGGGATACGATGGTGGTAATTGCACTGGTTACACCACGGGAGGATACCGACATACCCGGTGATAGGTACTTGGGCTGAGGAACCGACAACAGAAACAACAGCAGGGGTAGTGGCAGCGTGGACTACCACTATCTGTTGTTTCTTCGAGGGCTCTGGGGAAGACTGACTCTTCTTCTTCTTCCAAAACTTTCTTTTCTCGCCACTCTTCTCTATTGGCTCAGGAGAGGTGGCTGCTTCTTCTTGTTCATCATTGTGGTCAATCAGGGTTTGCGCTAGGCATTTGGCACTGTCATAGGTATCCGGCTTCGCAGCTATAACGTTCCCTTTGGTTGGTTGGGTCAACCCCCAGATAAACCTCTCAATCTTTTTACGCTCCGGGGTAACCAATCCCGAACAGAGAAGCGCTAAGTCATCAAACCTTGAAGTGTACACGGTGATATCAGAACCTTTCATCTTCAGGTTCCAGAGTTCATGCTCCAGCTTCTGAATTTCACCCCAAGGGCAATACTCTGCATGTAGAAGTTCCTTCATAACTTCCCAACCCATAGCATTGGCTACAGGTAGAGTTAGGGATTTGACTCGGCCGTTCCACCAAGTCAGAGCTTTATTGGTGAGAGTGCAGGCGGCAAACTTCACCTTATCAGATTCTGAACAGGCACAGATCTCGAAGATGGATTCGATCTTCTCTAACCATCGAGTTAGAGCAATGACACCTCCTGTACCATCGAAGAATGTGGGTTTTGCGTTCATAAAGTCTTTATAGGAACACTCCTTTTGGTTTCCCTGGCTACCTTCCTAGTTTTGAGGCTAGGAACCACCTCCTGAACTACCGGGGTTCATTTCCGATATGGCTGCTGCCACTGCGGCAGTAAAAACTGTCTGAAGGGTTACCAGATCGACTTGAAGATAAGGTGGTGGCGGAGGAGGGTTGTTGTTGGTCTTTGATTTGGGTCTCTTTATTGGAGGCATCTTGATCTAATAAGATCAGGAAAGAGAGGATGGTAAGTCCTCCGAATTGAATCAAGAGATATAATACAAAGGATATCTCTTTATGATAGAAATATAATTTCTATTAAGCTATAAAGTAGGAAGGAGTTATCAAAACAGATAAATTATCTCTAATGGAATGATTAAGGAGCAATGTTGGGATGAGGATTTCTATAACAGATTTGGCTCGAGAAATACTCCCATAGTATTTCTTGTCTCGCTGCAACGATAACGCATTGTTTCGGTATTAGGTAAGTTTTAGGCATGCTGCACACTACAGTCACTCCCACGCACATGTTGACCGTGTCTCGAATGAATATAGTTGGCCAAGCTATATTGATCCTAGACACGACTACATAACTGCCCAGGTTTAACCACAGTGTACAACACCCATTTACTTATGTTTTGTTCTACTTGTAGTTACGGATCTCGACGGTTGGGTATACTTGTATACTTTTGAAAATACTTATACTCTGAGTTATACTTTTAGTTCAGAGCACATAGGCCCCTTAATGTTTATAGTCTTATACCATGCAAGCTTTAGTATACTAGTTCACTATAAACAAGGGCTCTGATACCAATCTGTCACGCCCCGAAAACCGAAGGCGGAAACATTTTCGGGGCGGACTCCACGTTGAGTATCAAA
This sequence comes from Lactuca saligna, assembly GCF_052625555.1. Lineage (NCBI taxonomy): Eukaryota > Viridiplantae > Streptophyta > Magnoliopsida > Asterales > Asteraceae > Lactuca > Lactuca saligna. Next base: position 175,259,120 of record NC_136423.1, read on the forward strand.
TCCAATGTACATAGTAACACAGTAAACACAAAACATTATATTACATACAATTGTTTACATCATTTTGAAAGAAAAGTTATACAAGTGTTATATACATATATCATATGAACAAAAACAAAGACGAGTCTTCTAACGCTCTGTCTTCTCCAAAAGGTGGCGGTGTACCTGTCTAATGCTGACCTGAGAATACAAGCAGTTTGAAAATCAGCATAAAGTTGGTGACTTCATAAGCGGTTTTGTTTTGAAAAGAATGAGATCCCTTTTTGGTTTTCTGAAAAGTTGTTGACCAAGAAAATCCCATATTTTCTTATGTAGAAACAGTTTAGTTATCATTTCGTTACTTAATTCGTTTACGAGTTGTTACGTTATTCCAGGAAAATCCTATATTTTCCTAAGTGTTTAACTGTCCTTTTGATACTTAATTAGTAGTTTAGATTTCGATGTACTAGTAACTACCTTACTTATAGTATTAATTAAGTATTTTGTTATCTTAGTTATCCTATATTCGATTGTTGATTATCTGCTATACTTAGAGGTATTTTCGAATATTTGGATTTACTCACAAGCGTACATTAACAGTATTTTCGAAGTTCTGGTGATTTCCAAAAGGGTACCTTAGACGTAAATTCGAAGCTCTGTCGACAGTCGATGTCCAGAGGCGTACTGTCAAATTAATTTCGAAGCTTTGGTGACACTTAAGGGGTACACAAGTGGTATATTCGAAGTCTTGGCATCATCCAAAAGCATTATTTCATATTCGTATTCGTATTCCTAATCCTATTCCTAATCCTATTCGTATTCGTATTCGTATTCGTATTCGCATTCGTATTCGTATTCGTATTCGTATTCGCATTCGTATCCGTATATCTTTTTAGTTATATTCGTATTCGTATTCGTATTCGTTCTATCCTATTAGTTATATTCGTATTCGTATTTGTATTCGTATTCATATTTATATTCGTATTCGTATTTGTATTCGTTCTATACTATTAGTTATATTCCTACTCGTATTCGTATTTGTATTCGTTCTATCCTATTAGTTATATTGGTATTCGTATTCGTATTCGTATTTGTATTCGTATTCGTTCTATCCTATTAGTTATATTTGTATTCATATCCATATTCATATTCGTATTCGTTCTATCCTATTAGTTTATGATTAGTATGATTCCTTATACAAAACATAATATGAAACTTAGTTTATAACATCTATGAAAGGAATCTACAATTAGTTTGACAATTCACTCTGCAATTCGAACAAATGGTTAGTAGGATTTTCGGTATTAAAAGTATTCAAAATATAAAACATTTGAACAGAAAATAATATGATTAAGTACAAGATTACTTGTACTTTTGCTTGTATTCCCCCCCTGAAAAACATTTGAAAAAGGGTTGGGGTATGAACTCACCGGTCGAGAAGCGTGTCGGATTGGATACAAAGTAACGGTTCGGGGCTTGATAACGCGTGAGGTTCCTATGTAATATGAAATGATATACAATTGTATCTAATTAGACTTTGAACCAATAATTAGATATGAATATACACTTTGAGACGTGAAAACACTTCAATACAAGTGTTTGGAGTGATCCGGGTAGCATCTAAGGGTGTGTAAGGCCTAAATATCGAGTTTACTCTTCAAGAGTAAACTCCTTAAGGAGTTTACAGCCCATTGACCATATCCCCATGAGTTTACGGCCGTAAACTCATGGGTGGTGGGTTCTTGGATGCCAAATGGTCATACAATGCACATGGGAAGGTTCTAGGGTCGATTTCATGGCTTAGGAAGTGATCGGGACTTGAAATGGCCTTGGGAAATGAGTTTAAGGTCTAAGGATATGTTCTTGGGGAGTTTACTACCTTAAACGCATGAGTTTACAACTGTAAACTCATGTTTGTCCATGAATTAAGGGCTTTGATGGTTGTAATTTAATCACATGTGATTCTAGGTCCAAAACCAAGCTTTTCAAGGGATTAACGGCACCTTAACACCCTTTGTTGGGTGTTTTCGGTCTAAGGAGGTGGGTTTATAGTCCAAGAATGTTCTTGGGTCATAAACTCAAGTTTGATGCATTTGAGGATGTTTTGGTGCATCACATGAAGGTTTATGAGATTCTACACTCCCATTGAAGCATTTTGAAGGTATTTAAGGGCATTTTGACTCATTAACATGAGTTTATGGTCCATGAATGAGGGTTTATGGTCCAAGAACATGCTTGGGCCGTAAAATCATGTCCATACATCATATGTCATGATTTTGGGGTACTTAGTCCATGCATGCAAGTTTCTAAGTCGAATCTAAGCCCTAGATGTGTTTTAGAGGGGTTTTGAGTCTTCAAAACCCTCATATGAGGTGTTCACGGCCTAAGGAGGTTCCTATACCATAAACACTTGTTTATGGTCTCATTCTTCATAAAAATTCCGAATTTGAAGGCCAAAGATTTTAAACTAGAAGCTAGGATAATTACCTTGATGTTTTGAAGCTTGATTTGGGTGTTTTTGACTCAAAATCGGATTTTAGAGAGAGTAGAGAGAGAAAGTAGAGAGAGTGGAAAAAGCTTCAAATGAGGATCTCTCAACTTTATATATGCTAAAAGTTGGGGACAAGGTGGAATTCTACCCGATACTGCCGTTAGACGGTGCTTTTGGTCGCACCCGATAAAGTTGTCGTAATTACAACTTAAATAAAACTAAATATTTTCTAAATGAAATAGAAAATATTTTAATGTCTTTGAAATGTATTCTAACATTAATAAAACATTAATAAAAGTCGCAATAATTTAATTCAAACAAATTTAACGGAAAATTTGGAACTTAACGGCTTTGTTAACGAAAACGGGTTACAAATAATGAAACGAACTTCGGGTTGTCACACATAACAACTTTGAAGCAAAGGCAGGCCCTTATGCTGCTAGGTGGCAAGAAATTAAGATTGAGTTCAATCCATATGAGTTTGGATTTGTCATTATCCTTGTCTTGTGATTATGGTTTTGACAAATTCACATGGATAAGACCACATACACCATAAAATATAAGGGTGATAAGGTTTCTCTCCGATTCATGAAAATGATGGTGAGGAAATACTTCCACCAAGTAGATTTGAAGCAGATAGAAAAGATCTAAACAATTGAGACTATGATTACCGCATCCCTTTTCATAGTTTTGAAATTGTTTAGACACACATGCATGCTATCTAAGGAAAGGTGTATGATTTTGATAAATTTTTTATCAAAGCATTTTGTATCAGAAGTCTGAACTTTGGTAAATAAAAGTCAATAAAGTATTGATTTCTAGAAGGCCAGTTGATTTCTGAGTACATGTCAAAGCTAGTGGGAGCATATGTGTTATGTTAATAATCATCATGTTAGTGGGAGCATGATAATTATGATAAAGGTTTCAAGTTAGCAATGTTAATTATAGAAAACAAAAGGTTTCAATTGGGAAAAAGTTGTTTTCCTATAATTAAGGGAGAGGAAATTATACTTCATTTCAATTCTAAAAGCTTAGATTGAGGTTTTAATCATCTTTATTCAAGTATATATATGAATTTTGTGTTGGAATGGCTCAACATAAGGAAATTCTATATATGGGTCTATTATTTGCATTCTATATATGGGTCTATTATTTGCGTTCTAAAATTCGATTATGATTATGGCATCCATTTTCATAATTTGAATTATGAGAACATGGCAAATAGAAATAGTGTAGCAAAAGGACTACTCTAGTATCATGTCTTTATGTGATACATCATGAATCGTGTCCCATATGATTCGGATATAGGATCGATTGCATGTGCTATAATATTCATCCTTTCTAAATTTTCCAAATGCCTGGCGCATTAGGAGGGAAAAGGTCTAGAATTGGATATGACTAAAATGATTAAGCAATTGTCGAGGAAAATCTAGGGTTTACCAAAGATTGGTTACTCCCAAACAGTTGGAAGTATAGTGTTAATTTTTGGAAGGACCATATTGACATATTCTGAAAAAAGGCAACTCTTGTTCAGAAGTGATATTCAAAATGGGAATGTTTCATAGGTGGAAGTTATTAAATCTATGTAAGATTAGAAAACTTAATGCAAGAAGGATGTTTCCCATGGAATTGATCTCCATTGGAATACTCTGTAATGTCTTTTGACAAGTCTTTGTGACTTTGTACATAGTCATTACAAGAGGATTTGTGCATATAAGTTTAAAATCTAAAAGATTTCGATAAATGATAGGAATTTGGAATTCTTACATTTTTTATAAGGATTTGGGAGTGTGAAATTAGAATCATTGAAATTATGTTTAATTGGTTTATTTCACAAAGTAAGGATCATAGACAAACATAGAGTGCATACTTAGTGTATGGCAAAGCTATTGTTTAGAAAAACATAGTGTACATGCTTGGAGCATGGGACAACTAGTGTTTTTTAATTCAAGTATAAAGTTGATAGTTTGAAATAGTATGCAATGAATGATGGGTAATCAATATGTTGATGAATAAAAGATGTTTTATTTATATTCATAAGTTTTGAGACCATATCGGATTCAGTTATTCTTGTGTTTCATTTTGCATGTTTTGACTTCCAAAATAACTAGGTCGTTCTTCCTGAATGACTAAGTTATTCAAACCATCCACAGTCGGTCATATGTTGGAAGTAGATATAAATCAAGACTGTCATAGGTTGGCCTGTAGAGGTCTAAGATGTTGGACAAGTGGTGCTACAATACTCATGAGTGCTCATACGTTTTCAGTATTGGATTCAACTCACGCTCATTGGAATCACTTCATGGATTTTATCACGAGTGATCATGAGACGATAATATCTTATATTCTTCAAACCTAGAGATATGAGTTGTTACTATAAGTTGGTTATACATTGATCGCACGAAAACGCATTGGTAACTGGATGTTATAAAACGTGCCTTTGTGTATGATTTAACAAGTAGTAGAACAAGCCATATGAGTCGAAGTTTATCCATTCCTTTTACCTTCGAGATAAAAGCGATATATGTGGGCCCCTCGATGATTTAATGATGACACATGTGAGTGTTTGGCCAAGCCAGGACTTATTTGATATGTTCAACCAATCAGTCATCATAAATCGGAAATCGGGAAACAACAAATGGACAGAGAGAATGATTTATGATCCATGTCTCAGTCCATATGATATCTAGAATGAAGGAATATAGGATCCCTTATCTAATGGACAGGTCATTGACAAGATCAGAGTTCAGTTAACACGTCAGAGTTCGACAGAAGCTTTTGAGAGCTACAATTGCTAGCTGGGTTTTGAAGTCATACTCAATAATAGTTTTAGACTTATCTAAGTGGGAAACTAATGGATTAATGTCTAAGTCCATAACTATAATTTGTAAGACTTGACCAGACACGGCATGGTCCATTTGGGTTGCATGGCATCAGGATAATTGGATAGACAAGATGAGGAAAAAGGATACTAGTGATTTATATTAATATATTATAAGTTCTAATATATTAATATATAATAATATTATTTAATTAGTATTGATCAAGAATTAATTTATAATTAATTAAGTGATCAAAAGGAACTAATTAAACATGGACTCTTAGATATATATGTGTGAAGGGCTAAGTTCATTTAGGTTGGGCTAAGCTTTCATGGATACTCCATGGAGTGTTTAACCCATGTATCATATGAAATGAAGGGTCATGGGTTTAACCCTAATCTCCACACTATATAAAGATGTCCTTGGTTGGTGAAATGGGGACTAGTATGTGTACACTAAAGGGCACGGCCGATTTCACTGGAAAGAACCAAAGTATCCTTATTCTCAAGGTATTCCAAGTATTCATGGTGTTGTGTGAACTATTTGAGGTATCACACTTGGGGAACTAGGCACTCAAGCTTCATGAAGACAAACTACATCAACAAGGTATGTATTCTATCTATTTTATTACCTAATTATCAAAGATTGTATGCTAGATAGGGTAATACCTTGGAATATTCATATTTTCATTTATAATAGACAAAACTTAGATCCAAGGTATTTAGGGTTTCATGTACACTTAGGAGTGCTACTACCACCACCACAGCACCTGATCTGATTTGTTTTTCATTGCAATCAGAGGGAACACAAAAAGTCCCATTGTCCGAGTTTAGAATCAGCAGGACAGGTGGTGGCACCTGCTCTTGCTACCCTGAGGATTACATACGGCCGACAAGGTCGGGCCGAGGCACCAGTGGTGACGACCATAGATTTCCAACTGGCAGCTGAGGAGGAACGAGTGACTCCTAATGTGGTTGCAGGTATGTATTTTCTCCATCACTTCTTTATTGTTACTGTTTATTTCTTTTGTTTATGTGTTTGTTTATACAATCGTTCTCAGTGAACAACATTTCAGCTATGGTATTGTTTGATTCGGGGCTACCTGATCATTTGTGTCACTCGCTCTTAGAAAGCGGTTTAGCAGAGCTCCGGGGGAGCTGGATTGCCCTCTTGATGTCGAGATAGTTGATGATAGGACCGTTAGGGTCACGAGAGTTCATAGAGGTTGCACGCTTTGATTATTTGATGAGCAGTTCCCAATGTATTTGGTTCCTATTCCTATGTGAGGGAATAACGTCATAGTACATATGGATTGTTGAGCCCCAATGAGGTAATGATAGATTGTGAGCAATAGCTTGTTAGAGTTTGCACTCCCATTGGGGGAGAGTTAGTGATTTAGGGTGAGAGGCCACAACACGGGACAATTTTCTGTTCTGCAGCAAGAGCGAGATGTCACATTCAGCAGGGCGGTATGGGATATGTCGCATATGTCATGGATACCCGAGATAAGGGTAAGGTGACAGTCGTTGATGTACCAATGGTACGAGAGTATCCAGATGTATTCCTGGAGGATTTTCCTAGGATATCTCCAAAGATACAGGTTGAGTTTCGGATTTACCTAGTCCCTGGTGCGGCTCCGATAGCCAAGGCACCGTATCGGTTGGATCCTCCCGAGATGCAAGAGTTGTCTACACAGCTGCAGGTGCTGCGAGACAAGGGTTTTTTTAGACCGAGCATTTTGCATTGGGGAGCCCCGATCCTGTTTGTGAAGAAAAAGTACGGGTCGTACCATATGTGCATAGATTACCGGGAGCTAAATAAGGTAACTGTAAAGAACCGTTACCCACTCTTGAGGATAGATGACTTGTTCGACCAGCTTCAAGGAGCATCTTGGTTCTCCAAGATTGATTTACGGTCAGGATATCACCAGATGTGGGTCAGAGATGACGACGTGCAAAAGACCACTTTTAGGACCCGCTATGTTCCTTATGAATTCGTGGTGATGCCATTTGGGCTCACCAACACTCCAGCCACGTTCATTCATGAACCGCATATGCAGACCGATGTTGGATCGGTCTGTGATAGTATTCATCGACGACATCTTGATTTATTCCAAGACTCAGGAGCAGCATGAGGAGCACCTGAGAGAGGTGCTAGAGACCTTAAGGAGGGAGAGACTTTTCTCAAAGTTCTCCAAGTGCGAGTTCTGGTTGTGCGAGGTGCAATTTCTTGGACACCTCGTCAACCAGAAGGGTATTTTAGTTGATCCGGCCAAAATAGAGGTTATGATGCAGTGGGAGGTCTTGAAGTCTCCATCCGAGATTCGGAGCATCCTAGGCTTCGAAGGGTATTACAAGAGGTTCACCCAGGATTTCTCCAAGATAGCAGTTCCGTTGACCCGAATGACCAAAAAGTCGGTAGTGTTTCGTTGGGGTCCAAATCAGCAGAAAGCCTTTAAGACGCTCAGGCAGCGACTATGCTAGGCGCCAATTATTTCCCTGCCAGAGGGAGTATATGACTTTGTAGTCTACTGTGACGCTTCGATCACATGTATGGGAGCATTGTTGATACAGTGGGGGCATGTGATAGCTTATGCCTCAAGACAGTTGAAGCCTCACGAGGCTAACTAACCAATGCATGATTTAGAGCTGGGGTGGTGGTGTTCGTCCTCAAGATTTGGCGGCATTACCACTACGGGGTCTGGTGTACTATCTACACGGACCACAAGAGTTTGAGGTACCTCATGGATCAGCCGAGCCTGAACATGAGGCAACATCGGTGGTTAGATGTGGTAACAGATTACGACTGCGAGATCCCTTACCACTCGGGAAAGGACAATGTAGTGGCCAACGCCCTGAGCTGCAAGGCGGTAGCGGCTCCAATCCGATATATCTTTCTGAGGATGACAATGATTACTCAACTGTTGGACCAGATTCGAGAGGCGCAGGTTGAGGGTATAAAGGAAGAATGCCAGAAGTACGATAGGATAGTGGGCCGAGTAGCTTCGTTTGATTATGAAAGTCGTGGATTTTTGACCCTGCATGGGAGGGTTTGGGTACTATATTGTGGCGGAGTACAACAAGTATTGATGGATGAGGCCCACAAGTCTCAGTTGTCCATCCATCCAAGGGCGACGAAGATGTACAGAGATCTTCGACCCGATTACTGGTGGCCCTTCATGAAACGGGATGTAGCATGGTATGTGGAGAGGTGCCTGACCTGAAGTAAGGTCAAGGCAGAGCACTAGAGGCCCCACGGCAAGATGCATCCGCTAGACATTCCCGTGTGGAAATGGGAGGATATCACTATGTGTTGGGCTTAGAAGATTGCGTCTTTTGGGCTCGTTTGTTTTTATTTCTTTGTATTACGGTTTGGGCCTGTCCAACCGTATGTCTTTTATGCTCTGTATATAAGCTTATGCTTGCATGCATATTAGGTTAAGGTTTTAGAGATCTGAGAATACGATATTTTCCAGACGACTAAAGGTTTATTTGATAATACTTGTAACCTTCCAATCCTCTACAGTTGATGTTCTTGATCGAGCTCTTCTGAGGATTTTGTTTTAATCATTCGACTCGTTTGATTCAATCTTGTTCTATTATTTTACTGTGTTTGAACCGTCATTGTTTATTTACTTGTTCAAGATCTAATCGATCTTTATAGATTAAAAGACTCACTAATCTCATCAATTGGTATCAGAGCAGGAGGCTGTGTAATTGATACACATCTTTTCTGTGAAAAAGATTTTCATTAGGGTTTTTCCGCAATCATTAATATTTATTGAGCCGTCATCTTTATTGACGTATCTTGATATTTATTATTTTGCCCTAATCCGCTTTATTACAAGTCTGATCTTTGAACAGGTTTTTACGATCATAATGGACGCGACACAATCAAACGTTATCAATATTTCAAACAGCATTGGTTCGACGACAAGGATTCCGATCTTATACACCAACGATTATGAAGTATGGGCACATCATTTCGAAGACTACGTTATTGGGTCGGAGGAAAATGGGTATTTGATTTGGGAAGCCATCACCAACGGACCGTTTTCTCATTCTGCAACGTCCAGAGTCATTAAAACTCAAAAAGAATACAATGATCTGCTTAAGGACGTGAAAGACATTGCACAAGATGAAAAAGACAAGTTCCAATGCAATATCAAAGCACTAAGATTGATCCGGTTCGCCCTTCAGTCCGATACATTCAGATTGGTTAGCTCTTGCATGACGGCGAAGGATGTATGGGACTGACTTCGTGAATTGTATTCTACAGACGAAGATCTCGAACATTCTATTCAAACTCTGCTTCTATCTGAGTTTGGTGAATTTAGACAAGGGGCTGAAGAATCAGTAACCCAGACATTCGATCGCTTCAATCATCTTCTCAGCAAGATGATCAAACATGATATCGAAAGGAAGCTCATCGAACAGAAAGTTACATTCCTGAATGGTCTAAGGTCTGAGTGGAGAGCAGTAGTTTCCACAGTTAAAGCCCATGAGCAATTTAAATCATACTCTTTGGCGAAACTGGTGGGAATTCTCAAGTCTCAAGAGAAAAACGTGGTGCAAGAAAAGAATGTCGTTTCCGGTCTCGGTTCGTTGGCTCTCTTGTCAAAAAGTAAAGCCGTTATGGAGGATGAAGACCTCAGCCTGGAAGAATATGATCTCACATCAGAAGATTATGCCTTGATGGTATCCAATCCCAAAAGGTTCATAAAGAAGAAATTTCCCAGCAACAAAAACCGAAACTGGCAGGGAAGTTACAGCTCAGAAAAGGTGGTTAATGAACCGAAAGTTGAGGAGCACAAGAAGGAACCAAAGGTTGACGACGACTCTGTAGTGAGCTGCTTTTACTGTGGTGGGAAAAACCATTATGCTAAGGACTGTGTTCTCAAGAAAATGGCTGAGAAAAATGATGGAAACGATGAGGAAGCTGTGTTGCAGAAAAGGCTAGATGAGTTGAGAAAGAAGAAGTCTGCTGCTAACCCGCCTTGTAATGTCCTTATTGTGCAGGGTTCTGTTCCAGGTGATGAGTTCGGTAGCACGGAAGTTTGGTCTACTGACTCAGAAGACGAGGAAGTGAGGCAGCCTACTCATGGAAAGGCGTTCGCGTCTAAGGAAGAAGGCAGTGGTGGTAAATGCCTTATGGTTTCTGACGTATCTCAATTGAGGGGATACAACACCGATGGAGGCAATGATGGACAGAATGCAAAAGAGGATATGTGCTTCACAGCCAAACCACTCAGCCAGCAGTTCAATGAGCTTGATGAACTGATAAAGAAGGTACAATCTGTTTTTGTTTCATGTAAAATACCATCATCCTCTTATGAGAAAGAACTAAAAGGTGTTAATACAAGAATATCTCATCTAGATAGTAGCTTAACTCAAACTCGGGTCACAAATTCTAACCTAACTGATCAATTGAGCAGGGCAGCGTCGAAGAGTGAGGAGCGGAGAATGTGGATAGAGTTAAAGGAATCGGAATTAGTCAGAGTTAAAGATGAAAACATTTATTTGCAAAGAGACAATTTGAAATTGTTAAAACAACGAAATGTTTTTTGTTTAATTGCTAAACGTCTGTATTCTAATATTACTCAGCTCCACTTGGATTGTGAAATAGGCCAAAGAATTCACCGCATGATTTTGCCCTTCCTGGAATTTAAGGAAGATGAAATCGATGCCGAAGCTTATAACTGTGAAAGTGTGATATCATCTGATAACATAAATCCCACCTACATGTATGGACTGGACAAAATTGAGTCCTTCATTAAATCTAAAGACCACAAGCTCATGCTTAAAAATCTTTTGGATGAAAATGACAGACTTAAACTGAGGACCGAAACCATGCAAAAATTTGACTCTTTAAACACCAAAGTAAGCTCAGAAAACAAAATTGATGTTGAAAATGCATCTGAGCTTGATGAGGATGACAATATGAGTGAAATTTTTGTAGAGGACACGGTTGACTGCTCAGAATTTATTAAAACCGAGCCAGAAAATCACAAGAATCTTATTTCTGAAAATTCGGTAGAGTTCGCTCGGTTGTCTCTTCAAAAGTCCCCAAAATTAGTTGAGAAAGTTGTTGTGTATCAAAAGGTCAGGACTACTCCAAATCAAGTATACAAGGTAACAGGAGTAACTGAACATCAAACAACCGAACTTGCAGCCATTGTAGACAAAGACAATGCTGATGGCTGTGATGAATACTTCTGGGAAGCTCCTATTGATAATGCAGACGAAACCATTGGTTTATCTGAACGAACTTCATGGAAGAGCAAAGGAAGATATATACCCGAACCTTTGAATAAGCCAAACAACTTCAGTGAGCCGAGCACTAGTGGTACAAAAGATACTCCTCAGAAGGATGTTCACTCACCAACAGAAACCATTCCTTCGGCTTCTTCAGCTCAAAGTAATTCCACCACAGTTCAAATGGAACCGATCAAGGGGTCAGCAAAAACAAAAGCAAATGTTCATCATCAACCATCTCAGATGCGGAACAGGAAGATAGAAAGGAACATCAGATACCGGAAGAACCTTTCGGAAAGGAAACAATTTTGGCGTTCCCAGAATGCATACTTCACTCATCAAGACAAGAATCTAAAGTATGAAGACATTCCTGAAGAAAAGCTTGTAAGTCCCAAAAACCGAAAGCCGAGGTTCGGTTCACAAAAGGACAACAACCGAAAGCAGAAGTTCGGTTCTGAAAAGGATATCAACCAGAACCAAAGGTTCTGTTCCAAAAGTGGCTCGAACCAAACACAAAGGTTCGGTTCTGAAGATAAAAGAGTTCAAAACTCTAAGGTCGGTCCCTCCAATGATCAAAAACAAAAGGGTCACCTAAAGTCTCCTTCTAAGTCTGATTCTTTTCATTCTTCCAATTCTTCTTCATCCTCAGTTTCATATCAATCTCGTTCTAAATCTCATTCATCAACTGAGCAAAAGTGGAAGCAGAAAGTCGATAAATCCACATCAAAGACCGAATCTAACTCTACTAATCTTAACAAAATAAAAGTGTACACCATTAAAAGGAAAGATAAAACAACTCTAGTAAAAAGAACTTATCTTGTTGATATCTCTATTATTGCTCCTGTTTTCATGCAAAGCTCACGTGGACCCAAGAAACTTTGGGTTCCTAAATCTCTCTAAATTTTGCAGATTATAAGTGACGAGCAGTTCGACGAAGAATGGTACATTGATAGTGGCTGCTCACGTCACATGACAGGAAGGAAAGAAGAGCTTAGGGAGTACAGATCGCTTGCAAATGGTGGCAACGTCAAGTTCGGAAACAATTCTTTCGGCACCATAAAGGGATACGGAATGATAACCAATGGGGATTTCTCAATAAGGAAGGTGGCATATGTGGAAGGACTCCAACACAACCTCATTAGTGTATCTCAACTGGTTGGAGGTACAGGTCTCAAAGTTTCATTCGATGATGAAGGTTCAGAGATTATAGAGAAAAAGTCAAATAAAATAATTCTCAAGTCAGAGCGAAAGGGTGAAATGTTTCCCTTAAACATGAAACCCATCAAAGGAAATCCAGTTGTATGCTTATTGTCAAAAGCGCAATCCAATGAAAGCTGGTTGTGGCACCGAAGATTATCTCATCTTAACTTCAAAGATATCAATCATCTTGTTACAGGAGGTCATGTAAGGGGACTTCCATTACTCAAGTTCGACAGGGATCATCTATGTGCTGCATGCGAAATGGGAAAGCAGAGTCGTCAAAGTCATCCATCTATTATCAATACAAAAGTTGTTGAACCACTCGAATTAATTCATATTGATTTGTGTGGTCCTTCATCTATCGAAAGCATCGGTGGTAGCAAGTATATTCTTGTTATCGTTGATGACTTTTCTCGATTTACATGGGTGTTCTTTCTAAAGCTCAAATCTGAAGCGACTCAAAAGCTGAAAACGTTTATTACGCAAATTGAAGTACAGCTCAAAAAGGTTGTCCGCAACATCCGAAGCGACAATGGTCTCGAATTCAAGAACAGAGAGTTTGAAGAGTTTCTTGCAGAGAAGGGAATTAGTCATAATTTTTCAGCTCCCTACACACCACAACAGAACGGAATAGTCGAAAGACGAAACCGATCCTTGTGTGAAGCTGCCCGAACTATGCTAAGTTTTGCTTCTTTACCTCTTTATTTTTGGGCTGATGCTATTTGCGCTGCTTGTTTTACACAGAACAGGTCATATCTCAACAAAAGGTTCGCACTCACCCCATATGAGATATTGAACAACAGGAAGCCAAATGTGAAATTTTTCCACGTGTTTGGCTCAAGGTGTTTCATCTTCAACTCCAAAGAACACCGCAACAAGTTTGATGTCAAAGCCGACGAAGGAATTTTCCTGGGTTACTCTCTCACATCCAAGGCATACAGGGTCCTAAATAAGCGTTCAAGAAAAATTGAAGAGACGTATTATGTGACCTTTGACGACAACTATGTCAAGAAGCTACAGGCTAAAGAAAATATCACTGGGGAAATCTTTCCTCCAAATGGCATGACTACAGTCTCGGTCGCTAATCTATTTGAGACATTTCTGGAGCTCTTTGACGAACCAGAGAATGCTTCACTCTCTGAAGCTGGTGCAGCAGATAACAAAGTTGATCATATGGAGCAGATTGTTGAAGATGCTGCAAGGAGAATGTATGGAGAAGAATCAATCAGTAACGACTCTCCTTCCAACGAAGCTCAAGTCGAGGGGGAGCCATGTACTCAAATCGAGGGGGAGCCAAATGCTCAAGTCCAGGGGGAGCCAAATTCCACAACTTCAACCGAAGAGGTCTCAACACCAGCAAGCTCAGGTCCACTAGAATCACACGAACCTCATATCTTCCAAAGTACACCAACTGAGGTAGAACATGACGATGTGACACTCGGTTATGATAGCCAATCTGAACTAGAAGAAATAATCAATGCCGACTTAGACCCAACCGTTGATCCAAATTACCCTCCTCTTATCAAATGGACCAGAGATCATCCTGTCTCTCAAGTAGTTGGGGATGTATCTGAAAAGGTTCTGACCCGATCACAACTGAAGGCAAAACAGACTTCCTTATTTTCAAAGGTAGAGTTTTGCATGTTCAATTCATTCGTATCAAAAGTTGAACCAAAGACAGTTAACACTGATCTCGACCACTCTGATTGGGTTCAAGCAATGCAAGACGAGTTGAACGAATTTGAAAGAAACAAAGTCTGGCGCCTAATTCCAACTCCTCCAGATGCTTCGGTTGTTGGTCTCAAATGGGTCTTTAGGAACAAAATGGACAAGGAAGGTAATGTTATACGGAACAAGGCTCGTCTGGTGGTCAAGGGATATTGTCAAGAGGAAGGGATAGACTACGAAGAGACTTTCGCTCCAGTAGCTCGGCTAGAATCTGTTAGAATATTCCTAGCTTATGCTGCTCACAAGAACTTTGAAGTTTTCCAAATGGACGTCAAGTGTGCATTTCTCAATGGAGAACTTGAAGAGACAGTGTACGTAGAGCAACCTCCTGGATTCGTGAACGAAAAGCATCCAAATCATTGATATATTCTGGATAAAGCTGTGTACGGCCTTAAACAAGCTCCGAGAGCCTGGTATGAAACGCTTACAAAATTTTTAAAGATGTCTAAATTCAAACAAGGTTCGGTTGACCCAACCTTCTTTCGCAAAAAGGAAGGTAACCACCTTATGATAGTTCAAATTTATGTCGATGATATCATCTTTGGCTCCACAAATCCAAGCTTAACGGCTGAATTCAGAAAGCTGATGGAGACTAAGTTTGAAATGAGCTCAATGGGTCCTATTAACTTTTTCCTTGGTTTAAACATAAGACAGGGACCCGAAGGCATCTTTATTAATCAGGAAGCTTAACCGAAGACTCTCCTAGCAAAGTTCGATATGATGGGAGACTCAAAAGTCAAAGTCCCAATGGCATTCGGCACTAAGCTTACCCCATCTCTAGACAAACCAGCTGTTGATATCACGCTCTATCGTCAAATGATTGGATCGTTAATGTATCTTACTGCTAGCAGACCTGATATCATGTTTTCTGTGTGTTATTGTGCTCGATTTCAGGCAAACCCCCGTGAACCTCACAGGCTTGCAGTGAAGAACATCCTCCGATATCTCAATCGAACCACCTCCTTAGGTCTTTGGTATCCATCCAACTCAGGCTTCTTCGTTCAAGCCTATTCTGATGCTGACCTTGGAGGTTGTGGACTCGACCGAAAAAGCACGACCGGTGGATGTCAATTTCTTGACGGGAAGTTAGTTAGCTGGCAATCCAAGAAACAGACATGCGTGTCGCTATCTACAGCCGAAGCAGAATACATTGCAGCCGCATCATGCACATCACAAGTGATTTGGATCCAAAGTCAACTTCGAGACTATGGACTCAATATGAAGAAGATCCCACTATATTGTGACTCCGAAAGTGCAATTAGGATTTGTCATAACCCAGTGCAACACTCCAAAACCAAACACATAGCACTAAGGTATCACTTCATCAAAGATCATGTGGAAGATGGAAATGTCGAAGTTCACTTCGTAAGAACCACTGATCAGCTGGCTGACATCTTTACAAAAGCTCTTCCTGAAGCATCATTCAATCAGATATTGCAAGGCTTAGGCATGATGGTTGCAGAATCGGTCCCAAATCCTCATGTCTCTATTTAAAAAAAAAAAAAAAAAAAAAAAGGACCGAACCTAACAGACCGCTCGGTCACTCTCTGTTCTGGTCAAATTCAAGAACCGAACCTAACAGACCGCTCGGTCACTCTTTGTTCTGGTCAAATTCAAGAACCGAACCTAACAGACCGCTCGGTCACTCTCTGTTCTGGTCAAATTCAAGAACCGAACCTAACAGACCGCTCGGTCACTCTCTGTTCTGGTAAAATTCAAGAACCGAACCTACCAGACCGCTCGGTTGCTCTCTGTTCTGGTAAAATTCAAGAACCGAACCTAACAGACCGCTCTGTTACTCTCTGCTCTAGTAACATAACGGAACCAAATCAACCAGACCGCTCGGTTACTCTCTGCTCTGGCAAAATCAAAGAACCGAACCTAGCAGAACGCTCTGTTGCTCTCTGCTCTAGTAACATAACGGAACCAAATCAACCAGATCGCTCGGTCTCTCTCTGTCTCTACAAGATAGGCACTTATTCAATCAAAACGCTCGGTTCTTCCTAATCTCTACTACTTTTCCTTGTCTAAATTTTGTCTTTCTGTTTTTTTTATTTCTTTTTCAGAAACTTCAAATTTAACAAAAATATTTTATCTTTCTGTTTTTATTCCTTTTTCAGAAAATTAAAATTAACAAAAATATTTTGTCTTTCAGTATTTATTTATCTCTAAGTAAATTTCAAAATTTCAAAAATATTTTATATGTACTTCTTGCTCAAGTGAATACAAGTATGGCCTTATGGAACGTTCATCCAGGTATGTTTTTCTCTTATAAGACTAGTTAGACGTCCCTAGAAGCATGTTGCTGTATGTTGTCCCAAGCCTCTATGACCTCGAGCATGCCTTAATGATTCGATCAATACCTATCGTTTCTTCCCAATCAGGCTATTCTCTCATATTCGGTCTAGAGCTACCTTCTTTTACTCATCTGAAACATGAGTTGCTCTGCTTTGTCCCATTTATGTAGCAGAAGGTACTTTCGGTCTCTTAACCATCTCTTCAACTTCTTCACTTACATTCGCTCCCCAAAGTAACCCTTGATGCTCTCAGTCTTTACCACTGAGGCTTATGGTTGCACAACATCTGAGTTCATGATCTTAGATTCGATTACCACGTTCTGAGTGAAACCCAAAATCCAACACCTAAATAGAATTGACGGTGAGTTATTAACTCAAGCTTTTACTTGGAAATCTTCTTTATGAGTGATCTTTTATGAAACTGTCTCGTCCTAAGACATTTCTTCCCAAAGAGATCCAGTTTAATTTATTTTGAGATTTCTGTCTATATCATTCCCATCACATAATACTTCCCACCTACCTGTTCAACAGATCACATCGGTCTCACAGGTAACTCTACCAACACTTAAGTTTTATGTCAAGACTTAATGTTTGGATTGAGTTCAGCCACCTCTTAGCCATCATCAGAAGACGCCTTTCATTGTTTCTCTAAAAACAACTGATCGTATTTCTCGGGAAACCACACAAACACTTCAGGTCTCTCTTGACTCTGAAGGAAGCGATTCTTGCCCGGAATCTTCTGCCTTCTGTCTTTTATTTAGACAACACGCACTACCAAACACATTAGATTTATTTCCTTGTCTTTCACACTCTTATGCACGGAATTATTTTCCCACATTCTAATTACTGTTTGCCACATGGATCTAAGTCTCAACTGTAACCAAACAAGGGCACAAGGGATTTCAAACGGTACGAAAAAGATTTGGGCGCGTGCAAAGGATTCGTTTCAACCCCACGTGTGCTGACGTCTTCATTGAATACACCATAACTTCTAATCGCGCTTTTTCAGGCGACGTTTTGGGTTCCTAATCATCACGATTTTCTCTCTCCTGAGAACGGTATAAATAAGACGTGATCGTGTTCTTTGGCAGTTACCTCTCAAAGCATTATCTCTCTGAAAAAGTTGCCCCTGTTCATCTTCTTCCAAAAACTCAACAATGGCGACTTCTTCTTCCACTCCCGATCAGTCTGCTTCTTCTTCTTTTCTTGCAATCAAACCAAATCTGAACATGATCATAGAGTTGTCTCCATACGTCTATGACTCATATATGCTCTACGTGGTGGAATGCCTCACATATTCCCCATTGGTATTGGCATTAACGCAGGTGGAGGCAGTTCCTATGTCCTTGCTATCTCAAGTCTACTCCACAGCAAGCTATGACAAACACAAAGACCGTATCTACTTCTCTATTCACGACAAGAAGACTTCCGTTTCCAAAGCACGGTTTTGCTCTCTTCTAGGGCTTGCCGTAGATGCTTCTGTTATTTCACCAGACTTCATCACAACCGCCCAAATCTTTAAGATGATGTACGAGATGGGGTATACAGATGTTCTAACATCTGTTGGCAAAGTCAAGAAATCATGTCTTCCATCTCAGTGGAATGGATTGCTTACCCTTTTAATTAAGGGTTTAGCGGAGCGATGTGGTGGTTCCGACACCACTAGCAAAGGATTTCTCACAATGCTGTATGGGCTTTACAACGGGATCAATCTGGACTATGGGTCGATTCTCTGGTCTCAAGTGGTTCAGAGTCTCAACTCTACCGCAAGGCACTCAGAAATTTCATGCGCCAGGTTTTGGACCCTCATCACCAGGAGAGCCATTGATTCTCTTGACATCCCTGTCATGAAGGATGTTCTTATGGCTTCAATTGCCACATACCACACCAAGAAAATCATTCTCTCAGATCCAAGTAAGTTCCTCCACTATGGACTAATCCCTGAGTCCATGTACAGATGTGTCACGCCCCACAGCAAGATTATGGCGGACTACAGCTCCAGAACCCCCCTGCCTCCTAGGGTTCTTTCCGAGGAACAACGTGCAGCTCTTGAGGCTCTGGATCAGCCTGCTAACCGGGGCAAAAGAGCGAGCAAAAAGGAGAAGGCTGAGATGAAGGAGCCCGCACCCCAAAAGGAGAAAAAGAGAAGGTCCTCCAAACGCAAATCCGAGGCAGAGGCACCTTCTCAGCCGAGATCGAAAAAGGTCAAGAAGATGGCTAAAAGAGCCAAAGGATCTCCTTCTGAATCAAAACAGAATGCACCATCCGAAACAGAAGATGTTAATCCTCAACCCGAAACTACACCCGTTTCGTCTCCACAAAACTCTCCTACCCCACCTAAATCTCCCCAAATTACCAAATCTCCTTCTCCTCCTACTTCCCCAAAATTTTCAACCCCAACCCAATCACCCAAACAGAACATCTCAAGTTCTGTTCCAACATCAATTTCCCAAACCCCAACCGAAACCACTATTCCTTTCACCATTTCTCAACCTTTATCTTCTATCTCCCAACCTATTATCACAGAATCTATCACCATAACCACAACCCAACCACCAGTAACGGTCAACGTATCTGATACGGGGGCTGCTTCTGTGGTTGAAACCCCGGTCATCAACCGTCAATCCTCCCCTTCTCCATCTTCCAACTCCGGTGCTACCCTAGGGGGTGATGATGATGAATTTGATTCCATCTATTACAGCCCTTACCGGATCCCTACCGACACCGATACAGATACCCCTGTGTCAAGTCAGCAACTTCAAGAGATTCACGCAAAACTCGACAGTCTGCTGGCTGACAGTAAAGCATATGGGGGTGCTGTGCTGAAGGCTTTCATCGAGTCAGCAATCCAGACTTACACCGAAGCCTTGGATCGCTCTACTGACGCTGTAGACAATTCAGCAGCCTCATGCTCCAAAGCCACTAAGGAAGTTTCTGAGGTTGTTCATACAACTCAGATCTTTCTTGATTCTCTCAAGGCTCATGCTGATTCAAATGCTTCCAAATTTCAAGCGTCAGTAGACTCATTCGCAACCACCCTTCAGGGAGAAACCAGGAAATTTGAGGCTCTGCGTGCTGACCTCAAAACTGAATCCACTTCTATTCTCAAATCTTTGGATTCACGATTTGCTTCTTTAGCAGCCGAGAGCACCCTGAAGGAAGAAGTTATCAAGCACCAGGCAACTATTGACTTACAGAAAGTTCAACTGGCCCAGGCACAACAAGAAATCACTTTACTTCAAACTCAACGGGCAGTTCTTCAGAGTTGCGCTGGTGACGTTAAAAATATGTTAACCGGTGTTCTTGACTCCCATGATCCCTTCCTAACCCTCACTATTCGTCAGCATCTCCAGGCGAAACTCCTTCCGGCGATCACTATCCTAAGTGAAATGAAGGGTGTCTCGGAGAAGCATGTTCTTCCGAGACAAGGGGGAGAGGAAGGTATGTCCAAACAAGAACCGAAGGGTAATGTAGCTTCGGGTTCTGGTAAACATGTCCTAGTTGAGAGCGAATCAGAATCAGATGAAACCATTACTGAAGCTCTTCAACGCAAGAAACGGGACAGAGAGCTTGATGAAACATTGAAGATAGCTCGTGAGGCAGAAGCCAGAGAAAGGAAAATCCGGGAGGATGAGGAGGCAATTCAAGCTAAAAAGACTCTGTTCCCAGATTGGGACAGAGACACACTCATCACTCAAGCAATTGAGTTTCCTT
Source organism: Lactuca saligna (assembly GCF_052625555.1). Taxonomy (NCBI): domain Eukaryota; kingdom Viridiplantae; phylum Streptophyta; class Magnoliopsida; order Asterales; family Asteraceae; genus Lactuca; species Lactuca saligna. The sequence continues at coordinate 175,279,605 of NC_136423.1, forward strand.
CTATTTATTGGTTGGAACCGATTGCATCTTTTGAGTGTGAAAACTCCAAAGACTCGCAGTTCGACATGCCCATTACGCGTAAAGCCTTCACTTTTCACTGCTTTGATGTCACTGCAAACGTCCCTCATCCGAACCCGAAGGTTGACAGGGAGCTTATCGATTTCTATCTGAAATTCGGTCAACCTCAGTACTTGACTTGGAGTGCCCAGAAAATTATAAGAGTCAAGGTACTGAAACCAACCCAGGCTGGGAAATTTGTAAACGTCCATTTCAAAATCAACAGAGGAACTGCCAACACCGAACATCTTATTTCTCTGGCAGATCTTCCCAGTCTGAACCCCCACGATTGGATCTTGCTATACAACATTCTTCTCTCCAACCAGAGAGAATATGAACCAATTCTTTCTCATCTTAAAAGAATGTTGGCTTCCTATGTCCATGAGCTAGCCACTATGGATCAGGAAATAGCAAAGGTGATGAATAAGAAACCGACTGTCAAGCCCACTTCCAAAACCGGAGATGTCCATAAAATGAAGTTGGGGCAGATTGATTCTTCCAATCTGACAGTTATGTTCACAAGGGGGGATAAGCACATATTTCTGTTTGCGTTGGTAGACAAGCATCTGTTCTCTACAGAGTGTCTGGAGCACATCATCAATATCATTCACCGATGCAAACAGAACTCAACAGCAGATAAGAAGAACTTTACAGATATGCTTCGTTGGTATATTACCTTCAGGCATCATATTCTAGCTTTGATACCGAAAATTTTTCAAATGGTAAAGAAGCCATCTGCTTTGAAGAGAGACTGAACATCTCGCCCCAAATTGACGCAAAGGGGGAGATTGTTGGGCTTAGAAGATTGCATCTTTTGGGCTCGTTTGTTTTTATTTCTTTGTATTACGGTTTGGGCCTGTCCAACCGTATGTCTTTTATGCTCTGTATATAAGCTTATGCTTGCATGCATATTAGGTTAAGGTTTTAGAGATCTGAGAATACGATATTTTCCAGACGACTAAAGGTTTATTTGATAATACTTGTAACCTTCCAATCCTCTACAGTTGATGTTCTTGATCGAGCTCTTCTGAGGATTTTGTTTTAATCATTCGACTCGTTTGATTCAATCTTGTTCTATTATTTTACTGTGTTTGAACCGTCATTGTTTATTTACTTGTTCAAGATCTAATCGATCTTTATAGATTAAAAGACTCACTAATCTCATCACTATGGATTTCATTACTAAGCTTCCCAGGACCGCATGTGAGGTTGATTCGATATGGTTCGTCGTGGATTGGTTGACCAAGAGTGCCCATTTTATACTGATCCATGAGAGCCTCTCGGCCAAGAAATTAGCTGATATTTATGTGCAACAGGTAGCGACACATCATGGAGTGCCTATCTCAGTGGTGTCAGACCGAGATGTCTATTTTACTTCTAGGTTTGGAAGTGGCTTCACAAAGAGATGGGTACTTGTGTCCATTTCAGCATCGCTTTTCACCCTCAGATAGACAGACAGAGCGAGAGGATGATTCAGACTCTTGAGGAGATGCTTCGGGCATGTGTGTTACATTTTAGTGGCAGTTGGGATACAAATCTTCCGTTAGCGGAATTTTCGTATAACAACAACTACCACTCCAGTATAGAATGACCTCCCTTCGAGATGCTCTACGGGAGGAAGTGTAGGACCCCAATTTGTTGGGGTGAGTTTGGTCAGAGAGTCATAGGGAGTACAAAGGTAGTACTCAAGACCACGGAGCAGATTCAGCAAGTCCGGAGCAGGCTCTAGACTGTTCAGAGCCGGCAGGAAAGTTACGCTGAAAAGCGGCATTCGGACTTGGAGTTTCAAGTGGGCGATATGGTCCTCCTAAAAGTGTCAAACTGGAAGGGTGTTATCCAATTTCGGAAGCGGGGTAAGCTAGGCCCCAGGTTCATTGGTCGATTTAGGGTTTTGTCCTGGGTGGGTCGGGTTGCATATCGGTTAGATCTTCCAGCAGATCTCAACCAGATCCACAGCACGTTCCATATTTCCCAGTTGCGGAAGTCCTTAGTAGACGATTCAACAGTGATACCTCTTGAGCACATTCAGGTTGACGATAGCCTGAACTACATCGATAGGCCTGTGAGATTTTAGATCGCAAGACGCATGAGCTGAGGAAAAAGAGGGTAGAGTTAGTGAAGGTGCAGTGGCAGCTTCGCAAAGGTTCGGAGTGGACGTGGGAGCCCGAGGAGGAAATGAGGGAACACTACCCAGAGTTGTTTCCCGAGACAGCAGAATTCGAGGACGAATTCTATGACAAGTGGGGGAGAATTGTAACACCCGGTCTCAAGTATGCATTTAAATTTAAGTCAAACTTCATATTTTAGTCTTGGACTCGGCGGGTTGGGCGCTCAACTCGTCGAGTAGGATTGACTTCGGGTCGGGGGCTTAAGTGACCTACTCGATGAGTCGGAAGGCCAAATCGGCAAGTAGGAGCTGTCTGAGTGAAACCATAAATTGGAGGGTTTGCACCCCATTTAAAAAACTTATAAGGCTTCCACCCCAACCTCCATCACCCCTAGGCCCTATCCTCAAAACCCTAAACAGTTTTAAGCATCTTTGAGCTATTTAGTGTCGTTTTGAGTAATCTTGTGTAATTTGAAGCTTGTGTGAAGAAGAGGAAGAAGGAAGGCTTCAAGAGAAGGTTGCAGATCCACGAACAACATCATCTTTTCTTCACTTTCTGGTAATCAAGCTTCACACTTGACTTGTGGTTTCTTAGATCTCCTTGTGGTTATTTTTATGGAGTTTTGGGCCAAGAAGTTTGATTCTCGGGACTTGGACGTCCCAAGTTGATACACCTTCAGATATGGAACCTTGAAGGGTCATCATGGCATAAAGGTGCCATCTTTATGGTCAATGAGAACCCCATGCATGTAATAAACCCCATTTTTTGTCCTTTGACATAAAATTCCTATGCATGCACGTAAATTTCATGACTTTACATGTTATATTGACCTTAGGAGCCCATATCTACCTTTTGGATGAGTTTTGCACAACATAATTCGAGTTATGGACATGGACATTAGCCGACTTGGCGAGTCGTTCTTGGGATTTGGCGAGTCGGGGGTTTGGTTCCCCAACCTTTTCTGACTTGAAGGGATCCATTTGAGTTTAGAATAGATCTGGATCATTCCAGAAGAAGGACTCAATGAAATAGACATAGTTATGGACCTTGAAACCATGGGACTCGGCAAGTGTATGAATGCACTTGGTGAGTCCAAGGCAATCTCCCAACCTATGATGACGGACTCGACGAGTTGTTCATACAACTCGGCGAGTCCCAAACTAGACACACTCGTATGATGAAGATGAACTCGACAAGTTCAAGGAGGAACTCCACGAGTCAGTTAAAGATTGTCCCGATGCTATGATTGAAGGAGAACTCGTCGAGTTATGTGTTATGTGTTTCAGACTTTGGTCCGATACCAGGCAAACCTGATGTAGTTTATGTGAGTATATTATCTGTTTGAGTTTATGTTTTGATCCAGTTTAGTCTGGGCTTTGGTCCGATGTCGGGAGGGGTCTGATGCAATGGGCGAGGCCGAAGTTATTCCGGACTTAGGTCCATTGCGGGGCGGGGCTCGATGCAGTGGTTTGGGGACCAAGTTATTCCGGACTTAGGTCCAATGCCGGGTGGGGCCCGATGCTGTGGGCGGGTCCCAAGTTATTCCGGACTTCTGTCCGATGTCGGGCGAGGCTTGATGCAGTGGGCGGGGCCCAATAGTTATTATATGTGCTTTGAATGGTATGTGGTAGTTTGGGAGAGCTCACTAAGCTTCATGCTTACAGTTTAAGTTTTGGTTTTAGGTACTTTAGCTAGCAAATGGATGGGCTCGAGTTGAAGGCATGGAACACACCACAATTGATTAGCCTGGGAGTTTACTCTGATAATGTTTTCAGACAGTTATTTGTTGACGAATTTTATGACATTTGAGATATATGTTTGATTATTTATTTTATGGATCAGATTATGTTTGTTAAATGATTTTAAAAACAAAATTTTTTGCTTGTATTTTTAGTATGTTTCAATTAACAATTAAATCATATTAGTTTTATAAATTAATAAGAGCCCTAGGGGTTGCGAGGTTCGCCCCATAAATGAACCGTTGTGTGGATTGCATACAAGTTATGAAGTGTTTCACATTCGCATCGGATCCATAAATGAGTATGATGGCTTGCGAGCATTCGCAATTAGTTGCATCTCTTTGCATCCATAATCATCAGACTGTGATTCTTTTTGATCATTCGCATCGGTTCACATCCATTTTCACTTATCCAATTCGCACTCAAAATCACTTGGCATACAATATCACTTTCGCATCTGATAACACTATATTGCGACTCAGTTGCATCCCTTCGCATCCGATACCAATCCTTTCTTTTCTTTTCTTTTTCTCCCTCTTCTTTAAACCCAAATCTGTACTAAATACCCACCACAACTCAACTAAAATTTCACTCCTTGTGAACTATGAATACCGATTCCAAAAACAGGGTTGCTACCCCTCGGTTTTCAACCACCATTTTAGCTCTTTATATCTTCTTTTCTTTGTAATTTTCACCCCAAAACAGCAACTGTTTTGGAAGCACTCAAGCATCAGTGGTATCGTAAACAATATGAACTCTAATCATCTAACGCTATATGAAAATGGTGAGCTTCTACACCCTCTTTTTATTGTTGTAAATATTTTTGGGGAAGTTTACACATAAACAATGGTACAAACTTTAAAAATGACCACACAAATTTATATATACTTATTTGATGTCATGTAATTATAATGATCAATATTTGAGGTATTTGTAAACTTTTACTTCAAATTATAATGATATATATTTATATCAAATATATCAATTAAACTTTTGATTTCAAGTTTAAACATTTTCTATGAAAATCTATAAACTACATAACAAAGAGTCATTATGATATTATTCGCTTTTACTTTGTTAGGAAATAAAAGTTTCGTTAAAATGAATAATATGATTTGTATACAAAGTGAACATAAAGTCTGGATATTAATATGATCCAGAATGACTTGATCAAAATCACTTACAGTCGGGTGGTGTCAAACTTTTAATAGGAAATAGTATAGATTTTTAAGTTAGATTTCGAACGTAAATAATTGTTGATATGTAACTAAAATTGGATAGGAAAACTTTTGTAGCTATACATCTTTATTAAGCTTAACAACCAAAAGTTTTCTGAACATAAACCATTGCGAATTGTTACTGAAACTAGGGATTGTTGCGGAAGTTTCTCATTCCTCAACACTAACAACACCAACTTAGTGAAAGTCCTCTGTAATGACCGTTAATCATGCGTAAGCAAAGAGTGTATGTATAGATCTATATGGGTTGACACAACCGTCTGTTGGTTGCTAGCTACAACCTTCGTGGGAGGAGACAAAACAGATGACAACTTCTTGTTTTTATCTTTTTCAGAACGTCGATAAATGCGTCATTGGGAAAACAAGCACCACCTTACTAATTGTGCTTCATAGAGGCGTGAACAAGTCATAGCTCGGCTATCTACTCCACAAAATCTCGGATACATAAATACTAATACAAAATTCGACAAGGTTGTATGTAGTATAAGGCTTTGTTTGTAGAACTTTGAACGATTTGTTTGTATTTATTTATATAAAATAAATATTTTTCATTTCACCTCACGAAAAGATGATTTTTACTTATGTATTATAAGTAAGTTAACATAAATACTTGGACCTGTTTACAAGTATACACTTCACAGTGATATTTCTGGTATGAACATCTTTTTGCAAATACACCAAATTTAACTATTTTATAAAATTCATGGAGCCAAAAACTTGTGGAACTCACCAACAAATTTTTGGTGATGTATTTTAAATGTGTATTCTCAGTTAACTAAGAAGTTGGAAGTAACACATCAATTTAAAGGAACACACACACACACATACACATACACACACACACACACACACACACACACACATATATATATATATATATATATATATATATATATATATATATATAGGGAAAAGTGAATATACATTAGAGCCCCACCTAAGCTTAGGTACTAAACCTCATGAAAATACATTGTTTTACTATATAAAGATTGTGGTTAACGGATTCACAATTAACACTTGATGATGTAGATTCAAAATAGACAAAATAGTTTTGATAAGGAAGCAAGAATATTGATTATCTTCGACCTTATTAATAGTGGAAAAAAGTAATGTTTACTGGAGTGAAGTAATTAACAATAATTGAGGAAAGAAAACAAGCATGGTAAAATGATAATGGAGGAAGAAAATGTTATCGAGGAGGTATATTTACCAAGTGAAAACCAAATCGGGTATATATGCTAAGTTAAAATGACATATTTTAGTGGTTTTGTACCTAAGCTTAGGTGAGGCTGTAATGTATATTCTCTATCCCCATATATATATATATATATATATATATATATATATATATATATATATATATATATATATATATATATATATATATATATATATATATATATAGCATTTCTTTTGGGTTATGAATCTAGTTTATTATATCGTTTTGTTTGAAAAAATATGATGTTGTAATTGAAATTAAAGTTTGTAATGTATAAATTTATAAATATTCAATATTTATGGTTGACTGTGGTTCTATTTATAAAATGTCGCAACCCAGGCATTTCCGCTGTCGGTTAGGGTGTGACACAAATCCCTAAGTTTGACCCAAAGTCAAACCGGTAAAAAGTCAATGGTCAATGTTCAAAGGTCCACAAGATCAAAGGTCAACATATTCACAGTCAATGCCACGTTGTGACCATTCCTTGGTCATGTTGTGGGGAAGTAGAGACAAAACTGTCACGATGTTGGGTTTTGTCACGTCGTGAACATTCCTTGGTCATGTCGTGAGGACTTCCAGAAGCTACATTTTTACATTAAGGACTTAATCCGTTGTGTCCTTTATTCTAACTTTCTTGAAGTCTTCTGTTCCTTCTAAAGTGCCATAAAAATCCTTACATTATGGACATACATGTCCAATACATGTCCTTCCCCAAAACAAGGTCAAAATCATGAATGAATGAGCTCAAACTCATTAATGGAACAAAAAACTCAATGAAACTCTAGATCTACAACATATAACCCAAAAGGAACTCAATGATCCATAAAGTTGCCAGTTTTATGGGATCAAATCCTCCAAACTTCCACCACATGAAGAAAAGAGACAAAGAACTTAGATCTACGATGAAACCAATTTTTTTGAATCTTAAACACTTACAAAGGTCTAGAATATGCACAAGGGGACGATTATGAGGTGTCCTTGCTTGATCAACACATTAGAACACCTTCTTCTTCTTATTCATCTTCAAGCTACCCAAAACACCAAAATTAGCCATAATCACCAATAAGAAGTAGGGTTAGGGTTTATGAGGTTTGAGAGTGATGAACGTTGAAAATGGAACCCTAAATATGAGATTAGGGGTTTAAATACGAAGGAAAACCCTAAAAGATTATGGGTTTGGGTTGCAACCCTTGTCATGTCGTGACCATACTCATGTCACGTCCTGACTTTCTTCAGGGTGTGCGTTCTCATTGTGGCTCGTCACATCATAATCATCCTATGGTCATGTCATAACACATTATTTTTCTCAAAAATTGTGTCTTTGATTCATATATACTATCCATTGGTCCAACATGGAAAATAGGTGTTACAATATCACATCATCAAAACCAACATATCATTATACTATATTAGCATAAAACCGGGTTGACCAGTCAAGTTGTTAAAATTATAACAATTTAGAAACGTAGTGTCCAATTTTAGAAAAAAAAAAAGATAACAAAATATCAAAATTGAATTTAACGTAAAAGGGGTGTTTGGATTAGATTTTTAGCTTATTGCTTATAGTTTATTTGTGGTGGGAATAAACATTAAGCATGAGGAGAGATGCTTATTAAAATTAGTTTATTTAGCCTAATAAGCTCGATTTTATCCAAACACTTAAATTAACTTATTGTGGGAATAAGCAATAATCACTTTTTTTCCTATCCAAACACCCCTTAATGACTTTTGTGATACTTAGCCAATAAACAATGCCAATTAAACCTGTATGCATACGAAAGCATACCGAGTTCATTTGCACTGTGAAATACATTCAAAATTAAATGTAACACCACAAACTTTGTAAAATAATGATATTTATTCAAAATGACGTAAAAAAAAAAAGCAATAATCAAGCCCTTCGGTTTATTTTAAATTTTATAAAATGGACCAAAAGGTGGATGCATTTACAATCAAGCCACTGGCCAATCGACATGCGGTACACTGTTCTTTTTGCACTTTAAAAGGCTTTGATACAACATGGACCACTTCCTACCTTCATTTCCTTCTTCTATATAACTCCCCTTCCCCTCCCCTCTCCTCCCTGTAACTCCTCTACCTTCCACAACCACAACTACCACCGTCTAACGCCATGCCTGAAGCTCCGAAAATCCCACATGGAAACTCCATGGACGATTACACTCTTACAGAAAAGAACAAAAAAACTCTTGAGTTCATCGAAGATGTCACCTCAAACCCCGACCAAGTCCAGCAACGAATCCTTTCAGAAATCCTCACACAAAATGCCAACGTCGAATACCTCAACCGCCATGGTTTTTCCGGTCAGACTGACCGTGATACCTTCAAGAAACTTATACCCGTCATCACCTACGAAGACCTCCAGCCTGATATCACCCGCATCGCCAATGGCGACAAGACCCCAATTCTCTCCTCTCACCCCATTTCTGAATTCTTAACAAGGTACACCATTTTTAATCATACAATGAATTAATGGGTTTTTGGATTATGATGTTGATGTTGATTTTGACTTTTATATATGATTGATACAGCTCTGGAACATCTGGAGGAGAGAGAAAATTGATGCCCACCATTGAAGATGAGCTTGATAGAAGGTCATTACTCTACAGTCTTCTGATGCCTGTGATGAACCAGTTTGTCCCCGGTTTAGATAAAGGCAAAGGGATGTATTTCTTGTTTATCAAATCAGAAGCCAAGACTCCAGGTGGGCTTGTAGCCCGACCCGTTTTAACCAGTTACTACAAAAGTTCCCATTTCAAACAAAGACCTTACGACCCTTACACAAACTACACCAGCCCTAATGAAACCATTCTTTGCTCTGATTCCTACCAAAGCATGTATTCCCAGATGCTTTGCGGACTTTGTCTTCACAACGAAGTTCTTCGGGTCGGAGCAGTTTTTGCTTCCGGGTTCATCCGAGCTATAAGATTCTTGGAAAAAAATTGGACCTTTTTGTGTCATGATATCAAAACTGGAACCTTGAACCCCACCATTACTGACCCTTCCGTTCGTGAAGCTGTGATGAGGGTCTTGAAACCCGACCCCAAATTATCCGACTTTATCGAGTTTGAATGCTCCAAGAAATCATGGCAGGGGATCATAACGAGGTTATGGCCGAACACCAAGTATATTGATGTTATAGTCACAGGAACTATGTCACAATACATACCCACTCTTGATTACTATGGCAATGGTCTCCCTCTTGTTTGCACAATGTATGCTTCATCGGAATGTTATTTCGGTGTCAATCTCAACCCTCTTTGTAAACCTAGTGAAGTGTCCTACACCCTTATTCCGACCATGGCTTATTTCGAGTTCCTTCCTGTTCATCGTAACAATGGAGTCACTAGTTCAATCTCGATGCCAAAATCACTCAACGAGAAAGAGCAACAAGAATTGGTCGATCTTTCTGACGTGAAGCTCGGTCAGGAATACGAGCTTGTGGTTACCACTTACGCTGGTTAGTATTCGAGATTTAATCTGGTTGATGGTTTATAATTACTCACCCATGATTTTGATGTTACGATTGTTTGAAAATTTCAGGTCTTTATAGGTATAGAGTTGGTGATGTGTTGAGAGTTGCAGGATTCAAGAACAAATCCCCTCAGTTTAACTTTATATGCCGGAAGAACGTGGCGTTGAGCATTGACTCCGACAAAACCGATGAAGTCGAACTACACAAAGCAGTTGAAAACGCAGTGACCCATTTGATGCCGTTTGACGTGACCTTGACGGAGTACACAAGCTACGCAGACACAACGACAATCCCAGGTCATTACGTCATCTTCTGGGAACTGAGCGTGAACAACGAGGCGACTCCAGTTCCACCATCCGTCTTTGAAGACTGCTGTCTCGCCATTGAAGAGTCGCTCAACAGTGTGTACAGACAGGGGAGGGCTTCGGATAAATCCATCGGACCACTGGAGATCAAGATCGTGGAAAATGGGACGTTTGATAAGCTGATGGACTACGCAATCAGTTTAGGTGCTTCGATCAACCAGTACAAGACCCCACGGTGTGTCAAGTTTGCACCAATCATCGAGCTGTTGAGCTCGAGGGTGGCGTCCAGTTACTTTAGCCCCAAGTGCCCGAAGTGGGTTCCGGGACACAAGCAGTGGGGGAACGTGAGTTAGTGTAGAGAAATGAATGTTAGCCATGAGTCATGTTACTTTGGTCGTTTGTTGTTGGATTAGGCAATGTACATTAGAAAACAGTCTGAAGCTTCATGGAAACTTCATAAAACTCCATTGACTTTTTATCTCAATTCCAGCCATCAAACTTATATATATATATATATATATATATATATATATATATATATATATATATATATATATATATATATATAGAGATTCAATATAAAATCATTATTAACATGAACCAATCTCTTTTCCCACTTTTAGAACTTAATTTTTACCAAAATAACAATAATAATAGCAATAATAACAATAATAAAACAGAAATTCATAACTTTTTATATATATTTTTAATGATATCAAATTTAAAAAAAATATTTTTTTTTTCTTCAAATTCACAGTGAGAATATATGTAGATTCACAATGTGAATATGAATTCACACGGTAAATCCGAAAAATATATATAACTTATTTTTTTAACATTTATAATGTAAAGTTATAAATTTAGATATTTTTTGTTTTTTTTTCAATAAAGAATAAACTCTTAAATTTGAAACAAATCTTTGGTTCATTGAAGAATTATTAATAATAGTTTTGTATTCATACACTTTCTCTCTCTCTCTCTCTCTCTCTCTCTCTCTCTATATATATATATATATATATATATATATATATATATATATATATATATATATATATATATATATATATATCTATGTGTGTGTGTGTAACGACCCAAAATTCAAGATCAAAAATTTCTTTTAATAAAACATTACTTAAAGCAAAATCATCAATCCAAAACATAAACAGAGTATTAATTTCCAAAACACATGTTCGTTATCAGAGTAAAACATTCTCAGGCTGTCTAATCAATGGTGTGTGCCATGCGATCACCCCGAGCTCTTCCCTCCGCTATCGGAAGTACTTGAAACAATACTGAAAACCGTAAACATGAAGCTTAGTGAGTTCCCCACCCTACCACATACCATGCATAACCACATACTGCACATACTGGGCCACGCCCCCTGCCTCGGGCCTCGCCCGCTCTAACGGCCCTGCCTGGCTGCGAGCCTCGCTCAGATACAAATCTGTTTCACTTAGGCCTCGCCTATTACAGGGCCTCGCCCGCCAACAAATAATAACACATAAACATATCACAGGGCCTCGCCCGCCAACAAATAATAACACATAAACATGTCATAACACATAAGTTAAACTCATACGACTGATCCTGTCCTAAGGCCTCGCCTATCCTGGGCCTCGCCCTTGTCCTGCTACTAATGAGTCATGGAACCCCATCCACGCTCCTACTGGTAGTGAGATACGGGCCTAGCCCACTCTTACTCCTTCCCTAACTTGGGGCTCGCCCCTGTTCTGCTACTAATGAGATGTGGAACCCTATCCACACTCTGCTATTGGTGAGATACGGGACCTCGCCACACTCACCTCCCTACCAGGCACATACATGTATCACACAGACAAAAGTATAAACTATTGTATAAACAAATCCATGGGCACCCGTCCGCTATTAATGGACCTCGTCCTGAATATCATACTAGCATATTATGCCTAGGGCTAACCCCCGGGCCTTCTACTCATAACTACATGGGTCGGCATTGTGGCCTTAGACCCATTCACACAAAGGGAAACTCACCTGCACTGGCTGAACTTGCTGATGATCTCACTAGCTGCTGCCCAGCAACTCTGAACTCCTACTCCCCTTGCTCCCCGAACTACCAATATCAATACAAAACTGAGTCTAACTGACCCCCAAGAGACAACCAAGTCAACTCTGGTCAAAGTCAAAGTCCTGGTCAAAGTCAACCTTCCAGGTCAACCCTACTCGCCGAGTTCATATGTTCAGAGTCCTTCCATTCGCGTCTCGACTCGCCGAGTCAGTCCATGACTCGCCGAGTCTACCGATTTCTGAGTCCTGACCTATCCAACTCACCGAGTCTCCATTCGACTCACTGATTTGAGTCTCATCTTGAAGGGTTTGGGATATTGCGACCTGACTCGCCGAGTCCAAGAACAGACTCGCCGAGTACAAGGAAATCTTCATCTGACTCGACGATCTGTTCATCCCACTCGTCGAGTTGCTCCTAATCTTCATGCTACTCGCCGAGTCCACTCAAAGGACTCGCCGAGTCCATTCAGATCTCCTTACATGCATAGGACTTTTGAGTCATGCATGGACTCCAAACTGTAGATCTACCCTTCCCAAGCCTATTCCTCACGTAAATTTGCAAACTTTACGTGTAGAGAAGGAGATCTAGGCAAAATACACCATAAACTAGGGTTTAAGGCAAAGAGGCTCCATAATCAATTCAAGGGCAGATACTTTATGCTTTCTCAAGACCACAATATGCTTAGATCCGAAGTAGAAACTTCAGATCTGGCTTCTAACTCAAATACATACCATTATGGCTAAAAAGCCCCAATACCCACACATAGATCTAGGTGCAAAAGAGTCCAAGAACTAGTTTATTACCTCCAAATGCTCAGAAATATCCTCACAATCCCAGATCTATAGTCCCTTCTTCCACCTCCAAGATCCTTCTTCCCTCTCCAAGCTTTAATGCACTCTTCAAGGCAACAATTGGCTCAAACAATGGATATGCCGGCTAGGGTTTGGTGTTCTGGGTTAGAGAGGCAGTAAAGGAACCTTAGGGAAGAGAATGAGGCACTTAAATAGGCTCCAAGTCCCAAATTTAGGGTTTTCCTCGCACAGACAAGACTCCTCGAGTCCCCTTGGCCAACTCGCCGAGTCGGCCACTTACTCCTCGACCCGGATCCCGCTCGGACTCACCGAGTTCCTCTATGGACTTACCGAGTCGCCCCTAAAAATTAGGGTTTTCTTTCCTTTCTTGGCCTTCCAGACTTTGGGTGTTACAACTCTCCCCCACTTAAACTAAACTTCATCCTCAAAGTTTACTATGATCCACCGCCTGCGATCCGCCTCCAATACTCCACCAATTATTCTAACACCAGCTACCTACCTTCGCTGGCCTTCCGCTCAGTCATTCCGACTAACATTAATCCTTGCGGATAATCATCTCGGGTCAACCCTAACCCGGAACCTTCTAGAAACCCATCTTACTCAACCAACAATCCTTCTGGTACTCTCCGAGTACTGCAACTGAACCCACAGGGGTTCACCCCTTCTTTCCTTGCACGATTTCCTTGCCTTCCCAAGGCAATGCGCCATAGCCATCTATTTCCTCTGCCACTGTGAAGATCCTATCTTCACCAAATCCGTCACTCCCGCTACTTCCAGTACGGGTCATTATCGCCAGTATCCACTGGGCATTTCTTTCTTCTATAATTTGGTGTCGAGCACCCCACAATCAACTAACTGAATTCTACCATACGCTGAATACTCGCACTGCTACTGAATGGAAATTCTACTATTCCTCATCTAACTTCCGGATGAACTGAGACCACCTTGGTCCCTTGATATGTGCATAATTAGTTAATTATTTAACATATATTCTTAGTTATTTTTGGTTAATTATGAGAATAATGTGGACAAAAGGTACTTAAAATGCTTTGAATTGTGTTTTCAGTCCAAAAGATATGCTTGGAGGCAAAAAGGAGAAAAGGGAAAGCAAGTGAAGATTAAAGAGTGAAAGAAGGACCTACTCGGCGAGTAGATCAACCCTACTCGGCGAGTACACGACGATATGCCAGAAGATAAATATGACTGCTAATTCAAGACGGATAAGTATGGACCTACTCGGCGAGTTGATTCTGCTACTCGCCGAGTACCCTCTGTTTTGGGATATCTTTAAAAGACGAATCCTTATCCCATGGGGTATTATTCCTGGCGATTTTTGAAGGATTAGCTGCGACTAAAAGGTTCAGAAGGCGCTAAGGAACCCTAAGCTTCAAGAGTTGGAAGAATTCAAGCAATTAGGTTAATTCTACCACTTAGACTTAGGAATTAAACATGTTTGCTTTCATAAACTTTGTTTTTGTGTTTATTTCTACTGCAACTATGAGCTAAACTCTTTTTTGTTTCTGTTTGGGGAATACCAAAGAACTCCTATGGTTTAATTATTAATTCTTGCTTAATTGTCTATTGGTGATTTATTAAATCAAGTTTGTTAAAGAACCTTATGTATTAATCACTACTATTTTCTGTTAATTGGAAGGCAATTAGGTTGCATGAACATCACTTAATTGTTAACCTCATATGTCTATGTGAATGCTAAAACGTATGCTTGGAAGTAATGAGTATGAAACTAAGATTAATAAGAAAATAGGAAGATTAATGTGTGAGCTTGTTTGAGAAACCATCAACAAGAGGTTAATTGAATTGATAACTTAATTAACCATTACAAATCTTATTTAATCCAAATAATTAATCTAGGGAATTAATTAGTTTAAACACTTGATCAACGCTTAAATTCGTTAATTGTCTAAGGGTTAGGAGTAATGAATATGAACCTAACTAGTATCATTGGTAACCAATAGCAATTAATCCACCTTAACTTAAATAACCATAGGAGTGAATTGGTTGAACCTAAATAGAAACATCTTTATCAAATTTGGTGAATAGTTGTTGCTTTAGTTAATTAGTTAATTTAGTTTGTCTAAGTTTCTAGTCTTGCAAAACTAGAGAAAAACCCTTTACTTTTATTATTTGTTTTAGTGAAAATTAGCTATTAGTTTAATTGTCGTTCCCTGAGTTCGATACCTTACTTATCAATCTATACCACTTAAAGACAGGTTCACTGCCTTTGTGTGCTCAATTTATTAATAAAAAGTAGGGATAAAACTAGTTGAATTTACACACATCAAGTTTTTGGCGCCGTTGCCGGGGAACGGTTCTAAATAATTAAGCTAATTCCTAATTTTTTCGATCCTTTGTGTGAGTTTACTTGCATAAAGTTCATTTATTGCTATTTAGTAACTGGTAATTAGGTTTTAGTATCTGTTTTAGTTAGGTTAAAACTTAGAATTTTTTTTGAAATATCACTGATACTCGCCGAGTGCACTCGCACCTATTCGGCGAGTAACAGTTTAGTTAGCAAATTTTTTTTATTTGTTTACAATCTTTTTGTTCTTTTTACGCTTTTTATTTGATCAATTTCAGGACTTTCATGACCAGAGGAGCAAACACACCACTGGTACCCCCGTTTGAAGATCCCGAATCCGCATTGAAAAGAAACAAAGGGAAGGACGTGGAGAGTTCAAGCACACCAAAGAAATCACCATTGTCCAACTTGAAGATTGTTTTTGGGAAAAAGAAGAGCAGCAAATCAGGAGCTTCTAACGCTTCCTTGATAATTGAGGAGCCAATTCAAGAAGATATTGGATACGAAACCGAGGAAGAAGAGGAGGCAACGTACGAACAAGAAACCGAATCGGAGGAAGATTTAGCATTCACTATGGCTAACATTGATGAAATTCCCATGGGAGAATGGAAGAAGAGGATGCGTGACGACCATGGCCCGTGACTTGTGCAACCTGCAATTCCCGCAACTGCCACCTTCGAGCTAAAAGGTCATATCCTAGCTTCACTCAAGGAAATACCTTTCTATGGGAAGGATCATGAAGATGCCTACAAACATTTGGATGAAGTAAATGATGTTGCTGATTACTTCAACATTCCAAATGTAACCCACGAAACTCAACTACTTCGGATGCTTCCGGTAACCTTCAAGGGTGCTACTAAAGACTGGCTCAAATCACTCCCCCCCCGGGTCAGTCACTACTTGGGCCAGAATGAAGGAAGAATTTATTGATCACTTTTTCCCACCATCCAAGATAGCCAAACTCAAGAAGGCCATTGCAAACTTTGAACAACAAGCTGGAGAGTCATTATATGAAGCATGGGAGAGGTACAAATGTCTGCTACGAAATTGCCCACACCATGATCTAAACAGCCAGCAAGAAGTTTCCATCTTTTATGATGGAGTCAATGTCACGACCCGACAGTTGCTAGACTCACAAGGCCCACTTACAAAGAAGCCACCCCCGGTGATTAAAGAATTGATTGAAGAATTCTCTAAACACTCTAGAGAATACCACAACCCCAGGAATGATGTCACGAGGGGAGCCGCATACGCTGCTACTGAAGATCTATCCGCGGTCATGGCCATGTTAAAAACCATGGATAGGTGAATGGACAAAATGGATCAAACTATCCATGCCATACGGGTGGGTTGCGAAAATTGCAATGGACCTCACCTCACTAGAGATTGCGATTTGGATGAGAACGGCAACAAAAAGGCACAAGTATGTTATTTGAGCGGTGACCGGTATGATGAGGACTGGCGCAAACAAAAGAAGGAGTGGCTGCCTTACGAAGAGTACAAGAAGGCCAAGGAGGAGAAGTACAGACAAAAAGGGAGAGGCTTTTACCAAAAGGAGGAGCCGGTGCAAGAGAAGAAGCCAAGCTTGGAGGAAATGCTAACTAAATTTGTGGCCGCTTCCGAGAAAAGACATAGTGACCACGATGCTGCTATCCAAGAAACAAGAACAATGCTTAGGAACCAGCGAGCATCCATCCACAACATAGAAACGCAGCTTGGGCAACTTGCTCAACAACTAAACCAAAGGTCACTGGGTGAGGTTCCTAGCAAAACCGAGAACAACCCACGAGGCGCATAAGTAAATATTGTTACCACAAGAAGTGGGAAGATTATTACTCCCCAGGCCCCCATTCGAACTGAAGCAACCAAGGACTCACAGAAGGAAGGAACGGAAGAGCAAGTCGAAAACCAACACTCACAATCTGAGAGTCCTACTCACCGAGTAGGACCGATGGACTCGGCGAGTACCTCTGCTAAAACAAATGAACAGCCACCCTTGAAACCATACCAGCCTCCAATGCCATACCCAGCCCGAGCCAAGAAAGAGAAGTAGGAAGAGGAATATCAGAAGTTTCTAGATCACATTAAAACTCTTCAAATCAATATTCCTTTCATTGAAGTCGTCATGCAAATGCCCAAGTATGCAAAGTTCCTTAAGGAACTCCTCACTAACAGAAGAAAGATGGAGGAAGTGCAGAAGGTAGTACTTAATGAGAATTGCTCCGCCGCAATGCTAAACAAATTACCAAAGAAGAAGGGTGATCCGGGGAGCTTAACTTTGCCTTGCCAATTTGGCAACTTGGCTGCAATTCATGCCTTAGCTGATTCTGGAGCAAGTGTGAACCTTATGCCATACTCGTTCTTTAAGAAGCTGGACCTCCCGGAGCCAAGGCCAATTCGGATGGCAATTCATTTGGCAAACAAGTCTGTTACTTTCCCAAGAGGCATTTGTGAAGATTTGCTAGTGAAAGTAGACAAATTTGTCTTCCCGGCTGATTTCATCATTCTCGACATGGAGGCGGATCCGCAAGTGCCAATCATCCTTGGAAGACCTTTCCTCAACACCGCTAGCGCTATCGTAGACATGAGAGATTCTAAGCTCACATTGCGAGTTGGGGACAATTCAGTGACATTCGGGGTAGACCAAGCCATGAAGTACTCAAGGAGTAGTGATAACACGGCTTTCTCAATCGACATGCTTGACGAATTATTGGAAGAAGACATACCTGAAGATTCCAGCAAGTTTACAGCTTTGGACGAAGTATTTAATCCAGAAAAGGACTTATTAGAGATTGAAAGACTGTTGGAAGAAGCAGAGTATGAAGAAATAAAGAACCAAGCTGAAAGCCCTACTCGCCGAGTAGACCCGATCTACTCGCCGAGTACATCTGAAGAAAAGCCAGAAGTCGTGAATGCCGCCACCAACTCGCCGAGTACCAAACCTGCACTCGGCGAGTCTGTCACTATGCACAACAAATTGGAGCTCAAAACACTACCTGACCATCTGGAGTATGCCTTTCTGGAGAAGGAAATCAGAAGCCGGTGATCATAGCCTCGGACCTATCCAAGACGGAAAAGGAGGAGCTTGTGCGCGTGTTGAAGAAAAGGAAAAGAGCCATCGCATGGAGCATCTCCGACATCAAGGGAATAAGCCCATCCTACTGCTCTCACAAAATCAATTTAGAAGAAGGAGCAAGGACGGTGGTGCAACATCAGAGACGATTAAACCCGAACATGCAAGAAGTCATCAAGAAGGAGGTGGTCAAGCTTTTGGATGCAGGAATCATCTACTCCATCTCCGATAGTCCATGGGTGAGTCCGGTCCAAGTGGTGCCCAAGAAAGGAGGAATGACGGTCATTACCAACGAAAAGCACGAGTTAATTCCAATGCGAACGGTAACCGGTTGGCGAGTGTGCATCGATTATTGAAAGCTAAACGATGCCACTCGCAAAGACCATTTTCCCCTTCCTTTCATAGATCAAATGTTAGAGAGACTATTGGGCCATAGCTACTATTGCTTTTTAGATGGGTTTTCAGGGTATTTCCAAATACCCATAGACCCAATGGACCAAGAAAAGACCACCTTTGCATGCCCCAGTGGGACTTTCGCCTATAGACGCATGCTATTTGGACTATGCAATGCACCTGCGACATTTCAAAGGTGCATGACCGCCATATTCCATGATATGGTGGAAAAATTCATGGAGGTCTTTATGGATGACTTTTCTGTATTCGGATCTTCTTTCAATGACTGCCTCACAAATCTTGACTTAATGCTTGCTAGATGTGAGAAAACCGACTTGGTCCTAAATTGGGAAAAGTGTCACTTCATGGTCAAGGAGGGTATAGTTTTGGGACATAAAGTCTCTAAAAAGGGAATTGAGGTGGATCGGGCAAAGATAGACACCATTTCCAAATTACCCCCACCAACTAATGTGAAGGGCATTAGAAGTTTTTTGGGACACGCAGGTTTTTACCGGCGTTTTATAAAAGATTTTTCCAAAATCACGAAACCTCTAACACAATTATTACTAAAAGATGCACCCTTTAATTTTACTAAAGAGTGTTTAGAGGCATTTGACTTTCTAAAGGAAAAATTAACTAATGCCCCGATCATTATAGCACCAAATTGGAACTTACCCTTCGAGATCATGTGTGATGCTAGTGACTATGCACTAGGAGCGGTCCTTGGACAAAGGGTTGATAAGCACTTTCAACCCATCTATTATGCAAGCAAGACCTTAAATCCTGCCCAAGAGAATTATACTACTACTGAAAATGAACTGTTAGCCGTAGTTTACGCTTTTGACAAGTTTCGCCCTTACTTGGTTTTATCTAAAACCATTGTTTTTACTGACCACTCGGCTATCAAGTATTTGTTTTCCAAACAGGATGCCAAGTCAAGACTAATACGATGGGTGCTGCTTCTTCAAGAATTCGATATAGAGATACGAGATAAGAAAGGAATGGAGAACGTAGCGGACGATCATTTATCTAGGCTCGAGAACCCGAAATTGCAAGAAGATAAGGATGGAGACGACTTTCCGGATGAATACATTATGGTGTCCGTGGGAGAGGAGCCATGGTTCGCAGACATAGCTAACTATTTAGCTACAAATTACGTCCCGAAGGATTATAGTAGTCAGCAAAAGAAGAAATTCTTCACGGAGATCAAATATTACTTTTGGGACGATCCATACCTCTTTCGAAGCTGTGCGGATGGAATTATAAGAAGATGTGTGTTCGGGAAGGAGAGTCGAAGAATACTAGAACATTGCCATAGCGGGCCCACGGGAGGACATCATGGAGCACACTATACCGCAAAGAAGATCTTTGACATTGGGTTCTATTGGCCTACAATCTTCAAAGATGCAGCCCAATATGTTAAAGAATGCGATGCTTGTCAAAGGGTGGGAAACATTTCATCTCGTAATGAAATGCCACAACATAGCATTCAAGTGTGTGAGGTGTTCGACGTGTGGGGCATTGACTTTATGGGACCATTTCCCACATCCAAAGGAAACAAGTACATCCTAGTGGCGGTAGATTATGTTTCGAAATGGGCGGAGGCGCATGCTTTACCTACAAATGACGGACGGGTAGTGGTACGATTCTTAAAAAAACTATTCTCCCGGTTTGGTGTTCCGAAGGCCCTAATTAGTGACCGTGGCACACACTTTGCCAATGATCAATTGGAAAAGGTGCTCAAAAAATATGGGGTGACCCATAAGTTCTCCACGTCATACCACCCGCAAACGAGTGGACAAACGGAAGTGACCAATCGAGCCTTGAAGCGTATTTTAGAGAAGTCGGTGGGAAGCAACCGCAAGGAATGGTCGGATAAATTGGATGACGCGCTATGGGCATTTTGTACCGCCTTCAAAACACCTATTGGTACTACACCATTTAGGTTAGTTTATGGAAAGCAATGCCATTTACCGGTTGAAATCGAGCATAAGGCATATTGGGCGTTAAAGAGGTGCAACTTTGACATGGAAGAATTGAAGACCAACCGTCTAATGCAAATGAATGCCCTTGACAAACTCCGAAATGAGGCTTATTCTAGTTCGTGGCTCTATAAAGAAAAGACCAAGAGATGGCATGACAAAAGAATCAAAAGCAAAGACATCCATGAAGGCCAAAAAGTACTACTTTTCAATTCTCGATTAAAACTTTTCTCGGGCAAACTCAAATCAAGGTGGGATGGTCCCTTTTTGGTCAAGACGGTGTTTCCTCACGGGGCTATAGAATTGATCTCAAGAGATGGCACACCATTTAAAGTCAATGGTCATAGAGTGAAGAAATATGAAGAAGGAGTCCCCCGCAATGAAGGATTGGAGGAGCTGCTACTGTGCGGAATCGCAAACACGTAGACGGGGCGGAGTCCAGCTAATGACTCCATCAAAAGAAGCGCTTCTCGGGAGGCAACCCGAGTTTCACGTTTGCATTTTCTTTCCTTTTCTTTATTTTTCATACTGTTTTTTTTGTTTTTTTCATTCTTCTTCATTTATTCTACTTCTCTAAGTGCTTGAGGACAAGCTCTACTGAAAGTGTGGGGTGGAAAGGCTAAACAAAGGAATTCATATAGTAAAGTAAAATTGGCAAATTAAATTTTTTTTTCAACCTGAGACATCTACTCAGCGAGTATATCGACCATACTCGGCGAGTAAAGGTTCGCTTACAACCAAAAGTCCATAACATGCGTGTCTACTCGGCGAGTAGATCCATTCTACTCGGCGAGTAGCCGGTTCAAACCCAGTAAATTAAAACCTGTAAAAATTATTATTATTCATCATTTCATCTCCACACTCGCCGAGCATATCCTCTCAGCCGCATCTCAAGGGTTCTTCAAGATTTCTTCAATTTTCTTCTTCTTTCTCTTCATTCAAGCAACAAGGTAACATTTTTACCCTTTAATTTTATGAAAGGTCCAATCTTTATCATATATCTCCCCATATTTGGTATGATTTCGGATTTGGGGAGTTTTTCCCAATTTTTAGGGCTTTGATTTACTCATGAATTAGAGGTTATTTGGAGTAATTTCTTCAAGATCTATGGTTAGATACACAATTACAACAAAACCCTATGAAAAAATTGGACTATTACACAGATTACACAGATCCGATCTCGATCTGCCAGAATGTTCATACTACTCGGTGAGTATGTTCGTGTACTTGGCGAGTAGGTCCTGAATAGATCAAAATTTTTCCAGTTTTAATTATGGGGTGTTGTTTGTTGCTGTGTTTTTGGTATGTTTATGCAGATAGCATGGCAAGGAGAGGACAGTCATCACGTGGAGGAGGCCATGGTGATATGCCATGGTTAGCCTTTCAACAAATCACCTCCAAATCCTCCAAAACTCGAGCCCTAAACAGGTTGGAAGCGCTGCGACAGAAAGAAATCCACCTGCCCACTGCAGTGGATTGGGGATGGATGGGCAATGTCAGCTTGGAAGAGGAACTTACTCCATATTTGGTGAAATATTGTAACTTGGGTTATGCCAACATCACTTGTGATGGTTGGTTGCAATTGTTTAAAATCCAAGAGCCAGTATACGCGGAGTTGTGCTGGGAATTCTTTGCTACCATTTCATTCCGAGGTGGTAGTGAGTATTACAATCCAAACACGATCTCGTTTTCTTTGGGAGGAGAGCTGCGACAATGCAGCATGGTTGAGTTCTCTTGGCGGTTGGGTATCTACGATCAAGACATGTCGATGACGGAATACTTTGAAGCCTTCTTGCAGAATACCCACAAAGAACTTCCCGAGGGGGTGGTGGCGTCGACATGGTGGAGTACAATTGCTAACCGGGTCTACATACCTTCCACTGCTCAAGAAGGTCATATCCGTTCTCCAATCCATCGACTCATTCACCGATTCGTTGCAAGCACGATCAACATGCGGAAGGATGGGGATAAAGTGCCCACCCTTGATATCTTTTACTTGTGGAGTATTATCACTCCCGATGTCTTCTGCAACCTTCCATATTGCATTGCTAAATTTCTTGCGGAGGGAGCGGTTAAGGAGAAAATAAACTCGAAGATTAATGGGGGCATGTTCATTACTCGGCTTGCGAGATCATTTGGGATCTTGGAATTAACGAAAGCTCAAACGCTAACGATTATCCACCCTCCTCCGTTCAACACTTCACTTTATAGGAGGGCTCGGATAGTTGAAAATTTTGGTGATTCTTTTACTATCCCGAATGAGGATGAGTCGGCGGTCCCCGAGGAGCCGGGAAGGCGGGTTAGGCCGAGAAACGAGCGGGTACGAGAAGACCCACCGGTTATTCCGGTGGAGGATAACGAGGGATGGAACCAAGTGGAGTATCGATGCTACTTGGATGATATAGGGCGAGGGGTTAATTACACCAATCAATCCTTCGACTATCTTTTCCAACAAATGCATATTGCCCCGCGACCGGGACCCGGCTATCCTTACATTATGGATTGGGACGAAAGGATGCAAAGAAGGGGTGGAGAAGGAGGTAGTGGAGCTGGAGGAGCCGGGATGGAAGAGGAAGAATGAAGATTTTATTTGCTTTTGTTTTGTTTGATTATGATGTTTGTATTAAGACAATTGTGGACATGTTGAATTTGGCTATGTGGTTGGAATATTAGTGTTACTTTTAGTTTTCTTTTCAGGTATTGAAGCTAGGAAGCATGCTATTTAGGAATGGTCAAGAGAGGAATGAGAATCTTTATGAGTGCTTATGGAGTCTTGTTCCTAGGATCGAGTCCGTACGAATCGAGAGTTTATTGAAGTGTTACTGCTTAGGAAGTTTACTGGAGAGTACATTTATATTTACATGTCAACACTAGAGTAAAGAGAGACAGCGGTTCAAAAAAAAAAAAAAAAAAAATTCTGGAACTATACGCTCTACTCGCCGAGTGCACTAATACTACTTGGCGAGTACATCTGCTTCTGCACGAACTACTTTGCCAACGAGTTCTACTCGCCGAGTTTGATCGCCTACTCGCCGAGTAGCCTGCTGCAGGAGGAGTTTCTGATTTGTTCTGGCTACTTTTTTCTGCGCCATTCATACATTCTTTATGAATTACTACTGAGGATTGTGCAACAACCCTTTTTCCTTGGAGTTTTTGAGCTATCAACCACACGAGATGTATGACACCCGTGCCATGGATGAGCTGTTCCCATGGTTAAAGTCACTAGAAGAAGGAGTTGAAGAAGAGAGTGTCAACCTAGCGACTGCTACCCCAGGGGAGTTTGTTCCAACTTTCTCTCTATTTGCATTTTTTTAGTTGTTATAATATGCAATGAGGGCATTTCATAAAATAAGTGTGGGGTAGGGGGTTAGTCACATCTTAGAACACTTAGAATCTTAATTTAGGCTAAATTTTTTTTTAAATTTGTTGCATACCAAAAATGCTTAGGTCATAAATTAGAAAATTTTGGTAAAAATTAGGATTCCATATTAGAATTGTGTTAATAATTGCATGAGAACCCAAATGTTTAGTTGAGCCTATATACGTTCTAGTGCATTTGTCGCTTCCTTATTTCAGTGAAATCATGAGACAAAAATACAACCTTGCTCAGCCTGAGGGATGCAATATGTTTAGCAGCCTAAACTTGAAATGTATCCAGGAAAGTTTTTATCATTAGCCAATAAAGGTTGAGATTGAGCGCCCCTGCTTAAGCATGTAGGGATTTGAGTGAAAAAAAATTGAGAAATACATGAAAAAAGAAAAAAAATAGAATTGCTAGAAAAGTTATAGGAATTTTGGAGCAAATGAAGTGAAGATCTGAAGATCAAAATTCCAAGAAAACCAAAAAGTTGAAGATACCAAAAGTCAATACAAGTTGGTGAATTCAAAGATATCCAAGATCAAATTATCAAGAAAGTGAAGAATTCAAAGAATTCCGTAGTGGTATCGAAAAGTTGTAATTCTAGATTATGTACGCTTGGGTTGCTCAATTAAAAATACCTTGAGGGTAAAGAGATTTTCTGAGGATGGATTCGGAGGGTTGCATAAAATGAGCATAGTTCGGGGTGAGTGGGCGAATGTTTATGAGGATTGTGAGTATTTGAAGTATGGGGGGTTTTTAGGAATTTTAGACACAAATGCATGCGTTGCGGTCATGGCATAATGGCTGGGTTGGATTGGAGTTATTAATGTGATTTTAATGTGTTTAAAATTTAGTTTTGCTTGGGGGCAAGCAAAAGTCAAGTGTGGGGTATTTTGATATGTGCATAATTAGTTAATTATTTAACATATATTCTTAGTTATTTTTGGTTAATTATGAGAATAATGTGGACAAAAGGTACTTAAAATGCTTTGAATTGTGTTTTCAGTCCAAAAGATATGCTTGGAGGCAAAAAGGAGAAAAGGGAAAGCAAGTGAAGATTAAAGAGTGAAAGAAGGACCTACTCGGCGAGTAGATCGACCCTACTCGGCGAGTACATGACGATATGCCAGAAGATAAATATGACTGCTAATTTAAGACGGATAAGTATGGACCTACTCGGCGAGTTGATTCTTCTACTCGCCGAGTACCCTCTGTTTTGGGATATCTTTAAAAGATGAATCCTTATCCCATGGGGTATTATTCCTGGCGATTTTTGAAGGATTAGCTGCAACTAAAAGGTTCAGAAGGCGCTAAGGAACCCTAAGCTTCAAGAGCTGGAAGAATTCAAGCAATTAGGTTAATTCTACCACTTAGACTTAGGAATTAAACATGTTTGCTTTCATAAACTTTGTTTTTGTGTTTATTTCTACTGCAACTATGAGCTAAACTCTTTTTTGTTTCTGTTTGGGGAATACTATGATTTAATTATTAATTCTTGCTTAATTATCTATTGGTGATTTATTAAATCAAGTTTGTTAAAGAATCTTATGTATTAATCACTACTATTTTCTGTTAATTGGAAGGCAATTAGGTTGCATGAACATCACTTAATTGTTAACCTCATATGTCTCTGCCACAGTCTCAGTGGTCTGCTTCAAATCCTGAAACTCCCGTGCCAACTGCTACACCTCAATAATTTGCAAAAACTCTGCCCTGAACCTGGCTGAAAAATCACCCCATGTCATCGCGTCCAACTCGGCATCATCACCCAAAGCATGACCAATCTCTTCCCACCAATCCTTCGCTCAGTCCTTTAGAAGGCAGGAAGCAAGTCTAACCTTGTCCTCCTCAGGACACCGGCTCATACGGAACGCATTGGCAACATCATCCAACCATCTACTGCAAGCAATAGGTCCCTAGCCCCATGATAATCTGGTGCCCCGCAAGCCCTGAACTCCGAAACATCAAGGTACGCGCTCCCATCAATGCCATCATCTCAGTACGGAAGGCTCCCAGCCTCTCATCCAAAATCTCCAACATACC
This sequence comes from Lactuca saligna, assembly GCF_052625555.1. Lineage (NCBI taxonomy): Eukaryota > Viridiplantae > Streptophyta > Magnoliopsida > Asterales > Asteraceae > Lactuca > Lactuca saligna. Next base: position 175,305,792 of record NC_136423.1, read on the forward strand.
CTCCTTGTCCGTGCCAAAGATCACAGGAGTCTGATGTAGAATATTGCGTGTAACCTCGGCGGATATCAACTCCCTCATTCACTCCTCGAGCTGCTCGGCCCCTGAACCCGAGCTTGATCCCTCTCCGGAGCCTGATCCGCCCACTGGTCTCTCTCGCAATGTTACCATGCTGAAACATATAACATAACCACTATCAGAATACTCCTCACTGCTGCGAGACCAAACATACGCACTACCAGGTTCCCAGTCTTGTCTTGGCCTTTCCCGAATCGAGTATGGATCCTATGCTTTCAGTAGTACGGGCCCATACTACCTTCCACATCTATCCGTACTTTCCTCAAGAACTGCTTCGACTCCACCAGCTCCCTGTTCTACTACTACTGCTCCCAGCACTACCTCATCCTAGGCTTACCCTAGGGAAACCTCTGACTCAACTCAAACAAATCCTCAGCTGCTGAAGGTCTCCTTGTGACGCCAATTAGCCATCACCTAGATACCATCACATGTGACGAGGCTTAGTTAATCCTTCAAGTAAAAGACTCGTCCCTACAAAGGTTGGACTCAAACAAGAATTGCGCAATAGGACCAAATCCAACACTCTGAGATTATTTAACCCTGATCACATGTGACGTGTCGTATCCACCTAATGGCTAACTCCTGTCACTCAGAATCCCACAATGCACAAATCAAGCAGCATTAAGACAAGGGAAAATCTAACCATAATATACTCAAACAATCATATCAACATAGCAAGAATCTGAACTAGCATGCAACACAAAGTCATAAACTCAGGCATAACCTAAACATGCTATCCTACTACTATCTAGTCAGTACTATTATGCAACTCAAAGCACATATAACAGGAACGTATGGCATCCTCCATAGACCCTTACTCCTAATCTAGCATGCTGTTCTATTAACCGATATTCATAACATAAAATTGTATGGGTATTTTGGGGTACTTACTTGAGCTCGGTTGATTGCATGCACCACACCTATTTTATTTTTTCAAAGTTATTTTTTTTCTGAATTCTTTTTGCTTTTCTAAAACTGTTTTCTTTCTCAAAACCTTCTATTTACATTCTGTCTTTTCATTTTGAAAACCTTTATACCAACTTGTAACGACCCAAAATTAAAGACCAAAAATTTCTTTTAATAAAACATTACTTAAAGCAAAATCATCAATCCAAAACAAAAACAAAGTATTAATTTCCAAAACGCATGTTCGTTATCAGAGTAAAACATTCCCAGGCTGTCTAATCAATGGTGTGTGCCATGCGATCACCCCGAGCTCTTCCCTCCGCTACAAGAAACACCTGCAACCAAAACTGAAAACCGTAAGCACGAAGCTTAGAGAGTTCCCCACCCTACCACATACCATGCATAACCATATACTGGGCCACGCCCGCTATCTTGGGCCTCGCCCCCTGCCTCGGGCCACACCCACTATAATGGCCCCGCCGCTCCAGGCCCTGCCTGGCTTCGAGCCCCGCTCGGATACATATCTGTTTCACTTAGGCCTTGCCAGTCACAGGGCCTCGCCCGCCAACAAATAATAACACATAAACATATCACAGGGCCTCGCCCGCCAACAAATAATAACACATAAACATGTCACAACACATAAGTTAAACTCATACGACTGATCCTGTCCTAAGGCCTCACCTATCCTGGGCCTCGCCATTGTCCTGCTACTAATGAGTCATGGAACCCTGTCCACGCTCATACTGGTAGTGAGATACGGTCCTAAACCACTCTCACTCCTTCCCTAACTTGGGCCTCGCTCCTGTTCTGCTACTAATGAGATGTGGAACCCAATCCACACTCTGCTATTGGTGAGATACGGGATCTCGCCCACACTCACCTCCCTACTAGGCACGTACATGTATCACACAGACAATAACTATAAACTATCATATAAACAAATCCTTGGGCACCCGCCCACTATTAATGGACCTCATCCTAAATATCGTACTAGCATATTGTGCCTAGGGCAAACCCCCAGGCCTTCTACTCATAACTACATGGGTCGGCATTATGGCCTTAGACCCATTAATACAAAGGGAAACTCACCTGCACTGGCTGAACTTGCTGATGATCTCACTACCTGCTGCCCCGGCAACTCTGAACTCCTACTCCCCTTGCTCCCCAAACTACCAATATCAATGCAACACTAAGTATAACTGACCCCCGAGAGACAACCAAGTCAACTCTGCTCAAAGTCAAAGCCCTGGTCAAAGTCAACCTTCCAGGTCAACCCTACTCGCCGAGTCACCCTACTAACTCACCGAGTTCATATGTTCAAAGTCCTTCCATTCGCGTCTCGACTCACCGAGTCAGTCCATGACTCGCCGAGTCTACTGTTTTCTGAGTCCTGACTTGTCCAACTCACCGAGTCTCCATTCGACTCACTGATTTGAGTCTCATCTCGACGGGTTTGGGGTATCGTGACGTGACTCGCCGAGTACAAGGCTATCTTCATCTGACTCGACGAGCTGTTCATCCCACTCGTCAAGTTGCTCCTAATCTTCATGCTACTCGCCGAGTCCACTCAAAGGACTCGCCGAGTCCATTCAGATCTCCTTACATGCAGAGGACTCTTGAGTCATTCATGGACTCCAAACTGTAGATCTACCCTTCCCAAGCCTATTCCTCACGTAAATATGCAAACTTTACGTGTAGAAAAGGAGATTTAGGCAAAATACACCATAAACTAGGGTTTAAGGCAAAGAGGCTCCATAATTAATTCAAGGGCAGATACTTTAGGCTTCTCAAGACCAAAATATGCTTAGATCTGAAGTAGCAACTTCAGATCTGGCTTCTAACTCAAATGGATACCATTATGGCTAAAAAGCCCCAACACCCACACATAGATCTAGGTGCAAAAGAGTCCAAGAACTACTTTATTACTTCGAAATGCTCAGAAATATCCTCACAATCCCATATCTATAGTCCCTTCTTGCACCTCCAAGATCCTTCTTCCTTCTCCAAGCTTTAATGCACTCTTCAAGGAAACAATTGGCTCAAACAATGGATATGGCGGCTAGGGTTTGGTGTTCTGGGTTAGAGAGGCAGTAAAGGAACCCTAGGGAAGAGAATAAGGCGCTTAAATAGGCTCCAAGTCCCGAATTTAGGGTTTTCCTCGCACAGACCAGACTCGCCGAGTCCCCTTGGCCGACTCGCCGATTCGGTCACTTACTCCTCGACCCGGATCCCGCTCGAACTCGCCGAGTACCTCCTTGGACTCGCCGAGTCGCCCCTTAAAATTAAGTTTTTATTTCCTTTCTTGGCCTTCCAGACTTTGGGTGTTACAACTGTTCCCCACTTAAACTAAACTTCATCCTCGAAGTTTACTATGATCCAATGCCTGCGATCCGCCTCCAATACCCCACCAATTATTCTAACACTAGCTACCTACCTTCGCTGGCCTTCTACTCAGTCATTCCAACTAACATTAATCCTTGGGGATAATCATCTCGGGTCACCCTGACCCTGTACCTTCTAGAAACCCATCTTACTCAACCGAAAATCCTTCTGGTACTCTCCGAGAACTTCAACTGAACCCACATGGGTTCAACCCTTCTTTCCTTGCGCGATTTCCTTACCTTCCCAAGGCAATGCTCCATAACCATCTATTTCCTCTGCCACTGTGAAGATCCTATCTTCACCAAATCTGTCACTCCTGTTACTTCCAGTACGGGTCATTATCGCCGGTATCCACTAGGCATTTCTTTCTTCTATAATTTGGTGTCGAGCACCCCACGATCAACTAACTGAATTCCACCATACGCTGCATACTCACACTGCTACTGACTGGAAATTCTGCTATTCGTCATATGACTTCCGGATGAACTGAGACCACCCTGGTCCCTACCAACCTATCAATATCTGGATTACCGGCTCCCACCGATCGCTGACCCAACACAACTACTAGTCGCTCCCAGTGACTTTCGAAGAAACATCGACCAACTAAAACTGCTCAATCTATCCTACCATGCAGGCACTACAATTTCCTGGGATCCCCGATCCCCTATCTTGACACTAAGGTCCCTACCTGGTCCCACCAATGCTACTAAAACTCACGGGCCTCGCCCACGGGTCTCACCCGCCTCTATCCCTGTAGTCCTATTTGTCTAGCCATTCTTGCTTGGGCCTCGCCCATGGGTCTTACCCAACCATACTGTTGAGCAATCCTACTCTCAGGTCTCACCTATACTGCTATTCTCATATGGGCCTCGCCCACGGGTCTGACCCAACTATATCCTAGAACGGCCTCTCCCATGGTCTCACCCCTCAAGGGCTATACAGGAAAACCCTTTACCATTCTCATCCATTACCCATTCCTGATCCCTATCTGAATGCTAGTAGATAAGGACCTCACCCCAACTCCGACAACGAAGATACTATGGAATGCTACGGCTTACCTGCAGTTTTACATCACCTTCTATCGCCGTCTGCTAGTGAATGCTACGGCTACCCCATAGTCTGACAACACTTTCCACCACTGACTGCTAGTGAATGATACGGATGCCCCGTAGTCTTACAACACTTTCCACCGCTGACTACTAATGAATGCTACAGTTTCCCCGTAGTCTTACAACTCTTTCTACCGCTGACTGCTAATATGAAAGCACCCCATGCTTTCAGTTCTCAAGATCCTCCTTCTGACTCACTCGATTCCTACAGGTGATCCTTTAACCTGAATTCCTAACAACATACTAACCATCACCAATACAAGCACTGGCTGAGGGGGAGTTTCTCAAACTCCTAACCTTGAATTCCTCAATCATCAAATGTCGTACCACTTCTTTTCTTTCTCGGAGGTTGCGGACTCATTCTAGATCTGCATGCTCTTACCTTTGCACGCTCTGAGGATTCTCCCGCACTTCGATCCTGCTTAACCCTTGCTGCTCAATGCTCGAAAAGCAATCCCAATCCTCCCTACCTTTCCATAATCAACCTGCTGAGGAACCCAATTCTTAGCATAGCTAGGGATCTAACCAGTCCATTTCTACAACTATACGACTCCAAACTAGCGAGACATACCAAGTCCCTCCCACGCATGCTATAGTTACTGCATCTTAAGCAATCTCCTTCAATAAGACACATCCCCTAACTACCATTCAAATATCCAAGGTATGCAGGTGGCATATAACTCGATCACAATCAAGCTGCTCAAAAATAAAATACTCATACCGATAATGATGCAGAACCATAACAATATAATCATGCACAAATAAAGAACTGAAAACGGAAATCGCATACCTACAACGTCCGGTGCTGCTCGCATCTCCAGGGTAGTCATCTGAAAAGCCCTGCCTCCTACCGCAGGCGCCTCTGCACGGGCCTGACGGCCATCTGTGATCCTCAAAGTTGCAGGGGCAGGTGCCATAACCCGTCCTGCTGAAAACAAACTGGGGCACTGGGCCTTCTTGTGGCCCGGCTGATTGCAATGAAAACATATCAAGTCTGGTCCCTGTGTGGTGGTAATAGTACAATCCCTGCTAAAATGACCAGTCCGACAACACTTAAAGCAGCCAGACTCACCACCGCTACCACACCTGCACACGCCCCCCTGCGCCCTGCCACACTTCCCGAATCGACTGCGGTCCTGATAATCCCTCGATCTCGAATCCGATCCGTTGGGCCTTTTTCCCGAACTCGCGGCTACCCGAACCTCATCCGACTTCCTCTTCCGGATCTGCTCCAAATTAATTTCCCTCTCCCCGGACTGAGAAATCATATCTTCCAGCGTCTTACAGCTGAACCTGCTCATGAACTTCCTGATGTCAGCCCTTAACATCTCGTGATATCGGGCCTTCTTCATTTCCTAATCTGCGACATACTGCGGTACAAGAAGAGCCCTCTCCTTGAACTTGGTGGTGATCTCCGCCACAGTTTCAATGGTCTGCGTCAAATCCTGAAACTCTCGTGCCAACTGCTGCACCTCAATAATTGGCGAAAACTCTGCCCTGAACCTGGCTGAAAAATCACTCCATGTCATCGCGTCCAACGCGAAATCATCACCCAAAGCATGACCAATCTCTTCCCACCAATCCCTCTCTCTGTCCTTTAGAAGACAGGAAGTGAGTCTGACCTTGTCCTCCTCAGGACACCGGCTCGTACGGAACGCATTGACAACATCAGCCAACAACAATAGGTCCCTAGCCCCATGATAATCTGGTGCCCTGCAAGCCCTGAACTCCCAAAACGTCAAGGTACGCGCTCCCATCAATGCCATCATCTCAGTACGGAAGGCTCTCAGCCTCTCATCCAAAATCTCCAACATACCCTCCTTGACTGTACCAAAGATCATAGGAGTCTAATCTAGAATACTGCGCATAACCTCGGCGGATATCATCTCCCTCATTCGCTCCTCGAGCTGCTCGGCCCCTGAACCCGTGCCTGATCCCTCTCCGGCACCTTTTCCGCCACTTGGTCTCCCTCGCAACGTCACCATGCTGAAACATATAACATAACCACTATCAGAATATTCCTCACTGCTACGAGACCAAACATACGCACTACCAGGTTCCCGGTCTTGTCTCGGCCTTTCCCGAATCGAGTACGGATCCTATGCTTTCAGTAGTATGGGCCCATACTACCTTCCACGTCTATCCGTACTTTCCTCAAGAACTGTTTCGACTCCACCAGGTCCCTGTTCTACTACTACTGCTCCTAGGACTACCTCATCCTAGGCTTACCCTAGGGAAACCTCTGACTCAACTCAAACCAGTCCTCAGCTGCTGAAGGTCTCCTTGTGATGCCAATTAGTCATCACCTGGATACCATCACATGTGACGAGGCTTAGATAATCCTTCAAGTAAAAGACTCGTCCCTACAACGGTTGGACTCAAAAAAGAGTTGCACAGTAGGACCAAATCCAACACTCTGAGATTATTCAACCCTGATCACATGTGACGTGTCGCATCCACCTAATGGCTAACTCCCATCACTCAAAATCCCACAATGCACAAAGCAAGCAGCATTTAGACAACGGGATATCTAACCATAACATACTCAAACAATCATATCAACATAGCAAGAATCTGACTAGCATGTAACACAAACTCATAAACTCAGGCATAACCTAAACATGCTATCCTACTACTATCTAGTGAGCACTATTATGCAACTCAAAGCACATATAACAGGAACATAAGGCATCCTCCATAGATCCTTAGTCCTAATCTAGCATGCTGTTCTATTAACCGATATTCATAACATAAAAATGTATGGGTATTTTGGGGTATTTACTTGAGCTCAGTTGATTGCATGCACCACACCTCTTTTCTTTTTTCAAAGTTCTTTTCTTTCTGATATCTTTTTGCTTTTCTAAAACTATTTTCTTTCTCAAAACTTTCTTTTTACTATCTGTCTTTTCATTTTGAAAACATTTATACCAATGCCTCAGTTTGAGTTCAAACACACCCGAGAGCATGTCTGAATCCCTCAAACCTAGGCTCTGATACCAACTTGTAACAACCCAAAATTCAAGACCAAAAAATTCTTTTAATAAAACATTACTTAAAGAGAAATCATCAATCCAAAACATAAACAAAGTACTAATATCCAAAACACATGTTCGTTATCAGAGTAAAACATTCCTAGACTGTCTAATCAATGGTGTGTGCCATGCGATCACCCCGAGCTCTTTCCTCTACTATCGGAAGTACCTGAAACCAAAATTGAAAACTGTAAGAACGAAGCTTAGAGAGTTCCCCACCCTACCACATACCATGCATAACCACATACTGCACATACTGCGCCACGCCCGCTATCCTGGGCCTTGCCCCCTGCCTCGGGCCTCGCCCGCTATAACGGCCCCGCCTGGCTTCGAGCCCCGCTCGGATACATATCTGTTTCACATAGGCCTCGCCTGTCACAGGGCCTTGCCCGCCAACAAATAATAACACATAAACATATCACAGGGCCTCGCCCGCCAACAAATAATAACACATAAAGATCTCACAACACATAAGTTAAACTCATACGACTGATCATGTGCTAAGGCCTCGCCTATCCTGGGCCTTGCCCTTGTCCTGCTACTAATGAGTCATGGAACCCTGTCCACGCTCCTACTGGTAGTGAGATACGGGCCTAGCCAACTCTCACTCCTTCCCTAACCTGGGCCTCGCCCCTGTTCTGCTACTAATGCGATGTGGAACCCCATCCACACTCTGCTATTAGTGAGATATGGGACCTCGCCCACACTCACCTCCCTACCAGGCACATACATGTATCGCACAGACAACAAGTATAAACTATCATATAAACAAATCCTTAGGCACCCACCCGCTATTAATGGACCTCATCCTGAATATCATACTAGCAAACTGTGCCTAGGGCTAACCCCTAGGCCTTCTACTCATAACTACATGGGCCGGCATTGTGGCCTTAGACGCATTCATACGAAGGGAAACTCACCTGCACTGGCTGAACTTGCTAATGATCTCATTAGCTACTGCCCAGCAACTCTGAACTCCTGCTCCCCTTGCTCCCCGAACTACCAATATCAATGCCACACTAAGTCTAACTGACCCCCGAGAGACAACCAAGTCAACTCTGGTCAAAGTCAAAGTCCTGGTTAAAGTCAACCTTCCATGTCAACCCTACTCGCCGAGTCACCCTACTAACTCGCCGACTTCATATGTTCAGAGTCCTTCCATTCGCGTCTCGACTCGCCGAGTCAGTCCATGACTCGCCGAGTCTACCGATTTCTGAGTCCTGACCTGTCCAACTCACCGAGTCTCCATTCGACTCACTGATTTGAGTCTCATCCTGAAGGTTTTGGGGTATCGTGACTTGACTCGCCGAGTCCAAGAACAAACTCACCGAGTACAAGGCAATCTTCATCTGACTCGACGAGCTGTTCATCCCACTCGTCGTGTTGCTCATAATCTTCATGCTACTCGCTGAGTCCACTCAAATGACTCGCCAAGTCCATTCAGATCTCCTTACATGCAGAGGACTTTTGAGTCATGCATGGACTCCAAACTGTAGATCTACCATTCCCAAGCCTATTCCTCACGTAAATTTGCAAACTTTACGTGTAGAGAAGGAGATCTAGGCAAAATAAACCATAAACTAGGGTTTAAGGCAAAGAGGCTCCATAATCAATTCAAGGGCAGATACTTTATGCTTTCTCAAGACCACAATATGCTTAGATCCGAAGTAGAAACTTCAGATCTGGCTTCTAACTCAAATGCATACCATTATGGCTAAAAAGCCCCAACACCCACACATAGATCTAGGTGAAAAAGAGTCCAAGAACTAGTTTATTACCTCCAAATGCTCAGAAATATCCTCATAATCCCAGATCTATAGTCCCTTCTTGCACCTCCAATATCCTTCTTCCCTCTCCAAGCTTTAATGCACTCTTCAAGGCAACAATTGGCTCAAACAATGGATATGGAGGCTAGGGTTTGGTTTTCTGGGTTAGAGAGGCAGTAAAGGAACCTTAGGGAAGAGAATAAGGCGCTTAAATAGGCTCCAAGTCCCGAATTTAGGGTTTTCCTCGCACAGACCAGACTCGCTGAGTCCCCTTGGACGACTCGCCGAGTCGATCACTTACTCCTCGACCCGGATCCCGCTTGGACTCGTCAGGTTCCTCCTTGGACTCACCGAGTCACCCCTTAAAATTAGGGTTTTCTTTCCTTTCTTGGCCTTCCAGAGTTTGGGTGTTACAGTGTGTGTGTGTGTGTGTTGAACATCTGATTCGAGGTATGTTCTTGTTTGGTCATTTAAGTTTGAATTTTTTGCAACAATGGTCCCCTCGTACGCTAGGCGTACATTTGGTACGCTTAAGGTAAATGTGCGCATGAAATCAGGGAACTTAACCACGTACATTGGGCGTACGTGGTGTACCCAGGGTGTACGGTAGCTAAGACCAAACCCTAATTTTTAGGGCATGAGCCATATTTTTATAACATTATGTCCTTTAGACCCATTTAATCCTAATTTTCATCAGCCTCCATTGTTCATTAAGACCCATTTAACCCTAGTTCATCTGTTTTTGTGTTCTTGAGCTTTGAAGTGACGTTTATGGCATTTTCGTGTTTTCTCAAGAAGAAGGAACTTAGAACCAAGCATTCGTTGAGGTTGAGCTTCTAGATCCAGAGTCTTCATCAACTTTGGGAGCTTTTGAAGGTAAAAAGTTCTTACCTTGATGATCCATTTGATAGTTAGAGTTTAGGGCTTGAAAATGAGCTTTACTTGGTCCCATGGTTCTCTTGGCGAGTTTGGTCAACTTCAGGAGTTAGGGGTGTTAGATCTCCGTCCCTTTTTTGTTATAGATGCATAAAAATGTCGTCTTGATGGTTGATATGAGCCCATGCATTAATTTGGGTCCTTAATATGAGCCTTGATGGATAAAAAGGGATGTTGGGCTTCATTAAGACATGCTAAGAGATAAAGCTGCCAACTTTATGTATTAGAAACCTAAAATGGCTGAGATTTGAAAGTTGGACCTTATGGTTGAATGGATTAAGCATTTTTAGCTTAAGGTGGCAAGCAACTTAGTACATCGGGGGTACCCCAAAAAGCAAACTCAGTACGTCAGGCATACTAAGGGGTATGCTGCAAGTACTGATGGGTGGTCGAGTACGCCAAGCGTACAACGTGTACGCTGAGCGTACGCCTCGCAGAGGCTTTCCTTGGTCTTTTAGCTTTTTATTGGGCTTTGGAATTTTGGGCCTTAGATAGGTTTTGGGTCGTTGACTGTTTAATGCATGGGTGGGCCTTAGTATTTTTTTTTTGTTGGCCTTAAGTTGCTTGAGTTGAGCCTTTTGGGCCTTGGAGTCCATTATTGTGTTATTGAGCCCGATTTGGTTAGGCTCATTATGGGAAAGGTAAATGGGATTTTACCTTAGGGGTCTAGATTTGTGACTTATGCCCACATTTATGGTTTATAACCTATTTCTGATTAGTATGGTTTGTTTTTGTTCATTGTGGGATCTTCTAGTTCAGCAGCTGAGCATTTAGTTAGGTATCAGCGGACTTAGGTGAGTTTTCTCACTGTATCAATGGGTCGAAGGCACCAAGGCCGACCCATTATTTGTGATATAGGGTTGTAACATACACATTAATAACCATGTATAATTATCGTGTTTGTAAGCTTGATAGCTTAAAAGTGAATATTATTGAATAATATATGATTTTGAGCATTGAGTTCTAACAAGATAGCTTTATGAGATTCGAAGTAAAACTATGTTTCTAATTATTCAGAAAGTATTGGAAGTGATGGGAAGTCTTATGAGATTCTGATCAAAAAGTCAATTATTGAAATTAATGAAAATATAACATTTAAGTTGGAAATAAGTAAAACTAATGTTATTCAAAGTTGTAAATTATATCATTAGAAATGTTTAGTCGAAAACCTCATTGAAATCCGAGTTATAACGAAGATGTTATGACTTATCAAAGTTTCGCAACAGAACCGCCACGACGTTGTATGACGTAAAAAGTTAGTTTACGATAAACTATTTTTTAGCTTTAGTAATCTAAATGAAAGTCGTAGTATTCGTTAAACCGAGAACTTTCATAAAAAAAACATTCAAATCTGACTTCGTATGAGGAAGTTATGATTTTTCTAAGATTCAACATAGTAGTGTGCAACTCAAATTTTGAATTATAGATCGAACAATTTTTAGCTGACACAACCTAAACGAGAATCAAAGATTTCGTCAATAGTAGTTCAATAGTAAAAAGACAGACAAAAACGGACATCAGATGAAGAAGTTATGAATTTTTAACGGACTTTTCCAGTCCCGACTTGTTAAAAATATAATATTAAAAATGATGTAAAAACTAGCCGACAGAGTCTAAACGAAAGTTTTAGAGTATAATCTCACCTACGCGTGGATATAAAAAACATCAAAAACGGAGTCTGTATGTGAAAGATATGAAAATTTGAAGTTTCAAACACAAACTTCGAAGAGGTCGTACACCCAACATACGAGGTATGTACGCCTAGCGTACTTAAGTGTACACGATCCGAAGTTAGCCACATCACATACTCCTTCGCATGTTGCACACGTTTTCATAGATATGACGCGTACGAGATGATCCCTTCATATGCCCAACATACTCGTTGTATTCCCAGCATAGTGACTGGTAAAGGAGTACATGATGTGTGTAAAACCAACTAGTTTTATCCCTACTTTTTAGTAATAAATTGAGCACACAAAGGCAGTGAACCTGTCTTTAAGTGGTATAGATTGATAAGTAAGGTATCGAACTCAGGGAACGGAAAATTAAACTAATAACTAATTTTAACTAAAACAAATAATAAAAGTAAAGGGTTTTTCTCTAGTTTTGCAAGACTAGAAACTTAGACAAACTAAATTAACTAATTAACTAAAGCAACAACTATTCACCAAATTTGATAAAGATGTTTCCATTTAGGTTCAACCAATTCACTCCTTTGGTTATTTAAGTTTATGGTAGATTAATTGCTATTGGTTACCAATTATAATAGTTAGGTTCATATTCATTACTCCTAACCCTTAGACAATTAACTAATTTAAGCATTGATCAAGTGTTTAAACTAATTAATTCCCTAGATTAATTATTTGGATTAAATAAGATTTGTAATGGTCAATTAAGTTATTAATTCAATTAACCTCTTGTTGATGGATTCTCAAACAAGCTCACACATTAATCTTCCTATTTTCTTATTAATCTTAGTTTCATAATCATTACTTCTAAGCATATGGTTCAGTATTCACATAGAGATATGAGGTTAACAATTAAGTGATGTTCATGCAACCTAATTGCCTTCCAATTAACAGAAAATAGTAGTGATTAATACATAAGGTTCTTTAACAAACTTAATTTAATAAATCACCAATAGACAATTAAGCAAGAATCAATAATCAAACCATAGGAGTTCTTTGGTATTCCCCAAATAGAAACAAAAACGAAATTAGCTCATAATTGCAGTAGAAACAAACATAAAAACAAAGTTTACTAAAGCAAACATATTCAATTCCTAAGTCTAAGTAGTAGAATTATCCTAATTACTTGAATTCTTCCAAATATTGAAGCTTAGGGTTCCTTAGCATCTTCTGAATCTCTTAGTCGCAGCAAAACCTTCAAAAATCGCCGGGAGTATCCTCCCATGAGATAAGGATTCGTATTTTATAGATATCCCAAAACAGGGTGTACTCGGCGAGTAGCAGAATCAACTCGCCGAGTAGATCCATACTTATCCGTCTTGAATTAGCAGTCGTATTTATCTTCTGGAACTTCCTCGTGTACTCGCCGAGTAGGGTCGATCTACTCACCGAGTATATCACCTTCTTTCATTCTTTGATCTTTAATTGCTTCCCTTTTCTCCTTTTTGCTTCCAAGCATATCTTTTGGACTGAAAACAAAATTTACAACATTTTAAGTACCTTTTGTCCACATTATTCACATAATTAATCAAAAATAACTAAGAATATATGCTAAATAATTAACTAATTATGCACATATCAAAATACCCCACACTTGACTTTTGCTTGCCCCCAAGCAAAACTAAATTTTAAACATATTAGAATCACATATAATAACTCCAATCCAACCCAACCATTATGCCAAGACCGCAACGCATGCATTTGTGTCTAAAATTTCCTAAAAACCCCCCATACTTCAAATACTCACAATCCTCATAAACATTCGTCCACTCACCCCGAACTATGCTCATTTTATGCAACCCTCCGAATCCATCCTCAGAAAATCTCTTTACCCTCAAGGTATTTTTAATTGAAAAACCCAAGCATACATATTCTAGAATTACAACTTTTCGATACCACTATGGAGCTCTTTGAATTCTTCACTTTCTTGATATTTGATCTTTGATATCTTTGAATTCACCAACTTGTATTGACTTTTGGTATCTTCAACTTTTTGGATTTCTTAGAACTTTGATCTTTAGATCTTCACTTCATTTGCTCAAAAATTCCTATAACTTTTTCTAGTAATTCTTTTCTTTTCTTTCTTTTTTTCATGTATTTCTCAATTTTATCACTCAAATCCCTACATGCTTAAGCAGGGGCGCTCAATCTCAACCTTTATTGGCTAATGATAAAAACTTTCCTGGATACATTTCAGGTTTAGGCTGCTAAACATATTGCATCCCTCAGGCTGAGCAAGGTCGTGTTTTTGTCTCATGATTTCACTGAAATATGGAAGCCACAAATGCACTAGAACGTATATAGGCTCAACTAAACATTTAGGTTTTCATGCAATTATTAACACAATTCTAAATATGGAATCCTAATTTTTTACCAAAATTTTCTAATTGAAGACCTAAGCATTTTTGGTATGCTACAATTTTAAAAATTAGCCTAAATTAAGATTCTAAGTGTTCTAAGATGTGACTAACCCCCTACCCCACACTTATTTTATGCAATGCCCTTATTGCATATTATACCAACTAAAAATGCAAAGAGAGAGAAAGTTGGAACAAACTCCCCTGGGGTAGCAGTCGCTAGGTTGACACTCTCCTCTTCAACTCCTTCTTCTATTGACTTTAACCATGGGAACAGCTCATCCATGGCACGGGCGTCATACGTCTCGTGTGGTTATAGCTCGAAAACTCCAAGGAACAGGGTTGTTAAAAAAATCTTCAGTAGTTATTCATAAAGAGTATATGAATGGTGCAGAAAAATTTGCCAGAGCAATTCAGAAACTCCTCATGCAGCAGGCTACTCGGCGAGTAGGCGTGTAGACTCGGAGAGTAGAACTCAATGGCAAAGCAGTTCGTCTAAAAGCAGATGTACTCGCCGAGTAGTGTTAGTGCACTCGGCGAGTAGGGCGTATATTTCCAGATTTCTTTGAACTGCTGTATCTCTTGACTTTGGTGTTGAAATGGAAATATAAATGTACTCTCACGCGAATTTCCGAAGCAACAACACTTCATAAGACTCTTGACTCGGCGGACTCAATCCTAGGAACAAGACTCCATAATCACTCAAAAAGTCTCTCATTCCTCTCTTGACCCTTCCTAATTAGCATGCTTCCTAGCTTCAATACCTGAAAAGAAAACTAACATTAACACTAATATTTCAACCACATAACCAAATCCAACATGTCCACAATTGTCTTAAAACAAAACATCATAAAAAAAACAAAACAAAGCAAAGCAAAATCTTCAATCTTCCTCTTCCATTCCGGCTCCTCCTGCTCCACTACCTCCTTCTCCACCCCTTCTTTGCATCCTCTCGTCCCAATCCATAATATAAGGGTAGCCGGGTCCAGGTCTCGGGGCAACGTGCATTTGTTGGAAAAGATACTCGAAGGATTGATTGTTGTTAAAACCCCTCGCCCAATATCATCCAAGTAGTGTCGGTACTCTACTTGGTTCCAACCCTCGTTATCCTCCACCGGAATAACCGGTGGGTCTTCCCGTACCCGTTCGCTCCTTGGCCGAACCCGCCTTCCCGGCTCCTCGGGGACCGCCGGCTCATCTTCATTCGGAATAGTAAAGGAATCACCAAAATTTTCAACTATCCGAGCCCTCCTATAAAGTGCAGTGTTGAACGGAGGAGGGTGGATAATCGTTAACGCTTGAGCTTGCGGCAAATCCAAGATCCCAAATGATTTAGCAAGTCGAGTAATGAACATGCCCCCATTTATCTTCGAATTTATCTTCTCCTTGACCGCCCCCTCCACAAGAAATTTAGAAATGCAGTACGGAAGGTTGCAGAAGACGTCTGGAGTGATGATACTCCACAAGTAGAAGATGTCAAGGGTGGGAACTTTTTCCCCATCCTTCCGCATGTTGATCGTGCTTGCAACGAACCGGTGAATGAGTTGCTGGATCGGAGAACGGATATGACCTTCTTGAGCAGTGGAAGGTATGTATACTCGGTTAGCAATTGTACTCCACCATGTTGATGCCACCACCTCCTCGGGAAGTTCTTTGTAGGTATTCTCCAAGAAGGCTTCAAAATAATCCGTCATCGCCATGTCTTGGTCGTAAATGCCCAACCGCCAAGAGAACTCAACCATGCTGCATTGTCGCAGCTCCCCACCCAAAGAAAACGAGATCATGTTAGGATTGTAAAACTCACTACCACCTCGGAATGAGATGGTAGCAAAGAATTCCCAGCACAACTCCGCGTGTACCGGCTCTTGGATTTTGAACAATTGCAACCAACCATCACAAGTGATGTTGGCATAGCCCAAGTTACAATCTTTCACCAAGTATGGGGTGAGTTCTTCTTCCAAGCCAACATTGCCCATCCATCCCCAATCCACTGCATTTGGTAGGTGGATTTCTTTCTGTCGAAGTGCTTCCAACCTGTTTAGGGCTCGAGTTTTGGATGATTTGGAGGTGATTTGTTGAAAGGCTAACCATAGCATATCACCATGGCTTCCCCCACGTGAAGATTGACCTCTTCTTGCCATGCTACCTGCATACACATATCAAGAAAACAGCAACAAACAACACCCAGTAATTAAAACAGGAAAATATATGATCTGATTGTGACCTACTCGCCGAGTACACGAACCTACTCGGCGAGTAGTATGAACTTCTTGACAGATCGAGATCAGATCTGTGTAATCTGTGCAATAGTCCAAATTGTTCATAGGGTTTTGTTGTAATTACTTATCTAACCATAGATCTTGAAGAAATTACTCCTAACAACATCTAATTCATGACTAAATCAAAACCCTAGAAATTGGGAAAAACTCCTCAAATCCGAAATCATATCAAATATGGGCAGATCTGTGATAAAGATTGAACCTTTCATGAAATTAAAGGGTAAAGATTTTACCTTGTTGCTTGAATGAAGAGAAACAAGTAGAAATTTGGAGAGATCTTGAAAAATGCTTAGAGAGGCGGCTGAGAGGAAGTGCTCGGCGAGTGTTGGGATGAATTGGTGAATAATAACATTTTTTTACAGGCTTTATTTTACTGGGTTTGAACCAGTTACTCGCCGAGTAGAATGGGTCTACTCACCGAGTAGACACGCGTGTTATCAACTTTTGGCTGCAATCGGGCATTTACTCGCCGAGTATAATCGATATACTCGCCGAGTAGATGTCACAGGTTGAAAAAATTTGTAATTTGGCCAAATTTAATGTATCAATTCATTTGTTTTGCCCCTCCACCCCACACTCAAAGCATAGCTTGTCCTCAAGCACTTAGAAACATAGAATAAACGAAGAAGAATGAAAAAAACAAAATGAAAAATAAAGAAAAGGAAAGAAAATGCAAACTTGAAACTCGGGTTGCCTCCCGAGAAGCGCTTCTTTTGATGGAGTCATTAGCTGGACTCCGCCCCGTCTACGTGTTTGCAATTCCGCACAGTAGCAACTGCTCCAATCCTTCATTTCGGGGGACACCTTCTTCATATTTCTTCACTCTATGACCATTGACTTTGAATGGTGTGCTGTCTCTTGATATCAATTCTATAGCCCCGTGTGGAAACACCGTCTTGACCAAAAAGGGACCGTCCCACCGTGATTTGAGTTTGCCCGAGAAAAGTTTTAATCGGGAATTGAAAAGCAATATTTTTTGGCCTTCATGAATGTCTTTGCTCTTGATTCTTTTATCATGCCATCTCTTGGTCTTTTCTTTATAGAGCCACGAACTAGAATAAGCATCATTTCGGAGTTCTTCAAGGGCATTCATTTGCATCAAACGGTTGGTCTTCAATTCTTCTATATCGAAGTTGCACCTCTTTAAAGCCCAATATGCCTTATGCTCGATCTCGACCGGTAAATGGCATTGCTTTCCATAAACTAACCTATATGGTGTAGTACCAATAGGTGTTTTTAAAGCGGTACGAAATGCCCATAGCGCGTCATCCAATTTATCCGACCATTCCTTGCGGTTGCTTCCCACCGACTTCTTTAAAATACGCTTCAAGGCTTGATTGGTCACTTCAGTTTGTCCACTAGTTTGTGGATGGTATGACGTGGAGAACTTATGGGTCACCCCATATTTCTTGAGCACCTTTTCCAATTGATCATTGGCAAAGTGTGTGCCTCGGTCACTAATTAGGGCCTTCGGAACACCAAACCGGGAGAATAGTTTCTTTAAGAATCGTACCACTACCCGTCCGTCATTTGTAGGTAAAGCCTGCGCCTCCGACCATTTTGAGACATAATCGAATGCCACTAGTATGTACTTGTTTCCTTTGGATGTGGGAAAAAGTCCCATGAAGTCAATGCCCCATACGTCGAACACCTCGCACACTTGAATGCTATGTTGTGGCATTTCATTTCGAGATGAAATGTTTCCCACCCTTTGACAAGCATCACATTCTTTGACATATTGGGCTGCATCTTTGAAGATTGTAGGCCAATAGAACCCAATGTCAAAGATCTTCTTTGCGGTATAGTGTGCTCCATGATGTCGTCCCGTGGGCCCGCTATGGCAATGTTCTAGTATTCTTCGGCTTTCCTTCCCGAACACACATCTTCTTATAATTCCATCCGCACAGCTTCGGAAGAGGTATGGATCGTCCCAAAAGTAATATTTGATCTCCGCAAAGAATTTCTTCTTTTGTTGACTACTATAATCCTTCGGGACATAATTTGTAGCTAAATAGTTAGCTATTTCTGCGAACCATGGCTCCTCTCCCACGGACACCATAATGTATTCATCCGGAAAGTCGTCTCCATCCTTATCTTCTTGCAATTGCGGGTTCTCGAGCCTAGATAAATGATCGGCCACTACATTCTCCATTCCTTTCTTGTCTCGTATCTCTATAACGAATTCTTGAAGAAGCAGCACCCATCGTATTAGTCTTGGCTTGGCATCCTGTTTGGAAAACAAATACTTGATAGCCGAGTGGTCAGTAAAAACAGTGGTTTCAGATAAAACCAAGTAAGGGCGAAACTTGTCAAAAGCATAAACCACAGCTAACAATTCTTTTTCAGTAGTAGTATAATTCTCTTTGGCGGGGTTTAAGGTCTTGCTAGCATAATAGATGGGTTGAAAGTGCTTATCAACTCTTTGACCAAGGACCGCTCCTAATGCATAGTCACTAGCATCACACATGATCTCAAAGGGTAAGTTCCAATTTGGTGCTATAATGATCGGGGCATTAGTTAATTTTTCCTTTAGAAATTCAAATGCCTCTAAACACTCTTTAGTAAAATTAAAGGGTGCATCTTTTAGTAATAATTGTGTTAGAGGTTTCGTGATTTTGGAAAAATCCTTTATAAAACGCCGGTAAAAACCTGCGTGTCCCAAAAAACTCCTAATGCCCTTCACATTAGTTGGTGGGGGTAATTTGGCAATGGTGTCTATCGTTGCCCGATCCACCTCAATTCCCTTTTTAGAGACTTTGTGTCCCAAAACTATACCCTCCTTGACCATGAAGTGACATTTTTCCCAATTTAGGACCAAGTCGGTTTTCTCACACCTAGCAAGCATTGAGTCAAGATTTGTAAGACAGTCATGGAAAGAAGATCCGAATACAAAAAAGTCATCCATAAAGACCTCCATGAATTTTTCCACCATATCATGGAATATGGCGGTCATACACCTTTGAAATGTCGCAGGTGCATTGCATAGTCCAAATGGCATGCGTCTATAGGCGAAAGTCCCACTGGGGCATGAAAAGGTGGTCTTTTCTTGGTCCATTGGGTCTATGGGTATTTGGAAATACCCTGAAAACCCATCTAAAAAGCAATAGTAGTTATGGCCCGATAGTCTCTCTAACATTTGATCTTTTCTTGGGTCTATGGGGCATGCAAAGGTGGTCTTTTCTTGGTCTATTGCGTCGGAATTAACTCGTTCTTTTCGTTGGTGACGACCGTCATTCCTCCTTTCTTGGGCACCACTTGGACCGGACTCACCCATGGACTATCGTAAATGGAGTAGATGATTCCTACATCTAAGAGCTTGACCACCTCCTTCTTGACGACTTCTTGCATGTTCGGGTTCAATTGTCTTTGGTGTTGCACCACCGGCCTTGCTCCTTCTTCTAAATTGATTTTGTGAGAGCAATAGGATGGGCTTATTCCTTTGATGTCGGAGATGCTCCATGCGATGGCTCTTTTCCTTTTCTTCAACACGTGTACAAGTTCTTCCTTTTCCGTCTTGGATAGATCCGAGGCTATGATCACAGGCTTCTGATTTCCTTCTTCCAGAAAGGCATACTCCAGATGGTCAGGTAACGTTTTAAGCTCCATTTGGTTGTTCTTAGTGACAGACTCGCCGAGTGCAGGCATGGTACTCGGCGAGTTTGCAGCTGCATTCACGACTTCTGGTTTTTCTTCATATGTACTCGGCGAGTAGATTGGGTCTACTCGGCGAGTAGGACTCTCAGATTGCTTCATTATTTCTTCATACTCCGCTTCTTCCAACAGGCTTTCAATCTCTAATAAGTCCTTTTCTGGGTCAAATGCTTCATCCAAAGCTGCAAACTTGCTGGAATCTTCAGGTATGTCTTCCTCCAATAGTTCGTCGAGCATTTCGATTGAGAACGTTGTGTCGTCACTACTCCTTGAGTGCTTCATGGCTTGGTCTACCCCGAATGTTACTGAATCGTCCCCAACTCGCAAGATGAGCTTAGAATCTCTCATGTCTACGATAGCGCTAGCTGTGTTGAGGAAAGGCCTTCCAAGGATAATTGGCACTTGCGGATCCGCCTCCATCTCTAGAATGATGAAATCAGCTGGAAAGACAAATTTGTCCACTTTCACTAGCAAATCTTCACAAATGCCTCTTGGGAAGGTGACAGTCTTGTTTGGCAAATGAATTGCCATGCGAATTGGCCTTGGCTCCAGGAGGTCTAGCTTCTTAAAGAACGAGTAGGGCATAAGGTTCACACTTGCTCCAGAATCAGCTAAGGGATGAATTGCAGCCAAGTTGCCAAATTGGCAAGGTAAATTTAAGCTCCCCGGATCACCCTTCTTCTTTGGTAACTTGTTTAGCATTGCGGCGGAGCAGTTCTCATTAAGCACTACCTTCTGCACTTCCTCCATCTTTTTTTCTATTGGTGAGGAGTTCCTTAAGGAACTTAGCATACTTGGGCATTTGCATGACGACTTCAATGAAAGGAATGTTGATTTGAAGAGTTTTAATGTGGTCTAGAAACTTCTAATATTCCTCTTCCTGCTTCTCTTTCTTGGCTCGGGCTGGGTATGGCATTGGAGGCTGGTATGGCTTCAAGGGAGGCTGTTCATTCGATTTTGATGGGGTACTCGCCGAGTCCTTCGGCCCTACTCGGCGAGTAGGACTCTCAGATTGTGAATCTTGGTTTTCTGCTTGTTCTTCCGTTCCTTCCTTCTGCGAGTCCCTGGCTGCTTCAGTTCGAATAGGGCCCAGGGGAGTGATGATCTTCCCACTTCTTGTTGTGACAATGTTTATTTGTGCACCTCGTGGGTTGTTCTCAGTTTTGCTAGGAAGCTCACCCGGTGACCTTTGGTTAAGTTGTTGAGCAAGTTGCCCAAGCTGCGTTTCTATGTTGTGGATGGATGCTTGCTGGTTCCTAAGCATAGTTCTTGTTTCTTGGATAGCAGCATCATGGTCACTATGTCTTTTCTCGGAAGCAGCCACAAATTTAGTAAGAATATCTTCCAAGCTTGGCTTCTCCTCTTGCACCGGCTCCTCCTTTTGATAAAATCCTCTCCCTTTTTGTCTATACTTCTCCTCCTTGGCCTTATTGTACTCTTCGTAAGGCAGCCACTCTTTCTTTTGTTTGCGCCAGTCCTCATCATACCGGTCACCGCTCGAATAACATGCTTGTACCATCTTGTTGCCATTCTCATCCAAATCGCAATCTCTAGTGAGGTGAGGTCCATTGCAGTTTTCACAACCCACCCGAATAGCATGGATAGTTTGATCCATTTTGTCCATTCTCCTATCCATGGTTTTTAACATGGCCATGACCGCGGATAAGTCTTCAGTAGCAGCATACACAGCTCCCCTCGTGACATCATTCATAGGGTTGTGGTATTCTCTAGAGTGTTTAGAGAATTCTTCAATCAATTCTTTAATCACCGGGGGTGGCTTCTTTGTAAATGGGCCTTGCGAGTCTAGCAACTGCCGGGTTGTGACATTGACTCCATCATAGAAGATGGACACTTCTTGCTGGCTGTTTAGATCATGGTGTGGGCAGTTTCTTAGCAGACCTTTGTACCTCTCCCATGCTTCATATAAAGACTCTCTAGCTTGTTGTTCAAAGTTTGCAATGGCCTTCTTCAGTTTGGCTATCTTGGATGGTGGGCAAAAGTGATCAATAAATTCTTCCTTCATCTTGGCCCAAGTAGTGACTGAGCCGGGGGGAAGTGACTTGAGCCAGTCTTTAGCAGCACCCTAGAAGGTTACCGGAAGCATACGAAGTAGTTGAGTTTCGCGGGTTACATTTGGAATATTGAAGTAATCAGCAACATCATTGACATCATCCAAATGTTTGTAGGCATCTTCATGATCTTTCCCATAGAAAGGTATTTCCTTGAGTGAAGCTAGGATATGACCTTTTAGCTCGAAGGTAGCAGTCGCGGGAATTGCGGGTTGCACAAGTCCCAGGCCATGGTCGTCGCGCATCCTCTTCTTCCATTCTCCCATGGGGATTTCATCAATGTTAGCCATAGTGAACGCTAACTCTTCCTCCGACTCGGTTTCTTGCTCGTACGTTGCCTCCTCTTCTTCATCGGTCTCGTACCCAATATCTTCTTGAATTGGCTCCTCAATTATCAAAGAAGCGCTAGAAGCTCCTGATTTACTGCTCTTCTTTTTCCCAAAAACCGTCTTCAAGTTGGACAATGGTGATTTCTTTGGTGTGCTTGAACTCTCCACGTCCTTCCCTTTGTTTCTTTTCAATGCGGATTCGGGGTCTTCAAACGGGGGTACCAGTGGTGTGTTTGCTCCTCTGGTCATGAAAGTCCTGAAATCAATAAAGTAAAAAACGTAAAAAGAACAAAAAGATTGTAAAAATAAAGAAAATCTACTGCTGACTAAACTGCTACTCGCCGAGTAGGTGCGATTGCACTCGGCGAGTATCAGTGGTATTTCAAAAAAAATTTCTAAGTTTTAAACTAACTAAAACAGATACTAAAACCTAATTACTAATTACTAAATTGCAATAAATGAACTTTATGCAAGTAAACTCATACAAAAGATCGAAAAAATTAGGAATTAGCTTAATTATTTAGAACCGTTCCCCGGCAACGACGCCAAAAACTTGATGTGTGTAAAACCAACTAGTTTTATCCCTACTTTTTAGTAATAAATTGAGCACACAAAGGCAGTGAACCTGTCTTTAAGTGGTATAGATTGATAAGTAAGGTATCGAACTCAGGGAACGGAAAATTAAACTAATAACTAATTTTAACTAAAACAAATAATAAAAGTAAAGGGTTTTTCTCTAGTTTTGCAAGACTTGAAACTTAGACAAACTAAATTAACTAATTAACTAAAGCAACAACTATTCACCAAATTTGATAAAGATGTTTCCATTTAGGTTCAACCAATTCACTCCAATGGTTATTTAAGTCTATGGTAGATTAATTGATATTGGTTACCAATTATAATAGTTAGGTTCATATTCATTACTCCTAACCCTTAGACAATTAACTAATTTAAGCATTGATCAAGTGTTTAAACTAATTAATTCCCTAGATTAATTATTTAGATTAAATAAGATTTGTAATGGTCAATTAAGTTATTAATTCAATTAACCTCTTGTTGATGGTTTCTCAAACAAGCTCACACATTAATCTTCCTATTTTCTTATTAATCTCAGTTTCATAATCATTACTTCTAAGCATATGGTTCAGTATTCACATAGACATATGAGGTTAACAATTAAGTGATGTTCATGCAACCTAATTGCCTTCCAATTAACAGAAAATAGTAGTGATTAATACATAAGGTTGTTTAACAAACTTAATTTAATAAATCACCAATAGACAATTAAGCAAGAATCAATAATCAAACCATAGGAGTTCTTTGGTATTCCCCAAACAGAAACAAAAACGAATTTAGCTCATAATTGTAGTAGAAACAAACATAAAAACAAAGTTTACTAAAGCAAACATATTCAATTCCTAAGTCTAAGTGGTAGAATTAACCTAATTGCTTGAATTCTTCCAAATATTGAAGCTTAGGGTTCCTTAGCGTCTTCTGAATCTCTTAGTCGCAGCTAAACCTTCAAAAATCGCCAGGAGTATCCTCCCATGAGATAAGGATTCATATTTTATAGATATCCCAAAACAGGGTGTACTCGGCGAGTAGCAGAATCAACTCGCCGAGTAGATCCATACTTATCCGTCTTGAATTAGCAGTCGTATTTATCTTCTGGAACTTCCTCGTGTACTCACGGAGTAGAGTCGATCTACTCGCCGAGTATATCACCTTCTTTCACTCTTTGATCTTCAATTGCTTCCCTTTTCTCCTTTTTTCTTCCAAGCATATCTTTTGGATTGAAAACAAAATTCACAACATTTTAAGTACCTTTTGTCCACATTATTCACATAATTAATCAAAAATAACTAAGAATATATGCTAAATAATTAACTAATTGTGCACATATCAGTATGCCTCTTGTACTGCGAACTTACGCCCAACGTAGTGGTTGGTAAAGAAGTACGCCCCGCATACTATGATATTACGCCCAGCGTAATTAGTTGCTTAAGATACTATAAATAGGGTGCGAGGCTGTCCTATTTATGGTTACAAATTTGACACTTTTACACCCTCTACTTCCTTTCAAGCTATCCTAACGCCCCTCAGAGCCTAGGAAATCACCCCAACACCCGAAGCAAGCACCGAAGCACCGAAAACCACGAGAAAATAATATTTTCAGTTGTAACTCTGCACACATAAAGCCCGGTTTTCAACAAAAAATCCCAGTTTCCTCAAAGAAAGACAATTTTAGAGACAAGTGTTGCCCAAATTTTCATTTTATCATTCGGTTATCTCAAAGTGAGTTCAATATAAGGAAAATTGTATGTTATGTGTTATATGTTGAATGTGCTTTCATGTGTTATTCTGATTTTATACTTTTGATCATGTAGAGCATGTCTCGTATCACTTTTGGTATTGGCTTTGAGCCATTAGAAATGTAGAGAATGTCTCGTATTATTTTGGTATTTGTTTTATGCTTTTGGCCATGTAGAGCATGTCTCGTATCACTTCTGGAATTGGCTTTGTACCTTTGGCCATATAGAGCATGACTCGTATCACTTTTGGTATTGGCATCGGGTAAGGTAGGGCTTAAAGCCTATATATTCTAACAAAATGATAATCAGAATTTTCTGTGCCACTTGGGCTGAAGTTTTATTGATGTATATCATGTTGAAATTTCTGTATCTCATCGATTGTAAATCTTTGAATCAAATCATTGTTTGATATGGAAATCATGTCATATGATACACATATGCCTTTGTTGTTCTGTGTCCCTCTTTGCTTATGCCATATTGTTATATATGGCATAGTGTTATATTGTATATGTTATTGAACTTATTAAGTGTCACCCGCTTATCCCTCTAAGTGTTTAACTATTGCAGGTGATAAGCATCCAGTATAGTCATTTAATGTTGGAAGATCTAGAATAGTTAATAATATCACTTTTGTACGTAGTGTATAAATTCCTTGGAAGCTTTGTAATACATACAAGTTTGTAAAAATCTTAATAGCTGGTTTGTATCCAAAATTTTTGTAAATTATATTATGAATATGCATGTAGCATGTTTGGAGTAATATTGTGAAGTTTAGAGAAGGGGTTCTCTCAATCATGGTATCAGAGTAGTAGTTTAAGTGAACTAAATCCCACGGATTGGTATTTAGACATAAACTATTGGAAGTTCAATATATGAATGGATTCAATGTAAGTATATGGATACAAACAATAGGAAAGACTTAAGTAAAGTATTAGGTGTTGATAAATCCTAATATTCTAAAATACAATATTATACTAAATTTTCAGAGGAATAGCTGAACAGGTGAGTAGTCATACACCAGATGTGGTTGGAGATCACCATCCTAATGAATTGAATACTCCAGTATCCCCTCGTGAGGAGCAACTCATGGATAAAATAACTAGTGTTATTCGACAGACTCTTGAAGAACACAAAAAGGATAGTAATAAAGGTAAATAGAAAGCCACTGGAGAATCTTCAAAAAGGGAGGCGAAACATCCCTCATTCAAAACATTCACGAGTAATAGTGCTAAGGAGTTTTCAGGTGTTCTTCATCCCATTTTTGTTCTTACCTAGATCTAGAACATAGAAAAAGTATTTCTTATCTCTCATTTGGTTAATGAAGACAAGGCTAATTATGCTTCTACGATGCTCATCGGAGAAGCCTTTGTCTAGTGGGAAGCAACATTCGAAGCTCTCAACACGTATGACCAAGAGAATTTATCTTGGGAAATGTTCAAAAATCGCTTCCTAGGAAAGAACTATCCTCTAGACATGAGGAGAAGATTGGAAAAAGAATTCCTTGATCTTAAACAGGTTGGAATAACTGTGAATGATTATGAAACTCAATTCAATCAAAAAGCACGGTTTATTTCAAAGTATATTCCAACTGAAGACGATAAAATTTAGTTATTCGTAGAAGGACTACGGTATGAAATCCACGATTTCTTGGTCAATCAGGATGTTCTGTCATTTGATAAAGCGGTTGAGTGTGCCCGAAATCACGAGCATGATTTAGAGATACGTGGTGCCACTCTTTCTATTCTGAAGCATCGACATGTTGATCGAACTGTTCCTGTTTCCTCTATTCCATCAACTTAATCTGTTCGATCTGATCCTAGCAAACAAGTATAATCTCATAATACCTCTCGTGGCAGTGGTAGGTCACAATATTTTTCTCTTCAGTCACCATCGTGTCGAAAATGTGGAAAGAATCACTAGGTCCAATGCAAAATAGAAAAAGAATCGGTGATCTGTTATGGATGTGGAGAAATGGGCCACATGAAGCCCATTTGCCCAATGAAGAATATTACATGCTTTTCTTGTGGTGTCACTGGAAACAGGAAGCGTTTTCGCCCTACTCTTACTAGTCAAATCACTACTAGAAAAATAGCCTTTTACGACGCGCAAATTACGACACTCAATAATATATGTTACGCAAACGAGAGTGACATTAAAAAAGTGTCACCTCTTCAGAAAATTTAAGGATTTAGGTCACGCATTATTGTGTGCCTTTAAATTAGTGACAAAAGAAAAAAATTAAAAACACGGAGGGCGCTGTACCTTAAATGCGCGCCCTCTATATGTGTCGCTTTATAATTTTAATGAACGCGCGTTCCTTAGTTACAAGCGGGAAAAGAAAAGCCAAAAAATTAGAAAAGCCCGCTACCCTCCCTGCCCTAAGCATTTTCACGCATCTTTCATTCTCCTCACACTGTTGTGCAACTTCTCAATCAAAGATCGAAGGTTACGATTTCATCTCTATCTCTCGAATTCATCATCTCAATCAAGAAAAAGGGCTTCTGATTTCCATTCATCTTGCTGTAATTTCATCTTCTTCATCTCTCTACTGTTATTGAGAATACTCGCCAACAGTGTGAGGAGAAAAAACGCAAACAATGAGCACCACCTCTCGAATTCATCTCCATCTCGAATTCATCATCTCTATCCCTCCCTGCCCTAAGCATCAGGTTGTTTTCTAGTAGTGAAATTAGAAAACAGTGTGAGGAGAAAAAGGGCTTCTTCATCTCCATCTCTCGAATTCGTCATCTCAATCTCGAATTCATCATCTCTATCCCTCTGCTTCTTCCCCTCTTAATCCAGCTCTTGGTTCATGGAACTAATTTGCAAAATCCCGCCTAATTTTCTTACAGGTGGTGCTCAATCCATAAAATATTCGCATCATCACGAAGCAAAAACACAAAATCTTCTTCATTCTCTCTCCTCTATCCCTTCCATAGCCGCTTAATATTTCCTTTTTCACTGTTTTAGCATATCGATGGTCTGAAATCCAACTTCATGTCAACTATTATCATTGCGTCTTCATCCGGTTATCTGGTAAAATATCCACATTTGAGATTTTATTCACAGTTTATTTGTTATTTAATGCCTAAGCTGTGGTTGAATGGTCTTGAACCTTGAAGCGGGTAGGGTTTTGGTCTATTGTCAAGGGTTTTATGATATGGTACTCTCCTGTAAATATATAGTGACAATAGATATTTCTTTTGTCTAATTTTTTCATTGATATGTGGTATTGCAGGTTATATCATTGGACAACATGGTTGATAGGCTTTCTGATGTTAAGCTTCAGCCAACTAAGGTACTGACTGCTATATGTGGCCTGATTATGTTTCTCCATTTTCCAGGTCAAATTTTAGTGTAAAATTGGTGGTGTTATTTAAGGATAAGGTCGTTAAAGCCAATGAGGTTTTAGCTGCTGGTCATCAACCATGCCCTATCATGGAAACCATCATTGTAACCCTTTTGTATCTTGCCCTGCATAGTGAGAAAATTGAGTTGGAGGTATTTAAATCCTTTTAAATTTTATTGAACGTCATTTCTTGTGAAAAATATTCACCACATGTTCTTTTTTCTTATCTGACTGATTTAATTTTTAGTGTGGCACTACAAAGGCAAATTTGTGTAGAAGATGTGTAATAGTTATCAAGTTTTTGGACTGATTTTTCTTTGGTGGGGATATGTATGCTTCTGTTGACCTTTTAAATTTCATGCAGGCTGTTTTTATGATCTGTGTTATTGCTGCTATCGATTCCTCCCAGAGGTAGTATTCTTGTACTTATTTGCCAACCAACCAAATCCTTTATACTTATTGCAATCACTTTACTGCAGGGAGTTGGTTGCTGCTGTGAGGATGCTACTTCCCCAAAGCTGAAATCAGGAAAAACTCCACATCCTTGACCTTCCATGCTGGTCCTACTTCTGCTTCATGGGGCCTGAATGCCAAGCTGGCTCTGCAACACGTGTTGCTGCTACTGCTGTATCATTGTAAAGGGTGGTTGCTGAGGGAACACTGTGTGTGATTGAGTCAACATATGGGAATTTCCTTCGACCAAACTGAGCTCAAAGAAGTCAATGTAAACATTCAACAAACTGGTCAACCACAGAAGAAGCAAAAACGTCGTGGAAGACCTCCTAAGACACAAGGTGAATCTACATCATTACATCTGACTGATGATGTGGCGCTTTTCAAGAAATTAGAACGTAGGGGAAGACCACCTAAAGTGCAGGCAGGGGAGTTGACCAATGCAAAAAAGTCAAAGCTTGTGGTGGGCAAGAAAAACAACAACCAGTTGAAGGGTAAAAATGTCAAAAAGGGTCCCAAAAGTTTCCAAAACAGAATACCAGTTGCCCTTCATCATCCTGATGAGGTACATATCCATTTCTATGAATATTCCCAATTTTGTTTTATCGAGTAAATTAAATGTTTGGTCTCTGAATATGGCTTATTTTTTCAATTTGGTCCCAAAAGTTTTCTCTTGCAGTTTTGGTCATCCTCTGAGGTTCTTATAACTTTTTTGATCCTTGTTCCAAGTAATACCTGATTGTTTTCAACTTTGGCCCCAAAAATATAGTCATTTTCTTGAAACAGATACCAAAAACTTCAAATAAGACCAAAATTGCAAAAATTAGGGGACCAAAAATATAATTAACTGTTGTTTGTTTTGTTATTAAATGCATTTCAGGGGGATTTGGGGTATATATACCTTGATTTAAATTGTAAACAGGTGAAGTATCCTGGTTGTGCTCATTTTGCCATAAGAGGAGGGCGTACAGTTTCCAAAACAGAATACCAGTTGCTAGTAAGTTGTTATTACAGTATATTTTGTTTTGTTCATCAAGGGCAAATTGCAGGAATTATTATTGTATTCCATTACCAAAAATAGAAAAAAAGTGATGAAATGTTTTTGTTGATTATTATTGTGAAGGTGATTGTCGTTGTTTGCAACTTCTTAAAGCCCCATAATTCATCAATCGTGAGACTTAACCACTCTGATGTGGATACCCTTTTCCATGAATTTGAGCATGCACTTCATTCCTTGCTTTCACAAACAGTAAGTGTTGCACCATTTTTTAAAGACTTGATTAAATTAATCAATCTTTGGTACTATTTTTATTGTATTATGAATTGGTTGATCAAAAACTGTATAGTGATAGATTGAAAAGCTTGTTTATCCATTTCAAAATTTCACCAAAATTGACATGAAATTCTATAACTCTCGAGATATTAATTGTGGTACATAGGGAAATTCTTGATTTTATAAAATGTGTGTTGTCTCATCAGGCACTTGTTGTGTTGGTTCATGATATGGGTCCAACCGGGAGCTTATAAGTGATGCCATTAACATCACTTTGCAATTCAAGGTAACTATCATATCTGTTGTGTTGTGTTGGTTCATGATGTACATCATTCAACCCAGACCGTATTTCAAGTTATTCATTAATTGGTTATATTGAACTTTGGATTCTTGGAAAAATGTATGTTACTACATGTGTATTAAATTTTAATATTTTATAACATAGATTGATGATGCTTGAAGCCTTTCTGAATACTAATGTGTTGACGATGAAAATAGGTATCATGCGGAAATAGAAACATAACAATAAGAAGTAGAAAGAAGAAGGTGTTCCTTAATAACAATGTAGTATTAGGTTATATAGTTAGGAAAACCTCTTTCCATGGAACGATTATTTGTAGGACATTAAATTGATGCAATGGATTCTATTTTTTGTATATTATATTTTAATTTCTATTATGAAACATTAAATACAAATTTAATTTGAAAATAAGTAAATCTATAAATAATATTTTTTAAAAAACATTTAAATTTACGATACGCAAAAATGTGTGTCATCTTCATTTATGACATGGCCTTTCTTGACAGGGGCTTTCTTGATACGCATTGCGTGTCATTAACGTGCGCGTCGTAAGGTTACGACACGCGAATGCGTGTCATCTTCATTTATGACAGGGCCTTCCTTGATACGCAATGCGTGTCGTAACCGCGCGTCGTAAATGCGCGTCATAAATGCGCGTCGTAAATGCGCGTCGTCTCTCTTTATGACAGGGCCTTCCTTGACACGCATTTGCGCATCGTCTGAGTGTTTTACGACGCGCAATGAGCGTCGTAAAAGGCCTTTTTTCTAGTAGTGAATGGTGGGAAATCAAGCTTCTGTTCAACAACCGATAAATACTTAAACTAAAAAGGAGGAGGTGCCAAAAGCTAAAGGCTGTGCATTTTAGATTACCACGGAGGAGGAACACGAAGACCTAAATGTTGTGACCGGTACATTTCTCATCAACTCTAGACCTGCTCACATCTTATTTGATTCTGGTGCCTCAGATTCTTCTGTGTCGGATGAATTTTCACATTCTTTTCAAATTATTTTGCACTCGCCAAACCATTTCATGTTGATACAACAGGAAGTGTATCCTTACTTGCTGATAAAGTCTATAGATATTGTGTTGTAGAAATTAAAGGTTATAATTTTTTTGCTAACATGATTCCTATCTCCTTGCCCAATTTTGATATTATTCTCGGCATGGATTGGTTGTCAAAGAACCATGCAGAACTCTTGTGCTACAAAAAGATTGTACACATTCCTATTGAAGGGGAGAATCCTATTTATATCTATGGTGAACAAAGACTTAAAATCTTAAAAATAATCACTTTCTTAAAAGCTCGTAAGTTTATATCGAAGGGTTGTTCTACTTATCTGGCCTATACAGTTGATATCTCAAAAGAGGGGAAGAAAATTATAAATGATATTCACATTGTAAATGAATATCCTGAAGTTTTCCACGATGATTTTCGTGGACTTCCTTCAGATAGGCAAGTAGAATTCTGAATTGACCTTATGCCTGGTGCTACTCCGATTACAAATACACCTTATCGTCTTGCACCAGTTGAGATAAAGGAAATGATGATTCAACTGCAGGAATTACTTGACAAGGGCTTTATTCGACCGAGTACCTCTCCTTGGGGTGCTCCACTATTGTTTGTCAAGAAGAAGGACAGATCGATGTGAATGTGTATTGATTATCGTGAACTAAATAAGTTAACTATCAAGAACAAGTATCCACTACCTCGCATAGACGACTTGTTTGATCAACTTCAGGGTGTTAGCTATTTCTCGAAGATTTATTTGAGGTATGACTATCATCTGTTGAAAGTACACGAGCAGGATGTACCGAAGATTACTTTCTGTACTCGTTATCGGCATTTTGAATTCCTTGTCATGCCATTCGGTTTGACAAATGCTCCTGCTGTATTCATGGATATAATGAATCAGATATGTCATCTAATGCTCGATAAATCTGTTATTGTATTGATTGATGATATTCTAATCTATTCCAAGTCTAAAGCTGATCATGCCATTTATATTCGTGAAATATTAGAACTTCATCGAAAGGATAAACAATATGCTAAATTCTCCAAATGTGAATTTTGGCTTCGTCAAATTAAATTTCTTGGCCATGTGATTTCTGGTGACGGTATATCAGTAGATCCTACTAAAATTGAAGCCATTCAGAATTAGGAAGCACCCCGTAATGCTTCTAAAATTCTCAGTTTCTTGGGTCCCGCGGTGTATTACCGGAGACTAGTTAAAGATTTTTCACGTATAGCTATACCTCTCACAAGTCTTACATGAAAGCAAGTAAAGTTCGAATGTGGTGAAGCCAAATAAAAAGTTTTCTCAACTCTAAAAGATCTTTTGACTCATGCTCCGATCTTATCACTCCCAGAAGGCGATAATGATTTTTTCGTGTATAGTGATGCTTCATGGTTGGGACTCAGTTGTGTGTTGATGTAGCTTGGTAGAGTAATAGCCTATACTTCAAGACAACTGAAAGAGTATGAAAATAATTATCCCACCTATGACCTCGAACTCGCTGCTGTAGTATTTTCCCTACAACTTTGGAGGCATTATCTTTTTGGTACAAAATGCCAATTGTTTACCGACCACAAAAGTCCCAAGTATATATTCATTCAACAAACTTTGAATATGAGACAACAACAAGCCATGGAGCTGATCAAAGACTATGACTGTGAAATCTTGTATCATCTTGGAAAGGTCAATGTAGTTGCGGATGCACTTAGCAGGAAGGTTTATCATAATACTGTGTGTTATGTTATCACTCACACTATAATAAAGTTCACTATTCTTGATGAACTAGAAAAATGGCAAGTAGAGGCCTTAAAGCCATAAAATGTGAAGAAGGAAGGGATGGTACATTATGCTGATATTTTACTTGATGATCCACATGGACTGAAAGTATTTAAGAATCAACTATGGATTCAGAGATTGGTGTATTAAGACAGAAGATTTTAGATGGATACCATAAATCTAAGTTGTCAATACATCCTGGTACATATAAAATGTACTATGATGTACGAGCTGATTATTGGTGGCCTGGATTAAAGAGAGACATTGGAATATATGTCCAAGAATGTTTAGTATCCCTACAAGTCAAAGCGAACACCAAAAGCCATATGGTAATCCAGAAGGTATTAATGTCCTCATGTGGAAATGGGAGGAGCTGTCGATGGATTTTATTACCAAATTTCCAAAGACTGCAAGACAGAATTATAGCATTTGGGTAATTTAAACAGAATGACTAAGAGTGCACATTTTCTTGCCATGCATGGAACATCTCCAATGGAGAAATACGCACAAGTATACTTGGATGAAATTGTTGCATGACTTCGTGTGCCACTAAAGATTATTTGCGATTGTGATACGTTTCATTTCTCATTTTTGGGCTAGTATACAGCGTGAATTGAAATCTTGGATTTCTCTCAGCACAGCTTATCATCCCCAGGCAGATGGTCAGACAGAGAGAACAATCCAAACAGTGGAAGATATGCTTCGTGCATGTGTCCTCGAATTGGTGGTAACTGGGACAAGTACTTACCTCTTGTCGAATTTTCACATAATAATAGTTACCACACTTCAATCAAAATGCTACCATATGAAGCATTATATGGTCGTAAATGACGTACTCCATTATGTTGGTGTGATGTAGCACAGAAAATCCTTGGATGCCCTGAAATTATTCAAGAAACCACTGACAAGATTCAAATTGTACAAGACAGAATGAAAATGGCCCAGGATCGATAAAAGTCCTACGCAAAAAAGATAAGACGACCCATAGAATTCTAGGTGGGTGATTTCGTAATGCTGAAGGTATCCCAATGGAATGGTGTTATGCTATTTGAGAAGAAAGCAAAATTGAGTCCCATATTTGTTGGTCCTTTCAAAATCGTCCAGAGAATTGGTAAGAAAGCACACCGCTTGGAATTGCCTGAAAATTTTGCAGGTAATCATAATGTGTTTCATGTGAATTATCTGCGTAAATGTTTGAGCGTATATGATTAAACGGTTCCGTTTTCCGAGGTGAAACTGGATAATAAATTAAGATATGTAGGAGAGCCCAAAGAGATTATAAACGAGATAACGGTTGAATTGCGTAATAAAGAAGTGGAGTTGGTGCTTGTCAAGTGGAAACACGATCGATACCCAAATAATATTTGGGAAAATAAGAATGAGATAAGAGCAAAATATCCCCATTTGTTTAAATCTTTGTAATTTTGGGGATGAAATCCTTAAAAGGATAAGGTAATTGTAACATACACGTTAATAACCATGTATAATTATCGTGTTTTGTAAGCTTGATAGCTTAAAAGTGAATATTATTAAATAATATATGATTTTGAGCATTGATTTCTAACAAGATAGTTTTATGAGATTCGAAGTCAAACTCTGTTTAGAATCATTCGGAAAGTATTGGAAGTGATGGGAATTCTTATGGGATTCCAATCAAAAAGTTAATTATCGTATTTAATGAAAATATAACATTTAAGTTGGAAATAAGTAAAATTAATGTTATTAAAATTTGTAAATAATCTCGTTAGAAACATTTAGGAGAAAACCTCATCGAAATCTGAGTTATAACGAAGAAGTTATGACTTATCAAAGTTTCGCGACAGAACCGACACGACGCCGTATGATGTAAAAACCGAGTTTACGATAAACTACTTTTTAGATTTAATAATCTAAATGAAAGTCGTAGTATTCGTTAAACCGAGAACTTTCATAAAAAGAACGTCCAAATCTAACTTCGTATGAGGAAGTTGTGATTTTTCTAAGATTCAGCATAGTAGTGTGCAACTCAAAATTCGAATTATAGATCGAACAATTTTTAGCTGACACAACCTAAACAAGAATCAAAAATCTCGTCAATAGTAGTTCAATGGTAAAAAGACAGACAAAAACAGACATCAGATGAAGAAGTTATGAATTTTTAACGGACTTTTCCTGTCTCAGCCTGTTAAAAATAAAATATTAAAAATGAATTCGAAATTATCCGATGGAGTCTAAACGAAAGTTGTAAAGTATATCAACTACACGTGGATATAAAGAACGTACAAAACGAAGCCCCTCTCAGTGTTTAACTATTGCAGGTGATAAGCATCCAATATAGTCATGTACTGTTGGAAGATGAACAATAGTTAATATTATCACTTTTGTACTTAGTGTATAAATTCCTGGGAAGCTTTGTAATACATAAAACTTTGTAAAAATATTAATAGTTGGTTTGTATCCAGACTTTTTCTAAATTATATTATGAATATACATGTAGCATGTTTTGGAGTAGTATTGTAAAGTTTAGAGAATGGGTTCTCTCAATGGTGTTAGATATATTTGAGATATGTGTATGTAAGACCAGGATTTGGCCCCTGGTAACTGTATGAAAGAACAGGATATGGCCCCTAGCATTTGTATGAATGACTAGGAGCTAGCCCCTAGCAACTATATGGAAGACCGGGATTTGGCCCTCGACATCAAACTGCTTTTAAGACTATGGTTTGGCCCATAACACTAACTTATTTGTGTTTGGTATGTGGTACTTTGGGGAATCTCACTAACCTTTTACTTACAGTTTATATTTGTGGTTTCAAGTACCTCTGGTCCTAAGAGGAACGGCCAGATGTGATGGCACAACATTCTCTCCACATTAACTTTCGCACATTTGATAGTGTGCTATGATGTTTGACAATGTTGATTATGTGATGGTTTTGGAACAATGTGATGCTTGTAACTCTTGTTTTTAAAATGAAAATTTTTATCCTAGTTTTTGGGTTGTTTCAAGTTGGTATCAGAGCCTTGGTTTAAGGAATCCGGGTACACTTTCAGGTGTGTTAGAACTCAAATGGAGGAAATGATAATCTGTTCAAAAGAAAAAGAACTTGAATTTTTGTAAAAGAATCTTTTACGAAAAAGGGAAGTGCAATGCGTGAAATCATCCAAGCTCAAGTAAGTATTTCCCAAGTTACCCATACTTATGTACTGTGATTAGTATGCTTGATATGTGAGCTACATGCTAGATTAGGGCTAAGGATACCTTCTCGAATAATATGATAGATCTGCCTGATTTCCATGATGCCTTATAGCTCGATAGAACTTCATGCCATGTATTACTTGGAATTAATATCACCTCAGTTATTTGCTATGTGTATGCTCCTAAAGTTGTATATTCTTAGGATTGTATAGCCCTAGAATGATCAATTTAGCCTCATTTCATGTTCATTGTTTTGTTGTGGACTTATGGTAGAATCTTCCTTTAACAGTCTCTGCAATCATATCTTGTGTACAACTTGCATCCATAGGGAAACCAGTGGTGTTGATTGAGGTTCTTGGTACTACTAGTGGTGAGGTTTGAGAGTTCCTAAAAGAGTCTAGGATATATATGCTGTATAGCATAGGTTGATTTTTGGTTTAGTGTAGTAATTTAGAGGAATTAGAATTTAACTTGAGGAAGGTACAAGTAGGTGTGGAAGGTAGTATTTGGGCCATACTACTAGAAGCACAGGACATGTACCTAAGAGAAGTGTACATTTCGAGATTCTAAAGGTACCCGTGTGTTGTGAGTTTCACCATTTCATGAATTGGATCACCCCTTTTCATGGGGAAACCTCAGGAGGAAAAAATCATCGACCTAAAACACTAGCTTTGAATGGCATCGGTCGATGTAACTCCTATGATGAATCTGGGCCATTGTCACACCCCCGAACCAGACAGCGAAAACATCTGGGGGCTTGAGTGACTTCATTCTTGTAGTATCATCATAATGTATATAATTGAAAAAAAAACATCAACATCATCATCACACATGTAATATTACAACTATCATTGTTTATATCAAGTATTTTATTTCAATATTACATGCCAAAATATACAAAGTAAGGAGATAACAGAACATAAAAAAATATCCAGGTATTCTTGCTGACCAACCTGCTCAACGATTTCCTGAGAATACTAGTTAATTTAAAAAATGTCAACACATATAATGTTGGTGAGTTCATAAGCATGTTTGAGTAAAATGTTTTGTATTACTTTGTAAACACTAGAAAATATGATATTTACTGAAAAACGGTTTGAAATGTTTATGTCCGATCTCGTATTAATGCATTTGTTTGAAAATGTATAAAATGAATGATCCTAGACAATCCGATATTGTCTATTTATAAAACGTTGTGGTTTTAACACCCTAAGACTGAGTACCAGTGTGTGTATGTTACCATGTTACCAGACTGTAAATGCATACCATGAGTTTGATAATAGAGTTAATTCATCTATCTGAGTCGTTATAACCGTACCGTATAATGATTGATCTGCCTGTCATGGTGTTCTTCAGACGC
Source organism: Lactuca saligna (assembly GCF_052625555.1). Lineage (NCBI taxonomy): Eukaryota > Viridiplantae > Streptophyta > Magnoliopsida > Asterales > Asteraceae > Lactuca > Lactuca saligna. The sequence goes on from NC_136423.1 coordinate 175,343,387, forward strand.
CGACTTGTTTATGGTAAGGTTTGTCAACCTAGATAGACCTAGTCTACCTGTAGTGAACAACTCAGGTGTGGGGTGTCACCCCCGTATAGATCTATACACAAACTCCCGCTCTCCCTCCAGGAGACTCTAGTTATAACTACAAGATATAGTTGTACACTCGATAGGTGCCAAACGAAGTGTCTCACAAGATCCTTAACTAAAATCACACGAATATGAAGTTTCATAGTGTATAATGTTTCCGTGTAAGTATTTAGTTTTTAAAGCGCAACGAGTACGTATGTGAATGTGTGAAGATATCCAGCCTCTAGATGGACCACTAAAGCGCAATAAACATGTAAGGTATATTTCAGACCCAATAAACATGTAAAATGACGTAATTGGTCCATTCGTTGTTACGTTGGTTGTTAAGTTTAGTTGTTTACCAAAATGACATAAAACGCCCACTTTTTGTAAAAAGACATTTTTGGTCCGTAAAAACAAAAATTTACAATTAAGGCACATTTTTAGTAAAAATGACACTTTAGGTCCTTTAAAACCAAAAGTTTACATTTAAGGGATTGATTCGAGTAAAATAACATTTTTTTTGCTCAACTTTGTTTAAAATGACACTTAAGCCCACTAAGTCCAAAAATTTACAAATTTAGTCCAAACACCGTGAAAGCCTAATATGAGACCCATTTGTGAAAGTTTACACTTTTAGCCCTTCTAAAATAATAAATACCATAAAGATCCATTGTTATTCAACTAAATCTTTTGAAAACCGTCAGTTATGCATAATAACTTCACTTGTTGGTTATTTTGTCATTTTTGGCCCTCTTATGCGATTTTTCTTAGTTTAAACAACCTTGAAATGTTTTAAGACTTTTCTTTTCAAAATAAGTTGTCTCAAATGTTATGTTCTAAAAAAATAATCATATTTTATTATATTTTTGAGGTGTAGCCTATAATACATAATCACAACATATAACATGAAAAACACACGTAATCATGAATATACGCATAGATCTACACAAAAAAACTTGTACTCTCCTAAAAAATATAGTAAAAATAAAAAATAGGGGGTATGAACTCACATTGGTTGATGATTTTAGTTTTTGATGAATAATGAGAAGGAGGTTTCGGCCTAGCAAGCTCCTTTGGAGAGATCTTGAAGATGTGGGTGGTTCTAGCGCTTTATATTTGAAAATAAGGTTGTAAGAACAAAGATCTTGCTATAGACTTGAAACAAAACAATGGGTTTAACAATGACTTACCAAGTTTATGAAGCTTTTAAAGAAACTCCTTGAAGAACAAGCACCCACATGATTTTTAGAGCAAGGAAGTGATGGAGTTTCTTGAGATTTTTTGAGAGAATTTGGTTTTTGAGTTATGGGTGAAATGAGGATGGTGGTTGGGGATCTTATGGTCGTGAGTTATGAAGAGAAGAGAGATAGAGAAGGGAATCGTTAATACATGGGGGATTAGAGTGTAGGAGTTTAGATATATGTGATGTAATTAGCATAGATATTCAACATATAATAATGAGGTGTGAACTTCTAATCCTTATTATTATTTTTTTGTTCCGAAACCAAGAATGGAGGGAAGGAAAAGAGAAGAGAGATGTTTGGGCTTGAATTGAATAAATATCGAGTTCTTTTAGCCCAATAAGAAAGCTTTTGTCCCATTAATCCCATACACAAGTTTTCGGCCCAAAAGTGGTATAAACATTGGGTTTTCCACCCAATGATGTTCAAGAAAACGTTTTACAGTCTATTAAGTCCCGTTGAGAGTTTTGTGGCCCAAAACCCAATTACTTAGTGAATTTGGGTCCAATTAGGGACCAAATGAGGTATCTTAACTCAAGTTAATCAAGTTGTGGGTTTATTGGCTCATTAGGCCCGAAAAATGTTTGAACTGAGAAATTAGGGTTACAACACAAAGTGGAGTGAACATAGTGCTTTGAACTAGGTTTAGGGCTTCACTGGTCAGTTTTGATTTAATTATTTGTTTTTGAATTAAATATCATGTATATCATTAATCTTAAGGTTACAAGATACATAAAGTGTTGATTATACTTAGACCAAATTTCCTAGCCCAAAATGTTAGTCGTGACATCATCCCCTTGTTAGAGGGAATTTTGCCTCAAAATTATTTGAAAGATAGAACTATGAATGAGAGAATAGGTGAGGGTACCTTAGCTTCATCTGGTCCTTGCGTTCCCATGGGAATTCTGGTCCATGATTAGCATTCCATCAAACCTTGACAATCGGTATGCGACTCTGTTTTGTACATTTCACTTCCCTATCTAATATCTCAACCGGTTCTTCGACAAATAGGAGATTCTTGTTTAATTCGATCTCTTCCAAAGGAATGACAAGGGTTTCATCAGATAAGCACTTTTTCAGGTTTGAAATGTGGAACACGGGGTGTACGTTGCTAAGCTCTGCATGTATGTTACATCCCCTAAATCTCGGCCAGAAAAGATCGATTTTCATTTATGCTTTTAAAATAATTTCAGAGTAAATACTTTTGATTTGAAAGAGTTGCGGAATTTGTTCCCAAAAACAAAACATGATAAAACAATGTTTACCAAATCATTTCATAAAAGAAATGTATTTTCATTATATAATCAAAACTAGGGGTGTCATGTTCCGATACAGACCAATAAGCATAAACGATAACATTACAAGTCATTCAACAAATATATACATATACAGACTTCTAAACAAAACAACTTGATGGTTCATCCATCTTACGCCCTTGCGCCACTTCCTGTAATACAAATAAAACTGAGTGGGTCAGGCTTGGAAGCCTGGTGAGCATATAGGGTTTTCAACCCACAATCAATAATTATATTTAATTCCACCAATCAACAATAACCCAATTACCCATTCCCGTTATTCTCACTTTACGTCCCTAAAACAACTAACACAAGGGACCTAGTCTTAGAATATTTCATCCGGGCGACAACACATGCATTCGGGGGTTTCCCGACAATATATGTCAAATAAGGCAACCATGAGGGGGATGGAATACAGCGAATGAACACCCAAGTTCATTAACACCTACAGGTTATGAGCCTGCTTGCGTTCCACGGGACTGTCTAGAAAAGTCTGTGGTCGTCATCTAAATTCCGCTAGATGACTGGATCAAAACAACATCGAGGTCTCTCATCTGTTTATTACACATCAACTATCTACCCATGTTCTACCCAACATATTAGTAGATAAAACATACATTTTTATACATATTTTTAAAACCTGTATAACATGCTCAATCAATACATTTTCCACATAACAGATGAGGCACACCCACATAACACGTATTTCATAGAGAAATAAATAGATCTATAAGTTAGAAGAAAGTGAATATACATTCACACACATAACAACAAAATATACACATAACACGTATTTCGTATAAAATACTTAATAATTATGCATTAAAAGAAAGTAACCACACACTCACACATCTAAACAACAATATACTTAATACACTCAAATCATACTTGTATTATTATCGTGTTTATGAAAGGTAGTATACACTCACTTGATCAGAAGATGATCGGACAACACTACGACTTGCAAAAGTAGTAATCCTTAGCAGATCTGGAAGATCTCTACAAAAATCGAACTTCTCGCGGGCAGAGCTTCGGCTCGGAGACCGCACTTCTCGGGATCTTCGGGATCTCGGGACTTGCTTTGGGACTCGAGAATATTACCGGGGCTTTAGGGTATTTCTGGCACGCAAAACGATGCAAAATGGGAGAGAGAGAAGAGAGAAAAATAGCAAAGAAACTCGGCAGCCTCGCATCCTATTTATAGGAGGCTGGAGCCTCGGAGTACGCGGGGCGCACTGCTTCGAATTCGTCACTGCATGCGTCATCCGAAGTCCTCGAGTGCGAGTGTCGACATTCTTCGCTGTTATTGGGGCGTACTTCGGATGAGTCCGGTGACTCCTCTTCGGATAAGGCCAGATTTAATAATTAAATTTAATTATTAATTATTTAATAAACTTCGAAAATTCATATCTTCTTCATACGAACTCCGTTTTCGACATTCCTTATATCCACGCGATGGTGAGACTACGCTCTACAACTTTCGTTTAGACTCCGTTGGCTAATTCTGAATTTATTTTTAATAGGCCGGGACAGAAAATTTCGTTATAAATTCATAACTTCTTCGTTTGACGTCCGTTCTCGCCTAACTTTTTATCGCTTCGATACTAACAACGAGATCTTTGATTCTTGTTTAGATCACTAAGGCTAAATATCGCGCTAACATAAATTTCACTTTTTACGTCATTCAGCGTTGCCGGTTCCGTCCCGAAACTTCGACAGGTCATAACTTCTTCGTTATAACTCGGATTTCGGCATTCTTTATATCTTTGGAAACCTTGTTTCAACTACTGCAACATTATCTAAAGATATCAAGTTTATTTTACACTTAAATTTTGATGCTTATTTTTATTCTTAATTAATCAAACCACATAATTAAGCAATTAAGCACAAAACATATAATACTCAAATAATACACTCTTATTATTTCAAAACGGGTTACAAAGGTTAACCTAGACTATTTCATTGCTAAAAATGGCAAGCCCGGAAACACAGGCGTTACAATTCTCTCCACCTTAGAATGATTCCGTCCCCGGAATCACACATCAATAAGCAAATGCGGATAGCAACCCATTATGTCACTCTCCGTCTCCCAGGTGAGATTCGGCCCATTCGTGTGTTTCCATTGGACAAGCACTAACTCGACCATCTTACGTCGCAACTTCTTAGTCTTTCGGTCAACAATTGCCTCTGGTTCTTCAATCAACCTTTTGTTCTCATCGATTGTCAACTCCGAAAGTGGAATCATGTCGGGAACTTACCCCGTGAACTTCCGTAAATAACACACATGAAAAGTGTTATGAATTCCATTCAGTTCTTCTGGTAGTTCGAGCTTGTAAGCTTGGTTCCCAATCCTCTGAAGAACTTTAAACGGTCCAATAAACCATGGACTTAATTTTCCCCTTTTTCCAAATCTTATAAGTCCCCTCCACGGAGAGACTTTAAGCAAAACCGAATCCCCAACTTCAAAAGTCATCGGTCTTCGCTTTTTGTCTGCATAGCTCTTTTGACGATCCTGAGCCGCTAACATTCTTTCCCTAATTATTTTCAACTTTTCAGCAGTTTGATGAACCAACTCCGGTCCCATAAACTGCTTTTCCCCATCCTCAAGCCAACAAGACAGCATACGACACTTTTGTCCATACAAAGCTTGGTAAGGTGCCATCTTAATGCTCGAGTGAAAACTATTATTATAGGAAAATTCTACCAGTGGTAAATGTTCATCCCAATTACCTAGGAATTCCAAGGTACATGCTCTCAGCATATCTTCAAGTGTTTGTATCGTTCTTTCACTCTGACCATCAGTCTGCGGATGGTAAGCTGTACTTAAACATAACTTGGTACCCATTTCCTCTTGTAGACTTTTCCAAAACCTTGAAGTGAAACGACTATCACGATCCGACACAATTGTTAGCGGAACACCGTGAAGTCTCACAATTTCCTTCACATAAGAATTCGCAAGCTTTTCCACATACCATTTCTCCCTGGCTGCTATGAAATGCGCACTCTTAGTGAATCGATCGACGACCACCCAAATCATGTCGTGACCATTCTTTGTTCTGGGCAGTTTAGTGAAAAAATCCATAGCAATGTCTTCCCACTTACCCATAGGCAGGGGTAAAGGTTCCAAACTCCCATACGGTTTCTGATGTTGTGTCTTGACTCTCGCACAAGTCACACACTTGGCCACATACTTTGCAACATCAAGCTTCATTATCGGCCACCAGTAGTAGGGTTTTAGGTCCCTATACATTTTTGTGCTACCGGGTTGAATCGAGTACATGGTTTTGTGAGCTTCTTCCATCAGAAGATCTCTGATTCCTCCTGTCTTAGGTATCAAAATCCGATCTTGGAACACCTTCAGTCCGTGACTGTTTACACCAAACATCAACGTTTTGCCCAAACGTTCCTCCTTTCGGTCATTCTTCTCAGAAGCTTCCTCTTGAGCTTTCTTTATACTTTCCACAATGGTCGAGACAACTTCAATTCTCAACGCTCTTGGCCTTTTCCTTTCAAGATTGACTTTCCGACTGAGAGCATCAGCAACAATATTAGCTTTACCGGGATGGTAAAGTATCTCACAATCGTAGTCCTTGAGTAATTCCAGCCAGCATTGTTGCCTCATATTCAATTCCTTCTGATTGAAGAGATATTGGAGACTCTTATGATCAGTGAAAAGTTTGCACTTCGTGCCATAAAGGTAATTCCTCCATATTTTCAGAGCGAAAACTACTGCTTCCAACTCCAAATCATGAGTCGGGTAATTCTTTTCATGCTCTTTCAGCTGTCGAGACGCATATGCTATCACCTTTTCTCTTTGGGTCAAAACACAACCCAATCCGACCCCAGACGCATCGCTATAAACAGCGAAGTCTTCAACTCCATCGGGTAGAGAAAGTATCGGTGCCTCACATAGCGTCTTCTTTAGCTTCTCGAATGCTTCTTTATGTTTATCACTCCAAGCATAAGTAGCTCCTTTGTGGGTCAAAGCTGTCAATGGAGTAGCAATCGAAGAAAAGCCTTGGATAAACCTTCGGTAATATCCGGCTAATCCTAAAAAGCTTCAGATCTCTGTGGGACTTTTCGGTTGTTCCCACTTCATTACAACTTCAATATTTGCTGGATCAACCATTATCCCTTCTTGGTTGACCACATGACCCAAGAATTGGACTTCACGAATCCAAAAATCGCATTTTGAGAACTTAGCATGTAACTTCTCCTTCTTCAAGACTTCTAACACTTCTTGCAAGTGTCTGCCATGCTCCTCCTGGCTTCTCAAGTAAATCAGAATGTCATCTATGAACACTATCATAGATTTATCAAGGAACGGATTACAAACTATGTTCATTAAATCCATGAATGCTGTTGGAGCATTGGTTAGTCCAAACGACATAACCAAAAACTCGCAGTGTCCATATCGGGTTCTGAATGCAGTCTTCTCTATATCATGCTCTCTTACTTTCAGCTGATGATATCCTGACGTTAGATCGATCTTCGAGAAATAGCTCGAACCTTGCAATTGATCAAACAGGTCATCAATCCTTGGCAACAGATATCTATTCTATATTGTTGCCTTGTTCAGCTCTCTGTAATCAATGCACATTCTCATACTTCCATCTTTCTTCTTCACGAATAACAACGAAGCTCCCCAGGGTGATGAACTAGGTCTAATGAAACCTTTGTCTAATAACTCTTGAAGTTGCATCATCAGCTCCTTCATCTCCGTCGGTGCAAATCGATAAGGTGCTTTTGCAATTGGCGTTGTTCCTGGTAACAAGTCTATTCTAAACTCTACTTGTGTATCAGGTGGTAATCCAGGAAGATCTTCGGGAAATACTTCCGGATAATCACACACCACTGGAATACTCTGCATCACCTTCTTTTCCTTCTTAGCATCAATCACGAATGCTAACTATGATGTACATCCCTTGGTCAAACACTTTCTGGCTTTCATTAGGGAAATGATTCCAGAATTCACTCGACGTTTGTCCCCATAAACCATAAACGAATCTTTTCCAGGCAGGTTTACTTTAACTATCTTCTTCTTGCTTAAAATTTCGGCATCATTGGCGCTAAGCAAATCCATTCCCAACACGATGTCGAAACCATTAAGTTCGATAGGTAATAATTCTTCATTAAACTTATTCCCATTAAGGTCGATTAAGATGTTTTTTATACGATGGCTAACAGGTACAAACTTGCCACTAGCAACTTCGACTAATAAAGCATTATCTAGTTTATCAACAGGCAAAGCTAGTTTTCTACGAAATTCATGCGATATAAAGGAGTAGTTGGCTCCAGAATCAAATAAAATTTGGTCCGGCAATGTGTTTACGAGAAAGGTACCTGAAGTGACATCAGCTTCATCTTTAGCAGCTTCCAGTGTCATCTGGAATGCTGTCGCAATTGGCTTTGGTGGAATGTTGGGCTTAGCTGCCTCCTTCTTCTTCGGACAGTCTTTCAAAATGTGCCCCTCTTCATTACAACCAAAACACATCCTTTTGTTGTTCAGACATTCATTGGAAAAATGTCCAACCTTTCCGTACTTGTAGCAGGTTACATCCTCGCTACATTTCCCAAAGTGCTTTTTCTTACACTTATCACACCACTTCGCTTCGCCTCCTTTTCCTCCAAACTTTTTCGAATCAGATTTCAAAAATTTGCTTCTCCTACCGGGACCAGATGTTCCCTCAAACTTTCTCTTCTCACCAACCTCAACCTTGTTGGTGGTTCTCCCCTTGACCATGTTTTCAACAGACTTGGTAGCCCAGATAGCTGCCTCTAGAGTAGGTGCCTGACGAACTAGCATTGCGTACTCCCATGGGAGTCCCTTCGCATACCGGTCCACCTTTGTCAGCTCGTCGGGAACAATACGCAAGGCAAACTCCATCTTATCGGTGAAGTTATTGGTGTATTCATCAACTGACATGCTGCCTTTCGTCAATGTTAGAAACTTGTTCTCTAGTTCCAATAGATTTTGAGCCGAGCAGAACTTGCGCTTGAACTGCACCAAGAACTTTGACCATGACAATTGCAGTGGCTCATTAGGGCTCAAAGTCTTCCCTAGAGTATTCCACCAACGAACGGCTCCACCCTGGAATTGACGCACTGCATAGATGGTCTGCAACTTGCCTCTTCAGCCACAAGTCATGAAGGCCAATTCCATTTCTGAGATCCAATCCATAACTCCAATCGGATCCTCCTTTCCATTGAAGGTCGATGGTTTGCAAGTAAGAAAGTCCTCGTACTTGCATCCCATTCCATCATTCCTTCCATCATGGTTGTCTCGCCTAACTATCGGTGGGTTGGCTTGACTAACAGACCCACTAAAGTTTCCACCTTCCGAGTGCCCTTCATTTAATTCAGGCTCTTCCACACGAATTGATAGTTCTTCACGATTCTGTTGAAGCAACCATCTAGTTTCATCCATCTAACGATCCAACATTGTTTGAATCATCATTTGCACACTAGCCATGGTTATTGGCTCAGATGCTGCTGCTACGATAGGTCTTTGTTCAATCACTGGTGGTTGATTCCTGTTTTCATCAGCATTTCCAACTCCACTTCTTGTTCTCACCATTTTTGATCTACACACCGAATAAGGTGAAATTAGATCTTCATTCACGATAGATATTCAAATCATTCTTATCACTCCGAAACGTTTACATGCTAGTTCTAATATCGTAGACGTACGCTTAGAATCCTACAAACATAAACTTTCTAGATCCGGTCGGCAACAGACCATAGATCCGAACAAATAATATCATATATGGAAACATATAACATTTAGCACATAAAGCATTTTAGGCAACTTTCCTAAAATAAACTAGTGCTCGTTTCTAAAATATAACAGACACACATCTCAAAACTCCACTTAGCATTCTAAGTTTAAGTTTAGAAATCCTAAAAATTCCTAGTTCACTTAAACTAATGCTCTGATACCAACTGTTACATCCCCTAAATCTTGGCCTAAAAAGACCGATTTTCATTTATGCTTTTAAAATAATTTCAGAGTAAATCCTTTTGATTTCTAAGAGTTGCGGAATTTGTTCCCAAAAACAAAACATGATAAAACAATGTTTACGTAAGCATTTCATAAAAGAAATGTATTTTCATTATATAATCAAAACTCAAGGTGTCATGTTCTGATACAGACTAATAAGCATAAACGATAACATTACAAGTCATTCAACAAATATATACATATACAGACTTCTAAACAAAACAACTTGATGGTTCATCCATCTTACGACCTTGCGCCACTTCCTGTAATACAAATAAAACTGAGTGGAACAGGCTTGGGAACCTGGTGAGCATATAGGGTTTTCAACCCACAATAAATAATTATATTTAAATCCACCAATCAACAATAACCCAGTTACCCATTCCCGTTATTCTCATTTTACGTCCCTAAAACAACTAACACAAGGGACCTAGTCTTAGAATATTTCATCATGGCGACAACACATGCATTCGGGGGTTTCCCGGCAATATATGTCAAATAAGGCAACCATGAGGGGGATGGAATACAACGAATGAACACCCAAGTTCATTAACACCTACAGGTTATGAGCCTGCTAGCATTCCACGGGACTGTCTAGAAAAGTCTGTGGTCGTCATCTAAATTCTGCTAGATGACTGGATCAAAAAAACATCGAGGCCTCTCATATGTTTATTACACACCAACTATCTACCCATGTTCTACCCAACATATTAGTAGATAAAACATACATTTTTATACATATTTTCAAAACCTGTATAACATGCTCAATGAATACATTTTCCACATAATAGATGAGGCACACCCACATAACACGTATTTCATAGAAAAATAAACAGATCTATAAGTTAGAAGAAAGTGAATATACATTCACACACATAACAACAAAATATACACATAACACGTATTTCCTATAAAATACTTAATAATTATGCGTTAGAAGAAAGTAACCACACACTCACACATATAAACAACAATATACTTAATACACTCAAATCACACTTGTATTATTATCGTATTTATGAAAGGTAGTATACACTCACTTGATCAGAAGATGATCGGACAGCTCTACGACTTGCAAAAGTAGTAATCCTCAGCAGATCTGGAAGATCTCTACAAAAATCGAACTTCTCGCGGGCAGAGCTTCGGCTCGAAAACCGCACTTCTCGGGATCTTTGGGATCTCGGGACTTGCTTCGGGACTCGGGAATATTACTGAGGCTTCAGGGTATTTCTGGCACGCAAAACGATGCAAAACGGGAGAGAGAGAGAGAGAGAGAGAGAGAAGAGAGAAAAATAGCAAAGAAACTCGGCAGCCTCGCATCCTATGTATAGGAGGCTGGAGCCTCGGAGTACGCGGGGCGTACTGCTCCGAATTTGTCACTGCATGCGTCATCCGAAGTCCTCGAGTGCGAGTGTAGACATGAATACCACAGGAGCATTCGTCAGACTAAAGGGCAAAACAACAAATTCGAAGTGACCATATTAAGCTTGAAAGGTAGTTTTTTTAAATATCTTTTTCACAGACTCAGAGTTGATGATAATCGGGTCTCTGATCTATTTTAGAGAAATAACTAGCTCCTTGAAGTTGATCGAATAGATCTTCAATTCGCTGAAGTGGATACCGGTTCATGATGATAAGTTCGTTCAAATCCCTACATTCGATGCATATTCTAAAGGATCCATCTCTCTTCTAGAAAAACAAGATCGGAGCTCCTCATGGTGAGAAATTCAGCCTGATGAATCCTTTATCCAGAGGTTCACTTAGTTGGCTGGATAATTCTGGCATTTCAGTAGGGTAACCTATAGGGTGATTTGGCAATTAATATTGCTCCAGGTTCAAGATCAATTCAGAAGTTAACCTATCTCTAGGAAGGTATTCCTGGGAGACCTTCAGGGAATACACCAGGGAGGTCTCGCACTTCCGGGATATCATTGATGTTTGTTTCTTTTTTTTGCTTATCCACCACATGAGCAAGAAATGCATAATTCTTTTTGTGCAGGGCACTTTCATGCCTTAATGCACGAGATAATATGAGGATTTGCGTCAAAATTGTCGTTGTAGATGATTAGGGTTTCCTGGTTAGGGAGGTGAAGGCGAACGACCTTCTTGTGGCACACAATGTCGGCATGGTGGGGCTTAACCAATCCATGCCTATAATCACACACACACACACACACACACATATATATATATATATATATATATATATATATATCTTTTACTGTTTCGGTTTTCCATCATTATTGTGGGGGTAGGCAAGAGTGTAGTGTCTTTCACCTAAATGTTAGTGTGCCTAGTTGTTAGAGAGTGTTCAAGGATTTGTTGTTATGGTTGAAAGAGTTTTTATTCAGTTGAGATAACAATTTGGTGATTCTTAATTGATTTGGTAAAAGTTTTATGCTTAGCTATTGTTGTTCGAGAACGTACCAAGAATTTAGGTAGGATTCTTCATGTTCAATTGTTAAATTTCTCCTGCTTCCCCATCATCACTCTTTGTTGGAAAATTCATCCTGAAATTTCCCGTCTCACCACACTTGTGGCACACTGGCTTCATTCCAGATACAAAGGTTGGAGTGGTGTGCCGGGCCAAAGTTTTGTAGGAACGGGTGGTGTGTCCTTTCTTGTTGCATTCATTGCAATATAGCTTCCGACATGCTCCCTTATGATGGAAACTGCACTTGTTTCATTTTGGAAGGCTTCCAGTATATGGTCTCGCTGGTGTTGATGTAGTAGGTGTCATGGCCGCATTGACAACAACAATATGTTGTTTCTTCGAGGATCTGTGAGTTGGCTATCCCTTTCTCTTACTCACAGACTCTCATTTTACGCTCTTATGTTTAGGGTTTGGAGTGTCTTGATAAGTTGTCACTTGTTGGTTTATGTGGTTGTTACTTCGGTCGGAGTTCTCGAGACTATTACCACCTATGTTGGTGTTGTTTGCGTTGAGTTATGCTAAAGCAGCGGTTACGGCAGCTGTTACAGTAGCTTTGAATGTAGCAGAGTCCGTCTGCAGGATTGGTGTCTCACAGGTATGCTTGTTATTTCTTTGGGATGACATTTTTTGCTGCATGATGACAAGCAAGATCGTAAGTAACAATGGTCATTTCTGGTTGTACTCTATAAATTTCACGTTTTGTTGTATGATTCACAATGTTTCCACCTACATCCCTATGATGTATTTATGGTGGTAAGTAATCTTAGATTTTGCACGAATATTATGTCTTTCCATAGAGTACATAGATTCTTTTGGTTTCGAGATCCTTGAGTATCTAGCGGTTTCAGGGGGTTTGGTTGTGCATATAAGTAAATTCATGCAATAACATGAAATATAGAAAACACATAATTGTTTCATTAGTAAATACCATCTTAGTACAAGAAAGAGAATATAACGAATAGTAGGGGGTGGAGCTAATCCTAATTGTGGGTGGATGCATCTGGTGGTGGTGCTCAGATGCCAAACTATTATACCACATGGTCAGCTAATTCACTCATCTCACAAGTGATCTCTTTATTCCTCTACTCTTCTTGCACTGCTCAGGATTTAGCTGTTAAAAGTTGTTGCCTGAGGGTTGCAACCTCCTCCTACAAGGAACGCCTCCGGTTGGTGGAATCCTCTGGTGTTGCGGGACAGTCCTGTATCATCTATGAAGAGTGAGGCTCGTTGGGGACTTCCTCAATTTCCCTTACTTCATCCATCTCCTCATTGGATTTCTTGTACTTATAGTCTTTCTTCACAAACTCCTCAGGTCCTAACTTAGACGTGTCCTTTGAATCATACCAGGTTTTCCCTTGATAAACCCATTGGCCACCAGAGCATGATAGTAAAGGACACCCTGTTAGAACTCTTCCATGATGACTGCACGAGAAACGGAGGGGTAAGACGTGTGTAAGGGGAGTGTATGTAGATAGCATTTCAAATACTCATATAGTATTTTATTTGTTCATCTTTGAGTTTTTTAAAGCTTTTTGGATACAAGGTAAGTTTCTAAATTCGTTGCCAACCATTATCACTCGCAAACACATGTTGGTCGTATTTTGAATAAATCTAGTTGATCAGAATCTATTTATCCCCAATACGTCTACATAACTGTCCGGGTTTAACCACGATGTTCAATTTCCTCCAGAGACTTTTAGTGTTATTGTATTAGTGCACACCTAGGTATGTATTTAATTATTTTGTTTGGAGTAGTTTATTCCCATTGTATTTAAAGTTGCATATCTTGTATGATTAGATATTCCAGTTAACTATAAACAATACTCTGATACCAATTTGTCACACCCCCAAACCAGACGGCGGAAATGTCTGGGGGCTTGAGTGACTTCATTCTTGTAGTATCATCATAGTGTATATAATTGAAACAAAACATCATCATCATTACACATGTAATATTACAATTATCATTGTTTACATCAAGTATTGTATTTCAATATTACATGCCAAAATATTCAAAGTAAGGAGATAACAGAACATAATAAAATATCTAGGTATTCTTGTTGACCAACGTACTCAACTATTTCTTGAGAATACAAGTTAATATGAAAAACATCAACACATATAATGTTGGTGAGTTCATAAGCATGTTTGAGTAAAATGTTTTGTATTACGTTGTAAACACCAGAAAATACGATATTTTCTGAAAAACGGTTTGAAATGTTTGTGTCCGATCTCGTTTTAATGCATTTGTGTTAATGTTTGAAAATGTATAAAATGAAAGATCCCAGACAATCCAATATTGTTTGTTTATAAAACGTTGTGGTCTTACCACCCCAAGACTGAGTACCAATGCGTCTATGTTACCGTGTTACCAAACTGTAAATGTATCACGTGAGTTTTAGAATGGAGCTAATTCGTCTATGTGAGTCGTTATAGCCATACTTGATTATGACTGATCCGCCTGTCATGATGTTTTTCAGACGTCGACTTGTTTAAGGTAAGGTTTCTCACCCTAGATTGGCCTAGTCTAACTGTAGCGAACAACTCAAGTATGGGTTGTCACCTCCATATAGATCTATACACAAACTCCCGCTCTCCCTCCAGGAGACTCTGGTTATGACTACAGGCTATGGTTTTACACTCGATAGGAGCCAAACGAAGTGTCTCACAAGATCATTAACTAAATTTACGCGAATATGAAATTGCCTAGTTTATATTCTTTCCGTGTAGGTATTTAGTTTTCAAAGCCCAACGAGTATGTATGTGAATGTGTGAAGTCATCAAGCATATAGATGGACCACTAAGGTCCAATAAATATGTAAGATAATTCAGGCCCGATAAACATGTAAAAGGACGTAATTAATCCATTTGTTGTTATGTTGGTTGTTAAGTTTAGTTGTTTACCAAAATGACATAAAAGACCCACTTTTGTAAAAAGATATTTTTGGTCTGTAAAACCAAAAATTTACAATTAAGGCGCATTTTTAGTAAAAATGATACTTTAGATCCTTTAAAACCCAAAACTTTACATTTAAGGGCTTGATTCGAGTAAAATAACATTTATGTTGCTCAACTTTGTTTAAATTGACACCTAAGCCCATTAAGTCAAAAAATTTACAAATTTAGTCCAAAAACCATGGAAGCCTAATATGAGGCCCATTTGTGAAAGTTTATACTTTTAGCCCTTCTAAAATTATAAATACCATAAAGATCCATAGTTATTCAAGTAAATATTTTCAAAACCTTGAGTTATGCATAATAACTTCACTTTTTGGTTATTTTGCCATTTTTTGCCCTCTTATATGATTTTTCTTAGTTTAAACAACCTTGAAATGTTTTAAGCCTTTTCTTTGCATAATAAGTTGTATTAAATGTTATGTTCTACAAAACATCATCATATTTTAGTATATTTTTTAGTTTATGTAGCCTATAATACATAATCACAATATATATAACATGAAAAACAGACATAATCATGCATATGCACATAGATCTACACAAATAAAACTTGTATTCCCCCCCCCCCCTCTGCAAAATATAGTAAAAACTAAACATATGGGGTATGAACTCACATTGGTTGATGACTTTCGGTTTTTGATGAAGAATGAGAAGGAGGTTTCCGCCTAGCAAGCTCCTTTGGAGAGGTCTTGAAGGTGTGGGTGGTTCTACAGCCTTATATATGAAAATATGGTTGTAAGAACAAATATCTTGCTATAGAATTGAAATAAAACAATGACATTTAACCAAGACTTGCCTAGTTTATGAAGCTTTGAAAGAAACTCCTTGAAGAACAAGCACCCACACGATTTTAAGAGCAAGAAAGTAATGGAGTTTCTTGAGAGATTTTGAGAGAATTTGGTGTTTGAATAGTGGGTGAAGTGAGGATGGTGGTGGGGGGCTCTTATGGTCGTGGGTTATGAAGAGAAGAGAGATAGATAAGGAAGTAGTTAATACATGGGGGATTAGAGTGTAAGAGTTTTGATATATGTGATGTAATTAGCATAGATATCCAATATGCAAAAATGAGGTGTCAACCCTTAATCCTTATTATCTTTTCTTTTTCTTTTTTTCTTTTTTATTGTACCAAAACTGAGAATGGAGTGAGGGAAAAGAGAAGAGAGATGTTTGGGGTTGAATTTAAAAAATATCAAGATTTTTAGCCCAATAAGAAAGCTTGCAGCCCATTGGTCCCATACACAAGTATTTGGCGTTAGTGGTATAAACATTGGGTTTTCGACCCAATGATGTTCAAGAGAATATTTTACTGCCCATTAAGGCCCATGGAGTGTTTTGTGGACCAAAAAGAAATTACTCAGTGAATTTGAGTCCAATTAGGGCCCAAATGAGGTATCTTAACTCAAATTAATCAAGTTGCGGGTGTACTGGCCCATTAGGCCTAAAAGATGTTTGAATTGAGAAATTCGGGTTACAACCCAAAGTGGAGTGAACATAGTGCTTTGAACTTGTTTTAAGGCATCACGAGTGAGTTTTGATTTGAATATTTGTTTTTTAATTAAATATCATGCATAGCATCGATCTTAAGGTTACAAGATACATCAAGAGGTGATTATACATAGACCTAATTTCCTGGCCCAAAATGCTAGTTGTGACAGTCGTCAATAACCTTTGTCTAACCTGATGGATCTGCTCTATCATCTTGAGCACTATCTCAGTGCCCCCATAACTCTCTACCCTACCTCTCCCCAACAGATGGGAGTCTGACACCTCCTCCCATATAAGAGCTCAAAGGGAGGCATACCAATACTGGAATGATGGCTGTTGTTATATGAAAACTCAGCCAAGGGAAAATAAGTGTCTCAACTCCCACCGAAGTCAATAACACATGCACATAACATGTCCTCGGGCGTCTGAATCGTCCGCTCGCTCTGCCTGTCGGCATGTGGGTGATATATAGTACTGAAGTGCAAGCGGGTACCCAACTCCTCATGAAATTTCTTCCAGAACTTGGAAGTAAAGCGCACATCTCTATCTGACACTATCGATGTAGGCACTCCATGTCGTGCTACCACCTCTCACACGTAGATGTCAACCAATTTCTCTGCAAAAGAGTTCTCACTGATTGCCAGGAAGTGACCACTCTTCGTCAACCGGTACACAATCACCCATATCGCATGAACACCTCATCCGGTCCTTGGTAATTTGGTGATAAATCCATGGAAATCTGTTTCCACTTTCACTGGGAAATCTCTAGAAGCTGCAATGGGCGATTTGTACGTTGGTGCTCCGCCTTACTCTGACGACAGGTCAAGCATCTCTCCACTACCCATGCCACATATATCTTCATGCAGGGCCACCAGTAATCCCTCTTCAAATCCAAATACATCTTGGTGGCCCTCGGATGGATCGAGAATCTCGACCGATGGGCTTCCTCCATAAAAATACGTCTGGCTCCTCCTGTATAAGGCACTCAAATCTACCCATGGAAAGTCATAAGCCACCGAATATTCGTCCCAAACTTGAAAATATGCCCGATCACCGGCTCTTTCTTACAGCTCTCTAGTCTCACTGTTACCACCTGGGCCTCTTGGATGGTATCTAAGATTGGAGTCATCACCATCATCTTCATGCATATGTCTCAGATCGGAACCCTCACTGCTCTACGACTCAGGGCATCGGCTACCACATCAGCCTTGCCTGGGTGATACAAGATCTTATAGTCATAGTCTTTCACAAAATCAAACCATATTCTCTGTATCATATTCAGGTTGGGCTGATCTATAAGGTACTTCAGGCTCTTATGGTCCGTATATATGGTACACCGGACACCATAGATGTCACACCCCAAACCAGAACGGCGGAAACGTTCGGGGGCGGAGGACGTCATATTCAGTATCATAACAGTTCATAGAAAGGAAAGTACACACCACCATATATATTAAAGTTTCCAAGATGTTTACATAATTGTATTCATTACATGTTCAAAAGATAAATACATAAACATCATTCTAAAGAAGTAATTAACGCCAGCGCGTTAATTCCAAAAGTTGATTCCCAAACCTGCTTAGCGGTTCCTTGAGAATACAAGTTATTTCAAAGAAAAAGTGTCAACAATTAAGTTGGTGAGTTCATAAGTAGTTTAGAAAAATTGGATGCCATTCCAAAATGGGTGTATATTTTCCAGAAAACGCAGCATTTCAAATGTAAAGAGTTGTGATTTGATTTGTTGAAAGTGAATGTATTAAATCTAGAAAATCCCATATTTTCCCTAATGGTTGAGATACGAGTTGTTGTGTTTCCCAAGAAAAATCCTTATTTTCTTATAAAAGTATGAAATGCATATGAATGTTCATGTTATAAGTTGTAAATAATTGCACCAGGAAAATCCCTTATTTTCCTAACATAAATGGCAGTTTCTAAGACCAAAACTTTGCAAGAAACCGACATTCAAAAGTTGTGTCATAGTTTTATATAATAAAGCTATACGAAGATCGCATTTGTTAGATGAAGAATAGCTTTAATAGCTACTCGTTCATAAAAGCATAATACCATAATAATTGTATATCCGATGAGTTTTATAACCATACTAAACATAATATGCCTGTAACGACGTTCTTCGGGCGTCGCAGCGTTATGACAACTGTCACCCCAAAAGACGGACTATAGCTAACAGTCAGGGCGCGGGATCATGACTTCCCGTATAGATCTATACACATTTGACACGTTCTCCGAACGGGAGACTCTGGTTATAGACAGGACTTGCAGCATTACTTTCTAATAAAGAAAAGTAACGTTTGAAGATATACACGTCTCATGGATTCTCAACTAAGTCGGTATTAAAGTGATAGTTTTGTATGCAAAGTTTATCCTTTTTCACAATGTTTGACAAAGAAAAATCATAAGTTTTTAGAATGTATAAAAAGACTTAACAATGAAAGGTACTTTGAAATCATTATATACTTTGTATAATGTCTAATGCACACAAAGTATGACAAGAGTTTTCCATAATAGAAATAAGTTCCAAGTGATTTATTCGATAAAACAAGTGAAGTAAAACTTTATAAAATACACGATAATAACCGTATGTTTACTTGTATCCCCCCCCTAAAAGAGTATAAAAGCATTTAAATGTATTTAAAGTGTGTTTGAAAGGGGTATGAACTCACTTGAAAGTTTGAAGATAGCAAGATGGAAAACCAGGTAGAGTTTCGTCTCGGGAAATGGATTTTCCTCGGAAATCTCGGGATTCCTCGGGAGTAAAATCGACCTTCGGGACTTGCACAAAATGACCAGGGCTTCGGGGTAGTGCGAGCACGGAAAACGAGGTAAAACGCAAGCAAAAGGAGAGAGAATGGGCCATTTTCCTGGGAACCCTCGCATGCTATTTATAGGGGGGCCTGAGAGGCCTCGTACGCGGGGCATACGCTCGTACGCAGTGCGTACACGTATGTCATGCGTGACCGAAGCCTCGACTGCCTCGGCCTCGGATGGGACGGCTCAGGCTGTCGGGTCGGATGGGACGGCGGGTAGGACGGGCGGGTCGGGTGCCTCGCATAGGGCGACGTGGACGGTTTGAGGCCAAGTTCCTCGGGTACATGGGGCGTACAGGGGTACGCAGCGCGTACCTCGGATGAGGACGCTGACTCCTCTTCGGATAATACCGAAGTTTTAATAAAAATTATATATAAATTATTTATCAAACTTCGAAAATTCATATCTCCTTCATACGAACTCCGTTTTTGACGTTCTTTATATCCTCGCGAAGGTGAGACTACGATCTACAACTTTCATTTAGATTCCGTTGGCAAATTCCAGAATTATTTTTATTATTTATTTATTAAAATGACGTGATTAAGGAATTTCTTTAAAAATTCATAACTTATTCATACGATGTCCGATTTGAGCGTTCTTTTTTATGCATGTTTGTAGTTTAACGATATCTACGACTTTCATTTAGACACCTAAGGTCGGAAAGTGTTTTATTGAAACTTTGCGTTTTTACGCAACTTCGTATTGCCGGTTTTTGTCGGAAAACTTAGAATGATCATAATTTCTTCGTTATAACTCGGATTTTTGTGTTATTTATATGTTTGGAAAGCTTAAGACGATAACTACCACATAGTGTACTCCAAATAGAGTTTTTGAATACTTCATTTTTCGATGATATTCTAATTCTTTTCTCAAAGAGGTTACAAGACTCGATTTTTACTGACTTGAAATAACGGGTTGTTACATCATCCCCCCGTTAGAGGGAATTTCGTCCCGAAATTTTAATACAAAAGAAGAGTCTTATGGGCTGGGGAAGAGATGTGGATACTTCTGTTGCATTTGATCTTCTCGTTCCCACGTGAACTCAGGTCCCCTCTTAGCATTCCATCGGACCTTTACTATTGGAATGCGACTCTGTTTAGTTCGTTTAACTTCCCTATCCATGATCTCGATGGGTTCTTCCACAAAGTTAAGATTTTCATTTAGTTCGATCTCATCGAGTGGAATTACAAGTGTTTCGTCGGACAAACACTTCTTCAGGTTTGATACGTGGAATACTGGATGTTCTTTGTTAAGCTCTATTGGAAGTCGGAGTTTGTATTCTACTGGACCAACCCTTGAAATGATTTCGAAGGGTCCAATGTACCTAGGATTTAGTTTCCCATGCTTTCCAAAGCGTATCATTCCCTTCCAAGGTGAGACCTTCAGTAGTACCCGATCGCCAATCTGAAATTCCAAGGGTTTACGTCTTTTGTCGGCATAGCTCTTTTGCCTATCCCTCGAGGATTTCAGTCGTTCTCGTATTTGCACGATCTTTTCAGTAGTTTCTCTGATGATCTCTGGACCAGTGAGGGTGCTATCAGGGACTAGACCTTTTGCTAGTTGTGTGTCGCCCACTTCCGTCCAGCACAGAGGTGATTTGCACTTACGGCCGTAAAGGGCTTCAAATGGAGTAGTATTGATACTAGTATGATAACTATTGTTATAAGAGAACTCAACCAAGGGTAAGTGAACATCCCATGCTTTACCAAAGTCGATTACACATGCTCGCAACATGTCTTCCAAGGTTTGGATCGTTCTTTCGCTCTGTCCGTCAGTTTGGGGGTGATAGGCTGTACTCATGTCCAATCTTGTTCCCATGGATTTTTGCAATGATTGCCAGAATCTAAACGTGAATCTGCTGTCTCTATCCGAGATGATAGACATTGGCACTCCATGGAGTCGTACGATCTCTCGGATGTAGATTCTCGATAGCTTTTCCATTTTATCAGTTTCCTTGATCGGTAGGAAATGAGCGGACTTGGTTAATCTATCGACGATTACCCAAATAGTATCTTGGCCACCCTGAGTTTTCGGCAGTTTCGTTATGAAGTCCATGGAAATCTACTCCCATTTCCACTCAGGAATTTCAGGTTGTTGGAGTAGTCCTGAGGGTTTCTGGTGTTCTATTTTGATCTTGGCGCAAGTCAAACACTTGCTCACATATGTAGCGATCTCTACTTTCATGTTTGGCCACCAGTAGAGTTGTTTGAGATCTTGATACATCTTGTCTGACCCGGGGTGTACGGAGTATGGAGTCTTGTGTGCCTCGCTCATAACTACCTCTCTAAGTCCACCAAACTTGGGCGTCCATATTCGGTTCATGAGGTAGCGTGCTTCGTCACTCTTGATTTCTAAATTCTTGTCGATTCCCCTAAGGGTCTCACCTGTCACGTTTTCGGGTTTTAGGGCCTCTATTTGAGCTTCCTTGACTTGTGTCGACAGGTGCGAATGGATTGACATGGCTAATGACTTCACTCTTCGGCCAGATTACTCCTTACGACTAAGGGCATCTGCCACGACGTTAGCCTTTCCTGGATGATAGCGAATCTCACATTCGTAGTCATTGAGCAATTCGACCCAACGTCGCTGTCTCATGTTCAACTCCTTCTGGTCGAAGATGTGTTGTAGGCTCTTGTGGTCTGTAAAGATAGTGCATTTGGTACCATATAGGTAGTGTCTCCAGATTTTAAGAGCGAAGACCACCGCCCCAAGTTCTAAATCATGAGTGGTGTAATTGACCTCATGCGTTTTCAGTTGTCGTGAGGCATATGCAATAACCTTTCCCCTCTGCATTAGTACACAACCCAGCCCTTGCTTCGAAGCGTCGCAATACACCACAAAATCTTCGGTCCCTTCTGGGAGAGAAAGGATGGGCGCGCTGCAAAGGGCCTGTTTCAAAGTCTGAAATGCAGCATCTTGCTTTTCTCCCCAATTGTAGGTCACACCTTTCTGTGTTAAGGCGGTAAGAGGCTTTGCGATGCTGGAGAAATTCTGGGTGAACCTTCGGTAATAACCAGCAAGACCTAGAAATTGGCGAATTTCTGTTGGTGTAGTTGGCGCAGACCAGATTTTGATAGCCTTGATTTTTGATGGATCCATGTGGATTCCTTCCTTGCTGACCACGTGACCGAGGAAGTCCACCTTTCTAATCCAAAATTCACATTTTGAGAATTTTGCATAGGGTCTCTCAGTCCGTAACGTCTCTAAAACTTGCCTCAGATGTTGACCATGCTCTTCTTTATTCTTTGAATAAATGAGTATGTCGTCTATGAATACTATCACGAATTTATCCAAGAATGGGCGACATACTCGATTCATTAGGTCCATGAATACGGCTGGGGCATTGGTTAGTCTGAACGGCATCACTACGAACTCGTAATGTCTGTATCGTGTTCGGAAGGCCATCTTGGGAATATCACTCTCTAGGACTCGCAGCTGGTCATATCCCGACCTCATATCGATCTTGGAGAAGTAGTTGGCTCCTTGGAGTTGGTCGAATAAGTCATCGATTCGGGGTAGGGGGTATCGGTTCTTGATGGTAAGTTTGTTGAGTTCTCGGTAGTCAATGCACATTCTGAATGATCCATCCTTCTTTTTCACGAACAGTACGGGTGCTCCCCATGGCGAGAAGCTCGGCCTAATGAATCCTTTTCCAAGTAGTTCATTCAGTTGGCTGGATAGCTCTTGGATCTCTGTCGGGGCTAATCGATAGGGTGCTTTGGCTACTGGGGTAGCTCCGGGAACCAGATCGATTCGGAACTCAACTTGTCTCGCGGGTGGTATTCCCTGAAGGTCCTCGGGAAAAACGTCGGGAAAATCACGTACGTCGGGCACACTCTTGATGTCTTGGACTTCGCGTTTCACATCTACAACATGTGCCAAGAACGCGTGACACTCCTTGCGTAGGCATTTCCGAGCTTGGATACTTGAGATGATACGAAGAGTGGTACTTGGTTTGTCGCCCAAGACAATGAAAGTTTCACCGGTTGGCAGATTAAGGCGAACGGCCTTATCGTAACATAGAATGTCCGCATGATGAGAACTCAGCCAATCCATGCCAATGATGACATCGAAACTGGCATGAGGTTGATTGAAAAGGAATTATCGTTTAAAGTTAGGGTGCAGTTTAAGTATATCTCCTTAGTGCCTTCGGTTTTCCCGTTGGCCATTTCTACTATGAATGGTTCACTTAATGATTGTGGTATTGATTTTAGCAGGCCTTTAAAGTCGTGACTCACAAAACTCCTTTCCGCTCCACTATCAAACAAAATGCATGCATACGAGTTATCGAGAAGAAACGTACCCGTAACAACAGTAGGGTCCGCAATGGCTTCATCTTGTCCCATTGCGAAAACTCGGCCCCTTCCGCCGGTATTCCGGTTGTTTGCCTTTGGGCAGTCCCTGCGGTAGTGCCCCGTATCTCTGCACTCAAAGCAGGCGCGGCTTACCCCGGTATTAGTAGTGGGGACGGATGGTTGGGTTGGCCCTTTGCAATAGCGGGCTGTATGTCCCTTCTTATTACACTTGGTGCATTGAAGATCATGGCAAGGACCATGGTGGTGGAAGCTGCATCGGTTGCACTTAGGAAGTTTCCCATTATATGAGCTTGTGGGGGCAGGGTTCACAGGTACAGTTCTAGCGTGGGTCGCTATTACTTGTTGTTTCTTGGGGTTTTCCTGGCCTACTCTGGCCCTGAGCCTCCCTAGGTGGATTTGCGGTTGCTGAAATGATACTGGGTTTTACTCCGTGGTCGATGAGTCGCTGAGCTAGGCGTTTAGCGCTGTTGTAGGTAACAGGGCCGGAAGCTAGGACATGCCCTTGAATCTGGGGTGACAACCCCCAAATGTACCTTTCAACCTTCTTTGATTCTGGGTTGACCATGGTAGGGCACAGTGCAGCGAGGTCGTTGAACCTAGCTGTGTAGGTGACTAGGTCAGACCCAGTCATTTTCAGATTCCAGAGCTCCTGCTCCAGCTTTTGCACTTCGCCCCTTGGGCAGTATTCTTCCAGTAGTAGAACCTTTAGATCGTCTCAAGTCATGGCGTTGGCGATAGTGAGCGTCACTGAATTCACATGGCTTTTCCACCAAGTGAGGGCTCGATCTACGAAAGTGCAAGCAGCGAACTTGACTTTGCTTGCTTCTAGGCATGAGCAGATCTCGAAGACCGTTTCGGTCTTCTCGAACCATTGCATTAGTGCAATGACTCCCCCAGTTCCATTAAAAGTTTTTGGCTTAGCGTTAGAGAACTCCTTGTAAGTACATTCTCTTCCTTGGCCATGACCAGTGCCATGATTTGGATGATTCGTGCTGCTTCCCGCCCCTCCATTTCTGTGAGAGTTTATTTGCGAGAGGGCTGTAGTTACTGCTGCTGTGATAGCAGCCTGGACCATGGCTGGATCATAAGCTGGTGGTGGAGGTGGTGGTGGTACCGTGCCCGGCCTGGGCCTTAGGTTTGGACGAGGAGGCATCGTGCTGCCAAAAGAAAAAAAATATGGAAAAATTTATAAGTTTTGGCAGTTCAGAGTTGAATGATATTGAGTTAACTTCTAATAGTTCTAAGAAGTTGGGTTTGACTGACACAATGTTTTGAGCTTGAAAGTAAAGTTTGAATAGATGTACCAATGAATCGAACGAATTGCGCATGATTAACAACAACAATAAAAGGGGTATACCCTTATATATATTAAACATATAGTTGTGTTACAGCGGGGTCTAGACAAAAGTTCTTGGCCTTTCCAAAGGCCTCCGATTACAGAACAATTTAAAGACAATAATACTTTTATCCGAAGTCCTAATTTATAACAAAATTTTGAGAGTCGGGCAAGTACTACTTGCGGCGCGCTTTGCGTTTGGAGCTCGACTCCTTGTCGGACTGCTTCGACTCCATGAGGCGTCTATCAAACGCAACTTGTTGTTCTCTTAATTCTACGAAGGCCACATTTTCTTGTGCTTGAAATGCTTCGGCGCGAATGTGGATGTCGTTCTGCAACGACTCTAGGCGGTTGATATCGTTCGTGTGGATTTGTACTTCCACATTGACCTCTCAGATTCGGTTGGCTTGCACTCCAGATTGATAGCACTGGTTGGCGAGTTTGCCAACCATGACCGGAAGTGCTCGGTCGGCTGATCCCCCGCCTCTCACATCATAGAAGTCTCGGCACATGCCGTAGGGAGGGCGTAAGCTTTGTTGTTGGCTCCAATGATGGAGGTGACTTCCTAACACTGGAGTAGGTCCTTGGAAATTCCTCACATGGACGGGAGATTGTGGGATTGGTGGATTTATAATTTCTGGCTCCGAATCCGTGCCAGAGTCATCCCCTCCCTCCAACTCTATAGGCATTTCGTCTTCTTCAGGATCTTCTTCGATCCACCCTCCATTACCTTGGTTGGGGTAGTAGGGGTCATTGGGGTGATGGAATCCCGCCATTTAGACTGTACGAGAATAGAGTTAAAAGCTTACTATAAGCTAGAGCACATGAAACTTACCCTTAAGTTTAATGGTTGACGGCACTCGAATACTCCCTCAGTATTCTTTAGCGATATGCTTTTGGTAAGTTTAAAATTTGTTGTCCATTGCAGACACTCCTTGGCATACGTTAGTCGGCTCTTGGACAAATATAGTTGATTAGGCTATATTCTTCCCAGTTCCGATTACATTTCCCAAGGCGTACCTGTACTGCACAACTTATTTATAATACTTCTAAAGTTATTTACTATGAAAATGTTATTAGTATAAATGAGTGCATGCTTACCTTAAAACTAATTAGGTTTACTTTCAAAAGTATGAATTTTTCTCAGAGTGTTTTTTCCCAGTTGAGTTTATAGTTGTATATCAAAAAGGAATGGTTTTGATATACTTAATTCCCTATAAACAAAGCTCTGATACCAATTTGTCACACCCCCAAACCAGAACGGCGGAAACGTTCGGGGGCGGAGGACGTCATATTCAGTATCATAACAGTTCATAGAAAGGAAAGTACACACCACCATATATATTAAAGTTTCCAAGATGTTTACATAATTGTATTCATTACATGTTCAAAAGATAAATACATAGACATCATTCGAAAGAAGTAATTAACGCCAGCGTGTTAATCCCAAAAGTTGATTCCCAAACCTGCTTAGCGGTTCCCTGAGAATACAAGTTATTTCAAAGAAAAAGTGTCAACAATTAAGTTGGTGAGTTCATAAGTAGTTTAGAAAAATTGGATGCCATTCCAAAATGGGTGTATATTTTCCAGAAAACGCAGCATTTCAAATGTAAAGAGTTGTGATTTGTTTTGTTGAAAGTGAATGTATTAAATCCAGAAAATCCCATATTTTCCCTAATGGTTGAGATACGAGTTGTTGTGTTTCCCAAGAAAAACCCTTATTTTCTTATAAAAGTATGAAATGCATATGAATGTTCGTGTTATAAGTTGTAAATAATTGCACCAGGAAAATCCCTTATTTTCCTAACATAAATGGCAGTCTCTAAGACCAAAACTTTGCAAGAAACCGACGTTCAAAAGTTGTGTCATAGTTTTATATAATAAAGCTATACGAAGATCGCATTTGTTAGATGAAGAATAGCTTTAATAGCTACTCGTTCATAAAAGCATAATACCTTAATAATTGTATATCCGATGAGTTTTATAACCATACTAAACATAATATGCCTGTAACGACGTTCTTTGGGCGTCGCAGCGTTATGACAACTGTCACCCCAAAAGATGGACTATAGCTAACAGTCAGGGCGCGGGATCATGACTTCCCGTATAGATCTATACACATTTGACACGTTCTCCGAACGGGAGACTCTGGTTATAGACAGGACTTGCAGCATTACTTTCTAATAAAGAAAAGTAACGTTTGAAGATATACACGTCTCATGGATTCTCAACTAAGTCGGTATTAAAGTGATAGTTTTGTATGCAAAGTTTATCCTTTTTCACAATGTTTGACAAAGCAAAATCATAAGTTTTTAGAATGTATAAAAATACTTAACAATGAAAGGTACTTTGAAATCATTATATACTTTGTATAATGTCTAATGCACACAAAGTATGACAAGAGTTTTCCATAATAGAAATAAGTTCCAAGTGATTTATTCGATAAAACAAGTGAAGTAAAACTTTATAAAATACACGATAATAACCATATGTTTACTTGTATCCCCCCCCCCCCTAAAAGAGTATAAAAGCATTTAAATGTATTTAAAGTGTGTTTGAAAGGGGTATGAACTCACTTGAAAGTTTGAAGATAGCAAGATGGAAAACCAGGCAGAGTTTCGTCTCGGGAAATGGATTTTCCTCGGAAATCTCGGGATTCCTCGGGAGTAAAATCGACCTTCGGGACTTGCACAAAATTACCAGGGCTTCGGGGTAGTGCGAGCACGGAAAACGAGGTAAAACGCAAGCAAAAGGAGAGAGAATGGGCCATTTTCCCGGGAACCCTCGCATGCTATTTATAGGGGGGCCTGAGAGGCCTCGTACGCTGGGCGTACGCTCGTACGCAGCGTGTACGCGTACGTCATGCGTGACCGAAGCCTCGACTGCCTCGGCCTCGGATGGGACGGCTCAGACTGTCGGGTCGGATGGGACGGCGGGTCAGACGGGCGAGTCGGGTGCCTCGCATAGGGCGACGTGGACGGTTTGAGGCCAAGTTCCTCGGGTACGCGGGGCGTACAGGGGTACGCAGCGCGTACCTCGGATGAGGACGCTGACTCCTCTTCGGATAATACCGAAGTTTTAATAAAAATTATATATAAATTATTTATCAAACTTCGAAAATTCATATCTCCTTCATACGAACTCCGTTTTTGACGTTCTTTATATCCTCGCGAAGGTGAGACTACGATCTACAACTTTCATTTAGATTCCGTTGGAAAATTCCGGAATTTTTTTATTATTTATTTATTAAAATGACGTGATTAAGGAATTTCTTTAAAAATTCATAACTTATTCATACGATGTCCGATTTGAGCGTTCTTTTTATGAATGTTTGTAGTTTAATGATATCTACGACTTTCATTTAGACACCTAAGGTCGGAAAGTGTTTTATTGAAACTTTGCGTTTTTACGCAACTTCGTATTGCCGGTTTTTGTCGGAAAACTTAGAATGATCATAACTTCTTCGTTATAACTCGGATTTTTGTGTTATTTATATGTTTGGAAACCTTAAGACGATAACTACCACATAGTGTACTCCAAATAGAGTTTTTGAATACTTCATTTTTCGATGATATTCTAATTCTTTTCTCAAAGAGGTTACAGGACTCGATTTTTACTGACTTGAAATAATGGGTTGTTACAATAGAGATAGTGGGGCTAGATATTAACGAGGAACAACACCGCTGCCAACTTTAAATCATGGGTTGGATACCTCGTCTCGTGAGGCTTCAACTGCCTTGATGCATATGCTATCACATGCCCCCTCTGCATCAACACCGCACCCATCCCTGATATAGACGCATCATAGTAATTTACAAAGTCCTCCACCCTTTTGGGAAGGGCAAACACTGGAGCTTCGCACAATCTCTGGCGAAAAGTCTCGAATGAGACCTGCTGCTCAGTCCCCTAGGAAAAAGTAACACCCTTCCTGGTTAATTTGGTAAGAGGAACATCAATCTTGGAGAAATCTATGATAAATTTCTGGTAGTAGCCTGCCAAGCCAAGAAAATTCCTGATCTTGGATGGGGACCTCGGCAACTCCTATCACATAACTGCCTTAATCATAGCTGGGTCAACCGAAATCCCATTCTGATTAACGAGGTGCCCTAGGAACTGTACCTCTCATAACCATAAATCATACTTGGAGAATTTAGCATAAAGTCTCTCAATCCTCAATACTCCAAGAATCTCCCGAAGTTTCTCTTTGTGCTTCTCTTTGGACCTCGAGTATACTAAAATGTCGTCGATAAACACGATCACCGATCGATCCATCATGGGCCTGCACACCTGGTTCATGAGATCCATGAACACTATCGGTGTGTTGGTGAGTCCGAAAGGCATCACCACAAACTCGTACTGCCCGTAAGGAGTCCTAAAGTTAGTCTTCTAGATATCCTCCTTGCAAACTCTAATCTAATGATACCCAGATCTCAAACAAATCTTCGATCATTGGTAATAGATAATGGTTCTTGACTGTCAGCTTGTTCAACACCTAGTAATCAATACACAATCGGTATGAACCATCCTTCTTCTTAACAAAAAGGATCGGCGCTCCCCACAGTAAGCTACTCGGTCTAATAAAACCCTTTCCCAGCAGCTCCTAGAGCTGCTAGGATAACTCCTGCATCTCGGATGGGGAAAGGCGATAAGATGCCTTTGCAATAGGCGCCGCACCCGGAACAAAATAGATTCGAAACTCGACCTGCCTCTCGGGAGGTATACCTGGTAACTCCTCGAGGAAAACATCCAGGAACTCACACAAAACCGGTACATCGGAAATAGATATCGGCCTATTAGTGACAACTCTTGTATTTGTTTGGTATTATGTCTTGCGTCATGGGCCAGTCTTTTGTAAATCCGGTTTGGGCGTGTCCAGCCGTGATTAGGTTATGTAGTATTATATATAGTACATGCATGTATGCCATAAAACATACGATAGTTATTTATTATCTTTGCTACTTTGTAACCCAAAACATCTCTACAGTCGAAGTTCTTAATCGAGCTCTTCTGAGGTGTTCAAGTTAATCATTCGACATCTGTTCAACCATTCTTGTGTTCATTAATTCTTTGTCTTTATTTTTCTACTTGATTCTAACGATCATTAAGGATTTAACATTCCAACAATTGGTATCAGAGCAGGAGACTGTGTTATTCATACGCATTCCTTCTGTGTGAAGAATTCATTAGGTTTTCCGCTTTTATCAAATATATAAAGGTTGTCTTCTACATGTCGACGATAACTCTAGTGTTTGATATAACCCTAATCTCAAGTTTACAGGTCTGATTCTAGTAGATCCAGAGCATAAGATCATCATGTCGCACGAAGACTCTCAAAGCAATCCCATCAACATCTCGAACAACATTGGATCATCCACAAGAGTTCCCATTCTTTACACTCAAGACTATGAAGTATGGGCACATCACTTAGAATATTTCGTGGTTAGATCTGAAGACAATGGTTATATTATCAGGGAGACTATTACAATCGGTCCGTTTGTTCATGCTAGAACGAGTAGGACAGTGAAGACTCAAAAGGAGTACAATCAGCTTTTAATTGATGTAGAGAAGATTCCACAAAATGAAAAAGAAAAGCAACAGTGAAATCTTAAAGCCTTGAGGATGATCCAATTTTCCCTACAAGCCAATACCTTCCCTCTGGTGAGTTCATGCACTATCGCGAAGGAAATATGGGATAGGCTGAAAGAATTGTATTCGACTGATGAAGATCTGGAGCACTCGATACAAACCTATTTACTCTCTGAGTTTGGTGCTTTTGCCCAAAAACCTGAGGAGACTCTTCTTCAGACATTTGATCGCTACAATCATCTGCTCATCAAGATGATGAAGCGTGGTATTGAAAGAAAGGTGATTAAGCAGAAAGTCACGTTTATGAATAGCCTAAGACATGAGTGGATGGCAGTGGTCTCAACTGTAAAGGCTCATGAACAATTCAAATCTTACTCGCTGGCAAAACTGATGGGAATTTTAAAATCCCATGAAAGCACAGTAACAACAGAAGCAAAAGTGGTATCTGGCATGGGCTCATTAACCCTTATCTCAAAAGGGAAGAATGCGACTGAAGAAGAAGATGACTCAGATTTGTCTGAGTGTGACCTGACAGGTGAAGAATATGCCATGATGGTATCCAACCCTACGAACTTTGCAAGAAGGAAATTTCCTACCAATAAAAACCGAAACTAGCAAGGGAGTTACAGCTCCGAGAAGGTGAAAGAAGAATCGAAGAACGTCTCTCAAAAGGATGATGATAAGAAAGAAAGCAAGCTAGTAGGAGATTCTAGATATGACTGCAATGATTGTCACGGCAAGAATCACTTTGCCAAAGATTGCTTGTTACGAAAGATGGCAGAGCAAAGGGATGGTGAAGATGATGATGCTTATCATGAACGAAAGCTGGAAGAGCTAAAGAAAAGGAAGGCAACTAACAATTTTATGAATGTGTTGATTGTGTAGGAGAATGTGGTCGATAATGGGTTTGGAGGTGTTGAAGCCTGGTCAATAGACTCTGAGGATGAAGAAGTGAGGAAGCCTACGCATGGCAGAGCATATGTGGCAAGAGAGGAAGTTAACGGTTCAGCTGGGAAGTGCTTGATGGTGACTGCAGGTGTACAAAGAGAAGACAAGCGTAAGGAGCCGAACTTGAAGGAGGACAAGTGTTTTGCAGCAAAGACCATGAGTGAAAAGATTAACGATTGCGATCATTTGATCAAAAAGGTACAATCCATCCTCGAATCTCTTAAAGTTCCCATCACAAATTACGAAGAAGAATTAAAAGAACTTAAATTCAAATTCGCTAATCTCAGTAGTAGTCTCATGCAAACTCGCTTAACGAACTCTAACCTAACTGACCAACTCAGCAGTGAGTCATCGAAGAGTGAGGAGAGACGCATGTGGATTGAGCTGAAGGAGACAGAGTTAACAAGGGCTAGGGTTGAGAATATCTATTTATAGAGAGACAATTTGAATTTTTTAAAACAAAGAAACATTTTTTGCTTAATTGCTAAATGTTTATATACAAATATTACTCAATTGCATTTAGATTGTGAAATAGGGAAAAAGATTCATAAGATGATCTTACCCTTCCTTGAGTTTAAGGAGGATGAGGTCATTGTTGAATGTGAATCCATAATGTCCTCAGAAGAGACTTCTGTCAATTATAAAATCGGTCTGGAAAAAATTGAGTCTTTCATTGACTCAAAAGAACACAAATGCAATCTTAAAAGCCTCTTAGATGAAAATGATAATTTGAAAATTAAGACAGAGACCTTACAATCATTTGACTCCTCAAACTCAAAATTAATGACCAAACATAAAATGAATGTAGAAAATACGTCTTAATTTGATGAGGAGAGTGACATGAGTGAAATTTCGGTGGAAGATGAAGTTGATTGATCTGAGTTCTTGAAAAGAAAAAACGAGAAACCCATTATATATGAAAATTCAGTTGAATATGCACGTTTGTCAAGCGATAAGTCAAAGAAACTCAAAGACAAAGTGGTGGTTTACCAGAAGGTTCAAACCGTGCCAAATCAGGTTTATGCTGACACAGGGGTCACTGGAAACAAACAGCAGAACTAAAAATCATTGTTGTTCTATCAGAGCGAACCTCATGGAGGGTAAAGAGTAGTTATGTTGCCGAACCAATCAACAAGCCCTCAAGCTTTTATAAACCAAGTTCAAGTAGGACAAAAGAGATACCAGAAGAAACAAAGAACACACCCAATGTATCTTCCAACATAACTGAAGCTAAAAAGGAGATGCCAAAATCAAGCTTCAACATTCATAAATCTCAAAAGGAGTTGGCTGAACAGAAATGCCAGAGAAAACAAAGATACATGAAGAATCTGAATGAGAGAAAAAGTTTTTGGCAATCTCAAAACCCTAACCATGTTCCCTCGAAGAAAGAAGAAAATGTTGTAGAAAATGAAAAACCGGAGATCAAAAGAAAGAAAATTTTCAGTCCTAGCTCTTACTATTCCAGAGCTCAAAACCAAGCATCCATTCCTGAAGGACAGAACCAACCATCCAGTTTCAACAATAGCGTTCAGAACCGAACTTCATGGTTCAGTCCCAATACCAAGACTGAGAACCGAAGGTCAAGTTTTGGTTCTTCCCAACAGAAACCTTACTCAATAACCCTAGTTCAAGTGGGACAAAATAGATACTAGAAGAAAAAAAGAACACACCCAATGTATCTTCCAACGCAACTGAAGCTAAAAAGGAGATGCCAAAATCAAGCTTCAACATTCATAAATCTCAAAAGGAGTTGGCTAAACAGAAACGCTAGAGAAAACAAAGATACATGAAGAATCTGAATGAGAGAAAAAGGTTTTGGCAATCTTAAAACCCTAACCATGTTCCCTCGAAGAAAGAAGCAAATGTTGTAGAAAATGAAAAACTGGAGATCAAAAGAAAGAAAAATTTAAGTCCTAGCTCTTACTATTCCAGAACTCAAAACCAAGCATCCAGTCCCAAAGGACAGAACCGAACATCCAGTTTCAACAACAGCATTCAGAACCGAACTTCATGGTTCGGTTCCAACACCAAGACTGAGAACCGAAGGTCAAGTTTTGGTTCTTCCCAACAGAAACCTTACTCAATAAAGGATGTTAAAGAGAAAGGAAAACTTGATTCTAAAGCATACGTCAATAATAATAAAAAGGAAGCGAACCCTAGGGATCAAAGGAGGATTCCAACTGTCAAAACACCATGTAGTACATTACAATTTAAACAAGATAAAAATAAAATAAAAGTGTACACCATCAAAAGAACAGACGAAACGACACTCATAAAAAGAACCTATCCTGTCGATATATATGTTGTCGTTCCTTTTTCTGTGAAAAACTCACCATGGCCCAAGAGACTTTAGGTTCCTAAATCTGCTTAAATTTGCAGGTTATAAGTGACGAGCAGTTCGATGAAGAATGGTACATAGACAGTGACTGCTCACGTCACATGACAAGGAGAAAGGAAGAGCTAAGGGAGTTTCTGTCCCTTAAGGATGGTGGATGTGTGAAGTATGGCAACAAATCTTATGGAACAATCAAAGGATATGGAATGATAACCAACAGAAACTTCACAATTTGAAAAGTGGCATACGTGGAAGGATGGCAGCACAATCTCATTAGTGTATCTCAATTGGTTGTGGGTACGGGGCTGAAAGTCTCATTCGATGATGAAGGATCGGAAATTGTCAAATTGTTAAAGTTTGAATGAAAAGGAGAGATGTACCCCCTAACCTCAATCCAATTAAAGGAAAACCAACTATTTTCCTGATGTCTAAGGCAAATTCTGATGAAAGTTGGTTGTGGCACTGATGTCTCTCGCAACTAAACTTTAAAGATATCAATAAGTTGGTGCTTGGTGATCATGTTCAAGGTCTTCTGATTCTCAAGTTTGATAAGGAACACCTGTGTGCAGCATGTGAGATGGGTAAACAAAGCAGAAAGAGCCATCCATCATGTATGTATACCAAGAGCATTGAAGCACTAGAACTTCTACATATTCACTTATGTGGACCTTCAGATATTGAAAGCATCGGTGGAAGTAAGTTCATTCTTGTTATAGTAGATGATTTTTCACGTTTCACCTGGGTATTCTTTCTTAAACAGAAGTCAGAGGCGACTCCAAAGCTGAAAGTTTTCATCATGCAAGTCGAACTTCAACTATGAAAGGTGGTGAGGAACATTCGAAGTGATAATGGGCTAGAATTCAAGAATAAAGAGTTCAAAGACCTTCTGACAGAAAAGGGAATTTCTCACAACTTCTCAGCTACCTATACCCCACAAGATAATGGAATTGTTGAAAGACGAAACCGTTCCCTGTGTGAGGCAGCTCGGAAAATGCTGAGCTTTGCTTCACTTCCTCTATATTTCTGGGCAAATGCAGTTGCTACTGCATGTTATACTCAGAACCGGTCCCAACTTAACAAGTGATTCGCCATCACTCCGTCTCAAATTCTAAACAACCGGAAGCCCAATGTTAAGTTTTTCCATGTGTTCGGTTCTATATGCTTCATTTTTAACTCCAAAGAGAACTGAAACAAATTTGATGTCAAGACTGATGAAGGAATTTTTCTTGGCTATTCTGTAACAACCCGAAGTTGTCCGTCGCCAAAACCCGTTCTACCCGAAAAGTCGCCGTTATCAAATTCGTTCCGTTTTCACTTTGGGTCAAATTATTTAAACTTATATGTTTATTATAATTTAATGAGTGTCTAAACCACTCAGGAACTCACGTAATTAGCCCAAAAATAATTATTTCATAAGTTTTAGAAACGTCCCCGCCGGGTGACGGAAACTTAATCGGGTGCGAACAAAAGCCGCGTTTAACGTCGGTATCGGGAAGAATTCCACCGCGTCCAAGTTTTAGGACCTATATAAACGTGTTTTAGCATCCATTTGAAGCTTTTTCCTTCTCTCTCTATGGCATCTTTAACCTTCAAATTCGAGATTGAATCATGATTTAAGGCCTTGTATATGAGTTTACGGCCATGGAATGTGCTTAGGCCGTAAACTCATAATAAGTGGGTTTTTAAGCCCTAAAACCCCTCCTAAGCACTATTGGACTTTACATATGGCTTAATGGCTTATTGAAAAGGACTTATAACATTTGAAACATGAAATTTGGAACATTTGAAGGAGTTTACGGCCAAGGCACATGCTTGGGCCGTAAACTCATATATATGGGGTTTTCATGCCCTTAAACCCTTCCAAATCACTAATATGGCTTAGATATGAATTATAGAACATTGATATTAGCATTTGGACACTTGAAACATGATTTTTGGGGGACTTATATGAGTTTACGGCCAAGGCTTGTGCTTGGGCCGTAAACTCCATGAAACATGGTGCAAATCCATTTCTAAGGTGTTAGAAAGCCATCCAACACCACCAAAAGCCTTGGAATAAATCAAAGGACCAACCAAAAATAGTTTAAGGGCCTTAAACACATCAAAACCCTTTCATTTAAGAGTTTACGGCCATAACATGTGTTCCTTGGCCGTAAACTCCAAAAAGTGTGTCAAAATGTGTCCCAAATTCACTTCAAGGCTTTAAGGGAATTTTAGAAGCTCTTACATGCAAGTTTTTAACCTTAAAACATATGGATTTACTCTATAAGAGATTTTACGGCCATGAGAGGCGTCTCATTGGCCGTAAACTCCAAAAGCCACTTCAAAACATCAAACAAATGCATGTAAGGCTTTGATACAATTTTAGCAATCACATGTGATTAGTTTGGAATCCAAAAACACAACTTTTCATGGGTTTATAGGAGTTTATGGCCATGAGACCATGCTAGGCCGTAAACTCCCTAAAATGTATCATTTTGATGTTTTAAACTTATTCCAAACCCTTAAACCAAATCTAGAAACTGTCCCCTAAGTGTTTGAAGTCCAAATTGCACCATAAACCACCCATCATGAGTTTACGGCCGTAAACTCATGGGGAATGGGTGTTTTGGCCGTAAACACCATTTACAAGTGTACTCTTGAGGAGTAAACTCATTTCCTAAGTCCCTCGCATCATTACATGTCCTTAAACGCCACCCGGGTCCCTCCAAACACTCGTATCGGAGTGTTTTCGCGACTATAAACAATTGTCCCTATCCGACAATCAATCTAAGTCCTAATTAAATACAAATGTGTATCTTTACATCATAATTAGGAACCTCGTGTGTTTACAAGTCCCGGATCAACTCTTAGCATCCAAACCATCACATATCTCGTCCGGTGAGTTCATACCCCTACACTCTTTTCACTGTTTTCAATGTTTTCAGGGGGGAATACAAGCAAACTATAATTGTTTTCAAATCATAACATTGATATGTTTCAAATTATATCTGACAATCTTATAAACTCTTTTACTCCTTATGTATTATGCTGAGCATAAGGAATGATTTATCAATTACAACTAAATGGATTTTAGTTAAGGAAATAACAAAACTAATCAAATTATTATGGGAATAATTTGGGGTTCTTTACTATTCGTTTTATCATGTACTGATATCTATATAAGATTATTAGATAAACTATGTCTGATTCAGTTTATCTCCGTATCATTTGAATGTATTGTCAGATAATTTCATTGTATGTATCTATATTCACTGTATTACATTTCATAATCTTCTGTATGTCGATATCGTATGAGAACCCTGTGAATAGTTTAGTACTAGTTTATGAGATAGTCACTACCCTTTATGGATGATCAGTAAATCCTCCCCGGAAGTGTAACCAGAGTCTCCTGGAGGGAGAGCGCGGAATTTGTGAATAGATCTATTCGGGACTGAAAATCCCACACCTTAATTGCTAGCTACAGTTAGGCGAGAACGCCTGGGGTGACAAATTTCTGGATATCGTTTCAACATCTGACAAACATCAAGGAGGTCTCGTTGTCGTATTAGCATGGTTACCCGACTCACAACATGTATTAATATTAGTTTATTCACAGTTTGGGTTTTAGAATCTATATCTCTTTCGGGATAGTGATCCCATGGTATTATCAAACTATTTTGTATCTAGTCTGGGATAGTGATCCCATGGTTTTATACCTATAACTTGTACGGGATGTTTTTCCCCATGGTCTTTAACTATATCTTATACGGGATAGTGATCCCATGGTTTTGTATCTATATCTTATACGGGATAGTGATCCCATGGTTTTGTATCTGTAACTTCTACGGGATGTTTTTCCCCATGGTCTTTAACTATATCTATTACGGGATAGTAATCCCATGAATTCAATCTATATTAAGTACGAGATGATAATCCCATGGTCTAAATCTATATCTTGTCCGGGATAGTGATCCCATGGTTTTCAATCTATATTTCCATATATATCAAATTATCTCGTGTCTAGTCCGGGATGGTAGTCCCATGATCTTAAATTTGTACTTTCATATGTGTCAAACTATCTTATATCTCTTTCGGGATAGTGATCCCAAGATTTTCATCATATAGTTTTGTGTATTAAACTATACTTTGTGATATACAACTGATCTTACAATTAGGAAAATATGGGATTTTCCTGGGGTAAAATACATCACATAATCGAATTGGTCACAAATGATAACTAAACTAACTTTACATAAGAAAATATGGGATTTTCTTGGACAACAAATCTTTTCGGAAAAACTAAAGGAAACCGATACATTTTCATAAAACAAAACCGCTTATGAACTCACCAGCTTTATGCTGATTTTCAAACCGCTTGTATTCTCAGGTCCAAGTTAGACAGGTACCCTGAGATATCTTTTGGAGAAGACGGAGTGCTCAGAAGATTCGTATCAACTTTTGTTAATATGATGCATATGTACATCTTGTATAACCTTACTTTTGAAACAAATGTAAACTTTCATATATATGTAACGTAATGGTTGTTTACTGTGATTACTATGTACATTGGATTTGATACACAACGTGGTAGTCCACCCCGGAAATGTTTCCGCCTTTGATTTTCGGGGTGTGACATATTCACTAACTTCAAAGGCTTACAAGGTTTTAAATAAACACTCCAAACGGATTGAAGAAACCTACTACGTAAAGTTTGATGACAACTACATGAGGAAAAATCAGACAACCGAGAGTGTCATTAGGGACATATATCCAGAATCAGGTCAAGTGTCAATTCCAATTTCAAAACTTGTTTGAAGAATACATAAGGCTGTTCGACGAACCAGAGAAGGTTATCGACGAATTTGCAAAAGAAATTGAAAATGATCCTTCAAAACCAGCTGTAGATCAACCCTCAA
Source organism: Lactuca saligna (assembly GCF_052625555.1). Classification (NCBI taxonomy): domain Eukaryota; kingdom Viridiplantae; phylum Streptophyta; class Magnoliopsida; order Asterales; family Asteraceae; genus Lactuca; species Lactuca saligna. The sequence continues at coordinate 175,382,108 of NC_136423.1, forward strand.
TAGCTCCTCCAAACAAAAGCTCAATGTTCGAGGGGGAGGTTCCATCTGTCACCCACACAGCTGAACTGCCAATCGAGGGGGTAGTTTCCAACACTAACTCATGATGGTTCAATCGAGGGGGAGAACACTTCTCCAACTAAAAGAGAATGTCCTACTCCAACCGAGGGAGAAACTCCTGAACCTGACATGAGATATACTTCACCATTTGAGGGGGAGAATGCAAATACAAATGACGAAAACGATCAATCAGAATTTGAAGAAGAGATTAATGCAGAGTTTGATCCTGTTTATGACCCGAACTTCCCTCCTCTCACAAAACAGACTAAGGATCATCCTAAAAAACAGATAATTGGTGAATCATCCGAACGGGTTCTCACACGGTCTGAATTGAAAGCAAAGCAAACTGCATTATTCTCTCAAGTTGAATTCTTCATGTTTAATTTGTTTGTCTCTAAAATTGGACAAAAGACCGTTAACACTGCACTTGATCATGCTGATTGGGTATAGGCAACGCAAGATGAACTCCATGAGTTTGAACGCAATCGAGTTTGGAGACTAATACCCACACCAAAGGATGCTTCTGTGGTTGGATTGAAGTGGGTCTTCAGGAACAAGATGGATAAACAAGGCAATGTTATTAGGAATAAGGCCCAACTGATGGTAAAGGGATATTGCTAAGAAGAAGGAATATACTATTAGGAGACCTTCACTCCTATAGCCAGATTGGAATCGGTTCGAATCTTTCTAGCATATGTTGTTCATAAAAACTTTGAAGTCTTTCAAATGGATGTGAAATGTGCCTTCCTAAATGGAGAACTAGAAGAAACGGTGTATGTTGAGCAACCACCTGGGTTCGTGAATGAGAAATTCCTTGATCATTGTTATATGTTAGATAAAGTTGTGTATGGACTAAAACAAGCACCAAGGGACTGGTATGAAACACTAACTCGCTTTCTAAAAATGTCTAAATCCAAGCAAGGTTCGGTTGACCCAACATTCTTTCGCAAGAAAGAAGGCGAACATCTAATGATAGTTCAAATTTATGTCGATGATATTATCTTCGGCTCCACGAATCCCATCTTAACTGTTGAATTCAGGAAGCTAACGGAGACTAAATTTGAAATGAGCACAATGGGTCCAATTAACTTTTTTCTTAGGTTGAATATAAGAAAGGGACCAGAAGGTATTTTTATTAACCAGGAGGCTTACACGAAGAATTTATTGGCAAATTTTGGTATGACGGGAGACTCGAAGGTAAAGGTTCCTATGGCATTTTGCACTAAGTTAACACCATCTATGGAAAAGCCTGTTGTTGACATGACTCTCTATCAACAAATGATAGGATCTTTCTTATATCTAACAGCTAGTCGACCGGACATTATATTATCTATCTGTTACTATGCCAGGATTCAGGCTAATCCTAGAGAACCTCACATGGTGGTAGTGAAGAATATTTTTCGATATTTGAAGCGAACCTATCGCTCGGTCTCTGGTATCCAACAAAATTTGGATTCTTTGTTCAAGCCTTTTCTGATGCTGATCTGGGTGGATGTGGTCTAGATAGAAAGAACACAACTGGAGGGTGTCAGTTCCTTGATGGAAAACTAGTTAGCTGGTAGTCCAAGAAACAAACATGTGTGTCTCTCTCAACAGCCGAAGCAGAGTACATAGCTGCTACTTCGTGTGCATCACAAGTAGTCTGGATACAAAGTCAACTTAGAGACTATGAACTGAGTATGAAGAAGATTCCTCTTTATTGTGACTCCGAAAGCACAATAAGAATTTGTCACAATCCGGTGCAACACTCAAAGACAAAGCATATTGCACTCAGGTACCATTTCATCAAGGACCATGTTGAAGATGGCAACGTGGATGTCCATTTCGTTAGGTCCTCAGATCAACTTGCAGACATTTTCACTAAAGCATTACCCGAAAGAAGCTTCAATAAAATTTTGCAAGGTTTGGGAATGATGGAAGTAGAGTCGGTACAGAATCCTCAAACCTTTCTCTTAAAAATTAGGCAAGCGAAATTAACCGATCGCTCGGTCTATTTCGGCTCCAGAATTTTAGGGAACCGAAATGAACCGAACGTTGTGCTTATTTCAGCTCTTTAATTTTTTGGGAACCAAAATGAACCGATCGCTCGGTCTATTTTGGCTCCGCAATTTTAGGGAACCGAAATGAACTGAACGATCTGCTTATTTCGGCTCCTTAATTTTAGGGAACTGAAATGAATTGATCACTCGGTTTATTTAGCTTCAATTATTTAAGGTGTAGGTTCGGCTGTATCTTTTTATACTCTTTCTTTTCACCCGTTGTTATTTTTTTCTTTATTTCTATGATGTTTTTAATTTTTTTTTTTTTGCTATTTTTATTATTTATCAAAAATTGCTAAAATCCAATAAGATTTTGTTTAACAGGAAATGCAAAATTGCAAAAAGGCTTTGTTTTATTATTTTTTTGTGTGTGGTTTGTTTCTCTCTTCTTCCTTACTAGGTATCAAGTGCACAATCATCATATGAACTCGTGGAGGGGCAGGTATGTCAATTTTCACTATAAACTAGCAAGGTGTCCCTAGAAGCATGCTGCTGCATGTAGACTAAAGTCTCATCAAACTTTGACTGAGGCCTTAATGATTCAATTTGTACCTATTGTTTCTTCCCAATTAGGCTGTACCATTCACTCAAATCCCGAGATACCTTACTCTTCTCAAATGAGTCAAGAGTTTTCTGCTATGTCACTCTTTTAAAAGGAAGGGTACATTCAACTCTTTAACCACCTCATCTATATTCTCCATCTACTTTCGGTCAATCAATGTAACCCTTGAGACTCTCAAAAATTACCATTGAGGTTTATGGTTACACAAACTCTATGTTTATGATCTTAGATGCACACACCAGGTGCTAAGTGAGACCCAAAATCCAACACCAATGCTGAATTGATGATGAATATTTATATTCAAGAACTCACTTATTACCCAAAAAGAAATCTATTTTATTTTTCTTGCATGATCTTTATGAAATTGTCTAACACCAAGACATTTCTTCCCAAAAGATCCAGTTTAGTTTTTGTTTTTGAGATTTCTATTCTAAATTCTATTACTTCCAACCTATCCAACCTACTTGTTTAACAGACCACATCGGCCTCACAAGTACTTCTTCCAACGTTCGTTCTTATGTTAAGTATCAAGGTTCGGTTGAAGATTAGCCACACTCTATAGCCTATGATTAAAAAGAAGCCTCTCAATGTTTCTTAACAAACATTTGATCGTATTCTCACGGGAAACCACACAAGCACTTCAAGACTCTCTTGACTTTGAAGGAAGAGATTCGTGTCTGGAATCCTCAGCTTTATGTCATATTTGACATCACTCACATCCCATACATTTGATTGCTTTATTTCTAATTTGTTGGCACACTAATGCACAAAAATCTTTCTAATTTTCCAAAACTCTGGTTTGTGACCATTGTGAGTGGTTTTTACTTTCGGCTCTAAACATTACACAGATTTATGGAAGAAATAAGGTCTTATGTATCATGAATGAGTACCAGATCGAATAATTTGAATGGATACGACGTTACAACGTGTCTTTGGATAAGTTCAAAAATGGACGCGTGAAGTTGCAACGGCTCCTAAACCTTCGTCGTATGATGTGTATCTAGGGAAAACCAAGTTGTCAAATCCCGCTCTTAAAGACACCTTTTCAGAGATTGTTTCATCATTATGGCAGATTCCTTCTCTCTCATGGAATTCGTATATAAAGGAGTTATCGCTCTACTATACCTTTTACCACACTCCAATTCTCTCAAACACACCGGTGTTTTTTAACATCTATTCATCTTCTTCACAAGCTCAACAATAGCGGATTCTTCATCTCTTCAAGATCAAACTTCATTGTTGTCCATGCTTTCGATCAAACCCAACCAGAATATGATCACTCAGATGACTCCATTCTTGTATGATCCATACATGCTTCAAGTTGTAGAATGTCTGAAGTATTCCCCTCTCGTAATCGCTCTAACTCAAGTGGAATCCATTCCAATGTCACTACTGTCTCAAGTATACTCCACAGCAACTTACGAAGAAATCAAAGAGCGCATCAACTTTTAGATTCATTCTCACAAAGCTTCTATTCAAAAGGACGATTTTGCTCTCTTTTAGGGCTTGCAGTAGACGCCTCCATCATCTCACTAGACTACATTACCACAACTCAATTGTTCTTGATGTTCTACGAAATGGGATACATTGAGGTCCTTACCATCTTCATCAAGTTCAAGAAATCTTGCTTACCTCCTCAATGGAATGGGTTACTCACCCTTCTTCACAAGGGATTGGTTGAGCATGTTGGTGGATCTGATGGATCAAACATATGATTCATGACGATCCTGTACGGTATCTAGAATAGATTCAACCTGGACTATGGGTCATTGATCTGGTCCCAACTAGTATAGATCCTGTCCTCCTCAACCAAGCATTCTGAAACTTCTTGTGGTCATTTTTGGACAATTGTTGCTCAAAGGGCAATAACCTCCCTCAAGGTTCCGTTCATGAAGGACTCTATACTCTCCTCTGTCTCCTCCTTCCATACCAAGAAGATGATTGTAGCTTATCCAACAAGGTTTTTTCACAATGGTTCCATTTCAGAGACAATGTACCAGTCTGTTTCACAGGAAAGTAGAGTTATCTCTTAATACAAACTGCTTCCTCCCAAGAATCCATGACAATTAACTCCTGAGATGCAAGCTGCATTAGACGAGGTGGAGAAACCTGCTAAACGAGAGAAGAAAGCAGTTGTTAAGAAAGAATCAACCGAAGAGCCCTCTTCCAAACCTACTAAGTCAAAGAAACGGAAAGCTGAGAAAGGTGATTCCTCTGCACCAAAGAAAGTCAAGAAAATGGGTCGCAGAAAATAAACTCATTCACCTTCCTATTCAGAACAGAAACATGAGCAGTCTACAAGTGAGGACGAGGAAGAAAAACACCAAGGTTTACCTAGGGAGGGATACACCTCCTCAATCTCCAACTCCAGAAAAGGTTGTTGATGACTATATTCCCACTCCTCCTCCATCTCCACCCAAGTCCACTATTCAGGATTTGGTTCCACCACCACCTATTAGTTATGCTCCTATCATCACTGCTCCATTACCACCTCCTATTTTTTCCCAAGCCACCTTCACCGCTACACCAATCATCACCTTTACCGCCGATTCTTCGGTCAAAGTCAACACATCTGATGTGGGGGCTAAGACTAAAGATCTGCCTAAAATTACTAGCGAACCAATTTCCCCAACTACCTCTAGTGACTCTAATCTAGTTCTTGGAGGAGCTGAGTTTGAATTTAATGCCACTTACTACAGTCCCTACCGAATCCCTAGTGAGGAAGACGATTCTGCTCCAGCAACCAAGCAGTAGATCAACACTGTTAATGAGAAGCTGGACAAATTGATCGAGACATCCAAGAAGTGTAATGATGTTGTCATGAAAGCATTTATGGACACTGCTCTGCATCAATATCATGAGTCTATTGACAAATTCACTGCAATTGTGGATGATTCTACTTCTCTGTGTAAACGAGCTACATCTGATGTTAAAGAACTCATCCAAGACTCCAAAGTTTTTCTTGACTCTCTCAAGGGTCATGCTGAGACAAATGTTGCGAAAGTGACTACATCTGTTGATTCTTTATCATAGTCCCTTCAAGGGGAGTAAGCCAAGTTAGAGACTCTACACACTAATATTTTTACTGATAACAAAACGTTTTTGGCTTCAATTGATTCCCGGTTAGAAAGGCTCTATGATGACTTCCAGGTGGAAAGGCAACTTCGAGATGATCTTGCACAATAGACTGCTATAAATGCAGTACATAAAGCTGAACTTGCCAAGGCAGAATGCAAAGTTTCCTTGTTAAAAATCTAAAGATCAATTTTTCGCAGTTGTGATGGGGATGTTCTTTCTCAGTTGCATAATGTTCCTCAGGCTCACGATCCTTTTCTCACACTTACAATTCGCAATCATCTGACCTCCAAACTCCTTCCCTTACTTGAACTCATACGCGAAATGAAGGGTGTTTCTGAGAAGTTGTCTACTCTGCAACAAGGGGGAGAAGGTCTTATGATTCCTCCTGAGGACAAACCAAAAGTCATTGTGAAGACCGAACCGAAGGTTAATGTAGCTTTGGGTTCTAGTAACAAAGAGAAGAAAAAGCATGTTATTGGGGAAAACGATAGTGACGAGGCTCAATAAACTATTTCTGAGATCCTGAAACGAAAGAAAAGGGATCAGGAGATTGATGAAACTCTTCATGTTGCTAAGGAAGCTGAAGACAGCGAAAGAAAGAAGAAAGAAGAGGATGATGCTGCAAGAAGACTTTATTCCCTCCTTAGACCAGGGAAACACTGATCAAAGAAGCCATAGAGTCTCCAAGCACTTTCTGGCTGGAACCTGTGACTTCGTTCGATTGTGATAATACAAGGGATTCACAGTTTGATATGCCTATAACACGAAAGGCATTCATTTTTCATTGCTTTGATTCAACTGCTTAAGCTCCTTCACCCCATCCTTAGATTGACCGGGAACTTATAGACTTCTATCTTCAATTCGGTTAGCCTCAGTACCTGACCTGTAGCACACATCATATCATAATGGTCAAGGTGCTGAAGCCATTGCCTGCAAGGAAATTCATAAATGTTCAATTCAAAATAACCCGAGGTTCAGATAACTCGGTGTCTCTAATTTCCCTGGCAGACCTTCCCAACTTGAATCCTCATGATTGGATCCTACTCTTTAACATCTTGCTCACAAATGCGAAAGAATATGGGCCGATCCTGAATCATTTGAATAGAATGTTGGCTTCCTACATCCTTGATGTTGCCAAGATGGATCAAGAAGTAGCTTCTACTCTAAGGAAGAAACCAACGTTGAAGCCTACTGGAAAGCTAGGTGATGTTGCTAAGATGAATTTTGGACAGGTTGATTCGGCTCACCTCACCGTTATGTTTACAAGAGCTAAATGTGAGAAGTTTTTGTTTGCTCTTGTGAACAAGTACTTGTTTTCAACTGATTGCCTAGAACACATTATCAACATTATTCATCCGTGTACAGAGAACTCTACTTCAGACTAGAACAATTTCACGGACATGCTTCTGTGGTCCATCACTTTCAGGAAAACTCTTTTGGCCATCATTCCAAGCGTGTTCAAGACAATTAAGAAGTCGACAGTTGCTCAACTAAATTAAGCTCTCGGCTCTATTGACGCAAAGGGGGGGATTGTTGGGTATTATGTGTTGCTTCACGGGCCAGTCTTTTGTATATCCGGTTTGGGCCTGTCCAACCGTGACTAGGGTTATGTAGTATTATATATAGTGCATGCATGTATGCCATAAAAGATACGATAGTTATTTATTATCTTTGCTGCGTTGTAACCCTACTCTACAGTCGAAGTTCTTAATCGAGCTCTTCTGAGGTGTTCAAGTTAATCATTCGACATCTGTTCAACTATTCTTATGTTCATTAATTCTTTATCATTATTTTTCTTCTTGAATCTAACGATCATTAAGGATTTAATATTCCAACCGTATCCATCATATATGCTAAATATCCTATACGTCACTGCTGTAAACTCGACCTCACCATGGAAACAGAATAGAAAGTTGAACCTGATCAGGTCCCCTCGCCATACATAGTAAGCACTCCCGTACTAGGGTCTCGTTTGGTCACCATCTGATGCTCACAGTCAATCAAAGCTCAAAACCGGCTCAACTAGTCCATGCCTAGTATGACACAGACATCACCCATCACTATCAGTACCAGATCTATCGGGAACTCAACACCAAAAATATCCAATACACACCCCTGGAATACATTGGTGGAAAAAACCGCATACTCCTCGGCTATAGAAACCCTCAGTGGTTGACTCAACGCCTCACATCTGACATTAATGTGACGACTAAAGGATAAAGACACAAAATATCGACTCGCACCCAAGTCAAAAAACACCAAAGTAGGCACATAACTCACAAGAAAAGTACCTACATATAAGCACACAAAATCTTAAAATAATATAAATAAGAAGATACATACCAGTAATGACATCAGGCGCGACGAGGACCTCCTCCACGGTCAGCTGAAATGCTCTCCCACGAGTCCTCGGAGGCTCAGCCTTCCCAGGCCAGCAATCAGTAACACATAAAGCAGCAGAAGAAGCAGCCTGGGCTGATCTCTGAGTGAGCTGGGGACACTTGGCTTTTTGATAGCCCGTTTGGTTGCAATGAAAGCAAATAGAAAATCCATTGGGTAGTCCCTCGCCATATGCCCCTCCTTTCCACATTTGTAGTAAATCCATGCTCGACAAGACCCCTCGTGGCTCTTGCCGCACTTTCTACAAGTGTGGACCTTCTGGCCTCCTACTTTCAAATAAGCGGGCTTAGCTTGCTTAGTCGCCGGTTGTGACTGTACTGGTCTTCTATCTTTCCCCTGCTGCTCTCCCTCCTTCCTGGTCTGAATCTCCAGCTCAATCTCTTTCCTCCTATAATTGTTTTGCAACTTAGCCAATGTTTGATAAGAGGAGTTCACCATGAACTACAGAATGTATCTCCTCAAGATGCTCAAACATCAACTCACACGTGCCTGCATAGTGGACACGTGCTTAGGGCAGAATAATGCCCTCTCAGGGATCATCCTCGTAATCTCAGTCACTGACTATGTCTTCTGCTCTAGAGAAAGAAACTCCTGTGCCAAACGTTCCCTCTCCAACTGGGGAACATACTCATCTCAGAATAACCTGGTGAACCTCTCCCAAGTCACTGCAACATGATCTGCAGGGGTAAAATCAATTGTCCCAAACTTCCACCACTCATTCGCTCCCAAGCGAAGCTGGTTGAATGCAAATCGGACTCTCAGATACTCTGGACATGAACATGTATAAAAGAACCCCTCAAAGTTGAAGATCCGTCTCATGGTAGTGATCGGATTCTGTGTCTCATCAAAACCTAGTGGCTTCGTGTTACTGAAATCACGAAATAACAACGAGTCACCTCCCTGAGGCCTGGCTCTAGTTATGGTCGCAGTGGCTGCAGCTGTAGCAGCCTCTGTAACAACAACATATCGCTCATCAAATGTCTCAATTAACATGGTCTTAATAGAACCAAACATCTCTGGTAAGGCCTCTCGGATAGCTACAGCCACATCCTCATGAATGATCATGTGGATCTCCTCATCACTAGCGCAACCGCCCTTGGGGTTTTGAAATAATTTGTTTGATAACATAGTTTTGATGTATAAGAAATCCATTTGTTTGATAGTTATTAATTACATGTGATTGATATAATCACTACAATGTTTCAACTTGTATTCCAACGCATTTAAAATCATTTAAAAGCTTAGTTAGGGATATGAACTCACCTTATGTGGGTGATTCAATTGTAGATTCGTGTAAGGATGAGAAGTTCCACGAATGAAATCTCGAGACACAAATGAGTCCTAAATAACATATAATGGCATGTATTGGGATGTAATTAGTGGTTAACACAACTAACTTGCAAGGAACCAACCTTAGGGACTAGGAAACACTTGAAATGAAGTATTGCGATAACATTTGATTGATCAAAGGGGAGTGTACGACCAAGGGAATGTGTTTACAGCTATACCAAGTGTATACGGCCGTACACTCTCAAAGAATGGTGAAATCTGGGTCTTTATGCATGGGGATTCAAGGGTTCAAGGGTAATAAGCATCTAGAAGTTTTTTAGGCTTATGGTTATCACCCTAACAAGGGTATACGGTCGTAGGAAGGGTGTACGATCGTATACTCTTGATGATCATGATTCTTATGGTGTTTCAAGGCTAGAATCAAGGCTTTAACATGTCTAACTAGGTGATAAGGGAAGAACTCTCACTTGGGAGGTCTTTTAGGGTTTGTACGACCAATGATCCTATGAAGGGTTCATAGTCGTACACCCTTCAAGATCATGAAGATCATGTTGAACATGAAGAATCAGGTCTTGGATCAAGAGGTATTTCAAGTTTAACAAGTATAAGGATGAAACACTTATGTTTTTTAGGCTTTGTAGGGTTCACGGTTTAAGATATTTGAGAGAGAATGGATTTGTGTGCGGCCCAAAGAAGAAAGGAATGAAGAAAATGAAGTCATCTAATATATATATATATATATATATATATATATATATATATATATATATATATATATATATATATATAGGAGGTGGTGTACGGCCGTACACCCATGTGTGTGGCTGTACACACCTCTTGATGGTGTGTTTGGCTTGAATGCAATGCGATGTACTCAAGTTTACTTATCCCTTAAACCAAACCTTGAATGCACTAGGCTTAGAACACTCAAATAGACCCTAAACAATGGTAACAGATAGCAGGGGCGAGTCTATCTTTGGATTGATTGGTTGGACTTATAAGGAAAAAAGTTCAGTTTGTCACATGATGTGTTTGGTATTTTGGGGAAAACACGAAGCTTTGTGCTTACCATGTTATGTGTTATGTGTTTTAGGTACTTCTCAGGATCACGGGAAGGTGTCGGCTTGATTGTACACAGGACATGGAGTTTATGTTTTTTTGAGGATCCTGGATTATTAAAAAAATTATTGAATTGTGCTGTGATAATTTTTAAAAATGTGTCTCTTTTGAAATGTGATATTTGTAATTATGTAATTTTGAAAATGAAAAAAAAAATTAGTTGAAAATTTACAATGTTACATCAAGAGTCAAATAATGAAGGAACTTCTGATAATACTAGGGCTCAACATGAGGAAGAAATTCTAATTGAACCAGTTGCCAAATCGTTACCTCTTATGGATTCCAGTAGAGTTAGAATTCCACCCGAGTTTTATGGTTTCCATATTACCACATATGGTGATACGTTTATCATATATAATATGTGACATCCCCAAAATCTCGGCCAGAAAAGACCGATTTCATTTATGCTTTTTTTAAAATAATTTTCAGAGTAAATCCTTTTAATTTTTAAAAGAGATGCGGAATTTGTTCCCAAAAACAAAACATGATAAAATAGATATTTATCAAAACATTTCATAAAGAAATATGATTTCATTTCATAATCAAAAGTCGGGATGTCATGTTCCGATACAGATCATAAAGCATAAACGATAACATTACAAGTCGTTCAACAAATATATACATATACAGACTTGTAAACAAAAACAACTTGATGTTCGCCCATCTTAAGCTCTTGCGCCACTTCCTGTAAAATAAATCAACTGAGTGGGTCAGGCTTGGGAGCCTGGTGAGCATATAGGGTTTTCAACCCACAATAATTATATTTAATTTCAACAATCAACAATAAACCCGATTACCCATTCCCGTTATCCTCACCTCACATTCCTAAAAATAACGTCTATTATAAGGAACCTATTTCAGGATTTTTCATCGGGACGGACATTACTGCAGAGGGGCTTCCTCAACATTAAGTGTCCTAAAGGCAACCATGTGGGGGATAGAGTACACCGGTGAACACGTCGTTCACAACACCTACAGGTAATGAGCCTGCTAGTGTTCCACAGGACAGTCTAGAATAGTCCGTGGTCGTCATCCATACTCTGCTAAATGACTAGAATAACACCAATAACACTGAGGCCTCTCATTTGTTTATTACACACCAATTATCTACCCATGTTCTACCCAACATATTAGTAGATAAAAATATACATTTTTATACATAGTTTAAAAACCTGTATAACATGTTTTAATCAATACATATTCCACATAACAGATGAGGCATACACACATAACACGTATTTCATAGAGAATACATCAGATCTATAAGATAGAAGAGAGTGAATATACACTCACACGTATAACAACCAAATATATACACATAACACGGGGCGTACTTTGACGTCACTGCGTGCGTCGACTGGTGGCACTCGAGTATTGGTCAGACAAGTTGCATCCGACTGAGTACGCGGGGCGTACTCAAATTACGCGGGGCGTAATTGACTTGTCAAACTTCTAAATTGCGTAACTTTCGCATACGAGCTCCGTTTCGACGTTCTTTATATCCAGGCGAAGGTCAGACCATACTCTACAACTTTCATTTAGACTCCGTCGGCTAATTTTGACTTTTATTTTTATTATTTATTTTTAGAAGGCCGGGACAGAAAAACTTTGTTATAAATTCATAACTTCTTCGTCTGACGTCCGTTCTCGCCTAACTTTTCATCGTTTCGCTACTAACAATGAGATCTTCGATTCTCATGTAGATTGTTTCGGCTAAAAACCGCTCGATCTCAAATCGAGTATTCGGGCTGCATATTGCTAAGTCGAAACTTAGAAAAATCATAACTTCCTCATACGAAGTCAGATTTGGGCGTTCCTTTTATGCACACTCTCGGTTTAATGAAATCTACGACTTTCGTTTAGATCGCTAAGGCTAAATATCGCTCTATCTTAAATTCATATTTTACGTCACTCATCGTCATACCGGTTCTGTCTCGAAACTTCGACAGGTCATAACTTCTTCGTTATAACTCGGATTTTGGCATTCCTTATATCTCCGGAATCCTTGTTTCGACCACTACAACTTTATGCAAAGATCTCGGGCTTATCTCACACCTAAATTTTGACGCTTATTTTATTCTTAATTCATTAAATTATAAAAATTAAGAAAATACACACATAAATCACATAATTCAAATAATTCACAAATAATACATTCTTATTATTTCAAGTTGAGTTACAAGGTTAACCTAGACTATTTCATTGCTAAAAATGGCAAGCCTAGAAACACGGGCGTTACAATTCTCTCCACCTTAGAATGATTCCGTCCCCGGAATCACACACCAGCAAACAAATGCGGATAGCGACTCATCATGTCACTCTCCGTCTCCCAGGTGAGATTTGGCCCATTCGTGTGTTTCCATCGGACAAGCACTAACTCCACCATCTTACGTCGCAATTTCTTAGTCTTTCGGTCAACAATTGCCTCCGGTTCCTCAATCAACCTTTTGTTCTCATCGATCCTCAACTCTGAAAGTGGAATTATGTCGGGAACTTCTCCCGTGAACTTCCTCAAATAACACACATGGAAAGTGTTATGAATTCCATTCAGTTCTTCTGGTAGTTCGAGCTTGTAAGCTTGGTTCCCAATCCTCTGAAGAACTTTAAACGGTCCAATAAACCTTGGACTTAACTTTCCCCTTTTTCCAAATCTTATAAGTCCCTTCCACGGCGAGACTTTAAGCAAAACCAAATTTCCAACTTCAAAATTCATCGGTCTTCGCTTTTTGTCAGCATAACTCTTTTGACGATCCTGAGCTGCTAACATTCTCTCCCTAATTATTTTCAACTTTTCAGCAGTTTGATGGACTATCTCCGGCCCCATAAACTGCTTTTCCCCAGCCTCAAGCCAACAAGACGGCGTACGACACTTCTGTCCATACAAGGCTTGATAAGGTGCCATCTTTATGCTCGAGTGAAAACTATTATTATAGGAAAATTCTACCAAAGGTAAATGTTCATCCCAATTACCTAGGAATTCCAAGGTACACACTCTCAACATATCTTCAAGTGTTTGTATCGTCCGTTCGCTCTGACCATCAGTCTGCGGATGGTAGGTTGTACTTAAACACAACTTGGTACCCAATTCCTCTTGTAGACTTTTCCAAAATCTTGAGGTGAAACGATTATCACGATCCGACACAATTGTTAGCGGAACACCGTGAAGTTTCACAATTTCCTTCACATAAGAATTTGCAAGCTTTTCCATAGACCATTTCTCATTGGCTGCTATGAAATGCGCACTCTTAGTGAATCGATCGACGACCACCCAAATCATGTCGTGACCATTATTTGTTCTGGGCAGTTTAGTGACAAAATCCATAGTAATGTCTTCCCACTTACCCATAGGCACAGGCAATGGTTCTAAACTCCCGTACGGTTTCTGATGTTGTGCCTTGACTCTTGCACAAGTCACACACTCGGCCACATACTTCGTATTGTCGAGCTTCATCGTCGGCCACCAATAATAGGGTTTCAGGTCCCTATACATTTTAGTGCTACCTGGATGAATTGAGTACATGGTCTTGTGAGCTTCTTCCCTCAAAATATCTCTAACTCCTCCTGTCTTAGGTATCCAAATCCGATCTTGGAACACCTTCAGTCCGTGACTGTTTACACCGAACACCAACGTTTTGCCCAAACGTTCCTCCTTCCGGTCATTCTTCTCCGAAGCTTCCTCTTGAGCTTTCTTTATACTTTCTAAAATGGTTGAGAAAACGTCAGTTCTCAACGCTCTTGGCCTTCGCTTTTCAAGATTGACTTTCCGACTGAGAGCATCAGCAATAACATTGGCCTTACCGGGGTGGTAAAGTATATCACAGTCGTAGTCTTTAAGTAGTTCCAGCCAGCGTCGTTGCCTCATATTCAATTCTTTCTGACTAAAGAGATATTGGAGACTCTTATGATCAGTGAAAAGTTTGCACTTCGTGCCATAGAGGTAATGCCTCCATATTTTCAGAGCGAAAACTACCGCTGCCAACTCCAAATCATGAGTCGGGTAGTTCTTTTCATGCTCTTTCAGCTGTCGAGATGCATATGCGATCACCTTATCTCTTTGGGTCAAAACACAACCCAATCCAACACCAGACGCGTCGCTATAAACAGCGAAGTCTTCAACTCCATCGGGTAGAGAAAGTATCGGTGCCTCGCATAGTTTCTTCTTTAGCTTCTCGAATGCTTCATTATGCTTATCACTCCAAGCATAAGTAGCTCCTTTGTGGGTCAAAGCTGTTAATGGACTAGCAATCGAAGAAAAGCCTTGGATAAACCTTCGGTAATATCCGGCTAATCCTAAAAAGCTTCGAATCTCCGTGGGACTTTTTGGTTGTTCCCACTTCATCACAGCTTCAATCTTTGCTGGATCAACCATTATACCTTCTTGGTTGACCACGTGACCCAAGAATTGGACTTCTCGAATCCAAAAATCACATTTGGAGAACTTCGCATACAGCTTCTCCTTCTTCAAGACTTCCAAAACTTCTCGCAAGTGTCTGCCATGCTCCTCTTGGCTTTTTGAATAAATCAGAATGTCATCTATGAACACTATCACAGATTTATCAAGGAACGGGTTACAAACTCTGTTCATTAAATCCATGAATGCTGCGGGAGCATTGGTTAGTCCAAACGACATAACCAAAAACTCATAGTGTCCATATCGGGTTCTGAATGCAGTCTTCTCTATATCCTGCTCTCTTACTTTTAGCTGATGATATCCTGACCTCAAGTCGATCTTTGAGAAATAACTTGAACCTTGTAGCTGATCGAATAGGTCATCAATCCTCGGCAACGGATATCTATTCTTTATTGTTGCCTTATTCAGCTCTCGGTAATCAATGCACATCCTCATGCTTCCATCTTTCTTCTTTACGAATAACACCGGAGCTCCCCAGGGTGATGAACTAGGTCTAATGAAACCTTTGTCCAATAACTCCTGAAGTTGCATCATTAGCTCCTTCATCTCCGTCGGTGCTAATCGATAAGGTGTTTTTGCAATTGGCGTTGTTCCGGGAAACAAGTCAATACGAAATTCTACTTGTCGATCGGGCGGTAATCCAGGAAGATCTTCGGGAAATACTTCCGGATAATCACACACAACAGGAATACTTTGCATCACCTTCTTTTCCTTCTTAGCATCGATCACGAATGCTAAATATGATGTACATCCCTTGGTCAAACACTTTCTGGCTTTCATTAGGGAAATGATTCCAGAATTTACTCTGCGTTTATCTCCATACACCATAAACGATTCCTTTCCAGGCGAATTCACTTTCACTATTTTCTTCTTGCATAAAATTTCGGCATCATTGGCACTAAGCCAATCCATTCCCAAAACAATGTCGAAACCATTAAGTTCTATAGGTAATAATTCCTCGTGGAACTTATTCCCATTCAAATCAATTAAAATGTTTTTCATACGATGGCTAACAGGTACAATCTTGCCACTAGCAACTTCGACTAATAAAGCATTATCTAGTCTCACAATAGGCAAAGCTAGTTTTCTACCAAATTCATGCGATATAAAGGAGTAGTTGGCTCCAGAATCAAATAAAATTTGGGCAGGCAATTTGTTAACGAGAAAGGTACCTGAAGCGACATCAGCTTCATCTTTAGCAGCTTCCAGTGTCATCCAGAATGCTCTCGCCTTTGGCTTTGGCGGAATGTTGGGTCTTGCTGCCTCCTTCTTCTCCGGACAATCCCTTGAGATGTGCCCCTCCTCACCGCAACCATAACAAACATTCTTGGTGAAGGTGCATTCGTTGGCATAATGCCCTGGCTTTCCACATTTGTAGCATGTGGTTTCCCCGCCACACTTCCCATGATGCTTCTTCTTGCACTTGTCGCACCATTTCGCCTCTACCTTTCCTCCACTTCCTCTCGAACTAGACTTCAAGAATTTACTTTTCTTGCTGGACCCTGAAAATCCATCGATTTTCCTTTTCTCACCAACCTCTGACCTTTCTAGACCTTTTTCCCTGATCTGGGTCTCAACATTTCTAGCAGCCTAGATGGCGGCTTTCAATGTGGTTGCTTGCTTAACCATTGGACCATAGTCCGCTGGTAGTCCAAGGGCAAACTTGTTGACCTTAGAGAGTTCTGTAGGCACCAAATATGGGATAAACTTCATCTTTTCCGTGAAACTTGTAGCGTATTCAGTAATGCTTAATTTCCCTTTCTTCAAATTCTGAAACTCATTACTGATTTCCAGAAGGTCCTGCTCGGAGCAGTATTGCAGTTTTAGTTGTTCCAGAAAGTCTTCCCAAGACATTTTGCTTGCTTCTCCCTTGGGCATAGAGTCAGCTAACAGCTTCCACCAACTCAACACGCCAGATTTTAGCAGAGGGATCGCAAGAGCGGTCTTCTGCCTGTTGCTGCATTCGCAACTTTCAAACATAGTCTCCATTTCAGAGACCCAGTCCATAACTTGTACCGGCGTCGGGCTTCCGGATAGGCATGGTGGTTTGGATGCCATGAAATCCTTATACTTGCACCCACGACCATCATTTCCTCCATACTGGTTATTGCGTCTAACCACTGGTTGTTCGTCTTGACCAATGATCCTACTAAAGTTTTCTCCTTCAGACTGCCCTCCATTCTCCTCGGGCTCTTCCGCTTGAATTGACGGTTCTTCATTATTCTGCCTAAGCAGGCGTCTTGTTTCTTCCATCTGACGATCCAACATCATTTGAATCATCATTTGTACACCAGCCATTGTTATCAGCTCAGGTGCAGCAGCTACGACAGGTACTTGCTCGATTACAGGTGGTTGATTCCTGTTTTCATTAGCATTTCCAACTCCGCTTCTTGTTCTCACCATTTTGATCTATACACCGAATAATTTCACCTTATTACTCCAAACGATTACATGCTAGTTCTAATATCGTACATATACGCTTAGAATCCTAAACACATAAACCTTCAGATCCGGTTGGCAATAAACCGTAGATCCGAACAAATAATATCATATATGGCAACATATAACATTTAGCACATAAAAGCATTTTAGGCAACTTTCCTAAAATAAACTAGTGCTCGTGTCTAAAATTTATCAGACACACACCTAACAATCTCCACTTAGAATCCTAAGTTTAAGTCTAGAAATCCTACAAATTCCTAGTTCGCTTAAACTAATGCTCTGATACCATTTGTAACACCCCCCTCTGGCACGTATCACAATATTGTCCGCTTTGGGCCACTCGGCACGAGGACTTCCCAGGGGGTCACCCATCCCGGTACTACTCCCGCCCGAGCACGCTTAACTGCAGAGTTCTTATGGGATCTGCTGCCCTCACGGCTTTAAAACGCGTTGTGATAGGGAAGGTATCCACACCCCTTATAAGGAATGCTTAGTTCTCCTTCCCAGCCGATGTGGGATCAGATCTAACCCACTTTCACCCCCCATTATAGGGTTCGACGTCCCTGTCGAACACATCGACCCGTGCCCTAGCTCTAATACCAACTGTGACATCCCCAAAATCTCGGCCAGAAAAGACCGATTTCATTTATGCTTTTTTTAAAATAATTTTCAGAGTAAATCCTTTTAATTTTTAAAAGAGATGCGGAATTTGTTCCCAAAAACAAAACATGATAAAATAGATATTTATCAAAACATTTCATAAAGAAATATGATTTCATTTCATAATCAAAAGTCGAGATGTCATGTTCCAATACAGGTCATAAAGCATAAACGATAACATTACAATTCGTTCAACAAATATATACATATACAGACTTGTAAACAAAAACAACTTGATGTTCGCCCATCTTAAGCTCTTGCGCCACTTCCTGTAAAATAAATCAACTGAGTGGGTCAGGCTTGGGAGCCTGGTGAGCATATAGGGTTTTCAACCCACAATAATTATATTTAATTTCAACAATCAACAATAAACCCGATTACCCATTCCCGTTATCCTCACCTCACGTTCCTAAAAATAACGTCTATTATAAGGAACCTATTTCAGGATTTTTCATCGGGACGGACATTACTGCAGAGGGGCTTCCTCAACATTAAGTGTCCTAAAGGCAACCATGTGGGGGATAGAGTACACCGGTGAACACGTCGTTCACAACACCTACAGGTAATGAGCCTGCTAGTGTTCCACAGGACAGTCCAGAATAGTCCGTGGTCGTCATCCATACTCTGCTGAATGACTAGAATAACACCAATAACACCGAGGCCTCTCATCTGTTTATTACACACCAATTATCTACCCATGTTCTACCCAACATATTAGTAGATAAAAATATACATTTTTATACATAGTTTAAAAACCTGTATAACATGTTTTAATCAATACATATTCCACATAACAGATGAGGCATACACACATAACACGTATTTCATAGAGAATACATCAGATCTATAAGATAGAAGAGAGTGAATATACACTCACACGTATAACAACCAAATATATACACATAACACGTATTTTATATGAAATACTTCATAATATTGCGTTGGAAAGAAAATAACTACACACTCACTTGATCAAAAGATGATCGGGCAGCACTACGGCTTGCAGAAGAGGTGTTTCTCCGTAGATCTGGAAGATCTTCACAAAACCGGGCTCCTCGCGGGCAGCGTTTCGGCTCGAGAATAACGCTCTTCGGGATTCTCGGGGCTTCGGATCTTGCTTCGGGGCTCGGGAATATTGCCGGGGCTTTGGGGTATAAACGACACGCAAAACGAGGCAAAACTTAGAGAGAGGGAAGAGTTTGAACAAGAGAAAATGGCTAAATTCGAGTTCTATTTATAGGCTGCTGGGTCTGGGATTACGCGGGGTGTACTCAAATTACGCGGGGCGTACTCGAGTTACGCGGGGCGTACTTTGACGTCACTGCGTGCGTCGACTGGTGGCACTCGAGTATTGGTCAGACAAGTTGCATCCGACTGAGTACGCGGGGCGTACTCAAATTACGCGGGGCGTAATTGACTTGTCAAACTTCTAAATTGCGTAACTTTCGCATACGAGCGCCGTTTTCGACGTTCTTTATATCCACGCGAAGGTCAGACCATACTCTACAACTTTCATTTAGACTCCGTCGGCTAATTTTGAATTTTATTTTTATTATTTATTTTTAGAAGGCCGGGACAGAAAAACTTTGTTATAAATTCATAACTTCTTCGTCTGACGTCCGTTCTCGCCTAACTTTTCATCGTTTCGCTACTAACAATGAGATCTTCGATTCTCATTTAGATTGTTTCGGCTAAAAACGGCTCGATCTCAAATCGAGTATTCGGGTTGCATAGTGCTAAGTCGAAACTTAGAAAAATCATAACTTCCTCATACGAAGTCAGATTTGGGCATTCCTTTTATGCACGCTCTCGGTTTAACGAAATCTACGACTTTCGTTTAGATCGCTAAGGCTAAATATCGCTCTATCTTAAATTCATATTTTACGTCACTCATCGTCATACCGGTTCTATCTCGAAACTTCGACATGTCATAACTTCTTCGTTATAACTCGGATTTTGGCATTCCTTATATCTCCGGAATCCTTGTTTCGACCACTACAACTTTATGCAAAGATGTCGGGCTTATCTCACACCTAAATTTTGACGCTTATTTTATTCTTAATTCATTAAATTATAAAAATTAAGAAAATACACACATAAATCACATAATTCAAATAATTCACAAATAATATATTCTTATTATTTCAAGTTGAGTTACAAGGTTAACCTAGACTATTTCATTGCTAAAAATGGCAAGCCTAGAAACACGGGCGTTACATAATACGCTGGTAATATGGTTTTCATATTACCACAAAAAATGTTGATGTCGTTGTTGCAGCTTCACCAGGAGAGAAACAGATACCTTATCGAGATTTCAATAACACCAAGTCCCTAGAGTTTGATGGTGTTAGAGATCCAATTGTTGCTATGAGGTGGATCTCGAATGTAGAAGGATGCTTCTACACATGTGCTTGTCTAGCAAACCTAAAGATCAGATATGCACAAAATGTTCTATGTTTGGGAGCAAAGGACTGGTGAAACTTTGTCACTAAGAATTATTCACCTGTACAGAAGAGCACAGTGACTTGGGGGTAGTTTATTGAGATGTTCAAGGCAGGGTATGTTCTACTAGTAAAGAGAGAGTAACTCACTCAAGAGTATTTGTCACTCAAACAGACCACTAAACTGGTGATTGAGATCACCAAGAGGTTTACTGATAGGGCCTTATTTCTCATCATAACAAGTTCAGATGTCTCGATGCTTAAGTATTCTCAAAACTAACATTAAGGAGGTTGTACCGAAAAAACAATACTAAAACTTACTAGAGATATAGGAGCATCCCAGGAGAAGAGAAATCGAGTTGGAAACATAGCGAAAAGAGAAGAGGCAGAGTCCAACTCCGTCTAGCCAATAACCAAGAAATTCAAGCCCGGCGAATCAAGGTCTGGAGGATAGAGAAGACAACGATGTAGCAAGTGTTGTAAGTCCCACAAAGGAGTTTTTCGTACTTTGAAATACGTCAAGCGTGGCAAAGAGGGACATCACAGCCGAGATTGTAAGTAGGAAGCACATGGACTGCTTATCTGTTCTCACCTATCATAGACTCATGTTAACGAAATGGCGTGAAAGCCGTAAGTACAAATAAACCAATGTTCACGAAAGGGAACGTAGGTCGTAAGTACACATATTATGGGCAGATCGTGAGCCACTATATGTATGCACGTATATGTATTGTGGTATATGGTATCTTTGGGAACTCACTAAGCCTAGCGCTTACCCAATTGTTATAAATGTTTTTCAGGTACTTCATGAGAAGGGCAAGGTTCGGTTGTACACACGTACATCTATAACATGATTCCGCATATTGTAATTATAATAGGATACATTTTAATAAATACAAAATGGAAAATTTTGGTTGAAAAGTGGGACGTTACACACTTTAACTTCAACCCAAGTCATGTTGCTCAAATATGTGATGAAAAGGACAAACACGATCCATGTTACTGTGAAACGGACTGTGTTTCAAACGTAGTCATTTGCTATGATGATGCGCAACGACCTGGGTTATGTCTTCATGCTTTCTTTTGCGACACGACCGATCCATCTTCTCTTTGTGCTCTAATGCTCCAAGCTCCATGATTCAAGCTCTAAAATCTAACTTCGTGTTCGCCTACGTAGCTTAAATGCTCTGCGCTTCATAGCCTGCAAAATAAATCGAAAGATAGTGAAGTAATAGGCATTTTGAATAAAACCTGTAAGTGCCCAAATAGTTAACTAAATGCATGACTTAGGAAGTAAAATGTAATGGAAAGACATGAATAGAAGTGCAAAATATGTGCACAAAATACACCTATCAAACAACAACCATCCACTACCACCAATTTCACTCTCTTTTAAAAAAATGAATACGACCGTCAGGAAATATGTAATGGAAGAGAATCTTTATTATTCATCTTCACCTGACGATGAACCCACTAATCTTCATCTTCTCTTTATATTATCACGAAGTGCACATCATTTTTCCAGAATAATGCAAGTTTCACCATGCTCAAATGTTCAAGAATTATGGTACACGAAGATCGTGAAAAGACAGAGGAATTGTTGATCCAACATCAGTTTGCAAAGAAAGCAAGCTTTGGTGACGGGTAATTCCAAAAAAGGTCCTGGATGAGAAAACATTTATTTATGTGTATTGTTGGTGATCTGGAGATGAATTATCTCTATTTTCAAACAACATGTGATGCAATGTTTCAGAAAAGTTTTGGTGTGTTATTGAAATACACATCAACAATATGTCAATTAACGTACGATAACACATCACACACATTATATGAGTTGTGTAATGTCGAGATCCACCACCATCTTCATTCAACTCTTTATAATTACATTGTGCATGCCTACATACCATCTTTAGATAACTTATTTGTTTTAATTGTTGTATTGCCTCCTAAATTCTTGTTTTAATATTTTAATTGTCTTTAGCATTTTAATTGTCGATTTAGGATTTAAATTATATTTTTGGTAGCATGTTTTTTAATTAAATGTTATGCTTAGTTTTAATTTTATTTTATTTTCAGATTTAAATCAATAATTTTAATTTTTTTAAAATAATGAATGGTTCGAAATTGATGAATTTACATATGATGTAGGTTGAGGGATCAACATAAAAGAAAAACGTCTTGATATGACAGTGAGTTGGAAGGATAAGAGAGATAGAGTCAGTCCGTTAATTTTGAAGTATTTATGCAAAAAGTAAAAGTAAACTTTTAAATATAGTTTACTTTTATTTAAACAAAAATAATTGATTAGCGATAATTGTTAAGAAATTAATCAAAACAAAAATTGTAATCGAAGTGTCATTAATATGTGGCTAATACTAATACTAATGTACCTAAGAAAATTAGACCTAAAAAATATGGATCATAATGCACCAACATCAATATGTTACATCTTAAACATATATACTAGTAAGAGTCATCGCAATATCTTAAAAAAAAAAAAAAAAAAAAAAAAAAAAAAAAAAAAAAAAAAAAAAAAAGATACGGTTAAATAGCAACACAAGAAATTACTCAATATATGAGCCTACTAGGGAAGTAAATGACACCCCCATTGTCCCCCATGAGCTGATCCACAACTGATATTGGAGAGGTAATTAAACTATAATGGTTTTTATACCAAAGAAAACGATGCCAAGATTTGAATTGGATTACCATATCTAAGATTTTTTATATCCTTATTATTACCACAAAAAAATGCGAAGAAAAAAAGAAGTTTAATGTTGATAATGGATATGATTTGATTTGATTTGATTTGAGTAAAAGGTGAAATAGAAGAAAGATAAAAGGCACTAACGCCTAATACCCCCCTTCTTTTCAATAAAAGTTGCATAATAGTGATGGTATAAATGTAGGACATCTCATTCTCTGTCACCATCATATGACCTAAGCTTACACTTCGTTTCCTTTTCATTCAAATGCATCAATCTAATCTCAATCCCGAAGTTTATACAAGAAAAAAGAACAATAAATAAGAACATATATTTTATTTCAAAATGACTATATTATATGATTATATCAAATAAAAAGCTGAAAAAATGACGATAAGACTGGAGGGAGTGGAGCCGCACTCCCTCCTACTCCCTCCCATTACCGTTGTTTCCTTAGAACACCAAATGGGTGGAAAGAAGACAGAGAAAGAAGAGAGAAATAGAGAGATAGAGGAAGAGAGAGAGGAAGGGAGCGCTCCCTCTCATTACCGCACTCATTAACCGTACTTTCAAAACCGCATGGAGGGGGCTGTGTTTCAGTGCCACATCAGCTACGGTTTCAGTTAAACCGCACCCCACACCCTCCAGACTAATAGTCATATTTCAAAAGGTTTTTCCATAAAATGGTCAAAATTTTCAAATACGTTAAAAATAGCCATCATTTTTGCAGGTGGATCACCCGACCACCTGTAAAAATGTAGATAAAACTGGATTTTTGCATGTATGAGTTAGATTTTTTTTTTCTATTATGTTACTTGTAAAAAGAACTTTTCATTGACACGTTACACTCCAAAATTTGATGTTATAAAGTCATATTGTGTTATTTTCAAAGTAGATTATTTAATGTAAAAAAACACTCTATTTTAATAATTCATAAATTTTGTATACAAACTCCATTTGAACAGAATTTTTTTTAATTGTATTTTTTACAGTAAGAGTTATCATAGAGTATTACACTTCCAATTTAGATTTTGGAAAGTTATACTTTTTAGCTTCAAAATAGGATATTTTGTGAAAATTCCAAAAAAAAAAATATCACAACTTTTACATACGAACTTCATAACGATTACCAAAACATTGGGTTCTTTCAATCACAATAGTGAACTCCAGAAATCTAAAAATCAATAAATACATAAATCGCAGCCTACCTAGATTTTCTTAAGTTTTGACATATGAAAATTAAACATAAATTCAAAAAAATCAAAAGCCACCTAGATTTTTGCTGAAAATCTCAAAAAAGAAAAATATATACATATGTGCACGCCACCAAGATTTTTAGAGGTGTAAATTGTAACCTTCGAAAATTAAGGTTATTATGATCATTTTTTTTTTGTCTATTTATGGAAAAATCTTAGAAATTTTGGCTATAAAGGTCATTTTCTCAAAAGAGATTTGGTTACCTAAAATCTACATTGATTTTTCGTATTTAGCTTAAAAGTTTGTCTTCAAAATCTATTTTTTTTTAAATAAAAATAGATGTGAAGTATCTTTTTATACATGCATTTTGCCCAAAATATATATACATATACAATCTTTGTAACCATCATATTCATAATCGATCGACTAAATTCATGAGTTCGAGTATACTTTTTTACAAATTTGAACCCAAGAATCTTCTTTTTCAAGAACGGACATACACGGATATATAGCATTTTACCCGAGCGGAGGTTACTATTTGTATTATTTTGTTGGCGTGAAAAGAAATTGAGATGACACTTGTGAAAGAAAGAATCAATTGTAAGCATTGTTCACCGTCAAAATAATTCAAAGCATATTAGGATATTTAAAGAAACTTTAACTTTCAAAAAGAAATTGTATGTAAAGTCATGAAGCTTTTGAAGACTGAATCATGTTATCCAAGAAAACAGTAAAATAACAAGAATGTAATCTAATTGGTATAGAAAGACTCTATAAAGCTAAATTTGTAAATATGATTATAGTGCATAATCTATTGTCAGAACAACAATTGTTAAAAATATGTATAATACAGAAAATGAACAAATATTCATCATTTCACAATAAATTTAATCATACTTTATCCTTTAGTCAATACTAGAAAAATAAGTCCGTGAGAGGAATTTAGCAGCGCATTGCAATAAAAGAAGCATCCACGAACGGATTGGCGACAAATCAAGTTAACACTTTAGCAACAGAAAGATTTAGAAAACTCTAACGACATATTGATAATGGAATATATTCGTCAATTAAAAGTTAATATATAATATTCCCCATACTTAAACACTGTTTGTCCCTAATGTAGAAGTTTCTGGTAAAATGTATCATCAATGGTTTAATATACATAGTTATGCAAATACACGAATACACACACATACTACATGTATAAGAAAACATATACATACAAATATACATATATTATATATACAAATAAACAAACATATGCATGCATACAATATACACACATAAACATATACTTGCAGGTCGAATTAGGTTTAAATGGTTCAAAATCCAAAAGTAGTCAACAAACAACAAAAAAAATTAATTACCGAGAAGATCAAAAAAATCAAAATTTTATAAACGAATGATTTAAAAGTTCAACAATTAACTAACATTGGTGGCCCTAATAGCATACACAAATCAAACAATTAATTAAAATACGGAAAAGTTGGAACATGATCAACTAATTTTTTTTTTTTTTATTCTTGAGTTTTTCCGTTAAGGATGTGATTGTTTCACAGATTTTGAACGAATTCCAAGGAATTGGAACGAAAATTCAACTAAAAATTTTGTTTTGTGTTTTTGTTGACAAAATGAAAGAATTTGTACTTCTTTAAATTACATGCAATTTTGTGTATGAAAGACTTAGGTCATTCTTTTGCTAAAGGCAAAGCCTTTAAATTACTTTCCTTATATTTGTTATAAACAAAAAAATTTGATCAAACATCCTCGTTATTTTAGTCATAATTCATCAAATAAAAATATATTATCATCATCTCTTCCACACTTAACTATCCACACACCCACAAACCGGCCCTCACCCTACCCTACTTTCACACCCTACAGACACAAACACTCATGTGTACATCCCATGTCAATGCCAATAAACCCATACTAGCGTCAACGTCCACTCATCTACACCCTTACACACACCTTGTATCTACCCACTCAGCAACCCACCCACACCTACCAACCTAACCATCCACATGATCAATGGCGGATCTAGGAAAAAAAATAGGGTTTTCACATAATGAACTTTGATTAATAATTAAAAAAAAATCCTAAAAACATTTAACAAAAAGTTACAAATGTTTTCATCGATTGCTTAATATTTTGGTAGTGAGTAACAATAAATTCATCACTAACTTTTGAAAACACTATTGAGTTTTTTATTCAAAGTTAGTTTCAAAAGCATAAGATTTAGCAATGAAAGAGTTGATGATTTTGAATAATATAAAACAAGTTTATAACCTACTAATGATCTTCTTGCAAAGTTTGGAAAGAAAATAAGCACCAAAGAAGAAGATGAAGAAATCACAACCTTTGTAATTCTTTGGATCCTCTTGGAAGGCTTGGAAATTCATAAAGAATAACGAACTTTAAATAAGCCAACAATAACTCAACTTGATGTAGATGCTAGTCTAACACTCTTCATCTCTTAAGTGTAACATCCCAAGTTCAGAAGCAAGAAGTTGAAGGGTGCTATATGAAAATAAAGGAAAGGACTCGGCGAGTAGGTCTCTTGACTCACCAAGTCGGAGTGAGTGTCATGCACGTGATTAAGTGGCCTGACTCGCCGAGGCGGCGGCTAGACTCGACAAGTCAGTGTTGGATGAGGAAAAGCCTTAATCTTTGGGTTTGCACCCTATTTAAAGGACTTAATGTCCTCCCTTCAGCCCCCTTAGCCCCCTTTGAGATCCAGAAACCCTAATTTCATTTGTGAGAAGCCTTGGAAGCAAATTGATGTGATTTGTGAAGCGATCTTGAAGATCAAGAAGCTTGGATCAAGGAGACTTGAAGAGATTTGGATTATACTTCAGTGGGAGGTCATTTTGGAGGTAAGGAATCATTATCCTTGGCCTTCTCCTTTCTAGTTCCATTTTCATGGAGCTTTATGGTTTGGTTGGAGAAATATTGATGAGATCTTGGTGCATGAGTTAGATATGGAGTTGAAACTCCAGATCTGAGTTCTATGTGGATCATTGATGCAGAAAGCCTTTATAGTTGTTATGCCAAAGCCATTCCCCATGAGTTACTTTCCTTCCTAGCTTGGTTTTTGGAGTAATGGGGCATGAAGCATGTAAAGGTAGCAACTTTATGTTGCTAATGGACTCTAAAGACCCAGATCTTTTGTTTGGAGCAAAGGAGTAGCTCTGAATCTCTCGATTTCGGACATGCATGTAAGAACTCGACGAGTCTGGTAGATTACTCGGCGAGTTGGGCTAGGGTTTTAGGCTTGAGTCACGTAGTAACTCGGCGAGTCACATAGGTGACTTGGCGAGTCGTATGATGATGAGCTTGGACTCGCCGAGTTGAAGAACAACTCGGCGAGTCTGATGAAGATTACCATGGACTCGGCGAGTCACAAGCAGAACCTTCAACCTTTTCTGGTTAAGACTAAGAGTAGTGAGTTGGGTGGTGATTCAGCGAGTTGGTCAGGATGAGACTCGAAGATTGTTGAACTCGACGAGTCATGGGGTGACTCGGCGAGTAAAGTCAATCGAAAGGTTCACTTTGACTGAGGACTTTGACTTTGACCTTCAGGGGTATTATGGTAATTTAGATATTTGTGTCAATGGTTATTGATGGATATAGGTGTTGGAGTTTGAGGTAATGCTTTGGGATTGTGCTCTCGTGATTCAGTTCGGCAGTTGCAAGGTGAGTTATCCTCACTATATCAATAGGGTCTAAGGCACCAAGGCCGGCCCTTTTAGTTCATAGGGTATAAGATAAGTTTATCAGTTCATAGCACTACCACTTTAACAATAGGGTCTAAGCAATATGTTGTATGTTGATGAGTTATCCTCACTATATCAATAGGGTCTAAGCAATATCACTTTAATATGGGATTTGTACCATTCTATCAATGCACAATTCCCAAAAAGCTCCAAGCTATAATTGGTGTATAAGATAAGTTTATCAGTTATCCCTTTGTCACATACATCATGTGTATGAGATGTAGATCGCGATCAATCTCATTAGGTGTTTAACTTTTGGTAAAGTGCCTTAGATGTCTAACTCTCAACACATAAGAGGAACAAATCCCATCTTGGCTACATAAGCCTCTTGCATAGTTCATACCATACCTGAAAATGGCTTTTTGATCTTCCTGGTTAAGAACCAGTGTTTGACCATATCTAAGCACAATACTCCCTACACTTAATTCCCACTATGTATCTCAAGTGTTAAGTATACAAATATAGTACCTTTTCATCAAGTATCATTCACAATAGTGATCCGTGAGATGATCTTGATGCACGTCAGTTCTATATCATTTCTCTGAAAAGTACCTATGAAACTTGGTTACAACCCATTGCCTACCTTCATCCGGTGAAAGTTAAATAATCCAATTTATATAGTCTTAGTTCATAATTATCCCCACAAGTATAACCGACTATAAACCTTTAGAATAATAAGATTATTCATAGATTAAACATGTTAATATAGAACACAACAAGTATTGACGTTATGATTATATCTCAGTATATCAAAACATCATATAATAGATGTTGTTACAATGTTCTAATATCCAAATACTAAATCCAAATCAAAATCCCATTTCTAAAACAATAAAGTCTTTTAGTTGAAGTGTGACCATTCATACTTAGCTTAAAAGAAGGACCTTATTAACGGGTTCGACTAAACTTAATTTGTGTGAATTCTACAAATACTATCATCATCTCCATATTTGACTTTACTCTAGGCATAGTTAAATATCTTGGAGTATATTTTTGGTGTTCATTCGTGTATAGAGTCTCTCACCTCGATTAAGTATACTCTTGAAGTCACAAAGATTTCTTTGTGAACCTTAAATGGCATAGATCAACAAAGCTTTTCAATGAGCTCATTCATCCAATCATATTAGATTTAAACTTCTAAAGTAGTGTACTCTTATTTTTTAGTATATTGTGTCATTTTGTTTTGGTTGGACCTCATTCCAACAAAACTTACTCTTCATTTGACAGTGAAGTCATAATCCAATAATAATTCATAATCATATATATGTTTGTTTAGAAATCAAAATTTTATGTAGCTCTTTACATGAAAATTTTATTCTAACCTAATTATCTCATATACATTCTCTTAGTTCTTTTAAAGTGCTCTTAGAATGTTCTTATAGTCATCCGATGACTTAACCATGTATTAAATTGGTATATTATGATATGCTCATAGCAAGATCATATATCAAGCTTTATGCATAATATGGCATAAAGGATGGATTCATTTGCCAAGCAAATTGAATATAAATCATTTCAGCTAGTTCAAACCTATGTACAAGGTGCTTTGAGGATGGCTCAAAACTTAGTGCCATGTGACGATACCAAGATTCCTCCAAATGAATTTTGTATCTTGATACCTTTCGAGATATTGTCCATGTATGCATAAAAATATAAAGTTTTTAACATTTGTTTTATCTATCTCTATGTATTTTACATTCCAAGAATGTATTTGTAGCACCTGGTTCCCGGTATGTAAACCTTATTTGAGTATTTCCCCATTTTAGCCTTGGACTCGGCAAGTCATAGGTCCGACTCGCCGAGTAGGGACGAGACTCAGGACACGTTTAAGTTGGCGACTCGGCGAGTCCATATCTTGGACTCGGCAGTTGCCGCTGCTGGATGAAGCCCTAAATTTCAAGGGTTTGCACCCTATTTAAACCCTCATTTCTGCCCAAAACTCGCCCCCATTCATCCCCAGAGCTCCCAACATCGTTTATACCCTTATTTCCTTGAGAGATTGAAGTGTTTTGGTGTGTTCTTGAAGATTTTGAGGAGAAAGAAGAGTAGATCAAGAAGAGGAGAAGGAGGCCAGGCATCTTTGTGTCATCTCAACGTTTTCCTTGAGGTATGGCTCGTTTCCCCTCTATTTTCAAGCTTGTAATCTCTTTTAGCTCCATAGAAGTCCTTCTTGAGCTCTTCCCCAAGCTTGTTTGTGCTTTATGGGTTGTAATAAGTTGTTATCCTTTAGATCTAGGCATGATTTAGTCCCTAGAGCTTGGATCTAATGCCTTTATGGGGTCATATTACATGAAAGCCCTAGATCTACCTCTTTTGGTGCACTTTGAGCCCTAAAATCCATATTGGCGAATATCTACACGTAAAGTTGGAAACTTTACGTGTGATTTGTGTCCTAGAAGCCCAGATCTGTGAATGACATGGACTAGAATCGAGCAAATCGATGTATTTGATGGATGCATGGCGGCGACTCGACGAGTTGTATATGTGACTCGGCGAGTCTGGTCGCGAGTCACCGAATTGGTCCCTTTATGATGTATCAAGTTTGAACCGTGAGTCACAGGGGGTGACTCGGTGAGTTGGAAGCTGAACTCACCCATGTTAGGACTCGGCGAGTCAATGCCCTGACTCGGCGAGTCCAAGGCAATCTTCATAGATCAAGAACAGACTCGGCGAGTTGTTCATACAACTCGGCGAGTCTTAGCATAAGTGTTCTTCGGATGAAGACGAACTCGACGAGTTGTTCATACAACTCGGCGAGTAGGATGAAGGGGTTGAATGTCAGTTTAGAAGATGAACTCGTCGAGTCATAACCTAACTCGACGAGTAGAAACAGGGACTCAGGACACTCGTCTGATAGGGACTCGACGAGTTGGAGAGCCAACTCGGCAAGTCGAGTCAACTGAAAGTTGACTCTGACTTTGACTTAGAGCTAGACCAGGGGTAAAATGGTCATTTTACCCAAAGGACAGTTAGCAGTGTTTGATTGAGTGTGTTGTGGGAATTGCAGCCGGAGGATTTCCGGAGCAGCAACAGTCAGTTAGTTCCCGATCAGTTCAGCAGCTACTTTGAGGTGAGTTACCTTCCAGTAGTGGTGGGTCTAAGGCCACAATGCCGGCCCACCAGTAGGAGACGTATGATAGATGATTGTCTTTGTGATATCATCTAGGTTTGCTACTACCTGATATGTTATATGCTATCATGATACGTTATATGCGATAGTAGTAGAGTTCGGTTGTTAGGACCGCAGGGTAGTCAGACACCCCAGAAACGTCTGACAGTATGTGATGATATGTTTGTATGTTGGCCTGTATGTTATGCGATAGAGGTAGCAGAAGGGGACCAGTCCCCGAGGATCGGTTGTTAGGACCGATGGGTAGTCAGCACCCCAGAATTGGTTGACATGGGTAGTCAGCACCCCAGAATGGCTTGACACGGGTAGGATGGCACCCAAGAATGGCTGTATGGGTAAGTCGGCACCCCAGAATGGCCGTACCGGGTAGTCAGGCACCCCAGAATAGCCTGGCAGTATGCATGTTATGTGTTTGTATGGTATGTGGTACGTTGGGGGAACTCACTAAGCTTTGTGCTTACGTTTTACAGTTTTGTTTTCAGGTACCTCTTCACCGAAGGGGAAGGAGCTGGCGCGGTAGCGGCACATCATGCACACACTCTGGTTTCCGCATTTACGAGATTCACTGGGATTTGTACTCTGATATTTTGATGGGTTGTATGGTTTGACTTTTTAAAACATGGTTTACGTTGTGTTATGGTGTGATCAAACAATGTTTTTATTTATTAATGTTTTCTAAAGTAATGTTTTAAAACGAAATTTTCGGACGTGAAAAATGGGTCGTTACAAGTTGGTATCAGAGCCCTGGTTTGAGGGATTCAGACTCACCTTCGGAGGTGTCTGAACTCAAATCTAGGGATTCAAAGAATTTTTTTTAGAAAATGATTTCGAACAATGAGAAAAGAGTTTAAGAAAGAACAAAAGTGTGTGTGATGTGCGCGACCGGCCGAGCTCAAGTAAGTACTCCCCAAAGTACCCATACCAATTTATGTTATGTTTATCAGCTTTTGTAGAACAACATGCTAGAATAGGACTAAGGATCTAGGAGTGATGCCTTATGTGCCTGCCTTATGTGCCTGCCTTATGTGTTCCACCTATATGTGAATTGCATGCTTGTATAGTGTAGACAGCGGTAGGGTAACCTGTTAGGGTTTTCCTGATAGTATAAGCTACCATGGTGTGCTAGTCAGTACCTCTCTATGAGAGCGGAATTGTTGAAGTCGTTTCCCTTGTCCGAATGCTGCTTGGTTCGTGCTACGTGGGACTCCGAATAATGGGAATTAGCCATTAGGCGAATACGTCACACCACATGTGATCAGAGTTGAATAATCTTAGAGTACCGGATTTGATCCTACTGCGCAGCTCTTGTTTGAGTCCAACCGTTGTAGGGACGAGTCAAGTACTCGAAGGATTATCTGAGTCTCGTCGCATGTGATGGTGTTCGGGTGATGGCTAATTAGCATTACAAGGAGGCCTGCAGCAGCTGAGGATTGAATCAAGTAGAGCCGGAGATTTCCCTAGGGCGAGCCTGGGATGAGTATAGTAGTAACTAGCCTTAGTATAAGGGATCTGGTGGAGTCGAGGCAGTCCTTGAAGAAGGTACGGATAGATGTGGAAGGTAGTATGGGCCCGTACTACTGAAAGCAGAGGATCCGTACCCGAACCAAGGAAGGCCAAGACAAGACCAGGGAACTTGTAAGTAGCTATGATCCCTCAGGGAGCACCAGTATATCTAATGATTGTTGTGATGTATTGCAGAATGGTGGTACTTCGATCGAGGCCGGTGGACGGCGGTTCTGGAGAGGGGTCAGGTTCGGGATCAGGTTCCGAGCCGATAGACGAGCGACTACGTGAGTTCATCGCGTCAGAGATCACCAGGGGCATCCTTGAGTCGACTCCCATTATCTTCGGGTCGATCAAGGAAGGGATCATGGAGTTGATGGAGGATCGCCTGCGGGCATTCAGGAGCGATTTGGCATCTGGCCAGTCGGGGTCACGCACACTGTCCTTCAAGGACTTCAGGGGCAGTGGTGCGCTGGATTTCCATGGGGTAAAGGACCTCATTGCTTCCAGGCGATGGATTGCAGACATCGAGTCTGCACAGTTGACTAGCTTCTGCCCCGAGGGGTCGAAGGTGAGATACGCAGCGGGGTGTTTACGGGACCGAGCCCGGGATTGGTGGGAGTCAGTGGGCGACTCGTTGGGATCCTCAATTATCGAAGCTATGACCTGGTCGGACTTTGTGACCAGGTTCAGGGCAGAGTTTGCGCCAGCTATCGAGCTTCAGCAGCTGGCCAGGGAGTTTCTGGATATGAGACAGACGACGGAGACTGTGGCGGAGATCACCGCCAAGTTCCGGGAGAGGGCTTTGTTGGTGCCCCAGTATGCTGGTGACGAGGATATGAGGAGGACTCGTTATCACGATATGCTTTGAGCTGACATCCAGGAGCATGTTAGCTTTTCGGCTTGCCCTACCTTGGACTCTATGATCGCCAGGGCAAGGGAGAGGGAGATAGATTTGGAGCACATCCAGAAACGGAAATTAGAGGAGGGGCAGGCAGGAGGGGCTTTGGGGAAGAAGCCCAAGGGATCAGATGGGAGGCCAAAAGGCCAGTCAGGACCGGGCCGCTGCAGGAAGTGCGGCAGGCCGCACGAGGGGGCGTGCAGGATGGGATCGTCAGGCTGCTACAAGTGCGGCAAGTTTGGGCAGATCAGCAGGGATTGCACCGCTCCTGCAGCAGTTATTCAGACATCGGAGTTGCTGTGTTTCCACTGCAACCAGAGGGGCCACAAGAAGGCCAATTGCCCCCTGTTGACAATTTCAGCACCGGTGAAGGCGCCAACTCCAGCGACCCTGCGGATCACGGATGGCCGACAGGGCAAAGCAGAGGCTCCGGTGGTGAGGAGCCGAGCATTCCAGCTGACTATCGAGGAGGCACGCGTCGCACCCGATGTGGTGACGGGTATGATTCTTTCCTTCTATCTTTTGTTCTATGATGTTATGATATTGATATGTGCTCCGTGTGTATATATATGTATTAGGATCGTTCCATGTGAACGGCATCCCAGTTCAGGTATTGTTCGACTCGGGTGCATCCCGATCGTTCATTTCTCTTGCGCTTAGCAAGAGTTTTCATGAGACTTCAGGCGAGTTAGATTGCCCGTTAGAGGTGGAGGTTGTTGACGATCGATCGGTGCAAGCATCGATGGTGTTTCGAGATTGCGTCCTGCGACTGTTTGAGGAGCGTTACCTGGTAGACTTGGTTCCCATTCCATTGCGTGGGAACAAGGTGATTATTGGCATGGATTGGTTGAGCCCTAATGGGGCGGTGATAGACTGCGTGCAGCAGCTAGTGCGATTCAGGACCCCAAGCGGGGGAGAGTTAGTGATTCATGGCAAACGGCCACAGTGTGGACCCACTGTATGTTCAGCAGTGAGGGCTAGGCGCTATCTTCAGCAGGGATGCGTGGGATATGTCGCGTATGTGATGGATACCCGGGAGGCGGGTAAGGCGACCGTGAGCGAGGTCCCGGTGGTTCGATATTTTGTAGATGTTTTCCCGGAGGAACTACCTGGGATACCTCCGGAGCGACAGGTGGAGTTCAGGATTGACCTTATTCCCGGTGCGGCTCCGATAGCCAAAGCACCGTATCGGTTGGCTCCTCCAGAGATGCAGGAGTTGTCTACGCAGTTGCAGGAGCTGCTGGACAAGGGATTTATTCGTCCGAGCAGTTCTCCTTGGGGAGCCCCGATTCTCTTTGTGAAGAAGAAGGATGGGTCGCATCGGATGTGTATAGATTACCGGGATTTGAATAAGGTGACGGTGAAGAACCGTTACCCACTCTCGAGGATTGATGACCTCTTTGACCAGCTTCAGGGAGCATCTTGGTTCTCCAAGATTGACTTGCGTTCGGGTTATCATCAGATGAGGGTCAGGGAGGAGGATACGCAGAAGACTGCGTTTCGGACATGTTATGGCCACTATGAGTTCGTTGTGATGCCGTTTGGGCTCACCAATGCTCCTGCCGTGTTCATGGATCTCATGAACCGCGTTTGCAGACCGATGTTGGATCGGTCTGTGATAGTCTTTATCGATGACATCTTGGTTTATTCCAAGACCCAGGAGGAGCATGAGGAGCATCTGAGGGAGGTGTTGGAGACCCTGAGGAGGGAGAGCTTGTATGCCAAGTTCTCCAAGTGCGAGTTCTGGCTGCGCGAGGTGCAGTTTCTTGGGCACCTCGTCAACCAGAACGGGATTCTGGTCGATCCGTCCAAGGTTGAGGCCGTGATGAGATGGGAGGTTCCGAAGTCTCCATCAGATATTTGGAGTTTCTTGGGATTAGCAGGATACTATCGGAGATTTATCCAGGATTTCTCCAAGATAGCCGTACCCCTGACGCGACTGACGAAGAAAGCCGTGGTCTTTCGGTGGGGACCCGAGCAGCAGGCTGCATTTGAGATGCTGAGACAGAAATTGTGTGAGGCGCCGATCCTAGCCCTGCTTGAGGGCGTAGAGGATTTTGAGGTTTATTGTGATGCGTCCATTTCAGGTTTGGGCGCAGTTCTGATGCAGAGGGGGCACATCATTGCCTACGCTTCGAGGCAGCTCAAGCCTCACGAGGTGAACTACCCGACGTACGATTTGGAGTTGGGGGCCGTGGTCTTCGCCCTCAAGATTTGGAGACATTACCTCTACGGGGTTCGTTGTACCATCTACACGGACCACAAGAGTCTGAGGTATCTCATGGACCAACCGAATCTGAACATGAGGCAGCGTCGGTGGTTGGATGTGGTGAAGGATTATGATTGCGAGATCCTTTACCACCCGGGGAAGGCCAACGTGGTGGCCGATGCACTTAGCCGCAAGGCGGCGCCGATCAGGGACGTATGCATGAGGATGAGCGTAGTGACTCCCCTATTGGAGCGAATTCGGGAGGCTCAACAGGAGGCTATCAAGGAGGAGCATCGGAAGAGCGAGCGCATGGTGGGTCAGGTATCCTCCTTTGATTATGATAGTTGGGGTCTATTGACACTACACCATAGGGTGTGGGTGCTGTATCACGGGGGCGTCTGCCAGATTTTGATGGATGAGGCGCACAAGTCCCGATTCTCTATTCATCCCGGGGCGACGAAGATGTATAGGGATCTCCGTCTGAACTATTGGTGGCCCTGCATGAAGCGGGATGTAGCATGGTACGTTGAGCGGTGTTTGACCTGCAGGAAGGTCAAGGCCGAACATTAGAGACCGCATGGTAAGATGCAGCCGTTGGACATTCCACTGTGGAAATGGGAAGATATCACCATGGATTTTATTACAAAGCTTCCCAGAACCGCGCGTGGAGTGGATTCGATTTGGGTCATCGTGGACCGACTGACCAAGAGTGCTCACTTTATTCCGATTCAGGAGAGCATATCGGCCGAGAAATTGGCCGATATCTATATCAGGGAGATCGTGGCGCGGCACGGGGTACCGGTATCGGTGATCTCGGATAGGGATGTACGTTTCACTTCCAGATTTTGGAAGAAGTTTCATGACGAGTTGGGCACTCGATTGCATTTTAGCACCGCCTTTCACCCGCAGATAGATGGTCAGAGTGAACGGACCATGTAGACTTTGGAGGACATGTTGCGGGTGTGTGTGTTAGATTTTGATGGTAGCTGGGATACCCATCTTCCCTTGGCTGAGTTCTCATACAACAACAGCTACCACGCGAGTATTGATCGACCACCATTCGAGATGTTGTACGGGCGGAGGTGCAGAACCCCGATATGCTGGGGTGAAGTTGGCCAGAGAGTCATGGGAAGCACCGAGGTGGTGCTAGAGACGACTGAGAGGATCCAGCAGGTTCGGGGCAGACTTCAGACTGCTCAGAGTCGGCAGAAAAGTTACGCCGACAAGCATCGATCCGACTTGGAGTTCCAAGTCGGGGATATGGTTCTCCTGAAAGTGTCGCCTTGTAAAGGCGTCATTCGATTCAGGAAGCGGGGCAAGTTGGGCCCAAGATTCATCGGGCTGTTCAGGGTTGTAGCCCGGGTGGGCAAGGTGGCGTATAGGCTGGATCTGCTAGCCGAGCTCAGTCAGATCCACAGCACTTTCCATGTTTCGCAGCTGCGGAAGTGCCTAGTGGACGATTCAGCGGTAGTACCGTTGGAGGATATTTAGGTTGATGATAGCTTGAATTACATTGAGCGCCCAGTCGCAATACTCGACAGGAAGTCGAAGGCTTTGAGGAACAAGAGGGTAGAACTAGTGAAGGTCCAATGGCGGCACCGCAAGGGTTCGGAATGGACTTGGGAGCCGATGGACGAGATGGTGGAGCATTACCCCGAGCTGTTTCAGGATCGAGCAGCAGACTTCGAGGACGAAGTCTAAAATAAGTGGGGGACATTTGTAGCACCTGGTTCCCGGTATGTAAACCTTATTTGAGTATTTTCCCATTTTAGCCTTGGACTCGGCGAGTCATAGGTCCGACTCGCCGAGTAGGGACGAGACTCAGGACACGTTTAAGTTGGCGACTCGGCGAGTCCATATCCTGGACTCAGCGAGTCACCACTGCTGGATGAAACCCTAAATTTCAAGGGTTTGCACCCTATTTAAACCCTCATTTCCGCCCCAAACTCGCCCCCATTCACCCCCAGAGCTCCCAACATCGTTTATACCCTTATTTCCTTGAGAGATTGAAGTGTTTTGGTGTGTTCTTGAAGATTTTGAGGAGAAAGAAGAGTAGATCAAGAAGAGGAGAAGGAGGCCAGGCATCTTTGTGTCATCTCAACGTTTTCCTTGAGGTATGGCTCATTTCCCCTCTGTTTTCAAGCTTGTAATCTCTTTTAGCTCCATAGAAGTCCTTCTTGAGCTCTTCCCCAAGCTTGTTTGTGCTTTGTGGGTTGTAATAAGTTGTTAGCCTTTAGATCTAGGCATGATTTAGTCCCTGGAGCTTGGATCTAATGCCTTTATGGGGTCATATTGCATGAAAGCCCTAGATCTACCTCTTTTGGTGCACTTTGAGCCTTAAAATCCATATTGGTGAATATCTACACGTAAAATTGGAAACTTTACGTGTGATTTGTGTCCTAGAAGCCCAGGTCTATGAATGACATGGACTGGAATCGAGCAAACCGGTGTATTTGATGGATGCATGGCGGCGACTCGGCGAGTCGTATATGTGACTCGGCGAGTCTGGTCGCGAGTCACCGAATTGGTCCCTTTATGATGTATCGAGTTTGAGCCGTGAGTCATGGGGGGTGACTCGGTGAGTTAGAAGCTGAACTCACCCATGTTAGGACTCGGCGAGTCAATGCCCTGACTCGACGAGTCCAAGGCAATCTTCATAGATCAAGAACAGACTCGGCGAGTTGTTCATATAACTCGATGAGTCTTAGCATAAGTGTTCTTCAGATGAAGACGAACTCGACGAGTTGTTCATACAACTCGGCGAGTAGGATGAAGGGGTTGAATGTCAGTTTAGAAGATGAACTCGTCGAGTCATAACCTAACTCGACGAGTAGAAACAGGGACTCAGGACACTCGTCTGATAGGGACTCGACGAGTTGGAGAGCCAACTCGGCAAGTCGAGTCAACTGAAAGTTGACTCTGACTTTGACTTAGAGCTAGACCAGGGGTAAAATGGTCATTTTACCCAAAGGACAGTTAGCAGTATTTGATTGAGTGTGTTGTGGGAATTACAGCCGGAGGATTTCCGGAGCAGCAGCAGTCAGTTAGTTCCCGATCAGTTCAGCAGCTACTTTGAGGTGAGTTACCTTCCAGTAGTGGTGGGTCTAAGGCCACAATGCCGGCCCACCAGTATGAGACGTATGATAGATGATTGTCTTTGTGATATCATCTAGGTTTGCTACTACCTGATATGTTATATGCTATCATGATACGTTATATGCGATAGTAGTAGAGTTCGGTTGTTAGGACCGCAGGGTAGTCAGACACCCCAGAAACGTCTGACAGTATGTGATGATATGTTTGTATGTTGGCCTGTATGTTATGCGATAGAGGTAGCAGAAGGGGACCAGTCCCCGAGGATCGGTTGTTAGGACCGATGGGTAGTCAGCACCCCAGAATGGCTTGACATGGGTAGTCAGCACCCCAGAATGGCTTGACACGGGTAGGACGGCACCCCAGAATGGCCGTATGGGTAGGTCGGCACCCCAGAATGGCCGTACCGGGTAGTCAGGCACCCCAGAATAGCCTGGCAGTATGCATGTTATGTGTTTGTATGGTATGTGGTACGTTGGGGGAACTCACTAAGCTTTGTGCTTACATTTTACAGTTTTGTTTTCAGGTACCTCTTCACCGAAGGGGAAGGAGCCGGCGCGGTAGTGGCACATCATGCACACACTCTGGTTTCCGCATTTACGAGATTCACTGGGATTTGTACTCTGATATTTTGATGGGTTGTATGGTTTGACTTTTTAAAACATGGTTTACGTTGTGTTATGGTGTGATCAAACAATGTTTTTATTTATTAATGTTTTCTAAAGTAATGTTTTAAAACGAAGTTTTCGGATGTGAAAAATGGGTCGTTACAGTATCTTATTCTTCTTAAGTCTTTCATTTTAGAAACACATTCTGAGTCAAGGTGAAAAGGCCTGGCATGGTCAGAATGTAATTTCTCATGATTCAGTATGTCTTATTCATACATGATTAGGAATGTCACTATGCTCCTAATAGTACTTAGTAAACACACATGTTCTACTCATTTTGATATAAAATCATACCTTGTGGTTTTACATTAAAATGATGATTGCAACATTGAGGTGTTTTTTTTATATTCACAAGTGGATCTTAAGCTCTACACATTTTGTTAGGATAACATGTATTGAGAAAACCTCCAGGATTATATATATATATATATATATATATATATATATATATATATATATATATATATATATATATTCTAGTAGATGTCTATTAAGAAGAAAGGTCTTTCTTGAAATCTGTTTGCTATATCTCGTATTGAGAATATGAAGTTATAGTAAAAGAATATCCTTGTTGATCTAATCATAGCTACTTGTGAAAAATATTTGATCAAAGTCAATGTCATGAGTATGATAAGAACCACAGTCAATGACTTGAGTATGAGAAAATCCTTTTATAATAAGTCTTGATTTAAATGTGTATGACTATCTATGTAATGTATTCCTTTTATATCATGTATTTCTTTAAATGTGTATGGTTATCCATGTAATGTATTCTTTCTAGAAGAATCACTTACTCCTTCTAGCCTTGCTATAGAGAGAAAGTTCAATCAAGATCATACTTGATTAACATACATGGATTACATCTCATTTCATGACTATAAGTCATTAATCAGATTCGAGATTTGACATAGCATCCTGGTATTTGATGGATTTGCTAGAAACCATCAATAAAAGCTCATCAATAAGAGATCCCACACTCCTCAAGTCATAGATAATTTCTACCACTAATGCGAACAGTATCTGTTTTTGAATAACTATTATTCAAGTTTAAAAATCCTTGTTAAAACTAGTGCAAACTTTAACTACATCAGGTAATCGTTCTTGAGCTGCTTCAAGTTCCATGTACCTCCCACTTTCTTTGTCATTAGAAGTATGTTTTCTACTAACTCAACTAAGCAACATTTTCTTGGTGGGTTTGTATATAATAATCTAAGCAACATTTATAGTATTGTATAAATATGTATTTAATAGATTTTGGGTTTGGAAGCTTTAGTCCAACATAGGCTTCAAATCCATAAAATATTTAATAAGATAGGGATGGAACCTTTCCATTCAAAATATTCTGAAGAAAATGTTATATCTAATAGTTAGTTGGTGTTTGTACTCAAGGTACAATTGATAGTGTTGTAGGTGTTATCCCAAGGAAATAAAAGGAGGACATTTCTACCGATTAGAAAGAAAATGATACCAAGTAAGATTTAATTCATCCTTTATTATCATTAAGACCTTAGATAGTTCTTACTGGTTTGTATTTCAACTTTATATTTGAAACCTTCAATAAATATTTCACAATTATGTTTTTATATGTAAAATATAATTTATAACTACTATAGTTGTTAATAAAATTGATTTGGCATCTTATGATAAATCTTAGACATTCATTAGAAAGGAAGCCATATACCATAGTGTATAGCTCCTTAATAATTATTTTCTCTACTACTTAGTGAAAATATCATTAGGGATCTTTTATATATAAATAAGATTTACATATGTCAAATAAACTACATTATTTGCCTTCAATGATCCCTTTCTTCAAGATGGAATATGCGAACGTCATTTGTATAATAAAGATAACAATGTCAAAGATAAGTTTGATTTAAAACAAGTTTAAATCAAAAGTATGTTGTATATAAAGAATTTGCTATTTATAAAACATTAATAATTACTTTATAATTCTTATTTAAGAGATCTAGTCTCATAAAAAGAATTTTAATCATTTTCGAATATAAAGGTGATCGTTATGAAAAACGATTTAAGTAAATATTAAATCATTCATAAATTAAATTGAGCCATATATTTAGGCAAGCTAAATTAAAACATACATTGTTCCAAAACAAACATTGTTTCACAATACAAGTGAATTATGTTTCTAGCATAATTAATATACTAAACTCCGAGAGTGTAGTTCCAAATTTATTGTGCTCAGCTTACACTTCTGTAAATACCTACAAGCCATTTACAAATACTAGATTAACATTTAAGTACCAAGTACATAAGTTTTATATGAAAAGTATGAGTTCTATCTAGTAGATACCTGAAGTACTAGTCTCCTCAGGACATTCTTTCCTAATAAGAGGAGCATATCCTCTTCTAGTGTCTAGTTTTTCCACAAAAGAAACAAGATCCATCTATCTGGGCCTTATTGGATTTATTAGGCTTAAAAGTGTCCAGTCTATAAACATGGGCCTCCTAGATCACACAAGGTGACTCTTTTGGGCATTTTACTAGTCCTAGTTTGATGTTAGAAACATCTTTAGCATCATAGTGATGCCTTTACTAGGTATAATGTTAAGGCTTATTGCTCAAAGAAAATAGTTTAGGACTAGGACCTCTAAGTGTATAAAATTCTATATCTCTCACAAGGTTGTCTCTTCATACATGAACCCATTCATTGAATTTTGTATCTAGTGAATGTTATTGTTTCATTAAGTCATTAAACAAAATGACAATTTCATGGTAATGAGAATGAATTATTTAACTACAAAATTTTAATATAATTCATTTAGTATTTTCAATATTTAAACTCTTTAATAATTAATACCTTTATAGTTTCCAAAAACATTAATTATCAAAGTCTAGGATCCAAGTTGCAAAACAAATAATTGGTTAGCTATCCTCTATCCATCCACTTGAATTCAACCCGATAGATATCGATTATCAATTATATCTTACTATATAATTCCTAGATTTATGTAATCGCTAATAATAAATTTAATTATACATGTTTGATCCCATCTATGCTTCAGACGTCTCTTGCTTAGGTATCCTTTATTACAAAGGATTTCTGATCAAATCATCCAATTTGAAAAACATGTGTAATCGGCCTATAACTTGGTTATAGAAATCACGAAGGCACCCTGGCCATCAAAAGATAACAC
The DNA here is from genome assembly GCF_052625555.1 of Lactuca saligna. Classification (NCBI taxonomy): domain Eukaryota; kingdom Viridiplantae; phylum Streptophyta; class Magnoliopsida; order Asterales; family Asteraceae; genus Lactuca; species Lactuca saligna. The sequence continues at coordinate 175,424,947 of NC_136423.1, forward strand.
TAAGTGGTTAGGTATCCTTTATCCTACTAGTGTATACAAGAGATGCGCGAGTGCTCTTCAGAAGCATCGCATTAGATTTGAGGTTTGTAAAATGGTCTTTTATATGTTTTATAATTTTAATTTTAAAAACATATGATATCATAGTGATTACATGCATATAATAAACCATGGTACCAATTTTCAAAAGAAAATCACTTTTAAAGGTTCTATATAAAAATTTAGTTTTTTTATATAATGTAACGTGATTCAATTTTAATAATCAGTGTTAATTTTGAGTGCATTTGAATATTTTATGTCTTTAATAAAACTTTCTTTTCTTACTTATATATTTGTAGTTTGTAAAAGTTATAAAAACCACCCTTTTAAAACTTATATTTGAGTATATTAAAATTTAACGTAATAAAGTTTTATAAAACTGTATTTTATTTTAAATCAATAATTTGATACATCTTATGTCCACATTATAAATCTTGAAAACCAAACTCCATGTGATGTTAATTTTGTATAAAATTATTTTAGCATGTGAAAAACTAATTTATCAACCATACATAATAATTGCATTAAATAAACAATTTAAACATGCAAATAATTATATATGCATAAACATAACGAACTAATGACATTTTTTGTGAGCCAACACACAAAATCTCAAGTCCATTCCTAAAGGGACATTTTAAGGGACCAAAAATCTTCTTGTAATGTTGTTGTAAAAGCTCCCACTATACTAAACATCATTGGGAAATCTCCAATAAAGTCCTAAAATTTTGGTCCGGTTTACGTTTTAGTCCTAAACTATTTTTTGTTTATGAAAAAGTTCTAAAAACCGGCAAAAGTATGCATTTTGACCCCTTTTGACCGGTTGGAACCGACAACAAATTAATTTGGGACTATTTTATAAACTAACCTAAAATATTGAGACTATTTCACAAAACGACCTAAAATATTGGGACTTTTTCTGCAAAAAAAATATTAGGACTTTTCTGCAAACCAAAACTTTATTTTATTATTATTATTATTATTATTATTATTATTATTATTATTATTATTATTATTATAAACAAGTATACTAATTTTTAAATTCCTTATTATTAATATTTTTAATAATACATATAAATACACTTAAATAAAAATATATTAAAGAAATTATTTAAAGGTGAAGGTGGTGGTGATGGTAATACTTTAAGCATTGAAATCACTGCTTGTATGTCCTCACTTTATATATGATCATTTCACATTTCTTATTATTGTTTTCAATTCAAAATATTAACACCTAACAATTTAAAAGAAGTTGCCTATTTGTAAAATTATGTATAAATAGTTTAAGATAAAAGGATTTTTCAATTTGTATATAAAATTTCTTAAGGTAGAATGATTTCTTGTCAAATCCAACAGATCCACAATAAATATTTACATTGGTGGCCCATATCAAAATTCGAAAATATTAATTAAAATATATTATTTAATAGAAAGTAATATGATTTATTTTGCTTTATTACACTATATCTGCTATGTTTCCAAAAAACCCACAAGGATAAAGTAATGAAAAAGAGCAACACGCATGTTGGTAATTCAACAATACTTACACACAAGACATACACGCATATCACATGCTCACTATTTGTAAACAATTTGAAAAATCAGTAGTTTCTTTTGAATTGTTAAATGTTAATATTCTGAATTAAAAACAATAATAACAAATATGAAATGACCATATACAAAGTTAGAATATACAAACAGACATTCATGATTTCAAAGCTTAAAGCATTACCATCCGCTCAACCTTCACCTTTATAAAATATCTTTAATATTTTTTTAAATTTAAATGTATTTATATGTATTATTAATAATATTAATAATAACAAATTTAAAAAATAGTATACTTATTTAGATTTTTAATATAATAATAATAAGATTTTTGTTTGCAGAAAAACCCTAATATTTTTTGTTTTTGCAGAAAAGTCTCAATATTTTGAGTCTATTTATGAAATAGTCCTAAATTATTTTGTTACCGGTTCCAACCAGTCAAAAAGAGTCAAAATGCAAACTTGTGCCGGTTTTTGGGACTTTTTCGTAAACAAAAATTAGTTTAGGACTAAAACATAAACCGGACTAAAATTTTAGGACTTTATTGGAGATTTCCCAACATCATTTACTTGCAAAAGATTTGAAGAACTTCTTGAAAGCTAAAATTCAACAATTATCGCTAAAATTCGAACAGCCCTTTATAAACAGCATTAGTGACACTTTTCAGAAACTGTCACTAAAAATCTTACACACCTTTTAGACTCAAATTTTTTTTTGGTCTTTAAAAAATGGTTTCAACTTCATTTCGTGTTACATTTTTGTACATATAAATTGTTTCTGACAACTAATCTATTATATATAAAAAATAAACCAAGAAAACTAATTTATTTAATTTATTACATACTGTATGAATAAATAAATTATTACAATCACTTTTATAAAACAAAATACACAACAAACACAGTGATCATTGTCTAATTTATGCACATCATACATATCAACATACACATTAAACAATACTTGTTTTTCTAAGACAACTTTAAAATGATAAAAGATGCATGAAAACTTTTGTCACATAAAATAACAATTATAAAGTTGTCATAGAAAATATGTCTGAACTTGTTTTTATATAAAACCAAGTTATCGATATTCTCCAAAAACTAAGATTTCCAAAAACTAAAAGAAAAATCTAACCAAACTTGCAAGCTTACCAATTGTTGGGTTTTTTTTATTCAAATTTAGTTTCAAAAACATAAGATTTAGCAATAGAAGACTTGATGATTTTGAATAACATAAAACACGTTTGTAACCTACTAAGGATCTTCTTGCAATGTTTGGAAAGAAAACAAGCACCAGAGAAGAAGATGAAAAAATCACAACCTTTGTATTTCTTTGGATCCTCCTGGGAGACTGGGAAGTTGGTGAAAAATGAGGAAATTTAGAGACACCAACAATGACTCAACTTGGTGTAGATGATAGTCTAAAATTAAAGTTCATAACCAATATGAACTTCAAAAGAGTTATAAAAACAAGTAATCTTCATTTGTTCTTAACAAAAGGAGAAATAATGAGAGAGAGCATCTAGATTTCGGCCATTGTAAGTCCAAGACTAAAAAATAAAAGCCTTGTGTCTCTTAATCCATAAAGTCAAGTCCTTAACCAAAAGGTCCTAGCACTTTTAAGCAATCATGTCTCTAGCTCATTATTATGTCCATGCATGCAAGCTAGGATTTACTTTTAACTAAAATAATCAAAATCCCATCCTCTCTTTTGTCTTCTTTACATTTGGAAATTAGTATAAAAAAAAAGAAGACAAGTTTTATAAATTTATAAACTAGTTTATAAAATATAAACTTTAACTTTTTGGTAAAAGACAAAATGATTTGTTTAGTACAAAATGTTGTGCATGAATTATTAATTCATACCATATGAAAGGTAATGTTACATGCTAATCAAAATTATTATTTCCTAGAAATAAATAATTTCCAATTTAATTATAAGATTTTATTAAATATTTATTAAAATCAATTTCTAATAAACAATCAATTGTATCAACTTGTTAGTGTGACTAATTAGTAGCATATGTTAAATAGCAATATCACTTTAATATGATTCTTGAGCATACTAGATATATCAAAGACATTTTTGTCTATATAAATTACTAAATAATCATTTAATAACTGATGACCGATATTGTTGTGTACCTTGTTCTTCACAAAAGTCATTGCCAAAAATGCTCTTTCTAAACTAGTTGTCGCCACCGGGAAGATCAATACCAAGTTAATAAGTAAATAGACATGTTCAAAAACTTTAACTTTATTCAATCTTAACATCTCCTTAGAGAATTCTTTAAGATCCTTCAATCCTTGAAATATTTCGTCTTTTTTCATATCGTAGATGTAGTTATCAAGCTAATCACCAAGATGAACTAATTCAATAATTGAAAACTCACTAGGATAAAGTTTTGCAAGTGCAATTAAAATCATCAACAGGGATAAAACTAGCCATATTAACACTTAAATCCATACTAACCTCGTCAAATCAAGTTTTCAACTGTAGAAGTTGCAAATCAATGATCGCAACAAAGACTACAACTTGAAAATGATAAAGATTTGTGGTGTGTAGTTTACCATGTTTTTTCTATCTATCGGAACATATACATCTTCCATATTAGGAGCTTCAATGCAATTTTACCCCAAAAGGATATGACTGAACTTAATAGGGGTCCATACCCATTAACTATTACTTGTTGTAGTCGTTGTTTGGTCAATGTAACCAACAACATAGCATTAACTATCTCTTATTTTTTCTTTGTAAAGCTTTGTTCAAATCATTTTCCACACAAAAAAAGTCTTCGCCAAATGTATCATGAATATAAAATCAAAAGACTCCAGTGAATAACCAACAACATACACTTTTATTCGGTCATACGAACTTGAATATAAATCTCCAATCTTATCAAGAACCTTGCATATCACATGATATAAGGAAATAACATTCATAATTAGTTTATAGTGGGATCCCTAACGAGTATCACCCGACCTTCCCAAACTTAATTCTTGATTCAATGCTTTGCCAGTTTCAAGTTGACCATCATCAGATGCTTGTGAAAACTTTTGAGCTTGACCTTCTTGAAACATTTTTCTATTACAAGAAAATCCAATGACATTTAGTAAGTTTGTAAGTATCTCAAAGATCCAACCACAATCTATTCTCTTTTTTGAAACTGCTACTAGTGTTAGTTAAAGTTGATGAGCAAAACAATGGACATATCATGTGGATGTGGTTTCTTTAAAGATTAGAGCTTTAAGGCCATTACTTTCACCCTTCACATTGATAGCTCTATCATATCCTTGACCTCGAATTTTAGATTGACTTAATGAATACTCTGCAAGCAAAGAAAAAATTGCCTTTTTAAGAGATAAAGTTGTGGTATCAACGACATGTACAACACTGAGAAACCTTTCAACTATGTCTCCTCTCTTATCTACATACCGCAAGGACAAAGACATTTGCTCATTATGAGTTACATCAATTGATTCATCTACCAATATTGCAAATTAATCTTTAACAAGTTCTCTAATAATGTCTTTAGTTTTTTCGTTTGCACAAGCGTGTAAGATATATTTTTGAATGGAAGGGGGGTTACTTGTAAGTTCTCTGGAGCATTTTTTAATACAACTTTATCAGCGTCCTCATTATGTTTTGCTAACCATTCAAGAAGTTCGAGAAAGTTTCCTTTATTACTTGATTTTTGACTTTCATCATGAACCTGGGTTGGCAATCCTTGATGGAGAAGAAACCTTATACAGTGTAGCGAAGCAAGCAAACGAGTATGGTATTCTTTTTGGGATTTTGTAGATTGTTTCTCCAAAGGACTTTGTATTAACTTTCTGGGTTTGGTAAGCATCTCAAAATTTTCTCTAGATCGATGATGGATATTATTAACAGTTCCCACATGTCTATCGAACCTATTTGGCATATTCCAATTTTTAAATCCATCTGTAACAAAAGCATATCCACCTTTTCAATTAAATTTATCCTTGACCCTGAATAAGTAGCATAGAACACAAAACACCGCCTCTTTTTCAAATACTATATTCAAGCCATTTATGTGTATCAAACCAAGTAGGAATAAAGCGATGCATATATCCTCTAAAATCCATTTGAAGAAATTCATGACCATGTGGTTGGGAAGGACCTATTTGCATATATATTCTTTCCTCATCGTATCTTGGTAGTTGGGATGATAATCAATGATATTCTTTCTCAAGCCTGGATCACGTGAAAGTGTATTTACATCAAATTGACTTTCTCTTTCCGTAGATGGAAATTTGGTGCTACCATGTGTGATATTATCGGGTGTGGACGAAGAATCATCACGGGTCTATGTTTTCTTTTGAGCATTAACAAACCAATCTAATGTCTCATGTTTCTTATTGCATTTTGATGACTCGTTTTCATCATCATTCATTGTTATTCTTCAAGAATATATTTAACCTAAAAGGCTAACAAAATTAATAATCTATAAATAAAATTATAATTAAAAAAGCTAAACAATTAAACTGATAAACCATAGTTACTTTATCATTTTAACTTAATTCTATATAACATTGTTTTATATATATATATATATATATATATATATATATATATATATATATATACATATATATATATATATATATATATATATATATATATATATATATATATAGCATACCTATAGGCAAATTCGCTTGACATAATCACATGTTAACATGTCACTTGATTTTTAACGTCAAAAAACCAAATTACCATTAAGTCCACCAACAATTACAAATACACATGTACTTTCTAGTCTCTATTTATCAATATAATAATAATGAAAACTATATGATACAAAAATCAAGAAAGTAACTTCATTATATCATTAGCACATATTCATAAACAAACACACACAAGTGAACGAGAGAAATTAATTCAAAGCTCACAAAATCCAACATGAAACAATGAAACACTAGGGGCGATTATGAAAGTAAAACAGAAACTAACTTGAAGAACAAGAGGCCAAGAACTGGAGACGACGTTCAGAAAAATATCAAGACAAAAAGATTCGACGATTTCACTTTCTTCTTTCGAACTCTCTAGTGACGAGAGAGGCGAAAGCATGTCCCATGGTTAGGGCTTCTTAGGGTTTGATTTTCCGGATTTATTTTCTTACCTTTTAGTTGGTTTTATAAAAATTGTGATAGAGATAGAGTCTTTATTTTCCTAGATCCAAATATTTTGTAGCTTTTATAATTTGTTGATAAACCCAACTTGATTAGGATTTCTAAAGATTTTTTTTAGTTGGGCTTTTTTTTTTAATAATGACAGGTCTTTACAAAAAGAAAAAAATTCATTGCGGTCAAATATAGTTGCCAGGAAAAAGAATCTTAGCTTGAATTTATAGTTTGGGTATGCATGTAATTTTACAAGGATATGCATTTGTAATAAATGTGTGTGTGTGTGTGTGTATATATATATATATATATATATATATATATATATATATATATATAAATGTATAATTTTTTGATGAAAAAGAGTAATCCTAGTAACTAATCAAGGGTATGCATTTGCATACCCTTCCAATGTGCTACATCTGCCCCTTCACATGATCACCCCACACCCACTCCTATACCCAATCTCAACCCAACGGCCACACCCATACACACATACCTATACAGCCACCCCCATATCCATCATAACCCACACTCATACACATGCCCACTGCCACCCTACCCTCATACCCATGCATATGCCCACTATCACCCAATCCACCCTACACCCAAACCCATGTACACACCCACTACACGCATCAAATAAACTAATAAATTGATAGTTCATATCATTTGTTTCTATTGAATGGTTACATTTTGCATTTGAAGAGTTTGATTTCATGTCAAAATGTTGAAGGGTTACATTTTGCATATGATGAATTTGAGCTTTAATCAAAATATTAACGTCCATCGATGTTAGAGTAAACCTCAAGAATCGTCAATGTAGTATGTCCTTATGTCAATTTTGTTGATTTTAGTTTCGAAATGTGTTTTTAAAAAAAATAAAGGTCTTTATCGACACATTTCAGTTCATGTTTCATACCTCTCTATAGGAATGTTACTATTTGTGGTAATTATAAATATATGCCACATTACCAAATTTGTAATACACTCAGGTTTTTGAAATGACAAATCTAATGTGCTCCTAAAACTACTCATGATTTCACATTATGTCTTAGACGGGACTTGAACCCCCGGTCTCAAGGAGGGAGGGTAACATTTCATACCGTTGGGCTAGAAGGCGAAGTTGTAAAGCAAATCCAACTATGTTTCCGATATAACCAATTTTTATACACATCATAATTTTCTCATTTTCATTATATTTCATGGAAGATAAATTACCAAAGAATATGACCAAACTAAGTTTTACAATAAACATATAGAATATAACACGCACATACCTACTGTAACATCCATTTCTGGGTATGTAATTTAATTTGATTTTGAATTTGATCATTTAGATGAAATCAGAAAAACTGAAAGTTGGAATTATTCATGAGGAGCGCGGGGCACCTATTAAAAGCATGGCGCACCCGACCCATTGGTTAAAAGGTTTAAAGGGTTTTGGAGGCTATTTAAGAAACAATAACCCCTATGGTTAGCTCATTCTCAGCCTCTATCACTCCTTAAAGATATCCCACAAAACCCTAGTCTCATGTTACTTTATTTGAGCATTCCTTCACCTTTGGAGCTTATTTTTCCATGTTTTATGCTTAAAGCTTGAAGACCAATGTTTCTTTTGGTGTCTTATAAGAGAAGAGCAAGTGTAGATCCAGATAGTGTGTGCATCTTCTGTACTATAATGCTTCAAGCTTTCCTTATCGCTTATTAGATCTTGCTTAATATCTATTTTATCCACTTTTGGTCCCATATTTGAGGTAGGCTTGGAGTTTTCATGACTCCAACTCCTTTTGGTCACTTAGGGTTATTGCTTGAACCATTTAGACTCATAAAGTTTGGACCTTTAGCCCTTCCTTCAAGTCATGCCAACATTGGAGGTGTTTTAGGTCATTTAGAGTACAAAAGTCTAGATCTTGGTTGATGTGGTATTTCTTAATGCATAAAGTTGGAAACTTTATCCATTTAGACCTTGTTAGAGTTTCGATCTGGAAGATGGGGTTGTTACTTCACGAATTAAGTGAAAAACCCTCGTGATTTTGGCCTGAGTGCAACGTAATTTTCTTGGTCACAACGTGCTTTTTAGGGTTTTCTCAGCTAACCTATTTTGATCCTAGATCCCTACTATTTTCTCATTTAGCTAAGCGTGGTGCGCTTTTATGTGGGCATGACGCGCTTTCTTACATCTTGTGGAATTTTTGATAAAGTTTGACTCTAGGTCAAACTTTAGGGTTAGGTATTGGCTAAGGTTTTACCTTTTATCACTTGTTTGAGAGGTTGTTTAGCCAACCTTATTTTCTGCTACTTGTAGTGATTGTATTAACGTCTGTAAGGTGAGTCTTCTCACTATACTGTATGACATTAATTGTCAGTATATGTTGTTTGTCTTTGGGACTTGAATGAAAGACCATGATTTAACCCTTGGAACTTGTATGAAAGACTATAGGAAACCATAACAGGAAAGATTGCAGGGGGACTATAGCAACGAAAGTGATTCCAAGGCTTTCAGGGACCATAACATTCACATAGGTTGAAACAGACCCGTTAGATGAAATAGGTTGTTACTGATATCTTTATTTTTATGCGCTGTGTGTGGCATCTTGGGAAAATCACTAAGTTTTGTGCTTATGGTTTAAGTTTAAATATTTCAAGTACTTCTGGTAGCAAGGGGAAGAGCTCGGCCTGATTGCAGTGCACCACTGGAGATTCTGCACTATTTATTTTATATTTTACTATGATGTTTAATGAGATTACGTTTTATACTTTTATTATCATTTCATGAAATGGAATGAATGGTTTTTATCTTATTTAAAAATGGAAATTGTACTCTGTATTTTGGGGATGTTACACCTACATCCAAAATCAAGTTACTCCTTATATAGTAGTCTTCTAACACCATGAGAAGATAATCGAAATAGGTAGTTATTAGCATAATAACTTCTTATCAATGTTACATGATCTTCCTAGTTTATTGGCATGTTTCAAATACATACAAGGAACTATTTCGAATGTTACTAACAAACGGATAACATACCATAAAACTAACTATCGAGTTAATGTACTAAAGTAATCAAAATATCTGTTTTATTCTATTTTGATTAAATATATATGTTATATTTCCTATGAGTTTTTATATTTATTGTATTCCTTTGACCGTTTTGTTATCTATTATATTATAGGTTGTATGTGTTTCATTTTGATTCAAAGTAGCTCATTGTCATATGATTTTAAAACATATGGTTTTCAAGATTATTTATTGATTCTTTCTATTTTGAAGGTCTGGTTTTCAAGAATTTTGGATTGGTTTTTTGTAAGTCTAATTGTTTTCATAGTCTATTTAACTATAGTTGCAACTTTTCAATGTTTCATGAATTTCAATTTTGATTTTCATTCTAGTTCAGTTTCATTTGTGGCTTTTGAAATGGTTTTGATGTTTTACATTTTTTTATGATAAAATATTTCAAAAACATTGTGAAGAACTTGGATGGAAAAGATGTAAGATAATGATGTGGCTGACAGGATGGACGAGAGCTCCAATCCTTTCTTAGAAAGATTAAATCGTTTTGGTAATCTATCTAAAGAAGGTTGCCATATAAATATGTGTATTCGCCTTGATATCACCTTACACCATTTGGTTGGAGCACAACCACCCCCTTGCTGAAAGATTCTCAAAATACCACCAAAGTCGATCTAGCAAATTGCAAATAGCAACACCAAGCAAAATCGATTCACGAGAACTCATTTTCTCTTGCTCTCGACCACCTCTAATTGGCTTGTGCCAAGTCCACCACCACTAACCATTCAAAGAACGATCACTTAATAAGAACTCAGGATTAAGCTGAAACCTAAAAAGTATATCAAAATAAGACTTTAGAGGTTGTTGGCTAACCCAAGTTTCATCCAAAAAAGGAATGGAGTTACCATTGCCTAATCTTTTTTCCAGTGTATCTAACGAGACTAGATTAGAAGCATTCATATGACGAACGGTTGACACAATTTTTTACCAATATCCACCCTATAGTTTTTTGTTGGAGGCTATAGCACCATTGGGGACATAAATTGTCTTCACAAGCATCACCCTAACAAGCATTGTTATCTTATACAACCCTCTAATGCCAATTTTGAAGTAATACATTATTGAAGGCCTTGAGATTAGCAATACCAAGAACCCCCCCCCCCCTTTCAAAAGGAGAAACAACTTGGTCCCACTTAAACCATGTAATTTTTCAAATTTCAATGTCGACACCCCAAACTAAATTGATTCGTAATTATTCCATGGTATTTATCATCCCTATCAGTACCTTAAAATATGCATAGAGTAGATACCAAAACTGCCTAGAATTGATTTAGTGAGGGTAGCTCTTCCTCCTATAGAAAAAGACTTAGCTTTCCAAGCAGAAAGTCGAGATTTAAGTTTTCAAATAATAACATCCTAACTCCATTTTCTTCCCATATTTGATCCAATGGGAAGTCCAAGATAGGTGAAAGATAGTTTACCTGCAATACAACCATAAAGAGTCTCCAAATCATGGAAAACAGTCCAACGCACACTAAAACCATATAATTGAGACTTTTTCATGTTGATTTTTAAACTGGATAGACAATAAAACTCATCAAGAAGCCTAGAAATATTGTCTACCTCATGCAATGCACCGCATAATTAGTGTGTATGTTTGAGAGTGTGTACGTGTCTATATATATATATATATATATATATATATATATATATATATATGTGTGTGTGTGTGTGTGTGTGTGTGTGTGTGTGCGTGTGTGTGTATAATTCAAAAACCCAAAACCCATTTCTTTCAAGACTCGTCCATTAAATGCTTTTATGTATCTAAAACTTTTGTCAATCATCTTCATGATTTTCAAGATTGTGTGCCAAGCTAGTCTTTCATTAGAGAAAATTAACTAGTACAAGTTAAATATTATTAGATCAAAGGTTAGTTCCAGTATGTTTTTATTTGATAACATTACTAGCAAATTCATTTCCACAACCCCCTAATCTCCATAATCTTTCCATTCTGAGCACAAACTAAAACATCTACTTTATTTTAATATGTTGCAATAAAACTAGCTAATCAAAGTATACCATGTCCAATTTGTTATCTTCCAAAACACAATTAATAATAACATCTCTTCAATATAAAAATGTTCATGAGTATTTAATAGATCATGCTAATTATATATGACGCTCGACGATAGTTAATATCGAGGTGGAACCTTATGAAATTAGATGAGCCTATCTTGAAATTGGTTTGATTAGGGAGTAGCTTGGCTTATTTGTACCTCTACTCAAACTCCATAAAATGTATAAAAACCGTTTGCAGCAAACTGCACCGCATAGTGCGATTTATAGTGTTGTGGTGTGGTTTATGGTTGTAACATCTGGATTTTCAGGTACAAATTTCTCTAAGTGAGTTATGAATTTTGGATGTCCAAGACGTGGGTTAGGTATCACCACGACATGGCGTGACCTGCAGAAAACGTGCATCATAATTAGCCACCATGACATGACAACATATTGACCATGATGTGGCGATTGTTTTTGAGCAAATCCTAATTTCAGGCTTAAGAAACCCCTAATCATTTCTATCCCATATTTGAGCTTATCTTTGGTGTTTTGGTGCACTTTGAAGGAAGAAGAAGAAGATTTGGTTCAAGGATCAAGCAAGAAACACCTTCCTATCTTTGAGACCACCTTCTAGACCATTTGTAAGGTTTCAAGATCTAATCTTTTTGATTACTTCTTAATAGATCTAGTATTATTTTTCATGTTTAGGTCCTTTGATGAGTTTTAATTAATCCAATGAGATAAATTTGGAAACTTTATGACTCACCAAGGTCCCTTAAGCTTGTTACCTACTAGATCTAGAAGATGGTTGCGTTTCTAGAGTCATGCATGTGTTAGATGACCCTTTTCTCATATTTTGACCTTAGATGACCCTTTTCTCATATTTTGACCTAGTATGGTGGAGGACATGCATGTCCATGAAGTTGGGATTTATATGGACCATTAGGGTCCCTAGAAGCCTTGTGTACAACTTGTGTAAATGGGCTTAACAAATTAAGAAATTAAGGAAGAATTCTATTTTCAGCCAGTAACCATGACATGGCATGAGGGATGCCACGACGCGGCGATGAGGGGCCCATCGAATGTTTTGTACGGACTCTCCCATAACGTGGAGGCGCAGTTTCCATGACATGGAAACGAAATTGCATGTGTTTAAGTTTATTAGCCACGATGTAGCTATTAGTGTGCCACAACGTTGATGTCAACTGTCGTTGACTTTGATCATTGACTTTGACCAGGTTTGACTTTTAGTAAGATGCTAGTTTTACAAGGTAGACTAAGGGTTTACCTCGTGTGATTCGATAGGTGGTGTGTAGTATCCACTTTTTTAGTTGTGTGAGCTGATTTCTATTGATTATGTTTGAGGTGAGTCTCCACACTATACTATGCAAGATGCTAGTTGTCTTTCTGACTCTTGGATTGTTTGTTGAGTGGGGCCTATTTGTATGTTGGACGAGGCCCGTTTGTATGTTAGGTGGGGCCCGTTATGTATGGTATGTGGTATTTTGGGGAACTCACTAAGCTTTGTTCTTACCATTTTGTGGTTTAAATATTTTAGGTACTTCTGGTCCCAAAGGAAAGGACCCGGCGTGATCGCACAACATCCCCTTGATTTTATTTTGCACTGTTTATTGGATGTACTATGATGTTGAGGATATTTTCACTATGTTTGGGTTTTAGAACAATTGGTTGTACCATTTTGGGTCTTACGAAAATAATATTTTTACTAGCATTTTTGTGACGTTTTAAGTTGGTATCATAGCCTTGGTATGAGGGATTCAGGCACATTCTCGGGTATGTATGAATTCAAACTGAGGGGTTGATAATTCTTTGAAAGTAAAACAATTTGTTTCTACTTTTTTTTTCAAAGGAGGTGGTGCGATACATGCAATCAGCCAGGCTCAACTAAGTGATTCCAATCTTGAAATTGGTTAGATTAAGGGGTAGCTTGGCTCATTTGTACCTCTACTAAAATTGCATAAAACGTATAAAAATCGTTTGCACCGAACCACACCGCATAGTTTGATTTTTAGTGTTTGTGGTGTGGTTTATGGTTGTAACAACTAGATTTTCAGGTATAAATTTCTCTAAGTAATTTATGGCTTTTGGATGGCCAAGACGTGGGTTAGGTATCACCACGACATGGTGTGACCAGCAGAAAATGTGCATCATAATTAGCCACCATGACGTGACAACATATTGACCATGACGTGGCGACTGTTTTTGAGAAAATCCTAATTTCATACTTAAGAAACCCCTTCGTTTCTATCCCATATTTGAGCTTATATTTGGTGTTTTGGTGCACTTTAAAGGAAGAAGAAGAAGAAGATTTGGTGCAAGGATCAAGCAAGAAACACCTTCCCATCTTTGAGACCACCATCTAGACCATTTGTATGGTTTTAAGATCTAATCTTTTTTTATTCCTTCTTAATAGATCTAGGATTATTTTGCATGTTTAGGTCCTTTGATGAGCTTTAATTGATCCAATGAGATAAAGTTGGCAACTTTATGACTCACCAAGGCCCCTTGAGTTTGTTACCTACTGGATCTAGAAGATCGTTATGTTTTTAGAATCATGCATGTGTTAGATGACACTTTTCTCATATTTTGACCTAGTATGGTGAACGACATGCATAGGGCAAGCATGTCCATGAATTTGGGATTTATATGGACCATTAGGGTCCCTAGAAGACTTGTGTACAACTTGTGTAAATGGGCTTAACAAATTAAGAAATTATGCAAGAATTTTGTTTTCAGCCAATAACCATGACATAACATGAGGGATACCACGACGTGGCGATGAGGGGCATATCGACTGTTTTGGATGCACTCTACTATGACGTGGAGACGCAGTTGCCACGAAATGGAAAGGAAATTGTACGCATCTGAGTTCATTAGCCACAATGTAGCCGTTAGTGTGCCACATCATGGAGGTGAACTGTCGTTAAGTTTGATCATTAACTATGACCAGGGTTGAATTTTAGATAGATGTTAATTTTTGAAGGTAGACTAAGGGTTTACCTCATGTGATTCGATGTGTAGTATCCACTTTTTGGTTGTGTGAGCTGATTTATGTTGATTACGTTATGAGGTGAGTCTTCACACTATACTATGCAAGATGTTAGTTGTCTTTGTGACTCTGGCATAGTATGTTGAGTGGGGCCTATTTGTCTATTGGACGCGGGCCATTTTTATGTTAGTTGGGGCCCGTTGCATTAGGTGGGGGTCGTTATGTACGGTATGTGGTATTTTGGGAAACTCACTAAGCTTTATGCTTATGGTTTTGTGGTTTATATGTTTTAGGTACTTCTGGTTCCAAAGGAAAGGGCCCGACGTGATCGCACAACATCCCCTTGATTTTATTCCGCACTATTTATTTGATGTACTCTGATGTTGAGGATATTTTTACTATGTTTGGGTTTTAGGACAACTGGTTGTACTATTTTAGGTCTTATGAAAATGAAATTTTTACTAGTATTTTTGTGAAATTTTAAGTTGGTATCAAATCCTTGGTATGAGGGATTCAGGTATGCTCTCGAGTATGTATGAATTCAAACTGAGGGGTTGATATGTCTTTGAAAGGAAAACAATTTTTTTCTATTTTTTTTTACAAAGGAAGTGGTACGATGCATGCAATCAGCCACTCTCAAGTTAGTGATTCCTAAATTACTCGTACATGAGTATTATGTTTAGTATGATATTATATGAGTTTCATGCTACAATAGAGCTTAGGATACCATTAGGAATTGCATGATAGAACTACCTGATATGCGTCATGCCTGGTAGCCTAGTAAGAAACGAATATTATGTGCTACTTGGAGTCTACATTGACAAGGTTAGTTGCTAAGTGTTTGTTTAAAAATTGTATATGATTAGGACCATATAGCCTTAGAATGATTGATTTAGCCTTATTTCTTGTTCCTTGTGTGGTTGTGGGCTTATGGTAGAATCATTTATTTTTAATCTATTTGGTCCAATATGGTGTATAATCTTCATGCATAAGGCAACCAATGGTGTTGATAGAGGTTCCTAGTAGTGTAGAAGTAAGCGAGATAAGGATTCCTATGAGAGCCTAGAGAGTGTCAAAGTAGGATATGCAAGCTGCTTAGCATAGGATTCATGAGAGTCGCCATAGTAAGTGACTTATCGGATTCAGGATGATTCTTGAGGAAAGTATGAATAGGTGTGGAAGGCAGTATTCGGTTCGTACTACTCGAAGCACAGGATCCATACTTGAATCAAGGAAAATCAAAGAGATTCTAAGAAGATAATAGTGTGAGGAGATTGCAAGTATGTTCTAATATTTTTCATTGTTGCCTTTTAGTATGGTGGTGATTACCTAAGGTTTTGGATCTAGTTCTGGCTCAGGCGTTGATATTGCGCTGCTTAACGAGAGGATGTGTATGTTCATTACATCAGAGATCACTCCCAGCATCTTGGATGTGACTCCTATGATTTTTAGTACCATTAAATAATGGATTATGGAGTTACTGGATGAGAACTTAGGGGCCTTTCATGCAGTAGACCATTTTGGGACACAAACTCTCAATTTCTAAGAGTTCAAGGCTTGTTGTTCCCTAAATTTTTTTGGGCTGAAGGAACCGATTGGAAGTAGACGGTGGATCGTAGATATGGTGAGCACTCAGCGGATGAGCTTTTGTCTCAAGCGGTCAAAAGTGGAGTTCACGGCTTGCCTTCTGATGGACATAGCTCACGATTGGAGGGAAGAGGTTGGTCATGCTTTGGGGGCAGAGGCAGCTTAGGCTATGACTTAACCGGACTTTGTTGACAAGTTCAAAGCGGAGTTTATACCGGCTATTAAGGAGTATAGGTCGGTGAGAGAGTTCCAGGATCTTCCCCAGGTGACCGAGACTATGACAGAGATCATTGTGCTTAGGAAATGGGTTTATTGGATCCGTAATTTTTGCAGATGAAGAGATGAAGAAAACGAGATATCACGACATGTTGAATGATGAGATTCAGGTGTTTGTTAGCATCTTGAGCTGCGGGAAATTAGAGGATATGATTACCAAAACCCGGGAGTTGAAGATTGAGTTAGAGCTTCCGAAGAAGCACAAGCTAGAGCAAGTTCATATAACCTCGGGTCCAGCAAAGAGGCCCAAGGCTTTTGATTCGCGATCAAGAGGTCAGTAGGTTCTAGATTTTCATACCAATTGTTAGAGGTCTCGTTAGGGGATCAATCGTGAGAAAGGAGGGAATTTCTTTCATTGTGTTTACACTGGTCATTTCAGCATTTCAATTGAGGAGCACTCATATGCTTCCATTGTAATCAGACGGGCCATAAGAAGGTCGATTGCCCGAGATTCTCAGGTGGAGGATCAGAGCACCCACTCTAGTGACACTGATGACTACTAATGGTTGTGAGGGAAAGGTTGAGACTCATGTAGTGAAGAGTAGAGCCTTTTAGTTGACGGCCAAGGAGGCTTGAGCAGCGCCAGATGTTATCACGGGTATGTATCTTTATCATGTCATTTCCTGTTTCAATTTATATGCTTATGTTTTATCCGATCATGTATAGGGACGTTCTTAGTCAATGGTATGATTGTTAATGTTCTTTTCCATTTGGATGCTACTCGATCTTTTGTGCCTGTTGTGCTTAGCAATAAGTTTAGTGATGCTCTAGGAGCTTTGGATTACCTGTTAGAGGTAGATATTACAGATGATCGTTGGTGAATGCTCCAAGTGTTCATCGCGGTTGTGTTCTCGAGTTGTTCTTTGAGAAGTATTCAATAGTCCTATTCCCTATTCCTCTATGAGGAACTAAAATCATTGTGTTCATGGACTAGTTTAGCCCTAATAGGGCTATAATTAACTGTAAGAACCAGTTAATGAGAGTTCAAACCCCAAGTAGGGCAGAATTCCTTATTCGTAGCGAGGGTGCTCAGCATGGACCGACTATCTATTCAGCTACGAGAGCTAGGAGGTATCTTCAGTAGGTGTACTCCAGATTGATGGCTTATGTGTTAGATACTCTAGTTGAGGATAGGAAGATTGTGAATGATGTGCCTATTATTCAAGATTTTGCCTATGTTTTTCATGAGGATTTTTCAGGGGTATCTCCTGAGAGGCAGGTTGAGTTTTAGATTGATCTGATTCTAGGTGTGGCGCTGATAGCCAAGGCTCCCTATCATTTAGCACCTCCAGATATGTAGGAGTTGTTTACATAACTATAGGAGCTGTTAAATAAGGGGTTCACCAAGATGAGCAGTTCTGCATGGGGAGCACCAATTCTATTAGTGAAAAAGAATGGTCGTTCACACACGATGTTCATTGACTATCGGGAGTTGAACAAGTTGAAAGTGAAGAACCGTTATCCACTTTGGAGGATCGATGGCCTATTTGATCAGCTTTAGGGTGCATCTTGGTTATGCCAGATTGACTTGATATCGGGATATCTGTCACACCCCGAAACCGATGGCGGAAACGTTCCGGGGAGAAGGACGTCATGTAAAGTATAACAACCAATGTATATAGTCAGCATAGTAAACTCGAAACATTACATTACATAGATTCATTACATTTGTTTGAAAGTAGAAAAGCAAAATAATACATGTTTATAGATACATAAGTTTAAATAAAAGTAAGGACGAGAATTCCATCTGCTCCGTCTTCTGCAAAAGGACGCAGATACCTATCTAAGGAGAACCTGAGAATACAAGCAGTTTAAAAATCATCATAAAGCTAGTGAGTTCATAAGTTGTTTGTTTATGTAAATAGATCATGTTTCCTTTGGTTTTCTGAAAAGTTTTTATCCAACAAAATCCCATATTTTCTTATAAAGACAGTTTAGTTAAAGTTCTGAATTTCCGTTCGATACAATAGTAGATAGTTTAATACGTAAGACTATATATTGAAAACCCCTTGGAATACCATCCAGTAAAAACTATAGATTAAAAGACCACTGGGAATAGCATCCAGTAAAACTATAGATTAAAAGACCACTGGGAATAGCATCCAGTAAAACTATAGATTAAAATACCACTGGGAATACCATCCAGTAAAACTATAGATTAAAAGACCACTGGGAATACCATCCAGTAAAACTATAGATTAAAAGACCACTGGGAATACCATCCAGTAAAACTATAGATTAAAAGACAACTGGGAATACCATACAGTAAAACTATAGATTAAAAGAAGATATAGATTCCGTGAATAAACTTATATTTTTATATTAATACGTATTCTGAGTCGGATAACCATGCTAATATGACAACGATACCTCCTTGACGTTCTTCAGGCGTCGGACGATATCCAAAATTTGTCATCCCAGGCGTGCCCACCAAACTCTAGCTAGCAGTTTAGGTGTGGGATTGTCAGTCCCGAATAGATCTATTAACCAATTCCACGCTCTCCCTCCAGGAAACTTTGGTTACACTTCCGGGGAGGATTTACTGATAACCTGAAGGGTTTAATGAAGATAAATCTCACAAGCTAGTATTAAATTATTTACGGTATACTCATTCATTATCAAACATAATAATCGTTTTAAAACATAATACAGTAAGCAATTTAATACAACGAAATTATCTGGCATGATACTTTAAATTAAACAAAGATAAACTGAATCAGACATAGTTTATGTATTAACTTTGCATAAAATATGTGTCCGTAAAACAAGAACTAAAAATCCCAAATTATTCCAATAATAATTTGATTGGTTTGATTGTTTCCTTTACTGTAATTGAAATCTACTTAGTTATATTCAGTAAAACATCCTTTATGCTCCGCATGATACAAAAGGGGTAATGATATCTAAAAGTTTGCCAGGTATTTATAGGATTACATTAGTTTAAGTTTTAGAACACATTTATAGTTTGCTTGTATTCCAACCCCCCCCCCCTTTGAAAACATTGAAAAACACAGAAAAAGGCGTAGGGGTATGAACTCACCAGTCGAAAAGTGTGTCGGTTGGATGCTAATTGTCAGTTCGGGGATTGAAACCACACGAGGTTCCTATGTAATAAGAAGAGATACATAAATTTTATCTAATTAGACCTTGATCTATTAATTAAATAAGAATAAACACTTCTAGACGCAAAAACACTTCAATTCAAGTGTTTGGAGTGACCTGGTAGCATCTATGGATGTGTATGGCTTGGATATGGAGTTTACTCTTCAAGAGTAAAATCCCAATGGAGTTTTCATCCCTAAACACCACATCCTCATGAGTTTACGGCCGTAAACTCATGGGTGGTGCTCTTGGGTGCTAATTGGCCTTATATCATTTGAGGGATGATGCTAGGTTTGGTTCTAGGGTAATGGAAAGGGATTAAACCAACACATGGAACACTTTAAGGATTTTATGGCAGTAAACTAAGAGTTTACGGCTGTAAGCTCCCTCATACCCATTCCTTTGGTGTTTTGGTGGTCCTAGGTCAATCACATGTGATTCTAACTCAATTTACAAGCCTTAGGATGAATTTAGGGCATCATTTGACCATGTTTTAGGAGTTTACGGCCCAGGAACCTATCCTTGGGGGTTTTACGGCCGTGAACTCCTAAGGGAGTGGTTTTTATCAATTTTAAGGCCCCCAACTTGTTTGTAGTTGCTTCTAGACTTTATTCCAAGGCTTATGAGGTGTTAAAGGGGCATCTTAACACCTTTACAGGGGTTTACGGTCTAAGAAATGGTGTTCACGGCCCAAGCATGTTCCTGGGCAGTAAACTCATGTTTACCCCTCAAATGATGAGTTTATGGTGTTCCTAGTCCATTCCAATAATTCCTTAAGTCATTTCCAAGCTCCAAAAGTGATTTGGGAGGGTTTTGGGGCTCAAAAACCCCTTTTATGTGTGTTTCCACCCCAAGACTGTTCTAGGGCGGTAAATACATGATGTTGGTCCTATTCCATGATTTGAACACGAATTTGAAGATTAAGGATGCTAATCTATGAGTTAGGGTAGTTACCTTATCGATTTGAGGCTTAAATTAAATGATTTTTGGGACCTTGACTTGGATTTCAGGAGAGAGAGTAGTGAGAGGTTGAAAAAGCTTCAAATGAAGTTCTTTGAACTTTATATATGAGTTGATTTTGAGACACAGTGGAATTCTACCCGATACTGACGTTTACCGAGGCTTTTGGTCGTACCCGATTAAGTGTTTGCAAATCCGACGAGGTCGTAACTAAAAATTATCCGATTAAATATTGAAAGTGTTTTCACGTGTTTCTAACGTGTTTGAATATTTACAAGGTCATAATAAAAATCTTAAATTAAATGACCTAATCCAAAATGTTAACGGGAAGATTGAAAAACAAATTGGTTTTACCGATGGGAATGGGTTACAGCAACGGAACAATTTACGGGTTGTCACATTATCCCCCCATTAGAGGGAATTTCATCCCGAAATTTAGAATTAAGACACAATCATGGGTTTGGAAAGAGACGTTGTTATTTCCGCTTATTCGAGTCTTAGTGCTCCCAAGTGAACTTGGGTTCTCACTGGTATTCCAACGAACCTTCATTATCGGGATACGGCTTTGTTTCGTACATCTAATCTCTCGATCTATGAATTCGGTTTGTCTCGATCTCATAAAGAGGGGTTACTAGGGTTTCTTCAGTTAGGTGCTTCCTAAGATTGGATACGTAGAATACAGGATGGATGCAGCTGAGTCCTGAAAGTAATCGGGGCTTATGGGCTACAGGACCGATCCTGGCTAGGATCTCGAAAAGTTCTATGTACCTCGGGTTAAGTTTTCCGCGCTTCCAAAGCGTATAATGTCTTTCTAGGGCGATACCTTCAACAGGACACGGTTTCCAACCTGGAATTCTAAGGGTTTTCGTAGCTTATCGTCGTACACTTCTTTCTGTCTCATGAAGCTTTCAGTCGTTCTCGGATCTAGATGATTTTCTCGACGGTTTCACGGATGATTTCAGGACTAGTGAGAGCACTGTTGGGGAATCGACTCTTGGCTAGTTGCGTGTCCTCTACCTCGTTCTAGTACAACGTGGATCTTGCACGTGCGACCGTAGAGGGCTTCGAACGAGGTAGTCTTAATGCAGGTCTATGATGATTCGATCAACGGTAAATGGGTGTCCCACGATGTTCCGAAATCGATGACACATGCTCTTAGTATGTCTTCTTGGGTATGGATAATTCTCTTACTCTGTCCGTCTGTCCGAGGATGGTAAGCTATACTTGTATCCAGCTTAGTTCCAGGAGCTTTCTGAAGGGATTGCCAAAATCTTAAAGTAAACCTGCTATCTCGATCGGAGATAATGGACACAGGTTTACCGTGCAGTCGGACTATTTCTTGGATGATTCTTTAATCGGAAGGAAGTGAGCAGATTTGTCAAACGATTGACCATTACTCGAATGGGATCGTACCCACTCGAAGACCTGGGTAACTTGGTGATAACGTCCATGGTATTCATCTCCCATTTCCACTCAGGTATCTCGGGCTACTAGAGCAGACTTGAGGGTTCCTGATACTTGATCTTTACCTTGGTGCAAGTCAGAAACTTGGCCACGAAGGTTGTGATCTCGGCTTTCATGGTTGGTGAGGATCATGCACTCAGTTCCGTAGAGATAATGTCTCCAAACCTTCGGTGTGAAGACCACAGCTCCTAACTTTAGGTCGTAAATCGTGTCGTTAACTTTACGTGTCTCCAACTGTCTCGAGGCATAAGTGATAACTATTTCTCTTTGTATAAGTACATAGTCTAGACTCTGATCAGATGCATCGCCGATGGCAATGAAATCCTCTGTTCCTTCGGCAGAGACAGGATAGGTGTGATGTACAAGGCTTGCTTCAATGTTTGGAATATTGTATCTTGATTTTCACTCCAACAAAAGGGTACACCTTTCTGTGTCAGAGTGGTCAGGGCTTGGCAAATTCTATGGAATTTCTGGATGAACCTGCGATAATAGCCGGCGAAACCCAAAAATTGACAGATTTCTGGGGGTGTCTTTGGTGCCAACTAATTCTTTATTGACTTGCTTAGGAAGGGTTTGCATGTATGCTTCTCTTGCTTACTACATGACCAAGGAAAGTGGTTAGACTGAAGGGCATCACTACAAACTTGTAGTGATCATATCGAGTCCTGAACGCCATCTTGGAAACATCATTCTCGTGAACTCGAAGCTGATGATACTCTTTGTTGAGAAGTTCATTAGGCTGATGGGATAGCTTTTGTATTTCTGCGGGAGCTAAGCGATACGGAGACTTGGCTACATGATTAGTTCCAGGAATTGAGTCGATGTGAAACTCGTCTTGACGTTCGGGAGGAGTTCCCGGAATCTCTTTGGGAAAAATATCAGGAAAGTTGCAGACTTCGGGGATGCTCTTGAGGTCTTTAACTATTTGTTTCTCGAAGAATACGTGAGCTAGGAATGCACAACACTCCTTTCACAGAAGCCTTTGAGTTTTGATGCTACATATGATACAAAGATTGGAACTAAATCTATCGTTATGGGTCATGAGAGTCTAGCCAGAGGGAAGATTGTGACGGATGGTTGTAACAAAGGATATCTTCATGATTGGGACTCAACCATCCATGTTAATAAGAACATCAAAGCTCTTGATGGTAACTGGTATTAAATCAATAGAAAATGAATGATTGATCAGGGTAAGGGTACAGTTTATGAATATGTCGTTAGCGTTTCCCTTTCTCACCGTTATTCGTCTCGATGGTAGACGTTTCGGTTACTAGACAAGGACTATGTTTAAGAAGATGTTTGAATGAATGATTACTAAGAATTTATCTAACACTAGATTTGAAAAGGATATGAGCATAAGAATTGTCGAGAAAACGTACCCGCGATGACAGAGGGATAGGCGACTGCCTCCTCCTGTTTTATAGCTAGAACTATCCCGGTGTTGCTAGTTGTTGTTGCTTTGGGGAAATTCCTCTTGAAATGCCCGACTTCTCCACAGCCGTAGCAGACCTGTTCGGCACTAGATCTGGAAGCTTGATTGGTTGGTGTTCTACAGCTTCGCGCAAGGTGACCCTCTTGGCCACAGTTTTTACAAAATTTTACGTGACAGGAACCGGGGATGCGGTGGTGGTAATTGCACCTGTTGCACCAAGGGAGGTTACCAGCATACCCGGTGGTAGGTGCTTGAGCTGTAGACGCAGCAACAGGAGTAGTGGCAGCTTGAACTGCCACAGATTTATGCCTCTTGGAGGGTCCTTGTGAACTCTGACCCTTTCGCTTTTTCCAGATAACCTTTTTACTTTCCTTACGCTCATTTTGTCGCTCCTGATTATTTTCATGGTTTTGGGGGTAGGTGTTACATCCTGGTCCACTGAACCTGCTAGGGTACAATAGTGTCATTGTAGCCGTCACTGCAACAGTAACAACTACCTGAAATAAGACAGGGTCGAACGGAGGAGAATATGGTGGAGGAGGGTTGTTGTTCCTACAGTTGGGTCCTTTCTTTGGAGGTATGATGATCTAAAATGATTAGGAAAAAAAGGATGGTAAGTCCTCTGAATTGAATCAAGAGATATGAAACAGGAGATATCTCATTATGACAGATATAGGGTTCTATAAGCGATAAAACAGGAAAGAGTTATCAAAGCAGATAAATTATCGCTAAGGAAGGAAGGAGTAGCAACACTCGGAATAATTTCTACAACATACTCGGTTCTGACTAAGATACTCCCATAGTATCTTATGTTTCGCTGAATTGAAGAATCATTGTTTGGATCTTAGGTAAGTTTTAGGCATGCTGCACACCTCAATCACTCCCAAGCACATGTTGGCTGTGTCTCGAATGAATATAGTTGATCAGGCTATATTGACCCTAGACACGACTACATAACTGCCCATGTTTAACCGCAACACACAACACCCATTTACTTATGTTTTGTTCGAATCGTAGTGCGGTTAGGTATAATTGTATACTTTTGAAAATACTTATATTTTAAAGTATACTTTTAGTTTAGAGCACTTAGGCCCCTTAGTGTTTATAGTCTTATACCATGTAAGGTTTGGTATACTAGTTCAGTATAAACAAGGGCTCTGATACCAATCTGTCACACCCCAAAACTGATGGCGGAAACGTTCTGGGGCGGAGGACGTCATGTAAAGTATCACAACCAATGTACATAATAAGCATAGTAAACTCGAAACATTACATTACATAGATTCATTACATTTGTTTGAAAGTAGAAAATCAAAATAATACATGTTTATAGATACATAAGTTTAAATAAAAGTAAAGACGAGAATTCCATCCGCTCCGTCTTCTTCAACAGGATGCGGATACCTGTCTAAGGAGAACCTGAGAATACAAGTAGTTTAAAAATCAGCATAAAGGTGGTGTGTTCATAAGCTTTTTGTTTATGTAAAAAGATCATGTTTCCTTTGGTTTTCTAAAAAGTTGTTATCCAAGAAAATCCCATATTTTCTTATAAATACAGTTTAATTAAAGTTCTGAATTTCCATTCGATAAAATAGTAGATAGTTTAATACGTAAAACAATATATTGAAAAACCCCTGGGAATACCATCTAGTAAAAACTATAGATTAAAAGACCACTGGGAATACCATCCAGTAAAACTATAGATTAAAAGACCACTGGGAATACCATCCAGTAAAATTATAGATTAAAAGACCACTAGGAATACCATCCAGTAAAACTATAGATTAAAAGACCACTGGGAATACCATCTAGTAAAACTATAGATTAAAAGAAGATATAGATTCCGTGAATAAACTTATATTTGTATATTAATACGTATTGTGAGTCGAATAACCATGCTAATATGACAACGAGACCTCCTTCATGTTCTTTAGGCGTCGGACGCTATCCAGAATTTGTCACCCCAGGCGTGCCCGCCTAACTGTAGCTAGCAGTTTAGGTGTGGGATTGTTAGTCCCGAATAGATCTATTCACAAATTCCATGCTTTACCTCCAGGAGACTCTGGTTACACTTCCGGGGAGGATTTACTGATAACCCGAAGGGTTTAATGAAGATAAATCTCACAAGCTAGTATTAAGTTATTCACGGTATACTCGTTCGTTATCAAACATAATAATCGTTTTAAAACATAATACAGTAAACAATTTAATACAACAAAATTATCTGGCATGATACTTTAAATTAAACAAAGATAAAGTGAATCAGACATAGTTTATGTATTAACTTTGCATAAAATCTGTGTCCGTAAAACAAGAACTAAAAACCCCAAATTATTCCCATAATAATTTGATTGGTTTGATTGTTTCCTTTACTATAATTGAAATCTACTTAGTTATATTCAGTAAAACATCCCTGATGCTCTGCATGATACAAAAGGGGTAATGATATCTAAAAGTGTGCCAGGTATTTATAGGATTACATTAGTTTAAGTTTTAGAAAACATTTATAGTTTGCTTGTATTCCCCCCCCCCCCCCTTGAAAACATTGAAAAGCACAGAAAAAGGCGTTGGGGTATGAACTCACCAGTCGAAAACTGTGCCGGTTGGATGCTAATTGTCAGTTTGGGGATTGAAAACAGATGAGGTTCCTATGTAATACGAAGAGATACATAAATTTTATCTAATTAGACCTTGATCTATTAATTAAATAAGAATAAACACTTCTAGATGCAAAAACACTTCAATTCAAGTATTTGGAGTGACCCGGTAGCATCTATGGACGTGTATGGCTTAAATATGGAGTTTACTCTTCAAGAGTAAACTCCCAATGCAGTTTTCGACCCTAAACACCACATCCTCATGAGTTTACGGCCGTAAACTCATGGGTGGTGCTCTTGGGTGCTAATTGGCCTTATAACATTTGAGGGATGATGCTAGGTTTGGATCTAGGGCAATGGAAAGGGATTAAACCAACACATGGAACACTTTAAGGAGTTTACGACCGTAAGCTCCCTCATACCCATTCCTTTGGTGTTTTGGTGGTCCTAGGTCAATCACATGTGATTCTAACTCAATTTACAAGCCTTAGGATGAATTTAGGGCATCATTTGACCATGTTTTAGGAGTTTACGGCCCAGGAACCTATCCTTGGGGGGTTTACGGATGTGAACTCCTAAGGGAGTGGTTTTTATCAAGTTTAAGGCCCCCAACTTGTTTGTGGTTTCTTCTACACTTTATTCCAAGGCTTATGAGGTGTTAAAGGGGCATCTTAACACTTTTAAATGGGTTTACGGTCTAAGAAATGGTGTTCACGGCCCAAGCATGTTCTTCGGCAGTAAACTCATGTTTACCCCTCAAATGATGAGTTTATGGTGTTCCTAGTCCATTCCAATAATTCATGAAGTCATTTCCAAGCTCCAAAAGTGATTTGGGAGGGTTTTGGGGCTCAAAAACCCCTTTTATGTGTGTTTGCAGCCCAAGACTGTTCTAGGGTGGTAAATACATGATGTTGGTCATCTTCCATGATTTGAACAAGAATTTGAAGGTTAAGGATGCTAATCTATGAGTTAGGGTAGTTACTTTATCGATGTGAGGCTTGAATTGAATGATTTTTCGGACCTAGACTTGGATTTGAGGAGAGATAGTAGAGAGAGGTTGAAAAAGATTCAAATGAAGTTCTTTGAACTTTATATATGAGTTGAGTTTAAGACACAGTGGAATTCTACCCGATACTGACGTTTACCGAGGCTTTTGGTCGTACCCGATTAAGTGTTTGCAAATCCGATGAGGTTGTAACTAAAAATTATCCGATTAAATATTGAAAGTGTTTTCACGTGTTTCTAACGTGTTTGAATATTTACGAGGTGATAATAAAAATCTTAAATTAAATGACCTAATCCAAAATGTTAACGGGAACATTGAAAAACAAACGGGTTTTACCGACAGGAATGGGTTACAGCGACGGAACAATTTACGGGTTGTCATAATATCATTATATGAGAGTCTGGGATGAGAATGTGCAAAAGACGACCTTCAGGACTCGTTACGGTCAATATGAGTTCGTGGTAAATCCGTTTGGGGTCACCAATGCACCAATAATATTCATAGATCTCATGAACAAGGTTTTCATACCAATGTTGGATCGGTCAGTGATTGTTTTCATTCATGATATCTTGGTCTATTTCAAGATGAGGGAGCATCATGTGGAGCACTTGTGAGAGGTCTTGGAGACTTTGAGAAGGGAGAGGCTTGATGCCAAGTTCTCCAAATGTGAGTTCAGTTTGAGCAAAGTGTAGTTCTTGGGGCACCTTGTCAACTAGAAGGGTATATTGGTCAATCTATCCAAGATCGAGGTAGTGATGTAGTGGGAGGTTCTAAGGTCACCATCTGAGATTCGAAGTTTCCTTGGGTTAGCAGGTTATTTCTGAAGGTTCATCCAGGATTTCTCCAAGATTGTTGTTCCTTTAACCCGGCTGGTGAAAAAGAATGTTACTTTTCGATGGGGGTCTGAGCAGCAGGCGACATTTGAGACTTTGAGGTAGATATTGTGTGAGGCCTCGATACGAACCCTTCCTGAGGTCATGATGATTTTGTGGTTTATTACAATGCAAAGATTATCGTTTTGAGTGAAGTGATTATGTAGAGAGGTCACGTGATTGCTTACGCTCCTCACGAGGCAAATTATCCTATGCATGATTTAGAGTTGGGGGTTGTGGTATTTGCCCACAAGATTTGGCAGCATTATTTGTTTGGGTTCATTGTACCATTTCATAAACCTCAAGAGCTTCAGATATTTTATGGATCAGCCAAACTTGAATATGAGACAACACAGATGGTTGGATGTGATGAAGGATTATGACTGCGAGATTTTGCCGGGGAAGGCCAATGTTGTGGTCGATGACTTGAGTCACAAGCTGGTGGGATGTCAAGTCCACCAAGCAAATTACACCCTTTTCATCCAAATAAAACATAATATAATGGTAAAAAAGGTATTGATCCTCAGGGAAATAGTTGTATTCAATCACTAATGCAATCCAATTAACAAGTATAATAAAAATAACTAACTACAATTAAACGAAAAAGGGGTTTTGTGAGTGTTTGAAAACTAAAAGACTTGAATAACTAAAAAGCTTACGGTTAAGCAAGATGGTAAGATGCTTAAATAATGAAGAGAATTGGTCAACCAAGGCAATTCAATACAGTGAACATTTGTGTGTTTATCATTAGGATTCAATATGAAGGTTATCATTCATCCCAAATTGGTTATACCAATCATGAAGCATGATATGCCAAGATTCCTCAAAGGTAGTATGGAGGTTGGAGAAGCCCACAACACACCTTCTAAATCAAAATAAAGGATTCATTTGAAGCAATTGAACCCAAGAAAGTTTATTAGACTCAATAATAAAGGAATCCCCAATTCATGGAGGATGTCAATGCTTACACATCCATAAAGGAGTCATGATCCATAAGATAGATATTATTTATACCATTATAAATCCCTTATTCTAAGAAAATTCAATGATTCAATGCTAAATCAAAGAAATAAACCAACAATTGCTCATTCAAATACCAAGACCATGATTAAAGTATTAAACAATCATAATAATTATGAATTAGAATCATAAACATAACATAAATGACAATCAAGAATGAATCCTTCAAAAACCCACAAATATCTAAGGGTTTTAGCCCAATTCAAGCAAAATAAAGAGATTATCCACTCATGGAAACAAGATAACAATTTTAAAATTTTTTTGCATCAAGAAACTAACAATTACCAGAAGGATGAGAAGAATGTAGATCTAGTTCTCCAAAATCGCATCCAAGGTGCTATAATGCTGGAAAAATTGAAGTGTGGTTGCCAAACCTAACCCTCAAGGTAAATCATGAGAAAAATGACCAAAATGCCCCAAAGTGTGCAGTTGCGAGGGTACCCTCTCATGTTTGCGAGACTGAGACCCCCACCTTTGCAAATAGTGTTGAAACACTATTGGTTCTTTTTCTCCACTACTCCACCTAACTACTCAAGATTCCATTGGTCCCCTTCACACCTCGCATGAGTCAAATTTGGCAAATCGTTTTCAAGCTTCAAATGGATAGTCCATACCCAATAACAAGAGTCCATAACCCATCTTCATAAGCCCACTTCATCCAAGTCGTCAACATTTTAAGACCAATTCTTTTTTTATGGATCCAGAAAGCCCAATAATGCATCGAAAGAACACTAAACCCATCTCCAATCCTAACCGCAACTGCATCGAGACTCTAGAAGCCTACAAAACACTTGATGAAAAATAAAAAGTACCTGATACGATCCAAGATAAAAAGGAATAAAATTTACAATGGAATAATAATAAAAATGGATAAAATGATAAAACAAACTATAAATAAGAAGGAAATAAAATAAACCATCCAATCACCCCAAGCTTAAATCTTACTTGTCATCAAGTAAGAACAAGACTAAAATGAACTCATGAGGAGAATGGTCATCGTTTCAACATTGTTAGATGTAATCAAGAAGGCGCAAGTAGAGTGGTTGAAGATGGAGAATTGGAAGAAAAAGCGAATCATGGGATAGATTCCTTTATTTGTCAACGATAGTCGGGGATTGTTGACTCAGTGTGGCAGAGTATGGGTTTTGGTTTCTGGAGGGGTTAGGAAAATATTAATGGAGGAAGCACATAAGTCAAAGTTTTCAATCCATACATTGGCTAAAAAGATGTATAAGGATTTGAGACTAAGTTATTGATGGATCTTCATGAAGAGAAAGTAGGCTTCGCATGTTGACTGGTACCTAACTTGCTGAAAAGTCAATGTCAAGCATCACAGATCCCATGGAAAGATGAATTCATTAACCATTCCCATGTGGAAGTGGGAGGATATCACTATGTATTTCATCATATATTTTCCAAGGACAACACTTGGGTTTGATTTTATCTCGTTCATTATTTATAGATTGGCCAAGAGTGCTCATTTCATTCCTATATCGGAAAGCATTTCCGCCGAGAAGTTGGCTGACATCTACATCAGGGAGGTAGTCACTCGTCACAGTGTTCCATGTTCAGTGATCTCCAATCAATATCTTCGTTTCACTTCTAGGTTTTGGAGGAAATCTATGTGGATTTGGGTACTCGGCTGCATTTCAGTACATCATACCACCCCTAGACCGACGGACAGAGCAACCAAACTATTCAGACGCTTGAGGATATGCTTAGAGCATGTGTGCTAGATTTTGGAAGGAGTTGGGATACTTATCTTTCTTTGGCCGATTTATCCTACAACAATAGTTATCAATCTAATATTTGTCGACCTCCCATTGAGGTGCTTTAGGAAAGGAGGTGTCGGACCCCAATTTGTTGGAAAGACATTAGACATCAAGTTATAGGGAGTACTGAGGTAGTACTCAATACAACCGAGTTAATACAATAAGTGTGTGGTCGGTTATAGACCACACAGAGTCGATAGATGAGTTATGATGATCAGAGATGTTCAGACCTTGAGTTTCAGGTTAGAGATTTTGTGCTTCTGAAGGTTTCACCTTGAAAAGGTGGCATCTGTTTCAGGAAGTACGGAATGTTGGACCCCTGATATATTGGTGCTTTCAAGGTCATCACCCAGGAGAGCAGAGTTTCATATTGATTGGATTTACCTACCGAGATTAGCCATATTCACAACACTTTTCATGTCTCTCAACTGTGGAAGTGCTTGGCTGAAGATTCTGCAATGGTTCACTTCAACAACATCCAGGCTAACGAGCACTTGCATTATGTAGAAAGACCAATTGTGATCCTTAATAGGAGAACTAAGACCTTATGTAGCAAGGTAGTAGGCTTGGTGACGATGTGGTGGTAGCATCGTAATGCTTATGAGTAGACTTTGGAACCTAAGAGGAGATGAGGGATCAATACCCCCGAGATATTTACGACATCGAACTTCAAGGACGAAGTGTTATTCAAGTGGGGAAGAGTTGTAACATTGGATTTTTAGGTACAAATTTTTATAAGTAAAGAATTTTGGATAGACACGGCGTCGGTGAGGTATCACCACAACCTAGAGTGACCTGCAGAAAACGCGCATGTTAGTTAGCTGTCATGATGTGACAATATATTGGCCATGACGTAGCCACTATTTTTGAGAAAAGCC
This sequence comes from Lactuca saligna, assembly GCF_052625555.1. NCBI lineage: Eukaryota > Viridiplantae > Streptophyta > Magnoliopsida > Asterales > Asteraceae > Lactuca > Lactuca saligna. The sequence goes on from NC_136423.1 coordinate 175,456,725, forward strand.
TAATTCTGAGCTTAAGGACCTATTTAAGGGAGTTAATAGATAGGGTTTCCTCCACCCTCCAGCCTCCATCACCTCCAAGAGCCCTGAAAAAACCCATAATCCTTTATATCCCATAAGCAAGAAATCAGTATTCAGCCAATAACCACGACGTGGCATGAAGGGTGCCACGACGTGGTGACGAGGGGCTTATCGACTATTTTGGACGAAGTCTCCCAACGTGTAACACCCCAATTTCCTAGATGTGGAACTTGAGAATTTTATTCATATTAGAGGACCTACTCAACGAGTTGGTTGGTCCCAACTCGTTGTGTAGGAGTTGATCAGGATGCGTGGAATATTAAGCCTACTCGTCGAGTCGGAGGACTGAACTCGATGAGTTGAGTATGTTTAATGAAACCCTAATTTTTTGGGGCTGTACCCTATTTAAGGACTTTAAATCCTTTACCTTGCCTCCTTCATCACTTTATCACCCTGAGACAAACCCTAATCGAGTAACTTCAGCGTCGGTATGAGTAGTTTCGCATGAGCTTGATCAGTAAAGGATGGGTCTTTGGATTGTAGTTAACGATGTTCTCAGTCGTTGATGATTCCTCCGTGCTTCAAATTGTGAGTTGGAGTACTTCAAGGTTTCAAGTTGTGTGAATGGAAGAACAGTAGTCGTGGCAAGACATCGTGAGATTCTGTAATGGTGTATCGAGGTATCCAAGTATGATGCCCTAGATTGTTGTATTACTAGGAGACTTGGGTTTGTCAGACGGAAAGTGAAACATCAAGTGACTATATTTCCATATGTGAGGCCATTTGTTAATTGTTGCGAGACGACAACTGCCCAAGAGTGTAAACTGTACTGAGGGAAATTATGTTGTTTACGAGAATTTTGGTCAAGAGTAGTGATGCAGAATCAGGTAGGTGTGTGAACCTATCTATGTTGGACCATAGAGCATGATTTAGTGAACTCAATATGGTGATGGCTTGATGATGAGATTGTGGGGTAATAAGAGAGTGAGTGGATTCAGGTGGGAGTAATCACTTAGGACTGTTAGGGAAAACCATGGGTGAGCCTATGTCAAGTGAGAGAGTGTTGTAAGACTACGGGGAGATGTAGCATTCACAAGTCAGTGAGAGAGTATCGTAAGACTTTGGGGAGTTGTATCATTCACGAGTCATTAAGAGAGATTATCGTATGACTGTGGGGAGCCGTAGCATACACGAGTCAGTGAGAGAGTATTGTAAGACTACGGGGAATCGTATATATATATATATATATATATATATATATATATATATATATATATATATTACCCAATATACATTTATAATAGCCCACTTATTTTGGACTCCTTATGTCTTTATCCCTTTAGGGTTATCTAGCATTTATATTCCCCTTCTTGTTTTTTGGTTTTATGCTTTCATCAAGAACCTTGTAACTTCTCTCTTTTAGTAATCACATGGATCAATTATCATGGTATTAAAGCAGATGTTTGCTATGTTGTTGATTCATTTTTTGCTTCTATTGGTTTGTTATTGCTTTCGTATCTATTTACTTGTCTATTGATGTTGTTTTTTATGGTGTGGTTATCTACCTATTGTAAACATGACTTGAAAGGATGATTCCCTTTAGTCAATCGGTAGTCGATTGGATGGAAAGAATTACACTTATTAGAGTTATGTTATGAAGAACTTCCTTCATCGGAAGAATATGTAGGGGTATGTCACTAGGACTAAAGCCAAACCTTTAGTGCCTTAAGCTTAGAATTTTGATTTGTTGATTGATTCTTGGGAGACTGATAACTCCAAGGTCATTACATGGATTAAAAATTCTATTACACAGTATAGTGGTATGCAATTGTCCAACTATAATACAAAAAAGAAAGTTTGGAATCATTTGGAGAGACTGTATACTCAGTCCAACATTGCTAAACAATATCTGTTGGAATATGACATTCGTTCCTTTCAGCAAAATGATATGAGTATTCAAGATTTTTATGCTGCTATGTCTGATTTGTGGGATCAATTGGCTCCTAATGAATCTAAAGAGTTAAAAGACTTTTAGCCTTATATTTCTAAGAGGGGAGAACAATGTTTGGTTCAGTTTTTGATGGGATTACTATCTGATTTTGAAAATCTACGTGACTGAGTCTTCATCATCCCCCCTTCCCTCCGTAGACTTTGTTGTTCATGAGTTGATTGCTGAAGAAACTCGTATCAAGTCTCATGGAAAAAGGGTCTAAAGTAATCTCTGTTAGGATCACTACTAGTCTAACCATGCTCAACATAGAAGAATAATGAGGTTCCATTTTCTAAAACCAATTGGTGATAGAAAGGATTACCCATTGCCTTATATGTTAGGATCTAGTTTTTCTTTTTGCCGATGTGGTATTCGGTTTGCACCCAACAATCCTCCCCTTAAACCCAAGTTCCGCCCTTGGCCTCCCCTTCAACGATTGCTCATCAGATCCAATCCTTTTTATACAGCCAATACTCTCGGGACACTCCCACCTGACCTGGTCCATCAGGAATAAATTCGATACAAGGCTTCAGGATCAACTTTGTTGGACTGGGGATTATGCCACCTGCGTTGACCACATCAATCAGGCTTTGACCATAGATCTGATACCACTTGTTATGATTTCTACTAGCCCAATCATGCTCAATGTAGAAGAACAATGAGGTTCCATTTTCTAAAACCAATTGGTGATAGAAGGGATTACCCATTGCATTATATGCTAGCATCTAGTTTTTCTTTTTTCCGATGTGGGATTGATTTTGCACCCAATAATCTCCACTCCTACTTCCACTCTTGTTGTGATAGTTGTTTCCACTAATCAATCTCGAAAAACTTCAATGATTGCTTAGGATGAGTGTACCTTCAGCAAACAGAAAAATCATTAGAAAACTCAGTGTCCACTTTTAGTTAACAAGGGTAAATCTATTCAGACTTAGTCGGGACAACAACATAGGTCTGGTCAGCATAAGTTTCAATGATGTTCTTCTGGTGCTCCTCCATGGACACCTCGCCCTCCACACTTCACTAATGCTACTGTTTCTCCATCAATTGACACTGAGTCAGTTAGAAACATGTCACGTTTTGCACTGTATCCTATGGTTATTGAGAGTTTTAGACAATATTTGGCCTCCAATCCTAGCACTATATTTGCATCTATGTTTCATTCTGGTCCTACTTCATCCAGTACCTCAGATATACCTTCACCTTTATGGATTTTTAGATTCTGGTGCAACCTATCACATGTCTCCTTATTTGTCATTGTTTACTTTTATAGCATGCATTCCATATATCTTTGTTAAGTCAGCCAATGATATATTTATAACAGTTGATAGTGTTGGGTATGTTTTCATTCCTCATATATCTCTCTCTAATATTTATTACATTCCCAAACTCACTTTGAATCTTGTTTCGATCAACCAGTTGTGTAAGTCTGGTAATTGGGTGTTCTTTTATGATTTCCTCTGTGTTATACAAGACCAACACACTCAGAAGGTGATTGGGATCAGCCGTAGAGAGGGAGAACTTTATATCTTGGAGGTTCTCAAAGTGTTTCTTGTTGCTGTCTCCATCATTGATTTATTTTCTTTTCATTTGACTCCTTTCTTGTCTTAGTTTTATCTTCGACATTCTCATTTAGTACATGTATATGTATCCTGTTTGAGTTTTCTAGCATCCAGTGGTGTTTTGGGTGATTTGAACATTTGTCACATTTCTGATTATAGTGGTTGTAAACTGGAAAAATTCTCTGCTTTACCTTTAAGTAAAAGTATGTTTTGCTTTATTGCTCCTTTTGATAATATTCATTCTGATGTATGGGGTTCTACACCAGTATCCACAAATAGTGGGTCAACTTATTATGTATCTTTTATATATGATTATGCTCGCTATACTTGGGTTTATCTTATAATACATAGCTGACTTCCTTGGCATTTACAACAATTTTCGAGCTCTTGTTAAAACCGCACATTTACTTGTGATATAGTGCTTCAGGTGTGACTGAGGAGTAAATATAACTCTAATGATTTTACTTAGTTATTTGCTTCTGATGGTACCATACACTAGTTATGTACTGATACTCCTTAATAAAACTGTTTAGCATAATGAAAAATCGTCATATTGTTGAGATAGTCGGCTTATTGTTCTTCTCTACACATATTCCTAGTGCCTTTTGGGGAAAAGTCTAAACTGTTTTTTATGTGATTAATCATATCCCTAGTACATTGATTTCATGAATGTCTCCTTTTGAGGAGCTATATACTCACTTACGAGACTACTCTACTCTACGAGTCTTTGGATGTACCTGTTTTGTTCTTCATCTCCATGTTGGGAGGAACAAGTTAGGAGCAAAATCTACTATTTGTGTATTTCGGAGATATGGTATTGGACAGAAAGGATATCGTTGTTATGATCCTGTGAGTCAGAAGTTATATGTTTCCTGGCATGTCATTTTTTTGGAACATATTCCTTTCTACTCGATTCCTGCTACAACCCACGATGTAACAAAGTCAGATCTTCTGCGTATTGATCCTTTTAATGAGGATATAAAGGCTCAAGACTCATTTATGCTACCTGATCCTCCAATTCAGGAAATACCCACTTATTTAGAGAGTTCATCGAATTCTCCTATTCTTGAGTTCACGCCTTCGACTATTGAGCTTGAAGACCCACCACCACCACCCCTCAGGAGGTATACCCGTCCTATCAAGTACACCAAACTTCTATATTTTTCCTATTCTACGTACTCAGGAACATTTTCTTCATTTATAGTGAGCATTTACCTTTTTTCTGAACCTTAATCGTATAAAGAAGTTGTATTAGATCCTCTTTGGTAGGATGCTATATCTGAGGAACTCATTGCTCTTCATTAGAATCATACATTGGATTTGGTTTCCCTTCCTCCGAGGAAACATACGATTGGTTGTCTTTGGGTGTACACGATAAAAAAAAAGTCTGATGGGTATGTTGAGCGGTACAAGGCAGACTTGTAGCAAAAGGATATTCCCAACAATATGTTTCTTACTACGAGGAGACCTTTGCTCCATTGGCAAAGATGAAGACATTTCGTACTATGATCGCGGTTGCATCTATTCGATGATGTAATATTTTTCAAATGGATTTCAAGAATGCCTTTTTAAATGGTGACCTCCATGAAGAGGTTTATATGTCTCTTCCCACAGGAATTCAGCACCAGTCAGGTGAGGTTTGTCGGCTTCGCAAAGCTATTTATGGTCTCAAGCAAGCACCTTGTGCTTGGTTTGAGAAATTTTCCATAGTGATGAACTCTCTTCGATTTGTTCTGATTAATCATGATTCGTCTTTGTTTATTAGATGCTCAAGTGCAGGACAAATGCTTTTGTCCTTATATGTAGATGACATGATTAATTGATTATTAATGGTGATGACCAGGGTGGTATTGATTCTTTGAATCATGATCTATCTCATTGTCACTACTAGCAATTTAGGGCTTAGATCGTGAAGATTGTACACAACAATTTCCTCTATGTAACCTTGTTGCATCTAATTTGTGAAATTCAAACTACAATATTATATGAATTAATGTGTGCATACATTTAGAATCAAATTGAAATACCCTCATGTAAGCCCAAATTTGATCCAATAGCTAAACTAAATAAATTTTGGGCCTTTTCCCAAGAGTCTTCAGCCCAAACACCCTATTGGACCGAAAACTCCCTTCCTTGGGCCTTATTGGGCCGAAAGCTTTTCCTTGGACCTTATTGGACCCAATTTAACCCGAAAAGCCCATACACACTCCAAGCCGAAAGCTTTTCCTTGGGCCTTATTGGGCCGAAAGCTTCTACCCTTGGACTTTAATGGACCAGAAACCCCTTAATGGGCCAAGTTAAAACCCGAACAAGCATGAACTTAGCCCATGTAGGATGAAATCATATAGGATTTCGGTTTGGGATAGACAAAAAAAAAGAGAAAATAAAATCAAAAACAATGACACCTCATGCATTTACATCCTATTACTCTTCATGTATCCACACCATGCATAGTTGTACCTTCCATACATCCACACCCTACACCACATTGTACACCATACAACCAAGTCTATTTCTCTCTCTCTCTCTCTATATATATATATATATATATATATATATATATATATATATGTATATATATATATAGGAGGGTTCAATTGAGAAAAAAAAAGGTTGAGAATGGGAGAATCATTCTCAACAACTCATTTATTTTTGTCGCAAAAGCCTCCATCGTACCAGCGAAAATGGGAAAGGAATAGACATGTGTTTTCCAACAAAACATGTTTCCCTAAACTATGCTAAGTATTACCTTAATATATACAAAAACATAGTTTTTCCGTTTTTTTTTTAATTTTTAAGAAACTATTTTTATCTAAAAATGATTTTAAATATACCAAAATTCATGATTTTATAATCTCTACAAATAGACATCCATATTGATATAGTTTTAAGATAGAATAAAAAAAATTTATATATTTTTAGCTATCGTTATTCATAAGTGAATAAAAATGAATCAGATTTTTACTACAGTACATTTGTTATTCACTTATGAATAAAAACTATGATTAATTTTTTTTACAATTTAAGTATCATTCATATATGGATATAGCATATACTAAACATAATATATTCATCACTTGTGAATATTACATAGTATATTCACTTGTAAATATTAGATGGTATATTCACTTATGAATATTAGATAATATTTTCATATCTGAATATTACATAGTATTGCATGATATATCACATGTGAATATTACATAGTATATTCACTTGTGAATATTAGATGATATATTCACTTATGAATATTAAAAAATATATTCACATATGAATATTACAATGTGTTTTCACAAAATATATATAATTTTTATATGTTATTCACATATGAATAACATACAGACTTGCATATTCGTTTTTTTGTTTTAATAATCATATACTGATTCAGGTGAGAAAACATATTCATATATGAATATAACGTGGTAATTTAGTTTATGCAATTCATCAAACAGTTGGAGTGCATACAATTTAACTTTTTTAAAAATGTTAAAAACATGATACTTTGACTATCTATATCTTCTTAAGCTCGGCTGCAAGCACCCACACACACACACACACCAAACACATTTTCACTCAACTTACACTCCAAAACACTCTCCCTTCCTTCTCCAATTTTCGTATACCACCTTCAAGAGGAAATTCTTCAAGAAACTCATAAGACCTTGGTAAGTATTCTTGAAAACCTCTAGTGTTTTTATACTTCTTTAAGCTAAAACTCCACCTTTACACACACCATTTCGTGTGTAGTCCCTAGAACACCAACAATTTTTGAGTATTCTTCAAGTTGTGCAAGGATAGGCTCAAAATCTTCTTCACTTCCTTCCTTCAACTCACAAAATCAATAAGGAGAGCTTCATAAATGATGCCATGTTTTTTTTGTGTTTTTCATGTATTTTTAGGGGGGATACAAGTCAAGTTTCGTTTAACCATTGGATATTTGCATGCACCTACATGTTTATGTAACAATCTTAGCTTATAATGTTGAATATATCATGTTGATACACCATAAATCGTTAATTACAAGCCCCATGTTTGCTAGATTAAATTTATCCTTTGAACAATTGAATGCATCATGGTTATGTGTTGAATATTGAAGAAATACTTGTGTAAAAAGGGTTATTATCTTATATAACTTCTTAAAAATCGTGATGAACATGTTCATTAACATATTTTTTATATAAAAATTTGTGGACATGGTTTGGTCACTCAAAATTTTCGAAATCATAGTATGTATATATACATGCATGTTTACTTTTGGATACATACTCCCCTTTTTAAAAGCCAACACTAATATTTGGATAAAATATTGAGTTTATCATTTATGGCGTTACAAAAAGTCGTGACATATTTGAGCTAAACTTAAAAAACATATTTGGTATTATAAAGTTGCAAATATCGGTAAAAAGGGTGTTAAACATAAACACAAAGTTTGATATTTTACTAAAAATAATATTGTTAGTAAAATAGTTGTAAACTTGTCGTCATCAAACAGCCCCATGTTTGCTAGATTAAATTTATCCTTTGAACAATTGAATGCATCATGGTTATGTGTTGAATATTGAAGAAATACTTGTGTAAAAAGGGTAATTTAGTTTATGCAATTCATCAAACAGTTGGAGTGCATACAATTTAACTTTTTTAAAAATGTTAAAAACATGATACTTTGACTATCTATATCTTCTTAAGCTCGGCTGCAAGCACCCACACACACACACACACCAAACACATTTTCACTCAACTTACACTCCAAAACACTCTCCCTTCCTTCTCCAATTTTCGTATACCACCTTCAAGAGGAAATTCTTCAAGAAACTCATATGACGTTGGTAAGTATTCTTGAAAACCTCTAGTGTTTTTATACTTCTTTAAGCTAAAACTCCACCTTTACACACACCATTTCGTGTGTAGTCCCTAGAACACCAGCAATTTTTGAGTATTCTTCAAGTTGTGCAAGGATAGGCTCAAAATCTTCTTCACTTCCTTCCTTCAACTCACAAAATCAATAAGGAGAGCTTCATAAATGATGCCATGTTTTTTTTTGTGTTTTTCATGTATTTTTAGGGGGGATGCAAGTCAAGTTTCGTTTAACCATTGGATATTTGCATGCACCTACATGTTTATGTAACAATCTTAGCTTATAATGTTGAATATATCATGTTGATACACCATAAATCGTTAATTACAAGCCCCATGTTTGCTAGATTAAATTTATCCTTTGAACAATTGAATGCATCATGGTTATGTGTTGAATATTGAAGAAATACTTGTGTAAAAAGGGTTATTATCTTATATAACTTCTTAAAAATCGTGATGAACATGTTCATTAACATATTTTTTATATAAAAATTTGTGGACATGGTTTGGTCACTCAAAATTTTCGAAATCATAGTATGTATATATACATGCATGTTTACTTTTGGATACATACTCCCCTTTTTAAAAGCCAACACTAATATTTGGATAAAATATTGAGTTTATCATTTATGGCGTTACAAAAAGTCGTGACATATTTGAGCTAAACTTAAAAAACATATTTGGTATTATAAAGTTGCAAATATCGGTAAAAAGGGTGTTAAACATAAACACAAAGTTTGATATTTTACTAAAAATAATATTGTTAGTAAAATAGTTGTAAACTTGTCGTCATCAAACAGCCCCATGTTTGCTAGATTAAATTTATCCTTTGAACAATTGAATGCATCATGGTTATGTGTTGAATATTGAAGAAATACTTGTGTAAAAAGGGTAATTTAGTTTATGCAATTCATCAAACAGTTGGAGTGCATACAATTTAACTTTTTTAAAAATGTTAAAAACATGATACTTTGACTATCTATATCTTCTTAAGCTCGGCTGCAAGCACCCACACACACACACACACCAAACACATTTTCACTCAACTTACACTCCAAAACACTCTCCCTTCCTTCTCCAATTTTCGTATACCACCTTCAAGAGGAAATTCTTCAAGAAACTCATATGACGTTGGTAAGTATTCTTGAAAACCTCTAGTGTTTTTATACTTCTTTAAGCTAAAACTCCACCTTTACACACACCATTTCGTGTGTAGTCCCTAGAACACCAGCAATTTTTGAGTATTCTTCAAGTTGTGCAAGGATAGGCTCAAAATCTTCTTCACTTCCTTCCTTCAACTCACAAAATCAATAAGGAGAGCTTCATAAATGATGCCATGTTTTTTTTTGTGTTTTTCATGTATTTTTAGGGGGGATGCAAGTCAAGTTTCGTTTAACCATTGGATATTTGCATGCACCTACATGTTTATGTAACAATCTTAGCTTATAATGTTGAATATATCATGTTGATACACCATAAATCGTTAATTACAAGCCCCATGTTTGCTAGATTAAATTTATCCTTTGAACAATTGAATGCATCATGGTTATGTGTTGAATATTGAAGAAATACTTGTGTAAAAAGGGTTATTATCTTATATAACTTCTTAAAAATCGTGATGAACATGTTCATTAACATATTTTTTATATAAAAATTTGTGGACATGGTTTGGTCACTCAAAATTTTCGAAATCATAGTATGTATATATACATGCATGTTTACTTTTGGATACATACTCCCCTTTTTAAAAGCCAACACTAATATTTGGATAAAATATTGAGTTTATCATTTATGGCGTTACAAAAAGTCGTGACATATTTGAGCTAAACTTAAAAAACATATTTGGTATTATAAAGTTGCAAATATCGGTAAAAAGGGTGTTAAACATAAACACAAAGTTTGATATTTTACTAAAAATAATATTGTTAGTAAAATAGTTGTAAACTTGTCGTCATCAAACAGCCCCATGTTTGCTAGATTAAATTTATCCTTTGAACAATTGAATGCATCATGGTTATGTGTTGAATATTGAAGAAATACTTGTGTAAAAAGGGTAATTTAGTTTATGCAATTCATCAAACAGTTGGAGTGCATACAATTTAACTTTTTTAAAAATGTTAAAAACATGATACTTTGACTATCTATATCTTCTTAAGCTCGGCTGCAAGCACCCACACACACACACACACCAAACACATTTTCACTCAACTTACACTCCAAAACACTCTCCCTTCCTTCTCCAATTTTCGTATACCACCTTCAAGAGGAAATTCTTCAAGAAACTCATAAGACCTTGGTAAGTATTCTTGAAAACCTCTAGTGTTTTTATACTTCTTTAAGCTAAAACTCCACCTTTACACACACCATTTCGTGTGTAGTCCCTAGAACACCAGCAATTTTTGAGTATTCTTCAAGTTGTGCAAGGATAGGCTCAAAATCTTCTTCACTTCCTTCCTTCAACTCACAAAATCAATAAGGAGAGCTTCATAAATGATGCCATGTTTTTTTTGTGTTTTTCATGTATTTTTAGGGGGGATGCAAGTCAAGTTTCGTTTAACCATTGGATATTTGCATGCACCTACATGTTTATGTAACAATCTTAGCTTATAATGTTGAATATATCATGTTGATACACCATAAATCGTTAATTACAAGCCCCATGTTTGCTAGATTAAATTTATCCTTTGAACAATTGAATGCATCATGGTTATGTGTTGAATATTGAAGAAATACTTGTGTAAAAAGGGTTATTATCTTATATAACTTCTTAAAAATCATGATGAACATGTTCATTAACATATTTTTTATATAAAAATTTGTGGACATGGTTTGGTCACTCAAAATTTTCGAAATCATAGTATGTATATATACATGCATGTTTACTTTTGGATACATACTCCCCTTTTTAAAAGCCAACACTAATATTTGGATAAAATATTGAGTTTATCATTTATGGCGTTACAAAAAGTCGTGACATATTTGAGCTAAACTTAAAAAACATATTTGGTATTATAAAGTTGCAAATATCGGTAAAAAGGGTGTTAAACATAAACACAAAGTTTGATATTTTACTAAAAATAATATTGTTAGTAAAATAGTTGTAAACTTGTCGTCATCATTTTTGGATGGTTTATAACCCAAGATAATATGCTATTTTTGCAACATATGTTACAACTAGACATATTCACTAAAGTCTATTTATATAAAAATGTTGTAAATAGTTTAACCGAAATCATATACAAAATAGTTTTATGATAGAAAATGTGTGTGTCATAAACTATCTGTCATAAAACTCATATAAGTAATAAGCTGCATGTCATGAAATCTGGGAATCGCATGTCATAAAAAAATATTATAAAATTCTGTAAAATGTGTTTCATAAAAAAATTTGTCATGGATTTACAATAGTAATGTTATTTCGGCATTCAATAAAGAGAGTAGAACTTTGCCTAAAACTGTTAATGCTCTAGTGAGACACTATCTTCACTGTACCTACCTAGCATACACCCTAAGTCCTGTAATTATAACAACAGAGTCTTGGAGGGAGAGCGAAGTAATTGTGTATAGATCTATACGGAGATTGACACCCCCACACCTGAGTTGTTCGCTACAGCTAGACGGGGCCAGTCCAGGGTGACAAATATCTTACCGAATCCGACGCCTGAAGAACGTCATGGCAAGCATAATAGTCACATCAAGAATGGTTATGATTACTCACATAGGGATTTACAAATTCCATCTTGATTTATGGGAAAACTTACACTTCACTGGTTTTATAAAGTATAAAACTACACACTATTTTTAGTACTCAATTGTCATTATTCCAGTCTTAGGGTCTTAGACTACAGTTTCAAACAATTAGAAAATATGGGATTTTATGGGAACAAACTTTCACATGATTCAAAGAAACGTGCATACATATATTTATGGTTTTGGAAAATGAACATACAATTCACTTTTATGGAAAATATTGGATTTTCTATAAGCACACAACATTTTTGTCAAGCAAAACAGATACAAACTATTTTCATAAAAGAAAATGCTTATTAACTCACCAACATTCTATGTTGATGCTTTGTATTCTCAGGAAACCAGTAAGCAGATACTCAAGCCATGGATTTTGGATATTTTGTTGCATTATGAAATTTACAATTCTGTCTCTTTTGTGTAAAATTTGAACAATTACAAATTGTAAACTTATGAAGATTGTAATCTTAATGTATGTCATTTGGTTGCTATGTCCATTTATATTCATTTGTGATGATACAATACAACGACGTCATCCGCCCCCGGACGTTTCCACTAGCCTGGTTCGGGGGTGTGACACTCATTGATTTGCTATGAAGGATTTGGGCTTGCCACATTATTTCTTGGGTATTGAGGTAGCTCAGTCTAAGAAAGAGTATCTCCTTTCTCAAACTAAATATACATCTGACTTGTTTACACGGGCGAGACTCTCTGACAATCGGACTATATATACTCCTCTTAAAACTAATACACACTACTCTCCTACTAATGGTATTCTTTCGTCCGATCCAAATCTTTATTAGGCTGTTATGGGAAGTTTGGTTTATCTTACAGTTACTCGTGCGTAAATTGTTCATGTTATTCATGTTGTCAGTCATCTTTTTACTACTCCTAATTCTGTTCATGAGGGCGCCATACTCCGTAATCGGAGATATCTTTGTGGCACCCAATTTCAGAATATCTTGTTCCATCCACCTTGCACCTAGCTGATCTTTTTATGAATGCTTTGTCGGCGTCTCAGTTTTGATTCTTATGTGACAAACTCCTAATGCTTATTTATGTGACATTGTGAGTTTGAGGGGGAATGTAAGCCTATATATACTTATGTTAGCGCATGTTTATTTTAACCCTACTTGTTTTGGGCTCCTATTCTCTTTTGCCCTTTAGGATTAGCTATCTTTTATATTCTAATTCTTCTTGTTTTTTGGTTTTATGTTTTCATCAACAACATTGTAACTTCTCTCTTTCAATAATCATATGGCTTAATTATATATATATATATATATATATATATATACACACATACACACACACACAAGTTCTTTTGAGAAAAAAACGTGAGAACTTGAGAACTACTAATCCAAACATCATTTTCAAAATCAAAACCACAAATATTAACGAAATGCAATGTTTAAGCAATATCTAATCTAAAAAAAAAATTAAAGATTCTTTTTTTAAAAAATGTTCATATATATGCACTGTTGATGCATTCATGCATATATACGTCCGCAGTCCTTATAACTGCTAAAACGTTGTATTGAATTGTTGATGGATAGTCCGCAAGTTCTCATGTTATATTGATTCACACAATAACCTCAACCATATATATATATATATATATATATATATATATATATATATATATATGTGCATCTGCAGTCTACATCACTGCTAAAACATAGTTTTTAATTATTGATGGATAGTTCGCAAGTTCTCATGTTTTTTGATTTGTACAATAACTCATCTATATATATATATATATATATATATATATATATATATATATATATATATATATATATATATATATATATATATATATATATATATAGAAAAGTGAATATGTAGCTGTTATATACCTAAGCTTATGTATAGAACCTCTTAAATGACATAGTTTTAAACAAAACAAATACAAGTTCATTTTCTTTTAACTTTTTTTTAATATATAGAATACCATTGAATTGAGTTAAATTATGGAATGAAAAAGATCAATTATGTATCATTTTAATGCAAAACATGATTGAAGTTTATAGGGAAAGTAAAAAACCAATACTTTTTAATGAATATAATTCAAACGTTTTGTCTATCAATTGAAAAACTAAATCGAATGATTTGTGAAAAGCCTGATTGAGTTATTGCATTTTCGTCTTTTATCTTTTGTTCTATTAATTTTCATTTAAAATTTAGTAGTGTTGATTAAATGGTCATGACTTTTAATGTTGTAAGTTTTTAGAAACAATTAAGAAAAAGAACATAAATCTGATCGGTTTAGTGAGTCACATGATTAAAGAAGAATAGTACATGACATAAATATTAGTTTGGATATATATATATATATATATATATATATATATATATATATATATATATATATATATATATATATATATATATCAAAACTACATAGTTTGGAGGGTTCTATATATTAGCTTAAGTACATAACAATTACATGTTCCCTAAGCATATATATATATATATATATATATATATATATATATATATATATATATATATATCCTATGTTCCAGTCCGGTTTTATACGATTTGAAATTTTTGAAACCGCATGTAACATTCGAAATTCCAATTATTATATTTTATCAATTATTTTTGGAGTTAAGAGAGGGACTCGACGAGTTAACGCCTTGACTCGTTGAGTAGGATCACGTATTGTTGACTGAAAAATGAGGGGACTCGACAAGTCAGTAAGGGTGGACTCGACGAGTCCGTGCTGACGGCTGAAACCCTAAATCCCCGGGCATGTCCCCTATTTAAAGGACCTTATAGCCCTCTTGTGCAACTACCTGTCCAAAGAGAGTGCCCCTTGAGAGCTTGAGCGAGTTGAAAGAGAGATAAGGCTATATTGATCAATTTTTGTGTGATTTAGCAAAGGAGAAGTTGTTTCCAGCAATAGGAGGTCAAAGGAGTTGTGGATCCAAGGTTTTCAAGTTCAGATCTACACTTTTTGAGGTATCAAATCGAACTTCCTTTCTGTTTTGGGTTAAGATCCATGATCTAGGGTTTTCTATAGGCTTTTTAGAGTTTGATGAGTGGAGTTTATGGTCCTTTGCTATGTTAGACCTCAGATCTGGACCCATAGAGGTCCAAAGAGCCTTCCCCATTCTACTTTATGTTGGTTTATGGAGGAAAGGAGACTAGGTTGCCATGTTAGAAGGAATTTTACCACAATAAGACTTGGATGCAATGCATGTGTAGCAAGATTCGACCTTTACGTGGTTATTGGCTATGGGGGAAGTCAGATCTATAGATTAGGGAAGATGATCTGACCTCAGAAGGTCAGATGGGTGTTGTCATGGGATCAACTTGCCGAGTTCATGAGTAGACTCGACGAGTCGAGTCGGGGTTGCCCCACGATTCGTTACTGAGTAACCCGACGAGTGGAGAGGGGACTCATCGTTCCAAGTGAGGATTGGAAGGATTCAGAGGACTAGTGTGGACTCGCCGAGTCACCCGAGTGCACTCGACGAGTCTGGTCAAAGTTTGACCGATTGATTTTGTTGACTTTTAGGGTTTAGTCAATGTTTGGACTTATGAGCCATTAGAGGGGTAGAATGGCCTTTTACCCTTTTTAGAGAACTTATAGAGAGGGGTTAGCCTAGCCTTTAGAAGTTGTATTAATTAAAGTAATTATTATGTGATTAGGAGGAGGCTAGTGCAAAATTTCAAAGTTCGAGGTTTACCGAGTTATCCGAGGTGAGTCTTCTCACTATACTTTACCTCAAGTGGTAATTTGAGTTATATGATAGAGTATCTTGTATGCTATTTATGTGATGTGTTGCACAACATTATTTCTATGTGATTTATGTTGTGTGTATGTCAGAGTTCACAGAGTTAGGACCGGAAGGTCGACAGAGTTAGGACCAGAGGGTCCACAGAGTTAGAGCCAGATGGCTCACAGAGTTATAGCCTCGAGTGGCTATTATATGTTAAATGTGGTATTTTGGGGAACTCACTGAGCAATTATGCTTACAGTGTTTTGTGTTATGTGTTTCAGGCACCAGTGAGGATAGCGGGAAGGTGCCGGCATGATCAATACACACTATTGGAGTTTTTATACACTTTAATCTTGGGATGTGTTTTTATGGATTTGATATGTGATACAAGGAGATATGAGAATGTTTATGAATTAAAATTAACAATTTTAAAAGTGAAAAATTGTTTTGAAATTTAAGTTGTTACACCGCAAGCTAAACCACTCGTAACGGTTTCGAAAGTTTGAAGCCACAAGCCGAACCGTAAATTGTAATAAAAACCAATATTCGGTTTGGCCGATTTCAAGGTTTTCAAGGTTTCAAACGGAACAATGAACACCTCTAATAAGTTTAGTTGGGTATGATATAAAAAAATATGAAGAGTTCATTACCTTTATTGGTCATTTTTCCAATTATATTTCATCCAAACATATAATCAGTAGGGGTGTTCGTTTGGATGAATCGGTTTGATCTGATCCAATAGTGTGAATCCGAATATATTTTGGTTTTCAAAACATTGATCCGAATAGGCCAAACTAAATTTAAATCCGATCCGATCCAACCAAATTACATTGGATCGGTTTTTACAATTCGGTTTTCAAGAAGCAAGACATTTAGAAAAATATATAACTTAACTATTAGCAAAATCTATAAAGATTTTTTTTTTTTTTTTTTTTTTGTAAATTATAATTTATGAACAAATACTAAGAAAATATATTATAGTAAATATTTCATTGACAAAAAACTTTTGATAAGAAGTAATTTTAAAGTATTATATTCGATGAAAATTTTTAATAACAAAAAGTAACAATTTACTAAATTTATAAATAGTTAATGATACATATAAGAAATAGATAATAAGTTGTCATTCAGTTTTTTTGGACTATTAGGTCCTTAGTCTATAAAGTAAAACCGATCCCAAAGTCAAAATAATAAAACAGTTTTACTAAAAATCAATTTAAAAATCCGAATATCCGAACCAAATAGTCTGATCCAAGTACAAGTAGTCCAATTGTACAATTCGATTTTATCCAAATAGTAAACAATCATAATTAACAGAGCTAAAATAGTCAAATTTTAAAATGAAAAATAATCTTAAAGTTTTGGATTATAGTACAATTAAAAATATTAATTAAAGGTTTTTACGTAATTTTCCCGATCATGGATTTATATAGGAAGAGTTTTACCCGATTTTATTTCCTTCAAAACGGGGATACGCCAAATGTGCCAAATTTGAAATTTGGACGGCTGGGAAGCATGAGGAAACCAGACTAACTTGTGACCTCACACGTGTAACTGCTTTGGCATGTGATTGGTTAACGGCACGTGTGGTCCATCAGAGAATGTTGACTTTGACTGGGAAGTCTGACACGTGAGAGATACACCTGATGTGTTTTCTTGTCGGGCCTTATCGCTAGGCCCAGTTAGCCCAATTGCGTATTGGGGTCAACACACGTCATCAAATATATTTAATTCAAATTTTTAGTGATAACGTGGAACAAAATGCTACAACAAAAATTATTCAATTGCTAAATAAATAAATAGTCAGATTTAAAAACAATATTTATATTTTTAAAGTGGGGTATCCCATATGAGTAGAGAAACGAATTTCTAATGTATTTTTATTTTTATATAAAATGAATGTTGATAAATTGTAATTATTACTTTATGCCGGTGCCAATAAAAATTTTGAATTATAAAAAGAAAGAATTTATGTAACCAATGTGAGTCGGAGATACCCAAAAACAGAGTGACTAGAGAAGCTGAATAATGCAAATATTAGAAATGGCAAATTTTAAATAGTTTTTTTTTTTTTTTTTTTTGTCTTTTGTCTTTTGTCTTTTACTAAAAGTCAGTATATCTTTTTGGGCAGAAAAATTATTCATAATTTGGAATTTTTTTAATTTAAATCATTAATTACCTACTAAACTCGGTTAGTGTATTACTAATACTTATATGGAACATCAAGTGATGTTTAAAGTGTTTGGACCAAAACAATATACTCCAAAACAACTTCTTATTTCCAAAGAGTTTAAAATAACCTAATATTGAAGCCTCTTAGTTTGGAGTTCTTAAGTTTAAACTTAGACATAAACTAATTAACCAACTTGGTGAATTTAATTTCTAATAACCAACCAATTGTTAAAAAAATATATATAATATACGATACGTTGGTCGGAAATTATTGTAAATATTTATAACCAACTAATCGATTTTAATAGACAGATAATTTACTAAATGAATGAAAAATCAAATTATTAGAAGTTTTGTGGATATAAAAGTAAAGGTTTTTTATATCAATAATTTTTCACCTAACGGTTTTCATAGAAATTTTACCTATTGAAAACCATAAGAATATCTGAAAAGTAGACTTATAAAAACAAATATAACTTACTTAAAAACATCATCATCTAAAAATGTGTATGATATTTTTTCTTCATACATAACAATTTTAATATGTTTTAAAATGTTATATTATATAACTTTATAAATACAAATATAAATTACTACGTATAATATATCGAGAAAAACTATTATATAAGAATCACTTCCCTTTAAAAAAAAATACATAATAAAACTTCTTAAAAATAAATCTTAATAAGGATAAGCTTTAGAGCGTGGCATTTCTAGTTGCTTCTGTTCTTGTTAAAAAAAAAAACATATAATTTATTATTTTATATAATATATTCCGTTTTCAGGACAAATAATTGATATAAAACAAAGCCACAAGAGAAATGAGGGTGCTTTTATTACGATTATTATTAAATTAAATTGTGTGGAATCTCCAACATCCATTGACCAAGATAATACAAATTTATTATAAATTTAACTTTATTTAATAATAAGTTTCTTTTTGATAATTATACAGTTTGTTAAATAGTATATAATCACATACGAATTGTCTTTATTTTCATTTTTAAACCAATGGTTATTGATATTTTTATTTGTTTGAAATAGACTCCCCAAAAATCCGTGATGATGTTATGAGTAGGTAGGAGACAAATTTATCCATATAAAAACAAAGTATATATTTTTATAATAATAAAGAATACTCTAGATTTTTAGTCCTTGATTTGTGCAAGAATTTGGAATATAAGCATGAAGCACTCAGTAAAATTTATTGTTTTATTTTTTATGTGGAATTCTTTTTTTAGTAAGTGATAACTCTGACTTTGTGTGGTTATAACAGCAGACAATAAAAATAATCTATTCCATTAAATAAGTAAATTCCACTGTCTTATATAAAAATAAACGAGAGAAATATATTTTTTCATATATAAAATAGCCAACGCTCCCAACTCATCAAATATAAAAAGACCGGTTCATGGAGTTGAAACTAGCAGCCCATTGGATCCAACCTAGTAAGAAGTGTTAAGCCTTGAGGGACTCACTTTTGTGTTGTAAGCCCAATCCAAGTTAAAACTAAATCAACAAGTTTAACAAGATAACTATAAAATCATTCATATAATTGATATGTAAAATGCTAAATAGTAAAAGCTTAGGAATAAGATCGGATAGGACTTTTTTCTAAGAGTTTAATATATTTCGAAGAAGATAGACGCTCCATCTCCATCGGTCCAAAACATATAGTTGATCACTAAAGGCAATAGTTTAAGGCGATGTTTGTTTTTTGTCCGCGAATCTTATTGACCTCTTCTGTCTGCACGGTGCAGACTACGTGCATACATTAGCCTTTGCACTGTTTGTTTTTTTGAAGACTGCAGACCTAAAAATGTTTACGCATCCTCTTGACGTAGATGTGGATCAAAGTCTTCTAACATATTCAGACATTTTCTAGACTAAAACAACACATATATTTATTTTTATTCTTTTAGTTTTTTTTTAATTTATATTTATTCTAAGTTTATTAGTGATAAACAATTTGAAGAAAAAAAGTTCGACGATGCAATCATAATATTTTTGACAAATTTATAAATAAAAATTTATTACAATAATGGTCGTGAAGTTATTTATATAAATATGAAAAAAAATTCATAATATATTCTTATATTTTGTGTGTCAAATTTTATAAAACATTATTTAATACAGTATCATCAATTTCCTAGAAAAATATTTATGAAACATTTTTAATTAATTTAATTGAAAAAATCGACGTTTATTTACATCCATTTATGTATCAAATTCTTTGATTCCTAATTACAATGTTTATGTATAACTTTGTGACCAAAATTGTTGAATTTTATTACATTTATACGTTAATTTGTACCATTTTTATTTTCACTTTTTGTATAATAATATATAAAAGTTGATCTAGATTTGTTAATTATTTATAACAAAGTCATAAAAATATTAAAAAATCACTTTGCAGTTTAAAAAAAATCTATTTATTTAGATTTTATTTTATTTTAGTTGCCTGCAAATGTTAAAAAAAAAAAAACAGTATTCTTTTTTTAGATTGCAAACGTTTAGTCCATCTCTTCTGCTGCAAAGGTCTACAGATGTGGTCCGCAGACTGCAGATATTTTGCTTCAGAAAAAATAAACAACACCTAAGTGTAACATATCGCTCACGTAGATGCTCTTACACTTGAACAATAATAGTTTTCAACGAATTGGCACCATCAAGAAAGGATTTAATCAAATAAATTGATATGATAATTTAAATATTAGGTACAAGATTTTTGCCTTTGAAATTCTTAGAATTTAACACTTCGAGATGTATGAAACTAGAGAGAATTTGTAAAATTCTCGCCAAAAGTCATAGCCTAAAAAATAAAGCAACAAATGCATATATCATAAGAGAGCAACTTGATGCGTTTTGAGCAAAAGAATATTCCTATGTGCACATGCAAAACCCTAAAGCTTTGGATATATGTTTCTCTATTGTGCATGCAAATTTATCCAAAGTTTGTAAACCCTAATATAGCATACTATGAAAATCGAAATCTACAACTACTAAAAGTTTAGATGATTACCTTTTTATAGTAGCAAGAATCTTCAATCTTCAAGAGCTTAGTATCACAATTGTAATACCTCTAATGGCTCACAAACACCAAGGCAAGAAGATGATCAAGAAGAAAGGAAGAGGAGGAACAATTTCGGCTATAGGAACTCTAGGTTTTCTTCTTGTAGCCGAAATCTAAAGCACTAGGGGTCCTTAAATAGCTGAGCTGCTAGGGTTTCAGTCAAAACCCTAATTGGATAGCTTAGGCCTTAAGCAGTCCAATGCACATTCTGGAATAGGGCCCTTGGACGAAATCATAGTGGGCTTCCACTCTAATTTCGCCCCCCTCATTTCCATAAGGATCCACAACCCAAATCCAATTATCTTATAATTGGCAATACCAGTCCCCTTAGTTCAATTTATCTATTTTAATCACAAGATTAATTTCCTAATTAATTCTTGATTAATATTAATTAAACAATATGATTTCTCTTTTAATATATTATTCGTATAATATATTAATAAACCATAATATCCTCTCTCTCCCTAAATCATCATATCAAGTTGCTTTGGTGAAGGCAACCCAAAAGGACCATGCACAACCGGGTCAAGTACATACCAAATATAGTTATGGACTTAGACACCAATCCAATAGTCTCCCACTTGGATAATTCTAATAACTATAAATGCAAGTATAACTCCAGGATCCGATTATCAATCATAGCTCTTAAATACGCTGTCGAACTCTGATCATATCAGTAACTTGTCCTTTAGATAAGGGTGTTGGATAAGGTGTCTAAGTCTGTAACTATATTTGGTATGAACTTGTTCCGACCCGACATGGTCCATTTGGGTTGCACTTCACCTAACCATTTGTATGGATATACTTTTGAGAATAAGATGTCTATGATCTATTAATATATTATAAGTTATAATATATTAATATGAAATCACATTATTTAATTAGTGTTAACCAAGAATTGATTTTGGAATTAATTTTGTGATCAAAAGAGGCTAATTAAATATGGACTCTTACATATATATGTATTGGGCTAAGATTTATTTAGGATGGGCTAAGAGTACATGGAAGTCGATGGAGCTTTTAACCCATGGATCCTAGGTAAATGAAGAGTCATGGGTAATAGGGTGTAACCCTAATCCTCCATACTATATAAAGAGGTCCTTGGTTCTAGAATTGGCACTAGTGTATGTGAGAAACAAGAGTTGGCCGATTTTCGTGAGCATCATATTCTATCAAGTATTTCCAAGTTGTTTTGGGTGATTTGTGACAACACTTGAGGTATCTACACTATTGGTGCTAGGCTCTAAAACTCCAAAAAATCAACTACAAAAGAAAGGTATGTTATTCTACTTAAAGTTTTCTATTACAAGTACCCCATAACATGCTAGTTAGCTTGTAAACCTTGGAAATCAAATTTGCATTTATTTTAGAGAAAGCATAGATCCAAGGTTTCTAGGGTTTCATGTACACCATAGGAGTGTTAGAATGCTCAAAACCCATCTGTGGTATTAGCGCCTAGGCTTGTTTTCTTGATACTTGATGCAAATAGTTGAAAAAACTCATGTTTTACGCATTCTGCTGAGTGGACTCGCCGAGTTCATGGAGGGACTCGATGAGTCCATGCCTATCTTCAACCAACTCAATGAGTCAGTACATGCACTCGACGAGTTGGCTTGTTTGAATGCAGTTTTTCAAGTTTTGCTGCTGGAAATGGACTAGAAACAATACCCTAAACTATTTTGGTGTTTTAAAACTTTGCTTCATCACATTCCTTTTGTCATAAACCAATAATGCCTTAATAAGTTAAGACATGTATATATGGAGAGTGTTAGTTTTCTTTTAACTAACTTTTTTTCTCCTTATTTTCGTGGTTTTCTCTTTATGACAAATATTCTTAATTTGTTAAGAAAAAGAAGAAGTAAGGCTTGATACTTCTATACTCTCTTTTAAGTCAAAAGATTGTTTTTGATCTTAAAGGATTAAGAGCTTTATTTTAAAGAAAAACTAGAATCCGTGTCAAGTTGATAATTTTGGTGGATTCTTGTAGAGGAACTCTCGTTTGTGTTTTTTCATCTTCATCAACTTCCAACCTCTCGAGAGGAATCAAGGTCTTCCAAAGTTGTAGTTCTTTTTCTTTCTATGGTTGTTTTAGTATTTCTATAATTACAAAATGGTTATTAGTAGGTATAAAATGGTTTTGATGTTATACAAATTTTAATTCATTTGTTGCTAAAATCATAGTTTTATAAACTATTTTATAATAAAACTCATTAATTGGTTTCAAAATTATTTTTGCAAGCTTGGTTAGATTATTAGATTATTTGGTATAATTTTTATTTTTGGAAAAAATGCATGATTTTCTTTTATAATAAAATATCATATATATTTTTTGTAATAACTTTAAAATGTTTATAATTGTTATTTTTACGACTAAGAGTTTACATGTATTTTTTTAGTCATAAAAGTTGTCTTAGAAAAATAAAGTGTTGTTATATATATATATATATATATATATATATATATATATATATATATATATATATATATATATATATATATATATATATATATATATATATATATATATATATATATATATATAATTTCATAATTGGTCCATGTGGTTTACAAAATATCACACTTTGAGGACTTCTTGGAAAAATGTAACGCCACCGGTCCTTATGGTTTCAAGGCATTACGTAATTGGTCCCTGGCCCTAACCGTATAACTTTTCTACCGTCAGTGCAGGGGTATATTTGTCTTTTTTATTTACTTTAGTTTCAGACTTTATAATTAGAACCCCACCTTTGTATCCTTCTACTTATCCTTCCATTCTTCCCTACTCAAGTTCTCTAGAATAAAAAGTTGATGGTGATATGCCATTATAGAAGGCCGACGGTATTGTTGACATTGTGGAATGATCTTAACCTTGGTTATTGCTTCTAGTCTTGCTCAATGTTTGGAGGAACATGTAGTTTTTTGGAGGGTTTGACCGTCCCATGTGCCCTAGGTCAACTATTTTGATTCTGGGGTAGCTGTGTGGAAGAAACAATCTTGAAGCAAGATCGATGATGCTAAAATGGTTATTTTGTTTGAGCTGGTTATTTTTCTTGGTGTGTTACTTTTTAAAGTAAAAAAGCAAGAACCTTTGTGTGTGTGTGTGTGGGGGGGGGGGGGTGAATCTGTGTTTTGGTCCCTTTTTTGTTATAGCTCTTGAAGGATTTTCCTTGTGATTGTATGTTGTTAGGACAAGAATATGTAATGGTTATGATATATAATGTAAGTTTCATGTTATGTTTTAATGTGAATTAGTATTATAAGAGAAGCCAATTGTCAATTTGATAACATGTAAGTGTAAAGTTGATTGTTAATGTGCCATACCATAACAAAAAAACTTGTTTCCAAAGTGGCATTACCAAAATTGAAAGTGTACTAGTTCAAACATAATAAACCAAAATACAATTAACCATAATGCATCTAAGTGTAATATCATTAACCAATATCATGTTTACAAACATACCATAACCAAACTACCAATACCAAAAATATTTTTTTCTACAAACATACCATAAACAAATGTAGTAGATAGGTTAAATACTTAGACATAATAACAAAAAAAAGCGTACTTTAACCTACAAAATAAATTACATGTTCTTTGCTATTCTTATTTCTACTCTCTTTTCCAACTTCACTAGGACCTCTCTACCCCTTGCATGTCCTAGCATTATGAACTTTGTTGTGGCATTTGTTGTAGGTGACTGTCAAGTATTTCCTACTTAAACGGTGGAACTTTGACTTGGCTCAACAACCACCCTCTTCCTTTTTGCTTTGTCCTACCAACCTATAAACAAATTCGTAATGGTACATATAAACATAGTGAATTTTTAAATCATATTATGCAAAACAGGTATGTCAACAAATCTGTTTGTGATGTTTGGGTGAGATAATTGATGTTGGGCAATCAGATATAGGCCACATGAGCCTTCCATTTATTGGGTCGATTCTACGTTATTACATAGCAGTCCTTGTACTAATATGGTAATATTTTTTTTACCTAAGCCTTAGGATCTCCACATTCTAACCGACTTTGCATCTTAGCATACATTGCAACAATATCATGCTTGCATGTACTACCTGTAATGTCCCAATTCCTAAAAGTGCAACTCATATCCTTCAAGTTCACAACATACTGCTCCATCTATTGGCAAGTTACTTGATACTTATCTGATCCATTGAATAAAACCCTCTATTGATTTTCCTCCATCGTATTTCATTTTATTATTATTATTGTAGCTGCAGTAAGAGAACATTTGCATTTGCTTAGCACTTTATGAAAATTTAATATTCACTTTATGAGTTATTCTCTTATAAATTCCAAACAAGTGATTACTTGGAGTTGAATACCTCACACAAGTTATTTCTCAAACTATCAATGATTTCTCTTCCTAAATATAAAAACAAACATTGAATTAGTGAAATCAATTATGAAATATGTTAATGAAAAGAGTATCATCCTTACTAGAGTAATGTAATCTTACCCAGTGTTAGCATGAATTTAGTTAACCACTCATGAGCTTGTCGGTTCAACTTTTTTAGAGTCTTTATAGCCCTATAAGATCTTGTTACGTTAGTTGCTTTTCCACATCTCCATATTACTTCCCTCAATTCATCTCCCTTATGTTGCAATTTCATGCTCTCAAACACATGTCTTAAATAGAACCTATGCTTAGCTGCTAGAAAAAGCTTGGCTATGGAATGCAAGATTCCTTGATAATACAATCAACATAACTCAATAATGAAACACAAATCTATATGAAAATAATAAAGTGATGTTTGTTGAGGTTAGACGATACATTTTTCTGATTTGAAATGAAGGTGAAGTGTGATGAAGAATTCAAATACAATTCATCACCTAAAAGTTCCAAAAACCATGCCTAAGAGTTAATATTTTCATCTTCTATAATGGCATATGCAACCGGGTAAATGTTGTTCGAGTCAAGCCCAACTACACTAAGGATCTGTCCAGGAAATGGACCGTTCAAAAATGCACCATCAAATCCAAGAAAATATCTCAAACTTTTTTTAAATCCCTCTTTAATGGACACAAGCATACATATATTCGTTTGAAGATCCTTGTTTCAGAACACAGGGTGGATTCATGTTGTACTTCTATCTTGACTGTTGTTCTGGCATTCTTAGAATGAAATTCCATGGTATAGTCTCTCAAAAGACCATATTTCTTTTCTTAATGACCAGAAACATACTTTTTTGATATAGCTTTATCTAGGAATACTTCCATATTTGATATTGAAAGTGAAAACCTCTATACCAATTCCTCTTGTAAATCACGTGCATGGATGTTGGGGTTACTTTCAACTTGATGTAGTATGTTGTTAGCTAGAAAGTGAGATGAGCAAGCCATCACTTTCCTTGTTTGAAAAAAGTATGATAATCTTCATATGTTTTAATAGTCCAAACTTGTTTTTCATTTGAAATATAGAAAAAAAAGAACCCAAGGACAAGTTCTTTCCGAAGAAAGTACTAAATTGACCCTGCCTTTATTAGTGTCACAATTTAATTCAGGGACAACACTATAGTGACAAAATAACATGGTTTGGCATGTGGAATTAAAGTTTTCACAATGAACATGGTGATTTGGGTGCTAAAAGATTATTCGATCATAGTAAATGAGTACAAAAAGGGATCTAGTTTAGAACTTCATAAATATCTCACTCATTAGTCACTATGACTACATCACTCAAGCCCACCTCTACAAGTGGTATGAACCCACCTTATATAGAGGTGTTTACGTGTATCTCTCTCTCATTCTCTAATACTCATTAGTCATAAGGCTAATACACCATATGCAAGTGGGTATACAAAATTCAAACCATATATAAAGTCATACATGAAGAACTTTGCACCCCAACATTCTGCCTCTCAAAGTTAGGAGTGGATGACCCACTTCAAATCTTCCAAAGTTGAGCAACTACGCGGTTCGAGCCTCAAAGGTGACACATGTAGAAATGAACTTCAATTTTCAATTCTTCCATGATTCTTCAATTTGGACTCGAGGATGTGAGACCATACAAATCGAGCATCAACGAATGATCACGAGCTTCTCAAACTCCAAATTGATCACCCAACAGTTGAGCATAAAAACACAGCCCGAAAATCTTCAATAAAACCAAACCCATTTCGAAAATAAATCATTTCCGAACTTCCAATTGCATCATTCCATAAGCTTCAAAACCTCAAGATCACTTCGGTCTTCAAATCCGCATAATATGAAAAATCCAAGTTCGAATTTCCATATAAACTTCTCCCCTTTTTTATAATCGAAATTTGATTATAAAACCTTCAAGGAAAGAGAACGTGCTCTATTGGGAATTTTTCGTGTCAAAACTCCCCCTTAACATGTGGCATAAACTTTTTGCTCCAATCTGGAAAATCCATAAAATATTCAATTTTTAGCTTCATTCACGTATCGCCTTTGACAAAATTTCTCAAAAATGGGTAGAAATTATCAATTTCAAAATTTTACAGTAACCAGTTGCACCCAAAACAACAAAATATGCAAAACTCTCCCCATTTTTATAATTGTCATTTTCAAATTTCTCAAAATGGGTAGAAATTATAGTGACAAAAGAACATGGTTTGGCATGCGAAATTAAAGTTTGCATAATGAACATGGTGATTTGGGTGCTAAAAGATATATTCGATCATAGTGAATGAGTACAAAAAGGGATCTACTCTAGAACTTCATAATTATCTCATTCATTAATCACTATGAACTACATCTCTCAAGCACACCTCTACACGTGGTATGAACCCAACTTATATAGGGGTGTTTACATGTCTCTCTCTCACTCTCTAATACTTATTAGTCATAAGGCTAATGCACCACATGCAAGTGGGTCTACAAAAGTCAAACCATCTACAAAGTCATACATGAAGAACTTTTCACCCCAACATTCTCCCCCTTTTCCAAAGATGGGTAAAAAGCGTCAATTTGCACAAACTGTAGGGGCTTGAAATGCAATTTATTCAATTTTCATCAAAAACAATCCTTTTTCGAATTTGGGTATGAACCGGCAAACATTCGAAACCTCAGGGACTACTTTCGACAATTCTGTCCTTTGTCTTCAAATCATACGAAGAATCCCCCAAACATACGAAGCTTCAAATAATTTTCGAAATTGGGTGAAAAGTGTCAAACATTCGAAACTTCAATTAATTTTTGAAGTGCCAAATATTCGAAGGTTTAGGGGTTGTTTTCGAACATGTCTCATTTGTTCAAATCATACGAAGCTTTTAGCTACCATACGAAGGGTTTGTTCCAATCATCCGAAAATGTTAAACTTTTGTAAGATTAGGGACTAGTTTTGTAACTTTTCACTTTTATGCCATTCATACGAAAAGTCAATCCTTCGTATAATTCCTTTATACCCCTTCGTATCTCAATCACCAAAAACACCCTTTGTTAGGTTTGACCATCCCTTGGATATTCAATGCTTTAATCATTCCAACTCATTCACATACGAACAAATATCTAACTCAAACTCAAACATTCGAAATCGACTCCAAACACATTGACATTAACTGCTTCGATCATCACCCAAAATCACAATCGAATCCAAAATTAGAAATCATCGACTTCAACTACTTCGATTATATCCCATCTGTTTGACAACATTCGAACACAATCAAAATCGAAATCATCATTTCAAAATCAATCCATCCATTCACTTTTCCCATTCATTTCAAAATCTAACAAACAGGAATTAGACCTGAAAGATGTTGACATTCGATCCAAACAACATGGAACATCATCAACCGATTTTGACCTCAAAAACACTAAGCACACCCAAGTTTTGTAATAAAATCACAAATTGAACTGGATTTTGACATCCAAAGTTCAAATACAGCTTGTATCATCCAATTTCTTTCACCAATTCATTGATATATCCCAAGAAAATCGACTTTGACTTTTTCTGGGCTTGACTTTTCGAAGTCAACTAGCAACAAACTTCAAATTAATGATTCAAATAGCATCTTTTGGATCAAAAACTTGATAAACCATCAATTCTTCACTTGTTCTTCATGAAAATATCGAAGTTCTTGATCAATTTCATCAAAATAAAAGACTCAAACATCGCCTTCTCGCTATGACTTGAAGAAAGTCGATTTTATCTTCTATTGAATCATATGAAGTTGAAACTCATCTTCAGATAAGAATTATACATTGATTCGGAAAGAGATAATAATAAAACGAGATTTAAGAACAAAATAATAACTGTGATAATGAAGAAACATTATCTGATGGCACAAGTACACGATGCAAGTGTACAAGTCAAAAGATGAATAGCCATATACTTCAATTAAGATACAAAAGTGATTAAATAAAATGAGTTTGGGCAAAAAGTATATGAACAGTAAACAGATTAAGCTTTTGGGCTTAAATCGGACATGAAAAGTAATGAACTCACACAAAATGAATCATCAATTCGGCCCTCAAAGTCGATCTTTGTTTTAAATGACATTAGAAAACTTGATTTGGGCTCAAAACTGTTATGAACTATAACAAACACAAGATTTTGATATGATTTTGAGTCAAATTTTGATTTAGAAGAATGATTATAATTTGAAAATCAAATCGAACGAACGGATATTAGATTGGATCGAACCTTGATCAAGATAAAAATAATCAGATCACAACAAATGGGTTTTTCAAAGAAAATTTGATCCAACAAGTCAAAATGATCAAAAATCAAGAACGCAGTGCACGATTCAATGAGATTAAGAGAGATCATAGAGAGAGACTCACCAACATTACTTCCATTGCAACAAAAGTTGCCAAACCAAGAATCGTTCTTCAAAAATTACCTTGATCTTGAAGACCCACTCTGATACCAATTGTAGTGACAAAAGAACATGGTTTGACATGCAAAATTAATGTTTGCACAATGAACATGGTGATTTGGCTGCTAAAAGATATATTCGATCATAGTGAATGAGTACAAAAAGGGATCTTGTCTAGAACTTCATAAATATCTCATTCATTAATCACTATGAACTACATCTCTCAAGCACACCTCTATACGTGGTATGAAGCCAACTTATATAGGGGTGTTTACATGTCTCTCTCTCACTCTCTAATACTCATTAGTCATAAGGCTAATGCACCACATGCAAGTGGGTCTACAAAAGTCAAACCATCTACAAAGTCATACATGAAGAACTTTGCACCTCAACAAACACCCATACACTTTACTTAAGTCTTGTATTGTCATTCTTTAGGTAGTATAGATCCCTCCTTTCTTTTATTGTGTAGTTGGAAAAAAATTCTCTGAGATTTTATTTTCCTTAAAAGTTTGACCAACCTTAAAAGCTTTTGTGTGAACCTCACCAGATGAACAAGCAAATGGTTTTAGAATGGATTTTAACAATTTCTTTTGAGGGTCTTTTTCGCTAGCAACTGACTTAAGCACATCATTATCTAAGAATTCTAAAGGTCCGTCTTCAATGTCTTCATGTACCTATTTATTATTGTTTGTTTGATCAGGCTGCCTCAAGTCAATGTCTTCATCAACTACATTATAGAAATTGAGCATGTTCACCTCCATATCATCTATGAAAGGTTCCTCATAAAAAATTGTTTTAATTCCATGATGCTCACTATGAATTTCATTATCATCACTATCAAATTCATTATCATCCATCACTAGCTCATCATTCATCGCTGCTCTTAATCCATTACTAGTACCTTATCTATATATGGGTGGTCAACTTCATTCATAGTGTCACTACCCTGTATCACTTGGGAAGTTTCATCTACTTGTTCGTATGGCACAATAGACTAGGAGTAGTCTAGTTTTGTACTATAAGATCAAACATATTTTCCCTTCTTTTGGTTCTTATTTGGTTTAGAGGAAACATCATTAACCAAATCCTCAATAACAACCTTTGTTGGGGATATAAAATAATTTTTAACCCTTGTATATCCATGTTGTATGTGAATACTTATTTGTTTATTTTTTTCCACATGCATAAAATTTACATGCACATCCCCATCGTTTTTTAGAGATAAGAGACAAAAAGTCTAACTCTACTTCTAGAATAAGAAAATGACAATACAAAGTTGACATAGTCTATTGTACCATCTACACACCTTCTCCTATGGATTTTTGGTGAATATCCCATTGTGATGAATTTTCAGTGTGCAGTAGTTGGTTATTTTTTCCGAAACAAAGAATAAAGAACAAAATATCAACTATTTAGGCATAATTTCAAATAGACTAAATTTATGATCATGTTAGTCACTTACTATATATATTTTCCAAATCAAAGTTGGATGCTTGTGTGAGTTTGGAATGAACAAAACTTAACGTTAACACAATTATCGTCTTTAATTGAGCTTCAACATAGTGAGAAAGACAATGACGAAGGAGCAAGGGTTTATGGGTAGCTGTAGGATGATTTTTCCATCTAATTGTCAATATCATTCGTATATTATCCATAATGAAGGATTATAGTTACAACAATTTGAAAACACAAAAATACCCTTGCATTAACGGTACAAAAGTGTCGAGGTTAGGGTCATGGAACAATCACGTAATGAATTCAAACCACAAGGACCAGTTGCGTGACATTATCCGAAGAAGTCCTCAAATTATGATATTTTGTAAACTACAAGGACCAATTATGAAATGGTGTCACACACACACACACACACACACACACATATATATATATATATATATATATATATATATATATATATATATATATATATATATATAAACTAGTCATGGACCATTTGTAATGTTATTTCTATTTATTTATTAAAATAGTTGTAATATTTATTTATTTATATGGTATGTAATAATTAAATAGATAGTTTTCATTTGTTATATATATATATATATATATATATATATATATATATATATATATATATATATATATGATGTGCATAAAGTAGTCATGGACCATATGTGATGTTATTTGTGTTGATTTGTTAAAATGGTTTTAATATTTATTTATTCGTACGGTATGTAATAATTAAATAGATAGTTTTCATTTTGGTTTTTTTTAAGTAATATACTAGTTAGAATACTTTACTTTTATAAAAATGTAACAACAATGAAAATGGTGGTCATTTTGAAAATCAAAAGTTCATACACTTAATTTTATTAAAATTTTATAAACATTATAAACTTATTTTATGTACTTGTTACAAGGTGTTAAAGAAAGTGGAAGCATAAACACGTCATAAAAAGATTTGGTCTCTTAGTATCCCTTTTTAGTGCACTTGATATTTTCTGATGGCTCACAAAAGGTCACTAGGTTATGGTTGGTTTATTCACATATGTTTTATGCTTTGTGATGCTTATTTTATCTTATATTATGCATGATTGTAAAGTTATATTTTAAGATGATATATAATATTTTAAAATAAAATGATCACAGTTAGTTTGGGTTTATTGAAATTTGTCATTTAACCTAAGATGGTAAAAATGTTTAAAAATAAAACGAGCTTTATCGTTTAAAACTAGCTAACGACAATTTTCGACAATTAAAATTTTATAAGTTTAAAATTGAGATTTTAGAACTTATCAAACTCCAAAAGTTATATTACAGAAGGAAGTTTTATTAAAAGATTTATAAATGTTCATTAGTGACGTCTCATTTTCACAACTAATTTTTTTCATTTTTAATTAAGGCAAAAGCACAATTTCCATGAAACCCACCCAAGTTAAGAAAAACCATTTGTTCCATGACATAATTCTTTGACAATCATAGTAATTTAGTAAATGTGAAATATTCAATGTTGTTGATGAGTGTGTACATTCAAGCTTTCACCTTCCTTTGATAATCAATGGTACCTGAAAAACATTTAATCCACAATTTTAAGTCAAAACTCAGTGAGTTCGCCAAAATATCACATACAACACAATATAATAGTCAGTTATGGGTTATCAGCAACCCTAGGACAATCAGCAGTTCTGAGGACTATCAACAATCCTAAATACTATATACATCACAACAATATAAACCGCTATGTGTTATCAACAACCCTGGGACTATCAGTAGTCCTGCAGACTATCAGCAGTCCTATGGGCTCACCACAACCCTACGAACTATCAGCAGTCCTAGAGTCGATAGTAGTATCAATAGTAAATATAAAAACAATCACCAAACAAGAACATAAACACATGCAACTATCTACACTATTTTACCTGTCTAATAGCTCACTACTGCATACCATGCCTCAAACAATACTCCATATCACTACTGGAAGATAACTAATGAATGCATAGCTATATGACATCAGAGGTGAGATAAACAGTCGAATAGGTGATCCTACTCTAGAGCTACAACCAAACAACAAATAAGAAAAAAAATCCTAGATCAAGAGTTCTCAGGCTATCCTACATGATTGCATATAACCGCTACGGAGCTCTACTAGATGATCCCCAACCTCCAGGTACTCTAACCGGCATACCACTACCCCAATATCCTAACATACCTATGGGTTATCAGCAACTCAGAAAATATATATAACAACAATCAGGAAGTAGAATTAGTTAGTCTAGGATATACCCTACCATGACATAGGTAATATAGTGAGGAAACTCACCTGATTCGAAGACCCAAGGAAACACAAAAAAGCCCTCACTCCATGCACCAATCACTCTCGCGAATCGACTAGCACCAAAAAAGGGTAGATCCTTAATCAATAACCGAAGTCCTTCAAGTTTGACCCAAAGTCAGAAGTCAATGGTCAACATCTTGTCCATGTCGTGGGCATGCTAGGACAAGATACTCATGATGAAAAGTATCACCACGTCATGGCAAGTCCTTTGCTACGTTGTGGTCATTGGTAGATTGCCATATTCTTCATTGAGATTTCAATCCTTTAACCCATTCATTCATAGTTTCTAGAAGTCTTTCTAACACCTAAATACATCATAAAAATCATTGCCTTATGGAAATGCATGTCATTTCAAAACTAGGTCACTAATGAAAGAAATAAACTCCAAAACTCATGCTTAGACCAAGGACTCCATAGAACATTAGATCTGGAACATATAACAATAAAAGGACTTCAATGATCCATAAAGTTGCCAGCTTTATGGAATCCATCCAATCAAACTACCTTAAATCATGAAGAACAAGATTTTAGGCAAAGGTTTAGAAGAATAAAGCATAAAGATAGAAACTTGGGGAGTTACAAAAGTCCAAAAGATATGCAAGAGGGTGGTGAGTAGGTTTTCTTGTTGGATATTTGCTCAAAGGGAGCCTTATCCTTTTTCAAGTTGAAATCTAGGGCTTAACACTTCAATAAAACCACAACCACACCAAGAACACTCAAATGGGGCTAACCGTAAAGTTGAGGCCCTTAAATATGGAGAAAAACCTAAAATTAGTGGGATTAGATTGTATCAAATACCACGTTGTAGCCCTCCTCTTACCACGTTGTGTCGGCCATCAAAATATACGTTTCTTGAAATTGCAATGCCACGTCATGGCACTTCATTCACCATGTCGTGGCACAAGGCATTTCCCAAAACCTTACTTATGATCCCTCAAGTCCTCAACTAATCTATTCTGGAAAATGAGAGTTATAATTATCCCTCACGTAAATTAGATTCCGTCCTCGAAATCGGTTCTTATAATTTCCTCTTATATCCATCACGACTCTCTCGTGTTTCCTTCTGATCCCACTACAATTGCACTGGCCAAAACAATTCTCTTACTATGGTTTTATGTTACCACTTCCAGGCCTTCACGAACAGATGCAAAGTCTATTCTTGAATGAGACGCTTAACTATCAATCTCTCAACTATCGCAACACTAGATTGATGCCCTACCTATACGACCATTTCTGAAACTACTGTCGATTAATCTTCTCACGGAAACATTCGCCCCTTCAGAGAAATGAAAATCAAACCCATAGCAAGAAACCAACTCCTTAACCACAATATGAAGACTCCAAAGTCATGCTCGACAATCTAGTGGCAATTTAATCCTATAAACGAACCATGCTGACCAAAATTCACAAATCCAATCTGACTAAGATCTCCCCAGCCTCGCACCGTCCTACTGATAAACCGAATTATGGCGTCCACGGTTGACCGTGGTTGTCGATAACCTCGCATATAGACGTACGAGTGAAACCCTAAACTGGCCCAATCAAACACATACTAAAATAAAATATATACCTATTTGGCTCTGGCAGCCATGATCCGCCAACGACTAACGACTATCAGTCTTACCCTCGATCTGCCAGCCACTAATAACTCTTCATCTTACCTCCGATCCAACCACCACTATCGCCTCGCAGGCTCACCCGCAATCCGTTAATCACCAACATCTCTCGAGCTTACCCCCAATCTGCCAACCACTAATGAGTCTTGGTCTTACCCCTAATTCGTCTACCAATAACGACTCTCAGACTCACCCCCGATCTGTCAACCTAACGAATCTTAGGCATTCCCTCAATCTGTCAACCACTAACAAGGCCACTCAGCCTAACATATGCACATACTGAACCTGCAAAACTTAATTATCCCAATCGGGCCTTTAGTTTGTGATTCGTACCCCTAGGTCCCAATCAAATAAGAACATATAAGGAGTGCATAATCTCAACCCTCGACTTGATCTCCTAACAACCTAGAACCCTTAAACATAATGATGCCCTATGGAACACCAACACAAACTGTAATTAAGATAATCTGAAGAAAAAAAAATTGTTAACTAGAAATGACCCCAGTGTGGAACCCTGAAGATTAAATAGTTGTGCAAAAGTCTTTAACATGAGAAATTCTAGATGAAGACTGCATCCTGGTAAGATATTTTTCCACTATGAAATATACTCTCTCCCCCACTTGGAATATTCAAATGATTCGAATGCAACCAATATGAAACTAAAGCTCCAATCGAATTAACAGAGTACTACCCATTCCTTCCCTTAAGAAATAGCTAAAAGTAGAGTAAGATAGTCCTTTTAACATTCAACATAAACCCAAAACCTTCATTAAATAAGAACAAGTAGAGAGGTCAATTTGAAATTTTTGGGTCTATGCCACCCCAACACCCCTATCTACCTTGCACTTAGTACCGCCTCGAATGAAAATTATTACTCAAGACGACAATCAACCTAAAGTAAATATTTTAGAGAAAAACTTAATACATAAATGCAAAAAAGATAATTAGAAAAATATTCACAGTTGACATAGTCGCCATACCTGGATCCTCTACAACAATTTGATGAGCTATTCATTCAACACTTGATACCTTAGCCCTACCCTAACATCTATTTGGCATCTACTACGCTAAATGTGTAGGGACTTGCACTTCACCAAAAATGAGTAAGGCAGAATGGGCCTTATGTGGCGCTCCTAGTTGCAATGAAAACAAACCCGCACACTCTGCCTGCAAACCCTGCTGAAATGCCCCTATTTTCCATATTTGCAACATGCAAAAGATCGTCACACTCTATCGTGAAACTTCCCACACTCACTACACTAAGAATTCCTCTACTCTACCGCTACTAATCTCAAATCGGCAGTCTCGAAACATTTTTCCTAGTATACGGTTTTATTCAACTTAATGAGATTTAAAAATCCTTTAGACATCTTAGTTTAAAATTTAAACTAGACTATAATCCATGAAATCAACTTTCAATAACAACCCTATTTAGATAACACTATGATAAATCAAAGTATATATTTAACACAAAATATCTTGTATTTATACTTATTATCTTAATAATACTTTTCTTAAGATTATCATGTAATAATACCATATTGTAACAACCCGTTATTTCAGGTTAATGTAATGTCTAAAAGTCGAGTCTTGTAATCTCTTTGTGAAGTAATAAGAATATCATTGAAAATGAAATGTTCAAAAAGCTCCATTTGAGTACACTTTGTGGTAGATATCGTGATAAGGTTTCCAAAAATATAAAGAACACTAAAATCCGAGTTATAACGAAGGAGTTATGACCAATCAAAGATTCATAACACTACCGGTAAAGCGTTGTTAAGCATAAAACGGGAAATTTCAATAAAATACTTTTTAGCCTTAGGTATATAAATGAAAGTCATAGATATCATTAAACCGCGAACATACATAAAAAGAATGCCCAAATCTGACGTCGTATGAGGAAGTTATGATTTTCGAAGTTTCGGACCTAGCAGTAGACAACTAAAAAATTGAATTAGAGATCGAGCGATTTTCAGCTAACACAACCTCAATCAAAGTTGAAGACCTCGACACTAGGAATACAATGGTAAAAAGACTGATGAAAATAGACATCAGATGAAGAAGTTATGGAATTTAAACGGACTTTTCCTGACCCGGCCTACTAAAGTTAATATAATAAAAATAAAGTGAAAACTAGCCGACGAAGTCTAAACGAGAGTTGTAAAGTATTCTCACACCTACGGGTGCATATAAAGAAAGTCAAAATAGGAACTTGTATGCAAAAGTTACGGATTTTACAAGTTCGGGACACAAAACCCGAGGCTGACTCAGCCTCACGCCGTGAACATTTCCATATTCACGACGTGAGACTGTGACTGATGGGTTCCAGAGTGTCAGCCACGTCAACTTGTCAAAGGGGATAAAGCTGACTCAGCCTCACGATGTGAACAAGTCTTTTTCAAGATGTGAGACACCAAAACCCTCCTATAAATAGAAGCTTAGGGGTGCCGGGTTTAGTGATCATTTCTTTCCATCTAAGTGTTGTTGCTCTGCGTTTATACCTCTCGAAGCCTTCCCAAAGCCCCGGTTTTTATACTCGAGATCAGAAGGAAGTCTTATGCTCCCGAGGATCCTGAGAATTCCCGAGAATTCAGCTTTTTGTAGTCGTAGTTCTGCTCGATTCTTTGTCTTAACTTCTTCAAGCTACCACTTTAATCAAGTGAGTTCATACACCCTCTTATACACCTTCAAGTATTTTTTAATGTACTTTTAATACATTTCGGGGAAGAATACAAGTAAACACACGGTTGATCCCGAGTGGAAACGTGAAAACTCTTGTTATACTTTGCATGCGTTAGATTTATAGAAAATGCATAGTAGCCAGGGTAGCCATCATTGTTAAACCATTTTATGCATTCAAAGAACTTGTGATTTATGCTTTGTCAAACATTGTGAAAGAGGATAAACATTGCATACAAAACTATTATTTTAATACAAAATTAGTTGAGAATCCGTGAGACGATTACATCTTCAATGCTACCTTTTTGTTAAAAGGTACTACCTAAAGTCCTGTCTATTATAACCAGAGTCTTCTGTTTGGAGCGCATGTCAAATGTGTATAGATCTATATGGGAATTCCTGATCCCATGCCCTGACTGTTAGCTACAGTCCTTTGGGTGACAGTTTGTCATAATGTTTCGACGCCTAAAGACCATCGCCACAGGCATATTATGTTTATTATGGTTATAATACTCATTGGATGGACAATTATTATGGTATTCTGCTTTTATGAATGAGTAGCTATTAAAACCATTCTTCATCTAAAAAGTGCGATCTTCTTATAACTTTATTAATTAAAACTATGCCTCAACCTTTTAAGCATGTCAGTTGCTTGCGCTTTTTGGTCTTGGACATTAGAGACTACCTGTTACCTTAGGAAAATAAGAGATTTTCCTATACCCAAAACAATCAACTAATAGGAAAATAAGGGATTTTCCTGGTACAACTATTTACATTTCACAGCACGAGCATTCATATGCATTTCATACTTTTATAAGAAAATAAAGGATTTTCTTGGAAAACGTACAAACTTTGGAATGGCATACATTTTGTCAAAACCGCTTATGAACTCACCAACTTAATTGTTGACACTTTTTCTTTGAAATAATTTGTATTCTCAGGGAACCGCTAAGCCGGTTTGGAAACCAACCTCTTGGGGATTAACGCTCTGACGTTAATTACTTCTTTTGGAAGATGTTTATGTATTTATATTTTGAATGTGTAACAAATAAAATTATGTAAACATTTTGAAACCTTTATATGTATGGTGGTGTGTACTTTCCTTACTATGAACTGTTTTGATACTGAATATGACGTCCTCCGCCCTCGAACGTTTCCGTCATTCTGGTTTTGGGGTGTGACAGATTGGTATCAGAGCATTGTTTATAGTGAATTAAGTATATCAAAACCATTTTTGGTATACAACTATAAACACAACTGGGCAAAAACACTTTGAGTAAGAGTCATACTTTTAAAATTAGATTTATTTACTTTTTGTAAAGTAGGCATGCATTCATTTCATATTAATAACAGTGTCATAAATAGATCAATATAGAAGTATTATAAATAAATTGTGCAGTGCAGGTGTGCCTTGGGACATGTAATCGGAATTGGGATGAATATAGCCTGATCAACTATATTTGTCCGAGAGCCGACTAACGTATGCCAGGGAGTGTGTGCAGTGGACAATAAATTCGAAACTTACCAAGTGCATATCATTAAGAATACTATGGGAGTATTTGGGTATCTTTAACCATTAAACTTAAGGGTAAATTTTACGTGCTTTAGCTTATAGTCAATTCTTAACCCTATTCTCGTATAGACTTAATGGTTGGATTCCATCACTCCGGAGACCCCTACTACCCCAACCAAGGTAATGTGGGATGGATTGAAGATGACCTCGAGGAGGAACCCATGGAAGACGAGGAGGAGGGAGGTTCAGATAGCTCAACCTCAGAGCCTAAGGTAATCAATCCGCCAGCCATCCGACCTCCATCCGCCCGACCTCCTTTTAGGATGGGATTTCAAAGACCAACTCCCATCTGGGGAAGCCACATCCACCATTGGAGCCAGTAGCAAGAACTACGTCCTCCTTACGATATGTGTCGGGACTTCTACGATGTCAGTGGAGGAACTTCAGCTGATTGAGCACTCCCAGTTGTGGTAGGCAAACTTGCCAATCAGGCTTATCAATCCGGAGTCCAAGCAAACCGGATTCGCGAGGTTGACATAAGGATGGAAGATAACGCAGCTAATATCCATCGCCTAGACATGCTACAAGGGAATGCTCAACTCCACACCAACTCCCTCCAGGAGCAAATGACTGCAGCTCTCTCCGAAATAAGGGATTTCAGGGAGCAACAAGTTGCCTTTGACAGGCATCTCATGGGTGCCAAGCAATCGGATGCGGAGTCAAGCTCCAAGCGCAATCCGCGTCGCGAGTAGTGCTCGCCTAACTCCCAAATTTTGATATAGAATAGGACCATCAACGAAAAATATTACTTTCTTTAACTTTCTGTAAATCGGAGACCTTTAGAAAGGTCAATTGTTTTTCTAACTTCGGATGTAACGCAACCATATGTTTAATATATATAGGGCATATCTCTTTCGTGTGTTAATTCTGTGCATTTCATTCAAGTTCATGAGTTTAGCTATTGCTATTCAAACTCCATTAGTGAGTCAAACTCAAAGCCATGTGTAGGTCAAACCAAATTCTTGAACTATTAAAGATAGTTAACTCATTATCATTCAACCCTCAACCACCAAAACTACTAATCTTTCATTTTTATTTCTTGGCAGTGCGATGCCTCCTTGTCCAAACCTAAGACCCAGACTGGGCACAATACCAACACCACCTCCACCGCCAGCTTATGATTCGTCCATGGTCCAGGCTGCTATCACAGCAGCAGTAACCGCCGCCCTCTCATAAATAAACTCCAACGGAACTGGAAGGGCAGGAAGCAACAGGAATCATTCCAACCATGGCACTGGTCATGGTCACATAAGGGAATGTACTTACAAGGAGTTCTCCAATGCAAAGCCAAAACTTTTAATGGCACTAGGGGAGTCATTGCACTGATGCAATGGTTTGAAAAGACTGAAATGGTCTTTGAGATCTACTCTTGCCAAGAAGCGAGCAAAGTCAAGTTTACCGCTTACACCCTCACTGATTGATCCCTCACCTGGTGGAAAAGCCATGTGAAGTCCGTGACTCTCACCGTCGCCAACTCCATAAGTTGGGAGGACTTGAAGTCCTACTACTGGAGGAACACTGCCCAAGGGGTGAGATACAAAAACTAGAGCAGGAGCTCTGGAATCTGAAGATGACTGGGTCTGACCTAGTCGCCTACACGGCTAGGTTCAGCGACCTTGCTGCCTTGTGCCCTGCCATGGTCAAACCAGAACCGAAAAAGGTTGAGAGGTACATTTGGGGTTTGTCACCCCAAATTCAAGGTCACGTCTTGGCCTCCAAACCTATCACTTTCAACAATGCTAAGAGTCTAGCTCAGCGATTCATCGAACACGGGGTCAAACAGGGTACTGTTGCAGCTACTGCCGATCCACTAAAGGAGGTACAGGGCCAGGGAAGGCCTTGGAACAAGAGAATGGGACAAACGCTACAGGGGAACCCCAAGAAACAACAAGTGGCAGCGGCTTACGCTGTTACTGTTTCTACTACCACTGCACCCACAAGTTCATACGGTAAGAGATTTCTGAAGTGTAACCAATGCAACTTCCACCACCACGGTCATTGCCATGACTTCCAATGCACCAAGTGCAATAAGAAGGGGCATACAATCCGCTTTTGCAAGGAGCCAGTCCAACAAGTCACCCCCACTTCTAATGCCGGAGTAAGCCGCGCCTGCTTTGAGTGCGGAGCCACAAGGCACTACTGCAGGGACTGCCTGAAGGCAAACAACAGGAATATCGGCGAAAGGGGATGAGTGTTCGCAATGGGATAGGATGAAGTCGTTGTAGACCCCACTGTTGTTACGGGTACTTTTCTTCTCAATAACTCGTATGCATGCATTTTCTTTGAGAGTGGAGCGGAGAGGAGTTTTGTGAATCATAATTTTAAAGGCCTGCTGAAACAAACACCCCAATCATTAAGTGAACCGTTTATAGTAGAAATGGCCAATGGTAAAACAGAAGGCACCAAGTAGATATACTTAAACTGTACCCTAACTCTAAATGATAGTCCCTTTCTAATCAACCTCATGCTAGTCTCGATTAAGAGTTTCGATGTCATCATAGGCATGGACTGGCTGAGTTCTCATCATGCGGACATTTTATGTTACGATAAGGTCGTTCGCCTTAATCCGCCAACCGGTGAAACCCTCATTATCTATGGCGAAAAACGCAGTACCACTCTTTGTATTATCTCTTGTATCCAAGCTCAAAAGTGCCTACAGAAGGAATGCCATGCGTTTTTAACACATGTCATGGATGTGAAATGCGAAGTCCAGGTCATAAAGAGCATGCCTGACGTATGCGAGTTTACCGTTGTTTTTCCCGAAGATCTTCCAGGAATACCACCCACAAGACAAGTCGAATTCAGAATCGATCTAATTCCCGGAGCTACCCCGGTAGCCAAAGTGCCCTATCGATTAGCCCCAGCGGAGATGCAGGAGCTATCCAGCCAACTGAATGAGCTACTCAGCAAAGGATTCATCAGGCTGAGCTTCTCGCCTTGGGGAGCACCAGTGTTGTTTGTGAAAAAGAAGGATGGATAATTTAGGATGTGCATCGACTACCGATAGCTCAACAAACTTACCATCAAGAACCGATATCCCCTACCATGAATCGACGACTTATTCGACCAACTCCAAGGAGCCAACTACTTCTCCGAGATCAATATGAGATCGGGATATCACCAGCTATGAGTCCTGTAGAGTGATATTCCCAAGATGACCTTCCATTATGAGTTTGTAGTGATGCCGTCGGACTAACCAATTCCCCTTCCGTGCTCATGGACTTAATGAATCGGGTATGTCATCCATTCTTGGATAAATTTGTGATAGTATTCATAAAGGACATACTCATTTATTCAAAGAGTAAAGAAGAACATGGTCAACATCTGAGACAAGTCTTAGAGACATTACGAGCTAAGAGACTTTATGCGAAGTTCTCAAAATGTGAGTTTTGGATTAGGAAGGTGGACTTCCTAGGTCACGTGGTTAGTGAAGAAGGAATCCATGTGGACCCATCTAAAATCAAGGCTATCAAAAATTGGTCTACACCAACTACACCAATGGAGATTCGCCAATTTTAGGCCTTTCTGGTTATTATCGAAGGTTCATTTAGAACTTCTCCAACATCGCAAAGCCTCTTACCTCCTTAACTTAGAAAGGTGTAACCTACAATTGGGGAGAAAAGCAAGATGTTGCATTTCAGACTCTGAAACATGCCCTATGCACTGCACCCATACTTTCTCTTCCAGAGGGGATCGAAGATTTTGTGGTGTATTGCGATGCTTCGAATCAAGGTTTGGGATGTGTGATAATACAGTGAGGAAAGGTTATTACGTATGCCTCACGACAATTGAAAACACATGAAGTCAACTACACCACTTATGACTTAGAACTTGGAGTTGTGGTCTTCGCTCTAAAAATATAGAGGCACTACCTATACGGTACCAAGTGCACCATCTTCACAGACCACAAGAGTCTTCAACACATATTCGACCAGAAGGAGTTAAACATGAGAAAACGACGTTGGGTCAAATTGCTCAATGACTATGAATGTGAGATTCGTTACCATCCGAGAAAGGCGAATGTAGTGGCTGATGCCCTTAGTCGTAAGGAGTACTCTGGTCGAAGAGTGAAGTCATTAACCATTTCGATCCATTCGCATCTGTCAACACAAATGAAGGAAGCTCAAATAGAATCCTTGAAACCCGAAAACGTGACAGGTGAAACCCTTAGATGGATGGACAAGAATCTAGAGATCAAGAGTGACGGAGTGTGCTATCTCATGAACCAAATATGGACACCAAAGTTTGGTGGGTTCAGAGAGATAGTTAAGAATGAAGCAAACAAGACTCCATACTCTGTACACCCAGATTCAGATAAGATGTATCTGGATCTCAAACAACTCTACTGATGGACAAACATGAAAGCAGAAATTGCTACATATGTGAGCAAGTGCTTGACTTGCGCCAAGATAAAAGTAGAACACCAGAAGCCCTCAGGTCTACCCCATCAACCCGAAATACCTGAATGGAAATGGGAACAGATTTCCATGGACTTCATAACAAAAGTACCCAAGACTCAGGGTGGTTACGATACCATTTAGGTGATCATCAACAGACTAACCAAGTCTGCTCATTTCTTACCGATCAAGGAAACTGATAAGATGGAAAAGCTAACGAGAACCTACATCCAAGAGATCGTGCGACTTCATGGAAGGATGATGTCTATCATCTCGAACAGATACAGTAGATTCACTTCCAGATTCTGGCAATCGTTGCAAAAGTCCATGGGAACAAGGTTGAATATGAGTACACCCTATCACCCACAGACTGACGGACAGAGTGAGAGAACAGTCCAAACTCTAGAAGACATGTTGCGAGCATGTGTGATCGACTTTGGTAACGCGTGGGGTGTTCACTTACCATTAGTCGAGTTCTCTTACAACAATAGTTATCATACTAGTATC
The DNA here is from genome assembly GCF_052625555.1 of Lactuca saligna. Lineage (NCBI taxonomy): Eukaryota > Viridiplantae > Streptophyta > Magnoliopsida > Asterales > Asteraceae > Lactuca > Lactuca saligna. The sequence goes on from NC_136423.1 coordinate 175,501,242, forward strand.
AAGACTGCTCCATTTGAGGCCCTTTACGGCCGTAAGTGCAAATCACCTCTGTGTTGGGCGGAAGTGGGCGACACGCAGTTGGCAAAAGGTCTAGTCCCTGATAGCACTCTCACCGGTCTGGAGATCATTAGGGAAACAACTGAAAAGATCGTCCAAATTCGAGAGTGTCTGAAAACCTCTAGGGATAGGAAAAAGAGCTATGCCAACAAAAGACGAAAACCCTTGGAATTCCAGGTTGGTGACCGCATTCTACTGAAGGTCTCACCTTGGAAGGGCATGATACGATTTAGGAAGCGTGGAAAACTAAATCCAAGGTACATTGGAACCTTCAAAATTACTTTAAGGATTGGTCCAATGGCTTACAGACTTCAACTTCCAATCGAGCTTAACAAAGTACATCTAGTGTTCCACTTATCAAACCTAAAAAAGTGTTTGTCTGACGAAAATCTTGTGATTCCACTTGACGAAATCGAACTTAACGAAAATCTTAACTGTGTGGAAGAACCCATCGAGATCATGGATAGGGAAATCAAACAAACTAAATAGAGTCACATACCAATAGTGAAGGTTCACTGGAACGCTAAACGAGGACCTGAATTCACTTGGGAGGGAAAATATAAGATGAAACAAAAGTACCCGCATCTCTTCCCTAGTCCATTGGCACTTATTTTGTAATTAATTTCGGGATGAAATTCCATCTAACGGGGGGATGATGTAACAACCCGTTATTTCAGGTCAATGTAATATCTAAAACTCGAGTCTTGTAATCTCTTTGTGAAGTAGTAATATCATTGAAAATGAAATGTTCAAAAAGCTCTGTTTGAGTACACTATGTGGTAGATATCGTGATAAGGTTTCCAAAAATATAAAGAACTCTAAAATCCAAGTTATAACGAAGGAGTTATGACCAATCAAAGATTCGTAACACTACCGATAAAGCGTTGTTAAGCATAAAACGAGAAATTTCAATAAAATACTTTTTAGCCTTAGGTATCTAAATGAAAGTCATAGATATCATTAAACAGTGAACATACATAAAAAGAATGCCCAAATTTGACTTCATATGAGGAAGTTATGATTTTTCGAAGTTACGGAGGTAGCAGTAGACAACTAAAAAAATCCAATTAGAGATCAAGCGATTTTTAGCTAACACAACCTAAGAAAAAGTTGAAAACATCGACACTAGGAATACAACGGTAAAAAAACTAGAGAAAATGGACATCGGATGAAGAAGTTATGGAATTTAAACGGACTTTTCCTTACCCGGCCAAATAAAAATAATATAATAAAAATAAAGTCAAAACTAGCCGACGAAGTCTAAACGAGACTTGTAGAGCATTCTCACACCTATGGGTGCATATAAAGAACGTCGAAATCAGAGCTCGTACGCAAAAGTTACGGATTTTACAAGTTCGGGACACAAAACCTAAGGCTGACTCAGCCTCACGACATGAACAGTTCCATATTCACGACGTGAGACTGTGACTGATGGTTCTAGAGTGTCAGCCACGTTAACTCGTCGAAGGGGATAGAGCTGACTCAGCCTCACGACGTGAAAAAGTCTATATACACGACGTGAGACCCCAAAACCCTCCCTATAAATAGAAGCTTAGGGTGTTGGGTTTAGTGCTCATTTCTTTCCATCTAAGTGTCGTTGCTCTGCATTTATACCTCTCGAAGCCTTCTCGAAGCCCTAGTTTTTATACTCGATATCAGAAGGAAGTCTTACGCTCCCGAGGATCCTGAGAATTCCCGAGAATTCAGCTTTCTCTAGTCGTAGTTCTACTCGATTCTTTGTCTTAACTTCTTCAAGCTACCACTTCAATCAAGTGAGTTCATACCCCCTCTTATACACCTTCAAATAATTTATAATGTACTTTTAATACATTTCAGGGGAGAATACAAGTAAACACACGGTTGATCCCGAGTGGAAACGTGAAAACTCTTGTTATACTTTGCATGCATTAGATTCATACAAAATGCATAGTATCCAGGGTAGCCATCATTGTTAAACCATTTTATGAATTCAAAGAACTTGTGATTTATGCTTTGTTAAACATTGTGAAAGAGGATAAACATTGCATACAAAACTATTATTTTAATACAAACTTAGTTGAGAATCCGTGAGACGATTACATCTTCAATGCTACCTTTTTGTTAAAAGGTACTACCTAAAGTTCTGTCTATTATAACCAGAGTCTCCTGTTTGGAGAACGTGTCAATTGTGTATAGATCTATATGGGAAGTCATGATCCCACATCCTGAATGTTAGCTACAGTCCTTTGAGTGACAGTATGTCATAACGTTTCGATGCCTTAAGACCGTCGCCACAGGCATATTATGTTTAGTATGGTTATAAAACTCACCGGATGCACAATTATTATGGTATTCTGCTTTTATGAATGAGTAGCTATTAAAACTATTCTTCATCTGACAAGTGCGATCTTCTTATAGCTTTATTAAATAAAACTATGCCTCAACCTTTTAAGCATGTCAGTTGCTTGCGATTTTCGGTCATGGACATTAGAGACGGCCTGTTACCTTAGGAAAATAAGGGATTTTCCTGCTACAACTATTTACATTTCACAACACGAGCATTCATATGCATTTCATATTTTAATAAGAAAATAAGGGATTTTCTTGGAAAACGCACAAACTTTGGAATGGCATACATTTTCTTAAAACTGCTTATAAACTCACCAACTTAACTGTTGACACTTTTTCTTTGAAGTAACTTGTATTCTTAGGGAACCGCTAAGCAGGTTTGGAAACCAACTTCTTTGGGATTAACGCTCTGACGTTAATTACTTCTTTTGGAAGATGTTTATGTATTTATCTTTTGAACATGTAAAAAATACAATTATGTAAAGATTTTTAAACCTTTATATGTATGGTGGTGTGTACTTTCCTTACTATGAACTGTTATGATACTGAATATGACGTCCTCTGCCCCTAAACGTTTCTGCCATTCATGTGTAGGGGTGTGACACATATATACACTTAACACACACATACACACACACACACATATACATATATATATATATATATATATATATATATATATATATATATATATATATATATAAAACCTGTCACACCCCCAAACCGAATTGGCAGAAACATTCGGGGGCAGAGGACGTCATGTACAGTATCATAACAATGCACAATAGTAAAACAAGCAACAACATCATCCATTGAAATAATAGTATAACTTATACATGTGTTATGTGTATAGTTTGTAAGACACCAAAAATTTGTCATCCAAATAAAGAAAGACGAGTCTTGAGTACGCTCCATCTTCTCAAAACCTGGTCATCGGTACCTGTTTAATGGCGACCTAAGACTACAAGTTATTTTGAAAGAGTAGATCAACATTTAAGCTAGCGAGTTCATAAGTATTTTAGTGTCCAATGTTTAGATTAGTTTGATGAAAATTCTTGTAAGTGTTTTTATGTAAATGTTAGTATACTTCCTAGAAAATGATATATTTTCTACTAAAAGTAGTCTTCTACCAAGACTCAACTGTTTTGTATGTTTGTTTCTCTTTAAAAATGATGTAAGATGTATGTTTCTCTTTGAAAAATGATGTAAGATGTATGGTCGAACAAGTCGTCTGTGTGAGGTCGAGGGTATCGGTTCGAGACAGTAAGTTTGTTTAGTTCTCTGTACTCGATGCACATACGGAACGATCCTTCTTTCTTCTTCACGAAAAAGACCGGTGCTCACTAGGGTGAGAAGCCTGGTCTAATAAAGCCCTTGCTGACCAGTTCGTTAAGTTGATCGGATAGCTCTTGCATCTTAGTTGGTTCTAGTCGATAAGGCAATTTGGATATTGGGGTAGCCCCTGGAACTAAGTCGATTCTGAACTTGACTTGACGTTGTGGTGGTAATCCTGGTAGTTCTTCGGGAAATATGTCGGGAAAGTCGCGTACTTCTAGGATGTTCTTTATGTCTTTTGTTTCTTGGCTCATATCAACTACATAAGCAAGGAACACATGATATTCATCTCGTAAGTACTTCTAGACTTGTATACTCGAGTTTCGTTCGACGGTAGATTAAGACGAACATCCTTCTCATAACACATGACGTCATAGATAACTAGGGTTTCGTTCGACGGTAGATTAAGACGAACATCCTTCTCATAACACATGACGTCAGCACGATGAAGGATCAACCAATCCAAGCTGATAATGACATCCAAACTTTTAATTGTGATAAGCATGAGGTCGATTGGAAATGAATATCTATATAGAGATAGGGTACATCCTATGTATATACAACTAGTGCTCTCAGTCTTTCCGTTAGCCATTTCTACAGTGAAAGGCTCATTTAGTGCTTGTGGTTGTTGTTTAAGTAAGTGTGCAAATGTTTGGTTCACGAAACTCCTCTCCGCCCCGCTATCAAATAGTATGCATGCATAAGAGTTATCGAGATGAAATGTACCAGTGACCACTGTAGGTTCTACTACCGCTTCCTCATGGACTATTGCCAAAACCCTTCCCACTCCGCTAGCGTTCCTTGCCTTCGGGCAGTTCCTCTTGTAGTGACCAACCTCACCACATCCGTAGCAAGCCTGGCCCACTCGAACGTCGGGGACTTGGATGATTGGCCTAGCTGGAGCTTTGCATAAACAGGCATTGTGCCCTTTCCTATTGCAGTTTACACACTCATTTCCCGACAGGGTCCATTATGGTGGAAGCTGCACTTGTTGCACTTTGGCAAGCTCCCGGTATATTGTTTCGCTGGTGTAGTGACAGTAGGTGCTGACACGACATGAACAACCACGACCTGCTGCTTTTTGGCAGAGTTATGCATTGCGTTTCCTTTCTTCTTGTTCCAAAACTTCCGCTTGTTGTCAGCGGATTTCGATGGTTCTGGGACGGCAAGGTTGCTGTTGTCGGTGTGCGGACTCCGTGATCAATGAGCCGATGTGCCAATCGCTTGGCAGCATCGAAGGTAGTGGGGTTTGAAGCTAAAACATTCCCTTGAAATGGAGGCACCAGCCCTCAAATATACCTCTCGACCTTGTTTCCCTCAGTAGTGAAACATCCCAAAAATACGGTCTAAAAATTTCGTTTTCAAAATCAATTAATGAACATAATATCTTTGCCATAGTATAAAATCACCAAAAAAATATCTCAAAATCTTATAAAACTGTCAACACATCACAATCTCAAACAAAATATTAGAGTAAAATCGCAGGCTAAGAAAAATTGTGGTGTGTGTCATACCATCAACTCGAGCCCTTCCCTTTGCTAGCTGAAGTACCTGAAACCGAAACTGAAACTGTATGCATGAAGCTTAGTGAACTCCCCTAAAATACCACATACCATACAAGGACACATATAACAAATATTGGGTCCCGCTCACTGCATCGGGCCTCGCCTGGCATCGGACCAAAGTCTGGAATAAACTGAATCATGACATAAGCTCAAACATATAACATATTCACGTAAAGTGCATCGGGCTTGCCCGACATCAGACCGGAGTCCGGAATATATAACACATAACATAAACAGACATGAATCACAAAGACATCAAACATACATAAATACTTCTTGGGACCACCCCAACATCGAACCAAAGTCTGGAATAAACTGAACATATAAACTGCATCGGGCTTACCCCGACATACTGAAAATACATAAGCGGACCGGCATTGGTGCCTTAGACCCGTTCTTACTAGAGGAAAAACTCACCTCTCGAACTGACTGTTGAATAAATCGGACCAAGATGATACCGTCTGCTGCTCCGACTACTCCCCGGCTATAATGACCAAATAAACATTTAGTTAAAAACTGATAACTCTCTCATGGGTAAAATAACTATATTACCCCACTGATCTGTTTTGGGCCATGACCTAGGCCCAATCCTTTGTGGTCCTCACTAAGGCCAATTAAGTCCACGAATTGCCCAATTTTCTCAATTGGGCCCAACTCTACAATGGGTTTTCCTACCAGGCCGACTAATCCTTAGGCCCTTAACTGACTCCTAAAGGCCTATCATAGCCCATCACTACTATATCTAGGACTTGACCAACCAAGGCCCAATAACCAAAATCCATTGTCTGAGCGTACATTGGGCATACCTCTATGTACGCCGCGCGTACTACTGAAAAGGCTAGTATTCTTCGCCTACCGACGTGTACGCCAAGCGTACTCTCCTGATAAGCACTTTTCCCTAAAATGACTTAATCTCTTAAGACCATACGTCGAAACTACATATCTGAGTTCCATGCTTTGTCCTAACTCTTAAAGTTGATCACTTGGTGGCTTGCAACCCACCAAATGAGTCGAACACCACAGATAACAATGAGCTTTCACCAAAATGGCTACATCTCATGCATGACTTCATAAAAACCTCAAAGATTGCAACTTTATGGCTAAAGGAACTCATTAAGCTTCAAGGGTGGCAATCCTAAGCTCAAAATCGAAGTTGCTAGATCAAGATCCAATCTTTGGACCTAAAAAGGTCCAAATCTTCATAACCCTAGATCTAGACTTTATGGAGGAAAGATAGGAGCTTTAAACCTCCTCTTGTTGCCAAATGGTGAGCTTGTTCTAGATCCTCGAGTTCAAGGTACTTAAGGGCTTCTTCTTCAACCTTTCCTTTCTTCTTCTAAGCCTTCTTTGCCAAAATAAGCTCACAAATATCAAACACACACACACACACACAAGGAAGAGTATGAACGAGTTAGGGTTTCTTTGAGGGTGATGGATAGGTGAGGAGGCCAAAGGGGAGGCTATAATGATGTACTTACAGGTCCTTAACCCTAAAATTAGGGTTTTGCATCTGCTTGTGTACGCTGGGTGTACGTACCCGCGTCCCTCGAATCCAATGGCCATTACGCCCCGTGTACACCAGGTTATGCCCGACGTACAGCTTATGGGCGGCCCACTTCCTAAGTCCACTCCAATTGAATCTAATGTCCAAGTGATAATCCAAAACAATTATTAACTCAATAAATAAAATAATACCTCGAAGTCTGCTGCTGCTGCTACTACTGCATCTGGAAACAGATCCGGGTAATGCTCCCTCATGTACTCCTTGGGCTCCCATGTTTATTCAGAACCCTTCTTGTGCTGCCACTACACCTTCACTAGCTTGACCCCTTTTTTCTCAACTCCTTCGTCTTGTGATCCGGAATCACCATCGGTCTCTCTATGTAATTCAGGCTGTCATCAACCTGAATATCCTCTAGGGGTACCACTACAAAATTATCCACTAAGCACTTCCATAACTGAGAAACGTGGAATGTGTTGTGGATCTGGATGAGCTCTGCTGGAAGATCTAACCGATAAGCAACCCGACCCACCTGAGTCAAAACCCTAAATGGACTAATGAACCTGGGTCCCAGCTTTCCCCTCTTTCGAAACCTGATAAGACCCTTCTAGGGTGACACTTTCAGGAGGACCATATCGCCAACCTAAAACTCTAAGTCCGAACACCGCTTGTCGGTGTACCTCTTCTGCCAACTCTGAGCAGTCTAAAGCCTACTCCGGACTTGCTGAATCCGCCTCGTGGTCTTGAGTACTACCTCTGTACACCCCATGACTCTCTGACCAACCTCACCCCAACAGATTGGGGTCCTACACTTCCTCCCGTAGAGCATCTTGAAGGGAGGTCGATCTATGTTGGCATGGTAACTATTGTTATATGAAAATTCTACTAACTGAAGATACGTAACCCAAATACCATAGAAAAATTTCACACATGCTCGAAGCATGTCCTTGAGAGTTTGAATCGTCCTCTCGCTTTGCCCATTCGTCTGAGGGTGGAAGGCGATGCTGAAATGGAGACGAGTACCCATCTTGTCGTGAAACCGCTTCCAAAGCCTGGAAGTAACTGGACATCTCGGTTTAACACCACCGAGACAGGCACTCCATGACGTGTCATTACCTCTCGCACATAAATCTCGTCTAACATCTCGTGTAACTCCCCGATTCTTAGGTATTTCTTAAATAAGATTTTTTGGGTTAAGCTCTACTCGACGAGTTGGTTGACCTACTCGTCGAGTAGCAACTAGATGAGATCGCGTGTTAAGTGACCTACTCGACGAGTCCATATTGGGACTCGATGAGTAGGAGCTCGCAGATGAAACCCTAAATTTTAGGGTTTGCACCTCTATTTAAAGGAGCCTTGGCCTCCTTTGGTCTCTTTGCAGTTTTTGAGATACCTTAAAACCCTAATACACGTGTGTGAGTGCCTTTGTGTGGTATTTGAAGCTTAGAAAGAGAATCTTGGAGGAAGAAAGCTAGGAGTGCAAAGGAATTGAAGCAAGGAAGGAGTGAGAAGCAGGATTTACCTTAGCTAGCATGCTTTGGAGGTATCAAAGTGCCATCCTTACTTCCCTTTTTCCCTTTTGTTGAGTTTCTAGGGCTTTTTATGGATTTTCAAGTTAGTATGATGAGCTATGGGCTAGATCTGAAGTTGTAACTTCAGATCTAGACCCTCCTTGGATTCTAGAAGCATAAAGTCACAGTTTTGGTTGTGATTAAGGCCCCTCTTGAGCATGAAGTTCCATTAAGAACTTAAAATAGGCATTTAGAGACTTTATAGCCATGCATGCAAATAAAGTTTGCAAGATTACGTGATAAGCATGCCCTAGAAGCTTGGATCTATGAGTTGGAGCCATTGCATGGCTTAAAACAAGTCTGTATGGAAAAAGGACTGAATAGACTCGGCGAGTCGCAAGGTTGACTCGGCGAGTCACATGAAGATGGCCATGAATTCGATGAGTTAGATGAACAACTTGGCGAGTCCGATGAAGATTGCCATAAACTCGACGAGTTAAAGAACAACTCATCGAGTCAGATGAGTTTTCTCTTGGATATGTATGAGTGTGTATCCGTCAAGTTGCATGGAGGGAGCTCGACGGGTGGCCTTAAAGTTTGAATGAGAATCAAAGGAACTCGATGAGTCACCCCGATGACTCGGTGAGTTAGATTGTACTTAAAGGAATTCGGCGAGTAGCTGAGGTCACTTGGCGAGTTGGGGTCAACATGGACTGTTGACTTTGACTGAGGACTTTGACTTTGACCAGGGGTTGACTAGTAAGTTATGGAGTACCTTATAAGGTTAAGGACTTATGAGTATGTTGTACTATGATAATAGGTGGTGGAGCATGTGTCAAGTGATCCGAGAGTTGGAGTTTGCCTTTCTAGTTGACATCGGCGAGGTGAGTTATCCTCACTATATCGATAGGGTCTACGACACCAAGGCCGACCCTTTAGTTGTTATTGTTATGGTATGATACATGTGGTTATGATCTGTTAGATCAAAATCTGGGTAGACAGTATGTTAGGCTCTTATGATCTGTAGGGATTGACATGTTAGTGAACTGCTAGGTTGGTACTCTAGTTACAGGAGAATTCTATGATTGATGATCAGTGTGATAGATATGTTTGATGTTTGTATATGTCAGTATGTGCACATGGTTATTTGCTTGTGGTTGGGTTGAGGCGGTTCTGCTTTGTGCTGAAGGCCAATATACCCTATGAGCGGTCCGGGGAGATTGTAGGCCTGCGTGGCGAACCAGTCATGCCGAAGGCTCGGGATAGATTTAGATAGACTGTAGGCCCGGTAGGGCAGACCAGTCATGCCGATGGCCCAGTATGCATGTTGATTGATTGATTATTACTGATATGGTATTGTCACTATGGTATTGGTATTTTTGGAGTAGCTCACTAAGCCCTCGGGCTTATAGTTTTTATTTTATTCATTCAGGTACTTCAGGAGATCATGGAAAGGCGAAGGCGTGACCGTACCGCTCCTCATCCTTATGTTATGATTTTTAGGGCACTCTGATGGAAAATGATTTGAAAACATTTTGTAAACAATGCTATTTGGTTTATATTTATGATTGAAAAAGTTTAAATTTGGCGTAAATTTTGTGGATGTTACAAGTTGGTATCAGAGCCTTGGTTTGAGTGAATTGGAGGAACACTTGTGTGAATCCAGTCTCAAATCAAGGAGATTTTCGGAAAGTAAGTTTTAAAATGGTTTTCAAAATAAAGGATGGAGGATGCAGAGGGTACGATCAGCCAGAGCCTGTAAGTAAACCCCAAAAATACCATGCAGTTATTTGATATTTTGATATGTTAGAATAACATGCTAGTGCTAGGCTAGGGATCTTCGAGAATCGCATGATAGATTTGCCTGATTATATGATGCGTATTAGCCTAGGGTTTCTTGTATGTGGAATTAACATCATAACTGTAGATGTTTAGTGTATGCATCACGGTTGTGCATAATAAGGAACTTATAGCCTGAGAATGTTGATTCGGACTTCGGGTAGGATTGGATATTCGAAAGTCTATTGGGTCCAGCGTTATGTGCAGCTAGAATGCACTAGCGTTGTAGGGGATGATGGAAGTTTCATGGATGTATGAGTCATGGGAAGTGGTGAGAATAGATGAGAGATAGTTGATATTCCTCTAGAAGTGAGGGTTGGGCGTATTTTTATGTTGATGATATTGTTAGGTCATTGTGGTGATACTTGAGACAAATATGGGTAGGTGTGGAAGGTAGTATGGGCCCGTACTACTGAAAGCATAGGACCCATACACATAGCAAGGAAATCATAACCCTAGGGTTTTTGGGTCTTGGTCTCCCGACACTATGTTATTTATCTGATGACTTATATATATAATTTTCAGTATGGTGGTGACGAGACGTGTTGCTTCGGGATCCGGATCAGGATCAGGATCAAGATCAGGGTCGGGAGACGGAGGGTTGGAGGTGCCGGTAGCACCTGAGCCCGTGGTTCAGATAGGGACCGAGGAGTTGGATGACAGGATCCGAGAGATCATGCACAATGAGATTGCTGCTACATTCTGAGCGCAGCTGTTAGAGATGTTTGGGTCGATTAAGACCGTGATGGTTGAGTAGTTTTATGAGCGATATGAAGCTCTAGTACAGACAGCTGCCGCTGTAGCCACTTTGGCTGTAACTGCGGCAGGGGTTGGAGGAGGAGCCGACAGGGTTTTCCTGTACCGGGACTTCAATAATACGAAGCCCCCGACGTTTGATGGTACACATGATGCGATTAGGGCTATGAGGTGGTTATCTGAAATGGAGGGCTATTTCTTCACATGCTCATGTCCTGCTGACCAGAAGGTCAGGTGTGCCCTGAACCTGCTGAGGCTTGGGGCAAAGGACTGGTGGAGGCTGACGACTGGGTCGTATACTGATGATTAGTGGGCTACTGTTACTTGGGAGTAGTTTTGGGATATGTTTCGCACCCGCTACGTTCCACGCATGGAACGCGAGCGGCTTGCTCAGGATTTTTTGACATTGAGGCAGGATGGGGAGTCTGTGATGGAGATTACCTGGATGTTCACTGAGAGGGCTATGTTTTGCTCAGAGTTTGCTTCAGAGCGGTCTCAGATGACTCATTATCGGAGTATGCTCAAGACTGATATTCGATAGTTTATGTCTACACATCGATGTGATACCCTCCTGGAACTTCAGGAAGCTGCGAGGCAGTGTGAGTTGGAGATAGAGCTGCAACTGAAGGAGCAACGTCATGCACTGGTACAGTCTTAGGTGGCGCCTAAGCGGTCTAAGACCATTGATACACGGTCTGGGGTTCATCAGAGTCGCACTTGTGGAAAGTGTGGCAAGGATCATTCGGGGGTTTGTTGAGTAGGAGGTGGGTGCCACAAATGTGGCAAGGAGGGGCACTATGCATGGGACTTCTGTCAGTCCGCCACTCCAGCAGATATGAGGATTTGTTACCATTGTTATTAGGTTGGTCATGTGAAGACCAGTTGTCCGTCGCTAGCCGCTAAGCTAGCGCAGGGTTTCGCGCCCACTACTGTGAGGATTGGAGATGGGAGGCCAGTCAAGGTGGAGCCTCCGGAGGCCCAGGTTCGTGCCTTCCAGCTCACGGCTAACGAGGCTAAGTCGGCACCGGAGGTGGTTGCTGGTTAATTTCTATTCCATATCTCAGTTGTTGTATTTGTGTTATGCTTATTGATTGTACCTGTGATTAGGTACGTTTTTAGTGAATTCTTTGCCCGATTTGGGGGCGACTCGGTTGTTTGTATCTCAGACCTTCTCTAGAGGGTTCAGTGTGCCGATAGATGATCTTGAGTGTCCGCTGCGAGTTTCGATCGCCAACGAGCACGGGGTTTCTGCTTCTTCGGTCTACCGGGGATGCGAGTTGGAGATTTTCAGGGTGTCCTTCCCGATAGATTTGATTCCTATCCCCATGGGGGAAGTGTGCGTGGTTGTAGGGATGGACTGGGTTAGCTGTTTTGGCGCCATGATCGCCTGTGAGGGACAGTGGGTGGTGGTTTGAACCCCAAGTGGGGGAGAACTTGTAGTATATGGTGAGGGCACCAGTTTGGGATCGGGGTTTCGTTCGGTAGCCAAGGCTCGATAGTATATTCAGCACAGGTGTGCCGATTATTTGGTGTATGTGGTAGATACGCAGGTTAGAGAGCAACTCTTAGTTTCTGAGGTCCCGGTGGTGAGGGAGTTTGCTGATGTGTTTCCGGAGTGCCTACAGAGAGGCAGGTTGAGTTCAAGATTGACCTAGTGCGAGGTGCGGCCCTTATCGCCAAGGCGCCGTACCGACTGGCACCGCCTGAGATGCAGGAGCTATCATCTTAGTTGCAGGAGCTTCTGGGTAAGCAGTTTATCCGTCTGAGTAGTTCACCCTGGGGAGCACTGATCCATTTCGTCAGGAAGAAGGACGGTTCGCACAGGATGTGCATTTACTATAGGGAGCTGAAGAAGTTAACAGTGAAGAACCGTTATCCACTCCTGAGGATAAATGATCTTTTCAATCAGCTGCAGGGTGAATCTTGGTTTTCCAAGATTGATTTGAGATCAGGATATCACTAGGTCAGGGTGAGGGAGGAGGACGTGTAGAAGACCGCATTTTGGACTTGTTATGGTCATTACAAGTTTGTAGTGATGTCGTTTGGGCTCACCAATGCGCCAATGGTGTTCATGGATCTGATGAACCGAGTCTGCAGGCCGATGCTCGATCGATCGGTCATTGTGTTCATAGATGATATCTTGGTGTATTCCAAGACTCGAGAGTAGCATGAGGAACATCTTAGGGAGCTGCTGGAGGTTCTGAGGCGAGAACGGCTATATGCCAAGTTCTCAAAATGTGAGTTTTGGTTACGAGAGGTCCAGTTCCTCAGACATCTCGTTAACTAGGAGAGAATTTTGGTCGATCCAGCCAAGGTGGAGGCGGTATGCAGTGGGAGACTCCAAAATCTCCCTCAGACATCATGAGTTTCTTGGGTTTGGCAGGGTATTATCGAAGATTCAATTGTGATTTCTCCAAGATTTCCGTACCCCTCACTCATCTAACAAGGAAAGGAGTGGATTTCCGGTGGGGCCCTGAGCAACAGAGGGCATTTGAGACCATTCGGCGATGTTTATGCAAGGCGCTGGTGTTGACACTCCCCGAGAGAGTTGAGGATTTTGTGGTATTTTGTGATGCATCCATCACAGGCTTGGGGCCAGTCCTCATGAAGAGGGGACGAGTGATAGCCTAGACATCATGGTAGCTGAAGCCGCATGAGACGAGATACCCTACACATGATCTTGAGTTGGGAGCGGTGGTTTTCGCTCTCAAGATTTGGAGGCACTGTCTGTACGGGGTCCGTTGCACTATATACACGGATCACAAGAGTTTGAGACATATCATGGATAAGCCGAACCTGAACATGAGGCAGCACAGGTGGCTGGATGTGGTCAAGGACTATGATTGTGAGATCCTTTACCATCCTGGTAAAGCGAACGTGGTTGCGGATGCTCTAAGCCACAAGTCAACTAGATCCTCGACCCCATCCAGGTGTATGAGGATAGCGGTGGATTCCCCACTGGTAGGTTTGGTCAGGGATGCTCAGATTGAGGCTATGAGACCAGAGAACTAAAAAATTGAGAGGATTAAGGGCGAAAGCGCCCGGTTTGTTCAGGATAGCCACGGTTTGTTGACTCGTTACGGTGTAAGTCCCTAATTTTCCTGTGTATCAATCAAATCCATTTGATGGTGCGGAATCCCAATCAAACGGATGATGTCATATCAAATAGAAGAGAAGGAGAAGAAGAATAATATGAATCTTGAATGTATTGATAATATGAATTAAATTCCTTACACAAGATTCACCCACACAAACGTTCCTTTCTCTCTGGCCGTAAACTCCTTCGTGTTCATCAATCTATACTCCTCACCCTAACACCTATATTTATACTTGGAGAATATGGGCTTGGTGGACATGGGCCATAAATGGGTTTACGGTTGTAAGGTGTTTACGGCCGTAAACTCAACCGTAAACATGACCGTAAACTCCAGAAATTGAAACAACCCAAAAATACGACCCAAAAATTTTTGTTTTTAATATAATCAAAACTGTCATCAGAGTATCATATAATAAAACCATGCGTGATGTATTCCAAAACATGATAAAATACTGTGCGGAAAGCTGTATCATACTACGTCAAATCAAACAACTAAATCAATCCCAGGCTAAAGCTGAGGCGGTGGTGTGTGCGATGCCGTCATCCCGAGCTCTTCCCTTTGCTTGCGGAAGTACCTGAAACCAAAACTGAAACTGTAAGCACGAAGCTTAGTGAGCTCCCCCAAAATACCACATACCATACAATAACATATAAACACATATTGGGCCTTGCCCACTGCATCGGGCCGAAGCCCGAAAACTGCATCGGACCGAAGTCCGGAACTGACTGGGACCTTGTCCCCTGCATCGGACCGAAGTCCGGAACTACTGCATCGGACCGAAGTCCGGAACTGACTGCATCAGATCGAAGTACGGAACTGACTGGGACCTTGTCCCCTGCATCGGACCGAAGTCCGGAACTAATTGCATCGGACCGAAGTCCGGAACTGACTGGGACCTTGTCCCCTGCATCGGACCGAAGTCCGGAACTAACTGCATCGGACCGAGGTCCGGAACTGTCTGACTGAACATGGCATGGCATAACACATCAACTAGCATAATCACATATACGACATGCTACATCGGGCCGTGACCCGGAACACATAATTCTTAACACATAAACATAGCACACACATCCTGTTCGAACCACGAAGGCATCGAACATACTAACTACTGCATCGGACCTAAATCCGGAAACTACTGCTAACTGAACGGGCCGGCATTGTGGCCTTAGACCCGTTCCTACTGGAAGGAAACTCACCTCGTAAACTGGCTGCTGAGTGTGTGGCTCGGGAAGCTAACGGCGGCTGCTCCTGAATCTCCTCGGCTACAAGTCCATAAACACACTCAATCAAAAACTAAACACTGCGCTTGGGGTAAAATGACTCTTTTACCCTTGGTCAAAGTCAACTCTCTTTTGGGCTGACTCGCCGAGTTGGCCACCCAACTCGCCGAGTCCTACTCTCACTTTTCACTTCTGCTCACTGCTACTCGTCGAGTCTGGCATCGACTCGACGAGTACCCACTTGATCCAAGAACTCAGACAATCTTCATCTGACTCGCCGAGTCGTATGAACAGACTCGACGAGTTGTTCTTGATCCCCAAGAAGATTGCCTTGGACTCGCCGAGTTGTATGAACAAACTCGTCGAGTCCCTCCATCACTGAGTCCACTCTCAACTCGCTGAGTCCAATCTCTAACTCACCTCGTACACTCAACACTGATAAAAACTGAAGGACTCGTGACTCGCGACCCGACTCGTCGAGTCGTTCTTCCGACTCGCCGAGTCGCCGCCATGCAACTGATTTCTACTTGATTTTGTTTGAATCTAAAGCATACAATTGATAGATCTGAGTCCAATAAGCTGTTTTACCACGTAAAGTTTCCAACTTTACGTGCACAACCTCATGAATAAGGGAAATAAGGCTAAAAGATGCATAAAATGGGTAGATCTATGGTTATCATGCAATATAACTCCAAAAAGACAGTAGATCTGGGCTCTACAACACCCCAACATTCAGATCCATGGATATTCCGACTTAATAAGACATTCATGCAAGTGCAAGGCTTGGAACAAGCATCAACTAGCTCTTAGGAGAGCTCTAATGGAAGTTTAAAGCATACAATAAGATGGAACTCCGAAAATACCTCTATTAGCTCTGATTTGGCCTTGGATCTTTGCACTCCAACCCTTCTCCTTGCTTCTTTCTTCTTCTCCTTCTTCACACCTTCACAAAGAGGGCACCAAACACAAATAAGTTCTTCAATGGAGGTTTGGGGCTCTAACACTGTGTTCTCAGGGTGAGGGAGGCGAGAATGGGGGCTATAAGGTGGTATAAATAGTGGGCAACCCGGGAAATTTAGGGTTTCACCCAGATGGGTGGACTCGCCGAGTCCATATTATGGACTCGTCGAGTCGCCGGTTCACGCGTGCCCTCAGACGCGACCCGACTCGGCAAGTCAGGCTAGAACTTGCCGAGTCCTTCTTGAAAACTTAGTCAATTTAACAATTAATTAACATACCGGGAACGGGTCGTTTCAAATCTCCCCCACTTGTCTCAGACTTCGTCCTCGAAGTCTGCTACGGCTGGATCTGCGAATAACTCCGGGTAGTGCGCTCTCATCTCCTCCTCAGCCTCCCACTTCCATTCAGATCCCTTCCGGTGTTGCCACTGCACCTTCACTAGCTGTATGACCTTGTTCCTCAAGGTCTTGATCTTCCGATCCAGAATCGCGACCGGTCTCTCAATATAATTCAGGCTGCTATCAACCTGAATATCCTCTAGGGGAACGACTGCTGACTCATCCACCAAACACTTTCTCAACTGCGACACGTGGAAAGTGTTGTGGATCTGACTAAGCTCCTCAGGAAGATCTAACCGATAAGCAACCCGACCCACCCGGGCCAAGACCCTGAAAGGACCAATAAATCTGGGGCCCAATTTTCCCCTCTTCCGGAACCTGATGACACCTTTCCAAGGTGAGACTTTCAGAAGAACCATATCTCCCACCTGGAACTCCAAGTCTGAACGCCTCCTGTCGGCGTAGCTCTTCTGCCGACTCTGCGCAGTCTGCAGCCTACTACGGACCTGCTGGATCAACTCCGTCATCTTGAGCACCACTTCGGTGCTCCCTATGACCCGCTGACCGACCTCTCCCCAACAAATCGGGGTCCTGCACTTCCTGCCATATAACATCTCAAAAGGAGGTCGATCAATGCTCGCATGATAACTGTTGTTATACGAGAATTCCGCTAACGGAAGATACGTATCCCAACTGCCCCCAAAGTCTAGAACACATGCCCTAAGCATGTCCTCGAGAGTCTGAATTGTCCTCTCGCTCTGCCCGTCAGTCTGAGGATGGAAAGCGGTACTAAAATGAAGACGAGTACCCATCTCGTCGTGGAACCGCTTCCAGAATCTGGAGGTGAAACGGACATCTCGGTCTGACACCACCGATACCGGCACTCCATGACGTGCAACTATCTCCCGCACATAGATGTCGGCTAACTTTTCCGCAGATATACTCTCCTGGATTGGGATAAAATGGGCACTCTTCGTCAACTGATCCACCACTACCCATATCGAATCCACTCCACGTGCGGTCCTGGGAAGTTTGGTGACAAAATCCATGGTGATATCCTCCCATTTCCACATGGGAATGTCTAACGGCTGCATCTTGCCGTGAGGTCTCTGGTGCTCCGCCTTGACCTTCCGACAGGTCAAGCATCTCTCCACATACCAAGAGACATCTCGCTTCATGCAGGGCCACCAATAATCCGATCGAAGATCTCGATACATCTTCGTCGCCCCTGGGTGGATAGAAAACCGAGACTTATGAGCCTCGTCCATCAATACTTGCCGTACTCCACCCCAGTACGGTACCCATATCCTACCATGAAGTGTCAACAAACCACGACTGTCGTAATCAAATGAAGCTACTCGGCCCACTATCCTCTCACACTTCTGCCTCTCCTCCTTGAGACCCTCCATCTGAGCCTCCTTGATCCGCTCCAACAAGGGAGTGATCACTGTCATCCTCATACACAGATCTCTGATAGGGGCCATCGACACCTTGCGGCTCAGGGCGTCGGCCACCACATTGGCCTTCCCTGGATGATAAAGGATCTCACAGTCATAGTCCTTCAGCACGTCTAACCATCTCCTCTGTCTCATGTTCAAACTCGGCTGATCCATAAGATATCGCAAACTCTTGTGATCCGTGTAAATAGTACAGTGGACCCCATAAAGGTAATGTCTCCAAATCTTGAGGGCGAACACAACTGCCCCCAGTTCCAAATCGTGGGTAGGATAATTAGCCTCGTGAGGCTTCAACTGTCTCGAGGCATAAGCTACCACATGGCCTCGCTGCATCAATACTGCTCCCATACCTGTGATCGAAGCATCACAGTAGACTACGAAATCCTCTACGCCCTCTGGCAAAGTAAGGATTGGAGCCTCGCACAATCTCTGCCTGAGAGTCTCGAACGCCGCCTGCTGCTCAGGCCCCCAACGAAAAACCACCGACTTCTTGGTTAGTCGGGTGAGCGGCACCGCTATCTTGGAGAAGTCCTGGATAAATCTCCGATAATACCCTGCCAATCCTAGGAAGCTCCGAATCTCAGATGGAGACCTCGGGACCTCCCACTGCATCACGGCCTCAATCTTGGCCGGATCTACCAGAATACCCTTCTGGTTGACAAGATGGCCAAGAAACTGCACCTCACGCAACCAGAACTCACACTTGGAGAACTTTGCGAAAAGTCTCTCCCTCCTCAAAGTCTCCAACACCTCCCGCAGGTGCTCCTCGTGCTGCCCCTGAGTCTTGGAATATACCAAGATGTCATCTATGAATACTATCACCGACCGATCTAGCATCGGTCTGCACACGCGGTTCATGAGATCCATGAACACGGCTGGGGCATTGGTGAGCCCAAAAGGCATCACCACGAACTCATAATGACCATACCGGGTCCTGAAAGCAGTCTTCTGTACATCCTCATCTCTAACCCTCATCTGATGATAACCGGAGCGTAGATCGATCTTGGAGAACCAAGACGCTCCCTGAAGCTGATCAAACAAGTCATCTATCCTCGGAAGTGGGTAACGGTTCTTCACCGTTACTTTATTCAACTCCCGATAATCAATGCACATACGATGCGACCCATCCTTCTTCCTCACAAATAAGATCGGCGCTCCCCAAGGCGAACTGCTCGGCCGAATGAAACCCTTGTCTAACAGCTCCTGAAGCTGCGTAGACAACTCCTGCATCTCAGGGGGAGCTAGCCGATATGGTGCTTTGGCTATCGGAGCCGCACCAGAAACTAGATCGATCCTGAACTCAACCTGTTTCTCTGGAGGTATCCCCGGAAAATCCTCGGGAAACACATCCGGGTAGTCACGAACAACAGGAACATCATCAATCGCCGTCTTGCCCTTCTCCCGGGCATCCAAGACGTAGGCTACAAAACCAGCGCAACCCTGCTGGACATAGCACCTCGCCCTCGCGGCGGAACAAAAGATCGGTCCTCGCTAGGGCCTCTCGCCCTGAATCACTATCTCTCCCCCACTAGGAGTGCTAACCCTCACTAGCTGTAGCTCACAATCAATCACCACCCCATTGGGGCTCAGCCAATCCATGCCCACAATAACTTTATTCCCACGCAGGGGAATAGGAACCAGGTCCACTGGAAACTGCTCATCAAATATCTGAAGGGAACACCCTTTATGTACTCTGCTGACCCTCACGATCCTATCATCTGCTATCTCAACCTCTAGTGGGCAATCCAGCTCCTCGGGAGCTCTGCTAAGTCTCTTGCTAAGCGCAAGCGATACAAATGATCGGGTAGCCCCCGAATCGAACAATACCAAAGCAGGGATGCCGTTCACCGAGAACGACCCTAAATAAATCATATCATCAAGTAATATTCAAGCAATATAATAACAAAAGATGAAGGAAAGATTCATACCCGTCACCACATCAGGAGTCGCTCGCGCCTCCTCTGCTGTCATCTGAAATGCCCGGCTCTTCGCCACCGGCGCATCAGCTCGGCCCTGCCGGCCATCCGTAATCCTCAGGGTGGCAGGGGCAGGTGCAACCACCTTCCCTGCTGCAGCTAAACTGGGACACTGGGACCTTTTGTGTCCCCTCTGATTGCACTGAAAGCAAATCAGATCTGATGCTGAAACCGCAGTAGCAGGGGCCGTACAATCCCTGCTCATATGCCCAACCCGACCGCACTTGTAGCAGCCGGAACTCCCTGCCTTGCACGCCCCCTCGTGCATCCTCCCACACTTGCCACACCGACCGTGGCTCTGCTGACTCCTGGACCTGTGATCTGAAACCTTGGGCTTTTTGCCCGCACTACCTGAACCCGAAACCGCCTCCGGTTTCCTCTTCCTCTCCATCTCGAGATCAATCTCCCTCTCCCTGGCTCTAGCAATCATGTCGTCCAGCGTTTTACAACTGGACCGGCTCACAAACATGTGGATATCACTCCCGCAACATCTCATGATAACGGGCCTTCTTCATCTCCTCATCGGCTGCATACTGAGGAACAAGAAGAGCCCTCTCCCTGAACTTGGCGGTGATCTCCGCCACTGTCTCGGTAGTCTGGGTAAGATCCTGGAACTCCCTGGCTAGCTGCTGCACCTCAATGACCGGTGCAAACTCCGCCCTGAACGTGGTAGAGAAATCAGTCCAGGTCATAGCATCCAACGCCGCATCATCCCCGATGGCGTGTCCAACCTCCTCCCACCAATCCCGTGCCCTGTCCTTCAGAAGACAAAACGCCAATCTGACCTTGTCCCCTTCGGGACATCTGCTGGTGCGGAATGCGTTGGCCACATCCGCCAACCACCTGGTACTCGCTATGGGGTCCCGCAACCCATGATAGTCTGGAGCTCCGCACGCCCTGAACTCCCTGAATGTAAGAGTGCGCGACCCCATCACGGCCGCCATCTCAGCCCGAAAAGTACTCAATCGCTCATCCATCAGCTCTAAAATACCCTCCTTGATCGAACCGAGGATCACAGGAGTCTGCTCTAGTATGATGCGGGTAACCTCAGAAGAAAGGAACTCCCTAGTCTGCTCATCCATCTGCCCGGCCTCCAGGCCTGATCCCGATCCTGATCCCCCTCCGACATCTGAACTGCCGGCTGCTGGCCTCGGACGCAAAACTACCATTCTGAAACATATCATAACAACATCAGAACACTGAAATATTTCAAGGGATCATGATACGACTACCAGCTTCCTGGTCTTGTCTTGGCCTTCCTTAATTCGAGTACGGATCCTCTGCTTTCAGTAGTATGGGCCCCTACTACCTTCCACATCTATCCGTACTTTCCTCAAGAACCGCCTTGACTCCACCAAGTCACTTCTACTACTGCCATTCTCTGATACTCTCATCCTAGGCTTGCCCTAGGGAAACTTCAAGCTCGACACAACTGGTCCTCAGCTGCTGAAGGTTTCCTCATAACGCCAATTAGCCATTACCTAAACACCATCACATGGGATGAGGATCAGATAATCCTTCGAGTAAAAGACCCATCCCTATAACGGTTGGACTCAAACAAGAGCTGCGCAATAGGGCCAGTTCCAGTACTCTGAGATTATTCAATCCTAGTCACATGTGGTGTGACGTGTTCACCTAATGGCTAACTCCCATCACTCGGAACCCCACTAAGCACAAAGCAAGCAGCATTCGGACACGGAAAACAGACTCAAGCAAACTATTCTCATAACACGATTCTGCACTAGCATAAGATGCTAAGCTCGTACTATCAGGCATAACCTAACCAGGCTATCCTACTGCTGTCTACTCAATTCTAGCATGCAATACTCATAAAGCTGTAACACATAAACAGGCACATAAGGCATTCTCCTAGATCCTTAGCCCTATACTAGCATGCTGTTCTACTGAAACTGAAACTGGACAAATAATTTGTATGGGTAATTTGGGAGTACATACTTGAGCTCGGCTGACCGCATGCACACACCTCTATCTTGTTAAAACAATTCTTTCTTTCTAAGTGTTTTCAAAATTCTGTTTGTAAAACATTTTTATTTTATTAAAATCTTTTATTTCCCTTAGTTTGAGTTCAGATACACCCGAAAATGTATCCGAATCCCTCAAACCAGGGCTCTGATACCAACTTGAAACAACCCAAAAATACGACCCAAAAATTTTTGTTTTTAATATAATCAAAACTGTCATCAGAGTATCATATAATAAAACCATGCGTGATGTATTCCAAAACATGATAAAATACTGTGCGGAAAGCTGTATCATACTACGTCAAATCAAACAACTAAATCAATCCCAGGCTAAAGCTGAGGCGGTGGTGTGTGCGATGCCGTCATCCCGAGCTCTTCCCTTTGCTTGCGGAAGTACCTGAAACCAAAACTGAAACTGTAAGCATGAAGCTTAGTGAGCTCCCCCAAAATACCACATACCATACAATAACATATAAACACATATTGGGCCTTGCCCACTACATCGGGCCGAAGCCCGAAAACTGCATCGGACCGAAGTCCGGAACTGACTGGGGCCTTATCCCCTGCATCGGACCGAAGTCCGGAACTACTGCATCAGACCGAAGTCCGGAACTGACTGCATCGGACCGAAGTCCGGAACTGACTGGGACCTTGTCCCCTGCATCGGACCGAAGTCCGGAACTAACTGCATCGGACCGAAGTCCGGAACTGACTGGGACCTTGTCCCCTGCATCGGACCGAAGTCCGGAACTAACTGCATCGGACCGAGGTCCGGAACTGTCTGACTGAACATGGCATGGCATAACACATCAACTAGCATAATCACATATACCACATGCTACATCGGGTCGTGACCCGGAACACATAATTCTTAACACATAAACATAGCACACAAATCCTGTTCGAACCACGAAGGCATCGAACATACTAACTACTGCATCGGACCTAAATCCGGAAACTACTGCTAACTGAACGGGCCGGCATTGTGGCCTTAGACCCGTTCCTACTGGAAGGAAACTCACCTCGTAAGCTGGCTGCTGAGTGTGTGGCTCGGGAAGCTAACGGCGGCTGCTCCTGAATCTCCTCGGCTACAAGTCCATAAACACACTCAATCAAAAACTAAACACTGCACTTGGGGTAAAATGACTCTTTTACCCTTGGTCAAAGTCAACTCTCTTTTGGGCTGACTCGCCGAGTTGGCCACCCAACTCGCCGAGTCCTACTCTCACTTTTCACTTCTGCTCACTGCTACTCGTCGAGTTTGGCATCGACTCGACGAGTACCCACTTGATCCAAGAACTCAGACAATCTTCATCTGACTCGCCGAGTCGTATGAACAGACTCGACGAGTTGTTCTTGATCCCCAAGAAGATTGCCTTGGACTCCCCGAGTTGTATGAACAAACTCGTCGATTCCCTCCATCACTAAGTCCACTGTCAACTCGCTGAGTCCAATCTCTAACTCACCTCGTACACTCGACACTGATAAAAACTGAAGGACTCGTGACTCGCGACCCGACTCGTCGAGTCGTTCTTCCGACTCGCCGAGTCGCCGCCATGCAACTGATTTCTACTTGATTTTGTTTGAATCCAAAGCATACAATTGATAGATCTGAGTCCAATAAGCTGTTTTACCACGTTAAGTTTCCAACTTTACGTGCACAACCTCATGAATAAGGGAAATAAGGCTAAAAGATGCATAAAATGGGTAGATCTATGGTTATCATGCAATATAACTCCAAAAAGACAGTAGATCTGGGCTCTACAACACCCCAACATTCAGATCCATGGATATTCCGACTTAATAAGACATTCATGCAAGTGCAAGGCTTGGAACAAGCATCAACTAGCTCTTAGGAGAGCTCTAATGGAAGTTTAAAGCATACAATAAGATGGAACTCCGAAAATACCTCTATTAGCTCTGATTTGGCCTTGGATCTTTGCACTCCAACCCTTCTCCTTGCTTCTTTCTTCTTCTCCTTCTTCACACCTTCACAAAGAGGGCACCAAACACAAATAAGTTCTTCAATGGAGGTTTGGGGCTCTAACACTGTGTTCTCAGGGTGAGGGAGGCGAGAATGGGGGTTATAAGGTGGTATAAATAGTGGGCAACCCGGGAAATTTAGGGTTTCACCCAGACGGGTGGACTCGCTGAGTCCATATTATGGACTCGTCGAGTCGCCGGTTCACGCGTGCCCTCAGACGCGACCCGACTCGGCGAGTCAGGCTAGAACTCGCCGAGTCCTTCTTGAAAACTTAGTCAATTTAACAATTAATTAACATACCGGGAACGGGTCGTTACAGAAATATTACAGAAAAATATAATTACCCAGAAAAGCAAAGTATAAACCATATTTTTGACCCAACAATCTCCCCCTTGGTTTATAGCTTTATTTTCTTAATTGACCCAACAAGCTCCCCCTAAAAAGTAGTTGGCTCTTCTTGTCAATCTTCAATGAGAGCTTAGCTTCAGCATTTATCTTCAATGAATGAGTTCATCTTGAGCACTTGGGCAATTCTTCAAGATTTGGAATTGAACGCACATTGTGTGAGGATGCTTGATGTACTGATTCTTGAAAGATGACGCTTTTAGCTTGAGAATCTTCAGAGAGAACATCAAAGAGAACAAATCTTCTAGATCACTTCAGCAGGTACAACAATAGCAGTAGACTGATTGAGGAGGCTTCAATGCAATCCGTCACATATTTTTCAAGTCAGCTTGACCTTTCTTCTGGGGTTGAAGGATTTAATGTCGAAAGAATAGTCTTCATTTCTTGCTCCATCGAATGAGAATTCTTCGATGTTCACGGACGAGGCTTCGGCTCAGAAGTCTTCAACACAAACTCCATGAGTCTTATCTATACCTGAAATCACTTTTCAAGACAAAACAAAACTAAAAGAAAACTTAGCACACAAATGAAAACAGAAACAAAAATATTTTTGGATTTTTTATTTTTCTGAATAAGAAATAAAACATAAATAACACTATTTTTGAATTTTAATTTTTCTGATTTTTCTTTGATTTTATTTTTTTGATTTTTTTTTAATTTTTAATTCTCCCCTGATATTTAAATTAGAAGAAACTATGACAAATTTAAAAAAAAATGACATCTAACTTTAAGAGTGATTTGGGATCAAAGTTTTTAGACAACCTTTATCCACTTGTCGGTGCCTTCTATCTTCACGTCTTTGTCTGGTCGATCGCCGGTATTGTTGTCCACTTAAACACGAAAAATTATGACAATTTTAGGACATACTAATAATTGTAAGACAAAGTGATCCTACGTTCCTAGATATTATATCTAATCCTAAGTTCTTAGATACTATATCTTAAGGACCATTCATTTGACGACGACCATGGATATTGTTGTCCACCTAAATTAAGCAGTGAGATCTACAGACAATATCTATGTGTTCAATTTTAAGTGTACTGGAATGTGTTTCCTGCTTCCTGATATGCCCCAGCCATCAAGAACTTCCAGAGTACTCCTTACATCGGGTGAGCAGACAACCATTCAGATAGAGGATAGGTTCAGAATTCTATTACTTATTACTTCAGAGGGATTGAGAAGAAGAAAGTTGCATATGTTGTGTACCAGGTCGGATTAGAAGTCACGCAAAGGAGACATCATATGGCTAACAGATAAGAAGAATTTCATATATATAACTTGCAGAGAAATAGAGTTGCATATGTTGTGTACCAGGTCGGATTTGAGGTTACACAAAGGAGACAACATATGACTAACAAACGGAATGAAAGAAAATGATATTCTACAGACCTAATTTATCGGAATTTACTAGTCGCCCCATCCAACTGGAATTAAGGATAGAATCCGCACATCGAGGAAAAGTTAAACCACGGTTCCAAGTACGGGTTCAATTAATGTGACGAGTAGATTCCTATATATATCTCCCCGCTCAACCTATCCGAGTGTCGTATTGTTAGGCTGAACGTATCTAACTAGGTCAAGATTTGTCAAGTCTATAAATTTCCTAAGTTCAACTCTGCCTAGTCAAGTCCATTTAAAATTTTTCGTGCCTACCGATGCATCAAACCAGAGCATAGACCCTTCAACTTCGGATACGTTACGCAGACTCAGGTTTCCTGTTATCATTTGATAATATCACTTCCCAAAACATCTCCTGCAAGCACATTCCATTAACACCACATTTTTGATTTTCTGATTTTCTAATGTTTTGGGATTTTTTTTAATTTTCTAATTTTTGTTTTGTTTTTATTTCTCCCCCTAAATTTGTGCATAGGAGAGAAACGAAAGTAAATGCGCAAATTTAAACTATCCTAAAACAAAAATTAGTCTTTAAAGTGAATCAGCTTAAGAAAAACTCAGGAGTATAGAGAAGAAAATGCAAACCGTAATTCACCGATTGAATCTGCATCCAGAAGGTCTAAGAACAGCACGCATAATCTCAGAACAGATCTGAAAATTCTTCATGTCGTTAAGCACAAACCCCATGTGATCTCTTCCTTTTTTTCTTTCCCACAAAAGGACACATACTCTCAAGCAAAGGTCAAAATGTTGTACAGTTGAGAGATGTCCCCTATTATGTGCCTGAAACAGCCACTACCAACAAACCGAAGTCTGATGATATGCCTCCATAGCTACTCTGACCCAGAGTGAGATTCGTTGGTCTTTGGAACCCAATCCATTTTGAAACTTGGTCGACCTTTGTCATCAATGCACGATACTCTCTCCCATGACATATCCTGCTTATCACAAACAGAAGATGTAGAAACGTTAGAAGCATTAGGAGATTTGGGAGATTTCACCTTTGGTACCCATCTATATTCAGGTTTAACCCATTTCTTGTTCGATCCGATGGGTTCCTCGGCACTTTCTTTGGAACTTGAAGCCGATCTTCGAGATGACTTTGATGTAGCCGGTCTTTGTTTCACTGGAGCATCTCTTGGATTGGGCTTCTTGGCTGGCACTACCTTCTTGCCTTTTGGATTCAGATTCTTGGCCTTCTGCACGTTCCAGTCACCATTATCTGAACGTGACCTTGAGGGATTTCTTTTGAAAAATATCCCTCTTGGTGCGTTCTGCCAGCGTTGTGCATAGTAGGGAACATATGCGCGATTAGGACAATTTCTGGCAATGTGTCCAGGTGTTCCACAGTTAAAACAAGTTTTTTTTCACTGTGAATTTATTTATTCCTGCCCCTGGTGGCGTATCCTTACCTTGTCTCTTATTGTTCCCATATGCACGCTTGCAATAGGCACTCTGTTTCGCTGGAATTGGTGGTCTGTATTTACCAACGACAGGTTGATTAGAAGCAACAGATTCAGAGTTCAAGGGGTCGTTTGTTTGTTCAGAAGAACTCTCCTTGTTCTCATCCTCTGTTACTTTGCCTGCACAAGAATTAGCAACAATAGTATCTTCAACATTAATAACTCCTCCTGACACAAATCCAACTCGTTTTCCATATCGAAGATGTGGCTCCCTGTCAGTTTCGTCCTGTGTCATAGGGATGGATGTGTAGTTATGATTATAAGGAGGAGGTACACTATCATACCCTAGACCCTTGTTTTGATTTTCTTTGAATTTTAATTGGGTTTCATATAAGGACTCGACTGTCTGACTTGACGCAATATAATTTTTGAAACTGACATCAGTTTTTCCACACTTAATTTTTACAGCGTCAAGTTCTTCAGTTACAACAGCAAGATGTCTCCTAACATAATCATAATTATCACACTTGTTGCTATACTCTTCCTGAATTTTCCTAAAGTCCTTGGTTTTTGCTTCTAACTCAGCCTTCAGGGGTTTCTGTCGTTTCCTGAGTTGATATCCTTCGTATCTCAGGTCCTCAACTTCTCTTTTTAATAAATCAATTTGTTCCCGAAGAAATTTAATCGTATCTTCATTAGATAGTGTACATGAAACTTCACATGATTGAGAACCTGAAACTTCATTGACCGAGATGTTTGCAGAACTCATTGTATTTCCACACTTCAAAGCATCAAGTTCTTCAATTACATCAGCAAGACTAAGACGATTAAGATCTTTTGTCTTTTTGATGATAGTCACGTCCATATCCCACGATTTTGGAAGAGAATTCAATAGCTTTTTGTTTATCTTAGATTTAGACAAGAAGATCCCAGCTATATTCATCTCGGTAATAAGTGTAGTAAATCGCTGCAACTGAGTTTCGAGGGTTTCTCCAGGGATATAATCGAAAATGTTGAAATTTTGTCTTAACATATCCTGACGACTTCTTTCATGTTTTCAACTCCCTCGTAGACTTTAAAATCAATTAAAAAGCACAACTAAGACCTAAAATCAAACTTAAAAGTCAAACCCTTTGATTATAGACCTCAAAAATCAACCTTAAAAGTCAAATTTAAAAAGTTAAACTCAAAAGTCAAACTTAAAAGTCAAACCGAAAAACTAAATTTGAAAATTTTAAAGTTAAACGAAAAAATCAAAAGTCAAACTTGAAAGTCAAAGTCAAAATTTGAAATAAAAAGTCAAAAATAAAAACAATTTTTTTTTTTTTTTATTATTATTATTATTATTATTATTATTATTATTATTATTATTATTTTACTTTTGGATGAAAATAGAATTTAGAATTAAAAGGAATTGAATTTTGGGCTGAAAGTGTAAAAAATTCGAAACTTTAAGCGAAAAAGACAGGTTATGTTTTAAATTTCGGAGGAAAGACACATCAAGCTTGCTAGTTGAGATGGTAAGATGCTGTCTTATGGAGCTGGAGATCGTGGGTTCGATCCCCAGCACCTTCAAAGTCCTGTTCGATTTTTATAAAATGCGAAGCCTCGCTGGATCATGCGAGGCTGCGCTTGCGAGGCCGATTTCCGAGGGTGAGAACTCAGAAGCTTGAAACGTGCGAGTCTGAGCCGCAAACTGCTGAGCCGTATACTCCGAGCCGAGGCCACAAGCTCCGAGTCGCAAACCTCGGTCCGTGAACTTCTCGAAAACCCTAGCTGCTGGCCGCCACCCCCTCGCAGGTTACGACCAAAAACAGTGATTTTTGCCCTTTTTTTGCTCCAAAACTCGATCAAAAACCTTTTTTTATGAAAAACACGAAGAACAAACCCCCCTTAATTTGCAGAGATCTATCCAAAAACGCAATAATATTTTGAAAATAAGATCAAATATTGCCCCAAATCTGACAAAATTGACTGATACAACTTGGCTCTAATACCAATTGTAAATCTCTAATTTGCCTCTGTATCAATCCAATCCATTTGATGGTGCGGAATCCCAATCAAATGGATGATGTCAGATCAAATAGAAGAGAAGGAGAAGAAGAATAATATGAATCTTGAATGTATTGATAATATGAATTAAATTCCTTACACAAGATTCACCCACACAAACGTTCCTTTCTCTCTGGCCGTAAACTCCTTCATGTTCATCAATCTATACTCCTCACCCAAACACCTATATTTATACTTGGAGAATATGGGTTTGGTGCACATGGGCCGTAAATGGGTTTACGGCCGTAAACTCAACCGTAAACATGACCGTAAACTCCAAAATATTACAGAAAAATATAATTGCCCAGAAAAGCAAAGTATAAACCATATTTTTGACCCAACATACGGTCGAGTTTGCGTTCCAATGTCCGGAGGGGTCCGACAGACAATGATGGAGGAGGCTTATAAGTCTCGTTTTTCGATTCCCCTAGGAGCCACCAAGATGTACCGTGATTTGAGTTCTAGTTATTGGTGACCTAGCATGAAGCGAGAAATCGCTTGATTTGTTGAGAGGTGCTTGACCTATAGGATGGTCAAGGCCGAGCATCAGAGGCTGCATGGTAAGCTGCAGCCTCTGGAGATTCCCATGTGGAAATGGGAACGGATCGCGATGTATTTCATAACGAAGTTGCCAAAGACAACAAGGGGGTTCGATGGTATATGGTTCATCATGGATCGATTAACCAAGAGTGCCCATTTCCTAGCCATACGGGAGAGTTCGTCAGTAGAGAAGTTGGCAGGCATGTACGTCAGAGAGATTGTCTCTTGCTATGCGGTTCCAATTTCTATC
This sequence comes from Lactuca saligna, assembly GCF_052625555.1. Classification (NCBI taxonomy): domain Eukaryota; kingdom Viridiplantae; phylum Streptophyta; class Magnoliopsida; order Asterales; family Asteraceae; genus Lactuca; species Lactuca saligna. The sequence goes on from NC_136423.1 coordinate 175,531,200, forward strand.
ACTTCCGATCGAGATGTCAGGTTTACTTCCCATTTTTTGGCAGAAGTTCCATGTGGAACTGGGTACGAGACTGCATTTTATGTGACAACCCGAAATTTCCATTCTGTACAAACTATATCACTTCAATAGAAGTTATAGCAGTCACAGTTGATTTTCAGACTTTTCGCGTAAGTTTGAGTAATTCAGGGTTACACTTCAGGAAATATCAGGAGAGTGGGTGCACTAGGGTTTTGTGCAACACTGTTATTCCAACACTCTATTACATTAGAGTTCATTTCAGGAATAAAAATATTTTCTGCCAAAATATCTCAGGACTATAAATAGAATTCTGAACTAAATTCATTAATTATTCACATTTCCAACTAGAGAAAAGCCATTTTCTCTCTCACGGATCTTCGGGTTTTTATACCAAAACGTGAGTAACTCTTTCTAGTAGTGTTAGAATGCTTATTAGATGCTTATAACATGATTTAGATGGCTAAATCATTAGATCTAGGAGTTTACTCCCCAAGGTGTTCTTGGGCGGTAAACTCCCGAAATGAAGCCAAAACCGACCCTTGTGTTATGCTAAAGCCTTAGACTCATATGTATGCATGTTAGGGACAAGAAAACAACCAAAATCCACCCAAGTTTGGGAGTTTACGGCCCTAGATTATCATAGGCCGTAAACACCAAATTCAAACACTAAATGGTACTTTTAAGGCTCCTAAAGCCTTAGACAATTACCTAGACTTGTTCCCATTAAATCTAGGGCATTAAACACATCAAATAACACAAAGAAAGGAGAGTTTATGGCCCAAGTGTATCTTAGGCCGTAAACTCCATTGAAATGGACAAAAGGGTGTTTTTATGACACCTAAAGCCCTAGACCTTTACAAGAAATTGTTACCCACTTAATTGAGGGACCAAACCACATCAAAATCACTTAACAAAGTGAGTTTACGGCCAAGACATGGTTCTTGGGCCGTAAACTCCTAAAAAGGGCACCAAGGTGTGCCTAATGCCTTCATATGCTTGGAATAAAAGTCTAGAACCCATACCACAAGTGCAAAGGACTTGAAAGCATCAAAAACACACCATACTTAGAGTTTACGGCCATAAACTCTAAGGGGATTGGCCTCAGGGCTGTAAACTCCTAAATGGAGTGTTTCTAGACCTTAAACCCTTCCAAGGACTTAGCCACCAGGTTAGAATAATTCTAGAAAGCATTTGGGACTTCAAAACACACCAAACACACATGTTTGGGAGTTTACGGCTGTAAACTAAAGAGTTTACAACCGTAAACTCCATGTGTGTTGGTATATGAGGAGTAAACTCATATATGGATCCTTTGGAACCCTAAACACAAGTACCTTGTTCCACAATAGCTTAGATGCAATCCTTAGGGCTTAAAACACTTATATAAAGTGCTTATTATGTCTAGGATGTCTTAACGTTATCAATTAGTCATTTGAGTCTAATTGAGTGCATATATGTGTGATTATATGTTCATTAGGATCGTAGTGTGTGTACAAGTCCTCGCTTGACACTTAGCCATCCTATACCGTTGAGTTCATTCCAATCACCAACTATAGGTGAGTTCGTACCCCTAATCAATATTTTAAATGATTTTAAATGCTTTAATGGGGGGGATACAAGTAGAAACAAACATGTTATTTAATCATTGATATGTATTTTATAACTATGTTTGTCATTTAATAGATTTCGCATGCTACTAAATGTGATGCATGAAATGGTTTTACATCTTAAAAACACATTGTTACCAAATGTTTTACCTTTGAAATGTTTATTAAAATGACATCAAGTCATTACTAATTATTGTTCAAAACCCATAAGATGTCTTACAAAACCATTTTTACATTCTTGAACTAAACTATGCATATACACTTATATTCTTATATATGTATTGATGTAATAGTTTACACCTTTCATTTAGTTTCCCACACCCTTGAGTAGTAAGAGTGTATAAACCTACATGATCAACCAGTTATATTACAGTAAATTATCATAGGGATAAGTTGAAGATATCAAACATTACATCTATTACAAGGAATCACACAAGAGTCAGTTCATTCATGAGTCTATACTAGTACATTACCTGATACATGAGTACTTACAGATGTTTACCTGATACATGAATATGTTTACATATACTTATCTGTTACATGAACACACTTACATGAATACCGTACAGGAACACTTCTTCATAGGTGCATTATCCTGTATTTACTTACCTTGGATACTTGTACTTAGGACTAAGAGGATGATTTATTAGTACTTACTGTGTAAATTGTCTTTCCTATCCCGGTTCAATGGGATATTTCGGCGGGACTTACCATTCCGAATCCCACTGATTAGCACCAGTGGTCGATGAACGTCTGCGGATGTCTAAGGTTGTCACTTATTTAGTAGTCAGTGATGGGACTAACCATCCCTCCGTCCAACTGTTGCAACAGTGGATGAGATGTGAATCTTCGGAGGATCATTAGGTTAACGATCTGTATTTGGAGGTCGACATCGGGACTAACCCTCCCTTCCATCCTGCTGCCGCTACAGAGGATGAGTGGACAATCTTTGGATGTTCAATGGGGTATATCTTTCGCTTCGGCAATTTTGTGTTAATCTTGGTCACCCAGGGATAACACTTATATGATTATGCTTTTCCTGTTTACTTAATTTTCTGATATATTCACATAAACGATGAGTTAGACTAAGCACTTTTAGTACTAGTCAATAGAAAGGAAAAACTATCATTCTACTAACAAAACATTCGGGTCATGGTAGAAGACTACATCGTCATAAACAAAACATTCGGGTCTTGGTAGAAGACTACATCTCAAACTGATAGGAAATAAGGGATTTTCTAGGGTTTTTCATACATCAACATTTTTCGTTTAACAATTTACATGGCCTTCATAACAGATTTTCACAAACAAGACAATGACACTTAAATACTTATGAATTCACCAGCTTTAAAGCTGATACTCGCTTTCAAAATAACTTGTATTCTCAGGTAATCAGTTAGACGGGTGCGATGGCCAGGTTTTTGAGAAGTTGGAGCACAGACAAGACTCGCCTTATTTTGATTATTCATTTCATTGTTGTACATTATGAAATAACACACATGTATTAAAACTCTACTTATAATGCAATGGATGATGTTGTTGCTTGTTTATTATATTACATTGTTGTGATACTGTACATGACGTCCTCCACCCCTGAACGTTTCCGCCGTTCGTGGTTTTGGGGTGTGACAGATTGGTATCAGAGCATTGTTTATAGTGAATTAAGTATATCAACCCATAAAAGATATACTAACTATAAATACATGGGATTAAAACACTCTGTCTAAGAGTTATACTTATAAATAATAAAATAATTAAGTAAGTCTACATGCCTGCATTCATACTAAAACCAGTGTCACAATGACAAGAACAAAAGTATTACAATTGTTGAATATCACAAGTATGTCTGGGGGTATATGGTCAGTCTTGGGAATGGCATAGCTTGATCAACTATGCTGGTCCGAGGAGTGATTAGCATATGCCCAAGAATGGTTGTGATGTGGCAACTGTCTAAAAACTTACCAACATTACCACAATGAGAACATTATAATAGAACCTAAGTCTAGGATACTATAAGGGGATTTTGTGTTACTATAAGTACTTTATACTTGAGAACTAAAATGGAATCTTCATTCCTAAGTTGATAATTGATAAGTGGATACGCTAAAGTTATATGTAACTAGGATGTGATAGACTTAGAATCGGTGAAAATTTTGCTTTACCCCTATTCCTTGTGAATTTGGAGTTGAGGTCACTTATTCGAAGGCCTATCCTATGTTGATTACATATAACTGGTATGCACTTTACAAATAGCGATGGAACTAATGAAGATTTCATAAATAATTATCTAGATAGTTCGTCTAATAATTATTTTCTTACCTCAATTCTCGCGTAGATAACATGGCTGGATTCCATCCCCACGACAACTTGTTCCTTCCGAACGAAGTGATTGCTGGATGGTTTGGAGAAGGACCAGATGATGACCATCCAATCCCTCTGAATGATCACCATGTTGACGACCTTTCAGACGATGCCATCTCCGAACCCAAGGTTGAGAACCTACCCCAGGCAGCTCCCTTTCCGATTCCTAACCCTCGTCCGACTTTCATGGCCCGATGCCTGAGTGGGTGGAATGTTTGGAAACATGGAGCCAAGGACAAGATCAGCCCATGCCATTTAATGGTGACCGGAGCTTCTATGACCTGAGCAATGGGGGCTCAGCAGACATAAGCATGCCAATTCTGATCCGAAGAGTTGCCCAAAACGAAATTCAGGGCAGGACAGCTTTACAACGTATCGCAGAAGTTGATACAAATGGAGGAATGCATATGCTTCGCACCAGTCGCCTCGAACATGCTCGTAAGAGGTCTGAGAGAGACCATGAAACCCTGCTGCAAGAACTGGCTGAATCACGAGCCGAAGTCGTAGAACTTCGAGTACGCCAGAGGGTGTACGAAAGACACCTACTTGACGTGGAATGCCAACTGGCTGAACTGAGAGTTCACCAGAGTGATGACCGTCGCCAGTAGTGGATGCTTTACTTTATATTCCTTGTTAGAAAGGAATCTTGTTCCTATCTGTGCCTGATGTGGCATTTTCTATGAAACTATCTGGTACTGTAAGTACTTTAGTTAGGACTTTATGCTGTCAAGAACTATCTTCTCTGGATATGATGTAAGACCTTTTTACAAGGTCATTTTCCCAAACTTGTACGTCATGAATACCAAAGATATTGACAGTCGGCTAACTCCTGTGTCATCCTTTATTCAAAGACTATTATCATACTTTCATTAGAGTCTATCTGAAACATGCTTTAGTTAAGTCATTGGACTATAGCCATTTAACTCCGGAGTCATCTCCGAGTCTCTTTTAATGGTTGGATCACGTTATTCGCCAACCAGCGATATCTCGACTAGAATGACAAACGTCTTGAGACATTGTACGAACTTACTTCCGATCTTTGCTAGGACTGCATCACAGGGATGTAGGTCAAACCTTCGTGTACATACTTCCATTCCGTACTAGGACTGCATCATAAGGATGTAGGTCGAACCTTAGAAAACATATTTCTATTCTTTTCATGAGCAATCGAACTACGTCTAGGTTCAAACATTTTCGCTCACAAGATTCATTTTCTTTCGGTGTAACAGAATCATATCGCCGAAGAAAAACGATCAGCCCATCAACCTACCACCAACTCTTCAGATTGATGTAGCTACCTTTCAAGCTGCAGTCTCGGTGCCGTGTCAGCTATTTTGACCCATATGAACGCTAACAACGCGAATGTTAGCGGGACTATTAAAAACAATGCCAACCCAAGTAACAATCCAATACCCCAGCAAGCAACAAACTACCACGATACCCCGAGTCCTAAGACCAATAGTATCAAACAAAAGTCTTGGGCTAACTCTAAGGACAAGTCGCTTCGAAGGGCGAACAGGAAACAACCACCAGTAACAACCTTCACAGCCACGACATCAGCACCTCCAACCACCATCCCTTTGAACATCCCAATTGTCCTTAAACCAGCCAAGCTTTATGTTGGCAATCTCCCAAAATGCATTAAATGTAGTTTTCACCACCATGGACCTTGTAGGGAGATGCGGTGCTCACACTGCAACAGGAAGGGGCATACAACCCGTTACTGCAAGACTCCAACAGCTCAGCCTGCTCAAGTGCCAAACACCAGTGGGAACCAGGTTTGCTACGGTTGTGGCAAAGTAGGTCATTACAAAAGGAACTGCCCAGAAGCAGCAATTGCTGGCACACACGGCAGTATGCTACCAACCACCGCCGCAGGAGAGTCTACTCCGGACCCACGTTAATGTAATTTAGGCGTTCCATTGTAACAGACTTATGAAACATCCCAAAACTAGTGCAACCAGAGTCTTATCTTTTGCGGGATCCCATCCATTTAGGGATGCTCGTGCTGTGTATACTTGTCTTTTGTAGTATATTTGATTCGCAGCAATAATCTTGTAGCAAATCTAAAGTACTGTAACTCTAATCATGGTTGCACGGTTGTTTTTTTCTGTAAACATTTTATGCTTAAATCTAATGTCTATAAGTTTCTGTATGATTCCAACATTATCATACAACTCGATTCAATTCGATCCTCGCAATACCAGCTTCATAAGTACATCTCCTTCTCAGTAAATGTCTTTTAGCGAAGCCGTCATATCAGAACACCGAAGTACTCATACCAGGAGTACCTCATAGTTCTTTTCCTTTCCGAAGGAATCCCCACAGTATTACTCGTGCAGTACGTCAAGTTTAATTCCAGGATTCGTACGGTTGATCTATCACTGAAGAATGTATACATGAGAGTGATATATAATCAATGTTCTACAGGTTTAGAATTGATGATTCCACTTTAATTTCTTTTCCCTGGATGGGATGTGAGATTAATGAAGAATCAATTATTCGACTACCTTTTTAGTCTTAATCATATACGACTCGTATACATGAAATTGTGATCCTTAAATCACGTATGAATTCTAATATGAACTTTAGGACGGAGACTGTTCAGGAGTACGAGTAATTGCATTGGCACAAGAACAAACTTAGAACCCAATATGACTCTTAGATCCAGATCGCCTCCAGTCTAAAACACCTACAGAAGATACAAGAACAGCCCGGACAACACAACGAACGACTCAACAATAGAATTAGAATACCAGGCTTCTCACCCTAGAGAGCTTTGGTCTTATTCTTACTAGAAGTCGAAGGAGTGCATCATATGTACCTCGACGACCAGAGACTTCGTTTAGATTTCCTTTATAGATCATTATATCTGTCTCGCTAAGAAGAGCTATTTGAGCAACCACAGGGAAAGAGTTACTTTCAGAAAGGGACCTAAGATCCGAATATCACCAGTTCGAGTGTTAGGGAAGGATGCCCTAAAGACTACCCTCCGAACTCGATACGGACACTTCGAGTCCATAGTGATACCCCTCGGATAGGACCAATACGCCCATAGTTTTCAAGAGCTAAATGAATAGGGTTACATCTTTCTTACTTGGATCAGTTCTTCATTTCTCCATGTAATGACTTACTTTTCTATCCTCGTAGTAAGAAGGAAACCCATGGAAACATTTCCTACAGATGAACTTTAGCGAAGTTCTCTAAGCTCGAGTTTTGAAATTGAAAAGTCAAATTTCTAGGACACACTGTTAGTAATGTGAGAAATTATGAGCACTCTTTCAATTTGTCAAAACCATTGAGTATTTATCGACACCAGAGACGCCGACAGCCTTTCGCCAAATTCTAGGTCTTACTGACCTACCGTCTTAGTTCATTCAGAACTCCTCGCAAATTACAGAAACCCGCATGAATTTGACCCAGCAAGGGATGGCCTTTGACTAGGAAGTTAAGCAAGAAAAGGAACCCTTGGAATTCCAAGTGAATGACCAAGTTCTTTAGAAGAACTCACTCTGGGAAAGGCTTAATACGCTTCGTAAAGCGTGGAAAGCTAAAGCCAATATAGTTAGGACCTCTGAGATTCTTATCAGAATCGGTCCTGCGCCTCGCACAAACTAGACCCACTCTGCGAGCTCAGTAACGTACATTCTACTTTTCGCATCTCGATCGTGAAACCATACCTTTTCCCGTTAGGACTCTTGCAAGTCCACTCGTTGAGATCCTCACCTTTGTATTGGAACCGTAGTGACCCTCGACCGAGAGGTCAAGCGGACAAAGAAACGCCGCCGCCAGTTAGTGAAGGTTCGTTGGAATGCCAACCGAGAACCCGATTTCACTTAGGTGCGCTAAAACCAACCGATTAGGAAGTTTCCTCCTCACGACTCGATCATTCGTACATACTTTCTTGCATAAACTCTAATTTCGGGACGAAATTGCCTTCAACAGGGGGATGATGTGACAACCCGAAATTTCCATTCTGTACAAACTATATCACTTCAATAGAAGTTATAGCAGTCACAGTTGATTTTCAGACTTTTCGCGTAAGTTTGAGTAATTCAGGGTTACACTTCAGGAAATATCAGGAGAGTGGGTGCACTAGGGTTTTGTGCAACATTGTTATTCCAACACTCTATTACATTAGAGTTCATTTCAGGAATAAAAATATTTTCTGCCAAAATATCTCAGGACTATAAATAGAATTCTGAACTAAATTCATTCATTATTCACATTTCCAACTAGAGAAAAGCCATTTTCTCTCTCACGGATCTTCGGGTTTTTATACCAAAACGTGAGTAACTCTTTCTAGTAGTGTTAGAATGCTTATTAGATGCTTATAACATGATTTAGATGGCTAAATCATTAGATCTAGGAGTTTACTCCTCAAGGTGTTCTTGGGCGGTAAACTCCCGAAATGAAGCCAAAACCGACCCTTGTGTTATGCTAAAGCCTTAGACTCATATGTATGCATGTTCGGGACAAGAAAACAACCAAAATCCACCCAAGTTTGGGAGTTTACGGCCCTAGATTATCATAGGCCGTAAACTCTAAATTCAAACACTAAATGGTACTTTTAAGGCTCCTAAAGCCTTAGACAATTACCTAGACTTGTTCCCATTAAATCTAGGGCATTAAACACATCAAATAACACAAAGAAAGGAGACTTTATGGCCCAAGTGTATCTTAGGCCGTAAACTCCATTGAAATGGACAAAAGGGTGTTTTTATGACACCTAAAGCCCTAGACCTTTACAAGAAATTGTTACCCACTTAATTAAGGGACCAAACCACATCAAAATCACTTAACAAAGTGAGTTTACGGCCAAGACATGGTTCTTGGGCCGTAAACTCCTAAAAAGGGCACCAAGGTGTGCCTAATGCCTTCATATGCTTGGAATAAAAGTCAAGAACCCATACCACGAGTGCAAAGGACTTGAAAGCATCAAAAACACACCATACTTAGAGTTTACGGCCGTAAACTCTAAGGGGATTGGCCTCAGGGCCGTAAACTCCTAAATGGAGTGTTTCTAGACCTTAAACCCTTCCAAGGACTTAGCCACCAAGTTAGAATAATTCTAGAAAGCATTTGGGACTTCAAAACACACCAAACACACATGTTTGGGAGTTTACGGCTGTAAACTAAAGAGTTTACAACCGTAAACTCCATGTGTGTTGGTATATGAGGAGTAAACTCATATATGGATCCTTTGGAACCCTAAACACAAGTACCTTGTTCCATAATAGCTTAGATGCAATCCTTAGGGCTTAAAACACTTATATAAAGTTCTTATTATGTCTAGGATGTCTTAACGTTATCAATTAGTCATTTGAGTCTAATTGAGTGCATATATGTGTGATTATATGTTTATTAGGATCGTAGTGTGTGTACAAGTCCTTGCTTGACACTTAGCCATCCTATACCGTTCAGTTCATTCCAATCACCAACTACAGGTGAGTTCGTACCCCTAATCAATATTTTAAATGATTTTAAATGCTTTAATGGGGGGGATACAAGTAGAAACAAACATGTTATTTAATCATTGATATGTATTTTATAACTATGTTTGTCATTTAATAGATTTCACATGCTACTAAATGTGATGCATGAAATGGTTTTACATCTTAAAAACACATTGTTACCAAATGTTTTACCTTTGAAATGTTTATTAAAATGACATCAAGTCATTGCTAATTATTGTTCAAAACCCATAAGATGTCTTACAAAACCATTTTTACATTCTTGAACTAAACTATGCATATACACTTATATTCTTATATATGTATTGATGTAATAGTTTACACCTTTCATTTAGTTTCCCACACCCTTGAGTAGTAAGAGTGTATAAACCTACATGATCAACCAGTTATATTACAGTAAATTATCATAGGGATAATTTGAAGATTTCAAACGTTACATCTATTACAAGGAATCACACAAGAGTCAGTTCATTCATGAGTCTATACTAGTACATTACCTGATACATGAGTACTTACAGATGTTTACCTGATACATGAATATGTTTACATATACTTATCTGTTACATGAACACACTTACATGAATACCATACAGGAACACTTCTTCATAGGTGCATTACCCTATATTTACTTACCTTGGATACTTGTACTTAGAACTAAGAGGATGATTTATTAGTACTTACTGTGTAAATTGTCTTTCCTATCCCGGTTCAATGGGATATTTCGGCGGGACTTACCATTCCGAATCCCACTGATTAGCACCAGTGGTCGATGAACGTCTGCGGATGTCTAAGGTTGTCACTTATTTAGTAGTCAGTGATGGGACTAACCATCCCTCCGTCCAACTGTTGCAACAGTGGATGAGATGTGAATCTTCGGAGGATCATTAGGTTAACGATCTGTATTTGGAGGTCGACATCGGGACTAACCCTCCCTTCCATCCTGCTGCCGCTACAGAGGATGAGTGGACAATCTTTGGATGTTCAATGGGGTATATCTTTCGCTTCGGCAATTTTGTGTTAATCTTGGTCACCCAGGGATAACACTTATATGATTATGCTTTTCCTGTTTACTTTATTTTCTGATATATTCACATAAACGATGAGTTAGACTAAGCACTTTTAGTACTAGTCAATAGAAAGGAAAAACTATCATTCTACTAACAAAACATTCGGGTCATGGTAGAAGACTACATCGTCATAAACAAAACATTCGGGTCTTGGTAGAAGACTACATCTCAAACTGATAGGAAATAATGGATTTTCTAGGGTTTTTCATACGTACATCAACATTTTTCGTTTAACAATTTACATGGCCTTCATAACAGATTTTCACAAACAAGACAATGACACTTAAATACTTATGAATTCACCAGCTTTAAAGCTGATACTCGCTTTCAAAATAACTTGTATTCTCAGGTAATCAGTTAGACGGGTGCGATGGCCAGGTTTTTGAGAAGTTGGAGCACAGACAAGACTCGCCTTATTTTGATTATTCATTTCATTGTTGTACATTATGAAATAACACACATGTATTAAAACTCTACTTATAATGCAATGGATGATGTTGTTGCTTGTTTATTATATTACACTGTTGTGATGTTGTACATGACGTCCTCCACCCCTGAACGTTTCCGCCGTTCGTGGTTTTGGGGTGTGACATTTTAGCATGACGTTCCATCCGCAGACTAATGGGCAGAGTGAGCGGACCATTCATACCCTTAAGGACATGTTGAGGGCATCCGTCATTGATTTCGGTGGGAGTTGGGATTCCCACCTACCGCTTGCTAAATTCATCGACAATAACAACTATCATTCCACAACATAACACAAAACACTGTAAGCATGAAGCTTAGTGAGTTCCCCAATATACAACTTACGCATATACGCCTTTCCAGGCCCTGACCTTCCGGTCCACAACACAACCCGCCTTCCGGCCCTTAACATAATCGCCTTCCGGCCCGTAACATATTCGCCTTCCGGCCCATAACATATTGCCTTCCGGCCCATAAAACATACACAGCACATATAACAATTAACTTACCACATATAGCACATATATCACATATCATATCCGACCTTCCGGTCACGTGGCATATTGCCTTCCGGCCCATATAAACATACATAGCATGCATAGTAATTATCTTACCACATATAGCACGTATATCACATATCATATCCGACCTTCCGGTCACGTAGCATATTGCCTTCCGGCCCATACATATTGCCTTCCGGCCCACATAAACATACATAGCACGCATAGTAATTATCTTACCACATATAGCACGTATATCACATATCATATCCGACCTTCCGGTCACACAGTCAAACCCTTCCGGGTACAGTATAGTGAGAAGACTCACCTCGCGGATACTGAAAGTTAGCAACTCCTGAAATCCCTCGTACTTGATCCGCCGAGCTACAAGCTCCCTATAACATCATATATCTCTTATTAATATTTTTATCTTCCATGTTAACTGACCCTAAGAAATCACACATGGGTCAACTCTGGTCAACGGTCCACGGTCAACTTGACCGGACTCGGCGAGTACTCTGGCGACTCGGCGAGTCTAGTCGTCCTCCAATCCTGTAAGGTTTCCCTTCTACTCGTCGAGTATCCTCCTTGACCCGACGAGTTACTCCTGGAAGAATCGCGGGGCCACCCCGACTCCACTTGTCGAGTCGGAGGAACAACTCGACGAGTCCCAGTTATTCTTCAAGCTACTCGCCGAGTCTGCTCATCTGACTCGGCGAGTCCATGCCATGCAGCCGCTCAAACTGCTCCCTAAGGTCAGAACTTCTCCGACCATTCATAGGTCTGGCCTTCCTAGACTGATCCATTATGTATGGTCCTCATTTCGGTGCTCATGCTACACCCCGAGACTTATAATTCACATGTTGACCTAAGGCATAAGGATTTCAATCCAAAACCTTCACCAATTCCCGAAATGCACAGACATGGGTGATTCTGGACCTCCAAGGGTCCTAATACAGGGTTACAATCGTTTGGGGAACAAGGGTAACATTCAATCTATCCATAAAAGGGTTCCATAAACCCTAATCCTCTAAATACATCACCATAGCAGAGTATACACGAATTCTTACCTGGATAATGTGTTCTCTGTGTCCCCAATCCCCAGAATGTGACCCCCTTGTTGTTCCTTTAGCCAAGCCCTTCTCTTCTTTGCACAACAACTCCTTCAAAATCACCAATGGCCTTTAATCTTGATCTAGATGCACACAATCGATTTAGAGTTCTTCTCAGAAGGCTAAAACGAACAATGACGGCCTATAAGTCTCCTTTATACGTCCCAAACCTAAACGGCTAGGGTTTTCGCTAAACAGCGCAGACTTGCCGAGTCCCTATCTGACTCGTCGAGTCCAGTCGCGAACCCGCGACCAGGTCTGCGATCCTACTCAGCGAGTCTGGCTCCAACTCGCCGAGTCCCCCCTTTAAAACACCCCAAAATATAATTTTAACAATACTTGAAATTCCGGGCTGTTACAATTCTCCCCCACTAGAATCAGACTTCACCCTCGAAGTCTCACTCTGAAAATAGTTACGGATGCTGCTCCCGCATCTCACGTTCCGGCTCCCAAGTCATTTCTGATCCCTTCCGGGGTTGCCACTGAACCAACACCAGAGGTACCTCCTTGTTCCTCAGAACCTTGATCTTCCGATCCCTGATGGCCATTGGTCTCTCAGCATAACTCAGGCTCGCATCCACCTAAATGTTCTCCAGTGGAACCACTGTTGACTCATCGGCTATACACTTCTTCAATTGGGACACATGAAAAGTGTCGTGGATCTATCTCAATTCCGTTGGCAACTCCAAACGGTAGGCCACCCGTCCTCCCCTCATAATCTCACGAAAAGGTCCAATATACCGAGGCCCCAACTTGCCCCTCTTCCTGAATCGAATCACCCCTTTCCAAGGAGAGACCTTCAGGAGTACGAAGTCGCCGACCTGAGACTCAGGCTCGTACCAGCGTCTGTTTGCATAACTTTTCTGTCAGCTCTAGGCGATCAATAACCTCTGTTTAACCTGCTGAATCCGCTCTGTCGACTAAAGCATGATCTCTGTACTGCCCACCACTCCCTGTAACCGAGAATTTCCCACGATGCAATTCTGCTCCAAATCTCAACGATCACTCGACCCATAAGGGTTAGGAAACCATGAATCACCGGATTCCCGATCCAAAGCCCACTGTATCCATTTCGGAACGACTGAGAGACCCATTCTCACTCTCAGAGCAACTCTCACGAGTTCTCCTCTTGCAATCACATACACATACTGCACTAGCCCCAACATACCTTTCTCTTCCCTTGCCTAGGGAAATCCACTTGACGACCTTGCCACTACTCCATGTATCGCACATGCTCTGGATCTGCTCACAAGGACTCTCGGGTCCATGCGTTACCTCTCCTCAGCAAATGAGGGTCCGATACCCCCTCCTATGCAACAGCTCAAAGGGCGGCATACCAATTCACTAATGATGGCTGTTGTTATGGAACAACTCAACCAAGGATAAATACGTACCGCGGCTTCCTCCGAAATCTAATACACATGCCCGAAGCATGTCTTCGAGCGTCTGAATCGTTCACTCTCTCTAAGGTGTCCTTAGTTGTGATCAGGATAAGCTCCTTTCTCATATTCCTCTTCAAGACTGGGTACCAGGTCAGCTTTTGGCTCCACAGCTGAGCCCCCAACGTCACCCATATCATGATCCAAGTGTCCCACTAACTTCCTCCCCGTGACCACTATCCCGGCCCAGTGACACGCAAGTCACGAAATCCTCTTTTCCTCATGCAAGAAAAATACAATCCAACCGAGGATCGTCTCAACTCAAATCTCTGGTTTCTGCTCCGCATATTCCCTGCGTATCTCCCCGCATCTCCTGACAGAGACGGAGACCCCCGTCTCGCCCCCGACTCAACATCCAAGCTCCAAGGACTCAATACCAGGGATACTCAAACCCAACTCTTCCACATCATGCACTGCTCGAAAAACATTCCAACATCGAAATTCTCTTGCCATCTAGTGAGTACTGCAACTCCACGCAGCATCACAACACCCTCTGAGTAGGGAGTACTACAGCTCGAATATCCATCACAGACTCTGGAGGCAATCAACGTAACAAATGCCCATCTTTGCGAAAATCCACTCTCTCAAATAATCTCCCTGGATGCCCATACTCGAAGGGCTCCCACTAGATTCACAGATACTTGATATGCCACACATCGATTCAATTTAGGATTCACAAGTAACTCCGAAATAAGGATATCATACCCGGATATCACAGAGTACCCCAACAGAACACCACAAGATCCTGCCACAACCACTGATCTCCTGCCCCAAGCATCATATCAACACAATAATACGTTTCCTCTGAACCCCATAATGAGATCTACATTTTTTTCCCACCTTACAAATTCGGTGCATCTAATTTCTCGATTGGAATACGAGAAAACGCTGACGTTACGAGATATGCTGATAATTCTCCAAAACCCTTTTTCCCGACACTCAAAATCCAAACAAGGATACGCATACCGACCCCATCCTTCTCTATCTATTTGCAACAACACCAAACACCTGCCATGGATACATTCGTTCTCCTCCTCAAGTACTTCCCGCATTAACTCCCTTTGACCCTTTTCCCTCGATCACCGACACCTCTGGTCTCATGATTTCTTACAGCATATCTCTATACTTCACTTATAACCACTCCTGACAAATCTTTGCTTCCTTACATACTGCACCCGGTTCTCCCCCACTTAGGGTTCGAACCATTACCAGTTAGCACACAACCAACCCACGACTATTTTTCCACCAGCGAAATCGCACCTGCCCCAGGAAAGTGCTACGCACCGCCCGATAATTCCCCCTTAAGGAAATCAATCAACCCCCTATACTCTGAACCTCTGATGAACTCTCCAAGAACTTCTCATCACGACTGCCTCTAATCGTTCCAAATCCCATACCAATCTAACACCAAGCATCACAACTGCTCAATAACATCCCTGGCTCATAGACTGCACCGCAAAATCATCGTTCCTCTCACCTCAACTCATCAACCAATGTTCTAACACCGGAATTGTCCCAAGGACAGGGACCCACTCCCAACATAGATGAAAACTCCCTGCACTACAAAACTCAACTGAACTCCCCACTACTACCACTATAACACAACCTACTATTCTCAATTAGGTGTGGTGTGGTCCTCGACTACCTCAGTCCCAACTGACTGTCTGCTCTCGATAAGTCACTGCCTCGCGGCACACATACCACCTGATACTCAGGGGAAAATCATCACCGATACGACCTGTAGGGTGTACCCCCAAACCCAAAACTGAAACATCAGGCCTCCCGTGTCTTGCACACGAACAAAATAGCACCACCCACCTAGAAGATGACCTCTCCTCTATCGACTGATTGCTCAACTCATACCGAAATTTTCCTCTTCCTTTAACTCCTTACCAAAATACTCTGATAGGCACTCGCCTTTCCTCTCGAGGGACGCCTCTTCATACTCAATCATGGTCTACAGGCCTAAAACCCATAGCGTTCGATCTCTACCTCATCGATCATGACCGGATAATAAGATAATCAGAAGCATCATTCACTACGAACCATGGTACTCATCCCATGACATCCCTTCTCAATCTGCTCCGGTGTATGGTACCCGAACCATAGCATCACTTCTCAATCTGCTCCGATGTATGGTACTCGAACCATAACATCACTCCTCAATCTGTTCCGATGTATGGTACTCGAACCATAGCATCACTTCTCAATCTGCTCCGATGTATGGTACTCGAACCATAACATCACTCCTCAATCCGTTCCTTAGGACCTTCAGAGTGCTCCCTGTATCAAGTATGGGTCCTCTGCTTTCAGTAGTACGGGCCCATACTACCTGCCACATCTACCCATACTTTCCACACGGACCATCCCAGAGCTCCTAAGTAGCTGCTCGACCTGCTCTTTCACCAATCCCATCGCACGTGCCCGCTCTCCAGCGAAATCCTCTACTTTACCAGCGCACTCATCTGGCTAGGTTTACTCCCTAGTCTCTTCCGTCGTCCTCCCACTTCTTTGCTATCAGCTGCTAAAGAGCTCCTAATGATGTCAGCCATCTACCTCCTGAATATCGTCATACTCACTTAGTAGCTGACTCCCATCATCGAGAGTTCCACAAAGCACAAAGCAAGCAGCATTCGAGCATCGAAGAATACATAGGACTCCTTATCTGTGATAACTCCACCTTCTCGGCTCATCCTCGGAAATACCCCTGAACTCTGTAACTCTACCCCTCGTGCGTTCTAACTGGATACTCTCACTCATCACATACTCAAAAGCATAACGCACATATAACAACAAACCCTAGGCTAAGGCATCACAAATCAGGCCACTCTAGTCCTAAGATATGAAATACCTAGCCTGTCTCTAGCATGCAATAATATCTCATAAAGTGCATCATAGATATTTCGTAACACAAAAGTAAGGGTATTTTGAGAAATCACCATTTGGCTCTGGCTGATTGTACACACTGCTCTTTCTTGCTTTCTCTTTGAACTCTTATTCACTTTTAGAAACTATTTATTTGAAAACTTTTTCTTACTTCCTCAGTTTGAGTCCAGATTTACCCGAAGGCGCATCCGAATCCCTCAAACCAAGGCTCTGATACCAATTTGTAACACCGTAAATTTCAAGACAAAATTTTGATTTAAATTAATCATTCTAATATTAAAACACTTGTTAAAAATCTCGTTCATAATTGAATTACAAAGCATAGTTTCATTTTCACTTGTATAGAAAACCAGGATCCTCCAAAATTTGACTCTTTCTCTGGTGTGTACAATCGAGCCGGTGCCATCCCGTGTTACTGAAAGAACCTGAAAACAACATAACACAAAACACTGTAAGCATGAAGCTTAGTGAGTTCCCCAATATACAACTTACGCATATACGCCTTTCCAGGCCCTGACCTTCCGGTCCACAACACAACCCGCCTTCCGGCCCTTAACATAATCGCCTTCCGGCCCGTAACATATTCGCCTTCCGGCCCATAACATATTGCCTTCCGGCCCATAAAACATACACAACACATATAACAATTAACTTACCACATATAGCACATATATCACATATCATATCCGACCTTCCGGTCACGTGGCATATTGCCTTCCAGCCCATACATATTGCCTTCCGGCCCATATAAACATACATAGCATGCATAGTAATTATCTTACCACATATAGCACGTATATCACATATCATATCCGACCTTCCGGTCACGTAGCATATTGCCTTCCGGCCCATACATATTGCCTTCTGGCCCACATAAACATACATAGCACGCATAGTAATTATCTTACCACATATAGCACGTATATCACATATCATATCCGACCTTCCGGTCACACAGTCAAACCCTTCCGGGTACAGTATAGTGAGAAGACTCACCAATGGGTTCCATAAACCCTAATCCTCTAAATACATCACCATAGCAGAGTATACACAAATTCTTACCTGGATAATGTGTTCTCTATGTCCCCAATCCCCAGAATGTGACCCCCTTGCTGTTCCTTTAGCCAATCCCTTCTCTTCTTTGCACAACAACTCCTTCAAAATCACCAATGGCCTTTAATCTTGATCTAGATGCACACAATCGATTTAGAGTTCTTCTCAGAAGGCTAAAACGAACAATGACGGCCTATAAGTCCCCTTTATACATCCCAAACCTAAACGGCTAGGGTTTTCGCTAAACAGCGCAGACTCGCCGAGTCCCTATCTGACTCGTCGAGTCCAGTCGCGAACCCGCGACCAGGTCTGCGATCCTACTCGGCGAGTCTGGCTCCAACTCGCCGAGTCCCCCCTTTAAAACACCCCAAAATATAATTTTAACAATACTTGAAATTCCGGCTGTTACACTCACCCTGGAAGGGTGTGATCCGCTTCAGGAAGAGGGGAAAATTGGGTCCCCGTTATATTGGGCCATTCAGGATTGTTGCTAGGGTTGGCAGGGTGGATTATAGGCTAGAGCTTCCATAGGAGCTTAGCCGAATCCACAACACATTTCATGTTTCGCAATTACGAAAATGCATTATGGACCAGGAGGCAGTGGTATCGTTGGATGACATTCAGGTCGATGAGCATCTGAACTATGTGGAGAGGCCTATGGCTATTTTGGAAAGGAAGAAGAAGATTCTGCGGAACAAGGAAATACCTTTAGTAAAGGTACAGTGGGAACATCGGAAGGGATCCGAGTGAACATGGGAGCCAGAGTCGGAGATGCGCGAGCATTACCCGGCATTGATTATTCCAGTGGACTTCGAGGGCGAAGTTTAGTTCAAGTGGGAGAGAGTTGTAACTCCCCGATTCTCAGGTATTGCTTAAATAAGATTTATTGGGTTAAGCTCTACTTGACGAGTTGGTTGACCTACTTGTCGAGTAGCAGCTGGATGAGATAGCGTGTTAAGTGACCTACTCGACGAGTCCATATTGGGACTCGGCGAGTAGGAGCTGGTAGATGAAACCCTAAATTTCAGGGTTTGCACCTTTATTTAAAGGAGCCTTGGTCTCCTTTGGCCTCTTTGCAGTCTTTGAGAGCCCTTAAAACCCTAATACACGTATGTGAATGCCTTTTTGTGGTGTTTGAATCTTCGAAAGAGAATCTTGGAGGAAGAAAGTTAATAGTGCAAAGGAATTAAAGCAAGGAAGGATTGGGAAGCAGGATTTGCCTCAGCTAGCATCCTTTGGAGGTATCAAAGTGTCATCCTTACTTCCCTTTTTCCCTTTTTGTTGAGTTTCTAGGGCTTTTTATGGATTTTCACGTTAATATGATGACCTATGGGCTAGATCTGAAGTTGTAACTTCAGATCTGGACCCTCCTTGGATTCTAGAAGCATAAAGTCACAATTTTGGTTGTGATTAAGGCCCCTCTTGAGCATGAAGTTCCATTAAGAACTTAAAATAGGCATTTATAGCCTTTATAGCCATACATGCACGTAAAGTTTGCAACTTTACGTGATAAGCATGCCCTAGAAGCTTGGATCTATGACTTGGAGCCGTTGCATGGCTCAAAACAAGTCTTTATGGAAAAATGACTAAATGGACTCAGCGAGTCGCAAGTTTGACTCGACGAGTCACATGAAGATGGCCGTGAACTCGACGAGTTGGATGAACAACTCGACGAGTCCGATGAAGATTGCCATAAACTTGACGAGTTGAAGAACAACTCGTCGAGTCAGATGAGTTTTCTCTTGGATATGTATGAGTGTGTATCCATCGAGTTGCAAGGACAGAACTCAATGGGTGGCCTTAAAGTTTGAACGAGAATCAAAGGAACTCGACAAGTAGTTGAGGTCACTCGACGAGTTGGGGTCAACATGGACTGTTGACTTTGACTGAGGACTTTGACTTTGACCAGGGGTTGACTAGTGAGTTATGGAGTACCTTATAAGGTTAAGGACTTATGAGTACTTTGTAGTATGATAATAGGTGGTAGAGCCTGTGTCAAGTGATCTAAGAGTTGAAGTTTGCCTTTCGAGTCAACATATGCAAGGTGAGTTATCCTCACTATATCGGTAGGGTCTACAGCACCAAGGCCGGCCCTTTAGTTGTTATTGTTATGGTATGCTACATGTGGTTATGATCTGTTAGATCGGAATCAGGGTAGATAGTATGTTATGCTCTTATGATCCGTAGGGATTGGCATGTTAGTGGTCTGCTATGTCGGTACTTTAGTTATAGGAGAATTCTATGATTGATCATTAGTGTGATAGATATATTTGATGTATGTATATGCTAGTATATGATAGTATGCACACATTGTTATTTTCTTGTGGTTGGGTTGACGTGGTCCTGCTTTGTGCTGAAGGCCAATATACCATATGAGCAGTCCAGGGAGACTATAGGCCCACGTGGCGGACCAGTCATGCCGAAGGCTCGGGATAGATTTAGATAGACTGTAGGCCCGGTAGGGCAGACCAGTCAGGCCGATGGCCCAGTATGCATGTTGATTGATTGATTATTACTGATATGGTATTGTCAGTGTGGTATTTGTGTTTTTGGGGTAGCTCACTAAGCCCTCGGGCTTACAGTTTTTAGTTTATTCTTTCAGGTACTTCAGGAGATCATGGAAAGGCGAAGGCATGACTGTACCGCTCCTCATCCTTATGTTATGATTTTTGGGACACTCTGATGGAAAATGATTTGAAAACATTTTGTAAACAATCTTATTTGTTTTTATTATTTATGATTCAAAAAGTTTAAATTTAGCGTAAAATTTGTGGATGTTATAAGTTGGTACCAGAGCCTTGGTTTGAGTGAATTGGAAGAACACTTGTGTGAATCCAGTCTCAAATCAAGGAGATTTTTGGAAAGTAAGTTTTAAAATGGTTTTCAAAATAAAGGATGGAGGATGCAGAGGGTACGACCAGCCAGAACCTGTAAGTAAACCCTAAAATACCATGCAGCTATTTGATATTCTGATATGTTAGAACAGCATGCTAGTGCTAGGCTAGGGATCTTCGGGAATCACATGATAGATTTGCCTGACTATCTGATGCCTATTAGCCTAGGGTTTCTTGTATGTGGAATCAACATCATAACTGTAGATGTTTAGTGTATGCATCACGGTTGTGCATAATAAAGACCTTATAGCCTGAGAATGTTGATTTGGCCTTCGGGTAGGATTGGATATTCGAAAGTCTATTGGGTTCAGCGTTATGTGCAGCTAGCATGCACTAGCACTGCAGGGGATGATGGAAGTTTCATGGATGTATGAGTCATGAGAAGTGGTGAGACTATATGCGAGATAGTTGGTATTCCTCTAGAAGTGAGGGTTGGGCGTATTTCTATGTTGATGATATTGTTAGGACGTTGTGGTGATACTTTAGACAAATAGGGGTAGTTGTGGAAGATAGTATGGGCCTGTACTACTGAAAGCACAGGACCCATACGTGTAACAAAGAAATCACAACCCCTAGGGTTTTTGGGTCTTGGTCTCCCGACACTATGTTATTTATCTGATGACTTATATATATAACTTTCAGTATGGTGGTGACCATACGTGTTGCTTCGGGATCCGGATCAGGATAAGGATCGGGGTCGGGAGACTGAGGGTTGGAGGTGCTGGTAGCACGTGAGCCCATGGTTCAGATAGGGACCGAGGAGTTGGATGCCAGGATCCAACAGATCATGCACGATGAGATTGCTGCTGCATTCTAAGTGCAGCTGCCAGAGATGTTTGGGTCGATTAAGACCGTGATGGTTGAGTACTTTGATGAGCGATATGAAGCTCTATTAGAGACAGCTGCCGTTGTAGCCACTTCGGCTGTAACTGCGGCAGGGGTTGTGTGACAACCCCAAAATTTCTATTCCGTACGACCATCCACTTCAATATGAGTCAAAACTATTTCTACTAACTTTCAAAGTTTTTGGAATAAGTTTTAGTGTTTTAAAGTTAGTGCTTCAGAAGATAATTGAAGAGAGGATGCCATAGTGTTTATTATGCATCAATTAGGTTCCAAAACTCTAAGAGTTTGAGTTTACGGCCCAAATGGTATTTGGACCGTAAACCCTACTGACTATATAAGTGAGACTTGGTTATTTTTCTCACTTTTTCACAATTCCAAGATCCAAACTCAAATCTTGTCAAGTACCATCTGAATTTTCCTTCTTGATCTTCAACTTGTAAGTGTTTCTAGCCCTAATATGCTTAGATCAAGTGTTAAACTTCATGAAATCATCCAAAAATTCCAAAGAAAAGGTGTTCACGACCCAAGAATCTTCTTGGACCGTGAACACTAAAGATGAGCCCAAATTGTGCCCAATGTCCCTTTATACCTTTGAAACAAGCTTAGAAGCAACCCTTGACATGTTTAAACCTTGGAACACCAAGAAAACACCCAATAAAGCCATGATCAAAGGTGTTTACGGCCCAAGAATCTCCTTGGACCGTAAACCCTAAAAAGGTTGCCAAAGTGCCCCTAAACTCTTGCCAAACCTTGGAAACAAACTAGAACCTTCTTAGAACTTTCCTTTGATGTGTTTAGCACAAGAAAACCACAAAAATGTCCCATGTTTATGTATTTACGATTTGGGGAGCTCCCAAAACCGTAAACACCCCACTGAAGGTTATAATGCCCCATAAGTTTTTCCTTAAGCTTAGAAACTAGCCTAGACCTTTACCTGGACGTGTTTAAGACTTGAAAACATCATTTGACCATGAACCATTTGGGTTTACTACCGTAAACCCAATGACATATGGTCCAAAAATCATAAACCCTATAAAAGGGTGATACGTTGCCCTAATCACTTCCTAAGGCTAAGAATTGAAGTTAGGATGCTTCAAAATAACTTCTAGGACTTCAAACCACCAAATGGTCAAAGTACCATGAGTTTACAACCGTAAACTCATGGGTTTACAACCGTAAAATCAAGTGGAGTTGGTTACAAAACCGTAAACACCAATTAGTGCCATTTCACTTCCCTTTGTTGAATCACTTGTGATTCCAGCACTTAACCAAGGTGTTTCCTAGTCTCGGAAGGTGTTTCCTTTCATATAGTTGTTTATAAACACTATATTCACTTCAATATGTGTCCTTATATGTCATTTAGGACTTATTGTGTCTCGGGACTTCATTTGTGGATCTTCTCATCCTTATGCGCATACCCGATTGAATCACCCACATCAGGTGAGTTCATACCCCGTAATGAATCTTTTAACTATTTTAACTGTTTTAAGGGGGGAATACAGGTTGAACACAATGATAATTGTGTAAATGTTTGTTGTAAAACATCTTTCAAAATGTTACTTATGTTATTTATAAGTTGTCAAAACATTTCAAAACTCGTTTAAAGTTATGCTACTTTATAGTTATATAAAACTCTGTTTTTAAAGTACAAGCATAACTTAGTAGATAAATGAGTCTTTTTGGTAACAGTCCAGGTAGAACATTAGTAAACTATTATAGGTATAGTTTAGGAGAATGCTATTCATTACTCCTAGTACAATGAAGCACACAAAGAAATAGTACCATAACAGAACAAACAGTGAAGAGAATCAAACAATACCATAACAGAACAAACAGTGAAGAGAATCAAACAATACAATAACAGAACAAACAGTGAAGAGAATCAAACAATACCATAACATAACATACAGTAAAGAGAATCAAACAGTACCAGAACAGAACATAACAAACAGGGTAAGTTGCTATAGCATGAGAACATACAAACAGGATCTAATTATATCAATGAATCACTAACGCATTAGTGATAGTTATATTAGGTATACATGATCATATAACTTTAATGTGAATTACACAGCTTGCAAGGAATTGCTTGGGTCGCGTTTGGTTCCCTAAATCTCTTTACATTGAGAGCATTTAGTAGGGGTTCTAGCTTTCACATTATGACCGTAATAAAACAAATATGTTTTTAGGTTATTAGTACATCCGCATGTCATTATAAACGACCTCTGTGTACTTACTTTTCTCATTACTTTCATAAAGTGTCAGTACCTCTTGAAAGTTGATCTATTTTCTAGTCAAGATAGATATAAACTAGGGAGAATATACTTCTACATTTGACAAAGGAACAGTAGAGTTTAACTTAAAATAGAAGATGCCTTGGTAGAAGGCTACGATTAAAGTTTAGGATCATGATGCTAACTTTATGATTCGTTAATGTATACGCTATAGGATACATATATGCTAGTAGATTCCGAAAAATAATAGGATGTGTGCTCTCGCTGTAATTCCTGTTCCCGTTGGATGTGGGCTTGCACCGAGGTAACCCAATCTATTATCTACCCGAATCTATATATATATATATATATATATATATATATATATATATATATATATATATATGCTTAGTATACATTAAGTCATCATAAGGGTACCAGGTATGGATTAGGTCATAGGACACAGCGTCAACGCATAGTTATTCTAGTACAAAACTTACTTATCAAAGTCAGCATTTTTTGGTATATAAAACTAGAGATTTCCCAAAAAAGGGCTTAATCCATTTTATTAAGCCAGTACAGTTTTAGAGACTTTAGGTGAGTTAACTCTATAACACCATAGTTTATACACCATGTTTATATATAAAACTAATATCCAATAGATAGTTAAATGTGTGTTTTCCCCCGACGTCTTGTTCCCGTTGGATTGTGGGCTTAGGGCAGATTCCCCCAATTAACTATCTACCCGATATCAAATTATATATAGCCGTATAAACAAAGCTATTATAAAAGTAATCACTGTAGTTATTATTTTACTATAAGAAAAATAGGTTTTCTTAAAAGAGCTCTCCATTAGATATAAAGCAATCATTACAAATAACTCCATGAGTAACAAGTGAATACACCAAGGTTATATATGACACCGATCTAACAACCAATGGAATGTGCTCTATCCGTCTTACTTTCTGTTCCCTGTTGGGATGTGAGTTTAGGGCAGATGCGCACAATCGATTGTTTATTTACTCTAAGTATATATAACTTGTACCCATTTAGTACGCATAGAAAGGCTTGTAGTGTCATTTTACTTAACTTCCATTAAAGTAGGAAATATAGGATTTTCTAGAGGAACAGACGAACTTTTCAAAACAGAACTTACAACTTACATCACTTGTGAATATACATTTTTAACCACATTTTACAGCTTACTCACATCACTAAAATCGTATGAACTCACCAGCTTAATTGCTGATCAACTCTTTCAAATAACTTGTATTCTCAGGAGACTATTAGACAGGTGCTCGTGCTGGGACTTCAGAAGATGGAGCATTACAGCTTCAAGTCTTGTTTGTTATTTGTTTATGACTTCTATGTTTTGTGAACACAGACATTGTAAACACTTTCTTTCTAAAGGAAATGGTTGTTCATTACTTGCTTACCATATACAAATCTCATGATACTTGACATGACGTCCTCCACCATCGAATGTTTCTGGCGTTCCGGTTTTGGGGTGTGATAGGTTGGAGGAGGAGCTGGCAGGTGAGTTATCCTCACTATATCGATAAGGTCTGCGGTACCATGGCCGACCCTTTAGTTGTTATTGTTATGGTATGCTACATGTGGTTATGATCTGTTAGATCGGAATCAGGGTAGATAGTATGTCATGCTTTTATGATCCGTAGGGATTGGCATGTTTGTGACCTACTAGGTTGGTACTCTAGTTACAGGAGAATTCTATGATTGATGATCGGTGTGATAGATACGTTTGATGTTTGCATTTGCCAGTATATGATAGTATGTGCACATGGTTATTTTCTTGTGTTTAGGTTGAGGCGGTCCTGCTTTGTGTTGAAGGCCAATATACCCTATGACCGGTCCGGGGAGACTGTAGGCCCGCGTGGTGGACCAGTCATGTCGAAATCTCGGGATAGATTCGGACAGACTCTAGGCCCGGTAGGGCACACCAGTCAGGCCGATGGCCCAGTATGCATGTTGATTGATTGATTATTACTAATATGGTATTGTTAGTGTGGTATTGGTATTTTGGGGGTAGTTCACTAAGCCCTCGGGCTTACAGTTTTCAGTTTATTGTTTCAGGTACTTCAGGAGATCATGGAAAGGCGAAGGCATAACCGTACCACTCCTCATCCTTATGTTATGATTTTTGGGACACTCTGATGGAAAATGATTTGAAAACATTTTGTAAACAATGCTATTTGATTTTTTTTATGATAAAAAAAAGTTTAAATTTGGCGTAAAATTTATGGATGTTACATCTCGAACGAGATGCTCTCCTGGATCGGTATAAAATGAGCGCTCTTGGTCAACTGATCCACGATGACGCATATCAAATTGACCCCACGTGCGGTCTTGGGATGTTTAGTAATGAAGTTCGTAGTGATATCGGCTGGGTTTTGAGCATTCTAACACTCCTAAGTGTACATGCAACCCTAAATACCTTGGATCTATGTTTTATCTATTATACATGCAAATATGAACTTTCCAAGGTATTACCCTATCTAGCATACAATCTTTGATACTTAGGTAATAAAATAGATAGAATACATACCTTTTTGATGTAACATGTCTTCATGAAGCTTGAGTGCCTAGTGCCTTGAGTGTGACACCTCAAATGGTTCACACAACATGATGAACACTTGGAATAACCTTGAGAATAAGGATACTTTGGTTCTCTCTAGTGAAATCGGCCTTGCCCTTTTTGTGTACACACACTAGTCCCTAATTCACCAACCAAGGACATCTTTATATAGTGTGGAGACTAGGGTTAAACCCATGACCCTTCATTTCATATGATCCATGGGTTAACACTCCATGGACTATCCATGAAAGCTTAGCCCAACCTAAATGAACTTGGCCCATCACACATATATATATCTAAGAGTCCATATTTAATTAGTTCCTTTTGATCACTTAATTAATTATAAATTGATTTTTGATCAATACTAATTAAATAATATGATTATATACTAATATATTAGAACTTATAATATATTAATATAAATCACTAGTATCCTTTTTCTTCATCTTGTCTATCCAATTGTCCCGATGCCATGCAACCCAAATGGACCATGCCGGATCGGATCAAGTCTTACCATTTATAGTTATGGACTTAGACATTAATCCTACAGTCTCCCACTTGGATAAGTCTAAAACTATTATTGAGTATGACTTCAAAATCCGACTAGCAATTTTAGCTCTCAAAAGCTTCTGTCAAACTCTGACGTGTTAAATGAACTCTGATCTTGTCAATGACTTATCCATTAGATAAGGGATCATATATTCCTCCATTCTAGATATCATATGGACTAAGACATGGATTATAAATCATTCTCTCTATCCATTTGTTATTCTCGATTTTCGATTTATGACGACTGACTGATTGAAAAGATCAAATCAGTCTTGGCTTGGCCAAGCACTTACATGTATCATCATTAAATCATCGAGGGGCCCACAGATATCGCTTTTATCCCGAAGGTAAAAGGAATGGATAAACTTTGACTCATATGGATTGTTCTACTACTTGTTAAAACATACACAAAGGCACATTTTATAACATCGAGTTACCAATGCATTTTTGTGCGATCAATGTATAACCAACTCATAGTAACAACTCATATCTCAAGGTTTGAAGATTATAAGATATTATCGTCTCATGATCACTCGTGATAAAAACAATGAAGCGATTCCAATGAGCTTGGGTTGAATCCAATACTCAGAACTTATGAGCACTCATGAGTGTTGTAGCACCACTTTGTCCAAAAACTTAGACCTCTACAAGACAACCCGTAACAGTATTGATTCATATCTACTTCCAACATATGACCGATTGTGGATGGTTTGAATAACTTAGTCATTCGGGAAGAATGATCTTGTTTATTCTGGAAGTCAAAACATGCAAAATGAAACACAATAATATTCGAATCCCATATGGTCTCAGAACTTAGGAACATAAATAAAACACCTTTTATTTATCACCATATTGATGACACATTATTCATTGTATACTATTTCAAACTATCAACTTTATACTTGAATTAAAAACACTAGTTGTCCCATGCTCCAAGCATGTACACTATGTTTTTCTAAACAATAGCTTTGCCATACACCAAGTATGCACTCTATGTTCGTCTATGATCCTTACTTTGTGAGCTAGATCGATTGAACATAATTTCAATGATTCTCTTTTCACACTCCCAAATCCTTATTGAAAATGTAAGAATTCCAAATTCCTATCATTTAACGAAATCTTTTAGATTTTAAACTTATATGCACTGATCCTCTTGTAAAGACTATGTACAAAGTCACAAAGACTTGTCAAAAGACATTACAGAGTATTCCAATGGAGATCAATTCCATGGGAAACATCCTTCTTGCATTAATTTTTTTCTAATTTTACACAGATTGAATAACTCTACCTATGAAACATTCCCATTTTGACTATCACTTCTGAACAAGAGTTGCCTATTTTCAGAATATGTCAATATGGTCCTTCCAAAAAATTAACACTATACTTCCAACTCTCCTTGAGCAACCAATCTTTGGTAAACCTTAGATTGTCCTTAACAATTGCTTAATCCTTTTAGTCAAATCCAATTCTAAACATTTTCCTTTCTTAATGCACCTGGCATTTGGAAAGTTTTGAGAAAGGATGAATATTATAGCACATGCAATCGATCCTATATCCGAAGCATATGGGACATGATTGATGATGTCTCACATAAAGACATGATTCTAGACCATTCTTTTGCTACAATGTTTCTATTTTCCAAGTTCTCATAATTCAGATTATTAAAAGGGATGTCGTAATCATAATCGAATTTTAGAACGCAAATAATAGACCCATATATAGAATTTCCTTATATTGAGCCATTCTAACCCAAAATTCAGATATATCCTTGACTAAATATGATTAAAACCTCAATCTAAGCTTTTAGAATTGAAATGAAGTATAATTTCCTCTCCCTTAATTATAGCAAAACAACTTTTCAACCCTGCAACTCCACGAATTGAAACTTTTGTTTTCTATAATTTACATTGCTACCTTGCAACCTTTATCATAATTATCATAGTCACAAGACAAGGATAATGATAAATCCGAAATCATATGGACTGAACTCAATCTTAATTTCTTGCCACCTGGCAGCTCAAGGACCTGCCATTGCTTCCAAGTTGTTATGCAACCAATTGAGAACTCTATGAACTCATATGCAAAGCCAACTTTAACTGGAATTGGCATAGAAATATAAATATGTCAACATGGTTCTAAGCCTCACGTAGTGTGCTAGTGTTAAACTACAGGTTTTTATTCTTGATTAGATCTTGAAATTCTTTTCAGGATCTTTAAGACTCCCACTGTCCATTTGACATATAAAGCTATCTTGCCAAATATTCAAGAGATAGTTCGGATTCTTTATCAAGAAAAACACTTCACACAATTGGTCTAAGTTGGTCTTTATGTTATCCAAAACATCACAACTTATCAATTTCAAATGTACAAGAATAGGACACTTTTACTCTTACATTTGACTAGTGCTAAGAAACCTTCCTTTAAGATATGTCACTCAAGTTACAATCTTGTAGTAGGAATCTAAGAATTGGTTTTGGAACGAGGTATGAATCATCTTCTTGATTTGACTACTTCAACAATTCATAGCTCCTCTTCTTAGCTACCAGAATACACTTAGAGGATGAATTGTGACACGGTCTCTTAATCATTAAGATGATCATATAACATGATACTAAAGTACTCTCCCATCTTTTCAGATTTGAGAAACTTTTATCCTTCTGCCTAATTTGATTCTTCTCATTTGTTCTGTCATACATCAAAATTTTCCCAATGTATCATAATTACACTTAAACTTGTAAGTGTAACCATATTTACTAAACTTTAGTAAATCATGAAGAATAGTATTGTAGATCTTTTGTGGTGGACTTGATCAGTGCACAAGAATGTGTACTCGATCCCTTATTCCTTCACTTGACTCACATATACATGTGAACAAGGAACTAGTCTTAATTTTTCCAAAGTTGAAAGTTCTCATTCATCATACTGTACAACTTGTATAATTCCAAGTTTCTATCCAACTGAAACCTTGGGTGATGAGAATATTTCCTTGTTTGGTAAACTTAGACACGACCACAAATGAAAGAATCAAATTCATATTTTCAATATTGCTAGAAACATACAAACATCAAGTTTTCATAAATCCCATTGCAAGTAAAACAAACCTTTATTTATAAAATGCGGGAAAAAAAAACTTTTCCTTACAATGCAACTTAAAATGAAAACTATGCTATTACATGTTTCCTAGCAATCTATCATAACTCCTATGAGTAGCTCAAGAATCTGATCTTCAAACAAGCGATAGAAATCCATCTTCGCGGTCAGATTCAACATACTCTCTCTTTAAGTTACATTCACTTTTCCTTTTATTCTTAAAACATCAACATGTGACCCAGTCACATCATGTAATAAGAATCTCAGAATAAAAACTTAATTGAGTTAGATAGTGGACTTTACCTGAAGTAGAGTCAAACTTATTAACTTTACCAGCCTTATAATCTTTCAGGTATATTTGGCAGCTTCACAACCAATGCCTTTTCCTTTTGGCAATAGAACCATATGGACCCTATGGGAATGGTACATGGGACAATCTCAGACTTAGCCTTTCTCTTTACCATTTGGTTAACCGAGTTGACTATGGCCAAACCATTTCCATTGGGAAGAGAAAGCTTTTACTGGGTATCTAATGCAACCATTGTCAATATCCATTTAAGGTTTGGAAAGTTCATCTACTAATCAACTTTGCTTTATCAAAGCTCCAAATCATTGCTGATTCAACAGCACCACGCAAATAGAAAATATCATTAAGGGTCATGTCATAGTCTATTTTATAGTAGTCTCAACAGAACTCACTATGTTACTTAGAAGGTGATTGAACATCCAACTTTCTTAAGACTTTGACACCCAACTCTCCCGGCTTGTCAATATGTGACTTCATCTACAAGATGTGAGCACACATAGACCTTGCCTGCCATTAGGGCTTGAGTGACCTTGAACTTGTGGGTAAGGGAGAATAATTGGAGGAGGTGGAGGAGGTGAAGTTCCAAGAGATTTAGGAAGATCATAGATGTCTGAACTAGACATCTTTTGGGAGATATTCAAGATAGTTGATCTAAAGTCCTTAATATAACGCCTAATATGAAATATTAAGGCTAGGACCCAACACAATATTTTATAACTTGGAAGACGGATGTCGTAATCCAAGCTATAGAATATTTGAAGGTAGGCGAATGACGATTCACTAATTTCCACCATGAAAACAAAATAATTTAATTAGGTTTTACTTGGATTTGAAACTCCTATATCTTTTGAGATACATTGAACTGTTCAATGGAATGTTTCAATCTTAAGTGATCCCTTTAGGTTTTATGACTGGGATGCCGAGGATCACAAAACAAGGTGTGAATAACCATGAAAATATACTTGGTACCCTTATTTTTTACCCCTCAATCGATGTGCCGGTTAACCACACACGCTCCACCGATACTATGATAAACATTAAGTTACCCTTTGCCTACCTTGTTAAATCAAGCTAGTGTGTCGGTTAACCACACACGCTCCACTAACCAACTTAAGCAAAGTGCAAAGTGTAATTTCATGGGTTACCACCATATTCAAATTTTCCTAAGTAACTATGTTTGGGTATTACTAAGAGTTTAGTTACTTAGTATTTATCAATAATAATTTTAATGAAGGTAGAATTATATTCGTTGCCCTACCCATTCGGCCACCAGTCAAGGAAGCAGTGGGTGAGAGTGGACACTCATTAAACTGCCATTTTATAGGCAGTAACCTTATACCCCCCTTATAGACCGGCTTCGTGAATGAGGCCTACTAATGGTATGACGACTTGCTCTTATACATACATACATATATATATATATATATATATATATATATATATATATATATATATATATTAACTTATAATATTATAGAGTATAAGGGTTAAATTTTAACTTTTAAAATTCTAAGGGCTTAACTTGAAACAAAAGTATTCATGTGAAAACTTTACAAATTCCAAAACTTGAGGGCAAGTTTTGAAACTATTCAAAACTCTTGGATTTCATAACTTATGAGTTTTGTTAAAGTTTAAAAAAAATTAATGAACAGACTCTTGGACATCCGTAACTTGAGGACAAATTATGGAGCCATAAAAACTATTTAAAAGAAAAAGACTCTTCATTTTTCTGTAACCCAAGGCATTTTTTATGAGTTTTAAGATTCATAAATGTGACTTTTCATATAACTTGAAGAAAAGTTACAAAAACACATTTTATGAATAATTTTTAGATTAATTTGGATTGAAAACAACTAACACATATTTTTTTCCATTAATCTAAAATAACTCATAAAACAAGGTAACACAAAAGAAACTTTTGGTAATCCATAACTTGATGACAAATTATGGACTCCATTAAAATACATTTAGATCAAGAATTAACTAACAAACACTTTTGTAAATAATTCCTATGATCTACCCAAACTCATAAGCATGAACAATCCATATCACCAATTTCAAGAATTACATCAACACAAATAAAACTTGAAATTTTGATTTTAACCTTGAAATTGGTTTACTATAATCATTACCACTTTAAAAACAGGTTTTATAAGTCCAAAATAGCTTAAGGTAATGATTATATACCAATTCCAGCTTTAAGATATGATGTCTGGCGGTCCAACTCGTCGAGTGCACGAACCAACTCGGATACTAGGATGATTTTTGTCTAGGACTCGTCGAGTCCCCTGTCTAGACAGCACACATATTCGATTTTTCAATCAATTTTGCAAGTATAACAAGAAAACAAGCCTAGTCTCTGATACCACTATTGGGTTTTGAGCATTCTAACACTCCTACATGTACATGCAACCCTAAATACCTTGGATCTATGTTTTCTCTGTTATACATGCAAATATGAACTTTCCAAGGTATTACCCTATCTAGCATACAAATTTTCATACTTGGGTAATTAAATAGATAGAATACATACCTTTTTTATGTAAGTTTTCTTCATGAAGCTTAAGTGCCTAGTGCCTGAAGTGTGACACCTCAAATGGTTCACACAACACCATGAACACTTGGAATAACCTTGAGAATAAGGATACTTTGGTTCTCTCTAGTGAAATCGGCCTTGCCCTTTTTGTGTACACACACTAGTCCCTATTTCACCAACCAAGGACATCTTTATATAGTGTGGACACTAGGATTAAACCCATGACCCTTCATTTCATATGATCCATGGGTTAAACACTCCATGGACTATCCATGAAAGCTTAGCCCAACCTAAATGAACTTGGTCCATCATACATATATATCTAAGAGTCCATATTTAATTAGTTCCTTTTGATCACTTAATTAATTATAAATTAATTCTTGATCAATACTAATTAAATAATATAATTATATTAATATATTAGAACTTATAATATATTAATATAAATCACTAGTATCCTTTTTCCTATCTTGTCTATCCAATTGTCCCAATGCCATGCAACCCAAATGGACCATGTCAGGTCGGGTCAAGTCTTACCAATTATAGTTATGGACTTAGACATTAATCCAAAAATATCCTCCCATTTGCACACGGGAATGTCTAATGGCTTCATCTTTCTATGAGGCCTCTGGTGCTCTGCCTTGACCTTCCTGCAGGTCAGGCATCTCTCCATGTACCACGCTACATCCCGCTTCATGCAGGGCCACCTGTAATCGGGTCGAAGGTCTGTGTACATCTTCGTCACCCCTCGATGGATGGAGAGTCGGGATTTGTGGTTATCATCCATCAATACTTGTCGTACTCCCCCCAGTATGGCACCCAGGCCCTCCCAAGCAGGTTCAACAATCATCGGGTATCATAATCAAACGAAGCTACTCGGTCCATAATCCTCTCGCACTTTCGGCACTCCTTCTTCAGGTCCTCAACCTGCGTCTCCCTAATCTGCTCCAGTAATGGAGTCATCACTATCATCCTTAAACAGATATCTCGGATCGGGGCCGCTATCACCTTGCGGCTCAGGGCGTCGGCCACTACGTTGTCCTTGCCTGGGTGGTAAAGGATCTCATAGTCGTAATCCTTAACCACATCTAACCACCGTCATTGCCTCGTGTTCAGATTCGGCTAATCCATGAGGTACCTCAAACTCTTTTGGTTCATATAAATAATCCATGAGGTACCTCAAACTCTTGAGGGCGAACTCCACTACCCCAGCTCCAAATCATGCATCGGGTAGTTAACCTCGTGAGGCTTCAACTGTCCTGAGGCATAAGCTATCACATGCCCCCGTTGCATCAACACTGCTCCTATACATGTGATTGAACCATCACAGTATACTACAAAGTCATCTACTCCCTCCGGCAGGGTGAGAATAGGCACCTAGCACAGTCGCTGCCTGAGTATCTCAAAGGATGTCTGTTGCTCAGGATCCTAGCAGAACACTATCGACTTCTTGGTCAGTCGGGTTAGTGGAACTGCTATCTTGGAGAAATCTTGGATAAATCTCCTATAATACCCTGCATAACCAAGGAAGCTCCAAATCTCGGATGGAGACCTCGGGGCCTCTCACTACATCATGGCCTTTATCTTGGCCGGATCAACTAATATACCCTTCTGGTTGACAAGGTGCCCTAGAAACTGCACCTCACGCAACCAGAACTCGCACTTGGAGAACTTTGCGAATAGTCTTTCCCTGCTCAAGGTCTCTAGCACCTCCCTCAGTTGCTCCTCATGCTGCTCTTGAGTCTTGGAATACACCAATATGTCGTCAATGAATACTATCACAGACCGATCCAGCATCGGCCTGCATACATGGTTCATGATGTCCATGAACGCGGTTGGAGTGTTGGTGAACCCAAACAGCATCACCACAAACTCATAATGGCCATAGCAGGTCCTAAAAGCGGTCTTCTGCACATCATCATCTCTGACACGCATGAGGTGATATCCGAATCATAAGTTAATCTTGTAAAACCAAGATGCTCCCTGAAGCTGGTCGAACAAGTCATCTATCATCGGGAGTGGGTAACGGTTCTTCACCATTACCTTATTCAGCTCTCGGTAATCTATGCACATACGGTGCATAAGAAATCCCTGCTACCTTCTCCTAACTAGCTCGTGAATACTATTACATATCACAAAGACTAGATAACTCTTCGAATGAGAGATCCTACCCTACAACGGTTGGACACAAACAAGAGTTGCGCAATAGAGCTAGACCTAACCTTCTGAAATTATTTAATCCTTGCAATATGTAGCATAACATATTCATTTACTAGTTAGTAAAAGATAACTAATACTCCTAAAAGCACAAAGCAAGTAGCATTCGAGCATCGAGTACACATAATCAAGCATATACCACTCTAGCTATCATACTGACAATTCTGTACTTGCATGCACTTCTCATAAAGTTGAAACACATATAACAGGCACATAAGGCATCCTTCCTAAATCCTTAGTCCTAATCTAGCATGTTGTTCTAATAAAGCTGATAATCATAATATAGCATAAACTAGTATAGGTAATTTCGGAGTACTTACTTGAGCTCGGTTGATTGCATGCACCACACCCTTTTCCCTTTTCAAAATTCTTATACTTTTCTAACATTGTTTTCTTTGCTCAAAATCCTTTTATAACCATGTTTCTTCTTTTGAAAACTTTATACCACTTCCTTAGTTTGAGTTCAGACACACCCAAAAGTGTGCCTGAATCCCTTAAAACCAAGGCTCTGATACCAACTTGAAACATTCCAAAAATACAGTCTAAAAATTTCGTTTTCAAAATCAATTAACAAACATAATATCTTTTCCATAGTATAAAATCACCAAAAAAATATCTCAAAATCTCATAAAACTGTCAACACATCATAATCTCAAAAAAAATATCATAGTAGAATCCCAGGCTAAGAAAAACTATGGTGTATGCCATGCCATCAAATGGAGCTCTTCTCTTTTCTAATTGAAGTACCTTAAACCAAAACTGAAACTATAAGCATGAAGCTTAGTGATCTCCCCCAAACTACCACATACCATACAAAGACACATATAGCAAATATTAGGCTTCGCCCACTGCATCGGGCCCCGCTCGGCATCATACTGTAGTCCGGAATAACTTGGGCCCCGCCCGACATCGGACCGAAATTTGGAATAGCTTGGGCCCGCCGCCCGACATTAGACCGAAGTCCAAAATAAACTAAACATATAAACTGCATCGGGCTAACCCTGGCATCAGGCTTACCCTGACATACTGAAACTACAAAAAACTGCATCGACATTGGTGCCTTAGACCCGTTCCTACTAGACAAAAAACTCACCTTTCAAACTGACTGCTGAATAACTCGGGCCAAGATGATACTGTCTGCTATTCCGACTACTCCACAACTATAATGACCAAATAAACATTTAGTGAAAAACCGATAACTCTCTCATTGGTAAAATGACTATTTTACCACTCATATCTATTTTGGGCCATGACCTAAGCCCAATCCTTTGTAGTCCTCACTAAGGCCCATTAAGACCACGAATGGCCCAATTTTCTAAATTCGGCACAACTCTACAATGGGTTTTCCTACCAGGCCCACTAATCCTTAGGCCCTTAACTGACTCCTAAAGGCCCAACATAACCCATCACTACTATATCCAGGACTTGGCCCAACCAAGGCCCAATAACGAAAATCCATTGTTTGAGCGTACGTTGGGCGTACCTCTATGTAAGATGTGCATACTACTGAAAAGGTTTGTACGCTGCACGTACTGACGTGTACGCCAAACGTACTCTCATAATATGAAATTTTCTCTAAAACGACTTAATCTCTTAAGACCACACGTCCAAACTAGAAATCTAAGTTCCATGCTTTGTCCTAACCCTTAAAGTTGATCACTGGGTGGCTTGCAACCCACCAAATTAATCCAACACCAAAGATAACAATGAACTTTCACCAAAATGTCTAGATCTCATGCATGACTTCATAAAAACCTCAAAGCTTGCAACTTTATGGCTAAAGGAACTCATTGAGCTTCAAGGGTGGAAACCCTATGCTCAAAATCGAAGTTGCTAGATCAAGATCCAATCTTTGGACCTAAAAAGGTCCAAATCTTCACAACCCTAGATCTAGACTTTAAGGAGGAAATATTTGATCTTTAAACCTCCTCTTGTTGCCAAATGGTGAACTTGTTCCAGATCCTTGAGCTCAAGGTACTCAAGGGCTTCTT
This sequence comes from Lactuca saligna, assembly GCF_052625555.1. Lineage (NCBI taxonomy): Eukaryota > Viridiplantae > Streptophyta > Magnoliopsida > Asterales > Asteraceae > Lactuca > Lactuca saligna. Next base: position 175,568,421 of record NC_136423.1, read on the forward strand.
CTCTAACCTTTCCTTTCTTCTTCTAAGTCCTTCTTCGCCAAAATAAGCTCAAAAATATCAAACACACACACAAGGAAGAGTATGAACGAGTTAGGGTTTCTTTGAGGGTGATGGATAGGTGACGAGGCCAAAGGATAGGCTATAATGATGTATTTATAGGTCCTTAACCCTAAAATTAGGGTTTTGCATTTTCCCGCGTAGGTTGTGCGTACCACTTGGTACGTTGGGCATACGTACCTGCATCCATGGAATCCAATGGCCATTACACCCTGCATACACCAGGTTACGCCTAGCGTACGGCTTATGGGCGGCCTATCTTCACGGCCCACTTCCTAAGTCCACTGCAAATGAATCTAATGTCCAAGTGATAGTCCAAAACAATTATTAACTCAATAAATCAAATAATACCTCGAGGAACGGGTGTTACAAGTATGGACCATTCCTGTACATAGAGCCACAAGATCACTGAATCTAGCAGTGTAGGCTACCATTTCGGATCCCTTCAGGGTTAGGCTCCAAAGTTCCTGTTCAAGTTTCTGAACTTCGCCCCTCGAGCAGTACTCCTCAATCATCAGCTCCTTCAGAGCTTCCCAGCCCATTGCATTAGCCACTACTAGAGTAAGGGACTTGACATGGCTATTCCACCATGTGAGGGCTTTGTCCGAGAAGGTGCAGACAACAAATTTTACTTTGCTTCCTTCTGGACAGGAGCAGATCTCAAAGATCGACTCTTTTTTCTCGAACCATTTTGAGAGGGCAATGATTCCCCCAGTCCCGTTGAAGGTCCTAGGTTTGTAGTTAGTGAAGTCCTTGTACGTACACTCCCTAAGGTGTCCATGACTATCACCTTGGGTCGATTTAACGCCCGTCCCACCTCCGCTAGTACCGCTAGCATTTATTTGAGTTAGGGTTGCTGTAACAGCTGCAGTCACTGCAACTTGGAAGACTACATGATCATATTAAGGAGGATGTGGTGGTTGAGTTGGAGTTATCGAAGGGTTGCGCCTTGTTATCCTACGTGGAGGCATCTCTCAACCGTAAGTTTACAAAGATGAAAACAATAGTACAAATTCAATAGTGAGAATAATAAGAGTGATTCATGAACTAACTCGCCATAGTTCAACAAGTAAATGAGAGTGTGTTTGTAATAGAGATCCAACAACAGAAAGATGATAGTATTTGAACAAGGATTTCCTATAGGGAATAGATGTTTGTCCATAGCATTGGCATTAAAGATGCATAAGTTCATTAAAATTTCCCTTGGAGTAGGTCTTACATCATACCAAAAATGAGAAAATTTTGACATCACATAGACCTTACAGATTGAAAGTTCAAGGTCTTAACATAAGCAGGAAACTAATACTAGTGTTTATATATAGAACTAATTATATCCAAAAGAGAGAGTAGAGTAGACTCTACTCGCTAGGGTTGTTCTGGTTGGTACTTGATTCATCCCTGGACTCAACCAACTGTTGTTCTGTTTCCCACACATGCCTTTGCAGTGCCACCTGGATCTGACGAAGATCGCTAGTTTCAGATCGACAGGAATTCAGTTCCACCTGTAGGGCATCAGTGCGAGACCTTTCAAAGTCTTGTTCATCGTTCAGATGACGAAGACGAACTTTTTTGACTACGGAGTTAGAACGGATCTCCATGCCTTGGTCGAAGTTTGCTCTTCCTAGCTCAGCATTACGAGCAACACGACACACCAAGATACGAAGGACTTTGTTTGCTGAGCCTCTCTCATTTAGGTTGTAGAAGCTTTGGTCTCCATTGTAAGGAGGTGGTTGTCCCTGCTCGTGGCTCCACCTTCCTAAGTTCACTGCCCACAGAAGCGTCGGGCCTTGAAAAGCTAGACGAGGGTTAAAATTTTGAACAACTTGGGGTGGATTATAGACCTCGGGTTCTGAGTCCGATTCTTCTTGGACTTCCTCCTCGTTCTCATCATCAGAAATCTCCTTGGGGTCTTCATCTACTGGTACCATCGGGTTCTCATTATCGGGTTCAACATTGAGCCATCCTCCGACTCCTTGATCGGGAAAGTACGGGTCTCCAGGGAGATGGAATACATCCATGTTATCTAAGCGAGAAAAGGGGTATAAGAAACATATAATAGACGTACTACTATAGATAATTATAAGATGATCCTTATTGGTTACTTCATTACTTGCGTAGTACATACCAGTCATATGTAACCAAGATAGAATAGACCTTTGAATAAGTAACCTTAACTCTAAGTCCACAACCAAACATGTAACAGGAAGTAAAGCAAAGATCATAGATTCTAAGTCTATGATACCTTAGTTACATGTAACCTTAGAGTATCCACTCAACAACTATTGACCTACTAATAAAGACCTTTTAGTTTTCACATAAGTAATTATAGTATCACAAAATACTCCTATAGTATTTTAAAATTTATGTTATGCTCTAAAGTTTTCATTGTATTAGAGTTGGTAAGTTTTTAGACTTGCTGCAGCACCACAACCATTCCTAGGCACATTCTAATCACTTCTCAGAAAGATATAGTTGATCAGGCTATATCATCACTCCCCGATCTGATTATATGCCCCAAGCCTACTTGTGTTGTCCAACAACCGCAATACTTTTGTTATGTCCTCGAATGACACTGATCCTATTATGAATGCATGTATGAATACTTTAGTAAAATATTTTATTTTTTTAAAAGTATTAACTCTTGGTCAGAGTGTTTTAATCCCAATGTGTTTATAGTTGTATATCTTTTATGAGTCGATATACTCAATTCACCATAAACAAACCTCTAATACCAATCTATCACACCCCCAAACCGAATTGGCAGAAACATTCAGGGGCGGATGACCTCATGTACAGTATCATAACAATGCACAATAGTAAAACAAGCGACAACATCATCCATTGCATTAATGGTATAACTGATACATGTGTTATGTGTATAGCTTGTAAGACACCAAAAATTTGTAATCCAAATAAAGAAAGATGATTCTTGAATACGCTCCATCATCTTAAAACCTGGTCATCGGTACCTATCTATTGGTGACCTAAGAATACAAGTTATTTTGAAAGAGTAGATCGGCATTTAAGATGGAGAGTTCATAAGTATTTTATTGTCCAATGTTTGCATTAGTTTGATGAAAATGTTTGTAAGTGTATTGATGTAAATGTTTGTATACTTCCTAGAAAACCCTATATTTTCTACTAAAAGTAGTCTTCTACCAAGACTCAACTATTTTGTATGTTTGTTTCTCTTTGAAAAATCATGTAATATGTATGTTTGTACTTGTAATAGTATAAATGTGGGTTTTCCATGTTTGTAAAACTATCTTTACACGAAAAATAGTATACATTTCTTATGTGAATATATCACTGTATGAATGTAATGGAAAGATGAAAGTGTACAACAGTGTTATATAAAATAACTACTGAAGTACTAACTACCTTAAACCCAATTAGCTAAATTAAGGTAAAATGTGATGAGGTTATAACCATGCTTGATTGACTAGTATAAAACATGACGTTCCAAAGACATCGAAATGGTATGACATTTATCACCCGTAGACCTGCAGGTCCCACAGTAGCGAGCAGCAAGGTTTAGGATGGTCAATCCCATATAGATATATACACAAATTCACACTCTCCCTCCATGAGGCTCTGGTTACAAAATGTGACACAACAATATATTGTTATGCCATGAAGTAGTGGCTCACATTAATGCTATCTTGTTCTTGTATTAGTATGGATGTTCCTTCTTGTTCTAGTTATAGTATGTATGTATGAACTAACTCATGTATGTTTCACTGTTCTAGAAATAGTACGTAGTAATCCTCTAAACGATACCTATTATAGTTTACTAGTATGTTTGTTTGAACTGTTACTGATTGTAGAAAACACTCAATTACTCACCATAAGCAACTAAGTTGAGCATGTAACTTAAAAATGGGTTTACTATTCATATATGTATTTAATAAGTATAACTATGATTTAGCCGACATTCGGACTAGTGATCTTACCCTAAGCCCACAAGCAAACAAGGAACAGGAGTTAAGGTATCTAGTAGTATTCCTAAGTCCATTAAAGCATACTTATACATAAATAGATAGACGAATATGATTTGATATAAAAGAAGTTATAAAATCTTTAAAATAGTTTTCAACAAGTTTTGAGTATAAGAAATCCTTTTGGATGTTGTTTTCACATGTAAATGGTTAAAACAATTTCATTGTGTTCTACTTGTAATCCCCCCTTCCAAAAAAAATCGTTTAAAAAGAATTTAAAAGTATATTTGTAGGGGTATGAACTCATTTGTAGTGAGTGATTCGAATGAAAGATAGATATAGGATGCTAAGTATGCCAAGTGAAGTCTCGAGCACAAACGGATCCTATTAAGCATATAATAACACATATATGTATACAATTAGTGTATATAGCAACTAACTTGTAAGGGAAACAACCTTAGGAACTAGGAAGCACTCTCAATGGAGTGTTATAATCACATATGATTAAATGAAGGGTGTTAACGGCCATAAAATAAGTGTTCACGACCTTAGAAGGGTTAGAGGCCATAGAACACATGATGTATTCATGGCCTAACCTTGATCCTATGAAGGGTTTACGACCATGGAAGGAGGGTTCACGGCCAAAGCTTGATTTTATGAAGGGTTCACGGCCCAACGAAGGGTTCACGGCCGTGAACTCTTGAAAATTCATGCAAAGTGGTGTTTGTTTCATGGGGAATCAAGTGCTTCTAATGGACAAGAAGTAGATGGATGAGATACTTACTTAATGGAAGCCTTTTGGAGTGTTCACAATTGAAGAAAGTTGAGAGAGAATTGGTGTGTTTACGGCTACAGTTGAAGAAGTGAAGAAATAATGAACCAACTTTATATATATATATATATATATATATATATATATATATATATATATATATATATATATATATATATATATATATATATATATATATATATATGGAGGATGTTCATGGCCAAGGATGGGTTCACGACTGTGAACTCCTTTTTGATGGTTTTTTCGGCTCGATTTCAACTCAATGAACTCAAGCTAGCACTTCCAAACACACAATCCTTGAGTGTACTAGGCTTAGAAACTCTCCAACAGGCCCTTAACAAGGCATAAAAGTTAAGAAACAAGTCTGACTTTTGATTGAATTGATTGACCTTACAAGATAGAAATTTCGGGTTGTCACATAACCTGACTCAGACAGTGTATGTTATTAAATATAAATTTAACAAATATTCCAGGAAATAAGCAATAAATTCACGTACAAACTTTCAATAGATATTTAACACATTTTAATAAATACTTGTATTAAAGTTATGTTCATGAAAGTAACTATGCACTCACTTGATATATGTTAAATATTCGCAGGAAAGTCACCTATTTGACTGACACTGCAAATTTCCTCTAAAACAACCAAAGCAAGAATATTACTAAGTCTTAGTATTTGTTCGTGTAACATCCATAAAATTTATGAAAAATCTAAACTTTTAAAACCAATCCACAAATCATCATTATTTACAAATTAGATTTCAAAACATGTTTAATATCAGAGTTTTCCCAAAATCATAAATCCAAAACATGATTAGGTGCATGATCATGCCTTCGCCTTCTCGCGATCATTTGAGGTACCTTAAACATAACCGAAAACTGTAATCCTAAAGATTAGTTAGTTCCCCCTCGCCCCCCCCCCCCCCTCCACAAAGTAACAACACAACACATAATCATAATAATAACATCAAACAACATGCATACAGAGCCTTCAGTCTGACTGGAACGCACTATTGGCCTACAATCTATCCAATACGGTCATACAACCTTCAGCATGACTAGTACGCCTCACCGGGCCTTCAGCCTATCTAGAACGTTCTTTGGGCCTTTGGCCTTACTGGTATGCCCTACTAGCCGACAGTCTATCTGGGACGCCCTGTGTCTCTTGGCATTGAGCACATAGCAGGACCGCCTCAACCCAACATTCCATCACATATCAACATATAGCATATCAAACCCTAGATAGCATATACAGATAGGCATATAGATCCAACAGATCACTAAGCATAACATCATCCTATATACCAGGATACATATCTAATAGATCATTACAACATACAAGCATGCGATAAACCAGGATAACAATCCAAAAGGGCCAGCCTTGGTGCCTTTAACCCAATAGTACAGTTAGGACGACTCACCTCGCAACTAAACATAACTAATGAGGTCCGAATCCGAGTCTCAACTCTCTAAGTGATACCTATTTCCACCAAGTGACTAATTTCATCAAAATCCAAAAATACCCAAAATACCCTCAAGGTAAAACTTGATCAAAATCAAAGTAAACAGGTCAAACCACTAAGTCAACTGAGTCCACCCAGCCAATTCGACTCAACCAAGTTAACTCAATAAGACTGACCCTTGCGAGTACGCAGGGCGTACTCCGGAGGTACGCTCAACGGCCTCGCAGAAGACCATCGTCGGGGTGGTTGACCGAGTATGCAGGGGGGTACTCCCTTGTACGCGGGGAGTACCCTCGCAACCTCCAAACTCCATTTAGTGCTTAATGACTTAAGCACTTAAGCCCATATCTCATATACATGACCAAAACACACCCTAGAGTCATAAAGTTTCTTACTTTATGACGTTACACACCTAATAAGAGCTTAAAACAAGGTCTTAGATCCATTAAGAGCTCATACAAGATGCATGGAGCAAATCCAACCAAAAGGAATTCATTTTTATGTCTAAGGACTCTTCCTAGGGTCTGAAAGGTCAACTCAAAATGACAAGAACAAACCATGCACAAGATAGGACCTTTGGGACAAGAAAAGCAACATAAAACACCCAAAAATAGGATCTAACAACCAAGACATCAAGGTATAGACTTTATACCTTATGGAGCATCTCAAGAATGCAAGGATCCCAGATCCACAAGCTTGCTTCCACTTCAAAGCTCCTCAATGCAACTTCTTCCTCCTTCAACACACCAAGAACACAATCTTTAGCTCAAAACACACACTAAGAGGGATAGTGTTTGCAAAAACATCTCAAAGGATGTCGAGGCTGAAAAGGTGAGGAGGAATGAGACATAACATTGCTTAAATACTACCAAAACCCTAAAAATTAGAGTTTCCTCCTAAGGCTAGTACGCCCTGCGTACATAAGTATACGACCAACGTACAAACATGTACGCATGGCGTACTCCTCTTTCCAAAATTATGAAATTACCACTTGCGCTCAAAACATAACTTCTAGGACTTAGAGGCCAAAATGACATGAAATAGAATTATAGGGATGAATTTAGAAGTACATGAACATCGGGATGTTACAGTTTGTATTTATAAAGTTAAATCGTTATAATGTTTTTCTCTGATTTATCAATAATCCCAAAATAAATACTGACTTATAGATGATAAGAAATAACCAGGTAAGATCGTATCGGAGGTAGGATCCGTTTGGTATATAAATATATACTTTTTGGAAAATCCATTTTAAACACCTCACTGGAATATAATAAAAAAGACAATACGTATCGACGAAAGGAAAACAGGCAACAAGCTACGCTGCTAGCCCTTTCTGAATGAAAAACTAATTCTTTTGAAAACAACATCTGCTGATCTAGGAGATATAACATTAGAATGCATGACCCGCTCAAAGCGACAAGAGGGGAGTCCCGAGTAAGATCTAGCCTAAACATCGTTCTTGGAAGTAGATCGATCAGTATAACTAATGGTATTGTTGATAAATCTTATTTTTAAGATTATAATAATGACTATGAACATAAATTTAAGTTTTACTTAAAGTTTAATAAGTATAACTCAACTTACAGGTTTACTGGTGAAGAACTTGGAATGTCACGGGCAAAACTTCAACATTGAATACTTCTTTTAGTCGGGATTTCTATTATTGCAACACGTAATAGAAAACAATTCAAGGCTCAAATGGCTAGAACTTTAGAGAGAGAAATAGTTTCTAGATATAGTAACTCGTATGAGCAAAGAAATGAAAAGAATGAAACTATATTTATAGGAGGTTGAACATAGCACTTTGAGTAGGGACCAAGTTTCATTTATATCTTCCACGTATGAGCTCCGTTATCTATGTTCTTTATATCTACGCCTAGGTATTTCCAAGTACTGCAATTTTCATTTAGACTTCATTGGATAATTCTTATTCTATCTTAAATTTACAAATATGGCTCATTAATTGATTAGATGATTGGTTATTTTCTTCATCATTTTGCATAATGACAATCTTAATATTCTAAAATGATTATTTTTTTGTGAATTAGATCTCTTAATAGAATTATAAAGTAAATATGAAGATTTTCTAAACAAAATTCCTATATGCAAACACTTTTTACTCAAACATGGTTTAGATCAAATTTATCTATGAAATTGTTATCTTTATTATATAAATAATATACACATATTCCAATTTCAAGAAATGGGTTTTTAAAAGAAAATAATATAGTATATTTGATATATATGAATCATATTTATACATAAAAGATTACAAATGATATTTTCACTAGATAGTAAAGAAAATAATTATTCAGGAACTATATATTGTGATGTAATACTTCATTTCTAATAAATGTCTAGACTTAGTGCAAGATACCTCATCAACTTTACTAAAAACTATAGTTATTGTAATTATATTTTTTATGATAAAAGATAAATGTGAAATCTTTTGAAGTTTTCAAATATAAAATTGAGATATACATCAATAGAACCTAAGGCCTTAGAGATAATAAAAGGATGAACTAAACCTTACTAGATATGTTTTACTTCCTAATCAATATAAATTATACTCCTTTATCCTATTAGGATCATGCCTTAATTACTATCACTTATACCTTGAATACAAACACCAACTAAAACAGTTTATAAGATTTAGCATGGAGAGGCTTGGTCCTTATCTTACTTAATGTTTTGAGGATTTGGATCCTATTTTAGACTAAAGCTTCTAAACCTAAAATCTAGTAAATACATATTTGTAGAATATTCCAAAAGATTATTTAGATTATTATATACAAACTCACCAAGAATAACATTATCTCTTATTCCTCTGGAAGCTGAGTTATTACAAAGAAAGCTTCTAATTGATCAATCAAGTGGGAGGTACACAGAACTTGAAGTTGTTCAAGAACCATAGCTTGATGTAGCAAGAGTTAGCGCTAGTTTTTACAAGAATTTATTAAAACATGAAAAATAGCCATTCAAAAACTTAAAATGTTCATATATATATATATATATATATATATATATATATATATATATATATATATATATATATATAATAAAAACATCTATAACAAAAGAAATATGTAATATTTCATTCATGAGTTTTCTTGATAGTTTATGGTAAGCCTATCAACTACCAAAATGTTGTATAAAACATTGAACCTGATAAATGACTTAGAATCATGAACACTGAGATGTAATCTATGTATAATATTCAAGCATGAGCTTGATTAATCTTCTTCCCTATAGTAAGACCAGAATTAGTAAGTGATTTGTTTAAAAAGAAAACAAACATAAATATCTATACATATTTAGCAAGACCTTTTTTAAAAGGCTTTAATCATACTCATGTTATTGACAATGATTACACTTTTTCTCAAGTAGTTACGATCAAATCAACAAGGATAATATTTACCATAACTACATATTATGATTATAAGATATAGCAAATAAATTTCAAGAAAAACCACTTTCCTTAATAGACACTTACTTGAAGATGTCTATATAGTTTAGCCTGGAGCTTTTCTTACTTCTAGATATCCTAACAAAATGTTTAAGCTTTAAGTATGTTTTTACGGATATAAATCAAACATTTGAAGGTTTGAATCATCATTTTAATATGAAAATACAAAGTAAATTTTTACATCAAAACAAAGATAACATCTGTGTTTACTAAGAACTAGTGGGAGTATAGTGATATTCCTAATCTTGTATAAATAAGACATACTTAATCATGAGAATTTATATTCCAACTATGCAAGGTCATTTTTCCTTGACTTGGAAAGTGTTTATAAGATGAAAGACTTAGGAATGAAAAAAATACATTCTCTTCGTGTAAAATCTATGGAGATAGATAAATATGAATGTTAAAAGTTTTAAACCTTTATGTATATGCTGAAAATATTTTAAAAGAGATAAAGATACAAGATTCACAAGACTAGGTATATGATTATGCTATGAACATATCATAATATACCAATAAGATACTTGGGAAATTCGTTAGATGATTATAAAGACATTCTAAGAGTACTTAAGAAGAACTAGAGAATGTATGTGCGTTAATCAGTTTATAAGAAGATCTTTATGTAAAGAGCTACACAAGATGCTGAATTTAAAAGCAGATAGAGATAATTATGTTTGGATTATGACTTTATTATGAATGAAGAAAGAGTTAAGATGGAGTGATCTCCAAGAAAAACATAATTGCAAAATCTACTACAGAATCATAATACAGTGTTACTTCAGAAGATGTAATCAATTATTATTGGATGAATGAGTACATTAAAAAACTAGGTTGAGTCCTTCCATTCAAGGATCACCTAGAATTTGTTTTGGGACTTCAAGAGTATACTTAATCAAGCTAAGATAACCAATCATATTCTCCAAGATATTTAACCATACTTATAATAAAGTCTAATATGGAGATTATCGTCTTTGCAGAATTAAAGCAAATTAGATTTAGTCATATCCTTTAATTAAGTTCTTCCTTTAAGATAAGCATGAAAGGCCACACTTGAGCTATAGTACTTTGTTATTCTATAAATAAGATTTGATTTGGATTTAGTATTTTAGTATTAGAACATGTGTGTTTTATTTGTTATTTCTTTTATTATTTCTATTTTGTTATTTGCTTAGATAGTGTTGTGGTTTTGTTGGGTTTTTTCTTAAAGCTTGGCCTTTGGACTGTGGGTTTTTTTAAGGGCCTTACCCCTTGATTTGGTATTAAGGTTTTTTGGGGGTTTTGGTGGTGCAAGGGGGTGAAGTTACCTTTTTTCCCACTTTCAATAAGTCTTTGGGCTAGCTTTAAGGATAATAAGGGTTTTTGGGGTTATCGGTGGATAGGGTTAGTTATTAAAAAGTGGCTAGGAAGTTGGTTATGGATAGGTTGCTTAGACTTGGGATTTGTTGGTTGATGTGTTTTTGTTTGGTTTTGTATTCTTTTATTCTTTTTAATAATGTATGCTGAGCTTTGGCTCTTTAAAAAAAACTATTATATTAGTTTGATATATTGGGATATGATCTTCACATTAATACTTTGTGTGTTCTATATCAACATGTTTAATCCATGAATAATCTAATTATTCTACAAGCTCATAGTCTGTCATAATTATGGGATCAGTTATAAAGTAAGACTAATATGAATTGGATTGGTTGACTCTTATCAGAGAACAAGTATTAGACATGACCTGCATCAAGATCACCTCATGTATCGATAACATGAATGTTACTTGATAAAATATACTATCTTTGTATCATTAATACCTTAGATGCATATTGAGACTTGAGAAGTATGCATTAAATAGGCCCAAATCCCAAGACTTTTAGAGTTTATCCATCAGATCATTCACATTGCGAACCTCCTTATAGGTTGCGTTGTGAATCCCAAAGTGGGTCACGCTGCTACCCAGGGAAATCCTCAAACTCAAATCAATAATATATATATATATATATATATATATATATATATATATATATATATATATACGGAGAGAGAGAGAGAGAGAGAGGTTCATGTGTTCTACATATCTATTGTGTGGATGTAGGAATCAGTGCATGCCAATCATTTCAAAAACCTAAATAAGGGTAAAATTGTAATATTACATATTAATTAAATAAGTATTCAATATATCCCTAAATATTAGATTAATATCCCCTAAATCGTGCCTAATGTGTTACCCCAATCCGTATCATCTTCTTCAACCCAACCCTACCGTCAATCGACTACATCTGATATATCCCTCTAACACTTTCATATGTGAATTTCCTCCATATCCTTTCGCTAATGGCACCCAATTCGAGCACCATCCTCTGCCAAAAGACTCGATCGACGGCCATGGTAACCTCGAAACCCACATAAACCTCGAGAAACTCTTGAACCGGGTGTCAAACACATGTTTATTGTTGGAATTTGTCTTCAAATAATTCAAACTTCTATCCCTTATTTTTCACCTTTTAATTAGGGTTCTTCGATTAAATCCAACCTTTTTGTCAATTTCTTGTTTAGTTTTCTGGCGTCGGAGTTCTCTACTACACACATCAGATCCTTAAAGAAGGGTCTTATACCTATGTTCGTATTTAAATTACTAGTTGTCCATTGGCCATTAGCCTACAATCACCACCCCTCTCTTCATCGCTTCTTCGCTCTCCCATATCGGTGTTCAATTTTTCACTCTATATGGATTCAGTCGATGCATTACACTCACTTTGGAAAGATTTTAAGTATTCCATGTGCTCTTTTCTTTCTTGAATATCTAAACTAACAAAAAAAACTTATTTTTATGGAAGATTTATTGATTCTATAAAAAGAGATCGAACATGAGTTTTAACGAAAAGCTTATTTTCTGCCATAACCAGAGATCGAGAGTTGTTAGTGAATAAATTAGCTGCAATGTCTATAAAGGTGTTGTTGGAATCACGATAGCCTCCATTATCTATTCTCCTCCTAATTTCATCTACAACTAGAATTGGTCTCCCAGATCTCCTAAATAGAGTTTCAATAGGTAGGCTCTTCTCTTACATATTTTAGGGATTCCGTTTAATTTTTTCATTTTTTGTTGGTTGAGATTCAAATTTGGATTATATGATTCATGGATATGATCTCTATTTCAATTAGATTTTCTATTAGTCTAGGTATTGTTAATATTAAAGAAGGAAGGGTAGTTTTTAAAAAGTTGGATGAAATTGATCTGTAGCTTATGACCCACCGACTTGCACACGCATCCAATCTATGCAATCACTAATCCATTGGTACATAAAATATTTACTTGGATAGATATTTACTAGTAAATGCCTTAATGAAACCTTTTATGTTACTCCAATAGATTATATAATTTAGTTATTGGTGGAAATTATAAAGTATTTCATGTGTTTTTATCTTTCTTGAATACCTAAAATCACAAAAAAGAACTTATTTTCATGGCAGATTTATTGATGGAAGATGATGTTTTTCTACCTCAAACTAACATATAAAATGATAGATTCTAATTCATTTGGCTTACGTAACTTTGAAAATACAAAGAATTCGCCTTACTAGTTAACACTTTTTTTTCAAAAAAATTAAATAAATAACATTACATCTATATTTACATTCAGATGTTTATAAATATATAAGTATCATGTTATTTTTCTTATGTCTACCCATCACTAAGGCGGGTTTTAGAATGTTGATATGAATTAAAATGTTATTTGTTGGGTTGTTAAATTTTCCTATATTTTTTTATTGTACAAAACTTTCAAGATCATTAAATTGCAAATTGTTGGTTTGTTAAGTTTCAACATGTAGAAATACGATTGCAAATCTCAAGTTTAATGATTTTAATTCTTTATAGTGGCAATAAAAGTTATAATTTTTCATGAATAAAAGAAAAATAGCATTACATTTTTGTTCAAAGGATTTGATGATTTATATTTTTGTTTTTTTTAGAGACAAGTGCATTGCATATGTTACATGATGAAGAGAAATATATTCTCACAAAATGATATTTTTATAAAATATCATTCTTACCTGATCTTATTCTCATAGAATGTCATTCCAGTAAGAATGAGTCATTAAAGAATATCAAGTGCGTTCAAAAGTTGTATATTTAAGAAAGCTATTTTTTAAATTTTATTTATTTATTATGACATTCTGTTAGAATGTACATAGTTGTATTAAAATGTATAGAGTAAATTACTGAAATCGTCCCTGTGGTTTGGTAAAAATTGCACGTTTGGTCCCTAACTTTTTTTTTGCACTCGGATCGTCCCTGTGGTTTGATTTTGTTGTGTTTTTCGTCCTTATGGTTTGGTAAAAATTGCATGTTTGGTCCCTAACTTTATGTATGTAAGGGACGAAAAATGCAACAAAATCAAACTACATGGACGAAAAACGCAACAAAATCAAACCACAGGGACGATCCGAGTGCAAAAAAAAGTTAGAGACCAAACGTGCAATTTTGACCAAACCACAGGGATGATTTCAGTAATTTACTCAAATGTATACATTCAGATGTCTATGAATATATAATGATCTTATTATTTTTTAACTGATGATTCAAGAATATTGTTTTTCTTAAACAAAAATTATTTAATCAAAATATGTATTTTGTCATAAATATGTATAATGTCATTATACTAGAATATCATTCTGATAGAATAAAATTAGATATAATTAAAAAATATGCTAGAATTAAAAATGAATTAGAAATAATTATCCCCTTTTTTAAAATTTATTTCAATTGACTAAAATACCCGTATAATAAAATTAGATGGTATTTTTCAATTGTTTTTAATTCAATAATATTTATTAATCATTTTTTTCAAAATAAATAAAGGGATTGGTTCACAAATAAGATCTAAATTGCACTTTCTTGAAATGTTTCAAATGAGAATTATGATAATTTCTTAAACATTGGTTAAAATATGTCGCTATGTTAACTTTTCCATCTTTTAAGAAAAGGATAATGCCTTTTAACCAACCAATGAAAGCTTTTTATCATTTTAAAACATGTAGAGGTAATCTATTTTTGAAGTTCTAGATAGGTGTAGAAGGTCAGAATAATATCTTTAGAAAAGCATTCGTAGTTGATTATCTTTATGGATATTAAAACACGAAAAATAACTTTTTAAAATTGATTGACTAATAAATAACATTATCCTTTTAGAAAAGTATATATAAACTATAAATCCCAACAGTTGCTTGAGACCTTGAGCCGTTCCTATTTACAAGTCCACCATTAACTCACCCAAGCTTTCCTTGGATGTTTGTTGTCAGTTTTGAATGCTAAAGCCCATATAATCAAAAACCATGTTCCAGTTACTAGAGCCCAATAAAAAAGGAAATTGGCCTCGGACCATAACAAGTAGATTCCCTCTTATTAATCCATAAACCATAACAAAGATTAATATTTTGTCCAATAATCAGGGTTTGAGAATCTCTGCAGCTCACAAGCTTTTGATAGCCTGTTTTGAAAAATATCCATCAGTTTGCAACAACTTTTTTTTTTTTTTTTTTCAAAATGACTTTGATCACGAAACTTAGCGATCAAAATTTTATTCTATTCGGTTTTTGCCACATTTGATAAATTACCCTGCCCAAAGAAATAATGACATTATGACCTCGACTATTTGGCTGATTCAGTTGTGACCAATCCGAGTTCACGAGTTAGGGAAGATTGCAATTTGGAAAAGCTGATTAACGCGGTGATGCGATTTTTCAGATACGGAGTATCCCCAAAATTTCTTCCGACAAAGATATCAATCATCTCTTCTTTAGCTATCATTTGGAATTGAGTTTCTTTGCTTCCATCCTCTCCTTTATGCTTATCTAATATGATGTCATGTTTAACTTCTCTTGATTTGGAGAAAAAAATAAAAAGAAGATGATATATGGTCTAGTCTACTCGGTGTTGTGGTCAATTTGGAAAGCAATGAACTCTCTTATTTTCAAGAAGAAAATGTGCTCTCCAATGAAAACGGTGGATGATATACAACTTTTATCATACAACTGCTTTAAATATATGGCGAGATTTAAGGGTCTTAATTGGAATTTGTGGTGGTGTTCTCATATTATGGCTTGTAATTTGTTACTTGTTTTTGTTTCTAGCACCTTGTTAGTTCTTATAAATTTGTCATTTAAAAAAAATATCCCTAGTTCGTAAATTGTTGAGTCTCATCAACTCTTTATATGTCGAATCAGATCAAAATCAGTTTTACTTTAGTCTGGATTTGTCGATAACGTAAACAAATTGGATCCAAATCAAATTAGATTGAATCGGAGGAATATGTATTAGATGTGTAGTGTATAGCACAACCCATGCTCTAACCATTTTTATATAGCTCTAAGGTCCATTAAATTTATGTATTTCACTTAATGATAAAGTATTGTGGTTGAAATCTGAAGCTGGTGGGTAGGGGTGTAAGTGAGTCGAGCTACTCGTGAGCTACTTGGGATCGACTCGTTAAAAGCTCGACTCGAGATCGAATTAAACGAGCCCGAGCCGAGCTCGAGCCTAAATATGAGGCTCGTTAATTAAATGAGCTCGAGCTGAGCTTCAATTAATGGGCTCGCGAGCCTAAACGAGCTTAAACGAGCCTCTCTCTCTCTCTCTCTCTCTCTATATATATATATATATATATATATATATATATATATATATATATATATATATATATATATATATATATATATATATATATATATATATACACACACACACACACATATATATATATATATACACACACACACACACACACACACACACACACAAACACATAAAGGCTCGTTTAGGCTCGCGAGCCCAATAAATTGTTCATGAGCCGAGCTCGAGCTTCATTTTAAGGCTCGAATCGAGCTCGAGCTTCCTCAAATTAAACGAGCCGAGCTCGAGCTTTGTCAGGCTCGGGCTCGGCTCGGCTCGTTTACACCCCTACTGGTGGGTATGAACAACATGTTAAGTCATGTTATCACATCTAAAAGTTGTCACATCATCAATAATATCATATATGATGTTATAACACCAAGTGTGGTATAACACCTTCTAATATCTATGTCATTATTTATTTATTTATTTTTTTTTTTGGTTTTTTGAATAATTATAAAAAAACAACTAATTAAATAAATCATGATATTTTAATAAATCCTACATTAAACATTGCATTTAAAAAAAAATACAACAAAGGACAAAAACATTTAAAAACTTAAAAAAAAAAAAATTATTTTTTCCAATTATTCATTTTTTCCCTAAAATTATTTATCATTTTTTCATAAATTATTCATCTTCGTGACCATCATACATATAATCTACCAAGTTTTTACGAAGTTGTTTGTGTTTTTGTGCGTCTTGAATATCAATTACTCTATGTAAATATTTTGTTGTCCCTAATTGAAATTGCATGTGTCTAGGTTCTGTAGGCTAATACGCTGCAATATTGTGTCATTTATCCTCGACCATAATATTATACATTATGATACATGCATACATAATATATTGTAGAATTTCTAACTCATAAGGTAATGTTGCATGTTCAATTATGTGTCATTTTAATTTCAGAACTCTAAAAGCATGTTCCACGTCTTTACGTGCTCTTTCTTGTCATCTATTGGGTCTACTAGGTGTCGAAACACCTTTGCAAATGTGAAATATGGTGGATATATTCCATCTTTAAGGTAATATCCAAACTTATATGTATTTTTCATTCACTATGAATGGAACATCTGGTGCCTTTCCTGACAAAAGATCATCGAATATTAACGATTGATCAAGAATATTAACGTCGTTATTGGAACCCTTAACCCCGAAATAAGCATGCAAAATCCATAAATCTTGGAATGAACAACCTCTAACGCCAACGAAGGTGCTCCATGATGACCAATTGCATACTAGCCTTTTCATACAATGAGATAATTTCTCCAATACCAGCGTGTGCAATCAATGCTTCCAACCATATCCAGAAAACCATGCTTTTTTCATGCGTCACATATATTCGTTGCATGTCATTAAACGAAGGTTTGCGTAAGTATTTATCACCAAAGATTTCGACAACACCTCTTGACAATCTATACAAACTTTCTTCTGTGGTTCTCTCAGGCATTTTCATATATCCATCAATAGAATCAGACGACTCCCCCCCATAGCCAATAAGCTTAATTGTCGCAATACATTTCTACAACCTTGTAAATCCTCGTTTACCTTTAGTATCATATCTCATTTGGAAAATTCATACCTAAATTTATATTTAATAGGTAAAAAAAATGTATGTATTTTATCTAAAAGATATACTTATAATTTAGAAAACTTGAAAGAAATAATACATGCTTTCCAAGACATTAGCTATCCGTTCAAACATATTTTTTCGTAAACGAATCCTTATGAAATCGTGTGGCTGGTAGACACAATTTTCCATAAAATAATCGTTAATTAAACGTCTATACCCTTCATGATCTTTGTTTACTGCTGCACGTTATGTGGCTAGTGGAGTTGAATCTGGTTGTAGTAGTACGTCTGTAGAATACTGATACATCATAGTTACAAAGATATTGGTGTTGTCGTTATCATCGTTGAACACGTGGAACGGATCATATAGATCCATTTTTTTATTGTTGAAAGATTTTATGAAATAAAAAAGAAAGAAAATAGAGTGGTGATTAATTTTTTTTTTTTTTTTTTTTACTTTAATCAAAGCAACCCTTAACGGGCCTTAACGGCTTCGAAGGGGCGTTGTAGCTATGTTACCACAATGTTTTCGCATGCCCATGTCAACAAAATGACTAATGCCGTTGCCCACACCGTATAGCTTTATATTTCAAATGTTACGAAAAGTAAACAACATTTTTTGAATGATCAGATATCGATTTCCATTCGGTTCTAAAATCAAGTTGTTACTTATAATTACTATGTAGAACAACCCCAAGGGTAGTGCCTAAATTTAAGAATTATAAATTAAGTTTTATTACTAGGGCTATTTGGTGGTTGAAATTACGTATTCTTTAATTAAAAAATATGTTAGAAAACACATTTTGCAAATCAATATGAAATAATCCATTTAAAATATAATCAAATAAAGAATACAGTATGAAAGAAAGTAAAAGATTTATCTAAAGGCAATTTTAAATTTATGTAACATGATCTTTTACTAGTTAAAACCTTTTATAATAAGGCCATAATAAGGTTAAGTAGTGTATATATAAGGAGAGGAAGTTTATGTCCATATAGTTACATTATCAGGGTAGTCTAAAAATATTTGGGTTTCGGGGCAAAACTAAAATAAAACTCTTCTAATTACTAGAAATTTGTATGACCATTAAATTATATTTAGATTTGATAAATAATTACTATAAAGAAATAATATAAAATAGTGATATCTTTATCTAAATGATCATCCTAAATGGAAAAGAACTAACATTTATAAATTCAGATAAGGTATATTGATGTGGGAAATCTTCAATAAAGTTCTAAAATTTTGATCCGGTTTACGTTTTAATCCTAAATTAATTTTTATTTACGAAAAAGTCCTAAAAACCAGCAAAAATTTGCATTTTGATCCTTTTTGACCGGTTGGAACCGGTAACAAATTAATTTGGGCCTATTTCATAAACTGATCGTAAATATTGAGACTTTTCCACAAAAAAAAAAAATAGTAGGACTTTCCTGCAAACAAAAACTTTATTATTATTATTATTTTTATTATTATTATTATTATTATTATTATTATTATTATTATTATTATTATTATTGTTATTATTATTATTATTATTATTATTATTAAAAATATAAACAAGTATACTAATTTTTAAATTCGTTATTATTAATATTTTTAATAATACATATAAATATGCTTAAATATAAAAAAATATTAATGAAATTTTTTGAAGGTGATAGTGGTGGTGATGGTAATGCTTTAAGCATTGAAATCATGGATATATGATGTTCTCACTTTGTATATGATCATTTCACATTTATTATTATTGTTTTCAATTTATAATATTAACATTTAACAATTTAAAAGAAGTTGCATATTTGTAAAATCGTTTATGTATAGTTTAAGATAGAAAAATTTCTCACTTTGTATAATTTTTTTTTTTAATGTAGAAGAATTTGTTTTCAAATCCAACAGATCTATTATAAACATTTACATTGGTGGCCCATATCAAAATTCAAAAGTATTAATTAAAATATCTTGTTTAATAAAAATTAATATGACTTGTTTTGCTTTATCACACTATATTTGCTGTTTTTCCAATAAAACCACATGAATAAAGTAATGAAAAAGAGCAACACACATGTTGGTAATTCAAATACTATACATATACACATAACATACACTCACTATTTATAAACAATTTGGAATTCAGTAACTTCTTTAAAATTGTTAAGTGTTAATATTTTGAATTAAAAACAATAATAACAAACCTGAAATGACCATATACAAAGTTAGAATATACAAACATATATTCATGATTTCAATGTTTAAAGAATTTCCATCCGTTGTACTTTCACCCTTAAAAAATGTCTTTAATATTTTTTTTTTCATTTAAATGTATTTATGTCTATTATTAACAATATTAATAATAACCAAGGTTGCAAAAAACGTTCGACGTTAGCTAGTCGGTGGACTGGGGTCAAGAGATTAATCGGTTAGGCGGAGATTAATCGGGGGTTTAATCGGGTACCATTAATTGCTAATTTGTTGAAGTTAAAAAAATTAAATATGACTAATATCATATCAAAGTTCGTAAATACAACTAATATGATAACAAAATAGGTTAATATGATTAATACAACACTAATCATGCCTCAAATAGTTTCCATTGAGATAAAACTTCTTTAAAATGTGAAAAATTGATTGTTTTATAATGTTTCACTCATCATGTATGCAGAGATTAATCGCTAGGCGTCTTCTAATCGATCGAGTAGCGCCTAGAGATTAATCGGGACATAGTCGGGATTTTTACAACAGTGATAATAACAAATTTAAAAAATAGTATAATAATAATAATAATAATAATAATAATAATAATAATAATAATAATAATAATAATAATAATAAAGTTTTTGTTTGCAGGAAACTCCTAATATTTTTTTTTTTTTGCGGAGAAGTCACAATATTAACGGTCGGTTTATGAAATAGTCACAAATTAATTTGTTATCGGTTCCAACCGGTCAAAAATGATCAAAATGCAAATTTTTGCCCGTTTTTAAGACTTTTTCGTAAACAAAAATTAGTTTATGACTAAAACGTAAATCGGACCAAAATTTTAAAACTTTATTGAAGATTTCCTTATTGATATTAAAGAGAATTGAATGTGTTATTAAATGTTATATATAACTAGGTTATAACCCGTAGAAACCACGGTTAAAAAAATAAATAAATTTCTATAATAAAAAATCATAATTATTAATCAATTATTTTTAATAAATTATTAAGGATATTTACCTGCTTTTATTTTATATAAAATTATGATCATTTATCCAAATAAATATGTAATTCACACATCGGCGTTTAAAAATATAGCCTGGTTGTCTCTTTTAAAGTAAACAAATTGGTGTTTAAAAAAGTATAAAACATTTATCAATTCTCAGTTTATATATCTTTACTATGTATAAGATAAGTTTTAAAAAACATTTTTTTAAAATAATATAAAATATAATTAAATGTCGCTATAATTTTTGTACTATTATAATTTTATATTTCCCACTTAATACTAATGAATCATATGTAAATCTTTTGTTTTGAAAATGAGTATTCTTAATGCTTAAATATTAAAGGATGATCGAAGTTATAATCATTTAATTTTTGTTATCACTTTATAGTGATAAATTGAAGAATGATGGAAAATAGAGGATTCTATCAATACCACAAATACCACAACTTACTGTAATGGACATAAAATAAAAGCCATAGTTTACGATACCCAAACAACAACAAATCAACAAAAAATACAGGTCTATTTTATGAGTTTTAGACTAATTTCAAAGTGTAAAACATATATGGGCCTAATTGAAGATCTTTGTGTTCATTAAAGCTTGATGGTTTATCCTGCAAATAGTAAGAACACAAAACCTACTTTACATTAGATTAAACATGTTTGTATGTAATGTTTTACAAGAAAATCAATAAATAGTAATAAGATAACCAAAGAACTTGCAAGGTTCCGACATACATGCACAATTTTTAAACCCTACTTGAAAATCTAAAATTTCACTTGGTAATGGTTATGTTCAATCAAATTTGTAGATAGGGAAGAGGGGCTTACAAACACCCGATTTGGGGAAGAACATTGGAAAAAGTTATTATTATGACAAAGACATGGGAAGGGCCGACAAAGTTATATGAAATTAAAATAAGGAAGACAAACAAAAAATTACCTGCACATTAATTCCTCTCGAAGCTCCAAGCAATGAAATGAATTAGAACAAGCATTAGCACAACACCGACCTTAATAATCACTACCTTGCATCTTCATTTCTTTCCATTTCCTTTTGAGGAATTCAGCTCTTGCCTTCCATATTGACATGTTCAAGAAGATATGAAAGCACACAACCCATAAATAACCTATATTATGTAATCATCACCGTTTTCTTTGAAACTTTAGTAAAAAACTACATTTAATATTGTCCATGGTTCCTGGTACAAAAAAGTAATTACATTAGCCAAGGCATATAAATCCATAAAATCTTTATATAGTTCTTAATAAAAAGGATTTTTTCACTTTCAGACATGATAACTAAGATACCAATAGAA
This sequence comes from Lactuca saligna, assembly GCF_052625555.1. Lineage (NCBI taxonomy): Eukaryota > Viridiplantae > Streptophyta > Magnoliopsida > Asterales > Asteraceae > Lactuca > Lactuca saligna. The sequence goes on from NC_136423.1 coordinate 175,590,902, forward strand.
TTAAACATATATACATGATAAATTGCACAAAAATACAAACAGATCTGCATTATGTTTGACTTTTATTTAATATAACATCATAAAACAAATAAATCTTAAGTATTTATTATATGTTTAATTTATGTGTTGTGTTTGTACAAACTAATGACATCATTATGCGGAAAGAAAAAGAACATCATTAAGCATCTAAAACACAATGTGGTCAAATACCTTACATTTATGGAAAACACTATTAACCTGTTTCTTTTAAAGCTAGTGTTGAAATGAATACCAGTCGATTAAGAAACTCACGTGGGCAGACCGATAGACCATGATAACCGATACTGCAAAAAAAGTATTCCCACTTAGATTTTTTTAAAATAAAACAACAATGCAACATAAAGAAGTTTCCAAAACAAAGATGGGTTGATTGAAGAACTAAAGAGAGTCAATTTCCTCTTTGGCCAAACTTACCCATACCAATCTGCAAACCAATACAATAATAAGGTGATAGCAAGGTTGATATAACATCAACTTAACACTCTAATACTCTATAAAGGAAACACAAGACACTTACGCACAATAATGAGATACCAGTTTGTTAGCATGGCAAATAACATTAGAGATCAATAAACACAATATGAATCCAACCTCATATGTCAAATCAATAACATAGTAGTCATGAATTCAAAATAAATTTTACATGTTCTTTCAAGCATTTCATCAAACAGTTGGTATGTATCTTCAATCCTCCCAACTTTGATATACAAAAAAGAATCTTGATAATCCAAAGATCAGTTTTATTATCTTTTCACAGACCAACTTTGTTCAGAAAAAGCAAAACTGATCAATTTCCTGAATCTATGTTAGAGTTAGGTGGTTGAAAATTAATAAAAAGAATCCAAAAATCCCCAAATCTGGGGTTTGATTTATGTAACAAAGAACTCCAAATTTTCAAGAGGACGGATAAACCAAGAAAGAGAATTGAATTGATACGAAGAAGAAGAATAAGGTGGAAGAATGCTCATACCTTAGGTTTAAGAAGAAGGCGACGATTTTACTAAGTTTAGACTATTATTTGGCTGATACAATGACTGATACAATGGTCTGGGTTTCGAAGGTTTGAATCGGACGACGGATGTTAGTGGGGGCAGTCGGCTGTGAATCGTGGACCGGTGGAAACAGTAAATAGAAAGGCGGTGTTGAGATTATTTATTGCTTTTTGCATTCGAGTTATGTATGAAATAGAAGAAGTCCTAGTCAACCAGATTCAAATTTAGATATGATCTGTATGCTGATTTGTTGCGATTTTTATGATATATTAAAGAAAGTATTGCTGATTTTAAGGAACGAATGTTATCAAAATGAATGGAGATATATATTACGCGATAAAGGTAAACTATACTTTGAGCGGGAAACAAAATTAAAAGGTAGCTATGAGTCCGACACGTGGCATCTTGCTTGTGTATAAAATGGACAAGTGGCATTTAAAGGAGGTTTTTATTAAGCATGAAGATTATAAATAAATAAAATTCCTTAACTACGACCATTGTGATAAAACGAGGTATTATAGAAGTTTATTTGGCATTTAAATTCATTCAAAAGGGTAAAGTATCAAAAATGAAAAACCGAAATGAAAAACAAAATCGGAATAAATGTAAAGTAGGAAACTGAAGCGGGTAAATGTAGATTTTCAAAAGGTATCACATACTTGAAGAATAAGGAAACCGGGTAGAAAACTGAACAAGATGGAAATTTCAGGGATGAAAGATGTAAATTTTGATCTTACATGGAAAAACATGATTCCTTCGAATAGGAAGATACGAAGAACGTAATTAAAAAAATGCACTGGATTGAACACGAGAGCTTCCATCGTAGAGCTTCCATCGTAGAGATGCCCGACTTTCCAACTGAACTATTACCATTTAATACAAACAAATTAACTAATATAGTAATACTACTAACAATTTATAAATTGGGGCCCAAACTTCGATGAGGCCTAGTATGTCGCCCAACTTGCACCACCCATTCAGCCGGGCCGGTGCGTTGTTAACACGTGAATGACTGATGACAACGTTTTTTCACGACATTAGTTGAAGTGAGTAGCAAACTGATAAGACCTTGTTTGAGAGGGTCAATCTCCATAGAAAAACAGAGAGAAGGAGACAGAGTTTTTGGAACAATTTTCAACGTATTCATTCTCCAAAACATTAGAAACATTAAATACTAAAATAAAAATGACACATGGCTGCCAAAAATCAAGGAACTAAACTATTGTGCTGAGACTTATTCTAAACGGAAAACAACTAGTGGGTCCTAAAAATATGCATGACCAATTCATGCACATGTGAATTAAGTTGTTGGGGATTTTCTTCTGATTGTTCAACAAGTACTCGTTAGTCATTAAAACGGACGGGCCTTCGTATCATCCTCTTGGGTCATCCATGGGTCGTACCCGTATCAATTCCCACCTCGTTGACAGGGACCTTGTCCGCAAGGTCTGAAACAATAGTGAGGTCTATAGCGTCCTTGTCTTCCCAAGTAGCTTCTGTAATGTCCCGGTCCTTCCATTTGACAAGAACTTGATCAGTAGATTTCCCTCCTAAGCGCATGGTTCGGTGATCCAACATAGCTTCTGGTTGTATGATTGGCATGTCCTCAACAAAAGTTGTGGGTAATGGTAAGGAGGATGGTTGCGAGGTGCCATGGCAAGGGCGTAACAGGGAAATATGAAAGACTGGATGGACTTTTAATCCCGGTGGAAGTTCTAGTCGATATGCTACTTTTCCAATACATTCCAGCACCTTGAAGGGACCAAAATAGCGTTTGCACAACTTGTTGGATTCCCGTTTTTTGACTGAGATTTGGCGGTAGACGCGTAACTTGAGATGCACCAGGTCACCGATTTGGAATTCCTTGTCTCGACGGTGTTTATTAGCTTGATCTGTCATTCTTTGTCTGGTTTGTTGCAATGTCTCCTTGAGCTGTGAGATTAGTTGTTGTTGCATGGTCAAGGTAGAGTCGATTGATTCCACTTTTGAACTACCCATCGTATAATGAGGAATGCTGGAGGTGGTCTTCCATAAAGAGCTTGGAAAGGTGTCATTTGGATTGCACTATGGTAGCTGGTATTATACCAGTACTCAGCTAGATAAATGTACTTACTCCAATGGACCAGTTCATCACTTGCGAAGCAACGGAGGTACATTTCTAAACAGCAGTTGACGACTTCCATTTGACCGTCGGTTTGTGGATGGTAGACACTGGAATGCAGGAGTTTTGTCCCTACTTTGTTAAAGAGCTCTTTCCAAAATTGACTGAGAAAGATCGGGTCACAGTCCGACAAGATTGTTTTTGGAATTCCATGCAAGCGGTGGATTTGTTGTAAGAATAGTGTCGCTAATGATGCGGCCGTCGAGTGGGAAGGAAGGGTGATAAAATGGGAGAATTTTGTGAGACGATCAACTATGACCCATATTGAGGTTTTGCCATTTGATGGGTAAGTGTGTAATAAAATCCATTGATATCTCCTCCCATACTTGATTGGGAATTGGTAATGCTTGCAAGAGCCCATAGGGTTGTTGGGTGGAATACTTGGTTTGTTGACACGTGATGCACTCTTTAATGAATTTTGTGACCTCCTTTTTCATATGGGGCCAAAAGAAAGATGCATTTATCCGATGGATGGTGGCTGTGATACCTAAGTGACCCCCCCCCCCCCATAGTGGAAGAGTGAAATTCTTCTAGAAGCTTGAGTCAGAGAGATGGAATGAGGGGAATAAATAATCTATCTTTGTAAAAGATGAGACCATTATGGAGCTGATATCCAGGTAATTTACCTGGGTTTGATGAAACTCTTTGGTGCTAGTCACGTCCTTCCGGTGTTTTGGTGTAGTAATCTTGTAGTCTTGTGCCCAAGGAAAAGCAGGGAATGATATGGTCATTAGTATGGCTTCTGTTTTGCGACTAAGAGCATCTGCAACACGATTTTCCTTGCTCGGCTTGTAGAAGACTTCGAAATCATACCCTAAGAGCTTAGCGGCCCATTTGTGTTGATCCGGTGTTTGTATCAATTGAGTAAGTAGATGCTTTAAACTGCGCTGATCTGTGAATACCCTAAAACAATGGCCCAACAAATATTGACGCCATTTTTTTATGGCTTCGGTAATGGCGTAGAGCTCTCTTACGTAGGTGGAGGCGGCTTGCATACGTGGACACAACTTCTTGCTAAAAAAAGCAATGGGTTTATCTACTTGGGATAATACAGCTCCAATGTCGGTGCCGGAGGCGTCTGTGGTGACGTCAAAAACAACTTCAAAGTTTGGTAGTGAAAGGATTGGAAGTGTGAGCATGGCGTTTTTGAGGTTCTCGAATCCGGTGGTGGCTTGAGGTGTCCATTAAAGGGTTGGGTGGCAAAGGAGATCTGTAAGTGGGGCAGCCAGTTGGGCATAGTTACGTACAAAGCGGCGATAGTAGCCCGTCAAGCCCAAAAACCCTCGTAAGCCTGTCATCGAAGTGGGTTTGGGCCAGTCACTTATTGCTTTGAGTTTTTCTGGATCTGTGGCTACGTCTTTTTGTGATATCACATGACCTAGGTATTGTACTTCATGAACTGTAAAGATACATTTTGATAACTTGGGAAAATAATGATGTTTGGATAGTGTTTCAAAGACCATGCGTAGGTGCTCATAATGTTGTTCACGAGAACGGCTGTAGATTAAAATATCATCGAAGAAAACGACTACAAACCGGCGTAACATGTCTCTGAAGATGTCATTCATGGCAGCCTAGAAGGAGGAGAGTGCCTTAGATAAGCCGAGCGGCATGACTCTAAACTCGTAATGTCCATCGACGGTACGGAAAGCTGTTTTATGAGTGTCATCATTGTGAACCCGTATTTGGTGGTAACCTGCACGTATGTCAAGCTTCGAAAAGATGAAAGCATTGTGGAGTTCATCTAGGAGTTCATCGACTGTCGGGATAGGAAAACGATATAGTGATGGCATTTAGGGCTTTATAATCGACACAAAACATCCATGTACCGTCTTTTTTCTTAACCAATAGGACCGGTGATGAGAATGGGCTAGTGCTCGGGCGAATCAGTCCCTCTTGTAACATATTGGTTATGAGTTCCGTCATAAATTTCTTTTGGAAATGAGGGTAAAGGTAGGGTCGTACATTAACAGGTGCAACATTTGGAAGAAGGGGTATATGGTGATCATGTGGACGATTTGGTGGTAAGTGAGAGGGTTGTTCGAAAATATGATGGAATTCACTCAATAATTGTTGAAGAATGGGATCTGTGATTGTTGGTTTTGAGGTTTGGACGTTATCTGTGGGTTTTGGATCAAACAATAACGCATGCATGGAGACAACAGAGTGTTTTTGTATGAGATGGTGTAGGGTACTAGCTGTAGCTGGGCTAACTAGAGGTTCTCCTGTTAAGGTGATTTGTTCTTGCCCTTGTGTAAATGTAAGTTGGGGTATGGAGAAATCAGTTGTGATTGGTCCAAGGGAACTGAGCCATTGCACACCTAAAACGATGTCTGCTCCTTCAATAGGTAGGAAAAAAAAGGGAATCGTGAATTTGGCTGTTTGGATGTGGAGACAAACCTCAGGGCAATACCCATGGCAGTGAATATGTGAGCCGTTACTGATCATGACAGAGAAGGTGGGAATGGGTGTGGTGATAAGTTTAAGGAAATTGGCAATACGTGGTTGCACAATGTTATGGGTGCTGCCACAATCTACCAAAACTGTAACCGGAGGACCATCAACATATCTCGTGATTCGAAGTGTTTTGGGGGACACTGATCCGAAGAGTGCTGCCGGTGATAACAACAGGAACTGAGGAGTGATTTCTGTATTGTATAGGTCCGTGACTGGTACTGTGTCGTCAGACTGGAACAACGGTTTTTTGGTGATTCATGGGGTTGAAGTTGTATGTCATCATTATCGACGATAATCATGAACTGGGGTGGGTTGCATTTATGACCCAGATGATATTTTTTTTGGGCAACGGAAACATAGACCTGCTGCTCTTCTTTGTTGCATGGGATCGGGGGATAAGTGAGTGAAAGGTAGCATTTGGTTTGGTTTGGTCGGTGTTGGTGTTGGTAAGAGACCGGCGGTTATGGGGTTGTTTGTGGTAGCGATTGTGGTTACCGGACGAGGTGATGTAGTAGCTGGTGTGAAGGTTCGAGGTGTGGGTGTGTAACGATTTTGAAGACGTAAATCACTTTATTTTTTTTATCTTCAGTCAATTTGGCTAAGCCGATGGCTTCAGTAATGGTGTTGGGTCGGAGTATGGCAAGTTTTTGGCTAATGTCTGTTCTTAACCCAGATAGAAAACAATTCAACAGCGCATTCGGTGGTAAGCCGATGATACAATTATTGAGCCGCTCAAACTCAGTTTGGTAAGCTGTGACAGTCGTGGTCTGGTGAAGCTTAAATAAGGCTACTTGATGGTTATCATAGGTTGATGGGCCAAAACGGATGGTTAAGGCTGTTGTGAAGGCATCCCAGGTAGTAAGGAGGTTGTTATTGTAAATATACTTGTACCAGCTAAGAGCATCCCCTGAGAGATAGAATGCAACCATAGTGAGGAGTTCTGTGGGCTGGATTTGGTAAAATGAAAAATACCGATTAGCTTGAAATAACGAGTCGACTGGGTTGGATCCGTTAAAAGAGGGAAGAGTGAGTTTTGGTGGTCTTAGTTGCTTGTCGTTGGAATTGTGTTTGAATTCCGGTTTGGGAAAGGAGGATGAAGATGGTTTGTTTTCTGGCTTGATGAGGGTGGCTAGGAGAGTGTTTGTTTGTTCATATTGGGTTGTCAACTGCTTCATGATGATATCAAGGTGTGACTGAGTGGTGGTTTGGTGGGCATGGGAGGAATTTACCAACTGTGAGATATTTTCAACCATGGATGCCATGGAAGCTTCAATGGATGGTGGTTTGTCGGCTGCAAACATTGAAGAGGTGGACTCAGGTTTTGGAGGCATGGTTGAGGTGGTTCAATGAAAGCACCAAATTGATAAGACCTTGTTTGAGAGGGTCAATCTCCACAGAAAAACAGAGAGAAGGAGACATAGTTTTTGGGACAATTTTCAATGTATTCATTCTCCAAAACATTAGAAACATTAAATACTAAAATAAAAATGGCACGTGGCTACCAAAAATCAAGGAACTAAACTATTGTGCTGAGACTTATTCTAAACGGAAAACAACTAGTGGGTCCTAAAAATATGCATGACCAATTCATGCACATGTGAATTAAGTAGCTGGGGATTTTCTTCTGATTGTTCAACAAGTACTCGTTAGTCATTAAAGCGGGCAGGCCTTCGTATCATCCTCTTGGGTCGTCCATGGCTCGTACCCGTATCACAAACATTATACAACAACAAGAGCAAAGTTCGGTTCCACAAACGAGAATGATAGAAAAGAAAAACAAAAGTTGTGAGGTTGCACACGAATGTTTGGTGCCCGATTACTTTGCCGAAGATCGCGTATATGACACAAAGGAATTCAAACGAAGATTTTCTTTGAGTAGACGAGTATTCTTATGGATAACTAATGACTTGGAACATGCGTACAATATTTTTCGATTGAAATAAGATGCTAGAGGTAGAAAGGGTTTTACGCCGCTACAAAGTGTACGACTGCAATTCAGCTTATAGGATACGACAACACAACTGATCTAGTAGATGAATACTTGAAGATGAATAATAAAATCACACAAGAATATTAGTATAAGTTTTGTGAGTATGTATACGAATTTTAGGATGATATATATTTAAGGAAACCGACATGCTTTGATGTTAGACAATTACATGTGGCACATCAAGCTGAACATGGTTTTGTGGAGATGCTAGGGAGCATAATTTGAGAGGCATTGGGTTTGGGATATAAATTCCTTGGAAGGGAAATATACACATGTGATCATACAGTGTCGATGCTTATATTGGAGCCAGTTGCGTCCGAAAACTTATGTATTTTTCAAGCTTACTTTGGTGTTGTCGGGTCTAACAATGACCTAAACATTCTCAATCATTCATCGTTCTTCAATGATATGATAGACATGAACTACTCAATAATTAGGCCAAAAAAAGACTTTGAATTTAATTAATTCATTTTTTATGTCAAAATCTTGATTTTCATCCAAAAAATAACTATATATATTTTTTATTTTGTTCTCGTTGTAATCTAATGTGTTTCTATTCATACCTGTGTTATTCTTTAAATTCAAATTGAAAGAAATAAGAACTTTTAGTTCTTTACAATGTCCAGACAATAAAATATTTTTACGAACAAGCAAATCAGAATATAATTCTTTTTGTTTGTAATTTTGGCAACATTTTTTTTGGTTTTTGTATCTTTAATTACTTTGGTGTAGATGCTCCAATTTGTAGTGAAAAAAACATAATATGAACATAGATATTACCTCACTAATGGAATACACCCAATTTATTTTACCTTCGTTAAGGCATACCAATGTCTGTAAGACAAAAAAATGTAAATTGTCAAGACTACTCGGGAATTAGCACGAAATGATAGTGAATGTCTGTGTGGAGTCCTTGAAAGTAAATGACATATGAGGAAACACGTGGTACAAACATGACATTTATAAAATATCCGTAGGATAATATACACTTGTATCATATTACATACTATGGTAATTAAATAAAAAGATTGGAATATTTGGTTTTTTCGCAAGGTACAGAATGTATCGTCAAATATTCAATATGATTCCATTCTTTAGTTACCCGAGATGAGTTCTACACCCGTATGTATAATCCACACTATGTACTTCATCGGTGTCCACAATTTAATCCAAGAAACGACCAATATATGGCAAAACCTTTAGAAATAAAAAATTGGAAAGACATGCCAATATTCATCAAGATTTGACGGAGCACATATGAAACACTCAAAATGCCAATGACGATGTAAACAAAGAGTAGTTTTTTCTGAGATTTTATGTAATTTATAACTATTTATTTTTTAATGTATTGTATTTTTTTAGATTACATTCAATTTTAATTTAAGATAATTTGTTTTAAGCAAATAAATAGTTAGGTGAAAATTATTTTGGATGATAGAGTGATGTGTATTTCCTAAGGTAAGTGGTGAAGAAATAGCTTTGATATCACCCTAAAACGACATAACATCTAAGTTATGATGTTATCATGCTAGAGTATCTCTAATAATTATATTGTGTGACGACTCAAAATAAATGTCACCACCTTCCTCTTCCTTAAAAGATACCAAAAATACAATCTTTGGCTCACAAGGCTCAAATTAGGGTTAGGGTTTCAAGGGAGGATGTTGGAGAGGTGGATACTAAGAATAGAAAGGGTTTAGGGAAGTTAAGAACCTCAAATAGGGCTCAAAACCCTGAATTTAGGGTCTGGGTTCTGGTCGTGTATGCCCAGCGTACCAAATGGTACGCCCATCATAAGCTCTTGGAAGCGCGACTTCATAATGCTAGTACGCCCAAGGTACATATGGTACGCCCAAGGTACCACCCTCCTTCCCAACTTCAATACATTTATAACTACCATTAGTTCCAACTATGATTTTGGCGTTCTTTATATGTACGAAAAGTTGTTGAGGAGCCCCACAATATTAGCTAGATATCTTTGATTAAAAACTTCACAAAAAAATCCATATTTCATGCAAGAACCCGACCTATGAATTTTCCCTTTCTACCCTTCGGCCCAAAACACAGTTCAAGGGTTAAATCCCTTTATGGCCATGGGAGTCGCATGCAACTTGTAAACCACTTTTTAGGGCTTGTTAAGCTAAATAACCCATGCATGGACGTAAAATTAGAAACTTTACGTGATATATCTACCCTAGGGAACCAGATCTATGGTTTAGATGCATTAAGCCCAACAGAAAGTGACATAATGGATATACGTTATGGGGGGCTGGACGAGTTGTTCATACAACTAGGTGAGTTGGGTCGTGGTCCCCAAACCTTTTCTATTACTGAGTAAAAGCGTTGAGTCTAGGAGATGACTCAGTGAGTTGGCAATGATTTTGGGTTCTGGAGATTGAGGAACTCGATGAGTTCAAGGAAGAACTCTACGAGTTGTGAGCGAAATGTATCGACTCTATATGAAGGAGAAACCGACGAGTTCAAGGAGGAACTTGGCGAGTTGTGAGTAAAAGGCCCCGGCTATGTTAGGAGGAAGAACTCGATGAGTTCATCAACGAACTTGACGAGTAGGATCGAGGTTTCCAGAGTTTTATGAATTATGGAACTTGTCGAGTTCATGAATGAACCCGCCGAGTAGGATCGATATTTCAGGGTTTTATGGATTATAGAACTCAATGAGTTGATGGGCCAACTCGGCGAGTTGATTCAACCAGGATGTTCACGTTGACCAGGATGTTGACTTTGACTTTGACCAATGACCAAAGTTGACCCTTAAAGGGGTTATGAGTATGAAAGGGTAATTAAAGGAGTTTGTTATGTGTAGGAGTTTGAGAGGAGTTGATCCCAGCACCGAGGACAGTTCAGCTACTACGCGACATTGAGGTGAGTTACCTTCCAGTAGGAGTGGGTCGAAGGCACCAATGCCGGCCCACTAGTAGTTGATTATAGTATAGATGAGTGTCTTTGTGATAATTGTATTGTATGTGTCTATTTGTTATGCTATTTGTGCTAGTACGCTATGATATTATGTGATAGTGGTAGGAAGGGGACTAGTCCCTGGACCCAGTTGAGATATGCCGGCAAGGTATCTTGGGCACCCATATATGTCTGAGAGTATGTTATGCTATTTTTTATGTGGTAGTGGTAGGGGTGAAATAGTCCCCATAGCAGGATGAAATAAACCAGAGGCTAGGTCGGGCACTTAGATATGCCTAACAGGGTAGGTTGAGCTCCTAGATATGCTTGACAAGGGCTAGGTCGGGCACCCCGGTATGCCTGATGAGGGTAGGTTGAGCACCTAGATATGCTCAGCAGGGTAGGCCGGGCACCTAGATGTGCCTGACAGTATGTTTATTGTATGGTATGTGGTATGATGGGGGAACTCACTAAGCTTTGTGCTTACTGTTATTAGTTTTGTTTCAAGTCCTTGTTCTTCGAAGGGAAAGGATCCAACATGGTAGCATCACATCACACATATAATTTTCCGTATATGATATTCTTGGGATTTATACTCTGACTTTATTACTATCTTATGACATGATTTTGAGACATACGATCTATGTTTTTTTATGAAATAATATAACTTTATGTTGTTTTCTATATTATATTTTATAAATCAAACATGAAATTCTTGGTCTTGAATTCTGGGATTTTACATACATAAGTACGTACATCGAAGAAGTGTTGAGCCACAATTCTAAATCATAAGTAATTGTAATGTATCTCGCAGGCCCCCTTGTTTATCTCACAGCTCAATGAATCCAAGAGTCATATAGTTAGTCCAAATGTAGCTCTCTAAGTCTAGATGAGTTAACACTATCAAGTCCTTTCATTGTAAACTGTGTCTAGTCCTTTCATTTGTCACACCCTCGAACCGGACGACAGAAACATCTGAGGGCTTGCGTGACGAACAATTGAATACCATTACAATGAATATACATGAAACAAACACATACATCACCAACATTACATAGTACAACTTACATAGTTCACATCAAATACATTGAACATATATTACATAATTAAAAGGTATATACGTTTGAAAGTCAAAAAACATGAAATCCTAAGACGCTTGACAATTATCATCTGCTTTTCTGTTACCTGAGAATACAAATTATTTGAAAATAGGTCAACATATATAATGTTGGTAACTTCATAAGAATGTTTGATATAAAAAAATGATTTGTATCATTGTATAACCTAGGAAATCCGATATTTTCTGAAATAAAATATGTTTACGATGTGATGTGATGATCCAATATAGGTAGATGTATACGTGATTTCAAAACATGTATAATTGTATGACATTCCCAAAAGTGCTCATTTTATTGTATTTGATGTGTTAAATAAATGATATAAATTCCTAGGAAAATCCGATATTTTCCGATTCAAAACAGTAGTATTATGTTGTATTATCGCAAAAACCACATTGAATAGCCACCATGTATGAAGTTGATTTCCCATGATTGATGAAATGGTAATGGATCTCTAGGGGAGTCGTTATAACCATGAATGATAATGACTATTTCGCCTATCTTGTAAGTTTTACAAATAACGGTTTTGATTAAGATTTTGTCACCCTAGACTGACAGAGTCTAACTGTAGCAAACAACTCAAGTCTGGGAAGTCACCCCCATATAGATCTATATACAAACTCTCGCTCTCGCTCCAGGAGACTCTGGTTACAACTTATAGACTACAGCTGACACTTATTGGTGCTGACCGATATTTTCTCACTAAGTCCCCAATATTACCCTATAAATTTGAATGACATTGATTGCAACCCATTTGATGTTTACGTAGTATAGAATAAATTCTAACAAACACGAAAAAGGATGTTGTCTCCCACTAATCATGTGTGTTATTTATAGGATGTCGAGTATGCTTATGGACACGTTAGCCCACTAAGCATATATTTGATTTGGACCATACTAGCAATGCAAATGGGCTACTAAGGCCCAATAGCATGTAAAAGCCATAGAGGGTCCCATAGGCATGTAATTGGGTCACCGGAAGCCCAATAAAAATATTTTGATTATATTGGACCTAATAATTGTGAAATTTGACCACGAAGGCCTAATGGACACAATGAGTAACATTAGGCCCAATAATGTATCATTTCTCCGTTCTATGATATATATATATATATATATATATATATATATATATATATATATATATATATATATATATATAGAATTTGTTTTACGTTTAGTATTTATTTTCAATAGTAAAACACTTGACACTGCATTGTAAGGACATTTTGGTTATAAACGTACATACATACACACACACACACACACACACACACACACATATATATATATATATATATATATATATATATATATATCCACGTGTTATAAACTTAATATCTTAATATTAACATACTTGACCCCAAAATATTTATTCGACCATTTTAGCCCATTTTTCATATAAAGTTACATTTTTAGTCATTTCTTAATAAAAATGACATTTTTAGTCCCTTTTGATGAAAAATAATATTTTTGGTCCATAAATTACTTTTCTTGACATTTTCGGACCAAACATAATTTATATTACAATTTCTGCACAAAAATATATTACTTGATATTTCCAGCCCCTATTTGTAAAAATGTTTACACTTTTGGCCCCAAATTTCGTAAGTTTTACATTTTTGATCCAAATTCTAAAAACTTTGCATTTTAGTCCAATTCTTGCATTAAAGATCATTTTCAGCCCCTGAATTAGTTTGTTTGTGTTTTTGACTCACACTTTAAATGAGTTTACAATTTCAACCCCAAAACTACTCATTTTTTACAATTTTGGCCCCAAAAACCCGTAAGGCCCAAATCTACACCTAATAGACTAAATTTTATGCTTTTGACCCCTTGAAAGGTAGTATTTCCATAAAAATCAGATTTCATATAAATAAATACCATATAACCCTTGTAAAACTGAAAATGGTCATATTTTACCCATATCTTTGTTATTTTTGCAAAAATGATACGTATACAAGCTTTTGCTTTGTTTTTCCTTTCTTATAGATAAAAACACTTAGATCCTTGAAGTGTGTTTTTTTAAATGATTTTGTTTTTGAGTCTTTCTCATTTATACTAGAGATTTCAAAATATATCAAGCATTATCACATTTTTCACAACAATAACCAAAGAAATCACACATAACATGCATACACACCTAGATCAACACATAAAACTTGTATTCTCCCCCAAAAACAAGTAAAAACCAAAAAAAGGGGTTATGAACTCACTTTGGGTTTGTGGTTTCAGTTTTGAAGGAAAGATGAAGAGGATGGTGTGGTTTTTGGCCTTAGACACTTCCTTGAAAAGAACATTCGGACTTAGAGGACTTCTAAGAAGTATGATCACCAAATGAAACCATATAAGAAGGTGTTATTAACTTATGAATGGAAATCAAGACTTATGTATAATAACAACTTACCAATGATGGTGATATAAGTGAAAGATCTCCTTGAATCACCTTTAATTCTCGAAATTTTGAGGATAAGTAAAAAGATGTTCTTGAAGTATTTGAGAGAGTTTGAAGAGAAGATTGAAGATGGTGGTGTGGGTTTATTGTTCTTGGTCGAGAGGTAATAATAAGAAGAAAGGGAGAGGTCCTTGAGTATTACATGTAGGATTTGGCATGAAAACATGAGAGGTAATGCATAGATTACCTCTAAAAAATAATTCTTAGGTGTCATGGTTAAATAATTCCTCATTAATCTTCCTCTTTTTTTTTGATGGGCCGAAGGTGAGAAAGAAGAGAAAAGAAGAAGTGGCTTGGGCCTTACTTTCTTGGTTATGATCCGTTGAGGCCCAAATTCCTTATTCTCAGCCCATTGGTCCCTTTATGAGGGTCCACGACTCAATTGAAGTCCAATAGGATAAATGAAATCATTTGTGTCCTAATAAGGCAAATTAAATCAAGAATGGCCCAACTTGACCCATTAGGGATAACATGAACCATTTTAATTCCACATGGCCCAATATGTTAAGTTTTATGAATGTGGGTCCACTTAGAGTCCCATTAAGAGTTCTAAGCCCAAAATAATCAAGCAGAAAGCTTATTGGCCCATTAGGCACAATAAGGAAATCCTAGTCCAAAATGGACTTAGGTTGGAATTCTTAGGGCTTGCAAACCCTAATTTGATCTTTGTAGTGTTTTGCATGAAGTTTGGGCTTTATAATTGGATTTTGATGAAAGTTTGTTATCATTGAATAACATCATATGCATTATCAGGTCTAGGTTACAATTTGTTGTCATTAATATTGTTTACACAGGGATAGAACTTCCTAGCCAAATTTTCTAGTTGTGACATCATCCCCCCGTTAGAGGGAATTTTGTCCCGAAATTATTTTGAAAACCAGGATTATGAACGAGAGAATAGGTGGGGGTACTTCTATCCCATTTGGTCTTCGCGTTCCCATGTGAATTCCGGTCCATGCTTCGTGTTCCAACGAACCTTCACAATCAGAATGTGACTTTTCTTAGTACGCTTCACTTTTCTGCCCATGATTTCAACCGGTTCGTCGATGAACAGGGGATTCTCGTTGATTTCAATTTCTTCCAATGGAATGACAAGAGTTTCATCAGATAAGAACTTCTTCAAATTAGAGACATGGATCATGGGGTGTAGGTTGCTGAGCTCCACAGGTAGCTGCAACTTATAAGCCACTGGACCGATTCGAGCAAGGATCTCGAATGGTCCAGTGTATCGCATGTTTAGTTTTCCCCAGGGAGAGACTTTTAATAACACCCTATCCCTGACTTGAAATTCCAAGGGCTTTCGCCATTTATCAGCATACCTCTTCTGTCGGTCTCGAGATGCTTGGAGTATAGCTTTTATTTGATATATCTTCTCTATCGTCTCACGTATTATTTTTGGTCCTGTTGAAGCACTGTTTGGTGGCTGCCCTCTTGCTAGTTGAGTGTCACCCACCTCAGCCAAGCACAACAGTGATCTGCATTTGCGACCATATAATGCTTCGAAAGGGAGTAACTGATGAGATATAAAAACTCTTTGATCGATTAGATCTTTGCAACAGGTAAATAATGAAAGTAAAACAATGAAACAATACTCAAGAATGGATTTGAATGAGTCGAATGATTAGAACGTTCAATCCTCAGCAGAGCTCGATAAAGAACTTCCGCTGTAGAAGATTCTAGGGTTACAAAAGAGATCTTCTTAATTACACGTAAAAATCAACCCTCTATCAGTTATCAAAAAGATGCATGCAAGCATCTATTAATACACAAACCCTAGTAAAACAAGATAGGGATGGACAGGCCCATGCCGTATACAAGATGGGCTAGGAAGCGAGCCCAAGACGCAACATCAAGTACCCAACAATCTCCCCCTTTGCGTCAATTGGGGCGAGACCTCACTCCAGCTTGCTTACCCCCGCGACACTGGCTTTCTTTACAGTCTTGAACAGGCAGGGGATGATAGCAAGAAGTGTTTGTCGGAAGTGAATGTACCAATTGATCATATCGTTGAAGTACTTTTTATCACTTTCCGAGTTCTGTTTGCACTGATTCATGATACCCAAAACATGCTCCAAATAGGTAGTGGTGTAAAGATGTTTGTCAGCCAAAGCAAATAAGCATTTCTGACCTTCTGCTCTGGTGAACATGACTGAGTTCTGTTTCGGATCAATCTTTCCCATCTTCATTCGGTTTATATCGCTAGCAGAACCGACTGGAGTGATGATGGGCTTCTTCCTGAGAACATTAGCAACCTCTTGATCCAGCTTAGCCACCTCCAAAATATAGCAAACTAACATTCTCTTGAAATGGTCTATGATCGGACCATATTCTGCTTCATTGACAAGAAGAATGTTGTGCAAGACAATCCAATCATGAGGGTTTAAGTTGGGAAGATCAGCCAAAGAGATGGAATGCTCAGATTTGTCAGATCCCCTCAAGACCTTGAATCTAACATTGACGAAGTTGCCTTCACGAACAGGTTTGAGAACCCGAACGTTGGTTATCTTCTGTGCGCTCCATGTCTGGTACTGAGGTTGAGCGGTCCTCAGATAATAGTCTACAAGCTCCCTATCAACCTACGGGTAAGGATGGGGAACTTCAGCTATATGAGCGAATGCATGGAAGATAAAGGCTTTTCGGGTCAGGGGCATATCAAACTGGGAATCGACCGAATTGACACGGTCTAAGGAGATGGCCAGTTCTAACCAAAGAGTGCAGGGGGACTCAATGGCTTCTTTGATAAGCACTTCAAGAGTCCAAGGAGGAAATAAAGTTTTTCTGCTTTCAAGGAGATCATGAGCCTCCTTTATCTTCCTCTCCTTGGCCTCGGCTTCCCTAACGATGCGAGCGTTTTCATCCAGCTCCTTCTCTATGGTCTGTTTCCTCACTAAGCTGACAATCGGTTCTTGATAATCACTTTCATCACTATCGTCAACAATTTGTTTGGCTTTGGTTTGAGCACTCAAACCTGATGCAGGAACAGGTGTTCATTTGGGTGCTTATGGATGGGACAAGTGATGAAAATGGAAGTGATTGAGCTTTGGAACTTGGAGGGGGTTTCGATTGAGTTGTGGGCTTCTTTTCTCCCCCTTGTTTCGGATGGTCCTCCTGCTCAGGAATGCCTTCAATACGGCTAAGCAGGGAAAGAGCAGGAGCGAGCTTTTCTGCAAGAGTACGCCTCACCGAATAGTTAAGAATCGGATCATGGGCTTCGATAATATTAGACAAAGCTCTGTGTACATCTGAAACACAACTCCTGACCACAGCTTTCACAGACCGAAGAGAATCGATCTCCTTCTTGGATTGGGAGAACTGATGAGTTGCCAGAGTAAGCTTGGAAGACTTTCGAGCAAGCTCGTCCTTTGTGGTGGATTCGGCGGCAAGAGTGGCTTGAAAGGAAAGAAGACGACCCGCAACCGAAGATTGGAAATATTGATTGTCTTCTTTGAGTTTCTGGCGGAAGCTGGAAAATTGGTCTTTTTCGGTTTCGAAAGAATGGACCAGCTTCTCCACAACTGTGCGAATCTTCTTGGTGTTTGTTTCTGATGCCGCCTACAAAGATTCCAGCCAGATCTGGGCGTCTTGAAATAGTTTTTCGACTTTTTCGATCGCAACAGCACTAGCCTTTGTGGATTTATCAATAGCAGCAGCAGCTGAGCTGATGGAGGCTTCGTGTGCTTTCGAGAGATATTCCACCATTCCCTGAATGGCAGCCTCCAGAAAGTGAGATGTTGAGGAAGAGGAAGAAGCCACAAGATTGTCAATCTTCTCGTGGAGTTCCTTGATGTGCTTTTTAGTAACTAGAGCATCATCATCATCATCACTTTGAAGTTGGTAGGGGATGTAGTAGATGGAATCAAAAACTGTATCCTCCCCTCCCAAAAAGGTTTCGGTTTCAGCCGATGGAGTGGGAGATAAAGGTGCGGTGGGTGGTTCAGTAGTGGTAGTGGGTTCGGGAACAGAAGTGGGTTCAAGTTGTGAAGTTGGAACCCCCGTATCAGATACGTTGGTTGGAACCTCACTGGTGGTAGTTTTGGTGGCTTCTGTGAAGAGTGGTGGGGGGATGTAAGTTGTTGTGGTTGGAAGAGTAGTAGAGGTAGTTATGGGGGGAATAGAAATAGGGTTAGATATGGAGGGAATGGAAATGGAGGAGCTTATGATGGGAATGGAAGAGGTTATGGTGGGAATGGAAGAGGTGGTTATAGGAGAAGGGGAAGGAGGTTTTGATGAAACAGGTACCTCATGAGCCGGCAAGTGAGGAGGAGTTTCGGCTCTAGCCGACTCATCTGAGTCAGAATGGTTATCTTCTGATTCACTGGATGAAGAAGAGAGAATAAGTTTCCTCTTTGGCTGTACTTTCTTCTTCTTTGCTGGGGGGGGGGGGGGGGAGATCTGTCTTTGAGGGTTTTCGCTTCTTAGGAGAAGGACCCTTTTCCCCCTTTGCTGCTTTCTTGATCTTCCCTTTTTCGGGTTTCTTCCCTCTAGCAGCTGGTTTATCTGCATCATTGATGGACTGAACCATTTCCGCAGAGAGTTCCCGTGGACCCAAAGGACGAAAGTCCTTATAGGCCTTCATTATAACGCTCTCCTTGGACACCCCAACGGACATAGAATCCGGAATGGATCCAACGAAGGGAAACTTGGTCGGATCGGTAACAATGATTTTGGTGGTGTGGAAGACATTGATGGAGGAGAGAAGGGAACCTGCAACTGTTGGAACATGAAGTTTATCCATGGCCCACTTGGTGATTAGCGTCCAAAATCTGGCGTAGGACACCTCAGTGTGGCGAGAGGAGGAGGCTAGGCTCTGAATGAGTTGTTGCCAGAGAACCGAGCCCTAGTCGAGGTTGATGCCGTGATATAGACCATAGAGAATGGTCATGAACAATTTGCTTGCCCCATCAGAACCAGAACTGCGCTCAGAGAGCCCTTTGAATAGAATGGTGAAGAAACCATTCCATGGAGGAGGGAGACACGACTTCTTGAACTTAGTGACCGTCGTGAGAATCTCCGTGTAGCCCATGTTGTAGAACATCGAAAATAACTGTCCTACTGTGATGGAATCGAGATTAACCCTAGATTCATCAGCTTCAAAACCTAGGAGCCAACATAATTGTTGATGGGAGATGGAGGTCTTGTGAGAAAGAAGGTCAAAGTAGATGCGATCCACTGATCTATCATAATGGGCAGTGGAGAAGACCTGGGAAAGGCATTCCATGGGCACAATCTCGACCTTGGAAAGAGCGAGCACCAATGGAGAGTATTTGAGACACTCCACCATGGATACATATAATTCTCGTAAGCTTTAGGGTTTAAATCGATCACCAAACTTTGTTGAGCGCGGATGGGAAGAATGTTGGTGCGGGAAGAGGTTTCCTGAACAGATGAAGAGTCCGCCATTGTTGAATGAGGAAGATGATGAACAGTAGAGTATAAATCGCCTTATATTGCTCGATTGATTTTTGAATCCTGTAAGTATGGAATGAAGCAGAGGTGTTCCTTTTATACTGTGGGTAGAGGAAAGAGAAAAATCATCCCACAAATCTTCTTGATACACGAAACGGTTTTGGATGTGACAGAAACGCGACGGTTGGCACCCCCGATGATTACGCATGAGAGAGAAAAACTTTTCCGTTTTGCACGCGTGCCCGTCACCTCACTATTAAAGCCGTTACTCTGTCAGCTGAGTCAGCATCTTATCTGTTAAATAGCTGTCATCCAAACATAAGATTGTAATGGAACCGAACGAGATTTTTGGAAAATAAAAGATTTTCGTGCATAGAGTGTGAAAGATAAGGAAATAAAGCGAGATGTATGTGGGAATTTGTGATGTCAATATAGACACAAAATAGTTGATCTCGGGCACAAATCACTTTCTTCAAGGTCAAGAGAGACCTTAAAGTGTCTGTATGGATTCCCGTTGAATTACGATTAATCACTTTCTAAGAAGTGTTGAAAGGCATCTTTTTATAAGGCTTAAAAGGGTGGCTTTCGCTTCAGTTTAGAATCCCGGACCTTGACATAAGACCGAGACTAAATGAAGTACCTGTGAGACCGATGTGGTCTGTTGAACAAGTAGGCTGGATTATGTATATAGTGACTTATTGAAGATGTGTGATGGTGAAATCTCAAAAAAAAAAATTAAACTGGATTCTAAGGGAAGAAATGCTATGGTAAATAACAATTTCATAAGAATCTCACAACCAAAAAGAGATTTCATGTTTACCGTCAATTCATGTTAGGTATTGGATTTTGGGTTTCACTAAGCACGTAGTGACACGAGGCTTAGATCATAAACATAGAGATTGTGTAACCATAAACCTCAGTGGTTAATTCTGAGAGTCTCAAGGGTTACGATATGAGACCGAAATATGATGGAGAAAAATATTGAGGTGGTGAAGAGAAACGATAGTACCTCTGCTGAAAATAGTGACCAAGCAGTAAACTCTTAACCCATATGAGAAAAGAGTAAGGTAGCTCAGGATTAGAATAAATGGAGCAGCCTTATTGGGAAGACAAGGTTTGTATATACCTAGTCATTAAGGCTTTTATTCAAAATCAGTTGAGGCTTTGGACAACATGTAGCAGCATGCTTCTAGGGACGCTTAACTATTAAAAAAATGTGAGAACGAAACCTGGCCCATCGATATTTAAACAAGAATGAAAGAAGAAAAAAAATATTTTTGGAGATTTTAAGTTTTTGAAAAGAGAAAAACCAAACAGAATAAATAATAAAAAAATTGAACCGAACCCGAAATGGACCGAACACTCGGTTCATTTCGGTTCCTAAAAAAAATATTTTTGGATTTTTGGAAAACAGCTTTACAAAAGTTTACAACCATAGACAACACCTTTTTGAGATTGAGCGAAAATATGTGCAATGGGACCGAACCCGAAATAGACCGAGCGTTCGGTTCATTTCGGTTCCCATGTGAACCGAACCCGAAATAGACCGAGCGTTCGGTTCATTTCGCTTCTAACTTTTAACTTTGAGATGGTGTTTTTGGTACCGATTCTGATTCCATCATTCCTAGACCTTGAAGGATTTTATTGAAACTTGCTTCAGGCAGGGCTTTGGTGAAGATATCGGCCAGTTGATCAGTGGTTCGAACAAAGTGAATTTCAACATTTCCATCCTCCACATGATCCTTAATGAAGTGATACCTCAGTGCTATATGCTTGGTCTTAGAGTGTTGCACTGGGTTATGACAGATCCTAATTGCACTTTCTGAATCGCAATATAGTGGGATCTTTTTCATGTTGAGTCCATAATCTCTGAGCTGGCTTTGGATCCATATGAATTGAGATGTGCAAGAGGCGGCTGCGATGTACTCTGCTTCGACTGTAGAAAGGGAAACGCAGGTTTGCTTCTTTGAATGCCAGCTGACCAACTTCCCATCAAGGAATTGGCAACCCCCTGTGGTGCTTTTCCTGTCTAAACCACATCCTCCAAGGTCTGCATCAGAGAAGGCTTGAACGAAGAAGCCTGAGTTGGATGGATACCATAGACCGAGAGAGGTAGTTCGCTTCAGATACCTGAGTATATTTTTCACTGCAAGCATATGTGGTTCTCGTGGGTTCGCCTGAAACCTAGCACAATAACATACAGAAAACATGATATCAGTCCTGCTAGGAGTAAGATACATTAAGGACCTAATCATCTGGCGGTATAACGTAATGTCAACTGCCGGTTTCTCCAACGAATGTGTGAGTTTGGTGCCGAATGCCATTGGAACTTTGACCTTTGAGTCTCCCATCATACCAAATTTGGCAAGAAGAGTTTTGGTGTATGCTTCCTGGTTGATAAAGATGCCTTCAGGTCCCTGTCTAATATTTAAACCAAGGAAAAAATTAATCGGACCCATGGAGCTCATTTCAAATTTAGTCTCCATCAGCTTTCTGAATTCAGCTGTTAAGCTGGGATTCGTTGAGCCAAAGATGATATCATCGACATAAATTTGTACAATCATAAGGTGGTTACCTTCCTTCTTACGAAAGAAGGTTGGGTCAACCGAACCTTGTTTGAATTTGGGCATCTTTAAAAACTTAGTTAGCGTTTCATACCAGGCCCTAGGTGCTTGTTTCAGACCGTAAACCGCCTTGTCCAGAATATAGCAGTGATTTGGGAACTTCTCATTGACAAAACCAGGAGGTTGCTCCACGTAGATTGTTTCTTCGAGTTCTCCATTCAGAAAAGCGCATTTGACGTCCATTTGGTAGACTTCGAAGTTTTTGTGCACTGCATAGGCAAGAAATATTCGAACAGATTCCAGCCTTGCAACTGGAGCGAAAGTCTCTTCATAATCAATTCCTTCTTCCTGGCAATATCCTTTCACCACTAAACGAGCTTTGTTCCTTATTACGTTACCTTCCTTGTCCATTTTATTTCTAAAGACCCATTTGAGACCAATAACGGAGGCATCTTGAGGAGTTGGAATGAGACGCCAAACTTTATTTCTTTCGAACTCATTAAGTTCGTCTTGCATAACTTGAACCCAATCAGAGTGATCAAGAGCAGTGTTTACCGTCTTTGGTTCAACCTTTGAGACGAAAGAATTAAACATGCAGAACTCAACTTTGGAAAATAAAGAAGTTTCTTTTGCCTTCAGTTGAGATCTGGTCAACACCTTTTCAGAGACATCACCCACAACCTGTGAAACAGGATGATCTCTAGTCCATTTGACAAGTGGAGGGTAATTTGGATCATAGGAAGGATCCAATTCAGCATTCACTAATTCTTCCAATTATGATTGACTATCTTCGTCATAAAACGTATTGGCATTCTCCCCCTCAAATGATGAGCTTTTTGGCGCAGTGGGACTTTCGGGTGTAGTGAAGTGTTCGGGTGCTACTGTGCCTTCAGATGTTGTGGAGTGTTCGTGTGCTGCAGTACCTTCAGGTGCTGTGGAGCGTTCGGGTGCTACAGTACCTTCGGGTGTTGTGGAGCGTTTGGGTGCTACAGTACCTTCGGGTGCTGTGGTACTTTCGGTTGGTAAAGTGCGTTCAGGAGCAGTTTGAGAATTGTTCTCCCCCTCAACATGTGAGCTCAGTTGTGATGATGAAGAAGCATCCTCCCCCTCGACTGAAGCATTTTGCTGTGGAGATTCGTTGGAACTGGATACTCCTTCATTCATTCGCCTTGTAGCATCTTCGACCAGTTGCTTCAGATGATCTACCTTGTTGTCTGCTGCGCTGGCTTCCGAGTGAATGGCCTTCTCTGGTTCATCAAATAACTTGACAAACTTCTCAAAGAGATTTGCAATTGATACTGTGACTTGACCTGTTTGAGGAAAGATTTCGCCAGCTGTGTCTACGTTGGCCTTTAGCTTTTTGACATAGCTATCATCAAAAGTCACGTAATAAGTTTCTTCTATTTTCCTCGAACGTTTGTTTAATACCCTGGACGCTTTAGAAGAGAGAGAATAGCCTAGAAAAATCCCTTCATCGGCTTTGACATCAAACTTGTTGCGATGTTCTTTAGAATTGAAGATGAAGCACCGTGAACCGAACACATGGAAGAATTTAACATTCGACTTCTTGTTGTTGATGATCTCATAAGGAGTGAGCGTGAATCGCTTATTGAGATATGACCTGTTCTGTGTAAAACAAGCTGCAGAGATAGCATCAGCCCAAAAATATAAAGGTAAAGAAGCAAAACTTTGCATGGTTCGAGCTGCTTCACACAAAGATCAGTTTCGTCTCTCGACAATTCCGTTTTGTTGAGGTGTGTAGGGAGCTGAGAAGTTGTGACTGGTTCCTCTTTCTGCCAAGAATTCTTCGAATTCTTTATTTTTGAACTCCAGCCCGTTGTCGCTCCTGATGTTGCGAACGACTTTCTTTAGCTGTACTTCAACCTGCTTGATGAACATCTTTAGCTTGTGAGTCGCTTCAGATTTAAGCTTTAGAAAGAACACCCATGTAAAACGCAAAAAGTCATCAACAATAACAAGAATGTATTTGCTACCACCGATGCTTTCGATAGATGATGGACCACACAAATCAATATGAAGTAACTCTAGTGGTTCAACAACTTTAGTGTTTATGATTGATGGATGACTTTGACGACTCTGCTTCCCCATTTCACATGCAGTACACAAATGTTCTCTATCGTACTTGAGCAATGGAATACCTCAAACATGACCTCCAGTGACAAGTTTGTTGATATCCTTAAAGTTGAGATAAGAAAGCCTTCGGTGCCACAGCCAGCTTTCGTCAGATTGTGCTTTTGATAACAAGCAGATTGTTGGATTCCCTTTGATGGGTTTGAGGTTTAGGGGAAACATTTCACCTTTGCGCTCTGATTTGAGAATAACTCTGTTCGTTTGCTTCTCAATTATTTCCGAACCCTCATCATCGAATGAGACCTTGAGACCGGTACCTCCAACAAGCTGAGATACACTGATGAGATTATGTTGTAGTCCTTCTACGTATGCAACCTTCCTAATCGTGAAATCACCGTTTGTAATCATTCCATAGCCTTTTATGGTTCCGAAGGAGTTGTTCCCGAACTTGACATTTCCACCGTTTGAAAGAGACCTGAATTCCCTTAGCTCTTCCTTCCTACCTGTCATGTGACGTGAGCAGCCACTGTCGATATACCATTCTTCGTCAAACTGCTCGTCACTGATAACCTGCACAAATTAAGCAGATTTAGGAACCCAAAGTTTCTTGGGTCCACGTGAGCCTTTCATAGGAACAGGAATAGCGAGAGAGATATCAACGAAATATGTTCTTTTTATTAACGTTGTTTCATCTTTCTTTTTGATGGTGAAAACTTTAATTTTATTGGGATTTGTTGCTTTTGGTTTGGACTCTGATTTATCTGACGAAACCTTTGATTTCCCTTTCAGATCAGTTGAAGATTTAGGTTTTTGAGAGTGAACCGAATAGAATTTAGAATGAGGTTGAGAGGAAGAATAATTGAAAGAATTAGAAGAGTTAGAATGAGAGAATTTAGACTGAGATGATTTCTTGACTTGATATTCTTGGTGACCCTTTCGGTTTTGATCATCAGTGGGACCGAACCTAGAATTTTGGTCTCTTTTGCTCTCTGAACCGAACCTCTGCTTTCGGTTGATGTTGTTTTCTGAACCGAACCTCTGCTTTCGGTTGACACTGTTCTCTGAACCGAACTTCTGCTTTCGGTTGACACTGTTCTCTGAACCAAACTTCTGCTTTCGGTTGTTATTGCTCTCTTGTGGTCTAACAGTATTTTTCTCTGACTTTAAATTTCTGTCACAATATGAGAAATAGGCATTTTGAGACTGCCAAAACTGTTTTCTTTCATAAAGATTCTTCTTGTATCTCTGATTCCTTTGTTTCTTTTGGTTTTTCACCTGTTTGGGTTACCTGTGAATATTTGCCTTTTGTTTTGGCTTTTGAACAATAGGTTCGTTTGTTGTAGATGACTTTTTGGTAGAAGGGGTGACTTCATCTGATGGGATTTCTTTAGTGCCACTAGTGCTTGACACGTCAAAGTTATCAGGCTTGTTCAGTGGCTCTGGAATATATCTTCCTTTTGTTTTCCAGGATGTTCGCTCTGATAGACCAACTGTTTCATCAGCATTGTCGATAGGGGCAGACCAGAAGAACTCATCACAACCATCAACATTATCTTCGTTTACAATGGTTGTGAGTTCGGCTGTCTAATGTTCGGTTACACCTGTGACCTTATACACCTGATTTGGTGTTGTCCTTACCTTTTGGTAAACAACAACCTTTTCTTCAAGGTTCGGGGACTTTTGTTGGGACAAGCGAGCAAACTCCACATAATTTTTTGAGATAAGATTTTTTTGGTTTTCGGGTTCGCTCTTGACAAACTCAAAACAATCAACTTCATCCTCTACAGAAATTTCACTCATATCATCATCCTCATTAAACTCAGATGCATTTTCAACATTAATTTTATTTTCTGAGCTCAAATTGGCATTCAACGAGTCAAACTTTTGTATGGTTTCGGTCCTTAGATTTAGTTTTTCATTTTCATCCAAAAGGTTTTTCAGCATGTCCTTATGGTCCTTGGACTTTATGAAAGATTCAATTTTGTCTAGACCATACATATATGTCGGATTAACATCCTCAGACGAAACCACACTTTCACAATTGTATGCTTCAGCGTCGATTTCATCCTCCTTAAACTCAAGGAAGGGCAAAATCATACGATGAATTTTCTGCCCTATTTCACAGTTTAAATGAAGTTGAGTGATATTATTCTAAAGACGCTTAGCAATCAAACAAAAAACATTTCGCTGTTTTAAAAGTTTTAAATTGTCTCTTTGCAAGTAAATGTTTTCATCCTTGGTTTTGATTAACTCCGTGTGACAACCCGATATTTCAACTATTTGTAATGACCAAAGTGGGTCAAGTATTGTAACCGCTTCTGAGTAATAAAATTTACTTTCATAA
Organism: Lactuca saligna; assembly: GCF_052625555.1. NCBI lineage: Eukaryota > Viridiplantae > Streptophyta > Magnoliopsida > Asterales > Asteraceae > Lactuca > Lactuca saligna. The sequence goes on from NC_136423.1 coordinate 175,617,435, forward strand.
TAAAATGTACAAATAAGTCCTATGTAATTTCCTTCTATGATTAAATGTCTTTGAACCATGATCGTACGTGAAAAGAACGCCCAAATCCGACTTCATTTAGCGAAGTTATGATTTTTCCAAGTTCGACTCAGCAACAGACAGCTAAAAACTCGAATCAGAAATCGAGCGACTTTTGGCCGGAATGACCTAAACGAGAATCGAAGGTCTCGACAATGGTATTCCAGTGGTAAAAAGTCTGGCGAAAACCGACATCAGAAAAAGAAGTTACGAATTTTCAAAGAAATTCCTTAAACACGATAGATTTTAATATTTAATAAAAAAATAATTTCGGAATTTGCCGACGGAATCTAAACGAAAGTTGAAGAGCGTAGTCTTACCTACGCGAGGATATAAAGACCATCAAAAACGGAGTTCGTATGAAGAAGATATGAATTTTTGAAATTTATTAAATAAATTAATTATTTATTTTATTCAAAATTCGGGTATTATCCGAAGGGGAGTCAGCATCCGAGTTACGCGCTGCGTACTCCTGTACGCCCCGCGTACCCGAGAAGCTCGGCCTCAAATCGTCCACGTCGCACGATCCGGAGAACCCGACCCGGTGTCCCATCCGACCCGCGTGCCAGCGACTCGTCCCATCCGACCCGCGAACCCAGGGACCCGTCCCATCCGAGGCCGGGCAGTTGAGGCTTCGGTCATGCATGACGTACGCGTACGCGCTGCGTACTAGCGTATACCCCGCGTACTGAGGCAGACCAGCCTCACTATAAATAAGCTACGGGGGTTTCCAAAGAAAGGGCTCATTTCTCTCCTCTCTCTCACAATCTTGCCTCGTTTTCCGTGTCCGTTCAAACCCGAAGCTCTGGTCTTTTTGGCTCAAGTCCCGAAGGTCGATTTTACTCCCGAGATTCCCGAGAATCCCGAGGAAAATCCGTTTCCCGAGACGAAACTCTGCCCGGTTTTCCATCTCGCTATCTCCAAAACTTTCAAGTGAGTTTCATACCCCTTAATCAACCGTTTTAATTATTCTAAATACTTTTATATGCTTTCAAAGGGGGGGATTACAAGTAAAACACACGAGTATTATCGTGTGTTACATAAAGAAACTCTTTTATATACTGTTAAATATTCAAATCACATGCGATTTATAAAACTTTAAAGGAACTTTTAATTATATAAATATATATCATATGATACAATAGCATTCGATCTTTTAAAAATATAAAGTTGTTGTAATGCAGGTATAAAACTAAACTGTTCTTAAATTATTCTTTTCTATCGTAGACTCTACACCAAAAATCTATGCTTTCATAAACAAATGATTCTTTTCCTAAGTATTTCTAAAAACAAACAAGGCACACTTTGTAAAACTATAATAGGTATAGTTTTACGAACAGATTTCTAACTCTTATGTACTAGAAACATATATTTTAAGAAGTTTACTTTCGTATACAAGAACAAACGTAACATTTTAACCAGTAGATATGTTTTTATACCACGGGTTTTGTGAGACACTAACTTCATGTACGTTCGAGTACACATTTCAAGTCCTGTATTATATACCAGAATCCCTTGGAGGGGGAGCATGGTGTTTGTGTATAGATCTATACGGGCTTGACAACCCGCGCCCTGACTGTTAGCTACAATCCACCGTTTGGGGTGACAAACGTCATAACATTCCAACGCCTGAAGAACGTTGTGTATAGGCATTTCGAGTCAATAGTATGGTTATAAAACTCACAAGGGGTATTAAAAACGCATTGATTTACAAGGTTTTCAAACTCATTTATTATTTTACCTTTACATATATTTTGGAAACAAACATTGGTCGTGAATGAAGACTACTTTTATGCTAGTAGAAAATATAGGATTTTCTAAACACATACAAACAAAGATAAAACATTTCATTTCATTTAAACATTGTCATTTAAATACTTATGAAATTCACCAGCTTAAATGCTGATCAACTCTTTCAAAATTACTTGTATGTCCCAGGGATTCAGTAATTTCAGGTACTAAAATGCTTTTGAAGAAGAGATGCTGCGGCGCCAGTTAATCTCATATTTTTGACATCATATTGTAATTGGTTTTGAACATGTAACTTTTGACAAATGTAAACTTTCAATTATATATATGATGGTTGTCTTGCTTTCTTTACTATGTATTCATTTGTTACGCTACCACATGAAGTCATTCGCCCCCGAACGTTTCCGCCGTTCAGGTTTGGGGGTGTGACAGATTGGTATCAGAGCAATGTTTATAGTGAACTAAGTATATCGAACCACATAAGATATACAAACTATATATGCTTAAGGGACTAATACTCTCTGGCAAAACAAGTTTTCTTTTTACACTTAAGCAGCATTTCGTTCAACTTAAATTGATAGTTCATTTAAGTACAATTACATGCATACCACAAACTATTTTTATACAATTTTACAAGTATATAGGCAAATTGACACGCACGAATCGAGTAATTATCGTAGTAAGCAACAAGTCAAACCGTACCAAACCATTACAAAAATCAAACACAAGAATTTAAACTAGTTTAACTTACATGTTTTACATGTTCCGACTTTATTCAATTCTTATAACCCAAATTCTCGTATAGTCAAATGGCTGGATTTCACCACCCTGGCGACCCCTACTTTCCCAACCAAGGTAATGGAGGATGGATCGAATATGATCCCGAAGAGGACGAGGAACCCATAAACGTGGGTGATAACTCCGGTACCGACTCAGAGCCGGAAGTTATCGATCCACCACCCATTCAACCTCCCATCTTCGTAAGGAACTTTCAAGGACCAACTCCCGTCTGGGGAAGTCACCTCCACCATTGGAGCCAACAGCAAAACCTACGCCCTCCCTACGACATGTGCCGGGACTTCTATGATGTCCGCGGCGGAGGTTCGGCTGATCGATCACTCCCGGTAATGGTGGGCCAGTTAGCCAATCAGTCTGGAGTACAAGCTAGTCGACTCCGGGATATCAACGTAGAAGTGCAGGTTCACACTTCTGACATCCGTAAGTTGAACAAGAGGCAAGACAACGCTCAGTTCCAAACCGAAGCGTTTCATGCGCAAATTATTGCAACCCTCGCCGAACTAAGGGAACAACAAGCCGCTTTGGATAGGCGTCTAATGGAGTCGAAGCAATCAGATACGGAGTCAAGCTCCAAACGCAACTTTCGACGCAAGTAGTGCTTGTCAAGAACTCAAATTTTGTTATAGCTTAGGACCTCGGCTAAAAGTCTTTAAATTTCTTGAACTTGGTAAACGGAGATCCTTATAAGGGACAAATTTTCTTGATCGTTGTAACAACTTTTATATTAATATAAGTGGCACTATTATTACTATGTTGAGTATTTCGTTCGAACCTTGAATGGTCCTTGGGAACCCAAATACTTGTTTCATACCTTCAGTCTTACAAATAACTTTCATTCTTCTATTTTAAGACTCATACTATCTTTTGTTGTTGAATTATAGCGATTTAATTCATGAGACACATACATTTTCCATTTCATGAAATTCTTATCATTGTTTTCCTTCCATCTATAGTTGAAGGATGCCTCCGCGTAGGAACCCAAGGCGAAACAACAGTGAGGAAATACCTATACCACCACCTCCACCACCCCAATTTGATGCTGTAATGTTTCAAGCAGCAGTCACCGCAGCAGTGGCAGCCGCCATGTCACAGATCAATAACTCAAGTGCTAATGTCTCGGGATCTGGCGCACACACGTCCAACCATGGCGAGAGTCATGGACCACCTCGAGAATGCACCTATAAGGACTTCACCAATGCCAAGCCCCAGATGTTTTATGGTACTGGTGGTGTGATGGCCCTGAGGCAGTGGATTGAAAGGACAGAGGCAGTCTTTGAAATCTGCTCATGTCCCGAGCACAGCAAGGTCAAATTTGTAACCTTCACCCTTCTTGATAAAGCTTTAACTTGGTGGAATGGTCACGTTAAAGTACTTACCCTAATCGTGGCAAACTCCAGAAGCTGGGAGAGCTTGAAGGCCATGATGATGAGAGAATACTGCCCGTGGGGAGAAATTCAAAAGCTTGAAGACGAACTATGGACTCTCGGAATGGTGGGTACCGACATCGCTACTTATACCAACAGATTCTGCGAACTAGCAATCCTTTGTCCAGACATGATTGCTCCCGAGAGCAAGAAGATAGAAAGGTACATCTGGGGACTGACGCCCCAGATGCGGTCAAGCGTGTTAGCTTCCAAACCTGACACCTTTGAAAGTGCTAAGGAACTGGCACAATCTCTGATCGACTACGGAGGTCATCAGAATTCAACCACTTCTGCACCAGCACCACAGAAACGAAACAACAACTACAACAACAACAACAACAATGGCAGGAAGAGAGCGTGGATTAAAGGAAAGGGTGGATCTTCCCAAGAATCCGCAAAGAAACAACTTGTGTCAGTAAATGCTGCTATTGTACCTGCTACAGTCCCTACAAATACCTACCCAACAAAGCCTTATGTAGGCAACCTCCCAAAATGCACCAAGTGCAATTTCCACAACCATGGACCTTGCCGAGATATGCAGTGCGCCAACTGCAACAGGAAAGGACACACGGCTCGTTTCTGCAAAGAACCCGCAAAGCCGATCACTCAAGTTTCCGGTGCGGGTATAGGGCAGGCTTGCTACGGTTGTGGCGAGGTGGGCCACTACAAGAGAAACTGTCCTAAGGCAGCAGGCACCGGAGGTGTAGGACGAGTTTTGGCAATAGGTCACGACAAAGCTGTAGCTGACCCAACTATAGTTGCTGGTACGTTTCTTCTCGATAATTCATACGCATGCATATTATTCGATAGTGGAGCGGAGAGAAGCTTCGTGAGTCAAAACTTTATCCATTTACTTAAACCTAAACCTAGCAAGTTAAAAGAATCATTCACTGTAGAGATGGCCAATGGAAATACCGAAAGCACAAATTGCATATACATGGGCTGTACATTAACATTGGACGACCATTCTTTCCCAATCAATCTCATGCTGGTACAAATTAAAAGTTTCGACGTCATAGTCGGCATGGATTGGTTGAGTCTCCTTCGCGCTGACATCATGTGCTTTGAGAAAGCAGTCCGTCTTAACCTCCCGAACAACGAAACATTAGTTATCTACGGCGACAAATCTAGTACAAACCTTCGCATCATTTCGTGCATCCAAGCTCGAAAGTGCTTGCGGAAGGATTGTCGAGCATTCCTAGCGCACATCGTCGATACAAGTCAAGAACTGAAGGACATCAAGAGCATCTCGGTAGTACGCGACTTTCCCGATATCTTTCCAGAAGAACTACCAGGATTACCACCGCAACGCCAAGTCGAGTTCAGAATCGACTTAATTCCAGGAGCTACCCCAGTAGCGAAGTCGCCTTATCGTCTTGCACCAGCAGAGATGCAGGAACTTTCCAGTCAACTTAATGAACTCTTTCGCAAAGGATTCATAAGACCAAGTTTCTCACCTTGGGGAGCACCGGTCTTGTTTGTAAAGAAGAAAGACGGATCGTTTCGTATGTGCATCGACTACAGAGAGCTGAACAAACTTACTGTCAAAAACCGCTATCCTCTACCCCGTATCGACGACCTATTCGATCAACTTCAAGGGGCGAACTACTTCTCCAAAATAGACCTGCGATCCGGATATCACCAATTACGAGTTCTAGAGGGGGACATTCCAAAGACAGCTTTCCGACCTCGTTATGGACACTATGAATTCGTGGTGATGCCGTTCGGATTAACCAATGCACCAGCAGTATTTATGGACCTAATGAATAGGGTATGCCGCCCTTACTTGGATCAGTTCGTCATCGTTTTTATCGATGATATACTTATCTACTCTCGAAGTGAGGAAGAGCATAGTCAACACCTACGAAAAGTCCTAGAAACACTGCGAAAGGAGAAACTCTATGCGAAGTTCTCTAAATGCGAATTTTGGATTCGAAGAGTCGAATTTTTAGGTCATGTTGTTAGCGAAAAGGGAATACACGTTGACCCCTCCAAAATTAAGGCTATTGAGAACTGGTCGGCACCAAAGACACCTACTGAAATTCGTCAATTTCTAGGTCTAGCTGGCTACTATCGCAGATTCATAAAGAACTTTTCGAGCATTGCGAAACCTCTTACTTCATTAACCCAGAAAGGTGTGACCTTTGACTGGGAAGCGAAACAAGAGAAGGCATTCCAGACACTAAAGCAGGCCTTGTGCACCGCACCGATACTATCCCTCCCCGAAGGGATAGAAGACTTCGTTGTGTATTGCGATGCTTCAAATCAAGGACTAGGTTGTGTTCTTATGCAGAGGGGGAAGGTTATCGCTTATGCCTCCCGACAGCTTAAGACACACGAAGTGAACTATACGACACACGATCTCGAATTAGGAGCTGTGGTATTTGCTCTGAAGATCTGGAGGCACTACTTATACGGAACAAAGAGTACCATCTTCACCGATCACAAGAGCCTTCAACACATTTTCGATCAGAAGGAACTCAACATGCGACAACGACGAAGGGTCGAGTTACTGAATGACTACGAATGTGAGATTCGATATCATCCTAGAAAGGCCAACGTAGTAGCCGACGCCCTCAGTCGAAAGGAATACACTGGTCGGAGGGTCAAATCTCTGACCATGACTATCCATTCCCACTTATCCACACAAATTAAGGAAGCACAAATGGAAGCTTTGCAACCCGAAAATGTGGCGGGTGAATCCCTGTGAGGAATGGAGAAGAATTTAGAAGTCAAGGGTGGCGGAGCCTACTATCTCATGGACCGAATCTGGACCCCAAAACATGGTGGTTTCATAAACATAGTCATGACTGAAGCTCACAACTCAAGATATTCCATTCACCCGGGTTCAGATAAAATGTATCTGGATCTTAAGAAACTGTACTGGTGGCCTAACATGAAAGCAGAAATTGCTACCTTCGTGAGTAAATGTCTTACTTGCGCTAAGGTTAAGGTCGAGTATCAGAAACCGTCAGGATTACTACAACAGCCAGAGATATCGGAATGGAAATGGGAGCGGATTACTATGGACTTCATAACCAAATTACCCAAGACGACAAGTGGACTCGATACTATATGGGTCATTGTTGACAGACTGACCAAATCCGCGCATTTCCTACCCATCAAGGAGACTGACAAAATGGAGAAGCTTACAAGAACTTACTTAAGGGAAGTAGTGCGACTGCATGGTGTTCCGATATCCATTATCTCCGATCGAGATAGTAGGTTCACTTCAAGGTTCTGGCAGTCACTACAAAGTTCCCTGGGAACTAGGCTGGACATGAGTACAGCCTACCACCCATAGACAGACGGACAAAGTGAGAGAACGATACAAACTTTAGAAGACATGCTGAGAGCCTGCGTGATTGATTTTGGAAAGGCATGGGATATTCATTTACCCCTTGTCGAATTTTCATACAACAATAGTTATCATACAAGCATAAAGGCTGCTCCGTTTGAAGCCCTCTATGGTCGAAAGTGCAGATCCCCTCTGTGCTGGACTGAAGTTGGCGATACCCAGTTAGCTGGAAGAAGAGTTCCTGAAAGCACTCTCACCGGTCCGGAGATCATACGTGAAACAACAGAGAAGATCGTTCAAATTCGTGAACGATTGAAAGCCTCAAGAGACCGACAGAAAAGCTACGCTGACCAAAGGAGGAAACCTTTGGAATTCCAGGTAGGAGACCACGTCTTATTAAAGGTCTCACCGTGGAAGGGTTTAATACGATTCGGAAAGCGTGGGAAACTAAATCCAAGGTACATAGGGCCTTTCGAGATTCTTGCCAGAATCGGTCCTGTGGCTTACAAGCTTAACCTACCGCGCGAACTTAGTAACATCCATCCAACCTTCCACGTCTCAAACTTGAAAAAGTGTCTATCCGACGAGACTCTTGTTATCCCACTCGACGAAATCGAGATCAATGAGAGCCTCAACTTTGTGGAAGAACCAGTAGAAATCATGGACCGAGAGGTCAAACAAACAAAACAAAGTCGCATACCCATCGTGAAGGTTCGCTGGAACGCCAAGCGGGGACCCGAATTCACGTGGGAACGCGAAGATCATATGAAACAAAAGTACCCTCATCTCTTTCATGTTCACTAGTATCTTTACTACTTTAAATTTCGGGACGAAATTCTCTCTAACAGGGGGATGATGTGACAACCCGATATTTCAACTATTTGTAACGACCAAAGTGGGTCAAGTATTGTAACCACTTCTGAGTAATAAAATTTACTTTCATAATAAAATGTACAAATAAGTCCTATGTAATTTCCTTCTATGATTAAATGTCTTTGAACCATGATCGTACGTGAAAAGAACGCCCAAATCCGACTTCATTTAGCGAAGTTATGATTTTTCCAAGTTCGACTCAGCAACAGACAGCTAAAAACTCGAATCAGAAATCGAGCGACTTTTGGCCGGAATGACCTAAACGAGAATCGAAGGTCTCGACAATGGTATTCCAGCGGTAAAAAGTCTGGCGAAAACCGACATCAGAAAAAGAAGTTACGAATTTTCAAAGAAATTCCTTAAACACGATAGATTTTAATATTTAATAAAAAAATAATTTCGGAATTTGCCGACGGAATCTAAACGAAAGTTGAAGAGCGTAGTCTCACCTACGCGAGGATATAAAGACCATCAAAAACGGAGTTCGTATGAAGAAGATATGAATTTTTGATGTTTATTAAATAAATTAATTATTTATTTTATTCAAAATTCGGGTATTATCCGAAGGGGAGTCAGCATCCGAGTTACGCGCTGCGTACTCCTGTACGCCCCGCGTACCCGAGAAGCTCGGCCTCAAATCGTCCACGTTGCACGATCCGGAGAACCCGACCCGGTGTCCCATCCGACCCGCGTGCCAGCGACTCGTCCCATCCGACCCGCGAACCCAGGGACCCGTCCCATCCGAGGCCGGGCAGTCGAGGCTTCGGTCATGCGTGACGTACGCGTACGCGCTGCGTACTAGCGTATGCCCCGCGTACTGAGGCAGACCAGCCTCACTATAAATAAGCTACGGGGGTTTCCAAAGAAAGGGCTCATTTCTCTCCTCTCTCTCACAATCTTGCCTCGTTTTCCGTGTCCGTTCAAACCCGAAGCTCTGGTCTTTTTGGCTCAAGTCCCGAAGGTTGATTTTACTCCTGAGATTCCCGAGAATCCCGAGGAAAATCCGTTTCCCGAGACGAAACTCTGCCCGGTTTTCCATCTCACTATCTCCAAAACTTTCAAGTGAGTTTCATACCCCTTAATCAACCATTTTAATTATTCTAAATACTTTTATATGCTTTCAAAGGGGGGGATTACAAGTAAAACACACGAGTATTATCTTGTGTTACATAAAGAAACTCTTTTATATACTGTTAAATATTCAAATCACATGCGATTTATAAAACTTTAAAGGAACTTTTAATTATATAAATATATATCATATGATACAATAGCATTCGATCTTTTAAAAATATAAAGTTGTTGTAATGCAGGTATAAAACTAAACTGTTCTTAAATTATTCTTTTCTATCGTAGACTCTACACCAAAAATCTATGCTTTCATAAACAAATGATTCTTTTCCTAAGTATTTCTAAAAACAAACAAGGCACACTTTGTAAAACTATAATAGGTATAGTTTTACGAACAGATTTCTAACTCTTATGTACTAGAAACATATATTTTAAGAAGTTTACTTTCGTATACAAGAACAAACGTAACATTTTAACCAGTAGATCTGTTTTTATACCACGGGTTTTGTGAGACACTAACTTCATGTACGTTCGAGTACACATTTCAAGTCCTGTATTATATACCAGAATCCCTTGGAGGGGGAGCATGGTGTTTGTGTATAGATCTATATGGGCTTGACAACCCGCGCCCTGACTGTTAGCTACAGTCCACCGTTTGGGGTGACAAACATCATAACATTCCAACGCCTGAAGAACGTTGTGTATAGGCATTTCGAGTCAATAGTATGGTTATAAAACTCACAAGGGGTATTAAAAACGCATTGATTTACAAGGTTTTCAAACTCATTTATTATTTTACCTTTACATATATTTTGGAAACAAACATTGGTCGTGAATGAAGACTACTTTTATGCTAGTAGAAAATATAGGATTTTCTAAACACATACAAACAAAGATAAAACATTTCATTTCATTTAAACATTGTCATTTAAATACTTATGAAATTCACCAGCTTAAATGCTGATCAACTCTTTCAAAATTACTTGTATGTCCCAGGGATTCAGTAATTTCAGGTACTAAAATGCTTTTGAAGAAGAGATGCTGCGGCGCCAGTTAATCTCATATTTTTGACATCATATTGTAATTGGTTTTGAACATGTAACTTTTGACAAATGTAAACTTTCAATTATATATATGATGGTTGTATTGCTTTGTTTACTATGTATTCATTTGTTACGCTACCACATGAAGTCATCCGCCCCCGAACGTTTCCGCCGTTCAGGTTTGGGGGTGTGACACTCCGACTCCTTCAGTTCGATCCACTTCCTCCGTTCCTCACTCTTCGAAGACACCCTACTTATTTGGTCAGTTAGGTTAGAATTGGTGACTCGGGTTTGAGTTAAACTGCTGTCTAGATGAGAGATTCTTGAATTAACATTTTTTAATTCTTTTTCGTATGAGCATTGTGGGACTTTGAATGAAACAAAAACGGATTGTACCTTCTTGATCAGTTCATCAAGCTCGTTGAACTGCACGCTGAGCGGTTTTGCTGTAAAGCACATGTCTTGTTGCTCCTTCGTGTCTTCATTCCCACCATCTGTGTTGTATCCCCTCATCTGAGATACATCCGACACCATCAAGCATTCTCCACCGCTATCCTCATCTTTCGCCACATAAGCCTTTCCATGAGAAGGCTTCCTTACTTCATCATCTTCGGAGTCGGATGACCAGACCTCCACTCCTCCAAACTCATCATTCGCTACCGAACCCTGCACAATCAAAAGCATTTATAGAAGGGTTAGCAGTAGATTTCTTCTTCCTGATCTCATCCAGCTTTTTTAGCAACAAAGCTTCTTCATCTTTCTCCTCATCCTTTTCTGCCATTTTCTTGAGGACACAATCTTTTGCATAGTGGTTCTTTCCTCCACAGTAATAGCAGCTCACTCCCGAATCTCCTTCAGCTTTCGGTTCCTTCTTTGATTCTTCTGCCTTCGGTTCGTCTTTGACCTTTTCAGAACTATAACTTCCCTGCCAATTTCGGTTCTTATTGGTGAGAAATCCTTTCTTGATGAACCTCTTGGGGTTTGATACCATCATAGCATAGTCTTCAGAAGTAAGGTCATAGTCCTCCAAGTTGAGGTCTTCATCTTCCATAACCGCTTTACTTTTGGATAGGAGGGCGAATGAACCCAGGCTTGAAACTACATTTTTCTCCTGTAGTACGATCTTTTCTTGAGATTTCAGAATGCCTACCAGTTTCGCCAAAGAATAAGATTTGAATTACTCATGCGCTTTAACTGTGGACACTACAGCTCCCCACTCAAATCTGAGGCCGTTTAAAAACGTAACCTTTTGCTCAATTAGCTTCCTTTCAATGTCATGTTTAATCATCTTGCTAAGAAGATGATTGAAGCGATCGAACGTTTGAGTCACGGTTTCTTCGGCTCCCTGCTTGAATTCACCAAACTCGGACAAGAGTAAGGTTTGAATGGAGTGTTCAATATCTTCGTCCGTAGAATACAATTCTCGTAGCCTGTCCCATACTTCTTTGGCAGTTGTACATGAACTCACCAGCCTGAAAGTGTCAGATTGAAGAGCGAATCTGATTAATCTCAATGCTTTAATATTGCACTGAAATTTATCTTTTTCGTCTTGGGCAATATCTTTAACATCTTTCAAAAGATCATTATACTCCTTTTGAGTTTTAATGATCCTTGAAGTTGCAGAATGAGCGAAAGGTCCAGATATGATTGCTTCCTAGATGAGGTATCCATTATCCTCAGATCCTATAACATAATCTTCAAAGTGATGTGCCCAGACTTCATAATCATGGGTGTAAAGGATAGGAATCTTTGTTGTTGACCCAATACTATTTGAGATGTTGATAGGGTTTGATTGAGAATCGTCCATGCTTGATCGTTTAACCTGTTTGAAAGATCAGACTTGTAATATGTAATATTAGGGCAAAACGAATAAGTAATGAGATACGTCAATTATGGAGTGATGGCTCAATAAATATTAGTTGATGCGGAATAAACCCTAATAGCTTCTTTCACAGAAGAGATGTGTATGAATTACACAGCCTCCTGCTCTGATACCAATTGATGAGATATAAAAACTCTTTGATCGATTAGATCTTTGCAACAGGTAAATAATGAAAGTAAAACAATGAAACAATACTCAAGAATGGATTTGAATGAGTCGAATGATTAGAACGTTCAATCCTCAGCAGAGCTCGATAAAGAACTTCTGCTGTAGAGGATTGTAGGGTTACAAAAGAGATCTTCTTAATTACACGTAAAAATCAACCCTCTATCAGTTATCAAAAAGATGCATGCAAGCATCTATTAATACACAAACCCTAGTAAAACAAGATACGGATGGACAGGCCCATGCCGTATACAAGATGAGCTAGGAAGCGAGCCCAAGACGCAACATCAAGTACCCAACACTTCATATAGCTGTCGTCGAAGGTGACATAGTAAGTTTATTCAATTCGTTTTGAACGTTTGTTCAATACTCTGTATGGTTTCGATGTTAGTGAGTATCCCAGAAAGATTCCTTTAGCAGCTTTAACATCAAACTTGTTTCAGTTTTGTTTCAAGTTGAAAATGAAACACCTTGAACCAAAAATGTGAAAGAATTTGACATTCGGTTTTCTGTTGTTCAGAATCTTATACGGAATTAATGAGAATCTTTTGTTCAGTAGAGACCGATTTTGAGTGTAGCACGCAGTTTCCGTAGCATCAGCCCAGAAGTATAATGGAAGTGAAGCAAAACTTAGCATAGTTCTGGCTGCTTCACACAGAGAACGGTTTCTTCTTTCAACAATGCCATTCTATTGTGGTGTATAAGGAGCCGAGAAGTTATGAGTTATTCCCTTATCATCCATAATTCCATCGAAGTCATTATTCTTGAATTCCAGACCATTGTCGTTTCTTATATTCCTCATTGTTTTCCTCAGCTGCACTTCTATTTTCTTGATGAATGTTTTCAGCTTGGGAGTAGCATATGATTTCTGTTTAAGAAAGAAAACCTAGGTGAAGTGAGAAAAGTCATCTACAATTACAAGAATATACTTACTTCCACCGAAGCTTTCAATAGCCGAAGGTCCACACAAGTCGATGTGCAAGAGTTCCAGTGCTTCAGCTATCTTTGTGTTGATCCGTGTAGGGTGGCTCTTTCGGCTTTGTTTCCCCATCTCACATGCTGCGCACAAATGATCCTTGTCAAATTTGAGAAGAGTAGTCCACATATATGATGACCGAGCACCAACTTATTAATGTCTTTAAAGCTTAGGTGCGAAAGTCGTCCATGCCACAACCAACTATCATCCGTATTTGCCTTTATTAGCAAGCATATTGTTGGTTTCCTTCGTATGGGATTGAGATTTAATGGGTACATCTCTCCCTGACGTTCAGATTTCAGCAGAACCTTCTTGGATTGTTTCTCAATTATCTCTGAACCTTCATCATCAAAGGATACTTTTAAACCTGTGCCCACAACTAATTGTGACACACTGATGAGGTTGTGTTGTAATCCTTCTACATAAGCCACTTTTCGAATTGTGAAGTCACCGTTTGTTATCATGTCATATCCCTTGATTGTTCCGAAAGAGTTATTTCCATATTTCACACAGCCACCGTTTTTCAACGACCAAAATTCTCTAACTTCTTCCTTCCTCCCTATCATGTGACGTGAGTAGCCACTGTCTATGTACCATTCTTTGTCGAACTGCTCGTCACTCATTACCTACGAAATTAAGTAGATTTAGGAACCCAAAGTTGCTTGGGTCCTTGTGAGTTTTTCACAGAGATAGGAATAGCAGTAGAAATATCAACCAAGTATGTTCTTTTTACTAATGCGGTTTGATCTTTTCTTTTAATTGTATATACTTAAATTTTTTTTTTATCTTGTTTGAATTTAAGTTCATTGGTTAGTTTGCTTAATGGTCTTTGACTCCTAGGATTAGTTGATGATTGCTTATTGTTGCTCCTAGTCTCAGCAGTCAGTGTTTCTTTTCCTTTGAAAGATGCTTTGCTTTGAGGTTTCTTGAAGCCGAAACTGGATTGCTGACCGAAACTTGATTAATGACCGAAACTGGATTGATGACCGAAACTGGGTCGAGGACCGAAAGTGGATTTTCGGTTCTCAGACTTGCGATTGTAAGAACTTTGGTTGAATTCGTCTGTTACTTTTTCCTTTCCTTTGCCCTCTGAGATCTTCTTTGGAGGAACATAGTTGGAATTTTATGAATTCCAGTAACTTTTTCGCTCATTTAAGTTCTTTGCATACCTTTGATTTCTTAATCATTTTTGCTCAGCCAATTCCTTCTGCGATTTGTGCACGTTGAAGCTTGCCTTCTGCTTCTCTCTTTGAGTTTCGGTTATTTTGACCGGAGCTTTCGATTCTTCGCTTTGTTCTATGGGAATGTCCTTGGTTCCACTCATGCTTGGTTTTTCGGAACCTGTGGGTTTATTCAAAGGTTCAACCACATATCTTCCTTTAACTTTCTAGGAGGTCTGCTCAGATAAGCCTACAGTTTCGTCTGATTATCTATGGGAGCCGACCAGAAGAACACTTCGCATACTTCTGCATTATCTGCTTCTACCAAGACTCTTAGTTCTTCTGTTTGTCTATGATTAACTCCTTCAATTGCATACACTTGATTTGGCACCATTTGAACCTTTTGATAAACCATAGATTTTTCTTTATACTTCTTTTCCTTATTCTTTGCTAGATGAGCAAATTCAACCGAATCTTCTGAGATCAATGGTTTCTCATTCTCAGTTTCGCTCTTTGTAAACTCAGAGCAATCAACTACATCTTCTACGGATATTTCACCCATTTCATCAAATTCAGATGCGTTGTTTAAGTCTATTTTATTTTCAGAAGTTAGTTTTGCATTGGATTGATCAAACGAATGAATAGTGTCCGATTTGATTTTTAATTTATCATTTTCATCTAAAATGTCTTTTAGCATACATTTGTGTTCCTTTGAGTCTATGAAGATTTCTATTTTGTCTAAACCGATTTTGTATGACATGGATGTCTCTTCTGATGACACTACTGATTCGCATTCTTCGATCACCTCATCTTCCTTAAATTCTAGAAATGGCAAAATCATCTTATGAATTTTATTACCTATCTCACAGTTTAAATGCAATTGGGCTATGTTAGTGTATAAACGCTTAGCAATTAAACAAAAAACATTTCTTTGTTTCAAAATTTTCAAATTGTCTTTTTGTAAAAAAAAACTTTCGTCCTTAGATTTCACTAATTCTACCTCCTTCAGCTCGATCCACATCCTTCTCTCGTCACTCTTGGAAGACACCTTGCTAAGTTGGTCAGTTAGGTTAGAATTCGCTAAGCGAGTTTGCATGAGACTACCACTTAAGTTAGAGAATTTAAATTTTAATTCATTTAATTCTTCTTCATAATTTGTTAATGGAATTTTAAGTGATTCAAGGATGGTTTGTACCTTTTTGATCAACCGATCGTAGTCGTTGAGCTGCTTACTGACAGGCTTTGCCACGAAGCATTTGTCTTCATTCAGGTTCGGTTCTTTTTCTGCACTTTTGGTTGATGATCCTGCGGTAACCATCAAGCACTTCCCATCCGAGCCTGCTTCCTTTGCCACATAAGCCCTTCCATGGGTGGGCTTTCGTACTTATTTATCCTCAGAGTCGGTTGACCACACTTCCATGCCACCGAACTCATCTTCATCACTCTTTTCTTGCACAATTAAAGCATTCTTTGTACCTTTTGTGACACTATTTGTCTTTTTATTCTTGATCTCATCCAGCTTTCGCATATAATATGCCTCGTCATCTTCCCCATCTCTCTTCTCAACTAATTTTCTCAACACACAATCCTTGGCAAAGTGGTTCTTGCCATGGCAGTACTTGTAGTCGTATCCCGAGTCTCCTGCAAGTTTGCTCTTACTCTTGTCTTCAGTCTTTTCAGAGGCGACCTTTGCTTCATCTTTCGCCTTCTCGGAACTATAACTTCCTTGCCAGTTTCGGTTCTTGTTGACAGGAAACTTTCTTCACGAAAACTTCTTCGGATTTGTGACCATCATAGCATATTCTTCGTTTGTTAGGTCATATTCTGACACATCCGACTCCTCTTCTTTTTCTGCAACATCCTTTCCTTTTGAGATAAGAGCCAGTGATCCCATACCAGAGACGACTTTCGCTTCTTTGGTTACTTCACTTTCATGGGACTTAAGGATTCCTACAAGTTTTGCAAGCGAGTAAGATTTGAAATGCTCATGCGCTTTTACAGTAGAGACCACAGCCATCCATTCGGTTCTCAGTCCGTTCATGAAAGTCACCTTTTGCTCAATTATCTTTCTTTATATTCCATGCTTGACTATTCTGTTGTGAAGATGATTGAACCGATTGAACGCCTGTACAAGTTTTTCCTCTGGTTTCTGTTTGAAAGTTCCAAATTCTGATAGCAACAAGGTTTGTGTTGAGTGTTCCAGATCTTCATCAGTTGAATAGAGTTCTTTCAATCTGTCCAGATTTGTTTAACAGTCGAATACGAACTAACCAATCGAAAGGTGTCGGATTGTAAGGAAAATCTTATCATTCGCATAGCTTTAACATTACATAGTAATTTGTCTTTCTCATCCTGTGGCATCTTTTGCTCATCTGCTACCAGCTTGTTGTACTCCTACTGAGTCTTGAAAGTGGTGTTCGTTCCCGAATGAACAAACGGTCCAAGAGTAATGGCTTCCCAGATGAGATAGCCATGATCTTCAGAACCGATCACGTAGTCTTCAAAGTGAACGGTCCATACTTCGTAGTCTTGAGTATAGAGTATGGGTATCCTCGTTGTAGATCCAATGTTGTTCGAGATGTTAATGGAATTTGTTTGCGAATCGTCGTGAGACATGTTGAAATTTTAGAATCAGACTTTTAAACTCGAGATTAGGGTTTTATCTAAAACACAGTTTCCTTCGAAACGAAGAAGACGACTTGGTATTTATGCGATAAAAGTGAAAACCCTAAGGAATTCTGAATACAGAAGAATAGTGTACTGATCACACAGACTCATGCTCTGATACCAATTGTTAGAACAAAGTTCTATTGGGATCGATTAGTTCTAAGTACGCAAACAAGAATGAACGTAAAGTGAAAGAGAATATGGCTTGAATATGTCGTATGATTAAAGCTTCAACACCTCAGAAGAGCTCGATTAAGAACTTCGACTATAGAGGTGTTTTGGGTTACAATCTCAATCGTAAAACAATAAGACGTGTAAAATATAATGCATACATGCATTCATATATATAGTCTAACCCTAAAGAGATAATCACGGATGGATAGGTCCAATCCGGATATATACAAAAAGTCCTAAGATGCAACATAATAAGCCCTACAATTAGTAAAATATTATTTTCAGAAAATAACAAATCTCTAATTAAATACAAATGTTGATTATATTTATTAATAATCATATTAGGTCGGCGGTAACGCCTAGGGCAAGATTCTGAAGAACTGGCGGGACTGGATGAAGGCTCATAGGCAGGTTCGTCAACCCATTTCTTTCTTCTCTCTTTCTCAGTTATCTCTTTCTTCTTACTTCTTATGCACACATTATATATATATATATATATATATATATATATATATATATATATATATATATATATAACATTTTTTTCTTAATTTAGAAAACTCTTTTAATATCAAACTATTAAATATTTTGTTTTACTTTGTATTAACAAGTAAATCCAAATCAAATCATGTCATGTCATACTCCTTAGATTTAGAGTTTGTCCATATTCTTTTAATAGTAGTATGTCGCGTGTTGCGGGGGTTGCCTGTTAGATATATTGTTATTATGTTTTATGTGATATTCTCATTTTCACAGCCAATTTAAAAGTTTTTATCGATGCTTTATCTATTTCGATGTATAAAACTTAATGCGGAATTTCTTCCCAAAACATGATAATATTATTATCAATGTATATCCGTGGATATGTATTTTATTTATATTTAAAATTACTGGACATCATCGTCAATATATATATATATATATATATATATATATATATATATATATATATATATATATATATATATATATAAGCATAAAAAAGTCTTAGTAGCCCTTACAACATCTTATTATACTCTGCACTAACAACTTCCTCATTCTTCTTATTCTCACATACTGATCCTAAAATATTGATCTCAAGGGACATATCCTAAGGATTATCATCAGCAACAAGTTGACAATACTAATTAAGGGGATTCCTTTAGCAATATATGTCAATAAGGCAACCATGGGGGGATAAAGTCTATCAAATGAACATATATTTTATTAACACCAACAGGTTGCGAGCTTGCCAACATTTCTACTCGACTGTCCATAATAGTCTATGGTCGTCATCTATACTCTACTAGACGACTGGTTCATCAATAGTTAAGTTCACTCATTGTCTTCTCTTCGTTTTCATACCCCTTCACTACCTAATATATTTTACAAAAATATAAGAAAATACAAAAATGATTAAGTTAAGTAAAAATCATACAATTAATTTAACACATATATCAACTAAATGCAGATAATAGGTACACATAACATTTGATCATATAGATACTTTTTATCTATATTGAAAGTAACTATGTAGTCACTTGTTAAAGTGGATGACTGTAAAGTGTGGCAACGCCTCGCTTCAGTACTTGACTTTTCCTTTGATATGACCTAGGTTCAGTTATCACTAAGTCTTAGTTTAATATTCCTCGTGACTATTAATAGTCTAGGTTCCTCAACAATCCTAATGTCTACATCATATCGAAGGTACAGTCCGTTTGGTATACAAAGTATATTGTTTGGAAATACCACTTTAAACACCTCACTAAATCTTGCCTAGACATTATCCCTGTAAGTATTTCAATCAGTACAATGTCTTGTAATTATTGATAAATCTTATTTATAGATTCATAATAATGACTATGAATATAAATATAAATTACACTAAGACAATGTTGAGTGTAATTTAACTTATAGAGGTTATCAAGACAAAAGTCTGGAAATCACACTGGCAACACTCTAACTTGATAGCTCTTAATTATCGGGTTCTCTACGACCTCAGAGCTTCGCCTAAATACCCTAAATAATAAGATTTTTTTGGGTTAAGGGAGTATAAAATTGAAGAGATAAAGTAATAGGAGGTGTGGAGAAAGAATGAGCTATTGGGAGCTATTTATAGCCATTTTTCAAGATGTATCCATCACGCCCAAGCATGGTCAGCACTCATCCTCTCAGCGAAGGACACGTGGCGATCAAGGGCTGGAGCTATGTGGCATATTGTGTAGGTGGAGCAGAAACTTAAAAAATTCATGGCCATACGAGCTCCGTTTTCGACGTTGTTTATATCCACACATAGGTATTTCCGAGTATCACAATATTCATTTAGACTCCCTCGATTAATTCTCGGCCGATCTTAAATTTAACTTTCTACGAAGATTACACTGTAAACGACCATCTAAAATTTATAAATTTTGCATACGGACTTTGTTTTTAACTATATTTATATCATTGGGCTCCGATTCATGAGATCTTCAACTCTTATCTAGATTGTTTCGACAAACAGTCAGTTGATCTTAAATTTGATTTTTGTACTAACACAACTACGATGAAACTTCAAAAAATAAAACTCCCTCATACAAATTCAGATTTGGGTGTTCTCTATATGTACGCTCTCGGGTCTAGGATTACAACGATCTTCTTTCGATTGTTTATGCTAATAAACAACATATCTCTGATTCACTATTTTTGACGCACGTTGCCATATTGGGTAGAACGCGAAACTTCAAACGATCATAACTTCTTCATACTAAGTCATATTTTACTGTTCCCTATATCCCTAGAATCTTCATCACGACTCCTTAAACTTTCATCAAAGATATTTATCTTAATTAACGTTTTACTTTGGGATTTTTTTAACCTTATTTATTAAGTTTTCGCATAATATTATATACACCTAATATATACACATAAATCACATAGATTCAAACAATTTCCTTTTATTTATTCATCAAATGATTACAATTATGGACCAGCGACAATTACACATCTTATTAATGCCTAGAGGGAACGTAGATGCTACATTTTAGCTCTACTGGTTTACTCCAATTGCATCTTGCTATTTTTCTATGATTTATGATTTGGAACTTTTTGCTTTCTTGTGGGATTGTTGAAAGATGAAGACCAGTATAAGATATGGCATTCTAATATCCGAAACTAAAGTTAATCGTCTTTAAACTATATAGTTTTTTTGAATACATGTTCTTATATAGATGTGAAAAAAATGAATAAGTATATAAATAAAAAATGCAAATTTGTTTTCATATTTTGGTTCTTGAATTATTTACAAATAAAAAAACAGACATTTTCTGCATGGTAGCAGCACTTGATTGGTATTTTTCCCCATCTTCTTTGATCAAAGCCTTCCTATCCTCCATTGTCATATTTTTTCTTATGTTGGACCTTAAGTATATTAATTAAATTATGTACACATCAGTCCATTTCATAATTCATATACTCCTTTTATAACTAATAAATATTCCTCTCGTGATAAAATTAAAAATACACAGATTTCTGAGACTTACTTCAAGTGAAAATCCATCGACTCCTTTCAAACTGAGTTGATCAGAAGTTGGGACCTTAAAGGTTGTTGTTGATTTCAGATATGAAGACTTTTTTTTAACATCCCATGATTTGCCAGTGCAACATTTGCTTCCTTCTTTGCCTATTTCCCAAAAAAATAAAAAAATAAAAAAATAAAAAATAAAACTAAATAAAATGAATTATTATAAGTAGAAAAATAATACATATTGATATGGTGGTGTATAATTAAAACATACTTTTAGCTCTTTGATTCTCTGAAAATCCTCATTTGAGAGAATACCATATGTCATTGTTGGCTCATTTGTTGTTGCCTCACTCTCCAATCTAGTTACTATAAATCTCTTAAGATCCTTAAGACTTTGATTTGCCCGATCAACTTCTCCATCAAACTTGACAAAGTTCCTATCTCGCCCTTTCCTTTTGTCAGGTGAACTTCTATAACACACAATCAAAACATATGAAGAATTGACCTAAAGTAACACTCACACAACAACTTTGGTGAACCCTAACAAGGAAATGTGTAGTTAATTGAAAATATTTAATGTTTACAAAAAATTCAAGTCAAACAAAAGTTGCTAAAAACAAATAATTAAAGATTACCTTTAAATCAAAATACGATGGTCTAATATCGGCGATGAAGAAGGGAAGTAGTCGTTCAAAACTACGAGATGTTAGAAATCACAATAAATCGCAAATGTGTAAAAAACATTCAGATTTGCGGGAAAGGCCTAATTTTTTCACCCATAACAAACACAATATCAATAGTTGAATGAAATTTATGAACCCTAGTTGAATACAGAAGGAGGCAGGAGTGATTGCAACGAAACATTGTCGGCGATACAAATTCGAAGAAACATCTGTGAGATGATCGAACAGTTGGGATGCAGAACTCCTACAAAGATAGCATATGGTTGTTCCTTGTACCTATCAATGGTAGTTTCAATAAAGTTCAGTCTCATTGAAATCTAAGAACTGAAAGAATAAAATTTAGATTAATTTTATGAAATTCCAAGACAAATACTAACCTACTCATTAATTAAGGGATGAGCAAATAAAAAAAGTTTGGTTGAAAAGATTTAATTGGTCCACTTTGTTCTTTCTTGATTCATCACTCGAGGTTTGTTTGGATACACGAAAGAGGGAATCATGGAGTACAAGCGATTGTAATGTAATGGAGAGAAAAAGAGATACGAGAAATATATGTTAGGGTTTCGTTAATCTTGTGTTTCCTCGTTGTTTTCCTAAGTTAACTACTACAACTTTGTCGACTTATATAGATTCAAAGACTTGCACATGCATCTGTAATCAAAACGAAAAACATAAATTATGGAAATATAGGTGCAATAGAAGATAGAAGATAGGAAGAATCGGGAAGCCAATGAACAACAATCATAAGCATCATATAAATCTATTTTAGGGATTAGAGTTAATGGAGGTAAAAGAACGACCATTCGTAATGAAGATGGAAGTAAAGGTTGGTAGAGAGATGAGAGCAGCGATGAGATGATGTTGAATGGCGAAGTGGAAGATGCATCCGACGAAAGTTTATGGATATTGACAAAAGGTAGATGAAAGCAGTCGAGGCGGTGGATATTTACCTCTTTATTTGATTATATAGAAGCGGTCGGTGGTTAAATCAGTACGACAACGCCACATAACCCCATGTTACTAATTCAAGGAGTAGAAGCGGTAACTCAGATAATTATAAGGACTAAATTTATTGTAACATCCCCAGTCCAGGTATACCTTAAGCCCTTGTTCTTTTGGTAAATTGTCAAGTTTCTCCCTTATTGAGAAAAGGTGGTAAATGAGTACGCGGGGCATACATGAGTGTACGCTCAACGTACTCATATACGTGTTTGTGACGTGGAAGCCACATAGTACGCTTCACGTACTAGGCCCAGAGTAGAAACCCTAATTTGGGGTGTTTCCATATATAAAGGATATGATGGCCTCATTCCTGGCCACCATTCTTAGAAAAGCAACCCACTCAAACCCTAATCCTCGTTCTTGAGCTTGTGTGTGACCATTTGAGACCATTTAAGTGATTTTGTGTGTTCTTGAAGCGAAGAAGAAGCTTTGAAGAATAAGGAGTTGGAGTCCAGGCTATAGATTTGAGCATATCTGAGTTGGGAACTTCATTTGGAGGCATAAAGCTCAAAGCTTTCCTACTCTTTTGTTTTGTGCATCATGTTAGACCATTTTAGGTTTTTGGTCCCAGAGTTGCATGCTTTATGAGAAAATGAGCAGCTCCTTTAAGTGTCTTCAGGGGTATAGTGTCATAAAAATCAAGACATGGACGTTTGAATCAACCCATGCATGAGATATGAGAATTTTGAGATAAGAGAATGAGAGTTTTGGGTGTTTGTGACTTTATCAGCCATGCAAAGGATTAAAGTCATTGGCTTTATGGAGTAAGAGCCTTTAGGAAGTCCATATCTGTGATATGATCCAATGTCTTAACTGATTAAGACCAAAAGAGTAGAAAGAGCGAAATTGGGGCATACACCGAGCGTAATCCCAGTATGCGCAACGTAGGGTTGAGAATCCCCGATGCATGTGTGGCATCGGAGTACGCCCAGTGTAGAGATCTTATACGCGTAGCGTAATCGCTGGCGTTGACTTTTGGTTGACTTTTAGAGTTTGGTCGATTTGTGGAGTATTAAGGCCATTGCGGGGTAAAATGGTCTTTTACCCTTCTATGAGTTTATAGAAGGGTTATTTTAGCTTCTTGAGAGCCATGATTAGTTAGAGATAATTGTCATATGTGTTAGGCAGGGGCTAGACCAGTGATTTGAGTTTGAGATTATCCGATTTCTTGCAAGGTGAGTCTTCTCACTATACTTACCATGAGTGGTATCTTTATGTGACTGAGATGTCTTATGTTCTTACATGTGTATTGTGATATTATGCATTATGTCTTTGTGATATATGTTGAGTATTACTATTATGAGCTTATTGAGTTAGGATTAGAGGGTCCATCTGAGTTGTGGGGCTGGAGGGTGTCCACTGAGACAAATTAACTAGAGGGTTGTATTGAGTTAGCCGCAAGTGGCTAATGTGATGCGTGTGGCATTTTGGGGAACTCACTAAGATTCATGCTTACCGTCTTATGTGTTATGTGTTCCAGGTACCTCTGAGGATCACGAGAAGGCATCGGCTTGATTGTACACACACCCGAGTTGGAGATATGTTTTTAGAGCATCTTGGATTTGTGTTATAAATAGTTTTGGGACATTTGTTTTGATAATTTGATGTTTGTGGAATTTTGAAATTTTGAAATGACATAATTGGGTTTTTAAATGAAAATTTTTGTTTGAAAATTTATGGTGTTACAAGTTGATATCAGAGCCTTGGTTTGAGGGATTCAGATGCACCCCCGGGTGTGTTTAGACTTAAACTAAGGATTTGAGAAAAAGTTTCAAAAGAAATGATTTTTCTAAAACAAGAAAGAGTTTTAAGAGGAAACGAGTTGCAGCAGTGTGTAAAATCAGCCAGAGCCCAAACCGTGATTTCCCAAAATACCCTTACTTATTTGTGTTATGAGATATTTATGAGATATTAGAAATGCATGCTAGAGAATAGGCTAGGAGATGCTATTTATCAGCATTATCTGTTATTTTCCCTGAGTATGTGTTGGGTTCTAAGTTGAGGGGTAATCTAGGAGAGATACCTAGATGAGCATGTGAGTAGCCTACTGAGAGAGTAGTATGATATTTGTGAGACATAGAGTACTTGTGAATTAGAATCCAAGGCGGAAGACTTGGGGTGACTACAGGTTAGGTGTGGAAGGTAGTATTGGGCCCGTACTATTGAAAGCACCAGATTTGTATGCAAACCAAGTAAGAATCCTTAGGATGCTAAGGAACAAGTAGGGATGAGTGGTCAAGTGAGTATGCCCAAGCGAGTCTCTAATGATTTTTGTGTTGTGTTTCAGAAACATCATGGTGGGTACACACCACAATCCCGAGAGCAGTGGGACTAGCGATGATGAGATTCGCAGGATGATTCATGATGAGGTGGAGGTAGCCATTTGAGAGGCGATTCCTGAGATGTTTGGGTCTATTAATACCACCCTGATTGAGAGATTTGATAAGAGATATGTTGCTGTTACTGAGGCGGCTACTACTGCTAGGCCACAGGGAGGTGACGTTGCTGTTTCGGGAGTGCAGCAACACGAAGCCACCTGAGTTTGATGGAACACAGGATCTGATTGTTGTTATGTAGTGGATTTATGATACTGAGGGATGTTTTTAAACATGTTGTTGCCTAGAGCATTTGAGGGTTTGGTTCGCGATGAACTAGCTTCGCTTGGGAGCGAAGGACTGGTGGAGGCTTGTGATAGCCAGTTTTACTCATGCAGAGCATATTGTAGTGACTTGGTAGATGTTTACATTGATGTTCCGAGATAAGTATGTTCCCCCGATAGAGAGGGAACGGTTGGCCTAGGAGTTTCTGTCTCTCAAGTAGAAGACATGGTCGGTGACTGACATTACATGGATGTTTCATGAGAGGTCGTTGTTTTTCCCTAAGCATGTTTCGACTGAGCAGGCGCGCATGACCCGGTGTTTGAGAATTCTGAGTAGGGAGATTCAATAGTTATGGAAAACTCGTCTTATCGGACATTTTCTGAGCTTTAGGAAAATGCCAGGAGGAGGGAGATCGAGCTGGAAACTCAAGCCAAGGAGGAGGAAGAGTCTCAAAGGATAGATCGAAGGTTGGCACAGTCGCAGCCGGCAGCAAAGAGTGCTAAGCCCGCTGATTCAAGATCAGGAGGCCAGAAGGGCCGCACTTGTGGCAAGTGCGATAAGAGTCATGAGGGATCTTGTAAGGCGGGGATTTGCTACAAATGTGGCAAAGAGGGGCATATGGAAAAGGATTTCCCCAAGGGATTTGCAGTCTACTTTTACTGCAACCTGACCGACCATTGGAAGGCCGAGTGGCCTCATCTTGTTCAGGGATCAGCCTAGGGTTCCACTCATGATCCTTTATGTGTTATTGATAGTCGGTTGGTAAAGGCCGAGGCTCCGAGGGCTCCTGGGAGAGCTTTTCAGCGGACAATGGAGATGGTCTGCACAACACATGATGTCGTGGCTGGTACACATTTCCTTATTTATTTATTTTGAGATTTATTGTTTATTATGTGTTGTATTTAGGTACATTTATTGTGAGTTTTGTACTTACTTTGGTGTTATTTGACTCGGGTGTGAGTCGATCCTTCGTGTCTTTAGATTTTAGTCATCACATCAGTATCCGATGTAAGGCGTTGAGTCGACCTCTGAGGGTTTCCATAGCTGACGAGCATGCAATTTTTGCTACTGATGTATTCCATGGATGTGTGCTGGAGATTTTTTGTGTCGAGTTCCCTATAGATATGGTGTCGATAGTGATGGGTTATGTCTGTGTTATTGTGGGCATGGATTGGTTGAGCCGCTTTTGAGTAGTGATCGACTGCGAGTGTCAGTTGGTAACTATATGAGACCATAGTGGGGGAGTGCTTACAGTCTATGGAGAGGGTACTAGATCCGGGTCAACTTTCTGCTCTGCTGTTAGGGCGAGGCAGAGTCTACAGCAAGGTTGTATGGGATTTTTGGCGTATGTAATTGATACACGGGTTGCCACAGACAGGCCGAGTTCTATCGCCGAAGTTCTGATAGTGTGCAAGTTTCTTGATGTTTTTCCCAAGGAGTTTCCGAGTGTGCCTCCTGAGAGGCGGGTGGAGTTCCAGATTGATTTATTTCTGGGCGCGGCACCTATTGCCAAGGCACGTTATCGCTTTGCGCCACCATAGATGCAGGAGTTATCCTCACAGCTCCAGGAGCTGCTAGGGAAGGGTTTTATCAGACCGAGTAGCTCACCGTGGGGAGTGTCTATCCTTTTTGTCAAGAAAAAGGATGGTTCATACTGGATGTGTATTGATTACCGGGAGTTGAACAAGCTGATGGTCAAGAACCGTTATCCACTTTCGAGGATCGATGGTTTATTCGATCAGTTGTAGGGGGCATCTTGGTTTTCCAATATTGATTTTAGATCTGGATATCACCAGATGAGAGTATGCGAGGAGGATATTCAGAAGATGGCCTTTAGAACTCGTTATGGGCATTACGAGTTTGTGGTGATGCCTTTCGGGCTGACCAACTCACTAACAGCGTTCATGGATCTCATGAACCTGGTGTGCAAGCCTATGTTGGACCGGCCGGTGATCATGTTCATCGATGACATGTTGGTGTATTTGAGGTCCAAAGAGCAATATGAGGAGCATCTACGATAGGTTCTTGGGGTATTGTGGTCTGAGAGGCTGTATGCCAAATTCTCCAAGTGTGGTTTCTGGTTACGAGAGGTCCAGTTCCTTAAACATCACATTAATCAGAATGGGATATTGGTCGATCCGGCCAAGATTGAGGCAGGTATGTGATGGGAGGTGTCGATATCGCCATTTGAGATCAGAAGTTTCCTGGGATTGGCCGACTACTATCGGAGATTTATCAAGGATTTCTCCAAGATTGTTATTCCTCTCACCAGATTGACCGGGAAGGGAATTACTTTTGTTTGGGGACCTGAGCAGTAGGCATGATTCGAGACTCTTTTCCAGAGATTGTGTGAAGCTCCGGTGTTAGTCCTTCCGGAGGGAGTGGAGGACTTCGTAGTCGATTGTTATGCGTCTATTTCAGGGATGGCTGCAGTGTTGTTGTAGACGGGTCACGTGATAGCATATGCATCGAGGCATCTGAGGCCTCATGAGACGAGGTATCCCACCCATGATTTGGAGTTTGTGACAACCCGAAATTTTCATTCGGTCAAACCCTAGAAGTAAATCACTTCTTATTATAAGTTAATGTCATTATTACTTATTTTAACAAATTTGGAGTTAGTTTGATTATTTTAATATTTTTCTTTAAACGAACGGGTGTAAGAAAGGGTCATCTCGGGTTTTGAAATTTAAAAACCGCAAACACCGCGTGTCTTAGAAACCCTCAGCTAAACTATTTAGTTTGAGTCGAAAAATCATACCAAGATCCGAAAACTCATGCTTATCCATGAGTCGTTTACTCCTTAAGTCTAGTCAAAAGGAGTTTACTCCCCATTTTATCCAAAAGAGTAAACTCAAGAAACACTCTCAAGTAGCAAACTTGAATCAATTTAAGATCTTCCAAGTTGTAAGTGTTCTATCCATTTCAAGTTGATTAAACACTTAATCTAGTGTTTGTGCATCTATTCATCCATTTACATTTGTGTTTTTTTATTAGATTTCCAAAAACACCAAGAACACACACTAAGTGTTGTTAGACTTTTAGCATACTTCAAGCTTCCTTATTGTAAGTACATCACTCCTTGAGTCTTATTGAGATAGTATTACAAGTTAGCACCAAGAAAATGTTTCAAGAAAACAAGGCTTGAGGTGTTCACGGTCCAAGGAGATGCTTGGGCCATAAACACCATAAAGTGCACCAAAGTGTGCCCAAGTCTTTATCTAAGCCCTAGTTTGATGTTTAAGCATTCCTTGAATTGATTAAACCTTCCTTGGATTTGTCTAAGCCTTGAAAAACATCTAAAACCAACAAATATAGGTGTTTATGGTTTGGGGATCTCCCAAAACCGTAAACACCCTAAAGTATGTATAAGTTGGTCATTTTTCCTTCCTTTGGCTTAGAAACTAGCACATACATTTACCTACTTGTGTTAGGGACTTGAAAACATGGCAATACACTTCTCCGTAAGGGTTTACGATAGTAAACCCAAAGGAAAATTCCCTTAGGCTGTAAACTCCTCAAAGAGGGTGTTTTGTGGCCCTAGTCCATTCCAAAGGCTAAACCACTTAGTAGAATGGCTTCAAAAGGCTTGCTAAACCACGAAACAACACTTGGACCTTAAGACTAGAGTTTAGACTATAAACTCTAGAGCTTACTGCCGTAAACACCTAGTTTAAAGGCCTTTAGACCGTAAACTCCAAGGGAGTTTACCCTTGAACCCCAAACACCATAGCAAGGTCCTTTAGCACTTAGATGCAATCCTTATGGCTTGTAGCACTTATATAAGGTGTTTTACATACCTTAGGATGTCTTAACTTTATCAATTGTGGTTTAAAGTCTAATTGAATACATATATGTGTGATTATATGTTAACTAGGATCATTGAGTGTGAACAAGTCTTCACTTGACACCTAACAATCCTACATCGTTCAATTCATCCAAACCACCATCTTTAGGTGAGTTCATACCCCTAATCAATGTTTTAAATGATTTTAAATGCTTTAAGGGGGGGGGGGGGGGGAATGCAAGTAGAAAACAACATGTTATTAAATCATCTATATGTATTTATTAACTATGTTTTCATTCAACAGATTTCACATACTACAAAATGTGATGCATGAAATGGTTTTCTATCTTTAAAATACTTTGTTATCAAATGTATTACTTTTGAAATGTTTATTAAAATGACATCAAGTCACTTTTATATTTGTTCAAAACCCTTAGATGTCTTACAAAACCATTTTTCATTCCTGAACTAAACTATACATATACACTTATATTCTTATATATGTATTGACGTTATAGTTTACATCTTTCATTTAGTTTCCCACACCCTTGAATAGTAAGAGTGTATAAACCTACTTGAACAACCAATTACCTTTTAGTAAATTATCATAAGGATAATTTGAGGATATCAAACATTATTCCTATTACAAGGAATCACACAAGAGTCAGTTCATTCATGAGTCTACACCAGTACATTACCTGATACATGAGTACATATACATCTGCTTACCTAATACATGAATATGTTTACATATACTTACCTGATACATGAACACACTTACATGAATACCATACATGAACACTGTTACATAGATACATTATCTTGTATTCACTTACCTAGATACTTGTACCTAGAGTTATGAGGAAGATTTATTCGTACCTTCTGTGTAAATTTTTGTGCCTATCCCTGTTCGACGGGATGTCTAGACGGGACTAACCATTCCGGAACCCAGTTGTTAGCACCACTGGGTGATGAACATATACGGATGTCTAAGGTTATCACTTATAATTGATAGATGGATATCGGAACTAACCATTCCTCCATCCTGCTGTTGCAACAGAGGATGAGATGAAAATCTTCGGATGATCATTAGGTTACTACTTATATTAGGAGTCGGCTACGGGACTAACCCTTCCTCCAACCTGCTGCTGCTACAGAGGACAATTGGACCATCTTCGGAGGTTCATTAGGTTATACATATCGCTTACTACGATGGCGTGTTAGTCCTGGTATCCAGGGATAACACTTACATGGTTATATTTTTCCTATTTACTTTATTTTGTGATATATTCACATAAACGATGAGTTAGACTAATTACTGTTTGTAGTAGTCAAAAAGAAGGAAAAACTATCATTTTCCTTACAAAATATCCGGGTCTTGGTAGAAGGCTACATTATCATAACAAAACATTCGGGTCTTGGTAGAAGGCTACATTATCATAACAAAACATTCGGGTCTTGGTAGAAGACTACATTGTCATAACAAAACATTCGGGTCTTGGTAGAAGACTATATTTCATACTAGTAGGAAATAAGGGATTTCTTAGGGTTTTTCATACTTATATCAACTGCCTTACTTAAAGGTTTTACATGACATTCATAACAACTTTTGAAAGCAAGACAATGACACTTAAATACTTATGAATTCACCAGCTTTAAAGCTGATACTCTCTTTCAGAATAACTTGTATTCTCAGGTCATCAGTAGACAGGTATGGTGGCTAGGTTTTGAGAAGACGGAGCAGACAAGTCTCGTCTTTTATTTTGATTATATATTTTTGGTGTCTTATTACAATGAAAGAACACACATGTATTAAAAATTTACTTATAATGCAATGGATGATGTTGTTGCTTATTTATTACTTTACACTGTTGTGATACCGTACATGACGTCCTCCACCCCTGAACATTTCCACCGTTCGTGGTTTTGGGGTGTGACAGAGTTGTGGGCAGTGGTGTTCACCCTCAATATTTGGCACCACTATCTTTATGGTGTCCGGTGTACCATATACACATACCATAAGAGCTTGAAGTACTTAATGGATCAGCCCAACCTAAATATGAGACAGAGGAGATGGTTGGATGTAGTAAAGGAATACGACTATGAAATCTTATATCACCCAGGCAAGGCTAATATGCTAGTCGATGCCTTGAGTCGCAGAGCCGAGAGCGCTCCGATTTGTGACGTGTGTATGAGGATGATGGTGATAACTCCAATCTTAGATACCATCTGAGAGGCTCAAGTGGAGGATGTGAGACTGGATAACCATAAGAGAGAGTGTGCGATTGGGCAAGTTTCCAAGTTTTTGACGAACAATTGTGGGCTTATGACTTTCCATAAGCGAATTTGGGTGCCCTATACAGGTGGAGCTCATTGTGTATTGTTAGAGGAGGCACGTAGATCGAGATTCTCGATCCACGCAGGGGCCTCTAAGATGTATTTGGACCTGAAGAAAGACTATTGGTGGCCATGTATGAAGTGGGACGTGGCATGGGTTGTAGAGAGGTGTTTGACATGTCGTCAGGTTAAGGCGGAGCACCAGCGTCCACATGGTCCTTTTGAGCCTTTAGAGATACCCCAGTGGAAGTGGGAACAGATTTCTATGGACTTTATCACCAAGTTACCAAGAACTGTGCGTGGGGTTGATGCGATATGGGTGATTGTGGACCGACTGACGAACAATGCTCACTTCCTCGCTATCAGTGAGAGCTCTTCTGCAAAGAGACTGGCCGAGATTTATGTGAGAGAGGTGGTAGCTCGACATGGGGTGCTGACCTCGAATGCGTCAGATCGAGACGTGTGCTTTACTTCCAGGTTCTAGAAAAAAAATTCATAAGGAGTTGGGTACCCGGTTACATTTCAGTACCACATACCATCTGCAGACAGACGGGCAGAGTAAGCAGACGATTCAGATGCTTGAGGACATGCTATGTGAATTTGTTATGGACTTCGGAGGAAGTTGGGACACTTATTTTCCCTTGGCTGAGTTTTCTAACAACAACAACCATCATTCGAGTATTGGTATGCCTCCCTTTGAGCTTCTTTATGAGAGGCAGTGTTGGACTCCCATTTGTTGGGGAGAGGTAGGTCAGCGAGTGATAGGTGGCACTGAAATAGTGCTTAAGATAACCGAGCAGATTCAGTAGGTCAGACAGAGGTTACTGATAGCCCAAAGTCACCAAAAGAGTTACGCGGATCAGCGACGATCTGAGTTAGAGTTCCAGGTTGGAGATTTTATCCTCCTGAAGGTATCCCTATGGAAAGGGGTGATTCGATTCAGGAAACGGGGCAAACTGGGGCCCTGATACATTGGTCCTTTCAGAGTGATCGCCAGAGTAGGTGGGGTGGCTTACCGATTAGAGCTACCAATAGAGTTGAGCCAAATTCATAACACCTTCCACGTTTCCCAACTGAGGAAGTGTGTAGCCGATGAGACAGCAGTGGTACCATTAGAGGACATTCAGGTTGATGCGAGCCTGAATTATATTGAGAAACCAATTGCAACTATGGATTGGAATGTGAAAGTTCTAGGGAATAAGGAGGTGCCTCTGGTTCAGGTCCAATGGCAACATTAGAAGGGGTCCGAGTGCACTTTAGAGTCGGAGTCTGAGATATGCGAGCAGTATCCAGAGTTATTTTTCGAGACTGACTACGAGGGCGAAGTCTGATTCTAATGGGGGAGAATTGTAACATCCCAAGTCTAGGTATACCTTAATCCCCTTTTCTTTTGGTGAATTGTCCAGTTTAGCCTTTTTAAGAAAAGGTGGTAAATGAGTACATGGGGCGTACGCAAGTGTACGCTCAGCGTACTCATATGTGTGTTTGTGACGTGGAAGCCACCTAGTACGTTGGGCATACTAGAGGGTACGATGGGCGTACTAGTCCCAGAGTGGAAACGCTAATTTGGAGTGTGTCCCTATTTAAAGGATATGATGGCCTCATTCCTAACCACCATTCTCATACAAGCAACCCTCTCAAGCCCTAATCCTCTTTCTTGAGTTTGTGTGTGTCCATTTGAGAGCATTTAAGTGATTTTGTGTGTTCTTGAAGCGAAGAAGAAGCTTTGAAGAATAAGGAGTTGGAGTCCAGGTTATAGATCTGAGCATATATGTGTTGGGAACTTCATTTGGAGGTATAAAGCTCAAAGCTTTCCCACTCTTTTGTTTTGTGCATCATGTTAGACCATTTTAGGGTTTTGGTCCCAAAGTTGCATGCTTTATGAGAAAATGAGCTACAGAGATTATGAGTAGCTCCTTTGAGTGTCTTAAGGGGTATAGTGTCATAAAAATCGAGACTTGGACGGTTAAATCAACCCATGCATGAGATATGAACATTTTGAGATAAGAGAATGCGAGTTTTGGGTGTTTGTGACTTTATCAGCCATGCAAAGGCTTAAAGTCACTGACTTTATGGAGTAAGAGCCTTTAGGAAGTCCAAATATGTGATATGATCCAAGGTCTTAACGGATTAAGACTAAAAGAGTAGAAAGAGCAAACCTAGGGCGTAAGCCGAGCGCAATCCCAGTATGCGCAACGTAGGGTTGAGAATCCCCGATGCATTAGTGGCATCGGAGTACGCTCATCGTAAAGATCTTGTACGCACAACGTACTCGCTAGTGTTGACTTTTGGTTGACTTTTAGGGTTTGGTCAATTTGTGGACTATTAAGGCCATTGAGGGGTAAAATTGTATTTTACCCTTCTGTGAGTTTCTAAAAGGGTTAGTTTATCTTCTTGAGAGCCGTGATTAATTAGGGATAATTGTCGTATGTGTTAGGTGGAGGCTAGACCAGTGATTTGAGTTCGAGATTATCTGATTTCTTGTGAGGTGAGTCTTCTCACTATACTTATCATGAGTGGTATCTTTGTGTGACTGAGATGTCTTATGTGCTTACCTGTGTATTGTGATATTCTGCATTATGTCTTTGTGATTTATGCTGAGTATTATTATTGTGAGCTTATTGAGTTAGGATCGGAGGGTCCATCCGAGTTGTGGGGCTGGAGGGTCTTCACTGAGACACATTGACCGGAGGGTCGTATTGAGTTAGTTGCGAGTGGCTAATGTGATGTGTCTGATATTTTGGGGAACTCGCTATGCTTCAAGGT
The DNA here is from genome assembly GCF_052625555.1 of Lactuca saligna. NCBI lineage: Eukaryota > Viridiplantae > Streptophyta > Magnoliopsida > Asterales > Asteraceae > Lactuca > Lactuca saligna. The sequence continues at coordinate 175,651,431 of NC_136423.1, forward strand.
TACCATGTTATGTGTTATGTGTTTCAAGTACCTCTCAGGATCACGGAAAGGCATGTGCTTGGTTGTATACACATCCGAGTTGGAGATATGTTTTTAAAGGATCCTGGATTTGTGTTATAAACAGTTTTGGGACATGTGTTTTCATAACTTGATGTTTGTAGAATTTTTGTATTTTGAAATGAGATAATTTGGTTTTTAAATGAAAATTTATGTTTGAAAATTTACGGTGTTATAGTTATGCAATTTTAAACTATTATTGTTGCTAAGGTAAAAAAACGGGAATAATACAAAAAAGGGACCGCATGTGTGAAATTAAAAGAAAATTTGGGGCAAATTTGTCACCACCCAAAGATAACTGTTCATAATGCAAGTTCTGCTTTAATATATATATATATATATATATATATATATATATATATATATATATATATATATATATATATATATATATATATATATATATATATATATATATATATATATATCCAATGAATTAATTTGTATTTATTAAAAAATTATGTTTTATTTAGTTTTATGTTTTCTAATTTGATTAAATTATAAATAATGACGCGACAAGTAGATTGAATGAGTTGGAAAAAATATATTTTTCAAGTTTTATTGGTTGGAAAAAATAAAAAAAAATTAAGAAAAAAAAAACTATTTTGAAACAAATATAACAATCAGTTGAATGAGTTGCATATCTCCATTTACTATATCATTATCGCTACTCTAATAAATGAAACTATATATCATATTCTCATTCAATTTGATAAATATTATTTTTTGATTATTTTGAATATTTTTTTTCACATGTCATTTTATATGTTTTTTTCTATTTTAATAAATTGTATATAATACTTTAATATAATAATTATAATAAAAATAGTAATAAATGAATTTCAATTTCGTTAATAGACTTACATTCTTATTTCAAATTTTCCAAATTAAAGTTCGTTATTTTATTTTGTTTACTTATTTAAATTTAAAGATTAAAAAAATCAATTTTAATAATTCATTATTTTTTTATTTTCTTTTATATATATATATATATATATATATATATATATATATATATATATATATATATATATATATATATAAAGTTTTTAAATATTTATGCATTTATATTTAAACTTTTTAATTAACTCATTTAATATATAAGTTTTATACGTAGTAAAACTATAAAATAAAACCTCCAAGAAAAAAAAGTTAGATATAACCAAGGTTCTAAAAAGTTCGTCATGACTCCGCCATAGCGTGTCACAACTCCAAGGCTTGCATCTGCCGTCAAACTTTACCAAAATGCCGCCTTAACTAATATATGTGTATAAAAATGAATAATAGTTAGAAATACATATAAAAATATTAATTATATAGAAACTGTCGCCTTAAATCACGCCTTACAAATGTTATGACTCGTCAAAACTGGGAAAACTTAAGGCTTGATATTGCCGCCAAATCACACCTTACGTTATTTAGAACATTGAATACAATACATAGTTGAATGTTACCTTTGAAAGTGATTTCCTTAATGTATAAATCAATGAAAATATATTTATTCGTCTACCTTTTTTCTACCGATTTTTATTTATTTATTCATTTTTTTTTCTCAAAATAATTAATCTATCTGGAAAAGAAAATGCATGGGGCACACAAACATGCTACCCTACGTTGTCACGCTAACCATATTTAATTATGTAAACACAAAATACTATTATCAATAATTAAGACGTAATCATTCGGTTCTCCATTTTTCCCTTTAATTAAAAGTGAGTTAACTCGATTCAACTCAATTTGACTCGGTATATTACACTTTAACCCCCAGTATTCATATTCACCTGTCATTTTGTTTTAGTATTTATTAACAAAATCCATATACTCTTATATAACATTTCAAGTCATTCGTTACATTTATCCACGATTAAAGTGTAATTATATAAGTTGCTTTTAATTCCAATTGAAAATAGAGATGTGAATAAATAAATTTGGAAAATTTTGCTTTTATTTTCAAAGCATATGTCACTCTGTTATTCAAAAACAAAGAAAAAAAATCAAAAAATCAAAAAAAAAAAAATTCAAAAAAAATTATAAAGAAGTAATACAAAGTTATTTTATAAAAATAAAACTAATTTGTAAAAATAAATTCAAAAAAAAAAAAAAAAATAGAGTTATAAGAATATGTAAAATAAATCACGCATAAGAACACTTTTGAAGAAAAAAGAACTAAGTTTTAAAAATTTATATAAAATTAGATGAGAATTAGATGCGCCAAATTGGTGATGTGTTCCTTTTTTTTTTTTTCCTAATTTGAACTTGTAGTAAACAATAAGGAAAAATATTACGAGTCTGCACACTTGATCTGCCGCTGCTATGATTGCTGAGTATTCCAGTATAAACAAATAATCTTCCAATCTTGTTATTAGAAATGGTAAATTGCAAGAAATATCCACTTTACACTTCTTACATGTATACATACATGTTTATTTTTTACATATGCTCATCCAAATTCCTACACAATACAAAGTGATCATGCATTCCATTTACTATATTTTTTTTATCAAGACTAAAAACCAATTAAGCTATCTTTTTGATCTATCAACTCATGGCATGTTGAAACAATAGTGTGTGTGAGTGACCTCAATTTGTGTGTTTGTCTACATGTTAGACACATCGCCCATTTCTAATAAGAATTGCATTGGTAATTTATACCAACAAAAAAAATCACCATGTCCATTGTTAAATCTAAACAACCTAGCCTCATAAGTCTGCAATAAGAATTATAGTTCAATCAAGATAATGAACCACTTTTTAAAATCCGGTGAAAGATTTCAATAACATGAAGAATATGAAAACCTCATCTGGTGTTGTAGAATATGACAACATGCAATTACATGACCCTGAAAAAGAAAAATAAATAAATATCAACATGCAATAAGTTTAATTATATAATAATGTAACATCAAAAACATGTGAGGTTAGTCTGCAAATAGATAAATTATATGTTCAATTAAAACAACCTAGCCTCATTAGTAACATCAGAAACATGTAAAAGTTAGTCTGCAAATAGATGAATAATAAAAATCAGTTGAAAGATTTCAATAAGATGAAGGGAATAGATGAACTTACTTTATCGTTATGTTCAACTTTCTTTCCTTGCACCTCGTATACAAAACTCTGTGAAATGGTTACATTTTTATGAATAAACGATTGCAGTTAAAAGCTGAAAAAAAATATTAGCCACTTATATGGAATGTGTCAATCAGTTGAAGACTCTCATTAAAATGTGAACAAAAAATTATAGTGAATCAACCTAAATAATTTGGAGAATATGATAAAATATACATTAACGCAGTACATTCTTTAGTATTTTTTAAGCCAAATGATACAGACACCTATGTTGTTGTAATTGGATATATAATAATTTATTGTATCTTTCATGTACTGTTTTATAAAAAATGAGTACATGTAAAAGTTAACTTTTAACATAAACATAAAGACTCTAAAGTGACATATTAATTAGTTTTGTTAGGTCACTTCTAAAATTGAAAATTAATCCAAAAATCATACATAACTATATAATAATAATAATAATAATAATAATAATAATAATAATAATAATAATAAATTGAGATGTTAAACTATGGTTTATTTACCAGATACCTAGTTCAAGATTAGGTGTCAAATAGCAACTGTTATGACCTTCAAAAATACCCACACATGATTTCTATTTCCCTTCGTTTGTGATACGTTTGGTTCGTTGCTTGCTTTCGGTCTTTTGGACGATAATGTCCGTGGATGATTCGTAACGCCTTCTTTAACTACTCAAAAGACTTGGAAAAGTAAATACTCCTGTAAAACTAAACTTTTAACATAAGCGGCATACATTTAGCGTTACAAAAAACCAAATGAGTGTTTTTTCCTTTCATACCCTCTAATCGAACTTTATAGCCAACCTGTGAAAAAGACAAAAATTATTGCTTATAAAGCCTTTCTTTAAGCAATAAAAACTAAGTGAAGAGTAAAGATTAAAGAAAAGCCTTACTGATTCACCTAGAGACTCTCCTTTCAGAAGAAACTCTTTCTACAACAGCTATGACAGACGACCAGATTCTATCTCAGATTCCAATATGTATTGTGGAAGTTAAATGATCATCCCACATCCAGTCTCTACAGATATGATAATAACTTGATTCTATGCAATTGCTTGAATGAATCATTCTTTCTCTTTAAATGCAAGAAGAAACATACGTGCTTGTAGCATTTTCTTGCCTTCTAGTTATTCCTAAAGATACAAATAACAATTCAAAATTCAAATTTTGTTCAATAACTTGAAAGTGTACAATTAATTCAAGAGCTGTTAAGAAGTTATGACGTTATATTCAATATATACCTCCGAAGATCTTTGCATACTTCTCATATGTATACTAATGACTATGGATTACCATTACTACCCTTGTTCGCTAGCTCAGTATGATGACAAGATTCACTCATCGCATCTCCAGAAATCAATTGCATTCGGTCAAGATGTTCTTGGAGTACACCTTCTACTCTTATTTGCAAGCTTCATGGGATAACTACCTACATTTAGTGGACCGTAAACACTAATATACCCATCACCAGTTTCATGTAAGAGAATTTCCTGAAAGAAACTGGAAGAAGTCTTACCTCTCTTTGGGGGCATTTATCATCAACGACTGGACGATAGTTGAGAAGAGGGACCTTGCTTGCAACCATTACTTTTCCATATATTTTCCTAAACATGTGATGATTAGTGTGGGAGAGGCCAAAACAAAATATATATGTGCATAATCAAGAGTCGTGAATATGATTTGAATGGGAAAGAGATAAAAGGATGTAGATATGAAGTCAACTACCAGTAAAGGCCCATTTTCCAGGCGAGGTTACATATTTGTTCATACTCTCTCTTGTCTCTGGTTATGATCTCTTGCTTTGTTTTGCTATGTAAAAGCATGCTAAGTTTCCATTTCCATTCGTCAATATTTACCACTGATGATGATGCCTACAAGAAAAAGTTGGTGAATTCAATTTCAAACTTAAATTACGTTACTGAACTAATGGTAGAACACGAATGGAAGGGTGTTAAATAGCAATCTGTGGGAAACACAAGCAAATGAGCTAAACCTGGTCTTCAAAATCACAGATTGAATATAAATTACCCCCAAGTCAAAATTGGAATATTAGTGTCTAACTCACAAAAAGACTTGCAAGATCAAGATAGGGAAGCGAGAATCAATGAACCTGTTCGTTGGCGTTGCAATTGCGCGGGAGATTCCACTAGATTTCTGACGAGAAACTGCTGGAGCAATAGTACTTGTTACTAAGGGAGTCAGTGAGGACGACGATAGCGATGGTGACGGCGGTGGTATACGACGCCGTCGTGCTTCACTAAGAATGGTGGATACGCAGCTAGCCAAGGGCTACTTCAAATTGGCCCTTTCTTTAGTAAATCAGTTGCACCAACTACCTCCTAATGTTGGTCTCGGACGCCTTGCAACCATATGGTGAACAAACCGATTTCTAGGGTTCAGATCGAGTGCTACCTATTTCTTGAAACCAAATAATTAAAAGCCGAGAAAAACGAAATTGGAAGAGACAGAAATACTAAGAAAGATCAGTAGAAGTCGAGGTCATCGTTCGATTGGAATGCAATAATGGGAATAGAGTGGAGGAATTATCAAACGAAGAAATCTGATAAGCATGAGGAATATATACAGAGAAGCAGTCAATGGCGGTGGAGAGTCCTATTGGAGGAGAAGGGCAGCACAATCAAAAAAGGTAAGAAGAAAAGATAACAATCGGAAAATAACGCGGTCTAGAATGAGAGGCAGCAACCGACTGTGAGGAAGAGAAGATAAGCATTAGCCAAAGCACAAGTTACAGGGGAAAAATAAGAAAAGAGAGGAAAAATTGTGGCACAAATGCAAATGGTTAAAGTTTCCTGTTCACAAAGTTTTTAACAATTAATAGTATATATAAGGGTAAATGTCACTATAAGCCTATAAACTAACATGATTTGGCTTAAAAGGTCCCTCATTTAAATTTTTTGCATTATAAAGGATGAACTTGACTATTACCGGTCAATTTGGGCACTTTAACCTTTTTTATCCGGTTTATGTTCCACATATGGTCTAATTATGCCATATACTCTCCTATATCGCCCACGTGTTCATTGACTTTTAACAGCTACTGTAGTTATCTGATTTTGTATGTGGAGGTTTTGTTTTAAACTAAATAAAAGTCACAGTGACACCAGCAGTAGTGGGTTGTACTCTCAGCATCACAAACAATACCACCACAAGCAAAATACGACATACGACCAACACATTTCATTATTGAAGAACTTCTAATAAATTGTTCATCATTCCTTAGAAGGAATCTAATAAATGGAACAAAAATATTAGATGTCTCCATCAAGTTAAGCCATTTTGAAATTCTCAGTCAATCTATTGATCCATATTGCTTCACTGACCGTGTCAAATGGGTTCTTTAACCTCTTTTCGTCTTCCCTTTAGCCTCTTCTCTTGTGTATACCACTAATCTTGTTGCTTTGTTAAACAAGCCAGAACCAAGAGGATCCAAAAGATAACACTTTATCCATGCATCATTTTCCTTTAAAAATCAAGAAACACCGGTTATGGTGCCACCTATCCCTACAGTTGTAACAAAAGCATGTAATTTACCTCTTGTCTCATCCTATATCTCAAACCTATTTCATTCATAATGAGTCGAGCTCTGTAGTTTGCAGGGTTCTCAAATTTATCTTTGAAGAAGACATTTTAAAAGCCCTAAAAATGATAGAGAAGATCGAGTTAACCTCTTCAATTTTGCTTGAAATGTAACCTATCAGTTTCACGATGTTTAAAGACAAAGACTCTTCCTAGAACCGTGAATTTCCTCAACTTCGTCACAACCTAAACCTGGAAATTTGGGAAAATATTGGGCTTGAAGACGACATATCGTGATGTCGAACAAGTGTTTGATCTATGTCCGTTGCTTCAAATATGCAACCGATGGTTCTTATACCTCTTCCCTTCAACCTCTTCTCTTTTGTGCATCACTCCTCTTGTAAGAGTTACCGTTTGTGCTTTAAATCATTTTTCAAATCTCATGTAGGTGAACGATGATGATGATCGGTGGGAGGCGGACGATGGTGGAGATCTTGTAGTAGGAGATGGTTGTTGGTGTAGTTTGAATTCCACACACATATGTTGAAGAACAACTAAATCGTGAATAAATCTAAATGATGTAATCAGATTAGAATGTGATATAGCACAAATATTTCTTGAATCAATGAGATGGAGAAATCGATTTATTAAATAGATAAGTTGTGATTCAGAGGAAAAGAAAAAAAATCACAGATAAAGGAGAACTTAGGATGGGGCGATTGAATGGTTATTTGGCATTGAAGGTGAAGGTGCCTTAAATTTTATATATGTGACATCTATTTGACATAGTAACCGGTTAAAATAGGTCTTAGGTCCTTAACAAACAGGTTAATATTAATTTTATGCCCTTTAAATGCAAGAAAAAAACATAAGGAACTATTTCAAACAAAACTTGATAGTTGGTATGGCTACAGTGATATTTACCCTATATATAATAAAGAAAAACTTAAATAAAAAATGTTTCGTTTAGACTTTGGGCAAAACATCGAAAAACCTAAAAAATCATCAATATTATAAAAAAAATACCTTATGTTATGTGGTATGAATATGAAAAACAAGCAACTCAAAGAAGGAAAAAGAAAAATCAAGTTTGAGAGAGAGAGAGAGACTATTGTGTTGACCAACATTTGGATGATAAGGAAACACACCATTGTTTTTTCAATTTAAAAAATACAATAAGTTCCATTTTTGATAGTATTGTCATCCATTTTTATGATCAGTTTTATAATAAATATAACAAATGTATCATAACTTACACATTATGGTTATAAAACCTAATGATTTAAAACTCTTATTTATTTATTTATTTGTTTTGTATTTTCTTTAGATTCTTATTAATTTGATGATTTATATAATTTAGTCTTTCAAAAAACAAATTTCGTATCCAAGAATCACTCCATATCAGCATCACATGGGTAGAGGTGGTGAGTTGTGTGATGGATGGCCACATAAACATCACTTCCATTGGTGTGATACCTATATCGTATAGTTTTAACAAACATGTAAAAACGCTTATGGTATATTTGAAAACTGAAAAAATATATATAAAGTTGAACATATGATTTTACAAAACAAACTTAAACACCACGACAGGTTAATGATGATATAAAAACAACATACAATAGTTATAAAGTAAATAATGTGATTATATTATAATAATAAAATATTATTTATAATAATAATAATAATAATAATAATAATAATAATAATAATAATTCCAGCTGTTATAAAATAATAATAATAATAATAATAGACCAAAAAAATATAATCAATACGAACTACAATAAATGAATTTTAAATAAAAACGAAAAAAATAAATTTTCATATATTCTTTTTTAGCTTTCTTCAACTAGTAAAGAAAAAAATAGATTGTATTATAAATGAGCAACGAAACTTGTTTCGGAACAGAAAGGTTTTAAAACTATTAATTTCAGAACTTGAACCATTATAAGATGTTTCAATTTTGGTTCTTAAAGTCTAGAACAAGTTGTTGGAACAATTATTTGTTGGGCTATCGGTTTTGATTCCATTATAGGGTAACAAAAACTGACAAGTACTCGATTATATATATATATATATATATATATATATATATATATATATATATATATATATATATATATATATATATATATATATATATATATATATATTTTTTAAGAAATAAAAAATTTCATCGACTTTATGTCTTTATTGTCTACTATGGTGTTTACAATCTTTCTCATTTCGTTGTTTCCTTTTGAAAAAAGGTAAACCATATCGACTCATTGTCTTATCTATTGTTCAATCATTAGTTTTTTTTTTTTCATTCAGGCATTCGTTGAGTTCATAACCATCCCTTAATCTCTCGTGTTGTCATACACTCATCGAATCATTGACCATGCATATCTAATCATTGGTCATTGTTGGTCATCGTATATCGCATCATCGACTCATCTCTAGCCAAGCACTCATACTTAGTCTTCAGTTTTAAAGCTTTAACAAATAGGATGTAAAGGTCATATCTTTAAAGGTAGTACATATTCTTTAAGTAGGAAACTCATTTGTAACACCGTAAATTTTCAAAGAAAATTTTCATTTTGAAATCACATAATTATCATAGCACATTTCACAAAAATCCCAATTATTGAACTTAAAAAACGCAACTCCATAATTGTTTGATTAATAAACCAGGATCCTCAAAACCTAAATCTTTCTCTGGTGTGTACAATCAAACTAACGCGTTCCCGCGATCCTGAGAAGAACCTTAAACACATATCACATAACACGGTAAGCACGAAGCTTAGTGAGTTTCCTAAAATACCACACATATCTCATTAGCCCCTCATGGCTATACTAAGATAAGACCCTCCGGTCCCAAAACTCGGGTGGACCCTCCGGTCCTATCTTAGTAAGCTCAGAATAATACACAACATAAATCACAAAGACATAATGCAGGATATCACAATACTCAATATAAGCACATATGACCCTCCGATCATACAATGGTTACCACTCTAGGTAAAGTATAGTGAGACGACTCATCTCGAATGATGAACAACTCCTATTGATGTTGCTACTGCACTGGCCTCTAAATGTAGTCCTCTAACTAGCCTACCAATAACCTAAAACTATTTGGGCCAACCAAGGCCCAATAATGAATGGGATCTCCCGAGGCCCAACTCTCAAGTCCAAGCGACAAGCCCAACACAAGGGCCCAAGGCATATATATAATATTTCTCTGCTCAAAATCTCTAGTACACAAGCCCAAAGATCCAGGCCCAACCCTTAAAGACCAAAATTAGATTTAGCCCAAAAAGCCTACAGCGAGGTTACCCACGGCATACCTCCCTTGGTATGCTCAACGTACACAAGCATGCACGAAATCTGATCGGGGACACTATAACGCCCCAATCTTCAGGTAATTGACTTACATAAGAACTTTCTTGATTTCAAGGTCTACTCGACGAGTTGGTATCCCTACTTGTCAAGTAGCAGTGGGTTGGTCAGTGTGTTTAGTGATTTACTCGACGAGTCCTAGTAGGGACTCAACGAGTAGGAGTTGGCAGATGAAACCCTAAATCCTAGGGTTTTGGCACCCTATTTAAGGATCACATATTCTCCTTATCCTCTCTTACTGCCTCTCTTGAATCCAGAAAACCCGAATTCATGTTTGCCCCATTTTGTGTGTGCTCTTGACATTGAAAGAAGATCCTTTGGAGTTAAGAGCTTGGAGTGCAAGAAGTTGGAGCTAGTGGTTGTTGTAGATCCGGATTCTTCTTTGGGTTGGCATCATTTTGAAGGTGATGGTGTTTGTATCAGTGATCCGAGAGTTTGAACTTATTCTTGCGAGTCGGCACTGCAAGGTGAGTTATCCTCACTATACTCAAGGGTCCAAGGCACCAAGGCCGACCCTTTGGAGTGTATCTGGTTATGGTATGCTAGTATCATCTATTAGATCGGTATCATAAAGGGTAGGATAATATTATATGATACGGAGTATGAATTATTAGATCGGTATCCTGGTAGATAGGATGATATGTTGAGGTATGTGGCATGATCTGTTAGATCAGTTTTGTCTGTAGACTGTTATGTGATTATCTGTTATATGTGCACATGTCTATTTGGTGGTTAAGGTTTATCAGCTTCGTGTGGAGGCCAATAGACTGGGGCATTCCAACCTATTGGTTGAGGGCATGAGGTATTCCATCCCGAGGATGATTGGACCCACAGTGTGTTGGCATTCCAACCTACTGGGTGAGGGCCTAGGGTATTCCAACCCGATGGTTTATTGGACCCATTGTATACTGTGTTTATGATAATATGTATATTTGTGAGTATGGGTATTTAGGGGGAACTCACTAAGCTTTCGAGCTTACAGTTTCAGTTTTTTTGTTTCAGGTACATCCGGGGATCGAGGCAAGGCAAAGGCACGATCGTACCGCTCCTCACATTTTGATAGGTATTCTGGGAAAAACTCTGATAAAGACTATTTTGGAAACAAATTTGTAGTAGCCATTGGTTTTTAAATGTTTTTGGGATGTTTAAATTTGGCTTATGTTTTGTGGGTGTTATAAGTTGGTATCAGAGCCTTGGTTTGAGCGAATTGGAAGAACACTCGTGTGAATCCAGTCTCAAATAAAGGAAAGATTTTCAAAATAAAATTTTAAATGGTTTTCAAAACAACTAAGGAGGAGGCGGAGTGTACGGTCAGCCGGAGCCAGTAAGTAAACCCCAAAATACCATACCAGTTATTTGATTATGTGATAAGTTGGCACAACATTCTAGTATTAGGCTAGGGATCTTCAGGAATTGCATGATAAGATCGCCTGATATCATGATGCTTGCTAGCCTAGGGTTTTCTTTATATGAGATTGACATCATTAATAGAGTTACTTGTGTATTCATCACAGTCATATATAATTAAGATCTTATAGCCTGAGAATGTTTGATCTTTCCTTATGTTCTTTTCTTTTTTATTAGGGCCTAGGGTAGGATTGGATATTCGAAAGTCTATAGGGTCCAGCATTATGTATGGCTAACATACATCAGTGCTACAGGGTTGGTGGAAGTTTCATGGTTGAGTGATTGTGTGAGACCGGTAGGTCAGTTATGACACAGTTAGCCTTCCTCTAGGGGTGAGGTTGAGCGACAACCATGTGTATGTTTAGTGTTAGGGCGTTCTGGTGATACTTGAGACAAATATGGGTAGGTGTGGAAGGTATTATGGGCCCGTACTACTGAAAGAACAGGACCCATACACATAGCAAGGAAGTCACAACCCCAAGGATTTTGTAGGGAGTTGGTTCCCAGTCATTTCGTGGATTGTCTGATATCTTCCTGTTGTATTTTCAGTATGGTGGTTACTAGGCGTTTCGTAGCTGGATCCGGATTAGGCTCGGGTGAGAGTGATCAGGATGCCCCAGTGGCGCCCGAGAATATCAGCCAGGGAGAGACAATGATGATAGAGGATCGGGTCAGGGAGATCATCCGAGATGAGGTGGTTGAGATTGTCTGGACCCAGATTCTAGAACTGTTTGGGAATATTAAGTCAGCTATGATGGAGTATTTTGATGACAGATATGCAGCCCTTGCTGATACGGCTGTCGCGGCAGTTGTATCAACTGTATTAGCAGTAGGAGGAGGAGTAGGATCCGGTTGGGGCTTCTAGTACAGGGACTTTGATAACACGAAGCCCCCTACTTTTGATGGGATTGAGGACCCCATCAAGGCCATGAGGTGGGTCTTTGATGTAGAGGGGTGCTTTTTCACTTGTTTATGCCCTATTAACCAGAAGGTCAAGTGTTCCCTGAACCTTCTAAGCTCTGGGGCCAAGGATTGGTGGAGATTGACGACTGGGTTGTACATTGATGACCAGAGACCTTTTGTTACTTGGGAGCAGTTCAAATATATGTTCTGGGCTCGTTACGTTCCTCAGGTTGAGAGGGAACGATTGGCTCATGAGTTTTGAGTTTGAGACAGGATGGGGAATCGGTGATGGAGATCACATGCATGTTTACTGAGAGGGCGATGTTCTGCCCAGAGTGTGCTTCCGAGCAGGATTAGATGACTCGTTATATAAGCATGCTCAAGACTGATAGCCGACAGTTTGTGTCTACCCAGCAATGTGGTACTCTTCTAGAGTTATAGGAGGCCGCGAGGCAGTGTGAGTTGGAGATTGAGCTGCAGTTAAAGGAGAAGCGGTAGGCCTTGACACAATCGCAGTCGGCGCCGAAGCGGTCCAAGACCACCGATACCAGGACTGGAGGACAACCATGTCTCACTTGTGGAATGTGCGAAAATGTTCATTCAGGGGTGTGTCGATAAGGGAGTGGGTGCCACTGATGTGGAAAATAGGGTCATTTACTAGGGATTGCAGACAACAGACACTAGCTTTCGGAGTCAGGCTTTGTTACCATTTTGAGCAGGTGGGCCATATGAAGGCCTTGTGTCCATTATTAGTCGCCAATCCGGAGCAGACTCTGACTCCGGCCACTTTGAGGATCACATATGGGAGGTCAGTGAAGGTGGAGCCTTCGAAGGCTCAGGGGCGTACATTTCAGCTTACAGTTGCGGAGGCCAAGGCAACACCGGATGTGGTTGCTGGTACATTCTTAGTGAATTCATTTCCTTTGGTTCTTTTTGACTCGGTAGCGAGTTGGTCTTTCGTATCCCAGGCTTTTAGTAGGGAGTTTAGTGCGCCAATAGGCGAGCTGGAGCGTCCGTTGTGAGTCTCTATCGCCAACGAACACATGGTTTCTGCTTCTTCAGTCTTCTGAGGATATAAGATGGAGATCTTTGGAGTGTCCTTCCGATTTATTTGATTTCGATTCTCATGAGGGAAGTATGTGTGATCGTGGGGATGGACTGGCTTAGTCGTTTTGGTGCCATGATAGATTGCAAGGACCAGAGGGTGGTAGTTCGAACGCCAAGTGGGGGAGAACTGATTATATGTGGGAAAGGCACCAGAGCGGGTTTGGGATTTTGTTTGGCTGCCCGGCCTCGACAGTATATTCAGCACGGGTGTGCGAGTTTTCTGGCGTATGTGGTGGATATGCGAACCAGGGATCAGGTTTCAGTTTTCGAGGTTCTAATAGTCAGGGAGTTTGCAAACACGTTTCCAGAGGAGTTGCTAGGGATACCTCTGGGGAGGTAGGTCAAGTTTAGGATCGAACTGGTGCATGGTGCGGCCTCTATCGCCAAGGCACCGTACCGGTTGGCACCGCCTAAGATGCAGGAGCTGTCATCACAGCTGCATGAACTGCTAGGCAAGCAGTTCATTCGACCTAGCAGTTCTCCATGGGGAGCATCGATTCTCTTCGTCAGGAAGAAGGACGGATCGCACCGGATGTGCATTGACTATAGGGAGTTGAACAAGTTGACGGCGAAGAACCATTATCCACTTCCGAGGATAGACGATCTCTTTGATCAGTTGTGAAACATCCCAAAAATACCAGAAATTTTTGTTTGAAAACTTTACTAAACCATAATATCAATTACCAAAAGATAAAAACCATGAATCATGTATCTCACAATATGATAATAAATTTATCAAATCGAAACTAGTGTCAAAATCATATCAGAATATCAGAGTCTATCTCTCAGGCTAAACTGTGGTGTGTGCCATGCCCTCAACCTGAGCTCTTCCCCTTACTAGCGGAAGTACTGGAAACCAAAAACTGAAACTGTAAGCACAAAGCTTAGTGAGCTCCCCCAAACTACCACATACCATACAATAACATATAAGTTAACTACTAGTCCTTGCCCACTGCATCGGACCGAAGTCCGGAAATTGCATCGGACCGAAGTCTGGAACTAACCAGGGGCTTGCCCTCTACATCGGACCGAAGTCCGGAAACTACATTGGATCGAAGTCCGGAACTAACGAGGGCCTTTCCCTCTACATCGAACCGTAGTCCGGAACTGACTGAACATAGCATAGCATAATCATAAGTACTAGAATAAACACATATATTGCATACTGCATCAGACCGAAGTACGGAACACATAACACAAATACATGCTTGAATCACAAAGACATCAAGCACACTGCACTACTGCATCGAACCGAAGTCCGAGACTACTACTACTACTAAATGGGCCGATATTGTGGCTGTAGACCCGTTACTACTGGAAAGGAACTCACCTCGTAACGATGGCTGTTGAGATGCTAAATCTGAAACTGTCTGACTGCTGCTCCGGAACTCCCCAAATACAAATCCAATAAACACTAAATCAAATACTGATAACTAATCTCAGGGTAAAATGACTATTTTACCCCTATCAAAGTCAACATCCTGGTCAAAGTCAACTTTCAGTTGACTGGACTCGCTGAGTCCTTATCATTCTTTTTAATCTTCTACCCACTTCAACTCATCGAGTTTGGCAGAGACTCGACAAGTTCTTCTATGATCTGTATGCCAAGTTCTCGAAGTGTGATTTTTGGTTACGAGAGATTCAGTTCCTTGGACATCTTGTCAACCAGGAGGGGATTTTGGTCGATCCGGACAAAATCGAGGCAGTTATGCACTGGGAGGTTTCGAGGTCCCTTTCAGATATCGGGAGTTTTCTGGGGTTAGCAGGGTACTACATGAGATTCATTTGAGACTTCTCCAAGATTGCAGTACCCCGCACTCTTCTGATTAGGAAGGGGGTAGATTTTCGGTGGGGCCCTGAGTAGCGGAGGGCGTTTAATACCCTTCAACAGTGTTTGTGCGAGGCTCCAGTTTTTACACTCTCCGAGGGAGTTCAGGATTTTGTGGTATTCTTTGATGCATCCATCACAGGGTTGGGGTGGTCGTCATGTAGAGAGGACGAGTGATAGCTTATGCACCGCGGCAGCTGAAGCCGCATGAGACGAGATACCCTATACATGATCTAGAGTTGGTAGCGGTGGTTTTTGCTCTCAAAATTTGGAGGCATTACCTGTATGGGGTCCTTTGTACCATATATATGGACCACAAGAACTTGAGACACATCATGGACCAGCCAAATCTGAATATGAGGCAGCGCAGGTGGCTAGATGTAGTTAAGGACTACGATTGTGAGATCCTTTACCACCCCGGTAAAGAGAACGTGGTTGCGTATGCTTTGAGCTGCAAGTCAGCTGGGTCTTCCACCATAGAAACATGTATGAGGATAGCGGTGGATTCTCCGCTTGTAGGAATGATCAGAGATGACCAAGTTGAGGGCATACGAACGGACAACTGGAAGATGAAAAGGATCAAGGGCGAGAATGCCCGGTTTGTGAAGGATAGTCGGGGATTATTGACCCGATGCGGCCGGGTTTGGGTTCTAATGTATGGTGGGGTCAGACATATAGCTATGGACAAGGCACATAAGTCTCATTTCTCTATACACCCAAGGGCCACCAAGATGTACTGAGACCTGAGTTTGAGTTATTGGTGGCCACTTATGAATCGAGAGATCGCTTGGTATGTTAAGAGGTGCTTGACATGTAGGATGGTCAAGGCCGAGCATCAAAGGCCGCATGTTTTGCTGCAGCCTCTTGAGATTCCCATGTAGAAATGGGAGCATATCACAATGGATTTCAATACCAATTTATCAAAGACGGCGAAGGGATTTGATGCCATATGGGTCATTGTAGATCGATTGACCAAGAGTGCCCATTTCTTGGCAATACCAGAGAGTTCTTCGGCCGAAAAGCTGGCTGACTTTTATGTTCGTGAGGTCTTCGCTCACCATGGAGTTCCGGTCTACATTGTTTCAGATCGAGATGTTAAATTACCTCGCGTTTCGGGTAGAACTTCCACGAGGAACTGGGCACACGACACTTTAGCACATCGTTTCATCTGCAGACCGATGGTCAGAGTGAGCGGACCATCCAGACCCTCGAGGACAAGTTGAGGGCATGTGTCATTGATTTCGGTGGGAACTGGGATTCACACCTACCTCTCGCGGAGTTCGCCTACAACAACATCTATCATTCCAGCATCGACACCCCGCCTTTCGAGCTATTGTATGGGCAGAGATGTTGCAGTCCAGTTTGTTGGGGCGAGGTCGGACACAGGGTGATGGGGCGGATGGAGGTAGTATTGAAAACTACCAAAAGAATCTAGTAGATCAAGCAACGATTGCACACCGCCCAAAGCCGACAGAAGAGTTACGCTGACAGATGCCGTTCTGAGTTAGAATTTCAAGTGGGTGATATGGTGCTTCTGAAGGTCTCACCCTGTAAGGGTGTTATCCGATTTAGGAAGAGGGAAATTGGGTTGCCGTTACATTGAGCCGTTCAGGATCATTGCCAAGGTCGGCAAGGTGGCATACAAGCTGGAGCTACCAAAGGAGCTCAGTCGGGTGCATAGCACTTTCCATATTTCACAGCTGTGAAAGTGCATCTTGGATCAGGAGGCGGTGGTGTCATTGGATGATATCCAGTTTGATAACCCCCATGATATGGGACCCACACCTACGGTGCAGATTCAACAACCCCCAACTGTCATAGTCAAAGGAGGAAACCTGACCCACAACCTGCTCGCTCTTCCGATGTTCCTCCTTCATGGCCTCCTGTGGGGCGTCCCAAATCCACTCCAACAACGGAGTCACCACCATCATCCTCATACAG
This sequence comes from Lactuca saligna, assembly GCF_052625555.1. Classification (NCBI taxonomy): domain Eukaryota; kingdom Viridiplantae; phylum Streptophyta; class Magnoliopsida; order Asterales; family Asteraceae; genus Lactuca; species Lactuca saligna. The sequence continues at coordinate 175,668,681 of NC_136423.1, forward strand.
ATATCCTTGATCGGCGCTGCCTTGCGGCTAAGCGCGTCAGCCACAACATTGGCCTTCCCCGGGTGGTACAAGATCTCGCAATCGTAGTCCTTTACCACGTCCATCCACCGATGCTGCCTAATGTTTCAGATTCAGTTGATCCATAAGGTACACCAAACGCTTGTGGTAGGTGTAGATAGTACAACGAACCCCATAGAGGTAATGACGCCAAATCTTGAGGGCGAACACAACAGCCCCCAGCTCCAAATCATGTTTCGGGTAATTCGTCTCGTGAGGCTTCACCTACCTCGACGCATAAGCGAAGACATTCCCTCTCTGCATCAGAATTGTGCCCAAACCTGATATGGACACATTGAAATATACAACAAAATCCTCCATGCCCTCTGGCAAGGCTAAGATTGGCGCCTCGCACAATCTCTATCTCAGAGTCTCGAATGCGGCCAGCTGCTCAGCCCCCCAATGAAAGACCATGACTTTCTTTGTTAGCTTGGTCAGGGGTCAACTATCTTGGAGAAATCCTGGATGAATCTCCGATAGTAGCCGGCTAATCCTAGGAAACTCTGAATCTTAGATGGAGACTTCGGAACTTCCCATCTCATCATTGCCTCCACTTTAGCCGGGTCCACTGAAATCCCGTCCTGGTTGACGAGGTGCCCAAGGAACTACACCTCGCGCAACCAAAACTCACACTTGGAGAACTTAGCATACAAGTTCTCCCTCCTCAAAGTCTCCAGAACCTCCTGCAGATGCTCCTCGTGCTCCTCCCGCATCTTGGAGTAAACCAAGATATCATCAATAAACACTATCATACACCATTTTAACTTGGTCTACACACGCGGTTCATGAGTCCATGAACGCGGCAGGAGTATTGGTCATCACTATAAATTCGTAGTGGCCATAGCACGTCCAAAACGCAGTCTTCTGCACATCCTCCTCTCTGACCCTCATCTAATGGTATCATGAACGCAGATCAATCTTGGAGAACCAAGATGCTCCCTGAAGCTGGTCAAAGAGGTCATCAATCCTCGGGAGTGGGTAACGGTTCTTCACCGTTACCTTGGTCAGTTCCCGATAATCTATACACATCCTATGCGAACCATCTTTCTTCTTCACAAATAGAATTGGGGATCCCAGGGAGAACTACTCGGTCGAATGAATCCTTTGTCTAACAGATCCTGCAGCTGTATAGACAACTTCTGCATCTCAGGAGGAGCCAACCGATACGGTGCCTTGGCTATCAGAGCCGCACCTGGGAGTAGGTCGATCCTGAATTCCACCTGCCTCTCCGGAGGTATCCCAGGAAACTCCTTAGGGAATACGTACGTAAACTCACACACCACGGGCACATCGCCCACCGTCGCCTTACCCGCCTCCCGAGTATGCATAACATAGGCGACATATCCTGTGCAACCCTGCTGAAGGTAACACCCAACTCTCGCTATTGAACATACTGTTGGTCCTTGCTGCGGCCTCTCGCCCTGAACTACCAACTCTCCCCCACTTGGGGTTCTGATCCGAACCAGCTGATGTGCGCAATCTATCACTGCCTCATTGGGGATCAACCAATACATGCCTATAATCACCTTGTTCCCCCTCAACGGAATAGGAACCAGGTCTACCAGGTAACGCTCCTCGAACAGCCTCAAAACACGGTCCCGATAAATCTCCGATGCTCGTACCGACCGGTTGTCTGCAATCTCGACCTCTAGAGGGCAATCCAACATGCCCGAATACTCAGGAAACTTCTTGCTAAGCGCAAAAGAGACAAATGATCAAGTGGCACTCGAATCAAACTACACCTGAACTAGGATTCTGTTCACATGGAACGATCCTAACCAAGGCACATGATATATCAAAATCATAGTGACATACTATAAAAGCATAAGGATAAGAAATCATACCCATCACCACATCAGGTGCAGCGCGTGCCTCCTCGGCTGTCAGCTGAAATGCTCAGCTCCGAACCACTGGAGCCTCCAACTTGACCTTCGGCCATCCACAACCCGTCATGTCGTTGTAGTCGGCGCCACTGTCGACGCTTCTACTGCTGCTGCCAATCTAGGGCAATTGGCCTTTTTATGGCCCTTCTGATTGCAATGAAAGCAAATAAGGTCTGACATTTGTATCACCGGAGTAGGGGCAATATAATTCCTGCCAAAATGCCCAACCATGCCACACTTATAGCAGCCTGAACCCAGCCCAGTACGACAAGCTCCGTCGTGTGACCGACCGCATTTTCCACAACGGTCCCGCCCAAACTGGCCTTTCAGCCTACCATCGGATCCATTGGGCTTCTTCCTCGAAGCCCCCGCCGTCTGCCCCTCCTCTGCCTTCCTCTTTCGGATGTGCTCCAGATCAAAATCCAAACATGTCATAGCCTCAACAGCCGAGGATCCCAGAGATTCACCAACTGACTCCCACCAGTCCCTAGCTTGGTCCCTCAAACACCCTGCTGCAAATCGTACCTTCGACCCCTCGGGGCAGAAACTGGTCAGCTATGCAGACTCAATATCCACAATCCATTGTCTAGAAGCAATGGGGTCCTTCGCTTCGTGGAAAGCCGGGGCACCACTCCCTTTGAAGTCCTTAAAGGACAGTGTGCGTGGTCCTGACTGGCTGGTCGCCATGTCACTTCAGAACGCCTTAAGGCGATCCTCCATCAGCTCAATGATGCCCTCCTTGATCGACCCGAAGATAACCGACATCGCATCAAGGATACCCCTCGTGATCTCGGATTCAATGAACTCGCGTAACCCATCATCTACATGCTCAGATCCTGCCCCCGAGCCCGATCCTGACCCTCCTGCTCCATGTCGCGTGACCACCATTCTGAAACAATAACCATAAGAATTTCACGGTCACATATACTTTCTAGGGGTCACACACACTTTCCAAGTTTCCCGGTTCCATCTAGGCCCTCCTTTGTTCGAGTACGGATCCTCTGCTTTCAGTAGTACGGGCCCATACTACCTTCCACATCTATCCGTACTTTCCTCAAGAATTGCTTCCACTTCACCAAGTCCCTTTTACCAATACCCTTTCCACTGACCTCATCCTAGGCTTCCCTAGGGCACTCTCTGACTTACTCTCCGCCATCAGCTGCACTAGGAGTCCCCACCACCTCCCCCTAACTAGCTTGCGGATACTGTTACATATCTGCTCCTTAGTTAGTTGAAGCTGCTCAGAACCCCCATAGCACAAAGTAAGCAGCATTCATGCCTTGAGTAACCAAACCAGGCAAAACCTACATAGGTCATCCTACTGCTGACTAAACAATCCTAGCATACAGCTCATACAACAGGCACATAAGGCATCCTTCCTAGATCCATAGCCCTAACTAGCATGCAATTCTCAGAACCATATATCAGGCACACAAGACATCCTCCTAGATCCTTAGTCCTATTCTAGCATGCAATTCTGTAACACCGTAAATTTCAAAACAAAATTTTCAAATTTATAAAACATAATTCACTTAATATTCATAAAACAACCATATTGAAATTCAATTCAAGTAATACAAAAATCCCAAGATCTCAAATTCATAAATCCCATGCGTGTGTACTGATCAAGCCGGCGCCTTCCCACGGTCGTCACTAGTACCTAAAACAAATAACACCAAACACTATAAGCACAAAGCTTAGTGAGTTCCCCAAAATACCACGTATAACACATATTAGCCACTCGAGGCTATAACTATGTGGGTCCGTGCACCCAAACTCTGTGAACCCTCAGGTTCTAACTCTGTAAACATGCACAACATAAATCACAAAGAATAATGTAGCGCAACACATAACACAAATATAGCATACAAGCACTGTATCACATAACTCTAGTTACCTACTCAAGGTATGTATAGTGAGAAGACTCACCTCGCGTATCTCGGTAACTCGCAAGTCCCTGAAATCACTCGTGCTCGATCTCCCTATCTATAGTCGTCCTATAATACAATACATCTCTAAATAACACTTCACAACTAAGGTTGGCTATCCCTTAACAAGTCAACATAGGTCAACACTGGTCAATGGTCAACGGTCAACTTTGACCGGACTCGGCGAGTGCACTATAGCGACTCGACGAGTCTATGCGCATACACTGATTTCCCTGGGATCCTCTCTTGACACAACGAGTATTCTCCTAGCTCGACGAGTTCCACTTGGCATGAGTTGTGGGGCCTCCACGACTCAACTCGTCGAGTCTCAAGAACAACTTGGCGAGTCCCATCTTGACTCAGTCCACCTGTCAACCCACTCTGACTCTCCCTGACTCACTGAGTCAATCCCTCAACTCGGCAAGACCACTCGCTGAGTGGTGCTAGGCAATCTTCATGCTACTCGCCGTGTCTGTTCTTCGGACTCGACGAGTCCATTCCATGCAACTGTTGGGTTATGAACATTCTAACACACCTAAGTGTACATGCAACCCTAAATACCTTGGATCTATGTTTTCTCTATTATACATGCAAATATGAATATCCAAGGTATTATCCTAAACTAGCATACACAACAATCAATATAACAAGATAGAATACATACCTCTTTGATGGTGCTTGTCTTCATGTAGCTTGAGTGCTTAGTGCCCCAAGTGTGACACCTCAAATGGTTCACAATCATCAAAACACTTAGAATAACTTAGAGAGAATTCTACACTTCATGAAATCGGCTAGCCCTCTCTAGAAATAATCTAGTGGCCGATTTTGTCAAGAATAAGATCTTTATATAGTGTTACAATTAGGGCAAACCCTAATTGTCATGACTTTCCATTTCCTTGGATCCATGGGTTCAAATACACCATGGAGCATCCAAGGAGCATCATATAGGTTTTGGCCCAACTAGATAATCCATGGAGCATTAGCCCACTATACAAGTATGGATGATTTACACAATCAACCCATATATTTAATTAGTCTTCTTTTGATCACTTAATTAATCCTAGATTAATTCTTGATCAATACTAATTAAATAATCTTATTATTCTTTTTATTAATATACTAGAACTTATAATATATTAATAACCATAAGTGTCTTATTTCTCTCATTTAGTCTATCCAAGTGCATGATGGTATGCAACCCAAATGGACCATGCCGGGTCGGGTCAAGTCTTACCAATTATAGTTATGGACTTAGACATTAATCCAACAGTCTCCCACTTGGATAAGTCTAAAACTATTATTGCGTATGACTTCAGGAACCAACTGGCAATCGTAGCTCTCAAAAGCTTCTGTCGAACTCTGACCTTGTAGATGAACTCTGATCTTGTCAATGACTTGTCCATTAGATAAGGGATCATATATTCCTCCATTCTAGATATCATATGGACTGAGACATGGATTATAATCATTCTCTCTGTCCATTTGTTGTTTCCCGATTTCCGATTTATGATGACTGACTAATTGAACAAATCAAATCAGTCCTGGCCCGGCCGAGCACTTCCATTTGTCATCATCAAATCATCGAGGGGCCCACAGATATCGCTTTTATCCCGAAGGTAAAAGGAATGGATAAACTTCGACTCATATGGCTTGTTCTACTACTTGTTGAATCATACACAAAGACACGTTTTATAACATCGAGTTACCAATGCGTTTCGTGCAATCAATGTACAACCAACTCATAGTAACAACTCATATCTCTAGGTCTGAAGAATATAAGATATTATCGTCTCATGATCACTCGTGATAAAATCCATGAAGTGATTCCAATGAGCGCGGGTTGAATCCAATACTCAGAACTTATGAGCACTCATGAGTGTTGTAGCCCTTTGTCCAACAACTTAGACCTCTACAAGCCAACCCATGACAATCTTAATTCATATCTACTTCCAACATATGACCGACTGTGGATGGTTTGAATAACGTAGTCATTCCGGAAGAATAACCTAGTTTATTCGGGAAGTCAAAACATGCAAAGTGCAACACAATAATAATTGAATCCAATATGGTCTTAGAACTTATGAATATAAATAAAACACCTTTTATTTATCACCATATGATTACACATTATTCATTGTATACTGTTTCAGCTATCAACTTTATTCTTGAATTTAAAACAATAGTTGTCCCATGCTCCAATCAAGTACACTATGTTTTTCTAAACACTAGTCATGCCATACACCAAGTATGCATACTATGTTTGTCTATGATCTTTACTTTGTGAAGTAGATCAATTGAACATAATCTTCAATGATTCTCTTTTCACACTCCCAAATCCTTACTGCAAATGCAAGAATTCCAAATTCATGCCATTTACTGAAATCTGTTAGATTCTAAACTTATATGCATTGATCCTCTTGTAACGATTATGCACAAATTCACAAAGACTTGGCAACAATCATTACAGAGTATTCCAAAGGAGATCAAGTCCTTGGAACCATCCTTCTTGCATTAAGTTTCCTTAATCTTACACAGATTGAAAATTCTAACTTTGAAACATTTCCAGATTCCATTTTGACTATCACTTCTGAACAAGAGTTTCCTCCTTACAGATTATGTCAATATGGTCCTTCCAGAATTATCACTATACTTCTAACTGTCCTTGAGCAACCAATCTTTGGTAAACCTTAGATTGTCCTCGACAATTGTTTAATCCTTTTAGTCATATCCAGTTCTAAACCTTTTCCCTTCTTAATGCCCCAGGCATTTGGAAATTTTTAGAAAGGATGAATATAGCACATGTAATCGATCCTATATCCGAAGCATATGGGACACGATTCATGATGTCTCACATAAAGACTAAACCAGTCTTTTGCTATAACATTTCCATTTCAATTTGCCAAGTTCTCATAATTCAGATTATGAAAAGGGATGCCGTAATCATAATCGAATTTAAGAACGCAAATAATGGACCCATATACATAATTTCCCTATGTTGAGCCATTCCAACATGAAATTCATATATATCCTTGACTAAATGATTAAAACCTCACGATCTAAGCTTATAGATTTGAGATGAAGTATAATTTCCTCTCCCTTAATTATAGCAAAACAACTCTTTCCCAATTGAAACTTTTGTTTTCTATAATTAACATTGCTAACTTGCAATACTTATCATAATTATCATGCTCCCACTAACATGATGATTATTAGCATAACAATTATGCTCCCACTAGCTTTGACATGTACTCAGAAATCAGCTGGACTTCTAGAAATCAATACTTTATTGACTTTCTTACCAAAGTTCAGATTTCTAATACTGGATTGTTTTGATAGAACTTTATCAAAATCATACACCTTCCCTTAGATAGCACACTTGTGTGTCTAAACAATTATGAAGAGGGATGTCGTAATCATAATGGTTAGACCTTTTTTCCACTTCTTACAAGTCCAGGTTAGTGTGCCGGTAAACCACACACGCTCCACTAACGACTTTGAGAATGCAAATATCACAATTGCTATCTAGCTAAAATCTACTTAGTGGAAGTGTTTCCTCACCATCATTTTCATGAATCGGAGAGAAACCTTATGACACTTAGATTTAATGGTGTATGAGTTCTTATCCATGTGAATTGTCAAAACCATAGTCACAAGAGAAGGATAATGACAAATCCGAACTCATATGGACTGAACTCAATCTTAACTTCTTGCCACCTGGCAGCTCAAGGGCCTGCCATTGCTTCCAAGTTGTTGTGCAACACATTGAGAATTCTAAGAACTCATATGCAAAGCCAACTTTGATTGGAATGAGCACAGAATATGTCAACACGATAGGTTATAAACCTCAAGTTGTGTGCTAGCGAGGAACTTCAGGTTTCATTCTTGATTAGTTCTTGAGACTTTCAAGACCTTTAAGACTCCCACTATCCTCTTGACCTATAAGACTCCCTTGTCAAACATCCAAGAGATAGTGTGGATTCTAACCAAGACAAACACTTCACACAATTGGCCTAAGTTGGTCTTTGTTTTATCCAAAACATCACAACTTACCAATTTCAAATGTACAAGAGTAGGACTCTTACATTTGACACGTGTTTTAAACCTTCTTAAAGACATGTCACTCAAATTACAATCTTGGAGTATGACTCTAAGACTTGTATTGGAACGAAGTATGACTCATCTTCTTGATTTAACCATTTCAACAATTCAAGATCCCTTCTTCTTAGTCATAAGAATGCACTAAGACTTCCTTAGAGAACTAATTTTGATATGGTTTCTTAATCATTAAGATGATCACAAAGCTGATACTAAAATACTCTCCTATCTTTTCAGATTTGAGAAACTTTTATCCTTCTGCCTAATTTGATTCTTCTTATTCGCTCTTCTATACGTTGGAACCTCTTTCCAATGTCTCAGAGTTACACTTAAGCTTGTAAGTATAATCATATTTACTGAGCTTTAGTAAACTATGACGAATTGTCTTATCAATCTTTTGTGGTGGACTTAATCAGTGCACATGACTATGTACTCGATGCCTTAGTCCATTACTTGACTCACACATCCATGTGAATAAGTAATTAGTCTTAATTTTTCCAATACTTGAAAAGTTCTCATTTATCATGCTATACAACTTGCATGATTCCAAGTCCCGGTCCAATTGAGACTTTGGATGATGAGAATCTTTCCTTATTTGGTAAATTTAGACATTACCACGAATGAAGGAATCAATTTCATATTTCCACTCTTGCTATTAATGGAATCATATAAGCAACAATTTTTTCCTCAAATGCCATTGTAAGGATATTTTTAAAATAAATAAAATCAAAATTTTCTTTTATTTTAAAAACTATGCGGAAAAACTTATCCTTACAATCCATATAAAAACTTGTTGTTATCTATTCCTTAGCAATATCTCATAACTCCTAAGAAGTAGCTCAAGAATCCGATTTTCAAACTACGCGATAGAAATCCATCTATGCGATCAGATTCAGCATATTCTTTCTTTAAGTTCCTTTACTTTTCTTTGATTCTTAAAACATTACCATGTGACCCAGTCACATCATGCATCAAGAATCTCATAATAGAAACTTAACAGAGTTAGAGTAGTGGACTTTACCTGAAGTAGAGTCAACCTTATTGACTTTAACACCCTTAGGTAAATTTGGCAGCTTCGCAAATAATGACCCTTTCTTTGGCAATATAAACATATGGACCCTTTGATAATGGTACACGGGACTATCACAGACTTAGCTTTTCTCTTTACCATTTGTTCAACCGAGTTGACTATGGCCGATCCCTTTCCATTGGGAAGAGAATGCTTTTTCTGTATTTCCAGTGTCACCATTGTCAATGTCCATAAAGTTTCAGGAAGTTGATCTTAACAATAGATAAGATCATTAAGGGTCTTGTCATAGTCTATTTCATAGGTGTCCCAAAGGAACTCACTATGTGACTTAGAAAGTGATTGAACCACCAACTTTCTCAAGACATTGACACCCAACTCTCCCGGCTTGTCAATATGTGACTACATCTCCAAGATGTGATCACACCTAGACCTTGTCTTGCCAATAGGGTTTGAGTGACCTTAAACTTTTCAAGAACTTGTGGATTAGGGAGAATAATTGGAGGAGGAGAAAGAAGTATGATTTCCATGGGACATCATCTTCATTTAGGAAAGCTTGTTTCAAGAGATTTGGGAGGATCATAACTGTCTAAACCAGACATCTTTTTGGGAGATATTCAAGATAGTTGATTTTAAAGTCCTTAATATGACACCCAATATGAAATATTAAGGCTAGGACCCAACAGACTATTTTATAACTTAGAAGAGGTATGCCGTAATCCAAGCTATAAAACAATTTGAAGGTAGGTGAATGACGATTCACCAATTTCCACCAAGATAAACGAAATGTATTATTAGGTTTTAATTGGTTTTGAAACTCCTAGATCTTTTGAGATTCATTGAACTGTTCAGTGGCATGTTTCAATCTCGAGTGTGCCCTTCAGGTTTTGTGACTGGGATGCCGAGGATCACAAAACAAGGTGTGAAGTAACCATGCAAATTACTTGGTACCCTTAATAAATTACCCCTCAATCGATGTGCCGGTTAACCACACACGCTCCATCGATACTATGATAAACATTAAGTTACCCTTTGCCTACCTTGTTAAATACGAGTTAGTGTGCCGGTTAACCACACACGCTCCACTAACCGACTTAAACAAAGTGCAAAGTGTAATTTCATGGATTAGCACCTTCTTCACATTTTCCTAAGTAACTAAGATTGGGAATTATTAAGAGTTTAGTTACTTAGTATTTATCATTAATACTTTTAATGAAGGGAGAATTATAGTCCTGTCAAACCCGTTCGGCTAACGACCCTCCACCAGTCAAGCAAGCGGTGGGTGAGAGTGGACACCCATTAAGTTGCCATTTTATAGGCAACAACCTTATACCCACCTTATAGACCGGCTTCGTGAATGAGGCGTACTAGCGGTAAGACCGACTTTACTCTTATACATGTATATATTATTAACTTATAATATTATAAAGTATAAGGGTTGAATTTTAACTTTTAAAATTCTAAGGGCTAACTTGGAATTAAAGTATTCATAAGAGAAAACTTTACAAATTCCAAAACTTGAGGGCAAGTTTTGAAACTATTCAAAACTAATTAATTCCATAACTTATGTATTTAAAGTAGTTTTAATCCAAAAACTCTTCAAGTTCCATAACTTGAGGACAAATTATGGAAGACTTTAAACTAATAAAGAATTAACTTTTTCTTTATTTTATAACTTATGGAATTAATTAAGGTTACATTATTTTTTTTATTTTTTTTTTATATTTATTTAATGAAGAGACTCTTGGTCCTCCATAACTTGAGGACAAATTATGGAGTCATAACTCCAATTAATTAGAACTAGACTCTTCATTTTTTTTGTAACCTTTGCCAATTTTATGAGTTTTATGAGTCTTTAATGTGACTCTTCATGTAACTTGAGGATAAGTTACACAAACACATTTTATACTCAACTCTTAGATTAAAATGGATTGAAACCAACTATTTCATTCAACTTTTCTATTAATCTAAGAAACTCATAAGAACAAGATAATTCAAATCAAACTTTTTCATGTAATTAGTCTAACCTTTAAACTAATACAAAACATGAATCTATTGACAATTATCTTTGAAAAATGGATTAGCATGAACATTACCACATTAAAAAACAAGTTTATAAGTTCAAAAACAACTTAGGGTAATGTTCCTAGTCCATTTCTAGCCAAAAACCTCGAGGATATGCTGTCTGGGGTCCAACTCGTCGAGTGCATGAACAAAACTCGACGAGTTGGATGCATTTTGCCTTGGACTCGTCGAGTCCCTTCATGGACTCGGCGAGTCTGCTGGGCTGACAGCACCAATTTCGATTTTTCAGCTTCTATTGCAGGTATAACAAGAAAACAAGCCTAGGCTCTGATACCACTGTTGGGTTATGAGCATTCTAACACACCTAAGTGTACATGCAACCCTAAATACCTTGGATCTATGTTTTCTCTATTATACATGCAAATATGAATATCCAAGGTATTATCCTAAACTAGCATACACAACAATCAATATAACAAGATAGAATACATACCTCTTTGATGGTGCTTGTCTTCATGTAGCTTGAGTGCTTAGTGCCCCAAGTGTGACACCTCAAATGGTTCACAATCATCAAAACACTTAGAATAACTTAGAGAGAATTCTACACTTCATGAAATCGGCTAGCCCTCTCTAGAAATAATCTAGTGGCCGATTTTGTCAAGAATAAGATCTTTATATAGTGTTACAATTAGGGCAAACCCTAATTGTCATGACTTTCCATTTCCTTGGATCCATGGGTTCAAATACACCATGGAGCATCCAAGGAGCATCATATAGGTTTTTGGCCCAACTAGATAATCCATGGAGCATTAGCCCACTATACAAGTATGGATGATTTACACAATCAACCCATATATTTAATTAGTCTTCCTTTGATCACTTAATTAATCCTAGATTAATTCTTGATCAATACTAATTAAATAATCTTATTATTCTTTTTATTAATATACTAGAACTTATAATATATTAATAACCATAAGTGTCTTATTTCTCTCATTTAGTCTATCCAAGTGCATGATGGTATGCAACCCAAATGGACCATGCCGGGTCGGGTCAAGTCTTACCAATTATAGTTATGGACTTAGACATTAATCCAACAGCAACGACTCAAAATCACTCTTGAGGTCAGATCTGTTCCATACATTCATAGATCTGGCCTCCCCAAGCATGATAATCACGTAAAGTCCAAACCTTGGGGCTCAAACAACAACTATTTGCTCATAAATGATGTTTTAGCCCCATATCTCATAACTCTAGGCCAATACTCTCGTGAACACTCATAAAGCTTAAGGAATACAGCTCTTCTGGACCTTTATGGATCTCATCTCAAGCCTTATCATGATTAGGGACAAAATGGACATCAAATCTAGCCAACAAAGGGGTCAAGAAACCCTAAACCCCCATGCTCATCATAAAAACGAAAAAGGAAGCCAAGATATACCTCCAAGATGATGCTCTAAGCTCCAAAATCCCAGAATGTTCACTTCCCTTGCCTCTTATTAGATAGAATCTCCTTTGCCTTGCCAAACCAAGCTCCAAAGGTCAATAATGGTCTCTTTTCTCTCCCAAAACGCTCAAATCTCTTTAGGGTTTCTCTCTAGGGGTTGGTGGCCGCAAATGATGGCCATAAGACCCTTTAAATAGGTCTCAAACCCTGGGAATTAGGGTTTCATTACACATCGTGGACTCGCCGAGTCCAGACGCAAATCCGCATCAAGAATCGTGATCCTACTCGTTGAGTTTGAGCTCCAACTCGCCGAGTGCACTCACAATTTCCCAAAAATACACCAATAATAAATACCTGGAAATTTTGGGTTGTTACAATTCTCCCCCACTAGAACTAGACTTCGCCCTCGAAGTCTCGCTCTGTAAATAACTCCGGATGTTGCTCACGCATCTCATGATCCGGTTACCAAGTCATCTCGGACCCCTTCCGATGCTGCCACTAAACCAAAACCAAAGGTACCTCCTTGTTCCTCACAACTTTGATTTTCCGATCTCTGATTGCCCTTGGTCTCTCAGCATAATTCAGGCTCGCATCCACTTGAATATCCTCTAATGGAACCACTGCCGCCTCATCGGCAATACACTTCCGCAATTGCGACACATGGAAAGTGTCGTGAATCTGCCCCAACTCTGCTGGCAAATCCAAACGATAGGCTACCCTGCCTACCCTCGCGACTACCCAAAATGGTCTGATATATCGGGGACCCAACTTGCCCCTCTTCCTGAATCGAATCACTCCTTTCCAAGGAGAGACCTTCAGGAGCACAAAGTTGCCGACTTGGAACTCAAGTTCGGATCGGCATCTGTCCGCATAACTCTTCTGTTGACTCTGAGCAGTCAGTAACCTCTGTCTGACCTGCTGGATCTGCTCTGTCGTCTGAAGTACGATCTCAGTGTTTCCCATAATGCGTTGTCCGACTTCTCCCCAGCAAATGGGGGTCCGACACCTCCTCCCATACAACAGCTCAAAGGGCGGCATACCGATGCTCGAATGATGGCTGTTGTTGTAAGAAAACTCGGCCAAGGGAAAATGCGTATCCCAACTTCCCCTGAAATCCAATACACATGCTCGGAGCATGTCCTCGAGCGTCTGAATCGTCCGTTCACTCTGTCCGTCTGTCTGGGGGTGATATGCGGTGCTAAAATGCAGCCTAGTACCCATCTCCTCATGAAACTTCTTCCAGAATCTGGAAGTGAAACGTATCCCGGTTTGAGACAATCGAGATCGGCACCCCATGCCGAGATACTACTTCCCTCACATACATCTCTGCTAACTTCTCCGCAGAAGAACTCTCGCTGATAGCAAGGAAGTGAACGCTCTTCGTCAACCTGTCCACAATCACCCAAATTGCATCAACTCCCCGAGCAGTCCTTGGCAATTTGGTGATGAAATCCATGGTGATCTGTTCCCACTTCCATTTAGGAACCTCCAACGGCTGCAACTTACCATGCGGTCTCTGGTGTTCGTCCTTAAACCTACGGCAGGTTAAGCACCTCTCAACAAACCATGCAACATCCCTCTTCATACAGGTGATGGGTTTTGAGCATTCTAACACTTCCTAAGTGTACATGCAACCCTAATAACCTTGGATCTATGTTTGTCTAATTTGTCATGCAAAGTTGATTCCAAGGTTATATTCCTATCTAGCATACATGGGGAACAATTTTAACATAAAGTATAGATAGAATAACTTACCTTGTTGTTGCTTGTGTTCCTTGAAACCTTGTGAGCCTAGCACCCCAAGTGTGATGCCTCAAATGCTTCACACAACACCAAATGCTCTTGGAAGAACTTATGAGAGAATACTCACTTCTCAAAATCGGCCAAGCCCTCTTGTTTCTTAGTGTAGCCGATTTTGGGTGGAGAACATGTTACTTATATAGTCTTGACACATCTAGGGTTAAACCCTAATGTGTCATGACTCTTCATTTCCATGACCCATGGGTTTGTAACTCCCATGGAGCATCCATGGAGCATCCTATGGGTGGAACCCAACTTGATAGTCCATGGAGCCTTTTAGCCCACTATACAAGACATGGATGATTTACATAATCAACCCATATATTTAATTAGTTATCTTTTGATCACTTAATTAATTCTAAATTAATTCTTGATCAAACTAATCAAATAATATTATTAATATATTAGAACTTATAATATATTAATAATCTCCAAGTGTTATTTCTCTCATTTAGTCTATCCAATTGCATGGTGCCATGCAACCCAAATGGACCATGCCGGGTCGGGTCAAGTACATACCAGAAATAGTTATGGACTTAGACACCTTATCCAACAACAAGGCCACCAATACTCCCTCCTCAAATCCAAATACATCTTAGTGGCCCCAGGATGGATCAAGAATTTCGACCGATGAGCCTCTTCCATCAAAATGGTACGCATTCCTCCCACAAACGGTACCCAAATATGCCCCTGAAAAGTCATAAGCCCCTGACCATCGGTAACGAACTCCGATACCAACCCAACAATTCGCTCTCTCTTCTGGTTTTCCGACCTCACTGCCTCAGCCTGTGCTCCTCGAATGGTGTCCAACACCGGAGTCATCACGGTCAATCACAAACATACATCTCGCAACGGGGCGCTCTCCTCCCTGCGACTCAGGGCGTCAGCTACCACATTAGCCTTGCCCGGATGGTACAGGATCTCACAATCGTAATCCTTAACCACATCCAACCACCTCCTCTGCCGCATATTTAGGTTGGTCTGATCCATTAAATACTTTAGACTCTTATGGTCCGTGTATATCGTACACCGAACCCCATACAAATAGTAGCACCAAATCTTGAGGGCGAAGACCACTGCCCCCAACTCTAGGTCATGGGTGGGATACCTCGTCTCATGAGGCTTCAACTGCCTCGATGCATATGCTATCACATGCCTTTTCTGCATCAGCACCGCTCCCAACCCCTAGATCGATGCATCACAGTATACAATAAAGTCCTCCATTCCCTCCGGGAGGGCTAACACCGGGGCCTCGCATAACCTTTGGCGAAGCATCTCAAAGGAAGCTTGCTGCTCGGGGCCCCATGAAAAAGCGACACCCTTCCGGGTCATCCTAGTGAGTGGCACTGCGATCTTAGAGAAATCCCTGATAAATCTTCGATAATAACCGGTCAACCCTAGAAAACTCCTGATCTCGGAGGGTGACCTCGGCACCTCCCAACTCATCACCGCCTCAACTTTGGCCGGATCAACCAATATCCCTTCCTGGTTAACAAGATGTCCTAGGAACTGGACCTCTTGCAACCAGAAATCACACTTGGAGAATTTGGCATAAAGCCTCTCCGATCTCAGAACTCCGAGGATCTCCCTCAAATGCTCCTCATGTTGCTCTCTAGATCTCGAATATACCAAAATGTCATCAATGAATATAATCACCAACCGATCCAACATCGGCCTGCACACCCGGTTCATGAGATCCATGAACACTATCGGGGAATTGGTGAGTCCGAAAGGCATCACCACAAACTCATAATGCCCATAACGCGTCCTAAACGTTGTCTTCTGGACGTCCTCATCTTGCACCCTCACCTTATGGTATCCAAACCTCAAATCGATCTTGAAGAACCAAGATGCTCCCTGCAACTGGTCGAACAAATCGTCGATCCTCGGTAACGGGTAATGGTTCTTGACCGTCAGCTTGTTCAATTCCCGGTA
This sequence comes from Lactuca saligna, assembly GCF_052625555.1. Taxonomy (NCBI): domain Eukaryota; kingdom Viridiplantae; phylum Streptophyta; class Magnoliopsida; order Asterales; family Asteraceae; genus Lactuca; species Lactuca saligna. The sequence goes on from NC_136423.1 coordinate 175,684,878, forward strand.
ATCAATGCACATCCGGTGTGAACCATCCTTCTTCTTGACAAACAAAATAGGCGCTCCCCACGGCGAGCTGCTCGGTCGAATAAACCCTTTTCCCAGCAGCTCCTGAAGCTGCGAGGATAACTCTTGCATCTCTGGAGGTGCAAGACGATAAGGCACCTTAGCAATAGGCGCGGCCCCCGGGACCAAATCAATACCGAACTCTACTTGCCTCACGGGAGGCACCCCTGGAAACTCCTCTGGAAAAACATCTGGGAACTCACGCACTACAGGAACCTCCTCCACCGACCTCGGCCTCTTGGAATCAACCCGCGTATCCGACACGTACGCCACAAAACCCTTACAAACAAAACATCTGTATGCTTCAACTTTTTCTGCAGGCATGGCTTTGGTTGGGTATGGCAGTGGAGGCTTATAAGGTTTTGAAGATTTGATGGGTTTCTCATTTTCGCATGGACTCGTCGAGTCCACGGGAGCGACTCGGCGAGTTGGGACGGGTTTAGCTGGCTCCGGTTCTTCTACCTTGTCTGCCTTCTTCATGGAGATCCTTTGTGCTTCTGTGCATTTTTCTTCACTTCTGGAAGTTATTGCACTCACGTTCTCATTTCTTGGATTGGGCTCGGTGTTGCTCGGAAGTTGGCCCGGTCTTGTTTCGTTCACTTGATGTGCAAGTTGTCCCAGCTGTTTCTCAATGTTGAGAATGGAAACTTGCTGATTCCTCAACATATTTCTGGTTTCTTGCATTGCCACATCATGATCATTATGTCTTTTCTCGGATGCGGTTATGAACCTTGTAAGTATATCTTATAAATTCGCCTTCTTTTCCGTCACCGGCTCTTCCTTTTGATAATATCCCCTCTCCCTCTGTTTGTATTTCTCCTCCTTAGCCTTTTTATACTCTTCGTATGGGAGCCATTCCTTCTTGGGTTTCCTCCAGTCTTCATCGTATCTATCGCCACTGGAATAGAATACTTGAGCCTTTTTATTTCCATTCTCGTCTCGATCACAATCCTTGGTAAGATGGGGGCCGCCACAATTTTCGCATCCAACTCTAATAGCATGGATCGTTTGATCCATTTTCGTCATTCTTCGGTCTAGGCTATCGAGTTTAGCTATTACCGCCGCCATGCCATCGTTCACCGAGTTTACTGATCCATGACTCACTTCATTCCTCGGGTTGTGGTATTCTCTAGAGTGCCTGGAGAATTCTACAATTAACTCCTTTATTTCCGGAGGTGGCTTTCGGGTGAGCGGGCCTTGTGAATCGAGTAGTTGCCTTGTGGTGACATTGACTCCATCATAAAAGATAGAGACCTCTTGTTGGCTATTAAGATCATGGTGGGGGCAATTTCTAAGTAGGCTCTTGTATCTTTCCCAAGCTTCATAAAGAGATTCTCCGGGTTGTTGCTCGAAGTTGGCAATGGCTTTCTTTAGCTTGGCTATCTTGGAAGGTGGGTAGAAATGATCTATAACTCTTCTTTCATTTTGGCCCATGTGGTAACCGATCCAGGAGGGAGTGACTTCAACCAATCCTTTGCAGCTCCTTTAAATGTGACAGGAAGCATGCGTAGTAGCTGGATCTCGCGGGGCACATTAGGTACATTGAAGTAATCTGCCACATCATTTACTTCATCCAAGTGCTTATAAGCGTCTTCATGATCTCTCCCGTGAAAAGGTATCTCCTTGAGTTGAGCGAGAATATGGCCCTTTAGGTCAAACGTAGCGGTAGCGGGAATTGCAGGTTGCACAAGTCCCGGGCCAGTGTCATCACGCATCCTCTTCTTCCACTCCCCCATGGGGATTTTGTCAATATTAGCCATAGCGGTGGCTAAATCGTCTTCAAACTCGGATGTGTGCTCGCTTTCTTCCTCGGTCTCGTAGTCGGTGTCTTTTAGGATCGGGTATTCTATTGTGAATGATGCACTGGATGCTTCTGATTTGCTGCTCCTTTTCTTGCTAAAAACAGATTTGAGGTTTTTGAGTGCTGAGTTCTTTGAAGAAGCGGTTTCTCCAATGGTTTTGCCCTTGTTTCTTCTTAATGCGGTTTCTGGATCTTCAAGAGGGGGAACCAGAGGCATAGCAGATCCTCGGTTCATGAACTAACTGCAAACAAAACAAAAAACAAAACAAAACACATAAAAAATAACAAAATTTTAAATCTGATTCAGCGTTGTACTCGCCGAGTCGAGGCGAATGCACTCGACGAGTTCAAGTTAAAATCAGCAGATAAATCTTACACAAAGGATCGATTGAATTAGAATTTTAATGCTAATTTTAGAACCGTTCCCCGGCAACGGCGCCAAAAACTTGATGTGTGTAAAACCAACTAGTTTTAATCCTACTTTAATTATCAAATAACACACAAAAGGCAGTGAACCTATCAATTGTGGTATAGCTAAATAAGCAGGGTATCGAACACAGGGAACGGCAAATTAAATTAAAAACTAATTCTATCTAAGTTGATCAAGAAAATAGGGGTTTTTCTCTAGTTTTACAAGACTAGAAACTTACTAACTAAAACTAATTAAAGACTAGAAAATAACAATTTAACTAGATTCAATAATGGGAAAGGAACTTCTGTTTAGTTCAACTCGGTTAACTTTATGGTTGATTTTAAGGTAATAGTGCAATGGATTAATTCTTTCGTTGGTTACCGATTCAAGTGATTAGGTTCATGTTCACTACCCTAATCCTTAGCAAATAAACTAACTCAAACAGTGGCCAATTGCTTAATTTAATTATATTTACTAGATTAATTATTCGGGTTAAGTTAGACTTGCAATAGCTAATTAATTTATTATTCTTAATTAACCTCTTGTTTGATGGTCATCTTACAAGCTTGCACATGAATTTACTCAATTTCCTTATTAATTCTAGTTTCATATTCATTAATCCTAAACATATAGTATAGTGTTCACATATTATATGAGGTTGATAATCAATAGATGTTCATGCTAATCAATTTTCTTCCTATTAACAGAAAATCAATTATCATTCATACACAAGGTTCTTTAGCAAGCTAAAATAACAAAAATTCACCAACTTGGAATTAATCCTACCAATCAATCAAACCATATTGTCAACTTTGTATTCCCAAACAGAAGTCTAAAGAATTTAGTTCATAACTAAGGTAAATAACAGCAAACAAATAAGTTCAAGTTGCTTAATCATGTTGACAAAACAAAAGAAATAAGTAGAATGATGAAATTATGCCTTAATTACTCCCGGAATTGAATTCTAGCTTCCTTGGTCGACTTCTAGGGTTCTTCTGGCTTCTTATTCGCAGCTAAGCACTTCTGAAACTTCCCAGAAAATCTCCCTCTCTCGATTTGTGGAGTTATCTTTAAATATGCGTTCCGACTCCTCGAGTCATATGGTGACTCGTCGAGTCCCTCTCACATTCTTCGTATTGCGATAACTATCTTGACTTCCGAATCATTATCCTTCTGATTCCGCGACCGGACTCGTCGAGTCAAGGCTCGACTCGACGAGTAGAAGCCTTTTTTTGGGTGTTTTCCTTCTTCATTCCACTCTTGAGCTCCTAACCGCTTCTCTTGCTTCCTTTCGCTTCCGAGCTTCATCTTTGGACTGAAAAACATAATTTAACACTTTTAAGTACCTTTTGTCCATAATATGCAATAATTTAGCTAATATATGAATAAAAACTATACTTAATACACACTAAATATGCACATATCATGCCCCTCCTTGCCACATTTGTAGCAAGATCCAACTCTACATACTCCATCATGACCCTTGCCGCACTTTCCACAAGTGCGGCCCTTCTGGCTCCCTGATTTGGGATCAGCGGGCTTAGCCCGCTTGGGTGCCGGCTGGAATTATGCCGGTCGTCGATCCCTCCGTTGAGACTAAGCCTCCTCCCTAGCTTGAGTCTCCAGCTCAATCTCCCTCTTCCGGGCATTTGCCTGAAGCTCAGAAAATGTCCGGTACGAGGAGTTCGCCACGAACTCCTGAATGTCTCGCCTCAAGATACACAAATAGCGACTCATACGTGCCTGCACAGTGGACACGTGCTCAGGGCAGAACATCGCCCTCTCGTGGAACATCCTGGTAATCACCGTAACAGACTTAGTGCCCTGCTTGAGGGTCAGAAACTCCTAGCCAATCGCTCCCTCTCCACCTGGGGAACGTACTCATCTCGGAACATGGCAGTGAACCTCTCCTAGGTCACCGCCGCAGGCTCAGCAGGCGAAAAGTGTACTGTCACAAACTTCCACCACTCCTTCGCTCCCAAGTGAAGCTGGTTCAGCACGAACCGTACTCTCAAATGCTCAGGAGATGAGCAAGTGAAGAAACACCCCTCCATATCAGAAATCAATCTCATAGCCACCACCGAGTCCTGGGTCCCATCAAACTCTGGTGCTTTCGTGTTGCTGAACTCCCGGAACAGCAATGCATCACCACCCTGCGGCCTCGCAGCAGCAACAGCTGAGGTAGCCGCCACAACAGTAGCCTCAGAAAGAGCAACATAACGCTCGTCGAAAGTCTCAATCAGCACGGTCTTAATAGACCCTAACATCTCTGGTATCTCTGCCCTGATGACCGCAACCACCTCCTCGTGAATGATTTGACGGATCTCCTCATCACTAGCCCCGACGCCCTCCGGTATATGATGTGTCCTCACCATGATCAACCTCTGAAATACAACATCTGATAAATTAGAATCCGTGCGAGCATACTCACACTCGACAACTCATCCCTCCTTGATCCTTGGCATTCCGAAGATTCTTACTCGGACCGTACACCACCCCCGGTGCTTTCAGTAGTATGGGCCCAATACTACTGTCCACACCGTTTCAGTATACACCCCAACTCCTCCTCTTCAAATCCCAATTTCCATGTACTCTATGACTTTCTAACAGATCTCTCATAAGCTCCTTGTTGCTACCTATTCACTCTCAAGCATCTCATAGTAGCTCACCTCTCCCTCGACTAAGGCATCACAAATCAGGGCACTCTAGTCCTAATAGGAATACCTAGCCTACTTTAGCAAGAGAATACATCATAACAATCTCATAAACATATAATATAAAGGTATTTTGGGAAATCACCGTTCGGGCGCTGACTGATCCTACACATGTTTCTCCTCTGAATTTCTCTAGAAATCTTTTACTTTTATAAAATTTGGTTTTCTTTTTAAAAATATTTTCCAAATCCTCATTTTGAGTTCAAATACTCCCGAAGGTGTACCCGAATCCCTCAAACCAAGGCTCTGATACTAACTTGTAACACCGGAACCTTCAAAACAAAATTTTCAAATTTTATAAAACATAATTCACTTAATATTCATAAGACAACCATATTGAAATTCAATCCAAGTAATACAAAAATCCCAAGATCTCAAAATCATAAATCCCATGCGTGTGTACTGATCAAGCCGGCGCCTTCCCACGGTCGTCACTAGTACCTGAAACAAATAACACCAAAAACTGTAAGCACAAAGTTTAGTGAGTTCCCCAAAATACCACATATAACAATATTAGCCACTCGAGGCTATAACTCTATGGGTCCGTGCACCCAAACTCTGTGAACCCTCAGGTTCTAACTCTGTAAACATGCACAGCATAAATCACAAAGAATAATGCAGCGCAACACATAACACAAACATAGCATACAAGCATTGTATCACATAACTCAAGTTACCTACTCAAGGTATGTATAGTGAGAAGACTCACCTCGCGTATCTCGGTAACTCGCAAGTCCCTGAAATCATTCGTGCTCGATCTCCCGATCTATAGTCCTCCTATAATACAATACATCTCTAAATAACACCTCACAACTAAGGTTGACTATTTCTTAACAAGTCAACATAGGTCAACACTGGTCAATAGTCAACGGTCAACTTTGACTGGACTCGATGAGTGCACTATAGCGACTCGGCGAGTCTATGCACATACATTGATTTCCCTGGGATCCTCTCTTGACACGACGAGTATTCTCCTAGCTCGACAAGTTCCACTTGGCATGAGTTGTGGGGCCTCCATGACTCAACTCGTCGAGTCTCAAGAACAATTCGGCGAGTCCCAGCTTGACTCAGTCCGCCTGTCAACCCACTCTGACTCTCCCTGACTCACTGAGTCAATCCCTCAACTCGGCAAGACCACTCGCTGAGTGGTATTGGGCAATCTTCATGCTACTCGCCGAGTCTGTTCTTCGGACTCGGCGAGTCCATACCATGCAACGACTCAAACTCACTCCTGAGGTCAGATCTGTTCCATACATTCATAGATCTGGCCTCCCCAAGCATGATAATCACGTAAAGTCCAAACCTTGGGGCTCAAACAACAACTATTTGCTCATAAATGATGTTTTAGCCCCATATCTCACAACTCTAGGCCAATACTCTTATGAACACTCATAAAGCTTAAGGAATACAGCTCTTCTGGACCTCTATGGATCTCATCTCAAGCCTTATCATGATTAGGGACGAAATGGACATCAAATCTAGCCAACAAAGGGGTCAAGAAACCCTAAACCCCCATGTTCATCATAAAAACGAAAAAGGAAGCCAAGATATACGTCCAAGATGATGCTCTGAGCTCCAAAATCGGAGAATGTCCACTTCCCTTGCCTCTTCTTAGCTAGAATGTCCTTTACCTTGCCAAACCAAGCTCCAAAGGTCAATAATGGTCTCTTTTCTCTCCCAAAACGCTCAAATCTCTTTAGGGTTTCTCTTTAGGGGTTGGTGGCTGCAAATGTGGCCATAAGCCCCTTTAAATAGGTCTCAAACCTTGGGAATTAGGGTTTCATTACACAGCGTGGACTCAACGAGTCTAGACGCGAACCCGCATCAAGAATCGCGATCCTACTCGGCGAGTTTGAGCTCCAACTCGCCGAGTCCACTCATAATTTCCCAAAAATACACCAATAATAAATACCTGGAAATTCCGAGCTATTACAAATTCTCTGAATCAAAACCATATAACATAACATAACAAGTATGGGTATCTTGGGGAAAACTTACTTGAGCCCGGCCGGTCACACGCATCACACACTTCGTCCTTCTTAAAATTTCTCAGTTTAGACTTTAGAAAACCATTTTTCCTTGAAAGATCTTTTAGTCCCTCAGTTTGAGTCTAGACACCCCATAGGGTGTGTCCGAATCCATCAAACCAGGGTCTGATACCAACTTGTAATGACCCAATTTTCAAGGCCAAAAATTTCATTTTTGAATTAACACATTTAACGAACATTTTACCAAAACATTGTCAATAAAACATCCATTACAAAATCATAATGTTGTATTTTAAACCATGACATCATAAGTATTGAAAATCAGAGTACAGTCCCAAAAAAACTTCTTGCGGAAACATGTGTGTGTGATGCGCTGCTACACCGTCGGCTCTTTCCCCTTCTACGGAGACGTACCTGAAACCTAAACCAACACTGTAAGCATGAAGCTTAGTGAGTTCCCCCATCATATCACATACCATACAATATAGTCGGTATCTTTCAACCGATAACCTTCATCGGTATCTTTCAACCGGTAACCTTCATCGGTATCTTTCAACTGGTAACCATCATCGGTATCTTTCAATCGGTAACCATCATCGGTATCTTTCAACCGGTAATCAACATCGGTATCTTTCAACCAGTAACTGGGGACTATTTCACCCCCTACTACTAGCATACAATCAACAAATATAAGCATACACTCAGGCATATCCGGGTACTGACCTACCCTTGGGTCCTAAGGACCACTATCAGGGAAACTAATCCTTACCATAGACATAACATACTACCCATATAAACCTCATAACCAACACATAACCAAACCAAGATAATTATCACAAAGACCATTATCTTCTAAATACCCCTTTTTGGTGGGCCGATATTGTGGCCTTAGACCCACCCCTACTAGAAATTAACTCACCTCAATGTTGTGCAGTGTCTGAACTATCCTCGGTGCACAAGTCAACTCCCTATGACTCCTCGATACCTACACGAAAACCTTCAAGTCAACATACATCACTTACAACCCTAAACAAAGTCAATCCATTTTTAGTCAAAGTCAACATTCAGTTGACCTGATTCGCCGAGTTGGCCTACCCACTCGTTGAGTCCATGCTTCTCTAATCCCACACAAAACCCTGGCTCCACTCGTCGAGTCTAGCAAAAACTCGATGGGTTCACCTTCAATCATAACATCGGGACCATCTTCATCCGACTCGTCGAGTTCCTTCTTGAACTCGTCGAGTTCATCTCCAACTTAAAAACTTGTCCAGTCTATGAGTCTCCGAGTTGTATGAACCACTCGTCGAGTCCATCTTCAAAGATTAGGAGATTGCCATGGACTCACCGAGTCTGCTCATACCACTCGCCGAGTCCCATGGCTTCCAGGTCCCTTTTCACATCTCAACCCACAAGGGACTTCCTTCCTAACACTTACCCATTCACCGAAAGGGTTTGGTGCACAATGGTCACCGACTCGTTGAGTGCCAAGAACAACTCGTTGAGTCCAACCTTGACGAATTCCATACAGTCGATTTCAATGAGGTCTAACACACCAAAACCATAGATCTAGCCTCCTAATGTCCATTTTATACGTAAAGTTCCAAACTTGATGCACATGCATGGGGTTTTTAGCTCAAAAATCCATATAAAGTGTCCTACAATGTGCATGGGGCTCTCATAGCCCTAAAGTTGGCACCTTTATGCCATGAGGCCCCTCTTAAGGCCCAGATCTGAAGTCAAAACTCACTCAACACTTCCAAATCTGAAAAATGACTTAGAATTCCATGGAGATCCCAAGTTAAAGATGAATAAACACATAGATGAGTCAAGACAGGGGCATTATACCTTGAAGCTACTGAAAATGAAGTAGGATCTCCGGATCTACAAGCCCTAACTCGATTTCCATGCTCCTTTCTTCCTTCCAAGCTTTACAATCCACACAAGAACATCAAAAATGGCCTTAACTCACACACAAACAACTAGGGTTCGATATGAAGCTTTCAAGAGTGTGTTAGAGACAAGGGAGGCTGAGTTAAGTTGTTTATATAGGGTGCAAACCCTCATATTTAGGGTTTCACTTAACCAACACCTACTCGCCGAGTCAGTCTCCCGACTCATCGAGTCGGTCACTTAAAATGTCTGCAGCCACGTCCCTACTCGAAGAGTTGATCCTCCAACTCGTCGAATCCTAGAGAAAATACATATACCAAAGAAAACATACCAGGTGTTACATCGATCTTGTTTTTGAGATCGAGAAATTCCTTCCTTGATAGTGCAACTTTTTTTTCTTCTTCTTTGGCTTGGAAGTGGAGTGTTGAGATCCACTAGATTCTTCATCATCGAAAAACATATCAAAGTCTTCGAATTGACCTTGCTGTTGAACTTCCTCCTCTTGATTAAAAACAAAAGTGAATCCCGGGTCCAGACTGAGTTGCACTTCGGTTCCGCCATCATTTGAATCACCAACATCAATTGGCGATGGAATGGTATTTGATCCTCCGACTAATTTCCTTCCATCCTCTCGATATTTTTGCATTGTTTCCTCCATATCATTAATCCATTTCTGCGCAGTCTGAAGATCATGAATGGTCTTCAGATTAACAATCCAATTTGCCCAATATGTCACAACGTATCTGATCTCTTCATCCTTTTTTTATTGTGGCATGGCTTGCCTTTACTTTATAACTCTTAACACCCTTTTAAAGGCTATAAATCTTTTTTTTTTTCAGATTTCGAGGAGGCCTGGTAGTTGGTCCAGCTATCATCTACAATCACAAACAGTTTAGTCACCATCGGGGTGTCCCTCGGTTCATGGATCCTTGCACATTTATGTTCACCATGCCTATGCCACTTGGTCATAATGTGGACGACAAAGGATTTCCAGGGCTTCCTCAGTCTCCTTGGTCTAAAACCAAGTTTGGCCTCAGTCCTACTATGTCAATGGTCTCTGAAAAAGGAACATGTGGTGCATCATGTGTTTGTGGTGTATGTGTTATTGAAAAAAAAATGAAGTGAAGCTCCTCGGGAGTAATGACATGCAAATGAGTTCTCCTGGAGACCTTAAGAGTTTTATCGACATCAGGATCCACTTGGAATCCTGATTTGGATATGTCTCCATGAACGTGATTTGAAACCATTACACTTTTTGTAGCGGAGCGGATGGATAGGGTTTTTGCGGATGATTCACTCTTGAATCGAATATCTACCGGAGACTTTTGAGATTCTTCGATATTTAGTGTGGAACGCTTTTAGCTAGGAGGGGTATGGAGTTTTAGCTTCTTCTTGTGGAATAGGTCTTCAGATACATAAGTTGCTTTTACTTCTTATTTAATGACATTCACTAGCTCTTCGGTCTAAATTGGGTCTTCAGTCATCAGCGAGTTTTCGATCACTTAGGGTCTTCAGTGACAACCTTCATTTTCTTGGAGGCTTTGGCTCCTTTGGATGCAGTCTTTGTTGGAATCTTTCTATTGGATACGGAGTTGACCTTTTTATATTTGCGCTCTAGGATAGGACCAGTGGTCTGCGGTATAAGGCTAGGTGGTTACAACGATATGGCTTTATATCATTTGTAGCCTCAATATGATCAATGACCGCAAAGTCAAATAGTCCCAATTGAGGTCAAGATATGAAAACGTAACTAGCTAATAAGACCGAAGATAGATTGGTCTTTAGGAAGAGAATACATCTTGAGATCTCGGCATGAGAAACTTTTGAGTTCGTTTCCTAGACTGATGTTGGCTTCCTTGTGAAGATCAATCAAGCAGAGTGACCAAAACCTTGCATAAGTGAGCTTGGGGTGTCCTTTGTTTGGCGATCTCTTTCCAACATATTGTATGAAATCATCCTAAAGGATGGTTCCATAGTCAACAACATCTCCAGTGAAGATGCTCCAAACTATGTCCAGTAGCTGCTTCAGCATGTTGTCTGTTCTGCCAGTTCTTCTAGACAAGCATCAAATCATATAGTGATAGATGTATTACCACACATCTGGAAGTTTCCCTTTCTTGAATTCTGCAACTCCTTTAAGTTTCGCTTGATAAACCATCTTGTAAAGAGCTTTGAAGATATCATAATTACTGGGGTTCTTGAAGGTGGTTGAAGGAGGAACTCTAAGATTAATAGCTTCAAGAAATTTAGGTTTTGTGAGAATCACCATGGATTCATCTGCAAGTTTGAGATGAACTTCATTGAGTTTATCCAAAGGTCTAAAAGTTGAGAAAGCGGAAGTGTACAACACGGATTGAGGAAGAACTTCTATGAATGCATCGAAAGCACCAAACAATGGGTGTTTGGGCAAGAATCGAATAATCAAATTGATTGCAACATCATATAGTTCATGATCGTTGAAGATTACATGATAGTTGCTTGCAGGGATTGATGGACTTGTGTTTTTAGTGGTTGAGGATGAACCAGTTGGTTTAGATTGTTTCATTGAAACTCCATATTTCACCATGTTTGATTCGAAAAGGGTTTTGAAGAACTAGAAGAAAACAATTGAATTAAGATAAGAAGGTAAAAGATCGTCGATTTAGGGTTCAGAGAGCATAAAGCTTTCCTGGGGAGAAATGGGGGTTTTTATACCCCCGGATTTGAAAATGGAATCCAAACGAAAAACATTTTTAACGGTTGTACAAACCAAGGGTTTATACCATTTGGACTATTTAAAAAATATATATTTTTCGGAAATGACTCGCATTAAATGCAGTTATGGGGCACATTTAATGAAAATGATGATTAATTGGGTAAATGTGGGATGATGGTTGAAATAACTATCAGAAATCATGGGTTTAATAGATTACTTTTTGTCAGACGGATGGGTTTAGACCATTCACCTCACAGAATGTTTGGTAAACACCTTTATTTAAAAGACAAATCTTTATTTTATTATTATTTAAAAACATGTGTGGTTTTTGAAAATATACCCTTTATAAGTGCAAGCAAATTTAATGAAAGGAAGAAAAACATTCGAAAGGTTTTCCAATTCATTAAATAGCACACCTTTATAAAAACTTTATTTATTTCCAAACAACTGCAGTATGACGAGTGATTGAAACTATAGAATCATGAGCACTATAGAGTGAATTGATCACGAGGTTAGACATAGAAGCAATAAACTCATCCAGAGAGTATATAAATCATAAATAGTCTTCGGTAACAAAAGGATACTGAGGAGGCATTTATGAAATCTGTGCTCAATCGTTAAACTTAAAAAGAAATAAATTTTACACCATGGAAAAATACCTTTGCTTCAAAAATCAGATGATAAGATGCGTGAAGCAAATCTATTTGTTAGATGCAAGGACATGAAGTCATCACAATTTACCCTTTTAAGAAAAATCGAGGATTAGGATTCATCATTTCTAACATTTCTAAGAATCCATTAAGTTTGGTTGAATCAAGTGTTTTTGTGAAAACATCTTCTATTTCTTCATGAGATGGAGCAAAAATAAGTTCGAAGTTACCTTTCAAGATGTGATCTTTGAGAAAGTGATGCCGTAGTTCAACGTGCTTCGTCTGTGAGTGTTGAATTGGATTGTGAGAAATAGAAATTGAACTCTTTGAGTCATAGTAAATAGGTATTCTTAACATTCTATAGCCATAATCCATGAGTTGAGTTTTCATCCCGAGGACTTGAGAGCATCATCTTGCTACGACAACGTATTCTGCCTCTGCGGTGGAGAGTGAGACAACTTTGCTTTCTTGAAGTACAACTCACCAATCTTCCACCAAGGAATTGACATCCTTTCTAAGTGCTCTTGCAGTTTAATAGACAAGATGCATGATCTGATTCTGTAAAGTATTACAGGCTGAAGTCGTTCCTTGATGGGTACTAAAGACCTAAAGCTTTAGTCACTTTGAGGTATCTGAAAATCGTTTCGACTGCATTCAGATGAGAACCTTGTGATTAGCTTGATATCTAGCACACAAACCCATTGCAAAGACTATATTCGGTCCGCTTGCAGTCAGATACATTACATAACCAATCATTCCTTGGTATACCTTTTGATCAAATGACTCTCTAGTGGGATCTACAGTGATCTTCTATCCAAAATCCATAGGAACCCTTGATGGGGAGCAGTTATCCATGGAGTATTTCTTTAACAATTCTACAGTATACTTTTCTTGATGAATGAATATTCCTTAAGGGACTTGCTTGATTTGAAGATCAAGAAAGAAGTTAATCTCTCTATTCATGTTCATTTGAAACTTACTAGTCATGAGCTTGGAAAAGTCGTTTGAAAATGTTGTCATCCAAATAAATTTGTTGAAGAATTAGATTCTTATCACTTGAATGTCAAAATAGGGTAGGATCAATGATCCCACTCTTGTATCCAAATTTGATAAGAAATGTTGAGAGAGTCTCATACCAAGCTCTTGGTGCCTGCTTCAGTCCATACACAACTCTCTCCTGTTTGTAATAGTGATGAGGATGATTAAGATTCTCAAGACTTGGATGTTGTTGTAAGTATACCTCTTCTTTTAGTTCGCCATTGATGAAAGTGTTTTTTACATCCATTTGATGTACTATGACATTCTAATGAACCGTATATGCCAGAAAGATGCATATGGCCTCTAGCCTTGCAATTGGAGCATATGTTTTGTCATAACTAATTCCTTCCAATTGACTGTGACCTTTTGCTATGATTTGGGCTTTGTTTCAGATAACCACCCAGACTCATCCAATTTGCTATGAAATACACAGCGAGTTCTAACTATGGTACGTCCTTTTGGTTTGGGGACTAGTTTCCACACTTTGTTTCTTAAAAACAATAAGCCCTTCTTACATTGCAAAGATCCAGTCATGATCCAAAAGTGCATCTTTGATAGTTCTGGGCTCCATAAAGGACATAAAAGCTACATAATAACAATGTTTAGTTAAATCATCAGAAGAGTGAGTGTGTATACATGTAGAAGGACTTCCTGTTATTTGACCGGGTGAATTATCTCTTGTCCAGATGTGTAAACCTGATAGATGATTTTAAACCTTTGTATTGGATGGATTATCTTCAACTTTGGGAGGATTTTCTCTTTCATTATTTAGAACTTTTTCCCCCTCGATCTGAGAACCTCTTACCGGTTGATCTTATTGCTATGCTGAAGGTAAAGGTTCCCCCTGAAAAGTTGATGGTAATGCACCATATACACCAGGAAGATGCATATGGACTCTTACAGATTGATCTTGATTAGATTGCTATGTTGAAGGTAAAGGTTCCATTCATAACTCCTTGATCGATTGTTAACAACTGGAATTGCTTGATCTATGACTGGAACTTCGATGGGTGTGATTGTTATAGCAATGGAGAGGGAGAGATTGCTTTCCTCCTCAACCAGTGAGGAGGAAGTCATATGCGAAGAGTCTTAAGATACTGAAGGGTCAGAGTCTTTGGTATGTTGTAATTACGCAGAAGGAGAGATTAAGACTTCAAATAGTCTTGCAGTTTCTGGATGATTAAAGAGTGTTTCATAGTTGACGTCTATGATGTTGAGAGGTCTAGATTCGATTAGAATATCATTCTCCATGATAAACTTTGTTTCATAGGAGCGGTCTTCTGGATATAGAATTCATCAAAATTCACGTCAAAGTTTTCTTCTATGAACCTTGTTCTTCGGATCAGAACTCTGTATGCCATCTTGTGTGTAGAATATCCTAAAAATATTCCTTCTTCTGATTTGGGTGCAAATTTGCTTAGATGCTCCTTGTTGTTGAACACAAAACACCAGCAACCAAAAATGTGAAAGAAGCGAACATTTGATTTTCGATTGTTCAAACCTTCATATAAAGTCTTGTGGAGGCGTTTGTTGATGATGCTCCAGTTTTATACAAAGCATGCTATTGAGACTGCTTCTTCCAAAAAGTAGTGAGGCAGATTTGTAAAGTTAAGCATTAACCCGAAAGCTTCTACAAGAGTTCTATTCCTTCTTTCTACCACACCATTCAGTTGTGGTGTGTAAGGTGCTGAAAAGTTGTGATTGATTCCTTTTGACACTAAGAAGTCATTAAGCAATCAATTTGTAAATTTTGTTCCATTGTCACTTTGAATCTTTCGAATAGGAAGCTTGATCTGTAACTCAATTTCCTTGATGAAGTTGATCAGAGTATATGGTGTCTCTGATTTAAGTCTCAAGAAAAACACCCTAATGAAGCGAGTGTAATCATCGATTATGACCAGGATGTATTTTTTTTTGATGTAAGCTTGCCATAGTTGATCGACCATAGAGATCGATATGAAGCAAATCCAAACGTTCAGTGATAGATTAGACAAGTATCAACGGATGAATTCCCTTTGTTTGCTTTCTATATTCACAAGCAAGGCATAAACTGTCATTGTCATATTTGAGGAGAGGCAATCCTCGCACCATCTCTCTAGTACCTAGATTGTTCATGTACCAAAAGTTGAGGTAAGCAAGCTTTCTACGCCATAGCCAACTAACCTCATAGATGGCTTTTGACAGAAAACACAATTGTTGTTTACCAATGACTCAAGATATGCCTAATGGGAACATTTTACCAGTAGCCTTTGATTTAATTAGACATGGTGATCTATTGTAATTATGTAGTTGTATTCATCATCAAATTCAACTCGATGACCAACTTTGTAGAGTTGCTTAACACTAATGAGATTGTGTTTTAACCCTTCTACATAGGCAAATCTTTGTAATGAGAAGTTTCCATTTGGTAGGACACCACATCCTAGAATTGTTCCATTTTCATTGTTTCCAAACGTTACGTGACCACCATTTGTCACAGCCTTAAAGTCACGAAGGTATTCCAACGTTCCTGTCATGTGCAAGGAGAAAGCACTACTGGTTAACAATTATGTTTCATGATCCTCCTCTCACATTGCCTGCAGTATTAGTTAGTTAATTTGGGCACCCAAACTTGTTTGGGGCCTGCAACAGCATAACACGATTTAAAGTATGCAGTGTGTGGTTATGTTGTGACTTTTGACGATGGCTTATTATTTCTCTCTTTTTTCCTCCAAATCTTTGTAGAGATGAAATTCTTCTTTGTGGATCTAGAGGCATTCCTCTTAACAAGTGGATAAGAACTAAAGGTTAATTTCTTCTCATTTATCCATACGGTTTGCCTAGCTTTTGACTTAGGTACATAATCAATCTGTTTAGCCGGATTCAGCTTCGTTTAATCCTTTTCTTTATTCTTTTTATTGATAATTGATATTTCATCAACTAACACTGACTTGAGTTGGAGGTATTAATTATTAGACATTTGTACTCCAAGACTATCAAGTAAGGATCATTTTAGCATATAGTCATTCTGAAATCCAGTTATCCAAGCGATAGTTCAAACTAGTCACCTCTCCTGTAAGTGGTCAAGAAGTATGGTAACTAATATTAATACTTAATTATTAGGTTTATTGTAAGTCCCTAATTTGCCTGTATATCAATCAAATCCGTTTGATGGTGCGGAATCCCGATCAAACGGATGATGTCAGATAAAATAGAAGAGAAGAAGAAGAATATGAATCTTGAATGTATTGATAATATGAATTAAGTTCCTTACACAAGATTCACCCACACAAACGTTCCTTTCTCTCTGTCTGGCCGTCAACTCTCTAGGGTTTATTAGTCTATTCCTCACACCCTAATACCTATATTTATACTAAGGGAACATGGGCCGGAAACAAATGGGCCGTAAATGAGTTTACGGCCGTAAACTAGACCATAAATTCATAAATATTACAGAAAAATACAATTGCCCAGAAAAGTAAAGTATAAACCATATTTTGACCCAACAATATCCCCCTTGGTTTATAGCTTTCTTTTCTTAATGACCCAACAAGCTCCCCCTAAAAAGTAGCTAGCTCTTCTTGTCAATCTTCAATGGGAGCTTGGCTTCAGCTTTAACATTCGGTTTCTTCACAGCATCAGGATGAACATATGAATCTTCAATGAATGACTTCATCTTGAGAACTTGAGGTTTTCTTCAGAATTTGGCATTGAACGCACATTGGGTGAGGAGGCTTGACGTACTGATTCTTGAAAGATGGCGCTTTCAGCTTGAGAATCTTCAGAGAGAACATCAGACAGAACAAATCTTCTAGATCACTTCAGCAGGTTTAAGATAGCAGCAAACTGATTGAGGAGGCTTCAATGCAATCCGTCACATATTCTTCAAGTCAGCTTGACCTTTCTTCTGGGGTTGAAGGATTGAATGTTGAAAGAATAATCTTCATTTCTTGCTCCTTCGAATGTGAATTCTTCGATGCTCACGGACGAGGCTTTGGCTTAGAAATCTTCAACACAAACTCCATGAGTCTTATCTATACCTGAAATCACTTTTCAAGACAAGACAAAACTAAAAGAAAACTTAGCACGCAAATTAAAACAGAAACAAAAATATTTTTGGATTTTTGATTTTTCTG
Organism: Lactuca saligna; assembly: GCF_052625555.1. Lineage (NCBI taxonomy): Eukaryota > Viridiplantae > Streptophyta > Magnoliopsida > Asterales > Asteraceae > Lactuca > Lactuca saligna. Next base: position 175,702,238 of record NC_136423.1, read on the forward strand.
AACAAGAAATAAAACAGAAATCACACTATTTTTAGATTTTTAATTTTTGATTTTTTTTTAATTCTCCCCAAATATTTAAATTAGAAGAAAGTATGACAAATTTAACAAAAATAAAAACGATATCTAACTTTAAGAGAGATTTGGGATCAAAGTTTTTAGACAACCTTTATCCACTTGTCGATACCTTCTATCTTCACATCTTTGTTTAGTCGATCGCTGGTATTGTTGTCCACTTAAACACAAAAAATTGTGACTAATTTAGAACATACTATTTGTTACAAGACAAGGTGAACTTAAGTTCCTAGAAATTTTATCTGATCCTAATTCCTTAGATACTATATCTTAAGGACCATTCAGCTGATGACGACCAGGGATATTGTTGTCCACCTAAATTGAGCAGCGAGATCTATGGACAATCTGTATGAGTTCAATTTTAAGTGTACTGGAACGTGTTTCCTGCTTCCTGATATGCCCCAGCCATCAAGAACTTCCAGATTACTCCTTACACCGGGTGAGCAGACAACCATTCAGAGAGAAGATAGATTCAGAATTCTATTACTTATTGTTTCAGAGGGGTTGAGAAGTAGAAGGTTGCATATGCTGTGTACCAGGTCGGATTCGAGGTCACGCAAAGGAGACAGCATATGGCTAACAGATAGGAGGAGTTTCATAGATGTAACATGCAGAGAAATAGAGTTGCATATGTTTCAATCCAGGTTGGATCTCTTCCAATCACGCAAAGGGTGCAACATATGACTAACAGACGGAAAGAAAGAAAATGATATTCTACAGACCTAATTTATTGGAATTTACCAGTCGCCCCATCCAACCAGAATTAAGGACAGAATCCGCACATCGAGGAAAAGTTAAGCCACGGTTCCAAGTACGGGTTCAATTAATGTGACGGGTAGATTCTCATGTATATCTCCCTACTCAACCTATCCGAGCGTCGTGACATCAGGTTAAACGAATCTAACTAGGTCAAAGTTTGTCCAGTCCTTAAATTCATTAAGTTCAACTTTCCTAGTCAAGTCCATTTAAAATCTTTCGTGCCTACCAACACATCGAGTACAGATCGTAGACGATTCAACTTAGGTACCGTACGGCGATTCAGGTTGCCCGTTATCACTTGTTAATTTCATTTCCCTAAACATCGCCCTCAAGCACATTTCATAACCAACATATTTTTTAATTTTCTGATTTTCTAATGTTTATGGATTTTTGAAAATTTTCTAATTTTTGTTTTGTTTTTATTTCTCCCCCTAAATTTGTGCATAGGAGAGAAACGAAAGTAAATGCGCAAATTTAAACTATCCTAAAAAATTTTTTGTCTTTAAAGCGAATCAGCTTAAGAAAAACTTAGGAGTATAGAGAAGAAAAACTCAAACTGTAAGTCACTGATTGAATTTGCATCCAGAAGGTCTGAGAATAGCACGCGTAATCTCAAAACAGATCCAAAAATTCTTGACATCGTTATGTACTACCCCCATGAGTGATCCCTTCCTTTCTTCCCTTCCCGCAAAGGACACATACTCTCAAATAATGTTTTGAGTGTTGTACAGTTGAGAGATGCCCCCAATCATATGCCAGGAGCAGCCACTACCAACAAACCGAAGTCTAATGATATGCCTCCATAGCTGCTCTGACACAAAGCGGGATCAGTTGGTCTTTGGAACCCAGTCCATTTTGAAACTGGGTCAACCTTTGTCATCAGTGAAAGGTACTCTCTCCCATGACATATCCTGTTTATCACAAACAGAAGATTATGAAATATTAGAGTCATTAGAAGATTTGGGAGTTTGAGCCTTCGGAACCCATTTGTAGTTGGGTTTAACCCATTTCCTTTTCAATTTGATGGGTGGCTCAGTACTTGCTTTTGATCTTGATGTCGGCCGTTAAGATGACTTTGATTTTGGCTTCACAAGAGTATCTCTTGAATTGGACTTCTTGGCCGAAATTCCCTTCTTGCCCTTGGGATTTTGATTCTTGTCCTTTGAGGTTTGATTCTTGGCCTTGGGAGTTGTATTCTTGGTCTTCATGGCATTCCAATTGGCATGGTCTGAACGTGACCTTGAGGGGTTTCTTTTGGAGTATCTCCCTCTTTGTGCGTTCTGTCAGCCTTGTGCATAGTAAGGAACGTATGCGCAATTTGGACAGTTTCTGGTAATGTGTCCAGGTGTTCCACAGTGAAAACAAGTCCTTTTCTTCACTAGGAAATTGTTTCTTCCTGCCCCTGGTGGCGTATCTTTGCCTTGTTTCTTATTGTTCCCACATGCACACTTGCGATAGGCACTCTGTTGCATTGGAATTGGAGGCCTGTATTTCTCAACGCCAGGTTTATCAGAAACAACTGAATTCGAAGCAACAGACTCGGAGCTCAAAGAGACATTTGTTTGTTCAGTAGTGCTCTCCTTGTTTTCATCTTCTGCTACTTTACCTGCACATGAAGTAGCAACATTAGTATCTTCAATATTAATAACTCCTCCTTACACAAATCCAGCTCGTTTGCCATATTGAAGATGTGGCTCCCTGTCAGTTTCATCCTGTGACATAGGGATGGATGTGTAGTTATGATTATAAGGAGGAGGTACACAATCATACCCTAGACCCTTGTTTTGATTTTCTTTGAATTTTAATTAGGTTTCATATAAGGACTCGACTGTCTGACTTGACGCAGTATAATTTTTGAAACTGACATCTGTTTTTCCACACTTAATTTTTAAAGCGTCAAGTTCTTCAGTTACAGCAACAAGTTGTGTCACACCCCCAAACCGGAACGGCGGAAACGTTCGGGGGTGGATGACTTCATGTGGTAACGTAACAAATGAATACATAGTAAAGAAATCAATACAACCATCATATATATAATTGAAAGTTTACATTTGTTTAAAAGTATACATGTTCAAAATCAATTACATTATGATGTCAAAATATGAAATTAAACTGGCGTTGCAGCGTCCCTTCTTCAAGATCCGTTTGTTACCTGTAATTACTGAATCCCTGGGACATACAAGTAGTTTTGAAAGAGTAGATAAGCATTTAATCTGGTGAGTTTCATAAGTATTTAATGACAATGTTTGTATGAAATGAAATGTTTTTGTTCTTCGTTTGCATGTTCCTAGAAAATCCTATATTTTCTACTAGTATAATGGTAACCTTCTTTCACGAAAAATGCTTGTTTCTAGTAATTGTATGTAAGTATAAAGATTTCAATTTGTCTGAAAAACTCCGTAAATCATTGTGTTTTTAATACCCCATGTGAGTTTTATAACCATGCTATTGACAAGAAATGCCTATACACAACGTTCTTCAGGCGTTGGAATGTTCTGACGTTTGTCACCCCAAAAAGGTGGACTGTAGCTAACAGTCAGGGCGCGGGTTGTCAAGCCCGTATAGATCTATACACAAACACCATGCTCCGCCTCCAAGGGATTCTGGTATATAATCCAGGACTTGAAATGTGTACTCGAACGTACGTGAAGTTAATGTCTCACAAAACTTAGTATAAAACAGATTTACGTGTGAAAATGTTCGTTAGTTATTGTATATGAAAGTAGCTTATCGTAATAGTATTTCCATGTATGTAAAGTTCGTAGTATTCTCGTAAAACTATACCTATTATAGTTTCCTAAAAGTGTGTTTCATTTGTTAAATAAACCCTTAGTGAAAATGTTCACTTGTTATGAAAAGTGTAGTTTTTGTAGTGCCAAAACCGGCACACCGAATGTAACATAAGCAAAGTATCTGATTTATATAAATACCTAAATCGTTTCTCATTTCAAAATATAAAAGGTTGTCGTGTTATACTTTGCATATAAAAGATTTCCTTTGATAGTTTCAAATCACATATGATTACTTTGATAAAACGCGTAAAGTGAAAGTTTATATAACACCCGATAATAACCGAGTGTTTTACTTATATTCCCCCCCTTAAAAGCATGTAAAAGTACTCATAAAACATTTAAAAACGTGAATTATAGGGGTATGAACTCACTTGTAAGATCGGAGGTTGCGAGATGAAAAACCGGATAGAATTTCGGCGTGCGAAAGTGGATTTCCTCGGGATTCTCGGGAACCTCGGGGGCACGAACGACCTTCGGGACTCGAGCAAAGTGATCGGGGCTTCGGGGTAGTGCGGGCACGGAAATCGAGGCAATATCGTGAGAGAAATGAGAGAGATGGGGTGTTTTTCCCGGAACCCTCGCATCTCTATTTATAGGGGTCTGAGAAGCCTCGGTACGCGGGGCGTACTCGTGCGTCACGCGTGACCGAGTCCTCGACTGCCTCGCTTCTGATGGGACGGGTCGGACAGCTCGCATAGGGGCGACGTGGACGAACCGAGACCAAGGCCTTCGCGTACGCGGGGCGTACGGGGTTACGCGGCACGTAACTCGGATGAGTACGCTGACTCCCCCTTCGGATAATACTGGATTTTTTATTTAAATTTATATATAATTTATTTAATAAACTTCAAAAATTCATATCTTCTTCATACGAACTCCGTTTTCGACGTTCTTTATATCCCCGCGAAGGTGAGACCATACTCTACAACTTTTGTTGAGATTCCGTTGGCAAATTCCGAAATTATTTTTATTATTTATTTTTAAAAGGTCGCGGTAAGAAAATTTCTTTAGAAATTCATAACTCCTTTATCTTACGTCGGTTTTTGCCAGACTTTTACCGCTGAAATACCATTGATGAGACCTTCGATTCTCATTTAGGTCATTCCGGCCAAAAGTCGCTCGATCTCTGATTCAAGTTTTTATTCGTCTGCCGTTAGTCCGAACTTGAAAAAATTCCTAACTTTCTTATACGAAGTCGGATTCGAGCGTTTGTTTTACGTACGATCGTGGTTTAATGACATCTATCATAAAAGGTATTTTAATTAGTGATTTTTGGATATTTTATTTTCGAAGTAAATTTTATTACAACTAACGTGGTTACAATACTTGACTTTTTAGGTCGTTTACATGTAGTTGAAATATCGGGTTGTCACGTCATCCCCCCGTTAGAGGGAATTTCGTCCCGAAATTTAAAGCAAGAAAGATACAAGTGAATCAGAGAAAAAGATGCGGGTACTTTTGTTTCATCTGATCCTCGCATTCCCATATGAATTCAGGTCCTCGCTTGGCATTCCAGCAGACTTTCACGATGGGTATGCGACTTTGTTTTGTTTGTTTGACCTCTCGGTCCATGATTTCTACCGGTTCTTCCACGAAGTTGAGGCTCTCGTTGATCTCGATCTCGTCGAGTGGGATAAGAAGAGTCTCATCAGACAGACACTTTTTCAAATTCGATACGTGGAAGGTTGGGTGTATGTTACTAAGTTCACGTGGTAGATTAAGTTTGTAAGCTACAGGGCCGATTCTGGCAAGAATCTCGAAAGGCCCTATGTACCTTGGGTTTAGCTTTCCACGCTTTCCAAAGCGTATCAAGCCTTTCCATGGCGAGACTTTCAATAGAACACGGTCTCCTACTTGGAATTCCAAAGGTTTTCTCCGTTGATCAGCGTAGCTTTTCTATCAGTCTCTAGATGCTTTCAGCCGTTCACGAATCTGAACGATCTTCTCTGTTGTTTCTGGTATGATTTCCGGATCGGTGAGAGTGCTTTCAGTATCTCGTCCTTTAGCTAATTGTGTGTCGCCAACTTCGGTCCAGCACAGAGGGGATCTGCACTTGCGGCCATAGAGGGCTTCAAATGGAGCAGCCTTTATGCTCGTATGATAACTATTGTTGTATGAGAATTCGACAAGAGGTAAGTGGATATCCCATGCCTTTTTAAAGTCAATCACAAAGGCTCTCAACATATCTTCCAAAGTTTGTATCGTTCTCTCACTTTGCCCGTCTGTTTGTGGATGGTAGGTTGTACTCATGTCCAATCTAGTCCCTAAGGAACTTTGTAGTGACTGCCAGAACCTTGATGTAAATCTACTATCTCTATCGGAGATAATGGACATAGGAACCCCATGCAATCGTACTATTTCCCTTATGTAAGTTCTTGTAAGCCTTTCCATCTTGTCAGTCCCCTTGATTGACAGAAAATGCACGGATTTGGTTAATCTGTCGATGATGACCCATATGGTATCAAGTCCACCCGTTGTCTTGGGCAACTTGGTTATGAAATCCATAGTACTCCATTCCCATTTCCATTCCGGTATCTCTGGTTGTTGTAGTAATCCTGAAGGTTTCTGGTATTCGACCTTAACCTTAACGCAAGTAATACATTTACTTACAAAGGTAGCAATCTCTGCTTTCATGATAGGCCACCAGTACAGTTTCTTAAGATCCAAATACATTTTATCTGAACCTGGGTGAATGGAATACCTCGTGTTGTGCGCTTCAGTCATGACCACATCCCTGAAACCACCATGTCTTGAGGTCCAGATACGGTCCATGAGATAATAGGCTCCGCTACCCTTGACTTCTAGATTCTTTTCCATTCCTCTCAGGGATTCACCCGTCACATGCTCGGGTTGTAAAGCTTCCAGTTGAGCCTCTTTAATTTGTGTGGATAAGTGGGAATGGATGGTCATACTCATGGATTTCACTCTCTGACCAGTGTATTCTTTTCGACTGAGGGCGTCAGTTACTACATTGGCCTTGCCAGGATGATAACGAATCTTGCATTCGTAATCATTGAGCAACTCGACCCATCGTCGTTGTCGCATGTTGAGCTCCTTCTAATGGAAAATGTGTTGAAGGCTCTTGCGGTCGGTGTAAATAGTACTCTTTGTTTCGTACAGGTAGTGTCTCCAGATCTTCAAAGCAAATACCACTGCTCCCAACTCTAGATCGTGTGTCGTATAGTTTACTTCGTGGGTTTTAAGCTGACGGGAGGCATAAGCAATAACCTTCCCTCGTTGCATAAGAACACAACCAAGCCCTTGATTCGATGCATCGCAATACACCACAAAATCCTCTATCCCTTCGGGGAGGGATAGTATTGGTGCGGTGCATAAGGCTTGCTTCAGAGTTTGGAACGCCTTTTCTTGTTTTGTTTCCCAGTCAAAGACCACGCCTTTCTGGGTTAACATAGTAAGAGGTTTCGCGATGCTAGAGAAGTTCTTTATGAATCGGCGATAGTAACCAGCTAGACCTAGAAATTGACGAATCTCAGTGGGTATCTTTGGTGCCGACCAGTTCTCAATGGCCTTAATTTTGGAGGGGCCCACGTGTATCCCTTTTTCGCTAACAACGTGGCCCAAGAATTCGACACTTCGAATCCAAAATTCACAATTAGAGAACTTCGCATAGATCTTCTCTGATCGTAGTGTTTCTAAGACCTTCCGTACGTGTTGACTATGTTCTTCCTTACTTCGGGAGTAGATAAGTATATCATCGATGAATACAATGACAAATTGATCCAAGTAAGGACAACACACTCTATTCATTAGATCCATGAATATTGTCGGTGCGTTGGTTAATCCAAACAGCATTACTACAAATTCGTAGTGTCCATAACGGGTTCGGAAGGTTGTCTTGGGAACGTCTTCTTCTAGCACTCTTAATTGATGATATCCGAATCGTAGATCTATCTTTGAGAAGTAGCTTGCTCCTTGAAGTTGATCAAATAGGTCGTCAATGCGGGGTAGAGGGTAACGATTCTTGATAGTGAGTTTGTTCAGCTCTCGGTAGTCGATGCACATCCGGAACGATCCGTCTTTCTTCTTTACAAACAAGACCGGTGCTCCCCAAGGTGAGAAACTTGGTCTGATGAATCCTTTTTGGTGTAGTTCATTAAGCTGACTAGACAGTTCTTGCATATCTGTTGGTGCCAGACGATAAGGCGATTTTGCTACAGGGGTATCCCCTGGAATTAAGTCGATTCTGAACTCGACTTGGCGTTGTGGTGGTAATCCCGGTAGTTCTTCTGGGAAGATATCGGGGAAATCCCGTACCTCCGGGATGCTGTTTATATCTTTTACCTCTTGACTTGTATCGATGATGTGTGCGAGAAATGCCTGATAATCCTTCCGCAAACACTTTCGAGCTTGGATGCACGAAATGATGCGAAGGTTTGTACTTGATTTGTCGCCGTAGATCACTATTGTTTCATGGTTAGGAAGATTTAGCCGAACGATTTTTTCAATGCACATGATGTCGGCGCGAAGAGGGCTTAACCAATCCATGCCAACTATAACGTCGAAACTTTTTATGTGGACTGGCATAAGGTTAATTGGGAAAGAGTGACCGTCTAAAGTTAATGTACAACCCATGCATATGCAATTAGTGTTTTCCGTTTTCCCATTTTCCATTTCTACAGTGAATGATTCTTCTAACATGCTAGGTTTACGTGTAAGTAAGTGAATAAAGTTTTGGCTCACAACGCTTCTCTCCTCTCCGCTATCGAATAGGATGCATGCATAAGATTATCGAGAAGAAACGTAACAACAACTATTGTAGGATCAACTATGGCTTCCTCGTGACCAATAGCTAATACCCGTCCCACTCCGCCGGTATTTGCTGCCTTTGGGTAGTTTCTTTTGTAGTGGCCCACCTCACCACAACCGTAGCAGGCTTGACCTACACCAGCACCAGGAACTTGAGTGATCGGTTTTGCAGGGGCCTTGCAGAAACGGACAGTGTGCCCCTTTCTGTTGCAGTTGGAGCACTGCATTTCCCGACATGGTCCGTGGTGGTGGTAGTTGCACTTGGTGCACTTTGGGAGGTTGCCTACATAAGGCTTTGTTGGGTAGAGACTTGTAGCAATGGTAGTAGATACCGTCGCAGTGTGGTTCTGTTGTTATTGTTATTGTTGTTTCACTTGTGTGGTTCTGGTGCAGAAGATGCTGAGTGTTGATGATTTCCGTAATCAATGAGCGATTGTGCCAGCTCTTTGGCACTTTCAAAGGTGTCAGGTTTGGAAGCTAACACGCTTGACTGAATTTGGTGCGACAGTCCCCAAATGTATCGCTCTATCTTCTTGCTCTCGGGAGCAATCATATCCGGACAAAGGATTGCCAGCTCGCAGAATCTATTGGTATAAGTTGCTATGTCGGTACCAATCATTCCTAGAGTCCAGAGTTCATGCTCGAGTTTTTGAATCTCTCCTCGTGGACAGTACTCCCTCATCAACATGATTTTCAAGCTCTCCCATCTTATCGAGTTTGCCACTATCAGGGTAAGTACCTTAACGTGGCCATTCCACCAAGTTAAAGCCCTATCAGAAAATGTGTAAGTTGCAAACTTGACCTTGCTGTGCTCGGGGCAGGAGCAGATTTCAAACACTGATTCCGTTCTTTCAATCCACTGCCTTAAAACCATCACACCACCCGTTCCATTAAACATCCGGAGCTTAGCATTCATGAAGTCTTTGTAGGTGCACTCCCGGGGTTATCCATGACTATCGCCATGGTTGGAAGGATGCATGCCAATTCCTGAACCCCTAGTAATAGGAGTATTGATCTGTGACATGGCAGCTGTCACAGCTGCAGTGACTGCTGCCTGGAACATGACAACATCAAATTGAGGAAGTGGAGGTGGTGGTGGTATCGGTGTTTCGTTGTTAGGGTTACGTCTGGTATTCCTACGTGGCGGCATCTTTAACTATACGTTTAAAAGATGATGATATGGATAAGAATAAATGAATAATGAATGTGTCTCATGAACTAAATTGCTATAGTTCAACAACAGATGATAGTATGATTTTTACAAATAGAAGAGCGAAGGTTATTCGTAAATCCAAATATGTGAACAAGCGCATTGTTTTTCCATAGTATTTTAAAGATTGAATGCGATACTCAACGTAGTCGTAATAGCGTGCGAATTATATTAATATAATAGATGATACAACGATCACGAAAATTTGACCCTTAAACGGGTCTCCGATTACATGAATTTAAAGGAAGTAAAAACTTTTAGCCGAAGTCCTATCTTATAACAAAATTTGAGGTTTTCGAAAGTACTACTTGCGACGTGTAATGCGCTTGGAGCTCGATTCTGCATCTGATTGCTTCGACTCCATAAGACGCCTATCGAAGGCGGCTTGTTGTTCCCTCAATTCTGCGAAGGCTGCATTCGCTTGTGCTTGGAATGCTTCGGCGCGGAGGTGGATGTCGTTCTGCAACATATCCAGTGGCGGTATCGGCCGTGTGGACTTGTACTTCCACGTTGACCTCTCGGATTCGGTTTGCTTAAACCCCCGATTGGTAGGCCTTGTTGGCCAGTTTACCTACCATTGCTGGAAGTGCTCGGTCAGTTGAACCTCCGTCCCTGATGTCATAGAAGTCTCGACACATTCTGTAGGGAGAGCGTATCCCTTGTTGTTGGATCCAGTGGATGAGGTGACTTCCCCAAACGGGAGTCGGTCCTAGAAAATTCCTCCTAATGGGTGGAGGGTTGATTATTTCCGGTTCCGAGTCTATCCCGAAGTCGTCCCCTCCATCCAACTCAATGGGCTCTTCGTCCTCCTCCGGATCCTCTTCAATCCATCCTCCGTTGCCTTTTTGTGGGTAGTAGGGGTCTCCATTCGGGTGAAATCCAGCCATTTGACTATACGAGAATGGGGTTATAAGATTTGAACAAAACTTGAGACATGTAATACTAATTACTCTAGTGTATGCACCAAATACTCCTATAGTATTTAAATTGTACGTTAGATACTAGTGTGTATTTTGTTAAGTTTTGACTTGTTGCTCACTACAATCATTCCTTGACATACGTTAGTCAAATTTCGGATAAACATACTTGATCAGGCTATATTCGTCCCAAATTTGATTACATATCTCGAGAACTAATCGTAGTGTCCAACTTGTCTTAATACTTTTTGTATAGTTCTTATCATAAAAATGTGTCGTTTGTATGCATGTATTTCGGATTTTTATAACCTAAAATAATCTATTTATGTGAAATAAAAATTTTAGGTGCAAAAACTTTTGTCAGAGACTTTGAGTCCTTAAGCATTTATAGTTTGTATATCTTATGAGGTTCGATATACTTAGTTCACTATAAACATTGATCTGATACCAATCTGTCATACCCCTAAACCGGAACTGCGGAAACGTTTGGGGGCGAATGACTTCATGTGGTAACGTAACAAATGAATACATAGTAAAGAAAGCAATACAACCATCATATATATAATTGAAAGTTTACATTTGTTTAAAAGTCTACATGTTCAAAATCAATTACATTATGATGTCAAAATATGAAATTAAACTGGCGCCGCAGCGTCCCTTCTTCAAGATCCATTTGTTACCTGTAATTACTGAATCCCTGGGACATACAAGTAGTTTTGAAAGAGTAGATAAGCATTTAACCTGGTGAGTTTCATAAGTATTTAATGACAATGTTTGTATGAAATAAAATGTTTTTGTTCTTCGTTTGCATGTTCCTAGAAAATCCTATATTTTCTACTAGTATAACGGTAACCTTCTTTCACGAAAAATGCTTGTTTCTAGTAATTGTACGTAAGTATAAAGATTTCAATTTGTCTGAAAAACTCCGTAAATCATTGTGTTTTTAATACCCCATGTGAGTTTTATAACCATGCTATTGACAAGAAATGCCTATACACAACGTTCTTCAGGCGTTGGAATGTTCTGACGTTTGTCACCCCAAAAAGGTGGACTGTAGCTAACAGTTAGGGCGCGGGTTGTCAAGCCCGTATAGATCTATACACAAACACCATGCTCCCCCTCCAAGGGATTCTGGTATATAATCCAGGACTTGAAATGTGTACGCGAACGTACGTGAAGTTAATGTCTCACAAAACTTAGTATAAAACAGATTTACGTGTGAAAATGTTCGTTAGTTATTGTATATGAAAGTAGCTTATCGTAATAGTATTTCCATGTATGTAAAGTTCGTAGTATTCTCGTAAAACTATACCTATTATAGTTTCCTAAAAGTGTGTTTCATTTGTTAAATAAACCCTTAGTGAAAATGTTCACTTGTTATGAAAAGTGTAGTTTTTGTAGTGCCAAAACCGGCACACCGAATGTAACATAAGCAAAGTATCTGATTTATATAAATACCTAAATCGTTTCTCATTTCAAAAGATAAAAGGTTGTCGTGTTATACTTTGCATATAAAAGATTTCCTTTGATAGTTTCAAATCACATATGATTCCTTTGATAAAACGCGTAAAGTGAAAGTTTATATAACACCCGATAATAACCGAGTGTTTTACTTGTATTCCCCCCCTTAAAAGCATGTAGAAGTACTCATAAAACATTTAAAAACATGAATTATAGGGGTATGAACTCACTTGTAAGATCGGAGGTTGCGAGATGAAAAACCGGATAGAATTTCGGCGTGCAAAAGTGGATTTCCTCGGGATTCTCGGGAACCTCGGGGGCACGAACGACCTTCGGGACTCGAGCAAAGTGATCGGGGCTTCGGGGTAGTGCGGGCACGGAAATCGAGGCAATATCGTGAGAGAAATGAGAGAGATGGGGTGTTTTTCCCGGAACCCTCACATCTCTATTTATAGGGGTCTGAGAAGCCTCGGTACGCGGGGTGTACTCGTGCGTCACACGTGACCGAGTCCTCGTCTGCCTCGCTTCGGATGGGACGGGTCAGACAGCTCGCATAGGGGCAACGTGGACGAACCGAGACCAAGGCCTTCACGTACGCGGGGCGTACGGGGTTACGCGGCGCGTAACTCGGATGAGTACGCTGACTCCCCCTTCGGGTAATACTGGATTTTTTATTTAAATTTATATATAATTTATTTAATAAACTTCAAAAATTCATATCTTCTTCATACGAACTCCGTTTTCGATGTTCTTTATATCCCCACGAAGGTGAGACCATACTCTACAACTTTCGTTTAGATTACGTCGGTAAATTCCAATATTATTTTTATTATTTATTTTTAAAAGGTCGCGGTAGGAAAAAAAATTTAGAAATGCATAACTCCTTTATCTGACGTCGGTTTTTGCCAGACTTTTTACCGCTGAAATACCATTGATGAGACCTTCGATTCTCGTTTAGGTCATTCCAGCCAAAAGTCGCTCGATCTCTGATTCAAGTTTTTAGTCGTCTGCCGTTAGTCCGAACTTGAAAAAATTCCTAACTTTCTTATACGAAGTCGGATTCGAGCGTTCTTTTTACGTACGATCATGGTTTAATGACATCTATCATAAAAGGTAATTTAATTAGTGATTTTTGGATATTTTATTTTCGAAGTACGTGGTTACAATACTTGACTTTTTAGGTCGTTTACATGTAGTTGAAATATCGGGTTGTCACAAGTTGTCTCGTAACATAATCATAATTTTCACACTTGTTGCAATACTCTTCCTGAAGTTTCCTAAAGTGCTTGGTTTTTGCTTCTAACTCAGCCTTCAGGGGTTTCTATCGTTTCCTGAGTTGATATCCTTCATATCCCAGGTCCTCAACTTCTCTTTTAAATATATCAATTTGTTCCCGAAGAAATTTAATCGTGGCTTCACAAGCTGGAGTACATGTAACTTTAGTGACCGGAATGTTTTCAGAACTCAGTGTTTCTCTACACTTCAAAGCATCAAGTTCTTGAATTATATCAGCAAGACTAAGATGATTGAGATCTTTTGTCTTCTTGATGATGGCCACGTTCATATCCCACGATTTCGGAAGTGAATTTAGCAGCTTTTTGTTTAGCTCGGACTTGGTCAAAAAGATCCCGACTATATTCATCTCAGTAGTGAGTGTAGTGAATCGCTGCAACTGAGTTTCGAGGGTTTCTCCAGGGATATAATCGAAAATGTTGAAATTTTGTCTTAACATATCTTGATGCCTCTCTTTCATGTTTTCAACTCCCTCGTAGACCGTAAAATCAATTAAAAGCACAACTAGAAACTAAAATAAAACTTAAAAGTCAAACCCTTTGATTATAAACCTCAAAAATCAACCTTAAAAGTCAAATTAAAAATAATTAAACTCAAAAGTCAAACTTAAAATTCAAACCGAAAAGCTAAATTTGAAAATTTAAAAGTCAAACAAGAAAGTCAAAGTTTAAAGTCAAAGGTCAAACTTGGAAGTCAAAGTCAAAAATTAAGGTCAAAAGTAGAAAAATAAAAGTAAAAAAAATTAAAATATAATTTTATTTATTTATTTATTTATTTATTATTATTATTATTATTATTTTTTATTTTGGATGAAAAAAAATTTAGAATTAAAAGGATTTGAGTTTTGGGTTAATAGTGTCAAAATAGGAAAAGTGGCGCGACACGGAGTGTTTATGAAAAAATAAAGAGAGGGAAGATGCATGTGGCAATGTAGATCAACTGGTAAGGCGCTGGTCTTCTATGGAGGAGACCCGGGTTCGAATCCCTGCACCCCTGTAATTCCGTTTCGATTTTTGATGCGAGGCTGCAAGGCGCTGATGCGAGGATGAGGCGAGGCGAGGATCCGATGTCTGCGAAGACCAGGTCTGAACTTGTGCGAGCCGTAAACCACCGAGGACCGCAAGCCGACGCCGTAAACTCCGAGCCGCCAGCTCAGGCCGTGAACCTCCGAAACCCTAGCCGCCGGCCGCAAACTCCGACCAAAAACACCGATTTTTCGACTTTGAAGCTCAAAAACTCGATCAAAAACCCTTTTTTATGAAAAACACGAAGAACAAACCCCCCTTATTTTTGCGAGATCTATCCAAAACACAAAAATATTTCGAAAATAAGATCAAATAATGCCCCAAATCTTACAAAATTGATTGATACAACTTGGCTCTTATACCAATTGTAAATCCCTAATTTGCGTGTGCATCAATCAGATCCGTTTGATGGTGCGGAATCCCAATCAAACGGGTGATGTCAGATCAAATAGAAGAGAAGGAGAAGAAGAATAATATGAATCTATGTATGAATTGATAATATGAATTAAGTTCTTTACACAAGATTCACCCACACAAATGTTCCTTTCTCTCTCTCTCTGGCCGTCAACTCTCTAGGGTTTATCAATCTATTCCTCACACCCTAATACCTATATTTATACTAAGGGAACATGGGCCGGAAACAAATGGGCCGTAAATGAGTTTACGGTCGTAAGGTGTTTACGGTCGTAAACTCAGCCGTAAACTAGACCATAAATTCATAAATATTACAGAAAAATACAATTGCCCAGAAAAGTAAAGTATAAACCATATTTTGACCCAACATTTATATGGTTAAAATTAATCATAGTGTACCCTAGATTATAGATGTATTTCCTAAGAGATTACTAGTTCGCTATAATACGTAGCTCTGATACCAATCTATCACACCCCTGGCTGGTGGCGGAAACGCCAGGTTGTGCGACGTTAGGGATGCTGTGATTTCGGGCCAAAGATATACATTAAGGAATACACAGGATGCATTAAACAACTTTGCTATTTATTTACTAAATAAAATACGTTACATAATTGTTCAGTGTACAAGTAGGTTACGAAATCAAGGAACAAAAGTAAAGCATATACAATCCAGGCTACTTCACCAGGGTTATCTCCTTCTCGAGACAAGTTCATTCTCCTGAGAATACATGTGGTTTGAGAGGTAAACCTAATGTTGGTGAGACCACAAGTACATATTTTATTGTTATAAAATGTGTTTAGGTATTTTAGTTATTTTGTTTATCCTAAACTCACTTCCTTTAGTTTGTAAGTACTCTTACTACTTCCATAGCTAGGTTCCTAGTAGTAGTCTAAGATAGTTAGATGTTTGTTGACCTAAACTCAATTCCTCGAGTTTGTATGTACTATAGCTACTTAATTAGGGTAGTTCCTAGTGGTAGTTTATGATAGCAAGCTGTAGTTTGAAAAACTTACGATGAGTTCCTATAACCGAGCTACGACTATTGATCCTAAAAATCCATGACGCTTCATCGGACGTCTTCATGTTTAGAAAGTTATGCCTGCTTCGAAATGACGTTAGGTTGTAACTAGCAATGACAGGTGGCGATGTCAACACCGTATAGATCTATACATATGTTTCCCACTCACTTAAGATTTAATGATTATAGGCCAGGAGCTAGATGAAATCTATCAGTGTGTTAATGAATCGTGTCTCATCTAACTCTTGTCATGGGGGACTCCAATCGTCGATCGTGTTTTTATTCGCATTGTATTAATACGGTTTTACTTAGTATGTATATATATACATATATATATATATATATATATATATATATATATATATATATATATATATATATATAATTAGAATGTTTGCTTAGCCGAGTATTTAGGCAAAGTAACACTAGGTACTAAGCTTATCCAAAGGGTGGCAAAAATAACGAGTTCCAGCGTTTCTTGAAAACTGGACAACATGACAACTAATTATGATCTTATCTATAATAGTGGTTTAGCATAACTAGGCATAATATTGGCTAAAGAGTTTGGGTAGAGTAACTATCGGGCATATTATCATCCTAATGTTATGAGCATAATTATCTAACTACAATTAGTAATAACTATGTAAAGTTGCATTTTACACATGTATCCCCCCTCGAAAAGGATTGGAAAATGGGACCGTGAACTCACTTGTGAGTTATGAAAACATTGTTGTAGGGTAGAAATCACAAGTTCGCACTTCGAGAGATGCTCGGGGCGGTGGCACGTGGAGCGGTATAGATATAAAATGGAAGAGAGGAATGAGGAAAATGAGTTACCGAAAGCTCTTATTCATAGCAAGTTTTGGAATGTGCACATCATATTGCACACCGTGCAATTGCACGTGAACCATATGATGTTGCCATGTATCCTCATCTCAGTATGCCACATCATCCTGTATATCGACGCATTCGGGTATTAGTGCGCGCGGTGCACTACGTGCGAGTGCACGATGGTAAAAATTCAACTTTTAAATTTCGTAACTCTTGCATACGAACTATGTTCCCGATGACTCTTATATATTCGTGTAGGTATCGTCATTCACTACAACTTTCCTTTTGGTCGTTTTGTCTAGTTTTGACATTCATTTTTCAACGTGTTTTTATTTCCTTTATTATTTTATAAAAATCATCAATTTCTCATATGAAGTTCGTTTTAGGTGTTCCTTGCCTCATAATTCTTACTTTAAGTAGTACTACGATTGCCTAGCTGGTGACTTTTTCCAAAACCTAACCAATCTCCTTGTGGTTTCCGTTGTTGTAACTTTTTAAGTACGGTAGATATTTATTTGCCATAAATGACATATCTCACCCATATTGTGCCAGATTCTTACGAAATTTATATTTTTGGAATCGTGGTAACCTATAGAGTTTTAATCTGTTAACCTATTCTCCAAGTGACTTGAATTTTTGCAGACTCATTTTTTAGCCTAACGGTTGACGTAATTAGGAACAAAAAATTTGAATATATTAAAATATATCATGTGATTACATGGATGTCCCTATTATATTTTCACATCCTATTGTTAAATATTAACAGCGGTTAGTGACATATTCTCTGGGTTATCACAACTAGCTTCAGTGTTTGGATGAATAATGTCCCTCTTGTTCCACCATGGTTTGTTCTTGGATTCAGATGGTGACTTAGAAGATTTTACAACATATGGATTTGTGAAACAAGGCTTGATGGGAACTAAAGTGCTCTTAGAAAGTTTGACACAATAGAATCAAACGATGAGCCATCATAACATTTAATTTCTTCATCTGCATCACTATCAAAGGACGCCCAAAATGAGTTAGTTTGGTCCAAGTCATGTCTACATGTCTCATGAACGATTTCCTCAATAACACAATTGTTTGGAGGAGCAGAGTCTAGAATGTAACCTCTAGTACCACCTGTGCTATGTGGAAGTTCCGAAGATTGATTTGGGTCCATGGATATTAGAGGCGAAAATTGTGTGAAATCAGGACATGTAACAGTGATTGGTTTGAAGTCAGTAATCAAGGATTGATAGTTATCTGAGGTCTCATGAAGGGACAACAATCGTGATACAGGGGTATTCGAAAAAGTAGATTCAGAATGTCTCCCATAAACATTAAATTTTGAAGTTCCTTCAAGGGATGGGTAATTAGTGTTGGAAGTTTGCTTCCTAGACCAGGTTCTTTGGACTAGGGATGACAAAATGCGTAAGTTATTTTTTCATTACCTTCAAGAACATCAATAAAGCTATGTAAACTATCGATTTTAGCATTAACACGTTTGTTATCACAAACCAAAAGATCTATTTCACTAATCGAAATTTCACATTTTTCATTCAAATTACTACATTCGTCGTTGGCGATTACAAGTTCTCTTTCTAATGATTCAATCTTAAGCTTGTGGTCTTCAAATCGTAGTCTAAGTCAGGTCAACTCACTATCCAGCTTCTCAATAACTTCTAAGGCAGACTCATATGCTTTGTAAATAAGTGTCATATCTTATTGTATTTGAGTTAGACAAGGTTCACATAAAGAAAAATAAAAGTTATTATCAGTGTTTATAGATCTTACCTAATGGATGATGCTTCGCCTAAGTGGATTTTTAGATGCCAAGTAATATGGTTCAACATCTTCATCACCATCTGCCGAACCTAAGGACTAGTAACCTTCATCACACTCAATCATTTGTGTAGCCACTAAACACAAGTTTTTACCCATATTTCCTTCATTCTCATCACTCGGTGACCAATACCCATCAACGTTTTGCGAAACAGTGGTAACAAAAGCCTTTTGACTTTTTGCTAGCTCCTGAGCATGTCGATTATAATAAGCTGCATCTTTCACTTTTGGTTTTAGAGGTTCTTTAGACAAGAATTCCTTTGAATATTGGTTAGCAAGACTATATTTGTGACATACAATCTTTGGTTTGGCTAATTTCAGAACTTCTTGAAGTTCCATGGTGCGATTCAGAATTTTGGGTCAATAGGCAGGTGGTTTTTTAGTTGGATTAATATAAGGTTGAGGGTTTCTTTGGTGAGGAGTTTGTTAGCGGTTGTGTTATTTGTTTTTATTTGGATTCCATGGTTATTTGTATTTTACTAAGAGAAGTGTGAACTCTTGATAGAAACGAAGTTTAGAAGCAGCGGCTTCTGGTTCAAAGCTATCTTCATAAGGAAGGTTTGGAACAGGTTGAGTAGGTTTAACAAATGGAATGGAGGGAGTAAATCCAAAGGTAGCTGAAGTAATTGGGTTCAGAACAAGTGGGTTAACTGAAATAATAGATGCGAGAGGACCTCCGGAGAGTTCTCTCAATGTTTGAGCAACATTGGATTCGTGGCCTTGTAGTTCGTCGAACAACTAATAGAGCTTTAACTTCTTTAGAGATCCAATACTTTGAAGACTCGATTTGATGTTCTCCCATCATTTTCCTAGACTGTTGATGAACTTTGTGGTGTACTCAAGCGAAGTGCGAACTACACCATGAGAAATCTTGTTATTCACAATGATCCTGTACTAATTTGATGTAGATGCAATAGATTCACTGGGAGTCGTTGTGAAACTGTCGAGATCATTCACAATAGATGTCAATCGCTTGTCCTTCATATTCTATGAACCTTTAAAAAAATATTGAATTTTGTCCCATATCTCTTTCGTAGACTTGCACAACTTAATGTGTTCAAAGAGATATGATGGAACACCAAACACCATTTCAGAGAGGGCAATTTGATCTGCTTTGAGCTTGTCGATGTCATTCGTAGTGAGAGGTGTTTGATGTGTTTCTTCTCGACCCATGATAACAAAAACAACATCTCTAACACCTTGTCTTACAGGAACATGAGGATCTTCTTTCACAAACTTCCATATCTCTTCACCATTATCTTTCCAACCAAAAATCTCTCCATTATAACTTTCCAATGATCATACCCTTCAAAAACTATTAGTGGGGCACATGAAGGGCAACCCACACTATTTATAATTTGCATTGAACACATTTGTTGATGAGGATTAAAAGCAGCTGTTGGTATTATGATATTAGAGTTGAAGTGGTATATAGAATAACTTTTATCCTGAACAAAGAAATGATGAAGTTACCAAGGTAATCTTAAATTAATGATAATATGATCTTATGGATTCAAATGACAACCACTTAGGCTCTGATACCAATTGTGAGAGATTAAAATAACTCTCTATTAAAATGCACGAACAAGGTTTGCAAACACAGATCTTGAATTAATCAATAATATCAACGATTGCTAGTAATTAAGATCGGTGAATTCTAGTTAAACTAGTCAAGACTAAAAGTAAACAACTTTAACAAATTATTCAAGAAGATCAAATAAAGTAAAGTATGAACAAAGTAAAGAAATCAAGAACAAGAAGATTTTATGAGAGATGATTGATAGAAATATTGAGAGTGAAGTGAAGGATTTTTAGATTCACAAAAGAGGTGTGTAAGATCCATTTGTAATATTTCTATTCAGATCCCTTATTTTAAAACAAGGTTGAGAATCCTTATATAGGCAAAGGAGTCAGTACATGACAAATACATTGAATAAATAGAAACTTGCAACAGTGAACAAAATCCCGATAAAATGGATTTTCTTTGATTCTACGTAATACTAAAAATGGAGTAAAACAAAAAGAACTTTCTTCTTGTCAAGGAAAGTTGACTAAGTTCTGAATCCAAGGCATCATTGAATTAGTCATCTCAGAGTCTCCATATTTGAATCTTCACTTCATGTTTGAAATAACATTCCATCTCCAAATGAGGAGTGATCTCAGATTCTTCATATCTTGGATAAGAAACGATCTCAGAAACATCATCATCATCTCATTTGTGAAGTAATTTAGGAATCACTTATACATCTTCGAATCATTATGGAAGTTCAAAATCGTAACCATCGTGGAATGGCTTCTCATCTCGGAATCTCTTCACAGCTTGTATTATCTAAGGAACACTTTTTTGTACTACGAAATAGAAGAACAAGGATGATCACAAAGATGTTTTCACTACAAAAAAGGTTCTCATAAAGAGAACAAGCACACAAAGTGAGGCACAAAGCTCTATTAGGATTTAACCCTAATAGTATACTATATACTATTATAAAAATGGAGATCCAACTATTTTAGGGATATATTCTAATCAATGTAAAGTCAGATCCTAATCACTAAGATTACGAATTAGATATATATATATATATATGTATATATATATATATATATATATATATATATATATATATATATATTCTATAATTACAAAGTATATCTACCTAATATACAAACGATCACTATGATCATGGGGATCATGTTGTCGCTAATCAAGTTGATGCTGGTGTCGGCGTTGGAGGATAACATGTTATGTGTTCGACTCATCAGATCATAAGGTATGACCTTACAGCTTTTTGTACACACAAGATCTCAGCTCGTTTGGTAGAAAACTAATCCATACCAAGGATAACATCAAAGGACTTGATCCCGATCGGAATCAAAGCCAGAGGAAAGGTGTGACTAGAAATCACAATCGAACACCCATCAAATTCTCCCGCACAAGAGCATAATTTCCTAAGTTACCTCATGTGTAAAGCAGAACTCAATAGACTACTTGGTATCATAAATCGAGCACAAAAGATGATAACACATAAAGGTCTACCATACCAACCTCCATTCCAGCTAAGAGTGTCATGCACCAAATCCTTAGGTTTCCTCGTGGTTCCTCCAGTCCCAAACATATATGTCATGATTATGATAGTACGAGCCCAATACTAATGTTCACACCTATATATATTTGCTTATGGAATTACCATAAAGTCTCCTTTTTTTCCTAGTTTCGGCTAGAGGTATGTACACCTATTTCGTTTTCCAACTTCCATAACATGCTAAAAGCATTAAAATATATAAAGGTTCTTTTTGTACTTCGATATTGACCAACGATAAGCCAAAAACTAGCAATGCTTGTTCAATATGTGCATTCCGAGCACCCACTAAGATGATCCTCCATTTTCCCAATACGCGCAACAACAGTCGAACTACGAATGTTCTAAGATAACTGAGCTTGTGGTCAGGAGCAACTTGATACATTGGAAATGAAACTTAACTCAATCCTTTTTTTGGTAATTTAGACCACTTCTTGATTGTTGTTGTTTCTTAGAGATGGAACCATTTCCTTAAATGTTGACCGATATTAACGATTACAGGATCCACGAGAAAGAAGAGAGGATATTCTAATATTAAAAAGAGTAGGAATCATAAGGCACATAACAAATAACGTAAAACACTCAACATCCCCCCCCCCCTTAAGAACCTAAAGCAACCTTATTACGCCAATCTACACTGTGAGTCTAAACACCAGCCTCTGTATTCATTTCGCTCACAATGTGGCTCTTATACGAACTTATAACACCGTGATTTTTCACTTTAATTTTTTATTTTAAAAACATCATCTCAGATATTATAGCAATGTGGGTCTTAATTTATTCATTAGAAAACATCACCAACATTACTTAATTTAAATCTTTCAAAATCATCCCATCATAATTAAAGTTTGCAAAACCGATACCAAAACATGTACCAAAAACAAGTGTAAAGAAAATCTCATCGACAAGTCTCAAACTAGTATCATCACTAAGGTAATATTATAAGTAACTACCTAAAAGAGTCCCAACCTTACCAGGCCATAAATCACATTACCTATACCAAATCAAGGAAAAAGCAACAAACAAAGAAACAAGTGTCCACATCAGCACAGTGAACCAATCTCAAGCACATAGGTATGTAAACAAACATACTTCATACAATATATTTAGTCATGCAAACATTTCATACCAAACAAAAAAAAATCACTTATTACTATCAATACAAAGTGTAATTACCATCTTTTATACTTCATAGTAATTACTTATTATCATTTATACATCGCTAGGACTTCTTATCATCACTATTTTTAATATATAATACATATATTAATATGGACATTTTGAACGTCGTAATTACTATATGTTTTTCTTCGCATTGATTACTTTTAATGTTCATTACTATCTAGGGTCTATAGCACCGCTAATACCCCAAAGAATGACCTTGTTCGCTACTAACGTGACCTGGAGACCTCCAAATGGGGCGCGACTCCCACCCGTAACACTCTATCTGGTTCTCCTTGTTCAATACTCTGACTTTGCATGTACAATCATGATGCATTCTCATTCAAGAGTGGTACAATGGTACTTCCAAGTGTATACCCCTACCCAAACATGATGTTTAATCCGACATCTCTGAATAGTCTACATCACTCCAGTTCTTGTACCTCGGCGTGCACTAGAAACATGTTTTAAAATGGTTACCTAAAAAACCACTCAACATCAACTTGGGTTAAGCTCTTTTCCTCCAGCAATATCCTTCCACCACGACATCCAATAGGGCACTCACATAAGTTTAGGTTTCTATCATTTTTACCTCAACTATAAGTATTCCCTGTTTTTATTAATTTTCTAATTAATTAATTCACTCACATGGGTCGTACAAAGACCTCGCCATTAACAATATATAATTATTCTTGCATTTTATTTATTAATTTGAGGAATATTACATTACATGCCATACTTCAAAGGTATATACCCAAAACTTCCTCACAACAACTTATTTAAACATGTAAAGAGATGCACCTTTTAGAAACAAGCTTTCTAGCATGCATTTAATAGTTCCATACAAACATGCTATAACAAAAACATAGCAAGCATAAAATCATATTTTAACATCAAAAATAACCTTCACCACTATCATGAACCTACCACTCTTTTCATGAACAAATTAACCATTTTAAGGAATCTAGCATACAAAAGCTTAAGTTATTTGTTATTGCAATACATCACAAATTGACATTCCAAACATCTCATAAACTCAGATTATAACATCACACACAATTAACTAGAACATACATTTGTACTAAAACATGCAAATTCCCATACATATACTTAAACAATCATAAGTGTAACGACCTAGAATTGTGAGGTAAGAATTTCATTTTAAATTCAACCAAAACATTAGTTATCTTTAAGTCAACATGCAATATCTTCTTATCCAAATATTCAAAAGTACTTTTATAAGAAAACAGTTATTAGAGTATAATCCCAAAATCATCATAATCTAGAAACATGGGTGGATGCGCTGCAAGCAAGCCGGGCCCTTCCCTTTCGAACCAGAAGTACCTGAAACCATAACCATAAAATCGTAAGCACAAAGGTTAGTTACTTCCTCAAAATACCACATACCATTGGGCCTAGCCCGCATATTAGGCCCAGCCCACCATAATGGGCTTAGCCTTGCCAAACCATTGGGACTAGCCCGATTATACAAATACAAAAGTCACAAAGACAGTTAGCAACTACGTAACATACAATAGGCCTAGCCCTTACTTTTCCATGGGCCTATCCAGACATACAAATGGCTATAGCTTGTCTTACAACGGGCCTAGCCCAACATACGAATGAGACTAACCTAACATACCAAGCAAGAGTCACAAAGACTTTTAACATAACAAAACCTAGTGGGACAAAATTAGTGTCTTCGACCCATGAGTACAGTGAGGAGACTCACCTTAATCTATTTATAATCAAATGGCTGCTCGGGTCGCTAAATCGGATAATGTCACTCCAACTAACAATAAATACAAAACTAATCAATAATTATCCTAAAACCCAAAATCTGAGGCCCACTCCATAACAATTTCCTAAATGGTAAAAGACTATTTTAACCTTTTCTTACTTGGCCTAAAACCAAGGGCCAACCCAAAAAGGCCTAAATTGCTTAACTGGAGAGTACGCTCGGCGTACTCGAGACGTTCGCCCCGCATACTCGGCCTTAATGCACAATGTACAAACGTCTGATGCATAACCCAATATTACGCTGAGCGTACCTACATGTACACCCAACGTACTCGTCATTAATCCAAAACCCACATTTAGCTCTTAATGGGTTAAGCCAAGATGTCCAAAACATATATTCGGTCCCTAAACAATGTCCTAATGAAACGACCCAAAAATCACAGCAAATTTAAAGTTTTCAAAACAACCCATCTAAAGGAAGTGCTCACAAAACCATTATTTCCAAAATATTATTTAAAATCAGAGTCTCCCAAGATCCAATCAGTCAGGAAACCAAGGATATATATAGTCATTCCTTCGCCTTGCCATGCTCCTCTGAAGTACCTGAAACCATAAATCAAAACTGTAAGCATGAAGATTAGTGAGTTTCCTCTAAAGTTCCAACACATAAAAAATGACATATATAAAAACGTGTATACATAGCCTTCAGCCTGACTGGAACGCCGCACCGGCCTACAGACTATATGGGATGCTCAAAGAGTCTTCAACATGACTGGAATGCCTCATAGGGCCTACAGACCATCTGGAATGCTCGTAGAACCTTCAGTATGACTGGAACGCCTCATTGGGCCTTTAGCCTAACTGGAACGTTCTTGGACTTCGGCCTGATTGATTGCCTCTGGGGCCTACAGTCTATCCAGGAGGCCCTAGGTCTCTTGGCCTTTAGTCCTAGCTGGTCCACCTCAACCCAATTACCAACACATACCCACACATACCATAATATAACAACATCTTGATATAAACATTATCGGGTTGTTTGACTGGCACCACAAAGTAGTACAGTCTCAACCCAACCACAATTCATCGACATATGCAATAGAAAAACATATAACTAGTCAACAGACAATCAGGCAGATCTATCTATCATTAAGTATAGCAACATCCTATATACCAGGATATGGATCTAACAAATCTCTACAGCATAACAACATAGTATCATGTAACAAGATATACAATCCTTATGAGATTAAAAACTCTTAGATCGATTAGATTTTTCACATGCACGATTAAAGAAATCAAACTATTCAAGACAATACGAGAATCAACATAGATCTGAATCAAATGTATGCTTATGATTCAAAACAGAGTCACGCCTTAGTAGAGCTCGGTGAAGAACTTCCGCTGTAGAGGCGAGATAGGGTTTACAAAACTATGAAATAAAAATAAACAATGAAAAGCGTAACTTCTAAGTCTGCTTGCATGCAACTTATATAATAAACCCTAGTACCAAAATATGCACAGTTGGACAAGCCCAATACGGGCATTCAAACTGGGCTAAGGACCGAGCCCATGACGCAATCTAACAGACCCAACAATCTCCCCCTTTGCGTCAAATGAGGCGAAAGATTACTTCTTCTGAGTGGGCTTCACTATCTTTACCACTTTAAACAAACGAGGAATTATGGCGAGAAGAGTTTATCTAAATTGTATGTACCACCTCAGCATGTCAGTAAATAGTTTCTTATCAGCAGCACTGTTTTGAACGCACCTCTGAATGATCTCCAAGATATGCTCAAGACAAGTCGTTGAGAAGAGGTGTTTGTCGACAAGAGAGAACATACATTTTTGACCTTCGCCCCTGTGGAACATAACAATGTGATACGTTGAGTTGATTTTCCCCTTGATCATGGTATTGACATTGCCAGCTCTGCCCATAATCTTGATCGTTGTTCTCTTGTGGATGGCAGTCGCAATTTCCTAGTCCATCTTCGCTAGCTCATGTATGTAGCAAACAAGAATACGCTTGATATGATCAATTATTGGTTGATACTCTTGAGGATTTGATAGAAGAATGTTAATGAGGAGTATCCAGTCATGAGGATTCCGATTTGGTAGATCAGCAAGGGTAAAATGGTAGACTAAGCCTTCGGTTCCTCGAGTCACCCTGAATTTGACATTAATAAATCTCCCTGCTGAATAGGGATTCATTACCTTGATTGTGGTTATTTTCTTTGAGCTCTAAGTCAGGTATTGGGGTTGAGAAAACTCTAAATAAAATTCCAGAAGATCCCTATCTACCTTCGGGTTTGGAGAAGGAATAGCAGCAGTTGAGTTGAAGCAGTGGAAGATAAATGCCTTTCGATTGATTGGCATATCGATGTGTGCATCCTTGGAATTGTCAAGACCGAAGGACATGATCGGCTCAAGCCAGAGAGTGCTCGGCTCATCAATTGCACATCTTTGAAGTGAGTCTATTTTCCACACAGGAAACATGGACTTTTTCTTTTCTAGGAGCTCTGCCTCCTTTCGCTTCAGCTCCAGCTCAGCTTGTTGTTTCTTGATGTTTTCCTCCATTTCTTTTTCAGAATTCTTAACCTTCTAGAAGGGATTCTTGGGATTCTCGACATAGACATCTTCCTCATTGTCTGTTTTGTCATCGCCGATTTTCCTCTCCTTTTTGTCTTTGTTGCTGACCGAAGCTTTATTACCCTTCTGTCCAACAGATGGTCCAGTAGATGGTTTTGATCCAGAAGGAGGAGGTTGCGATGTTACTTTCTCTCCCCTTTGTTTCAGTTGGACCCCGGTAGCGAAACACCCTCGATTAGGCTAAGAATATCTAATGTCGGTCTGAGCCTGCCTGCCAAATGACGCCTGACAGTGATAGTGATGATCGGATCATGAGCCTCAATAAGATGAAGAAGGATGGAGTGAAAATCTGCAACAAAACTCCTAATGACTTCCCTTTCTGACTTGAGGTCATTAAGCTCAGCATCAGCAGTACGCAGCTTGTGAGTTTGCAATTTAAGTTGGGCAGTACGTCTGTCGAGCTCATCCATAATAAAATTTTCCACAGCTAACTCCACTTCCAGTTGAGTTAAGCGATCGTTGACATTAGCATGGAGCTTTTTGTTGGCTTGTTGAATGGCTTGACGTGCGGCTTCGAGGTTCGAGCGCTCAGCTTGAAGATACTTTTGAAGATTCTTGACTGAAGCGTTGATAGTTTGAGCGTTTTTGGCAGCAGCACCCTGCAAGGAATCTAAAAATATGTGAGCTTCGGAGACTAATTTATCGAATTTTGTGGTTGCTTCCTTGCATTCCTTAGTGGAAGCATCAACAGCAAGAGAGGCCTATTGACATTGGGAAGTAATAAAGGTTGAGAGAGTACCGTTCGAATTCCTTTTATACGTACAAGGAAGAGAGAGAAAAATCCGGCTGGAATCTTGGGTTCTTTCAAAAATAACGCCTGACGTGATAGGTGAACAGTTGGCGTGCCGAAGATAACGCAGGAAAGAGAAAAGACGTTTCCTTTTTTACAAGCTTTTTCATAAACTGCACTTTTTAAAATCACCAAACCGTTTAGATAGCCGCTGAGTCAGCTTCCACTTTATCCCAATCGTATCTCCATATAACATTTTAATTGTTGTTGCCCTTAACATTTTAATGATCATTCTGAACAAAACTAGAGTTTGGAAAATTAAAAAATTTCGTGCAGAGAGTGTAAAAGATAAAGAAATAAAACAAAATTCTAGGGATAATCTGTGATGTCGTAAGCAGACATAAGACAATTGATTATGGGCAAAAATCACTTCCTTCAAAGTCAAGAGAGACATTAAAGTGCTTGCTTGGTTTCCGATTGAATAACGATCAAAAACTTGTTGAGAAGTTTTGAAAGGCATCTTTTAAAGGTTAAAGAGGGTGGCTTTCTCTTCAATTCATAATTTTGATACTTAATGTAAGACCGAAACTGAATGAAGTACTTGTGAGATCAATGTGATATGTTGAACAAGTAGGTATGATAAACTTTATAGTGACGAGGGAAGGAAGAAATCTAAAAATAAACTATTAAATTGGATCTTTTAGGGTTTGAGAAGCCTTGGTGATAGCTAAACTCATAAAGATCACTCAAAAGAAAAAAAAAAGATTTCATAGGGTAACAAGTAAGATCTTGAATTTGTGAATTCACCATCAATTCGTTAGTGGTGTTGAACTTTGGGTTTCACTTAGTACATAGTGGCATGAAACTAAGATCATGAACACAGACTTGGTATAACCATAAACCTCAGTGGTTAAGACTGAGAGTCTCAAGGGTTATATTAATGAGACGAGTTATAGTGGAGAAAGATGATGAAGATGGTATAAGAAGCGAATATACCTCTGCTTTAAAGAAAAGAAGGACCAAGCATAAAACTCTAAACTCAATTTAGAGTAGAGTAAGGTAGCTCATGATTAGAGTGAATTGGATAGCCTGGATTGGGAAAACACGATTGGTATATATCATGTTATTAAGGCTTCACTCAAAATCTGCCGAGGCTTTAGTCAACATACATCAGCATGCTTCTAGGGACACCTAACTAGTAAAATCATTTACCTGCCTTAGCATTGCCACCGGGAATCAAATTTAGACAAATTGAACAAAAAAAACAAAAATATTTTTGGATTTCTTAAGGATTTTTATAAAAATAATATATATAAAAATATTTTTTAAAATTTTATAACTTGAAAAGAAGTAATGAAAAAATGTACATAGGAAAACAATTGAAATGCCTTAAAAAAAACAAACGAGTTGAGAAGGGCCAAACCCGAAATAGACCGAACGTTCGGTTCATTTCAGTTCATGATCGAACTTCACCCGAAATAGACCGAACGTTCGGTTCATTTCGGTTCGCTCTATTTCGCTTGTTACCTTTATGGAAGCGAAGGCGATTTCGGTACAGATTCGGCTTGCATCATTCCTAGGCCTTGTAGAATCTTATTGAAGCTTGCTTCAGGTAAGCCCTTCATGAATATGTCTGCCAATTGATTAGTCGTTCTGAAAAAGTTAATTTCTACGTTACCATCTTCGACGTGATCCTTGATGAAATGATACCTCAGTGCGATATGCTTAGTCTTCGAATGTTGCACGGGGTTGTGACAAATCCTAATTGCGCTTTCAGAGTCACAATACAGCGGGATTTTCTTCATGTTTAGCCCATAATCCCTGAGTTGAATTTCTTCATGTTGCAGCAATATATTTGGCTTCTGCAGTGGATAGCGAAACATAGGTTTGTTTCTTCGATTGCCAACTAACTAATTTACCATCTAGAAATTGACATCCTCCTGTGGTGCATTTACGATCTAATCCACAACCACCTAAATCAGCATCTGAAAATGCTTGAATAAAGAATCCTAAGTTGGATGGATACCACAGACCGAGAGAGGAGGTTCGCTTCAGATAGCGAAAGATATTCTTCACGGCTTGAAGATGAGGTTCTCGGGGGTTGGCTTGAAATCGCGCACAGTAGCAG
The DNA here is from genome assembly GCF_052625555.1 of Lactuca saligna. Classification (NCBI taxonomy): domain Eukaryota; kingdom Viridiplantae; phylum Streptophyta; class Magnoliopsida; order Asterales; family Asteraceae; genus Lactuca; species Lactuca saligna. The sequence continues at coordinate 175,732,104 of NC_136423.1, forward strand.
ACAGAGAACATGATATCAGGTCTACTGGCTGTAAGATACATCATAGCCCCAATCATTTGTCGATAAAGTGTTATATCAGTTGCTGGTTTCTCCAATGATGTCGTGAGTTTAGTTCCAAAAGTCATAGGCATTTTCACTTTGGAGTCTACCATCATTCCAAACTTGGTTAGCAAAGTCTTGGTATATGCTTCCTGATTAATAAACATGTCTTCGGGTCCCTGTCTAATGTTCAACCCAGGAAAAAAGTTAATTGGACCCATTGAGCTCATCTCAAATTTAGTTTCCATCAACTTTATGAATTTAGCTGTTAAGCTAGGATTCGTGGAGCCAAATATGATGTCATCAACATAAATTTGGACTATCATAAGGTGGTTACCTTCTCGCTTATGAAAGAAGGTTGCGCAACCGAACCTTGTTTGAATTTAGACATTTTTAAGAATCGAGTGAGAGTTTCATACCATGCTCTGGGAGCTTGTTTGAGGCCATATACAACTTTGTCAAGGATATAACAATGATTGGGATACTTCTCGTTCACGAAACCTGGCGGTTGCTCAACATATACAGTTTCTTCAAGTTCACCGTTGAGGAAAGCACATTTGACGTCCATCTGATAGACTTCAAAGTTCTTGTGAGCGGCGTACGCAAGAAAGATACGAAGAGATTCTTATCTTGATACGGAAGCGAAGGTTTCTTCATAATCGATTCCCTCTTCCTGAAAAAATCCTTTGACGACCAGCCTCGCTTAGTTACGAATGATATTCCCCTCTTTGTCCATCTTGTTTCTGAATACCCATTTGAGACCGACAATCGAAGCATCCTTTGGAGTTGGAATAAGGCGCCATACCTTGTTTCGTTCAAACTCGTTTAACTCATCCTGCATGGCTTGAACCCAGTCTGAATGATCAAGAGCGTAGTTAATAGTTTTTGGTTCAACTTTGGAAACAAATGAATTGAACATGCAAAACTCGACTTTTGAAAAGAGTGCATCCTGTTTCACTTTGATTTGAGAGCGAGTTAACATTTTTTCTGAGGATTCCCCAATAATTTGACTTTGAGGGTGATATTTGGTCCATTTGATAAGTGGAGGAAAGTTTGGATCATAGACAGGATCCAATTCATCATTGATTTCTTCCTCTTGTTCAGACAGAATTTCGTCATCACCAATATTGGTGCTCTCCCCCTCGACAAATGATTCCTGTTCAGGACCCGCATTTGTATCCCCTCCATTGGCCAGAATTTCAGTAGAGCTTGATGTCTTTGGCGATGAGTTCTCCCCCTAGAATGAAGATCCTTGATCATGATGAGTAGAAGAACCCTCCCCCTGGACATTAGGACGATCACCAAAAGGTTCATTTGTGTCTGCACCTTCGGTTTCATTGGATTAATCATCAGCCATCTTCTTAGCAGCATCATCTATAACTTGTTTCAGATTATCAACTTTGTTGTCTTTTGCAGTTGATTCAGAGTCAATCGCCTTTTGAGGCTCATCAAACAGGAGCATGAACTGGTCGAAAAGATTCAAGATAGCAACAGTAACCTGACCATTCTTTGGAAATATGTCTTGTGATGCATCTTTTGTTGATTTCATTTTCTTAACAAAGCTATCACCAAAAGTGACATAGTACGTTTCTTCAATTTTCTTTGAGTGTTGATTGAGAACTCTATACGCCTTCAAGTTCAGGGAGCAGCCTAAGAAAATTCCTTCATCCGCCTTAACATCGAACTTGTTTTGATTCTCTTTGGAGTTGAAGATGAAACATCTTGAACCGAACACATGAAAGAATTTCACGTTTTGTTTTCAGTTGTTCAGGATCTCGTAAGGGGTAATTGAGAACCGCTTATTCAAGTATGATCTATTTTGAGTGTAACATGCAGCTGCAATTGCATCCGCCCAGAAATACAAAGGTAAGGACGTGAAGCATAGCATAGTTCGAGCAGCTTCAGACAGGGATCGGTTTCTCCTTTCAACAATGTCATTTTGTTGTGGAGTATAAGGGACTGAGAAATTATGAGTCGTTCCCTTTTCAGCAAGAAAATATTCAAAATCTTTGTTCTTGAATTCCAGGCCATTGTCGCTCCTTATATTACGAACTACTTTTCTTAGTTGTGTTTCTATTTTTTTGATAAAGATCTTCAGCTTTGGAGTAGCTTCAGATTTTTGCTTGCGAAAGAAAATCCATGTAAATCTTGAGAAATCGTCCACAATAACCAGAATGTATTTGTTTCCTCCAATGCTTTCGATGGACGATGGACCACATAGATCGATATGCAATAACTCCAATGGTTCTATTACCTTAGTATTGATAATAGAAGGATGACTTTGCCGACTCTGCTTTCCCATTTATCACGCTACACAGAGATGTTCTTTATCAAATTTTAGAACTAGAAGACCTCGAACGTGATCACCCAAAACCAACTTGTTGATATCCTTGAAATTCAGATGAGATAGTTTTCTATGCCATAACCAGCTTTCATCAGAGTGAGCCTTTGTTAGTAAGCATACAGCTGGTTTACCTCTAATTGGATTGAGGTTCAAAGGATACATTTCCCCTTTTCGCTTTGATTTCAACAGAATGTTTGTTGATCTCTTCTCGACAATTTCTGATCCTTCATCGTCGAATGATACTTTTAATCCAGTACCAACCACCAGCTGTGATACGTTGATGAGATTGTGTTGGATTCCTTCAACATAAGCTACCTTCCTTATAGAGAACTCATCATTGGTGATCATTCCATAGCCTTTGATGGTTCCAAAAGAGTTATTGTCGTACTTTACAATGCCACCATCTTTGAGAGAGCGAAATTCTCTCAGTTCCTCCTTCCTTCCTGTCATGTGACGCGAGCAACCACTATCGATGTACAGGTCTTCATCAAATTGCTCGTCACTTATAACCTGCAAAAAAGTAAGCAGATTTAGGAACCCAAAGTTTCTTGGGTCCTTGTGAGCCTTTTACAGGGATGGGAATAGTAAGAGAAATATCAACCATATATGTGTGTTTAATTAAAGTTGTTTCACCTTTTCTTTTAATGGTGAAAACTTTAATTTTTGTTGATTTAATAGGACTGGAGTTTTCGATGTTGTCTTCAGGGTAGAGTTTTTATTTTCCCTTGGAAGCAATTAGGGAACGGTAATTTGGATGAGAATTGAATTTAGAAGTGACTTTAGAATCCCGGTTTTTCTGATTAGACTTGTATGGATGGGGACCGAAACCTCTATTTCGGTTGCCATGGGATGAAGGACCGAAACTCTCCTTTCGGTTGTTATTGGACGAGGGACTGAAACCGTTCTTTTGGTTGTTAATGGGTGAAGGACCGACAATCTCCTTTCGGTTGTTATTGGAGAAGGGACCAAAACCGTTCTTTCGGTTGTCAATGGGTGAAGGGCCGAAACTCTCCTTTCGGTTGTTTTCAGTCGATGGACCGAAACCACCCTTTCGGCTCCTACTGGTTGAAGCACCGAAACCATCCTTTCGGTTCCTATTGGTCGAAGGACCGAAACCATCCTTTCGTTTGGTGTTGTGATGAGGACCGAAACTACTCTTTTGATTTATTCCTGATGAGGGACCGAAACTTCCCTTTTGATTCCTTGAGTCTTCTTGAGATTAGTGCTTCTTTTCTAACCTTACAAAATCAGGATTTTGAGAATTCCAAAAATGTTTTCTCTCTGAGAGATTCTTCTTATATCTCAGATTTCTTTGATGCTTTCGATCAGCCACCTGTTTTGGATTTCTGTGAATGTTGGCCATTTGTTTCGAAGTATAGGCACAACATTCACTTTTTGCTGAAGAAGTATCCCCAGTGTTTTGCATCGGTTCGTCCAAAGGGGTTTTAGTTCCACTTGTGCTTGGCACATCATACTTTGTAGGCTCATTCAGTGGTTCAGGTATGTATCTACCTTTTACTCTCCATGAATTTTTTAGAGAAAGACCCTTCGTCTCATCTGCATTATCTATTGGGGCCGACCAGAAGAACTCGTCACATCCTCCAGCGTTGTCTTCTTCTACCATAGCTGTTAACTCTGCAGTTTGTTGTGGAGTGACTCCTGGTACTGTGTAGACTTGGTTTAGGGTAGTTTGTACCTTTTGGTATACAACAGCTTTAGCTTTGAGAACTTTGGTTTTATCGGTAGACGAACGAGCAAACTCAACGGAGTTTTTAGAAATTAGGTTCTTGTTTAACTTAGGTTCGTTTTTGGCTAATTTAGAACAGTCCACCAGAACCTCTACAGAGATTTCACTCATATCATCATACTCATCAAGTTCAGATGTATTTCAACATCAATTTTATTTTCTGAACTTAAATTGGCATTCAAAGAGTCAAATTTCTGTATAGTTTCAGCTCTCAATTTCAATCTATCATTTTCGTCTAACAGATTTTTGAGCATGTCCTTGTGGTCCTTGGATTTTATGTATGATTCAATTTTGTCCAGACCTATTTTATATGCTAGAGAAACTTCATCAGAAGATACAACACTTTCATAGTTGTAGGCTTCAGCATCGATTTCATCATCCTTTAATTCAAGGAAGGGTAAAATCATGCGATGTATCTTCTTCCCTATTTCACAATCAAGATGCAACTGAGTGATGTTAAAATAGAGTCTTTTAGCAAATAAACAAAACACATTTCGCTGTTTAAGAAGTTTAAGATTGTCTCTTTGCAAATAAATAGAATCATCTTTAGATCTAATTAACACCTTTTCCTTTTGCTCGATCCACATCCTTCGCTCCTCACTCTTTGAAGAAATCCTGCTGATTTGATCAGTTAGGTTGAAGTTTGTGACACGGGTTTGGGTGAGACTACTACTTATGCTTGAGAATTTTGATTTTAAGTTATTCAATTCCTTTTCATAATCATTAACATGTATTTTTAGAGAAACGAGAATATTTTTTACCTTTTTTATCAACTCATCACATTCGTTGATCTGAGCATTAACAAGCTTGGCAGCAAAACATCTGTCCTCTCGCTCCCTTTCCTCTTCAATTCCCCCATTAGTTGTATATCCTCTCATGTGGGACACACCCTCGGTCACTACAAAGCATCTTCCCGTAGCATTTTCTGCTTTTTCCAGCATAGCCTTTCCATGAGTGGGCTTCCGGACTTCATCATCCTCCGAATCTGTGGACCAGACCTCCACACCACCAAATTCATCATTGTTGTTTGTATCCTGCACAATTAAAGCAGTCATGGTAGAGTTATTAACAGCAGACTTTCTTTCTTTATTTCCTCCAATCTTCTTAGGAGGCTTGCTTCCGCATCTTCTTCGTTTGACTTTTCTTCTTTCTTTCCAACATACAGTCTTTAACAAAATGATTTTTGCCTCCACAGTAATGGCAGTCGAATCCTAAGTCTCCTCTAACTTTTGCTTCCTTATTTGACTCTTCAGACTTTGACCCCATCTTCGGTTCCTCCTTGATCCTTTCGGCGTTGTAACTACCCTGCCAGTTTCGGCTCTTATTGGCTGGGAATTTCTTCTTAATGAATTTTCTAGGATTGGACACCATCATGGCGTATTATTCACCGGTTAGATCATAATTTGCCAGATCTAATTCCTCTTCTTCTTCAACCAAACTTTTTCCTTTGGAGACAAGAGCTAAAGAACCCATACTGGAAACCACATTCATTTCCTTAGACAAAGACTTCTCATGGGATTTTAAAATACCCACCAGTTTTGCTAGAGAATAAGACTTGAACTATTCATGAGCTTTGACTGTTGACACAACAACCATCCATTCGAGTCTAAGACCATTCATAAAGGTAACCTTTTGTTCGATAACCTTCCTTTCAATCCCATGCTTTATCATCTTACTTAAAAGATGATTGAAGTGATCGAAAGTTTGAATAAGCTTTTCTTCAGGCTTCTGCTTAAAGTCACCAAATTCAGACAATAAGAGAGTTTTGATAGAATGTTCCAAGTCTTCGTCTGTGGAATACAATTCTTTCAATCTATCCCAGATCTCTTTGATTGTAGTACAAGAACTCACTAAATGAAACGTATCCGATTGTAGCGCAAATCTTATCATTCTCAGAGCCTTGATATTGCATTGAAACTTCTCCTTTTCATCCTGAGGAATATCTTTCACATCATTGACAAGTTGATTGTATTCTTTCTGTGTTTTAACAATCCTAGATGTGCTTGAGTGAGCGAATGGGCCTGCAGTAATAGCTTCCCAGATTAAATAACCATTATCCTCCGATCCAATCACGTAGTCTTCAAAGTGATGCGTCCACACTTCATAGTTTTGTGTATACAAGATCGGTATTCTTGTCGTAGACCCTATGCTGTTGGAGATATTGATTGGATTGGTTTGTGAATCATCCATGGACATTGAAAATACTTTTGATTGATAACCTATAAAAGATCAGACTTGTAATATATCGTTAGGGTTAGATCAACAATTAATAAGATACGTCAATGTAGAGTGACGGCCCAAAAAATATCAATCAATGCGGAATTAAAAACCCTAAGAAATTCTTCGACAGAAGAGATGTGTATGAATTACACAATCTCCTGCTCTGATACCAATTGATGAGATTAAAAACTCTTAGATCGATTAGATCTTGGACAAGCACGATTAAAGAAATCAAACTATTCAAGACAATACGAGGATCAACACAGATCTGAATCAAATGTATGCTTATGATTCAAAACAGAGTCACGCCTCAGCAGAGCTCGATGAAGAACTTCCACTGTAGAAGCGAGCTAGGGTTTACAAAACTATGAAATAAAAATAAGCAATGAAAAGCGTAACTTCTAAGTCTGCATGCATGCAGCTTATATACTAAACCCTAGTACAAAAATATGCACGGTTGGACAAGCCCAATACCGGTATTCAAACAGGGCTAAGGACCGAGCCTATGACGCAATCTAACAGACCTAACAAATCCACTGGGTCGGCCTTGGTGCCTTCGACCTGTAAGTACAATGATGAAGACTCACCTGAATCAAGAATGTTGATCACTACGATACAATCCCTTCTTCAGCACTGTTTCTTCCTACGAATCCATTAATACCCAAAACCAAATAGAATCTTAATCATTAGCCCAAAATCCACAAGTTTGACCCAAACTCAAACTTGGTCAAAAGTCAACGGTCAACAGTCAATAGGCCCTCACGATGTGACCATCTATGGCTCACGTCATGAGACACTATAGGACAAGATAATCGATTCAGACTATCCTCATGATGTGGCATGCATCTTCTTCACGTCATGAGATCCGTCTGAGCACCATTTTGCTCTGAAAACTCCTTAATCCATTATGCCTCTAGTCCATTTGTTCCAAAGTCTTCCTAACACTCCAAGTATCATAAAAATCTATGCTTTAAGGTCTTGTATGTCCAATACAAGAAATAAGCTCAAAATGGGTCATTCATGGAGAAAAAAAGGATTAGTTCTCTTGCATGAACTCCAACATCATTCAAACTTCAGATCCATGACATATAACCATCTAGGGACCCTAAGGACCCATAAAGTTGCCAACTTTATGGAGTTAAAACACTTAAATTTTTGGATAAATATTCATAAAACCTTAGATCTAGCAACAAGGAAACATAAAGTTTGGATCTTGATTACTCACATTGGTCCAGAAGTGTAGCTAAAGGTTGCAAACGAAACTTCCTAGCTGCAACTATGCTTCCATGGTGATCTCCTCCTATTCAAACCATCAAGACTCCACCAAAAGCTTAAGAAACACAAAGAAAGGCTAGGGTTAGGGTTTTACCGAGTTTAGGCACGGAGGAGTCTTGTTTGGAACCCTAAGATGAAGTTTATGGGGTTTAAATATGATGGAAACCCTAAAAGATCATGGGCTTGGGCTGCAGCGCACCTCACGTTGTGAGCTCTGTTTAAATCAAAATCCTTATTGATCATACCTTATGTCATGACCCTTCAATGGGAACTTTATAATCCCTGAGTTTACCCGAAATCCAGGCCTTTGACTCCTTGAAGCCCAAAGTTGATCTGATTTGGAAACTGGGTGTTACACTAACCAATAAAGTTGCCCAGTTTACTCACATGCATGCCTTAATGGGACTAAACACATAAAATGAACTTAATAAGGGGATTAATACATGCATGGACCAAAATCTTCCATAAAGTTTACATTTTATGAACAAGGGACCTTATTGGAGCTTAGTTCTAACATCCACTACTTCTGGAGTAGATCAAAAGCTCACATTTACTTCAAGGGACTCAAAAATGCCAAATAAGCTCCATAAATCAGATCCAACCAAAATGGTCATCAAGTTATAAGCTTTTTACCTTAGAAATCTTGCAAATGGGAAGATACTCTTGGATTTTCAAGCTCACGACACTCCTCCAAATGTTTCTCTTCTTCTTCTTCTTCTTCTTCTTCTTCTTCTTTATCTTATTCTTCTTCTTTTTCTTATTCTTCTTCACAAAACACCCACAAAACACTCTCCAAGCTTAAAATCACCAAAATGCACTTGGGGCTCGAATCTAGGGTTAAAAGGGGATGGAAGCTAATGGTATTAGGGTTTTGTGAAGAGATAAAGAGCTTAAATAAGGTCTGAGACCCTAAATTAGGGTTTACATGATTTTTTAATACGCCCAACGTACTCCCATTATGCTTAGCGTACTCCCCTCAAGTGTTGTGATCCATCTGCTTAGTACGCCCAACGTACACCAATATATGCCCCACATACTGACCTTAGCACCAGTACACCCCGCGTACTCCCTATGTACACCCCACATACTAGGGTTAGCCTTAAACACTACAATCATCCGAAGGCCATAACTTCTTTGTTATAAGTCCGATTCCAACGATCCTTATATCCACGAAGAGGTAACGAGAAGCTCTACACTTCCATAAACTCATACTTGCCTTAAACATCCCAAAAAAAAAATCTAATTTCCATAAAATCCCGAACTTACACTTTATCGAAATACCCACTGGCTCCAAAAAACAAACAGAACTCCTGGATTATCGAAATTACATTACCTACACCCAAATGGATCTAAACCTCTTTTCCTCAAAGGCCCTAAGCATGATGATACTTGGTCTTTCGGTCACCTCCTCGCATTAGAAAACGATTCGGAATAGGGCGTTACAATAAGAATGACTCACCTCTAGTCCAAATTAAATGAATTAGGAATTGAGGAAGTCAACCCAAAAGAAATCAAACAACGCCATACAATAGAACATGAAGACCCATATCAGAAACAACACCAAGCGACAAAACTACACACGTTTTTTTCTTCAGGCGCACCACGCCTTATGAAGGATGTGTCATGTCTTTTAGTTTTTCAGCTTTGGGAAAATTGACTTTTGGTGTTCCAATTCATTATTTAGCCAGCCATATGGTGATTTCGAGTAGAGGGGACTTCCCTAGGATGCCTAGAACGTCTAATAGCTAGGTTGTAAACATTTGGGTGTCCAAAACATGTAGAAATGCTTCCTTAAGTGCATGAACATACTTACCACCCCAACCAAATCGGTTTGGAACAAAAAGATGAAAAGGATGAGTAAATGCAAGTCATATATTTCTATAAATATGATGTATTTCCTGGAGAAAGAAGGAGGAAGGAAGACTTGATCTTTATAAGAAGAAACTCCACTTGAAAAGCACCAAAAACTCAACACCAACTTCTTAGATCTTCACCATCACTTCTAGAAAGGAAATACACTCAATAAAATTATTCAAAGAGTCTTGGAGGCTGCAAAGTAGGGTTCATTATGAGATTTAGGGTTTTTGTAGCTTAAATACTTGATAATTTTCCTTTTAGGCCCTCTAAAGTTGAGAAAATGACCCCTTGGCCCGTGTATATATATATATATATATATATATATATAAGTATCATTTCCTTTCACATTTGGCCCGTAAAAGATAATTTTAACCAACGAAAGAGGTAACATAACGAAAACTAACCTTGGTGAAGGGATGGAAAATCCAGGTCGTTACATAGATGAGATACTACTCATGGAAAATGACATTCTAACTGGCATGGTGTTACGTATTGGATTGGAAAATGTTTCTCAATGAAAGATTTGGAAGAGGTTGAATACATTTTTGGAACAAAGATCTATAAAGATAGATCAAAGCGATTAATAGCTTTAAGTCAAAGTGTATAAATTGACAAGATATTGAAGTGATTCAAGATGGAATACTCTAAGAGATGATTTGTTCCAATGACACATGGCATGATTTTGAGTTCACCTCAACGTCCTAGCAGAAAGGTTGAGCTAGGTAAGTTAAACAGTATTTCATATGCTTCACTAATTAGATCCATCATGTATGCCATGTTATACATAATACCTGATGTATCGTGTGCATTAAGCATGATGAGAAAATACCAACAAAACCCTGGAGAGAGTCACTGTATGGATGTGAAAAACATTCTAAAGTACTTATGAAGAACTAAAGATATGTTCCTTGTCTATGGAGGTTTGGAAAAAAAAATCTTAATGTAAAATTTTACAAAAATGTTTCATTCCAAATAGATCTAGATGATTGTAAGTCACAATTAGGATATGTATTATTTATCAATTGAGGTACAGTTTCATGGAAGAGTTCCAAACAAAGTGTTATAGCACAGTCTACTACAGAATCTAAATAATATTACTACTTCGAAAGCTATGAAAAAAGTTGCTTGGATGAAGAGATTCATTGAGGATCTAAGGGTTATTCTTCCATTCAGGATCACCAAGACATATTTTATGACAATAATGGTGCTATTATGTTAGCCAAGGAACCTAGATCACATCAAAGGACCAGACATAATCATCGAAGATTCAACTACATTTAGGATGAATTAGAAAGTGGTGAATGGAAGAATATTGTAAGAAACATGAGGGTCATGCTAGAGCTATAGGACTTCATCATTCTAGTGATCTTATAGCAGAACATTATAAGAAACACTATTGTAATGATTGTGATATATGTATTATGATATTTTCATTAAATACATGATGTGTTCTATGTTATCATGGTTAATCCTTGAGTAATTTAATTATTGTAAATCCATAGTCGATCATTGTTGTGGGAAAAACTATGAAGTACGACTAATATGAATTGGATTGGTTGACAAACTGTTGTAACCGAGTTCATACATACTTGTTAGAGAACAAGTATTGGACTTGACCTATTTCAATATCACTTCATGGAACGCTATCATGAGTGATACTTGATAAAGTTATTATCTTTTTATCCTTAGACCTAAGATACATATTTAGGACTTGAGTATGGGGAATGATACTCTTTGATATGGTTAAATGTTGTTCTTTGACCAACCAATTATAAAGGCAATTATTAGGTATAGTATGAACTATACAATAGGCATATGCAGTCATGATAAGATTTTTCTTCTTATGTGTTGAAATTCGTAACACCCATTTTCCAGAATATATTAGTTGAGGACCTAGAGGGATAAAATGTATGGTTTTCGGAAAAAACATTATGCCACAAAGTGGTGTATGAGGTACCATGATGTGGCATGTCAATTATGAGGAACACGATTCCTAATCGACACCATAGCCTGACAAGATGGATGCCATGATGCAGCGACTGCTGCAGCCCAAGCCTAGGATTTTTACGGTTTTCTCCATATTTAAAGGTTCTAAGTCATGGATTAGGGCATCATCATCAACATCCAACCATCCAACACAAAACCCTAGCCTCTATGCATGATTGAGAGCTTGTATGATTTATTTTGGGCTTGTTATTTAGACTTGGGTGAAGCTTGAGCAAGGAATGAATCCATTCTGGTGCAAGGAAGCAAGGAGTAAGTGTGGACCCAACATATTAGTCATATTTCAAAGATATTTGAGGTATAAAGTTTGTACCTTGACATTTATTCTTCTACATACAAATTTGAGATCATTTTTGGGTGATTTTGGTCCCTTCTATGGATCCTTTTGGAGTTTGAGGAATTGTATAGCTTGTTATGGCTCGCTAATGGTCTCTAAGCTTCTGATTTATATGAAAAGAGTCATGTTTGGAGTCACCTTATGTCCATGCACAAGTTTTTGATGGGCTTTGAGCATTCTAACACTTCCTAAGTGTACATGTAACCCTAATAACCTTGGATCTATGTTTGTCTAATAATCATGCAAAGTTGTTTTCCAAGGTTATGAACCTATCTAGCATACATGGGGTACAATTTTCTTTGAATAAAAGATAGAACTACATACCTTGATGTTGAAAGTGTTCCTTGAAACCTTGTGAGCCTAGCACCTCAAGTGTGATGCCTCAAATGCTTCACACAACACCAAATGCAAAGAATAAACTTGACAGAATACTCTAACACGTGCAAAATCGGCCAAGCCCTCTTATTTCTTAGTGTAGCCGATTTTGGGGAGAGTTACATTGCTTATATAGTGTTTTGCATTAGGTAAACCCTAATGTTCCATGACTCTTCATTTCTTGATCCATGGGTTAACTCCATGGAGCATCCATGGAGCATCCTATGGGTGGAATCCAACTTGACAATCCATGGAGCCTCTTAGCCCACTATATAAGATATGGAAGATTTACTTAATCTACCCATATCTAATTAGTTAACTTTTGATCACTTAATTAATTATAAATTAATTCTTGATCAAAACTAATTAAATAATATTATTAATATATCAGAACTTATAATATATTAATAACCATAAGTGTTATTTCTCTCATTTAGTTTATTCAATTGCATGATGCCATGCAACCCAAATGGACCATGTCGGGTCGGTTCAAGTACTTACCAGAAATAGTTATGGACTTAGACACCTTATCCAACAGTCTCCCACTTGGATAAGTCTAATAACTATCACTGTAATACTTCAGGAACAGATCGGCAATCGTAGCTCTTTCAAGGTCTCTCGGAACCGAGAAGATGTTGATACGCCATTTAAGATAAGTGATCATATAATCCTCTGTTCTAGATATCAGCCAGACAAATACATGGAACAATTTCTTACGTATTGTCCAGCAGTTTGTTTCCCGATTCCCGATTTGTTTGACAAAGAACTTAATTGAACACATCAACTTAGTTCTGACCGGGCCCGGTACATAGGTCAAAACAAAATCATCGAGGGGCCTAGATATCAGCTTCTAATCCAAGAAGGAACAGATAAACTTCGACTCATATGTTTGTTCTACTACTTGTTGAATTATACACAAAAGCACGTTTTATAACATCGAGTTATCAATGCGTTTTCATATAATCAATGCATAATCAATTCATAGGCAACAAATCATATCTCTAGGTTTGAAGACTTGTATGATATTACCGTATCACCATCACTCAAGATAAAATTCCATGAAGTGATTCCAGTGAGTGTGGGTTGATTCCAATACTCAGAACTTATGAGCACTCATGAAGTGTTGTCTTATATCCTGACACCTACAACCAACTTCATGATAGTCTTACTTCATATCTACTTCCAACATATGACTGACTATAGAAAGTTTGAATAATATCTGAAACCACAACATACTATTCTTGAAGTCAAAACATGCAAAACAAATTATAGTAAACGATTGACAAAAGATAACACTTTACTCATAAATAAACACAACTTTTATTCATCATCAAATGTCAATTACACTTTACAAATTTCATAATTTATCTAACTACTAAAACTTATATCATTTTTCAGCCATATGCTTCGAGCATGCTGGAGATGATTAACCCTACTCAGTCCCTTCGTGATGGGATCTGATGGGTTCTCATCCGATGATACCCTCATTGCCGCGAGGATTCCATCTTCTATGCGATGTCTGATAAAATGATATGTTATGTCGATGTGTCTGGATCTCCCGTGATCCCTTGGTTCCTTGGCTAAGGCAACAACACTTTCACTATCACAGAAATTTTCCATGGGCTCCTTTATAGCTGGTACTACTCCAAGGTCTCCTATGAAGTTCTTCAGCCATATAGCCTCCTTTGTTGCCTCGCTTGCTGCTATATACTCTGATTCACAAGTGGAATCAGCCACTGTCTCCTGCTTGGAACTCTTCCAAGTGATTGCTCCTCCATTTAAGGTGAAGACCCAGCCCGACTGAGAGTGGAAATTATCCCTATCAGTCTGGAAACTAGCATCACAATACCCTACAACTCTCAAGTCATCACTCCCACCGAGGGTAAGGACCCAGTCCTTAGTCCTCTGTAGGTACTTGAGGATATTCTTTACCGCAGTCCAGTGTGCCTTGCCAGGGTTCCCCTGATACCTGCTAACCATGATCAAGGCAAAGGCTACATCAGGTCGAGTACACGTCAAAGCATACATGATTGATCCTACAGCCGAAGCATAAGGTACTTGACTCATTTCTGCTATCTCAGCCTCAGTACTTGGGCTCTGAGCTTTACTCAATCCGGCATTACTCTGGAAAGGTAACTCTCCTTTCTTGGAGTTATGCATGCTGAATCTCTTCAGCACCTTGTCCAAGTAGGTACTTTGACTAAGTCCAATTAGTCTTTTACTCCGGTTTCTCAAAATCCTTATCCCTAGAATATAGGCAACTTCTCCTAGGTCCTTCATAGAGAAACACTTCCCAAGCCAAGACTTAACTTCCTGCAGAGTTGGGATGACATTTCCTATGAGTAGTATGTCATCCACATACAATACCAAAAAGCTAACTATACTCCCACTAGCCTTGACATACACACAAGATTCATTTTCACTCCTAGAAAAGCCAAATTCCTTGACTTTCTCATCAAAGCAAAGATTTCATTTGCGAGGTGCTTGCTTTAATCCATAAATGGATTTCTCAAGCTTACACACTCTATTAGGGTACTCGTTACTGACAAAACCTTCTGGTTGAGTCATGTAAACATCTTCAGTTAACTTTCCATTAAGGAAAGCAGTTTTGACATCCATTGGCCATATTTCATAGTCATGAAATGCAGCTATGGCTAACATAACCCTAATAGACTTAATCTTGGCTACTGGAGAAAAAGTCTCATCATAATCCACTCCAGGAGTTTGAGAGAATCCCTTTGCAACCAGTCAAGCCTTATAAGTGTGTACATTACCATCCATGTCGGTCTTCTTCTTGAAGATCCATTTGCACCCTACAGTCTTACGACCTGGTACATTCTCAACCAAGTTCCAAACTTGATTTTCATACATGGATTGTATCTCGCTATCCATAGCCTCTTTCCATTTAGCAGACTCGGGGCCTACCATGGCTTCCGCGTAGCTATTAGGTTCATCCAGACCTACTAGTGTCTCATCGCTAATAAGTATCTCACCTTTCGTAGTAATATGGAAACCATAGTAATGCTCAGGTGCATTCCTAACTCTCGTGGAATGCCTCAGAGGTACAGACTCGTCAATTGGCTCAATAGGAGTTTCCTCCTCAAGTTGAGGGCTAGGGTTTGAAGTTCCTTCACCACTTGACTCTTGAAGTTCTTCAAGGTCAATTTGCCTCCCACTGTCTCCTTCGCCTATAAACTCTCTCTCTCTCTCTCGAAAGACTCCTCTTCTTGCTACAAAGACCACATTATCACTAGGTCTGTAGAAGAGGTAACCAAAGGATCTTTGTGGGTAGCCGATGAAAATCCACCTCTCGCTTCGGGGTTCTAGCTTATCATGAGACTCGCACCTCACAAAAGCCTCGCAACCCCAAATCTTGATGTGGTCTAGTTTGGGTATTTTACCAGTCCACATCTCATGAGGAGTTTTGGTAACTTTCTTTGTAAGGACTAGAATAAGAATATAGGCGGCAGTCTCTAAGGCATACCCCCCAGAATGATATTAGTAGTGAAGCTTGACTCATCATGGAACGAACCATATCCAACAAGGTTCGATTACGCCTCTCAGCCACACCATTCAACTGTGGTGTCCTGGGAGGTGTCAATTGTGAGATAATCCTACATTCCCTAAGATAGTCGAGGAACTCTGAACTAAGATACTCACCACCTCGATCGGATCGAAGCGTCTTAATGTTCTTGCCCAACTGATTCTCGACTTCCTGTTTAAATTCCTTAAACCTCTCGAAAGTCTCTGACTTATGCTTGATTAAGTAGACATATCCATATCTACTGTAATCATCAGTAAAAGTCAAATAATAACGATTAGCATCCCTTGTGGCATGTTTGCATGGTCCACACACATCCGTGTGTACAAGATCCAACAAACCTTCACCCCTCTCACAAGAACCTGTGAAGGGCGACTTTGTTATTTTTCCAAGTAAGCATGATTCGCAACTATCATATGACTTTAGGTAAAATGACTCCAAGACTCCATCCTTTTGGAGTTGGCCTATGCGTTTCTTGCTTATATGTCCAAGAAAACAATGCTATAATGATGTTTTATCCAAGTTATTATTATTAAGAGAATCAATACACAAAACATTATTTCCTAAGTTATCAACCACAGATACAGTTTCATAAACACCATCACAAGGTAATGCTTTAAAATAAAGAATATTATTAAACAAAGCATTAATCGAACCAACTTCATTATAAAATGAAAAGGTAAAACCTTGTTTATACAATGCATGAAAGGAAATAATATTTCTTGCCATTTCTGGCGAATAACAATATTTATTCAAATCTAAACTAAACCCACTACTTAGCGATAAAGTATAAACTCCAATCTTAGTGACAGGTGAAGCTTTCATGTTTCCCATGATCAAGTTTATTCTTCCTTGCTCCACATTCTCACTTCTTCTTAGTCCCTACAGATCATAACAGATATGAATACCACAACCGGTATCAAGGACCCAAGTATTAGAATGGGGTGATTTATTAGATAAGATAGTGTAAATACATGCATGGTTGGGTTTAACTTTCTCATCCTTCACATATTGCTGGTACTTTAGGCAGTTCCGCTTCCGATGTGCCTTTTCATGGCAATAGAAGCATTCAGCCTCTTTTGGGTCAGAAGAAGGAGTGACGAAACCTTTCTTGGTTCCACTTGAAGAAGAGCCATCAAGGGTCCTAGCCTTGGTACCCTTTGAAGAACTCTTTCTCTTCTTCCCTCATCCTTTCCCAATTGCCAAGATAGGGGCGGAGTTGATAGGAGTAGGAGTAGTAACAACCGCCTTACCCTTAAGACCACTTTCCGCAGTCTTTAAGAGTCCTTGAATTTTGCTGAGATTGACCTCTTCCTTGTTCATGTGGTATGTCATGTGGAATTGATCATAACATGAAGGTAAGGAGTGCAAAATGATATCTATTTCTAGCTCCTCGGGGAAGTTCACATTAAGCTTCAGCAAGTGGTCCACAAATCTTTGCATTTTCTGCATGTGGCCCGTGATGGGTTCACCATCCTTCATTCGGGGTGTTATCATGGAGGAGATGATTTCATACCTCTCTTGTCTTGCACTTTGATGGTATCTTTCCATCAAATCTTGGTGCATTTCAAAAGGGTAGAAGTCCTCGTAGGACTTTTAGAGGTCAGTTGTCATAGTGGCCATCATGATACATGCCACCTTGGTGGCATCCCTTTCATGTGCCCTAAAGTCAGTGATCTCTTGAGGAGTAGCTACTGTCTCATCAATCTCCTTAAGCTCCTTATCGAGGACATATTCTTTGTCCTCGTAGCGGGTAATCATTCGGATGTTTCTAATCCATTCATTAAAGTTGGATCCATCAAAAGTTACTTTCCCACACAAGTTCATTAGAGAAAAGGAGCCATTAGGATTAGAGCCAGAAGCAACAGTGTTTGCAGACATCTGAAAAGAAGAAAAGTTTAGTTTAGAAATAGAGATAGTCCTTAACAAGACACTCAAATGTAGTATTAAGGCTAGGACCTAATCACAATATATTATACTTAGAAGAGGTATTTCGTAATCTAAGTAATAACATATTTAAAAGGTAGGTGAATAACGATTCACCAATTTCCACCAAAGCCGAAATATTAAAAATATTTAATTTGGTTCTTAGAAACTCCTAGATTCTTTTGAGATTCAATGAACTTTTCAAAGGCATGTTTCAATCTCGAGTGTGCCCTCCAAGTTTTGTGACTGGGATGCCGAGGATCACAAAACGAGGTGTGAAGTAACCATGCAAATTACTTGGTACCCTTAATGTATTACCCCTCAATCGATGTGCCGGTTAACCGCACACGCTCCATCGATACTATAATAAACATTAAGTCACCCTTTACCTACCTTGTTAAGTTCCAGTTAGTGTGTCGGTTAACCACACATGCTCCACTAACGACTTAGACAAAGTGTAAATTGTAATTTCATGGATTAGCACCTTATTCACATTTTTCCTAAAGTAACTAAGATTGGGAATTTAATAAAACATTTCGTTACTTTATAATTATCATTATACTTTTAATGAGAATTTATAAGTCCTTGTCTTACCCGTTCGACTAACGACCCTCCACCAGTCAAGCAAGCGGTGGGTGAGAGTGGACACCCATTAAGTTGCCATTTTATAGGCAACAACCTTATACCCACCTTATAGACTGGCTTCGTGAATGAGGCGTACTAGCGGTAAGATGACTTTGATCTTATACATATATATATATATATATATATATATATATATATATATATATATATATATATATATATATATATATATATATATTATTAACTTATAATATTATAAGTATAAGGGTTGAATTTTAACTTTTAAAATTATAAGGGTTGGAACTAAAGTTTTAATCAAAACTTTACTTGTTCCAAAACTTGAGGGCAAGTTTTGTAAACTTTCAAAACTTTTCATTTCTTGTAACTTATGAGTTAATAGAGTATTAAAAATGAAGACTCTTCATTTTTATAACTCATGTGTTATTTTAATTGTTTTAAAAACAAAGTGACTTTTGGTTTTCCATAACTTGAAGGCAAGTTATGGACTCCATTAAAACACATAATGATCATGAATTAATCTACCACATAGGTTACAAACACTTCCTATGATCATCTAAACATCATAAGATCAAGAACATGAATATGAACACTTTCAAGAATCAAAAAATTACACTTAAAACTTGTAATTTTGATCATTGCCATTGTAAATGGATTATCATAAACATTACACCATCTAAAACAAGTTTTAAAACACCAAAACAGTTTAGGGTAATGTTTCTAGTCCATTTCCAGCAACAAATGTTGAAATTCTGAAAACTGCAGCCTCTACTCGTCGAGTGCAAGAACAAACTCGACGAGTAGCTTGCATTTTGTCATGGACTCGTCGAGTCCCCCCATGGACTCGGCGAGTTCATACATGCAGTAAACAGAAAAAAGATTTTTTCAAGCAGTTTGCACAAATAATCAACAAACAAGCCTAGGCTCTGATACCACTGATGGGTTTTGAGCATTCTAACACTTCCTACGTGTACATGCAACCCTAATAACCTTGGATCTATGTTTGTCTAATAATCATGCAAAGTTGTTTTACAAGGTTATGAACCTATCTAGCATACATGGGGTACAATTTTCTTTGTATAAAAGATAGAACTACATACCTTGATGTTGAAAGTGTTCCTTGAAACCTTGTGAGCCTAGCACCTCAAGTGTGATGCCTCAAATGCTTCACACAACACCAAATGCAAAGAATAAACTTGAGAGAATACTCTAACACATGCAAAATCGGTCAAGCCCTCTTATTTCTTAGTGTAGCTGATTTTGGGGAGAGTTACATTGCTTATATAGTGTGTTGCATTAGGTAAACCCTAATGTTCCATGACTCTTCATTTCCTGATCCATGGGTTAACTCCATGGAGCATCCTATGGGTGGAACCCAACTTGACAATCCATGGAGCCTCTTAGCCCACTATATAAGATATGGAAGATTTACTTAATCTACCCATATATCTAATTAGTTATCTTTTGATCACTTAATTAATTCTAAATTAATTCTTGATCAAAACTAATTAAATAATATTATTAATATATTAGAACTTATAATATATATTAATAACCATAATTGTTATTTCTCTCATTTAGTTTATTCAATTGTATGATGCCATGCAACCCAAATGGACCATGCCGTGTCGGGTCAAGTATTTACCACAAATAGTTATGGACTTAGACACCTTATCCAACAGCTTTAGCCACATTAAGGAATTAATGGACTTAGGGTTGTAGATCTAGCCATGTGATGAAGTGCTTATGGTTAAAGCTGGAAACTTTATCCATTAAGTCATTGAAAAGGACCAAATCTGAAGTTGTGGATTTACATCTATATAGATTAAACACTTAATGAAGCATATGACATTTTTCCAGGAACCAGAGCTGGCTAAGGGCTTGCCATGATGCGGTGGTGTCCTGTATGTCGATTGTCTTGTCCTAGCATGCCCACGACATAGCCAAGAGTTCTCCACATTGTGGTGAGCATTGACTTGGTTGACCATTGATTTTTGTTGACCATTGACCATTATCCGTTGACTTTTGGCTAGTTTAACATTGGGTTAAACTTGAAGGAATTCAGATATTGATTAAGGATTTATCTTTATTTGGTCCTAGTCGTTCAAGGGAGTGATCGGCATAGGGAGTGAGGGTGTTGTTGTGCTTCCTTGAGTCTTCGATTTAGGTGAGTTTGCTCACTATACTATGTGTTACAATGTATATCCTTGTATGATAGGATATATGAGTACTAGTATGTTGGTAGAGTACTGGTAGGTCTGTAATCATCTAGTATAATGTTCTAGGGTTTGTATGTAGTCTTGTAGGATAGCGTGAGAACTCTTGATCTAGGCTTTCTTGCATGTTCCTTTTTTGGTTGCGGCTTTAGAGTGGGATCACCTGTTCAAATGTCTATCTTATCTCTGATTACATATAACTATGCATTCCTTTGAGATATACCAGTTATGGCATAGTATACTATATGATACCATATATACGGTAGTTGGTTGTTAGACAGGTAGATTAATATAGATAATTGCATGTGTTGATGTTCTTGTTAACTATTTGTTTGCTATAGAGGTCGTCATATCTAATGGTGGGTTGAGGTGGTCATGTTGTGTGTAGTAGGCTAAGATACGCAGGCGGGTCAACTATGTGATGTAGGCTAGGTGCGTACAAGTTGTATGTTATAGGCGTGGGAGGCGGGCTAGTCATGGACTGAAGGTCAGTATTGTAGATACTGTAGAGCAGTCTAGGTGTAATATAGGCCTTGTGAGGTGGTTCAGTTAGACTGAAGGCTCATGTGTGTATGCATAGTATGTATATTGTGGTGTGTGGTATTTTGGGGGAACTCACTAAACTTTGGCTTATTGTTGTGGATTTAATTTGAAACATCTCAAAAATCACAACAAATTTAAACTTTTCAAAGAAACCCATTTACTAAAAATAGGTTTTTACATAACCATTGTTTCCAAAAACATTATTCAAAATCAGAGTCTCCCAAGATCAACAACATAAAACCAGGGATGCGTACGGTCACACCTTCACCTTGCCACAGTCTTCAAAAGTACCTAAAAACTAAAACTTTAAGCCAATGCTTAGTGAGTTCCCCCACAGTACCACCACACAAATATAACAAACAACAACATACATATAGAGCCTTCAACATGACCGAACCACCTCACCAGGGCTTCAGCCTATCTGGACCGCTCTTTGGGCCTTCAGACTGACTTGACCACCTCGCAGGCCTTTAGTCTATCCAGAACCCCTACGTATCTTGGCCTTCAGTCCCAGTTGGTTTGCCTCAACCCAGTATACCATCACATATCAACATACACCATAACAGTTAATAGATGGCAGATACAGATAGTCACACACATTTAATAGATCACTACAGCATAGCAACATCCTATATATATATATATATATATATATATATATATATATATATATATATATATATCAGGATAAAGATCTAACAAATAATTACATCATAACAACATCCTATATACAAGGGTACATATCTAAAAGATCACTACAACATATCAACATACAGTAAACCAGGATATCAATCCCATAGGCCGACCTTGGTGCCTTCGACCCATAAGTATAGTGAGGAAAACTCACCTCACAGCCTAAATACAGTTTGAGTAACTCCCAGCTCCGGCAACCAGCTCAAATCAAATCCTAAATGTCAAAACATTTTCCATTCTAAATTCCTAACATTTTCCCAAAATACCCTTGGTCAAATCTGATCACAATCCACAAGTCAATTGAGTCAATATAGTCGAGTCAACTCAGCCAAGTCGACTCAAGCTTCGTATACGAGGCGTACTCCGGAGGTACGTGGGGTGTACTCAAGGTCTGAGGTATTAGGGCCAAATCTGCATACGCGCAACATACCATTTGATATACCCAGTGTATGCAACAACTCCCATCTTAACCAATTAAGAGCTTATTACTCTAACTTATCACGTCCAAATGCATATCCAAGTCCCAAGCAACATTTGTGACCATAATGTTTCCAACTTTATGGTCTTGCATGGCCAATAAGGTCTTAACATAAAAAACCTCAACCACTTAACCTATTAAGACCTTAAAATACATGCATGGAAGGAAAGACATGATCAAGACTACATTTTTATGCTTCTAAACACCTCAAAGTAACCGAAAGGATAGCTTAAATAGATTAGAGTAGCTCATACTCAAAATACCCAAATAATGGGACCAAAAGGACACAAACGCCATGGCTAACTAAGAACTATGCAAAGAATCATCAAGTTCATAGCTTTATACCTCAAATTTGATCTTGAAGGTGAGGTGTTCCTAGATCTAGAAGGTCTTGATATACCAAGATGATGCTTATTTCTTCACCTTGCTTCAAAATCACCACAAACACACACTTTTGAGCTCAAATGATCACACACAAAGGACTAGGGTTGCTAATGACGAAATGAAGGTTGGAGGCTGAAGAAGGAATGAAGAATGAAGAGTTAATGATGAATATATATGGACCAAACCCTAAAAATTAGGGTTTGAAGGTTCTCCATGTACGCCCTGTGTACTCGGTGTACGCCCAACATACTAGGGTCCGTCCTAGTGCGCTCAACGTACACAATGTACACCCATCGTACTTCCCTTTTATCCAAAATCACCAAAGTGCTACTATGGTCCATTTTCACTCTTTCTTGTAATCAATAACTAAAACGCAATATTTATTCATATATATAATTAAAATTGAAAATACATCGACACCGGGAGTTTACATTAATGTTTTCAGATACTTCCGTTGATCATAGGAATGAAAAAGCGTGATTGTACACATTCATCAGCAACATTGGAGTTCCATATTTAACTTGTACTGTTCTGGTTTTCATATAATTGTATTTCGAATAAATGAGTTTTCTTAACATGGGTTTTATGAAAATGGTGTTTTACCTTAATTAAAACTGAAATTTTTGTTTATAAAAATGGGATAGTACAAAACTTAGACATCTAAGGCACCTTATCAAAAGTTGAACAATCAATGAGATAAATTATGGTCCAAATCTCATTTCAACATGATTCTTGTGACAAAAGGATAATTGATAAATTAACTTATACATCATTTGAAGCTTTAAGCTTTTGGAGAATTAGATGTTGTTGAATAGTACTTCAACGTATGCTATTAGGGGCAGTGAAATGTTGCTAGATGCTCACCAGTGTCTATATCAACCTATAATGAGTCTTTTACAAGTGGAAGATTGAAAGATATAGATGCTCAAAAATCATTTTAGAATGATATTACTAATAAAATATGATGGTAAAGGGTCACACCAATAACAAGTTGATACAAATAGATTATTTAGAGGAATTTGATTCTTGATAAATATTTATAATTCTTGCAGTTAATTGGAAATTATTTATTTTATGAAAATATAAGTTTTTAATGTCAATTATCATAATATATTATAAAGTATGATATATTAAGTAATGTACATATTTTGAACTAGAAAGATATTTATATTTTAGCTAAAAGGTTATGGTCTTACAAATTATAATGATTGAACAAGTTTTTATGAAAACTCTCCTCCCATTTCTTTTAAAATCCAAGAAAAAAGAGACACGAAAGAGATGCTAGTAAATTATTATAAGTTGTTGGGCATGTTGTAGAACCAGGGGACTTTAACATCATTATCATAGAGGTATGGTGTATCTTAAAAGGTTAAGACACAATTAGTAATTTGTTAAGCTTAAATGTTTTCCTCTAACTCTATTTCCTTACTCTTTAAGCTGTTGACTTCTTCTATTTCTCTTTTTTTCTCTCTTAATTGTTAAGATGAAGTAGAAGTAAAAATGATACTTGCATTCTATCTTTTAAGACAAAGTTATTCTTTTGTATAAAAAACTTAAGAGTTAAGAACTAACATTCAAGACAACATGGTAATTGTTGGTGTCAATCTTTAGGGGAGTTGTACTTTGTGCTCTTGCATTCTTCATCAACAATCTAACCTCCCTTTGAAGAAAAAATTCTTTAAAGGTTGTAATTCTTCTCTTCCTATGGTTATGTTAATCTTTAAAGGTTGCAATTCTTCTCTTCCTATGGTTATGTTAATCTCTTCCTATTTCGTTGCTATCTTTGTGTTTTTGAAACTAAATATTTGAATAAAACCCGACAAAAACCACAGATAAAACACTAGAGAAAGTGAATTGGTTCTTGATCATATGGATAATTGAAGGTCACTTGTGGTCTATGATTAGATCCAACTCTCCTTCTTTCAGATTCCAACTTCCTTTTGTTATGTGCATATTGATATAAATAACAATACCACAACATGTGTCAGTTACTCTAGGAGACGGGTTATGACCCAAAATAAAGCCTATTTATTGTTGTTGCACCTTAAAGTGACAATCATTCAAAACAAAAAAACACTTTCTTCCTTTCTATTTAGAACCCAAACGAAAACACACACCTTTTGTGTTTTTTATTTTGTTCTCGACAAAGTTTAAGTTATATTTTGGAAAATAAAAATACATTACTCTTATAGCAATAAAACCATAATTCGTTACTATAATAAATATAAATAGTGTTGTTGAAGCAGAGGCGGATCCAATGTAGAGCCCGCGGTAGTTCGGGATACCCCTCAAATTTTTTTTCAATAATGTAATTTTTTTTTAAAAATTTGTTTTGTGTTACGGACTGTACGAGTCAATCCAACTCGTGACTCGAACGAGCCAAAAGAGAACGGAACTCGTCTTCCATTTAGAGAGTAGTATCAGCAGGTTTGGTGGTTACATGATAAGTTCGTCTTCCATCCAACAATAGAATGCAGATATGGAGGATGGGTGAGAATGACGGTAGTGGTAGCATCAGAGACAAGGATTCACCATTTAGGTTTAGGGTAAACCAATGTTAGTCGGCTGGACTTTAGTTTTAGGGGTTCTTTTATAGGTTATATATATTAAACATTAATCGAAGAGTCCATAGCTGATAGTTGCATGTTGTATGAGTATGACTTCCAAAACACAAAAATTTAGCCTTTTTTGTATATAATGTAAAATTTTTAAATTATATATTAATGTTTAATTATATATAATATATAGAATAAATTACTGGTTAAAATTGCATGTTTGGTCCCTAACTTTTTTTTTGCACTCGGATCATCCCTATGGTTTGATTTTGTTGCGTTTTTCATCCTTGTGGTTTGATTTTGTTGCATTTTTCGTCCCTTACATACATAAAGTTAGGGACCAAACATGCAATTTTTACCAAACCACAAGGACGAAAAACGCAACAAAATCAAACCACAGGGACGATCCTAATGCAAAAAAAAAAGTTAGGGACCAAACGTGTAATTTTGACCAAACCACAGGGACGATTTCAGTAATTTACTCTAATATATATATATATATATATATATATATATATATATATATATATATATATATATATATATATATATATATATATATATATATATATATATTAACTCTTGTTAAAATGTAATATATTAGTAAATGTGTATTAATATACAATAAATATGAAGTCTTTCTATATATATATATATATATATATATATATATATATATATATATATATATATATATAAAACGAGTCGACAACTATGGTTGGGGTGATATCCCGAAAAAAAATGGGCTACCTTAATAAAAATTAGGATACTCCTTCACTTTGACCCTGACTCCGCTATTGTGTTGAAGGCTTGAAGTGCACTTGGGTGTTACAATGATGACATGTTGTAATTCATGAGGCCCTCTTTTGCAATTTCGCCCATTGTGAAAATTGTTTTGTTTTCTAAGTTGTAACGAAAAAACCTAATTGACACGTGATATGCACAAAAGGGTATTTTAGTGAAAAGACATGCCGGCCTTTAAAAACTCCGTATTCCCATTCCTAACTCGCCCTAAACTAAACCCCTCTTTGATCATCATCGCTTCCATATCTCTCTCAACAGAAATGGCGATTATACGGCAGAAGCACACACTACTTCTCCTACTACTATGTGTTATTCTTCCCTTTTCTCGATCGAAATCAGAATCGGAATCAGTAACGGAATCCTCCATTCACGATCTCCTCAAAAGCAAAGGCCTACCGGTTGGCCTGTTCCCGAAAGAAGTAGAATCATTCACTCTTTACGACACAGGGCTCCTTGAAGTGTTCCTGAGAGGACCTTGCTTAACGAAATTCGATACCATGGCTTTCTACGAGAGCACTGTGAGAGCTAACCTTACTTACAGAAGCCTTACCGGCGTTGAAGGTCTCTCGCAGGAAGAGCTTTTCCTCTGGTTGCCGGTGAAAGATATCATCGTCGACGATCCGAAATCTGGGCTGATATTATTCGACATTGGCGTCGCTCATAAGCAGCTGTCTCTCTCACTCTTTGAAGATCCTCCTGATTGCAAATCCGAAGGTAGATCTGCTGATTTTTTATAATTTTAGTCTTTGTTTAGAGCAGGTTTCGATTTTTATTTTCAATTCAATTTTATTGAAAATTCTTTGTTCCATGTTCTCATTGATTTTGCATTTACATTTTTTTTTCTCTACTACATTCAATAACAGTTTTTGAGAATTATTCTTAAATTGATGATAATGGCGATGATTTCTATTTGTTATTATTTATTCTTTTGTGTATATCACAAATTTACATAGCTAATTTTGCGGAGAATTTGATGCAGATTTTTTGAATTTGAAGAAGAAATCTAGAAAGGAGATAGGATTTGATGCTCAAATGTAGTAGAAGATTTGGCTTCCAAATTTAACAACCTTTTACCCCTTCTATCACTCTCATTCCTTTTTCGTTTTTTTTTTTTTTTCGTTGCTGATTTATTAGGTTTAATTATCCAAAAAAAAAAAAGTTCAGTAGTAGGGTGATTGTACCAATGTAAATTTTGAATTCTTAATTCTCTAATCATCACTAATCTTTTTTTTTTTTTTGTTTTCACTTTAATCAGTTATATGATTGAATAAATTAATTAATTTGTTTACTTGATTGATGCCAGCAAGTACTTGATTGGGACACACAGACTTCACGGGTGTCTTTTGAATCATAGTGGGGACATGCTACTTTTCTAGGGTTTATGCACTGGTTTTGTGGCTTTATATACTGCTTCAAATTGCAATTATTACAAATAAAATATATCTTAACAAATAGTTTGTGTCAACAGAGTAAAAACAAAATTTGAAACCTTGGAAAGCAATTTTTTAATTGAAATTTGATAAAATAGTTAAATAGTAGTTTTCAACTATTGGTAGTTTCCAATCACTTTTAATAATACATGAATATATGATAAGTAATATGAAATTTTTATTAGTGAAATTCTTAAAATAAAAAATAATAATTAAAAAAAAGAAAAAAAAAGAAAAAGAAAAACTACAGGTAGTTTATAGCTCGAAACTGAAAACTTAATATTTTATTTATGAAGAAATATTTTGTAGATTCCTATAAGCTTTTGAAAATATTAAATAACATAAAATATAAAAATAATAATCAATAATATCTGTCAAGACACTCAAAATTTTGTAAAATTTCCAACTCATCCTCATATCTTTTTAAATGTTGTTCGTAGTGTGAGAATTCATGATATAATCGTGTTCTTGTATGTTATGAAATGGTTACGTATAGGATTTAAATAGGTAGTGAATAAATATTCAGGTCATACATGTGATTTATTTTTAGTGTTGCAAATTAAATCGAGTAATCTTTATGAGTTAATCTCTTTTCAAGGAAGACCATTAACGTGTTTCTTTTATTTATTTATAAAAATCGAATGCCGAATTAAATCGAATTCCATTTGTGTTGATATTAATTTGGTTTTCTATAAGACGAGGACAAATCATATTTTAAACCAACATAATGTACGTATTCATAAAGTTGCATTTATAATGATGATTTCAAGATGATTATATCGGTATCAAATTTGGGCAATTTTTAAAAAACCGATTTAAAGTCAGTTGAATCTATTGGATCAGACATTTAAGAAGGAATGTTCAACTAGCATTAATTTATGTTTATTTATGTACTGAACGAACCAGCCAGTTTTTATAAAAACCCGGTTGAACCGGTTATATTTGATTAACATATGAAAATTAGATATTTTGCATAACAAACTTTGGTGGTTTTTTCATATCTATTTAGATTTCTCTTATCATTATGTACATTTTTTGTTTGATAACCAATTTTAGATCCATTGTTTGTAATTCGGAAAGTGAATATGAGAACCCTTTGAATATAAGATAGACATATATCATTTGACTTGATTTTTAACGTTGATATCAGCTAACTAGCCTCTCAAAATGACAAACAACTCATGTGTATTGGATCTTTGATATTTTATAACATGGAAATAAAACAAAATAACCATAAAAATTTTAGAAACTGGCTTGACCTGGTTGAATATATCACAAGTTCAATTAAAAACAAGGTTTTAAAATATTGAATACAAGATTAAGTCATATGAAAATTAGACATTTTGTCTAACTCAGTCCATTAAACTTATATACTTATATAATAATTCTTTTTGACATGTATCACAATATTATCTGATTTAAGTTTCCAGCACTAAAACTTCCCGGGGGGCACACATCTTGAAATTGCTCCCACTTGGGCACATTAAGTATATAGTTCTTATGGGATCTACTGTTCTCACAACTTCAAAAACACATTGGGACAGGGAAGGTATCCACACCCTTTATAAGTAATGTTTAGTTCCTTCCCAGTCAATGTAGGATTAGAAAGGTTGCGTGTTTGATTCATGTTAGGTACACTGCTAAGAATGCAAACTAAGCGTTCCTTATAAGGGGCATGGATACTTTCTCTATCAAACGCGTTTTAAATCCATGTAGGCAACATCTCCCAAGAGAACTTCGCAGTCAAGCATGCCTGGGTGAGAGCAACTATAGGATGGGTAACCGTCTGAGAAGTTTTCGTACCAGGATCCAAAATGGACAATATTATGGTACATGCCAAAGGGGAATTTTATATGTAAAATGATAAAATTATCCCTCTTGTAACTTTCTTATTTTTAGATTTATTACTATTCTTAAATAAATAAATTGGCTCACCTACACCACCCCTAAACCCTACCCCACTATTGAACTTGTCGATAACACCTTTTTTGTCATTGATCTTCGTCTCTAACGAGCTACCACCATTGTTACAATAAAAAAAATAACCCCTCACTCTTTTCATCTCCGATGAGTGTTCATCGTCATCATATGTAACATCCTAAAAATCAAGCATAAACTTTCTTTTATAAAAATCAGAGTATGGATAATAAAAAGGGGTTTATCCATAACACCATCAAATCATAATGTATCAAAAGTGGAAGCTAATATTTGTTTTGAAAACAAAGTCAACAAATGATAAGCATAAAATAAATGCCATGCCCCAATGAATGCCCAAACCCCACTAATCACACTGACTCATTGCCCTTCGAACTTGAAGGACTTGCAACTAAAGATACAAAATAGCAACTGTTGTGACATGTTCTACAGGGGGATGAGATACAAGATGGCTAATCTGACTTTTGAGCTTTCCTGAGAACACAACACAAACAAACTGTTAAAGGACGACCAAGTGTTCTCTCGGGACATCACTTCGACGATCAAGTTAATTTTCTTAGAGAGATTTTTTAGGGTAAATTCTGTGAGAGAGAAGATGGATCCCTTCCTTGAAACGTAAGAGATCCTTTTATACCTGTTACTAACAGATCATGCGGACCTTGACCTGTGAGTGCGAGACGTGGCCTCCTCTTACTAGGAGAGTTACCCATGCTAACTAACTGCTAGGTGACGTCAGTTCTGGGCGTCACCCGAGCCATTTGTCACCTTCTGATTGGTTGTGAGTAAATGAGGGGATCACGTGGAACGTTCTTTCCTTGTGATAGGAAGCGAGCTATCGGCTCGGTGTTGGATTGCATAGGCCAGGACCGGGTCTCGGCCAAAGTACTAGCATGTTAACGCTCCGTCTAGGCTTTCCGTTAAGTTCAACATAACCATACAGGGTAACGTCAACACATCCCTTAGACCAGTAGGCATTTGCGTTCGGGACGTAGCAACGTCGTTCTGGCCTGTTTCGAGGCATGTGGCGAACTGCTATTGATGTCCTATGCGGTTTACCACTCTTCGGTAGTTTCATCATAAAAACGGTTCGCTCCCCCTTTTTTGGCATTTAAACCTCTACTTTTCCTGTCACATCTTCCTCACCTGCTACCTTACTTTCTTTGCATTTTTACTCGAAAGAAACCTTTTCGTCTTTTCCTCCAAACTCTTCCATGGCTACCTCTCGCTCTTTGGGAAGAAATCTCACTGCTGAAGAGTGGAAATCTTTTCAATTTCGATTCGGGTTTTTCCCCGAACACGGTGTACAAATCCCCCTCTCCAATGCGTCACTTTACAATCCTCCTGAGGGCAAAGTCGGGATTCCGATCGCCTTATTCGAGGCAGGCTTATGTTTGCCTACCACTGACTTCCTTAATCTGATCATCCGTGAGTATGGGTTTTCAGTGAAGGAGTTGACCCCCATTGCCATAAACAAGATAGTGGGTTTCGAGCTCCTCTGTCGTGCTCTAGGTCGTCAACTAATTGTCTCGACATTCAAGCATTTCTTCAACGCTTCTACCCAGTCGTGGACTCGAACCCTCTCTCGCCGGGAGGAAGTCCCTATTCTTATTCACAATCAAAAGTCCAAGAAGGACTGGCAAGAAAAGTTTGTGTGGGTGAATGATGATCTTGTGGTGCTTAGCTACCTAAGGGTTAAGGCGTATGTGGACTGTGCTCCCACGCTTTTTGGTGCTAACAAGGAACTGCCTGACGCCTTAGAGAAAATCAGCATCAACGGCAAGGACTGGCTCGAGTTCTTCTTGGCCGCCCGTGGAATGAGAACCGCTTGGTGGGCTCGTAGGAAGATGCCCGAGTTCTTTATCGAAAAGGAAGGTATAACACTTCTTCTTTTGTTTTCTTTTGTCCTCCCCCCCCTCCCCCCTATTTATTTGGCAAAACACATTGAAAACAACGCTTTCATTAACCATTGATGTTTTTGTTTCTAAGCGGGAAGGAAATTATATCCTTGGATAGGGCTCTGCAGGGTATGTTTGATGGTGAACTTCAATGTCACGAAGTTGACCTTATAGAAGCTCTTCCACCCCCTGTTTCTAGTCAAGGAATCGAGGCTACACACGCATCTCTTGCTGGTGTGGCGCTGGTGGTGATGAGGAGTTTGATTTCTAGGATGTTCTTATAACACATGGTATGTTTTCTTTAGTATATGTATTTTTCTCTGGGACTCGACGAGTTGGAGGATCAACTCGTCGAGTAGGGACGTGGCTGCGGACATTTTAAGTGACCGACTCGACGAGTCGGGAGACTGACTCGGCGAGTAGGTGCTGGTTAAGTGAAACCCTAAATCTGAGGGTTTGCACCCTATATAAACAACTTAACTCAGCCTCCTTGTCCCTAACACTCTTTTGAAAGCTACATATCGAATCCTAGCTGTTTGTGTGTGAGTTAAGGCCATTTTTGGTGTTCTTGTGTGGATTGTAAAGCTTGGAAGGAAGAAAGGAGCTTGGAAATCGAGTTGGGGCTTGTAGATCCGGAGATCTTACTTCATTTTCAGCAGCTTCAAGGTATAATACCCATGTCTTGACTTCATTTTCTCCATGGATTTCTAAGTCATTTTTCGGATTTGGAAGTGTTGAGTGAGTTTTGATTTCATATCTGTGCCTTAAGAGGGGTCTCATGGCATGAAGGTGCCAACTTTAGGGCCATGAGAGCCCCATGCACATTGTAGGACACTTTATATGGATTTTGAGCTAAAAACCCCATGCATGTGCATCAATTTTGGAACTTTACGTATAAAATGGACATTAGGATGCCAGATCTATGGTTTTGGTGTGTTAGACCTCATTTAAATTGACTGTTTGGAATTGGTTAAGGTTGGACTCGACGAGTCGGTGACCATTATGCACCAAACCCTTTCGGTGAATGGGTAAGTGTTAGGAAGGAAGTCCCTTGTGGGTTTAGATGCGAAAAGGGTCCTGGAAGCCATGGGACTCGGCGAGTAGTATGAGCAGACTCGGCGAGTCCATAGCAATCTCCCAATCTTTGAAGATGGATTCGGCGAGTTGTTCATACAACTCGACGAGTCATAGACTGGACAAGTCCTTAAGTTGGAGATGAACTCGACGAGTTCAAGAAGGAACTCGGCGAGTCGGATGAAGATGGTCCCGATGTTATGATTGAAGGAGAACCCTTCGAGTTTTTGATAGACTCGAAGAGTGGAGCCGGGGTTTTGTGTGGGATTAGAGAATCATGGACTAGACGAGTTGGTAGACCAACTCGGCGAGTCAGGTCAATTGAATGTTGACTTTGACTGACCCTGTTTACGGTTGTATGTGATGTGTGTTGACTTGAAGGTTGTCGTGTAGGGATCAAGGAGTCGTAAGGAGTCGACTTGTGCGTCGAGGATAGTTCAGACACTGCACGATATTGAGGTGAGTTACCTTCCAGTAGGGGTGGGTCTAAGGCCATAATGCCGACCCACCAAAAAGGGGTATTTAGAAGATAATGGTCTTTGTGATAATTATCTTGGTCTGGTTATGTGATGGTTATGAGGTTTACCTAGATGGTATGTTATGTGTATTGTAGGGATTAGTTTTCCTGACAGTGGTCCTTAGGACCCAAGGGTAGGTCAGTACCCGGATATGCCTGACTGTATGCTTATATCTGTTGATTGGATGCTAGTAGTAGGGGTGAAATAGTCCCTAATTACTGGTTGAAAGATATCGATGTTGATTACCGGTTGAAAGATACCGATGATGGTTACCAGTTGAAAGATATCGATGAAGGTTACCGGTTGAAAGATACCGATGAAGGTTACCGGTTGAAAGATACCGACGATATTGTATGGTATGTGGTATGATGGGGGAACTCACTAAGCTTTGTGCTTACAGTTTTGTTTTTGGTTTCAGGTACCTCTTCGTCGAAGGGGAAAAAGTCGGCGGTGTAGCAGCGCATCACACACACACATGTTTCCGCAAGAAGTTTTTGGGACTGTACTCTGATTTTCCATACTTATGACGTTATGGTTTAAAATACAACATTATGATTTTGTAATGGAATGTTTTATTGACAATGCTTTGGTAAAATGTTTATTTAATGCGTTAATTCAAAAATGAATTTTTTGGCCTTGAAAATTGGGTCGTTACAGTTGTTGTAACATCCGGATTCCCAGGTATATTATTTTACTTATTTATTTTTGAGGTTTATTGAGCAACTCGACGAGTTGGTTCTACAACCCTCCGAGTAGATTCGGGCGTGGTCACGTGGGATTAATGATCTACTCGACGAGTCCGAGAGTCAACTCGCCAAGTAGGCGCTGTGAGAGGAAACCCTAAATCCTCGGGTTTGGGGAATATATAAGGACACTTATAGCCTCATTTGTGGCTCCCCATCTACTTCCCTTCACTAATAGAAACCCTAATCACCCCTTAAGCTTTTGAGAGAGTATTGAGCCATTATTTGAGATCTTTGGTGCATTTTTGGTACAGAAGAGGAGGATTTCAAGCAAGGATCGTGAAGAGGCTGTTGGATTTGTTGCTAAACATCCATGAGCTTCTGTTTAAGGTATAAAGTTCGTATCTTTTTCATTAGTATTGGTAGATCTCATGATGTTAGATTTTAGGGCTTCTTTTCCATCTTATTTTGGGACCATGAAGGTGTTGAACACCTTTTGAGATGTGGACGTCAAATCTGGACCTTGTGAGGTCCCTAAAGTCGAAAGTTCCTTGCTTTTATTTAGCCATATTAGCTCCTTGAATGAGAAACTTCTTCTCAAGCATGTTCTTGGCACTTCTAGCCCTAAAGTGCCATGCATGAACGTAAAGATCGTGGCTTTACGTGATATTCAAGCCTTGAGAGCTTAGATCTAGAGTCTTAGAGGGTTTTCTGCCTCGAAATTTTCTGAATACCATTTGAGTCTGAATGGACTCGCCGATTTGATGAGCCGACTCGACGAGTCGGTTAGGGTTTGTCTCGATGAGTTGGACCACATGATAGCTCGACGAGTTAGGGGTTAACTCGACGAGCTGGACCTTCATGAGACTATTGAGAAATGTTGGGACTCGACGAGTCACACAAGTGCACTTGGCGAGTCAGGTCAACTGGGGCTGTTGACTCGAGTTTGACTTTTTTTGACTTTTTTTTGACTTTAAGGTTTGGTCAAAATGAGCAATGGAGATCAGGGAGGGGTAAAATGGTCTTTTACCCATTCATAGGGCTAGAGTGAAAGAGAGAACAACTTTCAGTGTATTTGTGTATGAGTAGAGTATTAATTTGAGATAATTATCCTATGTGGTAGACGGCGGCTAGATCGAGGATTTTGAGTACGAGACTTTTACTTGCTAGCTTACGAGGTAAGTCTTCTCACTATACTTTACCTAGAGCGGTATTTATGTGTGACCAGAGGGTCTTATGTGCTTACTTGAGTTATGCATTTGTCTGTGTGATATATATGCTATATTATGTGTTAGTGAGATCGGACCGGAGGGTCTAATGAGCTGTGAGACCGGAGGGTCCTCACTGATACCGGATCATAGGGTCCAATAAATTGTGGGACTGGAGGGTCCTACTGAGACACATAGACCGGAGGGTCCTACAAAGTTATAGCCTCGAGTGGCTAATATGTTGTCTATGGTATTTTAGGGAACTCACTAAGCTTCGTGCTTATCGTGTTATGTGTTATGTGTTTCAAGTACTTTCAATGATCGCGGGAAGGCACCGGCTTGATTGTACACACACATCTAAGCTGGAGTTATATTTTTGGATCCTGGATTCGTGATAAATTTTTTTTGAAATATGTGTTGATATTTGATACTTGAAGTTTTTGGAAAAATGTGACATGTGTTTTATTGTGTTTGTAAATGAAAATTTTTGTTTGAAATTTTACGTTGTTACAGTTATTGTCACTGACACTTTTCAGAAGGATCCTGCTCCTTCTGAGTCTCCCAGGAGTGTTCGCCATGTCAAGAGGCGCTTCACTGTTTTAGAAGCCTCTTCTAGCGGTCACACTAAGACCGCTAGCACTGAGCCCCCTCTTTGCAAGAAACGTGTGACAACCCGAAATTTCTATCTTGTACAACGAATCAACTTAATCAAAGTCAGACTTGTTTCGCTATCTTTTAGCCTTGATAAGGGTCTGTTTGAGTAAAGAATCCATGCTAATCTTATTTGAAATTATAGTTATGATCCTTTTGCTGAAAATGATAACATGTGTTTTGAAAGTAAACAACAAAATGATATTCAAAATACAACTTTTGTAAAACAAATGGATCATAATTTCATAAATATATCATAAACAAATAACACACTTGTTGAAATTATGTGAAAATGAGACGTTACACATAAATATCAACAACCCCACACACTTCATCAATGACTGTCCCACGTAAGATGTCGTGAGAAAAACTTAAAAAAATCATTCATAAGTATTGAATACATATAAAAACAAAAATGTCTTATTTTGAAACAAAAAAATATTAATGACTAAATGTGTACAAAAATATTAAGGACTGAATATATACAAAATGAGAAATATATTACCCTATTAAATCATTTTTACCAGCTAACCTGGAGTAACCGGTCATAAAGATTGAATGTTTATAGTTTAACAAGTTGAAGGGGTAAATGTGGACGAAAAAAAAACTTAGTAACAAAATATATACAAATCGAAAAATATATTACCCTTTTAATTCATTATCCCTTATTTTTATTGATAATTCATCTTTTTTTTTCATAAACAAATTTTAGTTTTTCATTTTTTTTTTTTTTTTTTTTTTTAAATTACAGCCTTGTATTTTCCAAAAGACCATACTCCCCGTGAAAAAACCGTAAAACCATATTGTATTACAAAAAAGTTTTCACATGGCTTTAGGGTGATTAGTTTTTTTTTTTTTTCTCTTTAAAAGAAAAAAACATTTTTGTTATTATAGACTTGAAATAATACTTTTTTATTAAAAATCTTTTTTACGTTCTTTATCTTTAATTTGAGGGTGTTATTATTATTATTATTATTATTATTATTATTATTATTATTATTATTATTATTATTTTAAAGCTAAAACTTAAGTTCCTAAATCTCTCAACAAATTGGTGACCTTAGATCGGTTTATAGATAACGATTGCTTATAATTTGAGGCTAAAAAGAAAGATATTTTCAAAATCGGATTCGATTGTGTAAAATCGGGTCGATCAATCTTACGTATTCTGATAGAGTCGGTCAGTGATTCCTTATTTATTCCATGGTTTCCACCTGAAAACTCCGATCTCTCAATCGTCATCCCTTTTTGTTACCAACACCGTCGCCGGTAGAGTGATCAATATGGGTGGTGGAGTAGTCATGAGAGCCGCCGCGAAGGTCGCTGGGATGGGGGTCTTTAACGGTAGCCTTCGTGGCGCCGGAAACCCCATCGTTTCCACCGCTCGTCAGGCCAGTGTTTCCGTCGCGTCCGTCGTTTCTTCTTCCGATGATGTGAAATTAGCCATCGCTAATAATGAAAACAAGGCGAATTCATCGGTAGAGAAGGTCTATGATGATTGGGAATTGGCTGGCTCCGAAGACGAGCTTTTTATCGAGGCGAGAGAGCCGAAGCCTAGGGTGGTTTTCGGCGGTGCTCCTACTATTCAAGAGGCCAAACAAGCCACTTATGATCTTAATGATGCTCTTCAGAAGTAAATATTTTTCGTGTTTACAGTATTATCGTATTCTACATCTGTATATTGTTTGTTTAATCAATCACTTCTAACAATTTTAGCAATTTCTTATTGCCTCACTCTGTTCGTAATTAGGGTCCATAACTCTGATGGAGTTGATCTTATTAAACTATTCAAATTTTCCAGGACTTATCTGTCTCCGAATGCAACCAATGGTCAAGTGTTATCGGCTTTTTCAAATTCTGAAAATGTGGAGACGAAGAATTGTCTTGTTAGTGAATCGTCAGTATCAAGCCATGCAATCAAAGCTTTTAAGCTTCTTAACGAAAGCCCATCTGCACAGGTATGTCTGCTTCTACAGTTCTACTTGTGAGTTTCTTATGTACACCATAATTGAAGCAAAATCACATTTTAATTCCTTTCTTTTGGTTCTTACCAGAATGTTGTTGCTTCAATTGCTTCTGATCCAAATGTGTGGAATGCCGTTTTGAAAAACGAGGCCCTTGTGGAATTCCTCGAGAATCATCAATCAAGTTAGTAACTTTTCAACTTCTTGAACAAAATAACAACACCTTTCGGTTCTTCTTCTATGAAAAAAAATAATGATCGGAATTTGAATAATCTTTTTAGGTGTTGTTTTTCCGGAGTTTGATCTAGATGGAAAGGGTTCTTCGACTGATGAGAGTGAATCGAAATCTGAATCTGGAAAGGGTTTCATGGATTATGTGATGGACATCAAACATAAAGTTACAGTTACAGTGGTTGACATGATGAACAGTTTATCTGATACCTTTCAGACCCTTTTCGGTGGTGCACCAAAAGGAGAATTGACTGTGAATCCAGATGGAACTGCTGGAATATCAATGGAGAAAACCGCCATTGGAGCAACTCTTATGGGATTGGCAATCATGGTTATTACTGTGGTAATAACTAAACGTTCTTAGAATATCATCTTCTTATTTGTCGAAACTTCAAGTTCTCTTTTACCTGTTTTGCATATATAGTTTGCATACGTTTATTTTCACGAGTCATGTTCTTATGTTTTGAGCTTATTGCCATAAAACTAGCTTAAAAAAGCTATTTGAAATAGCTTAAGTAGTTAAGCTAATGGCAAAATTGTCAAATATACCCTTAATGAAAAATAGGTTCAAGTTTTTAAAGCATACTTAAGTAGTATTTTAAAATTTTCTAATTTAGTATATCAAAATGCACAAATATAAGAGAATGTATGTCATCATTTTTATCATTTAGTAATAGTATATATATGGGTTTTCTTAACCGTTAAACTTTATTAGGGTTTAATTGTTGACTTCAAGTTTTTTATTAGACGATTAGTGGTTATAAAGGCTAGCTTAGAGGCTGTTTGTAAGCCTCATACTGGTTTCATTAAAAGTCAACATTTTAATCTTTAAATATCAAGATTGTTTGGTAACATTAAATATTATTTCCGTCTATTTATGAACTTTTTTTTTGGTGAAAATATGGTCTTTGCCCTCTTCTTACCACTTCGTACCAACATTCACCAAATTCAAGTGGGTTAAAATATTTTTCTATCGACAATTCTAAAATTATTATTTATAAACTGAATCATATATATTTACTTGCATGCCTGAAATATCGGTTAGTATTCTTCGATTTATCTCCCGATTAAAGTGATGTAATTTAGCTATCATTTTTTTTCTCTTATTCTTAATCACATTTAGATAATATTTCATACAATGTAACATTAGGTTATCTTTCTATGTCATTTTATATTTATGACCTAGCTTATCAAATTAATTTTACCAAACGTAATTATTTTATCAAATACATATAAGTCACGATTCCTAACTCTTAACTTCCACTTCCCTCCTCTCATCCCTTACATTGGTCCTCCATAATCCTCCCATTACCCCTTTTTGATTGCAACTTATTTCACGTTTTATTTTTGAAGTATCCATAAATTACCAATAGAATGGATTACTAATACAAATATACAATCATACATCGGATACTAATTGAACATAGAGTACATGTTTATTCTTCTTTGTTGGAACACTTCACTATGTTTTCAACTTTATATCAGCAACTTTACAAATTACACAATGTTAAAGAACACAAGGGGGTTACATACACATATGTTTTCATATACACCTCCATAATCCTATCTTCTTCCCCTGTTATGTAGCAAATGAAGTTGTAATATTCTCCTCCAATTTAAGAACACTTTTAAACCAATCTACAGATTTCTTCGGGATTCTTGTGAGATTATTCTTATAATCCACATAATACAATCCAAATCTAATCGTATACCCATAATTCCACTCCCAGTTATCAAGAAGTGACCACACAAAATAACCACGCACATCACAACCATCTTCCCTGCATTAATCACAGCTCTTTTACTTTGTTCAAGGGCAATTGCGTCCTTTTACACATAATAGCAACTTACTCACATTTATTTACCAATAATACCAATATGTAACAAATGAAGGATATTCCCCATATCATTAGTTACATTTATGCATATTATTGGTGAAGAAATGTAAATACCAAGTATGTTAGGGGTAAAAAAGTAAAAGTATGGTAGTGAGAGTCAAGTAGGTTGCTATTTACCTAATGGCAGCTGATAGGTTTGATAAATAGTCCCTATGGTAATTTATTCTCTTGTCATCTTGCAATGCCTCTTGTAAATCTATACTAGATTTATTTGGGTCATCCATACCTGAAAGATTTTGAGTTTTTAATTTATAAATTATAAATATGTCATGAATTGAAGTAAAAACATTTGGGTTATGAGTCTTTAAATGAGATGTATACCATTTTCAGTGATGATTACTGGTGGATTCCCGTATTTTTCTTTTATATATATTGCTAATTTTCTCAAACCCCATGGCACTATGCGTAACCAAGTGGAAGTACCCTGAAAAACGATATTGGTAATTATATTTCATAACTTTTTGGGGGATTATTTAAAAAATTATTATATTTCGGACGATTTTGTAATTTGTCCTTAAGTTTTTCTGTATGATTTATCCATCAAATGCTACAATTGAAGGTTACCTTTTCTCCAATGGATTTTCCGTTTCTTGAAGCTATACATTACACAAGAATACGAATTAGTAAATTAAGAATAAACAAAATTTCATTTTTAAGTTATGAAATTGATTTTTGTTTGAAAATATGAAATGGGAATTTATCTTTATTGAAAAAACTTACAAGGTGTAATGACAGCGGAATCAGTTGAAGCATCTTTGAGTATGAATTTCCGGATTCTTGTTTTATCATTTTTAGCGTATAACGAGGTGTAATGGTTAATTCCAACAAAGTCCAGGGTGCCAATTAGAAACTCTGAAACTTCAGGGGTGATTTCTGGTAATCTTTCACCTACTAGCGTTTGCATAGAAAGAGGATAGTTTCCAAGAAGAAGAGGATCAAGAAACCTGATGCACTTTACTCTGCGTTACACAGTGAGATTGGTTTTATCCCCAAATAACAATCTTCTTATTCTCTTTTTCTTTTTTCTTTTTTTTTTTAATAAATCAATATGATTAAAAATTAAAAAATTACCAGCCAAGTCCAAAATCCATTGCTCTATTTGCAGCTTCTTGATCTTCATCAGATTCAGAAAAAGGTTCATACCATTTGATATCTAATGATATCCCAATTACACCTCCTTGTTTTGCCTGAAATTTACACAAATCAAGATATTCATTCATACAAACACATTATCATTTATTCATTGCTTTCTTTCTTTTTTCCTACAAATTTGGTTGAAGATAAGATATACCTTGAAATGATCATGGTAGCCATGATAAACAGTGGCATGAGAAAGAAGAATGTTGTGAGCTACAATGTAAGGTTCTTCGGATGATTTTCCCTTTTTACATAACAAATGGAATAGAAAAGAGCATCTCCCTGGTGCTTGAATACCATAATCATAGCCTTGAATTGCAAAACCATGAGGCTCATTGAAGGTGATCCAGTGTTTCACTCTATCACCAAATTCTTTAAAACATGTAAAAGCATAATGCTTAAAATCCTCTCTGCAAAACACATGATTGATTTCTGAAAGTTTCTTTTTAAGATATTTACTGTTTGTAAAGGTAAATAGTAAATAGTAATTAGCTTGCTTACATTATCTGAGTGTTCAACCATCCTTCGTATTTATCTTCAAGTGTTTGTGGAAGATCCCAGTGATACAAAGTTGCATATGGCTGGATTCCTGAAAGTAACATGTTCATCGGGATCATATACTATTATTTCATATGGTTTTTGATGCAAATTGAGTGAAAGTGACCTTTTTCCAATAAAGAATCAATGAGGTTGTTATAGTATTCAATCCCTTGAGGATTCGGTTTGCCTGTTCCATCTGTTAACATTGAAATACGTTTTAGTTTATCTGCCACTATCAATGAAATCGACAGTATACCATATTGTTGTAGAATCATTAAGGTGATTAGTAAATTTACTTGGAAATATTCTTGACCATGATATTGAGAATCTATAAGCATCCATTCCCAGATTCTTCATCAAGTCGATATCGGTCTGATGATGGAAAATAAAAAATTATTTACATTGAGTCAACGATACTGAATTCGTTTAATATTTGTTCGGTTGTAATCAGAATAAAGAAAGGAATCGAGTATTGACTGGAGTAGAAGTTAAGTTTTGACATCGATGCTTGCTTAATTCGAGAAATTTGAACCTTGAAGCGATGATATTGATCGACAGCCTGATCC
This sequence comes from Lactuca saligna, assembly GCF_052625555.1. Taxonomy (NCBI): domain Eukaryota; kingdom Viridiplantae; phylum Streptophyta; class Magnoliopsida; order Asterales; family Asteraceae; genus Lactuca; species Lactuca saligna. The sequence continues at coordinate 175,773,775 of NC_136423.1, forward strand.
GCATTGCTGAAGTCCAATATCCGTCCTGCAAGTATCACCATCACCGTTGAATTAGCCATATCCAGTTACAAATACATGTTCAAGTAATCAAGTTCGTGTAAAGTGTTTAAAACAGGAAGAGAATTGAACTCTGCTTACCAGGTAGCCTTGAGAAAGTATCCCAGATGCTATCTCCTTTATTTCCTTCGTCAACTGCTCCTTCAAACTGCAATAAATAAACGACCCTGTTGAATATCTCTAGTATGCAGACAACATGCTCGACTAAATGTCTGAAACGATTGAAAAAAAAAAAGTAAGACAAACCTGATAGGCAGAAGAAGCAGTTCCGAATGTAAATCCATCTGGGAAATCAGCTCGGCTTGTAGATTCCGACCTCAAGAACATAGCTGTTGTAAGCAACAGCGAAAGAAGTAAAATCGACTTCATGAAGTTTGATGTTTGCATAATGTTTATGGCGTGGAAGTATTTATAAATGCCGAAAGTGACGTTGAGTGTATGATAATATTTAAATAGCAAAATCAAGAGAAATGAAGGATGTGACGATGCGTGGAGATGACGCGTCGGATAAGCAAGGATGATGGATGATCCGAAGCGGTAGAATTTGTCCTGTCGATATCGTTTATTATTGTCTTTTAAAACACGACTTTTAAAATAAAAGTGATAACTTAATAGCTTTTTTTATTCTTCACTATAAAACAATTTAAATTGTTTTTAAGCATTTTATTATTTAGAAATTTATCTTTTAAAACACGACTTTTAAAATAATAGAAATAACTACATGACTTTTTTTTTATTCTTCACTATAAAACAATAACTACATGACTTTTTTTTTAATCTTCACTATAAAACAATTTAAATTGTTTTTAAGTATTTTATTATTTGGAAATGAAATTTATAAAATGATATGAGACAAGGATTATCGTAGGAGAGAGGCAAGGGTGGGTAGCAAATAGCAATTACAACGAATTACGAATGTATACGTTTTTAAATGACAAGTTCGTTTTATTTTATTTAGGTGAGTTGAATTTAGCAATTTTTAGTAAAATAAGAAGTTGTGACAAATAAATTAAACCTCGTTTACATATAAAAAAGATTAGTTACTGACAGACAGAGAAATCTTTAAATATTCTACAATTAGGTGCGAAACTTATGTATTACATGAGTTTATTTAATATATATATATATATATATATATATATATATATATATATATATATATATATATAATTTTAACAATTTGAAAATTTTGAATTTATAAAGAAAAATGAGAAATCTTTTGAATTATTAAAATTAATGAGGTTTTAATGTATTGGATACATTACATATATAAACCTTTTTTAATAAATACCTTACATATATATTACTTTACATATTAAATGTAGAATTTTAATTTAATAAAATGAAAAATACAATAAAATGATAAGTGGAAAATAAAAAATTTAAAAATGTTAGAAAATGCCATGTGTTTAAATGGAGAAGAGGATATGTGGTAAAAAAACTTTCATTTATTATAGTAGATTTTATTTATTTCATCCATTTTGATTTTCAGTCATAATTTTTTTATTTGTAAAAAAACTGGAAAAAAAAAACAAAATTTTAAAATAGGATTCTCTACAAAATTAATAGTCATGAAAACTTGAAAAAAAAATACATTTAATTTTTTATTTTTACATAAACCCAAAAAAAGTAAATAAGAAATCACCAAATGTCATAAAAAAAAAAAAGGAGGGGGGGAGGGTGTTGGCCTACACACAGCTTTAAAAATAATAATAATAATAATAATAAAATTATAAGATTGGTTTTATGGGATTCAAAAAATTTGGATGGAATTCAAAAACTCTTTTACTTGTTCAAAATCAAGGTTTTTTTAATGTGTTTTTAATCCCTAAACAAATTAAAAAGATCGTTTTAGCATTTTCATTTCTTTTTTTCTTTTTTTAAATCTATATAATATATTTTCAATTTAGAAATAATAAAAAACAAATTCAGCTACCCCACCCACCCTTACTAGTACCCTCCCCATCTATCTATCTATCTATCTATCTCTCTATTTTGACTTTCTTTTTCTCTTTGACTCTCTTTCCCTTCTCATTCTTATCTTTCTCATTCTCATCAAGTAACACCAGCATTCAACCAGAAAAAAAAAACTAAATAAATAAATCCTTATCAAAATTGGAATAAGAGTCAGTGAAGCATTAACATCAACTTGCGCATAGCGTACCTACAACTTGAAACTCGAATGAAGATAAAACTCAAATTGCAACTCTTTTTCCTGCCGAAAAACCTTTGACAAATGACACCCATTTCTCGACCGTCATCTTCTTCCCCTATTAATCAAACACACATCCACACAATAAAAATGTTCATCTTTTTCATGAGGCATGATGCCAATAAGTTCTTTTGTAAGGGTGTAACTCAAACAAGAGGAAAATGCCAATTAAATCAACATACGATGATTGTTTATAGGAAGGGTAATGAAAACTCATTCAGGCAATTCAACAAACACTTGGCATGCAGCTACAAAATTCACATTGTTTTTGCAAAAAAAGGAAAAACCTTTAAGAAACTCAGTTAAAGAATTTAAATCATCACAATATAAACATGAACTTCCAACAACTAAGCACCATCTTCTTCCTCATAATCGGACAAGAAAACCTCAAAATCGAACCTTGAAACAAATTTTACTCAAAAGAATATATTGTGTAGTTTAAATCACAAGACATGGCTCATAAAATCAAGTTGATTCTTGTTAGAAAAGTCAGGTAGGATGACGCGGTTCTAATTGTTTTACCTGCGAGATGAACAGAAAAATACAAAGGACTGAGATGAACAGAAAAATACAAAGGACTGAGATGAACAGAAAATACAGAGGAAGTGGTGAATCGAGATGCTAAAATTGTGAATTCCCCGATGCTGAAGTGGTGACTTCTGGGTTTTTCCTCTCCAATGTATGTATGTGTTTGTGAGATATTTTTGAGTTGCAGATGAAGGTGAGGAAAAAGATGTGTGTGTGTGTGTGAGAGAGAGAGAGAGAGAGAGAGAGAGAACGGATGGAGTGATAAGGTGGGTAGCTTAATTCTTTTTTTTTTTTTTTTGTTATTTTTAAACTGAAAATGTATTAATATAAATATAATAAATAGAAATGTAACATCCATAAAATTTTGAAAATTAAAAACTTTTTCAAGCATTCAAAAACCATTATTTATTACAAAATGTTTTCAGAATCGTTCCATTTCAGAGTATCCCAGAAATCAAGATCATAAAATGTGATGAGGTGCACGATCAAGCCTTCGCCTTCCCGCAATCATTCGAAGTACCTGAAACAAAATCCAAAACTGCAAGCCCGAAGCTTAGTGAGTTCCCACAAAATACCAACTTCATACAAACCATAACAATATCATAACAAACAACATGCATACAGAGTCTACAGTATGACTGGACCGCCCTCACCGGGCCTTCAGTCTATCTGGCCCACTCTCAGAACCTTCAGCATGTCTGGTCCGCGCTACCGGGCCTTCAGCCTGTCTGGACCGTTCTCCTCGGGCATTCGTCCTGACTGGTATCCCCATTGGGCCTGTAGTCTATCTGGGCCGTCTTGGGTATGTTGGCCTACAACACAAAGCAGGACCAACTCAATCCACCACCAAATATACAATCAACATATAGATAACAAATGCTAACATGTACAAACAGTCAGACTGATCTAACATATCATTAATCATAGCATTATCCTATATACAAGGATACCGACCTAACAGGTCACATAGCATCATCCTATATACCAGGATACCGACCTAACAGGTCACTAAACATAACATCATCCTATATACCAAGATACAGATCTAACAAATCACTAAGCATATCATCATGCGATAACCAAGATAACAATCCAAAAGGGTCGGCTTTGGTGCCTTCGACCATGTTAGTATAGTGTGGTAAACTCACCTCACAAGTAGCACTGGAAGACAATGTCAAACTCCCAAATATAGTTCCAAACTCAACCACCTACAATCATCATAAGACCAATTCTATCAATACCCAAAGTACCAAAGTACCCTCAGAAGTCAAACTTGGTCAACCCTTAGTCAAAGTCAAAGTCAACGATCAAGGTCAATAGTCCATGTTGACCCAACTCGTCGAGTTCATCTACTGACTCGCCGAGTTCCTTCAAAACTCAAAAACTTAAAACTCGAGTCAATTCGCCAAGTTACCAAACAACTCGTCAAGTCCATGCAATGTCCAGAAGATCGGGAAAACCCTAACCAACTTGTCGAGTTGGCTATGCAACTCGTCGAGTTCCTTCAACCCTTTTCTCATTCAAATGCTTTTAAGTGAGACCAAGGCGCCAAACTATAGATCTAGCCTCATAGGGTGTAGTTACCACGTAAAGTTGCCAACTTTACATGCATGCAAGGCTTCATGAGGCTAGAACACCCAAAACAAGTCTTAGGAAGAGGTTTAGGGCATGGAGAAGGGCCAAAAGTTGATAAAGTGGAGAACTTTATGTCCATGAGGGCCTAGAGGAGTCCAGATCTGAACTCCTCACTTGAATTATACTTTGTCAAGTAGGTCTAAAAATAAGAGTATATAAAGCTTTACATTATGAGGGTCGAGTAGGTCCTAAAGTTCACGTGGCTTGATCAGTTTCTACACGACGAGTTAGGGCAGCCAACTCATCAAGTAGGTCTAAAAATAAGAATATATAAAGCTTTAAATTTTATACCTGAGAGTCGGGATGTTACAATTCTCCCCCACTTGAATTATACTTCATCCTTGATGTCTGTTGCGGCGAACAACTCCGGATAGTGCTCCCGCATCTCTGCCTCCGGCTCCCAAGTCCACTCGGATCCCTTCCGATACTGCCATTGTACCTTCACCAAAGGAATCTTCTTGTTCCGTAGGACCTTCACTTTCCTCTCTAGAACGGCCACTAGCCTCTCCACATTATTCAGGCGCTCATCAACCTGGATATCATCTAATGACACCACTGCCTCCTCATCTAATATTCACTTCCACAATTACGAGACGTGAAAAGTGTTGTGAATCTGACTAAGATCATCCAGGAGATCCAGTCTATACGCCACCTTGCGAACCCTGGAAATAACCTTGAATGGCTCAATGCATCGGGGACCCAAATTTCCCCTCTTCCTGAAGCGAATCACACCCTTCCAGGGTGAGACCTTCAGTAGCACAGTGTCACCAACCTGAAACTCCAACTCAGATCGGCGTCAGTCAGCGTAAATCTTCTGCCGAATCTGAGCAGTTTGCAGCCACTGCCTAATCTGTTGAATCCTCTCGGTAGTCTGCATAACTACCTCCATCCGACCCATCACCCTGTGCCAACCTCATCCGAACAGACTGGGGTGCAACATCTTCGTCCATACAACAGCTCATACAGTGGAGCACCAATGTTGGAGTGAAAGCTATTGTTACAGGAGAACTCTGAAAGGGGTAGGTAGGAGTCCCAGCTCCCACCGAAGTCAATAACTCAGGCTCTCGGCACATCCTCGAGGGTTTTTATGGCCCGGTCACTTTGACCGTCTGTCTGCGGATGATAAGTTGTGATGAAATGCAGCCGCATGCCCAGTTCCTTAAGGAACTTTTTCCAGAAACGGGAGGTGAATCGAACATCCCGGTCTGAGATAATAGAGACCGGAACCCCATGATGAGCAACAATTCTACCAAATAGCCATGAAATGGGCGCTCTTGATCAATCGATCCACGACGACCCATATAGCATCATATCCCTTCATCCTCCTCGGCAACTTGGTGATAAAATCCATCATGATCTTCTCCCATTTCCACATGGGAACCTCCATAGGTTGCAGCTTGCCATACGGCCTCTGGTGCTCGGCCTTGACCATCCTGTAGGTTAAGCACCTCTCGACGTACCAAGAAATCTCCATCTTCATGCACAACCACCAGTAACTCAAACTCAGATCCCGGTACATCATGGTGTCCCCCGGGTGAATAGAGAAGCGAGACTTATGATACTCCTCTAGTACAATCTGTCTGACCTCACCAGACATCAGAACCCATACCTAACCACAACGAATCAACAATCCCTGACTATCCTGCACAGATTGGGTGATCTTGCCCCTGATCCTCTCAAGCTTTTAGTTCTCCTGCCGCACACCCTTAGCCTGAGTGTAGCACCTGATTCCTGGTATGTATCTTATTTAAGTAATTTTGCATTTTTGTCCTGGGACTTGGCGAGTTGAAGGCCCAAATCAGCGAGTAGAAGCGGTACAAGACGCATGATTTAAGTGATGGACTCGTCGAGTCGGGTCCCGGACTCGACGAGTAGGCTCTGACTGGACAAAACCCTAATCTGAGGGTTTGCACCCTATTTAAACAACCTTATACAACCTCCATCGCACCTTTATGCTCCCATAAACCCTCCATAGCAAACCCTAAGTGTTTTGATGCAAGATCTAAGGCTTTTGAGTGATTTTTGTGGGTTTTGACCTCAAGGAAGAAAGAAGAGCTGTCACATGCCAAAACCGAGAACAGCGAAAACGCTCTGGGGCGAAGGACATCATGTACAGTATCACAACACAGTATAATAGTAAACAAGTAAACAACATCATCCATTTCATGAAATATATAATTTTAATACAAGTGTGTTCTGTAGTATATAAGACACCAAAAATACGAATCAAAATATAAGAGGAGTCTTGTATGCGCTCCATCTTCTCAAAAGTTGGCATCGGTACCTATCTACTGATGACCTGATAATACAAGTTATTTTGAAAGAGTTTATCAGCATTAAAGCTGGTGAGTTCATAAGTATTTAGTGTCTATGTTTGTATCAAAATTTTTGAAACAGTGCTTGAAGTACGAGTTTGTAAACGTTTGTAGTAAAAGTAAGCGAATGTTTGTAAGTGTTTGTAAAAGTTTGTAACTCTTAGAAAATCCTATATTTTCTACTAAAAGTAGCCTTCTACCAAGGCACGACAGTTTTGTATGTTTGTTTCTTGTAAAAGTGTGTAAATTTCCCAAGTATAACTATCATTATCAAAATATAGTTTGTACATTACTGTTTAAGTGAAATGATCTCCAAATAAATGTAAAGGGTAAATTAATGTAGTACTGTAGTTTTGTAATATAGGAACTACTGATGTACTAACTACCTTAAACCGGATTTATATCAAGGTATTATGTGATTAGTTGTACCATGCTATCGATTGGTAAACACGACAATGTAAGTCGTCAAAAGGTATGACGTTTGGCACCCACAGACCTGCAGGTCCGGATGTAGCTAGCAGCAAGGTGTAGGATAGTCAATCCAGTATAGATCTATACGCAAACTCACGCTCTCCCTCCAGGAGATTATGGTTACAACTCGGGCCATGACAATGAAGGCATGCTCCGATACAGTGGATCACATTTATGTTAACGTATTCTTGTATATGTAATGTATTGTTACTCATCATAGTATCGTTGTATATGATCTCATCATAGTATAGTTGTATATGTTCTCATCCTAGTATAGTTGTATATGTTCTCATCCTTAGTATAGTTGTATATGTTCTCATAGTAATAAGTAATGACTCATGAATGAACTGACTCTTGTTTGCTTCATTGGACTAGAAGTAGTAAGTAGTATAACTCTAAACTATACCTATTATAGTTTATTAGTAAACTTGTTTGAATGATTGAATGTACTGAACTGAGATGAAAATCTTTATATCTATACATATATACATAATATATAACTAAGGATTCAACGACACTCGGACAAACAACCAGGTACTTTAAGACCACAACCAAACAAGGACAGGAAGTAAAATGGGTTATCTCTCCTAAGTCCTTCAAACCTTATTTATATAACTATATATGTAATAGACATGGCTTTAACAATATTTAAGTTTGAAAATTGTACAAGAAAGGTTTAGTATATAAAAGTAAATTTGATAAAGAGTTTGATGTGTAAAATAGTTTGATAAACTGTTTGAAGTCATTTGTTTGGTAAAATAGTTTATAGCATGAAAAATCCATTTGCATGTTAGTTATTAATCACATGTGATTGATCTAATAACTAACATGGTTCAACTTGTATTCCCCCCCCCCCATAAAGCATTTAAAAACATTTAAAATCATTTCAAAGGTTAGTTAAGGGGTATGAACTCACATGTAGTGAGTTGTTTGTTCGGAAGTGTCGGACAAGGTGTTAGGTGTCAAGTAAAGACTTGAACACACAAAATGATCCTAGTTATCATATAATAAACATATATGTATCTAATTAGTCATTTAACAACTAATTAATCAAGTAAGGGCATTCTAATGCATGAATACACTTTGTTTCAAGTGCTAGGAGTGCTAAGGGTTGCTTCTAAGGAGAGTATGGCCTCACATTAGAGTTTACTCCTCATTTGGTAGCCCTTATATATATGTTTACGGTTGCGAGACCATTTACCCCGTGAGTTTACGGCCGTAAACTCATGGTAATGGTGCATTTGTGTGTTTTAAGGTCTCATGTTTCACAAAGAAGGGTTCTAGGTTTGAATCAAAGGCTTAGGAAGTGGTTAGGGCTCGAAATGGCTCACCTTTGGAGTTTACGGTCCTTGGACCACCCTTGAGAGTTTACGGTTGTAAACCCATGGGTTTATGGCCGTAAACTCATGGTTACATCAACCGTTTCGTGTTTTGTTGTTTCTAGCTCATGCATGAAAGTTTATAGTCTTTCATCCAAGCTATAGAAGGTGTTAGGGGCATCTAAACACCAACTGGTGGTGTTTACGGTTCAAGGATCTCCCTTGACCGTAAACACATATGTTCTTGGGGATTTTGATGTTCTTTCCATAGATTAGCAAGCATACTAAGAAAGTAACTAGTTAAGAAGAGTGTACTTACTTATAGGAAGTTTGTAAGAGTGTTTAGGACCCAAGAACACTAGTGTGTGTTCTTGGTGTTTTGAAGAACACTTGAAGATCTAAGCAAAAATGAAGAATCCATGGATGAAATGATGTATAAACACTAGATTAAGTGTTGTATGAACGAATCTAGGAAGGAAAACACTTACATTTTGGTAGATTTGAAGAAGTGTGTGATGATACTTGAGAGAAAAGTGGTGGGGTGTTCTTGAACTTGAAGGTGTGAAGTGAGGAAGTGAGAGAATAAGGGAATATGGGTAAACTCATGCCTTAAGCATGAGCTCAAGATCAAGAGGGAGTTTACAGACCAAACTCCCCAAGTTTGGCCGTAAACACCTTGTTAAGGTGTTAAAATGTTAAATTGTTACACCTCACTCATAACGATACTTCCTTTTATTTATCCGTTTGACGAAAATAAAATAAAAATAAAACACCCAAAAGAACTTAAAACCAGCCAAAAATGTACTGAAATGTATTTGAATATTATTTGAAGTGCTTGACTGTAAAGATTATACAAATGAAAACTTCAGGTTGTCACAAGAGCATAGAAGGATCAAGAGGATACTGAAGGATTCGAGTTTGGTTCATAATTTGCAGTCTTTGAAAGGTATAAAGTCTGTACCATGCTTGCTTGTTTGTTAGATCCCTTTTTGGGATGGATTTAGGGGTTTTTAAGCCATATGAGGTAGCCAACCATGATTGCAAACATGGTTGGGGGTCAAGACTTCGGATCCAGCACTTGGGGAGGGTCACAAGGCAGATTTGGGTTGTTTTTGCACCTAAGGAAGGCCCCATGCAACAAAAGAACCATTTTAGAGCCTTTTGGATCAAAAGTCCCATGCATGCACGTAAGGTTCGTAACTTTACGTGCTAGATCAAGCTTAGGGGCTTGGATCTATCATTTGGACAAGTGTTGTACATCAGAAATCGAGGATTTAGGGTATGGATGTCATCGAATTGGCGAGTCCATTCTTGGGACTCGACGAGTCCATGGCTTTGAGTCCCATATCTATTGAGGGTCAAAGGACTCAGTTAGGTGTTATAAGGGTTGTAGCCGGACATAGAGAGTTACACAACGCATTGGATTTATTTTTAGACCTGGAGTTCATGGGACTCGACGAGTGCTAGAACAAACTCTGTGAGTCCAAGGCAATCTTCTTATGTTTGAATATGAACTCGACGAGTTGTTCATACAACTCGGCAAGTCAAGGTCAAGACTTGTTCATCAGATGAAGGTGAACTCGATGAGTGTTCATACGACTCGACGAGTCGGAAGAAGGTTCATTGATGTTCGTAAAGGATGGTAACTCGTCAAGTCATTGCCAAACTCGACGAGTCGAGTCGTGGATAAGGACGAGTAAAGGAAAGGGACTCGACGAGTTGACGGTCCAACTCGGCGTGTCGGGTCAGCTGGAAGTTGACTTTGACTTGGACTTGGTTGGGGGTAAATAGTCATTTTACCCTAAGAGTAGATATCAGTTTCTGACTGAGTGTTCTGTGGGGATTGTAGCTAGAGGGTTTCCAGAGCATCAGCAGACAGAGGTTTCCCGCATAGATTATCAGCAGCTACTCGTACGAGGTGAGTTGCCTTCTAGTAGCGGTGGGTCTATATTCACAATGCCGGCCCACCAGTAGGATTTGCATGTTAGATGATTGTCTTTGTGATATCATCTAGGTTTGCTACTACCTGATATGTTATATGATGGCATGATACATTACATGTGATAGTAGTAGAGTTCGGTTGTTAGGACCGAAGGGTAGGTCAGACACTCCAGATATGTCTGACAGTATGTGATGACATGTTTATATTCTAGCATGATATGTTATACGAGATAGTGGTAGTAGGAGGGGAATAGTCCCCAAGTTCGGTTGTTAGGACCGAAGGGTAGTTCGGACACCCCATATATGTCTGATAGTATGTTTATGTTATGATATATGTGATAGTAGCAGTAGAGGGTGTAATAATCCCCGAGGGTCGGTTGTTAGGACTTAGGGGTAGGTCAGCACCCCCGAATGGCTTGACATGGGTAGGTCAGCACCCCAGAATGGCTTGACACGGGTAGGACGACACCCCAAAATGGCTGCATGGGTAGGTCAGCACCCCAGAATGGCCGTACCGGGTAGGATCGGGCACCCCAGAATTGCCTGACAGTATGTATGATATGTGATTGTATGGTATGTGGTACGATGGGGGAACTCACTAAGCTTCATGCTTACAGTTTACAGTAATGGTTTCAGGTACCTCTTCAGCAAAGGGGAAGGAGCTGGCGCGGTAGCAGCACATTATACATGATGGGTTTTGAGCATTCTAACACTTCCTAAGTGTACATGCAACCCTAATAACCTTGGATCTATGTTTGTCTAATTTGTCATGCAAAGTTGATTTCCAAGGTTATATTCCTATCTAGCATACATGGGGAACAATTTTAACATAAAGTATAGATAGAATAACTTACCTTGTTGTTGCTTGTGTTCCTTGAAACCTTGTGAGCCTAGCACCCCAAGTGTGATGCCTCAAATGCTTCACACAACACCAAATGCTCTTAGAAGAACTTATGAGAGAATACTCACTTCACAAAATCGGCCAAGCCCTCTATTTCTAGTGTAACCGATTTGGGAGGAGATCATGTTACTTATATAGTGTTGACACACCTAGGGTTAAACCCTAATGTGTCATGACTCTTCATTTCCATGACCCATGGGTTTGTAACTCCCATGGAGCATCCATGGAGCATCCTATGGGTGGAACCCAACTTGATGATCCATGGAGCCTTTTAGCCCACTATACAAGATATGGATGATTTACTTAATCAACCCATATATTTAATTAGTTATCTTTTGATCACTTAATTAATTCTAAATTAATTCTTGATCAAACTAATCAAATAATATTATTAATATATTAGAACTTATAATATATTAATAATCTCTAAGTGTTATTTCTCTCATTTAGTCTATCCAATTGCATGGTGCCATGCAACCCAAATGGACCATGCCGGGTCGGGTCAAGTACATACCAGAAATAGTTATGGACTTAGACACCTTATCCAACAGTCTCCCACTTGGATATGTCTAATAACTATTACTGCAAGTATAACTTCAGGAACCGATCGGCAATCGTAGCTCTTTACAAGGTTTCTCGAAACTAAGAAGATGATGGTACGCCATTTAAGATAAGTGATCATATAATCCTCTGTTCTAGATATCAGTCGGACAAATACATGGAACAATGTCTTACTTATTGTCCAACAGTTTGTTTCCCGATTTCCGATTTGTTTGACAAAGAATTTCATTGAACACATCAATTTAGTTCTGACCGGGCCCGGTACATAGGTCAAAACAAAATCATCGAGGGGCCTAAATATCAGCTTCTAATCCAAGAAGGAACAGATAAACTTCGACTCATATGTTTGTTCTACTACTCATTGAATTACACACAAGAGCGCGATTTATAACATCGAGTTACCAATGCATTTTTCGTACAATCAATGCATAACCAACTTGTAAGTAACAAATCATATCTCTAGGTTTAAAGACTTATATGATATTACCGTCTCACGATCACTCGAGATAGAATTCCATGAAGTGATTCCAGTGAGCGTGGGTTGAGTCCAATGCTCAGAACTTATGAGCACTCATGATTGTTGTAGCCTTGTCCAAGACCTCTACAACCAAACATGATAGTCTTGATTCATACCTACTTCCGACATATGACCGACTGTGGAGGTTTGAATAATATGTTATACCAAACAAAATTATTCTGGAAGTCAAAACATGCAAAAGAAATATAGTAAACGATCGACAAGAGATAGCAACACTTTACTCATAAATAAAACACTTTTATTCATCATCAAATGTCAATTACACTTTACAAATTTCGAGGTTATCTAACTACTAAATCTAATATCATCCTTCAGCCCTATGCTCCGAGCATGCTGGAGATGCTTAACCCGAGTCAGTCCCTTCGTGAGGGGATCTGCCGGATTCTCATCTGATGATACCCTCTTTGCCACGAGGAGTCCTTCGATCCGATGTCTGATGAAATGGTATTTTCTGTCGATGTGTCTGGATCTCCCGTGATCCCTTGGTTCCTTGGCTAAGGCAACAGCACTTTCACTATCACAGAAAATTTCCATTGGCTCTTTAATAGCTGGTACAACTCCAAGGTCTCCAATGAAGTTCCTCAGCCATAACGCCTCCTTTGCCGCCTGGCTAGCTGCAATATACTCTGATTCACAAGTAGAATCTGCCACTGTCTCTTGCTTGGAACTCTTCCAAGAAATTGCTCCTCCATTTAGGGTAAAGACCCAGCCCGACTGAGAGCGGAAGTTATCCCTATCAGTCTGGAAGCTAGCATCACTATACCCTACAACTCTCAAGTCATCACTCCCACCGAGGGTAAGGACCCAGTCCTTAGTCCTTCGTAGGTACTTGAGAATATTCTTTACCGCAGTCCAGTGTGCCTTGCCAGGGTTCCCCTGAAACCTGCTAACCATGCTCAGGGCAAAAGCTACATCAGGTCGAGTACACGTCATAGCATACATGATCGATCCTACAGCCGAAGCATAAGGTACTCGACTCATTTGTGCTATCTCAGCCTCAGTGCTAGGGTTTTGTGTCTTACTCAGTTTGGCGTTACTCTGGATGGGTAACTCTCCTTTCTTGGAGTCTTGCATTCTGAATCTCTTCAGAACCTTCTCCAAGTAGGTACTTTGACTAAGTCCAATTAGTCTTTTACTCCGATCTCTCAAGATCCTTATCCCTAAAATATAGGCAGCTTCGCCAAGGTCCTTCATAGCGAAACACTTTCCAAGCCAGGACTTTACTTCCTGCAGGGTTGGAATGTCGTTTCCTATGAGTAGTATGTCATCCACATACAATACCAAAAAGCTAGCTATAGTCCCACTAGCCTTGACATATACACAAGATTCATCTTCACTTCTAGAAAAGCCAAATTGCTTGACCTTTTCATCAAAGCAAAGATTCCATCTGCGAGGTGCTTGCTTTAATCCATAAATGGATTTCTCAAGCTTACACACTCTATTAGGGTACTCGTTACTGACAAAACCCTCTGGCTGACTCATGTAAACATCTTCAGCCAACTTTCCATTAAGGAAAGCGGTTTTGACATCCATTTGCCAAATTTCATAGTCATGAAATGCGGCTATGGCTAACAGAACCCGAATAGACTTAATCTTGGCTACCGGAGAAAAGGTCTCATCATAGTCCACTCCAGGAATTTGAGAGAAGCCCTTTGCAACCAGTCTAGCCTTATAAGTGTGTACTTTACCATCCATGTCGGTCTTCTTCTTGAAGACCCATTTGCACCCTACAGTCTTTCGACCTGGTACATTCTCAACCAAGTTCCAAACTTGATTGTCATACATGGATTGTATCTCGCTATCCATAGCCTCTTTCCATTTGGCAGACTCGGGGCCCGCCATGGCTTCCTCGTAGCTGTTAGGGTCATCTTGACTTACTAGTGTCTCATCACTAATAAGTGTCTCACCTTCTGCAGTAATATGGAATCCATAGTAATGCTCAGGTGCACTCCTAACTCTCGTGGAACGCCTCAGAGGTACAGATTCGTCAATTGGCTCAACAGGAGTTTCCTCCTCAAGTTGAGGGCTAGATTTTGAAGTTCCTTCACCACTTGACTCTTGAATTTCTTCAAGATCAACTTGCCTCCCACTATCTCCTTGGCTTATAAACTCTCTTTCTCGAAAGACTCCTCTTCTTGCTACAAAGACCACATTGTCACTAGGTCTGTAGAAGAGGTAACCAAAGGATTGTTGTGGGTAGCCGATGAAAATACACCTCTCGCTTCGGGGTTCGAGCTTATCATGAGTCTCGCGTCTCACGAAAGCCTCGCAACCCCAAATCTTGATGTGGTCTAGTTTAGGTACTTTACCAGTCCACATCTCGTGAGGAGTTTTGGCAACTTTCTTTGTAGGGACTAGATTAAGGATATGGGCGGCAGTCTCTAAGGCATACCCCCAGAATGAGATTGGTAGCGAAGCTCGACTCATCATGGAACGAACCATGTCCAACAAGGTTCGATTACGCCTCTCAGCCACACCATTCAACTGCGGTGTCCTGGGAGGTGTCAATTGTGAGACAATCCCACATTCCCTTAGATAGTCGAGGAACTCTGAACTAAGATACTCACCACCCCGATCGGATCGAAGCATCTTAATGTTCCTGCCCAATTGATTCTCGACTTCCTGTTTAAATTCCTTAAACTTCTCGAAAGTCTCTGACTTATGCTTGATTAAGTAGACATATCCATATCTACTGTAATCATCAATAAAAGTCAAATAATAACGATTAGCATCCCTTGTGGCATGTTTGAATGGCCCACACACATCCGTGTGTATAAGGTCTAACAAACCTTCACCCCTTTCACACGAGCCTGTGAAGGGTGACTTTGTCATTTTTCCAAGTAAGCATGATTCGCAACTATCATTTGACTTTAGGTCAAACGACTCCAAGACTCCATCTTTTTGGAGTTGGCCTATGCGTTTCTTGCTTATATGTCCAATACGACAATGCCATAATGATGCTTTATCCAAGTTATTATTTGTGGTAGAATCAATACACAAAACATTATTTCCTAAGTTATCTACAACAGATACAGCTTCATACACACCATCACAAGGTAATGCTTTAAAATAAAGTACATTATTAAAGAAAGCATTAATCGAACCAACTTCATTATCAAACGAAAAGGTGAAACCTTGTTTGTACAATGCATGAAAGGAAATAATATTTCTTGCCATTTCTGGCGAATAACAACATTTATTCAAATCTAAATTTAACCCACTACTTAGCGATAAAGTATAAACTCCAATCTTGGTGACAGGTGTAACTTTCCTATTCCCCATGATTAAGTTTATTCTTCCTTGCTCCACATTCTCACTTCTTCCTAGTCCCTGCAAGTCACAACAAATATGAATACCGCAACCTGTATCAAGGACCCAAGATTTCGAATGGGGTGAGTTATTAGAAATGATAGTGTAAATACCTGCATGGTTGGGTTTGACTTTCCCATCCTTCACATCTTGCTGGTACTTTGGGCAGTTCCGCTTCCAATGAGCTTTTTCATGGCAATAGAAGCATTCAGCCTCTTTTGGGTCAGAAGAAGGAGTAATGAAACCTTTCTTGGTTCCACTTGAAGAAGAGCCATCAAGGGTCCGAGCCTTGGTACCCTTTGAAGATCTCTTTCTCTTCCTCCCTCGACTTTGCCCGATTGCCAAGACCGGAGTTGAGTCTGGAGTAGGAGTGATAGCAACCGACTTCCCCTTAAGACCTGTTTCTGCGGTCTTGAGAAGTCCCTGAAGTTTGCTGAGGGTGACCTCTTCCTTGTTCATGTGATATGTCATGCGGAATTGATCATAGCACGATGGTAAGGAGTGCAAAATAATATCTATTGCAAGCTCCTCAGGGAAGTTCACATTAAGCTTCAGCAAACGATCCACATACCTTTGCATTTTCTGCATGTGGCTCGTGACGGACTCTCCGTCCTTCATCATGGTTGTTATCATGGAGCAGATGACTTCGTACCTCTCTTGTCGTGCACTTTGATGGTATCTTTCCATCAAATCTTGGTGCATTTCATAAGGGTAGAAATCTTCATAAGACTTTTGGAGTTCAGCTGTCATGGTGGCCAACATGATGCAAGCCACCTTGGTTGCATCTCTTTCATGAGTATGAAAGTCAGCGATCTCCTGGGGAGTTGCAGTGGACTCATCAATTTCCTTAAGCTCCTTGTCAAGGACATATTCTTTGTCCTCGTAGCGGGTAATCATCCTGATGTTTCTGATCCACTTATTGAAGTTGGATCCATCAAAGGTGACTTTTCCGCACAGACTCATAAGAGTAAAGGAGCCATTAGGATTCGAGCCAGAAGCATTATTTGAAGACATCTGAAAAAGAAGAACAAGTTTAGTTTAGATTTAAGAGAGTCCTTAATAAAACACCCAAATGTAATATTAAGGCTAGGATCCAATCACAATATAATATAACTTAGAAGAGGTATGCCGTAATCTAAGCTATACCATATTTGAAAGGTAGGTGAATGACGATTCACCAATTTCCACCACGAAAACCGAAATATTAGATATTTAGTTTTTATTGGTTTTAGAAATTCCTAGATTCTTTGAGATCCAATGAACTTTTCAAAGGCATGTTTCAATCTCGGGAGTGCCCTCCAGGTTTTGTGACTGGGATGCCGAGGATCACAAAACGAGGTGTGAAGTAACCATGCAAGTCACTTGGTACCCTTAAAGTTTATCACTCAATCGATGTGCCGGTAAACCACACACGCTCCACCGATACTATAATAAACCTTAAGTCACCCTTTACCTACCTTGTTAAGTCCAAGTTAGTGTGCCGGTTAACCACACACGCTCCACCAACGACTTAGACAAAGTGTAAAGTGTAATTTCATGGATTAACACCTTATTCACATTTTTCCTAAAGTAACTAAGATTGGGAATTTAATAAACATTTAGTTACTTTATTATATTCATCATACTTTGAATGAGAATTTATAAGTCCTTGTCTTACCCGTTCGGCTAATGACCCTCCACCAGTCAAGCAAGCGGTGGGTGAGAATATTCACCCATTAAGTCACCATTTTATAGGCAACAACCTTATACCCACCTTATAGACCGGCTTCGTGAATGAGGCGTACTAGCGGTAAGACGACTTGTTCTTATACATATATATATAATTATTAAATTATTATAATATAAGTATAAGGGTTGAATTTTAACTTTTAAAATTCTAGGGGTTGGAACTTAAAGTTTTAACTTAACTTTACTTGTTCCAAAACTTGAGGGCAAGTTTTGTAACTTTCAAAACTCTTCATTTCTTGTAACTTATGAGTTTAATAGAGTAATAAAATGAAGACTCTTAATTTTTATAACTCTTGTGTTTTCTTAATGGTTTTAACTCAAGTGTGACTCTTGGTTTTCCATAACTTAAGGATAAGTTATGGACTCCATTAAAACACATTATGATCAAGAATTAAACTACCAAATAGGTTACAAATAATTCCTATGATCACCTAAACCATCATAAGAACAAGAACATGAATATGAACACAATCAAAAATTACATAAAACTTTGTAATTTTGATAACTAGTTGTTGTAAATGAATTAGCAAAGACATTACACCACCAAAAACAAGTTTACAATTACCAAAACAGTTTAGGGTAATGTTACTAATTCATTTCCAGCAACTGAATCGAAATTCTGCACTCAGTCGACCTTACTCGCCGAGTGCATGAACATGACTCGCCGAGTTGGTTGAAGATACTCATGGACTCGACGAGTCCCCCCTATAGACTCGACGAGTCCATTCGCAGACAGCAAATTTCCGATTCTGTTTTCAACTTTTAAGCACAAATAAGAACAAACAAGCCTAGGCTCTGATACCACTGATGGGTTTTGAGCATTCTAACACTTCCTAAGTGTACATGCAACCCTAATAACCTTGGATCTATGTTTGTCTAATTTGTCATGCAAAGTTGATTTCCAAGGTTATATTCCTATCTAGCATACATGGGGAACAATTTTAACATAAAGTATAGATAGAATAACTTACCTTGTTGTTGCTTGTGTTCCTTGAAACCTTGTGAGCCTAGAACCCCAAGTGTGATGCCTCAAATGCTTCACACAACACCAAATGCTCTTGGAAGAACTTATGAGAGAATACTCACTTCACAAAATCGGCCAAGCCCTCTATTTCTAGTGTAACCGATTTGGGAGGAGATCATGTTACTTATATAGTGTTGACACACCTAGGGTTAAACCCTAATGTGTCATGACTCTTCATTTCCATGACCCATGGGTTTGTAACTCCCATGGAGCATCCATGGAGCATCCTATGGGTGGAACCCAACTTGATGATCCATGGAGCCTTTTAGCCCACTATACAAGATATGGATGATTTACTTAATCAACCCATATATTTAATTAGTTATCTTTTGATCACTTAATTAATTCTAAATTAATTCTTGATCAAACTAATCAAATAATATTATTAATATATTAGAACTTATAATATATTAATAATCTCTAAGTGTTATTTCTCTCATTTAGTCTATCCAATTGCATGGTGCCATGCAACCCAAATGGACCATGCCGGGTCGGGTCAAGTACATACCAGAAATAGTTATGGACTTAGACACCTTATCCAACAATACACACACTCTTTGTTTTTCCGCACTATAGATATTCTGGGATTGTACTCTGACATGTTACTCCTTTTATGACTTCGGTTTTCAGACATGATACATTGTTTTATGAAATGATGTGATTTCACAGTATTTTATTATGAATGTTTTATGAGTCAGCTAAACAAAAATGAAGTTTTTGGACTTGAAAATTAGGTCGTTACACTGAGCTTCCCTAATCAAGCTCACGAGTGGATCCCCTGATCCCCATACATACTGCTAGAACAGAAGATCCCGCCCACTTGCGGCTCAAGGCGTCTACAACCACGTTCATCGTTCTTGCCTCAAAACTCCCAATAGCTCACGGAGATGCTCCTCATGTTATTCTTTAGTTTTGGAGTATACCAAGATGTCATCTATAAACACAATAACCGAGCAATCGAGCATCAGTCTGCATACCTGATTCATCAGGTCCGCAAATACTATTGGCGCATTGGTGAACCCAAACGACATCACCACGGACTTGAAATGTCCATAACGAGTCTGGAATGCAGTCTTCTCCATGTCCTCCTCCCTAACCCTGACCTGATGGTATTCGGACCTCAGGTCTATCTTGGAGAACCAAGATGCTTCCTGCAACTGATCAAAAAGATCATCTATCCTCGGGAGTGGATAACGGTTCTTCACCGTTAACTTGTTCAACTCCCGGTAATCAATGCACATCCGGTGTGAGGCGTTATTTTTCCTAACGAAGAGAATCAGTGCTCCCCACAGAGAATTACTCAGACGGATGAACTGCTTGTCCAGCAGTTCCTGTAGCTGTGATGACAGTTTCTGCACCTTAGGTGGTACCAATCGGTACGATGCCTTGGTGATAAGGGATGCACCTGGCACTAGGTAGATCATGAACTTGACCTGCCTCTCCGGAGGCACTCCAGGTAACTACTCCGGAAATACATCAACGAACTCTCTGACAACCAGAACATCCAAAACCGAAACCTGATCCCTGACTCACGTATCTACCACATACGCCAAATAACTTGCACACATGTGTTGAATATACTGTCGAGCCCTAGAAGTTGAGCAAAACCGTGAACCCAATTCGGTGCCCTATCTGTAGATAATCTTTCCTACCCCACTTGGGGTTCGAACTACCACCCGTTGACCCTCGCAGTCGATCATGGCACCGAATCGACTCAGTCAGTCCATACCCACAATTACACATACATCCCCCATGGGAATCGGAATCAAGTCTATCAGAAAGGATAACTCAAAGATCTCCAAAACGTAACCCAATAGACTGAAGAAGTAGAAACCCCGTCTTCATTAGCGATAGAGACTCGCAACAGACACTCTAGCTCTCTTACAGGCAAACCGAACTCACCCCAGAGTCAAATAATACCAAAGCAGGTAAGGAGTTCACTAAGAACGTACCTAATCATATGTACAAGCATATAAGCATAAAACATATATAATTAATAAGATAAAGGATAGAAACATACCAACCACCACATCCGGTGCTTTCCTGGTCTCCTCGGCTGTAAACTTGAAGGCGCGTCCCCGAGCCCTCGGGGGCTCTGCTCTACCCTGACTCCCATTAGTAATCCTTAGTGTATCCGGCGCTGGAGCCTACACCGACCGGGCAGAGATTAAATACATATAATCATGTGTAATTATATGTATCTAATCACTTATGATTTACGTGGACAATATTCATTTTTGCATTCTCAATTCACTAGTTTTTCACATGTATTTAATCACATGTGATTATATGTATTTAATAACATATAAATCATATATGATTCGATGTATATAATCACATGTGACTCGATACATATAATCACATGTGATTATATACAAGACAAAACCTAATGAATCAAAAACACAATAACAAATCTTTGCAGGTAGGGGTGGAGGTGGTGGCGGTGGTGTTGGTGATTGGTGGTGGTGGTGTGTGGTGATGGGTGGTGGTGGGTGGTTAGGTGGTTGCAAGTGGTGGTGATAGTGACAGATGGTGGTTTTGGTGGGTGGTGGGTGGGTGTGGGTGGTGGAGGTAATTCATTTTTGCTTTGTGATTATATGAATCTAATCACATATGATTAAATACATATAATCACATGTGATTATATGAATCTAATTACATGTGATTATATGAATCTAATCACATATGATTTATGTGGACATAATTCATTTGTGCTTTGTCGATTCAATAGTTCTTCTCATGTATTTTATCACATATGATTATATGTACAATCGTATGTGATTAATTACATGAGCACAACTATTGAATCAAGAAGGAAAAAAATGCATCTTATCCACCTCAAATCATATATGATTATATACATACAATCACATGTGATTAATTACACAAAATCAATTATTCAGTCGAAACCGCAAAAACAAATATTGTATACATAAATCTTATCTGATTAAATACATATAATCACATGTGATTATATGTATCCAATCATATATGATTTATGTGGATGAGATTCATTGTCACATTCTCGATTCAATAATTGTTCTTTGTCCGTTGTAATCATATGTGATTAAATACATATAATCATATGTGATTATATGTATCTAATCACATATGATTTATATGGAAAAAAATAATGATGTCTATATAAATCATATGTGATTAGATACGTATAATCACATATGATTATATACACAATAAAAACTATTGAACCGAGAACACAAAGATAAATATTGTCCACATATATCATATGTGATTAAATGCATATAATCACATGTGATCATATGCATCTAATCCCATAGAATTTATATAAAAAATATTTATTTTCGCGTTCTCGATTTAGTTGTTGTTCTTGTGTGCTTAATTACATGAGATTACATGTACCTAATTAGATATGAAATATATGGATAATATTCATTTTAACATTCTTGTTCAATGGTTGTTCTTTTACATTTAGTCACATATGATTTCTATACACAAGATTCATTTTCGCGTTTTTGATTAAATAGTTTTTCTTTTTCCATATTAATCAGATGTGATTAATACATACAATCACATATGATTAAATACATAAGAAAAAATATTGACTCATGAATATTATCAATATAAATCATATGCGATTTGATACATATAATCACATGTGATTAAGTACATTAGTACAACTATTGAATTGAGAAAGAAATAATGAATCTTGTCCACATAAATCATATGTGATCAAAATAAATATAATCACATGTGGTTAAATATATTAGAACAATTATTGAATCGACGCAAGAATAAATATTCTCCATACGAATCATATGTGATTAATATATATATATATATATATATATATATATATATATATATATATATATATATATATATATATATAATCACATGTGATCAAATACACAAGAACAACTATTGAATCAACACGTGAAAACAAATATTTTCCATATAAATCATATGTGATTAAATACATATAATCACATGTGATTTAATACACGATGTCAATTATTAAATTGAAAACACAAAAATAAATACGGCCCATGAAATTAATATTTTATTAAATACATATAATCACGTGTAGTTATATGTATCTAATCACATATGATTTACGTGGACAATATTCATTTTTGCATTCTCGATTCACTAGTTTTTCACGTGTATTTAATTACATGTGATTATATGTATTTATTAACATATAAATCATATATGATTTGATACATATAATCACATGTCACTCGATACATACAATCACATGTGATTATATACAAGAGAAAGCCTACTGAACCAAAAACACAATAACAAATCTTTGTAGGTGGGGGTAGGGATGGTGGCAGCGGTGGTACAGGCGGGGTGGTGGTGATTGGTGGTGGTGGTGTATGGTGATATGTGGTGGTTGGTGGGTGGGTGGTTGCAAGTGGTGGTAATAGTGACGGGTGATGGTTACGGTGGGTGTTGTGTGGGTGTGGGTGGTGGAGGTGGGTGGTAGTGGCGAGTGGTGTTGGTTGGGTGGTGATGGTGGTGGCGGGTGGTTGTGGTTGTGGTTGTGGTGGGTGGGTGGTAAGTAGTGGTGGTGGTGGCGGGTGGTAATAGGTGGTGTATAGTGATGGGTGGTTGGTAGTGGTGGTGGGTAGTGATGGGTAGTGGTGGCGAGCAGTGGTTGGAAGTGGTGGGTGGTGGTGGTGGGGGTGATGGTGTGTGGTGATGGGTGGTGGGTAGTGATGTGTGGTGGTGGCGGGTGGTGGTGGTGGGTGGTGATTGTGGTGGCGCGTGGTGGTTGGTGGTAGTAGTGGTGGGTAGTGATGGGTGGTGGGTGGTGGCGGTTAGTGATGGGCGGTGGTGGCGGGTGGGGGTGGGTGGTGATGGGTAGTGGTGGTGGGTAGTGGTGGTGATAGGTGGTAGGTAGTGGTTGTGGGTGGTGGTGGCAGGCGGTGGTGATGGGTGGTGGAGGTAGGTGGTAGTGGCAGGTGGTGGTGGTTAGGTAGTGATGGTAGTGGCTGGCGGTGGTTGGTTGTAGTAGTGGGTAGTGATGGGTGGTAGGTGGTAGGTGGTGGTTGGTGGTGATGGTGGTGGTTGGTGGTGATGGTGGTGGTAGGTAGTGATGCGTGGCGGTGGTGGCCAGTGGTGATGGGTGGTGGGTAGTGATGGGTGGTAGGTGGTGGTTGGTGGTGGTGGGTAGTGATGGGTGGTGGTGGCGGGTGGTGGTGGTGGTGGTGGGTGGGTGGTAGGTAATGGTTGGTGGTGGTGGGTGTTAGTGGCGGGTGGTAGGTAGTGGTGGCGGGCGGTTGTCATGGGTGGTGGAGGTAGGTGGTGGTGGTGGTGATGATGGTGGTGGCAGGTGGTGGTGGTGTGTAACGCCCGTAGATCCGGGCTAGTCAATTAGAGACGTTAAGCGTCAAAAATGTCTTTTTGATGGAAGATTATTTTGAAGGAATAATCTTAATTAAGTTATAGTATATGTTACAAGTTTTCCATGCATATAAAGAACGCCAAAATCCGAGTTATAACGAAGAAGTTATGACCTGTCGAAGTTTCACGACAGAACCGGCACGACACAGCGCGACGTAAAAAGTGAATTTACGTTAGAGCGATATTTAGCCTTAGCAATCTAAATGAAAGTCGTAGAATACATTAAACCATGAGCGTGCATAAAAAGAACGCCTAAATCTGACTTCGTATGAGGAAGTTATGATTTTTCGAAGTTTCGACGTAGCGGTATGCATCCCGAATGCTCGATTTGAGACCGAGCGGTTTTTAGCCGAGACAATCTAAATGAGAATTGAAGATCTCATTATTTGTAGTAAAACTATAAAAAGATAGGCGAAAACGAACATCGGATGAAGAAGTTATGATTTTATAATGGAGTTTTCCTGTCCCGGCCTACTAAAAATAAATAATAAAAATAAAGTCAAAATTAGCCAACGGAGTCTAAACAAAAGTTGTAGATCGTAGTCTCACCTTCGTGTGGATATAAAGAACGTCAAAAACGGAGCTCGTATGCGAAAGTTACGCAATTTAGAAGTTCGACGAGTCAATTACGCCCAGCGTAATTTGAGTACGCCCAGCGTACTTAGTCGGATGCAACTTGTTTGACCAATACTCGAGTGCCACCAGTCGACGCACGCAATGACGTCAAAGTACGCCCAGCGTAACCCGAGTACGCCCAGCGTAATTTGAAATTACGCCCAGCGTAATCCCAGACCCAGCAGCCTATAAATAGAACTCGAAATCAGCCATTTTCTCTTGTTTAAACTCTTTCTTCTCTCTAGTTTTTGCCTCGTTTTGCGTACCATTTATATCCCGAAGCCCCGGTATCATTTCCGAACCCCGAAGCAAGTCCCGAGGCCCCGAAGATCCCGAGAAGTGCGATTCCCGAGCCAAAGCTCTGCCCGCAAGGAGTTTGGTTTTTGTAGAGATCTTCCAGATCTGCTGAGAAATACTACTCCTACGAGCCGTAGTGCTGTCCGATCATCTTCTAATCAAGTGAGTGTATACTACCTTTCATAAACACAATAATAATACAAGTATGGTTTGAGTGTATTAAGTATATTGTCGTTTATATGTGTGAGTGTGTTGTTACTTTCTTCTAACGTATAATTATGAAGTATTTTATATAAAATACGTGCTATGTGTATGTTATAAAGTTGTTTATATGTGTGGGTGTATAGTCCCTTTCATAAACACGGGTATAATACAAGTATTGTTTGAATGTATTATGTATATGTTTGGGTGAGTGTGTGGTTACTT
The DNA here is from genome assembly GCF_052625555.1 of Lactuca saligna. Taxonomy (NCBI): domain Eukaryota; kingdom Viridiplantae; phylum Streptophyta; class Magnoliopsida; order Asterales; family Asteraceae; genus Lactuca; species Lactuca saligna. Next base: position 175,799,046 of record NC_136423.1, read on the forward strand.
TCTTTTAACACATAAATATGAAGTATTTGTTATAAAATACGTGCTATGTGTTTATAAATTGTTGTTTATTTGAGATGAGTGTGGGATGGATGTTTTATATAGTTTTTAAATGAGTTAAACTGTATATGTATTTGATATCTACAAATATGTTGGGTAGAACATGGGTTGATGAGATAGTTGGTATGTGATAAAACGATGAGGTATGAAAGATGATTAAGAATGATATTGGCAGATGCACCAATTAGAGAATATCATAATACTAGCAGATACGTTTAAGAATAATATCGGTAGATGCCCCAAGTAGTGAATGTCGTAATCCTGGCAGATGCGCTTATAGGATAATCTTGGCAGATGCGCTTATAGGATAATGTCGGCAGATGCGCGTAAAAGATAATGTCATAAACCTGGCAGTCGCGCCTCATAGTGTATGACGTAATCCTGGCAGAGGCACTTAAAGGATAATGTTAGCAGATGCACCTTATGTAGCAATGGAAGTTTGTGCTAATTCCTTAGGTCAATCCTTAGGAATGAATGAATGATGGGTAGTTGAATTCCTAGGGTAAAATCCTAAGAAATAAAGAAGATAATAGGGATGGGTAATTGAGTTGATTGTTTGATGGTTGAATATAATAATTATATTATTGTGGGTTGAAAACCCTATATGCTCACCAGGCTCCCAAGTCTGACCCACTCAGTTTTCTTTGTATCACAGTTATTAATACGAAGACATATTTCACAGAGAGATTTAAAGGAGATATAAATCAATTGTGTAATTAAATGTAAGTTCTGTTTATGCTTATATGTCTGTATCGGAACATGACATCCCGAGGTTTTATTATTAAATGAAAATACATTCTCTTTGAGAAATGTTTTGATAAGTTATTATCTTATCTTGTTTTGGGAACAAATTCCGCAACCATTTTCTTTAAAAGATTACTCTGATTTTATAAAACAAAGCATAAACAAATCGGTCTTTTCTGGTCGTAAAAATGGGGATGTCATAGTTGGTATCAGAGCATTAGTTTAAGCGAACTAGGAAATTGTAGGAAATTTCTAGACTTAAACTTAGAATGCTAAGTAATGATTGTGAGGAGTGTGTCTAAAATATGTTAGGTAGTACACCTAAATTGACACAAGCACTAGTTTATTTTAGGAATGATGCCTAAAATGCTTTTATGTGCTAAATGTTTTATGTGATAGCTATATTGGTGCTATTATTTGTTCGGATCTATGGTCTGTTGCCGACCGGATCTGGAAACCTTATGTGTTTAGGATTCTAAGCGTATGTCTATGATATTAGAACTAGCATGTAAACGTTTCAAAGTGATAAGGATGATTTGAATATCTATAATGAATAAGGATCTAATTTCACCTTATTCGGTGTATAGATCAAAAATGCTGAGAACAAGAAGTGGAGTTGGAAATGCTGATGAAAACAGGAATCAACCACCAGTGATTGAGCAAATACCTGTCATAGCAGCAGCACCTGAGCCGATAACAATGGGCGGTGTACAATTGATGATTCAGACGATGTTGGATCATCAGATGGATGAAACGAGACGTCTGCTTCAACAGAATCGTGAAGAACTGTTAATTCAAGTGGAAGAGCCCGAAGTGAATGAAGGGCACTCGGAAGGTGGAAACTTTAGGGGATCTGTTGGTCAAGCCAACCCACCGATGGTTAGGCAAAACAACCAGAATGGAAGGAATGATGGAATGGGATGCAAGTATAAGGATTTTCTGACTTGCAAACCATCGACCTTCACTAGAAAGGAAGATCCGATCGGAGTTATGGATTGGATATTGGAAATGGAGCTAGCCTTCATGACTTGTGGCTGCAGAGGCAGGTTGCAGACTATCTATGTAGTGCGTCAGTTTCGAGGTGGAGCCGTTCGATGGTGGAACACTCTAGGGAAGATCCTAAGCCCTAACGAGCCACTCCAACTGTCTTGGGCAGAATTCTTGGTGCAATTCAAGCGCAAGTTCTGCTCGGCCCAAAACCTGCTAGAGTTGGAGAACAAATTTCTGATATTGAAGAAAGGCAGCATGTCATTGGATGAATATGATGGGTTTTAGCCATAAGAACTTTCCTATGTGCGCATGCAAAACCCTATTGCTCGGATCTAGTCTTTCTAATTAAACATGATTTGAATCCAAGACTTCTAATAGCTAATTAGGTTAAATAACAATGATGAAACAGATCTAGAATCATACCTTTGAGTTCCTTGTTGATCTTGTTTGTCTTGGAGCTTCTAGAGTCACAAATGTCACTCCTCTAATGGCTTACAAACACCAATAGCAAGCAAGATGATTTAGGAGAGAGGAGAGGGGAGGAATTCGGCCAGAGGTTCCTTGCTTTAGGTTGTGTGTCGAATTCCCTCACCCCTAGGGTCTATTTATACTTGTAGACTCCTTAAGGATTACAGCTTTAACCCTAATTGGATAACTTAGACTTTAAGTTGATCCATATCCTTTCCTTGATAACCCTATGGACGATTTTGGCTTATCCAAGCCCTAGAAATCGTCCATCCTATCTAGGATAAGGATTTATAGTCTAAAGTGTAACTATCAAACAATTGACAGTTTATACCCTCTTATTTAATTAACTTCTTTAAGTCACCAAATTAATACCAATTAATTTATGACTTATATTAATCAAATAGCCATATATTATTCCTTATAATATTTACTCTCTCTAAACAAATCATCCTTCAAGTTGCTATGGTGAAGGCAACCCAAAAGGACCATGCACAACCGGATATAGTTATAGCCTTAGACACTATTCCAACAGTCTCCCACTTGGATAAGTCTAGTAACTATACAAGTACAATTCGGTTTGCAATTGTAGCTCTCAAAGACGCTGTCAACTCTGATCTAATCAATCTTGTCCTTTAGAGAAGGGATCGTACAGTCCTCTGTTAGATATCATGCTGACAATCCTATGGAATGGTTAGTCATGCATTTAAATTTCTCAATCTCCGATTTATTCGACATAGAACTTAATCAAACACATCAATTTAGTTCTGACCGGGCCCGGCACATAAGTCAAATCAAATCATCGAGTGGCCAAGATATCTCTTCTACCCTCTTAGGATAAAATTTACAGATAAACTTCGACTTATATGCATTTACTTATTCATTAACCAACAATACACAACAATGCGTTTTATAACATCAAGTTACTGATGCGTTTTCGCATTATCAATGCACAATCAATTTAATAAATAATAAACCATATATCTAGGTTTTAAGACTATATGATATTATCGTCTTGCGATCACCTTTTATATCGTATTCCATAAGGTGATTCCAGCAAGCGCGGGTTTATTCCAATGCTCAAAACCAGTTCATAAGCACTCATGAACGTTGCAGCAACCCTTGCTATGTCTAATACCATTTAGACATTCTACACACCAATTCATGACAATCTTCATTCATATCTACTCCCAACATATGAACGATTGTGGACCATTTGAATAATTCGATTATTCCTAATAAACTCAATTATTCTGGAAGTCAAAACATGCAAAGTGAAACAATAGTTAAACAACTAACATGTGACAGTAACTTTACTCATAAATAAAACTCCTTTATTTAATCATCAAATGTTAATTACATTTATCTATTATACGTTTCTAATACTATCTAATCTATACTAATATCATCCTTCAGCCCAATACTCCTAGCATGCTGCAAATGCTTAACCCTACTCAGTCCCTTCGTAAGCGGATCTGCTGGGTTATCTTCTGATGATATCCTCTTCACTACAAGTTGTCCTTCTTCTACACGATGTCTAATGAAGTGATATTTTCTGTCGATATGTCGAGATCTACCATGATCCCTCGGTTCCTTTGTCAAGGCAACCGCACCTTCGTTATCACAGAAAATCTCCATGGGCTCCTTTATGGCCGGTACAACTCCAAGATCACCAATGAAGTTCTTTAGCCATATTGCCTCCTTCGACGCTTCGCTCGCTACGATGTACTCTGATTCGCACGTTGAATCAGCTACGGTTTCTTGCTTGGAACTCTTCCAAGTCACTGCTCCTCCATTTAGGGTAAAGACCCAGCCCGACTGCGAACGGTAGTTGTCCCTGTCGGTCTGAAAGCTGGCGTCACTGTACCCTCGCACCTTCAAGTCATCACTCCCTCCAAGGACTAATAACCATGCTTTCGTCCTCCGAAGGTACTTAAGGATGTTCTTCACCGCAATCCAATGTTCTTTGCCAGGGTTCCCTTGATATCTGCTAACCATGCTCAAAGCGAAGGCTACATCAGGGCGAGTACAAGTCATAGCGTACATGATTGAGCCAACTGCGGAAGTGTATGGTACTCGGCTCATTTCTGTTATCTCAGCTTCGGTACTCGGACTTTGAGTCTTACTCAACTTGGCATTTCCTTGTATCGGTAATTCTCCCTTCTTTGAGTTTTCCATACTAAAACGTTTTAGTACCTTCTCTAAGTAAGTATTCTGACTAAGTCCAATTAGTCTCTTACTTCTTTCTCTTACTATCCTTATTCCCAAAATGTAAGAAGCCTCTCCGAGGTCCTTCATAGCGAAGCACTTCCCGAGCCAGGACTTAACCTCCTGCAGAGTCGGGATGTCGTTTCCTATGAGTAATATGTCATCGACATATAGAACGAGGAAGCTTACTATACTCCCACTGGCTTTGACATATACACAAGATTCGTCTTCGCTTCGTACAAATCCAAACTCTTTGACTTTCTCATTGAAGCAAAGATTCCATCTACGAGATGCTTGCTTAAGTCCATAAATGGACTTCTCAAGCTTACACACTCTATTCGGATGCTTCGGATCCACAAACCCCTCTGGCTGAGCCATGTAAACATCCTCAGCCAACTTTCCGTTAAGGAAAGCGGTCTTGACATCCATTTGCCAAATCTCATAATCATGAAATGCGGCAATTGCTAGCATCACTCTAATAGATTTAATCTTCGCAACTGGTGAGAAGGTCTCATCATAGTCAACTCCGGGAGTTTGAGTAAAGCCCTTCGCGACCAATCGCGCTTTATATGTGTGTACGTTCCCATCCACGTCGGTCTTCTTCTTGAAGATCCACTTGCACCCTACGGTCTTACGTTCGGGCACATAATCAACCAAATTCCAAACTTGGTTATCGTACATGGATTGGATCTCGCTATCCATCGCCTCTTTCCATTTCGCAGACTCCGGGCCTGCCATGGCTTCCTTATAGCTATTAGGTTCATCAAGATTTACTAGTGTACCATCACTAATATACGTGTCCCCTTCGGTAGTAATATGAAAACCATAAAACTGGGGATGAACTCTAACTCTATCGGAACGTCTAAGAGGTAAGGATTCGTCAATCGGTTCAACCGGAGTTTCCTCCTCGGGTTGAATGCCAGCGGTAGAGGTTCCTTCATCTATCGACTCTTGAATCTCTTCAAGTTCAATTTGCCTCCCACTGTCTCCTTGGCTTATGAGCTCTTGCTCTCGGAAAACTCCTCTCCTCGCAACAAAAACAACATTGTCTTTCGGTCTATAGAAGAGATATCCAAAGGAAGTTTGCGGGTAGCCGATGAAAATACATCGCTCACTTCGAGGTTCAAGCTTGTTGTGAGTATCTCGTCTTACGAAAGCCTCGCAACCCCAAACCTTGATATGTGCCAACGAGGGAGCTTTCCATGTCCACATCTCGTGAGGTGTTTTGGCAACCTTCTTAGTTGGGACTCGGTTAAGGATATGGGCGGCAGTCTCTAAGGCATACCCCCAAAAGAAGATAGGTAGTGAATCACCACTCATCATAGAGCGAACCATATCCAATAAGGTTCGATTACGCCTTTCTGCCACACCATTCAACTGCGGTGTCCTAGGAGGCGTCAATTGCGAAACTATTCCACACTCCTTGAGATAATCGTGGAATTCAAGACTTAGGTACTCTCCTCCTCGATCGGATCGAAGCATCTTGATTTTCCTACCCAATTGATTCTCCACTTCATTCTTGAACTCTTTGAACTTTTCAAAAGTTTCTGACTTTTGCTTGATTAAGTAAATATACCCATATCTACTATAGTCATCGGTAAAAGTCACATAGAAGCGGTTCCCATCCTTCATGGTTGATCTAAAGGGTCCACATACATCGGTATGTATTAGGTCCAATAGTCCCTCACCCCTTTCACAAGTACTCGTGAAGGGTGACTTAGTCATCTTTCCAAGTAAACAAGACTCGCATGTGTCATCTTCCCTAAGGTCGAATGACTCCAATACTCCATCCTTTTGGAGTTGGGCTATGCTTTTCTTGTTGACATGTCCAAGACGACAATGCCACAAGGATGCTTTATCCATACTAGTGGAAGAATCAATATTCAAAACATCATTTCCTAAGTTATCAACAATCATAACAGTTTCATATATTCCATTACATGGTATAGTTTCAAAGTAAAAGACACCATTTAGATAAGCCAAAATAGAACCATTCTCATTATTAAAAGAAAATCTAAATCCTTGTCTATATAAACCATGAAATGAAATGATGTTTCTAGCCATTTCTGGCGAATAGCAACAATTGTTCAAATCTAAAACTAAACTATTTCTAAGCACTAAAGAATACACTCCAATCTTGGTCACAGGCGACGATCTTCTGTTCCCCATGATTAGATTGATCCTTCCTTGCTCCACATCCCTACTTCTTTTTAGTCCCTGCACATTAGAACAAATGTGATAACCGCAACCGGTATCAAGAACCCAAGAAATAGCATGATTAGAATCGTTAGATTTGATTGTGTATATACCTGCGAAAGATGGCTTGATCTTTCCTTCCTTGATGGCTTGCAGGTAATCCGGGCAACTTCTCTTCCAATGTCCTATCTTGTGGCAGTGGTGGCACTCTGCCTCCCTTGGGTTGGAATAGGGCTTAGAGGGATCAACTTTGGTCCCACTAGAAGAGGAACCATCTCGGGCTTTCACCTTTCGATAGTTATTCGAAGAAGCTTTCCTCTTCTTTCCCTTCCCTTGCCCAATAGCCAAGATAGGAGCACCGGATGGATTGGGAGTTGGTGCAACAGACTTGTCCTTGAAATTGCTCTTAGCAACCCTCAAGAGACCTTGGAGTTTGCTTAGGGTGACCTCCTCTTTGTTCATGTGGTAGGTCATCCTAAATTGGTTGGACATCGGAGGCAAAGAGTGAAGCACCATGTCGATCGCCAAGTCTTCGCCGAAGTCAACATTTAACTTGCGAAGGCGGTCAACATACCTTTGCATCTTTTGCAGGTGCACGGTAAGAGATTCTCCATGACCCATCTTAGCGGAGATCATGTTAGTGAAAATCTCGTAACGCTCTTGTCTCGTGTTTTGGTGGTACCTCTCCAACAAGTCTTGATGCATCTCGTATGGATACATGTCCTCGTAGGACTTTTGGAATTCGGAGTTCATGGTGGCGATCATGATGCAATGTACTTTCGTTGCATCTCGCTCATGAGTTTCAAAGGCGGTGATTTCGGCAGGAGTAGCAACTTCGGGGTTGATTTTCTCGAGCTTCTCATCGAGGACATATTCTTTATCCTCATAGCGAGCAATGGTGCGAATGTATCTTATCCATTCGCTAAAGTTCGTTCCATCGAAGGTGACCTTTTAGCAAAGGCTCATCAACGTGCAAGAACTAGCAGCAGCGTTGTTTGCGTTTGACATCTATAGAAAGGACAAAGATAGATTAGAACAAGAATCCCTAATTATCACCCAATAAGAAAAATTAGGGCTAGGATCCAACAATAACATTTACATACTAGAAAAGGGATGCCGTAATCCAATATGCAAATAAATTGAAGGTAAGTGAATGACGATTCACTAATTCTCCATTACAAAACTTAAACTATTAGTCCTAAGTGTTTTTGAGAATTCCTAGGTTCGGATGAGATTCATTGAACTATTCAATGGCATGTTTAAATCTCGATATGCCCCTCTTGTTTGTGACTGGGATGCCGAGGGTCACAAAGCGGGTGTGAATTACCATGCAAATTCACATGGTGCCTTCATTGTAACGATCACCTATTCGATGTGCCGATAAACCACACACGCTCCATCGAACTATGATATACAATGAATCACCCTTTTCCACCTTCGCTTAGAACCAATTAGTGTGCCGGTAAACTACACACGCTCCACTAACTTCTTAGCAAGGTGCAAAGTGTAATTTCATGGGATTGCATCAATTCACTTTTCCTAAAGTAACTAAGATTGGGAAATTTTTTAAAACGTGTAGTTACTTTGTGTTTCTTATTATACTTTTAATGAGAGGATGAGGTTGCCCTATCCTACCCGTTCGGCTAACGACCCTCCACCAATCAAGCAAGCGGTGGGTGTGAGTGTACACCCATTAAGCGCCATTTTATAGGCCGCAACCTTATACCCACCTTATAGATCGGCTTCGTGAATGAGGCCTACTAGCGGTAAGACTAGCATTTAGTTATACATATATATATTATTCTAGTAATATCATATAAGTATAGGGTTGTATTTTAAAACTTTTTAAAATCTAGGGTTTGAAATTTAAGTTGTCTAAATTAAAACTTTTAATCACAAATATAAATTTCAAAACTTTAGGGTAGGTTTTAAACATTTAAAACATGGAGGATCAAATAACAAATAATTCCAATTAACAATTAATATCCTAATTATCTTTATTTGATTTATCTAAGATTTCTTTCAAGATAATTATCAAAATAATTAATCATTATCATATAAGGAAATTAAATATTTTATTAGATGATAAATATCTTTAATTAGATCAAGATAATAGTCATATTTATCAAAAAATCGGATTTAGATTGATCTAATATGATTAAGGTAAGTTTCCATAAGATAATTATGAAAAAATCCCGAATCTGGCCATTCCTGACGCCTGGACTCGCCAAGTACACAAGGGGACTCGCCGAGTCAGGCCTACTCGCCGAGTCCACCTTGGAACTCGCCGAGTCAGTAACTCATAAACCCAAAAATCGAATTTTGTAGGTTTGTTTCAGTTAATCAAGCAACAATTTAAAGAAAACCAAGCTAGGCTCTGATACCACTGATGGGTTTTAGCCATAAGAACTTTCCTATGTGCGCATGCAAAACCCTATTGCTCGGATCTAGGCTTTCTAATTAAACATGCTTTGAATCCAAGACTTCTAATAACTAATTAGGTTAAATAACAATGATGAAACAGATCTAGAATCATACCTTTGAGTTCCTTGTTGATCTTGTTTGTCTTGGAGCTTCTAGAGTCACAAATGTCACTCCTCTAATGGCTTACAAACACCAATAGCAAGCAAGATGATTTAGGAGAGAGGAGAGGGGAGGAATTTGGCCAGAGGTTCCTTGCTTTAGGTTGTGTGTTGAATTCCCTCACCCCTAGGGTCTATTTATACTTGTAGACTCCTTAAGGATTACAGCTTTAACCCTAATTGGATAACTTAGACTTTAAGTTGATCCATATCCTTTCCTTGATAACCCTATGGACGATTTTGGCTTATCCAAGCCCTAGAAGTCGTCCATCCTATCTAGGATAAGGATTTATAGTCTAAAGTGTAACTATCAAACAATTGACAGTTTATACCCTCTTATTTAATTAACTTCTTTAAGTCACCAAATTAATACCAATTAATTTATGACTTATATTAATCAAATAGCCATATATTATTCCTTATAATATTTACTCTCTCTTAACAAATCATCCTTCAAGTTGCTATGGTGAAGGCAACCCAAAAGGACCATGCACAACCGGATATAGTTATAGCCTTAGACACTATTCCAACAGAATACACTAATTCCTTCACAGACAAGATGGAGTTTGCTTTGCGCATCATCCCAGACGAACTGACAAAAGTCGACCGGTACGCAAAGGGACTCCCTTGGGAGTATGCGGTGCCAGTGCGTCAGGCACCTACTCTAGAGGCAGCTATTTGGGCTGCCAAGTCTGTTGAGAATATGATCAAGGGAAGGACTGACAGTAAGGTTGAAGTTGGAGAGAAGAGAAAGTTAGAAGGAACTTCGGGTTCTAATGAGAAAAGAAAATTCTCGAAGTCTGGAGGAGGAGGAGGAAGGGATGAGGCAAGGTGGTGCGATAAGTGCAAAAAGAAGCACTCAGGAAAATGTGGTGCGGATGTGACATGTTTCAAGTGTGGAAAGCATGGGCACTACGCCGATGAATGTATTTTCAACAAAAAGGTGTGTTACGAATGTAACGAAGAGGGGCACTTCAAGCAAGACTGCCCAAGGAAAAATCAAGCAGCAAGGCTAGAGGCGCCGCCAAAGCTAAAGGCAAGAGCATTTCAAATGATCCTTGATGAAGCAGATGGCAATGCAAGGAATCAAGAATAAGGATCTTATATCTAAAGGTCAAGTTATAAAGTAGCGATATGAAAAGTATCATGTATGTAGCCTATTAGAGGCATAGTATAGGGTGAACTTGAACTTTTGTGTAATCGTTTCAAGGAATTAATATAAACCCTAGTTTTGCTAACTGATGTATTGAATGATTGTCTGATTTTCTTGTATGGTGACTTGGTCGACTGCGGGACAATAATTGGGACGAGTATGAGTAGGTGTGAAGGATAGTATATGCATATACTACCGGAAGCACAGGACTCGCACTTGAATCAGGGAAAGTCACAAGGTTACCAAGAAGCTAGTAATTGATTCCACTTTATTCTGGTATGTCATTACCATTGTTTCGGTAATGACTAGTAATATGGTTCTTTTTCCGACCCTAGTGGTCATATTTAAATTTGAGTTCGACTACGAGGAGTATGTTACGTGGTCTAGAGGACCAAGTTAGATGTAACATCTGACTTAAGTCAGAAGGTTGAAGTTAATGCGATTGATAGTGTCGCGCTCGTTGTTAAAAGAAGTTTGTAGGTAGAAATGCTACATGCTGAAATGTGATTATATCACGTTAGAATATGAAGAAAGGTATATTCCATCTTGGAATTTAACTTCATTAAAGACCGAGTCTAAGCATCGCATCGTGCGATGAGAGGTCAATAGAGCACGACCCATCAATTTGTTACAATAGATAAATGAAAGTAATTATCCTGAGAAGAATAAGGAGTCCACAATAAGGACTTATTTGGTAACTTGAAGGTTACGATTGAAAGTACAACATAGTACGATAAGCAGATGCAAGATTGGGCATCTTCTGCGGTCAAGAAAGCCATAGAGTTAAATACTCTTTCGAGGAAACATAGAAGTTACGGTTACTACCTATGATGAATAAATAACGTGTGGAATCATTATGTAAGTCCTATTTCCTTGATGATTCCTGGACGTAATCATCCTAAGGGGGAGATAATTGTAACGCCCGTAGATCCGAGCTAGTCAATTAGAGACGTTAAGCGTCAAAAATGACTTTTTTATGGAAGATTATTTTGAAGGAATAATCTTAATTAAGTTATAGTATATGTTACAAGTTTTCCGTGCATATAAAGAACGCCGAAATCCGAGTTATAACGAAGAAGTTATGACCTGTCGAAGTTTCACGACAGAACCGGGACGACACAGCGCGACGTAAAAAGTGAATTTACGTTAGAGCGATATTTAGCCTTATCAATCTAAATGAAAGTCGTAGAATACATTAAACCATGAGCGTGCATAAAAAGAACGCCCAAATTTGACTTCGTATGAGGAAGTTATGATTTTTCGAAGTTTCGACGTAGCGGTATGCAGCCCGAATGCTCGATTTGAGACCGAGCGGTTTTTAGCCGAGACAATCTAAATGAGAATTGAAGATCTCATTAATTGTAGTAAAACTATAAAAAGATAGGCGAAAACGAACGTCGGATGAAGAAGTTATGATTTTATAACGGAGTTTTCCTGTCCCGGCCTACTAAAAATAAATAATAAAAATAAAGTCAAAATTAGCCGACGGAGTCTAAATGAAAGTTGTAGATCGTAGTCTCACCTTCGCGTGGATATAAAGAACGTCAAAAACGGAGCTCGTATGCGAAAGTTACGCAATTTAGAAGTTCGACGAGTCAATTACGCCCAGCGTAATTTGAGTACGCCCAGCGTACTCAGTCGGATGCAACTTGTTTGACCAATACTCGCGTGCCACCAGTCGACGCACGCAATGAAGTCAAAGTATGCCCAGCTTAACCCGAGTACGCCCAGCGTAATCCCAGACCCAGCAGCCTATAAATAGAACTCGAAATCAACCATTTTCTCTTGTTCAAACTCTTTCTTCTCTCTAGTTTTTGCCTCGTTTTGCGTACCGTTTATATCCCGAAGCCCCGGTATCATTTCCGAGCCCCGAATCAAGTCTCGAGGCCCCGAAGATCCCGAGAAGTGCGATTCCCGAGCCGAAGCTCTGCCCGCGAGGAGTTTGGTTTTTGTAGAGATCTTCCAGATCTGCTGAGAAATACTACTCCTACGAGCCGTAGTGCTGTCCGATCATCTTCTAATCAAGTGAGTGTATACTACCTTTCATAAACACAATAATAATACAAGTATGGTTTGAGTGTATTAAGTATATTGTCGTTTATATGTGTGAGTGTGTTGTTACTTTCTTCTAACGTATAATTATGAAGTATTTTATATAAAATACGTGCTATGTGTATGTTATAAAGTTGTTTATATGTGTGGGTGTATAGTCCCTTTCATAAACACGGGTATAATACAAGTATTGTTTGAATGTATTATGTATATGTTTGGGTGAGTGTGTGGTTACTTTCTTTTAACACATAAATATGAAGTATTTGTTATAAAATACGTGCTATGTGTTTATATATTGTTGTTTATTTGAGATGAGTGTGGGATGGATGTTTTATATAGTTTTTAAATGAGTTAAACTGTATATGTATTTTATATCTACAAATATATTGGGTAGAACATGGGTTGATGAGATTGTTGGTATGTGATAAAACAATAAGGTATGAAAGATGATTAAGAATGATATTGGCAGATGCACCAATTAGAGAATATCATAATACTAGCAGATACGTTTAAGAATAATATCAGTAGATGCACCAAGTAGTGAATGTCGTAATCCTGGCAGATGTGCTTATAGGATAATCCTGGCAGATGCGCTTATAGGATAATGTCGACAGATGCGCCTAAAAGATAATGTCATAAACCTGGCAGTCGCGCCTCATAGTGTATGACGTAATCCTGGCAGAGGCGCTTAAAGGATAATGTTGGTAGATGCGCCTTATGTAGCAATGGAAGTTTGTGCTAATTCCTTACGTCAATCCTTAGGAATGAATGAATGATGGGTAGTTGAATTCCTAGGGTAAAATCCTAAGAAATAAAGAAGATAATATGGATGGGTAATTGAGTTGATTGTTTGATGGTTGAATATAATAATTATATTATTGTGGGTTGAAAACCTATATGCTCACCAGGCTCCCAAGCCTGATCCACTCAGTTTTCTTTGTATCACAGGTATTAATACAAAGACATATTTCACAGAGAGATTTAAAGGGGATATAGATCAATTGTGTAATTAAATGTAAGTTATGTTTATGCTTATATGTCTGTATCGGAACATGACATCCCGAGGTTTTATTATTAAATGAAAATACATTCTCTTTGAGAAATGTTTTGATAAGTTATTATCTTATCTTGTTTTGGGAACAAATTCCGCAACCATTTTCTTTAAAAGATTACTCTGATTTTATAAAACAAAGCATAAACAAATCGGTCTTTTCTGGCCTTAAAAATGGGGATGTCACATATTGGGTGGGTAGTGACGGGTGGTGGGTGGTGGTTGGTAGTGGTGGTTAATGATGGGTGGTGGTGTGGGTTGTAGGTAGGGGTTGTGGGTTGTGGTGGCAGACAGTGAAGGTGGGTGGTGGTAGCAGGTGGTGGTGGGTGGTGATGGTGGTGGCAGGTATTGGTTGGTGGGTGGTAGGTAATGATGGGTGGTGGGTGGTAGTTGGTGGTGGTGGTGTGTTGTGTTGGACCTGTTGGTTGGATGGTGAGTGGTGTTAGTTAGTGGGTTTTTTTAATTATTTGTAACTATTTTTTGATTTATATGAATATTATTTTCTTATTTTAATTAAAAAAATTATGTGTTTCAAATTTGTTCTCAAATGTTTTCGCGATAAGAAGTGTTCTTGATTTAACGCTCCCATATATATATATATATATATATATATATATATATATATATATATATATATATATATATATATATATATATATATGGGTAAAGTGAATATACCTAACAACCTTATATAAGCTTAGGTACCTAACTCCATAATACTACATCGGTTTGTATCATATTTACATTGTAATTGCCTAAGGTTCTTAAACTTCAACCCCATAACTTGATTACTTCCATAATCTTTGGACTTTCACTAATATCTTTCTTTTACATCACGTCTTTCTATCGAATACCACCTGATGGGTTTCATATCCTACCGCTACAAATGAAAGGATGTAGGAGAAATATAATGATGAATTTCCAACATTTTTTGAAGTAAATCAAGTTTAGGGATAAAGTTTAAGAGCCTTGGATGATTGCAATGAAAATTTAATGCAAAATGATGTAGTTTGATGAGGTTAGGTACCTAAGCTTATATAAGGTTGTTAGGTATATTCACTTTACCATATATATCTTTACTACTTATAAAAGAAATCTAACTATTTGTATAAATAGATTGAATATAATAATATTATTTTTTAAGACGTCCAAACTATTAAGCTTGAAGTACAACCCATTTATAATATAATAATATTAAAACTTTAACCTTATCCTTTATCCCCTAAAAATCTCGTATCAAATTAATAGAAAAATTAATTTGCAAATTGAACCCGTCAATCTCAACACTTCAGCCATTTGAAGCGGTCAATGTCAACAATTTATAAAGGATCTTTTTTCTCACATTAGTAATCCCTTCAAAGTAAGAAATATACGCACACTCTCTCGAAGAACCCTAACCAGTAACCAAGACAGTATAACCACCACCACAGCCGCTCTGCCTCCTTCCGCCTTCAACCAACCACTATCACAACTACCGCCATTCCTCTCACCCACGGCATGAACTTTCTTTTGGAACATAATATTTTTCTTTAAAAAAATATCATTGAAAGAAGCTATTTGTCCCCGCTGCTGTGCGCGGGTAACGGCTAGTATATATATATATATATATATATATATATATATATATATATATATATATATATATATATATATATATATATATATATATGTCGACTGTTTTGGACATGGGTAGGTATAAACTGTAAAGTCATAAACACATATAGTTTATTTTATGCCGATGTTTTTCATACACAAGCAAAAACAAATGTAATTTTGATTTATTGGCATTCAATTATTATGTCAAATAACGACATATGAAGAAAAAAACATTTCATTATCATTTTTGACTCCAAATCGCTATACAAAAATGTTGATTGTTCAAGACAAAAACATTCAAATTAATGGTTATAGTGAATGTAGAGTTTGTCACGTTTTAGATACATTATTATCTCTTATTTCTTTTAAGTCGTTATATTAATCTTCCCTTTTAAATTCTCCCCGAACACCAAATAGAAATCAAACTGCAAAAACTCATTCAAATAAAGTGTCGACGGATTAAACCGTAGACTTATAAAATCATTGTGATAGATAGATTTTTACATAATACATCTTTTTTATTCAATGAGTTAATTGAATTAAATAGATAATTTGGACAACTATAAATAATTGTTTACTTTAGTAGTTTAGTTTTTACTTCTTTTACTTTATCCAAGCATAAAAAATAAATAGTGTTGGGAAAAAAAATTTAGAATCTAACCGCTTTCTATCGTGTAATTGAAAATAATAATAAAAAAAAAATTAACAAAGTAACTATGTTCGGAATGGACATTCTCGACCAAGAAAAAACAATTTTTTTGATAGATTCCGGAATGGCATTTCGTATTCCGGATATAGGTAGGTCAGCTACTAGATTGACGGTTGGGATAACAGGCGAGGAGTGTATGTTTTGGATAGTAAGTCGGTGATTGATTATGCTTTTGCATGAAATCCTTAATGTTAAAGGTGGTCGAGATTGGAAAATTTTGAGCTCTTCATCTACAATTCAGAATTCTGTTAGGGTTGGCTTGGTCCTTATCTGAAAGATCATCTTGCGTGTGTTACACCATCCAAGGGTCTGGGATGGTTTGTCCTTGTTTGAGCCGGTTTGAGATATGTTTGGTTGCAACACCATTAGGTGATAGTTCGAACCCTGAGTGGGGGAGAACTAGGTATTATGCTTGGAGGATCATCGATCTGTTCGAATTTGTGGTGTTGGAAGAATGGTTTATAGGGGTAAGCGGTGCAGGTATGTGGGATCTCGGTTCAATATTTGGTCAAGTCAGGGGCGTAGAGAAAGCGGTCATCGGATGTAGGTGTTCAGGAGGTACATGAGTTGTCTCTCAGCAGGAAGTAGTTGGTCAAGGAGCTTGTTGTAGTTGTTGGTTCCTTTTGGAATGCCAATGAATATATGAGGAGCCGCTAGGATCATTCAGGTTGAGTATTGGTTGTTGAGGGATTTGTCAGCTTGTTGGTGTAACACCCTAAATCTGGTATATCTTGAAACCCTCAAGAATTTCATTTTAGCATATTTGTCCCTTAAGTACACTAGGCCTACTTAAGTGTACGCTTAGCGTACTACGTATGAATGGTCGCGGAGGAACTGGAGGTACGTTGGGTGTATGTGCCAAGGGTCCAAACCCTAATTTTCAGACATGAGACCTATTTAAGCAACCTTAAGTTCCTTGGACTTAACCCTAGAGAGCCTCCACTGCCTTTGAACACCCTTACACTCCAGAGAAACTTGTGAGACCCTTTTGAGCTTCAAAAGTGCATTTGTGGCCCTTTTAGTGTTCATACCAAGAAGAAGAGGTGGTTATTCAAGCTTGGAACGAGTTGATGCTTCAAGATCATGCATCATAGTCATCTTGCAAAGCTTCTAGAGGTAAACAACTTGGATTTTTCTTCTTTAATCTTTAGATTTAGCTAGGGTTTTCTCCCTTGTCCCTTTTTGTTGATTTTGAACCTCTATTAGTGAGTTGTGCAACTCCATGAGAGGAGAATGATAGATTTGGGGTCCCTTGGTCGTTTAGAAGCATAAAAATGGAACCTTGATGGAAGTATTGGTCTCATGTATGGGTTAAAGACCTTGTAAAGGTCATAATGAAGGTTTTGAGTGTATGAGAGACATGTAAAGGCATAAAGTTGGCAACTTTATTCCTTAGGACGTATTAAACAACTCAGATATGGCTTTTGGACGTAAAGGAATTTGGGTATTAAGCACTTAATGGAGAAAGTCCTGAATCTGGAAGAACGTTGGGCGTACTCAACGTACGCTGCGCGTAGTCCTTAAGAACCCAGTACGCTGCACGTACCAGAATGGTACGCCAAGCGTACGCGCTTCAGATTGGGCCGGATCTGTTTTGGGCGGATTTTGAGCTATTGGGCTTCATTTTGGTTATTGGATTGGTTGTATTTTGTGAATTATGTGCTATTTCATATGTTATGGGCCATGGATATATTAGTTGGGCCTTATTGGGCCAAGAGGCCCATTAGAATCTGTGGACTTGGATTTTGGGCCCAATAGCAAGGGAACGATAATTGGGCCTCAGGGATGGGTCTGGAGTTTAGGTTTTCCCTTTTTGGCTAATCGTGGGTCCTAACATTGATTATTATTATTCAGCTCGGGAGGTTCCGGACTAGAGAGAGAGAGAGAGAGAGAGAGAGAGAGAGAGCAACTTTTGTAGTCAGCAGACAGAGGTGAGTCTTCTCACCATACCCATGGGTCTAAGGCACCACGGTCGGCCCATTATGTGATTATGATATATGTGTTAGTCATTTTGTGATTTGATATGATATGTGATTGTGTGTTTTGCATGAAGACCCCTGGGGGAGCCCGTGGTATTGGATGTAAGACTATGTGGGGTTGCCCATGGCAGTCCTATGTAAAGACCATGTGGGGTAGCCCATGACAATCCTATGTAAAGACCATGTGGGGTAGCCCATAGCAGTCCTAGGTAAAGACCATGTGGGGTAACCCATGGCATTAGATGTAAGACCATGTGGGGTATCCCATGGCAGTCCTAGGGTAAAGACCATGTGGGGTAGCCCATGACACTTTTACAGGTTTTGTGTATGCATGGATTATGTGATATGTGCGTAGCTTTAATTAGCTAGCAGGATATGTGTATGTGTATTATGTTGTATGCTCTGGGAACTCACTAAGCATTTCGCTTATAGGTTGTTGATTTGTTTCAGATACATCTGAGCCCGAGGGTAAGGGCAAGGCGTGATGACACGGCGTGCACTCTATCTCTCTCTTTTTTCACTGATATGTATGGAGATACTCTGATGATTTAAATAAAGATGTAACGAATGTTGTTTTGAAAACAAATGTGTTGGGATTTCATGGTTTTTGGCTAATGTGCTCTATTAACTAAATGAAAATTTTCTTTGTAAAATTTGGGACGTTACAGTTGGTTGGATTGTTATTTTCAGTCAAGAGTGGGCAGATGCCAATAAGTAAATCAGTTCAGAGACGGGTATGTTCAGCTCCATATGGGTTTTGGTTCTCTGGATTAAGTGTTAATGTGTTCTCGACCATTGGTCATTTCATGCATCATCAAAACGGAGATTCTTCGGAAATTTAGGCTGTATCGGTTGAAGTTCATCGGATTCATCAACCTATCGTCAAGTTTGGCTCGAGTTTGGATAATGTTCTTGGTTATTGGGAATCCAAAATTTGGGGTTAGTAATTGGATGGATCTGACTAGATCCTTAGTAGCATCTGTGGATGACCTCCAAAGTTTTATCGAGATAGTCGCGTATTGATGGGGTCTGTTCAGTCTCAATCAAGGAACTCTGGTATTTGGCCCCTATTTGGATGAGGTTATGGGTTCCCTGAGGGTGTGCATCGTGGTAAATTCATAATATATTGTCTTGATGGGTGTATGTAGGTTGGTCAAGATATTACTGGAGCGCTTTTTTCAAATTGTACGCATGGTTCTTATTTGGGTTTTAGCCTTAGAATTGGATCAACAATACGACCGTTTATCCAATTCTTGGGTCGTGTGCAACAATGTTTTCGTCGGATTTTGCGGTGGTAGTAGCTTATGCTGGGAATGGAATTGTGTTTGGTAAAGGAGTATGGCACTGTTGCGCTGGGTTAGCATTGAGATGAACGTTGATTGGATTCCTACTAGGTGGTGGAATGAGGTTGATTATATTTAGGACCATGTGGTGTTGGTCGTGAGTTTCCATGCGAATGATGGATTGTCATAAGGATCAATGTAATATCGGGAGCATTCCATACATGGGATGAGGGTTGGGTAGGGCATTCCAGACTCATATTATGGGTAGGAGGCAATCCAGACCTATGTTGAGGACCTTGTAAGGGTATTACAGGCATAGGATATGCACCCAGTGATCAGGATTGTTTATTTCTTCTGTTTGTGGTACTTTTGGTGGTGGTAGAGTTTTGGAAGGTAGGAGACTCACGAACCAGCTGGTTTGGATAAAGTGAGCAATTAAGGGTTGTTGGAAGTATCAAATGTGCATTAGAAAGCCTCTGTGGAGTGTTTGCATTATAAATCCTGTTTGTTCGCAAGTTGTTATTAGGGGTTTGGTTGCCAAGGTTGGGTATCGGTTATGGAGTCTCGAGTCATGAAGTTCATTTTTAATGTCTCGAGTGACTTTCCAGGTCGGGATACACCTGAGCTGATAAGGGAGGGATGCAAATGTGAAAATTCTTGGATTTCTCATCTTTGCTCGTAGGATCAGTGGTTGGTAATGGCGTGTTCGAGAGTCAATGGTTTATTTAAGGTTTTTGGTACATCTTATGGATTTGAAATTTGTAGAAATTCACGATTTATGTGTTTGAGTTCTTCTTTCCTTGTGTTTGGTAGTGATCATAATCAAAGGCAAGGGTGGATTCAATGAATGGATTAATATCACTCTTGGAATATGGGTTACGGAATTTAGATGTGATGGGCTCCCGGTCTCGAGAAGCATATTGATAGAGTTGATTTAGTGTTTGTAGCCTTGAGAGTCCCCAACTTTGTGGACCTTTCTAGACGTTTGGCCTTAGCCAGGAAGTTGTGGAATATGTTAGCGTTGTATGTGCCTCTTTGTGGTGGTTATCTAGTTGATGCTTGTGTGTTGGAGCCACCTTGTTTTCGGATGAAGGGTCCAACCGTAGATAATGGTCAGGAGTCCTGATCCCTAGTGGTATTAGCAAGGCAATTCCAGGATGGTATGGGTAGGTAGCCGCCTAAATGAGCTGACTTTTAGTTCGGATCGGGTTCCAGGGAGAACCGTCTGAGTAGCCTGAGGAGGAGTTTGGGAGAGCTACCCTGGGTTGGTTGCAGTAGTGGATTTCGAGGACAAAGTCTGATTTAAGTAGGGGAGAATTGTAATATCTTTATTTTCAAGTAATTACCTTTTATCCCCTTGTATAGGAATTGTTTGCGTTTTGACCCTTGTGTATGAGGAAAGATTCCAGAATGGCCCTTGGTGGCATTGTGGTAATTTTTGGACTCGAGGTTAGTACGTTGGGCGTACGATGTGTACGCTGAGCTTACTAGGGCAGAGCCTAGTACGTTGGGCGTACATATCATACGCAGAGCATACATGCAGGATGTCCAAAACCTAACTTTTAGGGTTTTGGTCATATATAAACACCATTATAACTTCATGCATCATATCCTCAGTAGCCTCCCTCTATCAAAAACATCTTCAAGCAAACCTAAGCAAGAAGAGTCCATTTTTGAGCCCATAGGAATGTTTTGGAGGTGTGTTTGAAGAAGAATAATGCGGTGAAAAGAGTTGGAGCTTAGAAGCATTATGGATCTGAGATTCCCTCCTTGTTCGCAACCTCCAGGAGGTATAAATCTTGCAACTTTATCACTCCATCTTGTAGATCTAGACATTTCATTCCATTAAGTTACTTTTTGTCCACAATTGGTGATTCTTGAGCATGACATGTTCTTGACCCAATAAGTTGTCCTTTCGGACCTTAGGAAGGGTCTTGAGTCATAAAAATGTAGTTTTCATGGTTAGTTTTGCACCATGCATTATTTAAAGGGTCTTAATGCTTTAATATGTTGTACTTTGTGGTATTGGACACTTAATGGGCATACAAAGTCATAAAGTTGGAAACTTTATGACTCTTAAGGGTAATTTAGCCTTGCATATGAAGTTTGGACGTGAATGCTGAATGTATTAAACACTTATTTGAAATTCGAGTTTTGAGCGTACGTCGTGCGTACACAGTCCTTTCCCTCGATGCCCATCAAACTTGAGTACGCATCGCGTACCTCTAGTGTACACCCCTGCGTATGAGGCCACAGTCAACTCGGATGTGTTGACTTGTTGACTTTGACTTTGACCACGTTTGAACAAGGGGTATTTTGGACGGTGTTTGAGAATTGATCATTTGGGTGGATAGGTGACGGTTAGAGCTGACATTCGGAGTCGGGACCTCATCAACTATTGATAAGAACGATAGGTGATTTTTCCTCACTATACTTTTAGGTCGAAGGCACCAAGACCGACCCATTGGATTGATATCCTGGTTTACCGTATGTTGCTATGCTGTAGTGATTTGCTAGGTCTGTATCCTAGTTATAGGATGTTGCTATATGGTAGTGATTTGTGGATCTGTCTGTTTTCCTGTTGACTGATTATATGTTTATATGTTGTATATATGTCGACATATTGTGTTGGGTTGAGGTTGTACTGCTTGTGCTGAAGCCAACAAACCCGGGAGTATTCCAGATATGATTTAAGGGCCGATTGGCATGTCAGACTCATACTAAGGGCTCAAGAGCATTATAGATATGAGCTGACGGCTGGTTGGTATGCCATACTCGTACTGAGGGCCTAAGGGTATTTCAATCCGATGACTGAGTGGACCCGTTGTATATTGGTAATCCAATCCGATGATTGATTAGGCCATGGGTAAGTCACACATAAGTTGTGGGCCCTGAGGGAAAGCCAAAATTATGTTTTGGACTTAGGAGCAAGCCAGATATGAGCTGGGTGTCCGATAGGTAAGCCAAACTCATACTGTGGGCTCAGGGGTGTTGTTATTTATTATGTATTTTAGTTGTGGACCCAGTACATGTTGTTATTTATTATGTTTTCGTCGTGGTACTTTTGGGGGAACTCACTAAGATTTGTGCTTGGAGTTTTAGTGTATGGTTGCACGTACTTCAGAGGACCGTGGCAAGACGAAGGCGTGACCGTACACATCCTAATTTTATGTTATTGGTCTTGGGAGACTCTGATTTTAATTAATGTTTTGGAAACAATGGTTTTGTAAACACTTCTCTTAGTAAGTGGGTTGTTTTGAAAAGTTTAAATTGGTCGTGATTTTTGAGGCGTTACAACCCTATTCAGCATACAACCTCACACCAGACTCCATTGGTGTTGTAGTAGGTTTGCAAGTTGACATGTGTGAATCTATGCAGGAGTTCAATGGAGTACTTTGATTGGTGTAACACAACTCCCTGTTCATTGGAATTTAACTTAATCCCAAGAAAGTGAGATAGCCTTCCAATATCTTTTATTTTGAATCGAACAGACAGATTCATATTAAGCTAATCAATCTCTTCTTTGATGCCACTAATGATGATTAGATCATCTACATAAACAATTACAACCACTACATTACTGCCAACTTTCTTGGCAAATAAGCTAGTATCCACATTAGTTGAGATAAAACCATTTTGTACAAGAAAATCTCCGATTTTTGCGAATCAAGTGCGTGGGGATTGTTTTAGGCCATATATGGCTTTCTTTAGCCTGCACACATAGTATGGATTTTCCTAATTTCAAATCCCTTTGGTTGTTGCATATAAATGGTGTGATCAAGGTCTCCATAGAGGAAGTCATTGTCCACTTCCATTTGCCACATATCCCATTTTTTACTCATAGCGATGGCGAGAAGGACCCGGACATATGTTAATTTCGCCACTAGACTGAAGGTGTCCTCATAATTGATACCATATTCTTGTGAGAATCCATGAGCTACGAGTCTTTCCTTGAATCGAATGATTGTTCCATATGTTCATTGCTTCAGTTTGTACACCCACTTACAGGTTACATGTTTTACCACTTGTGGCTTGGGAATTAATTCCCATGTTTCATTACTCTGTAGGGCTCTTATTTCTGCCTTCATAGCTTTCCACCCTTCCTCTTTCATACTTGCTTCTTCAAAGGATCAGGCTCTGCTAAAACATCCTCAACAATAGCTACATTAGTATACTTAGGATTAGGCTTGCTTACCCTTTATGACCGCCTAGCTGGTTTTGGTTGCTTGGTTCACTTTTTGCATCGTTTTGACGCTCATTGTCTTGGTCTAAGTATCCTTGTTCTACTTCCACTTCGTTATCATTATTGAAGTCCAAAGCAATCTTAGATTTCATGAGGTCATTTTTGAGTTGATCACTATCAGGCACGACTTTGTTTTCTGGTGACCACCGTGACGATTGCTCGTCAAACATTTATATTCATTGATACATAGAATTTGCCACTATTAGGATCACAACAACACCAACCTTTCCTTTATGAATCGTACCCTACAAATACACATTGAATACTCTTCTTGTCTATTTTATGGTGAATGTGATTTGGTACGAACATATAAAAGATATACCGAAACACACGAAAATAACTCACATTTGGTTTAATGTCGGTTAGTTCTTCGTAAGGAGAAACATAATCAATGTTTTGAGACGGTATCCTATTAATCACATACCCATCTGTGTTCATTGCCTCCGCCGAAAATCGACCAGACATATTTTTTTTCATGAATTAGGCTTTTAGATATCTCTCCCACATGCCTGTTTTTTCGCTCTGAAATTCTATTCTGTTGTGGTGTATTCAAGCACGCCAATTGCCTCTTAACTATCTTTTGCCTCAAATAATTGTTGAAATCGCTTGCTAAATACTCTCTACCATTATCCGATCTCAAACACTAAACTTTACAGGTGGTCATTAGTTCAGCATCAATCTCGAATTCTTTGAATTTTAAGAATACTTCTGATTTCTCCTTCATGAAATAAAACCATACAAATCGTGAATAATCATCAATGAACATGACCATATATTTCATACCTTTTATGGATGGTTGTCTAATTAGACCTATTACATTATAATGAACAAGCTCGAGAGGTTTACTGGTCACTTGCTTAAATTTGTTGAACGACAGTTGTTTGGCTTTTCCATATTGGCACCCTGAGTAGACTATGTCCCTATTTATGTTTATATTGGGTATCCCAGCAACTTTTCCTTACTTATCATTAGGCCAAATTTATCAAACCCTACATTGCCCAAACGTTGGTGCCAAAGATCAGTCGATGGCTTCCCCTTTGCCTTTTCTACATATGTTATTATGTGTTTAACATATACACAATTTCCATCTTTCGTCCTTGCAGAATTGGAATTGACTGAGTCCTGAACTCCTTGAATACTTGGACATCATTTGGACCAAACAATACGTAGTGCCCATCTTCTGTTAACTGAGGTACCAAAAGTAGGTTCTACTTCATTCCTGGAACATGGTATACATTTCTTAATGAAAGCTTCACTTTGTCGCGTTGAGAGGGTAAAATTGCATCACCAATGTCCGCAATATTGTGTCTAGAATCGTCTGCAATTACTACAACATAGCTACCACCATAATTGGACGGATTATGAATTTGATCTTTATTACATGTCAAGTGATTGGAACAGCCGGAATCTGCAATCCAGTCATCTATCTTATTTTTCTGAGTTGTTGTTGCGAATGTAACCATCTCTCCCGTTTTAGCTACTAAGGATTTGATGTCCCACCCTTATTCTTGCTCAATTATGGCAATATTCCCTTCATCTTCTTGTTTCACCGTACAATTCTTTGGTCATGTGACCCTTGCGTCCACATCCATAACATTTATATGGAAAGTATTTCCCATTCGTCTGTTGTTTTTGTTTACAAGAATCTTCCTCTTGTCCCTGGTTATTTAGTGGGTGTTTGGGATAGCTTTTAAAAAAAAAAAGCTTATTAGCTTTTTAGCTTTTTAAAAAGCTAATAAGCTAAAAAAATGTTTGTGTATTTAAAAAACGCTTTTTAAAATAGCTTTTTGGATGAGAAAAAGTAAAGCTTTCAAAAAGCTGGAAAATCCTAGCTTTTTAGCTTTTTAATAATTTTACCCCTGAAAAAGTAGCTTTTCGCATACAAACACTTTTGAAAACTAGCTTTTCCTAAAATCTATAAGCTAATAAGCACTTTTCTTAAAAATCACTTTTGACATAAAAAAGCTAACTCAAACATACCCTTAACTTCTTGTTACCGTGCTCCTGATGGTTGTTTTTATCACTGTTCTTATACCAGCCCTTTTGTTTGTTACCTGCCTTGTGTTTACCCTTTCCCCTTCCAACATAGAGAACCTGGTCTTCAAACTTAGGTGTTAAACTCATTGACACACTACCCAACTGTTTGTCTAGGGCCTCCTGACTCACCAGAAGGTTCTCAAACTCATTCAAGGACGGTTGTGTAGGCCAACCTTGCACCGTAGTCACGAAGCTCCTGTATTTCGACTTTAGACCATGAATGATAATTCGTTTCATTATAGGTTCTCCAATAATTCCTTATGGATCAATCTCGCCAATCTCCCTACATAATGTTTTGACTTTGTGAAAATACTGAGGGATTGTTAAATCCCATTGAGACACCGAAAGCAATTCATTTTCAAGAAATTGCAACTTCATGTCATTCTTTTTTAAAAACAAAGTCTTCAACGTGTCCCACACCTCTTTTGGTGTGGTAACGTCCTGAATGTATTCAAGAAACTCCTCCTTGATGGTTGTTTTGATAATGAAAAACACCTTGCCTATCTCGACTATCCATTTGTATATTGCTCTGTTGGTGTCAATTCTCGGTTCTGTGGTATTTTCTCCTCCTACTACATCCCATAAGTCCTGAACAGTTAGGTATGAAATCATGCATGACGAACATGTATTGTAGTTGGTATTACCCAATCTTTTAACGCCACCAATAGCTTGAAACTCAGACATATTTCTGCTTCAATGACAACCGGCTCTAATACCACTTGTGAGATCACTACTAACCCAACCATACTCAACATAGAAGAAGAATGGGGTTCCATTTTCCAAAAGCAATTGGTGATAGAATGGATTACCCATTTCCTTATATGCTAGTGTATAGTTTATCTTTTTACTGATGTGGGATTGGTTTTGCATCCCAACAATATCTACAACATTAGTTGTTCTAGTTTTGTGGCTTACGTACTAGATAACAGAGAGGAGAAGAAGAAGACGATTGATGATGTGCCTGTTGTTTGAGAGTATGTAGATGTCTTCTCGGAAGACTTTCCCGAAGTGCCTCTGGAGAGGCGAGTGGAGTTCGGTATAGATTTGGTTCTAGGTGCAGCTTTGATAGCCAAGGCACCATATCAATTAGCACCGTTGGAGATGCATAATTGTCTTCATAGTTGTAAGAGCTGTTAGACAAGGAATTTATTAGACCGATCTGTTAGCCCTGGGGAGCACCGATTCTATTTGTAAAGAAGAAAGATGGCTCCTATAGGATGTGCATTTATTATCGGGAGCTGAACAACTTGACGATGAAGAACCGTTATCCACTTCCGAGGATTGATGATTTGTTCGACCAGCTGCAGGGTGCCTCTTGGTTCTCGAAGGATGTGCATTTATTATCGGGAGCTGAACAAGTTGACAGTGAAGAACCGTTATCCACTTCCGAGGATTGATGATTTGTTCGACCAGTTGCAGGGTGCATCTTGGTTCTCCAAGATTGATTTGCATTCGGGTTATCACCAGATGAAGGTTTAATATGAGGATATTCATAAGACGGCCTTCAGGATATGTTATGGTCATTACGAGTTTATGGTGATGCCTTTTGTGCTCACCAATGCACCAACATCATTCATGGATATCATGAACCGAGCTTATAGACCGATGTTGGATCGGTCATTCATTATGTTCATTGATGATATTTTGGTCAATTCTAAGACCAAGGATCAGCATGAGGATCATCTCCGCAGGGTTTTAGAGACTCTGAGGAGAGAGAGGCTATATGCTAAATTCTCCAAGTGCGAGTTCTGGTTGCGTGAGGTGCAGTTTATGAGGCACATTGTCAATCAAAAGGGTATTTTGGTTGATCGAGCCAATGTTGAGGCCATGATGCAGTGGGAGGTTCCTAAATCTCCATCCGATATTTGAAGTTTCCTTGGTTTAGATAGGTATTATCGGAGGTTTATTGAGAATTTCTCCAGGATCATCGTTCTGTTGACTAGGTTAACAAAGAATTCTGCTACTTTCCGTTGGGGGCCTGAGTAGCAGGCATCATTTGAGTCCTTGAGTCAGAGGTTATGTGAGGATCGAATTTTGACCCTGCCAGAGGGTGTAGAAGATTTCATGGTGTACTGTGATGTGTTAATTTCTGGATTGGGTGCAGTTTTGATGGAGAGGGGTCGTGTGATAGCTTACACTTCGAGGCAGTTGAAGCCTCATGAGGCGAATTATCCCACTCATGATTTGGAGCTGGGAGCGATTGTGTTCGCCCTCAAGATTAGGTGTCATTACTTATATGGGGTTCGTTGTATCATTTACATGGACCACAAGAGTTTGATGCATCTGATGGATCAGACACCTCTGAACATGAGGCAACATAGATGGATTGATGTGGTGAAGGATTATAAATGTGAGATCCTTTATCACCCTGGGAAGGCCAACGTGATGGTCGATGCACTTAGTCACAAGACAGCTGGTGCACCGATCATGGATGTTTGTTTAAGGACGTCTGTGATTACCCCACTCTTGGAGCAGATTCGAGAGGTTGAGGTCGAGGCTATGAATGAGGAGAATTAGAAGAGTGAGTGCATAGTGGGCCATGTGTCCTCTTTTTATTATGATAGTCATGCATTATTGACCCTTCTTCGGAGAGTTTGGGTCCCATATTTCAGGGTATGCAACAGATTTTGATGAAGGAGACGCATAAGTCGAGGTTTTCTACTCATCCGGGAGCAACAAAGATGAATAGAGACCTCAAGATCGATTATTGGTGGTCTTGTATGAAGTAGGATATATCTTAGTATGTGGAGAAGTGCTTGACTTGTAGGAAAGTCAAGGCTGAGCATCAGCAACCTCACGAAAAGATGGAGTCGTTGGGTGTTCCCATTTCGAAATGGGAAGAGATTACATTGGACTTTATCACAAAGCTACCAGGGACCGCATGTGGGGTAGATTCAATTTGGGTCATTATGGATTTATTGACCAAGAGTGTGCATTTCATCCCTATTTAGTGGATGTCTATATCTGGGAGGTTGTAGCACGACATGGGGTTCCCATCTCGATGGTTTCGGATCGGGATGTTCGGTTCACTTCTAAGTTTTGGAAGAGGTTCCATGGGGAGTCGGGTACTTGGTTTCACTTCAATACATCTTTTATTTCGCAGACCGACGGTCAGAGCGAACGGACTATCTAGACGGTGGAGGATATGCTTTGGGCATATGTGTTGGATTTTGGAGGTAGTTGGGATATGTATCTTCCATTGGCTTAGTTTTCTAACAACAACACCTACCACGCTAGTATTGATTGACCACATTTTGAGATGCTCTACTGGAGAAAGTGTCGGGCCCCGATTTGTTGGGGAGAGGTCAGTCAGCAAGTTATAGGTAGCATAGAGGTGGTGCTCCGAACTACTGAGTTGATCCAGCAGGTACATGGTAGATTACTGACTGTACAGAGCTAACAGAAGAGTTATGCTAATAGACGTCAACCATATTTAGAATTTCAGGTTAGGAATATGGTACTCCTAAAGGTGTCACCTTGGAATGGTGTCATCCGGTTCAGGATGTGGTGCAAGCTAGGCCCCAAATATATTAGTCCTTTCAGGCTTATTGCCTAGGTGGGCAGGGTTGTTGGAATAGTGTCTAAGGCTGCAACTATATTAGGCAAGTATTTGACCCGATTGTGCATGGTCCTTTTGGGTTGCCTTCACCATAGCAACTTGGTAGGATGATTTATTATGAGAGAATAGATATTATTAATATATTATGAGAATAATATAAGGAATAATAGTATAGTTATTTGATTAATATAAGTCATAGATTAATTGGTATTAATTTGGTGACTTAAGTAGATTAATTAAATAAGAGGGTATAAACTGTCAATTGTTTGATAGTTAAACTTTAGACTGTAAATTCTTATTGGATAGGGGTTGGACGATTTCTAGGCTAGGATAAGCCTCAAAATCGTCCAAGGCATTATCTTGGAAGGATTTGGATTGCTTTGAGTAGTAGTTATCCAACTAGGGTTTGAGTTGTAACCCTTAAGGAGTCTACAAGTATAAATAGACCCTATGGCAAAGGGAAATCGGTGCATCATCTAAGGTAGAGAACCTCTAGCCAAATTCCATCCTCTCTCCTCTCTCAAATCATCCTCTTTGTTAGTTGGTGTTTGTAAGCCATTAGAGGAGTGACAATTGTGACTCTAAAGCTCCAAGAACAAGATCAAACAAGTGTCTCAAGGTATGATTCTAACTCTGATTTTGTGTTGTTCTTATACCTAATTAGCCATTAGAAGTCTTGGATTCAAAGCATGTTTAATAGAGAAACCTAGATCCGAGCATTAGGGTTTATATGCGCACTTAGGAATGTTCTTATGTACAAAACCCATCAGTGGTATCAGAGCCTAGATTGGTTTATATTAAATTGATGCTTGAATGTTTGAAACCTAACTGCAAAATTCAATTTTTGTGTTTCTGAGTCATGGACTCGGCGAGTCCCATAGTGGACTCGGCGAGTTGGCCTGACTCGGCGAGTCCAGTGTGGGTACTCGGCGAGTCCGAGCGTCAGGATTAGCCAAAAACGAGATTTTTTCATATTTATCTTATGGAAACTTACCTTAATATTAGATCAACCCTAATCCGATTTTATGATATATATGACTATATTTTTGATCTAATTGAAGATAATTATCAATTAATAAAATATTTAATTTCCTTATATGATAATTATTAATCAAATATGGATAATTATGTGATTAATTGTTAATTTAAATTATTTGTTATTTGATCCTTTATGTTTTAAATGTTTAAAATCTATCCTCAAGTTTTGAAATTTATGTTTTGTGATTAAAAGTTTAATATAGACAATTTAAATTTCAAACCCTAGAATTTTACAAGTTTAAAATCCAACCCTATACTAATATAATATTACAAGATTAATATCTATATATGTATGACTTAAATGCTAGTCTTACCGTTAGTAGGCCTCATTCACGAAGCTGGTCTATAAGGTGGGTATAAGGTTGCGGCCTATAAAATGGCGCTTAATGGGTGTACACTCACACCCACCGCTCGCTTGATTGGTAGAGGGTCATTAGCCGAACGGGTAGGATAGGGCAACCTCATCCTCTCATTAAAAGTATAATAAGAAATACAAAGTAACTACATGTTTTCTTAAAATTTCCCAATCTTAGTTACTTTAGGAAAAGTGAATTGATGCAATCCCATGAAATTACACTTTACACCTTGCTAAGAAGTTAGTGGAGCGTGTGTGGTTTACCGGCACACTAATTGGTTCTAAGTGGCAAAGGGTGATTCATTGTTTATCATAGTTCGATGGAGCGTGTGTGGTTTACCGGCACATCGAATAGGTGATCGTTACAATGAAGTCACCATGTTAATTTGCATGGTAATTCACACCCGATTTGTGATCCTCGGTATCCCAGTCACAAACAAGAGGGGCATACCGAGATTTAAACATGCTGTTGAAAAGTTTCAGTGAATCTCATCCAAACCTAGGAATTCTCAATACATTTAGGACTTAAAGTTATGTTTTTCATGGTGGAGAATTAGTGAATCGTCATTCACTTACCTTCAAATTGTTTGCATATTAGATTACGACATCGCTTTTCTAGTGTGTAAATATTGTTGTTGGATCCTAGCCCTAATTATCTTATTGGGTGAATATTAGGGATTCATATTCTAATCTATCTTTGTCCTTTCTATTTATATATGTCGAACGCCAACAATGTTGCTGCAAGTTCTTTCACTTTGATGAGCCTTTGTCAAAAGGTCACCTTTGATGGAACGAACTTTAACGAATGGATAAGATACATTCGCACGATTGCTCGCTATGAGGATAAGGAGTATGTCCTCGATGAGAAGCTCGAGAAAATCAACCCCAAAATTGCTACTCCCGCCGAAATCACCGCTTTCGAAACTCATGAGCGTGATGCAACGAAAATGCATTGCATCAAGATCGCGGCAATGAACTCCGAATTCCAAAAGTCCTACGAGGAAATGTATCCGTACGAAATGCACCAAGACTTATTGGACAGATACCATCAAAACGTGAGACAAGAGCGTTATGAGATTTTCACGAACAAGATTTCCGCTAAGATGGGTCATGGAGAGTCTCTTACCGTGCACTTGCAAAAGATGCAAAGGTATGTCGACCACCTTCGCAAGTTAAATGTTGACTTTGGGGAAGACTTGGCGATCGACATGGTGCTTCACTCTTTTCCTCCGAGCTACAATCAATTTAGGATGACCTATCACATGAACAAAGAAAGAGGTCACCCTAAGCAAACTCCTAGGTCTCTTGAGGGTCGCTGAGAGCAACTTCAAGGACAAGTCTGTTGCACCAACTCCCAATCCGCCCGCTGCTCCTGTCTTGGCAATTGGACAAGGAAAGGGAAAGAAGAGGAAGGGTTCGTCAAAGAACTATCACAAGGTGAAAGCCCGAGATGGTGCCTCTTCTAGTGGGACCAAAGTTGATCCCGCTAAGCCCTGCTCTAACCCGAAGGCGGCAGAGTGCCACCACTGCCACAAGATAGGACATTGGAAGAGAAGCTGCCCGGAGTACCTGCAAGCCATCAAGGAAGGAAAGATCAAGCCATCTTTCGCATGTATATATATAATTAAATCTAACGATTCATCTCACAATACTTCTTGGGTTCTTGATACCGGTTGTGGTTACCATATTTGTTCTAATGTGCAGGGACTAAGAAGAAGTAGAGACGTGGAGCATGGAAGAATAAATCTAATCATGGGAAATAAAAGATCATCGCATGTGACCAAGATTGGAGTGTATTCTTTAGTGCTTAGGAATAGTTTATCTTTAGATTTGAACAATTGTTGCTATTTGCCAGAAATGGCTAGAAACATCATTTCTTTTCATGGTTTGTTTAGACAAGGTTTTAGATTTTCTTTTAATAATGAGAATGGTTCTATTTAAGCTTATCTAAATGGTGTCTTTTACTTTGAAGCTATACCATGTAATGGAATTTATGAAACTGTTATGATTGTTGATAACTTTGGAAATGATGTTTTGTACTTGGATTCTTCCAATAGTATGGATAAGGCATCCTTATGGCATTGTCGTCTTGGACATGTCAACAAGAAACGCATAGCCCAACTCCAAAAGGATGGAGTGTTGGAGTCATTCTACCTTAGGGAAGATGACACATGCGGGCCTTGTTTACTTGGAAAGATGACTAAGTCACCCTTCGCTGGTACGTGCGAAAGAGGTGAGGGTCTATCGGACCTCATACATACCAATGTGTGTGGACCGTTTAGATCTACCACAAAGGATGGTAACCGCTTCTACGTGACTTTTACCGATGACTGTAGTAGATATGGGTATATCTACTTAATCAAGCAAAAGTCAGAAACTTTTGAAAAGTTCAAAGAGTTCAAGAATGAAGTGGAGAATCAATTGGACAGGAAGATCAAGATGCTTCGATCCGATCGAGGAGGAGAGTACCTAAGTCTTGAATTCCACGATTATCTCAAGGAGTGTGGAATAGTTTCACAATTGACGCCACCTAGGACACCATAATTGAATGGTGTGACAGAAAGGCGTAATCGAACCTTGTTGGACATGGTTCGCTCTATGATGAGTCGTGCTTCGCTATCTATCTCTTTTTGGGGGTATGCCTTAGATATTGCCGCCCATATCCTTAACCGAGTCCCTACTAAGAAGGTTACCAAAACACCTCACGAGATGTGGACGAGAAAAGCTCCTTCGTTAGCACATATCAAGGTTTGGGGTTGCGAGGATTTCGTAAGACGAGAGACTCACGACAAGCTCGAACCTCGTAGTGAGCGATGTATTTTCATCTGCTACCCGCAAAAATCCTTTGGATATCTCTTCTATAGACCGAAGGACAATGTTGTCCTTGTTGCGAGGAGAGAAGTTTTCCGAGAGCGAGAACTCATAAGCCAAGGGGACAGTGGGAGGCAAATCGATCTTGAAGAGATTCAAGAATTGATAGATGAAGGAACCTCTACCGCTGGCGCTCAACCCGAGGAGGAAACTCCGGTTGAATCGATTGGCGTATCATTACCTCTTAGACGTTCCGAAAGAGTTAGGTTTCAACCCTAGTTGTATGGTTTTCATATTACTACCGAAGGGGACACGTATATTAGTGATAGTACACTAATAAATCTTGATGAACCTAATAGCTATAAGGAATCCATGGCAGGCCCGGAGTCTGCAAAATGAAAAGAGGCAATGGATAGCGAGATCCAATCCATGTATGATAACCAAGTTTGGAATTTGGTTGATAATGTGCCTGGACGTAAGACCGTTGGGTGCAAATGGATCTTCAAGAAGAAGACCGACGTGGATGGAAAGGTACACACGTTTAAAGCGCGATTAGTTGCGAAGGGCTTTACTCAAACTCCCGGAGTTGACTATGAAGAGACCTTCTCACAAGTTGCAAAGATAAAATCTATTAGAGTGATGCTAGCTATTGCCGCATTTCATGATTATGAGATTTGGCAAATGGATGTCAAGACCGATTTCCTTAACGGGAAGTTGGCTGAGGATGTTTACATGGCTCAGCTAGAGGGGTTTGTGGATCCGAAGCATCCGAATAGAGTGTGTAAGCTTGAGAAGTCCATTTATGGACTAAAGCAAGCGTCTCGCAGATGGATTCTTTGCTTCGATGAGAAAGTCAAAGAGTTTGGATTTATACGAAGCGGAGATGAATCGTGTGTATATGTCAAAGCCAGTGGGAGTGTAGTAAGCTTCCTCGTTCTATATGTCGATGACATATTACTCATAGGAAACGACGTCCAGACTCTGCAGGAGGTTAAGTCCTGGCTCAGGAAGTGCTTCGCTATGAAGGACCTCGGAGAGGCTTCGTATATTTTGGGAATAAGGATAGTAAGAGAAAGAAGTAAGAGACTAATAGGACTTAGTCAGAAAACTTACTTAAAGAAAGTACTAAAACATTTTAGTATGGAAAACTCGAAGAAGGGAGAATTACCGATACAAAGCAATGCCAAGTTGAGTAAGACTCAAAGTCCGAGTACTGAAGCCGAGATAGCTGAAATGAGCCGAGTTCCATACGCTTCCGCAGTTGGCTCAATCATGTACGCTATGACGTGTACTCGCCCTGATGTAGCCTTTGCTTTGAGCATGGTTAGTAGATATCAAGGGAATCCAGGCAGAGCCCATTGGATTGTGGTGAAGAATATCCTTAAGTACCTTCGGAGGATGAAAGAATGGTTCTTAGTCCTCAGAGGGAGTGATGAATTGAAGGTGCGAGGGTATAGTGACGCCAGTTTTCAGACCGACAAGGACAACTACCATTCGCAGTCGGGCTGGGTCTTTACCCTGAATGGAGGAGCAGTAACTTGGAAAAGTTCCAAGCAGGAAACCGTAGCTGATTCAACGTGCGAATCAGAGTACATTGCAGCGAGCGAAGCGTCGAAGGAGGCAATATGGCTAAAGAACTTCATTGGTGATCTTGGAGTTGTACCGGCCATAAAGGAGCCCATGGAGATTTTCTGTGATAATGAAGGTGCGGTTGCCTTGACCAAGGAACCGAGAGATCATGGTAGATCACGACATATCGACAGAAAATATCAGTTTATTAGACATCGTGTAGAAGAAGGACAACTCGTAGTGAATAGGATATCATCAGAAGATAACCCAGCAGATCCGCTTACGAAGGGACTGAGTAGGGTTAAGCATTTGCAGCATGCTAGGAGTATTGGGTTGAAGGATGATATTAGCGTAGATTAGATAGTATTAGAAACGTGTAATAGATAAATGTAATTAACATTTGATGATTAAATAAAGGAGTTTTATTTATAAGTAATGTTACTATCTTATGTTAATTGTTTAACTATTGTTTCACTTTGCATGTTTTGACTTCCAGACTAATTGAGTTTATTAAGAATAATCGAAGTGTTCAAATAGTCCACAATCATTCATATGTCGGAAGTAGATATAAATGAAGATTGTCATGAATAGGTGTGTAGAGTGTCTAACTGGTGTTAGACATAGCAAAAGATTGCTGCAACATTCATGAGTGCTTATGAACTAGATTTGAGCATTGGAACAAACCCGCGCTTGCTGGAATCACCTTATGGAATGTGATAGTAAATGGGTGATCGCAAGACGATAATATCATATAGTCTTAAAACCTAGATATATGGTTTGTTATTGGTTAATTAATTGTGCATTGATAATGCGCAAACGCATTGGTAACTCGATGTTATAAAACGCATTGTTGTGTGTAGTTGGTTAATGAATAAGTAAATGCATATAAGTCGAAGTTTATCTGTAACTTTTATCCTTTGAAGGAAAAAGTGATATCTCAGCCGCTCGATGATTTGATTTGACTTATGTGCCAGGCCCGGTCAGAACTGAATTGATGTGTTCGATTAAGTTCTATGTCAAATAAATCGGAAATCGAGAAACCAAATGCTAGACTAACTATTCCATAGTATTGTCAGCATGATATCTAACAGAGGACTGTATGATCCCTTATCTAAAGGACAAGATTGATTAGATCAGAGTTTGACAGCGTTTTTGAGAGCTACGATTGCAAATCGGGATGTACCTGCGCATATAGTTACTAGACTTATCCAAGTGGGAGATTGTTGGAATAGTGTCTAAGGTTGCAACTATATTAGGCAAGTATTTGACCCGATTGCGCATGGTCCTTTTGGGTTTCCTTCACCATAGCAACTTGGTAGGATGATTTATTATGAGAGAATAGATATTATTAATATATTATGAGAATAATATAAGGAATAATAGTATAGTTATTTGATTAATATAAGTCATAGATTAATTGGTATTAATTTGGTGACTTAAGTAGATTAATTAAATAAGAGGGTATAAACTGTCAATTGTTTGATAGTTAAACTTTAGACTGTAAATTCTTATTGGATAGGGGTTGGACGATTTCTAGGCTAGGATAAGCCTCAAAATCGTCCAAGGCATTATCTTGGAAGGATTTGGATTGCTTTGAGTAGTAGTTATCCAACTAGGGTTTGAGTTGTAACCCTTAAGGAGTCTACAAGTATAAATAGACTGGCAAAGGGAAATCGGTGAATCATCTAAGGTAGAGAACCCCTGGCCGAATTCCATCCTCTCTCCTCTCTCAAATCATCCTCTTTGTTAGTTGGTGTTTGTAAGCCATTAGAGGAGTGACAATTGTGACTCTAAAGCTCCAAGAACAAGAAGATCAAACAAGTGTCTTAAGGTATGATTCTAACTCTGATTTTGTGTTGTTCTTATACCTAATTAGCCATTAGAAGTCTTGGATTCAAAGCATGTTTAATAGAGAAACCTAGATCCGAGCATTAGGGTTTGTATGCGCACTTAGGAATGTTCTTATGTACAAAACCCATCAGGGTTGCTTATCGTTTGGAGCTATATAAGAGCCCAGTTAGATTCACAACACTTTTCATGTCTCTCAGCTGTGAAAGTGCTTAGTTGATGATTTCGCAGTGGTTGCTTTGGAGGATATTCAGGTAGATGAGCGCTTTAATTACATAGAGAGACTGATTACGATCCTAGACAAGAAGATGAAGACTTTGTGAAACAAGGTTGTGGGTCTAGTGAAGGTGAAATAGCAACACCATAAGGGTTCATAGTGGATGTGGGAGCCCGATGATGAGATCCGAGAGCATTATCCAGAGAAATTTGCATCAACGGACTTTGAGGACGAAGTATGATTCAAGTAGGGGAGAATTGATATGCCTGATTCCCAGGTAAATTCCTTAAATTCTAAGTGTTAATTATTTTTGCACATGTGGACATTACGTTGGGCGTAATTAAGGTATGTAGGGTGTACCTTGTCGAGACTTGGACACATGGTTTTCCCCCTAGTACGATGGGCGTACCGAAAGTACGCAAGGCGTACTCGAGTCAGGGGAAAACCCTAATTCTTGGGTTTTGGACCCTATAAAAACTCATTAACTCCCTTTAGGATGACCTCATCCTCAACCTCCATCCTCTAAGATGTTCCCCTCGAAACCCTAGCCCCTTTTATGAGACCATTAAGCCTTTTGAGTGAGTTAGTGTGTGTTTGGTTCATTTTGAAGGAATAAGAACTCTTTGGAGAAGCATTGGGTGGTTTGAAGCTTGTAGATCTAGACCTTGCTCACATTGATCGTCATCTTGGAGGTATAAAATCTCAAACTTGTTGATTCATCTCTTAAATCCAATTAGTTTGGGTTTTTTTCGGCATATTTTGGTCCCTTGGGTTGATTCATGTGAGTATAAGTTACTCCAAAAGCTTAGAATAGTAGATCTTGATATTTTTGAGTTCCCTAATGCATAAAAGTTGTATCTTGATGGCTTTAACTCAACCATGCTAGCGTTGATGTTCATAATATGGAGTTAGAAGGTTAGAAATTAGTTTGGGCCTCTTTAGCCATGCAAAGGAATCAAGTTGACGACTTTATCCTTAAATACATTCCTAAGAACAAGATATATGAGTTGTACATTTGGTTGTAACGCCCGGGTTTTCAGGGCAAATCATTTTTGTCAATGTAATAGTCTAGGTCAACTATTGTAACTCTTTTTGAAGTAATAAATATGAAATATTTGAGTATTATGTGAATTATGTGTGTTTATGTGTTTATTATTTAATTATAAATGTATAATTAATAAAGAATAAAAATGAGCGTCAAAATTAAAGTGTGAGATAATCCCGATATCTCTACATAAAGTTGTAGAATATGTCTCAAGGTTTCCGTACATATAAAGAATGCCGAAATCCGAACTATAACGAAGAAGTTATGGCCCGCCGAAGTTTTACGGCAAAACCGGCACGGCACCGGGAGACGTAAATAGTGAATTTACGATAGAAGACTTTTTAGCCTTAGCAATCTAAACAAAAGTCGTAGAATATGTTAAACTAAGAACATCGATAAAAAGAACCCCCAAATCTGACTTCGTATGAAGAAGTTATGATTTTTCTAAGATTCGGCTTAGCAGTGCACGGCTTGAAACTCGAATTTTAGTTCGAGCGGTTTTTGGCTTACGCAACGTAAATGAGAGTTGAAGATCTCATTAATAGGAAATCAACGGTAAAAAGACAGACAAAAACAGAGTCCGTATGTAGAAGTTATTAATTTTACGCAGACGTTTAACAGTATAATCTCCTTGTACTGTTAAATTAAAGATCGGTCGAGAATTAGCTGACGGTGTCAAAATGAAAGTTGTAGATCTTATTATTACCTACGCGTGGATATAAAGAACGTCAAAAACGGAGGTCGTATGTGAAAGTTACGGATTTTAGAAGTCGGAAGTGTGCTGTGCGAAAATAGGTGATGTGGCACAATCTTGGCCATTGCTTTCTCCCCAAGGCTTGCCACCAAATGGTGACATGTGGCACCAAGTTCAGCCACATTTCACCCTATAAATACCACCTCTCCCACCCTCATTTTCTTCACACCTTTCCCATTCTTTCTTCTCTTTACTCTCTCTCTCTCTCTCTAGCCCCGAAATCCCCCGAAAAGCCTAGGGAACCTCCCTAGCACGAGGCGGAAGCCCCGGAGTGCTCGAAGGCTCCGAGAAGAAGAGCTTTTCGGCTCAGGAACGCTGCTCCAAGCAAATCCCGGTTTTCTATAAAACCCGCTGTAAGTGAGCTACGCCTACGCTATTTTTAATATAGCTTTTATTTAATTATAGTAACGTTATTAGGAACTTATAATAAATACTTGGGCTATTATTATGGGTTATATAAGTATTTTTTGATGCTTATATAATAATAATAATAGCTAGACTATTAATTAGTCTCGACGAATAATAAACTAAACTCTAGTGGTAATAATACTAGGTTTCGTCGAAGAAAATTCTTTTTAAGAAGCGAAGCGCTGCCTGAGTTCGGAATCACCACCTTTTCAGGAGAGTGCATAGTTACTTTCAGCTTACACATAGATATGAAGTATTTAACATAAATTACGTGCTATGTGTGCATATTATGTGAATACTTGCTATCTATGCTGGATGAACGTTTTATACATGTTTTCAAAGATTTAAACTGTATATGTATTTTATATCTACAAAATGTGTTGGGTAAAACATGGGTAGATGTAATAGTTGTTGTGTGACAAAACAAAATAATGAGAGGCCTCGTTATAGATGTTATTGATGATCCAGTCATCTAGCGGAGTATAGATGACGACCACGGACTATTCTAGACAGTCCAGTGGAACACTAGCAGGCTCGCAACCTGTAGGTGTTTATTCGAACTGTGTGTTTATTTGAACTGTGTGCTCACCAGATGTACTCCATCCCCCACATGGTTGCCTTAAGGACATTTGTTGCTAAGGAATCGCCTTAGCAGTAATGTCCATCCCGATGATAATCCTTAGGATAGGTCCCTTATGATAGATGCTTAGGGACGTAATGTGAGGATAACGGGAACGGGTAATCGGGTTTGTTTAATTTAATGAAGTTAATAAACTGATTTATTGTGGGTTGAAAACCCTATGTGCTCACCAGGCTCCCAAGCCTGACCCACTCAGTTTTATGTATTACAGGTAGTGGCGCTTGAGCATATATATGATGTTTGGACGAGGGATTACGGATATAGGCCTGTAGATATGAAATAATGTAGTAAGGCTTGTATTGTACTGTTTATGCTTTTGATCTGTATGAACATGACATCCCGAGTCTTTTAATGAAATACATTTCTATGGAAATGCTTTTGATAAATCTTTATCATATTTATTGTTTTGGGACAAATTCCGCAACACTTTTATTTAAAATGTTACTCTGATTTTTAAACAAAGCATAAACAAACCGGTCTTTTCTGGCCGTGATTTTGGGGATGTCACAGTTGTTATCAGAGCATTAGTTTAAGCGAACTAGGAATTTGTAAGATTTCTAGACTTAAACTTAGAATGCTAAGTGATGATTGTGAGGTGTGAGCACTAGCTTATTTTAGGAATTATGCCTAAAATGCTTTTATGTGCTAAATGCTTTGTGCCTGATATGCTGTTAATTGTTCGGATCTATGGTCTGTTGCCGACCGGATCTAGAAACCTAATGTGTTTAGGATTCTAAATGTACAAGTACGATATTAGAACTAGCATGTAAACGTTTCAGAGAGATAATTATGATTTGAACATCAGTCCTAAATAAAGATCTGAATTCACCTTATTCGGTGTATAGATCAAGATGGCAAGGACCCGTAGCGGAAACGTGAATGCAAATGGGAACATAAACCAACCCCCAATGATCGAGCAAATACCAGTTGTGGAAGCCGCTGCCGGACCAATAAAGATGGCCGGAGTGCAAGCGATGATCCAGGCAATGTTGGATCGTCAAATGGAGGAAACCAGGCGTTTGCTCCAGCAAAATTGAGAGGAAGCGACTATTCAAATCGAACAGCCTGAGTTGAACGAAGGGCAGACTGAGGAAGGAGACTATAGTGGAACCGTTGGTCAAGCCAACCCACCAATAGTTCAACAAAACAACCAAGGTGACGAAGTCGAGAGGAATGGATGCAAGTACAAGGATTTTCTGACTTGCAAGCCATCGACTTTCACGGGAAAAGAAGATCCAATCGGGGTCATGGATTGGATCTCGGAGATGGAGTTAGCTTTCATGACGTGCGGTTGCAGAGGAAAGCTACAGACCACGTTTGCAGTACGTCAGTTTCGAGGAGGCGCTGTACGTTGGTGGAATACCTTGGGGAAGACTTTAAGCCCCAACAAGCCCCTGCAACTGACATGGGAAGAATTTCTGGTGCAATTCAAATGAAAATACTGCTCGGCACAAAACCTGCTAGAGTTAGAGAACCAGTTTCTAACCCTGAAGAAGGGAAGCATGTCAATCGATGAATACACGAACAACTTCACAGAAAAGATGGAGTTTGCCTTGCGTCTTGTTCCGGATGAGCTGACGAAAATTGATAAGTACGCAAAGGGACTTCCATGGGAGTACGCGGTGCCAGTACATCAGGCACCTACTTTGGAGGCAGCTATCTGGGCTGCCAAGTCTGTGGAGGACATGATTAAGGGAAGAGCTGCCAGCAAAATCGAGGTTGGAGAGAAGAGGAAATTTGAAGGGTCTGCTAAACCCAACAAAAAGAAGAGCAAGTTCGGTTCAAAAAAATTCGGGGGAGGAAATGAATTTAAATGGTGCGAGAAGTGCAAGAAGAAGCACTCAGGAAAATGTGGCGATGAAGTAACCTGCTACAAGTGTGGGAAAACGGGGCACTATGCCAATGAGTGCACCACCAACAAGAAGGTGTGCTACGAGTGTCGTGAAGAAGGGCATATTGCTAAGGATTGCTCAAAGAAGAAAGATGCGGGAAGGCCCAACATACCACCAAAGCCAAAGGCGAGAGCCTTTCAGATGACGCTCGAGGCTGCGAAGGAGGCAGCAGACGTCGCTTCAGGTACCTTTCTTGTAAATGGTTTGCCTGCAAATATACTATTTGATTCCGGAGCCAATTACTCCTTTGTGTCGCATAAATTTGGTGGAAGATTAGCATTGCATGTAGTAAAACTAGATAATGCCCTGATTGTAGAAGTTGCCAGT
This sequence comes from Lactuca saligna, assembly GCF_052625555.1. Classification (NCBI taxonomy): domain Eukaryota; kingdom Viridiplantae; phylum Streptophyta; class Magnoliopsida; order Asterales; family Asteraceae; genus Lactuca; species Lactuca saligna. The sequence continues at coordinate 175,840,854 of NC_136423.1, forward strand.
GGTAAATTCGTACCTGTTAGTAATCGTATAAGGAACATCGTCATTGACTTAAACGGAAACGAATTCCATGAGGAACTATTACCCATAGAGTTAAACGGTTTCGACATCATTTTGGGTATGGATTGGCTTAGCGCCAACGATGCCGAGATATTATGCCGAAAGAAGATAGTTAGGATAAACCCACCCGGAAAGGAATCATTTATGGTGTACGGGGACAAACGCAGAGTGAATTCTAGAATCATCTCCCTGATGAAAGCTAGGAAATGTTTGTTCAAAGGATGTGCATCATACTTGGCATTCGTAATCGATGCTAAGAAAGAAAAGAAAGAGGTGCAGAATATACCGGTTGTGTGCGATTATCCGGAAGTCTTTCCCGAAGATCTTCCCGGATTACCACCTGATAGAAAAGTGGAGTTTCGTATAGACTTGTTACCAGGAACAACACCGATAGCAAAGCCACCTTACCGATTAGCACCGACAGAGATGAAGGAGCTCAAGACACAACTTCAGGAGTTGTTGGACAGCGGATTCATTCGACCTAGTTCATCACCCTGGGGAGCTCCGGTGTTATTCGTGAAGAAGAAGGACGGAAGCATGAGGATGTGCATAGACTACCGAGAGCTGAATAAGGCAACGGTGAAGAACAAGTATCCATTACCGAGGATTGATGACCTATTCGATCAGCTGCAAGGTTCGAGCTACTTCTCAAAGATCGATCTTAGGTCAGGATATCATCAGCTGAAGGTGAGAGAGCAGGATATTGAGAAGACTGCATTCAGAACAAGATATCGACACTACGAGTTCTTAGTTATGTCATTCGGACTAACCAATGCTCCCGCAGCATTCATGGATTTGATGAATAGGGTTTGTAAACCATTCCTCGATAAATTTGTGATAGTGTTCATCGACGGCATTCTCATCTACTCGAAAAGCCAGGAGGAACATGGCAAGCATCTACGAGAAGTGTTGGAGGTGTTAAAGAAGGAGAAGCTTTTTTCAAAGTTCTCCAAATGCGACATCTGGATACGGGAAGTCCAATTCTTGGGTCATGTTGTTAACCAAGAAGGAATAATGGTTGACCCCGCCAAGATCGAGGCTGTAATGAAGTGGGAACGTCCGAAGAGTCCCACGGAGGTTCGAAGCTTTCTAGGATTAGCCGGATATTACCGACGATTTATCCAAGGCTTTTCTTCGATAGCTGCTCCATTAACAGCTTTGACCCATATAGGAGCTACGTATACATGGAGTGAGAAACACGATGAGGCGTTCGAGAAGCTAAAGAAGAAGTTATGTGAAGCACCGATACTTTCTCTACCCGATGGAGTTGAAGATTTTGCGGTTTATAGTGATGCATCTGGAGTCGGGTTGGGTTGTGTTCTGACCCAAAGAGAAAAGGTGATAGCATACGCATCTCGAAAATTGAAAGAGCACGAAAAGAACTACCCCACTCATGATCTGGAGTTGGCAGCGGTAGTATTTGCCTTAAAGATATGGAGGCATTACCTCTATGGCACGAAGTGCAAGCTCTTCACTGATCATAAGAGTCTCCAATATCTCTTTAATCAGAAGGATTTGAACATGAGGCAACGACGCTGGCTAGAGCTTCTCAAGGACTACGACTGTGAGATACTTTACCACCCAGGTAAAGCAAATATTGTTGCTGATGCTCTCAGTCGGAAAGTCAATCTTGAAAGAAAAAGGCCAAGAGCGTTAAGAATTGAAGTCGTCTCGACGATTTTGGAAAGTATCAGGAAAGCTCAAGAAGAAGCCTTAGAAAAGAATGACCGAAAGGAAGAACGTTTGGGAAAAACGTTAGTGTTCGTTACAAACAGTCGAGGACTAAAGGTATTCCAAGATCGAATCTGGGTACCTAAGACGGGAGGAATAAGAGATCTTCTAATGGAAGAAGCACACAAGACCATGTACTCGATTCATCCCGGTAGCACTAAAATGTATAGGGACCTAAAACCCTACAACTGGTGGCCGACAATGAAGCTCGATGTTGCAAAGTATGTGGCCGAGTGCGTAACATGCGCGAGGGTTAAGGCACAACATCAGAAACCGTATGGGAGTTTAGAACCTTTACTTGTACCCATGGGTAAATGGGAAGACATCACCATGGATTTTGTGACTAAACTGCCCAGAACGAAGAACGGACACGACATGATTTGGGTAGTCATGGATCGTTTCACCAAGAGTGCACACTTCATAGCCGCCAACGAGAAGTGGTCTATGGATAAGCTCGCAAACGCTTACGTGAAGGAAATTGTAAGACTTCACGGTGTCCCTCTTACGATTGTGTCAGATCGTGATAGTCGTTTCACGTCAAGGTTTTGGAGGAGTCTACAAGAGGAGTTGGGTACAAAGTTGTGTTTGAGTACTGCTTACCATCCGCAAACTGATGGTCAGAGTGAAAGAACGATTCAGACGTTGGAAGATATGCTGAGAGCATGTACCCTCGAATTCCAAGGGAATTGGGACGAGCACTTACCTCTAGTAGAATTTTCCTACAACAATAGTTTTCACTCGAGCATCAAGATGGCACCTTATCAAGTCTTGTATGGACAGAAGTGTCGAACACCGTCTTGTTGGCTCGAAGCCGGAGAGAAGCAGTTTATGGGCCCCGAGATAGTCCATGAGACTGCTGAGAAATTGAAGGTGATTAGGGAAAGAATGTTAGCAGCTCAGGATCGTCAGAAGAGCTATGCCGACAAGAAAAGACGACCGATAACCTTCGAAGTTGGGGATTCTGTTTTACTTAAAGTCTCACCGTGGAAGGGACTTATACGATTTGGGAAACGAGGAAAGTTGAGTCCAAGGTTTATTGGACCGTTCAAAGTTCTTCAGAGGATTGGGAACCAAGCTTACAAGCTGGAATTGCCCGAAGAACTCAATGGTATTCATAACACCTTCCATGTGTGTTATTTGAGGAAATTCATGGGAGATGTTCCCGATATAATTCCAATCTCGGAATTAAGGATGGATGAGAATAAAAGGCAGATCGAAGAGCCTGAGGCAATTGTTGACCGTAAGACTAACAAGTTACGACGCAAGATGGTCGACTTGGTGCTAGTCCGATGGAAACATTCGAATGGGCCGAATCTCACTTGGGAAACAGAGGATGACATGATGAGTCGCTATCCACATCTGTTTGCTGATGCATGATTCCGGGACGGAATCATCCTAAGGGGGAGAGAATTGTAACGCCCGGGTTTTCAGGGCAAAGCATTTTTGTCAATGTAATAGTCTAGGTCAACTATTGTAACTCTTTTTGAAGTAATAAATATGAAATATTTGAGTATTATGTGAATTATGTGTGTTTATGTGTTTATTATTTAATTATAAATGTATAATTAATAAAGAATAAAAATGAGCGTCAAAATTAAAGTGTGAGATAATCCCGATATCTCTACATAAAGTTGTAGAATATGTCTCAAGGTTTCCGTACATATAAAGAATGCCGAAATCCGAACTATAACGAAGAAGTTATGGCCCGCCGAAGTTTTACGGCAAAACCGGCACGGCACCGGGAGACGTAAATAGTGAATTTACGATAGAAGACTTTTTAGCCTTAGCAATCTAAACAAAAGTCGTAGAATATGTTAAACTAAGAACATCGATAAAAAGAACCCCCAAATCTGACTTCGTATGAAGAAGTTATGATTTTTCTAAGATTCGGCTTAGCAGTGCACGGCTTGAAACTCGAATTTTAGTTCGAGCGGTTTTTGGCTTACGCAACGTAAATGAGAGTTGAAGATCTCATTAATAGGAAATCAACGGTAAAAAGACAGACAAAAACAGAGTCCGTATGTAGAAGTTATTAATTTTACGCAGACGTTTAACAGTATAATCTCCTTGTACTGTTAAATTAAAGATCGGTCGAGAATTAGCTGACGGTGTCAAAATGAAAGTTGTAGATCTTATTATTACCTACGCGTGGATATAAAGAACGTCAAAAACGGAGGTCGTATGTGAAAGTTACGGATTTTAGAAGTCGGAAGTGTGCTGTGCGAAAATAGGTGATGTGGCACAATCTTGGCCATTGCTTTCTCCCCAAGGCTTGCCACCAAATGGTGACATGTGGCACCAAGTTCAGCCACATTTCACCCTATAAATACCACCTCTCCCACCCTCATTTTCTTCACACCTTTCCCATTCTTTCTTCTCTTTACTCTCTCTCTCTCTCTCTAGAACCTCTCTCTAGCCCCGAAATCCCCCGAAAAGCCTAGGGAACCTCCCTAGCACGAGGCGGAAGCCCCGGAGTGCTCGAAGGCTCCGAGAAGAAGAGCTTTTCGGCTCAGGAACGCTGCTCCAAGCAAAGCCCGGTTTTCTATAAAACCCGCTGTAAGTGAGCTACGCCTACGCTATTTTTAATATAGCTTTTATTTAATTATAGTAACGTTATTAGGAACTTATAATAAATACTTGGGCTATTATTATGGGTTATATAAGTATTTTTTGATGCTTATATAATAATAATAATAGCTAGACTATTAATTAGTCTCGACGAATAATAAACTAAACTCTAGTGGTAATAATACTAGGTTTCGTCGAAGAAAATTCTTTTTAAGAAGCGAAGCGCTGCCTGAGTTCGGAATCACCACCTTTTCAGGAGAGTGCATAGTTACTTTCAGCTTACACATAGATATGAAGTATTTAACATAAATTACGTGCTATGTGTGCATATTATGTGAATACTTGCTATCTATGCTGGATGAACGTTTTATACATGTTTTCAAAGATTTAAACTGTATATGTATTTTATATCTACAAAATGTGTTGGGTAAAACATGGGTAGATGTAATAGTTGTTGTGTGACAAAACAAAATAATGAGAGGCCTCGTTATAGATGTTATTGATGATCCAGTCATCTAGCGGAGTATAGATGACGACCACGGACTATTCTAGACAGTCCAGTGGAACACTAGCAGGCTCGCAACCTGTAGGTGTTTATTCGAACTGTGTGTTTATTTGAACTGTGTGCTCACCAGATGTACTCCATCCCCCACATGGTTGCCTTAAGGACATTTGTTGCTAAGGAATCGCCTTAGCAGTAATGTCCATCCCGATGATAATCCTTAGGATAGGTCCCTTATGATAGATGCTTAGGGACGTAATGTGAGGATAACGGGAACGGGTAATCGGGTTTGTTTAATTTAATGAAGTTAATAAACTGATTTATTGTGGGTTGAAAACCCTATGTGCTCACCAGGCTCCCAAGCCTGACCCACTCAGTTTTATGTATTACAGGTAGTGGCGCTTGAGCATATATATGATGTTTGGACGAGGGATTACGGATATAGGCCTGTAGATATGAAATAATGTAGTAAGGCTTGTATTGTACTGTTTATGCTTTTGATCTGTATGAACATGACATCCCGAGTCTTTTAATGAAATACATTTCTATGGAAATGCTTTTGATAAATCTTTATCATATTTATTGTTTTGGGACAAATTCCGCAACACTTTTATTTAAAATGTTACTCTGATTTTTAAACAAAGCATAAACAAACCGGTCTTTTCTGGCCGTGATTTTGGGGATGTCACATTGGTCTTAAAGCATTAAGTTCTTAAAATCGATTTTGGGCTTCTAAGGCATACGTTGAGCATACCCTACAAGTACGTGGGGTGTAACGGGCTTGGTTAGAATTCCCTCTCGATCATAGTCCAATACAATAAGCGTAAAGGTGGTATGCACGGTGTACTCATCTAAAATCCATTTATGCCATTTATTTCCTTGGGGTTAGTTTGGGCCATTTTGGGCCTTGGGGTTAGTTTAGGCCAATGTGGGCCATGGCTTGCTGGGCCTAGAGTAGGAAGGGTAAAAGGGTATTTTACCCTTTCTGAGAAGGATTATGATTTGGAATTTTAGTTGTGGATTATTACCTTAAATAGTGATTAGGGTTGGTTTGAATGCGTTCAGTGTGAGGGATCGTTGTAGCAGTAGCTTGTGTGTGATTTCTTATCATCATATTGAGGTGAGTATTCTCACAATGTTAGGTGGTTCGAATGAACCAATATCATCCCACTGATTATTGTTTATAGGATGCTAGCTTTCTGTGTGAATCTTACATGTATTGTATGTGTTTGTATGTATACCTAGAAAGGCCCGATGTCAGGCGAGGCCTGATGAATGTGTTGGGTGGGGTCCATCGCATGTTATTGGCAGATCTGTACTGGGCGGGACCCAATGACGAGAGATGCCCGATAGATGTCGGCGAGGCCCATTGTATGTATGGTATGTGGTATGTTGGGGAAACTCACTAAGATTTGTGCTTACGGTTTAAATTTATGTTTCAGCTACTTCCGGTTCGAAAAGGAAGGGCTCAACTTGATCGCAACACATCCACCCATGTTTAGCATTTTTATGATTTTGGGAATTGTACTCCGATAACTATTTTCACATTTACATACTTATGAATGGTTTTATATGAATACTTGATGGTTTTTGGTTGACCTAAAAATGAAATTTTTACCTACGATTTTTAGGATTTTACAAATTGTTTAGACTTTTGACATTACTAATTTACACAAAACAAGTGTATTTTTGCTTAATTCCAACAAGAACCTCTCTCAGTTTTACTTTTACCTTAAACTTGTTGGAAGTTTCACGTATGTAGTGTTTACTAATCTAATAGGGTGTAACAAGAGACTCACACTTGAAATTTCTGGAATAATTATGGTTTCGAATCATAAATTTTAATTTGCAATGATCTCTCTCTCTCTCTCTCTCTATATATATATATATATATATATACACACACACACACACACACACATCCAAGCTGCATAGAATAAAAAATGGCATAAATTGAGTTCCTTTTTCCCACATCTATAAAAATTATAATATTGTCACCCTTCTCAAAATGTAGTTGATAATAGTTTTCCACAAGCTGGGTTGTTAAGCATAACTTCAATTGGGTAGAGACTCAAACATGTTACCAACCATGGGTTTCATCTTGTTCCATGAATTCGATACTTAACATGTTTTCACTTTGGCAATCATTATGATTATACACTTGAGATCTAATAACATCACCCATATTTGAAGATGCAATGCGTAAATTGAAATCATTTAATAAAATGCTTAAATACACGTCCTTACGCATGTTAAGAGTGGTAATTATCTCTTCTTTTGGTGAGTGATAATTTATATGTCATATACCTCCATGTCTACTTCATTTATATTGGAAAATGGATCGTTTAATCTAGAAAACATGTTGTTCAATTCGTATTATGATGAAGACATTGCTAACACATGCAAAAATTACAATATGTTTCCTTCCAAATTGAAGAAATCTAAGTATCATTACCCTAAAATGGACTAAAATACACTTCCTCAGTAACTCAAAGTTCTTCTTACACTCATTTTCTCTTAAAAAACCAATGATTTCAACTTTAAGAAGCTTATGGACTGATGAATGCCTTTTGTTTATTTTTAAACATTTTTAGTAATGATTACATTCTAATACCTATGAAATCATGCCTAAGAAGTAGGGAGGTCTTTTGATTTTGAAAAAAATCATTAATAATTCAATAATTATTATAAAATTAATCAAAACAAAAGAACGCTAGTATAATAGATAATTTTACGTAGTTACATAAATCGGGAGGTTCTCATAGAACAACTCATTTAAAATTTCCTTAATGGACTAAAATTTGAATGGACAAAGTATTTATGGGTTCTAGTAATCAATTAAGGTAGGTAAGGATGAATTATAAAAAGAAACCAGATAATTAAAAGAATGGTTACACACAAATAATACCCATTAAAGCATGCTTAAGCAGTAGGATCGATCCGTTGATTTTGAAATTTTTATTACCACTATGATAAGTTGATAATTATTATAAAATAATGAAAACAAAATAACATTAGTAAAATATATATAATCTTACATACTTACATGAATCGGGAGGCTCTCCTAACAAAACTCATTGAAAATTCCTTAATAGACTAAAACCTAAATGGACTAAGTATTGATGGGTTTTAGTAATCGATTTAGGTGGTAATAATAATAAGGGAGGGGGGGTAGAATCAAACATGGGCATTAGGAAGGATGGAGAATTAAAATCCCTAGAAAAAATCATTGAAAATTCCTTAATGGACAAAGTACTAATGGGTTATAGTAATCGGATTCTGGGTTATAGTAATCGGATTCTAGTAATAGATAAAGGTGGGTGAGGGTAAATTAAAAATAAAATTGGTTAATTATCAAAAACAATTACACAAGAACGAAATACAAAATTATATAAAAAGAAAAAAAAAAGGTATGAAACCTAGAATCAATTATTAGTCATTTAGAAAGAGGGAGTAAAAACACCACTTTTGGCTAACTGAACTACAAGTTATTTTGTAACGCCCGTAGATTTGGGATAATTAATTTAAAGATAATAAGCGTTGAAAATGAATTTTTGATAGAAGATTAATTAAGATAAATAATATCACCAAAGTTATAGTATATATCACAATGATTCCATACATATAAACAACAATCCGACTTATAACGAAGAAGTTATGACCCGTTGAAGTTTCAGGATTTAAACCGGCACGACTCTGTGTAACGTTAAATGTGAATTTTTTTATAAAATACTTTTAAGCCTTAGTGATCTAAAAAAATGTCTTAGCAGTCGTTAAACTGAGAGCATGCATATAGAAAACATCCAAATCTGACTTCATTAGAGGAAATTATGATTTTCCTAAGATTCAACATAACAATATACAACTTAGAAATCGAATTTTAGATCGGTCAATCTTTTTCCAAAATGATCTAAATAAGAATTAAAGATGTCTTTAATAGGAGTTCAACGATACAAAGACAGTTGAAAACGGAGTCCGTATGTAGAAGGTATGAATTTTACACGGTCATTAGCAGTGTAATCTTCTCAAACTGTTAAATTTAAGATCGGTCAAGAATTAGTTGATAGGGTCAAAAGGAAAGATGTAGTACTTGAAAATATCTACGTATGGATATAAATAACGTCAAAAATAGAGCTCGTATGTGAAAGATATGAATTTTTGAAGATCTGCAATTTTACCAGCATCTGGTGCCACGTGTCAGAACTAGAGGCGAAGGCTTGGTAGGTAGTACCTACCCACTCTCATGACTTGAGACACTTGGATCACGATGTGAGAAGCCCCAGATCAACCTATAAATAGAATTTGAAGCTCATTTGATTTCCACACAAATCCAATTCACTTGCCTCAAGTTTCTCTCAATCTTGAGCCCACTTTCCTTAGTTTTGGAGTATCTTAGGGAGGCCCAGAGGTGTCAGGGAGACTGATAAATAGAAGCTCTCGAGTCGAGATTATGCTTGTGCAATTCTCGACTTTTTGCTAGAAACTCTGTAAGCTGAGCTAAACTTATTATGCTTTAAGTGTAACTTATGTTTAAGTTCATTATTATTATTGTGAACCTATAAACAAGATTTATCAGTGATTCAAAGTCGTTATACTGATTAATCTACTTACAAGGATGATGAAAATGCTAGATTTAGTGAGGTGTTTAAAGTGATTTTTTCAAACAATATACTATGTATACCAAATGGACCCTACCTTCGATATGATCTTACCTAGTTGTCCCTTATCGGCTATAGATCAGTAGACTTTGAATTAATGATGAATCTATACTAATAATTAATCGCAATCAATATTAGACTAAGACTTAGTGATAATGATACTAGGTTACGTCAAAGGAAAAGACACTTGCTAGAAGCGAAGCGTTGTCCGAGTTTCAAGTCATCACTTTAACAAGTGAGTGCATAGTTACTTTCATCTTACACATAGTGTAACGTCCCAAAATACCGAGTAAAATTTTTGCTTTAAATAAGTCAAAAAGATTCATACATTATCCCAAAAGATGATTAGAGTAAAAGTATCCTCAAAACATCAGAGTAAAATCATAAATAATCATTGTGAAATAAATCATGCAGTGCGATTAAGTCAGGCTCTTCTCTTTAGACCTGGGAGTACCTGAAAATGTTTAAACCATAAAACCGTAAGCACAAAGCTTAGTGAGTTCCCCAAAATACCAAATACCATACATATATGCTAGCTCAAAAATGTGTTGGGTCTGTTTGACCCCGAGTCTATTTCAACTCATATGTCAGTACACAACTATTCCAGGTCTATTTCACCCCACATACAAATAGCAAACAAGCACACATGCATACACCACATACAACAGGAGTCATAAAGACTACAACCATATATTGTAATATAATCCAATAGGTCAGCATTGGTTCCTTTGACCTGCAACTACGATGAGGAGACTCACCTGAATCACAAAGCCGACTAACACTCATCTTAAAACCGAGCTGAGCACAACTACCTACTCTCTTGACAAATGATGGGAGCTTAACACACCCTGTTAAACCACACAAGGCAAACCCTAAGTCTACCTTCTAAAAATAGATATTGACCAAAAGTCAACCCATGCCAAAAGTCAACGGTCAAAGTCAATGCTAAAGTTGACTTTAGATGACCACCACGCCATGGCCTTCCTTGTCCACGTCGTGGCCTTCACCCAACCAACTTATTTGAAATTACTAGTCACCATGCGGTAGCAACCTATGGCCAGGTCGTGGGCACTGGGTTTCCCGTAGCTTAATGGATTAACCTGCCTTCCTTGATTCCAAGATCTCCATAGCTCATATATGGTCCAAAATATGGTCTAAATGAATAAAGTTTCCAACTTTTTCCATTAAGATACCCAAAGAGATCAAGTTCTCAAACCCTAGGTCCAAATAAAACCAAAATCCATAATGTCTTAACCATTAAGCCCTTAATCTGAAAAGGTCCTTAACCCCATCTCTTCCAGGAGCTAAATGGGGTACTAAGGGTCTATAAAAATGATTGCTTCATGGACATGCATGCCCTATACATGTACTTAATTCAACTTAGGTCAAATGGCAAGAAAATTACCTAAAACTTATGCAAGGTTTACAAGTCACAACCAAACTTCAGTGCTCAAGGGACACTATAGAGCAATAAAGTTGCTAACTTTATTCAATCCATTCACTCAAATGAACTATATGAACCAAAAAGGGACCAAAACAACCTAGATATAAGAGAATAACTCAAAAGATAGAGACTTGAATCCTTACAAATAATCCAGAAGGTGATAATCAATATGACAAGGTGTTTCTTACTTGATCCTTGCACCAATTCTTCCTCACTTCCTTGAAAAAGCACCCAAAACCACCCAAAATGAGCCAAATCACCAAGAGGGAAAATATAAGGTTTTTTTATGAGGTTGATGGGAATAGAGGCTGGGAAATGAATCCTAGAAGTTATAGAGGCTTAAATATGAAGGGAACCCTAAAAATGTCATAGGATTGGGCCTGATCAGCTGCCACGCTGTGGCTTTCCTTGGCCATCCCATGGTGATCCAAAAATCACGCGACCCATTTAACCATTGATATGTCATGGCCTCCCTTGGCCACACCGTGGCACATAGTTTCCTTCAAAACTTCATCTTAGGTCCTTACTACAATTAAGTTTAACCAATCTTGACACAGGTGTTACCACTCTCCCCATTTAAATTAGATTTCGTCCTCGAAATCACTCCTTACCACTTTCCAGACGCCCAAAAACCAGGATGATACTTCCACAACCATGATAGGGACTAAGAAGATGACTCATACATATAATAACTTCCCAAAACTATAATCGAACCCAACATTAGTAGGTCTCTCATACCCTGACGATGAACATATAATTGCCCTACTAGCGTTAACCACTGGAGAATAACCATGATTACTATGCCTGAAATTCGAAATCCCAAAACCTTGTCTGGCTCCTCGACAGATAGACCATTCAGAAACACTAACAATTCGACTCCACTTCACAATCCAAACTGAGCATAAACCTTTCCAACCCTAGACTATCTTGTTGTTTCCACTAAGAAACAAAATCCCTGATCATTCATCGTTGTTGAAAACCTTTCACTTGATAAAAAGGTGAATCCTAACATGAGTCTCCGACATTAGTACCACCTCTGTCTCATCTTGTTGTCCCATAATTACATGTTTGATATAGCCGAGACCTATCTAGTCTCATACTTACCTACCAATTAACCGATATACCAGATTACTAACGGGTTGCCGAGGTTGATAGCCTCACACAATCATACCACACGACTCCTGAACGAAGGTCTATCTGGCAAGAGTTGTCCTAGCTTACTTTCCATAATGGCTCCAATGGCCCTCCTAGTCCAACCAAGGATATCATAACAAACCATCACACCGTTGCAACAAAATCTACTTTGCTATAAATGAACGCTACAAGCCTAGCTGTTGTCTTATATCACAACCGGCCTCATACGAACTACAACCTTCCTTAATTCCACGAATATTGTGCCCTTCGCGCAGTTTCACAACCTGTCCTATCATGGTATAATCCTACCTATAGGAACTTATAATCCAAATCATGGTTTCATCACACCCTCACAGCTGTTCATGGACCAAGTGAATGCTACGGGCCACCCCACAATCTTACAGTACTACAATACTACCTGCCAACCTAGTGAATGCTACGGTCACCCCACTGTCTTACAACACCTCTATACTTCCATCCTAGTGAATGCTACAACCACCCCCACAATATTACAACACTTATATCCTGCCATCTTAGTGAATGCTACGACAACCCTCGCAGTCTTACAACACTTTTATCCTACCATCCTAGTGAATGCTACAACCACCTCTGTAGTCTTACAACACTTTTATCCTACCATCTTAGTGAATTCTATGGCCACCCCCACAGTCTTACAACACTTATATCCTTTCATACCCCAAACCCATGGTCTTACCGCTCATCTACCATACAAATAATAATCATACTGGGTCGAACCCGCATCCGACTATACCCCAACCAGGTGTATGGGTTATGCTTCGAACTCCAAATCCTTAATCAGATAAGAATAAGCAGAGAGGCTCAAACACAACTCTTAACTTGTTCCTAATCACATACCCACCATGCGTCACTATTGATGCGTAATAAAATCTGAATATCCATTCTTGTGCAACCCTTAGTCCAAACGATTCTCCCCCACTTGGATTCGATTACGCTCTCCCAATCTACAAAAATTGATGGATTTCCAATCCATCGCACAAACTTACAATTTAAATTAGCGACAACTAGATCTTACAGGAACTAACATTCGATTACTAGCCAATCTTAGCAATCATACACATTCCAAAACCATATCAATACTTCCCAAAATCTCAACGAGCTCCATAATCCCAATTACTTCCTATTGTATCTACTACAAGTCCTTGGCAACTTATCAGATGATGAAGAACAACATATCAAATATCAAAATGAGTACCCAACCGATTACATGACTTACTTGCACTTAAAGCAACCACTATGCGAACCTGGAACTGACCATTATATGAAGGTATGAACTCATAAATTATTGATCTTACACCCATGATCAAACAAATTACTCCTTGCCTAGAAACCAGGAAAACCCCTACATACCCTGCATTCAAACCTGACGTGCCCAGCTCACGTATTTCTTTAATTCTTGATGATACCACCAAAGATCAAATCGGTTGCTGATCTTTTCTTTCTTTAAGCTTGATTCGATGATGAGAGATGCCTCCCATATCGATTTGTCTGAAAAGCATATGTTTTCCACTATTTCTCTTGAACACGTTATGGATATAGTCAACAGATGCAAATCCAATGATGATGCTTCAAAGAAGATCTTCAACGACATGATTCTGTGGTACATCAACTTCCGTCATACTATTCTAGCTATGATACTGTAGCTGTTCAAAACAGTTCAGAAGAATATTCAGGTTGTGCCACATTAATCTCTCACCTCAGTTGACGCAAAGGGGGAGAATGTTGGGTTTAAGATGTTGCGTTATTGGGCCTTTAGTTCGATCCATGATAGTCATGGTTTGGGCCTGTCCAGTCGTGTTTAGTTTATTAAGGTTTAGTATAAATGGTGAATACATGCATCGTTCTTAGTACACTTCTCATTTATTACTTTCATTATTGTACTGTAACCCTATCACACCTCTACAGTAGAATTTATTTATTGAGCTTTCCTGAGGTGTGATAGATTAATCATTCAGCACTTGTTTGATTCATTGTCTGTTCACGTTTTATTTTCTTTCTTGATTTAATTGTTAAGAATCTATTCGATCTTAAAAGAGTTTTCGACTCATTAGACTTGTTACCTTCAAGATGATGCCAAGATGAAATAGAAATCAAATCCACAAGCTTCTTTTTGCTCCAAGCTCCTTGGACTTCAAGTTCTCTTCACAAAATATACCTTCCAAGCTTCTTAACACACAAAAATACATAGTAGGCACGATTAGGTTTTTCTGAGCTCAAGGGGGACGGTAAGGGAGGTGAGGGAGGCTAATGACCCTTTAAATAGGGTGTAAAACACTAGAAATTAGGGTTTCATTCCCTAGCTCCTACTCATCGAGTCGGGGTCCTCCAACTCGTCGAGTAGACCTCATAAATCATGTAGGCTGACTCATCTCGACACGACGAGTTACATCAGATGTTACATTCCCGGAAATCAGATGTTACATCAAGCGATGTAGTAACTACGTATTTATGTAATGATACTCTAACCCTTATTGGACATGTATTAGGGTAGGAATCCCTTAAACAATACTATCTATGTGATGTAGGCGATGATCCTTTGGAAAAGTCCTTAGCTACAAACATATAAGGAAATATGATGTAGATAATGATAGGTAAATGTGATGTAGGCTATGATCCTTAGGATAAATCCTTAGGGAATAATAAATAGAGAAAACGAGGATGGGTAATTTAGTTAATTGTTTTATAATTAAACAAATTGACTATATTATTGTGGGTTGAAAACGCTATGTACTTACCAGGTTTCTCAACCTGACCCACTCAGTTTATTTGTATCACAGGTATCAATGTGAAGATACATTACACCGAGAGATTAAAGGAGATGTAGATCATTAGTATAAATTAATGTAAGGCCTGTTTATGCTTATGTTTTGTATCAGTTATGAAATCCGAAGTTTTGAAAAGACATCAATATTGAACGTGTCTTCGGAAATGTTTAATGTTAATATTATCTCACATTGAAATAATATTTAGGGATCAATTCCACAACAAAAAAATACTCTGCTTTAAAATAAGCATAAATAAATTTTTTTAAATGACCGTAAATTTAGGGATGTCACAGTTTTCAAAAATGTTTACGTAAACTTGTATACCTTAATACACATATGATATAAAAAACACATAAAGTATGGGTGCCTAGAATCATCGAGTAGGCTTCTTTAATTGCATGAAATCTCCAAAATCCCATTCCCGGAAATCAGGATGTTACATCAAGTGATGTAGTAACTATGTATTCATGTAATGATACTCTAACCCTTAGTGAACATGTATTAGGGGAGTAATCCCTTAAACAATACTATCTATGCGATGATCCTTTGGAAAAGTCCTTAGCAACAAACATATAAGGAAATATGATGTAGATAATGATAGGTAAATGTGATGTAGGATATGATCCTTAGGATAATCCTTAGGGAATAATGAATAGAGAAAATGAGGATGGGTAATTTAGTTAATTGTTTTATAATTAAACAAATTAACTATATTATTGTGGGTTGAAGACCCTATGTACTTACCAGGTTTCTCAACCTGACCCACTCAGTTTATTTGTATCACAGGTATCAATGTGAAGATACATACACCGAGAGATTAAAGGAGATGTACATCATTAGTATAAATTAATGTAAGGTCTGTTTATGCTTATGTTTTGTATCAGTTATAAAATCCGAAGTTTTGAAAAGACATCAATATTGAACGTGTCTTTGGAAATGTTTAATGTTAATATTATCCCACATTGAAATAATATTTAGGGATCAATTCCACCACAAAAAATACTCTGCTTTAAAATAAGCATAAATATATTTTTTTTAAATGACCGTAAATTTAAGGATGTCATAGTTTTCAAAAAAATTTACGTAAACTTGTATACATTAATACACATAGGATATAAAAAACACATAAAGTATGGGAACCTAGAATCAGACCTTGGTCATTTAGCATGAAAGAGTAAAGGCAGCACTCTTAGTTAACTGAACTACAAGTCATTTTAGAAGATGATTACATTAAGTAATATAAATTAACGTTACTAACTATATAATTTGGTTAAAATTCAGGCTCTATTTTGTTTTTGAACACTTCACATCCCCCCCCCCCCCCCCCCGGGATCGGGGTTGCTAAGCAGCACTGAAAGTTGATGCTTCTTGGTGGTTTTCACTTCAATAGGAGAAATGTTTATAAAACGGAGATGAAAGTCATGAAGGGCCACATCGACAACCAAGTATGCATAAGGTTACTAACTAGAAGCCATTTCTTTAAAATCCTTCAAATTTAAAGTATTAAAATTCATAAAAGGTTAACGACACAACTTGTTTCCTGTTTACATGCTACGTCGATATAAAACTTTTAAATGCTTTTTAATTTATGTGATTGATGGAGTGATGAAAGATGAATGGCAAGAACTGAGGAGATGATTAATTTGTTTTCCTGGATTAGTGATAGCTTATTTTATTTCCTTATTTTTATTAGTTTATTTTAGATTTTTAGATATTTTTATCATTATTGCATTGTATTTTATTTATTTTCTTTATTGTGGGTCATACCGAAGACTTTTTATGTTACATGAGGTATTTTGTAGGGTTTTGGAGCTTGTTGCGGTTATGGTTGAGCTTGGAAATGGGCTTTGTGGGTTTCCAAGGCATTATTGGGCTTTGCGGATTCATTAAGGGAGATTTGGGCTTAAAAAGCTAAAGACTTGGATGAAGTGGGCTTGTGAAGATGGATCATGGATTGTTATTTTGGGCTTGGAGCATCCATATTTGAAGCTAAAAGATGATTGGTTAATTTGAATCATGTGGGATATGGATGGGACCAAGGGAATCTTTGGTAGTGGGATAGTTAGTGGAGGAAAAATGAGCCAATAGCATTCCAGCAGCACTTGCACGGGTGGAATTTCCATCGCGTGGGTACCTGCACAACTGCCCAATTTTAGGCATTTTGGTCATTTGGCTTACCATTTACCTTGGGGGTTGGATCTATCAGCTATCACTTCTATTTTACACCATTAGAGACCAGAAGAAGGTGATTTTGGAGCTTGAAACTCATTTCTTTTCATCTTTCCAAGTTATTGGTAGTTTCTTTATGCAATTAGACTTTTGTGATTGTTATTCTATTTCCATGAGTGGCTAAATCCTCTATTTTGGTAGACCTTGGCTAAAACCTTTGAATTTTTGTGGGTTTTTGAAGGATTTATGCTTATTTATCATTTATCTTATGTCTATGATTCTAGTTCATATTTCCTATGCTTGTTTAATGCTTTGATCATGAGCTTGGTACTTTAATAAGCAATTGTTAGTTTATTTCTTTGGTTTGGAATTGAATCATTGAATTTTACTTAGAACAAGGGCTTTATGATGGTAGAAATCATCTCTAGCTTATGAATCATAACTCGTTTATGGATGTGTAAGAATTAACATCCTATAGGAATTGCGGATTCCTTCATTCTGAAGGCTAATTAACTTATTGGGTTCAATTGCTTCAATTGGATCTTTGATTTTGATTAAGAAGGTTTGTTGTGGGCTTCCCCAACCTCCATACAACTTATGAGGAATCTTGGTATATCGTGCTTCATGATTGTTATAACCAATTTGGGATGAATGATAAGCTTCATATTAAATCTTAATGATAAACACACAAATGTTCATTGTGTTGAATTGCTTTGGTTTACCAATTCTCTCCAATATTTGAGCATCTCACTTTCTTGCTTAATTGCAAGTTTTTAGTTATTCAATTCTTTTAGTTTTCAAGCAATCATAACACCCCCCTTTAGTTTAATTGTAGTTAATTAGTTTATTTACAATAGTTCTTTTAGATTGCATTGGTGATTGAATACAACCGTTTCCCCGAAGATCGATACCCCCTTTTTACCATTATATTACGTTTTAATTGCAAACAAAGGGTGTAATTTTCTTGGTGGACTTGACATCCCACCAATTGGAGAATAATTTTCGAAAGAAAAAGATTTTTATTTTTTAGAACGTAAAAGCTTTTATGCCCATTTTCCCTTTTAAAAGCTTCATTTTACTTAGGGTCAAGAATTACTTGGTTTGGAACTTAAAAACCCAAAAACAAAATCAAATCGAAACCAATTTTAGACCAACCCATATTCAAATTTGATTTTTTGGTTTAGTCAGGGACCAAACCAAATTTTAAATCTGGTGTTTGGTTTGAGTTTTGGTATTGTGGAATTTAGAACATACCAAACCAAAAAACCAAATTACATTTATAAATCAATTAAAGATTGTCAAAATCGATGCAGGGTTGTTATTGATTATATGCTTGTTGTTGTGCATGCATACCTTTAGACATTCTCTGTGTTTGTTGTTACATACCTTATGTATGATATATGTGTTAATATTGTTGTGTGTTATGTTGATTTTATGTTGACCTTCAGACCTTTTATGTGTTTGTCATTACAAGACATTATGTAGTCTATAATCATATTAACTCTCTAAAAGAGCCTTTGTTGAGAGAAGGGAGACTCCAACATATATAACTACTTATATTACCATGTCGCATCGCACCGATGTGGGATGCATTAACACTCCCTCTTAGAGTCGGAGGCTCGATGATGATAGATATGGATGCGATGAGCCACAGGGGCAAGATGCCGACTCTAATACCAGGTAAATATTTGTGGAGTCGCATATTAACTCTTCAAAAGAGCCATTTTAGAGAGAATAGAGACTCCAACATATGTAACCACTTATATTACCGTGTCACACTGATGTGAGATACATTAACATAGTCATCTTGACTTTTTATGACTTACCAACTAAAAATTCTTATTCCTGCTCTTACAAATGTATATGGACAGATAAGTGGACATACTAAATGCTTGGTGACCGGATTCTGGTAGCAAATGTATGTGACATACTAAATGCAAGAAATAACTATGTATTTTCTTTGTTTTGTTTGTTATAACATTCTACTTTTATTTATTCTTATTATATCATTGTCCTTTAAGTATTCATGTGACTTTTGATGATTTTGTTTATTTAATTCTTTATAAATTTACATTATTTATCCTATATAAAAAAGTTGATAAATTTTTTTCTAAAACCCATAGATTTTATTAAAACAAAATTTTTAGCATGATTTTTACACCGCGCTCCCGAGTTAAGCAAAGAAAAGAAGAGAAGAGAAAAGAAAGTAAGGAGAGAAAAGAAAAGAAAAGAAAGGAAAAGAAATTTCTCTTTTGTGCTCCCGAGTTTGAGAGAAATGAAAGGAAAGTTAAACATTTTGTCATTTCTTTCTAAATACTCCCAAATCGAAAGGAAAGTTAAAAAGGAAAGTGATCATTCCATTTTCTTTCACTTCCTTCATTTAATGAAACTCGAGAGCACCAATATCTGTTACTTTCCTTTCAATTCCTCCAATTTCTTCTGTTTCCTTTTTTTCTCTTTTTAAGATGAACTCGTGAGCTCTTACCTTCCTCTCACTTCCTCCTGTTTCCTTTGTTTTCTCTTTTTCAGTTGGACTCGTGAGCCGGGCGTTAGACTCAACCCCTTTATCAATTTAGACCATCTCCAACTCACTCCCATCCCCCCCCCCCCAAAAAAATGGAGTAAAAAACAGGGTAAATAGTGTTTCATCTCTAAACCTACTCCATTTTTTACCCATTTTTATCCCCAAAAAGTATATTCTATTTTTCTAACTTATATAGATTGTCAATTATACCCCATTTTTATCCCCAAAAAGTATATTCCTAGTATAATCAGTGTATTGTTTTAAGTTAAAAATCAGAAACAATCGGAAACACTAAATGGTGTTCAGGTTTACTTAAGTCTCCCTACACATAACAAAGTTATAAATATACATATTAGTAATGCCTCAAGTTAAAATCCTACTTTCATTTCTTTCCATCACAAGTCATTGTATTTCGACAAATCTACCCACTTATAGCATTGTACTTTCAACATTTCGCTTATTATGACATTATACTTAGAAAAAACAGCCCAAATATGGCATTGGGAATCACTGTCTGTCATAACTAAAAGTATAAAGCTATAATAAACAAATTAATGAAAGTACATTATTATTTCACGCATAGAGGCTTACATAGACAATAGTGGCACCCCGATCCTTGAGGAAAATGACAACTTCAATGATTAACACAGAAAATAGCAATGTACTTTCAATGTTTTGTTTATTATAGTATCCAATTGTCAACTTGAATTAGACCAGATACGTTGATCATAGGTTTCCTTACTCCATGAGCCCTAGGATAACAATGAAAAGGGTAATATCGTAAATTCTTCTACATATAAAATATTTTGAAATGAAAGTAAGCATCTAATATAACTAACTTACATAGAATGCAATACCATAGAGTCGCATGAATGAGAAAAAGGTAATATCATTATTTGTGTTGGAATCGACACTTACGTACCAACAATGGAAATATGCAGATGCAGTGAGGCAATACATTGCAAAAGTAGTAGCCGATTAGACTAACAGTTAGTAAGTGGAGTGGTGTGTATGCTTTTAAAACTTTTATTTCTTGTATAATGTTTATGTGTTGTGATTGGCAGTTGCTACCAATAAAAAATTGGGTTTTGCTTTTGCTTTAGTTTGTTGTCTTTCGGTATTCCGTTAAATGTGGTATTCTTTTCATTAGGTCTTGGAACTTCCTTATCATAATAATTTATTAATTTATTGTCACATAATATACTAAAATAGAAGCATGAAAATTTAATTTACTTTACAGTATGTAGCTCGAGACTCTACATTCCAATATAATAGAATGGCATAGTTTCTTAGTAAAACAATGTACTTTCAGTTCTATTTTCCATTTGAATCCATTGCTAGATGTCATTTACCAATACTCATGTGGATTTGACGTTTGAATAATTAAATTTAACTAATTTAATCCATAACCCATTTATACCCACTTTAGTCATCTACCAACAACCGATAGTTTTATCAAATATTATATTAAATTATTACTTAAACTAATACTTTAAACCATATTAATGGGTATTCTTGTTATTAAACGTTTGTGTTGAGCTTTCACCTTTTTCTACTTATTAGGAAATCATACTTTAAAGCTCTATCCATTCAAAAACGACAAAATTATGAGCCCATTCAAACACCTAATAAAGTACTATTTACCTTTGTAGGCCCAAGTGTATTGGTCTTCAGCTTCAAACTCCAAGAAGCTGAAAATCTTGTCATAATCCCATATATACTTCTCAGAACACCTCCATTTTTACAAACATCAATGGCGTTAAATTTCGGTGGTGTAGACTAATCATCCATTGATACAACATGTCTAATAAAAGTAAGTTTGTCATAATCATCTAATAACAAAAATATTCTTCATTCAAACACAAAATCTCAATCCAACATCTATAAAATATGTATATTAAGAAATAAAAATTAGTTCACAAATTCATTGTAAGAAAACTATATGAGAGTAACTGTAAAGCCCCGTTTATTTATTAAATCAATAAATAAAATAATGAGCGAATAGTAGCCCTAAAATCGATAATTATATAGCAAGGTGTTGATCTTGAGGAGCTAATCATTATAATTTTAGAGATTTGGGGGTTAAAATGTAAGTTTCGAATTTATTTTGTAAGTAATTGAGAAGGAAGGGACCGCTTGTTATATTATTGGGATTTATTATGAAAATATTTATGAAGACAGGGGCTCCGTTGTAATTATTTGAATTTAATTTGAAAGGAAGAGAGGTGGAATGGCTGAATATGTCATAATTGAGATATTGGGGGTTTAAAGGGTAACTTCTAGACCGGCTTTGCAAAGAAATTCAAGAACGGAGGGTTGTTTGGTAAATATTATACTTACTTTGTAAGGAATTTTAAGACTGAGGGTTGAAAAGGTAAATTTCGGACTCTATTGGAAATGATTTTAGAATGGAGGGATCATAGTTGTTATTATGGGAGAATGTCTTGAAGGAACCGGGTGTAAAGCCATAACCCACCGGTCCCTTAACCCTAACCCTAAAGAAGTGGAGCCGCCATCCTCCCACCCTCATCCCCCACAACCTCCGACTGTCGCCGCCATAACCTCCCCTACCGCCTTCGGCGAAGTCCTTAACGGCTGGAGAAGCCCCACGAAGAGCGAAGGCAGAGCTATGACCGGTGGACATGAGTCGTGTGCGATCAGAATACTCACAGTGAGACTGCCTTTCATCTTCTTCATCCATTTTTCTATCTGTTTGGGGTCGTAACCATTGTTGGTCGCCATTTCAGTGGTTGTCTCTGCAATCCTCTGCTATGTCGCCGCTTGTGTTGTCGCTGCCATCGCGCTTAGCTGGAGAAGAACCGCCATGACCGGTCGAGTATGCTACTGGTGGGTTCGTTATTGCTGTTGCCGTGACTACTCTACCGCCGTCGAAACCATCGCTGCCACCGCCATACGCCATTATCGGGTGGTTGGTTTCTCGTTTCGAGCAAAGGATGTGATGGTGTGCGTGTTTTTGTTTATGGGAATGATTTGTTTGACCGGAAATCACAAGAGTCGCCGCTGCCACCACCGCGAGGTGGTGGCTGCCGCCAAGGACCACCGCTTGTGTGTGTTGGTATTAGTGTAGTGTGTGTGTTGTTTTAGGAATTCATTGTAAAAGTTGTAAGAGCCAAGAATAATAAAAGAAATTAAAAACCACCACCTTAGGGTGGTGGCTGCCGCCTCCTGCCGCCACTGGCCGCCGTGTCGGGTGGCGGTGCGCTTTGCCTCTTGTGATAGATTCGTTTGGGGTGCTAGAAACCCTAATGGGCTCAAAGGAGCTCTAATGGACCCAATAAAACTCATATGGGCTTAATAAGATTTTAGTGGGCTTATTTGGCCCAATAAAGCCCTAATTGTCATAAAAGGCCAATAAATTGATAAATAGGCTAATATTTCGATTGGAACACCCTAATGCCAATGAAAACCTAACTTTAAGAATTAATCGGGTCACACACACGAGAATTATTTAATAACTTGAGATATTAAATAATAATCATTGGCAAAGATTAATCTAAGCAATATTGGACTTAATGGATTAAGTCCTTAATGGATTAAGTAGGAAACTTAACCCTAATCATCATTTTATGTGAAACCCTAATTTCACTTGGGTTTATTGATGGGCCTTTCTTTTGGGCCTTGATGATTGGGTTATTAAATGGGCTATCCAAGATCAAGCAATTAGACTAGAATAATTTAATGGGCCTAGGGTAAGGCCCATGTAAGGGGTTGGGCCCAATTTGGAAAATTGGGCCATAGTTGGGCCTTAATGATTATATGATGTTGGGCCTCAGAATGAGACCATGTATAGGCCTATGCCCAATTTGGAAAATTAGGCCATGTGTTGGGCTTTGATTCATAATTGACTTTGGGCCTATGGATCGGACCTTGGGCTTGAATAAGCCAAGCAAGGGGTAACGTAGTAATTACCCAAAGAATGTACTTATGGTTATGTATTGGGACCCAATTATTAATTGGGTGTTATTTTGGTGTTGACAGTTCGGGAATCTGTTAGCCAGCAGTTGGGGTCAGGTCTGCGGGACTTCAGCAAGTGTGGGATTGTGTCTTCGGGACTTCAGCAATGTGAGGTGAGTTACCTTCCAGTAACGGTGGGTCTACGGCCACAATGCCGACCCACCAGTAGGAGTTGTATGTTAGATGATTGTCTTTGTGATATCATCTAGGTTTGCTACTACCTGATATGTTATATGTTGGCATGATATGTTATATGTGATAGTAGTAGAGTTCGGTTGTAAGGACCAAAGGGTAGGTCAGACACCCCAGATATGTCTGACAGTATGTAATGATATGTTTATATGCTGGCGTGATATGTTATATGTGATAGTGGTGGTAGGAGGGGAATAGTCCCCAAGTTCGGTCATTAGGATCGAAGGGTAGATCGGACACCCCAGATATGTCTGATAATTTGTTATGCTATGATATATGTGAAAGTAGCAGTAGGGGGTGAAATAGTCCCCGAGGATCGGTTGTTAGGACTGATGGGTGGTCAGCACCCCAGAATGGCTTGACATGGGTAGTCAGCACCCCAGAACGGCTTGACACAGGTAGGTCGGCACCCCAGAATGGCCGTACCGGGTAGGTCGGGCACCCCATAATTGCCCGACAGTATGTAGGATATGTGATTGAATGGTATGTGGTATGATGGGGGAACTCACTAAGCTTCGTGCTTACGGTTTTCAGTTTTGGTTTCAGGTATTTCATGTTTAAAGGAAAGGAGACGGCTTGATCGCAGCGCATCACACTATGTTTTCCGCACATGAGATCTTTGGGATTACACTCTGATATGGCTTTATGATAATATGTTTTGATTATTGACACTTTGGTTTCGACATGAGATATTAATATGAATGTTTTTATACAGATGGTTTTATATAATAATGTATTTAAAAATGAAATTTTTAGCCTTGAATTTTGGGATGTTACAGTAACTATATGGAATTATATTTTATTTTAAAAAAGATTTCATAAAATTGATGATGTTGAATTCAAAACTTAGATTGGTCTCTTCCTCCCAATCTAGATGAATTAAAAGCAAAAACCTGACAATTTGTGAATATGAGGCTTGTCCTTTTGGGACAACCTTTTTCTAAATAAAATGTTCATCTATCATATAGAAATGAAATTCCATTATTTTTTAATATTGAAGTATCATGTACAAAGACACATAATTACAACATTACTAAAAAAATCAGATGATATTTGATGCCTTCATAGTTTTTCTTCTCAATATCCATAGTCTTTTGTCTCGGCATCCAGATAAGAATCGGGTACCACCCATATGGAGTTTCATTGAAGTAATGGAATTGAATTGTTGTATATCTCTTGTGTTATGTCTTAAGGCCAGTTTCACCATCTAGGGTAACTGTCTACATAATATCTTGTATGGTTAGAAGGTATGATATGAAATATATAGTAGAAAGAAACAAAGAAATAAAAATAGAATGCCAATTTGTTTCTTTAATTTGAATAGAAACAAAGGGAAAGAATCAAAGCTTTCCAATGCTTTAAGGACTGAGACATAAACCTAGAATATTATTATTGTGATGACTGGGTGAGATCAAAGTATTGAAGCATAAATATGTGAAAGGAAAAATCTGGCATAATCAAATACTTACAGAGTAACTTACATGATGGGACAAACCTTTGTTTCTTCCATATCCCTCCACATATCTTGAGTTATGCCTAAAACAATTACCACCCCAATATGAAATATGACTATAGATTTTGTGCTTCCAATAACTGAGTACACCAACATTACCTGAAAAACCTGAGATAGTTCAAGGATAGAGTTCGTGGAGGCTGACTTGAAAGAAAAAAACATCGTCCAATTATCGTCGTGGCGGTGGCTGGGTCCGGTGGTGGTAATACTGAATATTGATTTTAGAGATCAAACCTAGAGATTAGGAACATCGCACAAAAAAAAAAAAAAACAGAAGGAAGAGCAATTGAACAGAAAATCAAAATCAAATGGAAACAACTTACAACATACCGAAATTCTAAACATTAACATAGCACAGGTGGTTGGTGGCGGCAATAATCTACTTCTTACTGATCATTAATCAAAATCCTGAAATAAGAATTTCAGAATATCACTTACCAGAAATTAGAGTAAAAGCAAAAAAAATATGAGATTTCTTTTTCCGGTTTCCACAAACCGCAGCAGACCAGCCACGAACCACTACAATTATTTGCAAGAGGATGAAGACTATTTTTGGCGTGATTATTGTGCATGATCGAGTCCAAAAAAATGTTTGAAAGTGGAACTGAAAATAGAAATTCAAAATGGAACAGAAAAACAATACGGAAGTCGATATCCTAACTTTTTGGTCGAGATGGTGTCATATACGTCATACCCAGAATTCGAAGTTCTTGATCGACTTGGTGTAAGAAACATTATACCTAGAATTCGAACGTGAAACCCACAATGTTGGGAAGGAAGAAATTCGAAATTGAAAACATAAAATCAAAAGGATATACAAACGACAGAGAACATACCGAGACTTCAAATTGCAACAGAGACGGTTGGAGGCGGCCATAAAGCATAGGCGTTTGGTGGAGACGGAAGTGGAAATCCTCAGTTCTTGATCGAGACTGTGTCTGAAA
This sequence comes from Lactuca saligna, assembly GCF_052625555.1. Lineage (NCBI taxonomy): Eukaryota > Viridiplantae > Streptophyta > Magnoliopsida > Asterales > Asteraceae > Lactuca > Lactuca saligna. The sequence goes on from NC_136423.1 coordinate 175,867,069, forward strand.
CGTCAAACCCAAAATTCGGAATCCTAAATTTTGATCGAGAAGACATATAAGATGTCAAACCCACACAGTCGGAGAGGAAGAAAAGTAAGGAGTCCGAAGCAATTGTGAAATGCCAATGATGTTGAGAATTTTAGATTAGGGAAGGAGAATAGAAGCCAGAAGGATGAAATTTTGAATATGTGAAAAGTATTGTGTAAAATTTGAATATGTACGAATTTTTGTGTTAAAAGTATGAAATTGGTCAATCCTACTATTCATAAACAAGAGTCTTTTTAATATATATATATATATATATATATATATATATATATATATATATATATATATATATATATATATATATATATATATATATATCTTTACTATCTTATAAAAGAAATCTAACTATTTCTAAAAATAGATTGATTATAATAATATTATTTTTTTAAAACGTCTAAATGATGAAGCTGATAGTACAAGTAACCATTAATAAAATAATATTAAATTTTAACTACATTTTGAATTCAAATATTTATCATCAAATCTCCTTATATTTCTCAACAATTTGATATGGTTCCCTCAAATCCCGGATTCATTCAAATTTTGAACTCTTTTAGATATCCTTAAATTTAGCATGTTGATTCAAATATCCCTCCAATCGCATATACCTCTTTGTTCCCTCCTCTGCTATAAAGCCCACCGTCCAGGAACAAAAAATGACTTCATCTCCCAAATAACACCATAGTTTGATTATTTTGTCTTCGACATGTACTTTCTTTTGTAAAATAACATTTTTGTAGAGGAAACATATCACCGAAAGAATTTACACGCCCCGCCGCTTTGCACGGGTACACTGATAGTGTGTATATATATATATATATATATATATATATATATATATATATATATATATATATATAGTATTATAAGTATTAAATAATACATTTAATAGATAAAATAAATTAATAATGTGTAAATATATAAAAAAATATATTAAAATTAACAACTCAAAGTTTATTCGTATGGAAATGAATAATATAAAATCAAAGTTTATTCCTATGGAAATGAATAATATAAAATCAAAAGTTAGAAAATCAGAGTGGGTTTTAGGGTTTTCATTTTTCATAGTCGATCGAGCATTAATCCATCACGATTCCGACCTCCACACTCCACAGCAGTTACAATCGTCGGTTCCTCATTAGTCATTCCCGCACCCGCTGTAGTCTAGCAGCGCAAGGCTGCAATCAACGGCACCGCCGGTAGTCCAGCAGCGCGTACACCTCCAAATCGCCATTCCAGCAGTTCCAGCCGCGCCAGCTGCAATCGACAGTTCGACACTAGCCAAGAAATCATAGGTAATACTCTTTGACTTCATATACATTAGCAAACCTGACCAGCTTATGCAACTTCAGTTAACTTTGCTAATTGCTTCCATTGTTGAATGGAGCGAGTATTCGAGCTTAAAAGCACACATAATTCTGTCTTCTGATTATTGTATGCAAATTTCTGATCGTTCTTCACCTAATTGTTAACTACAACTATTTTACTGTGTGTGTGATTCTCGATCCTAAATTATAGTTTTTCTTTGAGTTTGTTTACTGAGTATAATTGTTTAACTGTTCTGTTGAAGGGGATTTACATCGAATTATTTGTTCAATGCAAAATGCGGATGAAAAACAGAAACAAAAGTTCAGTAGTATTGCCTCAGAAACTCTCTAACGACTCCATTCTTCAGCAGCCAAAGTAAATTTCCGTTTCTTCTGTGTTCGTTTTAGGGTTCAAGTAGTATTTCCGTTTCTTATATGCACACATCAATAACCTACTTTAAGCCAATTCTTGTTTTCCACCAATGTATTACTAACTAACTATGATTTCATTTGTCATGTGTTCATTTAGTTCTTATGAAGGTGAAAGTCTACTCCATCTTCTTAACTCAATTCAAAGGTAACAAATACATTGCATTACAATTTACAAATTATAATGAATTTAAAGTATAATACATTACAGTATATACTTTTATGCCCTCACCAAAATTTCTACATTCATACACACACTAAAACAACCTTATTGTGTTTGCACCAGAGAAATCAAGTTGGCTAGACGTTCAGATGAATCTTTACCTTACAAAATTTGGCTTAAGGTTTTATTTTTCTCTTTAAATCTAGTTTTATTTGATAAGTTGTTTCAACTTTGACTGATGATGTTTTGTATATGTTCTTTATTAGCAACAATTTTCAATTGGTGTCAATGATGTGACACGTGTGCTTGAACGGATCCCACCACTTCATGGATCTTTAAGTTCTCCCACAGAAAGTTCTAATGCTAAAATGTCTCCCCTTCATTTGCAGGTTATCTGGGACTTTAAAATTGTGTAACATTGTAAAATTTGTTTTTTTTGGCATGCAAGGGTAAAATGGTCATTTAGTCTCGTATTCAGTATAGAAAAGAAACATGCTACACTTTATCCAGGGCTTAATCTGAAAAAGAAAAGAAAAGAAACAACCCGTAAATGCTTTATGGACAATGGCTGTTCCCTTTTTGGACTGAAAATGACAATTTTACCCTTCTATGTAAAAATGATGCTAACGAAAAACTGAATACTAAAAACAGGCAATACTTATAGCAACAGACTGCAACCCTCGATCGCTTACAAAGCACCTACCTAGCCTGGCCTCTTCTAGGGGCGTTTCCGTCATTTTTGTTAAAGATAAGAAAGGGGGCTCTTTTAAATTAGGTGAAATTGTGAATCTTAAAACGGCTATGGCAATTGGAGTCAAGGTAATATTACTACAAAACTTGAATTAGTAGTACTCTTCTAGGGGTGTTTCCGTCATTTTCATTTTTGCTCTTTCTCTCATATATTGTTTTGCTTCTTTTAGGCCAGAGGAAATGCAGTTAACAAATCCATAGCCGAGATTTTGGGAGATAACGACGTTGTTGGGCCATAAAATCGAAGTTCAAGGAGATGTGTGATGTGTTCATAGTGTTGGCATAAACTTGAAAACATTTTTGTTAAGAGGGTGTAATTGAAACAATCATGGAACTTCAGGGGCTTGTTTAGTCTATATATATATTTTTTATATCAAGGACAATCTAGTAATTTTAATGCTTACAACTGTTTTCATGCAACCACCAATAGCCACTTATTCATGGTGTCATACAAGGGCTTATTTAATGTCTCCGGCAAGTATAATACAAGAATCCCTCCCACAATCCCACATGCCCCAAACACCATAAACGGAAAACCACCACCAACAACCACCACAAAAGGCACCAATATCGCACCTAACTGAATCATCTGGGTCCCACATCCAAGCGCGACATTTCTCACCACAGTTGGAAACAACTCCATTGCGTATATAAACATCAAATTAAAAGTCCCTGCCATCCCAAATATTCCCAAAACTCCACACAACATCGTAACCTCCTTCCAAATCCCTCTGCTTCCCAATATCCCCCCGATAATACAGAACACCCCACTGAACCACTGTGTTCCAATCCCAAGCGGCTTCCTCCCAAATCTATCAATCAAAATCGCAGTCAATAGATACGCTGGCATCTCCACAATAGCATTTAGTAACACAGCCAAATAGAGATTCGTTTTTAGGTTCACAACATTTAAATTCAATCCATAGTACACGATTGAGCATGTGAAGTCGACTCCCATCACAAGAAACAATCGTTTCCTCGTTAATGGTGACTTGATCACATCTATCACCGATCCCCTAACCACAGTTTCACTGGTTTCATTTCTGATAGTATTAGAAACTGTGTCATGGTCATGATCATGATCATGACTATTGCCTTCCTCGTTGAGGGCAATGTAGACATTTTTAGGGAGGTGTTTCCCATTGGATTTGGCTATACTATGCATTATCTTCATGGCTTGATCGGTTTTCCCTTGAATAAGGCACCAACGAGGGGATTCGGAGATGAAAGGGAGAATGAAAACGATGTAGAGGATGGAGGGTATGGAGGAGGCGATGTAGAGGGAACGCCATGAGTATCGGAATATGTAAGCTATGCCGGAGAGAAGGGCTATTCCGATTGAGAAGAAATAGAAGGTGGACATTCCGGCAATACCACGCTTGGTGGGACCTACTGGTTCGGTGGCTAGAACAAAAGCGCAGAGTCCGACTCCGCCAGTGCTGAATCCGGTGAGTACACGGAGGAGGACGTAGGTCCAGTAGTTGGGGGAGATGGATGTCAGTAGACCGAAAACAAAGCTCAAACTGCATACGATCGTCAACGACCCTTTTCTTCCCAGTTTTGAATCCGATAGATGACCGAATATTCCGGCACCTGTAACGTAAGATTTAGTAGAGAGAGAAAGAGTGTATGTGTGTGTGTGAGAGAGAGTGAGTGTTTTACCTATCATGCAGCCGGTGAAGAACAGAGCTTGAACCAACCCAACCTTGTATTTTTCTCCACAAATCAGACCCCACTCAGCCACCGTTGACCACCCTTCACCATCATCCCAACGCCATGAACCTGGGTCAAGCCCACAAACGCTCTTGTCGGCGTCCCATACACATCCAGAACCTGGTTCGCATGTCCAACCCTGTTCACAATCGGCGAAGATCATAACCATGGTGTGGATGGATTGGAGAGCCCAAGCTATACACGTAAGAATGAAATGCTTGAGCTGCCAGAACCCAAACTCGCCGCAGTATTTGGTTAACATTTGGTCGACGGAGAGCCACTCGAGTGGCAGTTCATGGTCGTCTGGAGGGAGGAGAGGTGGCCGGAGATCATTCAACGCCTCTGTATGGTGTGACATCGGCAGTAATGAGTTTGTGAATTAAGGAAGATATTTTATTTTTGTCATATAAGGGAAAGGATATGGGTGATTTCTGAACATACGGTGCTAGAAAACAGGTGTTCTTGGAAAATTAAAAACTGAGCCACTTGTTGATGACATCATCACATGTTCTTTTGATTTCAAGTTGTTAAGGGGTAAAGTTTTAGAATTGGAATGATTAGATGCCGCCGGGGAGGGGCTACCGGTTGGGAAGAGTGGTTGACTGTTGTTGAACATGTTGTACAATAATTGAGTTCAATTCCAAAAATGACAATCATCTTTCGTGATAGAAGTAGATATCTCACTTAACTCATTTTGCCCTTCCTGTAATATCCAAATTTTATGGATCAGTAATGTGATCTTATAGCTTTTTCAGGAAATAAGTTTAATTGTTGTTTATATGTTGAGTTGGTATTGATTTTAACTTGATGAATCAAAATGTTAACGTAGAGTGCTTCGTTAGTATGTCGTTTGTACATTTTTTTAGAACGACAAAAATTATATAAAACTAAACTAGCAAGAAACTAGAAAATAACATTATAACCAAAAAATGATTTTGCAACCACCCAACCCAACTAAAAGAAAACTTACACCTATTTTGACACCAAGAGTACCGGTGAATGACAATACTGTCAAAAACATATTTTTTTAGGATGATTCTTATAAAAACCCGACCTATTTCTAATGGTATGTGCAGCGTACTGGGGTCTTAAGTACTACGCGTGGCGTACACTGGGTTACGCCCAACGTACAACCAGTTTGAGCACTTTCCCCATTAAGTGCTTAATAATCGTTTTCCTTTACGTCCAAAAGTCAGATCTAAATCTGTAAAGATGTCCTAAGACATAAAGTTGGCAACTTTATGCCTTTGCATGTCTCATACACACCCAACCTCTCCATTGAGACCTTTCAAAGGTCTTTAACCCATGCATGAGGCCAAAACTCCCATCAAGCTCCCATTTTTATGACACTAAAGGACCAAGGGACCTCAGATCTTTCTTTCCCATCTTTTGGAGTTGCTTAACTCACAATAGAGGTCCAAAATCAACCAAAAAGGGACAAGGTAGAAAACCCTAGATAAATCTAGAGATTTAAGATGAAAGATCCAAGATTTTTACCTCCAGAAGCTTTGCAAGATGACTATGATGTAGGATCTTGAAGCACCAACTCGTTCCAAGCTTGTATAACCACCTTTTCTTCTTGGAATGAACACTAAAAGATTCACAATACACTTATCCAAGCTCAAAATGGTCTCACACAAGTTCTCTGGAGTGTAAGGGCGTTCTAAGGTAGTGGGGGCTCTCTAGCGATAAGTCCAAGGGACTTAAGGTCGCTTAAATAGGTCTCGTGTCTGAAAATTAGGGTTTTGAACCCTGGTACGTATGCCCGACGTACGACTTGGTACACCCAGCGTACCTCTAGTTCCTCCACGACCAACCAAGTGTACTTATGCTAAAATGCGATTCTTGAGGGTTTCAAGACATACCATATTTAGGGTGTTACATTCCTTTTCTCCACGTCACCATCATTAGAGAAATTCCTTCTCATCGCCTCGAAGTTTGATAAAATACCAGCTGGTACCTTATAGGGAGACATATAGAATGTTTGGATAGAACCCAAAACCGACTTGAACAAAGTAAGTCGGCCGCCAATAGACAATGTTTTGACCTTCCAACTAGAAAGACGTTCTTTCACCTTATTCACAACATCGGACCACGATTGAAATTTTGACATAACCATAACTCCCAAATATGAAAAAGGGGGTCTTAGAAGCAAGTCACCAAATCAAAGAAGCAACATTCTCAACCTTTGAAAATCTAACTCCAATTCCCATAAATCTACATTTCCATAAATTAATTTTAAGACCTGAAGCCATAAAAAACACTATAAAATATGAACATATTTCAATGATTCAAATCAATCCACTCTCCAATCAAAATTTCATCATCAACGTAAAAAAGTTATGTAATCTAAATAAGATTAGAAGGTCCAACATAAAACCCATGAAATAAACCTTAGGCCTTGGCTCTAGAAAGCGTAATATGAAGAGTTTCCATCACTAAGATAAATAAAAAGGATATAGTGGATATTCTTGTCTAAGACCCCTATAGAAACAGAACTCCTCTGTAGGACTGCCATTAACCAACACTGAACCCATAGATTAATAAAGACAACCTCTAATCCATTCCTGCCAACAAACTCCGAAACCGAAATTATGAAGAGCATTATCCAGGAAATCCCATCTCACAGAATGATAAGTCTTTTCAAAGTTAACTTTAAAAATCATAGCTTGTTTCTTTTTTTCATTACACCAAGAGACCACTTCATTCAGAATTATTGGCCCATTAAGAATTTGACAACCAGGAATAAAAGCAAATTGTTCAACGCTAACTAAATCACCCACCATATTAGAAAGTCTATTACCCACAATCTTGTATTGACAACCAATCAAACTAGTAGGCCAAAAATCTCTGACAAATTTAGCATCCGACACCTTAGGGATCAAAGAGATAAAAGAAGGATTACAACCTGAAGGAAAGACACCCGAACTAAATGCCAAAAACGATGGAAAAATTCGAATGTAAACCTTTTTGGCCTCGGGTGTTTATTAGAACCACAGTCCCAAACAACCATCTTAATCTCTTCTACTATGATAGGATCTTCTAACCACTTTCTCTGGTCCTCGTGAAATTGCTTGGGAAAGTGTAAATTGAGAGGAATACTACTAGTAGCCAGGGGGAGAAAATTGGCTTTTAAAATGGGAAAGTAACACTTTTTTAATGGCAACTGGCTCATCAATCCAATCACCATCGGAGAAAATACCACGAATAGCAAGTTGACTGTGTTTTTTTTGTTTATGATACCATGAAAATATTTAGAATTCTCATCACCCTCTATAATCCACTGCACCTTAACTTTTTGAGCTAACTCAAGAGACTCAAGCTTGTCAATATCTGCCAAAGACTTAAGTAACGCCATTCTATCATCAAGATCTGACATAAGACCCTCACCATGGTCCAATCTCGATCAATATCAGCTAACGTCGATTGAAGTTCCATCTTAACCCCTTTTTTTAGCAAGATTTGAAGTCTTAGCCCAATCTCAAATTTTAGACTTCAAAGATTGCATTTTTTTTCTTACACAACACCATGGCACTAGGATGGTCAATGACTTCACTCTACCAAGAATCCTTCACAAGCTTCTTAGAACCATCCATATAAAACCAAGAGTGAAAATTCCTAAACGTGGAATGCCCATAATCAAAATTAACCTCTCGTAAAAACAATAGGTATGTGATCCGAGAGATTTTTATCGAAGATAAGACCTGAAATATGAGGAAAAGAATTCAAAACACCTTCAAAAATTAAAAATCTATCTAACTTGGTCATTTTCTCTGCAACACAATCAAACCAAGTGAACAAACAACCCCCCAAAGGGACATCAACCAATCCAGAATAAGCAATAAAATTATTAATCTTCAGAGCTCCTTGAACATTAAACTCGGAACCATATTTGTCAAAGACCACATGAACTTTGTTGAAATCACCCATAATAATAGCATTACAATCCGACCTATCGATCAAGTTGCATAAGTCATCCCACAACATGCATTTTTCCAACAAATATTGAGAAGCATAGACCGAAATAAAAAGAATAGAGGACCCTATCGGTTTCCACACACCCTCAACAAGTAAAAAGTTATCAGAAAAAGTAACGTTCGTTTTTACAAAAAACGAATTTATCCCACACACAAAGAATACTGCCCGATCTCCTCACCGAAGGACTACACATATAATTAAAATTGGAGTTTCCCTAAACCTCTCTAATAGAAAATAAATCAATATTCTCTATTTTACTCTCCTGTAAAGAAAGAATGTCTACTCTATGTTTTAAACAAAAATCTCGAACCCAATTATTTTTCTCCTTTTGGCCTAAACCTTGAATATTTAAAGATAAGACATTCATTTTACTCCATCCAACACTCTGTGAGAATTAATAATCTCCTCTATATTTTTCATACACCTTTCCATGTTATATCCCATAGCTTGCCCTACATATACAAACTCTTCCAGTGTATTGAGCAAGGAAGGTATTTTTTCTAAAATTACAACGGTAAGAGCTCTACTAGAGCTATGTAAATCATCTTCATGCTCCACCTGAATTGATTTTGAAGACCAACCCACCTGAATAACTGAGGTTATCTTCCCATGCTCTTGCATAATCCTCGGTTTAGAATGAGAATCAACAAACACCTCTGCTTCCACATGATTACCTATAAAAAAACCACCATTATCTGCCAAAGGGAATTCAAATTGACTCCCAATACAGGAGAAGCTATCACAGGTGTAAAACCCAAAGGATGCAAAGATGTAACACTCACTCCCACATCTCAGGTAGCCTCCTTAGAGAACACATCATAGATACCAAAATGGAGGCAACTACAATGTTAATAGAGAAAGAAACGACTAAATATAAGAGGTTTTCCTCCAGAGAAGATTCCATCAGAGGGAGGCAACAACAACATTGGAAGGGGCTAAATCAGAAAAGAGATCTAAAGAAGTGGTCAGCCGAGGAGGAGGCATAAGGCATAGTGGCAGGGTTCATCTGAGGAGGAGGTAGAAGTTGACGAGGCAATGGAAGAAACCAATGAAAGAGCTCTAGTTTGGTAACGATGGTTGTTTTATTATTTAGAAGAAATAGAGAAGAAAAAGAAAAATATGGAACATAATGAAGGCACCTCCGACGACTATTAGATAAGGTCTTCAGAAGTGGAAGGTGTTGGTTGTGGGTTGTTGTCAGCAGTAGGGTTTTAACCTAGAACTCTAATACCATGTTAGATAATAGAATATATTAATTGTTGATTCTCAAAAGACAATTACATAAGAATATATAGAGAATACCTAAAGCCTAATAACTAAAACCTAAAGGGCTTAGGCCTAAACCCTAATCACTAACAGCTTCCTCCCAAATCTATCTATGAAGATCATAGTTAAAACAAACGTTGGCACCTATATAATAGCATTAATTAACATAGTAAGATAAATATTCATTTTCAGGTTGACGACATTTAATGTTAGTCCATAGAACACCACTATGTATGTGAAGTCTACTCCCATCACAAGAAACAACCGACTTCATGTTAATGGTGACTTGATAACATCTATCACTGAACCTTTCTTGATAGTTTTTATGGTTTCATTTCCGAAACCCATGTCATTATCAAAGGCAATGCGAACATTTTTAGGAAAGGTGATTACCAGTGGCTTTGGTGATTCTATGCATAATCTTCATGGATTGATTTGTTTTCCGTCGAACATGTTATCAATGAGGGGACTCCGAGATGAAAAGAAGTACACAACAAGGAAGAAAATGGAGGTTATGCAAGAGATGATGTAGAGAGAACACCATGTTTGGAATACATAAGCTATGCCAGAAAGAAAGGCGACCTCAATGGAACTGAAGTAGATGGTGGACATTCCGGCGATAACACATTTGGTTTGACCGACCAATTAGGTGGCCAGAACGAACATGCAAAGGCCGAGACCGCCGATGCTGAATATGGTGAGTACACGGATGAGGACGTAGGTCCAGGAGTTGGGGGAGATGGACGCCATGATGCCAAAAAAACAAAGCTAAAAATGCATGTGGTCATGAGTGACCCTTTTCTTCCTAGTTTAGAATCAGAGAGATGACTAAATATTCCAAGACCTGTGACGTAAGATTTGGTTGAGATATTTAACACAATTTTAATTTTAAAGAGAGAAGATCTTGATGTGCATGTGTGTTACCTATCATGCAACCGGAAAAGAACAGAGCATGAGCCAACCCAAACTTATATTTTTCTCCACACACTAATCCCCATTAAGCCACCGTCGACCACCCTTCACCGTCGTCCCACCGCCAAGAGCCTGGCTCAAGTTCACAAACACTCTTGTCGGCGTCCGATACACATCCTGAGTCATGTACGCATGTCTATCCCAGTTCATGGTCTGCAAAAATGATAACCATGGAGTGGAAGGGCCGGAGAGCCTACATCATACAAGTGAGAATGAAATGTTTGAGCTGTTAAAACCCATACTCACCGCAATATTTGGTTAACATTTGGTTGATGGAGAGCCACTCGAGTAGCGGCTCTTGGTTATCTCCGGTGGGAAATTCGTCTCGGGAGAGGAGAGGTGGTTGGAGATCATTCAAAGCCTTTGTATGAGATGACATCTGGTGATAAGTTGGTCAATTATGAAAGATATTTCTTTTATTATAAAATAATTATGAAACTCGTGTATTACATCAATTTATTTAAAAAAACTAAACAAACATGAAGAACTAATAATTTAGAAAAATCAAATTTATAAGAAAAAGGTAAAATATTTAATTATTAAAAATGAAGTGTTTATTTATCTTTTAAATTTAAACTAATAATTTAAATAAATAAACAACTAAAATAATTGGATTCAAATTAAAATTTTAGAAAATTTTTAGAAATTATAAGAAAAGTTACATTAATGAATTAGATATACATTTATTATATATTTTAAGGTGTTGGTTAAAAAGACATTACTTTTCTATATGGACACCCTATTCGCTTTTTAAGATATTTTTATTGGTTAATTTGCATTGTTTTCCGAAAAAGTAGGTTATAAATAATTAACTATAGGTTGAGTTTTAATAAAAGTGTTTATAAGTTGTTTAAGGGATATCAATTTAGAACCCCCTTAGACACATTATAAACACTTTTATTAAATATCAACCTATAATTAACTATTTATAACCTATTTTTTTTGAAAAACAATGTAAGCTCAACTAATAAAAATATCTAAAAAACCAAATAAGGTGTCTATATGGAAAAATTGAGTATCTTTTTAGCTAACACTTTTAAATATTATAAGGAATTTAATAAAAAATATAACATATTGATATAATTTAATCAAAATTTACTATAAAATAACATGTGACATAATATCTAAAAAAAATAATAAGTGATAAAATTATTTTCATTCATTAGGAAGGATAAAAAAGAACTGGTAGGTGGTTTATGAAAATATGGTGCGAAAAACGAGTGTTATAATAAAAATTCATCCGATGTTCTTTTGATTTCAACGTGTAATGCAAATTGGAGTCATTTCCGAAAGAAAATGGGGTAAAGTTTTAGAAAGGTATGAATTTGGCTGGATCTATATCAATTAATTCATTTTGTCATTTATGTAATGTACTATTAGAAAACAGTGGGTATTCCAGACATAATTTTAGCGCCAGTTTGGTTCCCTTGATAAAATTACTATTTTTTAAAATTCATTATATTTCAAATAATTAACTTTGACTAATATCGGTGGCAGTTTATACACAAAAATACAGCTAAGTAAACAGGAAAGCAAAAGGTATGGTTTTGTAGACAGAATACGTCCAAGTAAATAGAACATAGGAGTTTTGTGAGAGGAAAGAGTATATTCCCACCGCATAGTGAGAGAGAAAAACAGAGACAGTGAACAAGAAGGGTTTGGCTAGGTTTAGGTATAGGGAGTGGGGGTGGGGGAGGGGGAGGGAAGGGGGGAGTACTGTTTATTTTCTTTTTTATTTATTTTAAATAGTTTTAATTAAAAGAAAAAGATAAAATAAAATAAAAAAATATAATATCAATAAGTTTTAGAAACTATTAGGGACCATATTTATATAAAAAAATAACAAGGATCGAAGTTGTGACTTTTGATAAATTATAGGGACCGTTTATAATTTTGTCTATTATTATTATTAGTATTATATTATTATTATTATTATTATTATTATTATTATTATTATTGCAACAAGCCAACAATTCTTTTGGTTTTAACTTTTAACTTTCTTTATACATCAAACTATTAAAATATATATCCAAGTCGAACTTAACTTAAATTCCTATTGAGTCTATATGCATGTACTAGACATGTTAATCAATCACGGAAGTAATAGACAATTTCTTTACGTTCTTAAACTAATATGCTTTATTATAAATAATTTTTTTTAACAAGCAAATACAAATGTATAATTTACTCCTAAACTAACACCTAATTTCACTTATATCTACAACAAGAATTGAACCTTCGACCTTAAAGATGAAGGATATTACGATTGGGCTTGAGCTATCGATCTCAAAGATGATACACAGTTAATAACAAAAATTTCAAGCTATTCAAATTACCTAGTTCAGCCAAATTTCAGGCCTACATCAAAAAACTCATCAAAGTTATCAAAACGTATTCGAATTTAGCCTAATGTAAGTACAGGAATTCAATATTAGGCCAAAGGGTATGGAAGGTTTTTTTACGCGTAAGTGGTGACGTGTAGGGGGGTTTTCAAGCGTGAACACCCCCCCCCCCCCCCTACTGGTGAATGTGACGCGGATTGATGTGTGCTACGGACGGTCATGCAAACATTGATTGATTATTATTTTTTTGACCGTTTTTTTCTTCTTTTTTACTGTTACCTTAATTCAACAAAAAAAAAAAAACTTTTCAATTTATTTCCTCTACTATATATACACAAACACATAAACACACTAAACACATCTTTCTCTACAAATAATATCTCTCCACTATCTCATTTTCTCTCAAAAATATGGAGCAAAATCAAAATACCTCTACCACTCCAAACACCCCAGCAACCCCATCCACTCCAAATTATCAATATCAAGGTTACATTCAAATGCTAACATCTCCAATCCCGCATCAACCTCTATTTACCAACATTTCATTTCAACCAAACTACTTCTAATAACAATTACCACAATCTCAATTCCAATGTTTTCAACAATTTCGATCCCAACAATTCCAAACACAACCATCTCAACAATTCCAAACACCACCATCTCAACAATTCCAAACACAACCATCTCAAATCCCTTGTTATCAATCCCCAACTATAAACTTGGACAACGACGAAGACGACCGGGTCGAAGAGACACAACCATCTAGGCGTAGGAAATCAAAAGGAAAAGCTACAAATAGAAGAGGAACAACTTGGATCGAAGAGGAGGAGGAAGCTTTAGCTAAAGCTTGGATTTCTATATCGTGTGACTCAAGGACGGGCAACGCGCAAACGAGAACCAGTTTTTGGGTTCGTGTTTTAGATCACTTTCACTCGCTTTTGGGAAGGCAAACGGGTCGAACGTACAACGCGGTCAACGGAAAATGGCGTGAACTACGAGCGGCGTGCACCAAGTTTAACGGCATATTTGAAAATCTGAAAAATATGCATAAAAATGGTAGCAACGATTTCAATATTTTATCAACCGCATGCCAACAATTCAAAGTTACCACCGGCGGGAAAGCGTTCTGCCACCAAAAAGCGTGAGAAATTTGTCGTAAGGGTCCAAAATGGGTTCTTAACTCGGAGACTTCGCATTCGGAATCAACCACCGGCTCCAACAAAAGGCCAAGAACTTCGAAATCTGATGTGGGTTTTGGCGTCGACCTCAATGACGACTTCGATGGGACCGAAGGGGAGGGTCCACCGGAAGTCCAACTCCGTTGGCCACCGGGAAGGGATAAAGGGAAAAAAACGGCGTCTTCAAGCGGAAAAGGGACTAACGAAGACGTGCTTGCGGACAAAATTGAAAAAACTCTAAGTTTTTTACAACAAAAATTCGGCGCAGGAAACAAGCACTCACCGATCTTCAAATTTTAAACATGAAGCCGCAACCAGATACCGACCCGGAAAATTTAGCCGCGTTTCTGAAAATCCAAAAAGAAGTTCGGGAAAAGCATGGATTTTAGGTTTTAACGTTTTTAATATTTATGTTTAATTTCTATGTTTTTTAGTTATTTAGGTTTTAAGTTTTATTTTTAATGGTTATTCGGAATCTAGATTTGAAATTTTATGTTTTAAGTTTTTACATGACGTGAAATATCTAATTATGTTATTAATTTAGTTTTTTTTTTTATTTTAATCTAAATATATATATATATATATATATATATATATATATATATATATATATATATGTGTGTGTGTGTGTGTAAATTACACAAATCGTCCCTCGTGCAGGTGCCAAAAAGCGTCTTTAGTCCCTATTTTAAAAAATTAACTCGGACCGTCCCTAATTTCTTTAAAACTTGCACACTTCGTCCCTGATATGTGTTTTTGTTGCAAATGTAGTCCACACCATATTTGAAATGACCATTATGCCCTTGGATATTTATTTTTAATTAATCTAATATTATTTATTAATAAAAAAATAAAATAAAAACAAATCTCTTAAATCTCTATCTCTCTCATACGCCAGAAAATACCACAACCACTGATCTCTCTCTCTCTCTCTCTCTCTCTCCTATACTCATCCTCCTCCACAGTTTCACTCTTTTCTCCATTTTCACACGAAGGACAGTGATGGGTATTTCATTCTGGAATCTCGACCTTCTCTTCCGTGATGAACCTCCCGTCGTCTGTGTAATATCGTTTCATCACCATCGACGTTTGAACTGGTGACAATAGACAAAGTTCCTTTGTTTATTTCCAGTCACTGATGATCTAGTACTCATCCCCCATCGTTTTTTATTCTCCAATTGATGATCACCGCCTGATGACAGTGTCGCAGTCTTCGTCTCCAAATCAACACAACTCTCCATGACTAGGGTTTTGACATATCCCATCAACGGCGGCTAGGGTTTCGACATATGTGTCGAGCTCCACAATTGCCACCGACGGTGGCTAGGGTTTCGATCTTTTCCTGCATCATTGCAAATTGGTAGAGATATGGAGATCATCAAGCTCCACAGTTGCAATCGAATCTAGCGTGAAGGTGACGGGTGGATCGATCGCAGATGTATGTTTTTCTATCTCCCACCTTTTGCCCATGTATCTCTCAATCAGAGATTCTTATTCACCATTCTTCTATCTTTTAAGTTACAAGTTTGATCATGTAAAGATCAGCAGATAAAGTAAGGTAGGTGATGATCCCGATGGTAGTTTTTGTGGAGATTGGTGGCTGTGATTGGTGATAATGGTGGTTTTCTGTGAAATCGATGGTCGTTTTTGTGAGATTAGGGTTATGGATAAGGCGATAAACAGGGGAATAGCTAGCTATGATAGGTGGTGGTGCCGGAAGAGCTGGTGGTGATAGGTGGTGGTGGGTCCGAAGAATCTTGTTGCAGGAAATGAAAAGGAGAGGGGCGGGGATATTTGTTTTCTTATTTTTTTTTCTATTTAAAACTAATAAATAAACAAAACAAAATAAAAAAAGAAATTATTAAGGGTAAAATAGTCATTTTATGGTAATAGGGACTAAACGTGCAAGTTTTAAACAAACGAGGGATTGTCCGAGTTAATTATTTAAAATAGAGACTAAACTTGCTTTTTAGCACCTCCACGAGGGACAACTGGTGTAATTTACCCTATATATATATATATATATATATATATATATATATATATATATATATATATATATATATATATAAACATTGTCTAGTGATAACCATTTCCAAAGCTAGTGAGTGAATGTGTAGTGAACATGTAGTGGGAGGTGATGTAATGCATATATGACATCACTTTTCTAGTGAACATTATTATAAGCTTTTATTGAGATTATAAAAAATTAATATTTTATTACTAAAATCCGGGAAATCGTAGGTCACATTAGAGAAATCGCAAATGATCTGTAATTCAAAATAAAATTGAGTTTTTATAGTTGTGCTGAAATTGTATCTTTATTCACGAGATAGCAGCAGGAGAGTATGAAATCGAAGCGGAAGAAACCGATTTTATAGCTGACAATAATCACCTGTAAAATGAATGAGTTTTTTTTTTAAACGCTAAGTTCTTGATATTTTTTAAAAATCGACTATATTTATAAAATTCTCTCGTTAAAATATTAAGTCTAAAAAAAAGGTTAGCATTGTGAGGGCCGGAGAGATCGGGGCGGCCCAAAACGCTTATCCAATAATGATTTCATATTTCCACATACATCACTTACTTAAGTTCTCAAACCAAACATTCATTGTCAAACATTACCCTAAAGAATATTTTCATACAACTCTACTAACAATAAACAAATGTTTTAATAACTAACATTACTAACCATCATCTTAACCAATGAAAAAAAAACCATCCAAGTTATACCCAGAACTACCACATCTTATTTTAGGCTTATTTGATTACAAGAAAAAAAAAAAAAAAACATGCTCTAACACTTGCCCCTTCGATCTCAGTTGACACTGCACATGGACAAAGCAAGTGTATCATCATAAAAAGACATGAATAACATGTCTCATCTGTTCTCGATCCAATTATATTTAATCTTGTTTCATCCTGTCGTCAAGTATTATTTGATTCTGTCTTGTCATGTCCTATATAACAAACCGCACTCTCAATGCCAGGCAGATGCCGAAATAAGATTCCTCTCTTTCCACCCCAACAACATAGCTCCATCTTTTTCAACCAACATATAATTCTCTGAATAACGCTTCAAAAGATTCCTAATAACCGAATTCACATACGGACTCAACGAACACTGCGTAAACCCCGCCATCATAAACCTCGACCTCCACTTCATAAACAACTCATGTCTTTCAACTCTTTCCTTCCCTTCACACGCAATAATATTCACAATATCTCGCGCCAAACAATGTTGTTCAACCTTAATCCTTTTTTTCCTATCGATTGGTAATGTCACATCCATACTTTCAAACATCGCAGTGTAATAGTCCAAAACCTCCAAGAATCTTGGAAAGAACGCCGCAGTATTCGTATTCGATTCTTGTTCAACTAACGTAACAACTTTCGGGTTCAAAGATTTCACCATTCTTAACCTCTCGTCTCTAGGGTTTGACAAGTCGACGCTCTCATCCGCCATGTGATGCAATTGAAGGGCAAAATTGACTGCGAGAGCCTCACCGGGCCTCACATCGAGCATTTCTTTAGTCACAAAAGGTGCAAACACTTGAATCGGATGAAACTGGATTGGGATTTTGAACTTTTGTGAAACCGATTCCAACCGTTTCCCGACCAATTCCAGAGAATCACCACGTGCGTATCTGGAAACGGGATCGTCGATTCCGGTGATACGCACGTGTGGGGGCCCACCGGGCCGGGCCGCTAGGGCTTGTAAAAGGGTCATCCATTGGGTGCCTTGGGCTATTTGGAAGTCAATGATGTGGATTCGGTCTTCGGTTCGAACCGCTTCGGCTATCGCCCCGTTTGCAGCCATATACCCGAATTTTAAATACGGGCAAATTTCGTATAAAATATGCATGTAGGAAAGTAATTCTTTACCTTCGGGTTCTTTACACCTTAAAGCCCGATAAATATTGTTCCCTGAACATTCCTTTCTTGCTACCAACCCTTCGACTATATACGCGCCTAAACGTTGAATTGGGTCGCCGCTAATTGACACAAATGCCCTTGCTTGCTCCACTAATTTTTCAAATTCGTCAAGCTTGTTGCTTGCTAAAGCACTTGCGCATGCGATAAGCAAGTTGTTTAGATTGGATCCGGGTTGACCCGTACGGGTCATTGGCATGGTGACGTCATCATCGGGAGCCATTAGGGTGGTTTCTATATCGTGAAGAGCATTTTTCATGTAAGCAGTGCCACTGTGGTTAAAAGAGGTGCAATCTTCAACGGAAGAAGGGCTGTTGTCGCTTAATGTGGTGAATGTTTCTGAATCGAAAGGTGTTAAAAATGGGGATTTTGGGGAGTTTCTTGATTCGAATTTTAGGGAATTGATTAGTTTTGTGGGGATTGGGGGAGTTTGTGGGTATGATGAGGTTTGACCGGTTGTTCTGTAGCTGAAAATTTGTTCTGAGTCCATGCTATTTGTTATGCATCAGATGGTGTACATTGTTTTCTTTCGAATCTGAATGAATTAAGAAGAAAGAGATGATTGTAATCCATATAAACTATAAAGATTAAAGATTTGATAAAAGTGTGTTGAATATGATAAAAGAAATTTATAACAAATTTCCACCAACCGGCCAAACCTAAAAAATCAACTCTTTGACTCGATTTTATCCCTTTATTTAATGAAAGTAAACCATCCGGAAATAAATGAGAAATGTCTCCTCCGTACAATAAACATGACTTTCAGTTTCTTTCTCTCAAGCATTTCAACAAACGGGTAACAGACGAACCTTGAACTTAATCATTTCAAGCGAAAAAAAAAAAAAACATACTCTTCAATCTTGTTGCAGAAGTTCCGATCAGAAAAAAAATTAAGAAGGTTCACCCAGCAAGAAAAAGATCTAAAAAAAACAGAATTTTTTCTCTTGAGCATTTCAACAAACAGGAAACAACGAATCCTGACTCATAATCTTTTAAAAAAAATGAACAAATCCCATCTGATAGAAGAAAAGAAAGACTACAAAACTTTGATCAAGGTGAAATTTAAGAAGAAAAGTCCTTGGGCGTACCTTGAAGAAGACGAAAGACTAGGTCTCAGTTGACACAGCTGAAAGATAAGATCGTAGCTAAATGTTGGGTTGTATTTATATCTTTTGGTGCATGCAACGAAACTCGGGACTCAGGAGACGAAACCGATAGGGATTCGATAAAATAAGCGGCTGAGGAGCATATAAACAGAGCTGGGAGAGATGACGGAAGATAACTGAGCCGTCAGACGCGGTATTGTTGACAGCGTAGGGGGGATAAACGAGTTCACGGTGATTTAACGGATCCCGCCGTCCACAGCAATAGTATGATGACGTTATTGCCTATTTCATACACCAATTTATATTCTACTATACTACATTCACGCGACCAAAGACAGTGTTGTACACGCTCCTGTATAAAATTTAAGTGTTAATTTCAATTAGACGTACAACTTTCATGTTTTGGTTAATAAGGTCCTTTAATTTATTTTTTTGCTCTCTATGTACTTAAATTCGGTTTTTATGGGTTAAAAAGGTCATTCATTGAATAAGTGGAAGAGTAATCCGGTTGCCTTTGACTAATTAGATAGCTACGTCTACGTGCCATTATCCCTCATATTACCAATGCTTTTGTAAATTACTTAAACCAAGTTTCTCGATTAATGCTTTTGTAAATTACTCAAAACCTCAAGTATGTTCCCCACGATTTTAGAAAATTCTGATGAGCCACATCATGCAACAAGAAACCGAGAAACATGTTCATCAATGATTTCTGAAAATGTATTATCCCCATATCTTCGATTTTAGAGATGAATTTGTTGATCATCCACAATTTCAAAAAAAAAAATGGTATGTGGTATATAATCTGTCTCCCAGGTTTGTTCATAACCAGAACTCAAAACCTCATATGTGTTTCTCCACGATTTTAGAAAAATCTGATGAACCACATCCAGAAATAAGATACTGAAAAAAATGTTCATCAACAATTTCTGAAAAATGTGCTCTCTTATCTTCGATTTTTGAGATGTATTTGTTCATCATTTACAATTTTTCTTACCATCCACCATTTTAGAAAACTTGGTATGCCCTAGGACTCAATTTCATAAAACCTCATAACACATAATTCGAATTAAAGAACACACGATTTCAGGAAATACTAGAACGCAAAACAATTCAGAACATCCTAGAATACAAAACACACGATTTTCATAAAACACATGATACAAGAAAACCCTAGAAATTGATCTTAAAAACTCAAAAATCACGTTTTCGTTTTCGATTTTCTGGTAATCCCATGACGACACCGCAAAACACCGACCTTGTGCTACTCCTCACATGTCTCCTATTCCAACTTCGATTTCGCTTAAATTTTGAAGATGACAAGTTAATGCTGATTCCAAACACATGTTTCTTCACTCTTTTCATCATGATTACTAAGATTTGTCCGACTCTTCAACTCCATGAATAGTTGTGGATTGAAAGCAAAGAAGTAGATGATTAAGGGTCCCTCTGGTTTGCATTTTTTCATGAAATGTTTCAAATGATTAAATTTTTGGATTGATGATCCTTTTTAGCAAGTTTGCTTGCGATTTTGGTCCCGATCCAAACTAAAAAAAGACTATTATACACTTCTTATTCTTTTTAAGATTTTTTAAAATATTTTTAGATATTTAATAAATATTAAAAGGAAATGGATCCATCTCTCTCTACATCTATCTATCTATCTATCTATCTATCTGTCTGTCTCTCTTCCCCTGTTGTTTGCATCTGATTCACAACACCAATAAAGTGAGAACATGAAACATTTGTTTATAGATTTCATTTGATATCATCTCTAAATTCTCCTATAACTAGTGACATACATATTTTGCTGGTGTTCATCTCCAACAACTCCACCATCGGTTAAGAAGGTAGTAAAGAACTTGGTGTCGACAGAGCCCCATGATGCACACCTCCGATAAAAGAAAATTACAAGCCGCTCATGCTAGTGGATAATATGAGATTGAACCGGATTGTATGGAGACTCTGATGGTGTTGTTCGTTTTGCAAATGGATGGTCAGAAGTAGCTTAAAATGGGCAGCATTAGGGTTGCAACGAGGGGCTATCCTACCTATTTTTTCGGTGAGATATTAGAGTCCACCCCCATAACAACTCCCTCTAATGGGTTGATGTTGTTCCACCAGTGACCTATGATTCCATCGTCACTGACCCAAACACCATCGTCAACTATTCATTCCAACCCTAGCCCTTAGTTGTGATCTCTGTGATTCCATCCACCCACCGCTATTGGAAATTTGTAGCTACCACCGAACACCTTCGCTCTCCACTTTTGCTGGCTTGTAACAATTTGCATTAGGAGGAGCAGTTGTAGCAACCTTGCCGCCGGAAAACACTCTTGACATCGAGTTTTCATTTTAGAAACCCAATTTGATTTTGGTTTTGGTTTTAAATTTTGATACGTTTGAGTTTGTTTCAATGGTGAATTGGGTTTTATTTGAACATTGTATAAATGTTTTAATAGATGTCGATTTTGATTTTAATTTCATCAGTTTTGGTTTTAAATTGTTTGATGTTGATTTTGGTTTAGATTTTAATTAGAGGTTTCAAGGTTTGATTGGATTTGTAGAAAAAAGGTTTAAAGATTTTGAAGCTTACAAATTTTGTTCGGTGGTTGAACCAATTGTGGGGGCACAAAGATAGATAGATAGGTGTGTGTGTGTGTATATATATATATATATATATATATATATATATATATATATATAGAGAGAGAGAGAGAGAGAGAGAGAGAAGGGGTGGGGGGAGAAAGAGAGAGTGTGGGCCCCATACTTATTATTAATAAAATTTTAAATTAAATTGAAAAAATATAAAAAATGTATAACTAGGAAAAATATGCTTTTCAGTTTTTTGAGGGGCCAAAACACATACAAACATGCTTAAAAGGACCGCTAATCCAAAAGTTTAATGGTTTTAACATTTTTCCTAAAAAATACGTGCCACATGGACCATTTTTGTAGTTTTGTCTATATTTTATATATTAATATATGATCAATATAATCATTTTGAAAAACTAACATAAAAAGAATAATAAAGAAAATCAAGAAAATAGTCATTATTACGAAAAAAAAAAGTTTAGGTTGACTGTGATTTATTTATTTTTGTAGATTTTTACAAGACACATTTGTAGTTGGATGAACCTAAATAGTATCATGATTGTTATAAGGTTTGTATGCAAAACATAGAGAGTTTTTTTTTTGTCATAATTTCACCGAATAACCTACTTTGAAGTTAAAAATAATATGACTTCCTGACATCCAAATTGGGAGTGTAATATGTCCATAAAAATATCTTATTACAAATATTACAAATAAAAAAATCCAAATCAAATGGACTTCATATGTGAAAATTATGAATGGTCAATTTTTTTTTTCATATTTTCATGGACTATCTTACTTTGGAGTTAAAAAAGTATAGCTTTCTAGCATCCAAATTTGAAATGTAACTAGCTGGGAAACCCCCGCTCCGCGGGGTTCGGTTAAGACCAGTAAAGTATGTTGCTATTGTCTACACTCCGTGGGGTTTGGTTTTGACCATAGTTTTTGTGTTTTGATAAGCGAATCAGTCAAGCCATCTTTAAAATCACATAGAGACCAAAGCTAAAAGGGCTCAAGTTAAAATTCTAAATTTTATATAATCCATATAAAATTTACAATTTAGTCCCTCTATAGAATCAACTCGGTAGGATTTGAATTTGAAGGCACTAAATGTATCTCCCAAATTTACAGGTCAACATACACTTGACTTGGTGCGCACATTTGTTCCCGAAGCTCCAATCCTGTTTAAATATGTCAAAAATGAAACTGGATAAGGAAAGGAAAAGACTAAAGAGTGTATAAATAGGGCATAAACTACAAAAACTCCAATCCTACAACACCAAACCATCCACTCTAGCCGCCTCAGACCCAGAGGGGCCACCAGAGTCTCCCCCATCCACAGGCCCAAAAACCCAAATTTTTTATTACTGTAATATATAAATAAGGCATAAACTACAAATATCTTCATGCATATAAGGATAATATATAAGATGTATTTATGAAAAAAAACACAAAGTCTAACACATCGATTATAATATAAACAAAATAAAAACTCGAGTTGTAGCCACAATCCACAACAAAAAAGCAGAAGATACAATGAAAACATGCTTGCATCAATTCACTTCACATATATTATACACAAAAAATAGCAAAAAGTTCCTAGATTAGGGAACCCCAAATTGGGTGTTTCCCCAATTTCATTAAAACATCCTAATCTTACAACAAATTACTAATTAAATGAAAGGTGATTTACAACCCAATAAACAAAACCCTTTGAAAGCAGGAAACATAAATAAAACTTAGCTGCAAAATTTCTTATCAGGACTTTGTCATTTTAGATTCCAAATCTTCGTAGAAAGTTGTTTCAGGTTCATACATATCCAATTTCTAGCACCTGTTAAAATTACAAATCTACAAAGGAAGTTATGTTTCCTTTTTTATATTGAAATCAAGATACCTTTATTAAGATAGGAAACTTACCTTTCGCTCTTCTTTGAGGTAAAAAAACCTTCAAGTTTGGCATAAACCTTTTAGCTATCTTCGTTGCTTCATCATCGTGTGGTGGGGCTGCAGACACAAAGGCAATAAACCACACCCGCTGATCATTTTGCACGATAATTTTGAAAGATTAGGGTTACTTTTGTCCAAAACTGTTTAAAAAAAATTAACTGTTCAAACAGTATGCGAGGGCAGTTTCATCTAAAATTGTTAAATACAAATTTTTTAAGTATAAAAATATTATGCAGGGGCATTTTCATCCAAAACTGTTAAAATCAAAAATTTTAAACTATAAAAATAGTATGCAGGGGCAGTTTGGTCCAAAACTGTTAAAACCATTTTTTTTAAGTTTAAAAACAGTGTGTAGGGGCAGTTTAGTAAAAAAAAAACAGTATGTATGATGAAGTTATAAACCTAGATTCTTCATTATCAATATATTTTGATGATATGAAATCATAAATTTACCTATTTGCATACATGATACATACACACAACAAATAACTCAGCATTCAACATTCTACCATATTAGATTATTGACTAAATAACAATTTTGGTCTGTGGTTGTTATTCTCATATAGTTTTTTGCTGATAAAATACCAACACTATTCTCACTTTCATAAAGACTGAAAATCTTTTGCAAAAAGTTAATTTTAATGAATTTTGTTTAAGGCAAATTTTCACACTTCTCATCTGTAGAATACTCCCACCATGGAAAACCATGTATTAAAATAAACTTAAAAAATACAATTTTATAAAAATTAGTTATTTGTGAAAGTTTGTTTTGTTAAACCTTACCATGGTATTAATTAGTGTAACGCCCCGTTCTTGAAATATCCATTTATGGGTTCCCGAGATCAAGAGTAAGGGCGTTTAGGTCCTTAATGTGGATAAAGAGTTGACGAGAACGGACTTTCGATGGAGGAAATGTTGTAAATTAAAGATATTGGCAGCAATGGTCCTTAAGGGGGAAGTTTAGCAAAGGGGTCACATGCATGCCAAGCATGCATGTATGAGTTTGGTTGGGTACGCCCAACGTAAGCTAGACGTACGCCCAATGTAATGAAGGAAAGGAACACGGGGGTCTCTTGACGTACGCCCAACGTACTAAATGTACGCCCAGTGTACGTCTATCTTCCAGAAATCCTAAATTTAAGGCTAGCCACTATATAAGGAACATAATGGCTCTCACTCTAGCCTCCATAAACACTCTCTCATCCTCAGAAGCCCTAGATAGTCGTTCCACCTCCATTAATGGGTGTGTTTGACCTTGGAAAGCTTGTTTTAGCAAAGGAGAGCTAAGAAGAAGAAAGTGGAAGTTATCAAAGAAGGAGTGGGGTGGCTGGAGCTCGTAGATCTAGAAAGGAACCATCTTCTGGAGCCCTTTTGAGGTAAAAAGTCTCTAGCTTGACAATCATATTGTGTGGATCTATGTGTTGTGAAGTTTTGACACCATTCTTGTCCCCAAAACCTCATCTTGATGCATGAGTCGAGTTGGTTGAGATTAGCTGTCCTTTCAGACCTTAGGAGAGGTCTTGAGTAAGAAAAATGAGGTCCCCAAAGCTTTGGTTGTCTCATGTGTGATATAAGTAAGTATTAATGGATTAAGACCTTGGATTAAGAGCTTTATGGACGTCCCAAGTAATAAAGTTTGAGACTTTATGGATCCTATGCACATTTGGTCTATGGATCTGAAGTATGGGCTTAGAGCTTAAGCCATTAAGAACATATTTGGAGTTGTAGTTCAGCGAGGTTATGCCCCGCGTAAATGGGAGTACGCCCAGCGTAGTGGGTCTATGTCCCGATCCCAATTCGCAAAGCATCATTGTACGCCCAGCGTACCAAGGAGGGTACACCCAGTGTACTCCCCATGTTGGGTTTTCATTTTGGGCTTTAAGAGATTGGGTTGTTATTGGGCTATTAGAGCCTGGGCCGTGACTGGACATTATGGATGGAGTATTTTGGACTCACTAATTATTATGGACCTTGGATATAGGCATGTTTGTAGAGGTGGGCCCAATTTAGTAAATTGGGCTAACATTGGGCTTTGTATGAGAATTTGACTTTGGGCCTTGGCCCGATAAGAGGATGATGGACTTGAAAAGTGTTGTAGGCCTTAGTCATGGACTAGATTGAGTTAAGGGTGATTGGTCAATTTACCCTTGGAAGGATAATATGATTGATCTAATGGTTATTTCTGCTATGTTGGCTAGTTTGGAATTTTCGGTGAGTCGGGAGTCTATTTTTCAATTCAGAGCTTCGGAAGTTGCGAGGTGAGTTATCCTCACTATATCGACAGGGTCTAAGGCACCAAGGCCGACCCTTTATCGGATTGTAATCCGGGTATTTTTGTTGTGTTATTGCTTTGCTATGTTTGCATCCTGGTAGTTAGGATGGTATACGTTAGTGTCCGGTTAGGTCGGTATCCTATTTAGAGTATGATATGTATGTGATCTGCTAGATCAATTGACTGATGATTAATTGTTATGTGGTTATATGTTTATGTGCACATGGTTGGTTGATTGGGGTTGGGTTGAGGTGGATCCTGCTTTGTGCTGTAGGCCAACATACCCAGGGCGGACTGGATATCCCGAAGGCCCAGCGAGCGGTCCGGATAGGCTGTAGGCCCAACGAGGGCGGACCAGACGTGCCGAGGCTCGGAGAGTGGACCAGGCCGACTGAAGGCCCGGTGCGGGCGGACCAGTCATACTGTAGAATCAGAGAGTGGACCAGGTGGGTTGAAGGCTCGGTGCGGGCGGACCAACCACATTGCAGACTCGATGGATATGGCTAGACTCGAAAGGTGGACCAGGTGGACTGAAGGCCGGTGTGGCGGACCAGTCACATAGTAGACCCGATGTGCATGGCTGTTCTATGTTCTGTTATGATATGGCATGTTATGTGTATGGTATATGTGGTTAGTATCTTGGGGGTGTCTCACTAAGCTTTCGGGATTATAGTTGTGGTTTTAAATGTTTCAGGTACTTCAGGAGACCGTGGCAAGGCAAAGGCGTGATCGTACCGCTCCTCATGTTTTATGTGTTTATGAGGTGGTTCTAGGAAATACTCTAATAATAATTGTATTGAAAACCTTTTTGTAATAACTTTATGAAATTGGGTTGTTTTTGAAAAGTTTAAATTGGCTTGAATTTTATGGTCGTTACAAGTTGGTATCAAAGCCTTGGTTTGAGTGAATTGGAGGAACATTCGTGTGAATCCAGTCTCAAATCAAGGAGAGTTTTCAAAATAAAAAATTAAAATGGTTTTCAAAATTAGTAAAGGAGGACGTGGAGATACGATCAGCCGGAGCCAGTAAGTAGCCCCAAAATACCATGCAAGTTATTTGTTTATGTGATATGATAGAATAACATGTTAGTACTAGGCTAGGAATCTTCAGGAATTGCATGATAGAGTTGCTTGATTTATGATGCCTGCTAGCCTAGGGTTTCTCTTTGTATGAGATTTCCAGTGTTCCTTTAGGAGTGAGGGTTGAGTGCTTGTTATGTCTGTTCTTCTCTAGGGTGTTGTGGTGATACTTGATATAAATATGGGTAGGTGTGGAAGGTAGTATGGGCCCGTACTACTGAAAGCACAGGACCCATACGCGTATCAAGGAAGTCACAACCCCTAGGGCTGGGTTGAGAGTCGGTTCCCGGGTTAGTAGGAGGTTTCTGATGTTTGCGGTGTTTTTCAGTATGGTGGTTACGAGGCATGCTAGGATTGCATCCGGGTCGGGATTGGGAGCAGGAGAGGGCAGTCAGGGTGGATGAACACCACCCGAGGTTATCAGTCAGATGAGCACAGACGAGTTGGATGCTAGGATTCGTGAGATTCTGCATGATGAGGTTGTTGCTATGTTCCGGGCCGAGTTGTCGGAACTGTTTGGGTTGATCAAGACCGCCATGGTCGAGTATTTTGATGAGCATTATGCAACTCTTACAGAGATGGCTGTCGCGGCAGCTACAACGGCTGTAGCAGCGACATAGGGAGGAGCTGATAGAGGTTTTCAGTATTAGGACTTCGATAATACGAATCCCTTCCTTCGATGGGGTTCAGGATCCGATTGTTGCTATGCGATGGTTGTCAGATGTGGAGGGATGTTTCTTCACATGTTCATGCGCTGCTGATCAGAGGGTGAGGTGTGCTCTGAACCTTTTGAGGCTCGGGGTGAAGGATTGGTGGAGGTTGACCACGGGATCATATTCTGATGCGCAGCGAGCTGCGGTTTCTTGGGATCAGTTCAGAGAGATGTTTAGTACTTTCTATGTTCAGCGAGTTGAGAGGGAGAGATTAACGTAGGAGTTCCTGGAGCTGAAGCAGGATTCCGAGTCGGTGACGGAGATCATTAGGATGTTCACTGAGAGGGCGATGTTTTGCCCTGAGTTTGCTTCCGAGCAGGCTCAGAGGTCCCGATATCTGAGTATGCTGAAGAGGGATATCAGACAGTTTGTGTCTACGTAGAGGTGCGTGAAATTTTTGGAGTTGCACGAAGCCGCTAGGTGGCGGGAGTTGGAGATCGAGTTACAGTTGAGAGAGCAGATCAGGCTCCGGTACAGTCGCAACCGGCATCGAAACGGTCCAAGATCGTTGATTTTAGTTTGGGCAGTCAGGGCAGCCGCACTTGTGGGAAGTGCGGGAAGGGTCACACCGGAGTTTGTAGGTCTGGAGGTGCGTGCCGCAAGTGCGGGAGAGAGGGGCATTATGCGAGGGATTGTCGTCAGTCAGCCCCTGTTCGGGATGTGAGGATTTGTTATCAGTGCCACCAGGTTGGTCACATGAGGGCCAACTATCCACAACTCACTGCAGGACTAGTGCAGGCTCTAGCACCGGCCACTTTGAGGATTACAGGTGGAGGTCAGGATGGAGCAGAGCCCCCGAGGGCTTAGGGGCGTGCTTTTCAGCTTACTGCAAAGGAGATCAGGGCAGAGCCAGATGCAGCTACTGGTATGTTTTCATTTTGTTATCTTGTTATCTTATGGTTGTTATGATGTATTATATCTTCTAGTCTTGTTCGCATAATTCATGGTATTGCATTCGTTCGGTTTTTTTTTTTTTTTTTTTTTTTTTTTTTTTTTCCAGATTTGTGGTATTATTGAGGAATCGGTTAGTACCCAAGGGATTGATAGTCAAGATTTGGTTGTATGGTCTTGTTGTTGAGTATAGCATTCGCAATGTGAGAAGTGATCAGCTGGAAGTGGGACTCCTTTGGGATTCGAGATGTTAAAGTGTCGGGAGAGCAGTTTTGTGAAGGTTACTTGTTTAGAGGAAAGCAGTTTATGGATAAGGAAGGTTTGGGATAGAGATGATTGTTCTCGGCCGGATGAGTCATCTGTATTTGGAGGTCAGTGTTCTAAGTGGGGGAGAGTTGGAAAATTCTCACGAGGATCGACAAGTATTTGAGTTCGATTAGCCGTTGTGACAACCCGAAATTTCTAGCTTACATTCTTCTTTTATATCAAAGTTAGCTTCGTTTTGCTATTTTATAAATGAAGTTTCGGGTCTAAAAGAGTGCTTAAAGCTTAGTATAATTGAGTTACGTGTCGGAGGATGGGTTAGTTTGGTTGTAGCATTGGAAAAACGAGCCAAACACACCAAAACTGGTGTGTGCGGCCAGCCAGCCGCACACAGGCCAGCCACACACACCTCCAACTGCAAACACCCTCCTATATGTACTATCCTTGGTCATTTTGATCATTTCTTACACTCTTGCAAAGCTAGGACTCGAAAATCCTCTCAAGTATCATCCGGAAAGGTAACATCGTTCACCAAGAACACTAAGAACAAAATGTTTTCTGGCAGCACACCTGGCCGCATACATGTGCTGGCAGCACACCTGGCCGCACACATAGCCGCACACACATATAGTGTGTATTTTGGCCATACACTCTCTTGTGTAGCCTTTTTAACCCTTCGTACAATCATTTATGGTTGTAACACTTCAATATAAGTGTTTACTAGTCCCAAAGGTGGTCCCAATTCTTTAATTAGTTGTTCATAACACTAATTATATTCATGTATGTGTCAATATATGCTAAATAGGATTTGCGTGTGTACTCAAGTCACCACTTGATACTTAGCAACATATCCAACATTGTCATCAGAACCACTCACTACAGGTGAGTTCATACCCCTAAAATAACCTTTGAAATGTTTTTAAATGCTTTTATGGGGGGGGGGGGGGGGGAATACAAGTTGAACAATTATAGTTATTATATCAATCACATGTGATTAATGACTACCAAGCAAATGGTTTACTTACTTTCCAAACTATTTATCAAACTGTTTTACCTCAAATTATCTTACAAACTCCTTCAATGGTCAAATACTTTTACTTAAACTCTTTTAAACTTATATTCTGTGTATTTGTATAAATATAGTTATATAAGTAGGATTGAAAGGACTTAGGACTGCTAGTCTACCCTGCTTCCTGTTCTTGTTTGATGTGGTCTTAGGGTATCAAGGTTAGTTGTCCGAAGGTCATTTGAATCCTAGTTATATATTATGTATATGTATATAGATATAAAAGGTTATTTCTTTCATCCAAATCCATGCCCTTGGGTAGCAAAGGCATACAGACATGTTCATACTTTACTAATAAGCTACCATAGGGGTAGTTTAGGAAGATACTATTACTAGAACAATGAAACGTACAAAGAGTCAGTTCATCCATGAGTCAGTACATACTATGATGACAATCAAACATGAAACAGAGTGAGGAGAAACAAACAATAGACACTACGACGAGAAACAAACATACATGCTAGATAGAGAAAGAACGCACAATACAACTAACACACACATACATTACATATACATTAACACAGTTATGTGAGCCATTAAACAGGGCATGGCACTACCTGCCATGACTGTTTTTGTATCAGAATCTCCTTCATTGGGGAGCATATGATTTTGAGTATAGATCTATACTGGATTGACTATCCTACACCTTGCTGCTCGCTACAGTGGGACTTGCAAGTCTACGGGTGCCAAACGTCATTTTTACGACATCTTGCATTGTCGTTTTACTATTGAGTCGGTAGCAAGATACAGGCCGATCACATGTTACCTTAAAATATACAATTGGCTTAAGGTAATTAGTATAGCAGTAGTTTACTTAAAACTACGTTACAGTACTAAAACATTTTCCCTTTACATTTTACTTTGTGATATTCACACGATGCACGGTAATGTAGAAACTATATTTTTGGTTAATGATAGTCGGAATTGGGAAAATACACACTTTTACAAGAGATACACACACAGACACTAGATGCCTTGGTAGAAGGCTACTTTTAGTAGGAAACATAGGGTTTTCTAGAGTAGATCAAACAAACACAAAACCTTTACAAACATACACAATACAACTTACAAAACATCTTACAAATGCTTTCATAAAAACTCAGACACTAATATACTTATGAACTCACCAACTCTAAAGCTGATAAACTCTTTCAAAATAACTTGTATTCTCAGGTCGCCAATAGATGGGTACCGGAGCCGGACTTTTGAGAAGACGGAGCTCGTTCAAGACTCCTCTTTTATTTTTGATGTATATTTTTGGTGTCTATATAACTTGACAGAACACACTTGTATGAAATTATATTATTAATGCAATGGATGATGTTGTTGCTTGTTTACTACTTGCATTGTTGTGATACTGTACATGACGTCCTCCACCCCAGAACGTTTCCACCGTTCACCGGTTTTGGGGGTGTGACAGATTGGTATCAAAGCATTGTTTATAGTGAATCGAGTGTATCAACCCATAAAAGATATACGAACTATAAACACTAGCGGGATTAAAATACTCTGATAAAGAGTTTATACTTTTAAATAATAAAATATTTAATTAAGTATACGTGCTTGCATTCATACTAAAATCAGTGTCACTAGGACAGCACAAAAGTATTATGATTGTTGGACTGCACAAGTAGACTTAGAGACATATGGTCAACCCTAGGAAGATGTAGCCTGATCAAATACATTATCCGAGGAGTGATTAGCATGTGCCTAAGTATGGTTGTGAAGTTGCAACAAGTCTAAAAACTTACCAACACTACTACAACGAGAACAGTTGAACATAACACTAAACTTAAAATACTATAGGAGTATTTTGTGTTACAATAATCGCTTATGTGAGAATTAAAGATCTTTATTTGTATGTCAATAGTTGCTTAGTGGATACGTTACGGGTATATTTGCCTAGGATGTCATAGCCTAAGAATCTGTAAATCTTTTCTTTACTTCCTGTTCTTGTTTGATTGTGGGCTTAAAGTTAGGATTCACTTATTCGAAGGGCTATCCTATCATGAGTATATATAGTTGGTATGCGCTAAACAAGTATTGGAGTAACTGATAAATATCATCTAATAACTATCTAGTTAGTTTGTCTATTACTTATTTCCTTATCCCTATTCTCGCATAGATTAAATGGCCGGATTCCATATCCCCGGAGACCCGTACTTCCCCAACCACGGCAATGCATGATGGCTAGAAGAGGAACCGGAAGATGATCACCCGATTCCTTTGGATGATCATGAAGCTGAAGGCTTTTCTGATGGTTCTGACTCGGAACCCGAAGTCAACAACCTACCTCAAGTAGGCCAAGCCCCGAATAACAATCCCCGACCTGCATTTCAAGGACCCACACCTCAGTGGGCAAAAAACTTGAATACCTGGAACCATGAACATGGTCAACCCATTCCCTATAATGGAGACAAAAGTTTCTACAACCTCACTGATGGGGGTTTTGCTGACAGAATCCTACCCATTATGGTTAGTAAGATGTCTCGGAACAGGATATTGGGTCAATCATCTGTCAACCGAATCCTGGAGATTGATGCCAACACGGGTGTTAACACTGTCTATATTCGCCAACTAGAGTCTGCTCAGGAAAGGGCTCAGGTCAGCAATGCAATGCTTCAGAGGGAGCTTGCTGAAACTCGAGCAAAAGTCAGGGAACTTCGAACTCAGCAAGCAAGATCGGATAGGCGTATAAGGGACATCGAGCGTCTTCTGTCGGATTCGAGGACTCACTCTAACGGTTCTCGTCGCCGATAGGATCTTATTAAATTTTCTTTTGGATATAAACTAGTTATGTAAAAACTTTAGGCTAATTTCCTATCCTTGTAAATCTTAGACCCGATAGGTCTTGATTAGGTCGAAGTCTGTCAAAATTTTCCATTATGGTTGATGTAAGGCCTCTTTATGTCGGCCATTTTTCCCAAACTTGTTACATCTACAATTCCAGTAATATTGATAGATACCTAATCTTATGGGAATTATTATCCAAATGTCATCATCTATTATTTCTAGACCTACATTAAATCGTATTGTTGCGCTATGTAGAGTTAGTCCATGAATCATATTCATAAATTCTTCCATTAAATTCTTATCAATGTTTGCATCTTCATAAACTTATAGATCAAAGATGCCGCCTCGCAGAAATCCAAGGAGAAACCCTAATAACGAAACACCACTTCCTCAACCACCTACTCCTCAGTTCGACACGACAGCCTTGAATGTTGCTGTAGCTGCAGCTGTGGCTATAGTCGTGGCTCAATACCATTCATCAGGTTCCACTGGAGGAGGAACCCCTATTCAGTCTATTCAAGTTGAACCCCCCTGTGCGCTCGAGAGAGTGCTCCTATAAGGACTTCACGAACTACAAACCATTGTCCTTCAATGGGACGGGCGGAGTCATTTCCCTCTCGCAATGGTTCGAGAAAACCGAATCGGTTTTCAAAATCTGCTCTTGTTCCGAGGATAGCAAGGTGAAGTACGCTGCTTGCACCTTCGAAACTAAAGCCCTAACATGGTGGAATAGCCATGTTAAGTCACTATCTCTAATAGTGGAAAATGATATGGGCTGGGGATCTTTAAAAGACCTCATGATAGAGGAGTACTGCTCGAGAGGCGAGATCCAAAAGCTGGAGCAAGAACTATGGGGCCTAACCATGAAGGGCTCCAACGTAGTCTCCTACACCGCCAGGTTTTGTGAACTGGTGGCCCTCTGCCCCAAGATGATTCCTTCAGAGGGAAAGAAGATCGAGAGATACATATGGGGACTGGTGCCCCCATACCAAGGAAATGTATTGGCTTCACATCCAGCTACATTTGATAGTGCCAAGCGATTGGCACAACAGCTAATTGACCATGGGGCTCGTACCCCGACTGCAAAAACAACAACTACCCTGGCCATCTCAGAGCCTGCAAGAACCACTGAGTCCAAGCAGAAATTATGGGATGACAAGAAAAAGAATAAGGCTGCCATGAAAAGGCAG
Organism: Lactuca saligna; assembly: GCF_052625555.1. NCBI lineage: Eukaryota > Viridiplantae > Streptophyta > Magnoliopsida > Asterales > Asteraceae > Lactuca > Lactuca saligna. Next base: position 175,901,058 of record NC_136423.1, read on the forward strand.
GTCATGGCAGTACATGCGGCGACAGTACCTGCCACTGCTGCTGCTCCGATAAAGCAGTATTCTGGAAGCCTACCCCTCTGCAACAAATGTAACTACCACCATGTGGGAGCCTATCGGGAAATGCAGTGTGTAAACTGCAACAGGAAGGGGCACACTACCCGTTTCTGCAAAGCTCCAGCAAGGCCAATCACCCAAGTCCCCGATGCTGGAGTGGGCCAAACTTGCTACGGATGTGGCGAGGTAGGCCACTTCAAAAGAAACTGCCCGAAGGCAGGGTTTGCCGGTGGATCGGCAAGAGTTCTGGCCATAGGTCATGAGGAAGCGATTGCCGACCCCACAGTGGTCACTGGTACGTTCCTCCTCGATAACTCTTATGCATGCATTATATTTGATAGTGGAGCGGAGAGGAGTTTCGTGAACCAAAATTTTGCTCATTTACTTAGGCAAAAATCATGAGCACTTATTGAACCATTCACTATAGAGATGGCTAATAGAAAGACAGAAAGCACTAGCAGCATATTCATAGGGTGTACCCTAACTTTAGATAGCCATTCATTTTCGATCGATCTCATGCCGGTCTCAATTAAAAGTTTCGACGCCATTATCGGCATGGATTGGTTGAGTCGTCATCGTGCCGATATCATGTGTTACGAAAAGGTTGTTCGCCTCAATCTTCTGTCTGGCGAAACCTTAGTAATTTATGGAGACAAACCCGACACGCACCTTCGTATCATCTCGAGCATCCAAGCTTAGAAATTCTTGCGAAAGGAAAGTCGTGCATTCCTCGCTCATGTGGTCGATGTGAGCCAAGAAACGAAGGACATTCAGAACATCCCAGTGGTACGCGAATTTCCCGACATTTTTCCCGAAGAACATCCAGGATTACCTCCGCAACGTCAAGTCGAGTTCCGAATTGACTTAGTTCCAGGAGCTACCCCAGTAGCCAAATTGCCCTATCGTCTAGCACCTACAGAGATGCAAGAACTGTCCGGTCAACTTAACGAACTGCTCAGCAAGGGCTTTATAAGACCAAGCTTCTCACCATGGGGAGCTCCAGACTTGTTCGTCAAGAAGAAAGATGGATCATTTCATATGTGCATCGACTACAGGGAGCTCAACAAGCTGACGGTCAAAAATCGTTATCCGTTGCCTCGGATCGACGACTTATTTGATCAACTTCAAGGGGAGAACTTCTTTTCAAAAGTTGACTTAAGATCCGGATATCACCAATTACGAGTGCTAGGGGAGGATGTTCCAAAGACAGCCTTCCAAACTCGTTATGGGCACTATGAATTCGTAGTGATATCGTTCGGATTAACAAACATGCCCGTAGTATTCATGGACTTAATGAATAGGGTGTGTCGTCCTTACTTGGATCAGTTCGTCATCGTCTTCATCTATGACATGCTTATCTACTCTCGAAGTAAGGAGGAACATAGCCAACATCTACGATTAGTCTTAGAAACCCTGCGCGCGGAGAAGCTTTACGCGAAGTTCTCGAAATGCGAATTTTGGATCCACCGAGTCGAATTCTTAGGGCACGTGGTTAGCGAAGAGGGAATACACGTGGACCCTTCCAAAATTAAAGCCATTGAGAGCTGGTTAGCACCGAAGATTCCTACAGAAATTCGTCAATTTCTAGGCCTCGCTGGCTACTATCGTAGGTTTATGCAGAACTTCTCCCGCATAGCTAAACCTCTTACAGCACTGACCCAGAAGGGAGTGGCCTTTGACTGGGAAGAGAAGCAGGAAAGAGTGTTTCAAACGCTCAAACGAGCCTTGTGCACCGCACCAATACTATCCCTTCCCGAAGGAATAGAAGACTTCGTGGTCTATTGCGATGCATCGAATCAAGGACTCGGATGTGTTTTGATGCAGCAAGGTAAGGTCATCACCTATGCCTCGAGACAGCTGAAGACACATGAGGTTAACTATACGACCCATGATCTTGAACTAGGAGCAGTTTTTTTTGCTTTGAAGATTTGGAGACACTACTTGTACGGTACGAAGAGCACTATCTTTATAGACCACAAGAGCTTACAACACATCTTCGACCAAAAGGAGCTCAACATGAGACAACGACGGTGGGTCGAGCTACTCAGTGACTACGAATGCGAAATTCGTTATCATCCCGACAAGGCCAATGTAGTAGCGGACGCCCTAAGTCGGAAGGAATATTCTGGTCGTAGGGTTAAATCATTGACTATGACTATCCATTCACACTTATCCACACAAATACAGGCGTCCAAACTCGACTCTTTGAAGCCTGAAAATATGGCGAGTGAATCCCTGAGAGGAATGGATAAGAACTTGGAGGTTAAGGGTGGCGGAGCTTATTATTTCACGGACCGGATTTGGACCCCGAAACTAGGTGGTTTCAGAGACTTGGTCATGAACGAGGCGCACAACACTCGTTATTCCGTTCACCCAGGTTCAGATAAGATGTATATGGATCTTAAAAAGTTATACTGGTGGCCTAACATGAAAGCATAGATTGATACCTTCGTAAGTAAATGCCTTACTTGCGCCAAGGTCAAGGTCGAATACCAGAAACCCTCAGGCCTCCTACAACAGACAGAGATCCTGGAATGGAAGTGGGAGCGGATCACTATGGATTTCATTACCAAGTTGCCCAAGACAATGGGTGGACTTGATACCATATGGGTCATCGTCGAAAGATTGACCAAGTCTGCACACTTCCTGCCGATCAAGGAAACAGACAAGATGGAGAAACTTAAAAGAACTTACATTAGGGAGATAGTACGACTGCACGGTGTTCCCATATCCATTATATCAGACAGAGATAGTAGGTTCACTTCTAGGTTCTGGCAGTCACTACAGAATTCCCTTGGAACTAGGCTGGACATGAGTACAGCCTACCATCCGCAGACAGACAAAGTGAGAGGACTATTCAAACCTTGGAAGATATGTTGCGAGCCTGCGTGATCGAATTTGGGAAGGCATGGGATACTCATTTACCCCTTGTCGAATTTTCCTACAACAACAGTTATCACACAAGCATAAAGGTTGCTCCCTTCGAGGCCCTCTATGGCCGCAAGTGCAGATCCCCTCTGTGCTGGGCTGAGGTGGGTGATACCCATTTAGCTAAAGGACGAGTTCCTGAAAACACTCTCACAAGTCCGGAGATCATATGGGAAACAACAGAGAAGATCGTTCTGATCCGTGAACGATTGAATGCCTCCAGAGACCGACAGAAAAGCTACGCTGATAAACATAGAAAAACTGTTGGAATTCCAGATGGGCGATCGTGTTCTATTGAAGGTCTCACCCTGGAAGGGCTTGATACGCTTTGGAAAGCGTGGAAAGCTAAATCCAAGGTACATTAGGCCTTTCGAGATTCTTCCCAGAATCAGCCTAGTAGCTTACAAACTCAATCTACCGAGCGAACTTAGTAACGTACATTCTATCTTCCACGTATCGAACTTGAAAAAGTGTCTGTCTGACAAGACTCTTGTAATCCCACTCGACGAGATCGAGATCAACGAGAGCCTCAACCAGTAGAGATTATGGACCGAGAGGTCAAGTAAACGAAACAAATCCGTATCCCAATAGTGAAGGTTCGTTGGAACGCCAAGCGAGGAACCGAATTCACTTGGGAACGAGAGGATCAGATGAAACTGAAATACCCTCATCTTTTTACTTGATTGCTTGTAATTACTTATTTGCTTAAATTCTAATTTCGGGACGAAATTCCTTCTGAGGAGGGGATTATGTGACAACCCGAAATTTCTAGATTACGTTCTTCTTTTATATCAAAGTTAGCTTCGTTTTGCTATTTTATAAATGAAGTTTCGGGTCTAAAAGAGTGCTTAAAGCTTAGTATAATTTAGTTACGTGTCGGAGGATGGGTTAGTTTGGTTGTAGCATTGGAAAAACGAGCCAAACACACCAAAATTGGTGTGTGCGGCCAGCCAACCGCACACAGGCCAACCACACAATCTTCTTGTGGAGAATAGGCCAACCGCAAAATTTTAAAAAATGTCAAGTGTCCAAATTAAGGAGAATAGGACATGTGGCAAAAAAAACCTTCATTTATTATACTAGATTGTTTTCAGACTGCAAAATTCTTCTTGTTGTTTTGTAAAAATGGATAAGATTCAAAAGGTTTTCAATTTGCATACAAGCTCCAATATCATAAATTTTCTGTGGTTTTGGTCTTGAAAAAATTAGACAAAAAATATTTTTTTTTGCCTTTTCCATTTATTTTTTTCACTTATTTATTTATTTATATTTGTATTTAAATAATTATAGAAAAAATTCCTCTCTCTCCCTCTCCCTCTGTGCGTGTGTTTGTTTGTGTGTGTGACAATCTTTATCTTCTCTGACGGTTTTCTATTAAAAATGACAAATAATCGATTATACATGTAAAATGAATGATTCAAAAAACAAAAGCCCATAAACAAACACTTGTTACAGCAAAACACATGCACACATATACACACCTTTTATTTGGATGAAAAAACTTCGATTTGTGGGTTCTTAAAGCATCTCCAACAAACTCCAAATCTCATTTTCCCACATTATTCTCCAACTTTATCCCACTTTCATCTTCATCTTTTGAGATATGAATAGTATTCCTCGTACTTTATCAGAGATTACCCGCAATATTCTTGAGCAGGCTCCTGTGATCTTCAGTATGATCAAGGAGGGTATCATGGACATTTTGGATGAGCGCATGGGCGCTTTTCATTATGAGATGGTGGCAATGATAAGATCTTGCACTTTGACTTTCCGTGAGTTCTGGGCATGTGGGGATCCAAAGTTCTTCGGGAAGAAGGACACAGTTGTGAGCAGGCGTTGGTTAGCAGATGTCATGAACTCCTTCCGTACTAGTTGTTGCCCCGAAGGGGAAAATGTCAGACTTGCTTCCTGTCTTCTGAATGAAAAAGCCCGAGAGGTAAGGCGGTTGAGTCGGTGACTTGGGAGGATTTTTGACGAGGTTTCAGGTTGAGTTTGCACCTGTGATTGAGGTCAAACAGTTGGCGAGTGAGTTTTAGGACCTTCACCAGACTACCGAGACGATGGCAGAGATCATTGCTATATTTCGTAAAAGGGCGTTATTGGTTCCGCTGTATGTGGCGGACGAGGAGGTGAAGAAGGCAAGATAACACGAGATGTTGAGGAGCGATATCAAGCAGTTTGTGATTCGATCCAGTTGCAAGACACTGGAGGATATAATAGCGCAAGCCAGGGAGAGGAAAATTGACTAGGAGATGGAGAGGAAGACGAAGTCAGACCAAGTTCATAGTTCAAAGGGTTCGGGCAAGAGGCCCAAGGTTTTTGATTCAAGATCAAGAGGCCAACAAGGTCGGGCCGTTGTGGCAAGTGCGGCAAGATGCATAGTGGAGCTTGTAGGGGTGGTGGTTCAAACTGCTATAAGTACGGCAAGACTGGGCACTTTAGTCGGGATTGCACAACAACTACCCATGGATCGAATCTGATTTGCTTCCGTTGCAATTATAGGGGACATAAAAAGGCCGATTATCCGAGTCTAGCAGCAGAAGGACCAGTTGCAACACCCGCTCTGTTGAATTTGATGATCACGGATGGCCGCCAGGGCAAGGTGGATGCGCCTATTATGAGGAGCAAGTCTTTTCAACTAACAACCAAGGAGGCTCGTTCAACACCTGATATGGTGACGGGGTCATTCCATGTGAATGGTATCTTTGCTTTGGTTTTGTTTGATTCAGGGCTACCTGATTCTTTGTATCTATTGCGCTTAACAAGAGGTTTGTAGAGACTTCGGGGGAGTTGGACTCTCCGTTAGAAGTTGAGATTGTTGATGACCATCATGTGCGATTGATTTGGTTCCGATTCTCCTGCATGAGAGCAAGGTTATTGTAGGGATGGATTGGCTGAGCCCCAATGGGGTAGTGATTGATTGCATGGAACAATTGGTGCTTATCTAGACCCCAAGTGGGGGAGAGTTGGTGATTCAGGTAGTGGGTGTTCAGTGTGGGCTGATTCTACATTTGGTAGCTGTAACATCTTAATCTTCAAGTATGAAATTAAAGCTTTATATATATATATATATATATATATATATATATATATATATATATATATATATAGTTTCAGGGTAACTCGACGATTTGCGAGGTGCCAACTCGTCGTGTTGAGATATATTGGCAACATACTTGTTTTGTATCAGTATTTTGGGGGAAATCACTAAGCTTTGTGCTTACGGTTTTCAGTTTATTGTTTCAGGTGCTTAAGATGTTTTGGCAAGGTAGAGGCGTGACCATACACATCCCCACGTTTTGTACTTATGGTTTCTGGGAAACTCTGATAATGTGAATGTTTTGAAATCTATGAGTAAATGATTTCGATTTTGAATAAACGTTTTGGAAACAATGGTTTTGTAAAGACTTCTAATAAAAAAGGATTGTTTTGGAAAGTTTAAATTTTACTGAAATTTTATGGATGTTATAGTAGCTAAGGTCAGGCACTATCTTCAATAGGTTTGTTCTATATTTGTGTCCTATGTGTGGATACTCGGGAGAATGGTAAGACAACTTTGGATGATGTACCGATTGTTCGGGAATATCCACATGTGTTCCCGTAAGATTTTCCTGAAGTGCCACCTGAGAGATAGGTGGAGTTTTGAATTGACTTGGATCCTGGTGCGGGTCCGATAGGCAAGGCATCTTATCGGGTAGCATATACAAAGATACAGGAGTTGTCTAGTCAGTTGCAGACTCTTTTAGATAAAGGATTCATTTGGCCGAGTAGTTCACCATGGGGAGCACCGATTTTGTTCGTGAAGAAGAAGGATGGGTCGCATCGGATGTGTACCCATTACCAAGAGCTTAATAAGCTAATGATAAAGAACCGTTATCCACTCCTGAGGATTGACAATTTATTTGACCAACTTCAGGGTGCGTCTTGGTTTTCCAAGATTGATCTGCGGTCGGGTTATCATCAGATGAGTATCAGAGAGGAGGATACGTAGAATACGGAATTCCAAACTCGATATTGTCATTACGAGTTCGTGGTGATGCCCTTCGGGCTCGCCAATTCTCTAGCCACATTCATGGATCTCATGAAATGCGTATGCAGACCCATGTAGGATCGGTCTGTGATTGTGTTTATTGATGACATCCTAGTCTATTCCAAGACCCTAGAACAACATAAGTAGCATCTAAGGGAGGTATAAGAGACTCAGATGAGGGAGAGATGGTATGAGAAGTTCTTTATGTGAGAGTTCTTGTTATGTGAGGTGCAGTTTCTGGATCACCTTGTCCACCAAAACAATATTGTGGTCGATCCGGCCAAGGTCGATGCGGTGATGAGGTGGAAGGTTCTGAGGTTTCCATCTAAGATTTATAGTTTCCTTGTATTGGCAAGTTACTATCGGAGATTCATTCAAGATTTCTCCAAGATATTGGTTCCCTTAACCCGGTTGACGAAGTAAACTGTCACATTTTGTTGGGGGCCTGAGTAGCAGGCAACATTTGAGACTCTGAGGTAGCAATTATGCGAGGCTCCGATTATGACATTCCTGGAGGATGTTGAAGATTTTATGGTATATTGTGATGCGTCAATCATAGGTTTGGGAGCAATATTGATGCAATGGGGTCATGTTATTTCTTGTGCTTCGAGCCAACTGAATCCTCATGAGTCGAATTATCATATGCATTATTTGGAGTTGGGGGCTGTGGTGTTTGCCCTCAAGATTTGGCGTAACTACCAATATGGGGTCCACTATACTATCTACACGGGTCACAAGAGCTAGAGATATTTTATGGATCAACCGAATTTGAACATAAGGCAGCGTAGATGGTTGGATGTGGAGAAGGATTGTGATTGTGAGATCCTTTATCCGTCGGGGAAGGCCAACATGGTGACCGATGCTCTCATCTGCAAGGAGGTTTTAAGGATGACAATGATTACTCTACTTTTAGAGCAGATCCGAGAGGCTCATGTTAAGGCTATGAAGGAAGACTACCGTAAGAGTAAGCGCATGGTGGATCAAGTGGCTTCCTTTGATTATGATAGGCTAGGGTTATTTGACCCTTCATCGGAGGGTGTGGGTTACGTATTGTGACATCCCCATTTTCACAGCTAGAAAATACCGATTTGTTATGCTTTATTTTAAAGATTTGAGTATCCTTTTAAAGAAAAGTGTTGCGTAATTTGTTCCCAGAAAAAATGATAAACATATTATCAAATCATTCTTAAGAAATGTATTTTGTTTATATTAAAACTTTAGGACGTCATTGTCAATACAAAAACATAACCATAAACAGACCTTACATTCATTTACACTAGTGATCTACATCTCTTTTAATCTCTCAGTGTAATATAGCTTCGCATTAACACCTGTGATACAAATAAGTTGAGTGGGTCAGGTTGGGAAACCTGGTGAGCACATAAGGTTTTCAACCCACAATAATATAATTATTATGTTTAGTCATCAAACAATCAACCCAATTACCCATCCCCGTTATCTTCTTTATTTCTTAAGGACCTACCCTAAGAATCATCTATCATTCACTTTTTCATTCCTAAGGATTCTCTTAAGGAATAGGCACGAAGTCCATCGTTGCCTATGGCACAACTTCCATTGTTATCTACTAGGCACAAATGCCAATATTATCATTTAGGCATAGCTGCCAGGATTATGACATTTTCTATTAGGTGCAACTGCTAATATTATCCTTTAGGTGCAACTGCCAGGATTATGACATTCTTTATTAGGCACAGCTATCGATATTATCCTTTAGGTGCAGCTGTTAGAATTATGTTGTATCTATTAGGCATAGTTGCCAATATTATCCATTAGGTGCAACTGTCATGAGAATACATGCTCACGTCGTGAGCTCTAACAAATTAGGGTTTCTGCCACATGTCACGCTCTTAGACAACTATATCTTCAGACGGTCATAACTTTTGCATACGAGCTCCGTTTTTGACTTTCTTTATATCCACGCATAAGTGGAGACGTATTATACAAATTCATTTAGATCAATAAGGCTAAAATGTAATCTATCATAAACTCAATTTCTTTTTACGTTTCCCATTGTCGTGTCGGTTTTGTCACAAAACTTCGACAGGTCATAACTTCTTCGTTATGACTCGGATTTTGGCGTTCTTTATATATACAGAACCCTTGTAACATATACTATAACATGGTTTATATTATTTTTTATAAATAATCTTCCATCAAAAAGTCATTTAGATGCATATTGTCTCTAAATTAACTAGCCCGAATCTGCGAGAGTTACACATATTTGGGTGGTGCATGCTAGGTTTTGATGTAGGAGTCACACATGTCGAGGTTATTTATTCATCCCAGAGCAAAAAAGATGTATAGGGATATTCAGCTCGACTATTGGTATCCATGCATGAAGCGAGATATGGCATGATACGTGGAGAGGTGCTTGACTTGCAGGAAATTCAAGGTCGAGCATCAACGACCTCACAACAAGTTGGAGCCGTTAGACATTCTCGTTTGGAAATGGGAAGAGATTACCATGAATTTCATCATGAATTTTCCATGGACAACACATAGAGTGGATTCGATATGGGTCATTGTGGATCAATTGAACAAGAGCATGAATTTTATTCTGATTCAGGAGAGTATCTCTGTGGAGAGATTGGTTGTTATTTACATCAGGGAGGTTGTGGCACGACATGGGGTGACAGTTACAATGATTTTAGATAGGGATGTCTAGTTTACTTATAGGTTCTGGAAGACATTTCTTGAGGAGCTGGGTACTCATCTGCATTTCAGCACAACTTCCCACCCGCAGACCGATGGACATAATGATTGGACAATCCAGGCATTGGAGGATATGCTTCATGCATGTGTATTATATTTTAGTGGGAGTTGGGATACGTATCTCCCTTTTGCGGAGTTTTCGTATAACAATAGTTATCATGATAGCAGTAATCTACATCCTTTTGAGATGCTCTATGGGAGGAAGCGCAGGACCTCGATATGTTGGGGTGAGGTCGGTCAGCGACTCATGTGGAGTACTGAGGTGGTACTCAAGACTACTGAGTTGATTCAACAGGTTACGGGTAGACTTCAGACAACACACAGTCGACAGAAGAGCTATGCAAACAAGCGCCAATCAGATCCAGACTTCCAGATTGGGGACATGGTTCTCTTGAAGCTGTCACCTTGTAAAGGTGTCATCTGATTCAGGAAGAGGGGAAGTTAGGCCCTAGATATATCGGTCCTTTTAGGGTTTTAGCCCGGGTGAGCAGGGTTGCTTATTGCTTGGATCTACCCGAGGAGCTTAGTTAGATCCATAGCACGTTTCACATCTCTCAACTACGGAAATGTTTGGTTGATGATTCTACGGTGATTCCATTAGAGGATATTCAGGTATATGATCGCATGAATTATATTAAGATACCAATTTCCATCATTTATAGGAAGGAGAAGGCGCTACAAAACAAATCAGTAGATCTATTAAAGGTGCAATGGCAACACCGCAAGGGTTCATAATGGATGTAGGAGCCCGAGGTTGCAATGAGGGAGCATTATTCGCAGTTGTTCGTAGTGAAAAAATCCGAGGATGAAGTCTGATTCAATCGGGGAAGAATTATAACATTTTCATTTCAAGTATTTTCCCTTCTGGACCTCAACTTAAAAATCTTTCATTTTTGGTCCCTAACCAGTATGCTAGGAGTATGCTAGGTGTACTAGGTCGAAAACTTAGTCGTGGAGGCATCTACATATGTTGGGTGTACATGAAGTACGCAGGGCATACGGCCACCTGGGATAAACCCTAATTTTTAGGGTTTGAGCCCTATTTAAACACCTAAAGTTACTCTTGGACTTTCTTATGACCAACCACCACCTTTCCAAACCCTAAGAACGAAACCTTAATTTCGATTTGAGTATTTTGAGATTTGTAGTGATCTTTGAGAGTGTTTTTGGTAATCTTGAAGGATTAAGAGCTCTTGGAAGTTGCATTGTTGTGGTTGGAGCTTGTAGATCCAGAAACATCACCAACTTGGAAAGATTTTGGAGGTATAAAGATCTTAACTTGATGGTTCACTATGATAGATCTAATTAGGGCTTTTTTGTGCATTTTATGGTCCCTTAAATCATGCTTGAGAGTATGAGCTACTACGGAAGCTAGGGATGGTAGATCTTAGCATTTTTTAGGTTCCTTATTCATAAAAATGCAATCTTGATGTGTTATATTGGACCATGCATGCGTTATGTAACTCCCGTAGATCAGAGCTAGTCAATTTAGAGAAGATAGGCTTCAAAAATGAATTTTTGATGAAAGATTATTTATAATGAATAATCTTAACTAAGTTGTAGTATATGTTACAAGGATTCCGTACATATAAAGAACACCGAAATCCGAGTTATAACGAAGAAGTTATGACCTGTCGAAGTTTCGCGACAGAACCGGCACGACACAGCGCGACGTAAAAAGTGAATTTACGTTAGAGCGATATTTAGACTTAGCAATCTAAATTAAAGTCTTAGAATACACTAAACCATGAGCGTGCATAAAAAGAACGCCCACATCTGACTTCGTATGAGGAAGTTATGATTTTTCGAAGTTTCGACTTAGCAGTACGCAACCCGAATGCTCGATTTGAGACCGAGCGGTTTTTAGCCAAAACAATCTAAATGAAAATTGAATATTTCATTAATTTTAGTAAAACGATAAAAAGATATGCGAAAAAGGACGTCATATGAAGAAGTTATGATTTTATAACGGAGTTTTCCTGTCCCGACCTACTAAAAATAAATAATAAAAATAAAGTCAAAATTAGCCGACAGAGTCTAAACGAAAGTTGTAGATCGTAGTCTCACCTACGCTTGGATATAAAGAACATCAAAAACGGAGTTTGTATGAGGAAGATATGAATTTTTGAAGTTTATTAAATATTTTCGATATTTTATTTAAATATAAATTTTCGATATTATCCAAGGGGGGGTCACCGGGCTTATCCAGGTTACGCCCCGCATAACCTAAGATTACGCCCCGCATAAATCGGCCTTCCAGCCCCTATAAAAGGGTGTCGAGGGCAACCGAGTAGTTTGCTCATTTCTTCCCGTTTTCTCGCGTTTTTGCATCGTTTTTCGTGCAAGAAATAGCCCGAAGCCCCAATATCATTCCCGAGCCCCGAAGCAAGTCCCAAGGCCCCCGAAGATCCCGAGAAGTGCAATTCCCGAGCCGAAGCTCTGCCCGCGAGGAGTCCGGTTTTTGTGAAGATCTTCCAGATCTACCGAAGAATACTACTTCTACAAGCCGTAGTCCTGTCCGATCATCTTCTGATCAAGTGAGTGTGTAGTTACTTTCTTCTAACGCATAATTATGAAGTATTTTATACGAAATACGTGTTATGTGTATATATATATTGTTGTTTATATGTATGAGTGTGTGGTTACTCTCTTCTAAACACATACATATAAAGTATTAGCTATGAAATACGTGTTATGCGTTATATATTAATTGTCTATATGAGATGGGCTTGAAATTGATGTTTTTATATGGGTGTTAAATGATTTAAACTATATATGTAATTTATATCTACAAATATGTTGGGTAGAACATGGGTTGATGAAATATTTGATGTGTGTTGAAAGAATGTGATAAGAGAAAGGTGAGGATATAATGGTGATGATAATTAGGTGATGATAGATAGGTGATGAATTACGAGTCCAGGCGATGTTGTGGCTACGTATTCATGCGATGATAGTCTATCCCTTATTATGAATTACGAGTCCAGGCGATGTTGTGGCTACATATTCATGCGATGATAGTCTAACCCTTATTATGATTTACGAGTCCAGACAATGTTGTGGCTGTGTAATCATGTGATGATACCCTAACCCTTACTAGACATATATTAAGGGAGTGATCCCCGAATTAGTATTGTCTATATGATACAGGCGATGATCCTTAGGAAAAAGTTCTTAGGAACAAGCATATAAGGATATAAGATGTAAGGAGATGAGCGGTAAATATGATATAGGAGATGACCCTTAGGATAATATCTTTAGGGAAGATTAAAAGAAGATAATGGGGATGGGTAATTGGGTTGATTGTTTGATGATTGAATATAATAATTATATTATTGTGGGTTGAAAACCCTATATGCTCACCAGGCTCCCAAGGCTTACCCACTCTGTTTAATTGTATCACAGGTATCGATACGAAGCTACTTTGCACTAAGAGATTAAAGGAGATGTAAATGATTAGTGTAATTAAATGTAAGTTCTGTTTATGCTTATATGTCTGTATCGGAACATGACATCCCGAGGTTTTATTATTAAATGAAAATACATTCTCTTTGCGAAATGGTTTGATAATTTATTATCATATCTTGTTTTGTAAACAAATTCCGCAACCGTTTTCTTTAAAAGATTACTCTGATTTTATAAAACAAAGCATAAACAAATCGGTCTTTTCTGGCCGTGAAAATGGGGATGTCACAGTTGGTATCAGAGCATTAGTTTAAGCGAACTAGGAAATTGTAGGAAATTTCTAGACTTAAACTTAGAATGCTAAGTAATGATTGTGAGGAGTGTGTCTAAAATATGTTAGGTAGTACACCTAAATTGACACAAGCACTATTTTATTTTAGGAGTGATGCCTAAAATGCTTTTATATGCTAAATGTTATATGTTGCCATATATGATATTATTTGTTCGGATCTATGGTCTGTTGCCGACCGGATCTTGAAACCTTATGTGTGTAGGATTCTAAGCGTACGTCTATGATATTAGAACTAGCATGTAAACGTTTCGGAGTGATAAGGATGATTTGAATATCTAACGTGAATAAGGATCTAATTTCACCTTATTTGGTGTATAGATAAAAAATGACAAGAACCAGGAGTGGAGCTGGAAACGTGAACGAAAATAGGAATCAACCACCTGTGGTTGAGCGAGTGGCTGTTGTAGCAGCAACACCTGAACAAAATACAATGGATGGAGTGCGAACCATGATTCAAGCCATGATGGTTGAACAAAAGGAGGAAATGAGACAATGGTTGCTGAACAACAGGAGTGAACCCTCAATACCATTTGAACAACATGAGCTGAATGAGGGGCAGTCAGAAGAAGGGAACTATAGTGGGACCATTGGTCAAGCCAACCCACCAATAGTTCACCGAAACAATCAGGATGGAGACAATGATGGATGTGGATGCAAGTAAAAGGATTTCATGGCATCCAAACCACCATGTCTTTCTGGGAGCCCGACACCAGTGCAAGTCATGGACTGGATCTTCGAGATGGAGACAATGTTTGAAAGTTGCGAGTGTAGCAACAGACAGAAGACCGCTCTTGCAATCCCTCTATTAAAATCTAGAGTACTGACCTGGTGGAAGTTACTGGCCGGTTCAATGCCCAAGGGGGAAGCTAGCAATATGTCTTGGGAAGAGTTCGTGGAGCAAATGAAAATGCTATACTACCTTGAGCAGGATCTTCTGGAAATCAACAATGAGTTCCAGAATTTAAAGAAGGGAAAATTGAGCGTCACTGAATACGCTACAAGCTTTACGGAGAAGATGAAGCTTATTCCATACCTAATTCCAACTGAACTTTCCAAGGTCAACAAGTTTGCCAATGGATTACCAGCGAACTTTGGTCCGATAGTCAAGCAAGCAACCACTCTGAAAGCCACCATCTGGGCAGCCAAGAATGTTGAGACCCAAATAAGGGAAAAAGGTCCAGAGAGAGTTGAAGTTGGAGGGAAAAGGAAACACGAGGGATCTTCAATGATCGATAAAGAAACCAAACTCTCGAAATCCGGAGGAAAAGATGAAACCAAGTGGTGTGAAAAGTGAAAGAAGAAGCACTTCGGAAGATGCGATGGAGAAGTGACCTGCTATAAGTGTGGTAGGATCGGTCACTATTCTAGAGATAGTACGTTCGATAATAGGAAGTGTTACGAATGTGGAGATGGTGGTCATATTTCGAAGAACTGCCCAAAGAAGGACAAACTGCAAAGAAAAATGTACCGCTACAGCCAAGGGCATTCCACATGATTCTTGATGAAGCGAATCAAGGATGAGGATTTTATATCCAACGATCAAGTTATGAAGTAATAGTGTGAATAGTAACTTATGATGTAGCCTATTAGAGGCATAGTATAGGGTGAACTTGAACTTTTGTGTAATAGTTTCAAGAATTAATATAAACCCTGGTTTTGTTATCTGGTGTGTTGAATGATTATATGATTTATGTATGGTGACTTGGTTAACTGCGAGACAATACTTGGGATGAGTATGAGTAGGTGTGAATGGTAGTAGACATCTATACTACCGGAAGCACAGGACTCGCACTTGGATCAGGGAAAGTCGCAAGGTTACCAAGAAGCTAGTGATTGATTCCATTTTATTCTGGTATGTCATTACCATTGTTTCAGTAATGACTAGTAAGATGGTTCTTGTTCCGACCCTAGTGGTCATGTTTAAATTTGAGTTCAACTACGAGGAATATGTTACGTGGTCTAGAGGACCAAGTTAGATGTAACATCTGACTTAAGTCAGAAGGTTGAAGTTAATGCGATTGATAATGTCGTGCTCGTTGTTAAAAGAAGTTTGTGGGTAGAAATGCTACATGCTGAAATGTGATTATATCACATTAGAATATGAAGGAAGATATATTCCATTTTAGAATTTAACTCTAAGAGACCTGAGTCTAAGCATTGCATCATTCGATGAGAGGTCAGTAGAGCACGACCCATCAGTTTGTTACAATAGATAAAGGAAAGTATTTATCCTGAGAAGAAGAAGGAGTCCATAATAATGACTTATTTGGTAGCTCGAAGGTTACGATCGAATGTATAACATAGTACGATAAGCAGAGGCAAGATTGAGCATCGTATGTGATCAAGAAATCCATAGAGTTAAATACTCTTTCGAGGAAACATAGAATTTACGGTTATTACCTACGATGAAGAGATAGCGTATGGAATCATTATATAAGTTCTATTTTCTTTGATGATTCTGGGACGTAATCATCTTAAGGGGGAGATAATTGTAACGCCCGTAGATCAGGGCTAGTTAATTTAGAGACGATAGGCATCAAAAATGAATTTTTGATGAAATATTATTTATAATGAATAATCTTAACTAAGTTTTTGTATATGTTACAAGGATTCCGTACATATAAAGAACGCCGAAATCCGAGTTATAACGAAGAAGTTATGACCTGTCGAAGTTTCGCTACAAAACCGACACGACACAGCGCGACGTAAAAAGTGAATTTACGTTAGAGCGATATTTAGCCTTAGAAATCTAAATGAAAGTCGTAGAATACGCTAAACCATGAGCGTTCATAAAAAGAACGCCCAAATCTGACTTCGTATGAAGAAGTTATGATTTTTCGAAGTTTCGACTTAGCAGTACGCAGCTTGAATGCTCGATTTGAGACCGGGCGGTTTTTAGCCGAAACAATCTAAATGGGAATTGAAGATCTCATTAATTGTAGTAAAACGATAAAAAGATAGGCGAAAACGGACGTCGGATGAAGAAGTTATGATTTTATAACGGAGTTTTCCTATCCCGGCCTACTAAAAATAAATAATAAAAATAAATTCAAAATTAGCTGACGGAGTCTAGACGAAAGTTGTAGATCGTAGTCTCACCTACGCGTGGATATAAAGAACATCGAAAACAGAGTTCGTATGAGGAAGATATGAATTTTTGAAGTTTATTAAATATTTTCGATATTTTATTTAAATATAAATTTTCGATATTATCCAAGGGGGGAGTCACCGGGCTTATCCAGGTTACGCCCCGCATAACCTAAGATTACGCCTCGCGTAAATCGGCCTTCCAGCCCCTATAAAAGGGTGTCGAGGGCATCTGAGTAGTTTGCTCATTTCTTCCAGTTTTCTCGTGTTTTTGCATCGTTTTTCGTGCAAGAAATATCCCGAATCCCCGGTATCATTCCCAAGCCCCGAAGCAAGTCTCGAGGCCCCGAAGATCCCGAGAAGTGCAATTCCCGAGCTGAAGCTCTGCCCGCGAGGAGTCCGGTTTTTGTGAAGATCTTCCAGATCTACCGAAGAATACTACTTCTACAAGCCGTAGTGGTGTCCGATCATCTTCTGATCAAGTGAGTGTGTAGTTACTTTCTTCTAACGCATAATTATGAAGTATTTTATATGAAATACGTGTTATGTGTATATATATTGTTGTTTATATGTATGAGTGTGTGGTTACTCTCTTCTAAGCACATACATATAAAGTATTAGCTATGAAATACGTGCTATGCGTTATATATTAATTGTCTATATGAGATGGGCTTGAAATTGATGTTTTTATATGGGTGTTAAATGATTTAAACTATATATGTAATTTATATCTACAAATATTTTGGGTAGAACATGGGTAGATGAAATAGTTAATGTGTGTTGAAAGAATGTGATAAGAGAAAGGTGAGGATATAATGGTGATGATAATTAGGTGATGAATTACGAGTCCAGGCGATTTTGTGGCTACGTATTCATGCGATGATAGTCTATCCCTTATTATGAATTACAAGTCCAGGTGATGTTGTGACTACATATTCATGCGATGATAGTCTAACCCTTATTATGATTTACGAGTCCAGGCGATGTTGTGGCTGTGTAATCATGCGATGATACCCTAACCCTTACTAGACACAAATTGAGGGAGTGATCCCCGAATTAGTATTGTCTATATGATACATGTGATGATCCTTAGGAAAAAGTTCTTAGGAACAAGCATATAAGGATATAAGATGTAAGGAGATGAGCGGTAAATATGATATAGGAGATGACCCTTAGGATAATATCTTTAGGGAAGATTAAAAGAAGATAATGGGGATGGGTAATTGGGTTGATTGTTTGATGATTGAATATAATAATTATATTATTGTGGGTTGAAAACCCTATATGCTCACCAGGCTCCCAAGCGTGACCCACTCAGTTTAATTGTATCACAGGTATCGATACGAAGCTGCTTTGCACTAAGAGATTAAACGAGATGTAAATGATTAGTGTAATTAAATGTAAGTTCTTTTTATGATTATATGTCTGTATCGGAACATGACATCCCGAGGTTTTATTATTAAATGAAAATACATTCTCTTTGAGAAATGTTTTGATAAGTTATTATCATATCTTGTTTTGGGAACAAATTCCGCAACCGTTTTCTTTAAAAGATTACTCTGATTTTATAAAACAAAGCATAAACAAATCGGTCTTTTCTGGCCGTGAAAATGGGGATGTCACACGTTAGGGCTCTTATTATTGTTCTATTGGTAAAAAACAAGTATTGGCTCCCACTAAGACATGCAAAGGAGTAAAGTTTCCAACTTTATTTGTTATGAAATCATTTAGGATCAGATATGAGAAATGGACTTAGTGGCTTAACCAATTAAGCACTTAATGGTGGGTTTGGGTTGCTATAGAGTATGTTGGACATACCTATCTCGTACGTAGCGCGTACATGCTAAAGGTGACGTACGTCGGGCGTAAGTCTGAGTATGTTGGTCGTACTCAGTAGCTGTTGACTTTTGTGGTTTGGGCCATATTTGGACTATTAGGGTTTTGGGACTTGTTGGGCCACTAGTCTTTCTAACTTTGGGCCATTGTTAGGCTTTGGTCCTTCTTAGATTTAGGCCCATAATAGGCTTTGGGTATCATATAGGAATTTGGGCCATATTGGGCTTTTGGTGCTGTAACGTCATGTTCTTGGTATGTATTTTATTAAGAATTATTCATTTTTGCGAAGGGAATCGACGAGTTGGAGGCCCCAAACTCGTCGAGTAGAAATAGATTTTTGGGACGCGGGACTTGAAGTCTACTCGACGAGTTGAGAAGCCTCAACTCGACGAGTAGGTCTGCCAAAGTGAAACCCTAATTTTCATCTAATATAACTGAAAAGTAGTTTTAATACCATAAAACCGTTCTATGTAAGTATTGTTGTACTATGAAATAGTGTAACATAGTTTTAGTTCACAATAAAACTATAAGAAGACTGTTTTTCTATAATGTTTATGTTTTCCAAATTCTGTAATTGTACTCTTTGAAAACGCTATAAATGTGAGTGTGCCTGGCTCGACCAGCTATAATTGTAAATCGTAATGCAAACATTGTAAATCATACTATTGTAAAACCAGTACTTTGTATTCGTATTCTTTAGTTTAATTATTTATACACTAAACATATTGTTTAATATATTTTGTGAGTTGTTATAATCGTACTAAGACTAGCTGGCCTGATACAACGGTTTATGGGCGTTAGAACTATGACGACATTTGTCACTCATTGGCATGCCAGCCTAACTGTAGCGAACAGTCTGAGTGCAGGATTGTTAATCCCGTATGGATCTATACACATTTGTCTCGCTCTCTGTTGGTAGATTCTGGTTATAATCATTAACACTTTAATAGTATTGCTTAAATGAATAAGTGACTAAACTTTGTCTCACAAAAACCATATTGATGTTTACATGAATAAAAAATGATAAAAAAATCATTCTGAAATAAATGAACTGATAGTATGATCTTTTTCTAGTATACTTGAATGTAGAGTATTTGTACGAGAGTATACCTTTAAACTTTTTATAACTGATTAGTGATAATAGTATGATAGTTCCATAAATTATACCTATTATAATTTATATGTGTGCTCTGTTTGACATGTAATATTCATGAAAGTATCCCCTTTGTTTGACATGTTACAAAGGGTAATGAAACTAATTGAAGTACTTTTTATATTTATATATATATATATATATATATATATATATATATATATATATATATATATATATATATAGATATATAATTAAAATTGAAACGACAGTCACACAAATAATTCCACCCTAAGCCCACATCCAAACAAGGAAAAAGGAAATAAAGCAAATTATTAGTCTTAAGCCATTTAAATCTTATATATATATATATATATATATATATATATATATATATATATATATATATATATATGATTTTAGTAAAATATAAGTTTAATAGAGTTTATAAAACATTTAAAGTTGTTTAGAAATATTCAGAAAATCATTTATTTGTAAACACAATATTCTTGTGTTAGACTTGTATCCCCCTCCCCCTCCCCCACCCCCCCACCCCGCCAGCCTAAACAGTGATAAATTAGTACAAACACAGGGGTATGAACTCACCTTGTATGTGTGTTGTTGGGTGATAACGGTGTGGTAGTGACAATTTCCAGGTTAGAACACGTAATTTATTATTGCAAAACACTAGTTTGTAAAGAAGACTTACTAACAGTGAAGAATTTCCTGGGAAATCACTTGAGTTTTCTTATGAAGTTTGAAGGTTTACTGGGTGAACACTTTGATACTTGAGAGAATATGAAATGAATAAGGTTGGTTAATCTAAGAGAGAATGAAGGTGTTTGTGTTTGTTGAATGTGCAAATGAATTCATTTGTACTTAAAGTATGGAAGTAAACTCATGACGTGATGATGTGATATGTTCTTTGGTAACTGGAATATATCACTTTGGGAAGTTAAATTGGATAAGAATTAAAGATATTTAGGAGTGTTTACGGATAAATTATGTTCTAGAAAGTGTGTTTCCGGATCTACAGTAAAAAAAGAAATGAGTTTTCGAATCCTTAATGGGCTTTAAAGTGGTTTTTCCCCCTACCTTAATGATTTTTCGGATCTAGGCTTAAGTGAAAAGAGTTTTCGGCCATATAGCAACCGAAAACCCTAATGTGAACAATCCCAAATCCGTAAACCCTATTTCCTTTAATTACTTTTGGT
This sequence comes from Lactuca saligna, assembly GCF_052625555.1. Classification (NCBI taxonomy): domain Eukaryota; kingdom Viridiplantae; phylum Streptophyta; class Magnoliopsida; order Asterales; family Asteraceae; genus Lactuca; species Lactuca saligna. The sequence goes on from NC_136423.1 coordinate 175,921,790, forward strand.
GAAAACACATATATGAGGGTTATTTATGTTTTAAACCCTTAGTCTTTCAACTTATGTTTATTCATAACACCCTAATTTAGTTTTGGTTTCAATCCATACTTCTTTGTTAGTTCTATTCACAAGCCCTTAAGGCTATAGATGATACAATGCATCAAGGATTGCAATGTAGTATCACTTGTGTTTCATTAGGGTTTAAGCTTCACTGGGTCTAAAATTTTGAGTTGTGGCATCAGCTTTTTTCTCAAAAAGTGGCTGATGATTTTAACTTTTTTATTGGTGATGTTGGCCTTTGTAAGATTCCTATGGGTGGGTATTCTTACACTAGAGTTGGTAACAACTTAGCCAAATCCAGTATGCTTCATAGATTTTTACTATCTAAAGAGGTGGTCATTCAGTTCCTTGATCATTATGTCATGGATTTGGAGTTGATTATTTTAGATCATAGACCCATCTGGTTCTATCCAATTACTTTGGATTATGGTCCCCATCCGTTCACGTTTTTTAATTCGTTGATGTTAGAACTTGATTTTGATTATACTGTTACAAGTTATTGGACCAAGGAAAGGGTAGTCGAGGGTGAGAGTTTAACACCTTGATTTTCAATTATTTACCTTTTTACCCCTTAATATGAGAATTGGTTTCAAATTGGTCCATTGTGGCATTTTTGTAATTTTGGGCAACGTACGCGAACGCTAGGCGTTCCCCCAGGAACGTTGGGCGTAAGTGGCCAAGGTGAAACCCTAATTTTTAGGGTTTGGACCCTATTTATACATCCTTAACTCCCATATCCTTTTCCTTTCATTAGCCTCCAGCCCATTTCGACCACTTTGCAAACCCTAATCCATTTGAGAGCATTTTTGAGCTATGGAGTGTGTTTTGGTGATCTTCAAAGAAGGAGAAAGAAGAGAAGATCATCTTGCAAAAGTGGAAAACTTTGGATCCAGAATAACAACATCATTTGAAGGTACAAAGCTATGAACTTGATGAAGTATTGATTAGATCTTATTTAGCCATGTAATTATGCTCTTTTGGTCCTATAAGATTGGTATTATGAGTATGGGTTACTCTAATCCATATAAGTTATCCTTTCAGATGTTTTGGAGTATTTAGAAGCATAAAAATGCAATCTTGATTGTTGGTTTCATTCCATGCATGAGTCATAAGGCCTTTACGGGTTGAGAAGCTAGGATTTTTATTATTGGGAACTTAGAAGCCATGCAAGACCATAAAGTTGGAAACTTTATGGTTAAGGATGTTAATTTAGGGCTAGATCTAGAATATGGACAAAGGAGCTTAATGATTAAGCTCTTAATAAGAAGGAAAAGGACTTAGTCGCGTACGTTGGGCGTTCATGGTCAACCATCACCTTTCTGGTCAAACTCATATACGGCAAGCGTACATGTTGAGTACGCTAGGCGGACTCAACTGTGTTGACTAGGTTTGACTTTTTGACTTTTGACCTTGACTAGGATTTGACCAAGTTTGACCTGAGGATATTTTTAGGTATTTTGACTTATATTTGAGATTGATCACTATTTGATGAATAGGTGATGGGTAGAGTTGATATTCGGAGCAGTGATCTATTCTGTAATTTGCTAAGATTGAGAGGTGAGTTTTCTCATTGTATCTATGGGTCGAAGGCACGATGTCGTCCCATTATAGTATTATGTAGAATGATAGATGCTATGTGGCTTATATATGTTTGTGTTTAGTATTTTGTGTTACATCATGGGCTTGTATTTTGTATATCCAGTTTGGGCCTGTCCAACCGTGATTAGGTTTAATGTAGTATTATGAATAGTGCATGCATGTATGCCTTTGATACGCTAGAAGTTTGATTATCGTTTTGCATTGTAACCCTAAACACCTCTACAGTCGAAGTTCTTTGTCGAGCTCTTCTAGGGTGTTAAAGTTTAATCATTTGACATCGTTCAAATCATTCTTGTGTTCTTATTGTTTTATTTATTGCTTTTCTAGTTGAATCTATCGACCATTAAGGAATATTATTCCAACAATTGGTATCAGAGCAGGAGACTGTGTTACTAATACGCATTCCTTCTGTGTGAAGAATTCATTAGGATTTCTGCTTTTATCTAATATATAAAGGCCGTCTTCTACCTATCGACAATAACTTTAGTGCTTGATAAAACCCTAATCTCAAGTTTACAAGTCTGATTCTAGCAGATCCAGAACACAAGATCATCATGTCGCACGAAGACTCTCAAAGCAATCCCATCAACATCTCGAATAGTATTGGATCATCCACAAGAGTTCCCATTCTTTACACTCAAGACTATGAAGTGTGGGCGCATCACTTTGAAGATTATGTGGTCGGATCTGAAGACAATGGGTATCTCATCTGGGTAGCTATTACAGTCGGTCCATTTGTTCATGCCAGAACAAGTAGGACAATGAAGATTCAAAAGGAGTACAATCAGCTCTTAGTGGACATAGAGAAGATTCCACAAGATGAAAAAGAAAAGCAGCAGTGCAATCTTAAAGCCTTAAGAATGATCAGATTTGCCCTACAAGCCAATACCTTCCATCTGGTGAGTTCATGCACTACCACAAAGGAGATATGGGACAGACTGAAAGAATTGTATTCGACTGATGAAGATCTGGAGCACTCGATACAAACCTTTCTACTCTCTGAGTTTGGTTCTTTTGCTCAAAAACCGGATGAGACTCTTCTTCATACATTTGATCACTACAATCATCTGCTCAGCAAGATGATGAAGCATGGTATTGAAAGAAAGGAGATTGAGCAGAAGGTCATGTTTATTAATGGCCTGAGACCTGAGTGGATGGTAGTGGTCTCAACCGTAAAGGCTCATGAACAATTCAAGTCTTACTTGTTGGCGAAACTTATGGGAATTTTAAAATCCCATGAAAGCACAGTAATAAAAGAAGCGAAGGTAGTGTCTAGCATGGGCTCTTTAGCCCTTATCTCAAAAGGGAAGAATGTGACGGAAGAAGAAGATGACTCAAATCTGCCTGATTGTGACCTGACAGGTGAAGAATATGCAATGATGGTCTCCAATCCTAAGAAGTTTGCAAGAACGAAATTTCCTGCCAATAAAAACCGAAACTGGCAAGGAAGTTACAGCTCCGAGAAGGTGAAAGAAGAATCGAAGAAAGTTTCACAAAAGGATGATGATAAGAAGGAAAGCAAGCTAGTAGGAGATTCTGGATAAAACTGCAATTATTGTCACGGAAAGAATCACATTGCCAAATATTGCATGTTACGAAAGATGGTAGAGAAAAGGGATGGTGACGATGATGAGGCTTATCATGAGCGAAAGCTGGAAGAGCTAAAGAAAAGGAAGTTAACTAACAATTCTATGAATGTCTTGATTGTGCAGGAGAATGTAGTCGATGATGAGTTCGGAGGCGTTGAAGTCTGGTCAACAGACTCTGAGGATGAAGAAGTAAGGAAGCCTAGGCATGGCAGAGCATATGTGGCAAGAGAGGAAGTTCACGGTTCGGTTGGAAAGTGCTTAATTGTGACTGTAGGTGTACTAACAGAAGATGAGCGTAAAGAACCGAACTTTAAGGAGGAAAAGTGTTTCGTAGCATAGCCTATGAGTGAAAAAGATTAACGACTGCGATCGGTTAATCAAAAAGGTACAATCCATCCTAGAATCTCTTAAAGTTCCCGTCACAAATTACGAAGAAGAATTAAACGAACTTAAATTTAAATTTGCTAATCTCAGTAGTAGTCTCATGCAAACTCGCTTAACGAACTCTAACCTAACTGACCAACTGAGCAGGGAGTCATCGAAGAGTAAGGAGCGACGCATGTGGATTGAGCTAAAGGAGACGGAGTTAATTAGGGCTAGAGATGAGATTATCTATTTGCAAAGAGACAATTTGAAGTTTTTAAAACAAAGAAACATTTTTTGCTTAGTTGCTAAATGCTTATATACAAATATTACTCAATTACATTTAGATTGTGAAATAGGGAAAAATATTCATAAGATGATCTTACCCTTCCATAAGTTTAAGGAGGACGAGGTCATTGCTGAATGTGAATCCATAATGTCCTCGGAAGAGACTTCTGTCAATTATAAAATCGGTCTGGAAAAAATTGAGTCTTTCATTGAATCAAAAGAACACAAATGCATGTTTAAAAGGCTTTTAGACAAAAATGATAAGCTGGAAATCAAGACAGAGACCTTACAATCATTTGACTCTTCAAACTCAAAATTAATGACCGAACATAAAATGAATGTAAAAAATACGTCTGAATTTGATGAGGATAGTGAGATGAGTGAAATTTCGGTGGAAGACGAAGTTGATTGCACTGAGTTCATGAAAAGCGAAAAATGAGAAACCTGTAATATCCCAAAATTCCGTTGAATATGCACGTTTGTCAAGTGATAAGTCAAAGAAACTCAAAGAAAAAGCAATGGTTTACCAGAAGGTTCAAACGGTGCCAAATCAGGTTTACGCTGTCACAGGGGTCACTGGAAAACAAACAACTGAACTAAAAATCCTGGTTGACAAAGACAATGCTGAAGGATGTGACAACTATATTTCGTCTGCTCCTATCAATAATGCAGACGAGACAGTGGGTCTGTTAAAGCAAACTTCATGGAGGGTAAAGGGCATATATGTTGTCGAATCAAACAGAAAACCCTCAAGCTTTGACAAACCAAGCATAAGTGGAACCAAAGATATACCAGAAGAACCGAGAAAGAAACCGGAAGAATCAAAGAAGACTTCAAATATATCTTCCAATTCAAGCAAAGCTCAAAAGGAGAAGCAGAAATCAAGCTTCAACATTCATAAATCTCAGAAAGAGTTGGTTGAATAGAAACGCCAAAGAGATCAGAGGTACATGAAGAATCTGAATAAGCGCAAAAGTTTTTGGCAATCTCAAAATTCTAACCATGTTCCCTCAAAGAAAGAAGCAAAGGTTGTAGAAAATGACAAACCATAGATCAAAAGAACACCATGTAATACTCCAACTATCACAACACCATGTAATACATTGCAATTTAAACAAGACAAAAATAAAATAAAAGTGTACACCATCAAAAGAAAAAGACAAAACCACACTCATAAAAAGAACCTATCTTGTTGATATATCTGTTGATGTTCCTTTTTTTGTGAAAAACTCACCAAGGCCCAAGAGACTTTGGGTTCCTAAATCTATTTAACTTTGCAGGTTATAAGTGACGAGCAGTTTGACGACGAATGGTACATAGACAGTGGCTGCTCACATCACATGACAGGGAGAAAGGATGAGCTAAGGGAGTTTCGGTCCCTTAAAGATGGTGGATGCGTGAAGTATGGCAACAGTTCTTATGGAACAATCAAAGCATATGGAATGATAACCAACAGAGAGTTTACAATTCGAAAAGTGGTGTATGTGGAAGGATTCTAGCACAATCTCATTAGTGTATCTCAATTGGTTGTGGGTACGGGGCTGAAAGTCTCATTTGATGATGAAGGATCAGAAATTGTCGAGAAGCAATCCAAAAGAGTCTAGTTAAAATCTAAACGAAAAGGAGAGATGTACCCTCTAAACCTCAGTCTAATTAAAGGAAAACCAGTGATTTGCCTGCTGTCTAAGGCGAATTCGTATGAAAGTTGGCTATGGCACCGACGTCTCTCGCACCTAAACTTTAAAGATATCAATAAGTTGGTGCTTGGTGATCATATTCGATGACTTCTAGTTCTCAAGTTTGATAAGGAACACCTGTGCGCAGCATGTGAGATAGGTAAACAGTGCAGAAAGAGCCATCCATCACGCCTCAATACCAAGATTGTTGAAGCACTTAAAGACTTTCTGGCCAACAAGGGAGTGTCTCACAACTTCTCTGCTCCCTACACTCCACAACAGAATGGAATCGTTGAAAGACGAAACCGATCCTTATGTGAAGCAGCCAGAACTATGTTCAACTTTTCTTCTCTCCCACTATACTTCTAGGTTGATGCTATTGCTACTGCTTGTTATACTCAGAACAGATCCTTACTTAACAAGTGATTCTCAGTCACTCCGTATGAGATTCTGAACAACCGAAAACCCAATGTCAAGTTCTTTCACATGTTCGGTTCTAGATGCTTCATTTTCAACTCTAAAGAGAACCGAAATAAGTTCAACGTTAAAGCGGATGAGGCAATCTTTCTAGGCTATTCACTCACTTCAAAGCCTTATAGGGTTCTGAATAAACACTCCAAACATATTGAGGAAACCTATTACGTAACCTTTGATGACTACTACATAAAGAAAGCTCATGCAAAAGGAAGTTCCATAGGTGAAATATTTCCTGAATCAGGACAAGTATCGGCTCCTATTTCCAATTTGTTTGAAGAATATATGAGGTTATTTGATGAACCAGAAAAGGCTATACACTCAGAGGCGAATGCAGCAGACAACAAAGTTGACCATCTGAAAAAGATCATCGAAAATGTTGCGAAATACATGGCAAAGTATCCTTTAAACCAAACTGAATATCAACCCTCAAATGAACCTCCAACTAATAGTACAATATTCGAGGGGGAGAGCTCATATGTGTCTCATACAACCGAGCAAGAGAATCCAACTCCAACCGAGGGGGAGGATCCCGAACCTGACAAGGAACACTTCGCCATTTGAGAGGGAGAATGCAAATACAAATGACGAAGACGATCTATTAGAATTTGAAGAAGAGATTAATGCAGAGTTGGATCCTGTTTATGACCCGAACTACCATCCTCTCAGAAAATGGACTAAGTGTCATCCTCAAACACATATAACTAGTGAATCGTCAGTTGAAAGCGAAGCAAGCTGCATTATTCTCTCAAGTTGAATTTTGCATGTTTAATTTGTTTGTCTCTAATATCGAACCAAAGACAGTTAACACTGCACTTGATCATGCTGATTCGGTACAGGTTATGCAAGATGAACTTCATGAGTTTGAATGCAATCATGTTTGGAGACTAATACCCACACCAAAAGATGCTTCTGTGGCTGGATTGAAGTGGGTCTTCAGGAACAAGATGGATAAAGAAGGTAACGTTATAAGGAATAAGGCCCGGCTGGTGGTAAAGGGATATTTCCAAGAAGAAGGAATAGACTATGAGGAGACCTTCACTCATGTATCCATATTGGAATCCGTTCGAATCTTTCTAGCATATGATGCTCATAAAAACTTTGAAGTTTTTCAAAAGGACGTGAAATGTGTCTTCCTTAATGGAGAACTAGAAGAAATGGTATATGTTGAGCAACCACTTGGATTCGTGAATGAGAAATACCCCGATCATTGCTATGTGTTAGATAAAGTTGTGTATGGACTGAAATAAGCACCAAGGGCCTGGTATGAAAGTTTAACTCGCTTTCTAAAATTGTCTAAATTCAAGCAAGGTTCGGTTGACCCAACCTTCTTTAGCAAGAAAGAAGGAGAGCATCTAATGATAGTTCAAATTTATGTCGATAATATCATCTTCGGCTCCACGAATCCCAACTTAACGGCTGAATTCAGGAAACTGATGGAGACTAAATTTGAAATTAGCGCAATGGTTCTAATTAACATTTTTCTTGGGTTGAATATAAGACAGGGACCAGAAGGTATTTTTATTAACCAGGAGACTTACACGAAGAATCTGTTGGCAAAATTTGGAATGACGGGAGACTCGAAGGTGAAGGTTCCTATGGTGTTTGGCACCAAGTTAACACAATCTCTGGAAAATCCTGTTGTAGATATGACTCTCTATCGTCAAATGATAGGCTCTCTCATGTATCTAACTACTAGTAGACCAGACATTATATTTTATGTCAGTTATTGTGTCAGGTTTCAAGCTAATCCTAGAGAACCTCACATGGTGGCAGTGAAGAATATTTTTTCGCTATTTGAAGTGTACCTTGTCGCTCAGTCTCTGGTATCCAGCTAAATCCGGATTCTTTGTTCAAGGCTTTTCTGATGCTGATTTGGGTGGCTGTGGTCTAGATAGAAAGAGCACAACTGGAGGATGCCGGTTCCTTGATGGTAAGCTAGTTAGCTGGCAGTCCAAGAAGCAAACTTGTGTGTCTCTCTCGACAGCCGAAGCAGAATACATAGCTGCCGCTTCGTGCACTTCACAAGTAGTCTGGATACAAAGTCAACTTAGAGACTATGGACTGAGTATAAAGAAGATTCTTCTTTATTGTGATTCTGAAATCACGATAAGAATTTGTCACAATTCGGTACAACACTCAAAAACAAAGCACATTGCACTCAGGTACCACTTCATCAAGGACCATGTTGAAGATGGAAACGTGGAAGTTCATTTCGGACGGTCCTCATATCAACTTGCAGATATTTTCACTAAAGCCTTACCAGAAGCAAGCTTCAATAAAATTTTGCAAGGTTTGGGTATGATGGAAGCACAGTCGGTACCGAATCCTCAAATCTCTCTCCGAAAAATTACACAAGCGAAATTAACTGATCACTCGGTCTGTTTTGAGTTCTTAATTTTAGGGAACCGAAATGAACCGAACGCTCTGCTTATTTCGGCTCCATAATTTTTGGGAACCGAAATGAACCGATCGCTCGGTCTCTTTCGGCTTCGGAATTTTAGGGAACCGAAATGAACCGAACGCTCTGTTTATTTCAGCTCCTTAATTTTTGGGGACTGAAATGAAATGATCGCTCGATTTATTTGGCTTCTATTATTTAAGATGAAGGTTCGGCTGTATATTTTTGCACTCTATTTTTTTTCTCATCTGTAATTTTTTATTTATTTCTAAGACGTTTTAAAGTTTTTTGTATTTTATTATTTTCCATATTTATCAGAAAATACAAAATTTCAAAAATATTTTATTTTTTATTATTTTTTTTTTTTGTTTTTTTTTTTTTGTGTCGTTTGTTTCTCTCTTCCTCCTTCTAGGTATCAAGTGCCAAGATAGCTTATGAACTCGTGGAGGGGTAGGTATGTCACTCTTAACTATGAACTCGCTAGGTGTCCCTAGAAGCATGCTGTTGTATGTAGTCTAAAGCCTCTTAAAAACTTTGAGTGAGGCCTTAATGATTCGATTTATACCTATCGTTTCTTCCTAATTAGGTTGTACCATTCACTCAAATCCCGAGCTACCCTACTCTTCTCAAATGAGTCAAGAGTTTTCCGCTATGTCAGTTTTAAACAGCAGGGGTACATTCATCTCTTTACCCACCTCCTCTATATTCTCCATCTACTTTCATTTCATCAATGTAACCCTTGAGACTCTTATGAATTACCACTCAGGTTTACGGTTACACAAAATATGTGTTTATGATCTTAGATACGTACACTACGTGCTAAGTGAGACCCTAAATCCAACACCAATACTGAATTGTTGGTGAATTTTAATATTCAAGCTTTAACTTGTTACCAACAGAAGTCTCATTTTATTTTCTTACGTGATCTTTATGAACTTGTCTAACACCAAGACATTTCTTCCAAAAAGATCTAGTTTAGTTTTTGTTTTTGAGATTTCTATTCTAAATTCTGTTACTTCCAATCTATCCAACCTACTTGTTCAACAGAGCACATCGGTCTCACAAGTTCTTCTTCCAATGTTCGGTCTTATAATAAGCATTGAAGTTTGGTTGAAGCTTAGCCACCCTTCAAGCCTATGATTCAAAAGAAGCCTTTCAATGTTTCTTAACAAACATTTGATCGTATTCTCACGGGAAACCATACAAGCACTTCAAGTCTCTCTTAACTTTGAAGGAAGAGATTCGTGCTCGGGATCCTTAGCTTTATGTCACATTTGACATCACTCACATTCCATACACTTGTTTACTTTATTTCTTATCTGTCGGCACACTAATGCACGAAAATCTTTCTGATTTTCCAGAACTTTGGTTCGTGACAATTATAAGTGATTTTACTTTCGGTTCTAACAATTAAACAGTCTTATGGAAGTGATAAGGGACTATGTATCTTAAATGAGTAATGGATTGAAGAAGTTGAATGGATGCGATGTTTCAACGTGTCTATGGATAAGTTCAAAATTGGGCGCGTGAAGTTGAAACGACTCCTAAACCTTTGTCGTATGCTATGTATCTGGGGAAAACCAAGTTGTCAAATCCCGCTTTTCCAGGCGCTTTTTCAGAGATCATTTCATCATTACAGACGATTCTTTCTCTCTCATGGCAATTGTATATAAAGGGGTTCTCCTTCCACTGTACCATTTATCACACTCCACTTTACTCAGCCAAATCGACGCTTGTTAAACTGTTCATCTTCTTCACAAAGCTCTACAATGGCGGATTCTTCATCTCTTTAGGATCAAACATTGTCGTCATCTCTGCTTTCGATCAACCCAACCAGAATATGATCGTTCAGATGACTCCATTCTTGTATGATCATTACATGCTTCAAGTGGTAGAATGTCTAAAGTATTCCCCACATGTCATCGCTCTAACTCAAGTGGAATTTGTTCCCATGTCCCTCCTGTCTCAAGTTTACTCCACGGTAACTTACGATAAAGTCAAGGAGCGCATCTACTTTCAGATTCATTCTCACAAAGCTTTGATTTCAAAAAGACAATTTTGCTCTCTTATACGGCTTGCAGTCTATGCCTCCGTCATCTCACCGGACTTCATCACCACAACTCAACTCTTCTCGATGCTCTATGAGATGGGATACATAGAGGTCCTTACCTCCTTCACCAAGTTCAAAAAGTCTTGCCTTCCTCTACAATGGAATGAATTGCTCACCCTTCTTCACAAAGGATTGGCTGAACGTGTTGGTGGCTCTGATGGGTTAAACAAGTGCTTTATGAAGATCATGTACGACATCTACAATGGGATTAACTTGGACTACGGGTCTTTGATCTGGTCCCAACTGGTACAGAGTCTGTCCTCTTCGACCAGGCACTCTGAAATTTCATGTGGGTCGGTTTTGGACCATCGTTGCATAACGGATATAGCCTCCCTCAATGTACCAGTTATGAAGGATTCTCTACTTTCCTCTATTTCCTCCTTTCATACCAAGAAGATTATTGTCTTTGATCCAACCAAGTTTTTGCACATTGGCTCAATTCTAGAAACCATGTACCATTCTGTGTCTCAGGAAAGCAAACTCATATCTGATTATAAATTGCTTCCTCCCAAGAGTCCTCGTTAATTAAGTCTAGAGATGCAAGTTGCATTAGACAAGGTGGAGAAACCTGCAAAGCAAGGAAAGAAGGCAGTTGTCAAGAAAGAAGCAATTGAAGAGCCCTATTCGAAACCAACTAAGGCAAAGAAACGAAAAGCTGACAAGCGTTTTTCCTCTACACCCAAGAAAGTCCAGAAAATGGCTCGCTGAACAAGAACTCCTTCACCTTCACATTCCGAATAGAAACAAGAGCAGTCTGCAGGTGAAGAAGAGGAAGAGCAACATGAAGGTTCGCCCAGGGGAAATACAACTCCTCGGCCTCCAACTTCGGTGGAAGTTGTCAATGATTCTGCTCCAACACTTCCTTCATCTCCACCAAAACAACAGTTCAAGCTTCGGGTCCACCTCCACCTGTATCTCAACTTGCTTCAACAATTGCTTCACCACCACTTGTTACTTCTCCTCCTATCATCACTGCCTCAATACCAACTTCTATCCTCACCACATATCTTTTTGTCAACATCAACACATCTGATGTGAGGGTGAAGACTGAAGAACCCCCTAACGTCACAACCGAGCCAATTTCCCCAACTCTTTCTGCTGATTCTAATCCAGTTCTTGGAGGAGCTGAGTTTGAGTTTGATTCTACTTACTATAGCCCCTACCGAATCCCCAGTGAGGAAGATGAATCTACTCCTGCAACCTAGCAACAAATCGATAGTGTTCACGAAAAGCTTGATACACTGATAGATTCCACCAAAAAGTATAATGATGTTGTTCTCAAAGCATTCATGGATACAACCCTTCACAAATATACAAAATCCACTGATAAATGTATTGCGGTTGTGGATGATTCTACTTCCATGTGCAAAAGAGCCACCTCTGATGTTAAAGATCTTCTCCATGACTCCCAGATTTTCTTGAATCTTTCAAGGGTCATGCTGATTCAAATGCTACCAAGGTCACAGAGTCAATCGCTTCGCTTTCTCAATCCCTTCAAGCCGAACACACCAAGTTTGAGACTGTTCGTTCCAACATCTCTGCTGATAACAAGAACTTCTTGTCTTCCATTGACTCTTAGTTCAAAAAGCTCACAACTAATCTTCTCATATAAAAGCAACTCCGAGAGGATCTTGCCCAACAGACTACTATCAATGCGGTACAGAAAGCTGACCTGGCCAAAGCAGAGCGTGAAATTTCTTTGCTGAAAACCGAAAGAGCTGTGTTTCGCGGTTGTGCTGGTGATGTTCTGTCATAGCTACACAACGTGATTCAAGTCATGGCTAGGTAATAGGAACATCCAAGTGTTGAAACCACGGTTTAAGTCATGATTAGGTAATAGGGACATCCACGTAATCAACAAGAATTTTCTCCGTTCTTTATTTGGAGATTGAAAGATGATCATAGAGTTATGAATGGATAATTTTGGAAAATTGATGGAAATAACGAGGCTTGTGAGTGAAATTTTTGTTGTTGGGTTTGACGACACCAATAAAAACACACGGTGAGCCTAGAAGAGGATAAGAAAGAAGATACCAATAAAGGTAATCTTCAAAAAAGTAAATGAGATCAATAAACCAATAAAAAACACACATAGTAAATGAGATCATATAATATATATTAGTTTAAAGGTAATCTTCAAAAAAGTCAAAATATTTTGGTTTATTGGTAATAAATAATAAAAAGCCCTAAAATTTTGAATAATTAATGAAAAAGCCCCAAAATTTGGATTAATTAACGAAAAAAAACAAGATACCGGCTAAATCTATGAAACCGGTCACGAAGGGTTAATCCGAAGTTTTAACTGGTAATCTGTCCTTTTTTGTAAACAAAATTTAATTTTGGACTAAATCGTATACTGACCTAAAATATTTGGACTTTTTCGTAGATTTCCCTTAAAATATATCATATTCTATTCTATCTATAGAAAATTATAAATTTTAATTTTAATTTATCTTTATAATAATCCTAATATATATTATATTACTTTCAAAATTAAAATAAATAAATAAAATACCAATGGCAAGATGCCATATGAGAGTGTGCTTTAGACTAGTAGTGAACTTTGGCTGGCGAGATGATTTATCTCGCAAAAGGTTAAACGTATTCGTACATATTTACTTTAGAGTAAATTACACGAATGGTCCCTATTGTTCGGGATAATTTATATGTTTAGTTCCTAACTTATTTTTTTAACTCAGAAGGTCTTTATAGTTTGTTTTTGTTGCACGTTTGGTTCATATATTACCTAAAAAATCTATTTTATCATTGACTTTTTAATTTATTTAAATAAAATGGGGTAGGTAAGCAGCGTCGGTCCAATGTTTTTTCATGTCTCGGGTGAAACGACATAATAATGCCCCATTAATATTACTTTGATTCACTTCAAACCATTACAATACATATATTTTGAAAGAAATAATGTAACAAACCATTTTAATATACCCCGTATCTATACAAACTAAAAGATACAAACTTCTTTTAAATAAATAACATTTCTTAAACAAAAGTGACAACTATTTGTAATATTTGGCAACAAACTAAAACTATTTTACAATACTAAAAGTTGCCAAAACATCTTTTGGGGTCATCAGACATAGTAAATATGACTTTATCTTCGAAACTCACATCATTCTTCCATAACAAGTAGAGTAAACCAAATTTAATATGCAAGGAAACATTTGATAAAGTCGACATCTTTGTGAATTGATGCCCCAGCAATAAAATCTCCTCTTTACAAAGAAACCATAAACAACAAATCATAATTTATCTTATAACACCAAACAACAAATAATGAATCCCAATAGTTATGGTACAAAATATTAAAAGGTGTACACTACTTCTATCAAAGGATTCAACAAATTACTTATTGGAAAATAAACAAAAAGATGGTATGATTAAAATACTCAATTGTCAATTGACTTTGAAACTAAAATATGCTAAAAAATCAAAGATAAAAACACTAAATAATTGAAAACTAACAATGAAATATATTGTTAGTTTGTTACTAAGCTTCATAACCAAATTTTGATATTTCGAACTCCTAATCCTAAAGAAAGCTGTAAGCATAAAAATCAGACCTACAACCAAACTCTTCAATCAAAAGACATAAATATGATAGCAAAGCTACAAAATTGATAAGAAAAATAATTTCTCGGACACAAAAGTAAATATCGAATCCTAACTCACACAAATAAATCGTTTATTAACAGTTGACAAGATAAGTATGAGAACACCTGTTGGAGACCTGATACCAATTTCAAAAGAAGAATACGATTACGAGAAGAAAGTGATGGCAGTCGATTTAGAAAGGATGAGTCGACTTCTACATCAATCTTTTTCTAGATTGGATTGTAAAAGAGAAATCAGAAAATCATTATAAGAACTAGGGATTACCGATTTGGATTAAAAATGGCAGTCGCCTCCTCGATTCCATAATATTTGTTTTCTAGGCGTTGATTAGGATTGAGCCAATCACAAATTGTGATTACACTCTCAAGGCCGCTTCAACAAATTTGATTTTGCGCCTCATGCTCTTTGCATCCAGACTCCTCCGGTCGGCGCCATACAAGAAGAAAATTATGGGCCAAAAATTATACTAGTATTAATTAGTGGGTTAAATTTATGTCGTCGCATAGTTGCTGCCATGGGCCTTAGCCCATCCCGCCTAGGTATCAGGTCGAGTCTGTAGATAAGGTAAGGTAAGGTGAGGTGAAAGTACGATCAGGGGTGTGTTTATTTTAATAAATTAAAAAAATTAAAGGCAAAATAGTCGTTTTTAGGTAAGACAGTGACCAAGCGTGCAACAAAAATAAACTTTAGGAATCTTCCGAGTTAAAAAATAATGAAGAAATTCGGATAATAACCAAAAAGGTGGTTTGAAAAAAATAACCAAGGAAAAACACATTTCAGAAAATGACCAAATGATCCGCAGAGCGCCCTCTGCGGATCTATTAAGTCCTCTGCGAATGTTGCTACACCTCTGCGGAATTTTTTTTTTTTTTTAATTTTTTCATTTTTTTCATTTTTTTTGCATTAATTTTAGTTTATTAATATTATTATTTATAAATACACTAATACATTATGTGATTATTATGTAAAAATTTGACAAAAAAGTTTTTTTTTCGTTTTTTTGCATTAATTTTAGTTTATTAATATTTTTTTTGATACACTATTACAAACCAAATACATATAAATAATGTAATACAAACGGTGCATATAAGTAACCTAATTAAAATTATACAAATATTCCATGTTTTTATAGGTTACAAAACATACCTTAGAAAACATAAACATACAACCTTCATAATAAACATACTTTAAAATAAACTTCATTCATTCAAATCGAACCATAGAAACTTTAATCTGTTTTTGTATTCCGTCCATAGGTTATCTGTTGCGTGTGTCCCTAGGTTTACTGTCTCTTGCGTCCACTGGTTATCTTGCTCTTGTTGCTATTGGTACTCGGTGCAACCTTGCCATTGGTTTTGTGGCTCTTCCAGCGGTTGGTATTCGGTCTCTTGCGCCCATTGGTTATGTGGCTCCTGCTGCCATTGATGTTCGGTTTGTTGTGTCCATTGGTTGTCTGGATGCTGCTACTATTGATGTTCGGTCTGTTGTGTCTATTGGTTGTTTGGCAGCTGTTGCCATTGTTGTTCGATATGTTGTGTCCATTGGTTCTCTGGCTCCTAATGCCATTGGTTTTTGGTCGCTTGCGTCGGTTCCTCTTCTATCGCTTTTGTCCCACTCCCTGAAGCCCCGGTACGTTTTTTAGTTTACTTTGGTTCTTTGGAACGATTTCCTTACACGTCCTTGCATTATGAGTTGTGTTATGGCATCTAGTACATCTTCTTATTTTTGGTTCCTCACCTTGAGATGGAATATGATTGGTGTTTTTTGGTCTATCATATTGACGTATTTCCATCATAGGAGGGTTAACAACCATAAGGTCATCCAGAACCTCCCAATCACTAAGTTCTGAAAAAGGGTATACGGCCTGCTCGTACGTTCTTCGAGATGTTTCAATTTTATAAGCATTTATAGTCATATGCCCACAATGATCATTTTTCAAGTGCATTAAAACCATTATCACATGAACACATGGCAAACCAGTTAGTTGCCAATATATGCAAGAACAATTATTTTCCCTCAAATTCACTATGTCGCCGCTTTTGAAGTCATGCACTTGATATGTTGTATTGTCAACACCGGATACCAACCATCCTTGAATCCCCTCTTTATTGTTCTTAACCATATCTTCAGCCCACTTTGTAAGTATTGTTGTACTTTTTTCTGTTAAAACAAACATATATTATTATACATGACATTTATCATATCATTTAAAATTAAACATAATCATACATGCAACAATCCATCGTTTGTAAAACCATTTCTGCATAAGTGCACGAAAGAACTCAAGAAGTGGTAATATAGGCAACTTCCTTGCTTTACTTGATACAACATTCATGGACTCCGCATTATTTGAGGTCATATAATCATACCTCGTGGTAGGGCAATACGCTCAGGTCCATTTCTCAAGTGGAATTTGACTAAGATATGTTGCTACATCATTTCTTATATTATGAAGTCTCCCCCAAGAGAATTCAAACTCAATGGTTTTGTAAGCTCTTACCAGCTTCCAAAACAAAATTGTTGTTTTTTTGTTTTTTCCAAAGGTGTGGACTATGTTTCCTATTAGATGAAAACCACACAATCCATATTGAGCATTTGGAAATACATTTTGAATACTTACAGCAATTGCGGATGCTCTATCTGTGACCATTGTCAGACCTTCCACATCACCAATGCATTCATGTAGTTTTTCAAAAAGCCATGTCCAAGAATCCGTAGTCTCTTTTGGGCAAATTTCATACCCAATAGGCAAGATCTGATTGTTGCTATCCATTGCTACTGCATGCAAGATGGTGCCTTTGTACTTTCCCTTCAAATGAGCACCATCCATAATAATAACTTTTCTACAACACTCTCTAAAAGCACGTATCTGCAACAACAATATAAAAAACATTAATATATCAACAATATAATTTGTTTATAAACATTTAAGAAAATAACAAATATATTGCCGCGCATCCAATAGCGAAAAAGCAATACTCAAAACGATCATCCGAATCAGTTTTTATGTACGCCACAGTACCAGGATTATGTTTCTTAAGATTGTGAAAATAAATTGGAAGTTTGGAGAAACTTTCTTTGGGGGTCCCCATCATCAATCCCAAAGCAAATTCTCTAGCATGTCACACTTGTGAATAACTCATATTTATTTGTAGCAAATCATTCATATCTCTAATTATATCATTAGGCTTCCAAACTCTCAAACTTCATTGACCCATAATGTTATGTATTATGGTTCCCACAACTTCGTGATTTGCTTGCCTATGATTTGGGTATATAAGCAATGAAGAACATGTATGCTCGTCATTAAACGTCTTAATTTCAAACATTTTGTGTTCCTTTAATGACACATGCATATAAACGCCAATGACCGTTTTCTTGCATACAAACAACCTGGTACCAAGATTTTGAAGATTTTTGACCTTTATCTGAAACTTTTCTCTAACGACTTTGAATTTAACAACAAATGTTAGCTCTTTTTTGGTGTGATAGGTTTGATTGACAATTAATATCATTCGGACCTAAACTGTGAAATGGTACAGGTTCAAGAATAGGTTCTGGACAATCAGTAATAGAAGGAATACAATACCATGGATTAAAAGCAGTTTTTCGTTGTGTGTACTCATCATCCGACCACCTTTCATTTGATTTTTCCTCACATCTTCGATCATCAATTTTAGGAACTTCTCCAAACTCGAACAAATTTGCACGTTGTAATTCAGTCATGCCCACTTTTGGTTCTTTATCATTATCTGATACAAAAGTGTCATTATCAGTAACCGAAACTTTTTTTTCATATCCCACTAGCACTTCATTTCCTCTTCCCCTTGAACGGTTTCCATCACATTAGCTTTCTTTACGACCTCTATTAGTTTTCGTTGGATTAAACTAGTTGTTAATCACTGTTTCTTCATTACCTTCTTCACTTACCACCGTTAAACACAAATGCACCTTCTTCTTTGATTCAGACATTACATGTCTCAATTGAAATAAATCAGTTTCATCTCCAAGCTCCATGACATACCCTAACTCCGGGTGTTTAATAGACAAACATATATGACTATTTAACACGCCCGCCTTAATTCTAACAATTTGTAATAACATTTCATGGTCAATGTTAGGAGGAAGATTTAAACCATAGTTTTTCACATTATTTCTAACGTAAACCTCAACTCCATTAACTAACTGTCACGACCCTCCCGTACACAAAATAATAAAACTCATTTTACAAATCACTCTCCACAATATCAACGAAAAACAATTTTCTAGTGGTAATTGAAACTCACAAACTCACAAATAACCATTTCAATACGTCTATAACATCTATAACTGATTTGCAGAGGTGTACACAGATCCGCTGAGGTGTACATTGATCCTTAAAGGTATGCACTGACCCGCAGAGGTGTACACTGATCCACTGAGATGTGCACAGATCCGCAAAGCTGTACACTGATCCGCAGAGGTGTACACTGATCCTTAGAGATGTGCACTGAACCGCAAAGGTGTAATAAGATCCGTAGAGCTTTACACTGATCCTTAGAGGTGTGTACTGCTCCGCAAAGGTATACACTGATCCTTACATGGCTAAGTGATGTGTCAAAACAAATTAATATTAATAAACTATATGCATCGGTTTGTATTACATTATTTATATGTATTTGGTTTGTATTAGTGTATTTTAAGAAAAAATTAATATTAATAAACTAAAATTAACGCAAAAAAAAAAACCCGAAAAAAAAAAAAAAAAAAAAACCCGAAAAAAAAAGCCGAAAAAAAATATTTTTTTGTCAATATTTTTACATAATAATCAAATAATGTATTAGTACATTTAAATAAAATCAATATTAATAAACTAAAATTAACGCAAAAAAATTAAAAAAACAACATTCCGCAAAGGTGTAGGAACATCTTCAGAGTACTTAATAGATCCGTAGAGGGCGCTCTGCGGATCTTTTGGTCATTTTCTGAAATGTGTTTTTTATTGGTTATTTTTTTCAAGCCATCTATTGTTTTTGTTATTACCCGAAGTTTCTCAAAAATAAGTTAGGCATCAAACGTACAAATTACATTAAATCATAAAGTTCAATGTAATTTACTCTTCTTTTTTACTTGAATAAATATCAGAAATCATAATTTCTTACCATCCTTTGAGTTAAATCCAATATTTTGGCTATTTCGTAAAACATATTAACCCGATATAAATATTGTTGTCATTTTCTTTTAATATAAATTGTTTAAAAAAAAAAAAAAAAAAAAAAAAAAAAAAACTTTACATTTTATTGTTTCATTCCGGCCCCAATCTTTATCAGCCATCCTTGTTACACCCTTGAAACATTTGGAGCCCAGGTTAATAAAAGGTGTATTTCGACATAAGGCATAACTTTAGAGGGCTATTCTTGGAAAACTGGAAAATAACACGAGGAATTAATGAAAGAATCTGGACACAAGTGCGTTTACACGTGAAAAAATGTCGAATAACGCGGTACGACTGGCGTCAAGTTCCAATGCAAATCTTCCTTTCTTTCTTTTCCTTTCCGGAAAAGATAAGGATAATGTTTTATCGAAAGTAACAAAATTAGGCATATGATTAAAATAGGTTTAGGGATTATTATTTTTTTAAGAAGAATAGGAAGAAAAGTAAGGTTTGACCTATTTTTTTGGTCCTTTGTCATTTAATCTACAATTCAGAACATTATCATTCTATTTTTATTTTACACTTTCACTCTGTTTTTATTTTATATCTCTATTTTATTTTGATCTTACTAGTATTTATTGGTACTCAAGCTTCTATTTTAGTTTTTAAACATTTTATAAACTTTTATACACCATGTGGGATCCACTAAATACTTGAGTTTCCAATTACTTTTAAATTCACTGATTTTTTTTTTCTTTCTAATGATTAGTCAGTGGTTAATGTAAAGTTTCGTGTAATTGAATTGCTTGTCCTTTATTATTCACATCCCCCGATATAGATCCAGAGTACAATTATTAAAAGAGATATACACCAAAAATAAAGGATTGGTTAAAAATAGATCATATTATTCCATTTAGATATTCTATTTGATTTCTAAGAATTTTTTATTAGTTGAATTTTCATTGTTTTTCCAAAAAGTATATTATAAATAGTTTAAGATTTTTTGACTTTTAACAAAAATGTTTATAAGGTGTCTAAGGAGTATCATTTTAGCAACACCCCAAAAGTAATTATGCTAAGCTAATACACATATACAATAATAACGGTGTGCGTTAATATTCCCCTACAAGTTTGAGCTATAGTCGGTCAAATGCTTAGAATGTTTTTGAATTTGGTGAATAGTTGACCCGGAAAGCCTTTAGTGAATATGTATGTATATTGATAAATCAACAGGAACATGTAGAACTTTGACAGACCCAACTCGATATTTTTCTCTAACAAAATGGATGTCGATATCAAAATGTTTTGTTCGTTCGTGTTGAACTGGATTTTTAGATAGATAAAACGGAAATGTTGTCACAATAAATGATGGTGACTTATGTGATACGTACCAAAAGTTCAAGTAGAAGATTACGCAACCAACTTGTTTCCGCAACAGTATTTGCAACACCTTTGTATTCTACTTCTGCACTAGAGAGTGAGATGGTTGGCGTTTTGATGACCATGAAACTAAATTTTCACAAAGAAAAACACAAAAAGCATAGGCGAAATGACACATGTTTGGGAATCCCCCCAATTAGCATCAGAGTAGGCATTGATCTTGATAGATTTTGATGAATTAATGTGCAGGCCATCAGAGATAGTTTCTTTGATGTACCTTATGATTCGTTTTAGGAACTAGAAGTGAGGATTACAAGGCGCATGCATGAAGAAGCACACTTATTGGACAACATAAGGGATATTGGGTCGTGTAAAAGTAAGGTATTGAAGGGCACCAGCTAGGATTTGGTAAAGTGTGTCGTCGGTTAATGGTTTCCCGATAATGGTGTTGAGTTTAGATGTTGTGTCAACGGGACTGGTGGAAGGTTTTCAATTTGACATATTTGCTTTGGCTGTGATCACTGTATCATGCATTTCTGGAGATAGGAATTGAACACCATTTTGTCTTTGAACCGAAACGCCAAGAAAATGGTGAAGTTTTCGAAGGTCTATCATTGCAAATTCCCTGGAAAGAGATTTTATGATGTCGCGTAGGAGATGTTCATCAGAGGCTGTGAGGATTATATCGTCTACATACAGAAGTAGATAGGCCATTTTATTACCCTTTTTTAAGATGAATAATGATAAGCCGCATATGCTACTTTGAAAAATGCATGACTGAATGTATGTGGCAAAGCGTTGATACCATGCCATGGGTGCTTCTTTGAGGCCGTATAGAGATTTCTTTAGGCGGAAAACATGTCTGGGATGTTGTATGTTGGTGAAGCCAAGTGGGTGGAACAAATAAACAATTTCACGAAGATCACCATGTAGAAACATATTGTTAACATCCAATTGATGAATATATCAAGCTCAGGAGACTGCTAAACTTAGGATTGTGTGTACGGTTGTTAGTTTTACCACTGGACTAAATTTGCTTCGCAATCGATACCCACTTGTTGACTTTTTCTGTTGACAAGTAGGTGGGCTTTGTATTGTTGAAGGATGCCATCTACTTTAAATTTGTGACAAAATAGCCACATGCAACGAATTATATGAGCATTTAGGGGGGGGGGGGGGGGGAATTCCTATTTTTTGTTAGCCATTAGTGCTTTATATTCTTCAGCCATAGCGGCATGCTAATTTGGATCATTACAGACATAAATGTGTGATGTGAGGAGGGGGAGATGGTACGAATGAATGAAGTGTGAAATTTGAAGGGAGTTTTGGATTTGTGAATACTCTGGCGAGAGCGAGTAGCCATATAGTGAATGGGTTGTGGTGGTAGAGGTAGTGAGTTTGGTGGAGATGGGGAAGCATTAGGGGGATGAGGGGAGGAGGAGATAGGGTTGGTGAAGTATGAAGTGATAGAGGTGGAGATGTATTAGTTGAATTGGACGAAGATGGATTTAGTGTGCATAGGGTATTATAATGTGTTGGGTTTTCAAATATGAGTGGGGAAGGATCAGAGTAAAGGAAGGAGTAGTCATGATGAATGGTGGTTGTGAGGTCCTGGTATGGAAATTTAGTCTCGTCGAAAGTGACGTGACAGGACAAAATGGTTTTACCGGTGGAGATGTCAAGGCAACGATAGCCTCTATAATTAGCGGGGCAACCAAGAAAGATGCAAAGTGTGGATCGTTGGGCTAATTTGTGTAAGAGAGTTCAATTTTGGTTTAGGAAGCAAGCACAATCAAACAATCGAAGGTGTTCATAAGAAGGTGAGCGATTGTAAAGAGCATTGGTGGGAGGGTAAAAGTTTAGGAGTTTGATGGGTAGGATGTTGTGAAGGTAAGTGGTGGTTTGTAAAGCTTCTACCCAAAAGGAGGGGAGAGAAGCATGAGTGATAGAATGATTTCATTGAGTCTGCAAATCATGCGCTCAACTTTCCCATTTAGCTATGAAGTTTGTGGTCAGGAGAAACGGAACTGGAGGCCGTGGGTGGAGGCAAAAGATTTAAATTGATGATTGTCAATTTCACCACCCATGTCACATTGAAAAGATTTTATGGAAGTTTGGAATTGGGTTTGTATGAATTTGTGAAACTGGGTGAATTTTGTAGAAGGTTTCAAATTTATATTTAAGGGGAAAACCATGTATAGTAAGATCATCAATTAAAACCATATAGTATTCGTACCCAGTACGACTAAATACGGGAGACGTCCATACGTCACTATAAATAATACACAGAGTTGGATGTAGCTGCATAAAGGGTAATTCTTTATGTTTTTAAAGTTAAAAATAATTACAAACTAAAGAGCGGTTTCGCTTATTACATGAAATAATAGAATGCGAAAATAAAATATCCATGACTAGAAGTCCCGTGTGACTGAGCCTGTCATGGAAAAAATCGGTGGGTGATGAAGTTGTGAGTGCTGATGTGGATGATTCGGTGGTAGAGTTGGTAAGCGGATAAATGTTGTTGGTGCTATTCAGTCGAGTCACGAGCTTCCCACTCGGAAAATCCTTCACATGAAATCCAAAAGGGACAAACTCAACAGATACCCAATTATCATTAATAATTTGATGAACAAATATTTATTTTTTTAATGATATGAGGGGTATAGAAGGCATTCTTAAGGTGAAGGTTTTTTGTAGTAGATGGGAGAGTGGCATGAACCGATCCAAGAAATGGCATACGATTTCCATTACCAATGAATATTGAGTTAATGGGACAAAACTTAGAGAAGTTTGTGAGCTTACCCTGTTTAGCAGTGATGTGCGAAGAAGAACCTGTGTCCATGTACCATCAAGCTTTATTAGGGTCCATCGTCATGGCGTGAAGCCCTTCACCAATATAAGTGGGCTCCAAAGCATTGTAATCAGTGAGATGTGTCGGGTGGTTTTATTTGTCGCTCCATTATGATGATGATGTTGTAGTTGATTTCGTCCCGGTTGTTGCTGTTGTGGTGGACAAGAATGAGCGGTCCAAGGAGTTGTCCAACCGCGTTAGTTGGATATAGACAAGGTGGGGGAATCATCCACTAGGGAGCCAAGGTGGCATATTGTAACACCCCCCTCTGGCACGTATCACAATATTGTCCGCTTTGGGCCACTCGGCACGAGGACTTCCCAGGGGGTCACCCATCCCGGTACTACTCCCGCCCGAGCACGCTTAACTGCAGAGTTCTTATGGGATCTGCTGCCCTCACGGCTTTAAAATGCGTTGTGTTAGGGAGGGTATCCACACCCCTTATAAGGAATGCTTAGTTCTCCTTCCCAACCGATGTAGGATCAGGTGTAACCCACCTTCACCTCCCATTATAGGGTTCGACGTCCCTGTCGAACACATCGACCCGTGCCCTAGCTCTTATACCATTTGTAACACCCCCCTCTGGCACGTATCACAATATTGTCCGCTTTGCGCCACTCGGCACGAGGACTTCCCAGGGGGTCACCCATCCCGGTACTACTCCCGCCCGAGCACGCTTAACTGCAGAGTTCTTATGGGATCTGCTGCCCTCACGGCTTTAAAACGCGTTGTGATAGGGAAGGTATCCACACCCCTTATAAGGAATGCTTAGTTCTCCTTCCCAGCCGATGTGGGATCAGGTGCAACCCACCTAAAAGCCGTGAGGGCAGCAGATCCCATAAGAACTCTGCAGTTAAGCGTGCTTGGGCGGGAGTAGTACCAGGATGGGTGACCCCCTGGGAAGTCCTCGTGCCGAGTGGCCCAAAGCGGACAATATTGTGATACGTGCCAGAGGGGGATGTTACAAATGGTATCAGAGCCAGGGCACGGGTCGATGTGTTCGACAGGGACGTCGAACCCTATAATGGGGGGTGAAGGTGGGTTGCACCTGATCCTACATCGGCTTGGAAGGAGAACGAAACATTTCCTTATAAAGGGGTGTGGATACCTTCCTTGTCACAACGCGTTTTAAAGCCGTGAGGGCAGCAGATCCCATAAGAACTCTGCAGTTAAGTGTGCTCGGGCGGGAGTAGTACCGGGATGGGTGACCCCCTGGGAAGTCCTTGTGCCGAGTGGCCCAAAGCGGACAATATTGTGATACGTGCCAGAGGGGGGTGTTACAAATGGTATCAGAGCTAGGGCACGGGTCGATGTGTTCGACAAGGACGTCGAACCCTATAATGGGGGGTGAAGGTGGGTTGCACCTGATCCTACATCGGCTTGGAAGGAGAACAAAACATCTCCTTATAAGGGGTGTGGATACCTTCCTT
This sequence comes from Lactuca saligna, assembly GCF_052625555.1. Lineage (NCBI taxonomy): Eukaryota > Viridiplantae > Streptophyta > Magnoliopsida > Asterales > Asteraceae > Lactuca > Lactuca saligna. The sequence continues at coordinate 175,946,766 of NC_136423.1, forward strand.
GTCACAACGCGTTTTAAAGCTGTGAGGGCAGCAGATCCCATAAGAACTCTGCAGTTAAGCGTGCTCGGGCGGGAGTAGTATCGGGATGGGTGACCCCCTGGGAAGTCCTCGTGCCGAGTGGCCCAAAGCGGACAATATTGTGATACATGCCAGAGGGGGATGTTACAAATGGTATCAGAGCTAGGGCACGGGTCGATGTGTTCGACGGGGACGTCGAACCCTATAATGGGGGGTGAAGGTGGGTTGCACCTGATCCTACATCGGCTTGGAAGGAGAACAAAACATCTCCTTATAAGGGGTGTGGATACCTTCCTTGTCACAACGCGTTTTAAAGCCGTGAGGGCAGCAGATCCCATAAGAACTCTGCAGTTAAGCGTGCTCGGGCGGGAGTAGTACCGGGATGGGTGACCCCCTGGCTCTGATACAATTTGTAACACCCCCCTCTGGCACGTATCACAATATTATCCGCTTTGGGCCACTCAGCACGAGGACTTCCCAGGGGGTCACCCATCCCGGTACTACTCCCGCCCGAGCACGCTTAACTGCAGAGTTCTTATGGGATCTGTTGCCCTCACGACTTTAAAACGCGTTGTGACAAGGAAGGTATCCACACCCCTTATAAGTAGATGTTTCGTTCTCCTTCCAAGCCGATGTGGGATCAGATCTAACCCACTTGGGAAACAGAGGATGACATGATGAGTCGCTATCCACATCTGTTTGCTGATACATGATTCCGGGACGGAATCATCCTAAGGGGGTGAGAATTGTAACGCCCGGGTTTTCAGGGCTAAGCATTTTTGTCAATGTAATAGTCTCGGTCAACTATTGTAACTCTTTTTGAAGTAATAAATATGAAATATTTGAGTATTATGTGAATTATGTGTGTTTATGTGTTTATTAATTAATTATAAATGTATAATTAATAAAGAATAAAAATGAGCGTCAAAATTAAAGTGTGAGATAATCCCGATATCTCTACATAAAGTTGTAGAATATGTCTCAAGGTTTCCGTACATATAAAGAATGCCGAAATCCGAGCTATAACGAAGAAGTTATGACCCGCCGAAGTTTTACGGCAAAACTGGCACGACACCGGGAGACGTAAATAGTGAATTTACGATAGAAGACTTTTTAGCCTTAGCAATCTAAACAAAAGTCGTAGAATATGTTAAACTAAGAACATCGATAAAAAGAACGCCAAAATCTGACTTCGTATGAAGAAGTTATGATTTTTCTAAGATTCGGCTTAGCAGTGCACGGTCTGAAACTCGAATTTTAGTTCGAGCGGTTTTTGGCTTACGCAACGTAAATGAGAGTTGAAGATCTCATTAATAGGAAATCAACGGTAAAAATACAGACAAAAACAAAGTCCGTATGTAGAAGTTATTAATTTTACGCAGACGTTTAACAGTATAATCTTCTTGTACTGTTAAATTTAAGATCGGTCGAGAATTAGCTGACGGTGTCAAAATGAAAGTTGTAGATCTTATTATTACCTACGCGTGGATATAAAGAACGTCAAAAACGGAGGTCGTATGTGAAAGTTACGGATTTTAGAAGTCGGAAGTGTGCTGTGCGAAAATGGGTGATGTAGCACAATCTTGGCCATTGCTTTCTCCCCAAGGCTTGCCACCAGATGGTGACATGTGGCACCAAGTTCAGCCACATTTCACCCTATAAATACCACCTCTCCCACCCTCATTTTCTTCACACCTTTCCCATTCTTTCTTCTCTTTACTCTCTCTAGAACCTCTCTCTAGCCCCGAAATCCCCCGAAAAGCCTAGGGAACCTCCCTAGCACGAGGCGGAAGCCCCGGAGTGCTCGAAGGCTCTGAGAAGAAGAGCTTTTCGGCTCGGAAATGCTGCTCCAAGCAAAGCCCGGTTTTCTATAAAACCCGTTGTAAGTGAGCTACGCCTACGCTATTTTTAATATAACTTTTATTTAATTATAGTAACGTTATTAGGAACTTATAATAAATACTTGGGCTATTATTATGGCTTATATAAGTGTTTTTTGACGCTTATATAATAATAATAATAATAGCTAGACTATTAATTAGTCTCGACGAATAATAAACTAAACTCTAGTGGTAATAATACTAGGTTTCGTCGAAGAAAAATTCTTTTTAAGAAGTGAAACGCTATCTGAGTTCGGAATCACCACCTTTTCCGGTGAGTGCATAGTTACTTTCAGCTTACACATAGATATGAAGTATTTTATATAAATTACGTGCTATGTGTGCATATTATCTGAATACTTGCTATCTACGTTAGATGAACGTTGTTATACATGTTTTCAATGATTTAAACTGTATATGTATTTTATATCTACGAAAATATTGGGGTAAAACATGGGTAGATGTAATAGGTGATGTGTGATAAAATGATGAGAGGCCTCGATGTTGTTGTTGTTGATCCAGTCATCTAGCGGAGTATAGATGACGACCACGGACTCTTCTAGACAGTCCAGTGGAACACTAGCAGGCTCGCAACCTGTAGGTGTTATGAACGATGTGTTCACCGGTGTACTCCATCCCCCACATGGTTGCCTATTAGGACATTTATTGCTGAGGAATCCCCTTAGCAGTAGTGTTCGTCCCGATGATGATCCTTAGGCTAGGTCCCTTATGATAGGTGTTTAGAGACGTAAAGTGAGGATAACGGGAACGGGTAATCGGGTTATTGTTGATTGATGAAATTAATAAACTTATTTATTGTGGGTTGAAAACCCTATGTGCTCACCAGGCTCCCAAGCCTGACCCACTCAGTTCTATGCATTACAGGTAGTGGCGCATGAGCATAGGTGTGATGTTTTGGACGAGGGATTACGGATATAGGCCTGTAGATATGAAATAATGTAGTAAGGCTTATATTGTACTGTTTATACTTTTGATCTGTACGAACATTACATCCCGAGTCTTTTAATGAAATACATTTCTATGGAAATGCTTTTGATAAATCTTTATCATATTATTATTTTGGGACAAATTCCGCAACCCTTTTATTAAAAGATAACTCTGATTTTGAAATAAAGTATAAACAAAACCGGTATTTTCTAACCGTGATTTTGGGGATGTTACAAATGCTCTGATACCATTTGTAACACCCCCCTCTGGCACGTATCACAATATTGTCCGCTTTGGGCCACTCGGCACGAGGACTTCCCAGGGGGTCATCCATCCCGGTACTACTCCCGCCCGAGTACGCTTAACTGCAGAGTTCTTATGGGATCTGCTGCCCTCACGGCTTTAAAACGCGTTGTGATAAGGAAGGTATCCACACCCCTTATATGGAGATGTTTTTGTTCTCCTTCCAAGCCGATGTAGGATCAGGTGCAACCCACCTTCACCCCCCATTATAGGGTTCGACGTCCCCGTCGAACACATCGACCCGTGCCCTGGCTCTGATACCATTTGTAACACCCCCCTCTGGCACGTATCACAATATTGTCCGCTTTGGGTCACTCGGCACGTGGACTTCCCAGGGGGTCACCCATCCCGGTACTACTCCCGCCCGAGCACGCTTAACTGCAGAGTTCTTATGGGATCTGCTGCCCTCACGGCTTTAAAACGCGTTGTGACAAGGAAGGTATCCATACCCCTTTATAAGGAAATGTTTCGTTCTCCTTCCTAGACGATGTGGGATCAGATCTAACAACTTTCACCCCCCATTATAGGGTTCGACGTCCCTGTCGAACACATCGACCCGTGCCCTAGCTCTGATACCATTTGTAACATCCCCCTCTGGCACGTATCACAATATTGTCCGCTTTGGGCCACTCGGCACGAGGACTTCCCAGTGGGTCACCCATCCCGGTACTACCCCCGCCCGAGCACGCTTAACTGCAGAGTTCTTATGGGATCTGCTGCAAAATTAAAAACTGTAAACCCGAAGCTTAGTGAGTCTCCCCAAACCACCACATACCATACACACAAACACATACCACAGGCATTAGGCCTAGCTCTCTATATCGAGCCCTGCCCGACATCAGATGAATCCGGCATCAGACCTCGCCTAGCATCGAGCCCCGCTCGGTATACAGATCTGTTTATACTAGGCCCCGCCTGTCTCTTGGCCCCGCCCGCTATACATATGTAAACATATAATCATAATCAAGCTAGAACATAACAAGCAAGCACAACACTATAACTTCTAGTCTCAATTCCCCACCTATCTTGGGCCCTGCCCCTATGTTGGATTAGATGTTTAAGCTCATAACTATTATCGGTATGTACTTGACAGGAGAGTAGCATGGTCTATTTGGGATGCATATCATCTGGGCAATTTGTTAGGATGGACTTTTGAGGGAAGATGTTGGATATAATTTATTAATATACTATAAGTTATAACATATTAATATGAAATCATGTGTTATAATTAGTATTGATCAAGAATTAATTTGGAATTAATTTAGTGATCAAAAGAGATTAACTAAATCTATAGGGACTAATTATGTTAATTAGTTATATTTATATGTGTTGGGCTTATGATCCATGTTGGACCAAGTTTATGTATGGATACATAAAAAGTTGGGCCACATGAACCATGGATTATTAAACCCATGGATATGGATTTGGGTTATGGGTTATACCCACAACTCTTGGATTCCTCACACATATAAATAGATGCTTCTAGCCAAAAAATCATGACTTACTCTAGTCTTAGAGTTCATGGAGGTTTTGGTGCATGAAGATTCTCTCTCAAGTTCATTCTTTATCCATGATGTGTCGTGATTCCACTTGAGGCTTCCACACTATTAGGGCTAAGCTCTTAAGGCTAGATACATCAAGACTTCAAGCTTTACAATAAGGTATGTTATCCTAACTAGATTCTCGTGTTGTATATGGCAATTGTATGCTAGTTATAAGTAATACCTTGGAAAGTTCATATTTTCATGTATAATAGAGAAAACATAGATCCAAGGTATTTAGGGTTGCATGAACACCTTAGGAGTGTTAGAATGCTCAAAACCCAACAATGGTATCAGAGACTAGGCTTGTTTTCAATTATACTTGATGCAAACTGATTTTCGAAGCCAAGAATCTGTCAGGACATGAAACTCGACGAGTTCTGGAGGAAAACTCGATGAGTTCATGTATTAGATCATTAACTCGACGAGTCCCATGAATAACTTGACGAGTTTGTCTTCCAAAATGCATATCTTCGTGTTTTTTGGCTGAAATTGGACTAGGAACATTACCATAAGCCGTTTTTGAACCTATAAACCTGTTTTTGATGTGGTAATGATCATTCTAATCAAATTCAAAAGATAATTGTCAAAAGTTTCATGTTTTGTATTAGTTTAATGTTTAGGCTAATTACATGAAAATTGTTTGATTTGAATTGTCTTGTTCATATGAGTTTAATCAAGATTATGAATATTGCTAGATATGTTTATGATAGTTGTTTTTAATCCAATTTGATCTAAAAGTTATTCATAAAATATATTTACGTAACTTGTCCTCAAGTTATATGAAAAGTCTCATTAATGAATTTTATTCAAAACATAGGTTATGAACTTGAAAATTCTTTTCTCCATAAATTGTTTTATGACCTCCATAACTTGTCCTCAAGTTATGGATTTCTAAGAGTCTCTTCATTAAAAGTTTTAAAACCTATATTAAACTCATATGTTATGAAATTAAAGAGTTTTGAGAAGTTTCAAAACTTGCCCTTAAGTTTTGGAATTTGCAAATTTACCTCCCCATGTATACTTTAATTCCAAATTTAGACCTTAGAATTTTAAAAGTTTAAAATTCAACCCTTATACTATTATAATATTAAAAGTTTAATATTTGTATATATGTATAAGAGTTAAAGTCAATCTTATCTTTAGTAGGCCTCATTCACGAAGCCAGTCTCTAAGGGGGGGCGGGGGGTATAAGGCTACTTATAAGGCTACTGCCTATAAAATGGTAGTTTAATGGGTGTCCATCTCACCCACCGCTTCCTTGACTAGTGGAGGGTCGTTGGCCAAACGGGTAGGAAAGGACTATAATTATCCTTTCAGTAAAAGTATAATGATGAATACTAAGTAACTAAACACTTATAAATTCCCAATCTTAGTTGCTTAGGAAAATGTGAAATGGTGCTAACCCATGAAATTACACTTTGCACCTTTGTTAAGTCGTTAGTGGAGCGTGTATGGTTAAACGGCACACTAACATGGGGCTGACAATGTGTGGAAAAGGGTGAATTAAGTTTTATCATAGATCGGTGGAGCGTGTGTGGTTAATCGGCACATCGATTAGGTGATAAAATTAAGGGTACCAAGTCAATTTTCATGGTTAGTCACACCTTGTTTGTGATCCTCGGCATCCCAATCACAAACTTGAAAGGGCACAATCGAGATTCAAACATGTCATTGAAAGTTCAATGTATCTCAAGAGATCTAGGAGTTTCAAATCCAATTAAAACTTAATGAATAATTTCGTTTTTCATGGTGGAAATTGGTAAATCGTAATTTACCTACCTTCAAATATTATATAGCTTGGATTACAACATCCCTCTTCCAAGTTATAAAATAGTTTGTTGGGTCCTAGCCTTAAATTTTCATATTAGGTGTTATGTTAAGGACTTTAAATCAACTAAACTTGAACTTCTCCCATTATAGATGTCTTGTTAAGACATCTATGGTCTTCCTAAATTCTTAGGAACAAGCTTTCCTAATGAAGATGATATCCCAAATAGCAATCAAGGTGAAAGATTAATCCCTTTGTTATGCATTAATGAGAATGGAAAATCATGCTTCACTTCCTCCACCTCCTCATATTATTCTCCCTATCCCACAAGTTCAAATACTTGAAAATTCTAAGTCACTCAACCCCTATTGGCAAGCCGGTAGAGTCGGGTGTCAAAGTCTCGAGACAGCTGATTGTTGACTTGGTTCTTCAGTCACTCCCTGATTACAGATCATGACATAACCCTTAATGATCTTACATATTTGCTCAATGCTACTGAATCAGTAATGATTTGGAGAAATGGTAAAGCAAATTTGATTGGAAGATCTACTTCCCATGCTTCCATGGACATTAGTAATGGTAACATTGAAAGTCCATAAAAACTTTCTCTTCCCAATGGAAAGGGATCAGCTATGGTCAAGTCATTCGACTCAATGGTAAAGAGAAAGGCTAAGTCTAGACAGTCAAGTGTACCAATTCCAAAGAGTCCATATGGTTCTTTTGCCAAAAGAAGGGACATTGGTCATGAAGCTGCCCATTTTACTTGAAAGATCATAAGGATGGTATAGTCAAATAGGTTTGACTCTTCTTCAGGTAAAGTCCACTATCTAACTCTATTAAGTTCTTATTTGGATATTATCGATACATGATGTAATGTAATTACATTTTGATGTTTTGTAGATCTAAGAAGAGTAATGAAGCTTAAAGAAAGAGTTAGCTGATTCTGATCGTGAATAGATGGATTCCGATCGCATGGTTCGATGATCAGAATTTTGAGCTGCTACTTAAGAGTTATGATGGATTGCTTAGGAATAGTTAACAACATGTTTTCATATGTATTTGCATTGTAAGGATAAGTTTTTTCCACAAGTTTTAAAATAAAATAAAAGTTTTGATTTTATTTATTTTAAGTATCCTTATAATGGAATTTGTGAAAAAAATGTCGTTTATATGTTTCCATAGATAGAAATATTGGAAAATGGATTTGATTATTTTATTTGTGGTAGTGTCATACTTTACCAAATAAGGAAAGATTCTCATCACCCAAGTTTATGTTGGATAGAAACTTGGAATCATCCAAGTTGTATTGTGTGATGAATGAGAATTTTACAACTTTGGGAAATTAAGACTAATTCCTTGTTCACATGTACATGTGAGTCAAGTGAAGGACTAAAAGATCAGGTACATTAGGTTGCGCGCTGGTTGGGTCCACCACAAAGGTTGATATGATTCGTTATGATTTACTAAAGTTTAGTAAGTATGGTTATACTTACAAGTTTAAGTATAATTCTGGAAACATTGGAAAGATTTCAATGATTAACAGAATCAATAAGAAGAATCAAATTAGGCAGAAGGATAAAAGTTTCTCCAATCTGAAGAGATGGGAGAGTACTTGTGTATCTAGTTTTATGATTATCTTAGTGATTATAAAAACCATCTCTCAATTGATCCTTTAAAGACACCTTAGTGCATTTGTTTGGCTAAGGAGAGGAATCATCAACTGTGGAAATGGTCATATCAAAAGATAAATCATACTTCATTCCAAAACAAGTCTTAGAGTCATACTCTAAGATTGTAACTTGAGTGACATAATTTTAAGAAAGGTTTATAACACTTATCAAATGTAGAGTAACATGTTTCTTACTCTTGTACATTTGAGATTGTTAAGTTGTGATGTTTTGGATAAAACAAAAACCAACTAAGACCAATTGGAAGAAGTGTTTATCTTGATAAGAATCCGCACTAACTCTTGAATAATTTGTTTTGTCAAGGAATGGTTCTTAACGAGAGAATCTTATATGTCAAGAGGTAAGTGGGAGTCTTAAAAGATCTTGAGATAGTTTCAAGAACTAATCAAGAGTATTGTTTAACACTAGCCCATGACTTGAGGTTTGTAACCTATCGTGTTGACATATTCTTATTTTTGTATCTGTTCCAGTTAAAATTTGACTATGCTTGTGAGTTCTATGAGTTCTTAATTGTTTGCATAACAACCTGGAAGTAATGGTAGGCCCTGTGCCGCTAGGTGGCAAGAAATTAAGATTAAACAAGTTCAGTCCACATGGGTTTGGTTTTTTCACTAACCTTGTATTATGATTATGGTTATGATAAATTCACATGGATAGGAACACTTACACCATAGAAAATCTAAGTGTCATAAGGTTTTTCTCCGATTCATGAAAATGATGGTGAGGAAACTCTTTCACTAAGTAGATTTTCAGTAGATAACAATTATGATATTTGCATTCTCGAAGTCATTAGTGGAGCGTGTGTGGTTAACCGGCACACTAACATAGACTTGTGAGAAATGGAAAAGGTCTAAACAATTGAGACTATGATTACGGCATCCCTTTTCGTATTTCTAAAATTGTTTAGACACACATGTGAGGTATCTAAGGAAACCTAAGTATATGTCAGAGCTAGTGGGAGCATAAGTGTTATGCTAACAATCATCATGTTAGTGGGAGCATGATTATTATGTTAAGTGTTGCAAGTTAGCAATGTTAATTATAGAAAACAAAAGTTTCAATTCGGGTTTTAAAAGTTGTTTTGCTATAATTAAGGGAGAGGATTTTATACTTTATTCCAATTCTAGAAGCTTAGATTGAGATTTTAATCAACTTTAGTCAAAGATATATATTAATGTTGTGCTGGAATGGTTCAACATAAGGAAAGTCTATATATGTTGCGTTCTCAAAATTCGATTATGATCATAGCATCCCTCTTCATAGTTCGAATTCTGAGAACATGGCAAATAAAAATTTTATAGCATGAATCGTGTCCCAAATGCTTCGGGTATAGGATCGATTACATCCGTTCTAAATTTTCCAAATGATTAGGGAATTAAGAGGGAAAAGGGAATAGAACCGGATATGACTAAAATGATTAAATAATAGTCGAGGACAATCCAAGGTTTACCAAAGATTGGTTACTCGTGGACAATTGGAAGTATAATGTAAACTTTGGAAAGGACCATATTGACATATTTTGAAAAGAGGTAACTCTTGTTCAGAAGTGATAGTCAAAATGGTAATATGGAAGTTATTCTCTGAATCTATGTAAGATTAGAATGCAAAGAATGATGTTCAAAGCAATGTACTTTGAATGTGATTTCATTTCTATGGAATTGCCCTCCATTGGAATACTTTGTAATGTCTGTTGCCAAGTCTCGATGACTTTTATGCATATTCATTACAAGAGGATCATTGCATATAAGTTTAGAATGTAACAAATTACAGTAAATGGCAAGAGTTTCGTATTCTTACATTTACAATAAGGATTGGGATTGTGAAATGAGCATCGTTGAAATATTGTCAATCGATATACTTCACAAAGTAAGGATCATAAACAAACATAATATGAATGCTTGGATCATTGCATGACTATTGTTTTGATTCAAGTATTAAGTTGATTAATCGAAACCTAAATAATGATTAATCAATATGGTGCTTAGATAAAAAGGTGTTCTTTATTTACTCTCAAAGTGTTGGGGCCATATAGGATTAGTATTATTCTTGTGTTTCACTTTGCATGTTTTGACTTCCAGAATAATTATTTTATTCAAACTCTCCATAGTCGGTCATACGTTGAAAGTAGGTATTGAATTAAGACTATCATGAATCTGGCTTGTAAGATTTGTCTAAGGTGCATTAGACATAGCAATGGTTGCTACAACATTCATGAGTGCTCATAAGTTCTGAGTATTTGATTAAACCCACGTTAATTTGAATCACTTCATGGATTTTATCACGAGTGAATCATGAGACGATAATATATTATGTTGTTGACTATGAGTTGGTTATACATTGATTGTACGAAAACGCACCAGTAACTTGATGTTATAAAACTTGCCTTTGTGTATGATTCAACAAGTAGTTAGTACAAGCATATGAGTCGAAGTTTATCTATTCCTTTTACCTCATAAGGATAAAAGCAATATTTGTGGGCCCCTCGATGATTTAGTGATCACACCCCTAAGTGCTTGGCCAAGCCTGGACTGATTTGATTTGTTCAATTAGTCAGTTGTCATAAATAAAAAATCAGGAAACAACAAACGGATTAGGATAATGATTATAATCCATGTCTCTGTTCATATGATATCTAGAATGGAGGAATATATGATCACTTACCTAATGGACACGTCATTTGATTTGTTCGGAGTTCGACAATGGCTTTAAGAGCTACGATTGCTAGTCAGGTTATGAAGACGTACTTGCAGTAGTATTTTTAGATTTATCCAAGGGGGAGACTGTTGGATTAGATGTCTAAGCCCATAACTATTATTGGTATGTACTTGAACCGAGAGTAGCATGGTCCATTTGGGTTGCATATCATTAGGGCAATTTGTTAGGATGGACTTTTGAGAGAAGATGTTGGATATGATTTATTAATATATTATAAGTTATAATATATTAATATGAAATCGTTTATTTTAATTAGTATTGATCAAGAATTAATTTGGAATTAATTTAGTGATCAAAAGAGACTAATTAAATCTATGGGGACTAATTATGTTAATTAGTTATATTTATATGTGTTAGGCTTATGATCCATGTTGGACCAAGTTTATGTATGGATACATAAAGAGTTGGGCCACATGAACCTTGGATCATTAAACCCATGGGTATGGATTTGGGTTATGGGTTATACCCATGACTCTTGGATTCCTCACACATATAAATAGATGCTTCTAGCCAAAAACAAATGATGACTTACTTTAGTCTTAGAGTTCATGGAGGTTTTGGTGCTTGGAGATTCTCTCTCAAGTTCATTCTTTGTCCATGTTATGTTATGATTCCACTTGAGGCTTCCACACTATTGGGGCTAAGCTCTTAAGGCTAGATACATCAAGAATTCAAGCTCTACAATGAGGTATGTTATCCTAACTAGATTCTCCTGTTGTATATGGCAATTGTATGCTAGTTATAGGTAATACCTTGGAAAGTTCATATTTGCATGTATAATAGAGAAAAATAGATCTAAGGTATTTAGGGTTCCATGAACACCTTAGGAGTGTTAGAATGCTCAAAACCCAACACCCTACTCTACTACTAATGAGGTATGGAACTCCATCCACACTCAGCTAGTGATTAGATACGCCCCCCCGCCCACACCCATCTCCCTAGCAGGCACATACAAGTATCACAAGACAACAAGTATAACGAAACATGCATTCCATCCTCGGGTACCACCCGTCATCGAACCATAGTTTAAAAACATACATATAAACCTTCTTTGCGCCTCGCCCGACATCAGGCCGAAATCCGGAACATATAAACTACATTGGACTAACCCCAACATCGAATCTAAATCCAGTATACACTAACATACATAAACGGGCCGAAATTGGTGTTGTCAACCCGTTTCTACTGGAGAAAACTCACCTCACACATTGACTGTAGAATCCCACGATTAAACGTCTCGCTGCTAGCTGGCAGATCCCCAAACTGCTGACCACTCGACTCCCCAAGCTATCATTACCAATATAATACTTAGTCAAGAACTGATAATCCTTCTTAGGGTAAAATGAGCATTTTACCATGGGTCCAAATCAAAGTCAACACTTGGTGAAAGTCAAAGTCAACATTTGGTCAAAGTCAAAGTCAAGACCCCGAGTTGACTCAACTCACTGAGTCATCCTCCTAACTCATAGAGTTCCTTTGCTACTCATAGACGTGGCAGAGCGATTCAACTTGTCGAGTTTTTCCCTGCACTAAATCAGGATAAATCGACTCAACTCGTTGAGTCCCTCTCTGGACTCGCCAAGTCTGTCTGTCTGTTTGGGCCATCTTAACAGAATAAGCCCTCTAACCTTCAGATCTACACTCCAAACTCCTTATACACTATGGAAACACTACTAGAGGGGTAAAGTTTCCAACTTTACCCATTAATACCTTTCCTACAAGGGTTATGTAACAACGTAAATTTTCAAACCATTTTTTTTTCAAATTTAAACACATTAATATCATTTCCAAAAATTCCAAAAGTGCACAAATATAAAATCATCAAACACATATTCAAAACTGTAATATATCAAATCCAGGATCCTCTCAAATCATGACTCCAATATTGGTGTGTGTACGATCATTCCGGCGCCTTCCAGCGATCCTAAGAAGTACCTGAAACATATGACACATAACACAGTAAGCATGAATCTTAGTGAGTTCCCCAAATACCATACATAGCAAATTAGCCACTCTAGGCTATAACTCAATAAGACCCTCCGATCAATATGTCTCTACGGGACCGTCCGATCCTAATTCAATAAGCTCATAATAATAATACTCAACATAAATCACAAAGACATAATGCAGAATATTAGGGTACATAGCTAAGCACATAACACATCTCGGTCACACAAAGATGCCACTCATGGTAAGCATAGTGAGAAGCCTCACCTCGTACGTTAATAAGTACGTGTCTTGTGCTCAAAAATATCGAACCAGCCTCGCCTAAAACATAGGATAACCATCTCTAATTAATACTATATTCGTACTCAATTAGGTTGTTCTGTCTTTCTCTCAAATCCCTGGAATGGGTAAAATACCATTTACCCCCTCCATGATCCCCATTACTCATGTTGGCCAACCCTAAAGTCAACAGTCCAATTTTGACCTGACTCGCCATTGCATTCGTGTGAGTCGTTGAGTCCAGTCGCCCATCAGAAGTCTTCGTGAAGGTTCAACTTGTCGAGTTAACCCCCACTCGTCGATTTATAGCACAACCAGCTTATCGGGACAAACCCGAACCGACTCGTCGAGTCGGCTCCTCGACTCGGCGAGTCCATTCAGACTCCCTTCTCTTTCAGACAATTTCAAGGAAGAAAATCTTCCCAAACTCTAGATCTACACTATTAAGGCTCGTTTATCACGTAAAGTTACAAGCTTAACGTCCATGCATGGCACTTAGGGCATGAAATGCAAAAAACATACCTTAATAAGGGTTTTCACTCTAGAGCATTATCATGGATGAATAAAGCAAGGACTTTTGGACTCTAGGGACTTCACATGGTCTAGATTTGAAGTTCAAACCTCTATATGAACTCAAAACACTCAAGGTCCTCATAATATATGGGAAAAACCCAGATTCCAAAATCATGAGATCTACTTAGAACTATGAGAAAGGTGCAAGCTTTATACATTTCCTAAAAGCTCTCAAGTGAAAAGACCACGGATCTAGCAGCTCCTTCTCGTCCCTTGGCTTGGAATTATTCCCCTCTCTTCACAAGATGCACCAAACACTCAAAGTTAGCTAAAAATACTCTCTCTAAGCTCAATGGTCGTTTGGGTTTATTCTCAGTGAAGGTGAGCCACAAATAAGGCTATAAGTGTCCTTTAATAGGCCCCAAACCCGGGGATTTAGGGTTTCTATTCACAACATCTACTCGATGAGTCGGCTCCTCAGACTCATCGAGTAGATCATTAATCCATGTAACATAACGCGTTCCTACTCGACGAGTTATAGCACCAACTCATTTAGTCGCTTACTATACCTTTCCAAAAACTTGAATAAATGATGTACCTGGAAGTCCGTATGTTACAATTCTCCTCGAATAGAATCAGACTTCGCTCTTGAAGTCATGCTCCAAAAATAACTCAGGGTACTACTCCCGCATCTCGGTCTCCGGCTCCCAGGTCTACTTGGGATCCTCTACGATGCTGCCACCGGACCTAAACTAGGTGCACCTCTTTGTCCCTCAGAACCTTTACTTTTCGATCCACAATCGCCATTGGTCTCTTAATGTAATTGAAGCTCGCATCCACCTGAATGTCCTCTAATGGCACCACGACTATCTCATCAGCTACACACTTCCTCAGCTGAGACACATGGAAGGTGTTATGGATCTGACTTGGCTCTACAGGTAGCTTTAACTGGTAGGCTACCCTACCCACTCTGGCGGTCACTCTAAAAGGACCAATGAATCGGGGCCCCAGCTTGTCCCATTTCCTGAATCGGGTCACTCCTTTCCAAGGGGACACCTTAGGGAGTACAAAATCTCCGACCTGGAATTCATGGTCGGATCGTCGCCTGTACGCACAACTCTTCTGAAAACTCTAGGCCATCAATAAACTCTGTCTTACCTGCCGAATCTGCTAAGTCGTCTTCAACACTATCTCAGAGCCACCCAGCACTCGCTTTCCCACCTCTCCCCAACAAATGGGAGTTCGACATCTTCTCCCATATAGAGGCTCAAATGGAAGCATACCAATGCTCGAATGATAGTTTTTGTTATAGTAAAATTCATCCAATGGTCGATAAGTGTCCCAGCTTCCTCAAAATCCACAACACATGCACGCATCATGTCCTCAAGCATTTGAATCATCCGCTCGCTCTGCATGTCGGTCTGCGGATGGTATGCGACACTGAAGTGTAACCGGGTACCCAACTCCTCATGAATTTTCTTCTAGAATCTGGAAGTAAAGCGCATGTCTCGATCTGACACTATTGAGGTCGGAAATCCATGTCGAGCTACCACCTACCTCACATAAATCTCATCCAATCTCTCTGCAGAAGAACTCTCACTGATGGAAAGGAAATGGGCACTATTTGTCAGTCGGTCCACAATCACCCAAATCGCATCAACTCTACACGCATTCCTCGGTAACTTGGTTATAAAATCCATAGAAATCTTTTCCCACTTCCACGGGGGAATCTCCAAAGGATGTAATGGCCATGCGGATGCTGGTGCTCTATCTTAACCTGACAGCAAGTCAAGCACCCGGGCCTCTCGAATGGTATCTAAGAATGGAATCTCCAAAGGATGTAATAGCCATGCGGACGCTGGTGCCCTAACCAATTACCCGCTCCCTCTGTTGGTTCTCCGGTCTCACGACCTTCACCCGGGTCTCTCGAATGGTATCTAAGAATGGAGTCGTCACCGTCATCCTCATACAAATACCATGGATCGGAGCACTCTCGACTCTACGGATCAGGGCATTGACTAGCACATTAGCCTTGCCCGGATGATACAGGATCTCGAAGTCATAGTCTTTCACCACGTCCAACCATCTCCTCTATCTCAGGTTTCGGTTGGGCTGATCCATGAGATACTTCAAACTTTTGTGGTTCGTGAATATGGTGCACAAACTCCGTACAAATAATGGTGTCAGATCTTGAGGGAAAACACCACCGCCCCCAGCTTTACACCATGGGTGGGATATATCGTCTCATGGGGCTTGAACTGCCTCGACGTGTATGCTATCACGTTCCCCCTCTGCATCAGCACCGCGCCCATCCCTGATATAGATGCATCATAGTATACCACAAAAGTCCTCCACCCCCTCAGGAAGGGCTAACACCGGGGATTCACACAATCTTTGGCGAAGTGTCTCAAATGAGGCCTACTGCTCGGGACCCCAAATAAAAGAAACACCCTTACGGGTCAACCTGGTGAGGGGGCGGCAATCTTGGATAAATCTTTGATAGTAGCCAGCCAATCCCAGGAAAATCCTGATCTCGGATGGAGATCTTGGCACCTCCCATCGCAAAACTGCCTAAAAATTGGTCGGGTCAAAAAATATCCCTTTTTGATTAACAAGGTGTCCCAGGAACTGGACATCTCGTAACCAAAATTCACACTTGGAGAATTTGGCATACAGTCTCTCCGATCTCAAAACCCCAAGGATCTGTCTCAAATACTCCTCATGCTACTATGTGGATCTTGAATACACCAAAATATTGTCGATGAACACGACCACCGATCGATCCAACATAGGCTTGCACACCCGGGTCATGAGATCCATGAACGTTGCCAGTGCGTTGGTGATCCAAAAAGGAATCACTACAAACTCGTAATACCCATAACGAGTCCTAAAGGTTGTCTTCTGGATATCCTCGTCATGAACTCTCATCATATTATATCCTGACCTCAAATCGATCTTTGAAAACCAAGACGCCCCGTGCAACTGATCGAACAAATCGTTGATCCTCGGAAGTGGATAACGATTCTTGACTGTCAACTTGTTCAACTCCCGGTAATCAATGCACATTCGGTGTGAACCACCCTTTTTCTTAACAAAAAGGATCGGCACTCCGCACGGCGAGCTACTTGGTCTGATAAATCCCTTCCCCAGCAGCTCCTGGCGTTGTGAGGATAACTCATGCATCTCTGGAGACGCAAGGCGATATGGTGCCCTGGCGATAGGTGCCGCTCAGGGAACCAGATCAATCCGGAACTCCACTTGCCTCCCAGGAGGCACGCCTGGTAACTCCGCAGGAAAAACATCCGGAAACTCACTCACTATTGGAACCTCAACGATAGATCATGGTCTCTTGGTAGCAACCTGTGTATCCATCACATACGCTAGAAAGCCCATACATCCTTACTGCAAGCTCTGCCTCGCCCTGGCAGCAGAGCAGAAGGCTGACCCAGATCTGCTACCCTCACCATACAATCTTAGCACTCCCCCACTAGGGTCTCGTATAGTCATCAACTGATGCTCGCATTCGATCACGGCTCCAAAACCACTCAACCAATCCATTCCCACGATGACACAGACATCACCGATCTCAATCGGTATCAAATCAATCGGAAACCCAACACTAAAAATCTCCAGCACACACCCACAGAACACATTAGTAGTGAAAACCGCATGCTCATCAGCTATAGAAACCCTCAAAGGTCGATTCAATGCCTCATGTTGGATACTAATGTGACGACTAAAAGCTAAGGACACGAAAGATCGACTCGCACCCGAGTGAAACAACATTAGGGCAGGTACAGAACCCACAAGGAATGTACCTAAATAGAACACAAAATAAGGACAATCAATTTCAAAATAATTAGGTTAAAGGAGAAAAATACATACCCACCACGACATCAGGTGTTGTGCGGATCTCCTCCACTGTCAGCTGAAAAGCTCTACCACTAGCCCTCGGAACCTCAGCCTTTACTGGCCGACTATCAGTAGCACATAAAGCAGTAGGTGCAGATCCCTCGTCTGATCCCTGACGAAGTTGGGGGCACACGACCTTCCGATGGCTGGTCTGGTTGCAGTGGAAGCAAACTGCAAACCCTTGGGGAAATCCTTCTCCATGTGTCTCTCTTTGCCACACCTATAGCAAATCCCTGCTCGGCATAACCCCTCGTGACTCTTGCCGCACTTCCCACAAGTGCGACCCTTCTGGCCCCCAGTCCTCGAATCAGCGGGCTTAGCCCGCTCGCCGACGGCTGCGGTTGTGCCGGCCTCCGATCTCTTCCCTGAGACTTCGCATCCTCTATAGCCCAAAGTCTCCAGCTCGATCTACCTCCTCCTGGAATTTTCCTGAAGCTCAGAAAATGTTTGATAAGATGAGTTCACCACGAATTCGTGAATATCCCTCCTGAAAATGCTCAAATACCGGCCCATACACACCTACTCAGTCAACACGTGCTCACGGCAGAACAATACCCTCTCACAAAACATTCGAGTAATCCCAGTCACTAACTTTATCTTCTGCTTGAGAAATAGAAACTCCTAGGCTAACCGTTCCCTCTCTACCTAGGGAACATACTCATCCCGAAACATCAAACTGAGCCTCTCCCAAGTCAATGCAGCGTGCTCTGCCGGAGTAAAACTAGTCGTCACAAACTTCCACCAATCCTTCGTTCCCAAGCGAAGCCGATTCAGCGCGAACCCTACCCTCAAGTGCTCTGGACATGAACAAATGTAGAAACACCCCTTGATGTCATAAATCCATCTCATCACAGCAATCGGATCATGTGTCCCATCAAACTCTGGTGGCTTCGTGTTTCGGAACTCCCGGTACAACAACGAGTCACCCCCTATGGCCTGGCAGCAATGACAGCTACGATGGCTGCGGCAGAAGCCGCCTCAGTAACAACAACATATCGTTCCTCAAACATCTCGATTAATGTGGTATTAATAGACCCAAACATCTCCGGAATAGCCTCTCGTATGGTTGCGGCCACCTTGTCATGAATCATCCTGGGAATCTCATCATCACTCACTCCACTGCTCTCGGGGTTCTGGTGCGTACCCACCATGATGTCTCTGAAACACAACTCAAAATCATCAGAGACTCGCTCGAGCATACTCACACTCGACTGTTCATCCCTATTTGTTACTGAGCATCCTAAGGATTCATACTTTGATTACTTGTAGACCGGGTGCTTTCAATAGTACGGGCCCAATACTATCTTCCACACCCCATCTGGAATCACCCCAAGTCCTTCTCCTAGGATTCTAAGTCCCAAATACTCTATATCTCATGAATCTCAGACTACTCTCATATTAGATCCCTATTAAGCTTGCCTAAGTATCACTCCCTAGATTATCTCATGACTCATAACCCGACACATACTTAAGCAAATAACAGATAACAATGTTCAAAAGTATTTCCTAGGCTAAAGCATCACAAATTAGTGAACTCTAGCCCTAGAATATGAAATACCTAGCCTACCGCTTAGCATGCAAATTTCTGTAAAATATTCCCATAAGTATTGCATAACACAAAGTAAGGTATTTTGGGAAATCACCATTCGGGCTCTGGCTGATTGTACACACCGCTCCAGCTTGTTTTATCTTAACTCTTTCTTGTTTTAGCAAAATTCTTTTGTTTTTAAAAACTCTTCTCAAACCCTCAGGTTGAGTCCAAACACACCCGAAGGTGCATCTGAATCCCTCAAACCAAGGCTCTGATACTAACTTGTAACAAAGTAAATTTTCAAACCAATTTTTTTTCAAATTTAAACACATTAATATCTTTTCCAAAAATTCCAAAAGTGCTCAAATATCAAATCATCAAACACATTTTGAAAACTGTAATCTATCAAATCCAGGATCCACTCAAATCGTGACTCGAACGATGGTGTGTGCACAATCGTGTCGGCACCTTCCCGCGATCCTGAGAAGTACTTGAAACACATAACACATAACACGGCAAGAACGGAGCTTAGTGAGTTCCCCAAATACCATACATAGCACAGTAGCCACTCTAGGCTATAACTCAAAAAGACCCTCCGGTTAATATGTCTCATTGGGTCCCTCCGATCCTAATTCAATCAGCTCATAATAATCATACGTAGCATAAATCACAAAGACATAATGCAGAATATTAGGGTACACAGGTAAGCACATAACACATCTTGGTCACACAAAGAAGCCACTCCTTGTAAGCATAGTGAGAAGATTCACCTCGTAAGCTAGTAAGTATAGGTCTCGTGCTAGTAAATATCGAACTCGCCTCCGCCTAAACATACGGTAACCATCTCTAATTAATATTCTATTCGTACTCAATTACACTAAGGTTGTTCTCTCTTTCTCTTAAATCCCTGGAATGGGTAAAAGACCATTTTACCCCTTCATGATCCCCATTACTCATATTGGCCAACCCTAAAGTCAACAGTTCAAGTTTGACCTGACTCGCCGAGTCCAGTCGTCCCTCAAAGGTCTTCGTGAAGGTTTAGCTCGTTGAGTTAACCCCCACTCGCCGAGTTATAGCACAGCCAGCTTATCAGGACAAACCCTAACCGACTCGTCAAGTCGGCTCCTCGACTCGGCGAGTCCAATCAGAATCCCTTCTCTTTCAGACGATTTCAAGGCAGAAAACCTTCCCAAACTCTAGATTTACACTATTATGGCTCGTTTATCATGTAAAGTCACAAGCTTTAAATCCATGCATGGCACTTAGGGCTTGAAATGCTAAAAACTTACTTAAATAAGGGTTTTCACTCAAGAGCATTATCATGGTTGAATAAAGCAGGGACTTTTGGACTCTAGGGACCTCACATGGTCCAGATCTGAATTCCAAACCTCTATATGAACTCAAAACACTCAAGGTCCTCATAATAGATGGAAAAATCCCTAGATTCCAAAATCACGAGATCTACTTAGAAAAACGAGAAAGGTGCAAGCTTTATACTTTTCCCAGAAGCTCTCAAGTGAAACAACCATGGATCTAGCAGCTCCTTCTCATCCCTTGGATTGGAATTCTTCCACTCTTTTCAAAAGATGCAACAAACACTCAACGTTAGCTCATAATACTCTCACTAGCTCAATGGAACTTTAGGGTTTACTCTTAGTGAAGGCGAGCCACAAATGAGGCTACAGGTGTCCTTAAATAGGCCCCGAACCCGGGGATTTAGGGTTTATCTTAATTCATAGCGTCTACTCAGCGAGTCGTCTCCTTGGACTTGTCGAGTAAATCATTAATCCACATGACATATCACGTCCCTACTCGACGAGTTGTAGCACCAACTCATCGATTCAGTTACTAGACCTTTCCAAAAACTTGATTAAGGCTATGTTTGGCGTACTAGCTGAAAAGTTATTTGTTAACTGAAAAGTTGGCTGATAGCTGAAAAGCAAGCTGTTAAATAAAAAGCTAGCTGATAAAAAATGACGTTTGGTAAAACTAGCTAAAAAGCTAGCTGAAATATATAAAACTACATAAAAAGACATGTGAGAGTATGTGTTTCTATAATTAATTAAAGGGTGTATCTGGAAATTTTTAAAAATGCTCCTAAAAAGCTAGTCTAAGTAGCTTTTGAAAAAGCTAGCTTATAAGCTACTTTTTGGCTTACCAAACACGACAACATAAAAAACCTCAAAAAATAAGCTAGCTTATTAGCTAGCTGTGGCGCGCCAAACACGGCCTAAATGATGTACCTGGAAGTCTGGATGTTACAGGTTAAGCTCAAACCCTAACTCTTTAAGACATAGATTCTTGTCCAAAAGCAATATTATTCCAACTAAGGCGTACTTGATGGGTTTTTCAATCGATCCTATACCCGAAGCGTATGGGACATGATGCACAATGTTTTATTTGCTATGTTCTCAAAATTCGAATTGTGAAAAGGAATTCCGTAATCATAATCGAAATTTTAAGAACACACTATGTACCTTTGACTAAATTTATTAACATTTCTCAACCTAAGCCTTTAGATTTGAAATGAAGCATTATATTCTCTCCCTTAATTATAGCAAAACAACTATTCCATCCTTACAACTTTTCAAAGAATGACTCTTGTTTTCTATAATTAATATTACCAACTTGCAATACTTTCCTTAATAATCATACAATCATAACATTTATGCTCCCACTATCATGATGATTATTATAAAACATAACACTTATGCTCCCACTAGCTTCGACATGTATTCATAAACATCTTAACTTTCAGAAAACAATACCTATTGAATTTCTTAAGTCAATGTTTCTAATACTTAATACTTTGATAATCCTTTATCAAAGCTCCTTGAACTTATACACCTTTGCCTTAGATAGTTCATATGTGTGTCTAAACAATTAAGACTAATTGCCAAACCTCACAATTCAAATTATGGAAAGGGATACCGTAACCATAATCGAATTCGAGAATGCAATTTTACAATCACTATCTTCTTAAAACCTTTCTTAGTGAAAGCATTTCCTCACAATCATTTTCATGAAGGAGGAAATCTTATGACACTTAGATTTAAACGGTGTATTTGTTCCTATCCATGTGACTTTGTTAAAACCAAGGTTTACAACAAATTCAAACTCATATGGACCGAACTTTCTTAATCTTGATTTCTTGCCTTATGGTAGCACAGCTGCCCACCACGTCTTCCAAGTAGTTAAGCAGCTCACCTTTTCCTATCAATGTACCTTTCATTGATCACGGTGCTTTGCCTTTTATGCGTTCAAAATGAGAACTCATAGGACTCACATGCATAATTAACTCAATTGGAATAGCACATAATCAAAATATTGTCAACACGATAGGTTGTAAACCTCAACTCGTGTGCTAGTGATGATCGATAAGGTTTATTTGATTTGTTCTTGAAACCTTTCAAGACCATTAAGACTCCCACTGACTCCTTGACATATAAGATTCTCTTGTTAATAAACATTTCTCGACAACCAAATATTCAAGAGTTAGTGTAGTTTTTATCATAACACTTCTTAAAATGGTCCTAGTTGGTCTTTGTCTTATCCAAGACATCATAACTTTCCACATTTGATGAGTGTTATAAACCTTATTAATACTTTTTCACTCGACGCCACAATCTTAACTTTAAGACTTGTTATTGGAACGAAGTACAAATGACCTTTTGATTTAACCATTTCTTCAATTCTTGATTCCTCTTTTTAGACATACAATTGTGCTAAGACTCACTTAGAGGATCAATTAAGATATGGTTCTTAATCATTAAGACCTATCATAAAGCATAAAAGCTACTCTCCCTTCTTCTTAGAATGGAGAAACTTTTATCTTTCTGCCTACTTGATTCTTCTTATTCGTTTTGCTATTGATTTAAACCTTTTTAATCAATTCCGAATTATACTTAATATTATAAGTATAATCATATTTACTAAACCTTTAGTAAATTATGACGAATATCTTTGTTTCTCTTATGGTGGACTTGATCAACATACAACTTTGTGTGCTCGATCTCCTAGTCCTTTCAGTTGACACTTTGTCAACGAATTAGTCAAATTTCCAAATATGAAATTTCTCATTCATCATGCAACCAAGTTGCGTGATTCCAAATTTCTGTCCAATTGAAATTTGGGCGATGAGAAACTCTCCCTATTTGGTAAATTCTCGACATTTCCATAATCACCATAAATAAGAATCATATCTATTTGTTGTAGAAATATGCAAACATCAATTTTCATAACAATTTCATTACAAGGGAATAAACAAATAAACAAAAATTTATTTCATTTATAAAAGCAGCGGAAAACATTTGTCCTTACAATGCAAAATCCATTGAAAACTATGTATTTCAAAAAGAAAATTTCTAACAACTCTATCATAACTTTCTAAGCTCAAAATTTAATCTTCAAGTCCATGCGATCAAGATCCATTTCTTGTGATTAAATTCTTTGCTTTTTCACCAAGCTTCCTTTCTTTTTACCGATCCTACAAAAACATTCAAATGCAATCTTATCACATCATGTATTTTGAATCAATGAATAGGAACTTAACGAAGTTAGATAGTGGATTTTACCTGAAGCGCAGTCATACTCTTTGACTCACCCATCTTTGGAATTTTCAGGTTCTTGGGGCAAACTTCTATCCAACTCCCTTTCTCTTGGCAGCAAACGCAGGTCGCTTCTCTTAGAACGTCCTCGGAAGCATGGTCGGTTGACTTTCCCAACAAATACGCTCCATTGCTTCGCCAAATCATTTCTGATTCAGCAGCAATGAGCATGTAAGTTAGGTCAATGAGGTTGTCATCATGATCCATCATATAATACTTTCTTTTGAACTTATTATATGATTCAGGGAGTGATTGCAGAACCCAGTTCACAGCCAACTCATCGGGAAATGACACACCCAACATAATCAACCTATTGATGTGTAATTTCATTCCTAGAATGTGGGCACACACGGATTTACCATCTTCATGTTTCATTTCCAATAGGGCCTTAGTGATATTGAACCTTTCAATTCTTCGATCTTGTGGGTTAGGGAGAACAATTGGAGGAGGTGGAGGAAGTGAAGCATGATTTCTTGTTCCTCGATCGAATCGTGGAATACCATCTTCATGTGGAATGCTTGTTCCACGGGATTTGGGAAGACCATGGTTGTCGAACTTTGACGGGAGAAAACAAATTCAAGTTAGTTGATCGATTGAGTCCTTAGTAAATCACCCAAATGAGATACTAAGGCTAGGACCCAACACAATACGCTACAACCTAGAAAAGGGATGCCGTAATCTTGTTGCAGAATATTTGAAGGTAAGTGAATGACGATTCACTAATTTCCACCATGAAAAACGAAAAAGAAATTTAACTTTCAAATCTATGAAAACTCCTAGATCCTTTGAGATTCATCGAACATTTCAATGGCATGTTAAAATCTCGATATGCCCCTCTTGTTTGTGACTGGGATGCCGAGGATCGCAAAGCGGGTGTGAATAACCATGCAAACTTACATGGTGCCCTCACATGTTACAGTCACTTATTTGATGTGCCGGTAAATCACACACATTCCACCAAACTATGACAAACATTGAGTCACCCTTTGCTACCTTTGCTTAGAACCATTTAGTGTGCCTGTAAACCACACACGCTCTACTAACATCTTTGCAAGGGCACAAAGTGTAATTTCATGGAATTGCATCAATTCACTTTTGCCTAAGTAACTAAGATTGGGAATTAGAAAAACATTTAGTTACTTTGTATTTCATTGTACTTATAATGGAAGGTTTCATCCTATCCTACCCGTTCGACAAACGACCCTCCACTAGTCAAGAGTGCGGTGGGTAAGAGTGGATACCCATTCAATCGCCATTTTATAGGCAGTTTCCTTAAACACTCCTTATAGACCAGCTTCGTGAATGAGGCCTACTAACGGTAAGACTGACTTTTACTCATACATATATATAATGTTAGACTTTTAATGTTATATATATAGTATAGGGTGTATTTTACACTTTTAAAATACTAGGTGGTCAAATTTAATAATTATACTTTTAATTCAATTAAATTGCAAACCAAAACTTTTATGGATTTATTAAACCTCTTTTAATTATACACCTTAATTAATTAATAAAACCATGAGGGAGTGATTTGAACTTTTCCAAAACATTACTAGGGTTTTAGAATTTAACATTCCTAATTAACTTTTAATCAACTTTTAAATTCCAAAACTTGAGTGCAAGGTTTTGAAACCTTTTTCAAAACATTTGGGTTTTAACTATTTAAATTTCAAAACTTCAAAACTTTTGGGTTCAAATTTAAACTATAAAACCTAAAGGGGAAAATGTGAAACTTTTCATAACAACAAGGATCAAATAACAAATAATTCAAATTAACATTTAATCACATAATTATCCATATTTGATTTATTTAATGATTTCTTGCAAAACAATTTATCAATTTACTCAAAATAATTAATCAATTATCACATAAGGAAAAAATTATCTTATTAATTGATAAATATCTTCAATTAGATCAAAATTATAGTCAAATATATCATATAATCGGATTAATATTGATCTAACATGATAAGGTCACTATCCATAAGCAAAAACAGCAAGAAAACCTGAGATACCCTCCATCTGACGAGTTGACTCGTCGAGTCTGCATGGACTCGGCGAGTTCAGCTATGGACTCGGCGAGTCCAGCCTCCAAAACACGAAAAAACGAATTTTTTGAACATGTAATGCATCAATACAATTGAAACCAAGCTAGGCTCTGATACCACTGATGGGTTTTGGTCATAAGACATCCTATGTGCTCATACAAACCCTAATGCTTGGATCTAGGTTTCTCTATTGTACATGCTTTGAATCCAAGACTATAAACCCTAATTCTAGCATATGGAAATTGATATTAACATATAATTAGGTTTAAGATATTACCTTGATTGTTATGTAGCAATAACAATCCTAATTCCTCCTTGAATTGACTTGGGAATGCTTAGAGTCACAAGTGTCACTCCTCTAATGGCTTAAAAACACCAAGAGCAAGTGGAGAAGGTATAAAGAGAGAGGAGAGAGGTTGGAATTCATGAGCCTTAGGGGGTTTATATAGGTGTAAAGATTAGGGTTTTAGTCATTATCCTTATCTAGTTGCTTTCCCACCAAGTAACCATAAGATAAGTCTTAGAAACCCTTAACCTAGTCGAATTGTAAGGCATTATCTCCTTAAATTCGTTCACCCTATATTTAA
Organism: Lactuca saligna; assembly: GCF_052625555.1. Lineage (NCBI taxonomy): Eukaryota > Viridiplantae > Streptophyta > Magnoliopsida > Asterales > Asteraceae > Lactuca > Lactuca saligna. The sequence goes on from NC_136423.1 coordinate 175,973,057, forward strand.
GATAATCCTTACCTTATTTTCTAACTATCACATAATTACAAATCAGCCCCTCTAGTTTAATTAATTACACTTGATCACAAAATTAATTCCTAATTAATTATTGACCAATATTAATTAAACAAATATGATTTCTCCTTTAATATGTTATTCTTATAACATATTAATAAATCATAATAACGTCTCTCTCTTTATTTATTTCTCCAATCAAGTTGCTTTGGTGAAGGCAACCCAAAAGGACCATGCATCATCGGGTCAAGTACATACCAAAATAGTTATGGACTTAGACACTAATCCAACAGTACTAACATAGATCCAGGCCTTAGATATCGTTTGCTCGCATAAAGTCTTTGCCTTTCCTTCCATGCATGGCCTTTTGGGGCTTAAAAGGCCATAACAATATCGTTAGGGTTTGCATGGGACTCCAATGGCATAAAGTTTGCACCTTTATGACTTTACAAACCTTAATGCCTCAAAATCTGAAAGTATAATCAACTTGGGACATCTATGACTCATAAATCATACTTCTTGGACAAAAACCCCATAAAAGTGAGCATAAAGAGATCTAAGGAACTACAAGGCCAATTAGGAGCTTGATTACCATAAAGTGATGAGAATGGAACGAAATCCCTGAATCTATAACCTTCTCCTTGAACCTTCAAGCTCATTCTTCTTCTTCTAGGTTTCAAGAACACACAAACCACTCAAGGATGGATCTCACACTCCCAAACCCTGACCAACTTGTCAAGTTAGTCCACCAACTCGTCAAGTAGGTCCTTCTACCTACGTACCAAAACTCGCTCCAAGTCGTCGAGTCATTCCAACATGTTACAAGCAGCCTCCCAAGAGGGAAGTTTTTGATTAATGTAAGAGGTGCTAGTACCAAACTCACTTGGTAGGCCTTATACCATTTGCAACACAAGTCGGTTTTGGCTGACTGGGCTTTTAACATCACTCAATCGAATAGAAAGTTCTTTGAAGCATTAATAATAAGCTTCAAGGGAAGGCATGGATTCTAGGGTTAGGTATGTGAATTCATGCTCAAGAGAAGACGCCCATGAGCCTTTGTTGTTCAGGAAGATAAATTTAATTCGGTTCCATGATTCAAGGGTTGTGCATTCCTCCTCAAGAACTCGAGACAGGAGATCTTCAGAGAGAGTGTGGTATATCCACCGGAGGACTATAGAGTCGATTTCAACCGATGCCACATATTTGGGGTCGGTTTTCTCTGGAGATTTTGTACCATCGATGTGTCCAAGAACTTTGTAACCACGTGCATGAAGTTGGAAAAGTTTTACCCAGTTGGAGTAAGTGACTATTGTACCATTAATGATTATGAACTTATTTTGGATGTTGGTGACTATATAGATAGGATGAAGAAGGTTTTCCTTATTGGCAATTTCTTTGTTACTCATTGTGATGAGATAGGAAAATGAGATATAGGGATACAGGACTAGAGCAATAAAAGCTCTGATACCATGTAAAGCTTCGCGATTGAATTTCTTGCCCTTTTTTGTTCACATCTCCCAATATATAGATACATAGTACAACATAATACAACTCGTTAAATAGATATACAGGGGAAGTAAATATGCTAATCACAGTAAAAAAAGTATCATAGTAACATGTAATCAGAGTACAAATTTCTAAAATCTCTAAATTGCGAAATCATAGGGTGATACGGTGCTATCAGGCTGGGGTCTTCCCTTTCAAACTGCAAGTACCGGAAATAGAAACTGAAACCTATAAGCACAAAGCTTAGTGAGTTCCCCCAAAATACCACATACTAAAAAAAACATATTGCCAAGCATATATGGGTGCTTGCCTACCCTTTCGGTCTATTTCAACTAGATACAATTAAGCATATATGGGTGTTTTCCTACCCCTTCGGTCTATTCCAACCGGATACTACCAAGCATATTTGGGAGCTTGCAATCCCTTTGGTCTATTTCAACCGGATACCGGTTCTATTTCACCCCTTCTACTACCACAAAATATCATAACAGGAATCACAGAGTCATCAATCAAATACAGGTATAACTGATAATTGTCACAAATAAAATCATCACACTACATCATAAACTAGTGGGCCGACATTGGTGCCTTCGGCCAGAAAATATTGTGAAGAAATACTCACCTCAAACTGAAGATATCAAATCGCACTCAGTGGATGACTCGTGAAATCCTCTTCCTAACGCACAAGCATAAAACCCTAATTAGACATTAGACCACACTATAACTCGAAGGTCCAAACCTTAATTGTTGACTTAAGGCAAAAATGGCTTCTTTACCCTTGCTTCATTGGGCCTCCCTCTCTCCAAGGCCCAAATCCATACAAATTCCAAAAAGGCATCCAATCCCAACTATAAGGCCTCTAAGGCCCAATATGGCCCAAGAACACCTAATATGGCCTTAACCCCAAAATGTCATGCTACAACAAGTGTGCATGAGGCCCAACCTAGACAAGTCCAAAAGCCCAACACTAATCAAGCCCAAAAATCATCAAAGCCCACTGACTGCATACGCGTAACATACAATGCTCGTACACCCAGCGTACGCTGATAACCATCCGGAGTTGAGGCACTGACCCAGTACTCGCAGCGTACTCTAAAGTACGCCCAGTGTACTGGTCAGTCTGCCCATTCTCCATCGTAAGTCTTAATTCATTCAACCTTTATCTCCAAAACTTATATCCAAGCTCAAAGTAATGTCTTAAGCCATAAAGTTGCAAACTTTATGCTTTTGCATGTATGGATGAGGCTCAAACCATGAATTAAGTCCATTAACTCACTTGGATGGTTACTAATACTTGCATGGTTAAGTCTTAACCACCAAGATCCAGGTTTTATGACTCAAAACACTTCTAAGAGTCTAAAAGGACAAATCAAATGGCTTGTACTTGGTCATACCCCAAGAAGCCAAGCTATGGGACCAAAAGATGCGATATTCTACCCTAAACCTAGATGTAAGTTTGTAATGATCAAGGTTCAAGCTTTATACCTTCAATAGGTTAGAAATGCCAATTTAATCCCTAAAATATTTTTTGTCATACAATTATTTTTAATTTCTAAAAAAGTTTAACTTTTAAGTTAACTAGGAGATATGTCGGTGCTTCGTCACAGGACATAAGTTTGTTTTTGTATTGTATTGTTTATTACTAGTATGTTATGAGTCCATGCATCTTCAGTAATGTCTTTAAGTTGTTTATGTAAGTCTATAAGAAAGACACTATCTGTGATTTATGCATCTTCAGTAATGTTTTTAAGTTGTTTATGCATCTTCAGTAATGTTTTTAAGTTGTTTATGCATCTTCAATAAAAAGGAATCTGTGATTTATGCAAATAAATCAAAAAGTCAACATTATAGCAAATAGCATTATACTTTTTGGGCCTTGATTCTCCATTTTCTCTACCACCTTCAGAGTCCTCCTGAAAAAAAAAAATAAGTTATTAAGGACATTGTAAGTTATATGTCACATATAACTATTATTAGTAACAAAATGTAAGTACATTGCCATTATGTGTAAAAAGTCCAAGTACATTGTCGTTATAGGTAAACATAAGGTATATTCGCCGACATAAACAAATAATTTCTAGGATGCTAAAAATGGTCAAATTGGTCATTTTAGGGTCAAAATAGTAATGTACTTTTAGAAATGGTCTAAATATTAACTTACTTTCATGAACGGTTGTAACCTCCCAAAAATTCAGATAAAATTTTCATTTTTTTAAAAATTCATTTCAATCATATCTGAACAATCAAGAGTGTATCATAGTAAAATATAATTAAAGTAAAAAATCTCAAAATCACATGATGTGGAAAAACATAGGTGGATGCAGTGCGATCAGTCCAGGCCCTTCTGTTTCGAGATGTAAGTACCGGAAACATAAACTAAAAACCGTAAGCACAAAGCTTAGTAAGTTCCCCCAAAATACCCCATACCATACATATATAACAGTAAAAAACATACAAGGTCTATTTCACCCCCTTCGGTATCATTCAACCGATACTTGGTCTATTTCACCCCCTTCAATATCTTTCAACAGGTACTGGGTCTATTTCACCCCCTCGGTATCTTTCAACTGGTAATGTGTCTATTTCACCCTCTTCAGTATCTTTCAATTAGTATCGTGTCTATTTCACCCCTACCACAAACACATATAATCATAACAACAAGAGTCACAGGGACATCAACCAGATACGGGCATAACATGTAATTGTCATGAAAACAGTCATCATATGACAAACATAATCTAGTGGGCTGGAATTGGTGCCTTTGACCCACAGATACAATAAAGGAAACTCACTTTAGGTTGAAGATATCAAATCACACTCAGGCTGCTGACTCATGAAATCCTCTCACAAAATCATAAGTAAAGAAACCTTAATTAGAAATTAGGTCAATAATCCCACCCACGAGTCCAAACCCTAAATCCTGACTTTAAGGGCAAAAAGGCTACGTAATCCTTTCCTTATTGGGCCTACCCACCAAGGCCCAAATCTAAACTATTCCAAAAGACATTCCTTGTCCAAAATAAAAAGGACCATAAGGCCCAACATGGGCCCAAGTGCTCCACGATGGTCTAAAGCCCACAAATAACCTGATACCACCAATATGCCTATGGCCCAAATTCAATCAAGGAAAAAAGAAAAACTAATCTTAATCCCAAACTGTAAAGGCCCATAGAAGGACGTACACACGGCATACCTGGCTCATACGCCCATCATACATTTCTAGATCCGTAATCGGGGCACTGGCCCGGTACATGCAGTGTACTCAAGAATACCGCGACATAGTGGTCAGATAGTCAAACAACTCCAAATTTCTTAACCGATTAAGCTTTTAATATCAAAATTCGGATCCAAGTTCATTAAAGTGTATTAATCCATAAAGTTGCAAACTTTATGCTTTTCGATGACTTAATGGGACTCAAACCATGGATTAAGCTTTCTATCTCCCATAAGTGGTCATCAACTCATGCATGGTAGAGTTTTAACCTCCAAGATCTGATTTTTATGACTTCATGCACCCCTAAGAGCCTAAAAGGACAACTCAAATGGTCTGGAGTAGTCCATACCCCATGAGACCAAAGTTATGGGCCAAAATATGCTAAGCTCTTCCCCATACTTAGATCTAGACTTCGAATGACCAAGTTTCAGACTTTATACCTCCAATGAGCTACAAATGATGAACAAACTTTGGATCTACAAGCTTCGTCTTGTCTAATGCTTCTCCTCAAACCTTCTTCTTCTTCTTTAAGTTCACAAAAGAACACACAAAAACTCTTTATAAGCTCAAGAATACTCTCAAGATGGCTATGGTTTCCAGATTAGCTCAAAAAGGCAATGGGGGATGATAATGTGAAGGGCATAGGGGGAATAATGAGATTAAATAGGATGAAAAGCCTTAAAAATAGGGTTTACCCCTAGCTTGTGTATGCTCTGCATACGCATGGGTACGCCTAGCGTAGATAGGGGAAATTCCCGCTTTGCACATGCATAGGAGTATGTCATACGTACCTTGTGTATGCCCAACATACTCATGCCTAGTCCATGAATAATTGAAATAATTGCAATAGTTTTTACCTAGCGATCCGGGCATTATATTTCTCCCCACTTGAATTAGACTTCATCCTCGAAGTCCGCTGTCACAAATAACCCTGGGTAATGCTTCCCTATCTCTTCCTCATGCTCCCATGTCTACTCAAAACCCTTACAGTACTGCCACTACACCTTTATCAAACACTTTCGTAGGTGAGAGATGTGAAAATTATTATGAATCTGATTGAGCTCTTCTGTAAGATCTAAACGATATGCTACCCCGCCCACCCCAACTACAACCCTGAAAGGACCAATATACATGGGGCCCAATTTATCCTACTTCCTGAAATGAATGACACCTTTCCAAGATAACACATTCAGGAGTACCATATCCCTAACCAGGAACTCCAAGTCTAGCCTACGTTTGTCTGTGTAGCTGTTTCGTCGAATCTGAGTTATCCGAAGTCTTCCCCAAACCTACTGAATTATCTTGGTCATCTTGAGTACCACCTCGGTACTCCCCATGACCTATTGACCGGCCTCACCATAATATATCAAGGTACTACACCTCCTCCCATGAAGCATCTAAAATGGAGGTTGATCGATGTTTTCATGATAATTGTTGTTATACGAAAATTCTGCTAATAAAAGATACATATCCCAATCTCCGCTAAAATCCAGAACAAATGCTTGCAGCATATCCTCCAATGTATGGATAGTCCGCTCACTTTAACCATCCATCAGCGAGCAAAAAGTCATGATGAAATTCAGACGGGTACCCAACTCCTCATAGAATTTTTTCCAGAATCTAGAAGTGGACCGGACATCCCTACCCGAGACTACAAAAACTGGTACCCCATGGCATGCCACAACCTCCCAAATGTAGATGACTACCAACTTCTCCGTAGATATACTCTCCTTGATCGGGATAAAATGCCTGCTCTTGGTCAATCGGTCCAAAATGACCCATATCAAATCCATTATGTGCGTCGTTCGAGGCAATTTGGTGATGAAATCTATCATAATCTTTTCCCATTTCCAAACAGGAATATCCAACGACTCCATTTTTTCATGGGGTTGTTGACGCGCGGCCATGACTTTCCTACAAGTCATGCACCTCTCCACATACCATGCCACATCTTGCTTCATACATGGCCGCCAATAATCAGGAAAAAGATCTATATATATCTTTGTCTCTCCAGAATGAATAGAAAATTGCAACTTGTGTGCCTCTTCCATTAAAATCTTTTGTGCACCACCCCAATAAGGAACCTACATGCTTCGATGGAGAGTCAATACCCCTCAGCTATCATAATCGAAGGAAGCCACCTGACCCACAATGCGCTTACTCTTCTGGTGGTCTTCCTTTATAGCCTCAATCCGAGCCTCTCGAATCGCCTCTAATAATGGGGTAATCACTATCATCCTCAAACATAAATCCCAAATTGGTGTCGCGGTGCCTTGCGACTATGAGCATTAACCACCATGTTGGCCTTCCTTTGATGATAAAAGATCTCAAAATCATAACCCTTCACTACATCCAATCATTTACACCACCTCACATTTAAATTTAAGTGATCCATCAAATACCTCTGGCTCTTGTGATCCGTGTAGATAGTAAATCGGGCCCTATAAAGGTAATTTCCACTACATCTTGAAGGAAAACACCATTGTTCACAACTCCAAATCATGCATAGGATAATTCACCTAATGAGACTTCAGCTGCCTTGAAGCATACGCAATCACATGACCCCGTTGCATCAACACTGCACCTAAAACCATGATCGAAGCATCACAATACATCACAAAGTCCTCAACACCCTCTGGCATGGTCAGAATCAGTGCCCTACGTAAATTTTATTTCAAGGTGTCAAAGGTTGCCTGTTTCTCAGGCCCCCAACAAAATGTAACATTCTTCTTTGTCAGCCTGGTCAAAGGAACCGCTATCTTGGAGAAATCTTGAATGAATCTCCAATAGTAAACTATCAATCCAAGGAACCTTCGAATCTCAGATGAAGACTTTGTAAATCCCCACCTCATCACTACCTTAATCTTGGCCGAATCAACCAGAATATGGTTCTGGTTGAAAAGATGTCCCAAAAACTACACCTCGTGCAACCAGAACTCACACTTGGGGAACTTTGTGTATAATATTTCCTTCTCAACGTCTCCAACACCTCCCTCAGGTGCTCCTCATGATGCTCCCGAGTCTTGGAATAGACTATAATGTCATCAATAAACACGATCACATAGTGATCCAACATGGGTCTAGAGCATTGGTAAGCCCGGAAGGCATCAACATGAACTTACAATCACCATAACGTGTTCAGAAGGCCGTCTTTTGGATGTCCTCCTCTCTTAACCTCATCAGGTGTTAACCCGAAGTCGATCTTGGAGAACTAAGATGCACCATAAAGTTGATCAAATAAATCATCAACCCTCGGGAGTGGGTATCGGTTCTTCACCGTTATCTTATTCATCTCCTGGTAGTCAATATACATCTGATACGTCCCATCCTTTTTCTTCACAGATAAGATCGACGCTCCACATTATGAACCACTTAGCCATATAAATCCCTTATTTAGCAGCTCCTGCAGCTGTGAAGATAACTCATGCATCTCTGGATGTGCTAACTGATAAGGTTCTTTGGCTATTAGAGTCGCACCTAGAACCATCTCAATCCGAAACTCCGCTTGCCTCTCTAGAGGCACTCTCGAAAAATCCTCCGGGAACACATCCAAGTATTCTCGAACAATCGGTACATAATCAATGGTCACCTCCCCCTCTTCTTGGGTATCCTTCATATAGGACACAAATCCAAAACATCCTTGCTGAAGATAATGTATGGCCCTGGCTTCCGAATAAAGAGTCGGTCCACACCGAGGACCTTCATCATGGATCACCAACTCTCCTCCACTTGGGGTCTGAACACGTACCAACTAAAGCCTAAAATAAATCATATCCCTATCGGGGCTTAACCAATCCATACCCACAATGATCATGCTCTCAAGTAGGAGAATCGGAACCAAATCAATCAGATACGGGTCACTAAATATCTCCAAGGTGCATCCCCAGTGAACCCTCGACACTCGCATCAGAAGGTCATCAACAATCTAAACTTTTGTTGGATATCCCAACTCTCCTAGAACATCATCAAATCTCTTGCTAAGCGCAAGGGATACAAAAGATCGGGTAGCTCCCGAATCGAATAGGACCAACATAGGAATATCATTCACAGGGGACAACCCTAAATAATAATACAACATATAAGCATTACAAATAACATATATAAAAAGATAAAGAGAAGATACATAATAGTAACCACATCGGGTGCTCCACGAGCCTCATTGGCCGTTAGTTGAAATTCCCTATTCTGAACAACTGGTGCCTCCGCCTTGCCCTGGCGGCTATCTGTGATCCTCAGAGTCGCCGAATCAGGTGCTGCTACTGGTCCTCCTGATGCTAAACTCAGGTAATTGGACTTCTTGTGGCCCCTCTTCTTGTAATAGAATAAAATTAGATCTAATGTCTCGGTGGTGGGGGTAGTAGTAGTGCAATCCCTCCTGAAATTCCCCGTCTTGCCGCATTGGTAGCAACCCGAACCACCCACTCTGCAGAACCCATCATGTATCCTGTCGCACTTACCACAGCGGCTCTGGCCCTGTTAGGCCTTCAATCTACAATCGAAGCTCTTGGCCATTTTTTTGCCCATGCTCTTCCTTCCTCTTCCATATGTGCTCCAAATTAATCTCCCGTTCCCGAGCCCTGGATATCATGTCATCCAGTGTCAGGCAGGCAAAAAACTGACAAACTCTCTAATATATTATCTAAACATATCATGGTACAGAGTCTTTTTCATCACCTTGTCTGCGGTACATAGGGTACCAATAGGGCTCTCTCTTAACTTGGTGATGATCTCTGCCATGGTCTCAATCGTCTGTCAAATATCCAGAAACTCCCTCACTAGCTATTGCACCTTAACAGCTGGTGCAAACTCTGCACGGACCCGAGTAACAAAATCCGACCAGGTCATGGCCTCACTGGCTGGGGCTCCCAAGGTATATCCAAACTCCTCCCACCAATCCCAAGCTCACTCTCTCAGACATCCTGCAACGAACCTCACCTTTGACCCCTAGGGGCAGAAGCTCGTCATCTGGGCACACTCAATATCTGCTAGCCAACTCCTGGCGGTAATGAGGTCCTTTACCCTTAAGAATTTTGGTTCCCCAAATCCCCTAAAATCCTTGAAGGAGAGAGTGCATGCCCCAGACCGGCTAGCGTCCAAATCAGCTTTGAAGATACAAAGACGATCCTCCATCAGCTCCATGATACCCTCCTTAATCGACTCAAACATCACCGGGGTCGCATCAAAGATGCCTCTAGTAATCTATGATGCAATTTTTGGATTAGGTGTCTAAGCCCACAACTATAATTGGTATAAACTTGAATTAATAGTTGTAAAATCATTTTGGGTTGCCTACAAACCTGGTAATTGATTAGAATGACTTTTAGAGAGAGAAGAATGATTTATTAATTTATTACTCAGTAAATAAATTAATTAGAAATCAAAATAAATAATTTATTAATGTATTAGGGAAATAATATATTAATTAGAAATCATAATGTTTAATTAATATTTAATCAGAAATTAATTTGGAATTAATTTTGGGATTAAAGTAATTAATCGAAATTGTAGGGAGTAAAGGTGGCAATGTTCAATAGTTGGGCGTTGAGCATTCTAGAACCTCCCTATGGTAAGGGAACGAAATCTAGATGCTCCTAGGGTTTCCTTGGGCTCTAATGATGTCTTGGATGCCTTATAGAGGAAGTTAAGGGATTAGGGTTATCCTAGATACATTGCCTTATCCAATACATTCCTAACATCAATATAAACCCTCATTAGGGTTGAATTTCATGAATGTCTTCTTTTCTAGAGCCTTGGCAGAAATTCTTCTATATTCCTTGTCTCTCTCTCTCTCTCTCTCTATGTTATTCCTTGGTTGCTTGCTTTGTTTGTGAGCCATTAGAGGTGCGACACTTGTAGCGCTTACTACCAAAGGTCTTTCAAGCAAGGATTCAAGATTGTTTACAATAACAATCTTAAAGGTATGTAACTAAACCTTAATTTTCTATGGATTCGAAAATTATAGGAGCATACTATAGTTTCTTCTTTTGTGTTCAAGTTTGCATGTTCAGTTAGAGAAAACTTAGATCCAATTAATTAAGGGTTTCATGCACACATAGGATTGTATGTGTTTCTCATAACCTAATAGTGGTATCAGAGCTAGATTTTGTTTTTTATTGAATATGATGCAATTGTGAATTGTTTAAAGGATAAGGGAACATAATCGACATTTTGTTCAATGAACTCGTCAAGTTGTTCTTAGCACTCATCGAGTTGCATGAACTCATCAAGTTTGCTCCTCCAACTCGTCGAGTTGTGCGTCAGATCTGTTTTTGGATTTTCTTGCCTAACTTGATTTACTAGGTTTATATTTGGTAATTATCTTTTGTTTATTCTACCATAATCTATTTTTTGGTAATACTAGATAATTAAATACGAGCTAAATGTTAAGCAATGATTTTGGATAGCATTAATGATTTAATTAATTGATTAATTAAATGATAGTTATTATATCCATAATTGGCTACTAGATAATTATTGATTGAATTAAATAATTAATATTTTTAGGTTGTTTGACCCTACCCGACTGAGAACGATAGTTGTCTCGGTCGGTCTGAAAAATGGCATCACTATACCCTTGCACCTTGAAGTCATCACTCCCACCGAGGACCAGTAACCATTCCTTAGTCCTCCGAAGGTACTTAAGAATATTCTTGATTGCGGTCCAATGTGCTCTGCCAGGTTTCCCTGATATCTGCTCACCATGATCAAGGCGAAGTCCACATTAGGGCGAGTGAAAGTCATAGCATATATGATTGAGCCAACTGTGGAAGCGTAAGGTACTCGGCTCATCTCTACTGTTTCGACTTCAATACTTGGGCTTTGTGTCTTACTCAACTTGACATTACTTTGGATTGGTAACTCCCCTTTCTTGGAATTCTCCATACTAAAACATTTTAGTACCTTGTGCAAGTAAGTATTCTGACTAAGTCCTATTAGTCTTTTACTCCTGTTTCTCACTATCCTTATTCCCAAATTATAGGCAGCCTCTCTGAGGTCCTTCATAGAGAAACACTTCCCAAGCCAGGACTTAAATTCCTGCAGGGTCAGGATATCATTTCCTATGAAAAGTATGTCATCAACATACAATACGAGGAAGCAAACTATACTCCAACTGGTTTTGACACATACACATGATTCATCCTCACTTCACAAGAAGCCAAACTCTTTGACTTTATCGTCGTAACAAAGATTCCATCTATGGGATGCTTGTTTCAATCCATAAATGGATTTCTCAAGCTTACACACTCTATTAGGATGATTCGCATCGATAAAACCCTCTGGCTGAATCATGTAAACATCCTCAGACAACTTCCCATTAGGGAAAACAGTATTGACATCCATCTGCCATATTTCATAGTCATGAAAAGCAGCAATGGCTAGCATCACCCTAGTAAACTTTATCTTTGCAACCAGTGAGAAGGTCTCATCATAATCAACTCTGGGAGTTTGAGTAAAGCCCTTCACAACCAATCGCGCCTTATAAGTTTGTACTTTCTCATCCATGTTGGTCTTCTTCCTGAAGATCCACTTGCAGCCGACTGTCTTACGACATCGCACTTTGTCAACCAAATTCCAGACTTGGTTGTCATACATGGACTGAATCTCGCTGTCCATAGCCTCTTTCCATTTTGCAGACTCCGGGTCTCCCATGGCTTCCTTATAGTTATTAGGTTCATCCAAATTTATTAGTGTACTATCATTAATAAATGTATCACCCTAACTTGTTATATGAAAACGATATAACACAAGTGGAACACTAACTCTACTGGAATGTCTAAGAGGTAGGGACTCATCAATTGGTTCAATAGGAGTTTCCTCCTCATGTTGAATACCATCGTTAGAGGCTCCTTCATCGCTCGACTCTTAAAGCTCTTCAAAATCAATTTGCCTCCCCTCTGTCCCCTTGGCTTATGAGTTCTCGTTCTCAGGAAACCCCTTTCCTCACAAAGAAGATAACATTATCACTCGGTCTATATAAGAGATATCCAAAGGAATTTTGCGGGTAGCCGATGAAAATACACCACTTATTACGAGGTTCAAGCTTGTCGTGAGTCTCTCGTCTTACGAAATCTTGACAACCCCAAACCTTGATATGTGCTAACGAGGTAGCTTTCACAGTCCACATCTAGTGAGGTGTTTTGGCAACCTTCTTTTTAGGGACTAAGTTAAGGATATGGGCGGCAGTCTCTAAGGCATACCCCTGAATGAGATAGGTAGCGAAGCACAACTCATCATGGAATGAACCATGTCTAGAAAGGTTCGATTACGCCTCTCAGCCACACCATTCAATTGCGGTGTCCTAGGTGGCGTCAATTGAGAAACGATTTCGCATTCCTTGAGGTAATCGTGGAATTCAAGACTCAGGTACTCTCCTCTTTGATCGTCAGTTGCCCAACTGATTCTCCACTTCCTACTTAAACTCTTTGAACTTTTCAAAGGTTTCGGACTTGTGCTTGATTAAGTATATATACCCATATCTGCTATAATCATCGGTGAAAGTCACATAGAAGCGGCCTGCATCCCTTGTGGTGGATCTAAAGGGCCCACACACATTACTATGTATGAAATCCAATAAACCCTCACCCCTTTCACAAGAACCAGTGAAGGGTGACTTGGTTATCTTTCCAAGCAAACAAGACTCGCACACATCATCGTCCCTAAGGTCGAATGAATCCAACACTCCATACTTTTGGAGTTGGGCTATGTGTTTCTTGTTGACATGTCCAAGACAACAATGCCACAAGCATGCTTTATCCAAACTATTAGAATAATCGATACACAACACATAATTTCCTAAATTGTCTACAACCATCACAGTTTCATATATTACATTACAAGGCAATGCTTCAAAATAGAAAACACCATTAAGATAAGCATCAATAGAACCCTTTTCGTTATCAAATGAATATCTAAATCCTTGTCTATACAAACCATGAAAGGAAATAATGTTTCTAGACATTTTAGGGGAATAGCAACAATTATTCTAATCTAGTCCTAATCCATTACTAAGCATTAAAGAGTAAACTCCAATCTTGGTGACAGACGACGCTCTTCTTTTCCCCATGATCAAGTTTATCTTCCCATGCTCCACATCCCTATTTCTTCTTAGGCCCTGCAAATCAGAACAAATGTAAAAACCACACCCTGTATCAAGGACCCAAGAAATATCATGTAATGAATCATTAGATTGAATAGTGTAAATACCTTCGAAGGACGGCTTGATCTTCCCATCCTTGATATCTTGCAGATACTTCGGGCAGCTTCGTTTCCAATGCCCTATTCCGTGGCAATGATAGCACTCTGCATCTTTTAGACTTAAGGTGGGTGTAGTGGGACCAGCCTTGGTTCCACTAGAAGAGGTTCCATCACGGTACTTTCCCTTATGGTAGCTCTTTGAGGGAGCCTTCCTCTTCTTACCATTTCCTTGCCCAATAGCCAAAACTGGGGCACTAGTAGGAGTATGAGTTTGTGCAACGGAATTGTCTTAGAGGTTGCTCTCAGAAATCCTCAATAGGCCATGAAACTTGCTCAACGTAACCTCCTCTTTGTTCATGTGGTAGGTCATGAGAAATTGGTTGAAGCAAGGTAGCAGTGGATGAAGAATGATGTCGGTTGATAGCTCTTCATTGAAGTTAACATTTAACTTTAGCAGGCGGTCAACGTACCTCTGCATCTTTTGCAGATGAGCAGTGATAGACTCTCTATCTCTCATCGTGTTCGTGATCATCAAAGTGATGATCTCGTACCTCTCCTGCCTTACACTTTGGTGATACCTTTCAATCAAGTCTTGATGAATTTCGTAGGGATAGAAGTCCTCGTAGGACTTTTGGAGTTCAACAGTCATGGTCGCTAGCATGATGCAATGGACTTCCGTGGCATCACAGGCATGGGCCTCAAAGGCAGCGGGTGACCAACCTTATGTTGCAGATCCAATCATTGAAATTGTTTCCGTCAAAGATCACCCTCCCACACAATTTCATGAGTGAGAATGAGCTAGAAGAGTTTGAGCCTGAAGCGTTGTTGTTGTTCGAGTTCGAAATCTGAAAAGGAAAAGAAACAAAGTTGATTAGATAAGAATACCCAACTAAACACCCAAATGAGAAATTAGGGCTAGGATCCAACAACATTATTTTCAATTTAGAAGAGGGATGTCGTAATCTAAACAACAAATAATTTTAAGGTAAGTGAATGACGATTCACTAATTTCCACCATGAAAAACAAAAGAGAATTAAGTTTTAAATGTATCAAAAACTCCTAGATCTTTTGAGATTCATTGAACTTTTCAATGGCGTGTTTAAATCTTGATATGCCCCTCAAGTTTGTGATTGGGATACCGAGGATCACAAACAGGATGTGAATAATCATGCAAATCTACATGGTGCCCACAATGTTACAGTCACCTAATCGATGTGTCGGTTAACCATACACGCTCCATTGATCTATGAAAAACATTGAATCACCCTTTGCCACCTTTGCTTGGAGCCAAATTAGTGTGTCGGTTAACCACACATGCTCCACTAACATCTTAGCAAGGGTACTAAGTGTAATTTCATGTAATAGCATCAAAATCACATTTTTCCTAAAGTAACTAAGATTGGGGATTTTGTAAAAAATATTTAGTTATTTTATAAATCATTATACTTTTAACAAGGAAAGAGTTTCTCTATCCTACCCGTTCGGCTAACGACTCTCCACCAATCAAGGAAGCGGTGGGTTAGAGTGGACACCCATTAAACGGCCATTTCATAGGTCATAATCTTATACCCCCATATAGATCGGCTTCGTGAATGAGGCCAACTATCGGTAAGACTAGCATTTATGTTATAGATATATAATAATTAGTCTTATAATATTATAATAGTATAGGGTGAATTTTAAACTTGTAAAATTCTATGGTTTGGAATTTAATTATTTGAAAATTAAACTTTTAATCCAAAAATTTAAATTCCAAAACTTGAGGACAAGTTTTGAAATATTTCAACACTATCTATATCAAAATTCAAATAATTAATTAAACAATTAATTTAGGTGCTTATCTAGTTTTCACCTAATCCAACTTCATGAAAGATAATTGAACAAATAATTCAATTAATTAATGTTTATCATATAAGGAAATAATTATTCAATTAATTTGACATTATCTTTTATTTTAGCAAGGATAATCATACAATATGAATAAAATTCATATTTTATTAATAAATTTAGGTGCTTATCTAGTTTTCACCTAATCCAACTTCATGAAAGACAATTGAACAAATAATTCAATTAATTAACGTTTATCATATAAGGAAATAATTATTCAATTAATTTGACATTATCTTTTATTTTAGCAAGGATAATCATACAAAATGGGCATGAAATCCCGAAATACCCTCTGTCTAACAACCCGAATCGCCGAGTCCCCTTATGGACTCGTCGAGTTCATCTGACTCGGCAAGCCCACTTTGGGACTCGACGAGTGTTAGGAAGAAGACCAAAAAATCAATTTTTCAAGCATGAATGACATTCAAAACATCAAATACAATAGAAACCAATCAATGCTCTGATACCATAATGGGTTTTATATAAAAGAACAATCTTATATGCTCAATCAAAACCCTAAAGCTTGGATCTAGGTTTCTCTATTGTACATGCAATTCCTCCAAGACTTGAAAACCCTAATCTAGAATACATTAAAATCGAGATCTATAAAAAAAAAACAAGTTTAGATGATACCTTTAAATGGTTGCAAGAATCTTCAAGAAGCTTAGTGTCACAAATGTAACACCTCTAATGGCTCACAATAACCACAAGCAAGAGAATGATCTAGAAGAGAGAAAGAG
The DNA here is from genome assembly GCF_052625555.1 of Lactuca saligna. Taxonomy (NCBI): domain Eukaryota; kingdom Viridiplantae; phylum Streptophyta; class Magnoliopsida; order Asterales; family Asteraceae; genus Lactuca; species Lactuca saligna. The sequence goes on from NC_136423.1 coordinate 175,989,606, forward strand.
AGAGGGTGAATTTCGGCTATAGTAACCTTAGGGTTTCTTGGTCTAGCCGAAACTAAACCCCTAGGGTCCTTTAAATAGCTGAGCAACTAGGGTTTCAGTCAAAACCATAATCGGATGACTTAGGCCCTAAGCAGCTTGGGAACCTACTAGAATAAGGCCTCCTTGGACGAAATTTGAGTGGGATTGCACTCCAAATTTTGTCCCCCTTAATCCCATGAGGATTCATAGCATAAAATCAACTATCACACAATTAACAATTCCAGTACCCTTTGTTTAATTAATCTCTTACAGACACAAAACTAATTCTTAACTAATATTAATTAAACTATATGATTTCTACTTTATTATATTATTCATAAAATATATTAATAAACCATAATAACGTCTCTCTCTCCATAAATCATCCTATCCAGTTGTTTTGGTGAAGGCAACCCAAAAGGACCATGCACAACCGGGTTAAGTACATACCAAATATAGTTACGGGCTTAGACACTAATCCAACACATATTCCCTACAACATCGCGTCCTTCCTATCCTCCAGTCTAGCTTCTGGTGCTCAGCCACGGAGCAGGATATGTATGGGTCAATTTATTAGCCAATTTCGTTCCTATAGGGTTAATACTCGTGGGATGATTTAGTATTCTATCAGGGAATTAAACGAGGGGGACCTAAAAAGGATACTAGTGATTGAGTAGGGAGCTTACTAGAAATGGAGTATCCCTCCTAATGATGTTGTTGTGCCTATTTTCCAGGTAGATTTGAAGCATGGTGAGGAACAGGATTTTATGTCTGGTCCTTGCCAGCAGCGAGCTCGACGTGTACCACTGACTGCTCAGCATGGTTTGCTGCCCAACTTTAACATATGTCATGTATTTAGCTGTGTGACTGAGTTGTATGGGGATTCTGATGATTTTAGGTAAGAGGTTCGTCGGGAGTTGTATTTAGCTGTGTGACTGAGTTGTATGGGGATTCTGATGATTTTAGGTAAGAGGTTCATCGGGAGCATTTGTAGATGATGAAAGCCATGAGTGAGTTACTTGCATAGTGGAGGATAGCGTATCCCTTCATCCCCACCCAAGGGATGGATCGAGCACGTCTATGGTGCATCCAGGAAATGACGGCGATGATGATTATAATGATGACGGTGAAGGTGGTGATGATGATGAGGGTGGTGAAGAGGAGTATGACGACAGGGATCTTTAGTTCTTTTTGTTTGTCGTTACTTTTGATACAATATCTTTTGTATATGTAGGCGAATTTTATGATGTATGTAGGTATTATATATTGGTTGGTTTCGCTTGCTTCTATATTTGTATATGCTTTTTGGATTTCTCAAGTGTTTAGTTTATCAACTACCATATTTAGGGTTAGTACTGCATTAGTCTTATCCAAAATAAAACATAGCTAATCAGTTCTATGTCTAGTCTTGGCTCGACCAATGTGCTATAAAATTTATTTAGGTTATTTGATCTAAAATCTTGAATCCAAGAGGATTTTTTGTATTTTATTAAATTTTTGGTTTGTACTTCAAGAGTAACAAATAAGGATTAGTCAGGTGAGAAGTATCGGAGTGCAAGACCATTTTAGCATATAGCCTTTCTGAAATCCAACAACCCAAGTGATAGTTCAAACTAGACACCTCTCCCATAAGTAGTCTCTCAGTAGAGTAATTAGTAATGATACTTTTAATTACATATCTGAGGACATAACTTTTTAGAGTATGTGTCTCTATATTATAGTTGTAGTTCCTAGATAATTACTAATTCGCTATAACATATAGCTCTAGTACGAATCTGTTACACCCCAGGTCGTCAACGGAAACGCCAAGTGGTGCAACGTTAGGATGTTGAATCATAATTAAATAATATACCTGAATTAGTGCATACCTTTATGACATAAATATTACTTCCTTTTATCAGTTGTTGTATCACATATACACCTGATTTTAATATGTAGTAGTTTTTCCTGGTAATTATGCTTCTCGGTAGGCTGTTAGTCTTCTTTTTAGTCTTTGCTGTAAGATTTTCAGTTTCCGTTGGTGGCCAAGGAATAAATGTGGTTTGAAAGGTCAACATAATATTGGTGAGCTCACATGTTTTGTAAACTTTAAAATATATATGATGTTTCTTATGTCAGTGTTTGTTGTATTTCTAGACCCGTACTAGTGGGCTTGGGAAAGCCAAACTATTTCCTCTTAGGGTTAATTGAGATCTGGATCCTGGTTCATGAATAGGATAAATGTATATTATGGTTTCCTATAGTTTGTTTTCTTGTAGTCACTAAGGAAACACCACTCTAGCATTCTTTCATTGTTTTACTTTGCGTGTGCTCCTACTCATTTTGAGGCATCCCTTAAAATTTAATAGTTTGAGTGTAACTGATGTGTGTGAAACCAACTAGTTTTAATCCTACTAACTTAGACACAAAATAAACACACGAAAGGCAGTGTACCTATCGATTAGTAATATAGTTCAAGCAAGTATGGTATCGAACACAGGGAACGGTAAACAATTAAAATAAATGCTAATATTATCTAAATAAAACAAATAACAAAAAGGGGGTTTCTCTAGTTTTACAAGACTAGAAACTTAATTAGAATACCCAACACACAAATTAACTAACTAGAAACTAAAACAAATAATTACCAACTAAATTCAATAGTAAAGAGGACTTCTGTTTAGGTACGACTCATTTTTTCCCATGGATGATTTTAATGTATCGGATTAATTCTTCATTGGCTACCGATTAAGATAATTAGGTTCATGTTTGCTATTCCTAATTCTTAGAAAACAAATTAACTCAAGCAATGGCCAGTTGTCTAAATTAACGGGTTTCCTAGATTATTGATTCGGGTTAAGTAAGACTTGTAGTGGTTAACTAAATTGGCCCTTCAATTAACCTCTTGTCGATGTTCATCCAACAAGCTTACACATTAACTTACCTATCTTCTAGTTAATTCTAGTTTCACGTTCGTTATTCCTAGACATACAACTATGTGGTCACAATAAATCATATGAAATTAATAACTAAGAGATGTTCATACAACTTAATTACTGATTTATTAATAGAAGAATAGTTATTGTTAACACATAAGATTCTTTAACAAGCTTAACAAAACATAATTACCAATCAAAATTAATCCTACTCAAATAATCAATCCATGTTCACAAAATTGTCTACCCTAACAGAAGAATAAGTTTTTAGCTCATGATTGCAGTAAACATAAACTCAAGAACGAAATCAAAGTATGTAAACATGATTGAAATCAAAAAGTTACTAAGAATAAACCAAATTTTCTTGATTCTCTTCACAATTGAATGTAGGGTTGATTCTTCAGTTCCTCACGACCTAGCAGCACTTCCAATCGTTTCTCAGCCTCCTAGGGTTTCTCTCCATGCTATTATATCGATCTGAAAGTCCCTTTACATAGATTCTCACAAAACAGAGGCTACTCGGCGAGTCCAGTGACCTACGTGGCGAGTTCATCACTTAAAACCCGTGTATGGCAAGTTAGCGCGTCCAGAATCGCGAAAGTTCTATACAACTCTCCGAGTAATCGAGCCTACTCGCCGAGGACATTTCGAATCAGCATTTTCTCAAAACACAAAAGTCGTCTGAAATTGTGTCTACTTTTAAGAACATTTTGAATCTCGTCAATCGGAGTTACGGTTCATCAGATATGGCCAAAACACTGACAAGGGTTCAAGCTGTCCAGCAACATCCTTCTTTCTTCAAAATCCAAGATCCAACCTTCCAATCGCTAGTTCCGCTTCCTTTTCCACCCGAGCATGTCATTGTTGCTGAAAAATGAAATTATAAACTAATTAAGCACCTTTTGTTCATTAAATGAGATAAAATCAACATAAAGTATTAAGATAATGCATGAATTTATAACTAAATATGCCCATATCAAAATACCCCACACTTGACTTTTGCTTGCCCCCAAGAAAAACTGAATTTTAGTACACTAATATTACATAAGACAATCCCAATCGAACCCAGCCATTATGCCAAGACTGCAATGCATGCATTTGTGTCTAAAATTTTCCTAATAACCCCCCATACTCCAAATACTCACAATCCTTATAAACATTCGCCCACTTTTTCCGAACAATGCTCATTTTATGCATCCCTCCGAATCCATCCTCAGAAAACCTCTTAACCTCAAGGTATTTTTGGTTGAGCAACCCAAGCATACATAATCCAGACAATTACAATTTATGATACCACATTGGAGCTCTTTGGAAGTCTTCACTTCTTTAACATTTGATCTTTAATTTCTTTGAATTCACCACCTTGTTGTTTGATTTTTGGTATCTTCAACTTTTTAATTTCTTCAGAATTTTTGATCTTCTAATTTCATACTTAACTTTGATGCTCCAAAAATTCTTCAAACTTTTTCTTGTAATTCTCTCTTTTTTCTTTTTTAACATGTAACTCACTTTTTTCACTCAAAACCCTACATGCTTAAGCAGGGACACTCAACTTCAACCTTTATTGGTTAACAATAATAATTTTCCTGGATACTTTTCTGGTACACGATGCTAAACATATTGCATCCTTCAAACTAAGCGAGGTCGTGTTTTTGTCCCATGATTTCACTAGAATAAGGAAGCCACAAATGCACTAGAACGTATATAGGCTCAACTAAACATTTGGGTTTTCATGCAATCATCAAATATAATACTAGCATGATCCCTAATTGTTTTACATAAATTTTCTAAATTAGCCCTAGCAATTTTAATGCAAAATTTTCAAAATTTATCAAAAATTAACTAAAATTTTAACTAAAATAACCAACCCCCTACCCCACACTTAATTTATGCAATGTCCCCATTGCATGTCATGCATAAAATATGAAATATGAAATATAGAGAGAATTGGAACAAACTCCCCTGGGGTAGCAGTCGCGAGGCTGATCTTTTTCTTTTGAGATCCATCTTCATATGACTTTGGCATGGGAACAGCTCATCCATGCCTTGGGTGTTAAAATCTCGTGTGGTACAGCTCCAATTATAAGGGAAAAACTCTTGGAAATGCTTGGAAAATGATCTTCAAAGAATAGAACCAATGCCCATATCAAATGTCATCAAATCTTCAGCTCAAAAGTAAGAAGAATGAGCGACTCGTCGAGTAAGTATGTAGACTCGCCGAGTTGAAGCGTCAATGGCAGAAGAATCGTGAATTTTCACATGGACTCTACGAGTCCATAAGATGCACTCGGCGAGTAGACCGCTGTGTGACAAAAATTTTATTCTGCCCAAGTCCGTTTCTGATGTATGGAGGTTATATAAACTACTAATTTCCGTCATTTTTCTTCAGGGAATAAACACTCTATAACCCTTCTATCAATTGGACTCAAAACTTCATTTCCTCTCCCGCCTAGATTCGATTTCTCCCTTCGTCAGCCTTGACTCTAGACCCTCACATGCAATCCTAAGCTTCAAACTGAAAAGATCAAAACAACACACAAGTAATAGAAAAACGAAAACAAACATCAAAATTAAAATCCTAAATTACCCTAATAAACTAGAAGTTTAAAGAAAAAAAAAGCGAACTCTAATGACGGGTTACCTCCTGCAAGCGCTTCTTTTTGTGCGAGTCTTTATCTGGACTCCCAACTTAATAAACTTCCAATAAACTCAATGTCAATCCATCCGTTGCATTAAATATTTTCTTTGGTGGACCAATTTGTAAAATTTGGCTCTTTACTTCTAAAATTGGCCAAACGAGCTTGAATTCATAAAACCCAAGAATATTGACAAGGGTTGGAACCGGTTGGATACTAATAATAAATGGATCGTGATTTAAAACTTTCTCCAAAGTTGGAATCATCACCCCATGCTTCGAAACACAAACCGAAAATACAGGGGGCCATGTCGTGGTAGTAGTCAAACCACAGCTTGGTTCCTGCAATTCAGCTTGTTTTTGTTCTTCATCTGACCCTTCTGCTAGCAATCTTTCCAGCTCCTCCAAGTCTCTTTCTGGATTAAATTCTTCATCTTGTAACTCAGATGTCCCTTTTGTGTTGGGCAAGATGTTATCTAACCATCTTCCAAATTTCTTCAAATCTTCATCTGAGTCATACTCCTCATTTCCTTGCTCAATTTCATGTACTACTTCCTCAAGAAAAGCATCAAAAGCATCGAGATTTGGAAAATACATAATAAATAAAAATAAAAATAAAAAATTAAACTAAATAAAAAAATTAATCAACAAATAAAATAAAAAAAAATGATAACAATTAGCAAATAAAATTAACTATTTAGAACCATTCCCCGGCAACGGCACCAAAAACATGATGTGTGTGAAACCAACTAGTTTTAATCCTACTAACTTAGACACAAAATAAACACACGAAAGGCAGTGTACCTATCGATTAGTAATATAGTTCAAGCAAGTAGGGTATCGAACACAGGGAACGGTAAACAATTAAAATAAATGCTAATATTATCTAAATAAAACAAATAACAAAAAGGGGGTTTCTCTAGTTTTACAAGACTAGAAACTTAATTAGAATAACCAACACACAAATTAACTAACTAGAAACTAAAACAAATAATTACCAACTAAATTCAATAGTAAAGAGGACTTCTGTTTAGGTACGACTCATTTTTTCCCATGGATGATTTTAATGTATCGGATTAATTCTTCATTGGCTACCGATTAAGATAATTAGGTTCATGTTCACTATTCCTAATTCTTAGAAAACAAATTAACTCAAGCAATGGCCAGTTGTCTAAATTAACGGGTTTCCTAGATTATTGATTCGGGTTAAATAAGACTTGTAGTGGTTAACTAAATTGGCCCTTCAATTAACCTCTTGTCGATGTTCATCCAACAAGCTTACACATTAACTTACCTATCTTCTAGTTAATTCTAGTTTCACGTTCGTTATTCCTAGACATACAACTATGTGGTCACAATAAATCATATGAAATTAATAACTAAGAGATGTTCATACAACTTAATTACTGATTTATTAATAGAAGAATTGTTATTGTCAACACATAAGGTTCTTTAACAAGCTTAACAAAACATAATTACCAATCAAAATTAATCCTACTCAAATAATCAATCCATGTTCACAAAATTGTCTACCCTAACAGAAGAATAAGTTTTTAGCTCATGATTGCAGTAAACATAAACTCAAGAACGAAATCAAAGTATGTAAATATGATTGAAATCAAAAAGTTACTAAGAATAAACCAAATTTTCTTGATTCTCTTCACAATTGAATGTAGGGTTGATTCTTCAGTTCCTCACGACCTAACAGCACTTCCAATCGTTTCTCAGCCTCCTAGGGTTTCTCTCCATGCTATTATATCGATCTGAAAGTCCCTTTATATAGATTTTCACAAAACAGAGGCTACTCGGCGAGTCCAGTGACCTACTCGGCGAGTCCGTCATTCAATTGTGTACGGCAAATTAGCGCATCTAGAATCGCGAAAGTTCGATACAACTCGCCGAGTAATCGACCCTACTCGCCGAGCACGTGTCGAATCAGCATTTTCTCAAAACACGAAAGTCATCCGAAATTGTGTCTACTTTTAAGAACATTTTGAATCTCGTCAATCGGAGTTACGGTCAGATATGGCCAAAACACTGACGAGGGGTCAAGCTGTCCAGCAACATCCTTCTTTCTTCAAAATCCAAGATCCAAGCTTCCAATCGCTAGTTCCGCTTCCTTTTCCACCCGAGCATGTCATTGTTGCTGAAAAATGAAATTATAAACTAATTAAGCACCTTTTGTTAATTAAATGAGATAAAATCAACATAAAGTATTGAGATAATGCATGAATTTATAACTAAATATGCCCATATCAGTAACAATGTTACAATGAGTTCCTATAATCTAGCTATGATTCTTGAGAGTTCCCAGAAAACCACGACGCTTCATCGGACGTCGTAAATGTGTTCATAAAGTTATGTCTGCTTCAACTTGTCATAAGGTTGTAGCTAGCAACAACAAGTGGGAGTGTCAATACCATATAGATCTATACATATATTTCCTGATCACTTAATATTTAATGATTATAGGTTGGGGGCTAGTTGAAGGTCCTTCATCTAGGAGATGAATGTGTCTCATCTAACAGCTTATTTGTATGAAGCCTCCACTGATCGTTCGTTGTCGCTATTCTCATTGTATTTTATTATATATATATATATATATATATATATATATATATATATATATATATATATATATATATATATATAACACTAAGTTAGAGTGTTTTGCATAGCCAGGTATTTGGGCAGAGTAACCACTAGGTACTATGCATGATGTTTTCTATCAATGTGAGTCAGTATAACAACTAGGCATAATATTATCTTTAAATTTTTGGCAGAGTATTTAACGGGCATAGTATCATCCTAATGTTATGAGCATAAAGATCTAACTAATAGTATGATTAGTAATAATTATGAAAATTTTGTATTATAACATGTATCCCCTCCCCCCCCCCCCCCCCCGGAAAAGATTCGAAAACAGGAAAATTCAGCAATGAAGTCAACCTTGATGCATGAAAACGTTGTTGTATGGTAGAATTTAGGAGTCTGGAACTTGAGGATTGCTCAGAAATCGGTGCCACGGAAATTGAGAGCAAGTGAGGTGTGTTTTGAGGTGTGACAAATTGGAATGTTGGGACCTATTATTTATAGGGGAGTTTGGAGTGCATGTTGTATATTGCATGTCGTGCAATTCCCTCTCCTATGATGCTATGCCATCTGAGTCCTGGCGTATTAGGGTGTCAGAATGCACGTCGCGCGCTACGCGTGAGTGAACGCAAACATGAAAATCAAACTTCAAAATTTTGTAACTTTCGCATACGAGCTCTATTTTCAAAAAAATCTTATGCATCCATGTAGGTCTCGATGTGTACTTCAACTTTCCTTTGGGTCCTTTTGGCTAATTCTAACTTTTGTTTTTAATTCTATATTTTATAACTGTTATGATTATATAAAAATCATAACTCTTTCACACGAGGTCCAATTTAGATGTTCTTTGACTCTAAATTCTTATTTTATATAGGACTATGTTTCTCCTTTTGGCGACGCCTACGAAAATTTGACAAGTCTCTTCGTAGTTTATTGACGTTGTAACGTTTTGCATGATGTAGATTTTTATTTCCTGTAAATCATATCTCTCTTGCAATAAGTTAGATTTTTATGATGTTTATAATTATGGTTTTGTAGTAAGGTGTACACTCTTAAAATGTTAACCTGGTCGTAGATGACTTGACTTGTCGTGCACTAAATTTTTGACTCTATATGTTGATGTTTTTAAGGGTGAAAATCAAATATATTTACTCTTATATTGAATGGTTACAAATTGGTTTAAATAAGTGTTATTGACGATGTTAGATCCTATCGGAAATTTTACAATATATTTTCCAGGTTGTCACAGGAAGGTAGTATGGGCCCGTACTACTGAATGCACAGGATCCGTACAAGATTCAGGGAGAGTCTTGAGACTACTAAGAAGTTATAGGAGTTATATATAGTGTATGTGTATGATATGGTATGATTTTATCCTATTTGTTCGCATGTTTCAGTTTAGTGTTGATTACCTGCGATTCAAGCTCTAGCAATCCGGAGAGGTTGGGTTCCAGTGACGATGAGATCCGTAGGATCATTGCTGCCAAGGTAGCCATAGAGATGGGGGAGGCAATCCTAAATATGCTTTGGTCTATTAACACCATAATTATCGATCATTTTAATGAGTGTTTGATGAGTGCTAAGCTGCTATCACTGAGGTCGCTGCTGTCGTAGCCACTACAGTCGTTGACGTTATAAGACTGCATGGGAGTAATTTAATGCAGTACAAGGAATTCAACAACACAAACCCCCGAAGTTTAATGGGACCAAGGACCCGATTTCTATGATAAGATGTATTTTTTATGTTCAAGGATGCATCTATACCTTTTCGTTTCTGGAGGACCTGATGGTTCGATTTGCATTGAACCTTCTTTGCTTGCGAGCAAATGATTGGTGGAAGTTTGTGACTACTGGTTACTCACCTACGGATCTAGCTACATTGACATGGGAGAGGTTTACTAAGATGTTTCTTGATTATTATGATCCTTTGGTGGAGAGAGAGTGACTAGCTCATGAGTACCTATCGCTCAGGAAGGCGACAGAGTCGGTGACCGAGATCGCCAAGATATTCCATGAGAGGTCTTTGTTTTTTTTTCTAGAGTATGCTTCCTTGGACCAGGTTCATACGACCCAGTACTTGATTATGATTAAGAAGGATACTAAAGAGTTTATGAAAAATACCCAGTATTATATATTGGTTGAGTTGTAGTCCAATGACAGGAGGAGGAGATTGAGTTGGAGACTTAGACGAGAGAGAGCCGGATGGAGAACCGTAGGAGGGATACTAGGCTTATTCCAATCCAGTCTCATCCGATGACAAAGTTGTTCAAACCCATGGATTCGAGATCAGCAGGTCAGAGGTTCCACACTTGTAGCAAGTGTAGTAAGGGTCATGAGGGGCCCTATCAGGATGGGTCAGATTGCTGCATGTACGAAAAGGAAGGGTAGTTTGTGAAGGATTGTCCGAAAGGTTTTCATTTCTAATTCAGCGGAAATCAGTCAAGCCATGTGAAAGTTGATTGCCCATTTCTTACCTCAAGATTAGTGCAGACTCCAGCTCCTATGACTTTGTGCATCACTGATGGACGTCACAGGAAGGCTAAGGCCCGAGGATGAGCATCCCCGTTAACAACAGATGAGACAATGGAGAATCTTAACGTCATTACTAGATCATTGGATCGACCTCTGGAATGAGCTGATCTTTTGAGCCGTCATCATTTAGAAGGGATTTTCGTGTCCCTATTGGATCATTTGATCGGCATCTGGAAGTTGCCACAGCCGAGGATTAATGACCTTTTTGACTAGTTATAGGGAGCGTCTTAGTTCTCCAATATCGACTTTAGATCAGGATACCACCAGATGAGGGTAAGATAGAATAAAATTTAGAAGACAATTTTCCATACTCATTACGGTCTTTACGAGTTTGTGTTGATGCCTTTTGGATCGGCCTGTGATTATTTTTATAGATGATATCTTGGTCTATTCTAAGACCATGGAGTAGAATGAGGAGAACCTTCGCAAGATTCTTGGGGTTCTGAGGGTGGAGAGGTTGTATGCCAAGTTCTCCAAGTGTGGGTTTTGGTTGCGTGATGTTTAGTTTCTGGGGCGCCTAACCAATCAAGATGGTATTTTGGTCGATCCATCCAAAATTGAGGCGGTGATTCAATGGGAGGTTCTGAGATCCCTATCAGAGATATGAATTTTCCTTGGTATGGTTGGGTACTACAGAAGATTCATTCAATATTTATCCAAGATTGAAGTTCCTCTTACCAGGTTAACTAGGAAGGATGTCACTTTTCGTTGGGGGCCTAAGTAATAGGTGGCTTTTAAGAACCTTCGGTAGAGATTATGTGAGACGTCGGTTCTAGTACTTCCTGAGAAAGTTAATGATTTTTTGGTATATTATGAGGCATCTATTTTAGGCTTGGGTGTCATTTTAATGCATAGGGGTCATGTGATAGCTTACCCTTTGAGATGTCTGAAGCCTCATGAGGCGAATTATCCTACTCACGATCTGGAGTTAGGGGTTATGGTTTTGCCCTCGATATTTTGTGTCATTATCTATATGGGGTCCATTGTACTATCTACACATATCACTAGAGTTTGAGGTACTTCCTAGATCAGCCAAATCTAAATATGAGGCAGCACAAGTGGCTTGATGTGGTTAAGGATTACAACTCTGAGACATTGTATCACCCGGGGAAGGTCAATGTAGTGCCTAATGTTTTGATCCGCAAGACAGATGGTACCCCAATTGTCGACCTATTTTTGACTATGACCATAAGTTCACAACTTCTGGATATGATCAGAGATGCTCAGATTGGGGGTTTCAAGAGGGATAACTAGAAGAAGGAGAAGAAGATCAAGGGTCAGATTGATAGATTTGTCATCGACAGTCGGGGGCTATTGACCCAATGTGGGCGAGTTTAGATTCCAGTTTCTAGGGGAGTCCATCAAACAGTGTTAGAGGAGGCGTCTAAGTTTAGATTTTCTATTCGTCCTAAAGCTACAAAGATGTATCGAGACTTGAGACTCGGTTATTGGTGGACCTGCATGACGGAGATAGCATAGTTTGTTGAGAGGTGTGTCACCTGTCGGATGGTCAAAGCTGAGCATTAGAGATCACTTGGTAAGTTTCAGCCTTTACAGGTCCCCATATGGAAATGGGAGCAGATCACCATGGAATTTATCACCAAGTTACCAAGGACGGCCAAGGGAATTGATGCTATTTGGATTATTGTGGATTGTTAGACCAAGAGTGCCCATTTCCTTGATATATGGGAGAGCTTGTCGGCCAAGAAACTGGTTGACATTTATATCCGTGAGATTGTGGCGCATCACGGGGTGCTTGTGTCTATAGTATCAGATCGAGATGTTCGGTTTACTTCCCGGTTTTGGAAGAGGTTCCATGAAGAGTGGGTACCAGACTGCACTTCAGTACTGCTCATCATCCACAAACAGATAGTCGGAGCAAGAGGACTATTCAAACTCTTGAGGATATGTTGATGGCCTGTGTCATTTGTTTTGGAGGGATTTGTGCCTCCTACCTTCCTTTGGCTCGGTTTTCGTACAACAATAACTACCATGTCAACATTGGTATGCCTCCTACAAGCTTCTCTATAGGAGGAAGAGTCAGACCTCGGCTTGTTCAGGGAGGATGGGTAGAGAGTCATAGGGAGAATAGAAGTGATGCACAAGACGACCGAGCTTATTCAACAGGTCAGAAAAAGGTTGTTGATGGCTCAACGTTGGCAAAAGAGCTATGCGGACTGATGTCGTTTTGAGTTGGAGTTTCAGGTCGTAGATATGGTATTTCTGAAAGTATTCCCATGAAAGAGTTATTTAACTTCAAGAAGCAGTGAAAGCTATGCCCCAGATTTATTGGTACGTTTTTGAGTTATGGATAGGGTAGGAAAAGTAGCCTACCAATTGAATCTATTGGAGGAGCTCATCTAGATCCACAACACTTTCCACGTTTCCCAGTTGAGGAAATGTGTGACCGAAAAATATGTTATTGTTCTGTTAGATGATATTCAGGTTGATGATCGCCTGAATTATATTGAGCGACCAGTGGTGATTCTTGATAGGGATCATAGTGGACTTGTAAGCCCAAGCCAGAGATGCATGAGCACTACCCTGATCTATTTTCAGCTAAGGATTTCAATGATGAAATCTAGTTCAAGTGAGGTAGAAATGTAAAATATATTCTAAGTAAATGATCCATTTATGTTTTGGGCAATTAATAATGTAAAATGTGGATTTTCTAATGGTCACGGTGTGGTGAAGGACACACTATGATAAGACCAAGTTTATTTAAAACGTGCATCAATCTTGTGCGTCACGATGTGACAAGCTTATTGTCATGACATGACAGCCACTTGATTGCTTAACCCAAATTATGTGGTTTGTGCCCCTATTTAAGGGAAGTGCAGGCTAGGTTTTGCACACCCACAACCTCCATCATCTCCCTTTCACCCTCCAAGAAATCGTAGCCTCCATTTTGATCTTGTGAGTTCTTTGTGGTGTATTTAGCCACTTGAAGAAGAATAAGATGTTATTGGTGCATTTTGATATAGGCATATTTAGTTATAAAATTCATGCATTATCTTAATACTTTATGTTGATTTTATCTCATTTAATGAACAAAAGGTGCTTAATTAGTTTAGATTCTAATTTTTCAGCAATAATGACATGCTCGGAAGGAAAAAGAAGCGGAACTAGCGATTGGATGCTTGGATTATGGATTTTGAAGAAAGACGGATGTTGCTGGACAGCTTGACCCCTCGTCATTGTTTTGGCCATATCTCATGAACCGTAACTCCGATTGACAAGATTTAAAATGTTCTGAAAACTAGATACAATTTCGGACGACTTTCGTGTTTTGAGAAAATGTTGATACTGTAACGCCCGGGTTTTAGGGCTAAGCATATTTGTCAATGTAATAGTCTAGGTCAACTCTTGTAACTCTTTTTGAAGTAATAAAGGCGAAATATTTTAGTATTATGTGAATTATGTGTATTTATGTGCTTATTATTTAATCATAAATGTATAATTAATAAAAGATAAAAATAAGCATCAAAAATTAAAGTGTGAGATAAGCCTGATATCTTTATATAAAGTTGTATTGGTCGAAACAAGGATTCCGGGGATATAAAGAACGCCAAAATCCGAGTTATAACGAAGAAGTTATGACCCGTTAAAGTTTCGCGACGGAACCGGCACGATACCGGGAAGCGTAAATAGTGAATTTATGATAGAGCGAGATTTAGCCTTACCGATCTAAACGAAAGTCGTAGAATATGTTAAACTAAGAACATCGATAAAAAGAACGCCCAAATCTGACTTCGTATGAAAAAGTTATGATTTTTCGAAGTTTCGAGTTAGCAGTGTACAGCCCGAAATTCGAATATTAGACCAAGCAGTTTTTAGCCGACACGACCTAAACGAGAATCGAATATCTCGTTAAAAGTAACGTAACGAGAAAAAGATGGGCAAAAACGGATGTCGGATGGAGAAGTTATGAAGATTTAACGGACCAATCCTGTCTCGGACTGTTAATAATATAAAATTTAAAATCAAATCAAAATTAACCGACAGAGTCTAAACGAAAGTTGTAGAGTACGTTCCCAGATTCGCGTGGATATAAAGAACATCAAAAATGGAGCTCGTATGTGAAAGTTACGAATTTTTAAAGTCGAGTATGCAAATTGCAAAGTCTGATGCGAAATGGATGACGTGGCCTCATCGCAGCCGTCCATCGCTAATCGCAAAGCACCCTTCTGATCAGCGCCATGTCGCCTCACCTTCTCCCTATGCCCCGCGTCCGAGATTAGTACGCCCAGCGTACCTTCGCTTCCTATCCACCGGTGTGCGAGACACCTGGCTGCGAGTTGGCATCCATATCTGAGACTACGCCCAGCGTAGCCTCAGTACGCCCAGTGTTCTGAGAGGCTTCGCCCCCCTATAAATAGATGCGAACTCTTCCGGATTTTTCACACCATTTCTCATTCTCTCTCTAAAATCTTTCTCTCTCTAGGATTTTGAACCCTCCCTAAAGTCTAGGTGAACCCCTAGCACCCTAAGGAAGCCCCGAGGCTCCCGGAGTCCCGAGAAAAAGGAGTCTTTCGGTTTCGAAACGCTGCTCAGATTAAGTTCCGGTTTTCGATAAAATTCGTTGTAAGTGTGCTACGCTTACACAATTTTTAATATAGCTTTCAAATAATTATAGTAATGTTATTAGGTCCTTAAAATAATTATTTGGGCTATTATTATGAGTTATATTGAGTGTATTAACGCTTATATAATAATAATAATAGTCAGACTAATTAAATTGTAGCGGTTATCGTTAGACTAAACCCTAGTGGTATCGGTACTAGGTTTTATCGAACGAAAATCGTTTTGAGAGTATCGAAGCGTTGTCCGAGTACTGAGTCACCACCTTTCAAGTGAGTGCATAGTTACTTTCAGCTTACACATAGATATGAAGTATTTTATATAAATTACGTGCTATGTGTGCATATTACCTGAATACTTGCTATCTATGTTGGATGAACATTTTATACATGTTTTCAATGATTTAAACTGTATATGTATTTTATATCTACGAAAATGTTGGGGTAAAACATGGGTAGATGTATTAGTTGTTGTGTGATAAAATGATATAATGAGAGGCCTCATTATAGATGTTATTAATGATCTAGTCATCTAGCGGAGTATATATGACAACCACAGACTATTCTAGACAGTCCAGTGGAACACTAGCAGGCTCGCTACCTGTAGGTGTTTATTCGAACTGTGTGTTTATTTGAACTGTGTGCTCGTCAGATGTACTCCATCCCCCACATGGATGCCTTAAGGACATTTATTGTTGAGGAATCCCCTTAGCAGTAGTGTCCATCTCGATGATAGTCATTAGACTAGGTCCCTTGTGTTAGATGTTTTAGGGACGTAAAGTGAGGATAACAGGAACGGGTAATCGGGTTTGTTTGGTTTGATAAAGTTAATAAACTTATTTATTGTGGGTTGAAAACCCTATGTGCTCACCAGGCTCCGAAGCCTGACCCACTCAGTTTCTTGTATTACAGGTAGTGGCGCATGAGCATAGATGTGATGTCTTGGGATGAGAGATTAATGGATTTTAGGCCTGTAAATACTAAATAATGTAGTAAGGCCTATGTTGTATTGTTTATACTTATGTACTATATCGATCATGACATCCCGAGTCTTTTTAATGAAATATATTTCTACGGAAATGCTTTTGATAAATCTTTATCATAATATTGCTTTGGGACAAATTCCGCAAATCTTTTTATTAAAAGATTACTCTAATTTTGAAATAAAATATAAACAAAACCGGTCTTTTCTGGCCGTGATTTTGGGGATGTCACAGTTGGTATCAGAGCATTAGTTTAAGCGAACTAGGAATTTGTAGGATTTCTATACCTAAACATAGAATGCTAAGCGATGATTGTGAGGTGTGAGCACTAGATTATTTTAGGAATTATGCCTAAAATGCTTTTATGTGCTAAATGCTTTGTGCCTGATATGCTATTAATTGTTCGGATCTATGGTCTGTTGCCGACCGGATCTAGAAACCTTATGTGTTTAGGATTCTAAACGTACGACTACGATATTAGAACTAGCATGTAAACGTTTCGGAGAGATAAGGATGCTTGGAACACCAGTCCTAAATAAAGATCTAAATTCACCGTATTTGGTGTATAGATCAAGATGGTAAGGACCCGTAGCGGAAACGTGAATGCAAATGGGAACAGAAACCAACCCCCAGTAATTGAACAAATACCAGTTGTGGTAGCCGCTGCTGAGCCAATAACAATGGCCGAAGTGCAAGCAATGATCCAGGCGATGTTAGATCGTCAAATGGAAGAGACCAGACGTTTGATCCAGCAAAATCGAGAGGAAGCGACTATTCAGATCGAACAGCCCGAGTTGAACGAACGGCAGTCTGAGGAGGGAAACTACAGTGGGACTGTTGGTCAAGGCAACCCACCAATAGTTCAACAAAACAACCAAGGTGACGAAGTCAAGCCAACACCATACAAATCATAACCATACCATATCAAAAAAAGCATGAATATATAAAGTCTATAGTATGACTAGACCACCCTCACCGGGCCTTTAGTCTATCTGGTCCACTCTCAGAACCTTCAGCATGTCTGGTCCACCCTCCCGGGCCTTCAGCCTGACTGGACCATTCTCTGGGCCTTCGGCCTGATTGATACGCCCTAATGGGTCTGCAGTCTATCCGGAACGCCCTAGGTCTGTTGGCCTAGAGCACAAAGTAGGACACCCTCAACCCACCTACAATCATGCAATTAACACGTAAATATCTTACGCTAGCTACATGCACAAACAGTCAAACTGATCTCACAAATCACTAATCATAGCATTATCCTATATACCAGGATACCGACCTAAAAGGTCACTAATATAGCATCATCCTATATTCCAGGATATCGACCTAACAGGTCACTAACATAGCATTATCCTATATACCAGGATACCGACCTAATAGGTCACTAAGCATATCATTATGCAATAACCAGGATAACAATCCAAAAAGGACCAACATTTGTGCCTTCTCCCTATTAGTATAGTCAGGAAAACTCACCTCACAAGTAGCATTGAATCAAGAAGATTAAACCCAACTCTCGGCTCAAAACTCAACTACCTGTAATCATCATATAACTTATTCCATTAAAATCCTAAATCACCATAATACTCTCAGAAATCAAACTTGATCAACCCTTGGTCAAAGTCAAAGTCAACGGTCAAGGTCAACAGTCCATGTTGACCCAACTCATCGAGTTCCTTCAGAACTCAAAAACCGAAAACTAGGTTCGACTCGTCGAATTACCTAAGTAACTCGTCGAGTTCTTCAATGTCCAGAAGATCGGGAAAACCCTCATCAACTCACCGAGTCATCTCTCCTACTCGCCGAGTTCACTTAGAATCCAGAAGGCGGCTAAACCCTACATAACTCGTCGATTTGGCTTATGCAACTCGTCGAGTTCCTAAATCCCTTTTCTCATTCAGATGCTTTTAAGTGAAACCAAGGCTCCAAATTGTAGATCTAGATTCCTAGAGTGTAGTTATCATGTAAAGTTTCCAACTTTACGTACATACAAGGCCTCAAGAGACTAAGACACCTAAAACTAGTCTTAGGAAGAGTTTTAGGGCATGGAGAAGGGCTAAAGCTTGGTAAAGTTGGGAATTTTCTATCCATGACGGTCTGGAGGAGTCCAGATCTGAACTCCTCACCCCAAAACGTGCTCATAACCATAAATGCTTCAAGAATAAGCTAGAAATGACCCTAAAATTTTAGGTGGAAATATCTAACAAGAAAATGATCAAGGTAATGACTTTTTACCTTCAAATTAATTCCAAAATGAAGTAGATGCCAGATCTACAAGCCCCATCTCGTTCAAGAAATGCAACAAACACACACTATTTTAGCCTCACACACACTCAAAGGGAGGTTAGCTCGATTAGGGTTTGGCTCTGGACGTGAAGGTGGTCAGGGAGGCTGGATAGAGGACTTAAGGTCATTTAAATAGGGTGAAAACCCAAAAAAAAATTAGGGTTCCATGCACAGTCTCAACTCATCGAGTTGGGGTCCTCCAACTCGTCGAGTAGGTCCTAAAGTATACGCGGTCTGGTCCGTTTCTACATGACGAGTTGGGGAAGCCAACTCGTCGAGTTGGCCTAAAAATATGAATATAAAAGCTTCAAAATAATACATGGGATTCGGGATGTTACAATTCTCCCCCACTTGAACTAGACTTCATCCTCGAAGTCCGCTGCAGCAAACAAATCCGGGTAATGCTCCAAAATCTCAGCCTCTCGCTCCCAAGTCCACTCAGATCCCCTCCTATGCTCCCATTGTACATTTACCAAAGGTACCTCCTTGTTCTGCAGAACCTTCACATTCCTTTCCAAAACTACCATATGCCTTTCTATGTAATTCAGGCGCTCATCGACCTGAATATCATCTAATGAAACTACTTCCTCCTCATCTAGCATGCACTTCCGCAAATAGGAGACGTAAAAAGTGATGTGAAACTGACTGAGCTCCTTTGGGAGATCCAATCTATAAGAAACCTTGCCAACCCTGGAAACAACCCGAAAGGGTCCAATGTATCGGGGGACCAACTTTCCCTTCTTCTTGAATTAGATCCCACCCTTCTAGGGAGAGACCTTCAGCAATACCATATCACCGACCTGAAACTCTAACTCCGATAGGCATCAGTCGGCATAACTCGTCTACCGACTCTGAGCATTCTGCAACCGCTGCCTGATCTGCTGAATCTTTTTAGTAGTCTGCAGAACTACCTCGGGCTGACGCATCACCTTGTGGCCAATTTTACCCCATCAGACTGGGGTGCGACATCTTCATCCAAACAACAGCTCAAATGGTGGAGCACCAATACTGGAATGAAATTTGATGTTGTAGGAGAACTCAGCAAGCGGTAGGCGGGAATCCCAACTCCCACTGAAGTCAATGACATAGACCCTCAATATATCCTCGATGTTTTGTATGGTCCGCTCACTCTAGCCGTCTATCTGCGGATGATAAGTTGTACTAAAATGTAGTCGCGTGCCCAGCTCCTCGTGGAACTTCTTCCAGAAACTGGAGGTGAACCGAACATCACGGTCTGAAACGAAAGAGATTGGAACCTAATGGTGAGCAATGATCTCACGGATATACATGTCATCCAGCTTCTTGGCCGACGAGCTCTCCCGAATGGATAGAAAATAGGCACTCTTGGTCAATCAATCCACAATGACCCAAATAGCATCGAAACCTCATGTTGTCTTCGGCAACTTGGTGATGAAATCTATCATGATATGTTCCCATTTCCACATGGGAACCTCCAGAAGCTGCAGCTTGCTATGCGGCCTCTAATGTTTGGCCTTGACCATCCTACAGGTAAAGCACCTCTCGACGTACCATGCGATCTCTCTCTTCATGCATGGCCACCAGTAGCTCAATCTCACATCCCGGTACATCTTGGTGGCCCTGGGTGAATAGTGAAATAAGACTTGTGAGCCTCCTCCAGAACCATCTGTCTGACCCCCACCAAACATCATAACCCAAACTCGACCACATCAGGCCAACAATCCGCGACTATCCCACATAAATCGGGTGATCTCGCCCCTGATCCTCTCAAGCTTCCAGTTCTCCTGCCGCACACCCTCAGCCTGAGCTTCCCTGATCAAGCTCACAAGTGGAGAATCCACTAATATCCTCATACATTCCGCTAGTACTGAAGATCCATCTGACTTGCGGCTCAGGGCATCCGCAACCACATTCGCTTTACCCGGAAGGTAAAGGATCTCAAAGTTGTAGTCCTTGACTACGTCTAGCCACCTACGTTGTCTCATGTTCAGGTTCGGATGATCCATGATGTGTCTCAAACTCTTATGGTCCATGTATATGGTACAACAAACCCCATAGAGATAGTGTCTCCAAATCTTGAGAGCGAATATCACCGCTCCCAACTCCAGATCGTGTGTGGAATACCTCATCACGTGCGGCTTCAGCTGTCGCGATGCATAGGCTATCACCCATCCTCTCTGAATAATGCTCCTAATCCGATGATCGATGAATCACAGAACACCACGAAATCCCCAACTCCCTCAGGGAGTGTCAAAACTGGCGCCTCACAAATTCACTACCGCAGTGTCTTAAATGCAATCTGCTGCTCAGGGCCCCACCGGAAATCCACCCCCTTCCTCGTCAGACGAGTTAGGGGTACTGAAATCTTGGATAAATCATGTATGAATCTCTGGTAGTACCTTGCCAATCCCAAGAAGCTCCTGATATCCGAAGGAGATTTCAGAACCACCCACTGCATACCCGCCTCGATCTTGGCCAGGTCGACCAAAATCCCCTCCTGGTTAATGAGATGTCCAAGGAACTAAACCTCTCGCAACCAAAACTCACATTTTAAGAACTTGGCATAAAGTCTCTCTCGTCTCAAGACTCCTAATAGCTCACGGAGATGCTACTCATGCTGCTCTCTGGTCTTGGAATACACCAAGACGTCATCTATAAACACAATGACCGAGCGATCGAGCATCGGTCTGCATACCCGATTCATCGTGTCCATAAATATTGTTGGCGCATTGGTGAGCCCAAACGGCATCACCACGAAATCATAATTTCCATAACGAGTCCAGAATTCGGTCTTCTCCACGTCCTCCTCCCTAACCCTGACCTGATGGTAGTCGGACCTCAAGTCTATCTTGGAAAACCAAGATGCTCCCTGTAACTGATCGAAGAGATCATCTATCCGTGGGAGTTGGTAATAGTTCTTCATGGTTAGCTTGTTAAACTCCCAGTAATCGATGCACATCCGGTGTGAACCATCCTTCTTCCTGACGAAGAGGATCAGTGAGGATCGGTGCTCCCCACGGAGAACAGCTCCGACGTAGTGCTTGCCCAGCAGTTCCTGTAACTAAGATGACAGCTCCTGCATCTCAGGTGATGCCATTCGGTATGACACCTTAGCGGTCAATCATGAACTTGACCTGCCTCTCTAGAGGCACTCCGGGTAGCTCCTCCGGAAACACATCAACGAACTCTCTAACAATCGGAACATCCAAAACCAAAATCTGACCCCTAACCCGTGTATCCACCACATACGCCAAATAACCTGCACACCCATGCTGAATTTAATGTCGAGCCCTGGCATCTGAGTAAAACATTGAACCCAATATGGTGCCCTCATTGTAGATAATCAGTTCTCCCCATTTGGGGTTCGAACTACCATCTGTTGACCCTCGCAGTCAATCATGGCACTGAAGCGACTCGGCCAGTCTATACCCACTATCACACAAACATCCCCCATGGGAATCAGAATCAAGTCTATCCGAAAGGATAACCCGAAGATCTCCACAACGCAACACCGATAAACTGATGAAGCAGAAATCCTGTGTTCATTGGCGATGGAGACTCGCAACAGACACTCTAGCTCTCCTAAGGGCAAACCAAACTCCATACACCTTAGCGATAGGGGTTGCACTTGGTACTAGGTCAATCATGAACTTGACCTGTCTCTCCAAAGGCACTCCGGGTAGCTCCTCCAGAAACACATCAACGAACTCTCTAACAACCGGAACGTCCAAAACCAAAATCTGATCCCTAACCCGTGTATCCACCACATGCGCCAAATAACCTACACACCCATGCTGAATATAATGTTGAGCCCTGTCAGCTGAGTAAAACATTGAACCCAATATGGTGCCCTCATTGTAGATAATCAGTTCTCCCCATTTGGGGTTCGAACTACCATCTGTTGACCCTCGCAGTCAATCATGGCACCGAAGCGACTCGGCTAGTCTATACCCACTATGACACAAACATCCCCCATGGGAATCAGAATCAATTCTATCCGAAAGGATAACCCGAAGATCTCCACAACGCAACACCGATAAACTAATGAAGCAGAAATCCTGTGTTCATTGGCGATGGAGACTCGCAACGGATAGCTCTCCTAAGGGCAAACCGAACTCCATACTAAAGGATAGCGAGACAAAAGACCGACTATCCCCTAAGTCAAACAACACCATAGCAGGTAAGGACTTCACTAAGAACGTACCTAACATAGATACAACATATATGAGCAAAATAAACTTAATTAGTCAAGGTAAAGAATAGAAACAGACCATCCACCACATCTGTTGCTGCCCTGGCCTCCTCGGCTGTGAGTTGGAAGGCGCATCCCTGAGCCCTCGGGGTCTCTGCTCTACCTTGACTCCCATCAGTAATCCTCAGTGTAACCGGCGATGGAGTCTGCGCCGGCCTAGAAGTGAGCACTAGACAGTTGGTCTTCACGTGACCAACCTGATTGTAGTGATAATAAATCCTCATATCCTGAGACGGGGCTAACTGGAAGAAATCCCTCACAAATTGCACCTCCTTGCCGCATTTGCGGCACGTACTACCGGATCTACAGACCTCCAGGATGACCCCTCCCGCACTTCCCATAATTGTGCTCGTACTAGCCCCCAAACCTAAAATCAGCGGTCTTAGACTGCTTCGGCATAGGCTACAACTACATCGGGGCATGCCTCTACTCTCTCAACTGTAGCTCAATATCAAGATCACGCCACCTAGCAGCCTCCTGTAGCTCCAGTAGTGTATCACAATGTTGGGTAGCAACAAACTATCTAATGTCAGACTTGAGCATGCTCAGATAACATGTCATCTGAGCATGCTCAGAAGCAAACTCTAGGCAAAACATCACCCTATCAGTAAACATGCGGGTGATCTCCGTTACCGGCTCCACTCCCTGTATCAAGTCTAAAAACTCATGTGCCAGTCGCTCGTACTCGACCTATGGAATGTAGCGGTTGAGGAACATTTCCCTAAACTGATCCCAAGTAACTGCAGCTCTCTGCTCATCAGAATACGATCCAGTCATCAATCTCCACCAGTCCTTTGCTCCGGCCCTTAGCAGGTTTAGAGCACAGCTGACCCTGTAGTCAATAGGACATGAGCATGTGAATCCCATCAAAATTCGAACATGATTTGTGACCCAGTCATCAATCGGGTCCTGAATCCCATAAAAAATTAGGTGCTTCATGTTATCTAAGTCCCGGTACTGAAAATCCCGACTGACCCCACGACCAGCGGCTGCTACAACTGTGGAGGCTGCAGCGGTAGCCGTCTCAACAATAGTTGCATAGCACTCGTCAAAGTACTCAACCAAGCCGATCTTAATAGACCCAAACATCTCTGGCAACTCGGCCCAGAAAAGTACATTAACCTCATCATGCAGGATCTCTTGAATCCTTGAATCTAGCTCGTCTAGTCAATGGTCTCGGGGAATACTGGTCCATCTTGACTGCCAACACCTGATCCTGACCCGAATCCGTTCACAAATCGCCTCATAGTCACCATACTGAAAATATACCAGGAAGATATCAGATATTCCATATAATAACAGGGAACCAACTCCCAACCAAAACCCTAAGGGTTGTGAATTACTTGCTACGTGTGTGGGTCGTGTGCTTTCAGTAGCACAGGCCCATACTACCTTCCGCACCTACCCATATTTATATCAAGTATCATCACAACATCCTTACAATATACATAAGCATAGGTGAGCGCTCAATCCTCACTCCTAGAGGAAGGCTAAATATCTCATAACTAGCCGTCTGACTCTGCACAACTCTTCCATGAAACTTCCACCAGCCCTGCAACACTAGTGTATTCTAGTCATACATAACGATGAACCATATAGACATTCGAATATCTGATCCTTCCCTAAGCCCTTCATCAAACAAGAACAGGAAATAAGGCCAAACCAAACATTTTCAGGCTATACGATCATAGTTATGTACAATTATGATGCATACACTAAGCAACTACAGTAATGATGTCAATTTCATAAAAGGAAAACCCTAGTCTAGCAGGCATTATATAATCAGGCAATTCTATCATGCAATTCCTGAAGATCCCTATCCTATCACTAGCATGTTGTTCTAACATATCACAATATCAAATATCTGTATGGTATTTTGGGGTCTACTTACTGGCTCTGGCTGATCGTACACACTGCATCCTCCTTTAACATTTTGAAAATCATTTGAAAATCTATTCCTTAGTTTGAGACTGGATTCACACGAGTGTTCCTCCAATTCGCTCAAACCAAGGCTCTGATACTAACTTGTAACATCCATAAAATTCATGAAAATTTAAAACTTTTCAAACATCCAAAAACCATTATTTATTTCAAAATGTTTTCAACAATGAATATATTTATGTTGGGATACAAAAAGGAAGAGAAAAGGGTGTTGAATGTTGATGTAAAGGCAAAAGTAGCTATTGAAAACTCTTTCCCTTATTCCGTCTATCGTTTGGTTCAAAACTGCTCAACTGCTCAAGAGATGATGATCACTCTATCGATGGTTTTTGAAAAGGAAAGCCTCTCAGATGACGAAGCCTCAAAAGATAAGTGTACCATGGCCCAAATTGTTGAATCTCAATCTAACACATCAAATGACAGTGTTGGCACTCTTGACATTGATCCTTCTCAAGCTGCCATAGACCTTAAGTTTGAATGGGACACTACCTCAGCGCATCACGTAAAAAATATTGTTAACTACTCTTCTATCGATAACATCGAAAATAATGACGCAATGAATCTCTTACATTTTGATTTATCTGTTTCTATCAAAGAATGATATCACGATTTTGTTTCATGACTATTGAATCATTTGGAGTGTATTAATGGTTCTATTCAAAGAATTTCTTATTAATTGGAATTATATTTCGTTTTGTACGCCATGTGTTCTATGAAATGTTTTATTCAGCTTCATGAACATTCACGTCACTGTTTATGTTAGGCTTCATGGATTTATTTTCTAACATATTGTTCATAAAGTCTTTGTTTATCTTTCAGGTATATTCAAGAGAGGGACATTTCTAATCTCATGGGCTTATATCGGATCCATTATTCAGAATATGTGACTGAATAATATAAAGATTAATCGATTGCTTTTGAGTTTGAGGTAATTTGGAGTAGTAGGTTTTCTGTTGATTTGTACTTCCTAATTTGTGTTATCTAAATCAAAATTCGTGTCGAAGAAGGTTAGTAAGCATTAAAGTTAAAGGAAAAGTTTTGTATTCATCATAGGGTCCTTATATAGTGCACCAAGGTATAGGGTCCTTATATAGTGCACCAAGGAAACCCTAGATAAGTCCCAAAACAATAAAATAACATTATCTTAATTTTCGTTATTGTCTAACTTCATAATTATCCTCCAAGGATAACTCTAGATCCTCTAGAACCTCCATAAAAACGTTCAATGCTCTAGGATGGTTCTAGAATGTCTCTTGTTCAACTATTAAATAATTACATTATAACCCCTGTACTTTTAATTAATCTAATTAATCCCAAAATTAATTCCAATTAATTTCTAATTAATTCTTAATTAAATATTACTATTTCTAATTAATATATTATTCTCATAATATATTAATAAATTATCTATTTGATTTCTAATTAATTTATTAACCATATATTAAATTAACAAATCAGTCTCTCTCTCTCTCTAAAAGCTATAATATTAAATTGATAGGCTTGAGGGCAACCCAAAAGGACTATGCTACTATCAATTCAAGTATATATCAATTATAGTTATGGGTTTAGACACCCAATCCAATAGTCTCCTACTTGGATAAGTTTGTAACTATAATTTCCAATATAACTTCCAAACTAATCAATAAATTGTATCTTACAAAAGCCATTTTCGAACTCTGACCTAGTTAGTTATGTGTCCTAAAATAAGTGATCAAATATTCTTTCGTTCTACAAAATATCATAAGGACATGAGACATGGATTACAATCAATCACATTGTCTAAGTTTTGTTTCCTGATTTCTGATTTATGACGATTGAATTCAGACTGCTAATTGAACACATCAATTTAGTCCAGGCTTGGTCAAGCACTTCTGATGTCGACATCAACTCATCAAGGGGACCAAATATATCGCGTTTCCCATTAGAGAAAAAGGAACGAATAAACTTTTACTTATATGCTTGCACTATTTACTTATCAAATCATGCACAACTGACTTGTAAACAATCACTCGTATATCTCTATTTCAAGAATATAAGATATTATCGTCTCAAAATTACTCGTGATAAAATCCATGAAGTAATTCTCTGAGCGTGTTTTTATCTAATACTCAAAATCCCTATTTTCTAAGTACTCATGAACATTACAACAAAACTATTGTTATGCCTAATCCCCATAGAAAATCTATAATTCAATTCATGATAGTCTTAATTCACTACTTACTTCCAAAAGTATGAGTGACTGTGGAATTTCAAATAATCAAATTATTTACAAAGTAAAACATGCAAAGTGAAACACAATAATAACCTAATTAACTATGGTCTCAAACTATTGAATATAAAAAAAAAACCCTTATTATTTAATTACCATATTAATTAGACTTTATTCATTGTATAATGTATCGAGTAATCAACTAAAAACTTGAATTAAACATGAGTCATGCCATGTTATAAACATGCATACTGTGTCTCCTTATGATCCTTCCTTTGTGAACAGATCGACTGGACACTATTCCAATGATTCTCATTTCACAGTTCCAAATTCTTGTCACTACTAAATGTGTAAGAATTGCAACCTTACATGCATCGATCTTCTATGATGTTGAGGCTTCAAAGTCATAGAGACTTAGCCAACGATATTACAAAGTATTCCATTGGAGCTATGTTACTAAAAACAATTCCAAAGTAATGATGTTTCAATTCAAGGTACACTCCTTGAACACTCTCCTTGCATTAAAGTTTCTAACTCATATGTAGATTTTAATCATTAACTCCCTCTATGGAAACATTTCCATATTCCCATATGAACATCAATTTTGACTAAGAATCATCCCAATCTAAAACATGTCAATATGGTTATTCCAAACCATATCATACTTCTAACTGTCTACAAGTAACCAATCCTTTGGTGTAACCTCAAAATGTTCTTGATAGTTTTTTTAACAATGTTAGTCACACAAAATTCTAGTCCTTTTTCCTTCTCAATGCCCAATACCTTTGTAAAAATCATAACAGGTGAATATTATATCATATGAAATGATCCTATATATGAAGCATATAGGAATCAATTCACGATGTCTTACATAAAGATCTGATATTTGTTCAATCTCTTGCTATAATCTTTATATATATTGAACTTCCTGTGTTAAATCAAATAACATGATATTCATATATGTCCAAGACTAAGTTCTATTAAACCCTTTAATTTAAACTTTTAGATTTAAAACGAAGTACGAGCACCTCCCTTAAGTCTAATTATAGCGAAATAATTTCCAAACTTTGCAACTTTCAAATTTGTAAACTTTGTTTCCTACAAATAGTATTTCCAACTTGCAACACTTAGCATGACAATTATGGTCCCACTAGCATAACAATTATGCTTCCATTTTCATAAAAATTATGTTCCCACTAGCTTTGATATGTACCCATAAATCAACTGGACATCTAGAAATCAATGTTACTGCCTTTCTTGCTAAAGTACAGATTTTTGATACATGATGCTTCGATAAGTCTTCAACTAGACTACTCAAGATTATACACCTTCATTGGATAGCTTGTGTGTGTGTGTGTGTTCAAACCATTTTAGAACTTATAACCATATGTCTTGAAGGTTCAAACAATTCTTTGACATCTCTTACAATTCGAACTACAAAAATGTTGCAATCATATTGTGAATTTGAGAATACAATTATCACAACTACTAAACACAATGATACTTATCTGATCTTTAAAATCTGCTAACAAAAGTGTTTCCTCATAATCATTCTCATGAATTAGAGCAAAACCTTTTGCCACCTAGATTTTATGGTGTATATGTTCCCATCCATGTTAATATATCATTTCCAACCTAAAATCATACGACAAGTTTTATGACAAAACCAAATTCAAATTTAGCTTTCATTGACTGAAATTTGTTTATTCTTAATTTCTTGCCATCTGGTAGCACAAGGGCCTACCAGTGCTTCCATGTTGTTAAGCAGTTCACCCATATTGATCAATGTACTTTCACTAACCAACGTGCTCTGCCTTTTGCAGTCAAATGAGAACCATAGAACGCATAAGTATTGCCAGCCTAATTGGAAGGTGCAGAGAAACAAGAATGTCTCAACTTAACACAATAGGTTATAAACCTCAGATCATGTGCTAGTGATAACTAAATGATTTATTCTTGAGTGAGTACTGAAACTCTTCAAGAACAATAAGACTCCCACTAACTTCTTGACATATAAGTTTCTTTCTCAAGGAACAACACTTGACGAGCAAAATTAAATATTCAAAAGTTAGTAGAGATTCTCAACAAGAAACACTCATGGAATTGGCCTCGGTTCATCCTTTGTTTTAACCAAAACATCACAACTTCCAATTCCAAATGTGCTAGAGTAAGAAAACATTATAAATCCACATTTAATGAGGTGTTATAAACCTACTTGGTATGAATTAAGTTTCAAGATATTATGTGTAGTAACTAGAGCATGGCTCTAAAACTTGATTAGAAACGAAGTATGGCCCATCTCTCGATTGAACCATTTCAACAATATATGATTCCTCTTCTTAGTCGAACAATTGCACTAAGATGTTCTTCAAGGATTAATTGAGACATAGTTCCATAATTATTAAGATGGTCACAAAACACGATACTAAAGTACTCTACTTTCCTTTCAGATTGGAGAAACCTTTATCTTTCTGCCTAATAGATTCTTCTTATTCATTCTGCCACTCTTTGAAAACCCTTTTCAAGATGTTAGGATTATGCTCAATTTTATAAACACAACCACATTTACTAAATCATTAGTAAATCATGACGAATAGAGTTTTCATCCTTTGTGGAAGATTTGAATCGTCCATATTAATGGATAGATTCATTAGTCCTTCACTTTGACTCATATAAAACATGTGATCAATGAATTAGTCACAATCTTCCAAAGATCAAGATGCTCATACATCATACAATTCGAATGGTATTACTCCAAGTTTCTATCCAATTGGAACTTGGGTGATGAGAATTCTTTATCACTTAGTCAATTATGAAATTTACCACAAGTGAAATAAAAAGAATCAAATACACAATTAATATTGCTAATAATAGAAAAATACTTTCATGATGCCATTATAAGGAAATATAAAGTAAACCAACTATATAAACAAAAATTTCACTTTTATTGATAATAAACAAAAAAATTGGAACTTGTCCTTACAATGAATAAATGAGAACAATGTTTCTAGACATTTCATTAGAAATCTGTTAAATTATCATAACACCAAAGTAGTAGCTTCCACAATCTGATCATCGAACCATGCGACAGAAATCCATATCTCACGATCATATTCAACTCACTCTTCTTAAGCTTCCTTCTTTCTCTTAGATCCTACAATTCCATCAAAATGTGCTCATCACATCATGTATTAAGAGTCTATAAACATGAACTTATTTAAATAATGGAATTAGATAATGGATGTACCTGAAGTAGAGTCACACGACTTGAATTTACCATTTCTAAGATCTTTCAGGTAATTTCGTCAGCTTCGCAAACAATGACCCTTCAACTGACAATAGAAACATATGGACCTTTTAGGGTTAGCACATGGAACTATCTCAGAACTAGCCTTTCTCTTTACCATACGATCAAATGGTTTAACCTTAGCCGATCCCAAACCATAACAACCAAGGAGCTTGAAGAGAGAGAGGAGAGATGTGAGAATTTCAGCCTTAGGCTCTCTAGGATGTCATGGCCGAAATTTCAATGCATAGGTTCCTTATATAGTGCACCAAGGAAACCCTAAATAAGTCCCAAAACAATAAAATAACACTATCTTAACTTTGGTATTTATCTAGCTTCCTAATTATCCTCCAAGGATAATTATAGATCCTCTAGAACCTCTATAAACTATCCAAGGCTCTGGGATGGTTCTAGAATGCCTCTTATTTAACTATTGAACAATTACACTATAACCCTTGTACTTTTAATTAATCTAATTAATCTCAAAATTAATTCCAATTAATTTCTGAGTAATTATCAATTAAATATTACTATTTCTAATTAATATATTATTTTCATAATATATTAACAAATTATCTATTCGATTTCTAATTAATTTATTAACCATATAATAAACTAAAAAATCAATATCTCTCTCTAAAAGCTATCCTATTCAATTGCTAGGTTTGAGGTCAACCAAAAAGGATTGTGTTACTATTAATTTAAGTATATATCAATTATATTTATGGGATTAGACACCCAATCCAACACCATTTTATTTCATGTTGTAACTAATTGAGGTAACTTCTTTTATTTCACTTTACATGACTGAATTTTTATTTTGTCTCGAGTTTTGATGTGCAACACAACCATGATAATTAATTGTAGTGTTGTGATAACTGAATAAAGATGTTCCATGTTGGTTGCTTCAATCAAGGGGAAATTAACTAATTCTGACATTTGTGGTCAGATGTATCATGTTTTTATATGCAACATGACTATAATTTGTATTTATTCATATAGTAATAGGGTTGAACATATTGTTATGTTTTTTATACTAAAGGCAATATGGTTTACATTCTTAGTTGGCATCATAATTGACTAGCCACATATGTTTACTAGATTTTCTGGTATACATTTAATGTGTTCTCTAAATTTTCAATGCAGGAAACAGTTGCTTCCTCTGATACTATAGACATGGGCGGAGCTACCAAGTATGAAAGTAGCACATGGGTGGAGTTACCAAGAAGCTCACTTGACACTCGCATCTTCATTTCAACCTTTCTTTAAATGGTGGTGTTTACTCTGGTGGTTCAAATCTTCAATTAAATATAGCTATATGAAAGCTTAGGATGTGGCCTATGAGGTTTTACCAGATCCTAGATTATAAATGTCAGCTGCTACACAAGCTAATATAAAGAGGTAAAGAGATAAACATATAAAACGAGATTTTGATATTTAATTGATGTAAAATATTAAATGAGATAAGAAATAAAACATCTTCAATTTAAATGATTTGTGATATGTATAGATGTTTGAGATATCTTAGAGGTTGTTTTTCTCATTATTAAGTTCATAAAAATTGAACTCTCATTTAAATGCACTTTTGATTGTTTTTTTTAGCTATTCAACTTGACTAGTGCAGGAACTGGCCATACAGTAATTTAAAACACTAACACGTTACGGAAAAGTATAGTGCCACTATTATAGTCAAAGAGGATCTTCATTGGTAAGGCTTCTAGAGAAGAGAGATGTTGCAATGTCTATGATTGTCAATGATTTAGTGAAACAAAAAAATCAGCATTCGATGATAGTGGACAAGGGAAATCAACAGATGAAATAATCAAAAAGCATTAGTACTCTCCCAATTTAGAATTTGGATGATATGATATCATTAGTACTTTCCCAGTAATATCATTAATTTAGTTATCCAAAGTTACTAATTTCCAGTTTGTAGTTATGGACTCGAAAGTAGATGATACGATAAACAATAAATGAAAGTTGGGTGATATAATAGATAATATATGAAAGTTGGATGTTGTTTTTTAACAATAAATAGAAATTTGCTCTGAACAATAAAAAAACCATTGAATTTAATCTATTTATTAAAATGAAGATCTTATGTTTCTTGGATGTATATTTTAATGATTTGATTGCTTTTGCATTTTTTGTGGTAATGTGTTTTCATTGGTGCATACCGAGTAATATTATAAGACTTCATGAAAACAAGATATTGCAAAACATTCTCTCTTTTTTGCACAAGCAAGTAAAAAAAACAAAATATTGCTTTACTTAAAAACTTCAAACATACAAACAGATAACAAGTAAAGATTCAACATGTTTTGAAGTTTACCTGTTATCTGTTTGTATGTTTGAAGTTTTTAAGTAAAGCAATATTTTGTTTTTTTACTTGCTTGTGCAAAAAAAAAGAATGTTTTGCAATATCTTGTTTTCATGAAGTCTTATAATCTTACTCGGTATGCACCAATGAAAACACATTACAAAAAATGCAAAAGCAATCAAATCATTAAAACATATATCCAAGAAACATATGATATTCATTTTAATAAATAGATTAAATTCAATGGTTTTTTATTGTTCGGAGCAAATTTTTGTTTATTGTTAAAAAATAGCATCCAACTTTCATATATTATCAATTATAACACCCAACTTTTATTTATTGTTTATCGTATCATCTACTTTCGAGTCCATAACTATAGACAGAAATTAGTAACTTTGGATAACTAAAGTAATGATATTATTGGGAAAGTACTAATGATATTGTATCATCGAAATTCTAAATTGGGAGAGTACTAATGTTTTTTGATTATTTCATCTGATGGTTTCACTTATCCATTATCATCGAATGGAATCGACGTGTTAGTTACCGTCTGTCGTCCTCCAATCGGCCTCTTGACACATGGCAAAGTTGAAGCTTTTGTGACTAATGTTACATTATTACCTTAACTATGGTTGAGTTTATATCCATTGATAATAATTAATACTGAACATTCAAACTCGTGTCAATGACATGGGTGATCCGCATCTAGTTGGAATTAATTCTAAAACATATATATATTGGATCTTTAATGATTGAATTTTTCTTGTTATACCAATAAATTTATAGTGGTAGTGGACGTCATGATCTAAATACACGACCACTCACTACTTTTTGATTTTTTAAGTTTTAACAATAGCGCAAACACTATTAAAATCCAAGTTTTTTCACTTAAGTTTGTCAAATATAATCATGTTATTATTAAAATAATTGTCTTTCATACCATGTTGATAGATATTGATTTAGAAGTTTCATAGTAGTTTTAAAAGCATAAACATTCAAAAGGGGAATTAGATTCGATCAGTCGCTTTGTAAGGTATGAAAGCCCCCTTTTTGTGTACATAGTTTTCAAATGCTATTTGTCCCTTTTCCATGTGACCCACACACCCAATCAAATATAATGACATTCTGCTCTTAACGATTAAAGTATAAACATTTTTGCTATCTTGTTAATTATTGGACAGTGTTTTAAATCAAACATCAAAAAACTTGTGGTGCTAAATGATTGAGTTAATGTTATTGAGTGAGCACAAATCTAATCTATTTTTAAATTACTTTTACTTTTACTTTTATCTATGTCAACGAATAAAACTTGAACCTTTGACCTAAACAATTACTAAGTTTGAAGTCTTTTGGTATGAAGTGATCTTTGATAACCCTTAATTTGTTCTTAAATTTATTTATCTTCTAATTACTATATATATATATATATATATATATATATATATATATATATATATATATATATATATATATATATATATATATATATATATATATATATATATATATATATATATATGAAAGATGAACTTATAATGAATGGTATACTTTTCGGTTTTTAAAATTTGGCCACGAAAGTTTTTTATTTCAAACATTGGCTACAATTTTTTTTTTGTGGTTTGAGACTTTGGCCATGAAAATTTCTTATTTCAAACTTGGGCCACAAAACTCCTTTTATGGTTTGAGACTTTGGTCACAAAACTTTCTTATTTCAAACTTTCACCATAAAACTTTCTTATATTTGCAATTTGATCCCTAAACTTTTGTTATATTTAATAAGACAACAAATTGGTTTTGGTATTTTTATTAGAGAAAATGACAAAAATAGTCATTTACACTAATTACATTACAAAAATAGCCAAAAAAAAATCGAAATTACAAAAATAGCCAAAAAAAATCGAAATTACAAAAATAGCCAACAATTTCGCAGATGGAAATGCCCCATCTGCGAAATCACCATTCCATCTGCGAATGAACAAGCAGCTAAAGCACAGTTATGCTTCAGCTGCTTGTACATTCACATATTGTGTTTTTTTTTTCTCTATATATATTGAAAATGTAGGGGTGAAAACGCAGATGGAAATTCCCCATCTGCGATTTACTCGCATCCCATCTGCGAAATTGTGACTTTTTTATTTTATTTTATTTTAGGATTGACTATGAAATCAAATGGTTTGACTACGAAATCATGTTGTTATATAAAAAGTTTTGTAGAAAATTATCATTTTGGTTGTACAACCTATATTTTCAAATATAAAATACTCATATATTTTCATATATGTAGAGAAAAAAAAATTTTAATTAAAAAAAAAAACAAATCACAATTTCGCAGATGAGATGAGAGTAAATCGCAGATGGGGCATTTCCATCTGCAATTTCACCCCTACATTTTCAATATATATAGAGAAAAAAATTAAAAAAAATTTTAAAAAAAAAAAACATACGCGAATGTACAAGCAGCTAAAGCACAGTTGTGCTTTAGCTGCTTGTACATTCGCAAATGGCATGGTGATTTCGCAAATGGGACATTTCCATCTACGAAATTATAGACTATTTTTGTAATTTCGATTTTTTTTTGTTATTTTTGTAATGTAATTAGTATAAATGGCTATTTTTATCATTTTCTTTTTTTATTATAATAGGTCATTAACTTCCATTTATTTTGGTCTTTCTATCAAGTCATTAAAATTGCTTTCTTTTGGTATTTCTGTTTAGTCGTTAACTTCGTTTTCTATTATATAAACCAATTCTTGATACATGATTGTTAGTGTATGTTTATTATTATTTTTTTAACAACAAAAAAATACTATATATTTAATTTCTAGAAGAAACTAGAAAAAAAAATTACAAAAGGTTTTTTAACCGATCAATGTAAATATTTTAGAAAATAATAAACCTTTTTGACAGATTTAGATGGGTTGGAAGGCGATCATTCGTTACACGCCATAAAAAATGCTATCATTTTTAGAAATATCTTTGCACCATCTAGTAGCCAAGTTCATCTCCGGTAACACCATGTCATCTATATGTTTTCTCGTAATAGAAACCTAGAAATTCTCATCACTACTT
This sequence comes from Lactuca saligna, assembly GCF_052625555.1. Classification (NCBI taxonomy): domain Eukaryota; kingdom Viridiplantae; phylum Streptophyta; class Magnoliopsida; order Asterales; family Asteraceae; genus Lactuca; species Lactuca saligna. The sequence goes on from NC_136423.1 coordinate 176,025,203, forward strand.
AACTTCCACCACTACTTATCTGGAGTAGAAGTGATGTTTATCTACATTAATCTATTTAATAAGTCATGTAGATGAGATTGGAGCTTACCTCCCATAATATCACAATTTCAACTCCACAACCAATTCCCACATTAAAATCGATCCATCATCCTACAATTTTTTTCAGTTTCCAAATGAAAAAGTCAATTAAATTGATCTTTTAGCGGTTGGTTCCCCACCCAAGGCTCAATCCAAAAAAACGAGCTTTGTCACCCATTCTTACTTTATATTTCAAAATATTGTTAGGATAAATCATACTTATTTGATATGATATGCTCGATGATGAGTCATACTTCCATTCCTCATTCGTTTTGGGGATATGCCCTCGAAATTGCAGCATGTTTTGTAAACATGGTCCCAACTAAAAATGTTAGTAAGACACCATAACGAGTTATGGCATAGAAAATTTTCATTGATGTCCTATTTAAAGATTTTGATTTGTGAAGCCTATGTTAAAAGAGAGACTTCTAACAAGCTTGAACTCAGATCTCAAAAGTGTGTCTTTGTGGTGTACCCAAAAGAAACCACTGGCTATTACTTCTTTCTGAAAGAAGAAAATCAAGTACTCATAGCTCAAAAAACTGTGTTTCTTGAAAATTACCTTATTATGAATAAAGAAAGTGGGAGCCCCATTGGCCACAAAGAAAATCAAGAAACACAACTTACAGTTGAGAATAATAGTCAACCAAGTATTGTGGAACCTGAGACTATTATTCAGATGCCAAATAACACACCAATTATACGATGCTTAAATAGACCTTGTCAGGAACCTAGCAGATTTGGATTTGACAATCCTGAAAAAGAAAGTCTTCTTGGTGTATCAGTGTGAGCCTACTAATTCCAAGGCAACTGTTATAGATCCAGAATCTAAAAATAGCTTGAAGCCATGATAGCTTAAATTTGGTCCATATATGAGAATCAAGTATGGGACATGGTTGAGTTGCCTCATAACAGTTAGCAGGACTGTTTGAAACAAGTGAATCTTCAAGAAGAAGATCAATATGGATCTATAACAGTTGACAAACCATCTTTGCATAGGAAATGGATAATTACACCGTACTTGCTAACAATGAGAAAACTAGTGGCCGGTATAATCAACCAGTGATCTTTTGGTGTGAAACGGGGTCCATAGGAATTCAATGAGTGATTTATGATGTTTAAATGATTATGAAAAATGTTCGTACTCAGTTGAGTGCGCTAACAACTCATTGTGTAAATCTAAAAAAAATTGACTCCAAATATCTTCAATGTAGCCGAGAGACACAACTATAATACGAAATCCACAATTTCCATCTCCCCTCATGTTTTCTACTATTATCCAATTTTATATAATGTGTGTATGTGTGTGTGTGTTTGTGTGTGTGTGTGTGTGTATATATATATATATATATATATATATAGAGAGAGAGAGAGAGTTGGGATCCATCGAATACCAAACTCGTTTCATGCAACCGTCTTGTTCAATTCACCGGGCTGCAAAAAAACATATATCAAAAGGAGAAGGGGGTTGCTCAAATGTCGGCGCCACCAGAACATCATTCTCTTCTTCAGAGTCTCACAAATTCGATCAATTCACAATTTCCTCCTCTCTGGATCGTCTTTGATTTTTCGCATCTATCATCTTCGCTCGTTGAAATCTACAAGCGTTGATATTCCAGGTGCATTTTTTTCCGATCATTTGATTGTTCCATCCGAAAAATCATCTCGGTCTCTTCCGTTATTCTTGTCGCTACTATTTGCACATCGTGCAGGTATCTCCTTCTTTTTCCTTCTTTAGAGTTTTGATGTATTTGCTTGTGTATCTCGTCAACCTTCAATAAAATCAAAAAATGCTAAAAAAAATGGTGAACAAGGGTATCTTGTTGTACTTTTTTGTAGAGATGTTGCAAGGGGATTAAATTGGCAACAAGACCTTCATGTGTGCTAATGTTGATTTTGTCCCTACTTTGGTTGATTGGAGACATGACTAAAGTTTTGATTTTTTTGACAAAAGAATGTTATGGTGGTGTCAATTGATGGGCATGAGGATGTACCAAGAAATGAAGACAAACCACTAATGAAAGTTGTAACTAACCAGCCTGATTTTGTTGCCATTGATGTTGGAGATCCAAATTTCCAGTTCTATTATGAGGAAAAACTTAAACAAAACACCATACACATGTTTCTTGATGCTTGAAATAACACATCTCAATCAAAATATATTATATCTCAATCAAAATATATTAAAGGTCTTTATGAATAAATCATTTGAAGTTGAAAGAATGTATTTTGGTAAAAGAATCGAAATGCAAGGACGGGTTTTTTCATGCACGAATTCTTGAAACTTGAAAAATCATAAACCAATCAAAGAATCCAAATGTAAAATTACAAATTCTTATACAACTTTAAAGAGCATATATCAATCAAAGAACTTAAAGGTAAAGATGGGGTTTCATTATGCAAGCACAAGTTCTTGAAACTTTAAAGAACATAAGTTAACCAAAAACTGAAAATTGAAAGTAAACATTGTTTTTTTTGTGATGTAAGAGGGAGTTTTTACTAGAAAGTGTGGATAGTGGAGAACTGGTGGGATCATAATAGGGAGAAATGGATACATTAGAATGCAAAGAAGAATATCTCATAAAAAAGCATTTTGTGGCATAGGAGTGGAATGGTTAGAATGTATAGATCTTCATTAGAATTCTTTCATTCTCATGAGAATATTAGATTGTTAAAAGAATGTTTATAGATTTGGAATTGTAATTATTTTAATTTTTATATTTTTACCAGAATAATTCTTAAAAAATAACTTTTTTAATGTAAACAACAATAATAAATTTGTTTCCAAAACATCTAGAATTCATTATTTTGTTTCCTTAAATAAAAATACATAAAATATCCAAATTACCCCTAAGAAATTTTGAAATTTGAATTATTAAGAAAAAATAATAATAAACATAATAATATTTTTTAAGAATGATTTTATCTTTTATTGATCCAACGGCTATGATCTATTTATACTGTTACACAATAGATACTAGTTACAAATGATCTTAACAGTATATATATATATATATATATATATATATATATATATATATATATATATATATATATATATATATATATATATATATATATATATATTACTTACCACCATGTTTTTTATGTTGTGATAGTTGATATAAGAATGGATAAACAATTGATTGGTCGTTAAAATTATAAATTTAAAATGATAAAGTATATTATTAAAAATTAATATAAAATAAATTTTATTTAAATTGAATTAAATTTATAATATTTTATTACTGGAATAGTTTTTTAAATTTATAATCATTTTGTATTTTTATATTTTAATAATTTTTACTTATGTAAATAGTACTAAATATAAAATATAAAATATAAACAACCGTTAATGATATAAATTTTAAGATTATTAACATATAGTTTTATTTATATATTCCAAATAAATAATCAAGTTGGATTTAGAAATAAAAAATAAAAATATAAGGGTGTGTATGAAAACTTACATATAAATTAAAGTCCCGAAGACAGAAAACTCAAAGTCCTAACTTATGTTCTTTAAGGGTGGTCCGTTTCCGGGTAATAAACCGTGTTTCGGGTTTTTGACCGAATTAAACTTTCTTTGACAGTGTTGTTTATAGTTTTTGTCCGGTTATGTTCCGGGCACCAAATTGGGTTTCGCATCTTTGTTATTTACGATTTCGGATTTTGTTTGTCAAGTGTTACTCTTTAGCATACAATTTCAAATAATAATCTTAACATATAACATCCATCATTTGTATCCTTGTTGTTTGCATAATTCGATTAAAAAATACATAAAAGAATATGAATACAAAGGTAATAAGTAGCATTATATCAATCTCATTTTTATTTTTTCTTAAATAGATCTCTCATAAAGTTACTCAATGTAAATATGTAATGTAATAAATTTTATGTTGTGTTTTTCAAAACAAATACAATATATTTTGATGGAAAAAAAATAAAGTATCATTATAATCATTTAATCATATATTTTTTATTATATATTTCACTTGCTTCATATTCATCAAAAAATAATATTTAGCTTTTATAATAGTTAGGGGACGATAAAAAATTAGAGGATCATAACAAGAGTGACTTAGATTCTTAAAATTCATTTATTTCTATTTGGAAACATCTAAATTAATAATAAATATTTGTAGGTGATATCCATAAAAGGAATTAAGATGAAAATGTTTTACGGTTGAGTCCGGGTTAAATCTTGTATTCCGGGTATGGTCCGATCCAAACTCAAAACTCGATTAGTGGTAAAAACAAAAGCCGAAAACCAAACCACTAATATGAATATCCGGTCTGGTCCAAATCCAATTCCATTTTTTTTTCTAGTCATGTCCGGTCTAACGGATCCTATGTTCATCTCTAATTGAAATCATGAAACTAATAAATACCATGGGATCAATTGTTTGAATATCAAATAAATTTTTTAATAATTATTTATTTTACTATTTGAGTGTAATACACGAATTGGTGCGTGTAAATATGAGAACCCTTATTAACCTTATCAATATTTCAAAAAGTATATCATGCTAATTGTACAAGTGTTAACTCTATGAGTAGGGATGAACATCGGAACCGGGTATTCGCTTTTGGAACCGGAACCGTCTCGGAACTGTCGGTTCTAGAACTGGAACTGCCTTAAGCGGTTCTGGTTCCGGTTCCTAAAGTTATGGAACCGCCTTAGGCGGTTCCGGTTCCAATTCTTATTTTTTCGGAACCGCTACCCGTTGGGTACCTGCCGAAACCGGTTTATATATATATATATATATATATATATATATATATATATATATATATATATATATATATATATATATATATATATATGTGTGTGTGTGTGTGTGTGTGTGTGTGTGTGTTACTTAGACCAGTTTATAATATATTGATCTAATTCTGTCCCTCTTTGGTCTGAATTGATACGATTTGGATCGAACTAAGTTGGGGTTTTATCGACAAAAGTTAACAAAGTTAATGTAACCGGGTTACCCGCTCCCGGAACTGGAACCGCCGGTTCCGGGACTGGTTCCAAAAATTTAAGAACCGCCTAGAGTGGTTCCGGTTCCGGTTCTAACTTTCTAGGAACCGCAGGTACCGGTTCCGGTTTCGGTTCTCGCCAAATGAAGCGGGTACCCGCCTATGCTCATCCCTATCTATGAGTACTACATAGCTCATTAAACATATTAAGGGTGACTGCGGTGTAGTTCGGTGCAGTTATTAGCTAAAACCTCACCACTAACCGCAAATTCAGTTAATCCATTTTCAAAACCGCATGGTGTGGTTATTTTTGCGGTGCGGTTAGACGGTTATTTTTGCGGTGCGGTTTTGTTTTTTTTTTTGTTGCGGTTATTAACCGCATGGATTTGGTGTCGTTATTTTGTGTGGTTTTTAACCACAGTTTAAAGCCCAAACGCTTTTAAGAATTCAAACATATTACTTGTAATAATATAAAAAATCTTAATGTGTAACAAAATTAACTTAAATCACAAACAACTAATATCTTAAAAACATCAAACCAATAGTAATTAACACTAAATATCTTAAAATTATCTAATTTCATAATTTTTCAAAGTTAAACATAAAATACTTTTGTCTTATAGTATTTATTCATCTTTTATCTATGAAACCTGACTTATTTTTAATATTTAATATATTAATAATTAATAAAAAAAATTGTATATAATATATACGACGTGGTGCGGTTTTTGAAAACCAATAACCGCACCGCACTGCAAGTTTGCGGTTTTTGGAAAAAAGAAAACCTCACCATCGGTTTTTATTACGGTTGCGGTTTATGCGGTTAATTTTTGTTGCGGTGTAATTTTTGCTCACCCTAAAACAGATATCAGTTTATATATAGCATCTATGATATTTAATATTTTGATAGACATGCTAATTTCATCACCTTTTCATTGTTTAAAATAATTTGTTAGTATTTATCACGTAATGCAAGCTATTAAATAATCATAAGTTATTTTGATAAAAATCATCCAGAATCAGGTCTAAAAAATTAATTCAGACATTTATTATTTTAATTTATGTAGGAGGTTTGATTTAATTTAATGGACTTAATAAATTAAGTATTTTAATTTGATCAATTATATATATAGTTGTTTTTTTTATGCATATAGGGTGTGTTCGACACGGAGCGTTTGAGAACTTCTAACTTCTAGGGTTTGACAAAACGCTCTATTTTGAACAAAAAACATTGTTCGACACTACAAGCTTCTAGTGTTTAGTTTAAACAAAACGCTCCAAATCCAAATGTTACTTCATGTGGCGTTTAACAAAACGCTACAAACTACCCGCTACCAACTAATTTTGCCGAACACGCCCATAATGACTTAGTGAGTTAAGACTAAATAAAATATCTTATTGAATTAAGACACTAACCATTTACCTATTCATCGTTTTTACATTCACATTAAAATCGATAAATATTGTTAAAATGGATTATTATTGTCAATATTGTTTTCTGAAATGTATGCATAAAAATGCCTTTTAATTTTATTTACAATAGGGTCTACAAAATAGATTTTCTATATATAAGTTATCTAAACAAAGATTATTACTAAACACTTACTATATAATAGGGATTTAACAACTATTTTAGAATTTGATCTCTTATTGATTATAAAACAAATTTATCCAAGTCATAGAGTTTAGGTTTCGAATTTTCAATATGGGTCCACTTTGACTATATGGATCTTAATATTAAGTTATTAACTAAAATGGTCCTATCGTTGACCATATTTTTCGCATGCATGTGTGAAAATGCGAAACTAAATATTATGTCGTGGACTTGAATTTGTTGGACATATCTATTGACGAGTATCTTGAAAAGGATATGTTGTAAAAGGACTACATATGGTGGTCCATATGTGACATTGGATGTTGTGGAGAGCAAAATAGACCGCTGAATAGGGATTAATTTTTTTTGTTATATATTTTTATTTAAAAATAAAAGTTTATGATCACCATAAAAAACCTTTTTTCTTATTCTTTCTGAACCTTTGAAAATATTTATTTCTTCGGTCCTATGTACAAGTTATAGACTTGAATCTCTCATTTATATATTGTCTAGTAAGTTAGAATCATTACATCAATAATAAATCAACTAAACCGAATATTTAACCATGTATTATCTAGATCTTCAATATTCAACAGCAAGATTGGAAACCGGTTACTTCAATCATGACACTGATAAGACGATTATTTATGCAACAATGTTTTGTTTCTTTAATTAATTCTTCTCATCGGTTTACGAAGTTGAAATGGATTATGTTGCATTGTTTCAACTGGTTAAACAAATAATAGATAAATTATTGTATTTGTTGTTAAGTAAAGCATATTTAGTTTACAAAAATAAACATGTAAACCATATATAAAGAGAGAAAAAAAAAATGAAAAGTTGGTAGTATAAGATGGGTATGGGAGGGAATCACTTTTTTTGTGGCTCGTATCCTTATTTTCCTCACTTTTCTTTCCCTCACATAAAACTCAAGGAATTGTGGGAAGCTCTTCTCTCACTTTTTTTTACTAAAGAAAATTAATTTTTTTATGATTTATAATTTTTAAATTACTACTAAACATAAAATTTAATTAAAAATAAAAAGCATTTCATTAATTAAAATAAAAATTACATCAAACCTAATATTTAAATAAGTAGAAAAATAATTAATATTCTAATTTTATATAAACCAAAATACGTCACTCGGAATCATCGTGTTCGTCATCGCCCTCATCGTCCTCGTCATCGCCTTGATCGTCTTCATCATTCTTTCTAGCGTCACTCTCGTCGTCGGAATCTTTACTCTCGACGAACATATCAGAATCCTCGTCTGATTCGTCAAACAAATCATCGTGAGGAAACTCTAACGGGGGTTGAATATGAGCCCTATAAATGTGCTCCACCAAATCAGCACGAAGGGCGTGATGAATATCGCGATTGTGTACTTCTCTTTTATTCACCCTATACTATTGTGTACCAACGGCTACTCCTTCGATATTTGGCAAAACTTCATTTTCGTTATATCGGCATATCGCTCTTCCTTCATCTTCAAGAATCATATTATGCAATATGATACATGCATACATTATGTGTTGTAACCTTTTCACCTCATATGACATTGCCCCGACCGTTAGTACTTGCCAATGTCTCTTAAGTACACCAAATGTTCGCTCCACATCCTTCCTAGCTGATTCTTGCGCCGCCTCTTTAAACTTTTTTCTTTTCTGATCGTTAGGACGTGTAAACGATTTCACAAAAACAAACAAGGGGGGATATATACCATCAATAAGATAGTATCCATGCTTATATGTTACCCATTTGCTTGAAAAGGTACATCGTGCGACTTTCCAAGGTAGATATCGTTGAATACCGGCGATTGGTCTAGCACATTGATGTCATTGTTTGCACCAGTTTGACCAAATAATGCATGCCATATCCAAAGATCATGTGATGTGATTGCCTCTAGAATGATCGTCGGCTCTTTGTGGTTGCTTCACATGTACTGACCACGCCATGCATTGGGGCATAATGACCAACTCCAATGCATGCAATCGATACTACCTACATTACAGGGAATTCGTGCTTGCCTTCATGCACAGTGTACAATTGGTGAATATCGTTGATAGTTTGTTTGCGCAAATATCGTTGCCCATAAACCAAACAAATCGCTTTGCAGAACTTGTACACACACTGCCGCACGATACGCTCTAACATCCTAAAATATTCGTCCCATTTATCTGCGCCCATGTCGTATGTTAGCTGACGAATTGCAGTCGTGCATTTTTGAACGGGAGAGAAACCTTTTACCCGCCTTGCATCCATTTTCCATTGGAAATATGGAAAGCGGTCTTCCAAATCGCCAACAATACGTAAGAATAGTTCTTTCCTCATCCAGAACCGACGTCAAAACTTTACAGCGTAGATGGCATCATCTGCAAAATAATCTTCTATAAGGCGATCGTGTTCGGCTTCGTGATTTCTACACAACCGCGACTTTCTTAGCTTAGATCGTGCACGTGATGTTTTGTCTAGTCAGTTTTGATAGTATGCAACCGTTTTAGCCATAACAGAACCAATAAACTTACTCTATCTACAGTCATCGAATCAGATGATGAAGATAATAACATTTTGAATAATATTTTTTTGCAGAGAAGTATAATGTATGGGTTAAAAAAATGATTGGATGTTATGGTATTTATAGTTTAAGAAAAGGGAAAAAAACAATTTATATATATATTAACAGCTATATAGTCGTTGGAATGGAAAACGGTTGCTATAAAAAAATGATAATAAAATAATAATAATAATAATAATAATAATAATAATAATAATAATAATAACAAACAGATGTGAGGAGTGAGAACGCGGGATCCCCACCCCCCACCCTCTTCCCACACCAACCTTCCCGCAACCGCGGTGCGGTATTCCCCTATGCGGGAAACATCCCGCACCATTTCTCCACACTCCATATCATCCGGCCTAAGACAAACATTTATCCCACAAATTTAATATCCAACAGTTTTTTTAGGGAAAAAAATAAATAAACATGTTAGCCATTAGATTTTTAGAAATTAATGGGCCCGATCAAACATATGTATTTTAAAGCCCATATATGTGTCCAGTGGGTTGGCCCATTTATCACATCAGGATGATAATATCATGAAACGAATTTGTTTTAATTTTATATTTTTAGATTAATGTATTCAAATATTATTATTAATTATAAAATGTAGAAGAACTGAATACATCAATTAGTTGAACTACATATGTACTTGTGTAATCCAACCGGCTATAGATTTTTGTTGACCTTTTTTATTTATTATTCATGGTACACAAAAATATAAACTATTAGGAACTAGTTGAGATCTGTTCGTAAATAAGTAAAGAAAGGATCACAATAAATAGACATTGTTAATGCATATAAGCAAAATAATAATAAAAAAATCGAGTCGAATTAAAAGTAGATGAGCTAGCAGGTTCATGCCAAAATTTGAAAGTCAGAAAATATGTAAAATCATCCCTAATAAATAAATAATTTTTTATCATATGTTTTCTTCTCCTTTGTTTGGATACATGATATTTTCTAGAGCTTTTGAATTTTCTATTTTTTATTCGTCATTTTATTGTATTTTTTATTTTATCAAATTAAAATTAAATATGTAAGCTATTTATTAAAAAATATTTATATATGTAACGTATTCAATACATTAAAGTCTCATTAATTTTAATAATTCAAAATTTTTCTCATTATTTTTATAAATTTAAACTTTTCAAATTGTTAAAATTTCATATTTAATTTTTTTTTAAATAAACTCATGTAATACATTTGTATCACACCTAATGAAAAAATAAATAAATAACGATACTACCAAAGAGGGTTAATTGGTGTTTTTTATTTATCTGGAATCATAAACACACATTTCTACGTGGAAATAAAAGTAAAATTTCGATATATAAGTTTTGTTTAAACAAAAAATGTTTAGTTTTATGATGAAATGACAAAAATATGAGCAACAATATTACTTTAAGAATTTATTCCCATGGAAATTGATTTTATGAGTTTATTCCTATACAGATGAAATAAGGAAGAGGATACAAATAGTATAAGAGAGAGGTATGATGGTGAGTAACTCATACCATGAGATAGTAAGATATTTTTCGTATCCAACAAAATAAAAATAAAAATAAACAAATAGCACAAATACAAATAGACAATGGGAAATAAATTAAAGTAAAAAATAATATTTTTTGAGTGCACTAACATCAAACCGATCCTTGCATATAAAACATTAGCTTGCGATGCAGGATACAAAAGTTTGTACTCAGAATACAAAAGTTTGTACTCAAAAAATAATTGATAAACAAAATTAATATACAAGTAGATAGGGGTAAGGGCTAACCAGTATGACATGAAGCAGTGAAAGTAGATACATGAGAAAGTAAGTGAAAAAACTGACATGTTAGCACCGAAAAAAAGATAAGGAAACTAAGCCCTAAACTATGACAATACTACTCTGATACCTTAATTCTAAGAATTCACTATGTTCTATATGAGGATATGACTTCGATAAGAGCTAACTCATTCATATAACCTCACTTTATCTTCTCGCTTTCATTCTAGGGTGACCTCTTTGTTTCACACCCTCGGATGTCATCGCCTCCACTCTCCTAACAGTTGTCATCGTTGGTCTTCTGTGGACATGTCTGATGGGTTTATAGGTTATAAGATTACATGTTAATGTGGAAAAATCACTTAACATTTAAGGGCACATGCAACCTATAGGGATATGTGTCTTTACAGTTTAATAGCAACATACTATGAATATCAAGAATCCTATTGAAACCCTAGTATAATCGAAAATACAAGAGTTAGGGATAACATACCTTAGAATTATTATAGCAAATAATTCTATTGATTCCTTTCTTCTGATCCTCGGAAAACAAACACCAAAAGTTTAGTGTCTCTAATGGTTTACACCAAAATCCTATAAATTAGAAGACAAAAGAATAAATGAGAGGGGATGCAAATTTCAGCTATCCTTCTAGTATATTGAGTGGATGAAAATAGGTTGCCCAAAGGGTCCTATTTATAGCTTATGGGAAACCCCTAAAAACCCTAATTTGGAATATAATAATAATATTTCAAATCCAAGTGGTTACCCAGTTTCTTTATCTTCAAGAGGCTTGAAGAATGCCCTATTAGGGTATCCCTAAAAACGTCCACAAGGGAAGGTTCTGAAACACTTCACTTGTTCGACTTTTGAACAATTACTTCGTAAGTCCTTGCACCTCTAATTAATTTTAATTAATCCAAAATTTAATTCCAATCGATTTCTGATTAATTCTTAGTTAATTATTTATATTTTCAATTAATATGTTAATCATATAATATATTAATAAATCATTTATTTTAATTTCTAATTAATTTATTATTCATAAACTAATAAATTAGTTTCTCTCTACAAATGCCATTCTATTCAGTTTCTAGTTGATAAAGGCAACCCAAAAAGGAATTTGTTTTTAATTGTAGGTATATATCATTTAGTTATGAGCTTAGACACCTTAATCCACCAATCTCCCACTTGGATAAATTTGTAACTACAATTGCAAGTACAACCTTGAACCAAAAACAAAGTGTAACACCTGGAAAATTCAAGCCAATTTAAAACTTTTTAAACAATTCAAAACCTATTAGTTATTACAAATTGTTTTCAAAATAGTTTAATATCAGAGTATCCCAGAAACCATAAGTCCAAAACACGAGGATGTGTACGGTCACGCCTTCGCCTTGCCAAGACATCTGGAGCACCTGATAAACTGAAACCGTAAGCACAGAGCTTAGTGAGTTCCCCCAAAATACTCATACCTACAACAATATACATATAATCATAAACAGTATACTATGGGTCCAATTAACCATCGGGTTGGAATACCCCCAGCCCACAACCAACAGGTCGGAATGCCAACATACTATGGGTCCAATCATCATCGGGATGGAATACCCCAGGCCCTCAACCAACAGGTTGGAATGCCAACACACTATGGGTCCAATCAACCATCAGGTTGGAATACCCCAGGCCCACAACCAGCAGGTTGGAATGCCCACATACTATGAGTCGAATCATCCTCGGGATAGAATACTCATGGCCCACAACCAATAGGTTAGAATGCACAGGTCTATTGGCTTTCATACAAAGCAGATAAGCCTCAACCGCCATACAAATATTTGCACGCACGCACACACACACACACACACACACATATATATACATATATATATATATATATATATATATATATATATATATATATATATATAAAAATATAACAGATAATCACATAACAATTTATAGACAACAACTGATCTAACGGATCATACCACATAGCACATAATATCATTCTATCTACCAGGATACCGATCTAACAGATCATACCACGTACCACATAATATTATCCTACCCTATAGGATACCGATCTAACAGATCATACTAGCATAACATAACTAGATAACAATCCAAAGGGACAACCTTGGTGCCTTAGACCCTTGAGTGTAGTGAGGATAACTCACCTGATACTGTTGAAGTCCCGCATATAAAACTCCAGTTGTTGGTTGACAGCTACCCGAACTGTTAACATCAAACAATACCCAATTAATAATTGGTTCCAAACCCAAGGTCCTACTCACAATTCAAAAGACCATAAGCCAAGTAATGGGCCAAAGCCCAACATATGGCCCAATTTTCCAATTTGGGCCCAAACCTTTATAAGGTCTCACCATAAGGCCCAACCATTTAGTCCAGTCCAACATTCGACATTCTGATGGCCCAAAGTCACATAATCATAAAGGCCCAAACTATGGACCATCTATGGCCTAATTTCCCAAAATAGGCCCAAGTCTCTCATATGGGACTTATCCTAAAGCTAATCACCAAGGCCCAATAGAAAGGCCCAACACAAAGTCCAAGTGAAATTAGGGTTTCACATAAAATGACAATTAGGGTTAAGTGTTTCTCACTTAACCCATTAAGGACTTAATCCATTAAGTCCCTTACTTTACTAAATAAGTCATATGGTGTGATTGGGCTTAATACATGATATTGTCATATTTATACATATTTTAGGCAATATTTATTGACATTTCTATTGATATTTTGGTTATTTGCACAAAATAATGGTACTTATGAGTTTAAATTGTTATTTTGCAGCCAAATAGAAGCATCTTCGAAGATTGGGACTGAAATTGACAGAATATGGAACTTTGGAGGATTGAAGAAAAGAATAACGGAAAATCACCCAAAATACGTACTCATAACATGAACAAGTCATGGTTCACGACGTGAGTGGAGAGTTCTAGAAGATATGCATGCGGGTGGGAGAGTCCTTGCCGAACACAGTTATCTCATATTCACGACGTGAACTCAGGAAATCAGAAAACTATAAATTCCCGTGCCCATTACGACATGAGGACTTTTTGGCTGATTGAAGGGTTACCATAAGACGATTTTTAGCAGAGGAGAAGTTATGGAAAGAGGTTTTCAACACCAAAGGAGTAAAGGTTCTTAATTTAGTTTACTTATTTGATACTTATCAACATGTTTGCCTATTTAGTTTGTGTTTGTTTGTTAGTTGCTATTATGAGCAGCTGAATGTAGTTACTCTTGTTTAGATAGATGAAGCTTCTAACTTAGGAATAGCTTAATTTTACATGGATTTATTTAGTTGGTAAATTGCTTGTGTTTGATTTATAGTTACCTAGCATGTTGATGTTTGTTTCTTTAGTTGCTTAATTTCATGTTTTGTGTAGCTTAGGATTGACCAATCTTAGTTAGTAATTAAAGTAAATAAACTTAGATGTGCTAGAGAACGTAGATTATAACTATAATTGCGTTTGCATAATAAATTTTACATAGCATATTCATAATCATAATTGCATTGTGTTTAATTGTGTGTGACCATACATAGTTTTACATAAACTAATTAATTATTGAAAAAGTTAGACTTGAATTACTAATATAATAATAACCAACTCCATAATCATAATTATTAGCTAGCCATAAGGACGAAGTGGATTTGAACTAAACAATAGTGTTTTTACTTATTGGTTGAATTTGAGTTAAGATCGTCTGATCTTGTAAATCAGTTAAAACCCTTTTTAAACTTGTTAATAATTAGGTTAATTTGATAGCAAGTAGACTAATTAGTAACACCGTTCCCTGTGATCGATACACAACTTACCCAATCTATAGTATAATCTGACTAGGTACACTGCCTATAGGTGCATAGTTAGTCTAAGTTTGTTAGGTTATAAATATAAAAATTAGTGGGTACTTTTGTGCACATCAATACACAATTCCATTCCAATGACCTAAATGTGGGTCCCAATGAATCCAAGCACATAATCCCAAAATTAGGGCTTTCACATGAAATGATGATTAAGGTTAAGTGTTTCTTACTTAACCCATTTAAGAACTTAATCCATTAAGTCTATTATTGCCTTAAGTTAGTTTTCCAAAGATTATTATTTAATATTTCAAGTTTATTAAATTATTCTTGTGTGTGTGTCCTGATCAATTTCCACAAGTTAGGGTTGTATGCCCTCAGGGTTTTCCAAACCCTAATTAGGGTTTTCCAACCCAATACTAGTTCGTTAGTCCATTGGTTGGGCTTTTAGGTATCATTAGGCCTTATTGGCCCATTAGGGTTCCATTAGGCCCATTAGGGTTTCTTTGGGCCCATTAGGTTTTCTTTGGGCCCATTAGGGTTTCTTTAGTCCCATTAGGGTTACATTGATCCCACATTGTCCAAACATCCCCCAAACGAGGTCCAAACGCAATTAAAGCACATCGCCACCCGACACGGCGGCCGGTGGTGGTTTTGAGTTTCTTTCATTATTCTTTTGGCTTTTACAATTTTTACAATAAACACCGAAAAATAAACACACATAGTAAACTAAAATAACACACACACACAACCACCCTTGTGATGGTCGGCGGTGGCACGGGGTGGTAGCCACCACCTCACGATGGTGGTGTCCTTTCTTGTGATTTCCGGCCAAACAACCCACACACAACACCTTCTCACCGCAACAATACACACCTAATTACACAACAAAACTTGCACACAGCCACCTTCGACGGTGGCTGGTGGCGACGGAAAGAAGGATAGTATGCGGCGGCGACGGCGTACAACGGAATTAGCGAACAACAGCAATGTTGACGGTGGCAGCCACCATGGCCGGCAACCATGGTGGGTTTTCATGGGTTTTTCCAGCAGCAACAATCCGCACAATACTATATGTAACAATAACCAAGCCTTGCTCGAGGTCCGAAAGCAGTCACCCACCTGGTGGCGTTCATTGCACGGTAGCATGAGCAACATAGCGCACGATGATAATAACAGCGACACAGCAGCGGCCATAGCGATTGGCAGCCGCCCACATCGATTCGCGACATGATAGAAGCTACAACGAATGATGGAAGCAACAGCGGCAGAACTCCCTCCCTCCCACGATCCACATCGTCTTCATCTTCGGGAGCAACAACCGGTGCGGTTGACGGATCTAATGGTGGTAACGACGTCGGTTGGACTCGCCGGTCCTGCCTGATCGGAACACGAAGAAAAGGGGCAGCTGGAAGATGGAAGAATAAGGTGGTGGTTCTCCGATTCTTACAACAACGACGACATCGGTGGTGAAGGGGGCATAAGGGTGATGACGACTGATGGAGTTAACATTAGGGTTAGGGTTTAATGCTTTTTATATGGAGGCAACCAAGAGGGTGACGGGTTCATACCCGGTTATGCACATATTTCCTCCCATAATTACCTTTCCAACCCATCTATCCCAAATCTCTTCAAAACAAGTCCTTAATTTACAATCTAACTCTCCCTTCTGAAAATCATTACATCTCAAGTCTGAATACTTACCATATGGCCCCTCCATGACTAGTTATTTTCAATTTAGGCACATAATTGACCCTTTAAGCCCCAGCCATCCAGGATCCTTTCGAATTAAGTCCAATATAATTTATTCTTTAACCCCCGAAACTCACATCCCGATAATTATTATCTGATTTTGGACTATAATAACATATATTAATAATAATAATTGTTGCTCGGGGTTCCATATTTATTACTTAACTATTCTGTTTTAAATGGGATGTTACACAAAGTTTGTTGTCCGAAGTATATGTCAAGCTCTGATTCAAATTAGAAATTAGCATTAAGATAAGTGATCAGTTATTCCTTCGTTCTTCATGATATCATATGGACATGAGACATTGAATCCAATCAATCTCATTGTCCAATATTTTGTTTCCCGATTTCCCTATTTGTGATGACGTCATCAGACTAACAATTAAACACATCGATTTAATATTGATTGGGCCTGACACTATAATGTCAACATCAAATCACCGAGGGGCCCAATATATTGCTTTTATCATTAGGGTAATAGGAATGAATAAACCTTGACTATATAATTGTAACCTTTACTTATCAAATCATACGTGATACTATGATATATTAGATCATGTTACTGATGTTTACGCAACACCAATTTTAAACCAACTTGTAAATTACAACTTACATATCTCTGTTTGAAGAATAGAATATATTATAGTCTCATAATTACTCATGATTGAATCCATGAAGTAATATCTACGTGTGGGTTTATCCAATACTCAAAATCTCCATTTTCTAGGTACTCATGAATATTGCAACAATTCATATGCAATGTCCAATCTATATGGATAGTATACAATCGATTCATGACAGTCTTAATGTTGGGTTTTGAGCATTCTAACACTCCTAAGGTGTGCATGAAACCCTAAATACATTGGATCTATGTTTTCTCTATTATACATGCAAGCTTGAACTTTACAAGGTATCACCCTAATTAGCATACAAAACATTGATACTTGGGTAATAAAACAAGTTAGACGTCACACCTTTTGTTGTAGATGGAAGCCTTGGACCTTTAAGAACATAGTGCCCCAAGTGTTGTACCTCAAATGGAATCACACAACACCACCAACAAATTGAATAACTTGAGAGAAGAGTATTTTCTTCACAAAAAGCGGATAACCCTCACTTTTTTATCACTTAAGGTGCCAATTCATGAGCTATGAGGCTTCTTATATAGTATGCACATTAGGGTTACACCATATAACTCATGACTTTCCACATTCCTCATGATCCATGGGTTTTAACCTCCATGTAGTATCCATGGATCACCGCATGTGTTTAGCCCAATATGAAGAATCATTGATCATAAGCCCACTATATAAGAATGGATGATTTACCAAATCAATCCTCATTTATTTAATTAGTCTATTTTGATCACAAAATTAATTCCAAACTGATTATTGATCAATACTAATTAGATAATATGATTTCATATTAATATATTACAACTCATAATATATTAATAAATCATAAACATCCTCTTCTCACAAAAGTCTATCCAAATTGTTCTGATGCCATGCAACCCAAATGGAACATGCTACTCTCGGTTCAAGTACATACCAATAATAGTTATGGGCTTAAACACCTAATCCAACAGTCTCCCACTTGGATAAGTCTAATAACTATTATTGCAAGTATGACTCCAACCCGACTAGTAATCATGGCTCTTAAAAGCCGCTATCGAACTCTGACCTAGTCAATGACATGTACATTAGATAAGGGATCATATATTCATCCATTCTAGATATCATGTGGACCGAGACATGGATTATAATCATCCTGTTTATCCATCTATTGTTTCCCGATTTCCGATTTATAACGATCGACTAAATAAACAAATCAAATCAGTTCAGGCCTGATGTCATCACTAAATCATCGAGGGCCCCACATATATCGCTTTTATCCACATGGGGTAAAAGGAACAGATAAACTTTGACCCAAATGCTCGCTTGTGCTTACTCATCAAATTACACACAATAATATGTTTTATAAAAACCAAGTTACTGGTGCGTTTACATATGTCAATGTGCAACCGACTCGTAATTACAACACACGTCTTCGTTTGAAGAATATACGATATTATCGTCTCATGATCACTCATGAGTTCCTGTTAATAAGATCTTCAACACACATTTAGGTCGCGTAGGTCAAAAACCGCTTGAACTAAAATTCGAGTTTCGGTCTGTGTACTGCTATGCTAAATGTTAGAAAATTCATAACTTCCTCATACAAAGTCATATTTGGGCGTTCTTTTTATGGACACTCTCAGTTTAACATATTCTACGACTTTTTTTAGATCACTAAGGCCAAAAAGTCTTGTATCGTAAATTCACTATTTATGTCGCGCTATGTCGTGTCGTTTTGTCGTAAAACTTCGACGGACCATAACTTCTTCGCTATAACTCGGATTTTGGCGTTCTTTATATGTACGGAATCCTTGTAACATACGATACAACTTTTATTAAGACTATTCCTTCTAAATAATCTTCCATCAAAAACTCATTTTTGATGTTCATTGTCTCTAAATTGACTAGTTCGGATCTGCGTGCGTTACAATTATCTCCCCCTTAGGATGATTACATCCCAGAATCATCAACGAATCAGGGTTGTATAATGACTCCATACGTTATCTATTAATCCTAGGTAATAGTCGTAACTTCTATGTTCTTTCTAATTCTTGGACTTCTTTAACTGTTGGCGGTGCTTGATCTTGCACCCGTTCTCTATCTTTTGTTAGATTTTAAATCATAAACTTCATGTCACAATATCGATCTTTATCAGAGACTCCTTCTTCTTCTTAACAAACTTAATATAAGTTATCTGATTTCGACAATGGGCGCGATGTGTCATTCTAATGACCTTTCGTCGTCTGCTTATACTCATATCTCTTAGAGTCAAATTCCATAACATACTATACCTTACTTCGTGTTCTAATGTAGCACTTCTAGCTACAAGCATCTTTTACAATGAGAACAATACTTCTATTGATCGCTTTGATTATCTTTCACTTCAATCTTCTGGCTTAAATTAGATGTTACATCGAATTTGGTTCTCTAAACCACGTAACATACTTATCCTAGTCGGACTCAATTTGATATGACCACTACGGTCAGAATAATAATCATCTTCTTAGTTATTACTGAAACGATGGTAATGACATACTTGAACAAAACGAAATCAGTTACTAGCTTCCTGGTAACCCTGTGACTTTCCCCGGTCCAAGTGTGAGTCTTGTGCTTCCGATAGTATAGGCCTCCACTACCATTCACACCTACTCATACTCGTCCCAAGTATTGTCTCGCAGTTCTCCGAGTTATTATCACAAAAACAATACAAATGTGTCCAAACAATCACAAAATTTTCCTTAGGCTCTACTAGGACTTCTTCCATTCGTATACTTAATCATCAATTATGCTTCAACTCGGTTGGTAGTGGAAATGCCATACGATGAGATCACTTCATGGATTATACCAAAAGTACTTTCCTTCTGCTAATCGAGAATCGGTGAGGCAGGGGATGACTTGGTGAGTTGGGTACGAGTGGACTCAGAGTTGTTGGACTAGGCGAGTCTCGGGGTGACTCGGCGAGTTGGGTCGCGGATTGAGGGAAGTTTTGAGCATAGGGACTCGGCGAGTCATCGGGTTGACTCGACGAGTAGATTCAGTTAGGGGTTGACTGTGACTTTGTCCAAGGTTGACCAGTTGTCTTCCAGGGGTATTTTGGTAATTAAGGGTCTATATTGAGTTGAGTGTTTTGGTGTTCAGTGGAGGAGTTCGTGTCGGAGTTCGGAGCAGCGGGATCTTATCCTTTCACCCGGCAGTCTCGAGGTGAGTTATCCTCACTATATCAACAGGGTCTAAGGCACCAAGGCCAACCCTTTTATCGGATTGAGATCCGGGTATCTGTTGTTATGTTATTGCTTTGATATGTTGCATCCTGGTAGTTAAGATGGTATTCGTTAGAGACCTGGTTAAGGTCGGTATCCTGGTATGTAGGGTGATGCTTTGCTAGTGACCGGTTAGGTCGGTATCCTGTTAGAGTATGTTGTGATATGTGATCTGCTAGATCGGTTTCCTGAATATGAATTGTTATGTGATTGTTTGTTTATGTGCACATGGTTGTTTGGACTGGAGTTGGGTTGAGGCGGGTCCTGCTTCGTGCTGTAGGCCAAGATACCCAGGGCGGACCGGTTATTCCGAAGGCCCAGCGAGCGGTCCGGATAGGCTGTAGGCCCCACGAGGGCGGACCAGACGTGCCGAGGCTCGGAGAGTGGACCAGGCCGACTGAAGGCCCGATGCGGGCGGACCAGTCATACTGTAGACTCAGAGAGTGGACCAGGTGAGTTAAAGGCCCAGTGCGGGCGGACCAACCATACTGCAGACTCGAAGGACATGATTGGACACGGAGGGTGAACTAAGTGGACTGAAGGCCCTACAAGGTGGACCAGTCCCACAGAAGACCCGATATGCATGGCTGTTCTGTGATTCGTTATGAGATAGCATGTTATGTGTATGGTATATATGGTTGGTATTTTGGGGGTATCTCACTAAGCTTTCGGGCTTACAGTTGTGGTTTTATGTTTTTCAGGTTCTTCAGGAGATTGTGGCAAGGCGAAGGCGTGATCGTACCGCTCCTCATGATTTTGTAGCAATGTGATTATGGGAATACTCTAAATGATTTGTATTGAAAACCTTTTTGTAATAATTTAATGAAATCGGGTTGTTTTTGAAAAATTTAAATTGGTTGGATTTTTCGGTCGTTACATAGACGTATTATCTATTAGTCACATTCTAAAGGCAAGATACCTCTCTTACGATATCTTCCAACAAGTTTCATTAACTATCGCAAGCCTCCTTGTTTCCTCTGTTTACTCAATTCGCTACAATCCTTCACCATTAAGTTACGTTCATGGAAACATGCGTTCAGCATATCGGGACGAGAATATAGATAGAGGAAGATTTAGACGTGTAATCCTCCTTATTACTCCAAAAAGTTACATGTCATTTCTAATATCGCAATTAAACATTTAGAAATATAAAAACATTAATTTTCCAGATCCGGTCGGCAATAGATCATAGATCCGATCAAATAATAACATCATAAAACATCACCATTCATTTAGCACATAAAAGCATGTTAGACATTTTCCCTAAATTAGCTAGCGCTTGTGTCTATTCAGGTGCATTAGCTAAATTTATTAGACACACTCCTCACAATCATTGCTTAGCATTCTAATTTTAAGTCTAGAAATAAATCCTTATTCCTAGTTCGCTTAAATTAATACTCTGATACCAACTGTGACATCCCCATTTTCATGCCCAGAAAAGACCGATTTTATCTATGCTTTATAAAAACCAGAGTACCTTTTTTAATAAAGATGATGTGGAATTTGTTCCCAGTAAAACATGATAAATACGTTATCAAAGCATTTCCAAAGAAAAGTATTTTTATTCACTTTAAAACATTTGGGATGTTATTGTCAATACATAAACATAAGCATAAACAAAACTTATATTCATTATCACTAGTGATTTATATCTCCTTAATCTCTCAGTGTAATGTGACTTCATATCAACACCTGTGATATAAATAAATTTAGTGGGTCAGGTTGGAAAACCTGGGTAGTGTTTGTTTTTTGTCTGTAGATCTGCATGGCCTCTTCTGTCTACGCCGTGCAGACCACGCGCAGACATTAGCCTTCGCAGACTGTTTGTTTTTTTGAAGACTGCAGACCTGAAAATGTCTGCGCGCCCTCCTCTTGGTGCAGATGTGGACCATAGTCTTCTAACATCTTATAGCCTAAAAAAACATATATATCTTAATTTTTTTCAACTTTTTTTTTTTTAATTTATAATTTTTTCCAACTTTATTCTGATACACAATTTGAAAAAAAAATTACAAAACTTAAAAAAAAAACAAAGAAAAAACGTTCAACGATACAAATATGATATTTTTGACAAATTTATAAATAATATTAAATACAATAATAGCAATTGAAGTTTTTTATATAAATATGAAAAAAATCATAATATATTCTTATATTTTTTTTGCCAAATTTTGTAAAATATTATTTAATACAATATCGTCAATTTTTCGAGTAAACATTTATGGTACATTTTTAATGGATTTAATTGAAAAAATCGAATTTTATTTTCATCCATTTATATATCAAATTCTTTGATCACTAATTATAATGTTTAGTTATAACTTTGCAACCAAAGTTGTTGGTTTTTATCAAATATATACGTTAATTTATAATATTTTTATTTTTATTTTTTATATAATAATACATAAAAATTGATCGGGATTCGTTAATTATTTATAACAAAGTCATAAAAATATTAAAAAATCCTTTTAAAGTTTAAAATAATTAGTTTATTTAGATTTCAGTTTATTTTAATAGCCCGCAAATGTTAAAAAAAAAAAAGCAGTCTTCTTTTTTCAGACTGCAGACGTTTGGTCCACCTCTTCTACTGCAGAGGTTTACAGATATGGTCCGCATACTGCATACATTTTGCCTCAGAAAAAACAAACAGCACCCTGGTGAGTACATAGGGTTTTCAACCCACAATAATATAATTATTATGTTTAAACATCAAACAATCAACCTAATTACCCATCCTCATTATCTTCTTTACTCTTAAGGATCTACCCTAAGAATCAACTATTCCTCGTTCATTTATTCCTAAGGATCATCCTAAGGAATCGGCACGAAGTCCATCGTTGCCACAGTTTACACAATAGGCACTAAGTCTGCATAGTCACCAAGGATTAGACACCAAGTCTGCATGGTCACCAGGGTTTAGGCATCAAGTCTGCATGATCACCAAGGTTTAGGCATTAAGTCTGCATAATCACCAGGGTTTAGACATCAAGTATGCATGATCGCCAGGGTTTAGGCACTAAGTCTGCATAGTCACTAGGGTTTAGGCATTAAGTCTGCATGATCGCCAAGGTTTAGAGTACACCAGGCGAACGCATCATTCACAACACCTACAAGTTGCGAGTCTATTAGTGTTCCACTGGACTGTATAGAATAGTCTGTGGTTGTCATACCATATTTTTTGGGTGTTACACCCTCCAAGGACTTCTACCAAATGCCATGGGAACCTCCTCATAGTCTTAACATATTGCCACAGAAACCCCGGGGACTTCCATACGAGCATGGGAACCTCCTCATGGTCTTAACATATTGCCATGGTAACCTCCTCATGATCTTAACATATTGCCACAGGGAGGCTACAAGTGAGGTTTAAGGCATTTAAATTGTGACAATCGTCAATCTTGAGCCAAGTCAAGTCATCAAGTCGAGCCGGTCAACTCTATTAAACCTTGTGTATTAGGGTTAGTGTTATGTTCGTATTGTATAATTTGCTATGTTAATGGGAAAACATCACAGAAGAAAAGTTTGTGTTAAAAATTTCCTAAGCCTTCGCACCCCTTCGCATTTATCTCGTTAAAAACTACAATTTCATCATTTGATAACATTCCCCAATTCGCATTCTACCATGAAATACTTCGCATATTCATTCTTACACCCTTCGCATCCCTTCGCATTTATCTCGTTAAAAACTGCAATTTCATCATTTGATAACATTCCCCAATTCGCATTCTACCACGAAATACTTCGCATATTCATTCTTACACCCTTCGCATCCCTTCGCATTTATCTCGTTAAAAACTACAATTTCATCATTTGATAACATTCCCCAATTCGCATTCTACCATGAAATACTTCGCATATTCATTCTTACACCCTTCGCATCCCTTCGCATTTATCTCGTTAAAAACTACAATTTCATCATTTGATAACATTCCCCAATTCGCATTCTACCACGAAATACTTCGCATATTCATTCTTACACCCTTCGCATCCCTTCGCATTTATCTCGTTAAAAACTACAATTTCATCATTTGATAACATTCCCCAATTCGCATTCTACCACGAAATACTTCGCATATTCATTCTTACACCCTTCGCATCCCTTCGCATTTATCTCGTTAAAAACTACAATTTCATCATTTGATAACATTCCCCAATTCGCATTCTACCATGAAATACTTCGCATATTCATTCTTACACCCTTCGCATCCCTTCGCATTTATCTCGTTCGCATTTTAAGCTAATTAATCGAATGCGATTCACAAAATTTTCATTCAGATGCGAACACAGTCTAGTTCTTGAACTCTAAACTTGCGAAATCAAAAATTTATATGTTGAACCCATATGCGAATATTAACCTAATTGACTTCAAATTGACTCATAGATGCGAACACTCGATTGTTTTACTTTCGCAAAATGAGCATCAACAACTCCACAATCGAGTATTAAATTCTTACAAACAACAATTTCATAGTCCTTGACTTCGCGTCTTTCTTCGCGAATCACCCTTCAATCATCAATCCAACTTCGCCTTCAAGCAGTGTTATTGATTCTCAGTCACACGCAACCACCCCACACCCACTCTATGACCAGCCATACCTCCCCACCTTACCCATGTCACTTCAATGTCCCCTTACACTCAAATTACCCTCCCTCCCACGTTTTTGAACTGGAACAAACGACCACACTCCTCATTTTCCCTCATTTCTCTCATTCCACTACGTATCAAACACCACTTTTTCTCTCAAACTCTTCTACACAAATTTTCGAGATCCAAGGCTGATTTCAAGTGTTCTTCCACACTTAGTAAGTAAAAATTCATCCTCCCTATTATTATTTCACTTCATTCTACTCAAATCTTTGGTTGCTTACACAAACTCCCTAACTATGATGTTAGATTCTCGAAAACCTTCAAGGCATCTCCAAGTGTTCTTGAATTAAACACTTCCATTCTTCAACAATCATCTTCTGAAATCACTCGAGGTGAGTTCATACCCCTATATTTTCATGATTTCTCAAGTTTCTAGGGGGTGAATACAAGTTAAAACACTAAGAACATATCAAAACCTCTCTAACAGCCTTCATCAGAAAAGTTCAACTCCATTCACGGACTGTTTTGGACATCTTAAACATTTTTGTTTTCAAAACTGTACAAGGTGCAAATAGATCAAGTTTTTAGCTTTAAAATGGTTACTTGCACATCTCCATGCGATTTTTCTACAATTTATGGTGATTTTTACAAAACTGCCTATCATTTCAAACAACAATCCGGACCAGTCTGCGATTTTGGACTTTTTCAGCCAAGTTAGAGGTCATTATAAATTGTAATAAAAATTATGACCAAACTAGACCCATTTTGTGAACTCTCAGAATTTACGGATCTAGTTTTCGACTTCGTATGATTTTTCTACGATTTTTCCAAAACAGGGCAGAATTGCTAAATTTTGCCAACAGCATGTAAATATCATAACACTTTGTATTATGTTGAGCAAAGTGTATAACTACAAGTTTTAGTATTTGAATGTGTTTCGTTGTTAGTTTATCATTATGAACTGAAAATATATACATTCATATTAAATATTATTCATTCATTTTGGAACACGTAATATTAAACTATAACAAAAATAGTTTGATAAATTCATAACACTAATACTTTTCTATAAGGAATTCATACACATTACGTACATTTTAGATAAACTATAATAGGTATAGTTTATGATACATCACTCAACGCACTCGTACAAAACGGGTACATCCATACAAGAAAGATTTATATTCACACACATTTCACGTAAACTCGTTAACCTATGCTGTGAGACATTCTCTCTCCCCGTACGTCCGAGTGCGGGATATAATTCCTGGTAGTTATAATCAGAATCTCCTTGAGGGAGAACGTGATACTTGTATATAGATCTATATTGGGTTTGACACCCCACACCTCGCTGCTAGCTACAGTAGGACCTGCAGGTCTACGGGTGACAAATGTCATTTCATTTTCGCGACGCCTGAGAAACGTTGTGGCAGGTTCACATAGTCACAGTATGATTATAGCGACTCACTTAGGGGGTTAACAATTCAAGAAGTTTACGGGGTTTCATAAAAACCGAAGTAGGTTTTTGGTTGATAAAAGAAATTTACTTTCCATAACATTTTAAATCTCACAACATTTCTACTAAGAAACGATGTTTTCTCATACGCTCTAGTCTTTGGTTATATGGCTACATTTCCTGGATTTCTAGGGAAATATTGGATTTTCCTGAAACAAACGCGACATTTTCATGTGAAATATCTCCACTAAGTTTAAAAATAAAAGCTTATGAACTCACCAACCTTTGTGTTGACGCTTTTCAAACAACTTGTATTCACAGGAAAACACTAATCAAGTTATCAAGTGCTTTTGAGGATGGGACGTTAAGGCGTCAAACTTTTCACATTTTGACAACATATTGTAATTGATTTTGAAACATGTAATTCATACAAGTGATGTAACTTTTTCAATTATATATATGTTGGTTGTGTTTGCTTAAATTACTATTAAAATTGTGGTTATGATGCTATACATGAAGTCCTCCACCCCCGGACGTTTCCGCCATCCTTGGTTTGGGGGTGTGACAGATTGGTATCAGAGCACGGTTTATAGTGAATTGAGTATGTCAACCACATAAGATATACAAACTATAAACACATTTGGGACTAAAAGTCTCTGATTCTTAAAGTGATTTAAAGAGTTGTACTTTTAGAAAACAAATAATTTATTGTTTTAAAGTATACTTGCATGCATTCTATACTATCATGGTGTCATAACTTAGGAGAACATAAACTGAAAGAGGAGGAGTCGAACATTACTAATACGCCTTAGCATGTGTAATCAGTTCTGGGAAGGATATAGCCTGATCAACTATATCCGTCCAAGAAGTGACTTACGCACATTAAGGAATAGTCGTAATGAGCGACAAATCTGAAAACCTAATAACACTCCATAAAGAACACGCTAAGAACCAAATATAAACATTTAAAAATACTATAGGAGTATTTGTACGTTTCTAAGGCGCCAAATTATTATTTTCCGATACATACTTCTTAACCCCGTTTCTCGTGCAGACGACATGGCAGGATTTCACATACCCGGGGACCCCTATTTTCCCAATCAGGGAAACGCGGGATGGATCGGAGATGAGCCCGAGGAGAATCCCGAAGAGGAACCCGAGGAAGATCCCGAAGAGGAACCCGAGGAAGATCCCGAAGAGGAACCCGAGGAAGATCCCGAAGAGGATCCCGAGGAAGATTCCGAAGAGGATCCCGAGGAGGGGCCCGAGGAGGAAGACAACCATGAAGAAGAGGAAGAAGAGGAAGGTGATGAGGTAGTCATGGTTGGGAACGAAGCGGAGGAACCACCAGAAGTATTCAACCCTCCCTACATCGCGAGGGTACCCGCGCACCGTTTTGGTTACAACGGACCTGAACCCCCTTGGGTAACAACGATCGAAAGATGGAGCCGACAACAACGCCAACGGTCACCATATGGCTATCAACGAGGATACTATGACCTCACTCATGGTGGACCGGCTGATAGGGCTCTCCCCGTCACGATACAACGAATGGCAAGAATGGATGATCGTGGTAGGACAACGGCAGATCAAGTCCGGGAGTTAGGCGCCATTGTACAGTCTACTACGGATCGCACCAGAAACCTGGAACGAGACTCCCATCACCGAGACCAACTCATTCGAGACCTTCTCGCGGCTCGAGCAGAAACAAGAGAGTATCGGGAAAGATACATGGCACTCGAAGAGAGAATGGTTGCAGCCGAACGCAAGTTGGCGGAACTTCAGGGCGCATCGACATCATCGCAGCCTCCGTCAAAGAAGGGTCGCAGTGATTAAAACTCGTTGCTATTCTCCCGTCTTGGTAGTAGAATTTTATGAGTACGCGTTGGTGCTACTCCTTGTATGTAGGTTGACTCTACGACTATGTGATTACGCTATTCAAAGGGCTTTTGTAATGCCAAAAAAAAAAAAAAAAAAAAAAAAAAAAAAAAAAAAAAAAAAACTACCTTTTGTAACGATATAATGCAGACCCCTATGAGGTCAAACTTTTCTCTCTAAACGTTATGTACTAAAAGTTATCAATGAAATTTGGCATGTGTTTTGTTTATTGAATGTTTGGCACTATACATCATAACAGGATCACACAAACAGTTTGCGAATAATTAAGTTATGATAAAATACAAGAGTGATGAAACCAGTAACACTCGACTCGTTATCACTATTGAAATCTTACCGACTGGTCATTTTTTTTCTTTATGTCAGAACCATGCCACCAAGGAAAAGACCAAGGCCTTCCAACAACCCAGTGCCGCCTCCACCACCACCTCCGCAGTTTGATCCTGCAATGTTCCAGGCTGCAGTGACGGCAGCCGTGGCGGCAGCAATGTCGCAAATGGGAACCCATGGTTCCGGCGGATCTGGATCCGGAGCTACCAATTCCGTTCATGGGGACAGCACGGGGCGTACGAGGGAGTGCACTTACAAAGATTTCATGAATGGCAAACCCGATCCTTTCAATGGAAGCGGGGGCGTCATCACACTGGTGCAATGGTTCGAAAGGACCGAGGCAGTTTTTGAAGTCTGCGCTTGTCCCGAAGCGAGCAAGGTCAAGTATGCGGCATTCACTTTCACTGGAAGAGCACTTACTTGGTGGAATGGCCGAGTTAAGTCACTTACTCCTGCAGTAGCTAACGCAATCAGCTGGGAGGATTTGAAAGCTCTAATGTTAAAGGAATACTGCCCGAGGGGCGAAATACAAAAACTTGAAGAAGAACTTTGGAACCTCAGGATGACAGGCACTGATCTTGAAACTTATACCGCCCGCTTCAACGACCTAGCACTCCTCTGTCCAACAATGGTCACTCCAGAAGAGAAGAAGGTGGAACGATATCTCTGGGGCCTATCATCCCAGATTCAAGATAGTGTCTTGGCCTCGAAACCCACTACCTTTGAGAGTGCCAAGGAATTGGCCCAACAACTTATAGATCACAGGGCTAGCCGTGGTACCGTGATAACCACCGACCTAACAAAAGGAGGGAACAACAAGAGGAAGTTCTGGGGTAATAAAGGGAAACAACCAACTCAGGGCCCAACCAAAAAGCAACCGATTGTTGCTGTTCGCGCCGCCACTACTGCTGTCGCTCCAGCGCCACCGAAACAATATGCAGGAACTCTTCCCAAGTGCAACAAGTGTAACTACCACCATAACGGTGCTTGTCGAGAGTTTCACTGCAATAACTGTAACAAAAAGGGGCACACTGCCCGATTCTGTAGAGCGACTACCCAACCCGCCACACAAGTCGCTACGACCGCCAACACTGGAGCAAGCCAAGCCTGCTATGGGTGCGGTGAAACAGGACACTTCAGGAGGAACTGCCCCAAGGCACGAGCCCCTAATGCTGGGGGTGTAGGGAGAGTCCTAACTTTAGGGCAGGGTGAAGCAGTCAAGGATCCCTCCGTGGTTACTGGTACGTTCCTCCTCAATAACTCTTATGCATGCGTACTTTTCGATAGTGGGGCAGAAAGGAGTTTCATAAGTCACCAATTCAAACATATACTTAAACAAAATTCTCAACCACTAGAAGATTCTTACACCGTAGAAATGGCAAATGGAAAGGTTGAGCGCGCTAATGATATTTACATAGGGTGTACTCTCACTCTAGACAACCATTTATTCAAAATTGACCTTATGCCGGTCACCATAAAAAGCTTCGATATAATCATTGGTATGGATTGGTTGAGCCTTCATCGTGCCGACATTCTATGTTACGAAAGGGCCGTCCGCCTCAATCTGCCGAATGGCAACATTCTCACCGTTTATGGCAATAAACCTAGTGCGAACCTACAAATCATCTCTTGTGTTAAAACCCAAAAGTACCTCCGAAAGCAATACCATGTTTTCTTAGCCCACATCGTAGACAAGAAGCAGGAGGTGAAGAACATCAAAGAAATCCCAGAAGTATGCAACTTCCCTGATGTTTTCCCAGACGATCTGCCTGGTGTACCACTCGCAAGACAAGTCGAATTTCGGATCGACTTAATCCCAGGAGCTACCCCCGTCGCCAGGGCTCCCTATCGCTTAGCACCGGCAGAAATGCAAGAACTATCCAGCCAATTGAATGAACTTTTGAGCAAAGGATTCATCAGGCCAAGCTACTCACCTTGGGGAGCACCAGTCCTATTTGTAAAGAAGAAGGATGGGTCTTTTCGCATGTGCATAGACTACCGAGAACTAAACAAACTCACTATCAAGAACCGTTATCCCCTACCCCGAATCGATGACCTCTTCGACCAGCTCCAAGGAGCCAGCTACTTTTCAAAAATCGACCTGAGGTCGGGCTATCATCAACTGCGAGTTCAAGAAGAGGATATCCCCAAGACGGCATTCAGAACTCGCTATGGGCACTATGAGTTTGTAGTGATGCCCTTCGGATTAACTAACGCACCCGCAGTATTCATGGATTTGATGAATCGAGTGTGTCGACCCTTCTTGGATAAATTCGTCATCGTATTCATCGACGATATCTTGGTCTATTCGAGGAGCGAAGAAGAGCACAGACATCACCTACGACTAGTTCTGGAGGTTTTAAGGACTGAGAAGCTTTACGCTAAATTCTCAAAGTGTGAATTTTGGCTCCGAGAAGTAGGATTCCTTGGCCACGTGGTAAGCAAAGAAGGAATACATGTGGACCCCTCGAAAATCAAAGCAATCGAAGATTGGTCAACACCTACAACGCCGACAGAAATCCGACAGTTTTTAGGGCTCGCAGGCTACTATCGAAGGTTCATACAAAACTTCTCCAAAATCGCTAAGCCTCTCACCATCTTGACTCAGAAAGGAGTGGTGTTCGAATGGGAAGATAAACAAGAAGCCGCCTTCCAGACACTAAAGCAAGCCCTATGCAGTGCACCAGTCTTGTCTCTTCCAGAAGGAACTGATGATTTTGTAGTGTATTGCGATGCTTCAAGTCAAGGCCTCGGCTGTGTGCTCATGCAAAGGGGAAAAGTCATCGCTTATGCATCAAGGCAACTGAAGACACACGAAGTTAATTACACAACCCACGACCTCGAATTGGGAGCTGTGGTGTTCGCCCTGAAGATTTGGAGGCACTACCTCTACGGCACCAAGTGCACCATCTTCACTGATCACAAAAGTCTTCAACACATTCTCAATCAGAAAGAACTAAACATGCGCCAAAGAAGATGGGTGGAATTACTGAATGACTACGAATGTGAAATTCGCTACCACCCGGGCAAGGCTAATGTAGTAGCCGACGCCTTAAGCAGGAAAGAATACTCGGGTCGCCGAGTAAAATCCCTAACCATGACCATCCACTCCCAACTGGCCACCCAGATCAAGGACGCCCAATTAGAAGCCCTGAAACCAGAAAACGTGGCAAGTGAAGCACTAAGGGGGATGGATAAAAACTTGGAAGTCAAAGGAGATGGAGCTCGTTATCTCATGAATCGAATCTGGACACCGAAGTTCGGTGGGTACCGAGACGTTGTAATGGACGAGGCCCACAAGACTCGATACTCCATTCATCCGGGGTCAGATAAGATGTATCTAGACCTCAAAGGGTTATACTGGTGGCCAAACATGAAGGCTGAAATTGCTACTTATGTGGGCAAGTGCCTCACCTGCGCCAAGGTCAAGGTGGAATACCAGAAGCCATCAGGACTACTTCAACAACCGGATATACCCGAGTGGAAGTGGGAGCGAATAACCATGGACTTCGTAACCAAACTGCCCAAGACATCAGGTGGGATGGATACCATATGGGTGGTTGTGGACAGATTGACCAAGTCCGCGCACTTCCTGCCAATAAAGGAAACAGACAAGATGGAAAAGTTGACCAGGACGTACATTAAGGAGATCGTGCGACTACACGGTGTACCAACATCCATTATCTCGGATCGAGATAGTAGATTCACCTCGCGTTTCTGGCAGTCCCTACAAAAGTCTCTGGGAACCAGGTTAGACATGAGTACGGCCTACCATCCACAAACGGACGGACAAAGCGAGAGAACCATTCAGACGTTGGAAGACATGCTGAGAGCCTGTGTGATAGATTTTGGTAAGGCATGGGATACTCATCTACCGCTTATCGAATTCTCTTATAATAACAGTTATCACACTAGCATTGGAGTCGCTCCATTCGAAGCTCTCTACGGCCGCAAGTGTAGATCACCACTGTGTTGGGCCGAAGTTGGAGATACTCAGCTAGCCAGAGGGCAAGTCCCTGATAGCACCCTTACGGGGCCGGAAATCATAAGGGAAACCACAGAAAAGATCGTTCAAATTCGGGAAAGACTAAAAGCGTCTCGTGATCGACAAAAGAGTTACGCGGATAAACGACGCAAACCTTTAGAATTCCAGGTCGGAGACCGGGTACTACTAAAAGTTTCCCCCTGGAAAGGGGTGATACGTTTCGGTAAACGGGGGAAACTAAACCCAAGGTACGTTGGTCCGTTCGAAATCCTTGCTAGGATTGGTCCTGTGGCATACAAACTCCGACTACCGCAAGAACTTAGTAATGTGCACCCTATCTTCCACGTGTCCAACTTAAAGAAGTGTCTGTCTGACGAGACACTCGTAATACCACTCGAAGAAATCGAAGTTAATGAGAATCTCCACTTCGTGGAGGAACCCGTCGAGATCATGGATCGAGAGATCAAGAGAACAAAACAAAGTCGCATTCCCATAGTGAAGGTTCGTTGGAACGCGAAACGAGGGCCTGAGTTTACCTGGGAACGTGAAGATCAAATGAAACAAAAGTATCCACATCTTTTCCCAAACCCTTGAAGTCCCAGTCGAATTTAAATTTCGGGACGAAATTCCCTCTAACGGGGGGAAGATGTGACAATCGTCAATCTTGAGCCAAGTCAAGTCATCAAGTCGAGCCGGTCAACTCTATTAAACCTTGTGTATTAGGGTTAGTGTTATGTTCGTATTGTATAATTTGCTATGTTAATGGGAAAACATCACAGAAGAAAAGTTTGTGTTAAAAATTTCCTAAGCCTTCGCACCCCTTCGCATTTATCTCGTTAAAAACTACAATTTCATCATTTGATAACATTCCCCAATTCGCATTCTACCATGAAATACTTCGCATATTCATTCTTACACCCTTCGCATCCCTTCGCATTTATCTCGTTAAAAACTGCAATTTCATCATTTGATAACATTCCCCAATTCGCATTCTACCACGAAATACTTCGCATATTCATTCTTACACCCTTCGCATCCCTTCGCATTTATCTCGTTAAAAACTACAATTTCATCATTTGATAACATTCCCCAATTCGCATTCTACCATGAAATACTTCGCATATTCATTCTTACACCCTTCGCATCCCTTCGCATTTATCTCGTTAAAAACTACAATTTCATCATTTGATAACATTCCCCAATTCGCATTCTACCACGAAATACTTCGCATATTCATTCTTACACCCTTCGCATCCCTTCGCATTTATCTCGTTAAAAACTACAATTTCATCATTTGATAACATTCCCCAATTCGCATTCTACCACGAAATACTTCGCATATTCATTCTTACACCCTTCGCATCCCTTCGCATTTATCTCGTTAAAAACTACAATTTCATCATTTGATAACATTCCCCAATTCGCATTCTACCATGAAATACTTCGCATATTCATTCTTACACCCTTCGCATCCCTTCGCATTTATCTCGTTCGCATTTTAAGCTAATTAATCGAATGCGATTCACAAAATTTTCATTCAGATGCGAACACAGTCTAGTTCTTGAACTCTAAACTTGCGAAATCAAAAATTTATATGTTGAACCCATATGCGAATATTAACCTAATTGACTTCAAATTGACTCATAGATGCGAACACTCGATTGTTTTACTTTCGCAAAATGAGCATCAACAACTCCACAATCGAGTATTAAATTCTTACAAACAACAATTTCATAGTCCTTGACTTCGCGTCTTTCTTCGCGAATCACCCTTCAATCATCAATCCAACTTCGCCTTCAAGCAGTGTTATTGATTCTCAGTCACACGCAACCACCCCACACCCACTCTATGACCAGCCATACCTCCCCACCTTACCCATGTCACTTCAATGTCCCCTTACACTCAAATTACCCTCCCTCCCACGTTTTTGAACTGGAACAAACGACCACACTCCTCATTTTCCCTCATTTCTCTCATTCCACTACGTATCAAACACCACTTTTTCTCTCAAACTCTTCTACACAAATTTTCGAGATCCAAGGCTGATTTCAAGTGTTCTTCCACACTTAGTAAGTAAAAATTCATCCTCCCTATTATTATTTCACTTCATTCTACTCAAATCTTTGGTTGCTTACACAAACTCCCTAACTATGATGTTAGATTCTCGAAAACCTTCAAGGCATCTCCAAGTGTTCTTGAATTAAACACTTCCATTCTTCAACAATCATCTTCTGAAATCACTCGAGGTGAGTTCATACCCCTATATTTTCATGATTTCTCAAGTTTCTAGGGGGTGAATACAAGTTAAAACACTAAGAACATATCAAAACCTCTCTAACAGCCTTCATCAGAAAAGTTCAACTCCATTCACGGACTGTTTTGGACATCTTAAACATTTTTGTTTTCAAAACTGTACAAGGTGCAAATAGATCAAGTTTTTAGCTTTAAAATGGTTACTTGCACATCTCCATGCGATTTTTCTACAATTTATGGTGATTTTTACAAAACTGCCTATCATTTCAAACAACAATCCGGACCAGTCTGCGATTTTGGACTTTTTCAGCCAAGTTAGAGGTCATTATAAATTGTAATAAAAATTATGACCAAACTAGACCCATTTTGTGAACTCTCAGAATTTACGGATCTAGTTTTCGACTTCGTATGATTTTTCTACGATTTTTCCAAAACAGGGCAGAATTGCTAAATTTTGCCAACAGCATGTAAATATCATAACACTTTGTATTATGTTGAGCAAAGTGTATAACTACAAGTTTTAGTATTTGAATGTGTTTCGTTGTTAGTTTATCATTATGAACTGAAAATATATACATTCATATTAAATATTATTCATTCATTTTGGAACACGTAATATTAAACTATAACAAAAATAGTTTGATAAATTCATAACACTAATACTTTTCTATAAGGAATTCATACACATTACGTACATTTTAGATAAACTATAATAGGTATAGTTTATGATACATCACTCAACGCACTCGTACAAAACGGGTACATCCATACAAGAAAGATTTATATTCACACACATTTCACGTAAACTCGTTAACCTATGCTGTGAGACATTCTCTCTCCCCGTACGTCCGAGTGCGGGATATAATTCCTGGTAGTTATAATCAGAATCTCCTTGAGGGAGAACGTGATACTTGTATATAGATCTATATTGGGTTTGACACCCCACACCTCGCTGCTAGCTACAGTAGGACCTGCAGGTCTACGGGTGACAAATGTCATTTCATTTTCGCGACGCCTGAGAAACGTTGTGGCAGGTTCACATAGTCACAGTATGATTATAGCGACTCACTTAGGGGGTTAACAATTCAAGAAGTTTACGGGGTTTCATAAAAACCGAAGTAGGTTTTTGGTTGATAAAAGAAATTTACTTTCCATAACATTTTAAATCTCACAACATTTCTACTAAGAAACGATGTTTTCTCATACGCTCTAGTCTTTGGTTATATGGCTACATTTCCTGGATTTCTAGGGAAATATTGGATTTTCCTGAAACAAACGCGACATTTTCATGTGAAATATCTCCACTAAGTTTAAAAATAAAAGCTTATGAACTCACCAACCTTTGTGTTGACGCTTTTCAAACAACTTGTATTCACAGGAAAACACTAATCAAGTTATCAAGTGCTTTTGAGGATGGGACGTTAAGGCGTCAAACTTTTCACATTTTGACAACATATTGTAATTGATTTTGAAACATGTAATTCATACAAGTGATGTAACTTTTTCAATTATATATATGTTGGTTGTGTTTGCTTAAATTACTATTAAAATTGTGGTTATGATGCTATACATGAAGTCCTCCACCCCCGGACGTTTCCGCCATCCTTGGTTTGGGGGTGTGACATAAATAGGGTACAAACCCCTGAAAACTAGGGTTTTCCTTTACAGTGCCTACTCGTCGAGTTGGGGCCTTCCAACTCGTCGAGTAGATCCGAAGCCCCGCGTCCTCATAAATGATATATACTCGACGAGTTGGAGCTCCCCATCTTGTCGAGTTCCAATCCCAAATCCTAAAAAATCTGAAATTAATACGATATCTGAGACGAGCATTACACATGGCCATGCTAAAAATACATGGTCATAAGGCAAGCACCTAAGTAGTTAATAAAACAAGGGAGGTCACTACTTTTGAAATGATAAGGTTTTTGGAGCTTTCTCTTGCGATTTTTGGGAGATTTTTGAGAAGACCAAATAATTGCAAACACATTTGATTACATTTTGTAAGCATTAAACATTTTCAATTCCATCTTTC
This sequence comes from Lactuca saligna, assembly GCF_052625555.1. Taxonomy (NCBI): domain Eukaryota; kingdom Viridiplantae; phylum Streptophyta; class Magnoliopsida; order Asterales; family Asteraceae; genus Lactuca; species Lactuca saligna. The sequence goes on from NC_136423.1 coordinate 176,062,178, forward strand.
TTTTTTATTGATTTGTTATTAGCCACGTGCGGCTAAGAAACCCTGATTTTTAGTTATTGTTCAAAACATGTTGATTACTTGACTTGAAATATATTATTTGATGTTTGATTTGTGAATATATTATAGTGATTATGTTTTTATTTATAATATGACCATTGAGTTTGATTTGTGTTTGATTGGCTACTTTCATGAATTGAATTATTGTGTAGTTAATTATCTTTTAGGACATCCAATCGTTCTATTAAGTTAACAATTGACAACAAACAATAAGTTTTCTTGTTGTAAAAGATATATCACATGTTTTCACACTTCCGAGCATGTGAGAAGAAATAAATATTGTTGGGAAGTCCGTACAAACTTAATGCAATTTTTCAATAAAATCTAAGAGTGTGTTTAGGTTGAATTAGTAAACCTAGGTCTAGTCAAAGAGCATGTTTTGGTTAGATAATCTGGCAAGCGATAAGTATTAGAACGTATTAATATATTTAAGTACCAACTTAGAATAACAATCATGAATTACATCAAGTCATAATCAGGTTGAACAACAACATTGAGAAATATAGCTTACATTGTTAGGAAAGGTCTAGTAAATTATATGACGTGATTACAAATTATTGTACTTACGATAGATAAAACCAATGAAACGAAATAGGTTTTTGATTGAAGATTAAAAAGTAAGAAATATGTAGATTAGTGTATCTGATCGTACCTAAATACTAATGCGAGTATAAGGTGGATACCAATAAAATTTCCTAAAAATAGAGGACATGATAAATGGTTGTAAAACGTTGTATAGCGGAGAGACATTTTCGCCCTTTTATGGGGTCAAATGTTAAGTTATAAGTTTAGCATGTAGTATAAGAGGATACATCATTGATAATGATGTGAACGTCGGTAAGGACTCAAACAAATGTATGAAAACGATAAGGGTCGAAGGAGGATCCAGAATTATAAGGGAAGATTCGTACAACAAAATTGTGTTATTGAGTGAAAATTTAGGGGGTGTTTGGATAGGAAAAAAAGAGGTGCTTATTGCTTATTCCCACAATAAGCTAATTTAAGTGTTTGGATAAAATCCAGCTTATTAGGCTAAATAAACTAATTTTAATAAGCATCCCTCTCCATGCTTATTGCTTATTGCTTATTCCCACCACAAATAAACTATAAGCAATAAGCTAAAAATCTAATCCAAACACCCCTTTAAAGGGAATTTTTTTTATCGGACAGAAGTCACATAACAAGCGTCAAGCGGGAAACATTTTTGTTGTTTTCTCAAATAAAAAAACTAAAAAAAGAAAAAGAAAAGCTAAGCTAATTTTTTTTTGAAAAAATTGAATTTTGGTTAGGACTAAGCCAAGACTTCAAATAGGACGACGACACCTAAGCTGATAGTCTCAATCTAACCGTCAGATTGTCTTCTAATCGAACGGCACCAGCTTACGATCCATGTAGTAGAATCCTATTGGCCCATATCAAACTCTCCAAACCACTATATATACAAACTGCGACCATTCTTTCGCACAACCAAAATTCTCACAGCTCGAGATCTTTTTCGTCATCTCTCTTTTCGTTCGTGTTTCCGATAACTTTCTCCGGCGAATCTCTAAACAGCAATGGCCGGTCGAGGTAAAACAATTGGATCCGCAGCGGCAGCAAAGAAGGCCACCTCAAGAAGTAGCAAGGCCGGCCTCCAATTTCCCGTCGGTCGTATCGCTAGATTTCTCAAAGCTGGAAAGTACGCCGAGCGTGTTGGTGCCGGTGCTCCGGTATACCTTGCCGCCGTTCTAGAATACCTCGCGGCTGAGGTGATTTCCTTGATCTATTAACGACTAAATATATTGATTATTCATATGTTTTGAATCTTTAGGGTTTCGTATTACTTTTTGGGGGAATTTCTCACTGTGAAATTGATGCTTTGCAGGTGCTTGAGTTGGCTGGTAATGCAGCGAGGGACAACAAGAAAACGAGAATTGTACCGAGACACATCCAATTGGCTGTGAGGAACGATGAAGAATTAAGCAAGCTTCTTGGTGACGTTACTATTGCAAACGGTGGTGTTATGCCTAATATTCACAACCTTCTTCTTCCTAAGAAAACCGCTGGTTCTTCGAAGGCTTCTGTTGACGATGAATAGAGTGGTATCTATCAAGGTGGAAGGAAGCGGTTCAGCCTTTAATCTTTCATCTTTCGCGCACCAAAGAAAGTGTTTTGATTAGGCATTGTGTTCATACATCTCAATCTAGTGAAAATTTCTTAGCTTTTCTACTTTAATGTTGTTCCAATTAGATCATATACTATTTCTCTACGTGGTTTTTGAGATTTGGTGTTCTTGATAAGTCGATCACGATTTGCTGTTTGGGTTATACCATTTCAACGGTGCATTCTCCCTTGAAGGGTTTGGTTTATGATCTTTGATTGGATGCAAATTTGATAGTGTTTTTGAACAAATAAATTAGGGCATTTTTAGGCTATATGCACCAAATGGGATGCACTCCAGGTCATATACGATTGATATGCAATTGGCGTAACAACTCAAGAACGAGTTCTTGATCAAGAAAGTTTTGTAAATATAAAAGACATAGTTGTGCCATGTTATTGGGATTTTGTTGAAATCAAACCCCAAATGTAAGTATTGTAGATTTTGATCATGAAAGATGAAGGGTAACAACGGAGTTGATCAAAATCCAGAATTCCAGTTTCGGTATGGTTAGCTGGGAGAGGTATTAAGACTCATAATAAGCGGTGTTCGTTATGGTTTAAAAATCCAGAAATGGTTGAGCATCTTGTAACTAGTTGTGAGTTTACTCAAGGGGTGTGAGAATCGGTATTTAAATTGTACGGGTTACAACGGAAACAATTCTCCAATGTAGTTGACTCCATTGACTTCTCTGCTTCTTGGGGAAATTACCCTCTACCAAAGTGGTGGACAAATGGACAATATCATTTCTCTTTCATACATCTAACACACTCGCCACTTCGTTATTCTTTTCTTTTTTTTGTATGTGCTCTTTGTTTCTTGCCTGCGTCTTAGCCTCTTGATAAGCGTATAAGAGATTTCAAATTTTGTTTTATTAATAAGTTAGAAACGTGAACAACATAACATAAAAGGGTATCAACAAATTTGTTAATAAGCGAAGGGTATCATTTAAATTATCATAAACCAACCATACAACGTTTATAGAAAAATACATTTAGTGATTTGCATAAAAGCTTTGATATAGAAACTTTGTGATTAAAAGTATGATTATAAGGCATCCACACCAGCATCATAGCATGAATGATTAGCATAACATGAATGTCCGGTAGATCTTCAATCAACAAACAAGAACACATTGTTCTTTCATTCTGCTTAGTAATATATAATTAGTATAGTTAAATGATTTGTTTTTACGTATAATGTACAACAAATAATGTGCAACAAACACGACAATAATAAGACTTATATATACCCATGTTTATGTTCTAATGAACAATAGTAGCTCCATATCGCTCAAATTTCCAAATAATTTCTTCGTTTCAAATGAATAACCATTTATGTAAATAAATATTTGCATGTTTTGAATGGGCACACTAATTTCTTCAATTCAATTATTTAAATTGGTTTGATTTTAATTATATTTTAAATCAAATGAATAACCATCATATAAATATTTGTATGTTTTTAACGGACACAATAATATCAGTTCATGGTTGATTTTTATTTTATTTTATTTTTAATAAGTGAAATAACATTGAAAAACTAAGAGTAAATTACTGAAATCATCCTATGGTTTAGTTAAAATTGCACATTTGGTCATTAATTTTTTTTTTTGCACTCGGATCGTCCCTATGGTTTGATTTTGTTGCTTTTTTCGTCCCTATGGTTTGGTCAAAATTGCATGGTTGGTCCCTAATTTTATGTATGTAAGAGACGAAAAACGCAATAAAATCAAACCACATGGATGATCAATGTGCAAAAAACAATTTAGGGATCAAACATGCAATTTTGATCAAACCATAAGGACGATTTCAACAATTTACTCAAAAACTAACCCAACCCCCTTGTATGTTTTGACAACTAAAAAATCAATGTTGATCGAAAAGATAATGAAATTGTAATACTTATCATGATAAAATTGAAAATATACACAAGTCAAATCTTAAATTAGATCTCATACCAAAATGCTTCTAACCTAGCATTATCTGGTATTGTCTCATTTTTCAAGATCAAGAATTTAAGTTACATCTTGGACATAGATAGATTCACGAGTATATTAGATTTTATCAGATCAAAAAAAAAAAAATAGATCTTAGTGTGAGAAAACATACGTTTAACTAAGATTTATTCACTCATTTAGAACACGAATGAAATTTAGGGTGTGTTAGACAAGGATATTTTAAGAAAAACTCAAATTAAAGAAAAACTTTATTTGGAGTATGAGCTTAAAAACTTAAATTTTAAACAAAAAAACTCATAATCCAAATGATACTTCAAATAGTTTTAATCATAGAGCTTTTAATATTTAGTTTTTATGTAATTTTACGCTTATAAAAGCTTCCACCACATAGTTTGCAAACGTTTCCACTTAGTTAATTTCCTTCACAAGTTAAAGTCCTTTTTAGAGGTGCCATTTAAACTTATTCATATGAAAATAAATTAGTTATCAAGTTGTAATTTATTGATAGGGATAATGACTTAGGAGGGTAATAAGGTTTTTAGTTTGTCCGTATTAGGTCACTATGTTTTTTTTTTGTGCGTATTAGACCAATATGGTTGTTATTACCGTTTAGAAATAGTCATTTTACCGGTTTTAACGGTTAAAAATGTATATTTCTAAACGGTAATAACAACCATATTGGTCTAATACGCACAAAAAAAAACCTTAGTGACCTAATACGGACAAACTGGAAACCTTATTACCCTCCTAAGTCATTAACCCTAATTTTAAAGACATTGAGAATATATGACCATCAACAGTAAACTACTTCGTTTAGAACTCGCGTCGTCCCATATAACATGCTGCTCCTCTATATAGCGAAGCTCTTCATCTATAGTCGTCTCTTTGGGGACATCCGATAAAATTGGAACGATACAAAGAAGATTAGCATGGCCCCTGCGCAAGGATGACACACACAAATCGAGAAATGGTACAAAATATTTTTTAACCCTTCGTCGTCTTCTATGGAGCCATAATTCCCTTTTCAAATGCTAATAGAGTTCAATTGCAATTCTTACGTTTCAGTAGTTCATCTACTGAAGTCATGATCAGACAACATGTGGATTCTATGGTCAGATTGATCTTCTTGTTGATGTCTTCAACCATTTGTGGCAAGTAAGGTTGATATTTCTTTCTATAAAGTCTCCTTTAAGTTTTTTACTTTTCCTGTCATTAAGTTTCATGCTTTATAAACTTCCGTTTATGTGTTGTATATAATATGTATGTATTTGTTTATGTGCTGATTTTTTTTATTCATTTTGCAACTTCAGTTTCTTAGTTCATGTTGTGGTTTTGCTTTTTATAAAATAATTGATAATAGACATCATATACAAGTCCCAGTTGGTTTTACATTTCCATTCGTTATCAAATGTAGACATTGATGGGAGGTATCAAAGTGAGATTTTGTTTTTGTACATATGGATGTGTTCATGTAAACATTTAAATGACAAAAAAGAAATTATTGATAAAATTTTGCATATTTATATAATGAAGATCATCAATCATATGAGTTTCTGGAATTAGAAGTTCTGGAAGGGTTGTGAGATAAGTTTAAATGGAAACAATTATTTTCAGTCAAACAAATCATTCACATTGATTAGTAAGCATGTTTTCTAAATAATTAGGGTTAATGACTTAGGAGGGTAATAAGGTTTCCAGTTTGTCCGTATTAGGTCACTAAGGTTTTTTTGTGCGTATTAGACCAATATGGTTGTTATTACCGTTTAAAAATAGTCCTTTTTACCCGTTAAAACCGGTAAAATGACTATTTCTAAACGGTAATAACAACCATATTGGTCTAATACGCACAAAAAAAACCTTAGTGACCTAATACGGACAAGCTGAAAACCTTATTACCCTCCTAAGTCATTATCCTTTTATTGATAATAGGTCAAATCGGTTTAAAATTCATGTATACAAATGTTTATATAACCATGGAACCTTTTTATATATCTATAATTTTAGTAATACAATATTTTACATGTATATAATACTTTTATCATTATAAAACTAAAAAAAAACACAAAGTTGACCCCAACACAATCTGATAAATGTTATCCTGTACTTTAAAAAGACCCAATGGGTACATCACATACGATTCAAGGAGTAAAGGTCAAAAATACCCTTGTACAACTTCTTTTAGCATAACGTACAATCATTTTAAGCTTTTGGCCTCCACTAAACAATACATAAAGCCTGTTCAATACATAAAGACCCGAAAAGGCTGTGTATTGAGATTTACAACAATTTACATTCATATTTACTGCAATAAGCTTATGTTGTTCTTTACCCTAACAATTTGTACAATGACAAGTAAGTCACTAGCCTCTCCATTTCCTAACCTGAAACAAAGAAACATAATAATAATAATAATAATAATAATAATAATAATAATAATAATAATAATAATAATAAGGGCAAATTGTAGGAAATCGCAACATACTTTATGTTTTTATTGATATAAGAAATTTATTTTTTAATGTACTTGCATTTCTCATTGCTCATATTAATAATTTGAAAAATAGAAACATTATGTACCTGTTTCGTTTTCTTTGCTACACCCAATGAAGATCCATCATGGAGAAGAAAAAAATTAAACATTTGCCAATGATCAAGTTCCTTTTCTATGCAAAATGGCATGGTTAGCTAGCTTCAATTAGGTGTTTGAAGTTTGAACTCTCTTGCCATGTATCTTTTGTATCAATATCAGCTTGTTTTTATGTTCCAACTACAGCCACATGATAAAGCAATATCAGAAACATGGCAACTTTAATTTAATCTTTCTTAATGCTTATACAATAGGATTTTGTGTTCTTGAGAAATATGGGATTCTTATGATTATTGTCTATGTTGGAAAAAAGAATATACCTGGTATATAGACAAAGAATATGAATTAGTCCTCATCTGAAGTTGAGTTCTCGTCTGAATCAAAAGTATCCACCCGTCTCAATGCAATGGCAGGAATAAGTCGTTCTTTTGGAACATAAAAACCGGATTGGAGGAGTTCTGAAGGTGGAAAGTCATCTTTCTTTTGAGTCTCAGGTTGCAAATCATTTGTTTCTTGTGTCTCATTTTGCAAATCATTTGTTTCTTGTGTCTCATTTTGCAAATCTTCATCTTCTAGTGTCTTAGGTTGCATGTGCTCATTCTCCTGTGGCGTAGGTTCCATGTCATCATCTTCTAGTGTATTAAGTTGTGAATTATCAAGTTCCTGTATCTTATCCTCAAAATCTTCATCTTCCCATGTAGTATTAGATTGTAAATCATCATCATCATCATCATCATCATCATGTGTCTTATGTTGTGAATCATCAAGTTCCTGTCTCTTAACCTCCAAATCTTCATCTTCCCGTGTAGTAGGTTGTAAAGCATCATCATCATCATCATCATCATCATCACTAGAATCACCATCATGCGTTTTATGTTGTGAATCATCACGTTCCAATGTTTCATGTCCTAAATCATCACTTTCCTCGATCTTATATGGTGATTTTATTTCCTGTGTTTCATGAAGTAAATCATTATTTTCCTCTATTTCGCATGGTGGATCCTCACTTTCCTGTGTCTCATGTTCTTGATCTTCATTTTTCCAAGAATCTTGGAGATCATCAACTTCTTGTGGATCCTCATTTTCCTGTTTCTCATGTCCCAGATCCTCATTTCTCCAAGAATCTTGGAGATCATCAACTTCTTGTGGACCCTCGCTTTCATGTTTCTCATGTCCAACACTATCATCACTCCAAGAATCTTGGGGATCATCAACTTCTCGTGGATCCTCATGTTCCTGTTTCTCATTCTTCCAAGAATCTTGGAAACCCTCACCTTCTCGTGTCTCACGTTTCAAATCATCATTTTCCCCTGTCTGATGTGGCAAATCATCATTTTCGTGTGTCCTAGGAGACAAAACATCTTTCATTTGTGTCATCCTAGGCGACAAAACATCTTTTGTCTCTTCTGTCATCCTACGTGGCGAACCATCTTTATTCTCTTCTGTCGTCCTACGTGGCGAACCATCATTCTTCTCTTCTGTCGTCCCACGTGGCGAACCATCCTTCTTCTCTTCTGTCGTCCTACGTGGCGAACCATCCTTCTCTTCTGTCGTCCTACGTGGCGAACCATCCTTCTTCTCTTCTGTCGTCCTACGTGGCGAACCATCCTTCTCTTCTGTCGTCCTACGTGGCGAACCATCCTTCTTCTCTTCTGTCGTCCCACGTGGCGAACCATCCTTCTTCTCTTCTGTCGTCCTACGTGGCGAACCATCCTTCTCTTCTGTCGTCCTACGTGGCGAACCATCCTTCTTCTCTTCTGTCGTCCTACGTGGCGAACCATCCTTCTCTTCTGTCGTCCTACGTGGCGAACCATCCTTCTTCTCTTTTGTTGTCCTACGTGGTGAACCATCCTTCTTCTCTTCTGTCGTCCTACATAGCGAACTATCTTTATTCTCTTCTGTCGTCCTACGTGGCGAACCATCCTTCTCTTCTGTTGTCCTACGTGGCGAACCATCCTTCTTCTCTTCTGTCGTCCTACGTGGCGAACCATCTTTATTATCTTCTGTCATCCTACGTGGCGAACCATCCTTCTTCTCTTCTGTTGTCCTACGTGGCGAACCATCCTTCTTCTCTTTTGTCGTCCTACGTGGCGAACCATCTTTATTCTCTTCCGTCGTCCTACGTGGCGAACCATCTTTCTTCTCTTCTGTCGTCCTACCTGGCGAACCATCTTTTTTCTCTTCTGTCGTCCTACATGGCGAGCCATCTTTCTTCTTCTCTGTCGTCCTACGTGGCGAGCCATCTTTCTTCTCGTCTAATTTTGTCTGTATCGGCTTAGGTGGTGGCTTTAAAGGAGTTTCTTTAATCTCTTTACAAACTTTATCCAAAATAATCAAAAAATCACGAACAATAACAAACAATCTCAACCCTTCATCTTTCCCGGCTTGTCCATGAAAATAATCCGCTGTTTTTTTCACAAGTGCCATTATTCTCTTTTCTTCCTCAAGCATCCACATAATATCCTTCTCAGCACTTTGCACAAATCCAGACAAAATCCCAGGAAACTCATCCTCATCCTCATCACTATCATCATCATAACTATTATTTTCTTGTAAATTCTTCAAATCCGTATTCAAAAAATCACGTGCTTTTACAAGCGCGTTTCCAAATTTAGAAACCGTTCCAGTCAACCCATCTGAATCAATAGTGGCGGCTTTCTTAACATCTTCAAGCTCACCACACAATCTTGACACCTCTTGGAGACCAAGATTGCGATAGTATTCATCTGTGTCTTGTGAAGAATTGGCGGCTTCTTCTAGAAGCTCATTGCTTTTGGCTACTCGTATACCTTCTGCTCTAATGATTTCAAGTACTACAAAATGTAAAAGAGTTGTTTTTCCATCGACTCCTTTAACATCTGAAAGTTTTAATAGAGTGTCGAGTTTGAATGCTTGTGCACTTCCACGGAATGTTCCATCGTTCATACGGTTCCCGGTTTTTAAAACCGCTTCTAGAAGTTTTAAAAACAACCGGCTTTTTTTTAGTTCTTTGCAAGCAGACTGTAAAAAAAGTTGAAAATACCATAAAGTTAGAAAACAGATAGAATATTTTATACTGATAGACATCGTTACTCATTCAGACACTTTATCCATATATAATGGACAACAAAAGAGGGAAATAATCCTTAGTTGTGGATAGAATATTAGATGTTTTACCTCTAATGTTTGGAAGTATTCTTTGATGATATCTTGTTCTTCTTGAAGTGTGCACATAAAAAGTAAAGTTTCGAGTCTTTTGAAAGCGAATGGAATTTCAACTAATCTTTTTAGAAACTTTTCTGCAGTTCCAAGGCGAGATAAATCCCCATCATATAGTCTTAACTTCATTTCTTCTTCTACACTTGGTGCCATTTTTAGCAATGTTTGAATAAGCTCTACTGGGAGCTCATTTCCTAACAAAAAAGCATCATTATGAAAGTATTCAAGCAAAGAAAGAAGCATCATTATGAAATATCAACATACTTTTTTTTACTGATTTGGGAGATATATTTTAGTTTATACTTCTAATAACAATGTACCAATGATTATATGGTTATAGTTTCTTATGATGCATGTCATGAGCTTGATTTCCTTTATAAGATTAAATAAGTTCATGATGTTTAATAAAAGTAATATAGAAAACAAAATCAAATATAGAGTAGATTGAAAATAATCCCAACCGACATTTAAAACTAACAAAATCTATAAAATATTTGGTTGTAAATTACAAAAAATGCCATATAGGACAAATAATGTAACTCTACTTTGTTATAATGGAGATATAGGGATCGATCTAAATTACTTGGTAATGTTTTGAATGATGATTTGTCATTTATATTGGCAAATCATCATTGACTGAATGCCACATAAGCAAAAAATTAAGGCTACATGGTCCATGTTAAAAAATTTACGTTGTTATTATGTTTATTTCTTAAAATAACTAAATAGCACAACTAAAAAGTCACAAATTTTATCATATTTAAGTGAAGTAAGGGAAAGGGTTACCTTCTTTAAGTGCATCACAAACTTCATTTGTTGTAATATTAATTGCTTTTAGATGAATGGACAAATTTTGGGCCTTCTTTCCATCAATAATTTGAATAATATTCGAAGAGGGATCTTGTGATGAACTCTTCCTGTTACTCCCTTTGTTTTTCTCATTATATCCAAATAAATTTTCTATCATTTCTTCATTAAACCTGTTCAATTAAAACACATTATGATTCATAAACTTGAATAAATAAAAACAGAAAATGACAAAAATAGCCGTATTGGTCCCGTGAAAATTTCCTTTTGTGGTCCCCACCCAAATATTACAAAACTAAAACATTATGCAAAATTGAAGAACAAGTTCGCAGTATATTAGATTTTCAAAGCAAATTTCACAGTGAATTGCAAAATTGGTGGTTTTTTTTTTTGTATGATTTTCTTTTAAGAAAAGGGATATTTGTTTAAAGTCCTCCCCAATATGGGCATTTTTGTCATTTTCTCAAATTAAAACTTGTTAAAATAATTAAAAAAAAAACCCAAACTTACTGAAATGACCCTGCTCTAATCTGATGCCAAACCATGGCTTGATCGGGGCTTGCCATAACCTTATCCCAAAAGAACGGCTTTAACTTAGCTTTATTAGAGTCATCACCATCAGCATCACCTGGTGAAGGACGTGTAGTTTTCAAACCTACACCAGGTGGTCGAGGCGGACCTTTCACACCACCACCGGGAGGCGGCGGCGGTCGTGGACCTTGTTTTAATGGCGGAGGCGGTGGCGGTGCTTTTCCAGATGGCGGTGGAGGTGGTGGTGCAGCTAACGGAGGCCGTCTAGCTGAAGCGGCTCGTGAAGGACCATGAAGACTCAAAGGAGCCGCAGATGGTGATAACACCGGAGCTACAGCGGCGGCACCACCGCCGCCAGCTGGCGATCGAGGAGGAGGAGAACTGGTGTTGAGAGGGGGAGTGTGTAGATCGTTCATTCCTGGTGGAGTTTTTAAAGCCAAATCGGGCCTGCCAGGTGGCGGTTTCAGAGGAGCAATTCCAGAAGCAATCAAATTTCCAGGAGGTGGATCTAATGGAATACCTAATGAAACACTTGAATTCACTGATGAAATTGTTTTCTTTATGTCTGATTTTGTAGACAACAAATTATCTCCACCATTTCCAAAACCTTTGTTAGACTTTTGCCCACTGTATGAAGGTTTTTGAGAAGAACCTGAAAGTTTAATATCATATCCTCATCAAAACAACCAACATGCAAACAAACTAGAATGATCAAAGAAAGGTAAAAATTGCAAATATTGGTAAAAAAATGTAAACATGTCGTTATTATGGGTAAAAAGTGTAATTATGAGTAAAAAATAGTGTACATTGCCTATATTGGTAAAAAGGGTAAAGTTCATTGCTATTATCAGCAATTTGCCATAAAAGAAATACCCATTGGAGTACTCACTCGTGCTTAAGCTGAGAAGGGGCTTTTCGTCATTTTGCACCCCACTATAAGACTTGGTATACCAACAAAACAAAAGGGTAGCAAGAAGAAATGTGACAACTGAAGTGGAAACGACAGCAATAATGATTGTGGTATTGGTGATTCCACCCTCATCCCCATCTGCTTTAATAACAGCAAATGGAATTGGTTCTATATCCAAATTTTGACTTTGACCATTTTGTTTAGGGGTTTCTTCAGTACAGTGAGGCTCACAATTTGATTCAGCCAACTTGCGTCGAATAGGAACTGGAATTGGTGATTCCACCCTCAAGCAATCTAGCATAAATCTTTCTTTTTCCAAAGGTACTTTATCAATGCCATTGGATTCAAGATCTTGAAGAGCTTCAACTAAATGAGTAAACTCTGCTCCACAATTGGTCCTCAAGAGTTCAAACTGCAGTAGCCATCTCAATTGTAATCATATTAGAGCAATAAATCTTGGTTACTATTAGCATGTGATATCAAAATCATATAAAGATTGTGGGTCAAGCAAAACAACAAACACTTTGTGGGCATGACAGTAAACCATATATTTACATGCAAAGTTTTTGAAAAACAAAAAAAAAATCAAACAAGAATCTGATAGTAGTTCCTTTAGAATCATATTAGCGTTGTGACGGCAGTTGAAGGATAACAAATCGCATATATAATAGATTGTGGCTTAAGCAAAACAACAAACACTTGTTGGGCATGGAAATCAACTACAACAAATCTGTCTTTAATTAACTTTAGCAGTAATTCATGATGGTAATTACCATCTATAACCATATACATTTACGTCTAAAATTCTTGAAAAGAAACAAAAAGTGGAACTAATATGAGCAAGAGCAGAGTGGTACCGTTTCCTCATCCATCGTCCCCTCCAAATTGCTTAGCTTACCAAGTGGCAGTTGCTGCTGGGTATTTCTGTAGCAGTTTGAAACTATTGTTGCTGCCAAAGGGAAAAGTAGAGCAACAATTGCTATGAATGAAACCATCCCTTTGGCGCCCATTTTTTTTTCTTATATCAACAATGTGGGTTCGTACAAGTATAAATATAATGAAACCATATATCCCAATTTGACAAGAAAGCAGCAGTTATCATCGTCGACGAACGCTCAAAGTTACGTTTAGCATGTCACGTATACATTCGTTGGTCAAGAATCAATAAATTCGGAAAAAATGTCGAATTCTGGGTTCCGAATGAAAGAAACCCCAGAAAAAGCCAACAATTCTTCAAAATCAAACGAAAACAGGAGCAGTTTGAAAAAAAAATAATCGATTAATATGTTGGAAGAATGCTGCCAGAGATACAAAAGCACCAAGGTTTGATTTTTATAGAAAAATTTGGAATTTCATCGGCGTTCTGATGAATATATATTTCCTCTCACGCGTCGATTGTAGAAAACAAAATTCCCATAAACGCAACAATGACGCAGAAAGAAGCCGTGGAGCAGGTGTTTGAAGTACTATTTCAGGGATAAAATGATAGTCTGGTTAAGAAATGCAGAAAGAAACCTAACGATTTGGGAGTCGATCATGAAGATAGTCGACCGTTATGGAAGGTTTTCATTCAGTTGCCGGCATTTCGTAATCACCTGCGTTAATAAAATAACAATGCATTTTGGTGTAAGTAATAATAATTATCATTTCAGGTAATTTAATTATTTCAAGTAAAGATAAAAATTTACTTTTAATATTTTGATTATTTTTTTTAAATAATGAAATCTAAAATATATTAGAAAATCCCTTATATAAAATAAGGGAAATAGATTATCCAAAATAAAAAAGATCTAAATCTGTGTCAAAACGATATTATTTAAATATAAATAAAAATGAAATATATTGTTATTCTATCAATGTAGCCTAAAAATATTTTCTAAAGTTACTTTACTTTTATTTTAGCACGAACATTTTTGTTGCATATTAAAATCAAACTTATATATTAGCATGATTTTTCTTGAATAGTTAACTTACACTTCCACTATGCTTATAAATTTATACATCTTGTCTTTATTGAAACTTGAATATATCCCTATCTAAGGTAAGTATATAATTTCCTAAAATACAAGATAAATACAATTATATTATAGTAATATTACTATTACATGATTATGATGAAACTTTTTGTATTTAAATACAAGTATGTTTTATTTTGAAATACCATCGTGTTATGACACATCTTTTAGGTTCTTCATGTTCTTCTAAGTAACTCTCATCCTATTATTCATTTGTTCTTGTGACTTGAAAAGTCATTGTTCTCTTGTAAATGTAAAAGTTCAGTTTTCTTAATTATTTTATTGATTTGTGTTCAAGTTGTTATATATTACATCAAAATTTGTAGAGTTTTAACACATTGTATAGCATCATTGTGGTGCATGGCTACATGCATCTTTTTTTTTTTTTTTTTTTTTTTTGAAAGGGAACTTCCATAACGAGAGTTTTCGGGCCAGCTTTCGCGCACCGATTAATCCCCCGCTGCAAACATAAAGCTTTGCCTCATGCCCTGGAGTCACTGCAGGTGAACCTCCATGGCCACAAGGGCTGAGTGGTGCCAGGATTTGAACATGGGTCAATAGGTTATCCACCATATCTTCCACATGTCTATCAAACAAATGCAGTCGTATGCAGTTATTAGAGCTAGTCCATTGATTTGAAGGCCCTGTGTGAAAACTAAAAATGTGTCATAAAATTTTCGAATTAGCAACGGGTTGGGGCAGATTAGCGCCAAATAGTGATAGATACCAACGGGTTTGTGACTAGATAGCGACGGATTAAAATATTGGGCCTTTCTGGTGCAGGCGTTATGTGATCACACATCCCACATGTGCTGGCCTGACAGCTGTTGTGTACTTTCTATAATTGATAAAATTCAGTAGAAATTAGAATTATAAAAATACATTACTCAAACTAAGAATATACCATGAGCAATAATATATAGCACTCCACTTGCAAAAAGGTAGCTATAAAAGTATAAAACTCAACACAAAAAACGACACCAAAACCACGTATTTTAATTGAACCCACAAAAAAAAAAAAAAAAAGATGTGGTGACTACACAAGAAACTTCATGCCAAGTTTCCTAAAAGTTCGTACACCTAAAGATAAGGCCACTAATTAATGTAAGGGATAATGACTTGAAAGGGTAACGAACTTTCGACTTTTGTCACATTTAGTCACTAAACTTTTTTTCGTTATCTATTTGTTATTGAACTATTGAAAATGTTCACATTTTACCCTTATGACCGGCTGTTACCGGTCATAAGGGTAAAATGTGAACAGTTTCAATAGTTTAGTGGCAAATAGATAGCGAAAAAAAGTTTAGTGACTAAATGTGAACAAAATCGAAAGTTCGTTTCTCTCTAAAAAGTTCAATGACTAAATGTGAACAAACTTTCTATTGTATTATGTTTTAGCAAAATTATTTATTTTTGTTTAATTGTAGCAACATTTGTTGATGAAGAAATCTATGAAATAAAAAAACAAAATGCAACATCCGGATTTCCAGGTATCATAATTTAAGTATTTTTCTTTTGAGTTAAGAAGAGAGACTCGACGAGTTGACGCCTCAACTCGTCGAGTAAGGTCGCAACTGATGACTCGGATTAATGAATGGACTCAACAAGTCGGTGAGGCGACTCGACGAGTCTGCGCTGTTGGCAGAAACCCTAAATCTTTGGGCCCGAGCCATATTTATAGGCACTTATGGCCTTCAATTGCGACTACCTTTCCCATAAGTGAGAACCCTAGCGAGCTTGAGTGTGTAGAGTGAGAGGAAGAGCTATCTTGAGCTTTTTGGTGTGATAGATCTGGACCCTTCTAGGTTCAGAGAGCCGAGAATATGAAGCTTTCGTAGAGTAAACCTTGGGGTTCGAAGTTAGGAAGCATTTATGGGATTTTTATGCTAGATATAGTTACTTTCATCTTACACATAGATATTAAGTAATTTATATAAATTACGTGCTATGTGTGCATATTATTTGAATACTTGTTGTCTATGCTGGATGAACGATTTTATACATGTTTTAAAAGATTTAAACGATATATTTATTTTATATATGCAAATATGTTGCGGATGAAACATGGGTAGATGAAATAGTTGGTGTGTGATTAAATAAAATGATGAGAGATATGTGATGATAGAAAGGTGATGATAATTAGGTATATAGATGATGATGAATATGTGATGTAGGATGAAAGGAGATACCATAACCTTAACCAACAATGTGGCGATGTAGTCATTTACCAGAATATAGATGGCAACCACGGACTATTCTAGACAACCCAGTGGAAACACCAGCAGGCCCATAACCTGTAGGTGATGAATTACGATTTCAGGCGATGTTGTAACTACGTATTAATGCGATGATACTCTAACCCCTTACTATGAATTACGAGTTCAGACGATGTTGTAACTACATATTTATGGGATGTCACAAATTTCGCATGCCAAACCAATGGTCATAATTCACATCAGTGAGAATGGTTCATTTTTTTGTAAAACCAAAATCAGATTGGAAATTTTGATTTTTTATTTTGGAAAATGTCAAACCATTGGTTTTGTATTTCGGTTTTGGTTTTTTGTTTTTTTAAATATATTTTCTGGGTTTTTTTTTTATTTCATAGATTTCTTCATCAACAAATGTTGCTACAATTTAACAAAAATAAATAAATTGCTAAAACATAATACAAGAAGAAGTTTGTTCACATTTAGTCATTTAACTTTTTGGAGGGAAACGAACTTTCGATTTTGTTCATATTTAGTTACTAAATTTTTTTCGTTATCTATTTGCCATTGAACTATTGAAACTGTTCACATTTTACCCTTATGACCGGCAACAACCGGTCATAAGGGTAAAATGTGAACAGTTTCAGTGGTTCAATGACAAATGGATAACGAAAAAAAATTTAGTGACTAAATGTGACAAAAATCGAAAGTTCGTTACCTTTCAAGTCATTATCCCTTAATGTAATGCACCATGACAACAACATCCAATTAATATTCTTGTACATCATATAAATTTCTTTTATCATAAAGTGGTTCTTTTGAATTCTTGACTATAAAGAGTATCACCGAATAATAACCAAAAGTGAAGTAACTTGTGTGATCCAACGGATATAACTTCTAAGTCAAGACATTTCCATGAAATATCTGGAAAAACGCAATATTCCTACAACTTTACAGTCTTCCATATATTCCAAGACGATATGTTCTTTCTACTTTTTGTATGTAACTTTTAAACTATAAGATCACTCTTATACATCTATCTAAACGTCAACTTTGCACGTACGACTCTAGAATCCATTTTTCACCTTCCTTGGATGGCTAGCATGAAACTTGAGGTTGTTTCAGAAGAGCAATCTCTACGTAAATGGTGTGTTCCTTTGAGAGAAGACATTTTTGCTACATTTATGGCAAAAGGAAGTCCAATCATGCATAAGGTTTTTGGTGATAAATCATTGTTTGGACCATTATTGTTTACAAAATTCTTTGATCCATCGGATGCGTTTCCACTATGGGAATTTGAACCAGGTGTGTTGTTGTCTAATCTTCAGAACCCATGTGTGGATTGGCTTCAAACAGACTCATCTTATGTTCTTAAATCCGAACTACCAAGTAAGTCATTCTTCTTCATTTTTATATATAGTACTTGTGAATTTACAGTCATTATATATGTTGGTTTGATTGCAACAGAAATAGAGAAAAGCAGTGTTCGAATTTGTGTTGAGAATGGAAAGGTGATGGAGATTAGTGGGGTGTGGAAGAACAAAGGAGAATCATCAAGAACAGACTGGAGGAGTGGCGAATGGTGGGAACATGGCTTTGTGCGGCGGTTGGAGTTGCCGGAAAATACAGACTGGAAGAAGACGGAGGCGTATGTGTATAATGATACAGTTTTGGACATTAGACTTCCGAAGACGCCATTAATGGAGTACTGTGATGAGGGTGTGAGCAAAGAATCTTCATCTGGGTAGTCCTTGGTTTTGCTTTCGTAATTAAACACACTGATTATATATACAAAAATCACTGCACATTTCGCCATGAAAAAACAATAAAACCACTTGAAATATTGAATCTTTATCATGTCTTGTTATTGTGATATAATGCTCACAAAAAACTAAAACAAAATGATATGTGTTATTTCTTGTAATTAATTAACTCGTTGCAAATCAAAGATTAATTTGAGGTGTAGCTTTGAAGTCATGCAAGATGAAGCTTATTCACATATTTTAAGGTAAATATTTGATGGATGAAATTAGCAAGAAGTAAAACCAAGTGGGTGTTCATGGAAATCAAAGAAGAAATAGATTCTTGAAGAATAAATGCACTTTCATTATTCCTCATCGCATCAATTCCCAGTGTGCAAAGTTGAAGACTTTTCAGCTGGATTTCATCGAACATCTTACGTCACTTTTATTCTCTCTTCAGTGGGAAACTATTGGAAAATAAAGATATATTTAAATAATTAAAATACTATATTGAAAGACATCATAATGGGGATGTAGCTCAGATGGTAGAGCGCTCGCTTAGCATGCGAGAGGTACGGGGATCGATACCCCGCATCTCCATATTTTTAATTTCCGTATGTTTTGGGCTTTATAGGCCCACTTATTTTGCCATCAAGTTTTGGGCTTTATAGGCCTACTTTTTGATAATCTCATTTTTATATGGTTTTCAGTTTTCTAGTAGTTGGTTACTCACACACAACTTATTTCAATTTCTTGATTTGATAACAAATTTTCTTATCAATTTAGTTATTGAATTTCGAAAAATCCGGTAATTTGGTGATCAGTATTTTAATTTACCGGTCACCAAATGCTAGTGTAAGTGTTTATTAACATAAAACTTGGAGTTATAATGAGAGAGATAACATAAAATGTTAATTTGAAGACGTAACTAAAGAAATAGTGTTGTCATCTAAACTTATAAAAATGAGATAGTTGGTTGTTATATTGGTAGTTAAACAGTTAACCAACTTATTTATACACTACATTAAGTTATATATTGATTTTTTGAACAAAAAAAAGTTTTTTTGAAAATGATATTGACAAATATATGAGATAAAGAATTGTGTAAATCTAAAGGACACCAAATTTGCTATTTCATTCATTGTCGAATGTACAACATTTAATTTTTATAGTCTTAATTTTCTCATAAATTGTTTCTAAAGTTGACTATGTTTACGTAACAAATTGAAAAAACATGTCTGGTTCGTATGAAAGATCGAAGCTTATTAATCAATATAAGGATAAGTGTTATATCACACTCTTCAAAAAAAAAGTCTTTTCTCAATTTCTAGGGGGTGCATTTTTTATAAAGAAGCCAAATAATTATTTAAAAAGAAAAAACAACTAATAATCTTCCAAAGCTAATAGTTTTCTTTTAGGTAACACATAATCTTCCAAGTCAATCAGTTTTCTTTAGTTATTTTCTAATATTATTTCCCATCTTTTTAGTTAGATTGGATATTCTATTAATTTATTATATTTTACAAATATATAAAAACATCAAAGATAATATAAAATAACCATGATAAATCTACAGGAAAATTTTGTATGGTTCTTAACTTTTGTCCATTGTTATCATGCTTACCATTTATAAGATTTTAGATACAGAAATTTAATGTTTTTATACATGTTTCACAAATATATACATACACACACTTACCATTAATAAGATTTTAGATACATAATAACTAGAAATTTAGTGTTTTTATGCATGTTTCACAAATGTATACAAACACATACTTACTCATATTTTAGTATCTGCAACCGACTTATTTTTTATATACATAATAACTAGAATTTTAGTGTTTTAATACATGTTTCACAAATATATACAAACACATACTTACTCATATTTTACTATCTGCAACCGGCTTATTTTTTATATATACTATCACTACTTATGTATCCATTCATATGTTGCTTGTTGTTATGTGTGGATTTATTCCATTTATTATTTCTTCATTCAACACACAACCTTGTATTTTTCATCATGGAGTGACATTTTATATACTTTTATGTAAATCTATTTTATTTTATTGTTTTTGTCGGAAGTCTTCTATAAAAACAGTTTATTTATTGTATGGTAAGAACTTTCCACCGTCATATTTTCTCATTACCCCCATTTATACGAGACGAGAGCCGAGATGATGACGTGTAATAATTAGAAATTTAATGATTAAAAATATTGTTTAATTAAGAGAAAGGTCAATTTAAATTAAATTTGATGTCCCCAACCTTTTGCATGATTTCGGTCTAAACAGTAAAGATTAAACTTGTGCAATAGTTTCCTTCTAATTTCCTTACACATTAAATATTTAAATAAAGGACATAACATTAAATTGATGTAACTTCACATTTTTATTGAAAGTGATGCAACATGGTGATTTTAAACGGAAAATATGAAGTAAAAAACGTTTCTTGTATGGTAAAATAATAGGCTACTTAATAAGTTTCTTATATTGGGGTTTTCATTAATAAGTTTACTTTCTATCTTAAAAAATGAACTATAAACATATTTATATTTCGTATATGATACGTTCGTTTACATTTTATGATTGTATGATCTTTTCCTACGAGCAACAGGACAACAGCACAACAAACGTATTCTGGGAATTTCATTAAAATGAGATAGGGAAGATATAAATCAGCGTCTGTATTTCTTTTTCTAAAATGTATATTTATTTGTTATCTTCGTTTGAAAAAATAATAAAAAATGTGTTTGGGTGGACCTTTTTTTTTTTTTTTTTTTTTGTAAAGGCCGTATGAGAATTTAAAACTAAAAAACTATAAATAATTTTTCAAATTCAATGGATGTGAAAACAGAAGACAAATGTCAAATTATTATTCGCAATTTTATTTATAAACCAGAAATATTATAGACCTGTCATTTTATATATGGAACTTTTTAATTTTTAATATTATGAATAGCTAGTCATTTATATAATATATAGATTTGGATAAGTAAAGTGGAAAATTAATTAAATTAATGACGATTTCATGGTTGAAAACTAAATCAAACCATAAAAAAGTGGATAGCACGTTATTTATTTTGCAGCTTGCAGACCTATTCAAAATTTTTTTTTGATATGTTTCTACTTATAAAAATTAAGTTCCTCATTTTATTAAGAATAAACATAGTTTCGCATGGTTTAACATTTACTTAAAAATGATGTCGCATTGGAGGTACCGTTTTATTCAAAACATTAATTATGTAACTCACAAATTGGAATATATAATAATATATATTTGTTTGGTTACAAACAGTTCCGATTAAATTAAAAACCCAAAGGCGAACAGGAACAGCTAAACAACTATTCACTTTGTTTTGTCGGCAAAGGAAAAAAAAAAAACTAATTATTAGAATAACAAATAGACCGAAAGGTTATTTGATTAAGCCAGATGATATATTGAGGGCAAAAAAATGTTAAGGACACGTTTGACATTGAGTTTTTTTAAGAGTTTTTAGTTTTATTTTACTAAAAAAGCAAAACCTAAATTAAAAAACATTACATTAAGAATATGTACGGTCTTAAAGTTTTTGTTTCAAACAATAAGTTTTAAATACAAAAATTACTTTAATGCGTTCAAAAAATATGCTATCGTTTACTGTATTACCCTCGTCAAATATTATTTTAATCATGTTTGTCGTTATTTTTTTTTATAAATTTTAAAAGATTTAAAGCTAATTTTTCTGAATATCTACAAACATGATTTAGGCATTTAGCTATGAAATCTTGAGAGAGAGAATTTCATTGATTGAATTGAAAAAACTATACATATACATTACATGAATCGATTAAATAGAAGCTAAAGAACAACTAACTTTAACTATTAACTATTAACTTCCTTAACAAACAATGTAACTAACTTTACAAGAAATGACTAAAATTCCCTTACGCTAACACCCCCCCCCCCCCCCCCCCCCAACCCCTCTTCAATTGGGGGTTATGAAGTAAATCCAAGATTGGATACATCATCTTTATGTTTGGGACCATTTAAGGATTTGGTTAACACATCAGGCAATTGATTTGAAGTAGTAACATGAGACAACATAATAAGGCCATCTTGTAGCTTTTGTCTAACATAGTGAAAATTTACCTCAATATGTTTGGTTTTTTCATGGAATACATGATTTTTAGCAATATACAAAGTTGCAAGGTTGTCGGACTTCAGTGGAATGGGTGTAAGATTCTTGACTTGTAATTCTTCAAGAACTTGACTTAACCAAGCCAATTCGGAGTATACACATCTCATTTATCTATATTCTACTTCATCAGATGAAAGAGAAATGATGATCTGTTTTTTGGATTTCCATGAAAGAGGTGTTCCTCCAAAAGAATAAAGTATCCACTAACTAACGTTCTGGTAATGGGACACAAGGCATGATCAGAATCACAATAAGCTTCCAATCGATAATCTTTTGCATTATTGAACAATAAATATGTTTTCTATGCTCTGCATGGGTCGTATGTGTCTGATTTGAGTGTCGTTTTTGTTTATAGATTAATAAACGTCGTTGTTGATTCTTTTAGTTGACTATTTTCATACGGATAAACAGTCGGAGACAAATAGATGAGGGCAGGAAAAAAATAAAAAAGTTAAATATGAGGACCAATATAGAAAAAAAAAAAATGACAGACACAAAAAGTGCAAGGATAAAAACAGTCAAAAAAACATGAGTTTCACTATTCTTAACTCGTTGTTTACTCTTTTAGCGGAAGAAAAAAAAACTCAACCTTTGTCTCGGGCCATTTTTTGTGGTTTTTTTTTTATGAAAAAAATGTAAAACTTTTGACTGTAAGGACTAAAAGTGTCAAAGTGGCTAAAGAAGTAAATAGGTTGGAATTAACAAGTTTTTATAAAAGGGACAAAAGTTTTCAATTCCTTAAAGTTTTGTGGTCAAACTTTGAATATTAAAAGGTTCCAAAAAAATGAAAATTTTTTGATTGTAATGATCAAAAGTATCAAAATAGCTAAACAATGAGAGACAAAGTTGACAAAAAAAAAAACAAGATGTAAAAGTTTTGAAAGGACCAAAAGTATCAAAATGATTAAAAAATTAAAGGGGTTGAAATTAGTAAGTTTTTAGAAAATTGATCAAAGTTATCAATTCTTTAAAGTTTTGTGGCCAAACTTTGAATATTAAAAGGTTCCAAAAAATATAAAAATTTTGATTGTAATAACCAAAAATATTAAAATACTAAAAAATAAGATACAAAATTGACTAAAAAAACATGTTAGTTTACTATTCTTAACTTTAAACATCTTTAACACACACATATATATATATATATATATATATATATATATATATATATATATATATATATATATATATATATATATATATATATATATATATATATATATATATATATATATATGATCAAGACTTTCTCGATATAATCCAAAGGTTCATGAATCCAAATTATATATTTAATAAATAGTTGATATTGCATTCATAAATAAATAATAAACTTTGTATCATTCAGATATGATTTGTGAATGATTCTTAGTGGGTGAGTGGTGATGATCTTTACGCTTGTATGGAATTCTGAAAAAGCGTATGAGAATGCTTGTGACCAAAGCCATCTCTTTTTAATTCATTGGTTCATATTTACGCCAATACAATACCAATTAACAAAAAAAATTGTGCATTTGCACAAAAATCAATATCTCAATGCTTCATAATCCATGAGATTAAAAGATAGCAGGATGTTGGTTTATATCGACACCATAATATCACATTAGCGAGGAAATTAGATTGAGAGATTGTTAGAAAAACAATGATATAGGTTTGTGGGCATACAACACAAATGATCATAAAGTTAGAATGAATCCAACACTGCAACGTAATATTAAAGTAACGTTTATTATGAAATGTGGTCTCTTTTCCTACATACATCTCTATTTTAAAAAAAAAAATTATATTAATGATTAGAAAAAATAATTTAATTATAGCTATTATCGGAGGTGAACACGGATAGGATCGGATCCGTCCTAAAACGGACCCAAAAAATCCAGTATAGCAAAAAATATCACAAAAAGCAATTCGGAAAAGTCGGTCTTACTATTGGGGAATTAAATATTCTGAATTAAAGATTGAAATTTATAATACGATTAAATATTTAATGCTATAATCTATTACCTCTAAAATTTATAAAATGTCGAAGATTATAAGTATTGTTTTGAAATATGTTTTTTGTATATAATATGTTCAAGCATAAATGAGATTTTTAAATATATGTTTGTTAGTACCGAAATATATTAAGTAGTTACCTTGTAATAATTGTCCTTCATAAAAACTTGTAGCTTATAAGTCCAGCATAATCTGTGTTGATATCAGATTGTAACTTATGAGAGAACATACCGAAGATATCATAGTTTATCCATAGAATCCTTTTATAGTTTTGTAAATCAAAACTGGAACAAAACTGAGTATTGAAGCTTTGAAATCAAAAACTTGATTTTTAATATCTGAATTTTTATTAGTCATGCTATCAAGGATCTAGACGGAAGAAATAATAACAATTACAACAGAATAGCAACACTCGATTTTGAATCTAAGAGACTCAACTTATAATTAATTTACCATTTCTATTAGCAAAAAAATAATAAGAATAATCAACTATAGTATAAAAGATTGTCTCCTGTTTTTGTCTGTTACTTCCAAAAACTATGGAACTCCGAAAACACCACAACATAGTCATCACTATAGCTTTCATTGCCTAATTTTTCATGTTTGACATTTGTAATACATTCACACCATATAAAAGTATCCATAACTAAGTTCCAATAGGACATTCCAATGTACATCCAACACCTGGTAGCATTTCAGGTTGGTGCTACCACTTTACGTTTGTTAGACTAAGTTTATGGGTTGCATTGTATTTTACTTAAATTAGAGGGTACCTAATTGTATTTATCTAACCTATATATATTAGGTTCATATGTATCGTATCTTTGAGATGATCAATAATAAACACACAGTTTGATTTGGTATCAGAGCCAAGTTAATCTTTACCTTATTGGCGGCATCCTCACAACAGCCTCTTACGCAAGATAAACCCTAATCACCGATCTGTCAAGAAACTTCATGGCGACCATTGCTGCTTTCACTACACAGGAGAAAACTTCTCATAATTCTCATAAATTCGCTTTTACCCTCACACCCACAAACTATGGGTATTGGAAGGCCATGCTAAAACCCTTTCTCGTCTCCAACAATCTGTTCGGTTATGTCGATGGTACAATACCATGCCCTGAGCCCAAAGTCGGCACAGGAGAGACAATTACAGACAATCCTAATTACTCTCGTTGGATTTCTAATGATGCTCATGTCCGTATGATAATCATCTCTACCATCTCAGAGGATTCCTTCCAGCATGTTCAGGGTACTACCTCACGAGATCTATGGCTACAATTAGAACGTGTTTATGCCCCAACCAATTCTTCAAGAGAGTATACATTAAAAACCCAGTTGCTAAAACTCACCATGAAAGGCGATGAAACTCCTCTTGCCTATCTTGCACGTGCACAAGAATATGCTACTGCACTTGCTAATATTGGTGAACCTGTTAAAGACAAGGATCTGGTTCTTCTTGTTATTTCTGGGCTACGTGAAGAGTATAACGGACTCAAGTCTACCCTCTTAGCTCGTCACCCACCTGTTACCTTCATTGAGCTACATGCCCTTTTGAGTGATCATGATTATATGATAAAATAAAATCTTACTGCTGCCCCTGCATCACAGCCACACGTGTTTGCTGCTTCAACAGAAACATCACTCAACATTAACAATTTTCAAAGCCAACTTCAGTCTCTACAAAGCATGGCGTCCCAGCTTGGCTTCCAACTTAATCCGATTGCTCCACAAAGTGCAACTCCTCAAGCTTTCTATGCCTCACGGCCCCCAAACAACTACAGAGGAAATCGTCGAGGAAACTCGCGTGGGAATAATTCACGTTGGAATTTTCAGAATCGATCTCATGGTGCCAACTCAGGTCCCTCCAGGAAATTCTCTTGGGCCTCCACACAAAACACTGTATTTGGTCATTGCAACCGTTGTGGTATTGGCCATCTTCCATCCCAGTGTCCAAATAACCAAGATGCAAGTAACTCGTCAAAACCGAATTTGCAGGCAAATTTCGCAACCTTTGCTGACAATGTCTCTACTTCCGACACTACTTGGTTCCCTGACACAGGTGCAAACTCCCACACCACACCAGATCTGTCCAACCTTGACACCTCCGAGTTCTATCGTGGTCCTGATTCTCTTCATGTTGGTGATGGTAACTCTCTTCCTATTCTTCATATTGGATCCTCAAAATGTTATTCATCTAATAAAACCTTTAATCTTTCCAATATTCTTCATGTTCCTGATGTCAAGAAAAATCTCTTATCTGTTCAACAATTTTGTCAAGACAACAATGTTTTCTTTGAATTTCACTCCTCTTTCTTTGTTGTGAAGGACGAACGTACTCGCACCACTCTTCTCACGGGACCAAGTAATAACGGTCTCTACTCGCTTCGTCTTCCAAGTTTCAAGTCTTTAACAAAGTTGGCTCTCACAGCAACTAAAGCTTCCTCAAGAATCTGGCACCACCGCCTTGGTCATCCACATCAACGTGTTTTTGACACTATTGTTTCTAGTTGTTCGCTTCCTGTTTCTACAAAACATTGTTTAGATTTATGTTCTGCTTGTCAGTTAGGAAAATCTTCCAAACTTTCTTTACCTAGTTCATCTTTTCGAAGCAATAATATTTTAGATTTAATTTATTGTGATGTTTGGGGTCCCTCGCCTACTTTATCATTTGATGGCTGTCGGTTCTTTTTACTTTGTGTTGATCATCACTCTCGCTATATGTGGTTTTTCCCCTTGACACATAAATCTGATGTTTTTCAAACTTTCACCAACTTTGTCAAGATGGTAGAACGACAATTCAATACCAAACTCAAAAGTGTTCAAACCGATTGGGGAGGGGAATTTCGCAATCTATCTTCCTTTTTCTCATCACTTGGGATCATTCATCGTCGCTCATGCCCTCATACTAGCGAGCAAAATGGTTTTGTTGAGCGACATCATCGTCACGTGGTTGAAACTGGCCTTACTCTCCTTGCTCATGCCAATCTTCCCCAACGATTTTGGCAGTTTGCTTTTGAGACAGCCGTGTATCTTATCAATCGCTTACCATCTCGAACCTCATCCAATAGATCACCTTACCAACATGTCTTCAGTCGAAAACCTGACTACACCTTTCTTCGGGTTTTTGGATGTGAATGTTTTCCACACCTTCGCCTGTACAATAGATACAAAATGGATTTCCGCTCTGCTCCTTGTACATTTCTTGGTTATAGCCCACTACACCATGGTTACCGATGCCTTGACACCTCTACGGATCGAATCTACATTGCTCGCCATGTTCGATTTAATGAGAATGTTTTTCCGTTCAAACACCCACCTCCTCCTAGTACCACTCCTGCCGCTACGTATGTTTCATCTCTCCCAAGTTTTATACCCGATCCTACTTCTACTACTACTATTGACGACTCACCTCCAACCACACCTCCTGCATCTCCTATAACTACTCCTTTGGCAGCATCGCCACCTATCACCACAGAAACTACCTCGACTGAGTCGTTTGATACCTCTCCTGATGCCACGCCACCTCCTCCTCCACGCACCCGTCCCCCACATTTACGCCCCAACCCGAAACGGACTACACCTTATAGCCCCTCGGCATATCATGCTACTGCTTCTATTACCGAACCTACCTCATTTTCGGTTGCGAGCAAATCTCAGGAATGGCGGAATGCCATGTCAGAGGAATACACTGCTCTTATCAAAAATGGTACTTGGACTCTTGTCCCTCCAGTTCCTCATGCCAACATCATAGATTCCAAATGGGTTTATAAACTTAAGCGAGACCCCGAGGGCAATATTTCTTGCTACAAAGCACGACTTGTAGCAAAGGGTTTCAAACAACAAGCGGGTGTTGACTATCATGATACTTTTAGTCCTGTGATCAAAGCCACCACAATTCGGGTTGTCCTCTCTCTTGCTGTAACTCATAAATGGTCAATCAGGCAATTGGATGTTCAGAATGCATTTTTGCATGGTGACTTAAAAGAAACCGTTTACATTCGGCAGCCACAAGGATTTGTTGATCCTTCTAAACCTGGTCATGTGTGCCTTCTTCACAAGTCTTTGTATGGTCTCAAGCAAGCTCCACGAGCTTGGTTTCAACGCTTGTCCACTGTGTTGCATCGCTTTGGTTTTTCGGGGTCTCGCACTGACCCATCTTTATTTATTCTGAAAACAGGTCGGACTCGAATTTACATTCTAGTCTACGTGGATGATATCATTATTACTGGTAATAATGATGCAATGATTGCTCACCTCATTCAACAGTTGGGTTCCACTTTTTCCATTAAAGACCTTGGTCAACTGCATTACTTCTTGGGCATTGAGGTTGTTTCTCGTAATTCTAACCTCATATTGTCCCAACGGAAGTATATTTTGGATATTCTTCATCGTTAGGGTCTCAAGGATTGCAAACCGGTCCAATCTCCAATGACCACCACTCAGGTCTTATCTATTGGTGACAGTCCTCTCTTGCCAGATCCGACTATCTATAGACAACTCTTTGGAGCTCTTCAGTATGCTAGTATCTCTCGTCCTGACATTGCTTATGCCGTCAACAAAGTGTGTCAATTCATGCATGCTCCTACCGAAAACCATTGGTCCGTTGTCAAACGTATCTTGCGGTACTTACAGGGCACGACTGATTTTGGACTTCTCATTAGGCATGATTCGGGTTCCTCTCTCCAAGCCTTTACGGATGTTCATTGGCAACACTCTACATTTGATTCTTTACATGCCTTCTCGGATTCAGACTGGGCAGGATGCCCTGATGATCGACGTTCCACGGGAGGATTTGCTATATATTTGGGATCGAACTTGATCTCATGGACTGCCCGCAAACAGCGTACTGTCTCAAGATCTTCAACCGAGTCGGAGTACAAAGCCCTTGCAGATACGGTGGCTGAATTAGTCTGGTTGAAAGCTCTTCTCAATGAATTGGGAGTTTCCGTTCAACGTCCTACACTTTGGTGTGACAATCTTGGTGCTACCTATCTAGCTGCTAATCCGGTTTTTCATGCTCGCACCAAACATGTTGAAGTGGATTTTCACTTTGTTCGTGAACGTGTGGCTTCTGGTCAATTATGTGTTCAGTTCATTTCTACTGCTGATCAGATCGCTGATGTTTTTACCAAACCGCTGTCTTCTCAAAGATTTCTCGTTTTACGCTCCAAGCTACAGGTCGTTCCCCGTCCTTAGTTTGCGGGGGAATGTTAGACTAAGTTTATAGGTTGCATTGTATTTTACTTAAATTAGAGGGTACCTAATTGTATTTATCTAACCTATATATATTAGGTTCATATGTATCGTATCTTTGAGATGATCAATAATAAACACACGGTTTGATTACGTTTAGTAAGCAAATGATCCAAGATTTCGTCATGATCCAAACAAACCGGGTACAATGATGAAGGCATATCACTCCTTTATCTAGAAAATTAGGTCTAATTTAGAGTCGGTGTAACACCTTGTTTCGGATGTTCCTTAACTCAAGGATTGTGGGCCATAATTCGATCATATAAAGGCTTTGGGCTTTGAGAAAGTAAAGTTTGGACCTTATTAAAGGTTGATAATATTGGTTGTGAGGTCCAAGCCTTTGATTCGTATGATGGAACCAAAGGGAAGAAAGGGAAAAGTTATAGATCGGGTTTCTTGCATGGATTATGGTTTTAGTTCAACATGTGATAAGTCAAAGGTAATTAGACAGGATTGTGGGGTTTGTCAATACCTTTCCGTTCATATAAAGAACGCCGAAAACAGAGTTGAAACGAAGAAATTATGGTTGTTTGAAGTTAAGCTGAAAGATGAGGGTTTTGCACTAAGCAAGGCGTAATCTATGTACGCACGACGTAGTGGCTGCTGGGGAGCATGTTTTTAGTGAGCTATACAGGGAATAAAGTGTGCAGAGTACAAACCCTAATTTTAGGGTTTCGATCTCTATTTAAGGACTCTAACCCCTTGAGGCCCTTCTTATCATCAACCTCCACCGTCTTGAGCATCTAACTCAAAATCCTAACCCCTAGAGTAAATCTTGAGCCTTTTTGTGTGTTTTGGTGCATTTTGGAAGAAGGAGAAGTCCAATCATGTTGATTATTGAAGCTCGAGCTTGTGGATCCAAAGCCTACATTGCTTTTCTCAACTCGAGAATGTATAAAGCTTGAATTTTGTTGTTCCATATGTTAGATCTCATTAGCTTCTTGGTTTTCATGCTTATTGTCCCATGATTTTGGATCTAGAGAGTATGAGCTACTCCAGACCTTATGGTTGTTGTTTTCTGATGTTTCTAAGGTTGTAATTTCATAAAAATGGGATCTTGCTTGCTACCTTTCATCCATGTAAGAGCGATCGTACATTCGAAGGTGTTAGGAAACAAGAGTTTGGATTTGAGCTTTATTTAGCCATGCAAAGGCATAAAGTTAGGAACTTTATCACTCTAGACGTTTAATAGGACTAGATATGAGCAATGGATGGTTAGTATTTATAGATTAAGAGTTTAAAATGGAAATGACTTAACATCGTGCTATGCAGGGAGTACTCTAAGTACGCATGGCATAAATCTACGTAGAGCGTAAATTGATTATGTAGGGCGTAAGTCAATTAGGCGTTGATCGTTGACTTTTTGACCAGTTTGACATTTGGTTAACTGTGAGGGGTTGAGGACTTAGAAGGGAAAAATTGGTCTTTTGCCCAATTAAGGACTAGTCTAGATATTTGGACATGTTAAGTGGAGTATTACCTTAATTGCTAATTAGGGTTTGGTTCTGGATATGTTTAGTGGGAAAGACTTCAGCACCAACAGCTCGTGTATGGGATCTATTCATTGATCGATTGGGGTGAGTCTCCTCAATGTACTCATGGTTTGAAGGTACCAATACCAGCCCACTAGATTATGCTATATAGGAAGACCAGGGGGCCCTGGAAATTATATGAAAGAACTGGATATGGCTCCCAACAAACTGTTTGCAAGACCGAGTTATAGACTTTGGCGGTTATATGTAGGATGCTAGTTGTCTTTGTGATACTTGCATGGAAGACCAGGAGGTGGCTCTTGGCACTTATTTGTAAGATCTAGGTTTTGGCCTCCGACTTGGTAAGGAAAGACCATGATATGGATCATGGCATGATAGTGATTGTAATACTATGGTCGACACAAAGCATTCTTTATTCTATGTATGGTATCTGATATCTTGTGGAACTCTATATCATTGTGCTTACGGTTTTATCTTTATGGTTTCAGGTACTTCCGGTTCCAAAGGTGAGGGCCCGATGTGACTACACAACACCGCCATAGTTTTTCCATGTTGGTTATTTATGATTTTTACTCTGGTGTTTAAATAATATATTCACTTTGTTTGGTTTTGGAACAACTTGTTTGTATGGGTTCATTGATTTAAAAATAAATTTTTTACTATAAATTTTTTGGATGTTACAATCGATTTAACAAAAACTCTCTAAACTATAATGTTTACCTTTAAAGATACAACACGATTCTACATTCAATATTTATTTGCTTTATTGCTATCGGGGTCCACATGCATGACAAACACCTGGCGCACCTACTGCTTTTTGTCGATTTCTTTACTCCATTCGATCACTCTACTACTAGGTAACCTTTATGATAAATCCTAACCCAAATTGTGGGCTAAATTTTGAATTTTTAGGGTTTTTAGAGGATTTTATCTTTTGACGATTTTTTGTTGTATTTTATGAAATTGAAGAGTAATATAGTGCCATATACTATTGATTTTACTTCCTATATACTCAATTTTGGGTCTATTCATCTATTGATTTTCATTTTAAAATTTTAAAATTTTGAATATTTTGAACTAAAATCGGATTTGATGTTGTTTTGGATGAAATGTAAAGCCTATACGTGTTCTAGAGGACTATCCAAACATCCCTAAATGATTTTTAGGTTGAAAACTGGACGAAACAGTAGGTTTCCATGCTTGTTGTTCTTAGTGTTCTTGGGGCAAGCCGCACAGATGCGTGTACGCCACGTGCACTCACATGCGGCACGCGTTTGCCATACTTAAATCCCCTCTTAATTTTAAGTTATCCTAATTTAATTCTTACTGTTTCTTTGCCTTATTTTGTTACAAATATATCAAGACGGGGTCGTCAGGCTGCGGGTCAGTTACCTCCTAACTGGCCAACGCATCCTTTCTTACAGCTCCATGATGACCTTCCTGATCGGAGTACTTTCATTTCTCACCTCATTGCCTTTCCGTCCAAGAAGGTCAACATTCCCCAGGCTCTTTTTGGGAGTGTGGTGGATAGCACTAACTTTTCTGCTCAGCTAGCACCATTCATCACCCGATCACTTCGGGATGATACCGGTCATGAGCTTTCTGTTTACCATGAGTGGTGGCGAGTTATCGGGATTTGGGAGGTGATCTACCAAGAGCTCTACTGCAAGTTTTTTCGATGGTCAATTACAACAAGTAGTCGAGGCTCTGGGCTGATCATTCAGGGTTTCTTTTCGCTTGGGAAGCGTATCCCGCTCCTGCAGCCTTATCGGTTGTGGGAGGTGTCACAACTAGCATTTTTAGCTAGGAAATTTTATTTCCATGTAAACATCAACTATTGTAAGACTTTTTCTAAGTGAATATCATACTATATGCTAAATTGAAATCATCTATTTGAATCAAAACTTCTGAGTGAAGTTTAAAACCTAATACAATACATCTCATATGCTCAACTATGGGCTGAAAACCCTAAAAATCTCGGTTCAAGTTTATTATGGACTAGGATCCTCATATTGGGCCAGATGGGCCAATAAACTTTCAAGTAGGCCATGTTGGGCCAAGAAACCCTATTTGGGGTCTAATTGGACGCACATTCATGAAACTAAAGTATTTTGGGTCATGTGGGCCTAGAATGACTCATCTTATCTCTCGTAGGCCATGATGGGTAGTAAATGGCTTCAAAAATCCTAATGGGCCATAAACTATATTCTTGGACTTCATTGGATCGTAAACCCTTTTCCTTATCACTATTGGGCCGTGAACCCTCATGAGGGCCTAATGGGCCGAAAACCT
Source organism: Lactuca saligna (assembly GCF_052625555.1). Taxonomy (NCBI): domain Eukaryota; kingdom Viridiplantae; phylum Streptophyta; class Magnoliopsida; order Asterales; family Asteraceae; genus Lactuca; species Lactuca saligna. The sequence continues at coordinate 176,095,557 of NC_136423.1, forward strand.
TCATATTGGGCCTCATAATTTCGAGCTAAACCAAGAAAAGGCCCAAACTCCTTCATTCTCTTTTCCTTTCCCTCATTCTTGGCCCAACAACAAAAGAAAAAAAGGAAAACAAATGGGAATGAAGTAGAGTTTGACACCTCAACATTACCTAGTGGATATCCATGTAAGATTTCATGTATCCATGCAAACCTCAAATCATCCTCTTCATAAGTCAACACTCCCCTCTTTCTTATCTCTTCTCACTATTAGCCACAAGAGCCTCCATCACCACCATCACTCTTCATTTCCAAACTCAAGATTCTCTCATCCTTTTTCCTCTCTAGCATAAAGAACTTTCCCCCCTCCATCCTCTTAGTTTTCGAGAGTTTTAAGGTCACATCAAGAACTCTTCATCAAAGCTCATCACTCTTGGTAAGTTTTTCTTTGACTTTATGGTTAATTTCAAGATTTCACCAAAAATCTCTTCTTCACCCACATCATTCCATGATCTATGCTCTTAGAACTTCATAGATCTCGAAAACCTTCTCAAGAAGCTTACTAGGATCGAGATCTTCTCATTTCCTCACCAAAAACCGAAAACTTCAAAGCAATGTGAGTTCATACCCCTTATTTTTTATTTTTACTTTGTTTTGGGGGAGAATATAAGTTGTTTTGTGCAGATCTATGTGTGTATGCATGGTTTTGTGTGTTTTCCTAGTCATATATGTGTTATAAATTTCATGAACTTAAAGAGCTACTAAAAGATGATGATATCGGTATAACATAACACGCATTTCAACTCATCTTACAAGAAAAAGGTTTAAAATACATATAAGTTACTTAAAACCAAGAAAAACTTCATAAAAGGGGCTAAAGGTGACAAATTGACAAAAGAATTAGTTATTTATGTAACTCACGACTAGTAAGGGGTTCAAAAGGATTTTTTTTTTTTTTTTTTTTTTGCTAAACATGGCTAATCTCGACATTTGAGACCTTACAAGGAGTAAAAATGTAAATATTTTCATAAATGGGCCTTATTTGGGCTTCTCACGGTTTTGGGCCCAAAATTTGTAATTTTTGATCTTTTGTGGGCTTAAATGTCATTTTAAAGAACGTTATGCCAAAAATGTAATTTTTTGATAAGAAGGGTTAAAGATGTGAAATTATAAAAATTTTGTCCAAAAAGATGAAATTACCTATAATTGGCCGAAAATATATACTTTTTATAAAAATTAAGCCAAAAATGATATTTTTGACAAAAGTAAGTTAAAAATTATTTTACAAAAACTAGCCTTAAAATTAAGTTTTGTTTTAAAAAGGGGCCTAAAATGTTGTTTTTACTAAAATTGGGCCTTAGTTGTAAAATTTTGGCTTAATGGGCCAAGAATGTCATTTTTACAAAAGTTGGCATTTATGCTATTTTGGTAAATAATTGAACTAAAACAGGCAATAATGTAACAAATGTGAAATTTTTTGCCTTTCTCATGTTATTGGGCCTTAGTGGCCCATTTATATGCTTGATAGGTCATAAATACTCTTTATATGTTTATTGGGCCTCATAGACCCATTAACATGCTCAACGGATCTTAGATACTCTTTGTGTGCTATTTGGGCCTGTAAATGCCTTACATGTGAAATTGGCCTTAGTTGTCATTTTACGTATATTTTGGATCCATGTTGTATAATCTCATTCCTTTTGGGCCTGGAAGTGACTTACATCTTAAGTGAGCCTTAGTTGTTCACTTACATGGTTCATTGGACCTGGAATGTGTTATATGTTTCTCTTATCGTAAATTTGATTAAGGATCTAGTGAGACATATCGGTTGACACCTATTGAGTGTACGATCGTAGCCTGTAGTTATAACCAGAGTCACTTGGAGAGAGAGCGAGGGTATGTGTATAGATCTATACGGGGATGACACCCCACACCTGATATGTTTGCTACAGTTAGACTAAATCAGTCTAGGGTGACGAAAACCTTATTTTATTTTCTATCGGCATTCAACAATGCCAAGACAGACGAAATTGTCATTATCTAGTATGGTTATAATGACTCACTTAGAGGAATTAACGTTATAAATTTACGAGAGACCATTCTCTTTTCCAAATGGATTACCCGGGAACATACTCACGCCGGTACTCAACCTCGGGTGTTGGTATACCTGCATTCTCTTTTACAGATAACATAGGGTTGTATGGGGACATTCTCTATACATTCTCTTTCTTTTTCTTCATTTTCTTTTGCATACTAGTAAACAATAACACACATGCATTAATACAAGATTAGACACAAACATACTGAACTATTTTCAGAAAATATAGGATTTTCTGGCGATACAAAGAATGGGAAAGGTGTGAAGAAAATGAGGGTGGGAGAGGTTCTATTTATAGGGTGAAATATGGTTGAACTTAGTGTCACATGTCACCATCTGGTGGCAAGACTTGGTGTAATGCCAGTAGAACCAGGCTAGTCAATTTAGAGACAATATGGATCGAAAATGACTTTTTGAAAAAGATTATTAGAATAAATAATCTTAACCAAGTTGTAGAATATGTCTCCAGGGTTCCGTCCATATAAAGAACGCCGAAATCCGAGTTATAGCGAAGAAATGATGGCCCCGAAGTTTTTCGACAAAACCAGCACGACATCGAGAATCATAAAAAGTGAATTTACGATAAAATACTTTCTAGCCTTAGCGATCTAAACAAAAGTCGTAGTATAAGTTAAACCGAGAGTATGCTTAAAAAGAACGTCCAAATATGACTTTTTATGAGGAAGTTACGATTTTTCTAAGAGTTGGTATAACAGTGCACAACTTGGAAATTCGAATTTTTGATCGGTCGATTTTTAGCCAAAGTAATCTAAATGAGAAATGAAGATATCATTAATAGGAGTTAAACGATAAACATACAGTCGCAAACAGAGCTCATGTGCAAAAGATATGGACGAAGCTTAGTCTCTACTCTTCAAGCGCAACGAATTCGATGTAGATTTGTAAATCTAAGATGGAATAAGAATTGGTTGATGAGGTCTAAATGAAAGTTGTAGTACTCGTAAATACCAACGCGTGGATATAAAGAACGTCGAAAATAGAGATCGTATGAGAAAGATATGGATAAAACTTAGTTTTTACTCTTCAAGTGCGGTGAATTCAATACAGTTTTGTAAATATGAGCTACAATGAGAATTAGCCGACAGGGCCTAAATGAAAGTTGTAGTACTTGTAAATACCAATGCGTGGATATAAAGAATGTAGAAAACGAAGCTCGCACGCGGAAGATACGGACGAAACTTAGAGACTACTCTACGATAAAACCCCTATAAATAAATGGTGAATCTTTCATATTTCTCACACCTTTCACCCTCTCTTTCTCTCTCTAAGCCCCATACCCCACCCCCTAATCCTAGGTAAACCCCTAGCACCCAAAGGAATCCAAGAGGCTCCCGGAGTCTCGAGAAAAAAGGGCCTTTCGGTTCGGAAACGCTGCTCCAAGCGAAGCCCGATTTTCGAGAAAACCCGCTGTAAGTGAGCTATGCCTACGCTATTTTTAATATAGCTTTCTATTAATTATAGTAACATTATTAGGACCTTATGGTAATTATTTGGGCTATTATTATGGGTTATATAAGTGTTGTTGTTATATCTTTTTAACCCCTCGCGGTACAGGGAATCTGGTTTGGAGGGCTGCTAGGGTTGTTGGATTTCAGAAGTGCTATATGCCAAAATGGTCCTGCCCTCCGGTGTTTTATGTTTGGCCCCTGTCTGTACATAGTGGGTGAAGAGTATTGTTTAACACTTATATAATAGTAATAATAGCTAGAGTATTAATTAGTCTCGGTAAAACGTTAGACTAAACTCTAGTTGTAATAGTACTAGGTTTTGTCGAAGGGAATTCTTTTAAAACAAACGAAGTGTTGTCCGAGAACCACGTCATCACCTTATTAGGTGAGTGCATAGTTACTTTCATCATACACGTAGATACAAAGTATTTTATATAAATTACGTGCTATGTGTGTTTATTATCTGAATACTTGCTGTCTATGTTGGATGAACGATTTTATACATGCTTCAAATGAATTAAACTGTATATGTATTTTATATCTACAAAATATGTTGGGTAAAACATGGGTAGATGAAATATGAGTCTGGTGATGAGATGAGAGGTGATATAGACCATGAGATAAGGGTGAAAGGTGAACAATGAGAGAAGCCTTTTACCTAAATGATGGACGCGTCATCGAGCAGAGTATGGATAACAAACACGGACTATTCTAGATAGTCCAGTGGAACACTAGCAGACTCGCAACCTGTAGGTATTGTGAATGATGTATTCACCCGATGTACTCTAAACCTTAGAGACTATGCAAACTTAGTGCCTAAACCTTAGCGACCATGCATATTTGATACCTAAACCCTAGTGACTATGCAAACTTAGTACCTAAACCTTGGCGACTATGCAGACTTAGTGCTTGTTGTATAAACCCTGACACCTATGCAGACTTAGTACCTAAACCCGGTGACGATGGACTTCGTGCCAGTTCCTTAAGGTAATCCTTAGGAATAAATGAATGATGAATAGCTGATTTTTAGAGTAGCTCCTTAAGAGTAAAGAAGATAATGAGGATGGGTAATTGGGTTGATTAATTATTTGAATATTAAACATAATAATTATATTATTATGGGTTGAAAACCCTATGCACTCATCAGGTTTCCTTACCTGATCTACTCAGTTTATTTATATCACATGTGTTGATATGAAGTCACATTACATTGAGAGATTAAGGAGATATAAATCACTAGTGATAATGAATGTAAGTTCTGTTTATGCTTATGTTTTCATATTGACGATGATATCCCAAATGTTTTAAAATGAATAAAAATACTTTTCTTCGGAAATGTTTCAATAACGTATTTATCATGTTTTACTCGGAACAAATTCCGCAACGTTTTTATTAAAAGATGTATTCTGATTTTTATAAAGCTTAACCAAAATCGGTCTTTTCTGACCGTGAAAATGGGGATGTCACACTTGGGGAGAAAGTAATGGCCAAGATTGTGTCACATCACCCATTTTCGCACACCACCCTTCCGATTTCTAAAATCCGTAACTTTCGCATAAAAGCTCTGTTTTTTACGTTCTTTATATCCACACGTAGGAAAAAAATAAGATTTACAACTTTCATTTTGACTCTGTCGGCTAATTCTCGACCGATCTTAGATTTAACAGTAGAAGGAGATTATACTGTTAAATGACCGCGTAAAATTTGTAACTTCTTCATACGGACTTCGTTTTCATCTGTCTTTTTATCGTTGAGTTCCTATTAGTGAGATCTTCATCTCTCATTTAGGTCGCATTGGCCAAAAACCGCTTGATCTAAAATTCGAGTTTCGGTCGTGCACTGCTATGCCAAATCTTAGAAAATTTATAACTTCCTCATACGAAGTCAGATTTGGGAGTTCATCTTATGCACGCTCTCGGTTTAACGTATACTACAACTTTTATTTAGATCACTAAGGACAAAAATTCATCTATCGTAAATTCACTATTTACGTCTCCCGGTGCCGTGCCGGTTTTGCCGTAAAACTTCGACGGGCCATAACTTCTTTGTTATAACTCGGATTTCGGTATTCTGTATATGTACGGAACTCTTGTAACATATACTAAAACTTGGTTAAGACTATTTATTCTAAATAATCTTCTATTAAAAATTCATTTTTGACATTTATCGTCTCTAAATTGACTAGCCCGAAGTTGCGGGCGTTACAACTATTCATTCATTAATTTGTTTATTTATTTATTTAATAAACGGGATGTTACAGCTCACCAAGTTTGGAAGTTTCATGATGCTAAGAAGAAACATCTCTCTAGTTTGGTTGGTTTTGTGACAAACATCATAAGGAGGTAAATTTTCATTTCCAACATTTAGCTTATTTTTTAAAGAACCTAAAGCCTGATCAGATGGATGTCCCAATCTACTATGCCAAGTAACTTTGAAAACATAACATGTAGCATAATTAGAATTAGAAGGACTATTACCTAAAGGTACACTATCTATATAATAGAGACCTATATATTCTCTGCCACTCCCTACCATCTCCTTTGACTGTAAACCCTGAATTTTACAACTTTGCTCACTAAACACAACCTCACATTTGCTATCCTTACAAACCTTATGGATAGGCAACTGATTAACATTAAACTCAGGAACAACAAAGACATCAAACAAAGTAAGAGAATTTGAGATTTTTAAATTTCCAATTTTCTCGATTTTGGCAGAAGTACCATTAGCATGACTAATAAGTAAATTCAGTTGTGATACATCCACAATATCATGAAGAAGAGACTTAGAAGCAACCATATGTTGTTTAGTTCCTGAATCAACAATCCATTTCTAATAGTTACAAGTAGAATTGAAAGCATTAAACAAACAAGTATTTGTCATATTAGCACTGATAGATTGTCACACCCCCGAATCAGACGGCGGAAACGTCTGAGGGATCGCGTGACTTAAATTGAATATCATCACAATGAATATACATTAATCATAACATAAACATCACCATGCATCAATACATTACAATTGACATTGTTCACATCAAGTACATTGTTAAAACATAACATATCCATAGCATAAATTGTTTGATAGTTTTCAAAAACATAACACCCTGACATACTTGGTATTACTCCTCAGTTTACCTATTACCTGATCATGATTATGAAAATGTTTTGTGTAGTTTACAAAACCCATAAAATCCGATATTTTCTGAAAAAGACAATTGTTTATACCAAAGTGTGAAGATTCATAGGTTTATGCATGAACGATTTCAAAGCGTGTATAAATGAGAAGTTTTGCATTATATTTATATTGAAAATACAAATGAATGGTGTCGATTTCCTCGAAAAACCCGATGTTTTCCGATCAGAAAATATAATTGTTTCAAATTGTTATACCGTCACAACGAATGATTATGATTTTTCCTTGATTACTCGGATAATATTGGATTTGTTTATGTGACTCGTTATAACCACGCATGATAATCACTAGTTCATCTGTCTTGGCATTCTAACGAACGCCGAAATTGATCTTAAGATTTTGTCACCATAGAATGGCCGAGTCTAACTGTAGCGAATAGGTGAGGTTTGGGGGAGTCACCCATGTATAGATCTATACACAAACTCTCGCTCTCCCTCCATGAGACTCTGATTATAACTACAGACTACAAACGACCCATAGAGGTACCGCCCGTTATTACTTACTGAATCCAACATGAATTTGATTACCATTGATTTACGACCTGTACATGTTTACTGAATTTAAGGTAAGCCTAATAAATGAGGAGAAGAGGATTACAAAGTCCTGCTAATCCCACGTATTATTTATGGCTATTGGGTATACGAAGGATACGTTGGCCCATCTCGCATTTGATTTATTTGGACTTTACTAGCAATACTAATGGGCCACTGAGGCCCAATAGCACTTGAAAGCTATTGGGGGTCCCTTAAATATGAAATTGGGTCACAGGAGGCCCAATAAACATTTATTATTATCATTGGGCCTTAAAGTCGTGTTAATGGGTCACGAAGACCCAATAAGCATGATTAGGAACCTTCAAGCCCAAAGATTTAAATATTTACTTGATTTAGGTATTGTATAATTGTCTGAAAGATTGATTTAATGATTTTTAGATTTGTAACGGCACGAGGCCAGTCGGTTGTTTATAACGATATTTGGAATTATATGTATATTCATCTTTCTATTTTCATAAGTTGTAATTTGATGTTTTTGACCCAATATCTTAAAAATAAAATAATTGACTCAAAAATATTGGTTTGCCCCTTTCATCCATTCTTTAATAAAAATAACAATTTTAGTCCCTTATAAAAAAAAACATTTCAGGCCCTTAAACCATTTTCTTGACACTTTTGACCCACAGACTTGTTTAAGTGATGTTTTTAGCTCAAAATTTACTCTTTGGCAGTTTCAGCCCCTCCAGTAAAGTGTTTTTCAGTTAAAGTCCAAACTTTTTGCAACTTTTACAATTTTGGCCCCAAATCCAAAAACTTTACATTTTTTATCCTTGTTTGAAAAAAATCATTTTAACCCCTAAATTAGTTTTGTTTACCCTTTTCCCGCTGTTTTGATAATTTTCCCATTTCAATCCCTTGAAAACCACCTTTTTTCGCAATTTTTGGGCCTATGGGCCGAAAAGCCCAAAAATTGGCCAATTAAGCTACAAATTACATTTCTAGCCCTTTAAAGAGTATGTTATTCATAAAAACATTTATTTTTACAGTTTTGACTCTTTTGGTCCTTAAGAAAACCGTGAATGATAATTTTTCCCCAAACTTTTGCTTATTTGACAAAAATAGCCCAATAATGAGTCTTATGTTATAACTTGTTTATTTTAACCCTAATATGGTAGATTTTCTTAACTTGTTAAGTGTAATACATCCTAGATCACATGTTTTTCCTCTTTGAACTATAGATCTCGAAATCCCTTTCATTTGTAGCACATAAATACCATATAAACACAAAAATCACACATAGCACACAAACACACATAGATCTGCACATTTTTACTTGTATTCTCCCCTATAAAACATGTGAAAACTGAAAATAGAGGAGTATGAACTCAACTTTTCTTGTGGATCTCGGTTTTGAAGAAGAAATGAAAGAAAATTTGGCCCTAGCAAGCTCCTTGAAGAGATCTCGAGTTTAAGGAGTTTTCTAGGAGTATGACCACCAAAAGCTTGTTTAGAAGGAGTGATCTTACAAGTGAAAAGAGTTATATAACTTAGACATGTAAAAACTTACCAAAGAATGATGATTATCTTGTGAAAACCTCTTGAAACACAAGCAAAAGTCTCGAGAATTTAGGATGAAAAAAATAGATGAGTCTTGAGAGACTTAAAGAGAGTTTGTTGTGATGTGTGTGGGTTTGGGAGGCTCTCGGCCGAGTAGAAGAAGAGAGTGAGGGGAGAGAAGAGATAAGTTGCATGGGAACATGAGATGTCTTAGATGTATGTGAGGTATTAAGCTTTGATATCCTTTGAGTAATAATGATGTGTCAAGGTTTAATAATTCTAATTAGTCTTTTTTGTTTCCTACTTGAGTCGAGAGAGAGAGAGAGAGAGAGAGAGAGAGAGAGAGAAGGAAGAGAATGGATTGGGCCTTTTGTGATTGAATCCATAATATGAGGCCTAACTTGATGATTTTCGTCCCATTGGGCCTTTAGAATAGTTCACAGCCCAATATGCATCAAAGAATGAGTTGTATGGCCCATTAGGGTATTTTATTTTGTTCTAGGCCCATTATGGCCCAAAATGTTAAAATAAATGAAGGTGGGTCCAATTAGAGCCCATTTAAGAGTTTTAAGCCCAAAATAGTCCAATTGGAAGCTTATTGGTCCATTAGGTCCAACAAGAAAATCCTAGTCCAAAATGGACTTAAACTGGGATTTTTAGGGTTTCCAACCTTTGTTGACTATTTAAATGTTTGTATTGAGTATTTGATAGAATTTTTGTTGTTATTGAACAAACAGCATACATATTTTCAAGTTTTAGTTACATTGTCGTTCTTTGTTAAATGTTTACAATGCATTAGAATTCCTAGTTGTGACATAGACGGATCATCATTGGATTGCTTATCATTAATAAGTTGAAGAAACTTTATATATTGATCCTTGGTAAGTTGATGAAACTCATAATCTCCAGAAGTATCAGAAGACCCAGAATAACTGGATACTTCATTAGACATTTTATAAGAGCTTATAGAAAAAAAAAATCTATTTTGATTAGTTTGACCAACCAAAACACCCTTGGGTTTAAAATCTTTTGGATAACCAATTAGCTTATAACATATGTCTATAAAATGACCCTTCAGACCATAATTTTTACACTGAATTCCCTTATCATTTTCATTTATATTATTGGAATTTCCAGATGTGAACCTATTATTTACCTTACTAGTAAAAACAGTAGGTTGACTTTTAGAAGAAGATTGAGAACTAGACAAATATCCATTTCTATGAAGAATCTGTAACACCGAAAATTTTCAAAACAAAATTTTCAATTTTTATAAAACATAATTCCATTGATATTCATTAAACAACCATTTTAATTATCCAAACAAGACAATACAAAATCCCAAGATCATGATATCAAGCTCCGAATGTGTGTGTACGGATCAAGTCGGCGCCTTCCCGCGGTCGTCACTAGTACCTGAAACAATAACATCAACACTGTAAGCACAAGGCTTAGTGAGTTCCCCAAAATACTACATATAACACATATTAGCCACTCGAGGCTATAACTCTGTGGGTCCGTGCACCCAAACTCTATGAACCCTCAGGTTCTAACTCTGTGAACCTTCCGGTTCTAACTCTGTAAACATGCACAGCATCAAACACATAGAAGTAATGCAGTACAACACATAACATACATAGCATACAAATACTCTATCACATAACTCTGGTTACCTACTCAAGGTAAAGTATAGTGAGAAGACTCACCTCGCGTGTCTCGGTAAATCGTAAACCTGAAATCGCTAATCACTCGACCTGTCGAGCTGTCGTCCCCCTATAGCACAATACACCTCTAATTAACACTTTCCCCACTGGGGTTGACCACACTATAACAAGTCAATCTAGGTCAACGCTGGTCAACGGTCAACGGTCAACTTTGACCGGACTCGGCGAGTACCCAGGCGACTCGGCGAGTCTGGGCGTGTACACCAATTTCCCTGGAATCCTCCCTTGACACGTCGAGCATTCCCTCAACTCGACGAGTTCCACCTGGCATGAGTTGTGGGGCCACCACAACTCAACTCGCCGAGTCTCAAGAACAACTCGGCGAGTCCAGTTAGACTCAGTCCACCTGTCTATTCTGACTCCCCCTTGACTCACTGAGTCCACCTTTCCCAACTCGGCGAGGCCACTCACAGAGTGGTCGGGCAACATTCATGCTACTCGCCGAGTCTGTTCTTTGGACTCGGCGAGTCCATGCCATGCACTGACTCAATCTTGCTCTAAAGGTCAGATCCAGTTCATTAATCCATAGATCCAGTCCCTCCAAGCTCATTTAGCACGTAAAGTTACAATCTTGATGCACATACAACCTTTATATGACCATATATGCTGTTTATGACTCAAATACTACAACACAAGGCCAAAGACTCTATTGTCACTCATAAAGCTTGATGAGTGAGGCTCTCTGGACCTCTATGGATCCAGATCCATAGCCTCAACTCAAAGAGGGAACCAATGGGCATCAAATCATCCCATAAATGACCACCACAAGCCCTAAATTGCATCATGCTTCACTAAACAGAAAATGGTCCGAGATAATACCTCTAGAGTGATGATCTAAGCTCCAAATCCACGAAATAGCAACCTCCTTTGCTTCCTCTTGCCTAGGGTCTCCTTCTTCTTGCTAGATAACACACACAAGATCAAGAATGGCTCCTTTCTCTTCACAAATAGCTCAAGAACACAAGGGTCACTCACTGAGGGATGGGTGAGCACAAATGACGGCCATAAGGCCCTTTAAATAGGCCTCAAACCCGGAGATTTAGGGTTTCATTACACAGCGCAGACTCGCCGAGTCCATATCCTGGACTCGCCGAGTCCAGGCGCGCACCAATGTTCAATTCCGCGTCTCTACTCGGCGAGTCTGAGCTCCAACTCGCCGAGTCCCTCTCACAATATGACAAAATTAGATTTACAAGATACCTGGTAAAATCCGGATGTTACAACTCTCCCCCACTAGAACTAGACTTCGCCCTCGAAGTCTCGCTCTAAAATAGCTCCGAATGCTGCTCCCGCATCATACCCTCCGGCTCCCAGGTCATTTCTGATCCCTTTCGATGTTGCCACTGAACCAATACCAGAGGTACCTCCTTGTTCCTCAAAATCTTGATCTTCCGATCCCTAATAGCCACTGGTCTCTCAGCATAATTCAGGCTTGCATCTACCTGAATATCCTCTAATGGAACCACTGCCACCTCGTCGGCTATACATTTCCTCAACTGCGATACATGAAAAGTGTTGTGAATCTGCCCCAGCTCTGCTGGTAACTCCAGCCGATAGGCTACCCGTCCTACCCTTTCGATCACACGAAACGGACCTATAAACCAGGGCCCCAATTTGCCCCTCTTCCTGAACCGGATCACTCCTTTCCAAGGAGAGACCTTCAGGAGAACAAAGTCGCTGACCTGAAATTCCAGCTCGGACCGGCGTCTATCCACATAACTCTTTTGTCGGCTCTGAGCGGTCAATAACCTCTGTCTGACCAGCTGTATCTGCTCTGTCGTCTGATTCACGATCTCCGTACTGCCCATTACCCTTTGCCCAACCTCTCCCCAACATATGGGAGTCCGACACCTCCTACCATACAACAGCTCAAAGGGTGGCATACCGATGCTCGAATGATGGCTGTTATTGTAGGAAAACTCCGCCAAAGGCAAATACGTATCCCAACTACCCCCGAAGTCCAATATACATGCCCGAAGCATGTCCTCAAGTGTCTGAATCATCCGCTCACTCTGGCCGTCGGTCTGGGGGTGGTATGCGGTACTAAAATGCAGCTTAGTGCCCAACTCCTCATGAAATTTCTTCCAGAAGCGGGAGGTGAAACGCACATCACGGTCTGAAACGATCGAGATCGGCACCCCATGCCGAGATACAACCTCCCTCACATAAATCTCCGCCAACTTCTCCGCCGAAGAACTTTCACTGATGGCAAGGAAGTGAGCGCTCTTCGTCAACCTATCCACAATCACCCAAATTGCATCGACTCCTCTGGCAGTCCTCGGCAATTTGGTGATGAAGTCCATAGTGATCTGTTCCCACTTCCATTCGGGAACCTCCAATGGCTGCAACTTGCCATGCGGTCTCTGGTGTTCGGCCTTTACCCTTCGATAGGTCAAACACCTCTCGACAAACCATGCGACATCCCTCTTCATACAAGGCCACCAATACTCCTTCCTTAGGTCCAGATACATCTTTGTAGCCCCGGGATGGATCGAAAATTTCGATCTATGAGCCTCCTCCATCAATGTAGTACATGTACCGCCTACAAACGGTACCCAGATCCGGCCCTGATAAGTCATAAGGCCTCGACTATCCGCTACGAACTCCGAAACCAACCCAACGACCCGCTCTCTCTTCTGCATCTCCAGACGCACAGCCTCGGCCTGTGCCCCACGAATGGCGTCCAGAACTGGAGCTATCACAGTCAGTCGCAAACATACATTTCACAGACTCAATGCGTCGGCTACCACATTAGCCTTGCCCGGGTGGTACAAAATCTCGCAATCATAATCCTTGACCACATCTAACCACCTTCTTTGCCGCATGTTTAGGTTAGGCTGATCCATCAGGTACTTCAAGCTCTTATGGTCCGTGTAAATCGTACATCGAACCCCATACAAGTAGTGCCGCCAAATCATGAGGGCGAACACCACTGCCCCCAACTCCAGATCATGTGTGGGGTACCTCGTCTCGTGAGGCTTCAACTGCCTCGATGCATATGCTATCACATGTCCCTTCTGCATCAGTACCGCTCCCAGTCCTAAAATCGATGCATCACAGAATACCACAAAACCCTCCATCCCTTCCGGAAGAGCTAATACCGGAGCTTCACACAACCTCTGGCGAAGCGTCTCAAAGGAGGTCTGCTGCTCGGGACCCCATAGAAATGTAACACCCTTCAGGGTCAATCTGGTGAGTGGAACCGCAATCTTGGAGAAATCCCTAATAAACCTCCGATAATACCCTGCCAACCCAAGGAAACTCCGGATCTCAGAAGGTGACCTTGGCACTTCCCACCTCTGTTGGATTAGTGTCTAAGTCCATAACTATTTTGGTATGTACTTGACCCGATGGTGCATGGTCCTTTTGGGTTGCCTTCACCAAAGCAACTTGATTGGAGAAATGAATAAAGAGAGAGAGGATAATATGATTTATTAATATGTTATAAGAATAATATATTAAAGGAGAAATCATATTTGTTTAATTAATATTGGTCAATAATTAATTAAGAATCAGTTTTGTGATCAAATGTAATTAATTAAACTAGAGGGGCTGAATTGTAATTATGTGATAGTTACAAAATAAGGTAAGGATTATCTTATATATATGGTGAACGAATTTGAGGTGTAAATCCCTTAGAATTCGAGTATGATAAGGATTCAAGGATTATCTTATTGGTTGCTTAATGGATAATCAACTAGATAAGGATAATGACTGAAACCCTATCTCTACACCTATATAAACACCCCTAGGGCCATGAATTCGTGTAATTCCTTCCCAAGAGGTCCTAGATACGAATTCTAACCTCTCACTTCTTTCTTTATACCTTCTCCACTTGCTTATGGTGTTTGTAAGCCATTAGAGGAGTGACACTTGTGACTCTAAGCATTCCAAAGTCAATACAAGGAGATTTGGGATTGTTATTGCTACATAACAATCAAGGTAACACTATAAACTTATTCTCATGTTAATATGATTATATGTATGCTAGAATTAGGGTTTATAGTCTTGGATTCAAAGCATGTACAATAGAGAAACCTAGATCCAAGCATTAGGGTTTGTATGAGCACATAGGATGTCTTATGACCAAAACCCAACAGTGGTATCAGAGCCTAGATTGGTTTCAATTGTATTGATGCATATTTGATCGAAATAAGCACTGAAAATCGATTTTTTGAGTTTCTGAATGTTTGACTCGCCGAGTCACTTGGTGAACTCGCCGAGTCAGCTGTACTCGACGAGTCCAGGTCCAGACTCGACGAGTCAAAGGGTCTGACAGCTCAGATTCGCGATTTTCTTCCTGTTTTGGTTTTGGATAATTACCATAAACTTGCTTTTGTGATAAAATCCGAATTTTTTTCATTATTATGTGATTATCCTTACCAAAATAGAAGATAATTGTCAAAGTTTAGATAATCACTTGTTTTATTAGATAAAGTTTGATTATTTGTAATTTAGATTTGAATTATCTTGTGAAATAGTTTCAATTTATCCCTTTAGGTTTTATAGTTTAAATTTGAACCCCAAAAGTTTTGTTGTTTTGAAATTTAAATAGTTAAAACCCTAATGTTTTGAAATGTTTCAAAACTTGCCCTCAAGTTTTGGAATTTAAAGTTGATTAAAAGGTTAATTAGAAATGTTAAATTCTAAAACTCTAGTAATGTTTTGAAAAAGTTCAAATCACACCCTTATGGTTTTATTAATTAATTAAGGTGTATAATTAAAAGAGATTTAATAAATCCATAAAAGTTTAGGTTAACCTTTTAATTGAATTAAAAGTGTAATTGTTAAAGTTAACCATATAGTATTTTAAAAGTATAAAATACACTCTATACTATATATAACATTAAAAGTCTAACATTATATATATGTATGAGTAAAAGTCAGTCTTACCGTTAGTAGGCCTCATTCACGAAGCTGGTCTATAAGGGGTGTTTAAGGAAATTGCCTATAAAATGGCGATTGAATGGGTATCCACTCTTACCCACCGCACTCTTGACTAGTGGAGGGTCGTTAGCCGAACGGGTAGGATAGGACGAAACATTCCATTATAAGTATAATGAAATACAGAGTAACTAAATATTTCGCAAATTCCCAATCTTAGTTACTTAAGCAAAAGTGAATTGATGCAATTCCATGAAATTACACTTTGTGCCCTTGCGAAGACGTTAGTGGAGCGTGTGTGGTTTACCGGCACACTAAATGGTTCTAAGCAAAGGTAGCAAAGGGTGACTCAATGTTTGTCATAGTTCGGTGGAGCGTGTGTGGTTTACCGGCACATCGAATAGGTGATTGTAACATGTGAGGGCACCATGTAGTTCGCATGGTTATTCACACCCGCTTTGTGATCCTCGGCATCCCAGTCACAAACAAGAGGGGCATATCGAGATTTAAACATGCCATTGAAATGTTCAATGAATCTCAAAGGATCTAGGAGTTTTCATAGATTTAAAACTTAAATTTCTTTTTCGTTTTTCATGGTGGAAACTAGTGAATCGTCATTCACTTACCTTCAAATGTTCTGCAATTTGGGTTACGGCATCCCTCTCCCGAGTTGTAGGATATTGTGTTGGGTCCTAGCCTTGGAATTTCATTTGGGTGATTTACCAAGGACTCAATCAATCAACTAACTTGAATTCGTTTTTCTCCCGATGTCAAAGTTCGACAACTATGGTCTTCTCAAATCCCGTGGAACAAGCATTCCACATGAAGATGATATTCCACGATTCGATCGAGGAACAAGAAATCATGCTTCACTTCCTCCTCTTCCTCCAATTATTCTCCCTAACCCACAAGATTGTAAAATTGAAAAGTTCAATATCACTCAAAGCCCTTTTGGCAAGTAAACATAAAGAAGGAAAGTCGGTGTGTGCACACGTCCTAGGGATGAAGTCGCACATTGATAGACTAAGAATGATAGGATCCATTGTCGGTGTAGAGATGGCTGTTGATTGGGTTCTTCAATCACTTCCTAACTCATATAGTGAGTTCGTAAGAGAGTACTATATGATGAACCGCGACGTGACCCTTATAGATCTCACCTATATGCTTATTGCTGCTGAATCAGCAATGGTTTGGCGCAATAGAAAAGCAAAGTTGATTGGTGAATCTGCCTTCGACACCTCTGTGGATATAGACAATGGCAATGAAAGACATGCAATGATCGAAAAGTTTGATCATAAGAGAAAGGCGATGTCTGAAGTAGTTCCATGTGTTGTTCCAAAAGGAGTCAATTTGCTTTTATTGCCAAGAGAAGGGGCATTGGATACGAAGCTGCCCTATTTACCTAAGAGATCTAAGAGATGGGAGAGTCGAAACGTATGGCTCTAATTTAGGTAAAATCCATTGACTAACTCTTTTAAGCTTCATTCTAGGTTCTGAATACATAATGTGATAAGATTACAATTGATGTTTAGAAGGATCAAAGAAAAGAAAAGAAGCTTAAGGGAAGAAGTGAGCAGAATCTAACCATGAAGGAATGGATTTCGATTGCGTTTCTCGAAGATTAGATTCTTGAGCTACTACTCAGAGTTAGAATTAGATTGCTAAGAAAGATGTATTCGCATAAGTTTTTCAATGAGTTGCATTGTGAAGGACAAATTTTTCCGCAATAAAATAAATTTTTGATTTTAAATCCTTACAATGGCGTGTATGAAAAATTGATGTTAAAATTATTAGCAATAATGTATTTGTTTCTTATTGTGTTATGGAAAGTCAAGAATTTACCAAATAGGGAGAGTTTCTCATCGCCCAAGTTTCAATTGGACAGAAACTTGGAATCATGCAACTTGGTTGCATGATGAATGAGAAATTTCATATTTGATAATTAGACTAATTCGTTGACAAAGTGTCAAGTGAAGGACTAGGAGATCGAGTACACAAAGTTGTGTGTTGATCAAGTTCACCATAAGAGTAACAAAGATATTCGTCATCATTTACTAAAGGTTTAGTAAATATGATTATACTTACAAGATTAAGTGTAATTTTGAATTGATTAAAGGGTTTAGATCAATAGCAAAACGAATAAGAAGAATCAAATAGGCAGAAAGATAAGAGTTTCTCCATTCTAAGAAGAAGGGAGAGTGGCTTTTATGCTTTATGATAGGTCTTAATGATTAAGAACCATATCTCAATTGATCCTCTAAGTGAGTCTTGGTACAATTGTATGTCCAAGAAGAGGAATCAAAGATTGATGAAATGGTCAAATCAAGAAGACAATCATACTTTGTTCCAATAACAAGTCTTAAAGTTAAGATTGTGACAATGAGTAAAAAGTATTAAAGGTTTATAACATTCATCAAATGTGGAAAGTTGTGATGTCTTGGATAAGACAAAGACCAACTATGACCAATTTATGAAGTGTTTTGATACAAGCTACACTAACTCTTGAAAATTTGTTTGTCAAGAAATGTTTATTGACAAAAGAATCTTATATGTCAAGGAGTCAGTGGGAGTCTTAATGGTCTCGAAAAGTTTCAAGAACAAATCAAATAAACCTTATCGATCATCACTAGCACACGAGTTGAGGTTTACAACCTATCGTAAAGACATTATTTTGTTTCTGTGCCAATCCAATCGAGTTAATTATGCATGTGAGTCCTATGAGTTCTCATTTGAATGCGTAAAAGGCAAGGAACTTGATCAATGAAAGGTACATTGATAGGAAAAAGGTAAGATGCTTAACTACTTGGAAGACGTGGTGGGCAGCTGTGCTACCATAAGGCAAGAAATCAAGATTAAGAAAGTTCGATCCATATGAGTTTGAATTTGTCGTAAACTTTGGTTTTAACAAATTCGCATGGATAGGAACACATACACCGTTTAAATCTAAGTGTCATAAGATTTCTTCCTTCATGAAAATGATTGTGAGAAAATGCTTTCACTAAGAAAGATTTTAAAAGATAGTGATTGTAAAATTGTATTCTCAAATTCGATCATGGTTACGGCATCCCTTTCCATAATTTGAATTGTGAGGTTTGGCAATTAGTCTTAATTGTTAAGACACACATATGAACTATCTAAGGCAAAAGTGTATAAGTTCAAGAAGCCTTGATAAAAGATTATCAAAGCACTAAGTATTAGAAACATGAACTTAAGAAATTCAATAAGTATTGTTTTTCTGAAAGTTAAGATGTTTATGAATACATGTCGAAGCTAGTGGGAGCATAAGTGTTATGTTTTATAATAATCATCATGAAAGTGGGAGCATAAATGTTATGATTGTATGATTATTAAGGCACGTATTGCATAGTTGGCAATATTAATTATAGAAAACAAGAGTCGTACTTTGCAAAGTTGTAAGAGTTGAAAGGTTGTTTTTCTATAATTAAGGGAGAGAAATATTATGCTTCATTTCAAATCTAAAGGATTAGGTTGTGGAATGTTGATAAATTTAGTCAAAGGTACATAGTGTGTTCTTAAAATTTCGATTGTGATTACGGCATTCCTCTTCGCAATTCGAGTTTTGAGAACATAGCAAATAAAACATTATGCGTCGTGTCCCATACGCTTCGGGTATAGGATCGATTGCGAATGCTTTAATGTTTGACCATTCTAAAATTTTCCAAATGTATAGTGCATTTAGAGGGAAAAGGGACTAGAATTGGTTTTGACTAAAATAATTAAACAACTATCAAAGGACAATCCAAAGTTCGACGAGGATTGGTCGCTTGCGAGTAGTTGGAAGTATAGTATTGGAAATTATGGAAGTGTTTCCATATTGGATGGACGATATCGACATCATTACGAATAGATAAGATTCTATTAAGAATGAGTTGTCATATAGAAAATATGGAAGTGTGTCCATGTTGGGAAGTAAAATCTATGTCTAGATTAGAAACTTTATGCGAAAGGATGTTCAAAGGAATGTACTTTGAGTGAGAGACATCATATCTAAGGAATTGTCTTGTAGCAATCTCCGATAGAGGAATTTGTAATATCATTGGCAATAGTCTTTGAGACTTTGGTGCAGTGACATTACAAAAGGATCGTTGCATAAAGTGTTAGAATCTAGTGTATTCTATAAGTAACAAGAATTTGATATTCTTACACTTAAGAAAATGGATTTGGTGTTGTAAAATGAGAATGATTGGAAATGTGTTCAATTTGTCTATTTCGCAAAAGTAAGAACCATAGGTAAACATTGTGTGCATACTAGGAGCATGGGACAAGTGTTGGAATTAAAATGCGAAGTTGATTACCCGAAACGACAAATAATGAGTAATCGATATGGTGATAAATAAAACGTGTTTTGTTTATACTCAAAGGTTTGAGGCCATATGGGATTAGTATTATTCTTGTGTTTCACCTTGCATGTTTTGACTTCCAGAATAATTGAGTTTATTAAGAATAATCGAATTATTCAAACGGGCCACAGTCGTTCATATGTTGGAAGTAGATATGAATGAAGACTGTCGTGAATTGGTGTGTGGATTGTCTAGAAGAGTATTAGACGTAAGCAAATGTTTGCTGCAACGTTCATGAGTGCTTATGAATATGATTTGAGCATTGGATTAAACCCACGCTCACTTGGATCACTCCATGAATTGTATTACGAGTGATTGGTGAGACGATAACATCTTATATTCTTGAAACCGAGATGTGTGAGTTGTATCTTGCGAATCGGTTACACATTGATAATATGTAAACGCACCAGTAACTTGGTGTTATAAAACATATTGTTGTGTGTAATTCGGTGAGTGAGTGCAAGCGAGCATTGTATCAAAGTTTATCCGTTTCTCTTATCCAAAGTAGGATAAAAGCGATATCTTTGGGCCCCTCGATGGTTTAGTGATGACATACGTAAATGCTCGGCCGGGCTAGGGCTAATTTGATTTGTTCAATTAGTCTGTCATCATAAATCGGAAATCGAGAAGTAGTACAAAGAGAATGATTAGAAATCATGTCTCAGACGATATCAAGAATGGAGGAATATATGATCCCTTATCTAAGGACACGCGTATCTGATATGATCAGAGTTGACAGCGGCTTTGGAAAGCTACGATTGCAGATCAGGATCTGAAGTCATACGCATAATAGTTGTTAGACTTATCCAAGTGGGAGACTGTTGGATTAGTGTCTAAGTCCATAACTATTTTGGTATGTACTTGACCCGATGGTGCATGGTCCTTTTGGGTTGCCTTCACCAAAGCAACTTGATTGGAGAAATGAATAAAGAGAGAGAGGATAATATGATTTATTAATATGTTATAAGAATAATATATTAAAGGAGAAATCATATTTGTTTAATTAATATTGGTCAATAATTAATTAAGAATCAGTTTTGTGATCAAATGTAATTAATTAAACTAGAGGGGCTGAATTGTAATTATGTGATAGTTACAAAATAAGGTAAGGATTATCTTATATATATGGTGAACGAATTTGAGGTGTAAATCCCTTAGAATTCGAGTATGATAAGGATTCAAGGATTATCTTATTGGTTGCTTAATGGATAATCAACTAGATAAGGATAATGACTGAAACCCTATCTCTACACCTATATAAACACCCCTAGGGCCATGAATTCGTGTAATTCCTTCCCAAGAGGTCCTAGATACGAATTCTAACCTCTCACTTCTTTCTTTATACCTTCTCCACTTGCTTATGGTGTTTGTAAGCCATTAGAGGAGTGACACTTGTGACTCTAAGCATTCCAAAGTCAATACAAGGAGATTTGGGATTGTTATTGCTACATAACAATCAAGGTAACACTATAAACTTATTCTCATGTTAATATGATTATATGTATGCTAGAATTAGGGTTTATAGTCTTGGATTCAAAGCATGTACAATAGAGAAACCTAGATCCAAGCATTAGGGTTTGTATGAGCACATAGGATGTCTTATGACCAAAACCCAACAACCTCATCACTGCGTCAACCTTGGCCGGATCGACCAATATCCCCTTCTGGTTAACGAGATGTCCCAGAAACTGGACCTCCCGCAACCAAAAATCGCACTTGGAAAACTTTGCATAAAGTTTCTCCGATCTCAAAACTCCAAGAACCTCCCTCAAATGCTCCTCGTGCTGCTCTCTAGATCTCGAATATACCATAATATCATCAATGAACACAATCACCGACCGATCCAACATCGGCCGCCATACCCTGTTCATGAGGTCCATGAATACAGCCGGGGCATTGGTGAGCCCAAAAGGCATCACCACAAACTCATAATGCCCATAACGCGTCCTGAATGCTGTCTTCTGGACGTCCTCATCCCGTACTCTCACTTGATGATAGCCCGACCTCAAATCAATCTTGGAGAACCAAGATGCTCCCTGTAACTGATCGAATAAATCGTCGATCATCGGCAACGGGTAACGGTTCTTGACCGTCAACTTATTCAGTTCCCGATAATCAATACACATGCGATGCGAGCCATCTTTCTTCTTCACAAACAGGATGGGTGCTCCCCACGGCGAGCTACTCGGCCGAATAAACCCCTTCCCCAGCAACTCCTGAAGTTGCGAGGATAACTCTTGCATTTCTGGAGGCGCAAGGCGATACGGCACCTTAGCGATAGGCGCGGCTCCAGGAACCAAATCGATATCAAACTCCACTTGCCTCACGGGAGGCACACCTGGTAATTCCTCGGGAAAGACATCTGGAAACTCACGCACCACCGGAACTTCATCCACCGAACTCGGTCTCTCGGAGATCACTCGCGTATCCATCACATACGCCACAAAACCCTTACAGCCCTGCTGTAAACACTGCCTCGCCCTAGCAGCCGAACAAAAGGCTGATCCAGAACGTGTACCCTCGCCGTAAACCGAAAGAACTCCCCCACTAGGATCTCGTATAGTCACCAGCTGACACTCGCAATCGATGACCGCGCCGAATCGGCTCAACCAGTCCATGCCCACTATAACACAGACATCACCCATCGCAATAGGAATCAGGTCGATCGGGAACTCAACCCCAAAAATCTCCAATACACATCCCCGGAGGACCTCCGTGGCACAAATCACTCTGTCGGCGGCTATGGAAACCCGCAGGGGCCGACTCAGTGCCCCACGACTAACACTGATATGCTGACTAAATGCCAAAGATATAAAAGATCGACTCGCACCCGAGTCAAATAACACTAAAGCAGGTACAGAATTCACAAGGAAGGTACCTATGCATAGCATAATATAAGCATAATATCTCGACACCATAAATAAATAATAAAAGAAAGCGTACCAGCCACAACGTCGGGTGCGCGCGGACCTCTTCCACAGTCAGCTGAAAGGCTCTCCCCCGAGCCCTCGGTGCCTCGGCCTTCACGGGCCGACTCTCTGTAGCAGTAGCTCTGATGGCGGCGGGAGCAGACCCCTGAGATGCTCCGCGCAGCAGCGGACACTCTGCCTTCCGATGTCCGGTCTGGTTACAGTGGAAGCACACTGTAAACCCCTTGGGGCAGTCCTTGGCCAGATGCCCCTCCTTGCCACATTTGTAGCAAGACCCCGCTCGACAGACTCCATCGTGACCCTTGCCGCACTTTCCACAAGTGCGGCCCTTCTGGCTCCCGGGTCGGGGATCAGCGGGCTTGGCCCGCTTGGCTGCCGGCTGGGACTGTGCCGGCCGCCGATCCCTCCCCAGAGACTCCGCCTCCTCCCTGGCCTGAGTCTCAAGCTCAATCTCCCTCTTCCGAGCATTTGCCTGAAGCTCGGCAAATGTCCGATACGAGGAGTTCGCAGCGAACTCCCGAATATCCCGTCTCAGAATGCTCAGGTAACGGCTCATACGTGCCTGCTCGGTGGACACGTGCTCAGGGCAGAACATCGCCCTCTCATGAAACATCCTCGTAATAGCTGTGACTGACTCGGTACCCTGCTTGAGGGTCAGAAACTCCTGTGTCAGACGTTCCCTCTCCACCTGAGGAACGTACTCATCTCGGAACATGGTAGTGAACCTCTCCCAGGTCACTGCCGAAAGCTCAGTCGGTGTGAAGTGTGCCGTCACAAACTTCCACCAGTCCTTCGCTCCCAAGCGAAGCTGGTTCAGCGCGAACCGAACCTTCAAATGCTCAGGGGACGAGCAAGTGAAGAAGCATCCCTCCATATCAGATATCCACCTCATAGCTGCCACCGGATCCTGCGTACCATCAAACTCTGGTGGCTTGGTGTTGCTGAACTCCCTAAACAATGTCGCATCACCTCCCTGGGGTCTTGCCGCAGCAATCGCTACGGTAGCCGCTGCAACCGCAGCCTCAGAAAGAGCGGCATAGCGCTCGTCAAATGTCTCAATCAACGCGGTCTTAATGGATCCGAACATCTCTGGTAACTCAGCTCTGATGACCGCAGCCACCTCCTCATGAATGATCTGTCGAATCTCCTCATCGCTAGTCCCGGCATCCTCCGGCATGCGACGTGTCCTCACCATGATCAACCTCTGAAATACAACATGCGATAATTAGAATTTACTCGAACACTCTTACATTCGACAATCCACCCCTCCTTGATTCTTGGTATCCCAAGATTCTTATTTGGACTGTGTACCGCACCGGTGCTTTCAGTAGTACGGGCCCAATACTACTGTCTGCACCGTCTCAGTACACACCCCAGATCTTCCTCTTCGGATCCCAATCCCCAAGTACTCTATTATACTTAAATCACTCTGTAACAGGTCTCACACAAAGTCCTAGCTGCTACCTAATTACTCTCAGCATCTCATAGCAGCTCACCCTTCCCTAGGCTAAGGCATCACAAAACAGGCCACTCTAGTCCTATTAGCAATACCTAGCCTACTCTAGCATGCAAATACATCACATTAATAATAATTATCGCATAATATAAAGGTATTTTGGGAATTCACCGTTCGGGCGCTGGCTGATCGTACACACGTTTCTTCCTGGAAAATCTTTCATTCTTAGAAAACTTTGGTTTTTTATTTTGAAATATCTCTTCAATTCTTCAGTTTGAGTTCAAATACCCCCGAAGGTGTACCCGAATCCCTCAAACCAAGGCTCTGATACCAATTTGTAACACCGAAAATTTTCAAAACAAATTTTTCAATTTTTATAAAACATAATTCCATTGATATTCATTAAACAACCATTTTAATTATCCAAACAAGACAATACAAAATCCCAAGATCATGATATCAAGCTTCGAATGTGTGTGTGTACGGATCAAGCCAGCGCCTTCCCGCGGTCGTCACTAGTACCTGAAACAATAACATCAACACTGTAAGCACAAGGCTTAGTGAGTTCCCCAAAATACTACATATAACACATATTAGCCACTCGAGGCTATAACTCTGTGGGTCCGTACACCCAAACTCTGTGAACCCTCAGGTTCTAACTCTGTGAACCTTCCGGTTCTAACTCTGTAAACATGCACAGCATCAAACACATAGAAGTAATGCAGTACAACACATAACATACATAGCATACAAATACTCTATCACATAACTCTGGTTACCTACTCAAGGTAAAGTATAGTGAGAAGACTCACCTCGCGTGTCTCGGTAAATCGTAAACCTGAAATCGCTAATCACTCGACCTGTCGAGCTGTCGTCCCCCTATAGCACAATACACCTCTAATTAACACTTTCCCCACTGGGGTTGACCACACTATAACAAGTCAATCTAGGTCAACGCTGGTCAACGGTCAACGGTCAACTTTGACCGGACTCGGCGAGTACCCAGGCGACTCGGCGAGTCTGGGCGTGTACACCAATTTCCCTGGAATCCTCCCTTGACACGTCGAGCATTCCCTCAACTCGACGAGTTCCACCTGGCACGAGTTGTGGGGCCACCACAACTCAACTCGTCGAGTCTCAAGAACAACTCGGCGAGTCCAGTTAGACTCAGTCCACCTGTCTATTCTGACTCCCCCTTGACTCACTGAGTCCACCTTTCCCAACTCGGCGAGGCCACTCACAGAGTGGTCGGGCAACATTCATGCTACTCGCCGAGTCTGTTCTTCGGACTCGGCGAGTCCATGCCATGCACTGACTCAATCTTGCTCTAAAGGTCAGATCCAGTTCATTAATCCATAGATCCAGTCCCTCCAAGCTCATTTAGCACGTAAAGTTACAATCTTGATGCACATACAACCTTTATATGACCATATATGATGTTTATGACTCAAATACTACAACACAAGGCCAAAGACTCTATTGTCACTCATAAAGCTTGATGAGTGAGGCTCTCTGGACCTCTATGGATCCAGATCCATAGCCTCAACTCAAAGAGGGAACCAATGGGCATCAAATCATCCCATAAATGACCACCACAAGCCCTAAATTGCATCATGCTTCACTAAACAGAAAATGGTCCGAGATAATACCTCTAGAGTGATGATCTAAGCTCCAAATCCACGAAATAGCAACCTCCTTTGCTTCCTCTTGCCTAGGGTCTCCTTCTTCTTGCTAGATAACACACACAAGATCAAGAATGGCTCATTTCTCTTCACAAATAGCTCAAGAACACAAGGGTCACTCACTGAGGGATGGGTGAGCACAAATGACGGCCATAAGGCCCTTTAAATAGGCCTCAAACCCGGAGATTTAGGGTTTCATTACACAGCGCAGACTCGCCGAGTCCATATCCTGGACTCGCCGAGTCCAGGCGCGCACCAATGTTCAATTTCGCGTCTCTACTCGGCGAGTCTGAGCTCCAACTCGCCGAGTCCCTCTCACAATATGAAAAAATTAGATTTACAAGATACCTGGTAAAATCCGGATGTTACAGAGTCTCCTCACGAGATATTAGAGAAAAATTGGTTTTCACACTAAGAAGAGGATATAAGAAGAATATGACTTTTAAGCTAACTATATGATTTATCAAGACCACTAAGAAACTGCATAAGTTTTATCATTTTTGAATCATTAAGTTTAGTGGCAACCTCACAGGTACATTCAGAAGGACTCGTTAAACCATCAAATTCTTTCCACATGCATCAAGTTTATTGAAAAAAAAATCAGAAACAGGCATCCCATTTTGTTTAAAAGATTTTATTTGTTGATGTATATTAAACACAACACAACCATCAGCCTTATTATAGGTTTCAAAAAGACCTTCCCAAATATCTTGGGTAACATCGGAATAAGCATGAATAGCATATATAGACTCGGAAATAGAGGACATGATCCAAGAACATACAATAACATTAGCCTTTCACACTTAGAATTCTTATTTTGATCAACAAAATCCTTTTTAAAAGTGCCATCTACAAAACCTAATTTGTTCCTATCCTTAAGAGCCCTGGTCATAGAACTTCTCCATAAACGAAAGTTTTCATTGCTAGTTAATTTTATTGTCACAATAGTAGTTGTAACATTATCTGAAGGAATGCAAAGGGGATCATCGAAATTAATCAAATTATCCTTTTTACTTCCTACTAGAAGATCATTAGGTCAGGCCATAGAAACAAATTAAGACCCACAAAATAACAAGCAACAAATAAAAACTCAAAGGAGACAAAAAAAATGTCTTGATTTAATGTCCAGATGGTCACCATGTTTCTTGGGCCCCAAGATAATCAATATAGAGTCAAACAAAAAACAAATAGCACGACAAATCAAGAATAAAGCACACAATTAACTAGTGTATGCAAGACACCAAGATCTCCCAGATTTACAACTTATAAAAGAGAAAGAAAGGAACAAGAAACCCTCACAGTGCAGATGAACCAAGATGAAGAATCGACTCCCTTGACCTTTCACAGATGGCGAGAATCCACCATATATCACTTAGGATCAGCACAGATCTCCACTAGAACTGCAAGGAAAAACAAACAACAACTTGCAGTAACTGGATTCAACACAAATTAAGATTAAATAACGAAACCTACTATACGATAACCCTAGAACTGACACAATTAGTGTAAATTTACAAGGTTAACGAAACACAAGAGAAAGAACGCGGAAGAAAAATAATAGACGAACACAAACCTGATGAACTTCAACAGATTGTCATCGAAACACCAAACATCATGAACCTAATATCGTGAGGCAACGATGGCTCTGATACCATGTAGCAAAATACAAACTCAACACATTCCCAACATCATCATTTCATTTACTATGAAACAGATAGTTTTCATCAAACAAATAAAACTGAAACCTCTCTAAAAGATCACTAACACTCAAGAGTATACAAATGATGTAGGAGAATAATATTTGATTACAAAACAAGAAAACCCTAATTGTGAGAGAACAACACACTTCTAACTCTGAATGGTGGAATGAACAAATGAATCAACATCTTCACATTAAATACCCAAGTCAAATGGATACGGATCAACCTTGGATAAAACCTAGAGGTGGCAAAAATTGACACGACACGAAACCTGTCACGAAATAAACGGGTTTGGGTAAGATATTTCAACTCGTTTAAATAAACGGGTTGACACGACACGGCAAGAAAATTAAATGGGTAAGGTTAGGGTTGAGAATTTCAACTCGAATATGACTCGAAAATGACCCGTTTATTTATATGCAAGTATTTTTGAATTATTTAAACAAACTAGAGAGATACAAAATCAAAACCATAAGTAAAGAAAGCCTTCGAATTAAATTGTTTTGTAATGTTGAAATGACTTAGCCATCTAGATCAAGACTTCATTTCAATTTTTCATTCTCTCCCAAACTACCCAGTCTCTTTCACCACTCTCGCATCCTCATGACCTTTGTCATCTGCCTCTCCAACTCCCACTCTTTTAATTTTTTCATCTGAACTTGCTATGACTTCAACTATTTTGCCTCTAAAGTATTAGCTTTTCCTTTTTACCTACCTAACTCCTACTCTTTCAACATGCTCAATCTTTTAACCTCACATGACACGATATATTTCCAGCTATAACCCTAACTCGAAACCCGACACGAACTCGACACGAAAATAAACGGGTTAACACGACACGACACATTAATTAAATGGGTCGGGTTAGGGTCAAGCACTTTCAACCCGTTTAGTGTTTCGACACGACACGATATGATTGCCACCTCTAATAAAACCCATAACCCGTGTGTTTATAGAAACATGCAAAGAGAAAAGACACATTCTACCCACAACATTCAATAAATAACATTACTTACCCTTTAAACAAAATAAATTACAATTCCTTAATTATGATAAGTTTGCGTATCGGATGTAAACTTTCAACAGAATTAGATGGTTAAAAGACCATTGCATGTCTTTTGTTATACATAAGTTATATTATTTTTTTAATATCTTGTTACTTTTCAATAAAATCGTTTCATCATTGTAAACAAATAAGCCGAAGTCAAATTTAGGTGAAGCTTGATGATGAGTTGGAAAGCTACCTCTCATTCTCATTTCTCAATCTAACTTTACTACTATGCTACACACGCCAAGTATAAACTAACACCACATTGCATGAATGTTATTTTGCTTTTTTTTTTTTTTTTTTTTTTATTTTTATTTATCGTAAACATAATAGTTTCGGTAAAAAAAATAACAGAAATTTAATTAGTTTTTATATTTAAAAGCATATTTAAAAGTAAAATTTAATAATTTGTTTCATAAAATTAGAACAAATTAAGGATCACAATTACCAACAAATTAATAGCTTTATATATAATTGGATTCTTAATTTGTTGGAGGATAAAATCTAATAAATAGTAACTAAATCTTGTAATTGTTAAATTTAAATGACTTATTTCTTAAATGGTTTGATCTCTCTGTTTTTTTTCAATAATATTGTGAAATACTAATTTTGTTTATTGAAAGTGATTGCGTGATTTAAATTGTTATTTTTTTCTATACGATGACATGAAAATTGATTTTTTTTAACGACTGAAATTATCTAAAAAGAACTAACGAGAAGCTATGAACAATAAAATTATAAATTGATATTTATGTTGCTTTTTAAGAGGATTGAGGAATAAACTTTAGACTTTGCTAACATTGTTGAAATTTGGATTCTTTTAGATAGCTAAATTTTGTTACAGTACATCAGCACTATAAATCTTTTGAATTATTTTATCGGAAATCTATCATCACCATCCATTTGCAATAGTCTACATCGTGTCATTTCTCTAAATATATTTATTTAATGCTAGTGGTCATTATCATTCGGTCAATCCACTCTCATCTGATTATGTTTGATGTATATGAAAACAAGTTTTTTGGAATAACTATACCAATGTAACAGCAAGCTTAATTATATACAATAGATAATAATTTTAACCATATATAAATTCATAAGGACAAGTGATATTGTGTAGTAATCAAAGAGTTTATAGGCTAGCGGTATCAGAAATTGATGTAAATATATTTCTCAATCGAAAAAAAAAAAATTGATATCGTGCAGTTTCTTGTTAGTTCACTATGTTGATGATATTAGAAAGTAAAAAAAAAATGTCACTAACATTATAACGGAAATTAAAATTAAAAGTTTAAAGCTTAATAAAAAGGTTTGATCGATGTAGGTAAAACATTTATGAATTTGGTTTATATCAATTGACATTGACGTCGAGTTCTAAAATAAATTTATTGATATTGTCATTGGCAATCAAAATAATCCATTTTTGGTAAATGAAAACTAAAATTTTCATACGATTAAAATAAAATTTGATATAAGTTTATACAATAGGTTTGTAAACCACGAATTAAAATCATACATTTTGACAAGTAAAATATAACTAAAGACATAATCATTTTATTTAAAATAAATTGTTTAATACCTAAAAAGTAAATTTAGAAAAAATCCCATACTTAATCAAACTATTGTTAATTGGATTTTTGTTCCCATTTAGATCACTATTTATTTACTAAACCGATTAGCATGTGATAAATATTTACAATAATTTTCAACCTAAAATATATAATATTTGATTGTTTTGGATTTTTTGGGAGTTAACTAGTATATACAGTTTTAGAATGGACTGTTTTGAAGTACATTTTTTCTGGCCGTATTATTCTGTGCTCATATAAATAAGCAAAAAATTATCTTTTTATTTTTATATTTTTTTCATAATGACTTGTCTGATAAAATATTAAAAATATAAGATTAAAAACCGATAATAAAATAAACCAACGTTAGATTTGTTAGGAGGATTACATTCGCACAAGGGAACATGTGTTTCACACTTTCACCACATTAAAAAATAATTGAATAAAAAAATTAGCCGACCATTCCTTTTAAACGACAATATGTGAAATTAAGAGGACTGGTTTTGAATAATACAAACGTTGAAGGTTGTGTTATGTCATTAGCGAAATTTCCAGCCGTATGGGCTAGAGTTCTAGACAGCCATTATGTACTCTTAACGGATCTCTTTTGTGGAGTACCGCCAGATTCCTGTTTAAAATTTTTTAAAGATGACCTTACACGCCTACCCCAAGAAACATATATTTTAATATTCTACCCTCTCTTTATAATAATCTTCATCATGTGATCTAATAATTAAAAATTTATCTATTCTTTAGGGGGACGTTTTGGATGTGCGTTTCACAACAAACTATCTAGAATAACTAGCGTCATTTATTTAGGTGTTTTGTAGAAGATATCATTTAGAGTTCTTTTGTTATTGAAGGCCTAATATTAAAATATTGACCCATGATAAATATATAGAAAAAAAAACTTTATATTTTTCGATATAAAATATCTGATATATGTGATATAAGTCTTCATGTTTTTGATGATTTAGTAATTGTATCCAAGGCTTTATAACATTATTGTGATATATGTTAAAATGATTTTATACTCTTAAAATTAGATGAAATTTATTTAGAAAACAAAAAATAAAATTGTTTGAAGTTCAAAGTGACATTTTTAAGTTTTTTTTATTATAAATCTTTAGTACTTATGTTTGGTTTAGATAATTGATTAAGTGATTTTATCTTAATCACTTTTGATTTGCTAAGATTATTAAAAAAAAAAAAAAAAAAAAAGTCTATCTGATTCTTATATAAGAAATTGGTTTTTTGTATGTAATTATTGAGTTCAATTTTATTATCAAACTAGGCTTTTACTTGCCACACGTTGCGGCGATAGTTGTGGATTTAAAAAGATGATATATTTCGGTAGCAATAGAACAAAAGTCAGAGACCAAAACCATGCTAATTAAAATGCTTAAAAGTAATCACGAAAACATTAAAAAAAAACTACATTGAAACATAGACAAACTCAAATTTATATTGAAATATACATAAAAAACAAGATGTTTGTTTTTAAAAAGTTAAGGAACGGAAGTTTTAAATTTACATCGAAACATTGATCGTCTCAAATTTATACCAACACGTCTATAAAAATAAACATGTAATAAATTAGTTTTTTTTTTAATTTAAAGAATTTTGCAAAGTTCAAAGATGAGGGTGTGAAAGTGACATTTTATAAAGTCGGAAAATGGTATCAGTAGGAGAATCAGATTATGTATACTATGTGGTAAACACCAAAGTTTAAAAAATAGATGGGGTGATAATGTCATTTTAGAAAGTTCATATTTAAAGGATAAAAACAACATTTTAAAAAGTAGAATGATGAAGAAAATTTTTAGAAAATTCAAAATTAAGGGGATAAAGATGATATTTTAATGGGTGGAAAGCTTCATTTTAAAAAGTAGACAGTGAAAGTAGAAAGGATACAAAATTAAGGGGATAAAACTTCACCAACTTTGGTTTTTAGAATATATATAATTATGCATATTGAAATTTCGTTTTTATGTTTTGTTTTCATTGTGATTGTTTGATAACATATGAAACCATTCATAAGTTTTATCTGAATTTATAAAAATTTAGAGTAATCAACATGTTTATAACCTCTAAGCAAATAAAAAATCAGCTGAGTAGTTTAGAAACTCTACCTTCTTTTAAACCGTTAAAAAGTCAAATTATTTAAAATTAGATAGTTCAATTTTATCAAACCATCATTATTTTTAGTTATAATGAAACATATTACGGCTAACATTGCAACAATTCACTCCTGTTTTACCATGGTTGTATCATATATGTTTGAGTTTGTTCTCACAAATTATTTCATGAGTTTTCAAGCAAGTTATAATCTTTATGGCAAGTGGACATGGCCCACATGTCCTAAATTTTACCCTTCAACTAACCTTTCAAATTTGCATATCGATGTCTCAATGATTATTATACAATATTTATAGCTTTAATCCATTTTTTTAATTTAGTCGTTTGTGAATATTATTAAAACTACTTGACAAAAAAATATTTTATTAAAACATGTACCAATCAAATATTATATGCTCCCAATTTTTTTACATGATTATACATAAATAACATGTCGGTCAATCCTCAAAATTATGTTTCAATATAACTTTTAAATAAAAAGATCATTTTGTTTGTGAATGAGTAATAATAATAATAATAATAATAATAATAATAATAATAATAATAATAATAATAATACACTTTAAGGTGAAATTCGTATATATGATCTACTATGCATCATGTTTGGTACGAGTAATAATAATAATAATACGTTTTGAGATAATAATACACTTTGAGGTTGTGGTCTTTATGAACACAACCTCCTTCCATCCCCACGTCACCATCATCATCTCCCACCTTCCTTACACAGCATAGCAGGTATACTCTCCACACTGATTGTGGTTGTTGTCTATAAGAAATAAGAATAGTTGAGGAGAGGAAAAGAGACAAGAAGAGAGACATGATTGGTCATGGTCATCCGTTTTCCCCACCACAAATCACCACGACAACGCCCAACCAACAACCGACGAGATAGTGTACAAAGTCGTGCTCCATGGTCACATCGACAATGAAACTGTTCGTTAAGAGTATTCTAGATGCCCTTAGTGTAACAACCGTCAATTTTGATCAAACAAAGTCAACCGGGTCAACTCAACTTGTAGTAGAATTTTAGGTGACTTAAAGACAAGATGTGTTCATCTTTTCCCAACACCATCTTTATCCATCATACATCCATGTATTACATCACATATAACCAAGTTTTATCCATCAAACAACCAAGCAACCATCACCTCACCTCACCCTACCCCCACCTTCCCCTCCCCCTTTAAATTTCAGTCGAATCTCCCTCCCCCCTGATCATTTTTTCTTCATTTCTTCACATTCTTCATCCCTCCTTCAAGAACACTTCATTTGCTTTCAATGATACTTCTTCATAAGTTGAGTTAAAAACCCTAAACAACATATTTTGAAACTAGACAAACATATATTGTTTTGTACATGTATTTTGAAAATAGACAAAAATACCAAGGAGTTAGCTTTACAAAAAGAAAAGTCAAAAATCTATCATTTCATGTAAAAATGGATTTTTAAACAAAAGTGGTCATAACAAGTTTATGATATCAATTTGTGGGTTTTAACTAAAAATATATGGTTTTAAAACATATAAAGTTAAATTGAGTTAAAAACCCTAAAAATGGTAAAAATAAGTTTTACAGGGCTATATTTTTCTAGTTACCGGAAGACATCATTAAAACTTGGCAAAAACTAAAAATTGACTTTATCATACCAAATGTTCTCATACTTGTGTTAGATATAAGTTTATATGATATAATCTTTTAAAACATCTAGACATGATAACTTATATGTATTTATATATAAACTAGGTGTGAAATCCCGCTCCGTGGGGTTCGGTTAAGAACATAGTTTTAGTCTTTTGTTTATTGGTTATGTATGTGGTGTAGCAATAGTTAGTGTGTCGTTGGTTGTTACATTTACGATGTAGGGTTAATTATTGTTAGTATGTGGGACAGTTTACTAAACAAGAGAATGTTTTGAATTATTTATGCATGGAGAATGGCTTCAATAATAAAAAACACACTAAAATGATATTTATAATACAATGTACTTTGGTTTTTGGTAAAAAAAAAGATTTTAACAAATTGAAAGAGACAGAAACAAAAAGATGAAAGGTAAAAGTCCGTTGCTATTTACTACATATACCAACTAAATATGAGAAAAAGTGCACGAAATAAATGGTGAGTACGACCAAACAAAACCAAATGTAAAAGTAAA
Organism: Lactuca saligna; assembly: GCF_052625555.1. NCBI lineage: Eukaryota > Viridiplantae > Streptophyta > Magnoliopsida > Asterales > Asteraceae > Lactuca > Lactuca saligna. The sequence continues at coordinate 176,129,991 of NC_136423.1, forward strand.
TCTAAAAAGTCAAACTCAAAACTCTTTTTTTGTAACGTTCCAAAAATACAGTCTAAAAATTTCGTTTTAATTTAATGATAAACCTTAGTCATCGAACATCATATAAAAATCATAAACAGTGTATCTCAAAATATCGTAACAATTGTCAAAATATCAGAGTATAAACATCACAGGCTGAGCAGATGGTGTGTGCACTGCAATCTTCCCGAGCTCCTCTTTTGAAAACTGAGTACCTGAAACCAAAACTGAAACTGTAAGCACGAAGCTTAGTGAGCTCCCCCAAACTACCACATATCATACAATAACATATAAGCACATACTGGGCCTTGCCGACTGCATCGGACCGAAGTCCGGAAACTGCATCGGACCGAAGTCCAGAACTACTAGGGTCTTGCCCTCTGCATCGGACCGAAGTCCAGAAATTGCATCGGACCGAAGTCCGGAACTACTAGGGCCTTGCCCTCTGCATCAGACCGAAGTCCGGAAACTACTACTAACTAAACGGGTCGGCATTGTGGCCGTAGACCCGTTCCTACTGGAATGAATCTCACCTGAACAGCTGAACTCAACCGACAATCCTTTGGCTACTAACCAGCAACTCTCCGAATCGCTGCTCCTCTACCTCCCTGAGCTACCAATACTAATAATAACACTTAGCCTAAACTGTCTTCCCGAGGTCAACTAAGTCAACTCTGGTCAAAGTTAACCTTCCAGTTGACCCGACTCGCCGAGTTGTTCTACCAACTCACCGAGTCTATGCTCTTCTATCTCAAAACAACCCCAACTCTACTCGTCGAGTCTAGAAATAACTCAACGGGCTCTCCTTCAACTAACACTTCGGGACCATCTTCAACCGGCTCACCAAGTTCATCCTTGAACTCATCGAGTTCATTGTCGTATCATGAAAGTCTAGGCTTTGACTCACCGAGTTGTATGAACAACTCGTCGAGTTCATCTTCGTAACTAAGAAGATTGTCTTGTACTCGCCGAGTTCCTCATTGAACTTGTCGAGTGTTATGATATTGATGATCATCATGGGTCCAGACTAACTGAATCCTCACTAACCCCACTCACTGATCCGACTCATAAACAGAAGGGTTTGGGTTTACTACCCGACTCGTCGAGTCCATGAAATGACTCGCCGAGTCCTCCTTGTGACATCTCTATTCTATCGATTATAACCCAATCCATTGCTTCCTAATTGTAGATCTGGACTCCTAAGGCTAGCATTACACGTAAAGCTGCTAACTTTACATGCATGCAAAGGGTTATGAGGCTAGAACACCAAATCCCAACTAGAATGGAGGTCCAAATCATAAAATGAAACCATAGCTGAATAAAGCTTCTCACTCAGAGCCTCTAAGGCTCAGTAGTGATCAGATCTGAAGTCTAATACATCCTCAAGGGCTTATAACTCGGATTAGCCATGGAAATGGCACAAAAGGGACAAAATTTAAGCTAAGAAGGAGGATCTAGATGCACAATACACAAGGCATAAGCTTTTTACCTCCAAATGGTCTGAAATGCTACTCTAACTCTGGATCTATATCTCCTTCATGCACTACCAAGTTCCTTCTTCCTTCTCCAAGCTTCAATTCACTCGAAGTTCGCCACAGCCAACCGTCCTGCAATCTGCTCACAACCTTCCTGCACGATGCACACTTCATCTGCCCGATCCAATCCTCGGGGAACCGCCTTCAATGGCCTTCTGCCCGGTCATTCCGGCTAAAACTACTTCTTGTAGCTAATAACCTTGAGTGCACTCTAATCCTCAACCATCCTAAGAACACATATTACCCAACTGACCATCCATATGGTACTCCCTGAGTACTCATGTTGAACATCCTAGGGGCTCACCCCCTTTTCCTTGTGCGTTTTCTAGTTTTCCCAAGGCAACTCCCCATAACTAACCACTTGCCCTGCCACTGCGAAGGGCATACCTTTCATGCTATCCATGAAAATCCAAAACACCATTACCGCTGGAGACCCCAAAAATTGCCTAAAACATTGATTTGCCTGAAAATACTAAACTGCCTGAAACACTGAACTACCTGGAGCAGTAAGCTGCTACATGGTTGTTCTCCAAAATCTAACGAGATCTCCCTGGTCTCAGTTCGATCACCAATTATCTGAAATACCGGGTTCCAGCCCAATTGCGGAGCCAAAGGACTCCCTACGCGGCTGCCTCACACAACTTCTAAACGAAATCCTTCTCTGAACTAACTGTTACTAGTTGAGTAAATTACATGAATGGTCCCTATGGTTTGGGGTAATTTGCGCGCTTGATCCCTAACTTATTTTTTTAACTCGGAAAGTCCCTACTGTTTATTTTTGTTACGCGCTTGGTCCCTACTTTTGTTTTTGTTACGCGATTGGTCCCTATTTTACTTAAAAAAACTATTATTTAAATAGAAAAAAATGGTAGGATAGGTAAGGTAAGGTGAAGGGGGTTGGGGTTGGGTTGTGTTTATTTAAATATTTTAAAAAATCAAGGGCAAATAGTTTTTTTAGGTAAGACAGGGACCAAGCGTGTAACAAAAACAAAGAGTAGGGACCTTCCGAGTTAAAAAAATAAGTTAGGGACCAAACGCGCAAATTACCCTAAACCATAGGGACCATTCGTGTAATTTACTCTAATTATCTTGTCACCGTGGCCCTAACGACCCTCTGATCTAACTGATCGATTCCATACGTCGAAATCCTGGGGTTACCCAACCACAGCTAAACGCGATTGCTACCTGACCTATTGTAGCCTTATATATCAAGCACCCTTAAGCAATCCATTGCTTTCTTGCCCTCCTAGCTGTAGTGACGTTCCAATTGTCGTATCGTTGGCTCAACCACATCTAACTATATGGGAAAAATTCCGAAATCCAATATGTGGATTTCCATTCCTCACTGTTGCACCCGAACTGGTGGTTACTACTGTTCCTCCCGCATCGTAACAACGCGCTCGTGCTATCTACCAACCTTTGTATGATACAACTACATCCGCAGTCTCACACTACTATATCACTATATGACTGCTAGTGAATGCTACGGCTACACCGGCAGACTTACAACACTCTATCACTATCTGGCTGCTAGTGAATGCTACGGCTACACCGGCAGACTTACAACACTCTATCACTATCTGGCTTCTAGTGAATGCTACGGCTACACCCACAAACTTACAACACTCTATCACTATTTAGGGATGAGTGTAGGCGGGTACTCGCCTCATTTGGCGAAAACCGGAACCGGAACCAAAACCGGGGTTCCTAGAAAGTTAGAACCGGAACTGCTCTAGGTAGTTTTTAAATGTTTGGAACCAGTCCCGGAACCGATGGTTCCAATTCCGGGAGCGGGTAACCCGTTCGCATTAATTTTGTTAACTTTTTTCAACAAAACCGCAATGTTCGATCCAAATCAAATCAATTCGGACCAAAGACGTACAAAATCAGACCAATATATTCTAAACCGGTCTAAGTAACATACATTTATATGAAATTACACACACACACACACATATATATATATATATATATATATATATATATATATATATATATATATATATATAAACCGGTTTCGACGGGTACCCAGCGGATAGCGGATCCGAAAAAATGAGAACCGGAACTGGAACCGCTTAGGGCGGTTCCATAACTTTAGGAACCGGGACCACTTAAGGTGGTTCCAGTTCCAAAACCGGCAGTTCCGAGGCAGTTTTGGTTCCAAAAGCAGGTACCCGATTCCGATGCTCATCCCTATCGCTATCTGGCTACTGGTGAATGTTATGGATACACCCGCAGACTTACAACACTCTATCGCTATTTGGCTGCTAGTGAATGCTACGGCTACACCTGCAGACTTACAACACTCTATCACTATCTGACTGCTAGTGAATGCTACGGCTAAACCCGCAGACTTACAACACTTTATCACTATCTAGCTGCTTTCCCTTCATACTCAATATTACCGACCCTTCCTAAGTTTAGCATGCTACTGACCCTGAATACATGAAGGGTTCACCCCCACTTTGATTCGGCTAATTTCTTACAGCTCACAGCTTGAAAAGGATTCCCCATCCTTCCTATCATCTAAAGGGCCGATTCGTTGACAACCAACATTTACCTTTGTTGGGGCATCAACTAACCCTTTATCAGACCTAAACCAATATTGTCAACTAATCGAGCACCTTTCAATCCCCGATTGTTCCTACTTCAGCGACTGCATCTTAAGAACCTGCGCTTAAGGGGGAACATCTTCGAACTACTATCCTATCGTCCTCTGGTTACTCCACTGGGAACCCAAGCTTACCACTGTTGAGGATATAACCGATCTAAACCCAAATAACACCTTCCCGAAAATAGCAAGACAATACCGAGTCTCACTTATACTTGCTACAGTTACTGCATCTGAAGTAACCTGCTCTACAGGGACATCCTCAACTATCATTCTAAAATCCAAGGTATGCAGATGGCATAACTCAATCACAAGTGTGGCAAGGAGGGGCATTATGCGAAGGATTGTCGCCAGCCCACCCCAATTCCGAGTGCGAGGGTACTAGAGTGGGATCATGTTTTGGTTCAGCCACTAGGGCTAGACAGTATATCCAGAATAGGTGTGCGAGTTATCTAGCATGTGTGGTGGATACGTGAGACAGAGATCATGTTTCAGTTTTAGAGGTCCCAGTAGTCAGGGAGTTTGCGGACGTGTTCCCGGAGGAGTTACCAGGGATACCTCCGGAGAGGCAGGTCGAGTTTCAGATCGACCTGGTGCTAGGTGCAGCCCTTATCGCAATGCCGCCAAACCGATTGGCACCACCAGAGATGCAGGAGTTGTCATCACAGTTGCATGAACTCCTGGGCAAGCAGTTCATTCGTCCGAGTAGTTCTCCATGGGGAGCACTGATCCTTTTCGTCAGGAAGAAGGATGGTTCACACCGGATGTGCATTGATTATCGAGAGTTGAACAAGCTGACGGTGAAAAACCGTTATCCACTCTCGAGGATAGATGATCTCTTTGATCAGTTACAGGGAACATATTGGTTCTCCAAGATAGACCTGAGGTCTGGGTACCATCATGTCAGAGTTAGGGAGGAGGACGTGGAGAAGACCGCGTTTCGTACTCGTTATGGACACAACGATTTCATGGTGATGCCGTTTAGGCTCACCAACGCCCCAACAATATTCATAAACCTGATGAATCGGGTTTGTAGACCGATGCTTGATCTCTCGGTCATCGTGTTCATAAATGATATCTTGTTATATTCCAAGACTCGAGAGCAGCATGAGGAGCATCCACGGGAGTTATTGGGAGTTTTGAGGTGGGAACGACGTTATGCTAAGTTCTCAAAGTGTGATTTTTGGTTACGAGAGGTTCAGTTCCTTGGAAATATCGTTAACTAGGAGGGGATTTTGGACGATCTGGCCAAAATTGAGGCGGTCATGGAGTGGGAGGTTCCGAAATCTCCTTCGGATATCAGGAGTTTTCTGGGATTGGTAGGGTACTACCGAAGATTCATACATGATGTCTCCAAAATTTTAGTACCCCTCACTCATCTGATGAGGAAAGGAGTGGATTTCTGGTGGGGCCCCGAGCAGCAGAAGGCGTTTGAGACCCTCCGACAGCAACTATGTGAGGCTCCAATCTTGACTCTCCAGAAGGGAGTTGAGGATTTCATAGTGTTTTGTGATGCATATATCACGGGAATGGGGCGATCCTTATGTAGAGAGGACGGGTAGCCTATGCATCGCGGCAGCTGAAGATGCATGAGACGAGATACCCTACTCATGATCTGGAGTTGGGAGCGGTGGTATTCGCTCTCAAGATTTGGAGACATCACCTCTATGGGGTACACTGTACCATATACACAGATCAAAAGATCCTAAGACATATCATGGATCAGCCGAACCTGAACATGAGACAACGCAAGTGGCTAGATGTAGTCAAGGACTACGACTGTGAGATCTTTTACCACCCAGGTAAAGTGAACGTGGTGGCGGATGCTCTGAGCCGCAAGTCAACTGGGTCTTCCAAAACAGCGATATGTATGAGGATATCGGTGGATTCTCCATTCGTGAGTTTGATTAGAGATACTCAGGCTGAGGGCATGCGACCAGAGAACTGGAAACTGGAGAGGATCAGTGGTGAGAACACCCGATTTATGCAGGATAGCCGGAGATTATTAACTCGATGCGGTCGGGTATGGGTTCCGATGTCTGGTGGAGTCAGGCAGACGGTTATTGAGGAGGCTCATAAGTCTCACTTCTCTATTCACTCGAGAGCCACCAAGATGTGCCAGGATTTGAGTTTGAGCTACTGGTGGCCGTGCATGAAGCGAGAAATCGCTTGGTACGTCGAAAAGTGCTTGATCGGTAGGATGGTCAAGGTCAAGCATCAGAGGCCGCATAGAAATCTGCAACCTTTAGAGATTCCCATGTGGAAGTGGGAACATATTGTTGGATAAGGTGTCTAAGTCCATAACTTATTTGGTATATACTTGACCCGACCGACATGGTCCATTTGGGTTGCATCTCATCCAAACTATTATGGATGATTTTGTGAGAGTTATACACATATGTTTATTAATATATTATGAGTTATAATATATTAATATGAAGTTACATTATTTAATTAGTTTTAGTCTTAAATTAATTATTAATTAATTTAGAGATTAAAAGGAAGACTAATTAGATTATGGGCTATTTGTTTTATATAGTGTGGGCTAATACTCATTTGTTAATGGGCTAGGCTTATGTGGAAGTCCATGGATGATCCATGGAGCTTTTAACCCATGGATCCTTGGAAAGGAAAAGACATGGGTTATTAGGGTTTCACCCTAACCATGCACACTATATAAGCATGCTTATGGAGCATGAAATGGAGCCTAAGAGAAAACTAGTGAACTAGTGTGTGTGTGCATGTGTGTGGCCAATTTTATACAAGGGTGTATACTCTCTCAAAGTTTTCCAAGAGTTTGTGGTGTTTGTGATTCCATTTGAGGCATTCACACTATTGGTGCTTGGCCCTCAAACTCCTTAGAACCAAACTCACCAAAAGGTATGTAATCTCTTCTAACTCTTTTATGTTGAAATGTTCCCCATGCCATGTTAGATAGGTTATAAACCTTGAAAAATTATTATTTTGCATGTATTTAGACAAACATAGATCCAAGGTTTATTAGGGTTGCATGCACACTTAGGAAGTGTTAGATTTCTCAAAACCCAACAGTGGTATCAGAGCCTAGGCTTGCTTGTTTGATACTTGATGCAAAATAGTAAAAAAAAGTCGAAATCGTTGCTGTCTACATGGTGGACTCGCCGAGTCCATTGGGGGGACTCGACGAGTCCAAGGCAAACTTCAACCTACTCGACGAGTCAGTTCATGCACTCGACGAGTAGGATCGAAAGAGTGCAGATTCTCGACTTTTGCTGCTGGAAATGGAATAGAAACATTACCCTAAATTGTTTTGGTGTTATAAAACTTATTTTAGTTGGTGTAATGTTTTTTCTAATCCATTTACAGTAGCATATATCAAAATTCCATGATTTTATGTGTTCATATAATTCTTGAATTTTTGATGATCATGTTCATGTTCTCATGAATTTAGAAAAATGATAGGAATTATTTGTTGAATTGTTTAGGATTAATTCTTTATCATTTATGTGTTTTAATGGAGTCCATAATTTGTCCTCAAGTTATGGATTTCCAAAGGTCACTTTCATTTAACACACACTTAAAACACATAAGTTACATGAAAATGAAGAGTCTTCATTTTTATGAACCTTTAATTCATAAGTTATGAAATGAAGAGTTTTGCAAAGTTACAAAACTTGCCCTCAAGTTTTGGAATTTGTAAAGTTTCACACACTTTAAGAAACTTTAATTCCAACCCTTAGAGTTTTAATAGTTAAAATTCAACCCTTATACTATTTATAACATTAATGGTTAATTATTATATATATGTATAAGAATAAGTCGTTTTACCGTTAGTAGGCCTCATTCACGAAGCCGGTCTATAAGGTGGGTATAAGGTTGTTGCCTATAAAATGGCGACTTAATGGGTGTATACTCTCACCCACCGCTTGCTTGATCGGTGGAGGGTCGTTAGCCGAACGGGTAGAACAATGACTTTAAATCCTCATTAAAAGTATAATGAATATTATAAAATAACTAAACTCTTTTAATTCCCAATCTTAGTTATTTTAGGAAAAATGTGAACATGGTGCTAGTCCATGGAATTTACACTTTGTACCTTACCAAGTCATTGGTGGAGCGTGTGTGGTTAACCGGCACACTAACTAGGACTAGTAAGGATCACGAAGGGTGACTTAATGTTTGTCATAGATCAATGGAGCGTGTGTGGTTAACCGGCACATTGATTAGGTGATAATATTAAGGGTACCAAGTGAATTAGCATGGTTATTCACACCTTGTTTTGTGATCCTCGGCATCCCAGTCACAAAACTTGAAGGGCACAATCAAGATTGAAACATGCCATTGAAAAGTTCAATGAATCTCAAAAGAATCTAGGAATTTCAAATCCAATTAAACGTAATAAATCATTTCGTTTTCATGGTGGAAATTGGTGAATCGTCATTCACCTACCTTTCAAATACATTATTACTTAGATTACGGCATCCCTCTTCTAAGTGTAATATATTGTGATTGGATCCTAGCCTTAATATTACATTTGGGTGTCTTATTAAGGATCCTATATATCTAATCTAAACTTACTTTCTTCTTTCAGATGTCTTCCAACACTAATGCTTCAGGCTCTAACCCAACTGGTTCTTTCTCTCTCATGAATCTTTGTGGGAGGGTCATCTTTGATGGTTCCAACTTCATGGATTGGATTAGGAACATCAGGATGGTTACTCGTTACGAGGACAAGGAATATGTCCTCGATAAGGAGTTAAAAGAACTTGATGAGTCTACTGCTACTCCTGAGGAGATCGCTGAATTCAGGACTCATGAGAGAGATGCTACTAAAGTGGCATGTATCATGATGGCCACAATGACAGCCGAGCTCCAAAAGTCATATGAAGATTTCTACCCTTTTGAGATGCACCAAGACCTGATGGAAAGGTACCATCAGAGTGCTCGTCAGGAGCAGTATGAAATAATCTCCTCCATAATAACTACCCGCATGAAGGACGGTGAATCCGTCACGGGCCACATGCAAAAGATGCAAAGGTATGTGGACCGTTTCCTGAAGCTGAATGTTAACATCCCTGAGGAGTTGGCAATTAACATCATTTTGCACTCCTTGCCTCCTTGTTATGATCATTTTCGAATGACATATCATATGGACAAGGAGGAAGTTACCCTCAGCAAGCTTCAAGGACTCTTGAAGACCGCGAAATCCGGTCTTAAGGGTAAAGCGGTTGTTACCTCTACTACTCCTACTCCAACATCCACCCCTGTTTTAGCTATTGGGCAAGGCAAAGGGAAGAAGAGGAAGCACCCTTCGAAGGGTACCAAGGGAAAGTCTCTTGAAGGCTCCTCATCAAAGACCAAGAACGGGTCTGCCACTCCTTCTGCCATTCCCAATGATGCTGAATACTTTTATTGCCATGAAAAGGCACACTGGAAGCGAAACCGCCCTAAGTACTTGCAGGATCTAAAGGATGGGAAAGTGAAACCCAACTATGCAGGTATTTACACTATATTGTCTAATTACTCAACATACTCTAACTCTTGGGTGCTTGATACAGGATGTGGTATTCACATATGTTCTGATTTGCAGGGCCTAAGAAGAAGTGAGGATGTGGAGCAAGGGAAGATAAACTTAATCATGGGGAATAGGAAGGCTTCACCTGTTTCCAAGATTGGAGTTTATACTTTGTTGCTTAATAATGGGTTAAAATTAGATTTAAATAAATGTGTGTACTCGTCTGAAATGGCGAGGAATATTATTTCTTTTCATGCTTTGTACAAACAAGGTTTTACCTTTTCGTTTGATAATGAATGTGGTGGTATTAATGCTTTCTTTAAAAATGTGTTTTATTCTAAAGCATTACTTTGTGATGGTGTGTATGAAACTGTGTCGATTGTAGACAACTTAGGAAATAATGTGTTGTATATTGATTCTTCTACTAGCCTAGATAAGGCATCATTATGGCATTGTCGTCTTGGACATGTAAACAAGAAACGCATAGGCCAACTCCAAAAGAGTGGAGTCTTGGAATCATTTGACCTTACATCGGATGATAATTGTGAATCTTGTCTACTTGGAAAGATGACAAAATCACCCTTCACTGGAACTTGTGAGAGGGGTGAGGGTTTATTGGACCTAATACATACTGATGTATGTGGGCCATTCAAAACCGCCACAAGGGATGCTAATCGGTATTATGTGACTTTTATTGATGATTTTAGTAGATATGGGTATGTCTACTTAATCAAACATAAGTCAGAAACCTTTGAAAGGTTTAAGGAATTCAAACAGGAAGTAGAAAATCAATTGGGCAGGAACATTAAGATGCTTCGATCCGATCGAGGTGGTGAGTATCTTAGCACCGAGTTCCTTGACTATCTTAAGGAGTGTAGGATTGTCTCACAATTGACTCCTCCCAGGACACCACGGCTGAATGGTGTAGCTGAGAGGCGTAATCGAACTTTGTTGGACATGGTTCGCTCTATGATGAGTTGAGTTTCGTTACCAATCTCTTTTTGGGGGTATGCCTTAGAGACTGCCGCCCATATCCTTAATCTAGTCCCTACAAAGAAGGTTACCAAAACACCTCATGAGATGTGGACTGGGAAGGTTCCCAATTTGGACCACATCAAAATTTGGGGTTGCGAGGATTTCGTGAGGCGTGAAACTCATGATAAGCTTGAACCCCAAAGTGAAAGGTGTATTTTCATCGGCTACCCACAAAAATCCTTCGGTTACCTCTTCTACAGACCCAGTGAGAATGTGGTCTTTGTAGCACGAAGAGGGATCTTTCGCGAGAAAGAATTTATAAGCCAAGGAGACAGTGGGAGGCAGATTGATCTTGAAGAAATTCAAGAATCAATTGGTGAAGGAACCTCAGACACTAGCAATCAACCTGAGGAGGAAACTCCTGTTGATCCAGCTGACGAGTATGTACCTCCGAGGCGTTCCACACGGGTTAGGAACACACCTTCGTTCTATTATGGTTTTCATATTACTATGGAAGGTGATACATTCATCAGTGATAGTACACTGGTAAATTTGGATGAACCTAGCAGTGTTAAGGAAGCCATGGCAGGCCCGGAGTCTGCTAAATGAAAGGAGGCTATGGACAGCGAGATACAGTCCATGTATGACAATCAAGTTTGGAACTTGGTTGACCATGTACCAGGCTGTAAAACAGTCGGGTGCAAATGGATCTTCAAGAAGAAGACAGACATGGAAGGAAAAGTGCATACTTATAAGGCTCGACTGGTTGCGAAGGGTTTTACTCAAACTCAAGGTATTGATTATGATGAAACCTTCTCGCCGGTAGCAAAGATTAAGTCTATTAGGGTTATGTTAGCCATTGCAGCATTTCATGATTATGAAATATGACAAATGGATGTCAAAACCGCTTTCCTTAACGGAAAGTTGGTTGAGGATGTGTACATGAATCAGCCAGAGGGTTTTGTAAGTGCAGAGTACCCTAATAGAGTATGCAAGCTTGAGAAATCCATTTATGGATTAAAACAAGCATCTCGTAGCTGGAATCTTTGTTTTGATGAGAAAGTAAAAGAGTTTGGCTTCTCGAGAAGCGAAGATGAGTCTTGCGTGTATGTCAGAGCTAGTGGGAGTATAGTTAGCTTCTTGGTACTGTATGTGGATGACATACTACTCATAGGAAATGACATCCCAACCTTGCAGGAGGTTAAGTCCTGGCTTGGGAAGTGCTTTGCTATGAAGGACCTAGGGGAGGCTACCTATATCCTAGGGATAAGGATATTAAGAGAAAGGAGTAGAAGACTAATTGGACTTAGTCAGAGTATCTACTTGGACAAGGTGTTGAAAAGGTTCAACATGGAGAATTCCAAGAAAGGAGATTTACCGATCCAAAGCAATACCAAACTGAGTAAGACTCAGAGTCCGAGTACAGAGGCAGAGATAGCTGAGATGAGCCAATTACCGTATGCTTCCGCAGTTGGCTCGATCATGTATGCTATGACTTGTACCCGTCCTGATGTGGCATTTGCTTTGAGCATGGTCAGCAGGTATCAGGGGAACCTGGCAAGGCTCATTGGACCGCGGTAAAGAACATTCTCAAGTACCTGCGGAGGACTAAGGATTGGATCCTTACCCTTGGTGGCAGTGATGACTTGAGAGTATTAGGGTATAGTGATGCTGGTTTTCAGACTGATAGGGATAATTTCCGCTCTCAGTCGGGTTGGATCTTTACCTTAAATGGAGGGGCAATTTCTTGGAAAAGTTCCAAGCAGGAAACGGTGGCTGATTCGACTTGTGAATCAGAGTATATAGCAGCGAGTGAAGCAGCGAAGGAGGCGATATGGCTAAAGAACTTCATCGGAGACCTTGGAGTTGTACCAACTATTAAGGAACCTATAGAGATTTTCTGTGACAACAATGGTGCGGTTATCTTAGCCAAGGAACCAAGAGATCATGGTAGATCTCGACACATTGACAGAAAATATCACTTCATAAGACACGAGATTGAAGAAGCATTCCTTGTGACAAGGAGGATATCGTCGGATGAGAATCCTGCAGATCCCCTTATGAAGGGACTGAAGAGGGTTAAGCATTTTCAGCATGCAAGACGCATCGGGCTGAGGGACGATATTAGTTTTACAAATTAGATAGTTTTCCTAAAACTTGTAAAATGTAATCGACGTTTGATGATGAATAAAATTTGTGATTTATTTATGAGTAAAGTGTTACTATCATTGTCAATTATTTACTATTGTTTCAGTTTTGCATGTTTTGACTTCCAGAATAATTAATTTATTCAAACCTCCACAATCGATCATACGTCGGAAGTAGGTATGAATCAAGATTGTCATGAATTGGGTTTGTAGATGCCCTAAAGGTGTTTAGACATGGCAATGGTTGCTGCAACATTCATGAGTACTCATAAGTTATGAGTATTGGTATAAACCCACGCTCACTTGTATCACTTCATGGAATTTGTCACAACTAGCATTTTAGCTAGGAAATTTTATTCTCATATAAACATCATCCATTGTAAAAGTCTATACTCTATTCTCATTCAAATACATCTCATATGTTCAAATAAGGGTTGGAAACCCTAGAAAGCCCGATTCAAGTCTAATGTGTTCTAGGATTCTCTTGTTGGGCCTAATGGACCAATAAGTATCCAAGTTAACTACTTTGGGCCTAAAAACCCTAATTATGTTCTAATTGGACCCATTTCATAAATCTATAACTTTTTGGGCCATGATGGGCCATAAAGGATTTAATTAGCCCTAATGGGCCCTAAACTAATCTCTTTTATTTTTTTGGGTCGTGAATGCTTCCAAGGGCCCAATGGGCCAAAATTTTTATGATTAGAATCCAAAGAACCTCACTACACTTAATGGACCCAAGCTACTCCACCCCTTTTTCTTCTTGGCCCAAGAGTCTCGGCCCATCTAAAAAAAAAAAAGAAAAAAAAAAGAAAAGCTTAAGGAGGATAATTGAGAATTAGACACCTCAACATGGTTTAATGGATAATTGAACATTGTTCAATGTATAACAATGCCTAGTCTCATGTTTCCATGCAAACTTTCCTTTCCTCCCCTTTTTCTTCTTCTTGGCCGAGACCACACACCCACACCACCCATATTATCTCAAAAATATTCTTCAAAACATTCAAGGATACTCTCTTCTTTTCATCCAAAAATTTCGAGAATTAGAAGCATTCCAAGGAATTTTTCATCCAAAAATCACTTCAAGTTTCATTCTAGAGGTAAGATCTCACAAACCTATGTAACATATCTTCTTTCTACATTAATTCACTCCTCTTACCACCAAAATTTCGTGATTTAGCCACCAAGAACTTCTTAAGTTCGAATCCATTCAAGAAAGCTTGCTAAAGGCTAAGATCCCTCCATTTCTTCCTTAAAAATTGAAACAACAAACCCAAGGTGAGTTTCATACCCCCTTATTTTCGGTTTTTATAAGTTTTTGTGGGGGAGAATACAAGCAAAGGTGTAGATCCATCATTATGTGTATGTTTTGGTTGATTTCTATGCTTATATGTATGTTTTGTATGATTTTGATGCTAGATCTAATTATGACTTGCTAAAAACCGAGATATACCTTATACTAGCATGAAATATACTACTACATACAAAGTATGCCAAGAAAAATAGCTATGTGGCTTAACAATACATACTTTGGGCTAAAAACTCATTTTTTTGACATAAATGTTAAAAATACAAAGTTAAAGGGCCCAAAATGAAATATTTCGAAATCTGATGGGTGAGATGAGTCAAAACATATTCCATAATGTATTTTCTGAAAATATACCCTTATGGAAGATCAAAAACATAAATTTCAAGCTTAATGGGCTAAAAATGACAATTTCAGCCCAATAGGGCCCATTATGCGAAATTATCTGTTTTGAAGGGCCAAAAACTGTATTTTTCTGTAAAACAGTGGACTATAAGTGTTCCAAGTCCTTTTCAAAGGTTTAAAATGCTTTTTAAATTTAAAGGGGACTAAAGTTGCAAAAATTTTACAACTTGGGCCAAAATTGTCAAACTTGCGAAAAAGATGGGTTATAACCGAGAAAACTGAAATTTCAGGGGCTTAAGCTGTTTTCTATGAAAAATATGCTGGAAAATATTTATTTCAATAATTTTTGGTATTAAAATGTCAAGAAAATTGATTTAAGTACCAAACCGTAAAGTATTTAAATAAAGGGGTTGAAAAAGTAAATTTTACAAACAAGGAGGGACTGAAAACAGAAAATTCTCAAGGCTAGTTCAATACATGCAATTTGACCAAATGATGGCACCACGACTATCGACGAAATACAATACATTACAACACCAAAAGTCGTTGTCAAACGAATTGGTTCGGTCTCGAACCAATAAAAATCCGAAACTACTAACACGACGACACTATGACATTACGACATTACGATTCATAACTAATAACGATTGGGAAGTCACTATACATACGAGTGTGCACAGACGTCTACGCACCATCTTTGGGCCCCAAAAGTGTAAAATCTTGTTTGTTGAGCCTAGCTAGCCCAATGACCTGATCTTAAGGCCCGAAGACCTCTCTCTTACGAAGTGTTGGGTTTTACCGATCCGACATAACGTAAAAGGACTTTCAATGGCAAACTTGCTGCTGGTCCCCAAGGGTCCTTCAGTGCTGCTAGTAAAGTCTGTAACTCACGATTGCGGGTTGGGCTTCGGGCCCTTCGCAATTGCAATGGTCTTGAACGACGCGGGGAAATACCGAGGGTTTCGCACCTTCTCTCCTTCCCTCCGGTCGTGGGACTACACAAGTCCGGGAGGATTGAGTTGTGTGAATAACTGCGAGTGACGCCTAAGGGATCGCTTGTAAGGTTGTCGACTGGACGTTTACATCAGCGGACGTCACAACAATTCACCACCCACTGTATACTCAATGCCTCCGGAGCTCAACGAATATCTCTAACGCAACGAAATAACAGTACACAAACTAAGTAAAGCAAAGTGATAGGAAAACGTCGGGTTTTCCTAGGGTTTTCAACTAATACACTTACGAATTACATGCCGAATTTTACAACTCGTACACTTACATCTATAGAAAACAAACAAGCATACTTACGGATCTTCGCATTTTTTTTACCATACTATTTTCAGAAAATATCGGATTTTCTGGAGGTTTTCGAAACAATACAAACATTGGATTTCAAACATTACTTATGAACTCACCAACATTTCATATGTTGACGTTTTTTTTTTCAAAATACTTGTATTCTCAGGTAACAGATAAAGTGGAGGATGAATTGTACTCTAAGACGTTTCGCTGTGGTCTAATTTAGTATCAAACAGTTATTTTTGAGAATGTAATGTTTTGAAACAATGTAATGAATGCAAACGCTACCAGTTGTATCATTCCAAATGTTGGTG
Source organism: Lactuca saligna (assembly GCF_052625555.1). Taxonomy (NCBI): domain Eukaryota; kingdom Viridiplantae; phylum Streptophyta; class Magnoliopsida; order Asterales; family Asteraceae; genus Lactuca; species Lactuca saligna. Next base: position 176,146,038 of record NC_136423.1, read on the forward strand.
ATGTATAATGTTATGTTTCATGTATATGCATTGTGATGGTATTCAATTGAGTCATGACAGCCCCCGGACGTTTCCGCCGTCTGGTTCGGGGGTGTGACAGAATTTATCTCGAGTGATCGTGAGACGATAACATCATATAAATCTTTAAACCTAGAGATATGAGTTGTTACCTATGAGTTGGTTGTGCATTGATTACACGTAAACACATCAGTAACTTGATGTTATAAAACGTGCCTTTGTGTACAATTCAATAAGTAGTAGAACAAGCATATCAGTCGAATTTTATCTGTTCCTTCTAGAAATAGAAGCGATATCTGGTCCCCTCGATGATTTTGTGTTGACCCATGTACCAGGCCTGGTCAGAACTAAACCGATGTGTTCAGTGAAGTTCTTCGTCAAACAAATCGGAAAATCGAGAAACAACTGCTAGACAATAAGCAAGACATAGTTCCATGTGTTTGTCCGGCTGATATTATGAGAACAGAGGATTATGTGATCACTTATCTAAAATGGCGTTTCATAGTTCGACAGAGTCTTCATAGTTCGAGGGAGTTTTCGAGAGCTACGATTGCTGGTTGGTTCCTGAAGTTATAGGCAAATATAGTTATTAGACTTATCCAAGTGGGAGTCTGTTGGATAAGGTGTCTAAGTCCATAACTTATTTGGTATATACTTGACCCGACCGGCATGGTCCATTTGGGTTGCATCTCATCCAAACTATTATGGATGATTTTGTGAGAGTTATACACATATGTTTATTAATATATTATGAGTTATAATATATTAATATGAAGTTACGTTATTTAATTAGTTTTAGTCTTAAATTAATTATGAATTAATTTAGAGATTAAAAGGAAGACTAATTAGATTATGGGCTATTTGTTGGCTAATACTCATTTGTTAATGGGCTAGGCTTATGTGGAAGTCCATGGATGATCCATGGAGCTTTTAACCCATGGATCCTTGGAAAGGAAAAGACATGGGTTATTAGGGTTTCACCCTAACCATGCACACTATATAAGCATGCTTATGGAGCATGAAATGGAGCCTAAGAGAAAACTAGTGAACTAGTATGTGTGTGCATGTGTGTGGTCGATTTTATACAAGGGTGTATACTCTCTCAAAGTTTTCCAAGAGTTTGTGGTGTTTGTGATTCCATTTGAGGCATTCACACTATTGGTGCTTGGCCCTCAAACTCCTTAGAACCAAACTCACCAAAAGGTATGTAATCTCTTCTAACTCTTTTATGTTGAAATGTTCCCCATGCCATGTTAGATAGGTTATAAACCTTGGAAAATTATTATTTTGTATGTATTTAGACAAACATAGATCCAAGGTTTATTAGGGTTGCATGCACACTTAGGAAGTGTTAGATTGCTCAAAACCCAACACATATCACGATGGGCTTCATTACCAAGTCATAAAGGACGACGAAGGGGTATGATGCTATATGGGTCATCATGGATCGATTGACCAAGAGTGCCCATTTCCTGGCCATACGGGAGAGTTCGTCAGCCGAGAAGCTGGCCAATGTGTCTGTCCGCGAGATCATTTCTCGCCACGGAGTTCCGATCTCCATTGTTTCCGATCGAGATGTTAGATTCACATCCCACTTCTGGCAGAAGTTCCACGAGGATCTGGGCACGCGACTGCATTTTGGCACAACCTATCACCCGTAGATCGATGGTCAGAGCGAGCGGACTATACAGACCCTCGAGGACATGTTGAGGGCTTGTGTCATAGTCTCATAGATTTTGGTGGGAGCTGGGATTCCGACTTGCCCATTGCAGAGTTCGCCTACAATAAAAACTATCATTCCAGTATTGGTGCCCCACATTTTGAGCTGTTGTATGGGAGGAAATGTCGCACACCGGTTTGTTGGGGTGAGGTTGGTCACCGAGTGATGGGGCGGACAGAGGTAGTTTTACAAACTACTGAGAAGATTCAAAAAATTAGACAACAGTTACAGAATGCACGAAGTAGATAGAAGAGCTACGTCGACCGACACTGATTAGAGTTAGAGTTCCAGGTCAGTGACATGGTACTCCTAAAGGTCTCGCCTGGAAGGGTGTGATCCACTTCAAACAAAGTGGGAAATTGGGTCCCCGATACATCGGGCCATTCAGGGTCATTTCCAGGGTGGGCAAGGTAGCTTACAGACTAGATTTTCTTGAGGAGCTCAGTCAGATCCATAACACTTTTCACGTTTCGCAATTGTGAAAATGCATACTTGACGAGGAGGTCGTAGTATCATTGGAGGACATTCAGGTCGATGAGCGCCTGAATTATGTGGAGAGGCATGTGGCCATTCTAGAAAGGAAGGTGAAGGTTTTGCGGAACAATAAAATATCTTTGGTAAATGTATAATGGGAGCACCAAAGAGGGTCCAAGTGGACGTGGGAGCCGGAGGCTGAGATGCGGTAGCACTATCCGGAGATGTTCACCACAACGGACTTTGAGGACGAAGTCTAGTTCAAGTGGGGGGAGAATTGTAACGCCTCAACTCTCAGGTATTAATTTTTACAGCTTTATTTTTCATATTGAAAGGTCTACTCGACGAGTTGATTCCCTAACCCGTCGAGTAGGAACTTTTAAGGCCACACGTTTTAAATGACCAACTAGCCGAGTTGGAGCTGGAGGATGAAACCCTAATTTCTGGAGTTTTGCACCCCATATAAAGGGTCATTAGCCTCCCTTACAACCCCTTGTGAGTCCAGAAACCCTAATTTGTGTGTGTGATCCATTCTTGTGTGATTTTCAAGCTTAGAAGGTGTTTTACAAGGATAAGACTTGACGTATAAGAGGAGTAGTGCAAGAGGAGCTAGTGGACCTGACTCTTCTACTTCTTGATATCAATTTGAAGGTAACAAGTCGTTACCTTGACCTTCTTTCCTTCTATATCTCATTATGTTAAAGATTAGGGCTTTTCTAGCATATTTATGCTAGCCATCTTGGGTATGGGCTAGGATCTGAAGTTGCAACTTCAGATCTGAACTTACTTTGGTCTCTATGTCGATAGAGTCTTTAGATTTAGCAAGTATGAACCTTCTCTTGAGAGTTAAACCCCATTACAAGCTTGGATTTGACATTCTAAGCCTTTAAAGCCTTACATGCACATAAAGTTTGCAACTTTACATGATAAACATGCCTTGGAAGCTTGATCTACAATATGGAGCTTTGGAATGGCTTAAAAAGCATCTGAATGGAGAAAGGACCGACGAGACTCGACGAGTTGCATGGGTAACTTGGCGAGTCCAATGAAGATTGTAGTACAAGGACTTCTATATGGACTTGGCGAGTCAGTAGGGTGACTCGGCGAGTCAACTAGGGTTTCCCTGACATTTAGACATGCATGAACTCGGCGAGTTTCAGGGAAGCTCGACGATTCAACTGGGGATTTCACGATTTCTCAAGTTCAAGAAGGAGTCGACAAGTTAATGGATTGCACTCGACGAGTTGGGTCAACATGGACTATTGACCTTGACCATTGACTTGGAATTTGACCAAGGGTTGACTAGTTGACTTCTAGGATATTTTGGTAAATTGGAAATTTATGGAAAATGTCTTGTGGTAAATATAGGTAGTGGAGTTCGTGGCGGTGGTTCGAGAGTTTGAGTTATCATTTTGATTCGACAGTTGAGAAGTGAGTTATCGTCACTATACTAAGGGGTCCCATTGGATTTTATATCCCAGTTGTTTAATGATATGTTGAGTATGAGATAGTTATACATGCTAGTTTTCCATGCCAAATAGGTAGATCTGTAGGACTACCTGTGTTACTGTTTGGTTATTTGTATGCGTAATTAGTTGTATATGCAAACATGTTGTGTGGGTAGGGTTGAGTTTGCACTGCCTCGTGCAGTGACCAACAAACCCTGGAGTATGCCAAATATGAGCTGAGGGCCGGGAAGGCATACCAAACTCATACTGAGGACTCATTTGCATGCCAGATACGAGCTGAGGACCAAGTGTTATGCCAAACTCGTACTGAGGGTAAATCAGTTATGTTCCAGTCTTAGGACTACAGGGGGCAAGCAAGTCATAAGCTATGGGCTCGAAAGCAAACCAAACTTATGTTGTGGGCTTAAAGGTAGGCCATATGTGAGCTGTGGGCCCGAAAGGCATGCCAGACTCACACTGTGGGCCCATGAGGTAATCCAGTATGTAGAACCGTGGACCCATTACATGTTGTTATTATGTGCATTGTTGTTATGTATCAGCATTTTTAGGGAATTCACTAAGCTTCGGGCTTACAATTTCAGTTTTTGTTTCAGGTACATCGGATGATCGCGGAAAGGCAAAGGCGTGATCGTACGAATCCTCATGTTTATCACTTGTTTATGGGATACTCTGATATTATACTATTTTGAAAACGAGTTTTGTAATAATTAATGGTTTTGAAATGTTTTGAAAAAGTTTAAATTTGGCATGATTTTTATGGATGTTCCAACATTCCTATGTGTATATGCAACCCTAATTGCTTTGTATCTAAGTTTTTCTTAAGTTATACATGCAAATAAAATTTCCAAAGCAATAACTAGATCTAGTATATATAGAATCAAAATCTATATATTATTAGGGTTAGAAGAATACCTTTCTTGTTATCTATTAATAACAAGTATTCCTTGCTTGATATTGACTTCTAAGAGCTTAGTGCCCCATGCGTTGTACCTCTAATGGAGTCATAAACACCACTAGAAAAGGATGAAGGAGAAAGGTGATGGAGGCTCTTCAATTTTCAGCTAGGGTTCTCTTAGAATGTATAGGGATGAAAATTGTATACCAAGGGGTTCCTTATATAGTTGAGGTTGCTAAGGTTTTCAGGTGGAAACCCTAATCTTATTGCTTAGGCCTTAAGCAGTCCATGGACCTCCTTCCTAGAAGCCTTACACAAAATCTCTATATGGCTTCCTATAGATTTTGTCCACTCCCTTCTCAAGGAGTCTATCAGCCCAACATTGCAACTATCAATGATTTGCAGTATCAATCCCCGTTCTTTTAATCAGTTCCTTTAATCCAAAGTTAATTCCAAATTAATTTCTGATTAATACTAATTAGATAATATGATTTCTCAATTAATATATTATTCTTATAATATATCAATAAATCATTTATCAACCTCTTTATCCAAAAATCATCCTGTCAAGTTGCTACGGTGAAGGCAACCCAAAAAGCCCATGCTACTATCAGATCAAGTACATACCAATTATAGTTATGAGCTAAGCCACCTAATCCAACAGTAAGGCCTGTACTATTTCTGTTTATGCTAGTGTATTGTATTGACAATGACATCCCGATGTTTTTAATATAATAAAAATACATTTCTTCGGAAAATGCTTTGATAATATCTTTATCATATTTTTTGGAACAAATTTTGCAACATATTTCTTCAAGATGATACTCTAATTTTCAAATACAACATAAACAAATCGGTCTTTTCTGGCCGTGAAATTGGGGATGTCACACTTGTAATGACTATGTTTATGCTTATGTTTCTTATATCAGTTATACCATCCCTATTTTTTAATAATCAATGAAAAACGTTTCTTCGAAAATACTTTTATGAGACAAATTCTGCATTTATAATAAATACTATGTTTTAAAATAACCATAAAGAAAATTTGTTTTCGGATCGTAAAAATGGGGATGCCACAACAATTGAGCTCCAAGCATAAAAAGTTAAGCATTTTTACTAGGAAATTTGACTAAATTACCATAAACTCTATTACATTGACATTTATATAACCTCTAAATATCATACTTTGATGTGTTCCTGCATGTACGATTTACACATGGTTTCAAGTATGTGAATATATTTCCAATTGCTTCATATTCTGCAAAAGATAATCACAAGTAATGTCTAACTATAACATAAACCAATAATTCCCTAGTTTTTTATTGATTAAACTTTGGAGTTCTTATATCCATAACACCCTTGCCAGAAGAAATCATATATTAACAAATATCTTTGGTTGATGTTTGAATGCATGCTTTTTGATGACAAATTCAATTATATGTATCATATTTGATTGATTCTAGGCATTTGAACCATATTTAATGCACTCAGAGTAGATGGATCATTTTGTTTTTGTGGGAGCTTCCAACGACTCTTCAAAACATTTGGAGTTTGTTTCCTTGTTTTTCTTTTCTTTGTATGGGCACTTTCATCACCTTGTGAATCTTTTTTTAGTGCAGTTTCTTCAATGAAATCATCACTTTCATCATGGATGTCTACAAGCTTGTTATTACTATATTCCATAACTTAACTACAAAAAAGAAAATAAAAACATTATATGTATTATCACAGGATCAGTAGGATTGATTGAAAAAAATTAAGAAACAATGACATATGAAGATCTAAATAGTAGAGAGAAACAAATCAGTAGAACCGTTCACAAGAAAATAATATTCTATAATTGTTACATATGAAAGAAATAAACAAGTGATTATATTTACAAATAAATCAGTGGAAATTGAAATAGTCAAAAGAAACAAATCAATGGTAAACCATAGAAAGAAACAAATCAATGGCAAACTTTCAAGTCTCAAGTTAAACAAATATGTCAGAGGAAACTCAATAATGGAAATCAACTGAAATTGAAATCCAATAAAATCCAACAATGACAAACTTCGAGATTGGACAAGAATCGATTGACATCCAATAATGGAAATTGGTGCTACAAATCTACCTCAACTTTCAAGTCTCAAGTTGAATAAATATATCAATTAAAATATTAATTACAAATGATAGATCACGAGTCGAACATGTTTGCTACAACAAAGGAAAAAGGGCGAGACATATGGATGGTCAAGTTGTTGCTTGTTGCATGTTAGCCGGTGGTTGACATTAGAAATGAATGATTGTGAGGACGAGATTTAGGCGGCTAAGACATCACTTAAAATATAAGCATTTACTAATCGTTGGCATTTGACATATTCAAAAAAGTGAAAAGCAATTAAACAAATATGTGTTTTTTTTCAAAAAAAATTTAGCCTTATATAATTAAATGGGTTGATGGGTGAGTCTGTAAACCTATTTTTCCAACCTGAACATGACCTGTATAATAAACGGGTTACATGAATCAACCTCTTAATGACCCAAACTTGTTTAATGTCAACCTAAACTCATTTATTTACATGTCGGATTCTTATCGCGTCAATTTTTTTTACTCATAGTATGATGACCAAACATGATAGTTTGGTTTAAAATAGGGGCCAAACTTGCAACAATCAAGATAGTCGGATCAAAATTGCTATGAAAACCAAATTCAAGGGACTATGCATGTAGTTTACTCTTTTTAATGTATATAGAAAAGTGTTTTTGGTACGGTGGGTAATCAAATGTAGCTAATAATTCAAACTATTTGTCCAAGGCTTTACACACTTATTTTTCATCGACTCAATTTACCTCACTCCTTAATTTAATAGCCTAGGGCAGTCAAGTCACACCTAACACCGCATTCACCAGACCCAAGGGTGGTTAAAAATTCAATTTTTTTTTTTTTAAATATTTATCTTCTTTCTTGAATTTCTTTAAATACTTTTTTAAATTTGACAATAAAGAAAGCTAGAAAACAATTTCTCTCTCTGATACTCCCATCATCAGCATCATACCCTTCCTGAAAATTAAAGCAACGGCTCTGATTGCAAACTGATGATAGCTTTGATTCCAATTCACGGACCCACCACCACAAGCACAAGCACAAGCACAAGCTCCTCCCTTGTTTCTCAGTTACAAAACCCTTTTTCTTTGTCTGGCAATTTGTTTTTTACCCTTTCTTTTTTGGGGTTTTATTATATTTTTCTGGGTTTTCAAAAACATAGAAGAAGAAGAAGATCTAAACAGCCTTTTTTTTTTCGGGTTTTGATGAGACTGTGTTAAAGATCTGAGCGGCGGAAAAGGGTTGACAAAAATGGTGGGAACGGCTAATGGTAGTAGAACACCAGTTACACCACGACAAGCTTTTTCGGTCGTCAATGGCGGACAAGATCCGGGTACCCGGTCCGGACCCGGAAGCATTGCTGGGTCGGATTGTGGAGGGATTGAGTTTACAAGAGAAGAAGTTGAAGCATTGTTGAATATGAAGATCAGAACTAAAGATAAATTCAATCTCAAGGTTCTTTCTTCTTCTTGTTCTTCTTGTATGAAGTGTGTGTGTTTTTTTTCTCTATTGGGATCAAATATTATTTTTGTGGATTTTTAGGAAAAATGCGAGATAATGATGGAGTACATAAAGAAGCTCAGGATGTGTGTAAGATGGTTTCAAGAATTTGAAGGGGAGCTTTCATTAGAACATGAAAAACTCAAAAAGATGTTTGAATCAGCAGAAAAGAAATCCAACGATATGGGTATATAGATATTTGACCTTAATCTTTCTGTTTTCGATATTTGATTTTACCTTATTTGATTCTATCTTTTATCCAACTGGTTTCCAGAATCACTAATGAACGCAAAGGAAGAAGAGCTAAACTCTATAATCATGGAACTACAAACAAATTACGCCACTTTACAAGACAAATTCACGAAAGAAGAAACCGACAAATTAGTATGATCCAAATCTACACCAAAATCATTTCAAATTCTTGAGAAAATATTGACGATTGATCGATCTTAATTTCAGGCTGCAATCCAAACATTAATGACGGAAAAAGACGCTAGACTATCAGCCGAGAGATCACAAGCCTCCCTCACTGAAGATCTTGAAAAAGCTCTTAGAGAGAGTTCAAGTGCAAATCAAAAGGTTATAACTTAAAAAAAATTCATCAAAATCTATAGATTTGATAATGTCTTCTTACCAAAATCGATTTCCCTCCTTTTTTCTAGATAATATCACTCAACGACATGTATAAAAGGCTACAAGAATACAACACAAGCTTACAACAATACAACAGTAAGCTGCAAACAGAGCTTAATCAAACCAGTGAAACACTCAAGAACGTTGAACGAGAAAAGGCTGCTTTGACTGAAAATTTAAGCAATTTAAGAGGCTACCATGATGCGCAACAAGATCAGTTGATTAATACCAAAGTAAGTCAATCAAATTCTTGACTTAATTTCTTCTTCAAATCTTCTAATGATTGTTTGCTGATAAAAATTTATCACTTTAGGCGAGTTTAGAAGAGACAATGAAGCTAAAAGATGGATTAGTGACAGAAGTTGGATGTTTAAGAGCGGATTTGCAACAAGTGAGAGATGATCGTGATCGCCAGCTGGCATTAGTTCAAGATTTAACAGCTGAGGTGTTGCAATATAAAGAGTGCACTGGAAAATCTGCAGCTGAATTGGGTACATTAACATCAAGATCGATTGAGCTCGAGGTTATTAGATACTTATTGTGTTTTTCTTTTATAAGTTTTATAAATTATAATTTGTAAAATGGTTGTTATTTATGTTTTTTAGATACCCTTTGTGTTTCTTATAGATTTTATAAGTTGTAATTTCTGAAATGGTTGATATTTGTGTTCTTTTAGGCTACGTGTACTTTACAAAGTGAAACAATAAGAAGATTGCAAGAGGAACTTGCAACTGCTCAGAAAAGTTTGGAGGTATTCTTTTTGTCTATATGTATTGAGTGTTTCAATTACTTAATGCAACATAATGATTTAATAGAGTAAGCTACATATAAGTGTTACAATTTCGAGAAAATCACAAAAAATGACCAAAATGGGGAAACAAAATAACCATTTTGGACTTTTTACACAAATGTTCGCAATGAGACCACTTTGAAATCACTTTTTGCTGAGAAATTGCTTTTTGAATATTACCCACCACAAAACAAAAACGTCAAAAGAAAATTTGAATGAAAACTTATGTATTTCACAATATATGAACAAGTTTGCAATATATGAACTTATTTTCAGCAAAAAATGATTTAAGAGTGGTCCCATTGAGACAAAAGGATGTACCATTTTGATCATTTGTCTAAAAAGTCAAAAAGAGGGTCATTTTGGTCATTTTTTGCAACTACTTTTTTCCTTAATTAACCACTTCAAACTTAAAAGAGAGGGAAAAAGGAAAAGAGGATTTCCATTTAGTCCTAACTTTTTCCAATCTTTGGTTTCCTTTTCCATTTTGCATCAAGTGGGATGTTATTTTCTCAAAAAAATTATCAAATATGTAACCAGACGACTTTTAATTAGAAAACAAGGTTTAATATTTGATTTTTTTTGTTGTAGATATCTGATTTATCGTCAGTGGAGACAAGAATAGGATATGAAGAACAAAAAAAAGTTAATTCGGAGTTACAAATCCGTCTAGTGGAGGCAGAATCGAAAGTTATTGAAGGAGAAGCGTTACGGAAAAAAATGCATAATACGATATTGGTAAGTTATATACGAGTTTCTTTTTTTCTAATACAAAAATAACGACTTAACAGATAAAGTCATGGAAAATAGGCTTTCTTCATTAAGTATTGGCTTTTTGCAACTTGCTTTCAGACAAACGTGTCCTTTTTTGTGACAGGAATTAAAAGGAAACATTCGAGTTTTCTGCAGAGTGCGACCCTTCTTGTCGGATGATGGTATTGACAGTGTAACAAAGACTATTTCTTTTCCAACAACAACTGAAGCTCTAGGTCGAGGCATTGAAGTGGTTCAACAAGGTATATTTTTTTTTAATTGGTTGAAGAAATATCAATCTCTTTGTGTATTTATTTATTTTTATCTTGCCTTTGTCTCTTATATAATTTTCCTTTTATTTTTTGATAAAGGGCAAACGCATCCGTTCATGTTTGACAAGGTGTTTACGCCTCAATCGTCACAAGAGGAGGTGTTTGTAGAGATATCACAACTTGTACAAAGTGCACTTGATGGTTATAAGGTAATAATTGCTTATTTTCCCCTTCGTCCTTAAAATTTAGGTACCCTTTAAGAATTTGTTACTATCGTTTGCAAGAATAAGTGAATTTCATTATGGTCACAATATGTCCTAATTTGCTCATTCTTGATATAGTATAAAGCTTATATTCGTCAAGATTTTTGTTACTTTTAAACGAAAAGCCAAGTATGTTGGTAAAAAATTTAATAAAAGGGTGTTCGAAAAGTTAATCAGAATCAAATAATTAAGAGTAACAAAATGAGCTTCCGAAGGTGGTGCTTGGATATATTTATGTTGTTTGAAGTTGTAATAATCAAATAATCGTTTTGCAAGTGTTTGACCAATTTTCATTCTTTGAACAATTAATTGATGTAATGACCTAATTGATGAAATGGACATCTTTATATAATGTTCAGTTCTTTATATTTAAAACATATTACTCTTTTACATAATACTTATAAATAAATCTTCCAAAAAATGTTTTAATTTTTTCCCTCTCTTATAGAAACATTACTAGTTTTACAAAACTATCTGTAATTTAGGATTAAGAAAAAGGTTACTATATTATTTTTTGATTTGTAGGTTTGCATCTTTGCTTATGGTCAAACCGGATCCGGGAAAACACATACAATGATGGGGACACCAGGAAGCTACGATGATAAAGGACTAATCCCCCGTTCATTAGAACAAATATTTGATGCTCGAGAAAAGCTTAAAGAACAAGGGTGGAAATACGAAATGCAGGTTTGATATTAAAATCTCAAATCTCTAATTTTCCTTCTTTTTTGCTCATTGTATTTTGACTGAGAGAGACTAATAACGTCAATGAAACAAACGTTGCAATTTGTTGCGTAGGTCTCGATGTTGGAGATATACAACGAAACAATCCGTGATTTGTTATCATCAAACAAATCTTGTTCAACGGATAGTGGTAATAAACAACAATATGCAATCAAACATGATTCAAATGGGAACACGAATGTTTCGGATTTGACGATTGTGGATGTTCGTAGTAGTAAAGAAGTCGCGTTTTTGTTAAATCGCGCTGCACAAAGCAGGTATATTGATATTAAAAAAATTAAAAAAAAAACCTAAAAATTTGTGTTTAAGAACATGGATTTTGAAATAGCTTCTTTTCAATTTAGGTCTGTGGGCAAGACTCAAATGAACGAACAGTCGTCAAGAAGTCATTTTGTATTCACCTTACGGATATCGGGAGTTAATGAGGTAAGGATAATATTGTCATTTTGGGTGCATGTATATATGGACCAAAATACCCTTGTTGTCTTGCTGATGATGAACTCTTGGTTGACTTTTTTAGACCATGGAGCAACATGTACAAGGGGTTCTCAACCTTATTGATCTTGCGGGTAGTGAACGTCTTTCCAAAAGTGGATCCACTGGGGATCGTCTTAAAGAAACTCAGGTATGAATCTGCCTTGTTGATCCCACAGGATATATGCAAATGTAACAAAAATTGCAATTATTTGTTTCTAATTTTACTAATTCTTACTTTGAATAAAATCAGGCCATCAACAAAAGTTTGTCATCGTTGACTGATGTAATATTTGCATTAGCTAAGAAGGAAGAACATATACCTTACAGGAATTCAAAACTTACGTATCTTCTTCAGGTACATTTTCAATAAAATCAAAAAATTTAACAAATCTTAGGTCTACAATTTTAACTTACAATTGTCTTCAATTGTGAAAACAGCCTTGCTTAGGCGGCGATTCAAAGACGTTAATGGTGGTAAACGTGTCCCCGGCACCATCCTCGGTTAACGAGTCGCTTTGTTCTCTTCGATTTGCTGCAAGAGTGAATGCGTGTGAGATTAGCATCCCTCGACGCCAAACTTCCATGAGATATTTGGAGCCTCGACTAAGTTATGGATAAGTCTGTCTGTTGTTTGTAACTCTGTATTGTTGTTAACACTGGATTTGAATTGAACACGGGATTCGTAATTATTAACCTAGAATCGAAATCCCGTTGTAAGTTCTAACAATCTGCCTGTAGTAATGTGTATAGGGGAAAAAAGATACATGGCTTGTAACAGTGAAAGATGGATAGGTAGATGTATTGAAAACACGAGATTTGTACTTGTTGATTTGATGAAAAACTTAATAGTCGGAGATATTATATTGATTGGTAATTTGGTGGTTTCGTAGGCATCAAAAGCCAGAACCGGATTAACCCGATCCGAACTCGAATTAGCTAAATGGGGTTGGGTTGAAAAATAAAATCGGGTTAACCTAAAAAATTATGTAAAATTATATAGGGTAGGGGGTTTCGGGTAGCATTCGCTTTTATTTGGGCTTGGGTTAGCCTGAATAACCTGATTTATGGTTTCTATATGCAAACACAATGTGCAATAATAGTTAATGCATATGGTACACCCCTTTTACGTTTAAGACTATCTTTGCTAATATCGCTGATTAATGTACGTCATTGCCTGACTTGCACTGTTTTTAAGTTGAGGATTCCATGTACAGTCGACGATTTACTTGCATAACCCTTTGAATTGGTTATAACAAGGAGAACAAGAAAACTTTATAAGTATATACTTTTGTTTTTCTCCCTTAGGCTAGGTGGAGTGGAGGGTGGTTATGTTCGGAATGTCCAAGCTGGCTAGGGATGAGTGTGGGATGGAACCGGTACCGATCTGTCCCGTTCCCGATTTCCTAAATACCAAATTTGATCGAAATTTAATCCCGAGTACCGAACCGAATTAACGTCCCCGGTACTCGGTACTAGTACCGGTACCTGCGGTACCGATTCCTGAATTTTATGTATTTGGAGTACCAAGTACCATCCCGTATTTTTTAATTCGGTACGGTACTGGTACGAGATCGAGATTTGGGACAAACTGCTCATCCCTAAAACTGACTTTGGCAAACACACACTCTGCCACCAAACTCGGTACAACTACACCGATAAGAGATAAATGCCTTTGTATTTATTACCATTTAATCAAATATTACAATTAAAAAAAACACCTCATTTTCAAAATATATCTTATTTTCAAAAATTCAAAATTTAAACATTCCAACATTTACTATAAATACTAACATCTTTTTTCATTTTTCACCACATTCAAACATTATTCATTCAACTCCCCTAACATCTTTATGTTCTATCTTCTTCAAAATTTTATCTCTGAAAAATGGCTTTTGTGTTTGTCCACGGATGAAGGTATCATATCGGCTCGTTCATAGATTGATATAGCCGAAGAGGCAATCAACTTCAACGTCTATGTGTCTACACTTTCTGGACGAGAGTCATCAAAAGATACAACCGTAAGCTGGTTAACCTCGAAGTAAAGATTAACATTTCTCTAAATGGATAAATACTAACGCAGTTGCAATGTAGTTTCACTTTCGTAGGATTAGGTGTGAAGCAGGGAATGGTGAAACTGAATGAGTTTTGTTGGTCAATGCTCTTGAAGCTTTTCGTGAAGAAACTAACAAACATTTTCGATTTGTTGAGTTTAAGCAACATTGCGACAAATGACGTCAACATTGCAAATAAACTAGTGTTGTGTTTTAATTTTCTGTTGCTCTTGTGTTTTAACTTCTAGCTGTCTTGTGTTTTTAAATTTTCATGCCAAGTATGTTGTGTTTTTTTAACCGTGTTGTAATTTCCTTTCAAGTTTAATGAAAATTTAGATTTTATAAAAATAATTTGTTTAAAATGTTTATTTTTTTAAATTAGTTAAAAAAAAAAAAGAAATTAGCATGACAATCATGACAACACACGTCCTCAGAATGACAAAATTTTGAAGCAATGTGACAAATCCTACATAGCGTCTATGTGGACTGTGACAAGTGTGACACCACTCCCTCTATCCTTACACTAGCATTAAAGTTAAAAATAATTGAAGCGTTATGGGAAGTCTACATCTTCAATCCCTAGTACTTAGATTTTCTAAAATCAAACAACATTAATCAATCTTACCTTCCCTCTTTTCTCCGTATATATCAAAATGAATTGAGCCTTTTCTTGCAAGTTACATTTTCAGTCCCTAATACCAGATTTACTAAAATGATACAACACTAATCCATCTTACAGTTTAATTGAATCTGACTAACCAAAACCTTAAGGTAGCGTTTGGTACATGGACCGAGTAGAACTGAACTAAACTGAACTGAACATTATTGGACTGGACTGGACTGAACTAAATATATTATATATCCAACGTTTGGTTTGACTAGTACAGGACGGAACAATACATTAAAATTACAAAATTATCCTTTTTTTATTATTATTATTATTATTATTATTATTATTAGACCCTTGTTACATACATCCATCGCCTCTTTTATCTTCTTCCACCATACGATTTCCCTACCTTTCACCCACCGCCTCTCAAATAATCAAATATCCAAATGTGCTATTATAATAATCGTAATTGTAATCTCCAAATTAAAACAATTCATTATCCAATTGTATTTTTCGCTTATCACTTCGAAGTTGTCATAAATTATAAAATATTGCATTTCTTATGCATACAATACTTTCGGCTTTTCTTTTCCAATCAAAAGTGAGAAACAAAAAGTTTGGAGGCAATCTTCGTGAACAAAGGCCACAATGGTCTGATATATTAGTTTTAAATTGTTATCTATCATCTTTCTTAATTATATAAACTTATTAGTGCTATTTCAAAACTTTCTTATGAATCGTTGTTTTAGGAATCGTGAATTGAGACTTGCCGACAATAAAACTGGATAATACAGAGAGAGTGTTTTTGTCATTATAAGTTTGTTCCCTCTTGTTCCACCCTTTTGGGTGGGACTAAAAGCAACCATGTGGCAGCAAGAGGAGTAGGAGCGACTTCAGTAATTTGGGGTCTGTGTATGAAATTACTTGTATTCGCTAGTCGCATTGATCGGTGATTTTGTTCGTAGGAAGCCTCAAGGTATTACGAGTGGGAAATACTTTATCTATGCTGGTTTCTTGTGAAATCAGTTCGATGATGATTCGATGTGGGCAGTTTGTCAGGGCGACAACCCATCTCGAGACTTCAGATTTCGGATGAAGCAGATGTTATTAGGTTGCAATGTAGAACCCTACGAGGGTTGGTTTCGGTTGCCTTGGAAAGGCTATGGTATGTTTGGGGATATGACCATGAGGCCTTAGTTATTTGGCGTGAGGAATGGTAATGAATGATTTCGAGGATGAAATCTAATTTAAGCGGGAGAGAGTTGTAACACCGAGTTTTTGAAAGTGTTCGATTGTGTCTTCGGAGGCCAAGGATATAAGTGTAAGCTGGTGATTCGGTCTTTTATGAGTCTTGGGTTTTATTCGAAAGGTTTTAAGGCTTGGGGTGTAGCTAGGAGCGTAGGGCTTCTTGCCACCTTTTCGTGGATATAAAGTTCGTTGGAAACAGATTTAGAACGAAGAAGTTATAGTACTTTGAAGTTGTTGGCAGAATTGGTCCCTAAATGGAAAATCTTGCATTTCAGCCCATGCATGCAAGGTGTGTAACATCCCGAGTCCAGGAATGCAAGTTCAGGGTTCAAAGTGTAAATTTGAAGGGCAACTCGGCGAGTCCATGGGTGGACTCGGCGAGTAGGGTCGCGACTCAGGTCGCGTGTTAAGTGGCCAACTCGGCGAGTCCAAGGCTGCACTCGGCGAGTAGGCGCTGAGTGAAGAAAACCTTAATTTCGGGGGATGAGCCCTATATAAAGGATATTATACCCTCTCCCCAGCCTCCTTACCTTCCCTTAAAGTACAGAAAACCCTAGAAGCGTGATTGTGAAGGATTTGAGTGCAATTGAGCCTTAAAGAAGAAAGTTGGAGGAAGATCTTGGACAATTAGGAGGCTTGGAGCAAGGGGCTTTGCTTAGATTCGGATTTCCTTGCTGTTGGGGCATCCTTTTGAGGTATTATCTCGTTTTTGGGCTGCTATTCATCTAGATTCATCATTTTTAGGATGTGTAGGAAGTTTAGCTTGTGGTATTTAGAGTTTGAAGGTTAGATCTGAGGTTACTACCTTAGATCTGGAATGGAGAAGGTCTAGAGGGCATTAAAGTCCCTGTTATTGAGTGTTTGGTGAAGCCATCTTGTCCCAAACCCTAGCCCTAGAGTGTAAAATGCCTAGATCTCTTTGGATTCACGTAAAGTTTGCCACTTTACGTGATGTAAGGGTTGTAGAAGGGTAGATCTACGTTTTGGATCGATTGCATGGCCTGGAAGGCTTCTGTATGGGTTAAGAGCTAGTGGTACTCGGCGAGTCACAAGGGTGTACTCGGCGAGTTGCTTGAAGGTGGGCAGGAACTCGACGAGTTGGAAGAACAACTCAGCGAGTTGATTGACGATAACCTTGGACTCGGCGATTTTGGTTTTGAGGTCTTAGCCTTTCCTGGTTAAGCTAAGAATCGGTGAGTCAAGGGATGACTCAGTGAGTTGAAATGGGTCCTTTTTAGTGTTTGGGGGGACTCGGCGAGTCAGCGGGCTGACTCGGCGAGTAGAGTCAGCCAGAAGGTTGACTTTGACTTTGACCAAGAGTTGACCAGTTGACTTCTAAGGGCATTTTGGTAATTATTGGCTATTGTTTTGAGTTCAGTGTTGGTGCTGGCCAGTGGTGGAGATCGTGTCAGTGGTCGGAGCATCTCGGTCTTATCTTTCCAGTCAGCAGTTGCGAGGTGATTTATCCTCACTATATCAACAGGGTCTAAGGCACCAAGACCGACCCTTTATCGGATTGTAATTCGGGTATTGTTGTTATGTTGCTGTTTTACTATGTTTGCATCCTGGTAGTTAGGATGGTATTCGTTAGAGACCTGGTTAAGGTCGGTATCTGTGACATCCCCAAAATCACGGCCAGAAAAGATCGGTTTTGTTTATACTTTATTTCAAAATCAGAGTTATCTTTTAATAAAAGGGTTGCGGAATTTGTCCCAAAACAATAATATGATAAAGATTTATCAAAAGCATTTCCATAGAAATGTATTTCATTAAAAGACTCGGGATGTCATGTTCGTACAGATCAAAAGTATAAACAGTACAATATAAGCCTTACTACATTATTTCATATCTACAGGCCTATATCCGTAATCCCTTGTCCAAAACATCACACCTATGCTCATGCGCCACTACCTGTAATGCATAAAACTGAGTGGGTCAGGCTTGGGAGCCTGGTGAGCACATAGGGTTTTCAACCCAAAATAAATAAGTTTATTAATTTCATCAATCAACAATAACCCGATTACCCGTTCCCGTTATCCTCACTTTACGTCCCTAAACACCTATCATAAGGGACCTAGCCTAAGGATCATCATCGGGACGAACACTACTGCTAAGGGGATTCCTCAGCAATAAATGTCCTAATAGGCAACCATGTGGGGGATGGAGTACACCGGTGAACACATCGTTCACAACACCTACAGGTTGCGAGCCTGCTAGTGTTCCACTGGACTGTCTAGAAGAGTCCGTGGTCGTCATCTATACTCCGCTAGATGACTGGATCAACAACAACAACATCGAGGTCTCTCATCATTTTATCACACATCACCTATTACATCTACCCATGTTTTACCCCAACATTTTCGTAGATATAAAATACATATACAGTTTAAATCATTGAAAACATGTATAACAACGTTCATCTAACGTAGATAGCAAGTATTCAGATAATATGCACACATAGCACGTAATTTATATAAAATACTTCATATCTATGTGTAAGCTGAAAGTAACTATGCACTCACCGGAAAAGGTGGTGATTCCGAACTCAGACAGCGCTTCGCTTCTTAAAAAGAATTTTTTCTTCGACGAAACCTAGTATTATTACCACTAGAGTTTAGTTTATTATTCGTCGAGACTAATTAATAGTCTAGCTATTATTATTATTATTATATAAGCGTAAAAAAAATACTTATATAACCCATAATAATAGCCCAAGTATTTATTATAAGTTCCTAATAACGTTACTATAATTAAATAAAAGTTATATTAAAAATAGCGTAGGCGTAGCTCACTTACAGCGGGTTTTATAGAAAACCGGGCTTTGCTTGGAGCAGCGTTCCCGAGCCGAAAAGCTCTTCTTCTCAGAGCCTTCGAGCACTCCGGGGCTTCCGCCTCGTGCTAGGGAGGTTCCCTAGGCTTTTCGGGGGATTTCGGGGCTAGAGAGAGGTTCTAGAGAGAGAGAGAGAGAGAGAGTAAAGAGAAGAAAGAATGAGAAAGGTGTGAAGAAAATGAGGGTGGGAGAGGTAGTATTTATAGGGTGAAATGTGGCTGAACTTGGTGCCACATGTCACCATCTGGTGGCAAGCCTTGGGGAGAAAGCAATGGCCAAGATTGTGCCACATCACCCATTTTCGCACAGCACACTTCCGACTTCTAAAATCCGTAACTTTCACATACGACCTCCGTTTTTTACGTTCTTTATATCCACGCGTAGGTAATAATAAGATCTACAACTTCCATTTTGACACCGTCAGCTAATTCTCGACCGATCTTAAATTTAACAGTACAAGGAGATTATACTGTTAAACGTCTGCGTAAAATTAATAACTTCTACATACGGACTCTGTTTTTGTCTGTCTTTTTACCGTTGATTTCCTATTAATGAGATCTTTAACTCTCATTTACATTGCATAAGCCAAAAACCGCTCGAACTAAAATTCGAGTTTCAGGTCGTGCACTGCTAAGCCGAATCTTAGAAAAATCATAACTTCTTCATACGAAGTCAGATTTGGGCGTTCTTTTTATCGATGTTCTTAGTTTAACATATTCTACGACTTTTGTTTAGATTGCTAAGGCTAAAAAGTCTTCTATCGTAAATTCACTATTTACGTCTCTCGGTGTCGTGCCGGTTTTGCCGTAAAACTTCGGCGGGCCATAACTTTTTCGTTATAGCTCGGATTTCGGCATTCTTTATATGTACGGAAACCTTGAGACATATTCTACAACTTTATGTAGAGATATCGGGATTATCTCACACTTTAATTTTGACGCTCATTTTTATTCTTTATTAATTATACATTTATAATTAAATAATAAACACATAAACACACATAATTCACATAATACTCAAATATTTCATATTTATTACTTCAAAAAGAGTTACAATAGTTGACCTAGACTATTACATTGACAAAAATGCTTAGCCCTGAAAACCCGGGCGTTATAGTATCCTGGTATATAGGGTGATGCTATGCTAGTGACCGGTTAGGTCGCTATCCTACTTAGAGTATGTTGTGTTACGTGATCTGCTAGATCGGTTTGATTGAATGTAAATTGTTATATGATTGTATGTTTATGTGCACATAGTTGTTTGACTGGGGTTAGGTTGAGGTGATACCTGCTTTGTGCTATAGGCCAACATACCCAGGGCGGACCGGTTATTCCGAAGGCCCAACGAGCGGTCCGGATAGGCTGTAGGCCCCATGAGGGAGGACCAGACGTGCCGAGGCTCGGAGAGTGGACCAGGCCGACTGAAGGCCCGATGCGGGCGGACTAGTCATACTGTAGACTCAGAGAGTGGACCGGGTGGGTTGAAGGCCCGGTGCGGGCGGACCAACCATACTGCATACTCGAGGGACATGACTAGACTCGGAGGGTGGACCAGGTGGATTGAAGGCCCGACACGACGGACCAGTCACATAGTAGACCCGATATACATGGTTGTTCTACGATTTGTTGTGATATAGCATGTTGTGTGTATGGTATATGTGTTTGGTATTTTGGGGGTATCTCACTAAGCTTTCGGGCTTATAGTTGTTGTTTAATGTTTTTCAGGTTCTTCAGGAGACCGTGGCAAAGCAAAGGCGTGATCGTACCGCTCCTCATGTTTATGTTTTATGATATGGTTCTGGTAATACTCTGATAATAAATGTATTGAAAATCTTTTTGTAATAACATTATTAAAATGGGTTGTTTTTGAAAAGTTAAAATTTGTTGAAATTTTTGGTCGTTACAAGGTGGCAGCCAGGTGAGTACGCCTAGCGTAATTTGGGGTACGACCAGCGTAGTGCTGGTTAATGAATTGCGGGTGCTCAAGACGTACGCCCAACTCGACGAGTTGGAGGACTCAACTCGATAAGTTGAAGCTGAGTGTGAAAACCCTAATCTTTCGGGTTTGCACCCTATTTAAAGGACCTTAAGTCCTTTACCCCGCCTCCCTCATCACCTTATCACCCAGAGACAAACCCTAATCAAGCTATCTTCCATTTTAAGAGTATGTAAGGCTAAGAGTGTATGTTTTGGTGCATTCCTTAAAGAAACTTGAAAAGTAAAGGGATTGGAACAAGAAGGAGTCATTAGATCCGACATCCATTCAGTTGTAGCAGTCATTTGAACGTAAAAATCCATTACCTTGATCACTAATTTGTTAAATCTCTCTGTTTGAGAGTTTATGGGCATTTCTAGCTTCTTTTTGAGTCATTATTAGTTTTGAGCATGATTTGAAGCTAAGACTTCAGATCTGGACACTACTAGGCCCTTTAGGCCTAAGGACTCAAGCTTTATCAAGCTTTAGCCAATCTTCATGCCTTAAACCCCTTGTTGAGCCTTGTTTTGGCAAAGTTAGCCCCTAAATGCCTTGCATGGATGTAAAGCTTGCAGCCTTACGTGGTATCTCAGCCCTAGAAGGCTAGATCTAGAGTTTGGGGCCTTAGCCTCGCTTAAAAACGTCTGAATGAGAGAAAGGGCTGAAGGAACTCGACAACTTGGTTAGCCAACTCGACGAGTTGGTTAGGCTTTTCCTCGATATTCTGGACACTGTACAAACTCGATGAATTGACTCAAATTTTCCTGATTTTCTGAGAACAGAAGGAACTCAACGAGTCGCATAGATGCACTCGACGAGTTAAGTCAACATGGACTGTTGACTTGAGTGTTGACTTTTGTTGACTTTTTAGGGTTTGGTCAAGTTGTGAACTTTGGTGACCATGAAGGGGTAAAATGGTCTTTCACCCTTTCTGAGATTTTAGTAGAGGAGTTAGCTTAACATCTTTGGAGTTGTTAATATAAATTGTTAATTAGAGATGAATGTGATATATGTAGGCAGAGTCTAGACCGACAGTTAAGTGCGAGACATTCTTGTTTTACTTACGAGGTGATAGGGAACTTCTTTAGAGGGTGGAGGTTGAAGGTAAGAAGGCTTTTCAAGAGGTTAAGACCTTTAAATAAGGTCTAAGACCCAAAAATTATGGTTTGACCCTACCATGCGTGCGCCTAGCGTACTCCACGTATGCCTAGGGTAATAGGGTGAATCACCGCGATCATTATGCCATGTACGACCAACATACATGCCTTGTACGCTCAGCGTACTTGCCAAACTCTACCCCATTCAAACTTCCAAAGACCATAACTTAAGCGTCCCAAATCCGTTTTCGGCGTTCTTTATATGTTCGGAGAGGTAATGAAAGACTCTACAATCCCATAAAATCTCCTTCAACTTAAAACATTCCGAACTTAAATCCTCAATTCAAACTGTTACCGTTATACCCTTGGACTCCCAAAACACAAACCGAAAGTTTGGATCACCCCACTGATATATTCCACACCTAAGTAGGTCTCAAACCAAAACCCTATAATTCCAGGGTCCTAACTTGATCCATTTAATAGATATTACATCTTGTATGCATGGCTTTCTATTATAAAAAAAGTTTAAAATCTATTTAGAACATGCTATGCTTGAAATTTTTTGAAAAGATTAGGCTGCGATTGAAAATATTAAAGATTTTTTTTTGTAGAAGAATAACAAGTTTTTTCCTTGACCATTTCAAGAAGTTCTTCCATTTTGCAAAGGTTATCTAAAAGACGGAATTAGTATATAGACGTCAATGATTTGGCGAATTGTAGTTATGAAACCTTGAAAATATAAATTAAGTAATCTAATAAATAATGTAAATGCTTGATCAATTCTATACATTTGATTTCTTATCTCTTCATCTTAATCTGTTTGAGACTCATGTCGTCACCTTATTATAAGAAAAAAAATGAATTAACCAACACTTGCTTAATTTAATAAATATCATATGAGTTTGCTTAATTTAATAAGCACCATTTGTTCGACCATCATACTCATACTCTTTTAGTATTTAATAAATGCATACATAATAAAAGTTTTTTCTTTTCAAATGCTATCGGGTTAAAAATTAAAATGAGTGATTGATTTTTTTTGAACTAGAAATACATTAAAAGACTAGCGAGAAACTAACTAAACAAGAGTACAAACATTACAAGTTACTACCAATAAAGGAGAAAATACACCAATCAAACTAACAAATAAATTTATAAGAATATTTATTATAGACCCAGTTAACCACAACTAAACGTACCGCTACTTTTAATGAAGTGCACCTTTTCCTCTTGAACACCAAATCGTTTCAAGTTTTCCAAATTAACTAGTGAGCTTCATTCTTTTCTTTCCTTGAAACGAGTCTTTTAGAAAGAGAGGGTCTTCTTTGTTGCAAAGACTTGAAGACAAAGAGTTTCTCTACACCTTGAACCACAGCCAAATGCGAACTTAGAATTTACATCTGAAAAAAAAAAAAATGGCGTGAGTCTCTTTCATAGGATAGACATATGTTAGAAATTGACTGCAATTAGTTTCTTTTCATGGTGTTCTCTTTCGTGTGAAAGTTTGGGGTTGAGAGGGTATAAAACTTGATGTGCGTTTCTTTTAGTATTTGTATGCTAATGTTACATCTTTTCAGGTGAACTCCATGATGACTGAAGGTGTTGAAGCTATCAATTAATCTTACTCATCTTGTTCAAACTACCAAAAGGACGTTACTATTCAGTATTCACAAATGGAACAATTTCTTTAAGGAGTGGGGATAACTGTCTTTGTGTCAATGAAACACTCACTGTGATATATAGCAGAAGTTTCAATGCAATCTGGAGAAAATTACAACACAACAAGGCGAACGTCATAGTGAAGTCTGAAGGTTAATCACGATTTCTTGAAGCTAGATGCTCTAATTTGGCCGATTTCCCCCTAGGGAAAATTATGGACGATTCTACCCTTTTACCGTTTCACAAAATACGTAAATAAATAAATAAATAAAGAGGACAACTTAAAGGGTTGAGGATCGAACAAATGGGATTTCTTAAATTAAGCAAGTGTTAATTTTGTTCGTATGTTTTTTCTTATAATAAGGTGATGACATCATGATGCATTAAAAGTCTCAAAGAGATTAAGAAACGAAGATAAAGAAATCAAATGTATAGACTTGATTAAGTTATCATCTTATTAGAAGTTTCAACTTTCAAGCATAATATGTTTAAATAGATTAAAATATTTTAATGGAGAATTTTGCATATAAGAAATGCAATTTCAACGTCATTTCAATCAATTTGTAATGATGTTAAATCCATGCAATAACAATGTAATTTTTTATTTATAAGTGTATTATATCCATAGTTTTTTTAATGAGCATATTATACTATGGAAATCTATACCATAATGGCATGTTTTAACATCAATACAAATCGATTGAAATTACTTTAAAATTAGTATGCATAGTTTTCCATTATAAATATGTTTAAAATCTATTTGAAACTGCTTGAAAGTTTAAACTTTTAATAACAAGATGATAACTTAATCAAGTATATACATTTGATTTCTTTATCTTTGTTTCTTAATCTCTTTGAGACTTTTGATGCGTCATGATGTAATCGCCTTATTATAAGAAAAACGTATGAATTAAATGAGCACTTGCTTAATTTGATAAATTCCATTTGTTAGATATTCATATCTTTTAAGTATTTATTAAAACAAATAGTAATTTTATAAATAATACCAAAGGGCTTCTAGCCCAATATATAAGATAGTTTTTTTAAATCTACGGTTCAAGTTCTTTTCTTAAACATGAGATTAAAATTTGGACCTTCCTAGAAAAATTATCTATAATATAAGCATTTTTAATAATTTAGGGGTTAAATAAGACCTTAAAAATAAAAATAAAAATTATTATAAAAATTTATTTAATCCATATTTTTTTCAAATGACTTCCAAAACTATTAAAAGATAATAAATTTAAAGAATATTTAAAAAATAATTTGCATTTAAGTGATACTTCTATAACTAAACCAAAAGCTCAAACTATAATGATTTAATAGAAAATAAAATTTTAAAAATATAACAATATAAAAAAATACATTATTACTTATTGTAATCATTTCTTTATTTGATGCAAAAATTATTTTTAAAATAAGTGTTAAAAAGTTAATTTTGTAAATAATATATAAATAAAAAACAACATAATATATTTTGATTTTTTTAATAATTTTGCAAAATTTATTTTAGACAAAACTTCAAAAATGGTTTTTGTGATTTTCAAAAATATCAAGTTTAGTCTCTAAATTCAAAAAACCTCACAGATGGTCCCTGTGGTTTCAAAACTTTTAACAAATGATCCTTTTTACTAACTCCGTTAGCTTTTGACAATTAAATGAAGGGTATTTCAGTCATTTCTCAACCACATGGATCATTTATGAAGTTTTACCTTAATTTTTTTTTAAAAAAAGAAAAATAAATATAATTATTTAATATTAAAGGCCCCACCCCCTCTCTCTCAACAATTTCAGGTCAGCTGATTACAATAAAGGGAGGTGATGATTGATATAACTGAGAATGGTGAAATCTTCGTCACCGGCGAGAATGGTGAAATCTCCGTCGGTTTTTCTTGAACCAGTCACCGGCGAGAATGGTGAAATCTCCGTCGGGTGGTGGGAATGGGACCGTAATCCTAGGGCGGTTGGAGACGGTGATGTCGCCGAAGCCTCCGGCAGCTCGATGAAAAGCAATGGAAGGGAAGTAGAAGAAGCTACCAATTTGATCCTTTACTTGAAGAATGTAGGTGAAGTTTTGACTAGGTGGAATGGGACAATTTGTGCCATAAACTCCATCCTGCCATGAATTCCTTCTCTGCTGTATCCCGTTCCTGATCCATCATCCATACAAGTAATCATTTCATCAGATTTCACATTTCTTTCATCGATTATGAACACTTAAACAACAAATTCAAAAATATTTGATGAAGAACAAATCAGGTAATGAGGAATGGTTCATCCAAGCTGTTGTAGATACTAACAATCACGTTGTCATTAGTCACTGAATCGATTTGTGGCCCTGGAAATTGCCTGTTTATCAAAATCCCCTATAACCCGAGTTCATGAATTCAAAATGTGGATTAGATTCAGATGAATGTAAATGAAATCTGAAGGAAGAAACAGAGATTGTAATCGATAATGATTAATTACATACCTGTTGTTTAACTCCAAGATGGTAGATATCACCATATCACCATAAGTAACACCTGTTGTACTATCTCAATTCATCTCTAATGTATGAATCTACTGAAAACACCTATGCACATCAACTGTTCGTGAAAATGCCTAGATGGAAGAAACAGAGACTGTAATCGATGATGATTAATTACATACTATAAGTAACACCTGTTGTACTATCCAAATCTCTTTGAGGCTGTTTTGGGTCTCGATGGAAGAAAAACAAAGCAAGAAAGGTGATAATTGGTTTGGGGGCTATTTTGGTCGATGAAAAGGAGGTGAAAGAGGCCGGAATGGGTGGTGCAGTGGAAGCCCCTTGGCTTGCCGACTGTTTTCTCATCAAAAAAACAAAGCAAGACATCTACTAAGGTTTGTTGGTTGCTTGGTTAATGAAAAGAAGGGAGGTGGAGGTTGCGTTCGTGGTTGGAACGGAGGGTGGCAACCCTCCTCTTCGTCTTTTATTTTTCATGTGAAGTAAGCACGAGAGAGGGAGGGAGGGAGGGAGGGAGAGAGAGGGAGGGTGGGGTCTTTAATATTAAATAATTATATTTATTTTTCTTTTTTTTTAAAAAAAATTAAGGTAAAACTTCATAAATGGTCCATGTGGTTGTGAAATGATTGAAATGTCCTTCGCTTAACGGTCAAAAACTAACGGAGTTAGTAAAAAAGACCATTTGTTAAAAGTTTTGAAACCATAGAGACCATATGTTAGATTTTTTAAACTTCAGAACTAAATTTGATATTTTTGAAAACCACAGGGATTATTTTTGAAATTTTGTCTTCATTTTATATACTTTAAAATAAAAACAAAGTCTGCTCAATGACGCTGAACCACTCTCATCTAGTGGACGAATAAAAAAATGAAATCTAAAAGAACCCCAACACAGCAACACCACCAATCAACCAATTATTCCCTTTCAAATCTCCATTTTCTCTCTCCCATCTCTACACAATAACACCCAAACCCCATTTGTGTTCTACCTTTCCACCATAACCTCCATCGGGAAATCTTCAATTTGTTTATATTCCGGCAATGGTTTCCCCGGAAAACACCAATTGGATCTACGAATACGGATTGATTGATGATATTGCTGTACCTGATGCTAATTACACCGTTCCTGTTTCTGGATTCAGTTGGCCAATTCAAGCGACCTTAAACGGTTCCTCATCAAACCCTAGGTACTCTCTTCTCTTCTTCTGTTTAATGCACTTATCATCAAAATCGACCTAATTATATCAGAAACATTGATTGCTCGATCAAATGTATGAGCTGTAAAAACCTTTCATGTTTTGATGTATGATATGGAGGAATCAAAGTAGTTCCATAGAGCAAGTACGGAGAACTAGAGAATGATTTACCGAAATTGGGGGTGTTAGTAGATGTTACACAGTTACAGCTTAATCACACAACGTATCTAGGGCATCGTTTATGCCTTTTCTCTTCCTTTAGCAGAATTCTAGGTCTCCTCTGTTGTTGCCCTAATTTTGGTCCAACAGATGCTTTATATAGATTCATGAAATTGTGGTGGAAAACATTGACAATCGTATCAGTACCTTGGAGTGGTTGGTGGTAGAGCTTTAATGGCGTTGACCAAATCTTATTTTCACTAATTTGGCTTCTTCTGTTCACATTAGATGCAATTTATAGGAGATGAAAGGACTTTGATTGATGTTTCTCAACTATTTTACTGTTTCCTCCATTAATTCATATTGTTTGCTGAAATTTGCTTCTAGTTTGGATCTTGATGGCTCAACTGTGGATTCAGACAGCCATAATGACTCCAGATCCAAAAAACGGTAATTATTTCTTCCTTCTTTAAGTTCGTATACACGAATGCTGTGAAAAGATGTGTTCTTCATTTTTTTCTGTTAGATTTATAAACAAAATTTGTTACTTTGATAGGGGAAGATCTGAATCTTGCAGTGGTACAAGTAGCAAAGCATGTCGAGAGAAATTGAGAAGAGATAAACTAAATGACAAGTACAATTTATTTTTTCTGCCACGTGTCCTCTTTAGTCCTCTCATCAATTATCACTTACATTTTACTATTTTAGGTTTCTTGAATTGGCCTCAATTCTGGAACCCGGAAGACCACCTAAAATAGATAAAGCTGCAATTTTGGTTGATGCTGTTCGAACAGTCACTCAATTACGAAAAGAAGCACAGAAGTTGAAAGATTCTAGTTCTGATCTTCAAGAGAAAATCAAAGAGCTCAAGGTATTTATTTAATCTTTTTCTATTTTTAAAATATATATTCAATAATCTGTGTGTTTTGATAATGTGATTTCATTTTTTTTTTTTTTTTGAATTGGTGTTTGGTTGTAGACTGAAAAGAACGAGCTTCGTGATGAGAAGCAGAGGTTGAAGATTGAGAAAGAGAAGCTTGAGCAACAGGTAAACACCATGAACGCACAACCAAGCTTCATGCCAATGGCTCATCATCCACCTGCAATCCCTGCTGCTGCATATGGAGGCAATAAGTTGGTTCCGATGATTAGTTACCCAGGCATGGCGATGTGGCAATTCATGCCGCCTGCTGCTGTTGACACCTCACAAGATCATG
Organism: Lactuca saligna; assembly: GCF_052625555.1. NCBI lineage: Eukaryota > Viridiplantae > Streptophyta > Magnoliopsida > Asterales > Asteraceae > Lactuca > Lactuca saligna. The sequence goes on from NC_136423.1 coordinate 176,174,661, forward strand.
TCCTCCACCCTCCGGTGGCCTAATTCCGGCGATCTTTGCATTTATGTTCAGGCAGGTTGTCATTGATCTATGACTCTGTATTAGGTTTCCGTTTGTATAACTACGATCAAACACACTATTATTATAATTTAACCGTTTATGTGTGTGATTTGTGTTCACAACTTGCACTCTAACTGTTTGTTTGATGAAATGCCCCTTGAAAAAAAAATCCGTATGTTTCCTTTAAATCGTGAACCAAATATACAAAGCCTTATGTGTATATATATAATACAAAAAAAAGCGCATGAAGTATTGCGATTGTTGTGGCCTATGGTCTAATGTGGCAGGACTTGATGAACTTATCTGAGAAGTCGACATATTTAGTCCATAGTTTACGAAGCTGTGGAAACGCTATATCTAACCAAGGTTTCGCTCTGCCATTAAAATGAACAACAGCAGCACGTTCAACATCTGCCATGGTTGAATTCTCCTGGTAGCCGAGGCCCAACATATGCCAGAAAGGATCGATAACTTGCACATGTCCATGAAACGCGATCAATCCTGGAGGTAACGTTCCTAGCTGCCATAAACTTAGATCCGATTTCAAATTCTGCATTCGAAATATAAAAAATTAGATACTTAGATGTTGTTTGTGTGTGTGTGTGTTAATGATCTGTGTTGAATCACTCACCTCTTCGAGCCAGTAATGGTAGTTCTCGCTTATGTTCGTCTTTCTCCAAGCCTCCAGATCGAAAATGTTCATCCCATAGGCCCAAGCACATTCGTTTGCGTCAAAATTCTTCGATATTAATGGATGAGAAAAATTTAGGTAGCTTTTGAATCGCTTCGACATCACGAACTTATCGCCGCCGTGACATGTTTCAACCGCTCCGTTCACTTTTCCATTCATCTCAATCTCAAATAACGGCGATAGATCTGACTGAACCACCAGGTCGTCGTCTAGGAACACCACCTTGTTTAGACTCGGAAACATCTACAAAACCAGATCCGATGAGCGTCGATCGATTAAACTCGATTTTACACGAATTCCTTAAAATTCACCTGTGGGAGATAAATCCGAACGTGATTCAAGTTCTTTTGTCGTTTTTTGCAAGAAGGGGCTATATTTTTATTATCATGCAAATGATATATCTAATGAGCCAGAAGAGTTATTCTTCATTCATCAAAAGTTAAGAGTTATTCCATGTGTTTCCACACATGATGTTGATAGATCATATAAGAAAAACAAATATAAGATGCATCTTCTTGAGTTGTTAGAGTAAGTCCAACTCATTTGATAGTTTGCATAACATTTGAGTTTATGCATAAAGAAAAAGAATTCTAACTATACTTGAGAATTAAACTGTGTGAAGTTAATAATGGATGAATGGCTTTGCCTTGAAATCATCATCTCAAATATAAGGTGGTCAAAGTTTGACATTTTGAGGAAATTAAGAGAGATATAAACACATCATTAACAACTTTTTTCGTGAAGCATAAGGATTTCAACTTGAAATGTCAAGTAAAGAAGCCGCATATATGGTTGTTCAAATACATCTAAAATTAGGTTAAATGTCATGGAGAATCATGAGCCAACAAGTCAAATTTTATACTGAGGAAAAAAAATATTTTAAGTCACACATCAACTAATTTTTCATATAATATTGTGTATTTACATAAATCAGGTACAAGATATAAAAGGCGAACCATATATGTTACATCTTTACATAAATTGAATCTTATGGAAATTGTGGAGTCTGAATGTCTTGGTCTTCATGAAATGTGATTGGCCTAAAATTCAGGTCAATTTAATAGAGTTAGATACACACACGATAGATTACAACAACATGAAACAAATATCCTCATTGCTTCAAGGTATGGTGTGATTATATACTTTAAACAATAATGCCATTACTAAATACTTCCCACTTTGGTCTAATTCTCCATACCACCCTTAACTTTTAACTTTAATAGTATTTAAATATAACAAGTATTAGTTTCATAATATAATATTATGATAGTAGGGGTGGAGATGATTAGACCCACCTATTCTTTTATTGGAATTTCCAAGGAACATGGGTGTCAATTTCTAGTGGAAAATGGTGTTGAAATTTCCATTTCAATAGTCCATATGTTCTTTAGTTATAAACTTATGGAAAATGATGTCATCGATTTGTACTTGGGAAATTAATAAACATATGCTACTTTTAGCGTCTCATTCCTTTTCCTATGATTCAACAAATTCGTCTACGTTGGCTGTGCTTTTATTAGCACTTGCCTGGAAATAGAATGTCTTGCTTTGCCTTTTGCCATATTCTACTCAATTCTTTCTTGCTTGATTTATGATTCTATTTATTAAACAATGGTGAATATAGTTAAAATTGATCTTTGGAATGGGAGAGGGTAAATTGGTACCCCAAAAAATAAAAAATAATAACCTTATGTATACCACAACTTATCCATAAAACATGATGTTCTTACTTGTATTTTTGCCTTTTCAAGCAGTCCTCCCTAGGGTAGGCTTGAAAGTGTTTCAGAAAGAAGCTCTTATCATCATGATTCTCCCATATCAAATTATTCCACCACTTAACATCACCTCTAATCTCTTTCAAACTACACGAATCCCCAACCGAAATAGGAAGTTTCTTCAACTCAAAGCAATGAGAAACCTCAATCTGCTGCAACACTGGACAAACCCACATCCCATCACATATTGTTCTTAATTTCACCATGTTCTTTACCTCAATCACCCTCAAAACTGGAAGATTTTTCTTCTTTTGTCCCCCTGATTCAATAACCCTACACATATTCTCACAACCACTCACCTTAATTTCCTCAAGCTTTTTAACATGTCTAAGCATTGCATAAGAAACGGTTCCTTTTAGCTTCGGGCAATCAAGAACTTGAATTGTCTTCAAATTGCTAAGGCAGATCCCTCTAGAAAGTATCCCTTCAACAATAGTCTCCAAATTTTTCAAATGATCGAGAACCAAGTGTTGTAGATTTGGGAACATTGCATGTGAACTTTTTTCTTGACTTATCAAAATTCTTATACCACTGCAATTGGATATTGTGAGTGACATCAGTGAGGATAAGCTAAGCCAGTGTCTTTGGGCCATGCCTTCACATGTTAACAAGCTGAGGGAAGTCGTGTTGTGTAGAAGACTTTGAAGGTGTTCTTGAAGGAGATCGACTCCTCTGAGAACCAATCTTTTTTCATTGGATTGAGCATCATAACTCGAGTCGTTTGGACTGATTTGAATATCAAACTTTCTTAATTTCTTGATCCATGAAGATGCAGATGCAAGATACTCAACCGAGTCGAGCCTTATTTTTAAAACCGAAAGGTGCTCCAACGATAGCAACTCATCAAATGTTGCATTTTGATGACACGAACCCATTTTAGGGTTCCAGTTATAAGCACTGAAAGACATGTCTAGAGTCTCGAGACTTGATAACCTTGAAATGCTTCCGGAAGCAATCTTCTTCAACAAACGAGTGTATGAGAGGTTTAATTCCCTCAAACGACATAAACTTCCTAAACCTTCCGGAAGCTCTCGTATTGGGGTGCTAGAAAGGTCAAGAATAAGGAGTTTACAAAGAGGTTCAAGAGAAGGTAGTTTCGTTAAAGAAAAACAGCCTCTGAGATAAAGAGAACGTAATTCGACTAAGCAAAGAAAAGATGAGGGCAAAGATGTAATTTCGGTTTTGCTTAAATTCAGTACCCTTAGAGACTTGAGATTGAGAAAGTAGTCATCCGGGATGATCTTTATAGGGTTACCTTGGAGAAACAAAACAGTAATATTGGAATATACAGGATACTCTTGCAACCTATAGATTTTGCATCCGATTAAAGATACCCTTCTGGAAGATTCTTTTGGCATCTGGTTAAATGGAAGACTTGATTGACAATGAAACCCAAACAACTCTTCATTCTGAGATAAAAGAATAGCCAAATCACGAAAAACATCATGCATCTTCACAGTTCCTTGTCCTCCATCCTGATCAAGTAAGCAGGAATCCTTGAGGCGTTCAATCAAAGCAACCCCACAATTAAATGCTTCTTCAACAGTTTGATTCTCATGTATTAACCCATCAGACACCCAACACTGGATAAGCTCAACAACATTTATGGAGAAGCTTGCAGGGTATAAAGAGCAAAACAGAAAGCATTGTTGGAGTATCTTACTTGGTAAAAAATGGTAACTCGCTGCTAAAGGCCTAAATACTTCTTTTTCAATGTTCTTGAACAAGGGTGATGAGCATCGCCACCTCAGATACGTGTTTCGCCAGATGGCAGTCTGTGGTGTGTCCCTCAGGGATTTTCCAAGAGTCTTTATAGCCAATGGGAGTCCACGACAGCTTGCCACGATCTTCCTTGCGGGAGATTGTATCCCATCTAGATAAAGTACAGATCCAACACTTTGAACGAAAAGATTCCAAGCATCATCTTCACTCATGAGATTTAACTGAAAAGAAACATCAACAGACATGCCCCTACAGACATCGAAAGATCGAGTGGTTAAGAGGATCTTACAGCAGGAATCCCTTGAAGGAATACCCACACCATCTAAGTCGATCTTTTCCCAGACATCATCAAGGACTAAAAGGATCTTCCTTCTGGTAGCTTCCACCCTCATCTTCAGTCTTCGAAGAATTCTGTTGGCTAAACTGTGAGTGGTGTCTCCTGCTTCCACTTTTAAATGAAGTCTCTTGGCAATCTGAGTCTGAATCATGCTCAAATTCAAGTCCCTCGAGACTTGAACCCAGATCACGATATTAAAAAAATTTGGAGAGGAATTGCACAAGTGATTGATCAAGTTCTTGACTGAAGTTGTCTTCCCTATGCCACCTTTCCCCCACACACCAATCCTTTTGTTGTCATCACTTTTCAAGATTTCAAGAAGCTTCATCATATCTGAAGTTGCCTGCTGCCCAACGAGAGATGAGACTTGCATTTCCTCCATAGCTTTTATTGGAGAGCTTTTTTCAGGGGAAACGGTTTCAAAATAAGTAGAATTGAGCTCTTTCACATGCTCGAGTTTGTTTGCTACTCTCCATGCCTGCTGGTATTGTTGAAGCATCTTGAAGCTCTTGCCATCAATATGTTGATCAGGCATCTGTAGCATCTGTAGCAGTGGCCTTACAGCATCTTCAGCTCGAGAAACCTTCCTTAACCATTCTGTTACTTGCTGTTTTGGAGTTTTTCCATCCATTATGGCTATGGAGACTTCTTCTTCAATCAAAATCTTTTTGTTCCTTAGGTATGAAATCTCTTCCTGGAGTTCACATATGTTTTCTTCATATTTGGAAAGGGTCTTGATTCCTGAAAGACTTAACTTAAAGATTGATTTGGCACCTTCAATGACAGCAGAAGTTATGGCATCCATGGGGGGAGAGAGAGAGTAAGAAAGAGAGAGAAGAGAGTCAGAGAGAGAGAGAGAGATTAATTTGATTTCATTTGTGGTTATTAACTGATAGCAATCCAAGCCTTAAGTAAAGATTGGGACTAACTATCTGACAAAACTAGGAGCTATTTGTTCAGTATCGATAAGGTAAAAAAAGAACACATCCTTCCATAAACACATATTGTTGTTATGATTCTAAAAAACAAATACATAGGCGTTTCTCAAGACGAAGCAGATCACAGGAATCCTAGGTTAAGAGCTTTGGGAGATCCAAAATAGCTTTGCTAATTAAACTTAATATTGTAAAGTACTATGAATCTTAGATCATGAAGTCCACATATTATTTGCTTCAAGAGCAAGCGTGGAATCAAATCATGTGAATCTCTTGTTTAAAACGATGAGAATTTTGTTCTTATTTCAGATTGTTTTCGAAAACGATTAAATCTAGACAAAAAGAATCATGTATTCCAAGTATAGCAACAAGAATGAAATTATGCAAAAAGCATAATCTCTCCTTAATCCTATCGCTGTATACCATACCAACTAAAACTTTCTAGTGGACGAATAAAAAAATAAAATCTAAAAGAACCCCAACACAGCAACACAACCAATCAACCAATTATTCCCTTTCAAATCTCCATTTTCTCTCTCCCATCTCTACACAATAACCCAAACCCCATTTGTGTTCTTCCTTTCCACCATAACCTCCATCGGGAAATCTTCAATTTGTTTATATTCCGGCAATGGTTTCCCCGGAAAACACCAATTGGATCTACAAATACGGATTGATTGATGATATTGCTGTACCTGATGCTAATTACACCGTTCCTGTTTCTGGATTCAGTGGTCAATTCAAGCGACCTTAAACGGTTCCTCATCAAACCCTAGGTACTCTCTTCTCTTCTTTTGTTTAATGCACTTATCATCAAAATCGACCTAATTATATCAGAAACATTGATTGCTCGATCAAATGTATGAGCTGTAAAAACCTTTCATGTTTTGATGTATGATATGGAGGAATCAAAGTAGTTCCATAGAGCAAGTACGGAGAACTAGAGAATGATTTACCGAAATTGGGGGTGTTAGTAGATGTTACACAGTTACAGCTTAATCACACAACGTATCTAGGGCATCGTTTATGCCTTTTCTCTTCCTTTAGCAGAATTCTAGGTCTCCTCTGTTGTTGCCCTAATTTTGGTCCAACAGATGCTTTATATAGATTCATGAAATTGTGGTGGAAAACATTGACAATCGTATCAGTACCTTGGAGTGGTTGGTGGTAGAGCTTTAATGGCGTTGACCAAATCTTATTTTCACTAATTTGGCTTCTTCTGTTCACATTAGATGCAATTTATAGGAGATGAAAGGACTTTGATTGATGTTTCTCAACTATTTTACTGTTTCCTCCATTAATTCATATTGTTTGCTGAAATTTGCTTCTAGTTTGGATCTTGATGGCTCAACTGTGGATTCAGACAGCCATAATGACTCCAGATCCAAAAAACGGTAATTATTTCTTCCTTCTTTAAGTTCGTATACACGAATGCTGTGAAAAGATGTGTTCTTCATTTTTTTCTGTTAGATTTATAAACAAAATTTGTTACTTTGATAGGGGAAGATCTGAATCTTGCAGTGGTACAAGTAGCAAAGCATGTCGAGAGAAATTGAGAAGAGATAAACTAAATGACAAGTACAATTTATTTTTTCTGCCACGTGTCCTCTTTAGTCCTCTCATCAATTATCACTTACATTTTACTATTTTAGGTTTCTTGAATTGGCCTCAATTCTGGAACCCGGAAGACCACCTAAAATAGATAAAGCTGCAATTTTGGTTGATGCTGTTCGAACAGTCACTCAATTACGAAAAGAAGCACAGAAGTTGAAAGATTCTAGTTCTGATCTTCAAGAGAAAATCAAAGAGCTCAAGGTATTTATTTAATCTTTTTCTATTTTTAAAATATATATTCAATAATCTGTGTGTTTTGATAATGTGATTTCATTTTTTTTTTTTTTTTGAATTGGTGTTTGGTTGTAGACTGAAAAGAACGAGCTTCGTGATGAGAAGCAGAGGTTGAAGATTGAGAAAGAGAAGCTTGAGCAACAGGTAAACACCATGAACGCACAACCAAGCTTCATGCCAATGGCTCATCATCCACCTGCAATCCCTGCTGCTGCATATGGAGGCAATAAGTTGGTTCCGATGATTAGTTACCCAGGCATGGCGATGTGGCAATTCATGCCGCCTGCTGCTGTTGACACCTCACAAGATCATGTCCTCCACCCTCCGGTGGCCTAATTCCGGCGATCTTTGCATTTATGTTCAGGCAGGTTGTCATTGATCTATGACTCTGTATTAGGTTTCCGTTTGTATAACTACGATCAAACACACTATTATTATAATTTAACCGTTTATGTGTGTGATTTGTGTTCACAACTTGCACTCTAACTGTTTGTTTGATGAAATGCCCCTTGAAAAAAAAATCCGTATGTTTCCTTTAAATCGTGAACCAAATATACAAAGCCTTATGTGTATATATATAATACAAAAAAAAGCGCATGAAGTATTGCGATTGTTGTGGCCTATGGTCTAATGTGGCAGGACTTGATGAACTTATCTGAGAAGTCGACATATTTAGTCCATAGTTTACGAAGCTGTGGAAACGCTATATCTAACCAAGGTTTCGCTCTGCCATTAAAATGAACAACAGCAGCACGTTCAACATCTGCCATGGTTGAATTCTCCTGGTAGCCGAGGCCCAACATATGCCAGAAAGGATCGATAACTTGCACATGTCCATGAAACGCGATCAATCCTGGAGGTAACGTTCCTAGCTGCCATAAACTTAGATCCGATTTCAAATTCTGCATTCGAAATATAAAAAATTAGATACTTAGATGTTGTTTGTGTGTGTGTGTGTTAATGATCTGTGTTGAATCACTCACCTCTTCGAGCCAGTAATGGTAGTTCTCGCTTATGTTCGTCTTTCTCCAAGCCTCCAGATCGAAAATGTTCATCCCATAGGCCCAAGCACATTCGTTTGCGTCAAAATTCTTCGATATTAATGGATGAGAAAAATTTAGGTAGCTTTTGAATCGCTTCGACATCACGAACTTATCGCCGCCGTGACATGTTTCAACCGCTCCGTTCACTTTTCCATTCATCTCAATCTCAAATAACGGCGATAGATCTGACTGAACCACCAGGTCGTCGTCTAGGAACACCACCTTGTTTAGACTCGGAAACATCTACAAAACCAGATCCGATGAGCGTCGATCGATTAAACTCGATTTTACACGAATTTCTTAAAATTCACCTGTGGGAGATAAATCCGAACGTGATTCATGACGGAATTGTACTTAGGGCTCATAGCTTGCAACTTTGCGGCGATGACATAAGGTTTCTCGGTGTTATTAGCAACAATGGCGGACGAGCCGCCTCTAAACTGAGCTCTAATTTTTTGATCCTTCTCCATGGCCTCCAAAACCGGAACCTTTCCTTTTGCGAACCAATCGAAATGATGCAACGCCTTGACTTCAATCACCGCCGGAGATAAAGGATGCAAGGAGAACCACGCCTGCATCGGAGCGAACGTCTTTCTGTCGGTGATTATGTGAAGGACCACCGTTTCAGGGCGTAAAGAGTTGTAAACGAGAGACGTTGCTACGACGGAGGCGGCGAGGATGTTGTCGGAGGCAAGGACGAAGTGGAAGTAGGAGTTGTTGACGAGGGTGGGGACTAGCTCCGGTAAAGGGAGCTGGAGGCGGGAGTTTGCATTGGTGGCGTGTTCGTGGGCTAGGCGGAGGGAGAGGCAGTGGAGTTGTTTGGGTATGCTACTGGATGCCACGTGTCTGTAGAGGTATTCTTGGATTTTGGCTGTTCTAGTCCTCTTTTCAAGAAGTGTCACCTAGAAAAGCATAAAAACCAGTTAACTTTAACTATTTTGGAACGATTAAAACTTTAAATTATTTTCAACCCAACAGTAAATCTGACTTTTATGTTATTTTATTAATGTTACATTGAACATGGTGTCAAATTTTCATGTGTATAATTTTAATCTTTTAAATTTGAGTTTATGTATTTTCAGTTAATTTAATTATAGTTATAGTATAAATGAAATATTTTTTAATGTTATGTTGTATATAAAAATGATATTAATTGATCATATGGATTGATAATTTATTTGGCTATAATTAGTAATAATAGAAGTATTTTAAAAATAAAATATAAGACAAATTCGTAAAAAGTATGAAAATAAGGAATGTCTTTTGAAAATCTATTTAAGTTACAAATAAAAGAATTTATATATACTTGGAATTTTTTTGTCTAAAAAATTGTGTACATAGTTAAAAATAAAATATTTTTTTTATATAAATTATCACACCATTTTGATGAAAAAATAGTGTTACATGTTAATGATGATCTTACATTTTCTTTATGCTATTTATAAAACAAACTTATATTCTTCAGTTAACTAGTTTTGATATCAACAAAATCCAAAAGAAAAAAAAAAAAAATACACACACATAACATTTTAATTAGTGAACTATTTTTTATCGTTTAGTCAGTGATTTTTTATTTATTTATCAATTTAGCTAACCAAATTAATTATGTATATTGTGTATTTGTGTGTGTGTTATAGAAGAGAAATTGGGAGGATACCATGGACTTAAGCTTGATGGCAAATGTCTTTGCATCTAGTCTTTTGCTACCTTTCATACTATTAACAAATTCTTCCAATGTCTGAGGAATATCAGGCCCTCCCACTATCTCATCTTCGCTAGACCGGTCCTCCAAGATTTCATATATTACTTCTGGTACCTTCTCAGATTAAAAAAAAAAAAAAACATTTTAGTCTCAAAATTCTCCGAATTCAAATAAATAACATTGGATATTTGGTATATTACAGCTGGATTCAATCGAAGGCTTCTCCCCCTTAAAACACCCGATGCTAGTTTTTCTCCCTTACAACCTACATACCAAATAATCAAGAAATCAAACAATTAATATCTAAGAAGTAATAAATAAGTAATAACATATTAAAATATGCATATACATACCAATATTGGAACATTTGGTTTCATCATCAATGGTGTCAACTGTACTTAACACATAGATGAATCTGAGAAGAAATATGAACAACAAAAGCGAATAAAACAACATCTTGTAAGACAACCTTCGAGACCCAACCTTAACTTTTATAAACTCTCTTACACCTTTCCCTGGCAACAGTGTAACGTGTCGCAAACTTGGAGATATATGTAACTGCATTTTGTTGTTTATCAAACACACTAAAACAAGAAACCCAACCCTAAATATATATATACGTAAAATTAAGGCCTCAAAATTGGAACCTTCTTCTGATATGGTTTAACGTGATACGATTTTGGTAATACTATGTTTTGGGTAGATATGGGAGAAGATGGTTTGCAAATTGAAGGGGATGCTTTATTCCTATATTCAATGTTGTTGAGGTTTTCCCATCTTCTACCTAACCTTTACCTTGCTTAAGCTTTAGTGTTTTTTTTCCTTCTTTTTATTATAATATATATTTTAAGTTTTTTTTAAAGTGTATATCCCTTATCAACATTCACAAAACATTTATAACACTAACTTAGTATCAGTCAACAATCGGAAGTTCGGAACATTTTTTTTTTTGTTAAAGATGGGTTTTTTTTAGAAACAAATCAGAGTTATTCAAATTGTACAGGATCTAATATTTTATGTAGTGGTTTTTCTGAAAATTAAAATAAACTCTTAGCGGTTAAACTGGAAAAAATTATTTCAAATAATTATGTATGTTTTTTATGGTTTAAAGAATATATTTTATACTTACATAAAATTTATCCTCAGAAGTGCAAAATTAAAAAAGGTTTTAAGTTTTATAGAATACTGGATTTAGAAATGTACAAGCCTTATAGTTGCTGTAGTTAAACTATGCTTTCATCTAATTAATATTAGATAGAAGTTTATGTAAATGAAAAAGATCATTTAAAATATGTATCTTAAAATATGTTATTTGATTCAAGGTTTGTACTTTGTAGAGTAGAAAAATAAAAAGGAGGGGGTAGTTTGGTGATGGTTTGGCTTTAAAGTTATTTACCATCCAAATATTTAAAACTTAAAATACGTAATATTTATTTTTCTATTTCTGGGCGACGTAAACACATCTCCTAAATAGGAAAATGACACTTCCATGAATGTGTTGACTACTAATTGGTCGAATACTTGAGATTTAATTCTTTGATTCATTTTAGCTAGGCTTGGTAAAGTTACATGATGTCAAAAAATCTAACACGTGGATTGGTTTTAATCTGTTTTTATTTTTTAAATAAATTGGTATTTTCTAGATCATTATCGGTTATAATCGATTTTTCTAAAATGAAATTGCATTAAAAATCGGTTTTTTTAGTTAAAAACGGTTCGATTCGTTTTTCTGATTTTAAAAAAAACCGAGAAATTTTTTATTTGTTTCTTATAAAAACCTATTCCTAATTGGTGGTTCGGTTTTAACCTAACCGGTTCTAGTAAAAATGGTGTTTTTTTTTTTTTTTTTTTTTTTTTTTTGTGTCTTATCAGAACCTGTTCTGCACCTCTAGGTGGATCTAACCAACTATTCTAGCATGCACTTAAAAATTAAAATTGATCGTTTTGATTTATATTCATTTTGTTTCTTACTCGAACTTCATTTTTTATATTATCTTTATCTAAAGTTGGTATTTCAACCTTTCAACCAGTAATTTATAAAATGATTCATGTGTTTCTTCCTAATATATAAAGTTTCAACATATAGTTTTTCTATCCATATTTTCTTAATATAATTTCTTTTTGATTAATTTGTTGTTTTAATCCTAATAATAATGATGTATCAAAGGAGGAGCATCTAGTAATGTGTATGACTATGTTTGACAAAACTAATTAATAGCTAAACAATTAGCTATTAGATGACAATTCAAGAAATAAAGGATAAAAAATAATGTTTGATAAAAATTACCTAATAAATTAGCTAAATGCCTAAATGTAAATGACATACATTATACATGCCATTAAATTAAGAATAAACATCCAACTAAATACTAGCATCAACAAAGTTTGAAAAGATAACATTTCACTAAAAAATATTACAGCCAAGCTAAATTCTTCAGATAACGTTTCTTGCAAACTTAACATTATTAATATTATCTTCGATTACTTGGATCCCAAAATATAAATGGTTGCTCTAGACACATGACTAGATCAATATCTCATCTAAACAATGGTTGCTTTAAACACATGGCTTTGATAAAGCCACATCTATCAAGTTTAATTATCAAACATTCAACATATAAAAAGCAAATTTAATTTGTGCATGACATATCACTAGAATATCACACTAGACCTTTACAGTGAGCCTATATATATATATATATATATATATATATATATATATATATATATATATATATATATATATATATATATATATATTATTGTTTACAACTCTTAAAAATGTTTATAATTAGTTAATGTTTCAAGTATAATTAAAATAAATAAACATGAAAGTAGATTAAATTTCAATACGTTGCTAGTTATGGTTAAATGTATTGAATGCATTGACTACAACAAAGCTAACAAAATACAATGAAGCTAAAATATGTGTTGTTTATGAAAAAGTTAGGGGATGCGTTTTTTATAATTAATAAAGAAAATATTTGATGGAATTATAAAAAATTAAAAAAAAAAAATCATGGGCTTGTTGAATTGTTAGCGTGGGTAAATTTTTAAATAACTCAACTTGTTGACTTGCTAAAATGACAATCTAGAAAATTTAGAAAAAAAAAATTATAAGTTAGGTGTGGATAACAAACATAGCCCAAGTAATTTAACAATCTCCCTATCTATGTTAACATGAGTTAAATCATTTGATTTGTGATTTGCAAGAAACTATGCTTCTTTTGAAATTGATCTTAGAATTTGATGTCATTAAAGACTAAGATGGTCTTTGTTTTTTTTTTTACTTAATATGATTAATATGTAAAGAGGATTAATGTGTAAAGAATTTAATCTGTATGAAGATAGAACCTAATTTGTGTCTATACTAACCAAGGACATAACCTTACATAGAATAATATGGATGTTAAAAGTGGTATGTGAAAAACATAACACATGCATTTTGGAATTCCATCCATATGTAATATGACCGTTTGGTAATGAAGTTTGTTTGGTGGCAAATTTTTCAAGAAAAAAAAATGAATGCGCATGATATTCTATCAGTACCGAGAGAAAGTTCCAAATAACGTATCTACTAAAAACCATACATTATGCAAGAGAGAAAATAAAATTAAAAAGAAAGCATGTAACACTAAAATTCAAGTTCTTTTGTCGTTTTTTGCAAGAAGGAGCTATATTTTTATTATCATGCAAATGATATATCTAATGAGCCAGAAGAGTTATTCTTCATTCATCAAACGTTAAGAGTTATTCCATGTGTTTCCACACATGATGTTGATAGATCATATAAGAAAAACAAGTATAAGATGCATCTTCTTGAGTTGTTAGAGTAAGTCCAACTCATTTAATAGTTTGCATAACATTTGAGTTTATGCATAAAGAAAAAGAATTCTAACTATACTTGAGAATTAAACCGTGTGAAGTTAATAATGGACGGATGGCTTTGCCTTCAAATCATCATCTCAAATATAAAGTGGTCAAAGTTTGACATTTTGAGGAAATTAAGAGAGATATAAACACATCATTAACAACTTTGTTTCGTGAAGCATAAGGATTTCAACTTGAAATGTCAACTAAAGAACCCGCATACATGGTTGTTCAAATACATCTAAAATTGGGTTAAATGTCATGGAAATCATGAGCCAACAAGTCAATTTTATACTCAGGAAAAAAACTATTTTAAGTCGCACATCAACCAATTTTCATATAATACTGTGTATTTACATAAATCAGATACAAGATATAAAAGGCGAACCATATATGTTACATCTTTACATAAATTGAAGGTTATGGAAATTGTGGAGTCTGAATGTCTTGGTCTTCATGAAATGTGATTGGCCTAAAATTCAGGCCAATTTAATAGAGTTAGATACACACATGATAGATTATGACGACATGAAACAAATATCCTCATTGCTTCAAGGTATGGTGTGATTATATACTTTAAACAATAATGCCATTACAAAATACTTCCCACTTTGGTCTAGTTCTCCACACCACCCTTACCTTTTAACTTTATTAGTATTTAAATACAACAAGTATTAATTTCATAATATAAATTAATATTTATGATAGTAGGGGTGGAGATGATTAGACCCACCTATTATTTTATTGGAATTTCCAAGGAACATGGGTGTCAATTTCTAGTGGAAAGTGGTGTTGAAATTTCCATTTCAATAGTCCATATGTTCTTTGGTTGTTAACTTATGGAAAATGATGACATCGATTTGTACTTGGGAAATTAATAAACATATGCTACTTTTAGCGTCTCATTCCTTTTCCTATGATTCAACAAATTCGTCTATGCTGGCTGTGCTTTTATTAGCACTTACCTGGAAACAGAATGTCTTGCTTTGCCTTTTGCCATTTTCCATTTGCCATATTCTACTCAATTCTTTCTTGCTTGATATTTATGATTCTATTTATTAAACAATGGTGAATATTGTTAAAATTGTTCTTTGGAATTGGAGAGGGTAAATTGGTACCCAAAAAAATAAAAAATACAAACCTTATGTATACCACAACTTATATAAAACATGATGTTCTTACTTGTATTTTTGCCTTTTCAAGCAGTCCTCCCTAGGGTAGGCTTGAAAGTGTTTCAGAAAGAAGCTCTTATCATCATGATTATCCCATATCAAATTATTCCACCACTTAACATCACCTCTAATCTCTTTCAAACTACACGAATCCCCAACCGAAATAGGAAGTTTCTTCAACTCAAAGCAATGAGAAACCTCAATCTGCTGCAACACTGGACAAACCCACATCCCATCACATATTGTTCTTAATTTGACCATGTTCTTTACCTCAATCACCCTCAAAACCGGAAGATTTTTCTTCTTTTGTCCCCCTAATTCAATAACCCTACACATATTCTCACAACCACTCACCTTAATCTCCTCAAGCTTTTTAACATGCCTAAGCATTGCATACAAAACGGTTCCTTTTAGCTTCAGGAAATCAAGAACTTGAATTGTCTTCAAATTGCTAAGGCAGATCCCTCTAGAAAGTATCCCTTCAACAATAGTCTCAAAAATTTTCAAATGATCGAGAACCAAGTGTTGTAGATTTGGGAACATTGCATGTGAACTTTTTTCTTGACTTATCAAAATTCTTATACCACTACAATTGGATATTGTGAGAGACATCAGCGAGGATAAGCTAAGCCAATGTCTTTGGGCCATGCCTTCACATGTTAACAAGCTGAGGGAAGTCGTGTTGTGTAGAAGACTTTGAAGGTGTTCTTGAAGGAGATCGACTCCTCTGAGAACCAATCTTTTTTCATTGGATTGAGCATCATAATTCGAGTCGTTTGGATTGATTTGAATATCAAACTTTCTTAATTTCTTGATCCATGAAGATGCAGATGCAGGACACTCAACCGAGTCAAGCCTTATTTTTAAAACCGAAAGGCGATCCAACGATAGCAGCTCATCAAATGTTGCATTTTGATGACACGAACCCATTTTAGGGTTCCAGTTATAAGCACTGAAAGACATGTCTAGAGTCTCGAGACTTGATAACCCTGAAATGCTTCTGTAACGCCCGTAGATCCGAGCTAGTCAATTTAGAGATAATAGGGGTCGAAAATGACTTTTTGACAAAATATTATTTAGAATAAATAATTTGAACCAAGTTGTATTATATGTCACAAGATTTCCGTACATATAAAGAACGCCGAAATCCGAGTTATAACAAAGAAGTTATGACCCGTCGAAGTTTCGCGACGGAATCGGCACGGCACCGGGAAGCGTAAAAAGTGAATTTACAACAGAGCGATATTTAGCCTTAGTGATCTAAACGAAAGTCGTAGAATATGTTAAACCGAGAAAATCCATAAAAAGAACGCCCAAATCTGACTTCGTATGAAGAAGTTATGATTTTTCTAAGATTCGGCTTAGCAGTGTACAGCCCGAAACTCGAATTTTAGTTCGAGCGATTTTTGGCTTATGCGACCTAAATGAGAGTTGAAGATCTCATTAATAGGAACTCAACGGTAAAAAGACAGACAAAAACAGAGTCCGTATGAAGGAGTTACAGATTCTTCGCGGTCATTTAACAGTTTAAACGCCTCGTACTGTTAAATTTAAGATCGGTCGAGAATTAGCCGACGGAGTCAAAATGAAAGTTGTAGATATTATTTTTACCTACGCGTGGATATAAATAACGTCAAAAACGGAGATCGTATGTGAAAGTTACGAATTTTAGAAGTCGGAAGTGTGCTGTGCCAAAATAGTTGATGTGGCACAATCTTGGCCATTGCTTTCTCCCCAAGTCTTGCCACTAGATGGTGACATGTGGCACCAACTTCAGCCATTTTCACCCTATAAATACCACCTCTCCCCCCCTCATTTTCTTCACACCTTTCCCATTCTTTCTTCTCTTTACTCTCTCTCTAAAACCTCTCTCTAGCCCCGAAATCCTCCGAAAAGCCTAGGGAACCTCCCTAGCACGAGGCGGAAGCCCCGGAGTGCTCGACGGCTCCGAGAAGAAGAGATTTCCGGCTCGGAAACGCTGCTCCAAGCAAAGCCTGGTTTTCTATAAAACCCGCTGTAAGTGAGCTACGCCTACGCTATTTTTAATATAGTTTTTATTTAATTATATTAACGTTATTAAGAACATATAATAAATACTTGGGCTATTATTATGGGTTATATAATTTTTTTAACGCTTATATAATAGTAATAATAGCTAGACTATTAATTAGTCTCGGCGAATAATAGACTAAAATCTATTGATGATAATACTAGGTTTCGTCGAAGGAAATTATTTTAAAGTAAACGAAGCGCTGTCCGAGTACCGAGTCACCACCTTCTCAGGTGAGTGCATGGTCCCTTTCATCTTACACATAGATATGAAGTATTTATTATATAATTTACGTGTTGTGAGTGCATAGTCTCTTTCATCTTACACTTAGATATGAAGTATTTTAATATAAATTACGTGCTATGTGTACATATTGTCTGAATACTTGCTGTCTATGCTGAGTAAAAGATTTTTATACATGTTTTAAATGATTTAAACTGTATACGTATTTTATATCTACAAAACGTGTTGGGAAAAACATGGGTAGATGAAATAGTTGTTTTGTGATAACACGATGGGAGACATCAGTGTTGTCAGTGATCCAGTCATCTAGTGGAGTATAGATGACGACTATGGACGATACTAGACGGTCCAGTGGAACGATAGCAGTTTCGTAACATGTAGGTATTTTTGAACTAGGTGCTCATTAGGTATTTTTGAACTAAGTGTGTTCACTACGTATCTTTGAACTGAGTGTGTTCACTAGGTATTTTGAACTAAGTGTGTTCACTAGTTACTTTTGAACTAAGTGTTTACAAGATGTTTCGGACTACGTGTTCACTAGATATATTCTATAAGTCTTGGTAATGATGGACTTCGTGTCGATTCCTTATGATGATCCTTAGGAATAAATAAACGAGGAATAGCTGATTCTTAGGGTAGATCCTTAAGACTAAAGAAGATAATGGGGATGGGTAATTGGGTTGATTGTTTGATTGTTTAAACATAATAATTATATTATTGTGGGTTGAAAACCCTATGTACTCACCAGGTTTCCCAACCTGACCCACTCAGTTTATTTATATCGCAGGTGTTGATACGAAGTCACTTTACACTGAGAGATTTAAAGAGATGTAGATCACTAGTGTAAATAAATGTAAGTTCTGTTTATGCTCATGTTCATGTATTGACGATGACATCCCAAACGTTTTAAAATGAGTAAAGTACGTTTCTTCGGAAATATTTTAATAACGTATTTATCATGTTTTTCTGGGAACAAATTCCGCAACATTTTTATTAAAAGAAGAACTCTGATTTTTATAAAGCATAAACAAAATTGGTCTTTTCTGGCCGTGAAAATAGGGATGTCATAGTTGGTATCAGAGCATTAGTTTAAGCGAACTAGGAATATGGATTTATTTCTAGACTTAAACTTAGGATGCTAAGCGATGATTGTGAGGTGTGAGCACTTGCTTAATTTAGGAATGATGCCTAAATTACTTTTATGTGCTAAATGATTTGTTATGCTATAGTTTGATCGGATCTATGGTCTGTTGCTGACCGGATCTGGAAACCTTATGTGTTTAGGATTCTAAACGTACGAATACGATATTAGAACTAGCATATAAACGTTTCGGAGCGATAAGGATGATTTAAACGTCAATCCTATGTAAGGGTCTAGATTCACCTTATTCGGTGTATAGATCAAGATGGCAAGGACCCGTAGCGGAAACGTGAATGCAAATGAGAATAGGAACCAACCCCAGTGGTTCAGCAAATACATGTTGTAGAAGAAGTTGCACCTGAGCCAGTCGCCATGGCTGGAGTTCAAGCCATGATTCGGGTTATGCTAGCTGAACAAAGGGAAGAAATGAGGCGGATGTTGAATAGGGACGAACCAACTATGCCCACTGAGCAACCCGAGCTGATTCCTGAGCAATCGGAGGAAGGAAACTACAGCCGCCAAGTGAGTCAAGTGGGGACTCAAGGTGATCAAAGGGATGGCCCGGAGAGGAGAAACGACAAGGATGGGCGAATGTACAAAAATTTCTTGGGTGCGAAACCACCAAGTCTCTCAGGAAGCCCAAAGCCTATTGAGATTATGGATTGGATCTCCGAGATGGAGATGGTGTTTGAGAGCTGTGACTGTAGCGAGAAACAGAAGACCGTCTTCGCTGTAAGACAACTAAAAACTGGAGTTTTGAGCTGGTGGAAGCTATTGGCAGATACGATGCCACGAGGAGAAGCCTTAAGGATGTCATGGGAAGAGTTCTTGGAACAGTTGAAAATGCAGTACTGCTTAGAGATAGATCTGATAGACCTAAACAATGAGTTTCAGAACCTAAAGAAAGGGAAGATGAGTGTTGATGAGTATGCCACCGCATTCACCGAGAGGATGAAGCTATTCCCCTACTTGGTGCCTACTGAAATCTCCAAGATTGATAGGTTTGCTAACGGATTACCCACTGACTTTGGCCCAATGGTCAAAATGGCAACTACCTTGAAAACAGCTGTTAGGGCAGCTAAGAATGTAGAGGCCCAGATAAGGGAAAAGGGTCTAGAAAAAGATAAGGCAGGAGAGAAGCGGAAGTTTGAAGGATCTTCAAGGTCCAACCAGGAGAGAAAATTCTCGAAGCCTGGAGGAGGAGGTGAAGCAAGATGGTGTGATAAATGCAAGAAGAAACACTTTGGAAAATGCGGCGAAGAGGTTACATGTTTCAAGTGTGGAAAGTCTGGGCATTACGCCAATGAGTGTACATCCAACAAGAGGTTGTGTTATGATTGTAAAGAAGGGGGGCATCTTTCAAGGAATTGCCCAAAGAAAAATAAAGTAGCAAGACCAGAAACGCCACCGAGGCCAAGGGCATTCCACATGATCCTCGACGAAGCAGAAAACAATGCAAGGAACCAAGGATGAGGAATTCATACCCGAAGATCAAGCTATGAGGTAGCCAAAGAGATAGAACCATATGATGTAGCCTATTAGAGGCATAGTCTAGGGTGAACTTGAACACCTATGTAATAGTTTCAAGAAATAATAAAATCTTCGTTTTGTTATCTGGTGTGTTAAACTGTTATGTGATTTTCTTGAATGGTGACTTGGAAAACTGCGAGACAATACTTGGGACGAGTATGAGTAGGTGTGAAAGGTAGTAGATGCATATACTACCGGAAGCACAGGACTCACGCTTGGATCAGGGAAAGTCACAAGGTTACCAAGAAGCTAGTAATTGATTTCGTTTTATTCAAGTATGCCGTTACCATTGTTTCGGTAATGACTAAGAAAATTGTTGTTATCCCGACCCTAGTGGTCATATCACATTGAGTCCGACTACGATGAGTAGGTTACGTGGTTCAGAGAACCAAGTTTGATGTAGCGTCCGACTTAAACCAAACGATTGAAATCAAAGCGATCAATAGAAGTATTGCGCTCGTTGTTAAAAAAAAGTTGGTAGCTAGAAATTCTACATGTTAAAATGTGATTATATCACGTTAGACCATGAAGGAAGGCATATTTCATTCCGGAATTTGACTCTAAGAGACCTGAGTCTAAGCGTTGTTACGTACGATAATAGGTCATTAGAATATGACACCTCGATCAATTGTAGAAATCAAATTAACTTATCCTAAGAAGAAGAAGGTGTCTCTGATAAAGAATGAGCTTGTGACATGAAGTTCATGACTGAAAGTCTAACGAGCAGGTGCAAGAATAAGCACCACCTGCAATCAAGGAGTCCAAGAGTTAGATACCCGTTCGAAGCAACATAGAAGTTACAGTTATTACCTAGGATGAAGAGATAACGTATGGAGTCATTACACTGCCCTGTTTCGTTGATGATTCCGGGACGTAATCATCCTAAGGGGGAGATAATTGTAACGCCCGTAGATCCGAGCTAGTCAATTTAGAGATAATAGGGGTCGAAAATGACTTTTTGACAAAATATTATTTAGAATAAATAATTTGAACCAAGTTGTATTATATGTCACAAGATTTCCGTACATATAAAGAACGCCGAAATCCGAGTTATAACAAAGAAGTTATGACCCGTCGAAGTTTCGCGACGGAACCGGCACGGCACCGGGAAGCGTAAAAAGTGAATTTACAACAGAGCGATATTTAGCCTTAGTGATCTAAACGAAAGTCGTAGAATATGTTAAACCGAGAAAATCCATAAAAAGAACGCCCAAATCTGACTTCGTATGAAGAAGTTATGATTTTTCTAAGATTCGGCTTAGCAGTGTACAGCCCGAAACTCGAATTTTAGTTCGAGCGGTTTTTGGCTTATGCGACCTAAATGAGAGTTGAAGATCTCATTAATAGGAACTCAACGGTAAAAAGACAGACAAAAACAGAGTCCGTATGAAGGAGTTACAGATTCTTCGCGGTCATTTAACAGTCTAAACGCCTCGTACTGTTAAATTTAAGATCGGTCGAGAATTAGCCGACGGAGTCAAAATGAAATTTGTAGATATTATTTTTACCTACGCGTGGATATAAATAACATCAAAAACGGAGGTCGTATGTGAAAGTTACGAATTTTAGAAGTCGGAAGTGTGCTGTGCCAAAATAGTTGATGTGGCACAATCTTGGCCATTGCTTTCTCCCCAAGTCTTGCCACTAGAGGGTGACATGTGGCACCAACTTCAGCCATTTTCACCCTATAAATACCACCTCTCCCTCCCTCATTTTCTTCACACCTTTCCCATTCTTTCTTCTCTTTACTCTCTCTCTAAAACCTCTCTCTAGCCCCGAAATCCCCCGAAAAGCCTAAGGAACCTCCCTAGCACGAGGTGGAATCCCCGGAGTGCTCGACGGCTCCGAGAAGAAGAGATTTCCGGCTCGGAAACGCTGCTCCAAGCAAAGCCTGGTTTTCTATAAAACCCGCTGTAAGTGAGCTACGCCTACGCTATTTTTAATATAGTTTTTATTTAATTATATTAACGTTATTAAGAACATATAATAAATACTTGGGCTATTATTATGGGTTATATAATTTTTTTAACGCTTATATAATAGTAATAATAGCTAGACTATTAATTAGTCTCGGCGAATAATAGACTAAAATCTATTGGTGATAATACTAGGTTTCGTCGAAGGAAATTATTTTAAAGTAAACGAAGCGTTGTCCGAGTACCGAGTCACCACCTTCTCAGGTGAGTGCATGGTCCCTTTCATCTTACACATAGATATGAAGTATTTATTATATAATTTACGTGTTGTGAGTGCATAGTCTCTTTCATCTTACACTTAGATATGAAGTATTTTAATATAAATTACGTGCTATGTGTACATATTGTCTGAATACTTGCTGTCTATGATGAGTAAAAGATTTTTATACATGTTTTAAATGATTTAAACTGTATACGTATTTTATATCTACAAAACGTGTTGGGAAAAACATGGGTAGATGAAATAGTTGTTTTGTGATAACACGATGGGAGACATCAGTGTTGTCAGTGATCCAGTCATCTAGTGGAGTATAGATGACGACTATGGACGATACTAGACGGTCCAGTGGAACGATAGCAGTTTCGTAACATGTAGGTATTTTTGAACTAGGTGCTCATTAGGTATTTTTGAACTGAGTGTGTTCACTACGTATCTTTGAACTGAGTGTGTTCACTAGGTATTTTGAACTAAGTGTGTTCACTAGTTACTTTTGAACTAAGTGTTTACAAGATGTTTCGGACTACGTGTTCACCAGATATATTCTATAAGTCTTGGTAATGATGGACTTCGTGTCGATTCCTTATGATGATCCTTAGGAATAAATAAACGAGGAATAGCTGATTCTTAGGGTAGATCCTTAAGACTAAAGAAGATAATGGGGATGGGTAATTGGGTTGATTGTTTGATTGTTTAAACATAATAATTATATTATTGTGGGTTGAAAACCCTATGTACTCACCAGGTTTCCCAACCTGACCCACTCAGTTTATTTATATCACAGGTGTTGATACGAAGTCACTTTACACTGAGAGATTTAAAGAGATGTAGATCACTAGTGTAAATAAATGTAAGTTCTGTTTATGCTCATGTTCCTGTATTGACGATGACATCCCAAACGTTTTAAAATGAGTAAAGTACGTTTCTTCGGAAATATTTTAATAACGTATTTATCATGTTTTTCTGGGAACAAATTCCGCAACATTTTTATTAAAAGAAGAACTCTGATTTTTATAAAGCATAAACAAAATCGGTCTTTTCTGGCCGTGAAAATAGGGATGTCATAGCTTCCGGAAGCAATCTTCTTCAACAAATGAGTGTATGAGAGGTTTAATTCCCTCAAACGACATAAACTTCCTAAACCTTCCGGAAGCTCTCGTATTGGGGTGCTAGAAAGATCAAGAACAAGGAGTTTACAAAGAGGTTCAAGAGAAGGTAGTTTTGTTAAAGAAAAACAGCCTCTGAGATAAAGAGAACGTAATTCGACTAAGCAAAGAAAAGATGAGGGCAAAGATGTAATTTCGGTTTTGCTTAAATTCAGTACCCTTAGAGACTTGAGATTTAGAAAGTAGTCATCCGGGATAATCTTTATAGGGTTACCTTGGAGAAACAAAACAGTGAGATTGGAATTTACAGGATACTCTTGCAACCTATAGATTTTGCATCCAATTAAAGATACCCTTCTGGAAGATTCTTTTGGCATCTGGTTAAATGGAAGACTTGATTGACAATGAAACCAAACAATTCTTCATTCTGAGATAAAAGTATGGCCAAATCACGAAAAACATCATGCATCTTCACACTTCCTTGTCCTCCATCCTGATCAAGTAAGCAGGAATCCTTGAGGCGTTCAATCAAAGCAATCCCACAATTGAATGCTTCTTCAACAGTTTGATTCTCATGGATTAACCCATCGGACACCCAACACTGGATTAGCTCAACAACATCTATGGAGAAGCTTGCAGGGTATAAAGAGCAAAACAGAAAGCATTGTTGGAGTATCTTACTTGGTAAAAAATGGTAACTCACTGCAAAGGCCTAAAGACTTCTTTTTCAATGTTCTTGAACAAGGGTGATGAGCATCGCCACCTAAGATACGTGTTTCGCCAGGTGGCAGTCTGTGGTGTGTCCCTCAGGGATTTTCCAAGAGTCTTTATAGCCAATGGGAGTCCACGACAGCTTGCCACGATCTTCCTTGCGGGAGATTGTATCCCATCTAGATAAAGTACAGATCCAACACTTTGAACGAAAAGATTCCAAGCATCATCTTCACTCATGAGATTTAACTGAAAAGGAACATCAACAGACATGTCCCTACAGACATCGAAAGATCGAGTGGTTAAAAGGATCTTACAGTAGGAATCCCTTGAAGGGATACCCACAACATCTAAATCGATCTTTTCCCAGACATCATCAAGGACTAAAAAGATCTTCCTTCTGGTAGCTTCCACCCTCATCTTCAGTCTTCGAAGAATTTTGTTGGCTAAACTGTGAGTGGTGTCTCCTGCTTCCACTTTTAAATGAAGTCTCTTGGCAATCTGAGTCTGAATCATGCTCAAATTCAAGTCCCTCGAGACTTGAACCCAGAGCACGATATTAAAAGAATTTGGAGAGGAATTTCACAAGTGATTGATCAAGTTCTTGACTAAAGTTGTCTTCCCTATGCCACCTTTCCCCCACACACCAATCCTTTTGTTATCGTCACTTTTCAAGATTTCAGGAAGCTTCATCATATCTGAAGCTGCCTGCTGCCCAACAAGAGATGAGACTTGCATTTCCTCCATAGCTTTTATTGGAGAGCATTTCTCAGGGGCAACGGTTCAAAATAAGTAGAATTGAGCTCTTTCACATGCTCGAGTTTGTTTGCTACTCTCCATGCCTGCTGGTATTGTTGCAGAATCTTGAAGCTCCTGCCATCAATATGTTGATCAGGCGTCTGTAGCATCTGTAGCAGTGGCCCTTACAGCATCTTCAGCTCGAGAAACCTTCCTTAACCATTCTGTTACTTGCTGTTTTGGAGTTTTTCCATCCATTATGGCTATGGAGACTTCTTCTTCAATCAAAATCTTTTTGTTCCTTAGGTATGAAATCTCTTCCTGGAGTTCACATATGTTTTCTTCATATTTGGAAAGGGTCTTGATTCCTGAAAGACTTAACTTAAAGATTGATTTGGCACCTTCAATGACAGCAAAAGTTATGGCATCCATGGGGAGAAATGGAGAGAGAGAGAGAGAGAGAGAGATCAATTTGATTTCATTTGTGCTTATTAGCTGATAGCAATCCAAGCCTTGTGTAAAGATTGGAACTAACTATCTGACAAAACTAGGAGCTATTTGTTCAGTATCGATAAGGTAAAAAAAGAACACATCATTCCATAAACACATATTGTTGTTATGATTCTAAAAAACAAATAGATTGGCGTTTCTCAAGACGAAGCAGATCACAGGAATCCTAGGTTAAGAGCTTTGGGAGATCCAAAATAGCTTTGCTAATTAAACTTAATATTGTAAAGTACTATGAATCTTAGATCATGAAGTCCACGTATTATTTGCTTTAAGAGCAAGCGTGGAATCAAATCACGTGAATCTCTTGTTTAAAACGATGAGAATTTTGTTCTTATTTCAGATTGTTTTCGAAAACGATTAAATCTACACAAAAAGAATCATGTATTCCAAGTATAGCAACAAGAATGAAATTATGCAAAAAGCATAATCTCTCCTGAATCCTATCGTTGTATACCATACCAACTGAAACTTTCTATATCGAAAACTCAACCCTAGTAGTTCGTATCCCCTCGTTAACTTCCTTCGATGACGAAACAATATACCAATTCAAATCATTCGATTATAGCAATGAAATCAAACAAAAACAAAGCAATCGGAATTGAAATCAAAGTAATTATGCAATTTGGAAAGAGAATTTCACCAGTACGTCTTGAATCCTTCACTAAAATGGCGGTAACAACAAGCAGCGCGCCATAACGAAATGTCCAAAACTGTTAAAAGTCCGTCGGTTTAAACTTTTAAATATCTGTGGGCTGGGCCGAATTTGTCCGTTATTTTATGGGGGGTACTTGTAAAAAATGGTTTTTCTTTTATGTATATTTAATTTTAAAATCACTAATAACATGTTGTGATTTTTTAGACAAGATAATTCATATTAATTATATAATATAGACCAGATTAGTTGTCATTTGTCAAGATCAAACATGACAATCAATTGTGTCCTTATCAACTTAAATGAAATTTGGTGCCAATTTTAAGCTTTTTTTTTTTGGTGATTTTCAAAGTAAATAAAACAGCATTGAAAAAGTAAACGCCACTTTTATTGTTTTTTAATCGATTTTGAAAATATAGAAGCACTCGATGTTCTTTGCATGAAGTTGCTCGTGTTTAAAAATTGAAAGATCGAACAATTATTAAAAATCAATTATTGTAATCGATATGTATTTCTATAATAATGATTTTATTATGGTTTACTAAGAAATAAGAATCATTAATGGGAATTGTAGATAATCATGTAAAAAAAGTAAAAAAAAAATAATATATACAAACCATAGGAATTCAAATAAGAAAGTACATGATTTTTTTCACCCACACTAGCTACAAATAACTATTTGTATTGTGTTGCTAATATGGATAAATATACTTTATTTGTTATATATTTTTGTTATCAACTAAATTTTTTAGTAATTTGTTATCATAAATAATGAATTTGTAATTACGATGTTATTATTGGTAAAGAATGCATATATGTTGTTATTATATAAAAAAAATATAAATACATTGTTATTATGGATCTGAATAATTATTTATGTTCATTATGATAAACAATCAAAAATATATGCATAGATGTATGGGCTTAGGCTAACGTACACATATGCCCCCACAATAGCTATTAACAGATGGCGGACATAGAAAGTTTGAGTAGTGGTGACACTAAAAAAAAAATTCCTACAAATCTAAATTAATAGTGGCATTCGTATTTCAAGACGTACACCTAATAGAAAAAAATACACTAATTGTCGAAATCAGAGCAATGGCTATTAATATACCATCACAATTTAAGCAGAAGACTCGCCAACACTCAAACTAGAACATGTATATTTGACAAAGAAGTTGACTCCTTAGTGAAAATATCAAAATACCGGTACTATGATGGAACATGTAGAATCCGAACGTGTCCGACTACAACTTTTTCCCAAAC
Organism: Lactuca saligna; assembly: GCF_052625555.1. Classification (NCBI taxonomy): domain Eukaryota; kingdom Viridiplantae; phylum Streptophyta; class Magnoliopsida; order Asterales; family Asteraceae; genus Lactuca; species Lactuca saligna. Next base: position 176,201,938 of record NC_136423.1, read on the forward strand.
AAGTGGATATCTAGGTCAACGTGTTTGATCTGTTGGTGTTGGAATGTGTTAGGTGCTATTTGTTTTTTCGAAGCGGAAATATTTTAAGTATGCGGACCACCTCTGCAATCCTCTGTAGCAGAAGAGGTGGAACAAAAGACTGCAACATTTAATAAAAATATGTTTGATTTATTTTTATTTGTATGAAAAACGTTTTTATGTGTCTAAATATGTATAACAACGTTATTTATATGTAAAAAAAATGGTATTTATACATATACACAAGATTTTTTATACATATATAAACATATAGAAATATTTTTGAATGTATTTATATGGTATTTTTCATATTTGTATGTATACAATATGTTTTATACAAAATAAATACATGTACACATACTAAATACATTTAAATACACTATTTATACATAATGTATACATATAAATATGCACAAAACATCTTTATACATAATGTATACACATAATTACGTATAAAAACATATTGATGTGTTTTTTATTTATAAAAAACATATTTATACGTTTATATATGTTTTTCATTCATATAAAAATGCATCAATAACCTTTTATTTATACATATAAATAACATTCTTATACATATTTAGACATATAAATATTTTCATACACATAGAAATGCATCAATATGTTTTTATAAAAAGAAATATGTGCATACCTAATAAATATGTTAAAATACGTTTTTTACGATATAAATATATTTTTAAAAATAAAAAATTACGATTTTAAATATACACACGTTAGAAAAATTAAAATTGTAATAATAATAATAATAACTAGGGAAGTGACTCATGTTTTGCATGGATTATAAGGCTTATTTTTTTTAATTGGTTAAAAGTTTTGTATGTAGAAGTCCAGACATATAGAACATCCATATTTTAGACGGATTCAATTAATCCATATCTAGATTGTAAGAAATAACAACCTACTTTAATATATTTATTTATTATACCAGCCTTCTTTCATTTTGTACTATTACATCTTTGTATTTTCAAAAATCTAGCTAATTACCAATATTGGAGATAACTTCTCAGCCGCGTTTGCACCTAAAAAAAAAAAACAACCTGTCAAAGATTTAAACTAAAAATGAGGTTGAACATGCTCTTTTTTCATCATGTTAAGTATTGCATGTAAAGCTGCCATAAATGCAAAAAATAATAACTAATGTCAACAGTTTTGACTTTTTTTATGTTCCAAAAACAACTTATAAAATGAAGATTTCTTGTTCACAAAGTGTAAATGAAGGTGCATATTTGTATGTGTAGTAATCCTGCCAAAATTGCAAAGAACCAGAGTAAGTAGAAGTATAGTTTGGTTGAAAGGAAGCTGACCATTGGAAAAGTAGTTGACATGTCATGTAAATCTGATAGGGAACCAATCCCTAGTTAATGTCAATAGAAAATGAACAAAAAACCAGAGTAAGTAGAAGTATAATTTTAGTAGTCATATATATTAAGTAAGTGAAAAATAAAGTTACAACACCATAAAGTTCATGTATATATTAGTAGTCATATATATTAAGTAAGTGAAAAATAAAGTTACAACACCATAAAGTTCAAAATGAATGAAAAAAAATGTAACTTGAAAAGTGTATCTCTTCTCCATCAAACAAACGATATTCATCATCTTGTGACTCCAGTTTAACTAAATATGTCTCTGTTAAGGCAGCTACAGTGAGCGTGTGGTCAAACCATTCCTAATGGTTAAACATTGTTAACCAACTTTTAAGAAAGACAGTTGGGCAATCTTGATTACCCTTAAAAGATTTGTAGATGCTTTCACCTATAATTTCACCATTTTTATCAATTTACCTACCAAACTATTATAATTAAACCATTAATATTTTTTTTAGCATATTCAAGGAACTCTTTTTTCCTATTACAAATCAGGGGGAAAATAGTGAAATACAACAGATAAGAACAAATAAGATAAGGCTATAAGCACAACATATTTTCACCATTTATTGATTTAGCCACACAATTATTATTTTTCTTTGAATTCACTAATTATCATTACAGAAAATAATAGATGAGAGGATAACTTGATATACTTTATTAACCCTTTTTGAAAAATAAAAGCATATTTTTTCTGCAGCGATAAAACCATTATATTTTATTAACCGTATTTAGAAAAAAATAATGTTTAAAATCACACGGTTTTGATATTCATTTAGTAACTGAACTATTATTATTATAATAATCATAAAAAAGTAATAGTTTATGGGTAAATCGATAAAATGGTGAAAGGTGTTGTGTTTTTTTTTATTTTTTAACATTTTCCAAAACCGAGTAACCAGGAAAATGTTTTTTTTTTTTTTTAATTGTTAAAAAGTTATTAATGGTTTATTACAAAAAAAAATGTTTCCAATCACCTGGTTTTGATATCCATTTAGTAATTGAACTATTATATTATAATAATAAAAAAAATAGTTAAGGGGTAAATCGATAAAATGTTGCTTTTTTATATTTTAACCTTTTTCCAAAACAGAGTAACCAGGAAAATGGTTTTTTAAATTGTTAAAAAAATAATAATGGTTCATTACAAAAAAAAAAGGTATATGAAAAAGGTTTTACCTGCAAGACAGCAAGGTCCTTAGATCGGTATGCACCTATTAACTTGGTTTCAAAAATATTTTACTCCCTTTCAATATAAGAAATCGATGAGGCATAATTTATATAAATTATTAAATATATAATAAGAAAAGAGTCTCACCCTTATGAGGTAAGAATATTAACTCTGCAATAGCTTGTTCAGGTTTTGGATTCATTGATAAAGAATTGTCAATAACTGGTCAACCATAAAATTAGTTTAGTGCTTTATATCCCGTTTAATAACGCAAATCACCATTATGAAACAATAATGAGAAAAGATATTAAAGAACAACAAACGATACATTTGTAGTGACAAAGAACATGGTTTGGCATGCGGAATTCAAGTTTGCACAATTGAACATGGTGATTTGGGTGCTAAAAGATATATTCAATCATAGTAAATAAGTACAAAAAGGGGTCTAGTCTAGAGCTTCAAAAATATCTCACTCACTAATCACTATGAACTACATCTCTCAAGCACACCTCTACAAGTGGACAACCCCACCTTATATAGAGGTGTTTACATGTCTCTCTCTCACTCTAAAATACTCATTAGTCAAAAGGCTAATGCACCATATGCAAGTGGGTCTACACACACTACTAGAAAAACAACCTTTTACGACGCTCATTGCGCGTCGTAAAAGGCTCAGACGACACGCAAATGCGCGTCAAGGAAGGCCCTGTCATAAAGAGAGACGACGCGCATTTACGATGCTCATTTATGACGCGCAATTACGACGCACGTTTACGACACGCAATGCGTATCAAGGAAGGCCATGTCATAAAAGAAGACGACACACATACACTTGTCGCAACCTTACGATGCGCGAGTTAATGACACACAATGCATATCAAGAAAGCCCATGTCAAGAAAGGCTATTTGATAATTGAAGATGACACACATTTTTGCGTATCATAATTTTAAATGTTTAAAAAAAATATTTATAAATTTACTAATTTTCAAATTAAATTTGTATTTAATGTTTCATAAGAAAAAATAAAATATCATATACAAAAAATACAATCCATTGCATAAAATTTAATGTCATACAAATAATCGTTCCATGGACAAAAAACAACAATCAGCCAATACTGGTATCAAAACATAAAGACTCAACATAAAGCACCTTTCTTCACAAAAATACAATCTATTGTTGTAAGCAAGTGTGTATTGAAGCACCTTCCATGCAGTAGTACCCCCTTGACCAATACTAGTATCAGAACATAAAGCACCTTTCTGCACAAAAAACAACAATCAGTCAACAAAGACTCAACATTCTTTAAAATACTATATGAAACAAAGAGTCAACAAAGACTCAACATGTAAGTACATATCTAGAGTCACAAATTAGATTAGTTAATCTCATAAATCTTCAGAAGGCTACTTCAAGTATTTATTTTGCTCAAATCTTCAGAAGGCTACTTTAAGTATATATAGCATAGAAGATTAAGTTGTGTCCCCTTTATGTCCATTAAGTTAAAAAGAAACAGCATGTAAGTAAGGATTACTATCATTTTTATTAAATAGGTGGATCACAAAGACCTTGTACATTAAGGTTGTGTTTGTTACACATGACATGAGATAATGTATCAATGATGCATGTTTTAGTCCTTCCACCAGATGAATCAAGAAAAAGACTAGTTAATTTGCTATCCCTGGATTACCTAAATGGTAAAACCAAAAAATCAAAATCTTGAACCCATGAATGTTAAGTGTAAATTCTGTATTTAGATGAACAAACACAAGAACATAATCAAAATCTGAGACATGTAGACATCAAAACAATTATGCACCAAAAATCCATGTGACCACCAAAGCTTAGAATTATAACTAAGTATGTATGTCTTATGAAAAAGGAGGTACCTGGTGAGGTTTAACAGACGTTGTATAATGGAGTACCTGGTTAAGTTTCTAGGGCAAGTCAAAGCCTCTCTGATACCATGATAAAAAGTGTATTTTTGTATGTGATTTCTCATCAATTCATAACAGGAAGGAAATACTTTATATAGGAGCATAAGAAGCTAAAAAAGGACAGAGGCTAATCTACTCCTATAATCAAGGAATTTACATAAAAGAATTTATTCCTAAAATACCCTCATGACAGCTCATGCCAACATGTGTGTGGTGTGGTGAGTTACTTCATCTTCAACAGAGCAGCCAAATGCAAACACTGTTAATATATATACTAGCCATTTACCCGTGCTAAGCGACAGGTGCGAAATTTGTATCTTATGTCTTGTTTTCTTCAAAGATGGCCATGTTGGCAGCTTCGTTGCCTCAATTACCCATGTATATTATGTCATGTTTCCTTGGCTACCCTATTCCCTTATCCACGAGATAATAAAATTAGCAACATAATACTAAATATGTCTATATAAATAATGACCAAAAAACATACAGATCTTTTCAACATAATTCATGAAATTTGAACAAATGTGTCAGTCCTACCTGATAGAAGGGGCTTTGAGCATACGCCATTTCTAAAGTTGGAAGGGGGATTTAAGCATACGCCATTTCTAAAAGTTTGTCATTTAAAATCACAAAACTAACCATTACAAACTATGAAAACTATATATTTTTCCACTGAAAAGAAACATACTATAATCTTTTATAATTTCAAATGCTAATCGAAATATTAAAAAACAAAAACAAAAACAATCTAGGAAATTTTGCTTTGGATAAAATGAAAACCATAAGAGGAAGTATGTATTTTATAAACACTAAACTTTCTTGAAGATTGCTTTGTTGCACCTTGGCAGGATGGACGTGATAATTAATTATAGAAAAAACAATAATTAAAAAATATATATATAAATAAACAACAAATACAAAACAATCTTGGCATTTTGAGATTACTAATTCATACAATGAATCTTGGCATTTTGAGATTACTAATTCATACGCTCAAACTTGGAATTTTTACGTAAACTTATGAAGTTTTACCTTTGGTTAAACTTAATAGTAATTGGGTGAACTTCAACATCATAGATCTTAACTTGGTTTGACTTTAATTTACATGATTAAGCATCATTTCTTGTATCTTCCATTTCAACGCTCTTAACACAACAATCTAGTATTGGCAGTTTTTGCTTGAAAAACATATCTTTAGTCACCGGCATGTGAAATTTAAATCAAATACATGTTAATAGTTTATTTACATCAAATAGGTCAATTTGGCAAGTATGTAACTACATCCCAATAGGGAAAAAAAACACATGAAAAGTTGAACCATCCGAAATCACTTGATTAGTAAATTTTTTTCCAATAAGTGAGCTAGTAAAATTTTGCATCTTCAAAATGTTGTTATGTAAATTCATAAATAAGATAAACTTCAAATTGATTAAATCTTATTTAACATAAACAATCACTAAATAAGCTTCATAACATATACCAAAATGAGCAAAAATCTTGAACATTGAGTTTTATAGAAAGGACAAAAGTTGAGGAGGACATAGAGCACTAACCATGATGGGCCATTTGCAGTAGGAATCTTGAACTTCACAAGCCTCCAATATACTTTAAGAAAATTAAACTTTAGCTATTTACTTTTAGCAAGATAGGTCTGTAGCATAAAATATAATTAAAACTTGATTATGGTTTAAGGATCATGAAGTATCAATACAAGCAACAAAATAGCACCAAATACAAAATTAATGACTCCTTTAGAACTATATTTAACATGCACAATGAAGATGATTGTTCCTAATTGACACCCGGTTCCACAACATATCCAATCCTCAAACCAGAATCTAAGATTTTTCTTAATTGAAGAGTTGAAATTGTGTACCTTTAGATCAAAACAAGGAGAGGCAAAAACAGATAACTCAACAGCCCAATCAAGAGACAGCGAAATTTGAAGAAAATAAGCATAAAATTGTCATGTTTCTTATGCTTCAGAAAGTGCAAGTCAGTTAAAACAAAAAATTTACACATAGGGAGCCAAAAAAAAGTAATAACCTCTATGGATGGTGTTGTTTTATCTGTTACCAAAACCAGGAAGTGACATGACATCCATATGGTCATTAGTTGTACGTTTTCACTCCATCCCAACCTACAAGTTACATAGATCCAACAAGTAGTTAGTAGTTACAAAAGCCAAGTGTATTAAAATGTAAACAATCCACCAGTTATTAAGCCCCTCTATCCTAGTAAACAACATCTAACAACTCATATAAGTTCCAAGAAAATTCAAAATAACTCAATTGCACAGTCAAAGTCTCCAACAGCATCTTGATCCTATACTCCTATTATTTTCAAGTCACCAGGTTCTTTACTCTGTTTTTATAAATAACTAAAAATATCATATCAGAACATAAGAAAAAAAAAAGCTTAACATAGGTAAAGAAAATGCAATCCAAGATTCTATAAAACAAAACTTTATAATAAATCATGCGTAAAGAGAAGATGTAGAACAAATGCAACTCACTTCCAAGTGCTTCTTCATCAAATTGAAGCATCCCCAATATGAGAATTAGTCCAAACCTGAGACATTCATACCTTCTCATGCTACCCTTTTAACCGGTGCGCACAACACCTGCCATCGTCCATCATTTGTAGCTTTTCTGTATTCATCTGCCACAAGTAATAAAAAAAATGTGAAGAGAAACAATCAATAACTGAATATAAATGTTAAGTTATAATCTTCTAGTAATAAGTAACTTCAAGGAGATACCCTCTATTTCTGCTGTTGGTGTGATTGTGGTGGTTCAATGTTGGCGGCAGATAAGGAAGAGGGAACAACGCTTTATTGTGGTGGTTTTTTGTCGCTGGGAAGGAGATCAAAGCTTTAGGGTTATTTGAAAATGAGATAAAATGAAACACTAGAGTGAAAGATAGGGATTTGAGGCATATGCACTGTTATAAATGGAGACGATGATGGTGGTGAAGTTCTCTTGCAGGTGGTGTGGTCCGATAATGATGGCTGGTTTTGAAGGTTAGGGTGTATAGTGTTACTATAATTTTAGAGAGAAGAATTGAGTGGTGGTGAAAACCATGGTATGACGATGGATGTTGGAAACATTGAAGGCCGCTAGGGTTTCGAAAAGTTGTAATGTTGCAATGGTAGTGCGACATTGAAGAGTGGGTGGTGCTACAATTGTGGTGGTTCTAGTGGTGGAGAAAGGAGGATGGAACACCACGAAGTGGTGTATGCTTGTTGCCGCCGGGGAGGAGATTAGGGTTTTCTGATAATGAGAGAAAATGCAAAATTAGAGAGAGAAAGAGAGGTGTTTGGAATGACATAAGCGTGTTTCATCTCTTGTATTGTACTATAAATGTATTTCCATAGTAGATCCGGCTCTTGAACCTTCAATTTTGACTTTATAAACAACCTCTTCAAACTGAAAAGAATGACAAAATCACCATGAAAAACATTTATATAATTAAATCAAAGAAATTATCGGGTGGGGATGTAAAAAGACCTTTAATGTTATGGAAGATAAAGATGATTCGAATGAAATTTAAAAAAATCGAAGAAATCCTAGTAATATGTAACTCAAAAAATTAAGAACCCTAACCTTAAACTCTTACCAAACGAGTTCAGGATGCCGACGATGGGAAGGAAGAAAAAGACGTTGGCAAGGAGAAAGAAGGTCTGACGCCGGCGAGGATGGAGGAAGCAGTGGCGATGGCGGCGAGGAGAAGGAAGACCGACCGCAGCGACGGGAGGGGAGCCAGTGATGTCTTTGACCAGAGTATCTGAAGAGCTTGTATCTTTGTGGCAAATAAAGCGATTAACAGGAAAAATTCTAGGAAACATGCGAAGATCGAGCAAGAACAAACTCGGTAATCAAGTAAAAACAAAAGAACTCACTAATTGGGAAAGAGATAAATCTTGAAGCTCTTACCATATGAAGATATAGAAAAGATGATTGAAGGAGGTCGATTTTGCAGAGTTATAAGATCGCTTGTGGTAGGGAGGCAATGAATGGATGAAACAAGCCCTAACAAATCCAGAATCGAGCAGCGTGTGGTGATGATGGAGCGTAGCCACGATTTGAGGTTCGGGACACCGAGTGTAGATGCGTAAGTAAGAGAAGCTGATGACATCGCGTGAGGATGGTTTGGGCTCGAAACATAAAGTTTACATGGAAACCAGATCTTGGTGAAGACCAAAATATGCAAATAAATAGTGTGTTCGTTTCCCCTTACGTGTTTTGAACCAGGCGAGAGGGATGAGATGGAAATACAAGAGCGAGATAGAAAAAAATTAGGGTCGGATTTAGGAACCCTAAATCATCGGCTCAAATTGATAACTGGGAGGTAAGAACCCTAAATCCTCAGCTCATTAGGGTCGAATTAAGAGTGTAAGAACTTGTTGGAACCGAGAAGTAGGTTTTTGGTGGAGGTGATGGATCGAGGAATTGAGGAAGTTGTGGATGAAGACGAAGGCCCAAATTCGAAGAGGCGGGGAATTTTTGGGATGAATAGGCGGTGGTTAATTTTTTTGGATTTCATTTCCCGTGTTTCCTAAAAAAATATAAAGCGACACAGTTACACGACGCACATTTTTTGATAAGTGCCCTCCGTATTTTTTTCTGACACTAATTTTAGGGGCATGCAAAAATGCGTGTTATCTATCCTTCAAATTTTAGAAAACTAACATTAATTTTTAGGGCATGCACAAATGCGCGTCCTCTATCAGTGTGTGTCATTAATTGCGCGTCGTAAAAGGCTATTTTTCTAGTAGTGACAAGTCAAACCATTACAAAGTCATACATGAAGAACTTTGCACCCCAACATTCTCCCCCTCAAAGTTAGAAATGGATGACCCACTTCAAATCTTCCAAAATCAAGCACTACGCGGTTCGAGCCTCAAAAGTGACACATGTTGAAACGAACTTGAATCTTCAATTCTTCCATGATTCTTCAATTTGGGCTCTAGGATGTGAGACCATACAATCCGAGCAACAACGAATGATCAAGAGTATTCCAAACTCCAAATAATCACCCTAAATTTGCGCATAAAAACACACCCCAAAAATCTTCAATAAAACCAAACCCATTTCGAATACATCACTTCCGAACTTCCAATTGCATCATCTCGTGGCTTCAAAACTTCAAGATCACTTTGGTCTTCAAATCCGCGTAATATGAAAAAATTCAAGTTCGAATTTCCATATAAAACTTCTCCCCTTTTTTATAATCGAAATTTGATTATAAAACTCCAAGAAAAAAGAACGTGCTCTATTTAGAATTTTTCGTGTCAAAACTCCCCCTTAACATGTGGCATAAACTTTGTGCTTCAACCCGGAAAATCCAAAAAATAATCAATTTTTATTGTCGTTCACGGATTGCCTTTGACAAAATTTCTCAAAAATAGGTAGAAATTGTCAATTTTAAAATTCTGCAGTGACTCGGTGCGCCCAAAATAACAAAATATGCAAAACTCTCCCCCTTTTTCAAATTTGGGTAAAAAGCGTCGATTTGCACAAATGCAGGGGCCTGAAATGCACAATCTTCAATTTTCAGCAAAAAATAGTCCTTTTTCGAATATGGGTGCAAACTGCCAAAAATTTGAAGTCTCAAGGACCATCTTCGAAAATTCTGCTCTTGTGCACAAATCATACGAAGCATGCCCAAAATATACGAAGCTCCAAAAAAATTTCGAATTTGGGTGAAAAGTGTCAAACATTCGAAACTTGAGTTAATTTGCGAAGTGTCAAATATTCAAAGGTTCAGGGCCCAGATTTGAAACTTTGTGCATTCTTTCAAATCATGCAAAGAGTAGAAGTATACGAAATAGTGAACAGTAACTACTTCATACAAATTTGCAATATAACCCCTTTGAATTTTCATCATCTTATCCATATACACCCTTCGTACAAAACCCCAAAACCCCTTCGTATATTCACTCAAACTAACACTCTTCGTTCAAATTCCAAACACCCCTTCGTATATAAATCAAAAACACCCTTCGATTCCAAAATCTTTTTACAATCGATCATACGCCCCACAATATCTGTCGATTGAAAATCTTCATTCAAGATCACAAACATTCCTAAAATTCATTGATTCTAAATCAAAATCGTTTTCTAGTTCGTTATCAAAATCATCATCGACCATTGGATATCAATTCCTTCCCAAAAGCAACATCATCCTTTGATATCATTTACGAATCCAAACATCAATCGATATTCAAATTTTCGATCTCACAGCCACTGAACCCAGCAACCATTAAAGTTGATGTCGATTTCATCAATATATGTATTCAGTTTCAAAACTTTTTAGCCCAAAGAGAAACTCGATGTATTTACATATCAAACCATTTTATCATGTACATCGAATTCTAATTCGCTTTTGAGATTCAAACTTTTGTTGACTATCAATTTTGACTCTCCAGTTATGCAATATTGAAATCCAATCAAAAGTATCAAATATGAAAACTCGAGCTGATTATGGATCAGATTCATGAATGATATATCTTGCGAGACCAGACATCATCAAAGTTTTGTTTCGATTAAAAGATCAATTTCAAATACCAGATTGTATTGACTTTTCAAAACAACATCTTGATCATAATCGATTTCATGTTTGCACAGTCTAAATAGTATCGATTCACAAGATGAAATCAATCAGCAATGATCGATTGATAAGAATGAATTGATGAAACTGAATTCGTATGAATATAAGCATATGAAAATAAATGAACAAACGAAAGGCTTTAATTTCGATTTCAATCTAATTATTTGTGGGACCAAAATCAACAATATCGGATGAATTATTAATAATAGAAACAAAGAATTTTGAGCTTTATCAACACTTATTGGGTCAAGAGAGGAATGATTGGGCTTAAAAACAATAAACCATGAACAGTGAATTCGAATTTGGGCTTAATGATACGATATGAACAATACCGATCTTTTGTTTGGGTTTCATGAACAGTAATTCTTGAATTTAAATTGATTATGATTTTGGTTGACTTGATCTAATAAAAAAAATTATTGGATCACACAACAGGGTTTTTCAAGAAAAATTTGATCCAATGATGCAAATCGATCAAAATTTAAAAACGCAACGCACGATTCAACGAAATTTAGAGAGATCATAGAGAGAGACTCACCAAAATTGATCAAATTGCGACAAAAATTGTCAAACTGAGAATCGTTCTTCAAATATCACCTTGATCTTGAAGACCCGCTCTGATACCAATTGTAGTGACAAAGAACATGGTTTGGCATGCGGAATTTAAGTTTGCACAATTGAACATGATGATTTGGGTGCTAAAAGATATATTCGATCATAGTAAATGAGTACAAAAATGGATCTAGTCTAGAGCTTCATAAATATCTCACTCACTAATCACTATGAACTATATCTCTCAAGCACACCTCTACAAGTGGACAAACCCACCTTATATAGAGGTGTTTACATGTCTCTCTCTCACTCTAAAATACTCATTAGTTAAAAGGCTAATGCACCACTTGCAAGTGGGTCTACACAAGTCAAACCATTACAAAGTCATACATGAAGAACATTGTTTGTATAGTACAAAAATCGATTTAGCTAAAAGGTAGGATAGTTCAAAAGATACCCAAAGTTTACTCAACCTTTGAAATAGTTTTTTTTTTTTCAAAAATTGGATTAGTAATTTGATGATAATTTTTATAATCATATTTAACATATTGATCATTGACGAAATTTTAAAAAGAGTAAAACATCGTATGCCCTTACCATGGTAATTCATGACAATGTGCCCTTCTTCATCCCAAACAACTCCTGAACCATTGCCTTCAGTAATCTATCGGTCTCAAATACAATACATGTAAAACTCACTTCAACCAGGCTTATATGTTCGTTCAAAATTACTTCAACTACCCCTGTAACATTAAGCTGGGGGGATAGAGTTACATCAAATATATTGACATCAGAATAAGTGTTGTTCTCAAATAGGTTCACGATTCTTTCCTGTCATTGCCAAGCATACACATATCAATATACATGCAATGAACATACATTATGAAGGGTAAAATATAAAAGTGGACTGCTTTCAAGAATAGAATTGTTAAAAATAATGAAGAAAAAACCTCAGGAGAAAAAAGTAGCAACCCTCCCCTTTTGATTTTTTTATGATAATCAATTCCGAATGAGAATAAGAAAAGAGGAACCTAGAAAAGTGAAATCGAAGAAAATGGAAGTTGTCTCTTCCACACAAAAAATATCGTTTATTTTGAGAAAGTCGTTTAGATTAGATCAACATAATCAAACATACCACTCATTCAAAAAACTACAGCAAGCCTAAACATTAGATCAATTTGGGAGTGGAGAAACTTAACTATTGATTTTACCTCTTCAATATCACGCTTCAATTCTTACTCAATCGCGATCGCCTCCTCGTAACATTATGTGCACGTGCGGCGTCAACATCAGCGTACTCGTGTTTCCAAGACAAACCCTTCACATCTCTGATGACGTTGTTGTCTGGCACTTTCCACCTTGAATCTTTATAGCATAAGAAAAAAGCAAACTACAGATCATTCAGGTTCACGAATAGCGACATGAAATCATTAAGTGAAAAGATGAACTAACAGGAAGGGAAAGAGGATATCGGTGTGCGTTACCATTTGTTGAGAGAGATGGTGGGAGAAGAAGAAGAAGAAGAAGAAGAAGAAGAAGAAGAGGAGGAGGAGGAGGAGGAGGAGGAGGAGGAGGAGGAGGAGGAGGAGGAAGAGGAAGAAGAAGAAGAAGAAGAAGAAGAAGAAGAAGAAGAAGAAGAAGTTATAATCGGTTGACTATGAAAGTATGATGCTTAAAAAATGAAGTAAAGTAAAAGAAAACTAAAATGTATTCTCTTTTTAAAACACTTGGGTACAAAATTAATTTAACCAAATTTAGTCAAAGGCGGCACCAACCTAACTGCTGTGTCTCGTGGGTACTGCTCCAATTCCTCCTCCTTGACCTTTATCGGGTCTCCCTTGCAGCTTCAAACATAATGGAATCTATAAATGAAAGAGAATGGGAAAACATATACGAAAATGACCAATATACCCTTCAAAAAATTGGACTGCACAAAAATGCATTTCATGGGCCTCATTCTTTGTTATTACCTTCTATGCAGTGGGGTAGACCGGTTGATTGCTAGACGTGCTATGATGACTAAACCGGCTGCAACGGTTGAGATTCGGGCGATAGCTAGTGTGCAATGCTCGCTTTTGAGTTGAGACAACATCTTTTTTACACACCTCCAACACCACGAAGTAACGAACATCCCCCAACATGATGTTGCAGCCTCCACCATAATTTAAAAAAAAATAGTTAGACATTACTGTTAGTGATAAGAAGGAAAATTAATACAAAAAAGGTTATATGATAGTTTAAAAACAGAGGAAAACTTTTTTTATCATAAACCAATGATGAAAATAACCTAATCCCCAATGATAAGTTGGTATTTTATTAATTGAAACTATTGATTTGGGATACTAAAAAAAATGAGGGATAGCATTAGGATTGGGTTTCACCCATGTACGATCTACCATAATCTGATTTGGGCAAAGGAAGTAGTTGAAAGACAACCGAAGGTTTGGATAAGAAGCGGTGGAAGGAAAAAACTGGAAGGATCGATTAAGGTAATGGTGTGGGGATAAAATCACCGGGAAACCGGGACTGTTGGAACACGAAGACGGTGGGGAAGATATGCAATGAAGGATCTGGGAAGCGGGCCACAAACCCGAATCTCATTGGAGAATAAATCGGTGAAGCCAATTAAGATCAACACGTATACAAAAGAATATATAAGATGGCATAAAATAACCCTTAAAAGAAAAGAAACACAATTGGAAAACCAAAAGAGCATTTCTACCAAAAAAAAACATGTTCACTGTAGCTAAGATGAGAGAATAATAATAATAATAATAATAATAATAATAATAATAGAGAAATACACATTAAATTTATTAAGTTACAAGGTAAAACACAAAACTTCTTTCAACTTAGTGGTTAAAACTCCTCCCTTTGAAGTAGTAGACCCGGGTTTGATTCCACCAAGTCCCACTGTAGCCCCTTTTTCCCTTGAAGGCACAAGTCAGCAATGCTGACTTGGCATCCCACTCAGCTATCTATTGTCCTTTTTCCCTTGAAGGCACAAGTCAGCAATGCTGACTTAGCATCCTACTCAGCTATCTATTGCGTCCAATCATATTAGAGATGATCGGCTTTTGAAGGTAAAAGCCGATTAGAGGGTAAAAGCGAACAGATTAATGCAAGTTTGAGGCATAAACGAACGTAAAATCCGACTTTGAGCAAAACCGACAAAATCCTAAAAACTTAATGGTTTTTATGACATTAGCCCTATTTTGAAAGCTCGTTTGATTAGTTTATTTGTGTGGTTTGAAACATTTGATTTTTCATGTTTAGTTATTTTATTGTTTATGATAATTGAGTTAAATATTTAGCTAGTTTTAAATACTAAACAACTTATTAAAAAAAACGTATTTTAGTTTTCAATATACCAATCCATATCCAAGAAAATTACAAAATATCCAAAATTGCTTCGGATATTGAATGTAATTCTACAAAATGTCCGGACATCCAATTTTAAACATCACCACTGTTTGATCACTCCTGGATCATATCGATAATCAAACAACACAAGATAAGGATGTGAAGAAAAATAGAGGAATCAGATTTAACATGGTTCACAATCACAATTAGAGTGATCGGCCAATCCATTCACGAACTACATAGAAACAATCATTTATAATCACAAATTGCCCTAAAAAACTGCTCGTTAAAAAAAATGGCATCAACAGAAACCTTCTGGACTGTGACATTGGGAAATTTTTGTTGCGCCAATTAGGTCAAAAAGAATATCAGACTCCACAACACAACAACTACAGATGCACAATGAAGATTTAATAGTTTTTCTAAAGTAGGACCCATCACCAGAAGAGTATGTGTAAAATTCTACAGTCAAGCTAAGCATGTTGACATCACTTCAACAGACAAAAAAAACCAACACCAAACCACACGAATAGCAGATAGTTATCAAATTCAAGTTTATAGCACACAAAACACAGAGTTCACAAGCCACACAGTTGAGGAGTTCACAAACCACACAGTTAAAGAAGTTCAAACAAACCAAACAACAGAAACAGAGTTTACAGTTCACACTTCACACATAGTTTTTTTAAAAAACCACCACCATTCAGACACCTGAACAAGATCCCAGTTGCATATTCCTTCCTGCAGATCTACAATCACAAAAACTTATGTCATGTCATGTCTAACAAAGCAACCCAATGCACCAAAACACCTTAATTTTGATAGTGTTTTTCATGACTTGTTATGTTCATAATTCATAAAAGAGTAAACCTTACCATGTTGTAACAAGTATTTGCCTTTTTGCTCTTTATTACCAGTGGCTTTCTGTAAAAGTACCAATGAAAAGGTTAGGAACTGAAATATAGACTGTTTAAAACACATTGTAGTGATACATGAGTACAAGTAAAACTGATAATGAGAGAAAGAACATCTTGATTTCATTGATTTGTGTGTTATAACGTTCTACTTGCATTAAATTATACTAAAGTAACCTTGTGATAGAAAGAAGGGAAAGCAGGATGTTATATTAAACAAATAGGGCTAAAAGCAAGAGACAACAACATACTCCAATTTATTTGTTTATTATAGCATCCTACTTTCATTTTACTTGCGTGTTATAGCATTCTAATTTCCTTTTTTTATAACAGCATTATACTTTAAAAAATCTACACAATTATAGCATTCTACTTATATTTTTTCATATTAAGACATGATACTTTGAAAAATCCTACCTAATTACAGCAACAAATATTCTGTTGTAGTTAAATGATATTCATATAATTAGGTATATTTTTTCATTTATATAATGGTGTAATAGAAAGATATGAAAGTATTATGTTATAATAAACAAAAAACATCATACTTCCATTTATGTTATTATAGCATCCTACTTTCATTTCTTTCATTACAACATTATACTTTCAATATTTTTCTTATCAAGGCATATTGCATTTAAAATAATCTACCGAGTTATATCACTGTACTTTCAATTTTTATTCTTATTTGAACCTATAGCACTATACTTTGGCATAATTTTTCAAAGCATAACGTCGCAATATGAATAAATGAAAGTAGGATATAATAATAACTAATAAACATATAAACATATTTTTTCGATGATACTTACTACACGGAAGGAGAGTTTCAAAGAACGGAAACACAACAATTGCTTTATCTTTATCATCTTCAGCTATACGGAATTCTTTCCATGTACTATGGGCCACATCATACAATATCTCATGTCTCAAACCCTTAACATCTTTATAAACAAACAATATATCATCCTCGCATGCAGCCACCGAGTCAAAATAAGCAACTTTCATCGAATCAACAGGAAATTTCACTATCTCCAACAAATACCAACCTTCATTCATCTCATTAAAAAGCCAAATATAAAACTTCGACTTTGTCCAATCCACAAAACAAAGCCTTCCCCAAAACTCAATCAAGAACGCGGTTTCAGAACCATTTGGAAGCTCGATTTCATGGAAATTATCGTCCATATCAACCATAAGTATCAAAGTCGGATATTCAAAACCCTCATCAAAATCTTGAGAGACAAACCAATATAACTTTTCATTTACACAAACATGATTCGATGCCAATGACAGGGTAAAATTTATTAAAGGACGCAAAGTGATACGCGGGATTATTTTCCATTCTCCCGTTTTTGAAGAGTACACTTCACATTGTGTGTAACCTTTTCTAGGATCGACAGGGTCACTAATAAACTTAAAGATTTTGTAAATATGGAAATTGTTCGAATACAAGACCCCGAAAATCGGTATGTCATATGACAAGTGGCTTTTAGGGAGGGTTAGGACTTCACGGGTGGCGGGGTTGCAGATGTGTAATGACATGTCATATGATGATTCGTATGGAGTCATATCATTCATGAAGCATATTAGACCATTGAAAGAGGAGACTAAAATCGGGTGATTTAATTGTAAGGTTTTAAAAATGGGAATTGTGTAGGATTCGGTGTAGGCCCCATTGGGTTCCATTAGATGCATTTCATGAAGTATGTTGTCTTCAAGGTCTTCATCGGGAGCATAGAAGACGAAAAATTTGGGGTTTTGTTTGGAGAAATGTCTATGTGATAGGATGAAAGACTTTTTGGACATTAGATTATACCAACGCTTTGAAATGGATTTGAAGATTAATATGCTTTTCACAGGAAGCCTGAGTAATATGGACTCAAATGCTACCTTGTTGGACTCCACAGCATCCCAAATACCATTGAAAGGTCGCTTTAGCTTACTGAATAGCTCAATCATTGTAGAGAATCGATTACCAACTGTTTTATTTTACCAATATTTCATCTGCATCAAATGAATACATATCAATACTATATTTGAAGCTGATGATTTTGAGTAGAAAAACTAAATAATGTTATGAATTTATAATATAATTCATGTCAACTTGGAGAAGTTGTATGCAAAAAGGCTGGAAAAAAAATAAAGGAAAAAAAAAACAAACCGTTTGGAAAAACTGAAGGTTTAGTTTATATATGTTCAGCCTGTTTCTTTATATATAAAAGCTAAACGAACTAAAATATCCAAAAGGATGTTGCTTTTTATTACTTTTATCTACAAGTTAAGTTGATTAAATATGTTGAAAATTAAGATAATTGTCATGCATTTACAGTTTTTACTGAAAACTAAAATAATAGGCTTGTGTTTACTTCATCTTGTTCTATTTTTTTAGTGAATTATTGTTTTTATGGTCTTTTTACCATTTATGCAATAATGTTTCCTTTTGTAACCAAATTTTTACCAATAGGTTGCAATGAAAATTAATGCGTGCATAATTTTAGCAACAAATGAAACACGAGTGCATTTTGTGTCAAAAACCATTTTGTTGCATAAACAGGTAAAAAATTGAAACATGGTTGCATAATTCGTGTCAGAAACCATTTTGTTGTGTAAATTGTTAAAAAAAAAAAAAAAAAGTCAAGAAAGATTGCATAATTATGCATTCAACCCTATGATAATACATAATCTGCAATTATAATTGAGAAACCAATGTATGTCCCCCAAAAAAGCTAATTTTTTGTGTTTTATGTATAAGGGGTTCGAAAATCACATGCATTTGTCAATGTGGAAATGAATTTTCAATTCCATCGATGACAACGATTTCAACCAAATTAACCACCTGATCATCATCAATTTCTTTCCAGATCAAGAAATTCCCAAATTTAAAAGTATATAGATCTGCAAATTTATTAATCAAGCATACAAAGATTCAAATTCAAGAACCAAAAATGACTCAAGATTCAAGAACAATATATGTGATCACAGTTGGCTAACCCCATGATCATCATCAATTTCTAATCAAATTTCGATTTCAATCAAGTAAAAAGTTTGTGCAATTGTTAGATATCAATCAACTATTGTCTACTAAAAAAAAGCATGATCAGTATCAGAAACTAAGAACAAAGAATCAAACCACTTACTCGATGAAGAATTCGGCTATTCTTCTCTTATTTCCTAAGAGAAGCAGAGATCACTAAGCACATTTGCTTCCTTAGCTGTGTTTATAAATGCTTCATGAATGCATAAAGTAATTTCACACCGCTTCATAATCCACGTGTCCGCATCTCTATAAAAAGTTATATAACCGAGTCAGAAAAAGCCGTGGATTTATGTACTTTGACTTGTTTTTGTTGAGTACTTGAGTTAAATGTTCACGTTTTCTTTATGTGTATTCTTACCAAATACATACTCTCACGTGCCAAACTTATGGAAAGAGAAGACCAATGAAAAGGGTATTCATCTCTAATCCGTTCAAACTATTATAATGATTTATTATCCTCTTACATACTCAGACTCCCCCCACCCAATGTAGCAGGTGATGTATGGTGGTGGAGGTGGTAGTGGTTGTGGCGGAGGTAGTGATAACAGTGGTGGGTAGCGGTGACAGTGGTTGATGATGGTGGATGTGATGGTGCTAGTGGGTGGAGGGTGGTGGTAGCAGAGGTTCTTGTCGTGGTGATGATGGGTGGTGGTGGTGTGTAGTGGTGGTGGTGATGATGGTGACAGAGCGGTTTCATATGTAGTGTTAAAAGTAAAATGGGTAATATAGTAACATTCAACATTCTCACTTGAAAGGAATTTTAATTCCTTCAATTTTTTGATGGAATTTATTTTCTCTCATTGGAAGGAAAATTTAACCCACTTAGAATCTAATTTCTTTGGTAATCTTGAACCAAACAAATGAAAGTGATGGAATTAGATTCCAATTTCTTCTAATTCCAATGGATTCCAGCAAACGACACAAAAGTTTCTTAGTTTTTTTTTTTTTCAAAATGTGATTAAACTTATCTATTTAAAGTGTTCTGTAAAACTGATTATTATTCTAATATTTAGGATCAAAACAATCAACTTTTTGTACAAACTGATATGATATAAATGTTTTATGCAAGACAACTAATTGCTGAAATAAGTGGAGAATTACCTAATTGTCAACATAGGTATATGATTGATAACGATTGTGGCTAAACATAAACAAAAGCTTCTCTACAATCTCATTTCTACTATTTGACACAATCACACACGGGTTTACCCAAACTATGCTACTCACACAATCCAATCGCTAATAAAGTACATGTTGCATGAATGATTTTCCCTTAAGGTAGTTTTAATTTTGAAAAGTATGCTTGATTCTTAATACAGTGAGCTACCTTTTTGAAATCTTGGTTGGATTTCAGAAAGAAATATGGGGCAACAGTTTGATTTACCTGTAATTATGGAACCCGAGCTTCCCACAAAAACAATAACTTTTGATTTCCATGGAGCAAGAGCAATCCAGTGAAAGGAATCCATGAAATTGTAGATGAAAACATGGCAGATCGCCATGGGAGAAGATTAAGAACCGAAAGTTTTTGCGGTGAAGAGTCATCATTATTGATTGTGTTCAAGGATTACACGAAAGGTTTTGTGTGGGATTTGCTTATCTCAATGAACATTTTCTTTTCTAAAAGTGTTTAGCTAAAGAAAGAAATAATGAATTAAAAAGAGATTTTGAAAAAAAAAAATATTTATATTACTTTATTTATCAGAAAAAATCCATAAATTCATAAGATATTTTATAAAAAAAGAATTGACCGATCAAACTAATTACATTTTTTGTTAATAATTTTTTTACACATTTAGGCAACGAACTTGTTATAAATGTTCACATACGACCATTATAATTAGTTGTAACATATATGTGACAACGATAATTAACTAGGAGGGTAATGAGTTATTGGTTTTTGTTTACATCTAGCCAACTTTTTTATGTTCACGTTTGACTATCAAACTTATTGAAGTTGTTCACGTAATACAATTGTTTCAAAATTTTAAATTAGTAGTTGAAGTCGTTCGAACAACTTGTTGAAGTTGTTCGCATAATACCATTATTTCTGAAATCGAGACACTTGGTTTGATCTGACACAAGAACACCATTTGTTTCTTAGGGTGAGGTTCGAACCAAACGATCAAACTTCTGTTTTACGATTATTATCCTAGGGTAAATTACACCGATCGTCCCTCGTGCACATGTTAGAAAACACATTTAGTCTTTATTTTCAAAAATTAACTCAGACCATCCCTCAGTTTGTTTTTTCTTGCACGCTTGGTCCCTATTGACATGAAATGACTATTTTATACTTAGTAATTTCTTTTTTCATTTTCCTTTACTTATTTATCAATTTGAATTTAAAAAATAAATAAAAAAAATCAAATACCCCCTCCCGCCTTCCATTTCCCCATCTCTGCAACAAAATTCTCCACAAATTACCCACCAATACCTATCACCACTTGCCCCTCCGACACCACCACATTTCACCATCATCTCTTCCGGCACCACCACCTATCACCTTCATCTCCTCCGACACCACCATTTATCACCTCCAATATCTCTTCCAACTAAGACATAATCTAAAGACTTTGCACACGTCGAAAATTATATGAACACATGTGAAAAAGGAGACCGATCTTAGCATCGATGATCTCGAAACCCTGACCAATGGAGATCGATGGCGGCACACAAGTGAATGAGATCGAAAACTTCATGCGTCGGTTTGAAAATCCTAAGAGGCGGTGGTGATGGTGTTACTAAAATCCAGATTTGCCACCACCTTCCATCTACACTTTCGACAACGCCTGAAGCATCACCCTTCATCTACACTCCAACCAAACCCTTTTTCTCCGCACCACCGTCATTGTGTTCTCTGTGACATCCCCATTTTCACGGCCAGAAAAGACCGATTTTGTTTATGCTTTATGAAAATCAGAGTACCTCTTTTAATAAAAATGTTGCGGAATTTGTTCACAGTAAAACCTGATAAATACGTTATCAAAGCATTTCCGAAGAAAAGAATTTTTATTCATTTTAAAACATTTGGGATGTCATCGTCAATACATAAACATAAGCATAAACAGAACTTACATTCATTATCACTAGTGATTTATATTTCCTTCATCTCTCAGTGTAATGTGACTTCATAACAACATATGTGATATAAATAAAGTGAGTGAGTCAGGATGGGAAACCGGGTGAGTACATAGGGTTTTCAACCCACAATAATATAATTTTATGTTTAAACAATTAAGCAATCAACCCAATTACCCACCCCCATTATCTTCTTTATTCTTAAGGATCTACCCTAAGAACCAACTATTACTCGTTCATTTATTCCTAAGGATCATCCTAAGGAATCGGCACGAAGTCCATCGTTGCCAGGGTTTACACAGCATGCACTAAGTCTGCATAGTAACCAGGGGTTAGGCATCAAGTATGCATTGTAACAGCCCGGATCCCCAGGTATCTTTACTTTCATATTTTTGGTATTCTGTAAGGGGACTCGGCGAGTTGGAGGTCGAACTCGCAGAGTCGGGTCGTGGTTTTGGACGGAGGTTCGCGTCCGGAATCGGCGAGTCCAAGGGATGGACTCGGCGAGTCCGTGCTGTTTAATGAAACCGTAATTTCCTGGTCCTAAGCCATATTTATAGGACCTTATGGCCTTCATTTGCGGCCACCTTGAGCCCTGAGTGCACCCAAACGGCTGAGAGACTTTGTGAGTGAGATAGAGGCTATTTGTTCATCATTTTGTGTGATTTTTGCAAGAAGGAAGGAGAAGATCAAGCTTGAAGAGTTGGGGAGCTTGGATCTGCTTCTATTTCATCAAGGGAACCTTCTTGAGGTAACTTTCAGAGCTAAACTTCGTATTTTGGTTGATGTGTCAAATCTAGGGTTTCTTCTTGCCTTATTTGGCTTGAATTGGAAGTATGAAAGGTCCCATGGAGGTATGGAACCTAGATCTGGACCTTAGCAGGTCCAGAAGGCCCCAAATGACAAGCTTTATGTCCATTCTTTTGAGTTGGAAGCTAGGGTTTCCATATTAGAGGTTATTTCTACAAAATGATCCTTGTATGCGTTGCATGGCGACCAAGACTGAGACTTTACGTGACAAATGAGCTTGGGAAGGCCAAATATATGTGTGTATGGAACGGATCTGACCGCAAAAGCCAGTTTTAGCTGATGCATGGCATGGACTCGCCGAGTCTGAAGAACAGACTCGACGAGTCGCTTGAAGATTGTCCTTGTGACCACCCAGTGTGTAGTCCTACCGAGTTGTGGGTGACTCAGTGAGTCACGGAGAGTTAGAAAGATTTTGACAGGTGGACCGAGTCGAGTTGGGACTCACCGAGTTGTCCTTGCGACTCGGCGAGTTGAGTCGCGGTGGCCCCGTGATTCATGCCCAGGTGGAACTCGTCGAGTCAGGGGAGTACTTGACGAGTCAAAGGGAAAATCCTTGCGAGTTGGAGAAAACGCGTAGACTCGCCGAGTCACTATAGTGCACTCGCCGAGTCCGGTCAATTTGACCAAAGACTGTTGACCAAGTCGACCAGTGTTGACTTGATAAGGATGGTCAACCTTAGTGGTACAAGTAATAATTATAGATTCATGATGTCATAGGAGGATTACAGCTCGGGGGTTCGAGCACGAGTGATTTCCAGGGTTCACGAGTTATCGAGATATACGAGGTGAGTCTTCTCACTATACTGTACCCGGAAGGGTTTGACTGTGTGACCGGAAGGTCGAATATGATATGAGATATATGCCTTATGTGTAATAAGTTATTCGTTATATGTGCCATGTATGATATGCTTGATATGGGCCGGAAGGCAATATGTTATGGGCCGGAAGGCGTGGTAATATGGACCGTAAGGTTGACGTGGGTAGGACCGGAGGTTTACCCTGGCGGGACGGAAGTCCCCTGAGACACATGGACCGAATGGTCAGGGCCTGGAAAGGCGTATGTGTGTAGGTTGTATTTTGGGGAACTCACTAAGCATTTATGCTTACAATTGTTGTGTTATGTGTTTCAGGTACTAGCGAGGACCGTGGGAAGGCGCCGACGTGATCGTACATACACTCGGGGAAACCATTTTGTGATCTTTGTTATGTAATCGGTCGTGACTAAATTGTTACATTGGAACCTAAATTTATTACTCGATGTTTTGATGATTGTAAAAATAAAAAAATTGGTTTTGAAATTTATGACGTTACAAGTTGGTATCAGAGCCTTGGTTTGAGGGATTCGGGTACACCTTCGGGCGTAACTGAACTCAAACCGGGGATTTGAGAAAATTTTAATTAATAAATCAATAAAATTTGATAAGTGATTTTGAGACAACCAAAGAAAAAGGAGTGTGTACGGTCAGCCAGCGCTCGAACGGTAAAATCCCCAAAATACTCTTACAATATGTGTTATGAGATATGATATAATATGATACGCATGCTAGTAGACTAGGTATACATATTAGGACTAGAGTGGCCTGATTTTGTGATGCCTTAGTCTAGGGAAACCTGCTTCTATGAGGTGCTTGAGAGCGAGTGGGTAACTAGTGTATGACAAGAATAGAGTACTCATGATTCGGGGTTTAGGGAGGAGGACTTGGGGTGAATACTGACGCGGTGTAATTGGTAGTATTGGGCCCGTACTACTAAGGACACCAGGTCAGTGGGCAGCCCAAGTAAGAATCCCTGGGTATCGGAGACTGAGTAGGACTGCGCTATCGAGTGCGATTATGCCCGATAGAGTCTCTGATATTTTTATGTTGTATTTCAGAGACATCATGGTTGGACCACGACACAGACCTGGTACGAGTAGTGTGACTGACGATGAGCTTCGTCAGATGATTCATGAGGAGGTAGCTGCAGCGATCCGGGCCGAGATCCCGGAGATGTTTGGGTCTATTAAGACCACGCTGATGGAGACATTTGATGAGCGGTACGCCGCGTTGACTGAGGCCGCCGCCGCTGCAGCTACCGCAGCTGTGGCCGCTGCCAGACCACAGGGAGGTGACTCGTTGCTGTTCCGGGAGTTCAGCAACACGAAGCCACCGGAGTTTGACGGGACGCAGGATCCGATCGCTGCGATGAGATGGATTGCTGATATCGAGGGATGCTTCTACACTTGTTCATGTCCGGAGCATCTGAGGGTACGGTTCGCCTTGAACCAGCTCCTCCTGGGAGCAAAGGATTGGTGGAAGTTCGTGACGGCGAACTTCACTCTGGCAGAGGTCTCAGCTGTGACTTGGGAGAGGTTTACTGCTATGTTCAGAGACGAGTATGTTCCCCCGGTTGAGAGGGAACGGTTGGTTCAGGAGTTCTTGACCCTCAAGCAGGGTAATGATTCTGTTATGGTGATCACGCGGAAGTTTCATGAGAGGGCGATGTTCTGCCCCGAGCAGGTGTCCACGGAACAGGCTCGGATGAGTCAGTATTTGGGAGTGCTGAGGAGGGATATCCGGGAGTTCGTATCGAACTTGTCATATCAGACTTTTGCTGAGCTTCAGGCGAATGCCAGGAAGCGTGAGATCGAGTTGGAGACCCAGGCCAGGGAGGAGGCCGAGTCTCAACGGGTGGATCGGCGGCCGGCTCAGTCTCAGCCGGCAGCCAAGCGGACCAAGTCTGCCGATTCGAGATCCGGAGGTCAGAAGGTCCGCACTTGCGGAAAGTGTGGCAAGGGTCACGAGGGGGCATGTCGATCGGGTGCTTGCTACAAGTGTGGCAAGGAGGGGCACATTGCTAGGGATTGCCCCAAGGGATTCATGGTTTGCTTTCATTGCAACCAGACCGCCCATCGGAAGGCCGAGTGCCCCCAGCTTCGCCAGGGATCTACGCCTGCTGCTAGGGTTCCCGAGGTTCGGCCAGTGAAGGCCGAGGCTCCGAAGGCTCGTGGGAGAGCTTTCCAGTTGACTGCGGAGGAGGTCCGCGCGATGCCTGATGTCGTAGCCGGTATGTATTCTTTCATGTATTTACATTTATACTGAGATATTGTGCTTATATTATTATATGCGTAGGTACTTTTCTGGTGAATTATGTGCCTGCTTTGGTATTATTCGACTCGGGTGCGAGTCGGTCTTTTGTTTCATTGGCTTTTAGCCAGCACATCGGTATTGATCGGGAGGTGATGAGTCGACCCCTGCGAGTTGCTATAGCAAATGAGAAAGCGGTATACGCCACTGAGGTGATTCAAGGATGCGTGCTCGAGATTTTTGGGGTCGAGTTTCCTATAGACTTGGTCCCTATAGCTATGGGGGATGTCTGCGTTATCGTGGGCATGGACTGGTTGAGTAAGTTTGGAGCAGTTATTGACTGCGAGAGACAGCTGGTGATGATTCGAGACCCTAGTGGGGGAGTGCTCACGGTTTATGGAGAGGGGACCCGATGTGGATCGGCGTTTTGTTCAGCTGCCAGGGCAAGGCAGAGTTTGCAGCAGGGCTGTGATGGATTCATAGCCTATGTGATGGATACTCGAGTGGCCGCGGGGAGGCCCAATTCGATTGATGACGTCCCGGTTGTATGCGAGTTTTCGGATGTGTTCCCCGAAGAGTTACCGGGTGTGCCTTCGGAGAGGCAAGTGGAGTTTCGTATCGATTTGGTTCCGGGAGCAGCGCCCATCGCCAAGGCGCCTTATCATCTCGCTCCGCCGGAATGTAGGAATAATCCTCGCAGCTTCAGGAGCTGTTGGGAAAGGGATTCATTCGATCGAGTAGCTCACCTTGGGGAGCGCCGATTTTGTTCGTCAAGAAAAAGGATGGTTCACACCGGATGTGTATCGATTATCGGGAGTTGAACAAGTTGACGGTTAAGAACCGGTATCTGTTACCTAGGATCGACGATCTGTTCGATCAGTTGCAGGGGGCATCTTGGTTTTCCAAGATTGACTTGAGGTCAGGGTATCATCAGATGAGGGTTCGAGAGGAAGATATCCAGAAGACTGCTTTCAGGACTCGTTATGGACATTATGAGTTTGTGGTGATGCCTTTTAGGCTCACCAATGCCCCGGCCGCGTTCATGGATCTTATGAACCGGGTGTGCCGGCCGATGCTGGATCGGTCGGTGATCGTATTCATCGATGATATTTTGGTGTATTCGAGGACTAGGGATCAGCATGAGGAACATTTGAGGGAGATTCTTGGGGTTTTGAGATCGGAGAGACTGTATGCCAAGTTCTCCAAGTGTGGTTTCTAGTTACGAGAGGTCCAGTTCCTCGGGCATCTTGTTAACCAGAAAGGGATATTAGTCGACCCGGCCAAGATTGAGGCGGTGTTGAGGTGGGAGGTGCCGAGATCGCCCACCGAGATCAGGAGTTTTCTGGGTTTGGCTGGATATTATCGCAGGTTTATCAAGGATTTCTCCAAGATCACTGTGCCACTTACTAGGATGACTCGGAAGGGTGTTACGTTTTCATGGGGACCGGAGCAGCAGTCCTCATTCGAGACGCTTCGTCAGAAATTGTACGAGGCTCCGGTGCTTGCACTCCCGGAAGGGATGGAGGATTTTGTGGTGTACTGTGATGCCTCTATATCGGGTTTGGGGGCGGTGCTTATGCAGAGGGGTCATGTGATAGCGTACGCTTCTAGGCAGTTGAAGCCTCATGAGTCGAGATATCCCACCCACGACCTGGAATTGGGGACTGTAGTGTTTGCCCTCAAGATCTGGCAACACTATTTGTATGGGGTTCGGTGTACGTTATACACGGACCATAAGAGCTTGAAGTACTTGATGGATCAGCCAAATCTGAATATGCGACAGACGAGGTGGTTGGATGTGGTGAAGGATTACGATTGTGAGATCCTGTACCACCCGGGCAAGGCTAATGTGGTAGCCAACACGTTGAGCCGTAGGGTGGATAGCGCCCCGATCCGAGATATTTGTATGAGATTGACGGTATTGATCCCGATTTTGGATATTATTCGAGGAGCTCAGGTAGAGGCTGCGAAGCCAGAACATCAGAAGAAGGAGCGGGTTGTAGGTTAGGTATCAGGATTCGTCACGGATGGTCGAGGGCTTATGACTTTTCAGGGTCGGATTTGGGTACCGTTTGTGGGCGGTGCGTGTACTATTTTGATGGAGGAAGCACATCGATCGAAATTCTTGATTCATCCCGGTGCTACGAAAATGTATTTGGATCTCAGGAAGGAGTACCGGTGGCCCTGTATGAAAAGGGATGTCGCTTGGTTTGTCGAGAGGTGCTTGACTTGTCGGCAGGTCAAGGCCGAGCACCAGCAACCGCACGGTAAGCTGCAACCGCTAGAGATTCCCGAATGGAAGTGGGAACAAATCACTATGGATTTCATCACCAAGTTACCGCGGACTGCGAGGGGAGTCGATGCGATTTGGGTGATCGTGGATAGGCTGATGAAGAGCGCTCATTTTCTAGCCATCAGTGAGAGCTCTTCTGCGGAGAAGTTGGCCGAGTTATATGTGAGGGAGGTAGTATGACGGCATGGAGTGCTGATCTCGATTATTTCGGACCGTGACGTGCGTTTCACTTCCAGGTTCTGGAAGAAGTTTCATGAGGAGTTGGGTACTAGGTTACATTTCAGTACTGCATATCATCCCCAGACAGATGGTCAGAGTGAGCGGACGATTCAGACGCTCGAGGACATGCTTCGGGCATGTGTGTTGGATTTCGGAGGAAGCTGGGACACCTATCTACCTTTAGCAGAGTTCTCGTATAACAACAGCCATCATTCGAGCATTGGTATGCCACCCTTTAAGCTGTTGTATGGGCGGAGGTGTCGCACCCTCATCTGTTGGGGTGAGGTAGGACAGCAGGTTATGGGTAGCACGGAAATCGTACTTCAGACGACCGAGCAGATTCAGCTGGTCAGGCAGAGGTTGTTGACCGCTCAGAGCCGACAGAAGAGTTATGCAGACAGACGCCGGTCCGAGCTTGAGTTTCAGGTTGGTGATCTTGTACTCCTAAAGGTCTCTCCTTGGAAAGGAGTGATTCGGTTCAGGAACAGGGGCAAGTTGGGGCCCCGATATATTGGTCCTTTCCGTGTGATTGCGAGGGTGGGCCGGGTAGCCTACCGTTTAGACTTGCCAGCAGAGTTGGGGCAGATTCACGACACTTTCCATGTGTCGCAGTTGAGAAAGTGTATAGCCGATGAATCGACGGTGGTTCCATTAGGGGATCTTCAGGTGGATGCGAGCCTAAATTATGCTGAGAGACCAGTAGCCATCAGAGATCGGAAGATCAAGGTTTTGAGGAACAAGGAGGTACCCCTGGTATTGGTTCAGTGGCAGCATCGGAAGGGATCAGAGATGACCTGGGAGCCGGAATGTGAGATGCGTGAGCAGCATCCGGAGCTATTTGCCTAGCGGGACTTCGAGGGCGAAGTCTTGTTCTAGTGGGGGAGAATTGTAACAGCCCGGATCCCCAGGTATCTTTACTTTCATATTTTTGGTATTCTGTGAGGGGACTCGGCGAGTTGGAGGTCAAACTCGCTGAGTCGGGTCGCGGTTTTGGACGGAGGTTCGCGTCCGGACTCGGCGAGTCCGCGCTGTTTAATGAAACCCTAATTTCCCGATCCTAATCCCTATTTAAAGGACCTTATGGCCTTCATTTGCGTCCACCTTGAGCCCCGAGTGCACCCAAACGGCTGAGAGACTTTGTGAGTGAGATAGAGGCTATTTGTTCATCATTTTGTGTGATTTTTGCAAGAAGGAAGGAGAAGATCAAGCTTGAAGAGTTGGGGAGCTTGGATCTGCTTCTATTTCATCAAGGGAACCTTCTTGAGGTAACTTTCAGAGCTAAACTTCGTATTTTGGTTGATGTGTCAAATCTAGGGTTTCTTCTTGCCTTATTTGGCTTGAATTGGAAGTATGAAAGGTCCCATGGAGGTATGGAACCTAGATCTGGACCTTAGCAGGTCCAGAAGGCCCCAAATGACAAGCTTTATGTCCATTCTTTTGAGTTGGAAGCTAGGGTTGCCATATTAGAGGTTATTTCTACAAAATGAGCCTTGTATGCGTTGCATGGCGACCAAGACTGAGACTTTACGTGACAAATGAGCTTGGGAAGGCCAGATCTATGTGTGTATGGAACGGATCTGACCGCAAAAGCCAGTTTTAGCTGATGCATGGCATGGACTCGCCGAGTCTGAAGAACAGACTCGACGAGTCGCTTGAAGATTGTCCTTGTGACCACCCAGTGTGTAGTCCTGCCGAGTTGTGGGTGACTCAGTGAGTCACAGAGAGTTAGAAAGATTTTGACAGGTGGACCGAGTCGAGTTGGGACTCACCGAGTTGTCCTTGCGACTCGGCGAGTTGAGTCGCGGTGGCCCCGTGATTCATGCCCAGGTGGAACTCGTCGAGTCAGGGGAGTACTCGACGAGTCAAAGGGAAAATCCTTGCGAGTTGGAGAAAACGCGTAGACTCGCCGAGTCACTACAGTGCACTCGCCGAGTCCGGTCAATTTGACCAAAGACTGTTGACCAAGTCGACCAGTGTTGACTTGATAAGGATGGTCAACCTTAGTGGTACAAGTAATAATTATAAATTCATGATGTCATAGGAGGATTACAGCTCGGGGGTTCGAGCACGAGTGATTTCCAGGGTTCACGAGTTATCGAGACATACGAGGTGAGTCTTCTCACTATACTGTACCCGGAAGGGTTTGACTGTGTGACCGGAAGGCGAATATGATATGAGATATATGCCTTATGTGTAATAAGTTATTCGTTATATGTGCCATGTATGATATGCTTGATATGGACCGGAAGGCAATATGTTATGGGCCGGAAGGCGTGGTAATATGGACCGTAAGGTTGACGTGGGTAGGACCGGAGGTTTACCCAGGCGGGACGGAAGTCCCCTGAGACACATGGATTGGATGGTCAGGGCCTAGAAAGGCGTATGTGCGTAGGTTGTATTTTGGGGAACTCACTAAGCATTTATGCTTACAGTTGTTGTGTTATGTGTTTCAGGTACTAGCGAGGACCGTGGGAAGGCGCCGGCGTGATCGTACATACACTCGGGGAAACCATTTTGTGATCTTTGTTATGTAATCGGTCGTGACTAAATTGTTACATTGGAACCTAAATTTATTACTCTATGTTTTGATGATTGTAAAAATAAAAAAATTGGTTTTGAAATTTATGACGTTACATGCATGATCGCCATGGTTTACACAACGGGCACTAAGTCTACATAGTCTCCAGGGATTAGGCATCAAGTCTGCATGATCGCCAAGGTTTAGGCACCAAGTCTGCATGGTCGCCAAGGTTTAGAGTACACCGGGTGAACACATCGTTCACAACACCTACAGGTTGCGAGCCTGCTAGTGTTCCACTGGACTGTCTAGAATAGTCCGTGGTTGTCATCCGTACTCTGCTGAATGACGGGGCCATCGTTTGGGAAAAGGCTTCTCACAACGTCCACCTCTCACCCTCCCCTCGTGGTCTATAACACCTCTCAACTCATCATCAAACTCATATTCCATCTACCCATATTTTACCCCAACATTATCGTAGATATAAAATACATATACAGTTTAAATCAGTTAAAACATGTATAAAATCATTCATCCAGCATAGACAACAAGTATTCAGATAATATGCACACATAACACGTCATTTATATAAAATAATTCATATCTATGTGTAAGATGAAATTAACTATGCACTCACCTGAGAATATGGTGACTCGGTACTCGGACAACACTTCTTTTACTTTAAAATAATATCCTTCGACGAAACCTAGTATTATTATCACTAGATTTTAGTCTGATTTTTTACCGTGACTAATTATTAGTCTTATTATTATTATTATTATTATTATTATATAAGCGTTTAAACAGTACTTTCCAACCCCTATGTACAGACAGAAGCCAGACATAAAACACCGGAGGGCATGACCATTTTGGCGTATAGCACTTCTGAAATCGAACAATCCCTATGCGGCCCTTTAAACCAGATTCTCCATACCGAAGATTGGAGAAGTTGTGAAGGCTGTGAAGCACGAAGATGTGGGACGACTCGGCCGACAATCGTGATAGATGGCGAGCGACGATGAAGAACTCAGATAGTGATTCGCGTGAGATGAAGAACTCAGCTAAACGAAATTGAGATAGAGCATGTCAGTGATTTTAGAAACGAACAATTCAATTTAGGATTCAATTTAGGGTTATAAACTATTTATTAACTTTTACGCAATCGATCCCTAGTATTTTATAAATATAAAATTTAACCCTAAAATATATATATATATATATATATATATATATATATATATATATATATATATATATATATATATATATGTGTGTGTGTGTATACATGTGTCACGTGTTAACACGAATTTGTATCGTGCCTTATACGTATCTAAACAGGTAAATTCGTGTTTGACACGAAACACAAATTTAAAATACGTATCAGAAACGAATAAACACGAAACACGAATTTCTAAAACACACACGGAAAACTCGTATCGTATTTGTGTCGTGTAAATCGTGTTGTGTATCAAATTGCTAGGTTTAAATACACGACACTTAATATCTTCATAAAATATAAGTTTTTACTTTTTACTACATGTAAAATAAATAAATTAAAAATAAATAAATATTGTAGGATGAAAAAAGTGATTTAGACCCCCAAGAGACCAAAGATGTCGACAGATCATCCATCTCCTGACTGTCAAATACCAGCTGCTGACGGCACCCCGAGATCCCGTAACGCACGTCCTTTAAACCCATCATTCTCACTTCATTTCATCACCTTTAATTCCCATTCATCATCACCACAATCCATGAGATTCACTTTTCACTTTCCCCTCATTCCTCACCACCTTTGAACCACCTCTGTGGCTCTGTCACGCTCTATTCCGGCGGCGTCGACGGCGTATCATCCGATCTGTGGAAGTTCTTCCTATAGAAATACATGGAGTCGATACTCGCGAGGGCGCTGGAGTATACTCTTAAGTACTGGCTTAAATCCTTCACTAGAGATCAGTTCAAGTTACAAGGACGGACTGTTCAGCTCTCAAATTTAGGTTAGCATTTAGCAACTTGCTTGATTTGGACGCAAATGTATTAAGGTTGTATAAGCTTTTTTGATGCTCCGATCAGAGAATTCCGTGTTGTATTAGTAGGTTTGGTACTTCGATTTCGGTATTGTGTTAGTAATTTTGGTGCTTCGATCCGAGAATTTGGTACAATTTGAGTGACGAATTTGATTTTGCTAGATATAAACGGTGATGCGTTACACGCGAGTCTTGGATTGCCTCCGGCTTTGAATGTTACAACCGCGAAAGTCGGGAAGTTAGAAATTATAGTACGTAGCTTGTTCTTCAACTTATATTTAATAACTTGCCATCTGAATTTCTTTGGAAGGATTGCTGTTAGTGATATCTTCTGCTAGATTTGATTTCTGTACACTATCTAATTTTATCTGGTGATTTGTTTCTAAGCTTCCTTATTTGAGCAATGTACAAGTTGATCCTATTGTTGTGCAAATCGATAAGCTTGATTTGGTATTGGAAGAAAATGATGACTTGGATGCATATAAGAGCACAGACAGGTAACTATTGGTTTGGAACCAAAAAGTGACAACAAAGTTGTTTAAAGTACCACTACAATTCCTAACTTGCTGATCTCTCTGTTTATATCTTGAAGTGCACAAACGCCATCCAGTCCTGCAAAAGGCAGTGGATATGGATTTGCAGACAAGGTTAGTCTCTTCTTACAATGCAGTTTGTAGCTCTTTACTGGGGTTGTGAGCTAATTGTATTCTATTTTTAGACAGTTTGAATCAATATGATATCTGAACATAGGCTTGCATAGAATGTTATGGCTAATTAGAGGGGAAAAGAATATCCATCTACTCCTGAGATTAGCAAAACCAAAAAATAGTAGTATGTCACTTCAATGGAGCAATTTGATTGTGTTAGTTAAGTTTTCATATCCCATGCTAGTTAAGTGAAGCAGTCAAAGGAAGAACATATAGGAAGTTAAGTGAATATAAGTAAAAGTAAATGACTTCTAGTGACATGGAGCTGCACAAAATATTGTATCTTGAGAATGTTACTATTTGAGAACCAGTTGATAAAGACTTGCAGCCACCATCTTCATGAAGCTTTTTATTTCTAATTTCCAACATAGTAAAGGAGGTTCCAGTTTTAAATATGTGGGTGTTGGTTTGCAGAGGTCATTCTTGCAATGGTAGGAAGCTACTTTCTTCTACCTGGTAGTGAATTGTACGTGTGCCTTTGTGCTTTCTTACTGCAATATTGACGGCTATCACATTATTTTTCATTGTATGTTAGCTTTTTTGAAAATCTCTTGGCTTTTGCATTCAACTATTATGCTTTGCACTTAACAACCCTGGTTTATGAGCTTGGGTCATACTTGTAATCTGGGTTTCATCTTTTGTAGCTCTTAACTATTTCTGTAAGACTTCATGGATTCTAGCACTGACAAGTGACAACTTGTTTTTATCAGATTGCAGATGGAATGACATTAGAAATAAGGACTGTCAACCTTTTACTTGAAACTCATGGAGGTGCCAGACGTCGTGGAGGGGCAACTTGGTACATTTCCAATTTAAGCATCTCTCTCACTAATATCCTTTCTAATTTCTATGATAATCTGCTGGTTGCTTACTTGCGTACACATTATCATTTCTTCTTCTGTATATGTGTTCTCACTAACCAGGGCATCACCAATGGCATCTATTACTATCCGCAACCTCTTGCTTTATACCACAAATGAGAACTGGCAGGTTATCTTATAAACCCCACATTCAGTTTGATGATTTAGTTTCTTTGATACATTAAATAATTTATTGGAGATTACTCGTATCAGGCTGTAAACCTTAAGGAAGCTAGAGACTTCTCAAATGACAAGAAGTTCATCTACGTGTTCAAAGTAATTTCTCCTTTTACCATTTCTTTTCAAACTGTTGTTCATTTGTACTGTTTTTGATATTTTAGGTGATGTACTTCAATTGCTCATATTAGTACTTATGATACTTGTTTTTTGGTTTACCAGAAGCTTGAATGGGAGCATCTATCAATCGACCTCCTGCCTCACCCTGATATGTTTGCAGCATTTTCTGAAGGTGCATTTAAAGATGATGATGGTGCAAAGCGAGTTTTTTTCGGTGGGGAGCGGTTTCTTGAAGGAATATCTGGAGAAGCTTATGTAATACAAACTTAATCTTCTTAGTTGATTATCTATGAATTGCATTTGAGATATGGCTAATCTTTGATTCTATATTCAGATTACCATACAAAGAACAGACCTTAACAGTCCATTAGGATTGGAACTCCAACTACATATCACTGAAGCCGTGTGCCCAGCTTTGAGTGAACCAGGTTGGTTTTAGTCATTGTTGATAATCTGTTATTGTGTTTTGAACCATATTTTGAATAAAACAATTTAACTTGAACAGGACTTCGTGCTCTTCTTCGCTTTTTTACGGGTTTGTATGTTTGTCTGAATAGAGGAGACGTGAATCCAAATGCTCAAGAGGTTTGATTTTTTTTTCTTCAATTGTTAACCTTGTTACATAGTTTGCAAATTGTTTACAAGCAACTCTCTCTTATGGCAGCGATCAGCTGAAGCTGCAGGGCGTACGCTAGTCTCCATTATGGTGGACCATATATTCTTTTGCATCAAAGATACTGGTTTGTTGACTTCTTACACTTATATACAACCCTTCATTGTAGAATAACTAGAGCTGGATAAAATCGACACAACCTGAATTTAGCATGTTGGGTTAAGATTTTCAACCTATTTAACTAAATAGTTTGGGTTAGGGTTCAATTTTTTTTCCCTGAAATCTACCCACCAATCTGTTTAAATATATATTTATTTTCAATTTTTATTATATTTAATATTTTAATCTAACAATTACAAAACTCTAAAGTTTAAACCAATTACCACTTTGGACAAGTAATTTTGAGATGTGTCTCTTTAAATTTTTAGATTATTTGGGTTTCTAACTTATTTAACAAAGTCTGAACCTTTTTTTTTTAATGTAAAGTTTGAAATCTAAATGGGTCAACCCAGGCTAACCTGTTTATCTAAGTTCTAACATATATCATATATAGCTGGAAAGAAAAAGTAAACGGGTCAACCTGTTTATCTAACGGATCAGATTGGGTTGAAAATCTTACCCCGTTTGTTTTAGCAAATTGGGTTGTGTTGGAAAATTTTCAACATGTTCATATCAACCTAAATCCAACTGTTATCAAGCTCTGATAATAACTTGAGTAAATTACAAATTTTACCTGTGGTTTGTCAAATCATGGATTGGGTTCCTTGCCAGAATTTTTAACCTTTTTGTCCCTAAAAGACGCATTTGTATCCCTTCTCGTCCCTCCACTGTAAAATGACTAAGTTGCCCTTATATGATATATATACTTTTTATGATGTAACTAATATACAAATAATAAAAAATTAAAAACAATATTAGATAAGTGCAAAATAGTCATTTTACACTGGCCAGAGAAGAAAAGGGATACAAACACATCTTTTTAGGGACAAAAAGGTTAAAAATCTTATAAGGGATGCAATTCGTAACTTTTGACAAACCACAAGGAAGAAGTTTGTAATTTCCAAC
Source organism: Lactuca saligna (assembly GCF_052625555.1). Taxonomy (NCBI): domain Eukaryota; kingdom Viridiplantae; phylum Streptophyta; class Magnoliopsida; order Asterales; family Asteraceae; genus Lactuca; species Lactuca saligna. The sequence continues at coordinate 176,238,489 of NC_136423.1, forward strand.
TCAACTCTAAAATGATGTACATAATAATAAATAGCTGGCTAATGATTCTAATTTTACTTTGCAGATTTCCAGTTAGACCTTTTAATGCAGTCACTTCTCTTTTCTCGGGTATCTCTCAATGACACTCAAAAAAATTATGTTCTTTGCTGTTTCTCTTTCTGTTCTATCTTCCTGATTCACATTGCAAATTCAATTTGGTCTTTCAGTCAAGCCTCTCTGATGGAGAAATCACCAAATGTTTAACTCGGGTCATGATAGGTGGACTATTTCTGCGGTATAGCTATACTATGGTTTATTTTTTTATAGTTATTTTCATACAATTGTCAAAAAAAAACCTTACAATTTTATTTATCTGGGATAAAATTCAGGGACACTTCCTCTCGACCACCATGTGCATTAGTACAACCATCAATGAATGGTGCTGCAGAGGAACCACTACGCATTCCAGATTTTGGTATAAATAATAGAAAAAAAAAACGTTTTGTTTATTAATATTCTCATATTCATACACTATATAAAATTTGATATCTCCCATTTTTATTTAACCAGGAAAGAATTTCTGTCCTCCAATATATCCATTAGGAGACGACCAATGGAAATTAAGCGATCGTGTTCCATTAATTTCCCTCCATTGCCTCCAGTTTTTGCCCTCACCCACCCCACCTTCCTTTTCTACACAAACTGTCATTGATTGCCAGCCTCTTATGGTACTTCCAATTTTCATTTAAAATAATTTAAATATAAACAATTTTAACATTGTACTTCACTTTCATTACCCATATTAGCAATTCTTTATCCATAATAGCAATATGTAACTGATGATAGCAATGTAGAAATCATTTAAAACTCATAATAGCAACGTACTTACATTTCTTCCCAATAACGACAATATGTAGCAAATAAAGTACAATGCCCATATTGGTAGCAAAATGTAAGTATGTTGCTATTATAGTAAAAGATAAAATACATTGCTATTTTTTTTTAAGGAAATGCAAGTGCATTGCTATTGTCTGAATTGTTCTTTTTTACTTTACTATGTCTTGTTTTTAGATACATCTTCAAGAGGAGTCGTGTCTAAGAATATCATCTTTACTAGCTGATGGAATCATGGTTAATTCCGGTGACATTTCACTGGATTTCTCTATCAACTCCCTTGAACTAAACATCAAAGGAATAGACATCACAATTCCACTCGAAAATCAAAAATCTAATAATCCTTCATTTGATAACTCCTTCACTGGAGCAAAACTTCATATTGAAAACCTATTTTTTCACGAGTCACCTTCCTTGCGCCTCAAGCTACTCAACCTCGACAAAGATCCCGCGTGTTTCTGTCTATGGAAAGGCCAACTGATCGATGCCAGCCAGAAAAAATGGACAGGTGGCGCTTCCGTTCTTAATTTATCTCTAGAAACACGTAACAGGAATGTAATCAACGATTCCGGTCTCCAATCTTCGGAATTGACATGTGTAGAAGTGAAAGACGCTTGCATTCAGGTCGCAATGGTAACAGCAGACGGGACCCCTTTAACAGACGTCCCACCGCCAGGTGGCGTTGTTAGAGTGGGAATCGCGTGTGAACAATATCAGTCAAACACTTCCGTTGACCAACTGTTTTTCGTATTGGATCTATACGCATATTTTGGTTTAGTCAGTGAGAAGATGGCCATGGTTGGAAAAAGTAAACGGAAAAAAGCAGTGAAAAGTGATGGAAATTTAATCGAAAAAGTTCCTGGTGATACTGCGGTTAGTTTAGCTGTTAAAAACCTAAAGCTAACTTTTCTAGAATCTTCCATTCAAGAAATAATGCCCTTGGTTCAGTTTTTTGGAGAAGATCTTTTCATGGAAGTTACACATAGAACCCTCGGTGGTGCAATGGCAATTTCGTCAATTTTACGCTGGGATAAAGTCCAGGTGGACTGTGCTGAAACTTTTGAGACAAATTTAATAAATTCAAATGGTAAAGAATTTTGTCTCCCTAAGTTAAGACCTGTTTTTTGGGTGCAAAAAGGAAGGAATAATCAACAGTTTTTGAATTTACGAATGGTGCATGTTATTCCATATAACGCACAAGACACAGAGTGTCATAGTGTAAGTTTATCCGCTTGTGTCGCGGGTGTACGTTTAGCCGGTGGGATGAATTACACCGAATCGCTACTCCACCGGTTTGGGATTTTAGGACCGGATGGTGGGCCGGGGGTTGGGCTTTCTGAAGGTTTGGACCGTTTGTCTGCGGGCCCATTTTCAAAACTTTTCAAACCATCATCTCATAAAAGCATAGAGGAGAAGGATAACGGTTATTTGCAGTTGGGTACGCCTGATGATGTGGACGTATCGCTGGAATTGAAGGACTGGTTATTTGCATTGGAGGGTGCTGACGTGGCAGAAAGATTGTTTTTCAATAGAGAAGAGGGATCATGGCATACAACTTTTGAGAGTTTTAAAGTTAAAGCAAACAGCAGGAAAAGTCGCTTAGTAAATGGGAAGAATAACTCGAAGCATCCTATTGAGTCAGTGACGGTGGGTATTTTTGTCATTATTGTAACAGTAAATTACATTTTTTGGTACCTAGTATAGGCAGTTTTTGCATTTTTGGTCCCAAAAAGTTTCTATTACAGTTTTCGTCCTTATTTGAGGGAGCAAAAAGGTTATAAAAACCTCAAGGAAGGACCAAAATGCCAAGACAACTTTTAGGGATCAAAATTGAAAAAAATCAGCTATATTCAAGGGTCTAAAAATGTAATTTGTCTCTAAGTATAGGTGATATCTACAAATTTGGTCCCAAAAAGTTCTCTTACAATTTTGGTCCAAAAAATATAGACATTTTATATGGAATAGGGACTAAAAACTTTACAAAAACCTCAGATAAGGAATCAAATTGCAAGAGACAACTCTAAGGGACCAAAAAAATTGAAAAACAAAAAACCAACTAAACTTAAGGACCAAAAATCGAATTTGCTATTTACTATAATTATGATGTTTGTTGACAGATATTATATATAAAATTGCAAATTGATGTAGGTTGGTGTTGAAGGGTTAAAGACGTTGAAACCACAGCAGCAGCATAAAGGAGTCTTACCTTCAAATGGGCACAAGGAAAGTGTTGAGTCACATGGTGGGGTGGATCTTGAAGCTGACATAGTGTTATCTGAAGATGATGGTGTTAATGGGGTGATTAAGTGGGTGGTGGAAAGTTTGAAATTTTCTGTGAAACATCCGGTAATTTTACTTGTAGCTTTAATTGATATTTTATGCAATCGATCGAGAGCATATATATGTATATTGATGATGGATGGGTAATTTGGTAATTTGAGCAGGTTGAGGCAATTGTAACCAAGGATGAGTTGCAACATGTTGCTAAACTGTGCAAGTCGGAAGTTGATTCCATGGGTCGAATAACTGCTGGGGTTTTGCGTGTGTTGAAGTTGGAAGGATCGATTGGTCAGACAGCAATGGATCAACTAAGTAATCTTGGTAAATATTTCTTTCTTTTCTGGTCTGAATACATGTCTGGATGAGTCAAATGACCATTTTATCTTTATATTCCAAATTCTTTTTTCGCAATATTCATCAATTCTAACATGAGATGAATCAGGTGGAAAAATAAAATAAGAGACAAATAGAGAAAGTGCTTAACCTATTTAGATCATTAAGTCAAAAAGATTAATCTATTAAGTTGACATGGACTTAATACAGAAAGTCCGGGAAAAGTCACTATTTCCCATTAAGTCCTTTTTTTTTTTTTTACAAAGAAACATGGCCTTATTAGCTTACATATATGATGTGGAACTTATCCAACTGAAAACTTGTAGGAAGTGAAGGGTTTGACAAGATCTTTTCAGCAAATAGTAATGGTTCTTCTAGTGTTGTTGGCTTGAGTCCATCTTCCTTATTGGCTTCATCTGACAAACGTAGTACATCCTTGGGTTCAACTTTAAGTTCACTTGAGGTGGCATTATTAGATACACACACCAATTGCACAGCTCTTGCTGCTAACTTAAGCAGTTCTGAGTCCACCAAGCCACACCTTCATAGTGTACAAGAACTCACTCTGAAACTCGAGAGTATGCAGAAATTATTGGCCAAGTTGCAGACTCAACTTTAATTCCACCTTCTACATTATTGCTGTGGTTGTACAATTTCGATGTTGTATGGTCTCTCCCTCTCCCTCTTCCTAGATATATGCATTCTTTTGTGTATATAATAGTGTTTACATATATTATTATTGTTATTATTATTATTTACCAGCACATGTACCAAAGTTAGCTGGTCCAGAATTTTGTATGAAAAAAGACACTTTATTCACCACACATATTTGCTTGCATTTGCATGCTCCTGGATAAAGTTGTTTACTATGTGGTTATATTATACAGAGAAAACTATAAATGTGGTCTATGTGTTTGTCAAAAAATTGGCGTTCAAGTCCCTAAACTTTCAATTTTGCATAGGTTGTGTATGTTTTGTTGTGGTTTGGATCCATGGTTTTAATGCTCATCTAATTTGTTTGTTATTTTATGAAATGAGGATTTTACCGTCACACACACACACACACACACACACACATATATATATATATATATATATATATATATATATATATATATATATATATATATATATATATATATATAGGGAAAATGACAAAAATGCCCTATAAAGTTTCTAGGGTTGGTCGATTCAATCCCTAAGGTTTATCGGGTTTTATGGGTCTCTAAACTAGGATATAATCTGCTCTTTTAGTCCCTGTCAATCTGTAATCAATCTGTAATAGCCGGTTTAGTGATCATTTAGACAAAAAAAAACTTATATTGTGTCCCTATAAAACCAAAAAATTAGTTCGGAGATCAAATGCAATCTCACCTTTGCAGAAATTGGTATTTTTTTTTTGCATGGTTGATCACTTCACTCCCCTTAGAAAATTGTAAAACTTCACCCGTTGATCTCGTTTGTCTAAAGCCCGATAATCAATTAATAATAAAAAATAATCAAAACTAAAATAATAACAAATTGATAACAATGTGCTTAACTTGTATGTTTGCTTAGCAGTAGGAAGATAATAATATATGTTTGCTGGACTGAATTGAACGGAACTGGTAGATATGCAAATGACATCGTCCTAATCTAATCCCATCATGTCAAAACAAACAATACAAATTCTAGGTAGGTTGGTATGCCTTCATTTTTTTGAACTGATGAAACAGATTCAGTAGATGTGATGCAAGATTTCTTGAAAGCTCACAAGGGAAATAAGTGTATTGATATCTCTCCGTAAATGCATGATGCTGATGAGTAACTCCCAGAAGGCCATGCATCCTGGTTGATTTTTCTCAAAGCCTTTGAGCCATGATCATATGCTAATGGTTCTTCACAACATTATCAGTTCGACGACCAGGGAAAAGCTTGGCGATGTTAGCTCATCGTTTCAAAAATCACGATGATAAGATAGAATCCGTTCCTCTTCCTCTGCCGTGAACGGCGTTCGGTTGATCTTTTGATCCAGTTGGTTGAACCATCTTAACCTACAACTTTTGTCTGTGCGAAAATGATACAATTCATATTATTAATTAATTAATTAATTACGTACGAAGATATACAATCCATAACAAAGAAACAAAGATCATCTAACGAAAAGTACAACAAACGAATAAAACTATGTAATTAATTCTTTTGATGATGAAAGCAAACAATGATGTTATATATATATATATATATATATATATATATATATATATATATGTAATTAATTCTTTTGATGATGAAAGCAAACAATGATGTTATATATATATATATATATATATATATATATATATATATATATATATATATATATATATATACTTCTAATTCGTTAAGAAAAAGGAGAAATTCATCAACAGAAAGTACATGAAACGAATACTAACTTTAGAATTAATACGTAGCAAATAGGTTGAAATTTTCGGAAAGGATAACCAGTAAGAGGAGGATCGTAACTAAAGTAATGAAACAAGATTTGATCTGCTTTGAAGCTTTTCAGCAATGGCGTTCCAGACGGATAACCAACAAAATGATCAGTGCAGGCCTATTACTTACGAATATTTCAGATGAGAACATAGCAACTAATTTGAGAATTTTGCAAATCAAAGAAGTATACCAAGCAAGTAATTAAGGTGAGACTTTATTTGACCCCCAAACTTATATTTTTTTGGCTTTATAGGGGCACAATGTAAGTTTTTTTGGTCTAAATGGTCACTGAACCGGCTATTATAGATTGACAGAGACTAAAAGAGTAGGTCATATCCTAGTTTAGGGACCCATAAAGTCCGACAAAAATTTTAGGGGCTGATTCGACCAACCCTAAAAACTTTGTAGGGTTTTTTTTGTCATTTTCCCATATATATATATATATATATATATATATATATATATATATATATATATATATATATATATATATATATATATATATATATATATATATATGGGCTTAGGGAATATGTGGCTGTTGTGTACCTAATATTAGGTATAGAACCACCAATAACTACATAGTTTTAACAAAATGCAATAAAATCTCTCATCTTTCTTATATTCACTATTAGAGTAGATGATAAGCTTTGTACATATTTTTATGGAGTTTTAAATATTTTATTTTGGACCACAAACCATGTATAAAAATAAATTATCAACTACCTATAATTAAATCTTCATATTCAAATTTAATTTAGAAAATTATAGTGAAAGATTAAAATTGTTCACTAAAATCTCAATAAACTTCTTCCCATAACACATCAAAAAGAACCATGCAAGTATATATATGGTAGGTGTCAAAAACAGTTATAAAGCCTACTAGAAGTCTAATAAAAACAACACATTCGAAATACATAGATGTTGGAGATAAATTATGAAATCAGGAATAATATAAGCTCAAAAGCAATAGGAAATAGTTAACAAAGAAAAAAAAATATGTTTTTTAATTAAAATGAAGTCAATTTTGATGGTTCTATACCTAATATTACATACATGACAGCCACATATTCACTTTTCCATATATATATATATATATATATATATATATATATATATATATATATATATATATATTATATATATATATTCTTCATTTATTTGTCTATTACTAAGTGGGATCCATCCCACCTTTTCCTTCTACATGCCTTGAGTCCCACCACTATAATACTAAGGCTGATGAGTGCGTATACATAATCCTTAGCCTTCCTCTATGCCGGGGAGCATGCCAGAACACCACCTCAGGGCCACGCTAGTATGTGGAGATGACAACATAGAGTAACACACGGTGGAATAATGTCATGGTTATACAATTTTTAATGCAAACTTATCCTATAAAGTAAAGTGGTGGTGAAGTGGTGGGTATTTCCTAACAAATATGGAATGATGTGGAGATGACATGACATATGATGTGACAAATAAAATGATGTGGAGAGTATAATCCATACCCACCAACCTAAGTGGGCCGTATGTTGCTTCTGTAGAATAAGATGAAGATGGCCCATGCACATCATCACTATGCAAATATCTTATGAAATCTCTTGTTCTCTCAAAAATGCTAAAACCTGAAATCAATTGTTTCTTCATCGATGCATCCCCTTTAGGTTTCTCCTTCCTCAGAGGCTCGAGTCCGTCCATTATTCTTCTCATATGGGTGTTTGAATTTGAAGTTTGAGGTTGTTTGTTAATCAAAATAAAGGGGAAAAGAAAAAGACCTTACAACGCAACATTGATTTGTTGTCTTCATGGATTTTCTAGGATGTTGCTTAATTTTTGTTTTCAGATTTAGGTTAGAATAGTTTCTGAAGGTTTTATTAAGCTGATTCGATCTTCCATTTTTGGGTTTCAGCAATGCTAAAGAAAAACTAGATTATAGTCCACCGAGCTTTTAACAACGGGGGATTTGATGGTGTTTTGGAAGATGGGTTAAACTTTTCTCTTTATTGAAGATTTGTCCAAGTACCAACTTCTAGAAACTCAATTACCGGTCAACGAAAGATATCATGCCACACTTAAGAAACTCGTCTCTTCCTACCAAAAGCCGCCAAATTCGTCATTTCATAACATTTAACAGAGAAATTAGATGGTGGTTAAAACTAGAGACCAAAACCACAATGAAACATCCCCACAAAGACCTTCTATGCAAAATTGAAAGTTTAGTCACCAAATTTGCAGTTTTCTCTTTTCTATTTATGTATATAGCCCGCTACAGATTCAAGTCCAACTCTATGATTGTTGAAGAAACAAAATCCAAAAAATAGATAATGCATTCTTCTACATTACTCATTGAAGCACAAACAGTCACTATACAAGCCAAGGTACAAACAATATCCAGATTGATTTAAATAAATTAGGAGGTCGCAACTGTATCCCACCGCCAAATGGTGCCATCTTCACAGCAACTCAGTATTGTGCTGAAACATAAGCATATCTCATCATCATCATCATGGGTAATAAATAATAATGCTCTACACAATACTAAAAAGTAAAAATAGAAAGAAAGATTTATAGTTTTATATTTATACCTGCCATCAAAGGACATGGCAGTTTGCCTAATTGGAGATTTGGATTGAACATGGGATAATCTGAAAATTAATCAAATTAATTTTTAGATAATGATATTTAAAGGAGATAATTTGATAAACTAAGAAAGCAAACCTTGCAATGAGAGAAGGTGGACTAGTCTGCAATTCCCACACAAAGATTTTCCCTTCTCTGTTGCCTGTTCAACATTCATTACATAGTACATACAATTACATGATCAATTCTATTCCATCAACAAAAAAAAAAAAAAAAAAAAAAAATAGAGACATCATAATTTAATTCATTGTTACCTATTGCTGCTGCATTGTAATGGAAATCACACGAAAGCTTTATAAACCAAATGTCACATTCAGGGACAGGATATTTCTGAAGGATATCTACTGTGCCCTGAAAATTAATTATAATTTATCACCATTTTTTCTTTCTTCACCCATAAAAATCAAGTAATATAAGTAAATTATATGGTATCAAACCTCTCCTGGAGATTGCTCTTTCATCTTTGGCTCCCACAATACAAACTCATTATCAACACTCTACAAAAAACAATAAATAAATAAATCAACTTTATATTTAAATATATATATAGAAACAATAAATGTGTATGAGGTATAGACAGTTACCTTAGATAATATGAAATCACCAAGCCACCTATTGCAGTCAACATAATTTGTATGGATTGAAGCAATTAACACCTAAAGAAATGTTGACCTTGGATTAAAAAAGGGACAAATGTTCATTTCACAAAAGAACATAATCAATTAAAAAAAAAAAAATCTAACCGGAAACTGCACATATTTTGTAGGAAATTGTGAAGGAGATCCCTCCCATGTAAAAGACCTCTCAACATACGTCCAAAACTCTGAAACAAAGTCAATCACAATAACAATTAAGGATTAACATTCACTACTTCACATATTTTGTAGAAAAAACACCATTAACAAAAGACTCTTACCTTTCATTGACCAGATCTTTACAGTGTTATCCATACCACAACTGGCAATACGATATATATCTGAAGGATGAAAATCCTGAAACAAATTTAAAAAAAAAATATACTTAATAATTGATTTGAAGTGTTTCATTGAATGGAAATGAGATAACAAGTCTACACTAACCACACTTAACACTTCATTGCGATGACCACCAGCTCCAGCAAATATCAAAATACATATTCCAGTTTGAACATTCCACAATCGAACAGATTCATCCTATTCAAATTCAAAAAAGAATCACTTTTGAATATACTTTAGAGGACCCAAACTGTAAATTTGGAATAACACTTACTTTACTTGCAGAAAGCACAAGAGAAGGTCTTAATGCTTGCGTTCTGATTTCATTTACTGAATCTCCATGGCCAACAAAACTCTGCAGGAAATAACAATGATTATAGGGATACAATTACAGAATAAAGAAACAAAATGCCATCACTATTGAAAGAAGTTAACCTTGTGTATCTTCTCATTGCCAGCATCAATGACACGGATTATACCATTGATTCCTCCAGCTACTAACAATGGTGTCCCATCAGCATCACATGCCCAGCTCACAGTGTAGAAAGACTCGTCCTTCTGATCTACAATGCACATGGAAATCCAGGTTTTGTTCATATATGCTTAAATATCTCCCACTAAGAAGATAAGATTTTAATATAGAATATGTTTAATCTTACATCTTCATCAATGTAGGATTGTAGTACAGCAATAACGCCACCTTCAAGGCATTGGTATACAGTAACCTAAAAATATCAACATCTTCGTTTAATCATATAACAAGTACAGAAGAAACCAGAAGTAGCTGCAAATGTATAACATCACAACGACTATAGATTTAGTTAACTATCTGTCTGTTTCGATTAATGGATCCCTTTCAGCTAATCTCTGATCATTCCGCAATTTAGACCTAATCGAAAGCCTACTTTACCAAATAATCGTGAATTAATCTTATTTTCATCCTCCTAGCTTCAGTATCGATTTCTAAAGGAAAAAGCCGAAAGTCGCAATCTAATTGGAAAGTTTTCAGTAAGCTAACGATAACAGAGAAAAGACACAGGAAACTCTTACGCGATTACCACCAACAGTGGCGAATACATTGTAATAACGAGAGTCGATGAAGTTGAAAACGACGGCGTAAATTGGGCGCTTGCCTTCTTGTAGCCTGTTGGTGACTCTATAATCCCTCTTCTTCGACGGGATCAGTGATCCGATAACTGGTTCGCAGCCTAACGTTATCTTCGCCATTGAAACTATACTACTATTTTCCTAAGCGGCTGCCGGAAACTACCGCACCAGAGCACAACGGAGCAAGCGCCAAAGAGGGCAAAATCAACCGTGCTCGTTAAAAGTTGTTTGGGGAAAGAGGCTAAAACCTATATTTACTTTCTCCAATCTACCCTTCTAATTTAAAATAACGACATAAATACCCTATATTTATCATTGGGAGAATTTTATATATATTCTTCTTAAACATCAAAATATAATATTTACCTAATTTAATTTATAAATATCATATTTATTCTTTATAAAATTTTTAAATATCATATTTACCATTCATAAAATTTCTAAATATCATATATATCATTCATAAAATTTCTAAATATCATACATGTCTCTTTTTAAACATCAAAATAGCATATATGTCATTCTTAAATATCAAAATATCGTATATGTCATTGTTAAATATCAAAATATCAATGATAATATCTAAAATATCTTTCATCTATAACATGATAATAATCAACAACAACAAAAACTAAACAATCAATATATACATTCCATAGAGATGATTGAAAATGAATTTTTTTGTTTGTCAAGAGGATCACACTCCAACAATTTAGAAGTTCACATTCTATTATTATAAACGTAAGGATAATTTGATTAAAAGTTTTAACTATTATAATAATTCTAAGGTATAAAAATGATTATAAAATATTAAAAACTTTATAAAAAAGAATTTGCGCAAATATGATATTTTGAAGGTTTATAAAGGGTAAATATGATATTGAGAAATTAAGCTGGACAAATATGATATTTTGAGGTTTAAGAGGGGCGTATATGAAATTCTCCATTTATCATTTGTTTCATAATACTCCTTTTGTCTTAAAAAAATACAACAATAATATGCAATTCCCGTATCATAAGTATGACAAAGGAAAGTTAGATTTAGGGATTTTGCCGGATATAAACACTTTTGGGGTTAATTCTAAAAATTAGATATAAAAAATCGAATTTTTAGGTATAGAGATGGATTTTGCGGAGGTGAGTTCCGAGGGCTTCATGGAATGGACTTAATCTCCAAGGAATCAATGTGGTAAAAAAATTCTGAAAAACCATTCCGTAGAGCTATCTCCGAGGAATGTTTCTTCAGATTTTTTTCACATCGATTCCTCGGAGTTTATACTCATTCCGCATAGCAAAAGTTCATTCCTCAAAGGTAGGCGAAATTGTTTTTAAGATAATTTTTTTGCCATATCGATTCCTCGGAGCTTATACTCATTCTGCGGATCCATCGGAGCTCACATTCGCGGAATCCATGTCTATACCTGGAAATTCGATTTTTTGTGTTTTGGAATTCAACATCAAAAAATGTCTATATCCAACAAAATCCCTTAGATTTATAGTCTTACTTCCAACCAAGGGTAACCTATTTCCATTGAAGACCTCTAATAATAAAAAAGTTTGTGCCAAAAAAAGTAACAAAACTCATGTATGATATACAAAGATAAACAATAGAACAATAAGACAAATATAACAACAAGAGAGCAAAAAGTAACTAGGGACACATGTGCAAACATATATTATACTCAAAACTCATACATAAAAAAGAAAAATTGTGACATGTGCTAATCTACTACCCTATTTACATGTAACCATTCATTTATGCTTCTTTACTACTTAAATCTTAAGTGTCTAACCATTATTATTTAGTGCGACGTACTCGGAAAGAGCCAACTTCACCCTCCTGATTATATATGTTGGTTGACTCTTTTGGATATGTCGAAACCATCACAACCTTTATTCCCTCGATCTTTCTCATCACATCTAGTACCTCCTTAGGGAAGTTTCTCACACGTCCAAAAAGAAAATGAGGTGTTATTTTTAGGGGTAATTGTGAAGAAGTAAGGCAATTCTTGTTACATAATGTTTTTATTAGAAGCACTTAGAGGAAGTAATTTATGCTATATAAGTCTTAAATTCTTGTTTTAATCCTTATATAATCTTGTATTTGGGTTTAGCAGATCATGATCAACTAAAACCCTAGAAATTCGACTAGAGGTCTAAATTTATTTTTGTATGTTTTTATTTTTATGTTTATGTTCTTGGATTATTGTTAGAATTTATTTGGGATTGGTAATGCGTGTATGTTTCAATTAAATCAATCATTATTTGCATAAATGAGTTGTTGGATCGAGAAATTCGGATTTGACATAATGCGAAATAAGAATAATCACAAATCAACAAGATGACTTTTAGTGCCAAACATGATAGTCCTTTATTAAGAGGAGATAAAGAATAAAAATATGAGCATAGCTATTTACAATGCTCAACTCTCAACTCACAATGCTCAACCTCTCTCTCTCTCTCTCTCTCTCTCCCCCCCCTCTCTCTATGTATGTGTATGTGTGTGTATATACATACACACACACACACACACATATATATATATATATATATATATATATATATATTATAATACTCCAAACCAGGTACACCTTTGAAACCCTTAAAAATGAATTAATTGGCAAAAATAGTCTCTCTCGTATGCTGGGCGTACCTAAGGGTACACTTAGCGTACTATGGGAGAAGGATCACAAAGGAGCCTTGCAGATCAAAACCCTAATATCCAGACTTAAGACCTATATATACACCCTTAACTCATTTGAGCCTCACCCTAAACAACCTCCTTTACCTTCAAACGTCTTTGGAAACCCTAATACATTTGTGAGTGCATTTTGAGCTTTAAGAGTGCATTGTGGTCCTTTTAGTGTTCACTCAAGGAGGATGAGTTGTCAAGGAATCTTGGAGTGTCATTTGGCTTCAAGAATCGGCATACAGTCGACCTTGAGAAGCTTCTGGAGGTATAAAGCTTGGACCTTTCCATCTTATTCATTTAATTTAGCTAGGGTTTTCTAGTTTTGTCCCTTTGGTTGATTTTGGACCTCCTTTTGTGAGTTAAGAAACTCCAGAGGGTGGAAATGATAGATCTGAGGTCCTTTGGTCTTTTGTCAACATAAAAATGGGGTCTTGGTGAGTGTTTTGACCTCATGCATGGGTTAAGAACCTTAAAAAGGTCTTAATGGGGGATGTTGGGAACATATGAAGCATGCAAAGGCATAAAGTTGCCGACTTTATGTTGGGTTTTGAGCATTCTAACACTCCTAAGTGTACATGCAACCCTAAATACCTTGGATCTATGTTTTCTCTATTATACATGCAAATATTAACTTTCCAAGGTATTCATCCTAACTAGCATAATAACATTGATTCAAATGAATATATCAAGTTAGAATTACATACCTTTTTGATTTAGAATGTCTTCATGAAGCTTGAGTGCCTAGTGCCCCAAGTGTGACACCTCAAATGGTTCACACAACACCAAATACACTTGGAATAGATTAGAGAGAACATACACACTTCATGAAATCGGCTAACCATTCAGTCTCACACATAGTGGCCGATTTTTCTCAAGAATATGATCTTTATATAGTGTCACAATTAGGGTAGACCCTAATTGTCATGGATTTCCATTTCCTTGGATCCATGGGTTTAAATACACCATGGAGCATCTTATGGATTTAAGCCCAACTTGACAATCCATGAAGCATTAGCCCACTATACAAGTATGGATGATTTACACAACCAACCCATATATTTAATTAGTCTTCTTTTGATCACTTAATTAATCCTAGATTAATTCTTGATCAATACTAATTAAATAATCTTATTACTATATTAGAACTTATAATATATTAACAAACCTTAAGTGTTATTTCTCTCATTATAGTCTATCAAAATGCATGATGCCATGCAACTCAAATGGACCATGCCGGGTCGGGTCAAGTCTTACCAATTATAGTTATGGACTTAGATATTAATCCAACAGTCTCCCACTTGGATAAGTCTAAAACTATTATTGCGTATGACTTCAAGAACCGACTGGCAATCGTAGCTCTCAAAAGCTTCTGTCAAACTCTGACCTTGCCGATGATCTCTGACCTTTGTCAATGACTTGTCCATTAGATAAGGGGTCATATATTCCTCCATTCTAGATATCATATGGACTGGGACATGGATTATAATCATTCTCTCTGTCCATTTGTTGTTTCCCGATTTCCGATTTATGACGACTGACTAATTGAACAAATCAAATCAGTCCTGGCCCGACCAAGCACATCCATTTGTCATCATCAAATCATCGAGGGGCCCACAGATATCGCTTTTATCCCGAAGGTAAAAGGAAGGGATAAACTTCGACTCATATGGCTTGTTCTACTACTTGTTGAATCATACACAAAGGTACGTTTTATAACACCGAGTTACCGAATGCGTTTTCATGCAATCAATGTACAACCAACTCATAGTAACAACTCATATCTCTAGGTTTGAAGAATATAAGATATTATCATCTCATGATCACTAGTGATAAAATCCATGAAGTGATTCCAATGAGCACGGGTTGAATCCAATACTCAGAACTTATGAGCACTCATGAGTGTTGTAGCCCTTTTTCCAACATCTTAGACCTTTACAAGCCAACCCATGAAATTCTTAATTCATATCTAGTTCCAACATATGACCGAATGTGGATGGTTTGAATAACTTAGTCATCCAGAACAATGACCTACTTATTTAGGAAGTTAAAACATGCAAAATGAAACACAAGAATAATTGAATCTAATATGGTATCAAAACCTATGAACATAAATAAAACACCTTTTATTTATCACCATATGATTACACATTATTCATTGTATGCTGTTTCAACTATCAACTTTATTCTTGAATTTAAAACAATAGTTGTCCCATGCTCCAAGCATGTACACTATGTTTTCTAAACACTAGTCATGCCATACATCAAGTATGCATACTATGTTTGTCTATGATCTTTACTTTGTGAATTAGGTCAATTGAACATAACTCCAATGATCCTCTTTTTACAGTCCCAAATCCTTACTGCAAATGCAAGAATTCCAAATTCATTCCATTTATTGAAATCTGTTAGATTTTAAACTTATATGCATAGATCCTCTTGTAATGATTATGCACAAAGTCGCAAAGACTTGACAATAAACATTACAGAGCATTCCAAAGGAGATAAGCTTCTTGGAAACATCCTTCTTGCATGAAGTTTCCTAATCTTACACAGATTGAATAATTTCTAACTTTGAAACATTTCCAGATTCCATTTTGACTACCACTTCTGAACAAGAGTTTCTTCCTTACAGATTATGTCACTATGGTTCTTCCAGAATTATCACTATACTTCCAATTGTCCTTGAGCAACCAATCTTTGGTAAACCTTAAATTGTCCTCGACAATTGTTTAATCATTTTAGTCATACCCAATTCTAGACCTTTTCCCTTCTTAATGCCCCGAGCATTTGGAAAAGTTTAGAAAGGATGAATATAACACATGTAATCAATCGTATATCCGAAGCATATGGGACACGATTCATGATGTCTCACATAAAGACTAAATCAGTCTTTTGCTATAACATTTCCATTTCTATTTGCCAAGTTCTCAAAATTCAGATTATTAAAAGGGATGCCGTAATCATAATCAAATTTTAGAACGCAAATAATGGACCTATATACATAATTTCTTTATGTTGAGCCATTCCAACATGAAATTCATATATATATATATATATATATATATATATATATATATATATATATATATATATCCTTGACTAAATACAATTAAAACCTCAATCTAAGCTTTTAGATTTGAGATGAAGTATAATTTTCCCTCCCTTAATTATAGCAAAACAATTCTTTCCCAATTGAAACTTTTTGTTTTCTATAATTAACATTGCTAAATTGCAATACTTTGATAATTATCATGCTCCCACTAACATGATGATTATTAGCATAACACTTATGCTCCCACTAGCTTTGACATGTACTCAGAAATTAGCTGGAATTCTAGAAATCAATACTTTATTGACTTTCTTACCAAAGTTCAGATTCCTGATACTAGATTGCTTTGATAAAACTTTATCAATGTCATACACCTTATCTTAGATAGCTCACAGGTGTGTCTAAACAATTTTAAGAACTATGAAATGGGATGCCGTAATCATAGTCTCGATTGTTTAGACCTTTGCCACTTCTCACAAGTCCATGCTAGTGTACCGGTAAACCACACACGCTCTACTAATGAATTTGAGCATGCAAATATCACAATTGCTATCTAGCTAAAAATCTGCTTAGTGAAAGTGTTTCCTCACCATCATTTTCATGAATCGGAGAGAAACCTTATGACACTTAGATTTAATGGTGTATGTGTTCTTATCCATGTGAATTGTCAAAACCATAGTCATAAGACAAGTATAATGACAAATCCAAACTCATATGGACTGAACTCAATCTTAATTTCTTGCCACCTGATAGCTCAAGGGCCCGCCATTACTTCCAAGTTGTTGTGCAATCAATTGAGAACTCTAAGAACTCATATGCAAAGCTAACTTTAATTGGAATGGCACAAAATATGTCAACACGATGGGTTATAAACCTCAAGTCGTGTGCTAATGAAGAACTTCAGATTTTATTCTTGATTAGTTCTTGAGACTTTCAAGACCTTAAAGACTCCCACTGTCCTCTTGACATATAAGAATCTTGTCAAATATTCAAGAGATAGTGTGGATTCTAATCAAGACAAACATTTCACACAATTGGCCTTAGTTGATCTTTGTTTTATTCAAAACATCACAACTTACCAATTTCAAATGTAAAAGAGTAGAAAACTTTTACTCTTACATTTGACAAGTATTTTAAACCTTCTCTAAAACATGTCACTCAAGTTACAATCTTCGAGTATGACTCTAAGACTTGTATTGGAACGAAGTATGACTCATCTTCTTGATTTAACCATTCCAACAATTCAAGATTCCTCTTCTTAGTCATAAGAATGCACTAAGATGACCTTAGAGGATCAATTGTGATATGGTATCTTAATCATTAAGATGATCATAAACATGATACTAGAGTACTCTCCCATCTTTTCAGATTTGAGAAACTTTTATCTTTCTGCCTAAGTTGATTCTTCTTATACGCACTGTCATGCATTGGAACCTTTTCCAATGTCTCAGAATTACACTTAAGCTTGTAAGTATAACCAGATTTACTGAGCTTTAGTAAATTATGACGAATAATCTTATCGATCTTTTATGGTGGACTTGACCAGTGCACAAGAATGTGTACTCAATCCCTTAGTCCTTTACTTGACTCACATATACATGTGAACAAGGAACTAGTCTTAATTTTCCAAAGATGAAAAATTCTCATTCATAATGCTATATAAATTGCATGATTCCAAGTTCTGGTCCAATTGAAACTTGGGTGATGAGGATCTTTCCTTATTTGGTAAATTTAGACATTACCACAAATGAAAGAATCATTTTCATATTTCCACTCTTGCTATTAATGGAATCATATAAGAAACAATTTTTTTCCTTCAAATGTCATTGTAAGGATATTTTAAAATAAGTAAAATCATCATTTTTTTCCTTTTATTTTAAAACTTTACGGAAAAACTATCCTTACAATGCAAAAGAGCATGAAAACTTTGTTGTTACCTATTCCTAAGCAATGTATCATAACTCCTAAGAAGTAGCTCAAGAATCCGATCTTCAAACTATGCGATATAAATCCATCTACACGATCAGATTCAACATATTCTTTCTTTAAATTTCTTCACTTTTCTTTGATTCTTAAAACATCACCATGTGACCCAGTCACATTATGTATCAAGAATCTCAGAATAGAAACTTAGCGAAGTTAGATAGTGGACTTTACCTGAAGTAGAGTCAAACTTATTGACTTTAACATCCTTAGGTAAAATTGGCAGCTTCGCAACTAATGCCCCTTTCTTTGGCAATTTAACATATGGACGCTTTGGTAATGGAACATGGGACTATCACAGACTTAGCCTTTCTCTTTACCATTTGGTTAACCGGGTTGACTATGGCCCATCCTTTCCATTAGGAATAGAGAGCTTTACTGGATATCCAATGTCATTATTGTCAATGTCCATAAAGTTTTGGAAGTTGATCTTAACAAATAGATAAGATCATTAAGGGTCTTGTCATAGTCTGTTTCATAGGAGTCCCAAAGGAACTCACTATGTGACTTAGAAAGTGATTGAACCACCAACTTTCTCAAGAATTTGACACCCAACTCTCCCGACTTGTCAATATGTGACTTTATCTCCAAGATGTGATCACATCTAGACCTTGCCTTGCCAATAGGGCTTGAGTGATTTTGAACTTGTGGGTTAGGGAGAATAATTGGAGGAGATGAAAGAAGTATGATTTCCATGGGACATCATCTTCATTTAGGAAAGCTTATTTCAAGAGATTTGGGAAGATCATCTTTTGGGAGATATTCAAGATAGTTGATTTAAAAAGTCCTTAATATAACACCAAGTATGAAATATTAAGGCTAGGACCCAACACAATACTTTTATAACTTGGAAGAGGGATGCCGTAATCCAAGCTATAAAATATTTGAAGGTAGGTGAATGACGATTCACTAATTTCCACCAAGATAAACGAAATGTATTATTAGGTTTTTAATTGGATTTAAAACTCCTAGATATTTTGATATTCATTGAACTTTTCAATGACATGTTTCAATCTCGAGTGTGCCCTTCAGGTTTTGTGATTGGGATGCCGAGGATCAAAAAACAAGGTGTGAATAACCATGCAAATATACTTGGTACCCTTAATTGTTTACCCCTTAACCGATGTGCCGGTTAACCACACACGCACCATCAATACTATGATAAACATTAAGTTACCCTTTGCCTACCTTGTGAAATCCAGTTTAGTGTGTCGGTTAACCACACACGATCCACTAACGACTTAAGCAAAGTGCAAAGTGTAATTTCATGGATTAGCACCTTATTCACATTTTCCTATGTAACTAAGATTGGGTATTTATAAAAGGTTTAGTTACTTAGTATTTATCATTAATACTTTTAATGAAGGGAAAATTATAGTCCTTGTCCTACCCGTTCAGCTAATGACCCTCCACCGGTCAAGGAAGCGGTGGGTGAGAGTGGACACCCATTAAACTGCCATTTTATAGGCAGTAACCTTATACACCCCTTATAGACCGGCTTCGTGAATGAGGCCTACTAACGGTAAGACTGACTTTACTCTTATACATAGATACATACATACATACATATACATATATATATATATATATATATATATATATATATATATATATATTATTAACTTATAATATTATAAAGTATAAGGGTTGAATTTTAACTTCTAAAATTCTAAGGGTTAACTTGGAATTAAAGTATTCATAAGTGAATACTTTGCAAATTCCAAAACTTAAGGGCAAGTTTTGAAACTATTCAAAACTAATTAATTCTATAACTTATGTGTTTAAAGTAGTTTTAATTAAAAAACTCTTCAAGTTTCATAACTTGAGGATAAGTTATGGAAGACTTTATACTAATAAAAGCATGTAACTTTTCTTTATTTTGTAACTTATGTAATTAATTAAGGTTACACATTTTATTACTTAATGAAGTGACTCTTGAACCTCCATAATTTGAGGACAAGACTCTTCATTTTTGTAACCATTGCCAACTTTTATGAGTTTTATGAAACTTAAATGTGACCTTTCATGTAACTTGAGGAAAAGTTACACAAACACATTTTAGAATCATCTCTTAGATTAAAATGGATTGAAAACACATAATCAATTAACTTTTCTATTAATCTAAGCAACTCATAAGAAAAAGATAATTCAAATCAAACTTTTTCATGTAATTAGCCTAATCACTAAACTAATACAAAACATGAATCTGTTGACAATTATCTTTGAAATTGGATTAGCATGAACATTACCACATCAAAAACAAATTTATAAGTCCAAAAACATCTTAGGGTAATGTTCCTAGTTCAATTCCAGCCAAAAAAGTTGAATATATGCTGTCTGGGGGTCCAACTCGTCGAGTTCATGAACCAACTAGGCGAGTTGGATCGTTTTGAACACTTTTAAGGCATGGAATCGTCGAGTCTCCTGATGGACTCGTCGAGTCCGTTGTCCAGACAACACAAAAATTCGATTTTTAAGCAGCTTTTGCAGGTATAACAAGAAAACAAGCCTAGGCTCTAATACCGCTGTTGGGTTTTGAGCATTCTAACACTCCTAAGTGTACATGCAACCCTAAATACCTTGGATCTATGTTTTCTCTTTTATACATGCAAATATGAACTTTCCAAGGTATTAATCCTAACTAGCATAATAACATTGATTCAAATGAATATATCAAGTTAGAATTACATACCTCTTTGATGTAGAATGTCTTCATGAAGCTTGAGTGCCTAGTGCCCCAAGTGTGACACCTCAAATGGTTCACACAACACCAAATACACTTGGAATAGATTAGAGAGAACATACACACTTCATGAAATCGGCTAGCCCTTCATTCTCACATATAGTGGCCGATTTTTCTCAAGAATATGATATTTATATAGTGTCACAATTAGAGTAGACCCTAATTGTCATGACTTTCCATTTCCTTGGATCCATGGGTTCAAATACACCATGGAGCATCTTATGGATTTAAGCCCAACTTGACAATCCATGAAGCATTAGCCCACTATACAAGTATGAATGATTTACACAACCAACCCATATATTTAATTAGTCTTCTTTTGATCACTTAATTAATACTAGATTAATTCTTGATCAATACTAATTAAATAATCTTATTAATATATTATAACTTATAATTTATTAACAAACCTTAAGTGTTATTTCTCTCATTATAGTCTATCCAAATGCATGATGCCATGCAACCTATATGGACCATGCCGGGTCGGGTCAAGTCTTACCAATTATAGTTATGGACTTAGACATTAATCCAACACTTTATGCCCTAGGCCGTCTTAATAAGCTTAGATCTGAATTTTGGACATAAAAGAATCGAGTATTAAGCACTTAATGGAAAAGTGCTTAATATGTTAGTACGCGGGGCGTAACCCAGTGTACATTGCACGTAAATCCCCGAACCCCAGTACGATGCGTGTACCAGGGTGGTACGCTAAGTGTACGCATCACATATAGGATTGGATATGTTTTCGGCCCTTGAGCTATTGGGCCTCATTTGGTTATTGGACTTAGTTGCATTATGAGAATGGTGGGCCATTTTATTTGCATTGGGCTATTGGTGTTATGGTAGGGTCTTATCGGGCCAATAGGCCCATTAATGATTTTGGACATGGACCTTTGGGCCCATTAACAAAGAAAGGATAATTAGGCCTTTTTGGAAGGACTTGGAGTTGGGTTCCCTTTGATTAAGTAAATTCCTAACATTGATTAATATTATTATTCAGCACGGGAGGTTACAGACTGTTAGGAGAGCAGCTTTCGCATTCAGCAGACAGAGGTGAGTCTTCTCACCATACCAATGGGTCTAAGGCACCAAGGTCGGCCCGTTTATTGTTGTATGGATTGATAGTTGGTTATGCGATATGTCGTTAGGACATTTGTATGAAAGACCCCGGAAGGTTCCCGATGCAACATAATTAAGACCATGTGGAGGTTCCCATGACATCTAGTATAAGTCCTTGGAGGGTTTCCATAGATTCTTAGAATGTTGATTTGTTAGCTCGTATGATGTTGCATGACCTGTGTAGACCGCATGGGGGTTCCCGCGACAATTAGCCAAGACCATGTTGGGGTTCCAATGATGGCTACTCAAGACCACGTGGGGGTTTCCCGTGGCGTTTGGAGTAAGACCTTAGAAGGTTTCCATGGCTTCCTTATATGTTGTATGCATGGCTTATGTCTAGCTGTTTTAGATGGTATGATATGTTGTATGTGGTTTGTGTATGTGTATGCTCTAGGGAACTCACTAAGATTTCAGCTTACCGTTTATGGATTTGTTTCAGGTACATCAGAGCCCAAGGGCAAGGGCTATGCGTGATGGCGCATCATGCACTCTCTCTCTTACTGATATGTTATGGGACCCTCTGATGTTTTTAAATAAAGTTATAATGAATGTGGATTTGAAACAATTATATTGGGATTTCATGGTTTATGCTAATGTGTTTGATTAACTAAAAATGAAAATTTTCATTTAAAATTTGGGTTGTTACAAGCTGGTATCAGAGCCTTGGTTTGAGGGCTTCGGGCACACCCTCGGGTGTGCCATGACTCAAACTATGGAAATGGTAAAACTGTTTTAAAAAATAACATAAAAGGTTTTAAAGGAAATTAAAAGATGAGAGTGCAACGCGCGTGATCAGCCGAGCCAAGTAAGTAGTTCCCCAATATGTTAGCCATGTTATACTGATATTTGAGCTTTGTTAATTATATGGAACTTGCTATGTGTATGCTTTTAAAATTGTATACAGTTAGGAGCTAATAGCCTCGGAATGATTGATTTGGCCTTATTTCTTGTTCCTTGTATGGTTGTGGTCCTAGGGTAGAATCTTTTATTCGAAAGTCTATTTGATCATTTTCTATGTATAATTTGCATGCATAAAGGCAACCTGTCATGATTGTTTTGATTGATATGAGTAGAGTAAATCTTAGGACAACTTGAGATTTATGTATGTGGTAGTTGTGGAATATGGTTTATTTTTGGGACGAATTGGAGTTATTAGATAGAGCATTGGAGAAAGGTACATGTAGATGTGGAAGGTAATATTGGGCTCGTACTACTGAAAGCACGGGACCTGTACCCGAACCAATGTTAGATCTGACGACTTCAAGGAGGACCGGTGTGGGAAGGGCCCTTATATGGAGTCCTGATCGTTATGATTTATGACATTTCATTTCAGCATGGTGGTGAAATGATTTGGAGCAGGGGGATCAGGATCGGGATCTGGATCCGGGGTAGGATCAGGTGACACTACCGATGTGATTGATGAGAGGCTGCGCGAGCTTATTGCAGCCGAGGTTACCAGGGGGATCCTTGACGTTACCCTAGTCATTTTTGGGACGATCAAGGAGGGCATGATGGAGATACTCAAGGCATCCAAGGCTGAGATTACTGCGGTTGAGGTTGGGGGCCGAACTCCCTCGTTTTGGGAGTTCAAGGCGTGTGATCCTGGAGAGACTCAGGGCATTCAGAGTTTTTCGGGGCCAAGGACCCCATTGTTAGCCGATGTTGGGTGGCAGATTTTGAGAATGCCCAATGCACGAGATCTTTCCCGGATGCGGCAAAGGTGGTGTTTGCTTCTTGTATGTTGAGAGACAAGGCCCAAGATTGGTGGGGCGAGGTGACGAGTCAGGTGGGAGCAACCGATGTGGCTGAGATGACCAGGGCCGAGTTTGTTCGGCGATTTGACTTGGAGTTTGCACCAACCATCACGGTGCAACGACTTGTGAGGGAGTTTCATGACCTTCAACAGACCACCGAGACTGTGGCGGAGATCACCGGAAGTTTCGGGAACGAGCCTTGTTGATTCCACAGTATGCTACCAACGAGGACATCAGGAGGATGAGGTATCATTGCATGCTGAGAGTTAATATACAGGAGTTTGTGAGCTTCACATGGTGAAAAACCTTAAACAAGATGGTGGAGAATGCCTGTAAACGGGAGATGGAGTTGGACTTCCACACAAACGGAAGCCAGATCAGGTTCAGGCAGCTGGGGGTTAGGCTAAAAAGCCTAAGACCTATGATTCTTCGGGTAGGGGCCAGCAAGGCTATGGTCGGTGTGCTAAGTGTGGGAAACCGCACAGTGGGAGCTGTCCGGGGTCGGGCCTCGGTATGCTATACGTGTAGACATTCAGACCACACAAGCAGGGATTCCCCCAAGTAGGGCTTGATATGTTTTCATTGCATCTAGGCTGGTCATAAAAAAGTCGATTGCCTGAGGTTGGAGG
The DNA here is from genome assembly GCF_052625555.1 of Lactuca saligna. Classification (NCBI taxonomy): domain Eukaryota; kingdom Viridiplantae; phylum Streptophyta; class Magnoliopsida; order Asterales; family Asteraceae; genus Lactuca; species Lactuca saligna. Next base: position 176,263,119 of record NC_136423.1, read on the forward strand.
GAGGAGGAGGAGCAGTGGTGGCACATGTTCCTGCCACCTTGAGGATCACTGATGGCCACCTTGTTAAGGTGGAGACTGCAACAATGAAGAGCCGTGCATTCCAGTTGACTATCGAGGAGGCTCGGGCAGAGCCAGACGTTGTGGCTGAGACCTTTTTGGTCAATGGTATGTCTGCTCATGTCTTGTTTGATTCGAGTGCTATTCGATCGTTCGTGTCACTTGCGTTTAGAAAGAAGTTTCGGGACATGTTGGGGACCTTGGATTCCCCGCTCGAGGTAAAGATCACAGATGACCGCACTTTAAGTGTTGCGATGGTGTATCAGGACTGCATCTTGAATATGCTTGGTGAGAGGTTTCGTGTGAATCTAGTCTTGATACTGTTGCGGGGGTTGAAGGTGATTGTTGGGATGGATTGGTTGGGGGCCAACGGGGCCATGATTAATTGTAAACGCCAGTTAGTGAGTGTTCGAACCCCAAGTGGGGGAGAACTGGTCATACACAGTGAGAGGGCCTCGCAGGGGCCAACTCTCTGTTCGACTGAGAGGGTTAGGACAATTTTTCAGTAGGGTTGTACGAGATTTCTGGCTTATATCTCGGATACGAGGGTGTAGACCACAATGGATGTGGGTAGTGTGCCAATTGTACAAGATTTTTGGGATGTTTTCCCTGAAGAGTTACCAGGAGTACCTCCGGAGAGTTAGGTGGAGTTTCACATCGACTTGGTGCTTGGGGCCACTCCGATAGAAAAGGCACCATACAGGTTGGCACCACCTGAAATGTAGGAGTTATCTATGCAGCTCCAGGAGCTGCTAGACCAAGGGTTCTATTGGATTAGATGTCTAAGTCCAAATTGTTATTGGTATGTATTCGACCCGACTTGGCATGGTCCATTTGGGTTGCATGGCCTCAGAACAATTTGGATAGACTTTTGTGAGAAAAGGATATTTATGATTTGTTAATATGTTATAAGTTCTTATATATTAATATGAAATCATATTATTTAATTAGTATTGATCAAAAATTAATTTGGAATTAATTTTGTGATCAAAAGAAGACTAATTAAATATATGGGGATTGATTGTGTAAATCATTCATTCTTATATATGTGGGCTTATGATCCATAGTTCTTCATATTGGGCTAAACCCATGGAGTAACCCATGGATACTCCATGGAGGTTTTAACCCATGGAGCATGAAGAATATGGAAATACATGAGTTACATGGTGTAACCCTAATAGCCACCATATATAAGGACCCCATGGCTCAAGAAATTGGCACTAGTGTGTATACACATGAGGGCTAGCCGATTTGAGCACAGGAACCTTTTCTCTCAAGTTATTCCAAGTTGTTGGTGATGTTGTGTGAACCATTTGAGGTGTCACACTTGAGGCACTAGGCTCTTAAGCTCCATGGAGTCAAGCTACATGAAAAATGTATGTCTTATAACTTGTTTATATTACCTAAGTATCATGATTGTAGGGATGAGCATATGGACCGGGGAACCGACCGGAACCGGAACCCGATGGAACCGGTCAGGCCAGGACCGGGATGTTATTTTTGTGGATTTTTGGAACCGGGAACTGGTAGGAACCGGAACCGGTAGAACCGGAAAAAACCGGAACCGTATGATGATATTTTTCAAGGACCGGTTCCAACATTTGAAAACACAACAAGAACCGGTAGGAACCAGGAACCGGTAGAACCGCCGGGCCGGTTCGGTTCTTGATTTTGGCCAAAGCCGGTTCCCGGTTCGGGTTCGGTTCGGTTCGGTCCTTTTGCTCATCCCTACATGATTGTATGCTAGTTAGGGTAATACCTTAGAAAAGTTCAAGTTTGTATGTATAATAGAGAAAACATAGATCAAAGCTATTTAGGGTTGCATGTACAACATAGGAGTGTTAGAATACTCAAAACCCTTCAGGTTCATACGTCCAAGCAGTTCCCCGTGGGGAGCACCGATCCTTTTCATGAAAAAGAAGGATGGATCACACAGGATGTGCATCGATTATAGGGATCTGAACAAACTAATGGTGAAGAATCGTTACCCGTTGCCAAGAATCGATGACTTGTTTGATCAGTTGCAGGGTGCGTCTTGGTTTTCTAAGATTGATCTTCGGTTAGGGTACCATCAGATGAGGATTCAGGATAAGGATATACTGAAGACGACTTTTAGGACTTGGTATGAGCATTATGAGTTTGTGGTGATGCCGTTTGGGCTCACTAATGCCCTAATAGCGTTCATGGATCTCATGAACAGGGTGTGTAGACTGATACTGAACCGGTTAGTGATCATTTTTATTGATGATATCCTGGTTTATTCTAAGACCAAGGAGCAGTATGAGCAGCATTTGAGGGAGGTACTGGAAACCCTTAGGGCAGAGAAGCTTTATGAAAAGTTCTCCAAGTGTGATTTTTGGCTGCGGGAGGTACAATTTTTGGGGCATATCATCAATCAGGAGGACATTTCGGTTGATCCAGCAAAGGTTGAGGCTATGATGCAGTGGGAAGTACCAAAGAATGCATCAAAGATTCGTAGCTTCTTGGGTTTAGAGGGCTATTATCAAAGATTTATCCAAGATTGTTGTGCCATTGACCTGCTTGACCAAGAAGAATGTGACCTTTCGGTGGGGCACGGATCAACAAATGGCTTTTGAGACCCTGAGACAGAGATTATGCGAGGCTCCGATCCTAGTACTACCCGAGGGGTTGGACGATTTGGTGGTGTACTGTGACGCATCGATTTCAGGGTTAGGTGCGGTACTGATGTAGAGGGGGAACATGATAGCTTACACCTTGAGGCAGTTGAAGCCTCATGAGGTGAATTACCCCACTCACGACCTGGAACTGGGGGTAGTCGTGTTTGCCCTCAAGATTTGGAGGCACTATTTATATGGAGTTCAGTGCACCATCTATACCGATCACAAGAGTTTGAGGTATTTGATGGACCAACAGAACCTCAACATGCGTCAGAGGAGGTGGCTGGATGTGCTGAAGGATTATGATTGTGAGATCCTATACCATCCAGGGAAGGCCAACATGGTGGCCGATGCTTTGAGCCACAAGATGGGAGGGTCCCCGATTGGGAACATTTATATGAGGATGACAATGATTTCTCCTTTATTGGATATTATCATAGAGGCCTAGGTTGAGGGAGCGAAGAAAGAGCATTGGAAGATAGAGAAAATCCGAAGACAATATCCTTTGTTTGTTAAGGATAGTCGTGGCCTCTTAACGCAGTGTGGCTGGGTGTGGGTACCGGTGACTGGGGGAGTGAGACAGAGGATATTAGAGGAGGCACATAAGTCCAAGTTCTCTATACAGCCAGGGGCTACGAAATGTATAGGGACTTGAGACTAAGTTATTGGTGGCCCTGCATAAAGTGGGAGATCGCCTGGTTCGTGGAGCGATGCTTGACCTGCAGGAAGGTCAAGGCCTAGCATCAGTGACCTCATGGCAAGGTGAAACCACTACCCATTCCCATGTGGAAGTGGTAATAGCTCACTGTGGACTTCATCATGAAGTTACCGAGGATGGCTAAGGGCTTGGATGCCATTTAGGTGATGGTAGACAGACGGACGAAGAGTGCCCACTTCATTACGATTTCTGAGGGTATATCCATGGAGAAGTTAGCGAATATTTATGTATGAGAGGTGGTGGCTAGGCATGGGGAGCCAGTGTCGGTAGTCTCTAATAGGGATGTCCGGTTTAGATCCACGTTCTAGAAGAAGTTCCACGAGGAGCTGGGTACTCAACTACATTTTAGTACGACGTATCACCCCCAGAATGATGGCCAGAGCAAAAGGATGATTCAGATGCTGAAGGACATGCTTCGATCATGTGTGTTGGATATTGGAGGTAGTTGGGACACGTACCTCCCACTAGCAGATTTTTCGTACAATAACAGTTTCCATGCCAGTATTGACCGAGCTCCATTTGAGATGGTATATGGTCGGAGGTTCCAGACCCCGGTTTGTTGGGACAAGGTTGGGCATCGGGTCATGGGGAGCATTGAAGTAGTTCTCAAGATCACCAGGCTCATTTAGCAGGTGCGCGACCGACTGAGGGTTGCGCAAAGCCGTCAGAAAAGTTATGCTGACCGACGACGATCAGATCTTGAATTTTAGGTGGGGGATTTTGTGTTGCTGAAGGTGTCGCCCTGGAAGGGAATTATCAGGTTTCAGAAGAGGGGAAAGTTGGGGCCTCAGTTCATAAGCCCGTTTAGGATTACGACCCGAGTGGGCAAGGTGGCATATCACTTGGATATGCCAAAGGAGCTTAGCCAGATTCACAACACCTTCCATGTTACTCAGCTTCGGAAGTGTGTCACTGACGAGTCCGCAGTCATTTCATTAGATGATATTCAGGTGGATGAGGGCTTGAACTACATCGAGAGGCCGGTGACCATCTTAGATTAGAAGACGAAGGGTCTTCGGAACAAGGAGGTAAAGTTGGTAAAGGTGAAATGGCAGCACTGAAGAGGCTCCGAATGGACTTGGGAGCCGGAGGAGGAGATGCGGGAGCATTATACCGATCTATTCGAAACTACAGACTTTGAGGACATATTCTAGTTCAAGTGGGGGAGAGTTGTAACACTCCAAACCAGATACACCTTTGAAACCCTTAAAAATGAGTTAATTAGAAAAAAATAGTCCCTCTCGTACGTTGGGCGTACCTAAGGGTACACTTAGCGTACTATAGGAGAAGGATCGCGAAGGAGCCTTGCGTATATGGGGCGTATGTAAGGGTACGTCAGGCGTACCCAATAGAGGGCCAAAACCCTAATATCCGGACTCAATACCTATATATACACCCTTAACTCATTTGAGCCTCACCCTAAACATCCTCCTTCACCTTCAAACATCTCTGGAAACCCTAATACATTTGTGAGTGCATTTTGAGCTTTAAGAATGCATTGTGGTCCTTTTAGTGTTCATTCAAGGAGTAGGAGTTGTCAATGAAGCTTGGAGTGTCATTTGGCTTCAAGAATCTGCATACAGTCGACCTTGAGAAGCTTCTAGATGTATAAAGCTTGGACCTTGCCATCTTATTCATTTGATTTAGCTAGGATTTTCTAGTTTTCTCCCTTTGGTTGATTTTGGACCTCCTCTTGTGAGTTCATCAACTCCAGAGGATGGAAATGATAGATCTGAGGTCCTTTGGTCTTTTGTCAACATAAAAATGGGGTCTTGGTGAGTGTTTTGACCTCATGCATGGGTTAAGAACCTTAGAAAGGTCTTAATGGGGGTGTTGGGAACATATGAAGCATGCAAAGGCATAAAGTTGCGAACTTTATGCCCTAGGCCATCTTAATAAGTTTAGATCTGACTTTTGGACATAAAAGAATCGAGTATTAAGCACATAATGGAAAAGTGCTTAATATGTTAGTACGCGGGGCGTAACCCAATGTACACTGCATGTAAGTCCCCGAACCCCAGTACGATGTGCGTACCAGGGTGGTACGCTAAGTGTACGCATCACATATGGGCTTGGATCTGTTTTGGGCCCTTGAGCTGTTGGGCCTCATTTGGTTATTGGAGTTGGTTGCATTCTGAGAATAGTGGGCCATTTTATCTGTATTGGGCTATTGGTGTTATGGTAAGGTCTTATTGGGCCAGTAGGCCCATTAATGATTTTGGACATGGACTTTGGGCCCATTAACAAAGAAAAGATAATTGGTCCTGTTTTGGAGGACATTGGGTTGGGTTCCCTTTGATTAAGTAAATTCCTAACATTGATTAATATTTTTATTCAACATGGGAGGTTACCGACAGTTAGGAGAGCAGCTTTCGCATTCAGTAGACAGAGGTGCATCTTCTTACGATACCAATGGGACTAAGGCACCAAGGCCGGCCCATTTATTGTTGTATGGATTGATAGTTGGTTATGTGATATTTCATTAGGACATTTGTATGAAAGACCCCGGGTGGTTCCCGAGGCAACATAATTAAGACCATGTGGAGGTTCCCATGACATCTAGTATAAGTCCTTGGAGGGTTTTTGTGGATTCTTATAATGTCGATTTGTTAGCTCGTATGATATTGCATAAATTGTGTAGACCGCGTGGGGGTTCCCGCATCTATTAGCCAAGACCATGCGGGGGTTCCAATGGCGGCTAGTCAAGACCACATGGGGGTTTCCGGTGGCGTTTGGAGTAAGACCTTGGAAGGTTTCCATGGCTTCCTTATATGTTGTATGCATGGCTTATGTATAGCTATTTTAGCTGGTATGATATGTTGTATGTGGTTTGTGTGTGGGTATACACTGGGGAACTCACTAAGTTTTCAACTTACTGTTTATGGATTTGTTTCAGGTACATCTGAGCCCAAGGGCAAGAGCAAGGCGTGATGGCGCGACGTGCACTCTCTCTCTCTCTCTCTCTCTCTCACTGATATGTTATGGGACCATATGATGCTTTTAAATAAAGTTGTAATGAATGTGGATTTGAAACAATTATATTGGGATTTCACGGTTTATGCAAATGTGTTTGATTAACTAAAAATGAAAAATTTCTTTTAAAATTTGCGTCGTTACACACACACACACACACATATATATATATATATATATATATATATATATATATATATATATATATATATATAATGGTCGCACCAAGCCCTAATCTCCAAATGGAAATGGAATATTCCTAGCCTTCATGTCATCCTCCATGGAAAGATTTGCACCCCAACAATCTCATTTTAATTGTAAAGATCTTTTAAAAGAGAGTACAATCTTATAGATGTATTACAAAAAATATTTCTCTATTTTATCAACTTAAGATATTCCCACCTCACTAAGATTCTATCACCATCTAAGTTTACTACATCCCTATTTAGACTTTCAATTTTCAGATCCCTTCTATCAATCTCAGCCTCTTCTAATCTCTCTTATGCCTTATAAGTCTTCTTATTCGAAATATTAGTGCCTGACTCAAGACTGTGCAATCTTTTTCAAATTTGGCAATATCATATTTATATTTAGAAACAAGAATATTATTTGCAATGAGAATATATATTACCTATTGAGTGATTGTCCCTTTGGTTTCTGCAGAATGATCCAACTTTGTTTGATGCGAAATTTACATCATGAGTTTCTATGAATGATACATCAGTTGGTCGTCGCATTTGTTCATCATCAAAACCTGAAGACCATACTTGAGTACCTTTGCAATCATCTTCTCGTACAAGAAGAGAAAAATCATTAGCTTTTTTCTTTAACTCACAAATTTCATTCAACTTTTCAACATAATAAACTTCATCCTTGACTGGTTCCTATTTTTTTTGTCTTTTCTTGAGCATAGAATCTTTTGCGAAATGATTTTTACCATTGTAGTAGTTACAATCAAAACTAGAGTCACTAAACAATTTCTTCTTTCCGCTTTCAAACTTAACTCCTTGAGTTTTTGGTTTTTAAGTTGGATTTGGCTTCTATTCTTTTGCAAAGGGCTTTTCACCATTAGTATTAGCTTCACAAAATTTTAAGGATGGTTTCTGGCAAAACTTTTTTCGGTTTGTTACTGTTGACATAGAGTGCAAGTTCTTCATCATCGGAGACCACATACATGACTTCTTCATCTAACACAACTTGTTTCGTACATTCTCTTTTGAAAGAAATGAGTGGTACACCGGATCATTTTCTGTTTCTCAGAGTCTATGATATATTCTTCATGTATTTTCAAAATATCAAACAAATCATTTAGAGTGTAGGAATCAACTCTTTCATGACTTTTGATATAGAGGTTATAAGTTTCCATTCCTTATTTAATGATGACATAAAGGTTATGTTAATCTCCTGCTAACTTTTGATAACTTGATGAGATTCCAGATTAGTTACCATGAGACCGAAACATTCATAAACACTTTCAAGTGATTCGCCTGATGTTTTATGAAACTCACAAAATTAACTGGCGATTCATGATTTCTTACGTTTCTTAGTTCCTTCATATAGATCCTTAAGCTTATTCAACATATCATAATCAGAAACACAATTTTTCAATCTAGAATTGATGTTTGGAGGTATACCATAGCAAAGTTCACGCTTAGTTTTACGTTCGTTTTCAATCTCTTATTATCTGTAGATGTGAGAGCTTTTTCAGCTTCAATATCAACATCATCAATACCAAATTGAGTTATGATTACAAGCATGTGAGGACTTATGACTATGCTTCACTAATCTCCATACGTCTTCATCAATAGCGTAGAGATGGTCTTCCATTCTTCCTATTGAGTTACCATAGTCACCCAACATGAGTTGACCATTTAGAGTAGGAAATTATCATGTAATGTTATTGTGCTTCTAAAAGTCGTAATTACTTTAGGACCAAAATAAATAACAAATGATGAATATGAATCCAATATGGAATATTTTTTTTCATTGTCTACATGTATTAGGTGTTTAAAAACCCTTCAATTTTGTGAAAGGGTCAAACACTATTGGAAAACTTGAAAAACTTAAGGCAATTTCTTGTAAATGAATTTAAGAGTATGTTTGAATTTGATTGACAATATTAGGTTTGACTAAAGATATTATTTTAGTTAAAGAATTTGGCAAATAATAGATTTGGTAAAACTTATCAACATGCCTTAGTAGTGGTTCAAATACGAGACTTGACAATTCTAATATTTTATCAAAGTGTAACAAACACATCAAGATAAAAAAGACTTGAAGTCGAATATTGCTCTTGACATTTTAATTTGATGAACATCTCATGTTATATCTTTCCTGTATTTGATCTTAAGATGTCATACGCTTGGCATGTGATAGATTGACTTGTATCATCCCGGAGGACACAAACCTTACTACGATCTATACATCCTTTGTTTGTATATCTGGTCCAATTTTATTACTTTATTTTGTTGGATTATACATAAAACCCATATGACAAACTACTTTTAGCTTTTTAAAGAAATTACTAATATAACAAAGAGATTACTAATATAACAAATTTTTATATAGTTATCCATTTTTTACACTTCAATAACTTAACTTATTTTAGGGCATGCATGGGCATACCTTTACTTTTATGTAGGGGAAACTATGTTTATGAATTAAAGTGTTTAATGTAAAAGGCAACAACTAGAGTACAATGTAATGCCCGAATTGCCAAATATCTTTGTTTACTACTTATTCAAATAATAATAATAATAATAATAATAATAATAATAATAATAATAATAATAATAATAATAATAATAATTGGAATAGTAATAGGAATAAGAATAGTAATAGGAATAGGAATAGCAATAGCAATAGTAATAATAATAATAATAATAATAATAATAATAATAATAATAATAATAATAATAATATGGGAAGGGGCCGTGCGTTGGGCGTACATAGTGTACGCATGACGTACAATGGGGAAGTGCGAATCGGGGGAAGCCCATGCGTATGCTGGGCATAGGTTGGCCATATGCAAACCCTAAATTTTAGGTTTTGCACCTTATTTAAACACCTGAAGTCCCTACCAACCCTCATTCTCTCAGTCTTCACTATCCCTAAAGTATTATACTTGAACCCTAAGCCTCTTGCATGCATTTTGAGCTTACCTTGAGCATTTTTGGTAATATTTGGTGGTTTTTGTCACACCACCAAACCGATTTGACGAAAACATTCAGGGGCAGAGGACGTGATGTACAGTCTCATAACAATGCACAATAGTAAACAAGCAACAACATCATACATTGCATTAATAGTATAATTCAATACAAGTGTGTTCTGTGTAATAATAATAAGACACCAAAAATGAATAATCAAAATATAAGACGAGTCTGGAAGTGCTTCGTCTTCTCAAAACTTATCATCGGTACCTATCTACTGGTGACCTGAGAATACAAGTTATTTTGAAAGAGAGGATCATCATTTAAGCTGGTGAGTTCATAAGTATTTAGTGTCAAATGTTGTATAAGTTTGTAGAAAGTGTTGGTAAATGTTTGTCGTAAATGTTTGTAAGTGTTTGTAGTAAATGTTTGTAACTCCTAGAGAATCCTATATTTTCTACTAGAAGTGCAGCCTTCTACCAAGGCCCGAATGTTCTAAATGTTGTTTGTTTGTAAAAGTAAATGTTTTTCCCAAGTATGACTATCATTATCAAAATATAGTTTTACATTATCGTTTATGTGAGAAGATCACAAAGTGAATGCAATGGGAAAAATAATGATGTACTGTGGTATTGTATATAGTAACTACTATTGTACTAACTACCTTAAATCAATTGTTAATTAAGGTATAATGTGATATGATTGTACCATACTTGATCGACTATTAGAAAACACGATGCCCGAAGACATCGAAATGTTATGACATCCGTTACCCGTAGACCTGCAGGTCCCACCGTAGCTAGCAGCAAGGTGTAGGACGGTCAATCTAGTATAAATCTATACACAAATTCACGCTCTCCCTCCAGGAGACTCTGGTTACAAAACGTGACCCAATAGTATGGTGCCATGCCACGAAGTAGAGGCTCACATTAATGTTATAGTATTCTTGTATCTGTATAATATGTTCTTTATGTCCAGTGTATTATATGTTCTCTTTGTATAGTATATAGTATGTTCTCATTGTATAGTGTATAGTATGTTCCTACTTGTTTCTCATTATAGTATGTTGTTTCTGTTTCTCGTTATAGTATGCTTGAACTGACTCATGTATGTTTCATTGTACTAGAAGTAGTGAGTAGTAATATTCTAAACTTTACCTATTATAGTTTACTTAGTAATGTTGTTTGAATGAATGAGTATGTTTGTACACCTTTGTTATCCAAAGACATTGAACTAATGTAGGAACTTTTATATCTATACATATATACATAATATATATAACTAAGACTCAAATGACATTCAAACAAACAACCGATACCCTAAGTCCAAAACCAAACAAGGAGCAGGAAATAAAGCGAGTTATCTGTCCCAAGCCCTTCCAGTCTTATTTATATAACTATATCTGTATAGAAATGATTTTGACAATATATAAGTTTAAAAGAGTTTGATAACGAGTTTTTAGCATGTAAAAGAGTTTGATAAAATGTTTTGACATAGTTGTTTGATAACATTGTTTTGAAGTATAAGAAATCCATCTGTTTGATAGTTATAACTCACATGTGATTGATATAATAACTATAATGTTTCAAATTGTATTCCCCACCCCTAAAAGTATTTAAAATCATTAAAAATGTAAATTAAGGGTATGAACTCACTTGTAGTGAGTGATTCGAATGTAAGATCGATTGTAGGATGCTAAGTGTCAAGTGAAGTCTTGAGCATAAACGGATCCTAATAAGCATATAATGACATATATATGGATATAATTAGTGTATAAGCAACAAATCATGTAAGGAAACCACTGTAGGGACTAGGAAACACTTATATTGAAGTGTTACAATCATATAGGATTGCATCAAAGGGGTTTACGACCAAACTAAGGTGTGTACGACCACTATGTGTACGGCCCTTGTGGTATACGGTCATGGTGTGTACGACTATGGAGTGTACAACTGTACACCCATGGAATATCCTTCAAAACGGGGTGTTTCATGGCTCTAACTAGCATCCACTTAGTGTTCAAGGTCCTATGTTGGGACTTGGGGTATGTTTGAGGCCTAAAGATGCATTAGACAAGGGATTACGACCATATGATGAGTGTACGACCGTACACCCTTGGTGTTCATACATTTAATGATGATTTAAGGCTAGAAATCAAGTTTTTCTTAATCATAACTAGAAGACATAAGGGATACTTACACTTTTGAGGGTCCTTATGGGGTTCACGGCCACCAAGAACTAGTATGTGTTCTTGGTGTTCTTGGTGAAAGGTGAGATTCTTGAAGATCTAGTCAAAGAGAGACATTTCATGGATGAAACATGGATCTTCACTAGCCAATGCAGTGAATCAACTAATCAAATGGAAGGAATACTTACTTCTTGAAGATCAAGGTGAAGAACTTGATGATAGTTGAGAGAAAATCAGGTTTTCTTGGCTTGGAAGTGTGAAAAAGTGAAGGAAAAATGAGGGATAACTTATATAAGGGCATGAGTTCACGGCCATGAGGGGGTGTACGGCCGTACACCAATGTGTACGGACGTACACTCCTTTTGAAGGAGTGTTTGGCCCGAATGCAACCTTATGACTTGGGATAACTCATTCCTAAACCCAAACCTTGATTGTACTAAGCTTAAAACACTCAAACAGACCCTAAACATTGCTAAAAGATAGCAGAACGAGTCTGACTTTGATTGAATTGAATGGCTTGTACAAGATAGAAATTTGGGTTGTAACAGTATTGAAGAAGAAGGTGTTTGAAGAAAGAGTAAGGACGTGAAGAGGGCTTGTAGATCCAGAAGTTTGGCATCATTTCTGAATCATTTGAGGTATAAAGCTTTAACCTTGACCATTGCATGATTAGATCTAGTTTTGGGGCGTTTTATGTTATATTTCGGTCCCATCGTTGAGGTTCCTTGAGTTTTGAAAGTTCCAGTCCATATGAGTTGTCCTTTCAGGCTCCTGGAGGTGTTTGGAACTATAAAAATTGGACCTTTGATGGTTTAGCCTCAACCATGCAAGTGATATATAGCAACTAAGTGAGCTTATGGACTTAAGTTGTGTCTTAATCCCCATCCATGCATGAAAAAGCATAAAGTTTATAACTTTATGGTTTAGGACATCTTTAGGGGCCCGGATCTATGTTTTGGACGTTCGGACTTAATAGATTAAGTCACAAGAAAGTGCTTAAGAGGGCTGGCCAGTACGCTGCGTGTACTTGGTTAACTTCCTATATCTGGTTAAGGCCAGCATAAACTGGGCGTACATGCTGAGTACGCCGAGCATACGCATACAGTAGATCAAAAGTGGTTTTTGGGCTATAGGATTTTGGGCCTGGAATTTTTGGGCCTCAGGCCCACCTGTAGACTAAGGCCTCTGGGCCTAGGCCTAGGATTTATGGTATTGGACCTTATTAGGCCTTAAAGCTTAGTTGGTTTGACTTGAACATTTTATTTTGAAAGTTAGGCCTTGGGAGGAAGAGGCCCAATAGGGAAAGATTAGAGAATCTTTTCCTTATGTCATGAATCAGGGTTGGACCTTGGGGTCAGGTTTAGATCCAATGATTAATTAGGAAATTGTTGTGCTATAGGGAGAGAAGCCCTTAGTCATCTGCGGAGTACGATTTGGCATTCACGGTTGATGTGAGTCTCCCTTCGTGAAAGTTACGGGTCGAAGGCACCAAGGCCGACCCTTTATTTATCGCATAATATGATGGTTGTCTGTGTGATAATTATCATCGTTTATGTATTGCTTGATGATTATGTGATTTATGTGTGTTGTTATCTGGTAGTGGTAGGGGTGAAATAGACCCCATAACCGGTTGAAATAAATCGGAGGGTAGGTCGGACTCCCAGATATGCCTGGTATGGTAAGTCGAGCACCCATATATGCTCAGCAGGGTAGGTCGTGCACCAAGATATCCCTGATAGTATGTTCATGTTGTATATGGTATGGTGGGGGAAACTCACTAAGCTTTGTGCTTACTGTTTCAATTTGTGTTTCAGGTACTTCCAGCTCGAAGGGGAAGGGGATGGCTTGATCGCGTCACATCACACTATGATTTATGCAGTAGAGATTTTGGGACTTATGCTCTGATAATGTTTTTCTACGGATTGTCTTGATTATACACTATAACTATCTTGTGTTTTCATGGTTTTGGAATTAATGATGTTTTGTGTGTGTGAATTTGGTAAACTTAAAAATGAAAATTTTGAGTCGTATTTTCGGGACGTTACATATAAAGTGGCAAGAAATTAAAGAACGAGATTCTTAAAGTGGATAAACCTTTGAAAGGTAAATTCTACATTATAGAAGTTAGGCCAATTATGTTATATTGATTCGATTGTTTGTCGACAAAGAATGGACGTGAGAGAAATATGAAGGTTGCATAAATGAGAATTTTAAGACAAATTACAGTAAGAAAATGTTGAACAACAAATACAATTATATAAAATAATTTAGAGAGTGACATGAGTCACTAAAAATAAGGTAATAAAGATTATAATATTCATAATTGAAATGCTACAATTAGGAGGGTGGAGACTATTAGGGTCGTTGAGGAAAGGAGGAGAGACCATTCTAGGAGGAAGTGGAAATATAGTTTGAGGTTATACGTTAAGGATATGACACCTTTTTCATGACAGGTTTAAGGCATACATTAAGGGTAATGGAGTAATCTAGGTAGGGGTGGCACTAGTCACAAGAGAAATCAAGGGATGAAGATTGTGGTATTTTAGCATGTCCATATGAGACAACCAACACTAGAATTAGAGGGTGGAGATGGTCATTTTTGATCATACGAGGAGGAGAAGGCGTCGAAGAAGGAAATGAGAAGATAAAGATAGGTTATTTTGAAGCAGTTGGCTCTTATCAATGGGATAACAAAGGGTTTGGAGGCTTGAAATCAATGTAATGGCCTTGTATAAATACTGGCTTCTTTTCCGTAGCTCAAGTTAGCCTTGTAATTTTTACTTATCTATTCTTAATAAAAGAGTCTTTAAAAGGACACAGTGTCATTTTTTGAGTCATATGTCTTGCCACATGTCATTCCACCAAATATTTACTCCCTACTTTTCCCGCCCAAAACTTAATGCATCATTCGACCATCGGTTCCTAAATATCAGCATTTCAGTTTTTGATATGATATCCCAATAACTCAGCAAATAGATTTGAATTTCATGGCAAGAAATCAGGGATCATATTCATTTCTAAATTTAAAATCGTTGGGTAGATTTCCGATTCATATAACCCTGATTTTTGGTCGCATTTACTTGAAGTTACAATTTTGATTTGTGGCGAAAAACTCTTATTCTCAAATTTCTTTGTGTTATCTTCCTGTTCAGTTTCCCTGTTCATCCCGATTTTAGTGAGTGTTTGCTTCGTCATAGGATTAGGGTTTTTGTAAAATCTATAATATGTGCTTCTTTTTCTCCCTAACAAGGTTTTTCGACTGTTGTTCAACTGGGTGTATTTGGGCTGAGGACCATAACTAGCAATCCGCAATCATAGAGATTTTTGGATGATAACTAGCAAGAAATTAAAAGTCAGTGTATCTATTTATGCAATTCCAACTCCACCTCCATAGTTATTTGATGAGGATTACTGTTAAGATTCTGCTACAATTAAACTTTTTTAACCCTATACCGATGACGATTGTTGCTAAGATTGGTGGTTAGTTCTTCGATTTTTTTCCTTTTCGTGTTTTGATTTGTATCGGCAGATTTGTTCCAATTTTTTCAATTTTGTTCTTGTGTCTCTTTATTTTGTGTGTATTCTGGTGTGTGTATGCGTGTAACCTAATTTGTCGTCATTGACCAGAGGTCCGAAAGGACTTGATGTGCTTGTAGTTTCATGTTCGTCTTCTTTTAATTCTTAAATTGCATATCCATGTTGGTGGTGGTGTTGGGTATAACCTCCATTATTTTTTCTTCTCTTGTCTTTTCCCTAACTATCACCTTCTTCAATGTTCTTCTTCCAATTTAGGTTCTATAGCTGAGAAACAACTAAAAATATAAGTTTTTTTCTCGGTTTTTACTATTATTAAATTTTAGCTGTTTGTGAATTTCCTAAATACTCAGTGGGGAATTCAAATGGAAAGGGGAATGTGCGTACAAGGGATTATGTCACAGAAGAAGGGCTAAGTATATGCCTAATTGGAGAATATGTCATAGAAGAAGGGTTCTAATGTTCTAAACTGGTTTCATAATCTTATATTGAGTTTTCAAAGGATTTTAAATATGTTTTGTTGTTAGTAGGGATTTCTCCATAAAGTTCTAAAAGTATTGCAGGATGTGAGTGGATTCATGAGACCATCAGGTTAGGTTTTGAAGTGAACTCGATTGTGATTAAGCAAATGATTTTGCAGTGAGTTGGACGTGATTTTACATTTAGATTTGTACCTTTTCTTACAATTATAGGTTCTATGACAATTATTTTTATATGTTAATTTTATGATTTTTGTGTAATTTTGTATTCTTGTGCATGCATATAGGATCTTACTGTACTTTAAAGGGGTAAAGTAAATTTGAAACAAGAACTCATCTTTATGGTAGAAGCTTTAATTGTCAATTATGTTATTATTTTTTTTTTGACGTACGCACTGCCACATACACCATCTATTTCTGCAATAAGCAAATAGCATTGTATCTCAAATATTTTGAGAAGTTGTGAATGAAACATATTTTACTCAACAAAAACAATAAATCATTTTTTCATTTTTTTTTTCACTTTTTTTCAAGTATAACAGTGTTCTAAACAAGTAGATAATTAAGTACAATGCTATTATTAGATAGAATTTAAAATAGTTGATATCTTAAAATGGAAACTTGTAACTAAATAATGAAAATACCCCTTAATTGTAATACACTTTGACACCCTTTTAGTTACAGGTACTTCTATCATTTTTCATTATTTTTTTTTTCAATTAAATATTGAAAATGAGAAGGGTAACATGCGCTTCATCTTTCTTGATACGATATAGCAAAAGAAAAAAAAAATACATGAATTTCTCTTTTGTGAGTACTTTTAAACCTACACATTTGATGTCATGTTTCATTTGATTTCTCAGCCCATAAATTGCATTGTGATTTCCACTAAACTTATTTTCAGTTTTCATCTTTAGAGATATGATATACTATATTATTATTCATTTATTCTTATTGAACTAAATATATGCACTCTTCACATTTCTCCATAATCAAGTCAAAAGTTTATCAAATTTAAAGTTCCAACTGATTTTCTATATGCAACCTAAAAATATGTAAATTACTTGAATCCTTTTAGACGTAGAAGGGTTTAATTTGTTTAATGCTAGAAATTACTGTTTATCATGATTGTGATCAACAAATTGTTTTTTATAGTATCTATAACCACTTTGAATATATTTTTTTTTGTCTATATAATAATTTTAAATATATTAACCGTGATTTCCACGGGTTATAACCTAGTAGCTTATATTTCTAGTATTTGCTACCTACTTTATTTATAATACATGCTTTCACTACTTTTGTGTCTATGCAATAATTAACTAATTACTATTGTCTATATTTACTTGCAATTTATTTCTTGTACTTAATTTTTTTAGCCATACACCATTTTATATTTTCTATTTTAGGCTTACATTTTTCTTATTCTCATCAATGTAAGCAATCTCTTTATCCTAAACTAGAGGTTTTATTGTCTACATCTTATCTCCCCTACCCACTTATGTGTGTTAGGTGGTGTTATTGTTATTTCCTCTTTCTTTACCATCAGTTCTTTATATAGTGTTTGTCTTCTATACCCCTTAATTTTATTATTTTCTTGTTGAAAGTCTCTAGTATCATTTCTTTCTCTAGATTTATTTTCTCTACTTGTAGATGGAGGTAGGGTTGTCAACATCCAACCTCCTATACAATACGACCTTATGAGATATGGTTATCGTTGTTGTTATTGTATGTAAGAGGATGATAAATATCATTTTAAAAAATTGTTATATATGGGGTATAAGATTCATAAAGGCGTGAAAAACGTAAACGCCACTCCTAAGTGTCCCCACCAAGCAGTTTCATGACCAAGATGGGGAGGTACATTAAAATGTCCCTGGAGCAAGAATAGTGACTTGAACCTAAGATCCCACTTACCGATTCTCACCTCTTTACATTAGGACATGTAACACCCTAAAATTTCAACCAAAATTTTCATTTTTAAAACACATAAAACTCATGTCGTATTTCTCAAAAGAACCACAATTGTCTCAAATGTCAAACACAATCCACAAAATAAATTGAAACATCCTTAAAATACAGTCCAAATATTTCATTTTAAATCATAAATAAAACCATAGTAATCCAAACATCATATAAAAACCACAAGTCGTGTATCTCAAAATATCATAACATCTATCAAAATATATCAGAGTATAAACATCCCAGGCTAAACAAATGGTATGTGCACTGCAATCATCCCGAGCTCTTCCCATTGCTACCGGAAGTACCTGAAACCAAAACTGAAAATTGTAAGCATGAAGCTTAGTGAGTCTCCACAAACTACCACATACCATACAAATAATCATGCTAATAGGAGATACGGGCCCCGGCTAAACTGAATGAGATACGGGCCCCGCCCACACTCAACTATTATGAGATATGTGCCCCACCCACACTCAACTATTATGAGGTACATGCCCTACCCCCGCCCAAACTCTATGAGATATGGGCCCCGCCCACACTCAGCTACTATGAGATACGGGCCCCACCCACACTCTATGATATATGGGCCCCGCCCGCACTCAATTACTATGAGATATGGGCCCCGTCCGCACTCAACTAGTCATGCAAATACATACAAGTACCATACATACTTCAAGTATAACTAAACATATAAATCTGTACCATATCAATTATCTATGAGATACGGGCCCTACCCACACTTAACTGCTATGAGATACGGACCCCGCCCACACTCACATTGCTAACAACAGATATAAGTATCACACAGACAACAAGTATAGCAATCCAATAATCTGTCTGATATCTATACTCAGATAATAATGAGATACCGTCCCCGCCCACACTCAACAACTAACGTATCACATATACCGATCGACCTTGGTGCCTTAGACCCGTTCCTACTAGAAGATGACTCACCTCGCATCGCTGAAGTCCCGCGAATAAATCTCGGGCTGCTGGCTAACATATCCCCAAGCTGTCAACATCTAACAAAACCCAATTAACCATTTGGGCTACCTATGCATAACTCTAAAATCCCCACTTGGGGTAAAATGACCATTTACCCCCAACCTAGCTTGGTCCAAGATTAATGCCCAAACTCATACTCTACAGGCCCAAAAGTAAATAATCAACCATGGACCAAGTATGGCCCAATTTCACAAATTGGACCCAAGCATGTTGAAATGGGCCTTATCCTAAAGCCAAATCCAATTATTCTAGTCCATACTTGTTGTTGGATGACTTATCAATAATCCAAACATCTAGGCCCAACAGAAAAGGACCAACTCAAAACCCAACACAATTAGGGTTTTTACATGAAATGACGATTAGAGTTGAGTGTTCTCACTTAACCCATTAAGTCTATTATTCCACTAAGCCAACATACAATGGAATTGGCATAAGTCATAACTTCATTCCATTGGTTCAAAGCGGGTCCCGACAATCCAAAACTAACATTTTCTAAAATTAGGGTTTCTCAAACCCTAATTAGGGTTTTCAACCCAATCACAAGCCAATGAAGTCCAAGATCAAGCTATTGAGGCAATTAGGGTTCCACTAGGTCGGGCACCACCCACTGCCACGTCGAGCAGCGGTCGTCGACGGCAGCTCATGGCGGCAAGCGGTGGAAGCCTCCATTTCCAATGGTGGAAGCTACCATTTCCAATGGTGGTTGTGGTGGTTCCTGCCCATAAATTGCATAAACAACTTCACACATAACATACACACACAAACAGCCACCTCCTATGGTGGCTGGTGGCGGCAAAGGGGTGGCAAAAAATGGCAATGGGTAGCAGCCACCACCTCACGTGGTGGTGGTGGGCTTTCCCTTGTTTTTCCGGCTAGATAATACACAAAAAACTCCAAAGAATACTATACGAGTGTATATATACACAAGCACATAACGTACGACCGCCTCCCAAGTGGCTGACGTTGCCAGAATATAGCAGAAGTGGCAGCCAACGGGTGGCGGCAGCCACAACCATCATACACGACCTCGAACCACCAAAGAAAAAACATTGGAGAAGAAGAATACGTTGCGACTAGCTGACCGGGTGGCTCCGATGACTCACGTCCTAGCATGACGACCTAGTTCCATTCCGATTCGGCGACTCATTGGGCGCCCATGACATCTTCGATAGCACCGTTGCGTTTGGATGGTGGAGTAGCTGTTCGTCGACGCTGAGATGGCTTCCAAGGACAGTGGTGGCTGAAGATGCTACACATGGTGGTGGCGGCTAGAGTGTAGCGACTTAGGTTTAGGGTTTAGGTGATCCATCAGGAGGGAAAAAGATGGCACCGATTTATGCCTGTGTCCTCTTTCAAACATCTGAGCGTTTTTACAAGTTCAACCCCTCCTCACAATATGTATTTTCAAACTAAGCCCAACATTTACCCTTTAGCCCCTGATTCCATAAAATTCATTTCATATTAGGTCAAAAACTTACCAAACAACCCCTACTCTACAAATTGTTTTCAACTGAAGTCCCTATATTACCATTCATTCCCTTAGCCTCCAAAATCTCTTTAAATTAAGTCCCAATAATTTACCAATCAGTCCCTACCTTCATAAAAATTTACAAAACACTCCAGAACTTACACTTTTAAACCAAAACTTCTAAAATTGTGACAATGGACTCCTCGAGACCAACACCTTGCTATATTATTATTTATTTTATGGCTTCTATTCATTCATTAATTTGTTTATTTATTTATTTATTAAACGAGGTGTTACATAAAAAATAATATACCAGAATCCTCAAACATAGTCTCGAACAGATGTGTACAATCAAGCCGGTGCCTTCCCGCGATCCTGAGAAGTACCTGAAACACATAACACACAACACGGTAAGCACGAAGCGTAGTGAGTTTCCAAAAATACAACATATACAAATAATAAGCCTTTAATGGCTATAACTCTTCATGAACCCTACGATATTATGCGTCTCGGTGAAGACCCTACAGTCTCACAGCTCGGTGTGGACCCTCCGGTCATGTGTCTCAGTGAGGACCCTCCAGTCTCATAGCTCGGGTTAGACCCTCCAGTCCTATATCTCAATGAAGACCTTCTAGTCTCACAACTCAGTTTGGACCCTCCGGCCCGATCTCAGTAAAACACAGAATAACATAACTTATATCACAAAGACAAAATGCATAATATAACATAACTCAATATAAGCACATAGGATCCTCTAGTAGATAACTCAAATAAGACCCTCCGATCATTCAATATTACCACTCAGGTAAGTATAGTGAGAAGACTCGCCTCAGAAGTAAGCAAGTAGATCTAGCACACCACGAACAGTCTAGACTCCGCCTATATAATATAATTACCTCTAATAAGCAAATTGTAATAACCACTTGATATGCTTAGCTAACTCCTCCACTAAATCTCAAAATGGTGAAAAGACCATTTTACCCCTCCGTGGTCTCTATGGTCCGCAATTGACCAAACCCTAAAGTCAATGAAAGTCAATAGTCCATGCTCACTAAACTCGTCGAGTGCATCCATGCAAATTCCTTCACTTTCTCTAGAATATCGGGAAAATCTAACTCAACTCGTCGAGTTATCTCATCAACTTGCCGAGTTTTAGAGCGCACAATTTATCGAGGAAAAACCCTAGCTGACTCGTCGAGTTTGCTCATGAACTCATCGAGTCCCCCTAACCAACTTCTCATTCAGGCGATTCTAAGCAGAATTAAGGTCCCAAACTCTAGATCTAGCCTCACAAGGCTAAAATACCACGTAAAGTTGCAAGCTTTACGTTCATGTATGTCATCTAGGACTCGAAATGCCAACATAAGCTCTATATAGGGTTAGATGCATGAAAGCTTGCCAATAGCTTAATAAAGCTTGGATCTTTAGGCTTATAAGACCTTCTACAGTCCAGATCTGATGTTTCAATCTCATGGCATGCTCAAGTGACTCAATAACCAAAAGATGGACGGGAGAAAAC
Source organism: Lactuca saligna (assembly GCF_052625555.1). Classification (NCBI taxonomy): domain Eukaryota; kingdom Viridiplantae; phylum Streptophyta; class Magnoliopsida; order Asterales; family Asteraceae; genus Lactuca; species Lactuca saligna. Next base: position 176,284,819 of record NC_136423.1, read on the forward strand.
CCTAAAACTCCCTAGAAAGACATCTAACAAAAGAAATGGTCAAGATGGTAGCTTTTTACCTCCAAACAGATGTTAACATTGAAGAACACTGGATCCAAAAGTCCCTCCTTGATCCAATCCGTGTTGCTCTCCAAATCTCGTTCCAAAAATGCACAAGAACACTCAAATTAGTCTGTCTGTCTCTCTCTCTCTCTCTCTTTCTCTCTCACACACACACACAAAGAGTGGAACTGGTCTAGGGTTTCTCACAGAGCTCTAAGGTGAAAGGGAGGCGTATATGAAGGCTTAAGGTCCTTTAAATAGGACACAAACCTTGAAAATTAGGGTTTTAACTCAGCACCTACTCGTCGAGTTGGGGTCCTCCATGTCACACCCCCGAACCAGACGGCGGAAACGTCCGAGGGCTATTGTGACTCATTGAATACCATCACAATGCATATACATGAAACATAACATAAAACATCACCAACATTTGGAATAATACAACCGATAGCGTTTACATTCGTTACATTGTTCAAACGTTACATTCTCAAAATAACTGTTCAACACCACTTAAACCACAACAAACATCATAGAGTACAAATCATCCTTCACCTTATCTGTTACCTGAGAATACAAGTATTTTGAAAACGTCAACATATGAAATGTTGGTGAGTTCATAAGTAGTGTTTGAAATCCAATGTATTGTTTGAAACCCATCAGAAAATCCGATATTTTCTAAAAATAGAATAGTGTAAAAATATGTGTTGATCCATGAGTATGCTTGTTTGAATTCTATAGATGTAAGCGTAAGAGTTGTGAAAATTCGACCGGTAATTCATAATTGTAATTGTTGAAAACCCTAGGAAAACCCGACGTTTTCCTATCACTTTGCATTACTTAGTTTGTATACCGTTGTTTCGTTGCGTTAGAGGAAATCGTTGAGCTCCGGAGGCATTGAGAATACAATGGGTGGTGAAGTGTTGTGACGTACGTTAATGAAAACGTCCAATCGACAACCTTACAAGCGATCCCTTAGGCGCCACTCGTAATTCTTCACACAACTCGATCCTCCCGGACTTGTGTAGTCCCACGACCGGAGGGAAGGAGAGAAGGTGCGAAACCCTCGGTATTTCCCCGCGTCGTTCAAGACTAATGCAATTGCGAAGGGCCCGAAGCCCAACCCGCAATCGTGAGTTACCGACTTTACTAGCAGCACTGAAGGACCCTTGGGGACCAACAGCACGTTTGCCATTGAAAGTCCTTTTACGTTATGTCGGATCGGTAAAACCCAACACTTCGTAAGAGAGAGAGAGATCTTCGGGCCTTAAGATTAGGTCATTGGGCTAGCTAGGCTCAACGAACAAGATTTTACACTTTTGGGGCCCAAAGATGGTGCGTAGACGTCTGTGCACACTCGCATGTATAGTGAATTCTCCATCGTTATTAGTTATGAATCGTAATGTCGTAACGTCGTCGTGTTAGTGGTTTCGGATTTTTATTGGTTCGAGACCGAACCAATTCGTTTAACAACGACTTTTGGTATTGTAATGTATTGTATTTCGTCGACAAGCGTGGTACCATCAATTGGTCAAATTGCATGTATTAACTAGCCTTGAAGATTTTCTGTTTTCAGCCCCTCCTTAATTGTAGAATTTACCCTTTTCACCCCTTTATTTAAAAACTTTCCGGTTTGGTCCTTAAATCAATTTTCTTGACATTTTTAACACAAAAATTATTGAAATAAGTATTTTCCAGCATATTTATCATAGAAAACAGTTTAAGTCCTTGAAATTGCAGTTTTCTCGGTTATAACCCCTCTTTTTCGCAATTTTTACATTTTTGACCCAATTTGGAAAAATTTTGCAACTTTGGTCCTTTTTAAATTTGAAAAGCATTTTAAACCTTTGAAAAGTACATGGAACACTTATAGTCCACTGTTTTACAGAAAAATGCAGTTTTGGTCCTCCAAATTAGAAAATTTCGCATATTGGGCCTCATTGGGCCGAAAATGTCATATTTAGCCCAATAAGCTTGGAATTTATGTTTTTAACCCTCTAAATAGTATATTTTCAGAAAATACATTATGTAAACTTTTTTGACTCATCTCACCCATCAGATTTCGAAATATTTCATTTTAGGCCCTTTAACTTTGTATTTTCAACATTTTATGTCAAAAAAATGAGTTTTTAGCCCAAATTAAGTGTTGTCAAGCCATTTGGCCATTTTTCTTAGTATACTTTGCATGTAGTAGTATATTTTATGCTATAATAAAATACATGTCTCGGTTTTTAGCATTTCATACTAGATCTATCATCAAAATCATACAAAACATACATATAAGCATAGAAATCAACCACAACATACACATAATGATGGATCTACACCTTTGCTTGTATTCTCCCCCACAAAAACTTATAAAAACCGAAAATAAGGGGGTATGAAACTCACCTTGGGTGTTGATTCGGTTTTTGAAGAAAGAATGGAAGAAATGAAGTGATTTTTGGCCTTTGCACTCCTTGATGAAGTTTTCGAGTTTATGGGATTTTCTAGAGTGCAAGATCACGATTTTTGCATGGATTAGGAAGAGATTTTTGATAAAACAAGGAATACAAGTCATAGATCCAAGCAAAACCTTACCTTAGATGATGATTTTTGTGGAAGAACTTCCTTGAATGCTTCTTAAATCTCGAGATTTTGGATGGAGAAGAAGAAAGAAGCCTTGAGTGATTTAGAGAGAGTTTGTGAGTGTTTTGTGTGTGTGTGGGTGTTGCTCTCGGCCGGGTTCAAGAAGAAGAGAAGAGAGAGAGTTAAGTTGACAATCCTAGATGCATGTTGGTCCATGCATGGAGATATATGGGATATAAGTGAGGTGGCAAGGCTTTAAGTCAACTCTTCCTTCTTGGTTTTGGGCTTTTGGGCCGAGAATTTGAAATGGAAAGGAAAAAAAAATTGGGCTTTAATGTCCTAACCCATGTAGATGTTAAGTTGGATGGTTTTTAGTCCCAAAAGAAATATAGTATGATTTTTACACTTTGTTGGGCTAGTTTAGGTTAATCATGGTTCAAAATTTTGTATTTATTTCATTCTAGGTCCAACATGGCCCAAAATGTGGAAATAAATAGATGTGGGTCCAATTAGAGCCCAATTAGGGTTCTAAGCCCATGATAGTCCAATTGGAAGCTTATTGGTCCATTTGGATCCAATAAGGAAGTTCTAGTCCAAAATGGACTTAATAAGAACTTCTAGGGTTTTCCAATTGTTTGATGTAGTGAATTGGGGTTTAGTTTCCCATTGAGTAAGCATCATACTTGTTTTTGAGTTTTTGATTTCAACATTTACTTGAGTATAGTGATTACAAGACATAGAATTTCTAGTTGTGACACTCCAACTCGTCGAGTAGACTCTAAAAAATCACGCGACTATTAACTCCTCTACTCGGCGAGTTGGGGCATCCAACTTGTCGAGTTCCTCTGAAATAAAGAATGTAAATAATTAAATATTATACCTGAGAGTCGCGATGTTACAGGACACGTATGTGACAACAACCAAATAAATTCTTGATTTATTTCAGATAGAGAATATTAAAACCCTCATTGCATACATGCGGTATTTAGGCAATTAATCTACTTGCACAATCCGGTAGGAGCCAAGGTGCCTTCTGACATCATGTTAATGTTATAGTTTCAATAGCGAATTAATGGAAAAACCTTTTTCTTTAGTTTGTCCTTACCAAAAATTTAACAACGAGAGTATATACTTGTTCAATGTGAACAATTGGCTCAATGGAAAGAAGCCAAGTATGCTAATCTGCTCGTGACTTTGCCGAGTCAGTTACATAACTTCTATGTGAACACGTGTCGAGTCAGTTACATAACTTCTATGTGGACACGTGCATTATGAAGCGGTATGAAGTTAATTCATGCATTTATGTTGCATTTATAAGCGTGGCTAAGAAAGGAAATGTGCATCGCGATCTTGGCTTCTCTTCAGAGGAGGATAATCGGAATCTTCATCTAGTAAGTGGTTTGATCTTTCAAATACCATGTTTCATTTTTAGTAGGGCATACTTAATTGGTATCCAACATGTCCCACTATTCTGATTCGTTAATCAAACTAATTGTTTACTCGACAAAAGTTGAATTTTGATTAGAAATGATGATGATTAGCGAAATGTGATCGCTTGGTTCTTGACTCAGTTGGGTTCATAAAGTAGAATATGTGTATGCTTGATCTATATGTTTGCAACTCAATATACTTTTCAAATTTGGAATTTCTTGATTTGGCCGAAAATTGATAATGATCAATGGGGGGAGGGAAGGGGGGGGGGGGGGGTTGATCACATATGTCATTATTGAATCACTTGGGGTTCTTGAACTATCAAATTCCCTTGTTAATTTGGAAAAAACTCTTGTTGAAATCGTAATCATTAGTGGAATCGGAAAGTCAAGTGTCACGATGACAAAAACATGCGATTTTCGCACCCGATATCCATAATTGAATTATGATATAGTGACGATCGTCTATGATGGTAATATGTTTTCTCTTTTATTTATTTTTTTCTCATATTGCATTTTTAGTGAAATTGAAGTTACTCGGATTTGAGTCCCCAAAGTATAAAATGCATATTTATGTAGGCAAGTCTCAAATCCCCTTGTTAATTTGGAAAAACATCTTGTTGAAAATCGTAATCATTAGTGGAATCGGAAATTCAAGTTTCACGATGACAAAAACATGCGATTTTCGCACCCGATATCCTTAATTGAATTATGATATAGTGACGATTGTCTATGATGGTAATATGTTTTCTCTTTTATTTTTTTTTCTCATATTGCATTTCTAGTGAAATTGAAGTTACTCGGATTTGAGTCCCCAAAGTATAAAATGCATATTTATGTAGGCAAGTCTCAATTTTTTTTTTTTTTTTTTTTTTTTTTTTTTTTTTTTTTTTATCAAATTATGTTCAACTATCATATATTTTTCCCATTTTATACATCAAAATTGGTTTTAGACATGAATTATACATCCATGTTTTAATTTATTGCTAATCCTTCCTCAATTTATGCATCCATAAATTAGTAAAAATTCTGTAACAAAATAAAAGATTGTTTTATTAAATTGGTGAAAATAAATTCCATTGCATAAATTAGTAAAAATACTAAACACGGTTGCATAAACATGCAATCAACCCTATTAACATAATTTCTTTTTCTCCAGAGGGTGCACTAAAACATCAACTTTATTCCAGCTTCTCTGCCCATGTCATATTGTCATGCATACAAATATTAAAATATTGATAAAAATATTCATTCATGTATTGCAGATGAAATTCTGGTTCTCTTCAATGGAGGAGCTATACAGTAAGCTAAAGCGTGTTTCCAATGGTACTTGGGAAGATGTGGAGTCTGACATGGGAGCCTTCGAGAACATAATGATCAGACTTCCCGTTAAAAACATATTAATCTTCAAATCCATCTCAAAACTCTGGTACGATGTCATGTCCACAAACTATTTCATCAGCTTACACCATCGTTTGTCCAAAAAAAACACCAAATTTTTGGCCTTCTATGATCCCGGTTTGCTGCAAGACGGAATTGTTCGTGGAATCCATCTGATGGAATCCAACGGGACTTACACTGAATCATACACAAACATTCCCGGTTTTAGAAATTTCAATCACCCGCTTTTAATCTCTTCTTTCAATGGTCTAATTTGCTGCATAAGTAACGTGAGAACATACCGGATGTTTCATGATATAGAGTTACGCATCTGCAACCCTGCCACTCGTGAAGTCGTGATCCTCCCTAACAGCCACATGTCTGTCTACATGCCCGTTTTCGGGGTTTTATATTCGACCAGATACCATATATACAAAATTTTCAAGTTTTTCGGTGATCCGATTCATTTTGAAATATATTATTCACAATGTGAAGTTTATTCTTCGGAAACGGGAAAATGGGAACTACTTGGAAGAGTTCCTAAACATCCAGTAATGAAACCTATGCGTACATTGGCCTCAAATCATGTCTGCATAAACGAAAAGTTATATTGGTTTGTTGCGTATGACGATGAGTTTGATATCCCTTCTTCGATTCTTATGGTTGATATGAATTGTAATTTTAAGGAAATCCCACTTCCAGCCGAAGCCGAAGTCTTGGTCTTGATCGAGTTACTTGGTCGGCTTTGTTTTCTGGATTGGATCGATGGGGATTTTTATATATGGCTTTATGATGAGAAGAAAGGGAGTTGGGATTTGGAGGATATACCCCCATTTCCCGGTGATTGGTTGGAAGTTGATCACTTTGATTCGGTTGTTGCGCATAAATATGAGATATTGTTTGTTTATAGAGATGTTACAGGTTTGCGACATGAGATTGTGTATGATGTGCTCTATGAGACGTGGAAAGATTTCCAAATAGCTGAGGATGATAGATATAAACCAATTGCCGTGTTTCCATTCTTCGAAACTCTATTGCCATGTAGTAAGTCTCGTGCTTTTGGTGTTAAATGTAAGAAATAATGACTTACTTTAGTTTGTTTGTTTATTATAACATCTTTTATCATCCTTTGGAAAATCTACCTGATTATAGCTAGTAGTGTTACTGAAAGAAAAACCAATATTACCGTTGCAGTTGAATAGATTTTTCAAAGTGTAATGCGTTTCATAGGAATAAAATTAAAAGTAGAGAAATATTTTTGGGTGGATTTTCAAAGTATAATGTTGTAATAAGAACAGATAAATGAAAGTATAATAGTGTTTTATGCATTCAACCCTTTTATTTATGATCATGTACTACTAGAAAGTGTTTTAAAGAGTCTATATTTCAGTTCCTGACCTTTTTATTGGTACATTGACTGATTGACAGATAGCCACCGGCAATGAAGAACAAAAAGGCAAATACTTGTTAGTTGTTACACCATGGTAATGTTTAAATTACAAAAACATAATTTAATTTTAATTTTAAAAGATTTTTCTTCCAAACATTGCTTTGTTAGACATGATATGAGTTTTTCTTGGTTGCAGATCCGCAGGAAGGAAGGTTACTGGCGGCAGTGGTGGCGGTTTTCTTAAACTGTGTGTGAACTTTGGTTATGTTTTCTTAAACTGTGTGTGAACTCTGGTTATGCATCTGTCGTTTGCTGTGTTTGAACTTCTTTAACTATGTGTCTTTTTAGTCAGCTCGTGTTGCAATCTAGACCTAATCGAAAGCATACTTTACCAAATAATCGTGAATCAATCACATTTTCATCCTCCTAGCTATAGTGTCGATTTCTAAAGGAAAAAACCGAAAACCGCAATCTAATTGGGAAGTTTTTAGTAAGCTAACGATAACAGGGAAAAGCCACAGGAAACACTTAAGCGATTACCACCGATAGTAGCGAAGATATTGTGATATCGAGAGTCGATGAAGTTGAAAACGACGGCGTAAATTGGGCGCTTGCCTTCCTGTTGGTGACACCATTGAAACTAGGGCTGACAATTCTCGACACGACCCGCGACACACCATTGAAACTAGGGCTGACAATTCTCGACACGACCCGCGACACGACATGAAATGAATGGGTTTGTGTTGAGTTTTTCAACCCACCAACCCGTTAACCCGCCAACACGCCAACTCGTTTATTAAATGGGTCATATAGGAGTTTCTAAAAAAATTAACGGGTTGACCGCCAACCAGTTTATATTTTTAATAAAAAATTATTTTATTTTTAAATGTATTTAGGTATTAAGTATTAATATTTAATAAATATTATATAATATATACCATTGATTCATAAACCATTTAACTATTTTGGCAATTTCACTCGTGGTGGATGACCTAAGGTCGTAAGTCGTAACCAATAAACGCTAAGTCTGTAACCATTTTGCCCATTTTCCCTAAATAATAATCTCAAAATCAAATCGTGTATGAGCGTATCTCCCTCTTCCATACTTCCAGTCTTTTGATCTCCCACAATCCCACTCTCCCCTCTGTTACTATGTGATTGAAATCAGGTATCGAAATGGTGTTGGAAACTAAACAGACACATAGTTAAATCGAACACGACACGATTGTCAGACTTAATTGAAACTGCACTACTACAACGGAGCGAGCGACAAAGAGGAAAAAAGTCAACCGTGCTTGTTAAAACGTTCTCTGAGGTAGACAAAATAGAAAATATCTCTATATTTATTTTTCGTTTCGAAATACTCCTATTATCCTTAAAAAAATAAAAATAAACATACAACAATACCCATATCCATACCACAAATAGAATAAGGGAAAGTTAGATAGCCTTGCTTCCCATCCCATTGAAGACCTCCAACAAGAAAAAATTGCGCCAAACAAAAAATAAAGCAAAAAAGTAACAAACAAATATATATATATATATATATATATATATATATATATATATATATATATATATATATATATTGGAATGATCATTTGAGAACCCATAGTTTTCTGAGAACCCGAGAACTAAAAGTCATCCGTTAGATAAAAAAAAAGGATGATCAAGATACTTTTTGGCATTATTGTAAATAAATGAGAAAGTAAATGAATAGGGGTACTGAAACAAAATGGAATTGGGGGTATTTTAGGGATATAGATATTGAACCCGTTTAGAGAACGTCAATCCAGACACCTCGTTTCGAGTTTTGATGATGATACCTTATGGTGGATGATTCCTCTATAAACCCTTACATGATTGCCATGGAGTTCGTCAATCTCCCCTAGAAAACACATCACCGCCATCACCTCCTGTAAGACCTACACCATCACGATTGTCTCCTATAAATCGACGATCTCTTCTCGTTTCTCCCTACATCGGTATACTTATCTTTCAGTCAAAGATCTTCCACATCAGCCTCCCTTCCTCCCCGTCGACCATCAACAATTCATCATTAATGACACGGTTAAGGTAATTTTATTTTGATCATTGAATTTTCTAGTTTTTTTTCCTGAGATCCAAAAATGACAACTAGGGCATATATCAGGTTTCAAAGTTTTGAATTCTCTACCTTGCATTCTGCATATATCACGTTTCAATTGATCGATTTAATTCTGTGGATCAAATGATCTAATCCATGCCTGAGTCTCCTTCATCTCCTTGAATGGAAACATTCTCCACTCAAGGTTCGGATATGGTTTCTGTAACGCCCGCAGATTCGGGATTATCAATTTAGAGACGCTAAGCGTCGAAAATGACTTTCTAATGGAAGATTATTAAGAAGGAGCAATATTAACTAAGTTTTAGTAGTCGTGACAAGGATTCCGAATATATAAAGAATGCCGAAATCTGCATTATGACGAAGAAGTTATGACTTGTCGAAATTTCGCAATAGAACCAGCCCGACACAACGCGACGTAAATAGTGAATTTACGATAGAGAGATGTTTGGCCTTAGTGATCTGAAGAAAAGTTGTAGAGTATGTTAAACTAAGAGCGTGCATAAAAAGAACATCCAAATCTGACTTCGTACGAGGAAGTTATGATTTTTCTAAGTTTCAGTTTAACGGTATGCACCCCAAAGTTCGAATATGAGATCGACTGGTTTCTAGTCGAAAAAATCTAAACGAGAATCGAAGATGTCGTCGATAGTAGTGCAACAGAAGAAAGATAGACAAAAACGGACGTTAGATAAAGAAGTTATGAATTTCTAACGAAGTTTTCTTGTCCCGGCCTACTAAAAATAATATAATAAAAATAAAGTCAAAATTTGCCGATAGAGTCTAAACGAGAGTTGTAGAGCATAATCTCACCTTCACGTGGATATAAAGAACGTCGAAAATGGAGCTCGTATGTGAAAGATATGAATTTCTGAAGTACGAGGCATGCTTACCAAAGGGGGAATGGCCCACGTTCAAATGGGGAACGCCCGCATTCGGAGCCCAGAGCCTATCCCGTCGCATGTCAAGTCTAAAGTTTGTAAGCCATGACGCATGGTGGAACGCGCTGCGTTCATCCACGGAACACGTTGCGTTCATTCAGGGAATGCGCTGCGTTCGAGACCAGATTCACCCTATAAATAGATCACAAGGGCAACCGAGTTTGGTTGCCAAATTTCTTCTCTCTCACCTTGATTACCTCGTTTTACGTGCAAGCTATATCCCCGAAGCCTCGGTATCAATCCCGACACCCGAAGCAAGTGCCGAAGCCCCGAAGATCCTGAGAAGTAATGTTTCCGAGCAGAAACTCTGCCCGCGAGAGGCCCAGTTTTCAAGGAAGCATCCTGGTTTCACCGAAGAATTCTACATTTAGAGTCGTAGTGCTGTTCGATCATTATATTATCATGTGAGTGTGTAGTTATTTTCTTCTAACACATAGATATGAAGTATTTGCTATGAAGTACGTGCCATGTGTTTGTACATTGTTTGTTTACTTGAGATGGATGTTAAAATAATGTTTTATATAGGTTTTAAAAGATTTAAAATGTATATGTGTTTGCATCTACAAATATGTTGGGTCGAATATGGGTAGATGAAATAGTTGATGTCAGACGAAATAATAAATATTTTTGAACTCAATGTGTTCATTAAGTATATTTGAACTCTATGTGTTCACTTGGTGTTTTTGAACTCAATGTGTTCATTAAGTATTTTGAACTCTATGTGTTCACTTGGTGTTTGAACTCAACGTGTTCATTAAGTATATTTGAACTAAGTGTTCACTAGATGTTTTGAACTTATGTGTTCATCAGGTATTTTCGAAGTGAGTGTTTAATAGATATTTTGAACTATGTGTTTATCAGGCATTTTCGAACTATGTGTTCATTAAGTATTTTTGAACTAGATGTGTTCACTTGGTGTTGTTGAACTGAGTGTGTTCACTAAGTGTTTTAGAACTAAGTATTGACCAGATGTTTTGAATTAAGTGTTCACTAGGAGTGTTTGACTTTGTGTCAATTCCTTAGGTCAATCCTTAGGAATTAAATGAATAAAGGATAGTTGATTCTTAGGGTAAATCCTTAAGAAATAAAGGAGATAATGGGGATGGGTAATTTGGATTGATTTATTGATAATTTAATATAATAATTATATTATTGTGGGTCGAAAACCCTATATGTTCACCAGGCTCCCAAGCCTGACCCACTCAGTTTTCTTTGTATTACAGGTAATGGCACAAGAGTATAAGTTGGTTGACTTGACGAGAGATTTTAGATTATATACCGGTAGTTGTAAATAACTGCTGTAAGGTTAAATTGTTGTGTTTATGCTTTTTGGTATGTATCGAAACATGACATCCCGAGGTTTTATTATTTAATGAAAAGTACATTCTATTTGAGAATTTTTTTGATAAAGTTTTATCATATTTTGATTCGAAACAAATTCCACAACTGTTTTCTTAAAAAGATTACTCTGATTTTAAAACAAAGCATAAACAAATCGGTCCTTTCTGGCCGTGAAAATGGAGATGTCACAGTTGGAATGAGAGTGTTAGTTTAAGCGAACTAGGAATTTGTAGAGTTTCTAGACTTAAACTTAGAATGCTAAGTGATGATTGTGAGATGAGTGTCTACCATACAAATAATCATGCTAATAGGAGAAACCGGCCCTGCCCACACTCAATGAGATACAGGCCCTGCCCACACTCAGCTATTATGAGATTTGGGCCCCACCCACACTTAACTAGTATGAGATACGAACCCCACCCACACTCAGCTACTATGAGATACGGGACCCGACCACACTCAACTATTATGAGATACGGGCCCTGCCCACACTCTATGAGATACAACCCCCACCCACACTCTATGAGATAAGGGCCCCACTGACACTCAGCTACTATGAGATACGAGCCCCGCCCACAATCAATTACTATGAGATATGGGCCCCGCCCGCACTAAACTAGTCATGAAAATACATACAAGTACCACACATACTACCCGTATAACTAAACATATAAATATGTACCATATCAACTATCTATGAGATACGGACCCCGCCCACACTCACATTCCTAACAACAGATACAAGTATCACACAGACAATAATGAGATACCGGCCCCGCCCACACTCAGCTACTAACATATCACAAATACAGATCGACCTTGGTGCCTTAGACCCGTTTCTACTGGAAGAGGACTCACCTCACACTGTTGAAGTCTCGCGAATAAATCTAGGGCTGCTGGCTAACATATCCCCAAGCTGTCAACATCTAACAAAACCCAATTAACCATTTGGGCTTCCTATACATAACTCTAAAATCCCCACTTGGGGTAAAATGACCATTTACCCCTAACCTAGCTTGGTCCAAGATTAATGCCCAAACTCATACTCTGAAGGCCCAAAAGTAAATAATCAACCAAGGACCAACTATGGCCCAATTTTCCAAATTGGGCCCGAGCCTGTCGAAATCGGCCTTATCGTAAAGCCCAATCCAATTATTCTAGTCCATAGTTATTCTTGGATAACCCATCAATAGTCCAAACATCTAGGCCCAACAGAAAAGGCCCGACTCAAAACCCAACACAATTAGGGATTTCACATGAAATGACGATTAAGGTTGACTGTTCTCACTTAACCCATTAAGTCTATTATTCCACTAAGCCAACATACAATGGAATTGGCATAAGTCATAACTTCAGTCTATTGGTTCAAAGCGGGTCCCGACACTCCAAAACTAACATTTTCTAAAATTAGGGTTTTCAACCCAATCACAAGCTAATGAAGTCCAAGATCAAGCTATTGAGCGAATTAGGGCTCCACTAGGTCAGGTACCACCCACTACCACCTCGGGTAGCAGTGTTCAGCAGCAGGCGGCGGAAGCCACCATTTCCAATGGTGGTTGAGGTGGTTCCTGCCCATAAATTGCATAAAAAAAACTTCACACATGATATACACACACAAACAACCACCTCCTATGGTGGCTGGTGGCGGCAAAGGGGTGGCAGAAAACAACAATGGGTAGCAGCCACCACCTTACGTGGTAGTGGTGGGCTTTCCCTCGTTTTTCCAGCTAGATAATACACAAAAAACTCTAAAGAATACTATACAAGTGTATATATACACAAACACATAACGTCCGACCACCTTCCAAGTGGCTGACGTTGCCAGAATATAGCAGAAGTGGTAGCCAACGGGTGACGGCAGCTAAGCCGTCATACACGACCTCGAACCACCAAAAAAAACAATGGAGAAGAAGAATGTTTTGCGACTAGCTTACCCGGTGGCTCCGACAGCTCACGACCCACACACGACGACCTAGTTCCATTCCGATTCGACGACTCATCGGGTGCCCATGACATCTCCGACAGCAGCGTTGCGTTTGGATGGTGGATTAGCTTTACGGCTGTGCTAAGATGGCTTCCAAGGATGGTGGCAGCTGAAGATGCTACAAATGTTGGTGGCGGTTGGAGTGTTGCGACTTAGGTTTACGGTTTAGGTGATCCATTAGAAGGGAAAAAGATGGCACCGATTTATGCCCGTGTCCTCCTTCAAACATCAGAGCGTTTTTACAACTTCAACCCCTCCTCATAAGATTTATTTTCAAACTAAGCCCAATATTTACCCTTTAGCCCCTGATTCCATAAAATTCATTTCATATTAGGTCCAAAACTTACCAAACAGCCCCTACTCTACAAATTGTTTTCAACTGAAGTCCCTATATTACCATTCAGCCCCTTAGCCTCCAAAATCTCTTCAAATTAAGTCCCAATAATTTACCAATCAGTCCCTGCCTTCATAAAAATTTACAAACCACTCCAAAACTTACACTTTTAACCCTAAAGTTCTAAAATTGTGACAATGGACTCCTCGAGACCAACACCTTGCTATATTATTATTGATTTTAGGGCTGCTATTCATTCATCAATTTGTTTACTTATATATTTATGAAACGAGATGTTACATAAAAAATAATATCCCAGAATCCTCAAACATAGTCTCGAACAGATGTGTACAATCAAGTCGGCAACTTCCCGCGATCCTGAGAAGTACCTGAAACACATAACACACAACATGGTAAGCACGAAGCTTAGTGAGTTTCCCAAAATACCACATATACAAATAATAAGCCTTTCATGGATATAACTCGGCATGGACCCTACAATGTCATGCATCTCGGTGAAGACCTTCTAGTCTTACAGCTCGGTGTGGACCCTCCGGTCGTGTATCTCAGTGAGGACCCTCCGGTCTCACAGTTCGGGTTGGATCCTCCACTCCTATATCTTAGTGAAGACCCTCCAGTCTCACAACTCGGTTTGGTCTCTACGGTCTGATCTTAGTAAAACACAGAATAACATAACATATATCACAAAGACAAAATGCATAATATTACATAACTCAATATAAGCACATAGGATCCTCCAGTCGATAACTTAAATAAGACCCTCTGGTCACTTAGTATTACCACTCAGGTAAGTATAGTGAGAAGACTGACCTCAGAAGTAAGCGAGTAGATCTAGCACCATTACCTCTAATAAGCAAATTGTAATAACCACTTGATATGCTTAGCTAACTCCTCCACTAAATATCAAAAAGGTGAAAAGACCATTTTACCCCTCCATGGTCTTTATGGTCCACAGTTGACCAAACCCTAAAGTCAATGAAAAGTCAATGCTCCAGTCAACAGTCCATGTTGACTAAACTCGTCGAGTGCATCAATGAAACTCATCGAGTTCCATCATTTTCTCGGGAATATCGGGAAAATCCAATTCAACTCGTAGATTTGTCTCATAACCTTGCTGAGTTTTAGAGCGTACAGTCCATATAGGAAAAACCCTAGCCGACTCGTTGAGTTGGCTCATGCACTCGCCGAGTCCCCCTAACCAACTTCTCATTCAGACGATTCTAGGCAGAATTAAGGTCCCAAACTCTAGATCTAGCCTCACAAGGCTAAAATACCACGTAAAGTTGCAAGCTTTACATTCATGTATGTCATCTAGGACTCGAAATGCCAACATAAGCTCGATATAGGGTTAGATGCATGAAAGCTTGACTCTAGCTTAATAAAGCTTGGATCTTTAGGCTTATAAGACCTCCTACAGTCCAGATCTGATGTTTCAATCTCATGACATGCTCAAGTGACTCAATAATCAAAAGATGGACGGGAGAAAACCCTAAAACTCCCTAGAAAGACATCTAACAAAAGAAATGGTGAAGATGGTAGCTTTTTACCTCCAAACTGAAGTTAACATTGAAGAACACTGGATCCAGAAGTCCATACATGATCAAATCCATGTTGCTCTCCAAATCTCCTTCCAAAAATGCACAAGAACACTCAAATTAGTCTCTCTCTCTCTCTCTCACACACACAAAGAGTGGAATTGGTCTAGGGTTTCTCACAGAGCTCTAAGGTGGAAAGGGAGGCATATATGAAGGCTTAAGGTCCTTTAAATAGGACACAAACCTTGAAAATTAGGGTTTTCACTTAGCACCTACTCGTCGAATTGGGGTCCTCCAACTCGTCTAGTAGACTCTAAAAGATCATGCGGCCATTAACTCCTTTACTCGGCGAGTTGGGGTATCCAACTCGTCGAGTTCCTCTGAAATAAATAATGTAAATAATTAAATCTTATACCTGAGAGTCGCGATGTTACAGGACACGTATGTGACAACAACCAAATAAATTCTTGATTTATTTCAGATAGAGAATATTAAAACCCTCATTGCATACATGCGGTATTTAGGCAATTAATCTACTTGCACAATCCAGTAGGAGCCAAGGTGCCTTCTGACATCATGTTAATGTTATAGTTTCAATAGCGAATTAATGGAAAAACCTTTTTCTTTAGTTTGTCCTTACCAAAAATTTAACAATGAGAGTATATACTTGTTCGGGAATACCCATAAAGAAAATGTGAACAATTGGCTCAATGGAAAGAAGCCAAGTATGCTAATCTGCTCGTGACTTTGCCGAGTCAGTTACATAACTTCTATGTGAACACGTGTCGAGTCAGTTACATAACTTCTATGTGGACACGTGCATTATGAAGCGGTGTGAAGTTAATGCATGCATTTATGTTGCATTTATAAGCGTGGCTAAGAAAGGAAATGTGCATCGCGATCTCGGCTTCTCTCAGGAGGAGAATAGTCGGAATCTTCATCTAGTAAGTGGTATGATCTTTCTAATACCATGTTTCATTTTTAGTAGAGCAAGCTTAATTGGTATCTAACATGCCCCAATATCCTGATTCGTTAATCAAACTACTTGTTTACTCGATAGAAATTGAATTTTGATTAGAAATGATGATGATTAGCGAATTGTGATCACTTGGTTCTTGACTCAGCTGGGATCATATGTATGCTTGATCTATATGTTTGCAACTCAATATACTTTTCAAATTTGGAATTTCTTGATTTGGCCGAAAATTGATAATGATCAATGGGGGGAGGGAAGGGGGGGGGGGGGGTTGATCACATATGTCATTATTGAATCACTTGGGGTTCTTGAACTATCAAATTCCCTTGTTAATTTGGAAAAAACTCTTGTTGAAATCGTAATCATTAGTGGAATCGGAAAGTCAAGTGTCACGATGACAAAAACATGCGATTTTCGCACCCGATATCCATAATTGAATTATGATATAGTGACGATCGTCTATGATGGTAATATGTTTTCTCTTTTATTTATTTTTTTCTCATATTGCATTTTTAGTGAAATTGAAGTTACTCGGATTTGAGTCCCCAAAGTATAAAATGCATATTTATGTAGGCAAGTCTCAAATCCCCTTGTTAATTTGGAAAAACATCTTGTTGAAAATCGTAATCATTAGTGGAATCGGAAATTCAAGTTTCACGATGACAAAAACATGCGATTTTCGCACCCGATATCCTTAATTGAATTATGATATAGTGACGATTGTCTATGATGGTAATATGTTTTCTCTTTTATTTTTTTTTCTCATATTGCATTTCTAGTGAAATTGAAGTTACTCGGATTTGAGTCCCCAAAGTATAAAATGCATATTTATGTAGGCAAGTCTCAAATTTTTTTTTTATCAAATTATGTTCAACTATCATATATTTTTCCCATTTTATACATCAAAATTGGTTTTAGACATGAATTATACATCCATGTTTTAATTTATTGCTAATCCTTCCTCAATTTATGCATCCATAAATTAGTAAAAATTCTGTAACAAAATAAAAGATTGTTTTATTAAATTGGTGAAAATAAATTCCATTGCATAAATTAGTAAAAATACTAAACACGGTTGCATAAACATGCAATCAACCCTATTAACATAATTTCTTTTTCTCCAGAGGGTGCACTAAAACATCAACTTTATTCCAGCTTCTCTGCCCATGTCATATTGTCATGCATACAAATATTAAAATATTGATAAAAATATTCATTCATGTATTGCAGATGAAATTCTGGTTCTCTTCAATGGAGGAGCTATACAGTAAGCTAAAGCGTGTTTCCAATGGTACTTGGGAAGATGTGGAGTCTGACATGGGAGCCTTCGAGAACATAATGATCAGACTTCCCGTTAAAAACATATTAATCTTCAAATCCATCTCAAAACTCTGGTACGATGTCATGTCCACAAACTATTTCATCAGCTTACACCATCGTTTGTCCAAAAAAAACACCAAATTTTTGGCCTTCTATGATCCCGGTTTGCTGCAAGACGGAATTGTTCGTGGAATCCATCTGATGGAATCCAACGGGACTTACACTGAATCATACACAAACATTCCCGGTTTTAGAAATTTCAATCACCCGCTTTTAATCTCTTCTTTCAATGGTCTAATTTGCTGCATAAGTAACGTGAGAACATACCGGATGTTTCATGATATAGAGTTACGCATCTGCAACCCTGCCACTCGTGAAGTCGTGATCCTCCCTAACAGCCACATGTCTGTCTACATGCCCGTTTTCGGGGTTTTATATTCGACCAGATACCATATATACAAAATTTTCAAGTTTTTCGGTGATCCGATTCATTTTGAAATATATTATTCACAATGTGAAGTTTATTCTTCGGAAACGGGAAAATGGGAACTACTTGGAAGAGTTCCTAAACATCCAGTAATGAAACCTATGCGTACATTGGCCTCAAATCATGTCTGCATAAACGAAAAGTTATATTGGTTTGTTGCGTATGACGATGAGTTTGATATCCCTTCTTCGATTCTTATGGTTGATATGAATTGTAATTTTAAGGAAATCCCACTTCCAGCCGAAGCCGAAGTCTTGGTCTTGATCGAGTTACTTGGTCGGCTTTGTTTTCTGGATTGGATCGATGGGGATTTTTATATATGGCTTTATGATGAGAAGAAAGGGAGTTGGGATTTGGAGGATATACCCCCATTTCCCGGTGATTGGTTGGAAGTTGATCACTTTGATTCGGTTGTTGCGCATAAATATGAGATATTGTTTGTTTATAGAGATGTTACAGGTTTGCGACATGAGATTGTGTATGATGTGCTCTATGAGACGTGGAAAGATTTCCAAATAGCTGAGGATGATAGATATAAACCAATTGCCGTGTTTCCATTCTTCGAAACTCTATTGCCATGTAGTAAGTCTCGTGCTTTTGGTGTTAAATGTAAGAAATAATGACTTACTTTAGTTTGTTTGTTTATTATAACATCTTTTATCATCCTTTGGAAAATCTACCTGATTATAGCTAGTAGTGTTACTGAAAGAAAAACCAATATTACCGTTGCAGTTGAATAGATTTTTCAAAGTGTAATGCGTTTCATAGGAATAAAATTAAAAGTAGAGAAATATTTTTGGGTGGATTTTCAAAGTATAATGTTGTAATAAGAACAGATAAATGAAAGTATAATAGTGTTTTATGCATTCAACCCTTTTATTTATGATCATGTACTACTAGAAAGTGTTTTAAAGAGTCTATATTTCAGTTCCTGACCTTTTTATTGGTACATTGACTGATTGACAGATAGCCACCGGCAATGAAGAACAAAAAGGCAAATACTTGTTAGTTGTTACACCATGGTAATGTTTAAATTACAAAAACATAATTTAATTTTAATTTTAAAAGATTTTTCTTCCAAACATTGCTTTGTTAGACATGATATGAGTTTTTCTTGGTTGCAGATCCGCAGGAAGGAAGGTTACTGGCGGCAGTGGTGGCGGTTTTCTTAAACTGTGTGTGAACTTTGGTTATGTTTTCTTAAACTGTGTGTGAACTCTGGTTATGCATCTGTCGTTTGCTGTGTTTGAACTTCTTTAACTATGTGTCTTTTTAGTCTGCTCGTGTTGCAATCTAGACCTAATCGAAAGCATACTTTACCAAATAATCGTGAATCAATCACATTTTCATCCTCCTAGCTATAGTGTCGATTTCTAAAGGAAAAAACCGAAAACCGCAATCTAATTGGGAAGTTTTTAGTAACCTAACGATAACAGGGAAAAGCCACAGGAAACACTTAAGCGATTACCACCGATAGTAGCGAAGATATTGTGATATCGAGAGTCGATGAAGTTGAAAACGACTGCGTAAATTGGGCGCTTGCCTTCCTGTTGGTGACACCATTGAAACTAGGGCTGACAATTCTCGACACGACCCGCGACACGACATGAAATGAATGGGTTTGTGTTGAGTTTTTCAACCCGCCAACCCGTTAATCCGCCAACACGCCAACTCGTTTATTAAATGGGTCATATATGAGTTTCTAAAAAAATTAACGGGTTGACCGCCAACCAGTTTATATTTTTAATAAAAAAATTATTTTATTTTTAAATGTATTTAGGTATTCAGTATTAATATTTAATAAATATTATATAATATATACCATTGATTCATAAACCATTTAACTATTTTGGCAATTTGACTCGTGGTGGATGACCTAAGGTCGTAAGTCGTAACCAATAAACACTAAATCTGTAACCATTTTGCCCATTTTCCCTAAATAATAATCTCAAAATCAAATCGTGTATGAGCGTATCTCCCTCTTCCATACTTCCAGTCTTTCGATCTCCCACAATCCCACTCTCCCCTTTGTTACTATGTGATTGAAATCAGGTATCGAAATGGTGTTGGAAACTAAACAGACACATAGTTAAATCGAACACGACACGATTGTCAGACCTAATTGAAACTGCACTACTACAACGGAGCGAGCGACAAAGAGGAAAAAAGTCAACCGTGCTTGTTAAAACGTTCTCTGAGGTAGACAAAATATAAAACATCTCTATATTTATCTTTCGTTTCGAAATACTCCTATTATCCTTAAAAAAATAAAAATAAACATACAACAATAGCCATATCCATACCACAAATAGAATAAGGGAAAGTTAGATAGCCTTGCTTCCCATCCCATTGAAGACCTCCAACAAGAAAAAATTGCGCCAAACAAAAAATAAAGCAAAAAAGTAACAAACAATATATATATATATATATATATATATATATATATATATATATATATATATATATATATATATATATTGGAATGATCATTTGAGAACCCATAGTTTTATGAGAACCCGAGAACTAAAAGTCATCCTTTAGATAAAAAAAAGGATGATCAAGATACTTTTTGGCATTATTGTAAATAAATGAGAAAGTAAATGAATAGGGGTACTGAAACAAAATGGAATTGGGGGTATTTTAGGGATATAGATATTGAACCCGTTTAGAGAACGTCAATCCAGACACCTCGTTTCGAGTTTTGATGATGATACCTTATGGTGGATGATTCCTCTATAAACCCTTACATGATTGCCATGGAGTTCGTCAATCTCCCCTAGAAAACACATCACCGCCATCACCTCCTGTAAGACCTACACCATCACGATTGTCTCCTATAAATCGATGATCTCTTCTCGTTTCTCCCTACATCGGTATACTTATCTTTCAGTCAAAGATCTTCCACATCAGCCTCCCTTCCTCCCCGTCGACCATCAACAATTCATCATTAATGACACGGTTAAGGTAATTTTATTTTGATCATTGATTTTTCTAGTTTTTTTTCCTGAGATCCAAAAATGACAACTAGGGCATATATCACGTTTCAAAGTTTTGAATTCTCTACCTTGCATTCTGCATATATCACGTTTCAATTGATCGATTTAATTCTATGGATCAAATGATCTAATCCATGCCTGAGTCTCCTTCATCTCCTTGAATGGAAACATTCTCCACTCAAGGTTCGGATATGGTTTCTGTAATGCCTGCAGATTCGGGATTGACAATTTAGAGACGCTAAGCGTCGAAAATGACTTTCTAATGGAAGATTATTAAGAAGGAGCAATCTTAACTCAGTTGTAGTAGTCGTGACAAGGATTCCGAATATATAAAGAATGCCGAAATTTGCGTTATGACGAAGAAGTTATGACCTGTTGAAATTTCGCGATAGAACCAGCCCGACACAGCGCGACGTAAATAGTGAATTTACGATAGAGCGATGTTTGGCCTTAGTGATCTAAAAAAAAGTTGTAGAGTATGTTAAACTGAGAGCGTGCATAAAAAGAACATCCAAATCTGATTTCGTACGAGGAAGTTATGATTTTTCTAAGTTTCAGTTTAACGGTATGCACCCCAAAGTTCGAATATGAGATCGACTGGTTTCTAGTCGAAACAATCTAAACGAGAATCGAAGATGTCATCGATAGTAGTGCAACAGAAGAAAGACAGACAAAAACGGACGTTAGATAAAGAAGTTATGAATTTCTAACGAAGTTTTCTTGTCCCGGCCTACTAAAAATAATATAATAAAAATAAAGACAAAATTTGCCGACAGAGTCTAAACGAGAGTTGTAGAGCATCATCTCACCTTCACGTGGATATAAAGAACGTCGAAAATGGAGCTCGTATGTGAAAGATATGAATTTCTGAAGTACGAGGCACGCTTACCAAAGGGGGAATGCCCCGCGTTCAAATAGGGAACGACCCGCATTCAGAGCCCAGAGCCTGTCCCGTCGCATGTTATGTCCAAAGTTTGGAAGCCATGACGCACGGTGGAACGTGATGCGTTCATCCAAGGAACGTGTTGCGTTCATTCAGGGAACGCGCTGCGTTCGAGACCAGATTCACCCTATAAATAGATCACAAGGGCAACCGAGTTTGGTTGCCAAATGTCTTCTCTCTCACCCTGATTACCTCGTTTTACGTGCAAGCTATATCCCCGAAGCCCCGGTATCAATCCTGACACCCGAAGCAAGTGCTGAAGCCCCGAAGATCCTGAGAAGTAATGTTTCCGAGCAGAAACTCTGCCCGCGAGAGGCCCAGTTTTCAAGGAAGCATCCCGGTTTCACCGAAGAATTCTACATTTAGAGTCGTAGTGTTGTTCGATCATTGTATTATCATGTGAGTGTGTAGTTATTTTCTTCTAACACATAGATATGAAGTATTTGCTATGAAGTACGTTCTATGTGTTTATACATTGTTTGTTTACTTGAGATGGATGTTGAAATAATGTTTTATATAGGTTTTAAAAGATTTAAAATGTATATGTGTTTGCATCTACAAATATGTTGGGTCGAATATGGGTGGATGAAATAGTTGATGTGAGACGAAATAATAAGTATTTTTGAACTCAATGTGTTCATTAAGTATATTTGAACTCTATGTGTTCACTTGGTGTTTTTGAACTCAATGTGTTCATTAAGTATTTTGAACTCTATGTGTTCATTAAGTATATTTGAAGTAAGTGTTCACTTGATGTTTTGAACTTATGTGTTCATCAGGTATTTTCGAAGTGAGTGTTTAATAGATATTTTGAACTATGTGTTTATCATGCGTTTTCGAACTATGTGTTCATTAGAGGATTGTGTTCATTAAGTATTTTTGAACTAGAGGTGTTCACTTGGTGTTGTTGAACTGAGTGTGTTCACTAAGTGTTTTAGAACTAAGTATTGACCAGATGTTTTGAATTAAGTGTTCACTAGGAGTGTTTGACTTTGTGTCAATTCCTTAGGTCAATCCTTAGGAATTAAATGAATAAAGGATAGTTGATTCTTAGGGTAAATCCTTAAGAAATAAAGGAGATAATGGGGATGGGTAATTTGGATTGATTTATTGATGATTTAATATAATAATTATATTATTGTGGGTCGAAAACCCTATATGTTCACCAGGCTCCCAAGCCTGACCCACTCAGTTTTCTTTGCATTACAGGTAATGGCACAAGAGTATAAGTTGGTTGACTTGACGAGAGATTTTAGATTATATACCGGTAGTTGTAAATAACTGCTGTAAGGTTAAATTGTTCTGTTTATGCTTTTTGGTATGTATCGAAACATGACATCTCGAGGTTTTATTATTTAATGAAAAGTACATTCTATTTGAGAAATTTTTTGATATAGTTTTATCATATTTTGATTGGAAACAAATTCCACAACTGTTTTCTTAAAAAGATTACTCTGATTTTAAAACAAAGCATAAACAAATTGGTCCTTTCTGGCCGTGAAAATGGGGACGTCACAGTTGGAATCAGAGTGTTAGTTTAAGCGAACTAGGAATTTGTAGGGTTTCTAGACTTAAACTTAGAATGCTAAGTGATGATTGTGAGATGAGTGTCTACCATACAAATAATCATGCTAATAGGAGATACCAGCCCCGCCCACACTAAATGAGATACGGGCCCCTCCCACACTCAACTATTATGAGATTTGGGCCCCACCCACACTCAACTACTATGAGAAACGAACCCCACCCACACTCAGCTACAATGAGATACGGGACCCGCCCACACTCAACTATTATGAGATACGGGCCCTGCCCACACTCTATGAGATACAGCCCTCACCCACACTCTATGAGATACGGGCCCCACTGACACTCAGCTACTATGAGATACGGGCCCCGCCCACAATCAATTACTATGAGATATGGGCCCCGCCCGCACTCAACTAGTCATGAAAATACATACAAGTACCACACATACTACAAGTGTAACTAAACATATTAATCTGTACCATATCACCTATCTATGAGATACGGGCCCCGCGCACACTCAACTACTATGAGATACGGGCCCCGCCCACACTCACATTCCTAACAACAGATACAAGTATCACACAGACAATAATGAGATACCGGCCCCGCCCAGACTCAGCTACTAATGTATCACAAATACAGATCGACCTTGGTGCCTTAGACTCGTTTCTACTGGAAGAGGACTCACCTCACACTGTTGAAGTCTTGAGAATAAATCTAGGGCTACTGGCTAACATATCCCCAAGCTGTCAACATCTAACAAAACCCAATTAACCATTTGGGCTTCGTGTACATAACTCTAAAATCCCCACTTGGGGTAAAATGACCATTTACCCCTAACCTAGCTTGGTCCAAGATTAATGTCCAAACTCATACTCTGAAGGCCCAAGAGTAAATAATCAACCAAGGACCAACTATGGCCGAATTTTCCAAATTGGGCCCAAGCCTGTTGAAATCGGCCTTATCCTAAAGCCCAATCCAATTATTCTAGTCCATAGTTATTCTTGGATAACCCATCAATAGTCCAAACATCTAGGCCCAACAGAAAAGGCCCGACTCAAAACCCAACACAATTAGGGAATTCACATGAAATGACGATTAAGGTTGAGTGTTCTCACTTGACCCATTAAGTCTATTATTCCACTAAGCCAACATACAATGAAATTGGCATAAGTCATAACTTCAGTCTATTGGTTCAAAGCGGGTCCCGACACTCCAAAACTAACACTTTCTAAAATTAGGGTTTTCAACCCAATAAGATGGCTTCCAAGGATGGTGGAGTAGCTTTACGGCGGTGCTAAGATGGCTTCCAAGGATGGTGGCGGCTGAAGATGCTACACATGTTGTTGGCGGCTGGAGTGTTGCGACTTAGGTTTACGGTTTAGGTGATCCATTAGAAGGGAAAAAGATGGCACCGGTTTATGCCCTTGTCCTCCTTCAAACATCAGAGCGTTTTTACAACTTCAACCCCTCCTCACAAGATTTATTTTCAAACTAAGCCCAACATTTACCTATTTGCCCCTGATTCCATAAAATTCATTTCATATTAGGTCAAAAACTTACCAAACAGCCCTTACTCTACAATTTTTTTTCAACTGAAGTCCCTATATTACCATTCAGCCCCTTAGCCTCCAAAATCTCTTCTAATTAAGTCCCAATAATTTACCAATCAGTCCCTGCCTTCATAAAAATTTACAAACCACTCCAAAACTTACACTTTTAACCCTCAAGTTCTAAAATTGTGACAATGGACTCCTCGAGACCAACACCTTGCTATATTATTATTGATTTTAGGGCTGCTATTCATTCATTAATTTGGTTATTTATATATTTATTAAACGAGATGTTACATAAAAAATAATATCCCATAATCCTCAAACATAGTCTCGAACAGATGTGTACAATCAAACCGGCGCCTTCCCGCGATCCTGAGAAGTACCTGAAACACATAACACACAACATGGTAAGCACGAAGCTTAGTGAGTTTCCCAAAGTACCACATATACAAATAATAAGCCTCTCTTGGATATAACTTGGCATGGACCCTACAATGTTATGCGTCTCGGTGAAGACCCTACAGTCTCACAGCTCGGTGTGGACCCTCTGGTCACGTGTCTCAGTGAGGAACCTCCAGTCTCATAGCTCGGGTTAGACCCTCCAGTCCTATATCTCAGTGAAGACCTTCCAATCTCACAACTCGGTTTGGACCCTCCAGTCCGATCTCAGTAAAACACAGAATAACATAACATATATCACAAAGACAAAATGCATAATATTACATAACTCAATATAAGCACATAGGATCCTCCAGTAGATAACTCAAATAAGACCCTCCGGTCACTCATTATTACCACTTTGGTAAGTATAGTGAGAAGACTCACCTCAGAAGTAAGCGAGTAGATCTAGCACACCACGAACAATCTAGACTCCGCCTACATAATATAATTACCTCTAATAAGCAAATTGTAATAACCACTTGAAATGCTTAGCTAACTCCTCCACTAAATCTCAAAATGGTGAAAAGACCATTTTACCCCTCCATGGTCTCTATGATCCACCATTGACCAAACCCTAAAGTCAATGAAATTCAATAGTCCATGCTCACTAAACTCGTCGAGTGCATCCATGCAAATTCCATCACTTTCTCTGGAATATCGGGAAAATCTAACTCAACTCGTCGAGTTGTCTCATCAACTTGCCGAGTTTTAGAGCGCACAGTTTATCGAGGAAAAACCCTAGCCGACTCGTCGAGTTGGCTCATACACTCGTCAAGCCCCCTAACCAACTTATCATTTAGACGATTCTAAGCAGATTTAAGGTCCCAAACTATAGATAAAATACCACATAAAGTTGCAAGCTTTACGTTCATGTATGTCATCTAGGACTCAAAATGCCAACATAAGCTCTATATAGGGTTAGATGCATGAAAGCTTGCCTCTAGCTTAATAAAGCTTGGATCTTTTGGCTTATAAGACCTTCTACAGTCCAGATCTGATGTTTCAATCTCATGGCATACTCAAGAGACTCAATAACCAAAAGATGGACGGGAGAAAACCCTAAAACTCCCTAGAAAGACATCTAACAAAAGAAATGGTCAAGATGGTAGCTTTTTACCTCCAAATAGAAGTTAACATTGAAGAACACTGGATCCAAAAGTCCCTCCTTGATTCAATCCGTGTTTCTCTCCAAATCTCCTTCCAAAAATGCACAAGAACACTCAAATTAGTCTCTCTCTCTCTCTCTCTCTCTCTCTCTCTCTTTCTCTCTCTCTCACACACACACACACAAAGAGTGGAACTGGTCTTAGGTTTCTCACAGAGCTCTAAGGTGACAAGGGAGGCGTATATGAAGGCTTAAGGTCCTTTAAATAGGACACAAACCTTGAAAATTAGGGTTTTCACTCAGCACCTACTCGTCGAGTTGGGGTCCTCCAACTCGTCGAGTAGACTCTAAAAAATCACGCGGCTATTAACTCCTCTACCCGGCGAGTTGGGGCATCCAACTCATCGAGTTCCTCTGAAAATAAAGAATGTAAATAATTAAATATTATACCTGAGAGTCGAGATGTTACAGGACACGTATGTGACAACAACCAAATAAATTCTTGATTTATTTAAGATAGAGAATATTAAAACCCTCATTACATACATGAGGTATTTGGCCAATTAATCTACTTGCATAATCCGGTAGGAGCCAAGGTGCCTTCTAACATCATGTCAATGTTATAGTTTCTATAGAGAATTAACGGAAAAACTTTTTTCTTTAGTTTGTCCTTACCAAAAATTTGACAATGAGATCATATACTTGTTTGGGAATACCCATAAAGAAAATGTGAACATTTGGCTCAATGGAAAGAAGCCAAGTATGATAATCTGCGCGCGACTTTGTTGAGTCAGTTACATAACTTCCATGTGAACACGTGTCAAGTCAGTTACATAACTTCTATGTGGACACGTGCATTATGAAGCGGTGTGAAGTTAATGCATGCATTTATGTTGCATTTATAAGCGTGGCTAAGAAAGGAAATGTGCATCGCGATCTTGGCTTCTCTTCGGAGGAGGATAGTCGGAATCTTCATCTAGTAAGTGGTTTGATCTTTCAAATACCATGTTTCATTTTTAGTAGGGCATACTTAATTGGTATCCAACATGTCCCAATATTCTGATTCGTTAATCAAACTAATTGTTTACTCGATAAAAGTTGAATTTTGAGTAGAAATGATGATGATTAGCGAAATGTGATCGCTTGGTTCTTGACTCAGTTGGGTTCATAAAGTAGAATATGTGTATGCTTGATCTTTATGTTTGCAACTCAATATGCTTTTCAATTTTGGAATTTCTTGATTTGGCCGAAAATTGATGATGATCATTGGGGGGAGGGAAAAGGGGGTGGGGGGGGGGGGGGGATCAAATTTGTCATTATTGAATCACTTGGGGTTCTTGAATTATCAAATCCCCTTGTTAATTTGGAAAAACATCATATTGAAATCGTAATTATTAGTGGAATTGGAAATTCAAGTTTCACGATGACAAAAACATGCGATTTTCGCACCCGATATCCTTAATTGAATTACGATATAGTGACGCTCGTCTATGATGGTAATATGTTTTCTCTTTTGTTTATTTTTTTCTCATATTGCATTTTTAGTGAAATTGAAGTTACTCGGATTTGAGTCCCCAAAGTATAAAATGCATATTTGTGTAGGTAAGTCTCAAATCCCCTTGTTAATTTGGAAAAAAATCTTGTTGAAATCGTAATCATTAGTGGAATCGGAAAGTCAAGTGTCACGATGACAAAAACATGCAATTTTCGCACTCGATATCCTTAATTGAATTATGATATAGTGACGATCGTCTATGATGGTAATATGTTTTCGCTTTTATTTATTTTTTTTCTCATATTGCATTTCTAGTGAAATTGAAGTTACTCGGATTTGAGTCCCCAAAGTATAAAATGCATATTTATGTAGACAAGTCTCAATTTTTTTTTATCAAATTATGTACAACTATTATATATTTTTCCCATTTTATACAACAAAATTGGTTTTAGACATGAATTATACATCCATGTTTTAATTTATTGCTAATCCTTCCTCAATTTATTCATCCATAAATTAGTAAAAATTCTGTAACAAAATAAAAGATTGTTTTATTAAATTGGTGAAAATAAATTCCATTGCATAAAAAATTGCGCCAAAAAAAAGTCATCCGTTAGACAAAAAAAGGATGATCAAGATACTTTTTGGCATTATTGTAAATAAATGAGAAAGTAAATGAATAGGGGTACTGAAACAAAATGGAATTGGGGGTATTTAAGGGATATACATATTGACCCCGTTTAGAGAACGTCAATCCAGACACCTCGTTTCGAGTTTTGATGATGATACCTTATGGTGGATGATTCCTCTGTAAACCCTTACATGATTGCCATGGAGTTCGTCAATCTCCCCTAGAAAACACATCACCGCCATGACCTCCTGTAAGACCTACACCATCACGATTGTCTCCTATAAATCGACGATCTCTTCTCGTTTCTCCCTACATCGGTATACTTATCTTTCAATCAAAGATCTTCCACATCAACCTCCCTCCCTCCCCGTCGACCATCAACAATTCATCATTAATGACACGGTTAAGGTAATTTTATTTTGATCATTGATTTTTCTAGTTTTTTTTCCTGAGATCCAAAAATGACAACTAGGGCATATATCTGGTTTCAAAGTTTTGAATTCTCTACCTTGCATTATGCATATATCACATTTCAATTGATCGATTTCCTTCTATGGATCAAATGATCTAATCCATGCCTGAGTCTCCTTCATCTCCTTGAACGGAAACATTCTCCACTCAAGGTTCGGATATGGTTTCTGTAACGCACGCAGATTCGGGATTGTCAATTTAGAGACGCTAAGCGTCGAAAATGACTTTCTGATGGAAGAGTATTAAGAAGGAGCAATCTTAACTAAGTTGTAGTAGTCGTGACAAGGATTCCGAATATATAAAGAATGCCGAAATCTGCGTTATGAAGAAGAAGTTATGACCTGTCGAAATTTCGCGATAGAACCAGCACGACACAACGCGGCGTAAATAGTGAATTTACGATAGAGCGATGTTTGGCCTCAGTGATCTAAACAAAAGTCATAGAGTATGTTAAACTGAGAGCATGCATAAAAAGAACATCTAAATCTGACTTCGTACGAGGAAGTTATGATTTTTCTAAGTTTCAGTTTAACGGTATGCAGCCCAAAGTTCGAATATGAGATCGACTGGTTTCTAGTCGAAACAATGTAAACGAGA
This sequence comes from Lactuca saligna, assembly GCF_052625555.1. NCBI lineage: Eukaryota > Viridiplantae > Streptophyta > Magnoliopsida > Asterales > Asteraceae > Lactuca > Lactuca saligna. Next base: position 176,314,434 of record NC_136423.1, read on the forward strand.
ATGGAAGATCTCGTCGATAGTAGTGCAACAGAAGAAAGACAGACAAAAACGGACGTTAGATAAAGAAGTTATGAATTTCTAACGATGTAACGACCCAATTTTCACATCAAATTTTTTTTGTTTAAAGACGTTACTTTAGAAAATATTAATAATTAAAACATCATTTGATCATCCATAATATAAACTGAACCATGTCTGAAAACCAAAACATACAACTAATCAGAATATCAGAGTATCAATCCCAGTAAAGCTCGTAAATGCGGAAACCGAAGAGGGTGTGTGTGTGTGTGACATGCTGCTACCGCGCCGGCTCCTTTCCCCTAGCTGAGGAGGTACCTGAAACCAAAACTGAAACCGTAAGCACAAAGCTTAGTGAGCTCCCCCATAATACCCCATACCATACAAGCATTTAACAAATAACATGCAATTAGGAGATACGGGCCCCGCCCACACTCGTGAAGATACGGGCCCCGCCCACACCTCACTTTCTGAGAGATACGGGCCCCGCCCACACTCGTGAAGATACGGGCCCCGCCCACACTTCGCTATCTGGGAGATACGGGCCTAGCCCACACTCCATTCTCGGAGAGATACGGGCCTCGCCCACACTCAACCGCCAACTCTTATCATACAAGTATTATACAGACAACAAGTATAGACAACTCTATCATACTGACATATATCATAATCAACTCAACTAAGAGATACGGGCTCAGCCCACACTCTAATACTAACGTCTCGTCTATACGGGCCGGCCTTGGTGCCTTAGACCCGTTACTACTGGAAGGAAACTCACCTCGAAATAGCTGCTGGTCTGTGTGGGAATTGATCACCTACTACTGCTGCTGCTGCTCTGGAAACTCCTCGGCTGTAATTCCCACAATATACTTAATCATACACTGCTAACTGTCCTTTGGGTAAAAAGACCATTTTCCCCTGGTCTAGCCCTAAGTCAAATTCAAAGTCAACTTTTAGTTGACCCGACTCGCCGAGTGGATCTCCAGTCGCCGAGTCCCTGTCCAGACAACTGTCCTGGGTCCCTGATTCTACTCGTCGAGTTGGGCTATGACTCGACGAGTTCATCTTCTAAACTGACCTTCAACTCCTTCATCCTACTCGTCGAGTTGTATGAACAACTCGTCGAGTTCATCTTCATCCGAAGAACACATATGCTAAGACTCGCCGAGTTCTATGAACAACTCGCCGAGTCTGTTCTTGATCTATGAAGATTGCCTTGGACTCGCCGAGTCAGGGCATTGACTCGCCGAGTCCTAACATGGGTGAGTTCAGCTCCAAACTCACCGAGTCACCCCCTGTGACTCATGGCTCAACTCGACACATCATGAAGGGACCAGTCCAGTGACTCGCGACCAGACTCGTCGAGTCACATATACGACTCGCCGAGTCGCAGCCATGCATCCAACAAATACGCCGATTTGCTCAATTCCAGTCCATGCCATTCACAGATCTGGGCTTCTAGGACACAAATCACACGTAAAGTTTCCAACTTTACGTGTAGATATTCACCAATATGGATTTTAAGGCTCAAAGTGCACCAAAAGAGGTAGATCTAGGGCTTTCATGCAATATGACCCCATAAAGGCATTAGATCCAAGCTCCAGGGACTAAATCATGCCTAGATCTAAAGGCTAACAACTTATTACAACCCACAAAGCACAAACAAGCATGGGGAAGAGCCCAAGAAGGACTCCTATGAAGCTAAAAGAGATTACAAGCCTGAAAACAGGGGGGAAACGAGCTATACCTCAAGGAAAACGTTGGGATGACACAAAGATGCCTGGTCTCCTTCTCCTCTTCTTGATCTACTCTTCTTTCTCCTCAAAATCTTCAAGAACACTTCAAAAGCACTTCAATCTCTCAAGGAAATAAGGGAAAAGTGAGGTTGGGAGTTCTGGGGGTGAATGGGGACGAGGTTGGGGCGGAATGAGGGTTTAAATAGGGTGCAAACCCTTGAAATTTAGGGTTTCATCCAGCAGCGGTGACTCGCCGAGTCCGGGATATGGACTCGCCGAGTCGCCAACTTAAACGTGTCCTGAGTCTCGTCCCTACTCGGCGAGTCGGACCTTATGAATCGCCGAGTCCAAGGCTAAAATAGGGAAATGCTCAAATAAAATTCACATACCGGAAACCAAGTGCTACAAATCTCCCCCACTTATTTTAGATTTCGTCCTCGAAGTCTGCTGCTCGATCCTGAAACAGCTCGGGGTAATGCTCCATCATCTCGTCCATTGGTTCCCAAGTCCATTCCGAACCCTTTTGGTGCTGCCATTGCACCTTTACTAGTTCTACCCTCTTGTTTCTCAAAGCCTTTGACTTCCTGTCAAGTATTGCGACTGGGCGCTCAATGTAATTCAAGCTGTCATCAACCTGAATATCCTCCAACGGTACTACCGCTGAATCGTCCACCAGGCACTTCCGCAGCTGTGAGACATGGAAAGTGCTGTGGATCTGACTGAGCTCGGCTGGCAAATCCAGCCTATACGCCACCCTGCCCACCCGGGCTACAACCCTGAACGGACCGATGAATCTTGGGCCCAACTTGCCCCGCATCCTGAATCGAATGACACCTTTCCAAGGTGAGACTTTCAGAAGAACCATATCTCCCACCTGGAACTCCAAGTCCGAACGCCTCCTGTCGGCGTAGCTCTTCTGCCGACTCTGCGCAGTCTGCAGCCTACTACGGACCTGCTGGATCAGCTCAGTCGTCTTGAGCACCACTTCGGTGCTCCCTATGACTCGCTGACCGACCTCGTCCCAACAAATCGGGGTCCTGCACTTCCTGCCATATAACATCTCAAAAGGAGGTCGATCAATGCTCGCATGATAACTGTTGTTATACGAGAATTCCGCTAACGGAAGATACGTATCCCAACTGCCCCCAAAATCTAGAACACATGCCCTAAGCATGTCCTCAAGAGTCTGAATCGTCCTCTCGCTCTGCCCGTCAGTCTGGGGATGGAAAGCGGTGCTGAAATGGAGACGAGTACCCATCTCGTCGTGGAACCGCTTCCAGAATCTGGACGTGAAACGAACATCTCGGTCCGACACCACCGATTCCGGCACTCCATGACGTGCCACAATCTCCTGCACATAGATATCGGCTAACTTTTCCGCCGATATACTCTCCTGAATCGGAATAAAATGAGCACTCTTCGTCAACCGATCCACTACTACCCATATCGAGTCCACTCCACATGCGGTCCTGGGGAGTTTGGTGACAAAATCCATGGTGATATCCTCCCATTTCCACACGGGAATGTCTAACGGCTGCATCTTGCCATGAGGTCTCTGGTGCTCCGCCTTGACCTTCCGGCAGGTCAAACATCTCTCAACATACCAAGCGACGTCCCACTTCATGCAGGGCCACCAATAATCAAGTCGAAGATCTCGATACATCTTCGTCGCTCCTGGGTGGATAGAAAATCGAGACTTATGAGCCTCGTCCATCAATACTTGCCGTACCCCACCCCAGTACGGTACCCACACCCTACCATGAAGCGTCAACAAACCCCGACTGTCGTAATTAAATGAAGCTACTCGGCCCACTATCCTCTCACACTTCTGCCTCTCCTCCTTGAGGCCCTCCACCTGAGCCTCCTTGACCCGCTCCAAAAACGGAGTGATCACTGTCATCCTCATACACAGATCTCTGATACGGGCCATCGATGCCTTGCGGCTCAGGGCATCGGCCACCACATTGGCCTTCCCTGGATGATAAAGGATCTCACAGTCATAGTCCTTCAGCACGTCCAACCATCTCCTCTGCCTCATGTTCAAACTCGGCTGATCCATAAGATATCGCAAACTCTTGTGATCCGTGTATATAGTACAGCGGACCCCATAAAGGTAATGCCTCCAAATCTTGAGGGCAAATACAACTGCCCCCAGCTCCAAGTCGTGGGTAGGATAATTAGCCTCATGAGGCTTCAACTGTCTCGAGGCATAAGCTACCACATGGCCTCGCTGCATCAATACTGCTCCCATACCTGTGATCGAAGCATCACAATAGACTACGAAGTCCTCTACTCCCTCTAGCAAGGTAAGGATCGGAGCCTCGCACAATCTCTGTTTGAGAATCTCGAACGCCGCCTGCTGGTCAGGCCCCCAACGAAAAACCACCGACTTCTTGGTTAGTCGGGTGAGCGGCACTGCTATCTTGGAGAAGTCCTGAATAAATCTCCGATAATACCCTGCCAGCCCTAGGAAGCTCTGAATCTCAGATGGAGACCTCGGGACCTCCCACTGCATCACGGCCTCAATCTTGGCCGGATCTACCAAAATACCCTTCTGGTTGACGAGATGACCAAGAAACTGCACCTCGCGCAACCAGAACTCACACTTGGAGAACTTTGCAAAAAGTCTCTCCCTCCTCAAAGTCTCCAACACCTCCCGCAGGTGCTCCTTGTGCTGCCCCTGTGTCTTGGAATATACCAAGATGTCATCTATGAATACTATCACCGACTGATCCAGCATCGGTCTGCACACGCGGTTCATGAGATCCATGAACGCAGCTGGGGCATTGGTTAGCCCAAATGGCATCACCACGAACTCATAATGACCATACCGGGTCCTGTAAGCAGTCTTCTGTACATCCTCATCTCTAACCCTCATCTGATGATAACCGGAGCGTAGATCGATCTTGGAGAACCAAGACGCTCCCTGAAGCTGATCAAACAAGTCATCTATCCTCGGAAGTGGGTAATGGTTCTTCACTGTTACTTTGTCCAACTCCCGGTAATCAATGCACATACGATGCGACCCATCCTTCTTCCTCACAAATAAGATCGGCGCTCCCCAAGGCGAACTGCTCGGCCGAATGAAACCCTTGTCCAACAGCTCCTGAAGCTGTGTAGACAACTCCTGCATCTCAGGGGGAGCAAGTCGATACGGTGCTTTGGCTATCGGAGCCGCACCAGGAACTAGGTCGATCCTGAACTCAACCTCCCTCTCTGGAGGTATCCCCGACAAATCCTCGGGAAACACATCCGGGTAGTCACGAACATTAGGAACATCATCAATCGTCGTCTTGCCCTTCACCCGGGCATCCAAGACGTACGCTACAAAGCCGGCGCAACCCTGATGAACGTAGCGCCTCGCCCTTACAGCGGAACAAAAGGTCGGTCCTCGCTGGGGCCTCTCTCCCTGAATCACTATCTCTCCCCCGCTTGGGGTCCTAACCCGTACTAACTGCTGCGTGCAATCTATCACCGCCCCATTGGGGCTCAGCCAATCCATGCCTATAATCACCTTGTTCCCAAGCAACGGAATGGGAACCAAATCTACCAAATAGCGCTCCTCGAACAAACGCAGCACACAATCTCGGAATATCATCGATGCACGCACCGATCGATCGTCAGCGATCTCTACTTCCAAAGGGCAATCTAACTCGCCCGATGGCTCATGAAACTTCTTGCTAAGTGCAAGGGAAACGAATGATCGGGATGCTCCTAAATCAAATAACACTTGAACTGGGAGGCCGTTCACATGGAACGATCCTAAGGCATACATATACATATAGAGCACATATCAATAACATAACATCATCATAAAAAATATAAAGGGAAAGAATCATACCCGTCACCACATCGGGTGCGGCGCGTGCCTCCTCGGCAGTCAACTGGAATGCCCGACTCCTCACCACTGGAGCCTCTGCCTTGCCCTGCCGACCATCCGTGATCCGCAGGGTCGCTGGAGCTGGCGCCTTTACTGGCGCTGCAACTGTTAACTGGGGGCAATTGGCCTTCTTGTGGCCCCTCTGGTTGCAGTGAAAACACAGCAACTCGGATGTCTGAATAGCTGAAACTGGAGCAGTACAATCCCTGCTAAAGTGCCCTGTCTTGCCGCACTTGTAGCAGCCTCCTGATCCCATCCTACATATCCCCACGTGCGTCCTGCCGCATTTCCTGCAGCGGCTCGATCCTGAATGACCTTTCGGCCTACCGTCTGATCCCTTGGGCTTCTTCTCCGAAGCCCCTCCTGCCTAACCGTCCTCTAGTTTCCGTTTCCGGATGTGCTCCAAATCTATCTCCCTCTCCCTAGCCCTGGCAATCATAGAGTCCAGGGTAGGGCAAGCCGAAAAGCTAACATGCTCCCGAATGTCAGCTCGTAGCATATCATGGTAACGAGTCCTCCTCATGTCCTCGTCACCAGCATACCGGGGCACCAATAAAGCCCTCTCCCGGAACTTGGCGGTGATCTCCGCCACAGTCTCCGTCGTCTGCCTCATGTCTAGAAACTCTCTGGCCAGCTGCTGAAGCTCGACCGCCGGTGCAAACTCTACCCTGAACCTAGTCACAAAGTCCGACCAGGTCATTGCCTCGATAGCTGAGGCTCCCAACGAGTCACCCACTGACTCCCACCAATCCCGGGCTCGGTCTCGTAAACACCCTGCTGCGTACCTCACCTTCGACCCCTCGGGGCAGAAGCTGGTCAACTGGGCAGACTCGATATCTGCAATCCACCGCCTGGAGACAATGGGGTCCTTCACCCCATGGAAATCTGGCGCACCACTGCCCCTGAAGTCCTTGAAGGACAGTGTGCGAGATCCTGACTGGCTAGAGGCTAAATCGCTCCTGAATGCCCGTAGGTGATCCTCCATCAACTCTATGATCCCTTCCTTGATCGACCCAAAGAGAATGGGGGTCGACTCGAGGATGCCCCTGGTGATCTCCGACGTGATGAACTCACGTAGCCTCTCGTCAATCAGCTCGAAGCCTGATCCCGAACCTGACCCCTCTCCTGAACCGCCATCTGTCGGTCTCGGTCGAAGTACCACCATTCTGCAAAACATCATAATAATCATTAGTGATACCGCCACTTTCTGAGGGATCTCAACTACTTACAGGTTCCCTGGTCTCATCTTGGCCTTCCTTGGTTCGGGTACGGATCCTCTGCTTTCAGTAGTACGGGCCCATACTACCTTCCACATCTATCCGTACCTTCTCCAAGGAATTCCTCGACTCCACCAGATCCCCTTCACTACTGCTGATCAAAGCTATACTCATCCTAGGCTTGCCCTAGGGAGATCTCTAATTCTACTCTAACCAGTCCTCAGCTGCTGCAGGCCTCATTATGATGCCAATTGGCCATTACTCGAATTCCATCACACGTGACGAGGCTTAGATAATCCTTCGAGTACTGGACTCGTCCCTACAACGGTTGGACTCAAACAAGAGCTACGCAGTAGGATCAAATTCGGCACTCTAAGATTATCCAATCCTGATTACATGTGATGTGACGCATTCAACTAATGGCTAACTCCCATTATTCAGAGTCTCGCGGAGCACGAAGCAAGCAGCATTCAGGCTAGGGTAATAGTCTCACTTAACTCTATCCACTGTCAGGAACTGAGCTAGCATATAGTGCTAAGCTCATACTACCAGGCATAACCTATTCAGGCTATCCTACTTACTATCTACTCCGTAACTAGCATGCAATTTCTCACACAACTGAAACACAAATAGTAGGCACATAAGGCATCACTCCTAGATCCTTAGTCCTATTCTAGCATGCGGTTCTACGAAAGCTGATAAACATAACATAAACTTGTATGGGTACTATGGGGAATACTTACTTGAGCTCGGCCGGTCGCGCACGTCACACACATTGCTCTTTCTTATGACTCTTTTCCAAGTTTTAGAGAACATTTTCTTTTAGAAATTCTTTCAATCCCTTGATTTGAGTTCAGACACTCCCGAAGGCGTGTCTGAACCCCTCAAACCAGGGCTCTGATACCAACTTGTAACGACCCAATTTTCACATCAAATTTTTTTTTGTTTAAAGACGTTACTTTAGAAAATATTAATAATTAAAACATCATTCGATCATCCATAATATAAACTGAACCATGTCTGAAAACCAAAACATACAACTAATCAGAATATCAGAGTATCAATCCCAGTAAAGCTCGTAAATGCGGAAACCGAAGAGGATGTGTGTGTGTGTGACATGCTGCTACCGCGCCGGTTCCTTTCCACTAGATGAGGAGGTACCTGAAACCAAAACTGACACCGTAAGCACAAAGCTTAGTGAGCTCCCCCATAATACCCCATACCATACAAGCATTTAACAAATAACATGCAATTAGGAGATACGGGCCCCGCCCACACTCGTGAAGATACGGGCCCCACCCACACCTCACTTTCTGAGAGATACGGGCCCCGCCCACACTCGTGAAGATATGGGCCCTGCCCACACTTCGCTATCTGGGAGATACGGGCCTAGCCCACTCTCCATTCTCGGAGAGATACGGGCCTCGCCCACACTCAACCGCCAACTCTTATCATACAAGTATCACACAGACAACAAGTATAGACAACTCTATCATACTGACATATATCATAATCAACTCAACTAAGAGATACGGGCTCAGCCCACACTCTAATACTAACGTCTCGTCTATACGGGCCGGCCTTGGTGCCTTAGACCCGTTACTACTGGAAGGAAACTCACCTCGAAATAGCTGCTGGTTTGTGTGGGAATTGATCACCTACTACTGCTACTGCTGCTCTGGAAACTCCCCGGCTGTAATTCCCACAATATACTTAATCATACACTGCTAACTGTCCTTTGGGTAAAAAGACCATTTTTCCCCTGGTCTAGCCCTAAGTCAAATTCGAAGTCAACTTTTAGTTGACCCAACTCGCCGAGTGGATCTCCACTCGCCGAGTCCCTGTCCAGACAACTGTCCTGGGTCCCTGATTCTACTCGTCGAGTTGGGCTATGACTCGACGAGTTCATCTTCTAAACTGACCTTCAACTCCTTCATCCTACTCGCCGAGTTGTATGAACAACTCGTCGAGTTCATCTTCATCCGAAGAACACATATGCTAAGACTCGCCGAGTTCTATGAACAACTCGCCGAGTCTGTTCTTGATCTATGAAGATCGCCTTGGACTCGCCGAGTCAGGGCATTGACTCGCCGAGTCCTAACATGGGTGAGTTCAGCTCCCAACTCACCGAGTCACCCCCTGTGACTCACGGCTCAACTCGACACATCATGAAGGGACCAGTCCAGTGACTCGCGACCAGACTCGTCGAGTCACATATACGACTCGCCGAGTCGCAGCCATGCATCCAACAAATACGCCGATTTGCTTAATTCCAGTCCATGCCATTCACAGATCCGGGCTTCTAGGACACAAATCACACGTAAAGTTTCCAACTTTACGTGTAGATATTCACCAATATGGATTTTAAGGCTCAAAGTGCACCAAAAGAGGTAGATCTAGGGCTTTCATGCAATATGACCCCATAAAGGCATTAGATCCAAGCTCCAGGGACTAAATCATGCCTAGATCTAAAGGCTAACAACTTATTACAACCCACAAAGCACAAACAAGCTTGGGGAAGAGCCCAAGAAGGACTCTTATGAAGCTAAAAGAGATTACAAGCTTGAAAACAGGGGGGAAACGAGCTATACCTCAAGGAAAACGTTGGGATGACACAAAGATGCCTGGTCTCCTTCTCCTCTTCTTGATCTACTCTTCTTTCTCCTCAAAATCTTCAAGAACACTTCAAAAGCACTTCAATCTCTCAAGGAAATAAGGGAAAAGTGAGGTTGGGAGTTCTGGGGGTGAATGGGGACGAGGTTGGGGCGGAATGAGGGTTTAAATAGGGTGCAAACCCTTGAAATTTAGGGTTTCATCCAGCAGCGGTGACTCGCCGAGTCCGGGATATGGACACGCCGAGTCGCCAACTTAAACGTGTCCTGAGTCTCGTCCCTACTCGGCGAGTCGGACCTTATGACTCGCCGAGTCCAAGGCTAAAATAGGGAAATGCTCAAATAAAATTCACATACGGGAAACCAAGTGCTACAAACGAAGTTTTCTTGTCCCGGCCTACTAAAAATAATATAATAAAAATAAAGTCAAAATTTGCCGATAGAGTCTAAACGAGAGTTGTAGAGCATAATCTCACCTTCACGTGGATATAAAGAACGTCGAAAATGGAGCTCGTATGCGAAAGATATGAATTTCTGAAATATAAGGCACGCTTACCAAAGGGGGAATGCCCCGCGTTCAAATAGGGAACGACCCGCATTCGGAGCCCAGAGCCTGTCCCGTTGCATGTCAAGTCCAAAGTTTGTAAGCCATGACGCACGGTGGAACGCGCTGCGTTCGAGACCAGATTCACCCTATAAATAGATCACAAGGACAACCGAGTTTGGTTGCCAAATTTCTTCTCTCTCACCTGATTACCTCGTTTTACGTGTAAGCTAAATCCCCGAAGCCCCGGTATCAATTCCGACACCCGAAGCAAGTGCCGAAGCCACGAAGATCCTGAGAAGTAATGTTTCCAAGCAGAAACTCTAACCGCGAGACGCCCAGTTTTCAAGGAAGCATCCCGGTTTCACCGAAGAATTCTACATTTAGAGTTGTAGTGTTGTTCGATCATTGTATTATCATGTGAGTGTGTAGTTATTTTCTTCTAACATATAGATATAAAGTATTTGCTATGAAGTACGTGCTATGTGTTTATACATTTTTGTTTACTTGAGATGGATGTTGAAATAATGTTTTATATAGGTTTTAAAAGATTTAAAATGTATATGTGTTTGCATCTACAAATATGTTGGGTTGAATATGGGTAGATGAAATAGTTGATGTGAGACGAAATAATAAGTATTTTTGAACTCAATGTGTTCATTAGGTATATTTGAACTCTATGTGTTCACTTGGTGTTTTTGAACACAATGTGTTCATTAAGTATTTTAAACTCTATGTGTTCACTTGGTGTTTGAGCTCAACGTGTTCATTAAGTATATTTGAACTAAGTGTTCACTAGATGTTTTGAACTTATGTGTTCATTAGGTATTTTCGAAGTGAGTGTTTAATAGATATTTTGAACTATGTGTTTATCAGACGTTTTCGAACTATGTGTTCATTAGAGGATTGTGTTCATTAAGTATTTTTGAACTAGATGTGTTCACTTGGTGTTGTTGAACTCAGTGTGTTCACTAAGTGTTTTAGAACTAAGTATTCACCAGATGTTTTGAATTAAGTGTTCACTAGGAGTGTTTGACTTTGTGTCCATTCCTTAGGTCAATCCTTAGGAATTAAATGAATAAAGGATAGTTGATTCTTAGGGTAAATCCTTAAGAAATAAAGGAGATAATGGGGATGGGTAATTGGATTGCTTGATTGATGATTTAATATAATAATTGTATTATTGTGGGTCGAAAACCCTATACGTTCACCAGGCTCCCAAGCCTGATATACTCAGTTTTCTTTGCATTACAAGTAATGGCACAAGAGTATAAGTTGGTTGACTTGACGAGAGATTTTGGATTATATACAGGTAGTTGTAAATAACTGCTGTAAGGTTAAATTGTTCTGTTTATGCTTGTTGGTATGTATCGAAACATGAAATCCCGAGGTTTTATTATTTAATGAAAAGTACATTCTATTTGAGAAATGTTTTGATAAAGTTTTATCATATTTTGATTGGGAACAAATTCCACAACTGTTTTCTTTAAAATATTACTCTAATTTTAAAACAAAGCATAAACAAATTGGTCCTTTCTGGCCGTGAAAGTGGGGATGTCACAGTTAGTATCAGAGCGTTAGTTTAAGCGAACTAGGAATTTGTAGGGTTTCTAGACTTAAACTTAGAATGCTAAGTGATGATTGTGAGATGAGTGTCTACCATACAAATAATCATGCTAATAGGAGATACCAGCCCCGCCCACACTAAATGAGATACGGGCCCCTCCCACACTCAACTATTATGAGATTTGGGCCCCACCCACACTCAACTACTATGAGAAACGAACCCCACCCACACTCAGCTACAATGAGATACGGGACCCGCCCACACTCAACTATTATGAGATACGGGCCCTGCCCACACTCTATGAGATACAGCCCTCACCCACACTCTATGAGATACGGGCCCCACTGACACTCAGCTACTATGAGATACGGGCCCCGCCCACAATCAATTACTATGAGATATGGGCCCCGCCCGCACTCAACTAGTCATGAAAATACATACAAGTACCACACATACTACAAGTGTAACTAAACATATTAATCTGTACCATATCACCTATCTATGAGATACGGGCCCCGCGCACACTCAACTACTATGAGATACGGGCCTTGCCCACACTATATGAGATACGGGCCCCGCCCACACTCACATTCCTAACAACAGATACAAGTATCACACAGACAATAATGAGATACCGGCCCCGCCCAGACTCAACTACTAACGTATCACAAATACAGATCGACCTTGGTGCCTTAGACCCGTTTCTACTGGAAGAGGACTCACCTCACACTGTTGAAGTCTTGAGAATAAATCTAGGGCTACTGGCTAACATATCCCCAAGCTGTCAACATCTAACAAAACCCAATTAACCATTTGGGCTTCGTGTACATAACTCTAAAATCCCCACTTGGGGTAAAATGACCATTTACCCCTAACCTAGCTTGGTCCAAGATTAATGTCCAAACTCATACTCTGAAGGCCCAAGAGTAAATAATCAACCAAGGACCAACTATGGCCGAATTTTCCAAATTGGGCCCAAGCCTGTCGAAATCGGCCTTATCCTAAAGCCCGATCCAATTATTCTAGTCCATAGTTATTCTTGGATAACCCATCAATAGTCCAAACATCTAGGCCCAACAGAAAAGGCCCGACTCAAAACCCAACACAATTAGGGATTTCACATGAAATGACGATTAAGGTTGAGTGTTCTCACTTGACCCATTAAGTCTATTATTCCACTAAGCCAACATACAATGAAATTGGCATAAGTCATAACTTCAGTCTATTGGTTCAAAGCGGGTCCCGACACTCCAAAACTAACACTTTCTAAAATTAGGGTTTTCAACCCAATCACAAGCCAATGAAGTCCAAGATCAAGCTATTGAGCGAATTAGGGCTCCACTAGGTCAGGTACCACCCACTACCACCTCGGGTAGCAGTGTTCAGCAGCAGGCGGCGAAAGCCACCATTTCCAATGGTGGTTGTGGTGGTTCCTGCCCATAAATTGCATAAAAAAAACTTCACACATGATATACACACACAAACAACCACCTCCTATGGTGGCTGGTGGCGGCAAAGGGGTGGCAGAAAACGACAATGGGTAGCAGCCACCACCTCACGTGGTAGTGGTGGGCTTTCCCTCATTTTTCCGGCTAGATAATACACAAAAAACTCCAAAGAATACTATACCAGTGTATATATACACAAACACATAACGTCCGACCGCCTTCCAAGTGGCTGACGTTGCCATAATATAGCAGAAGTGGTAGCCAACAGGTGGCGGCAGCCAAGCCGTCATACACGACCTCGAACCACCGAAAAAAAACAATAGAGAAGAAGAATGTGTTGCGACCAGCTTACCCGGTGGCTCCGACGGCTCACGACCCATGCACGACGACCTAGTTCCATTTCGATTCGACAACTCATCGGGCGCCCATGACATCTCCGACAGCAGCCGTACGTTTGGATGGTGGAGTAGCTTTTCGGCGGCGCTAAGATGGCTTCCAAGGATGGTGGCGGCTGAAGATGCTACACATGTTGGTGGCGGCTGGAGTGTTGCGACTTAGGTTTACGGTTTAGGTGATCCATTAGAAGGGAAAAAGATGGAACCGGTTTATGCCCGTGTCCTCCTTCAAACATCAGAGCATTTTTACAACTTCAACCCCTCCTCGCAAGATTTATTTTCAAACTAAGCCCTACATTTACCCTTTAGCCCCTGATTCCATAAAATTCATTTCATATTAGGTCCAAAACTTACCAAACAGCCCCTACTCTACAAATTATTTTTCAACTGAAGTCCCTATATTACCATTCAGCCCCTTAGCCTCCAAAATCTCTTCAAATTAAGTCCCAATAATTTACCAATCAGTCCCTGCCTTCATAAAAATTTACAAACCACTCCGAAACTTACACTTTTAACCCTAAAGTTCTAAAATTGTGACAATGGACTCCTCGAGACCAACACCTTCCTATATTATTATTGATTTTAGGGCTGCTATTCATTCATTAATTTGTTTATTTATATATTTATTAAACAAGATGTTACATAAAAAATAATATCCCAGAATCCTCAAACATAGTCTCGAACATATGTGTACAATCAAGCCGGCAACTTCCCACGATCCTGAGAAGTACCTGAAACACATAACACACAACATGGTAAGCACGAAGCTTAGTGAGTTTCCCAAAATACCACATATACAAATAATAAGCCTCTCATGGCTATAACTCGGCATGGACCCTACAATATCATGCATCTCGGTGAAGACCCTCTAGTCTTACAGCTCGTTGTGGACCCTTCGGTCGTGTGTCTCAGTGAGGACCCTCCGGTCTCACAGTTCGGGTTGGATCCTCCGGTCCTATATATTAGTGAAGACCCTCCAGTCTCACAACTCGGTTAGGACTCTCCGGTCTGATCTTAGTAAAACACAGAATAACATAACATATATCACAAAGACAAAATGCATAATATTACATAACTCAATATAAGCACATAGTATAATTACCTTTAATAAGCAAATTGTAATAACCACTGGATATGCTTAGCTAACTCCTCCACTAAATCTCAAAAAGGTGAAAAGACCATTTTACCCCTCCATGGTCTCTATGGTCCACAGTTGACCAAACCCTAAAGTCAATGAAAGTCAATGCTCCAGTCAACAGTCCGTGTTGACTAAACTCGTCGAGTGCGTCCATGAAACTCGTCGAGTTCCTTCATTTTCTCAGGAATATCGGGAAAATCCAAGTCAACTAGCCGAGTTTTAGAGCGTGCAGTCCATAGAGGAAAAACTCTAGCCGACTCGTCGAGTTGGCTCATGCACTCGCCGAGTCCCCCTAACCAACTTCTCATTCAGACGATTCTAAGCAGAATTAAGGTCCCAAACTCTAGATCTAGCCTCACAAGGCTAAAATACCACGTAAAGTTGCAAGCTTTACATTCATGTTTGTCATCTAGGACTCGAAAATGCCAACATAAGCTCGATATAGGGTTAGATGCATGAAAGCTTGCCTCTAGCTTAATAAAGCTTGGATCTTTAGACTTATAAGACCTCCTACATTCCAGATCTGATGTTTCAATCTCATGACATGCTCAACTGACTCAATAATCAAAAGATGGATGGGAGAAAACCCTAAAACTCCCTAGAAAGACATGTAACAAAAGAAATGGTCAAGATGGTAGTTTTTTACCTCCAAACAGAAGTAAACATTGAAGAACACTGGATCCAGAAGTCCATACTTAATCAAATCCATGTTGCTCTCCAAATCTCCTTCCAAAAATGCACAAGAACACTCAAATTAGTCTCTCTCTCTCTCTCTCTCTCTCTCTCTCTCTCTCTCTCTCTCTCTTTCTCCCCCTCTCTCACACACACACACAAAGAGTGGAACTGGTCTAGGGTTTCTCACAGAGCTCTAAGGTGGCAAGGGAGGCGTATATGAAGGCTTAAGGTCCTTAAATAGGACACAAACCTTGAAAATTAGGGTTTTCACTTATCACCTACTCGTCGAGTTGGGGTCCTCCAACTCGTCTAGTAGACTCTAAAAGATCATGCGGCCATTAACTCCTTTACTCGGCGAGTTGGGGTATCCAAATCGTCGAGTTCCTCTGAAATAAATAATGTAAATAATTAAATCTTATACCTGAAAGTCGCGATGTTACAGGACACGTATGTGACAACAACCAAATAAATTCTTGATTTATTTCAGATAGAGAATATTAAAACCCTCATTGCATACATGCGGTATTTAGGCAATTAATCTACTTGCACAATCCAGTAGGAGCCAAGGTGCCTTCTGACATCATGTTAATGTTATATTTTCAATAGCGAATTAATGGAAAAACCTTTTTCTTTAGTTTGTCCTTACCAAAAATTTGACAATGAGAGTATATACTTGTTCGGGAATACCCATAAAGAAAATGTGAACAATTGGCTCAATGGAAAGAAGCCAAGTATGATAATCTGCGCGCGACTTTGCCGAGTCAGTTACATAACTTCTATGTGAACACGTGTCAAGTCAGTTACATAACTTCTATGTGGACACGTGCATTATGAAGCGGTATGAAGTTAATGCATGCATTTATGTTGCATTTATAAGCGTGGCTAAGAAAGGAAATGTGCATCGCGATCTTGGCTTCTCTTCAGAGGAGGATAGTCGGAATCTTCATCTAGTAAGTGGTTTGATCTTTCAAATACCATGTTTCATTTTTAGTAGGGCATACTTAATTGGTATCCAACATGTCCCAATATTCTGATTCGTTAATCAAACTAATTGTTTACTCGATAAAAGTTGAATTTTGAGTAGAAATGATGATGATTAGCGAAATGTGATCGCTTGGTTCTTGACTCAGTTGGGTTCATAAAGTAGAATATGTGTATGCTTGATCTCTATGTTTGCAACTCAATATGCTTTTCAATTTTGGAATTTCTTGATTTGGCCGAAAATTGACGATGATCATTGGGGGGAGGGAAAAGGGGGTGGGGGGGATCATATATGTCATTATTGAATCACTTGGGGTTCTTGAATTATCAAATCCCCTTGTTAATTTGGAAAAAACATCTTGTTGAAATCGTAATTATTAGTGGAATTGGAAATTCAAGTTTCACGATGACAAAAACATGCGATTTTCGCACCCGATATCCTTAATTGAATTATGATATAGTGACGATCGTCTATGATGGTAATATGTTTTCTCTTTTATTTATTTTTTTCTCATATTGCATTTTTAGTGAAATTGAAGTTACTCGGATTTGAGTCCCCAAAGTATAAAATGCATATTTATGTAGGCAAGTCTCAAATCCCCTTGTTAATTTGGAAAAACATCTTGTTGAAAATCGTAATCATTAGTGGAATCGGAAATTCAAGTTTCACGATGACAAAAACATGCGATTTTCGCACCCGATATCCTTAATTGAATTATGATATAGTGACGATTGTCTATGATGGTAATATGTTTTCTCTTTTATTTTTTTTTCTCATATTGCATTTCTAGTGAAATTGAAGTTACTCGGATTTGAGTCCCCAAAGTATAAAATGCATATTTATGTAGGCAAGTCTCAAATTTTTTTTTTTTTTTTTTTTTTTTTATTTTTTTTTTTTATCAAATTATGTTCAACTATCATATATTTTTCCCATTTTATACATCAAAATTGGTTTTAGACATGAATTATACATCCATGTTTTAATTTATTGCTAATCCTTCCTCAATTTATGCATCCATAAATTAGTAAAAATTCTGTAACAAAATAAAAGATTGTTTTATTAAATTGGTGAAAATAAATTCCATTGCATAAATTAGTAAAAATACTAAACACGGTTGCATAAACATGCAATCAACCCTATTAACATAATTTCTTTTTCTCCAGAGGGTGCACTAAAACATCAACTTTATTCCAGCTTCTCTGCCCATGTCATATTGTCATGCATACAAATATTAAAATATTGATAAAAATATTCATTCATGTATTGCAGATGAAATTCTGGTTCTCTTCAATGGAGGAGCTATACAGTAAGCTAAAGCGTGTTTCCAATGGTACTTGGGAAGATGTGGAGTCTGACATGGGAGCCTTCGAGAACATAATGATCAGACTTCCCGTTAAAAACATATTAATCTTCAAATCCATCTCAAAACTCTGGTACGATGTCATGTCCACAAACTATTTCATCAGCTTACACCATCGTTTGTCCAAAAAAAACACCAAATTTTTGGCCTTCTATGATCCCGGTTTGCTGCAAGACGGAATTGTTCGTGGAATCCATCTGATGGAATCCAACGGGACTTACACTGAATCATACACAAACATTCCCGGTTTTAGAAATTTCAATCACCCGCTTTTAATCTCTTCTTTCAATGGTCTAATTTGCTGCATAAGTAACGTGAGAACATACCGGATGTTTCATGATATAGAGTTACGCATCTGCAACCCTGCCACTCGTGAAGTCGTGATCCTCCCTAACAGCCACATGTCTGTCTACATGCCCGTTTTCGGGGTTTTATATTCGACCAGATACCATATATACAAAATTTTCAAGTTTTTCGGTGATCCGATTCATTTTGAAATATATTATTCACAATGTGAAGTTTATTCTTCGGAAACGGGAAAATGGGAACTACTTGGAAGAGTTCCTAAACATCCAGTAATGAAACCTATGCGTACATTGGCCTCAAATCATGTCTGCATAAACGAAAAGTTATATTGGTTTGTTGCGTATGACGATGAGTTTGATATCCCTTCTTCGATTCTTATGGTTGATATGAATTGTAATTTTAAGGAAATCCCACTTCCAGCCGAAGCCGAAGTCTTGGTCTTGATCGAGTTACTTGGTCGGCTTTGTTTTCTGGATTGGATCGATGGGGATTTTTATATATGGCTTTATGATGAGAAGAAAGGGAGTTGGGATTTGGAGGATATACCCCCATTTCCCGGTGATTGGTTGGAAGTTGATCACTTTGATTCGGTTGTTGCGCATAAATATGAGATATTGTTTGTTTATAGAGATGTTACAGGTTTGCGACATGAGATTGTGTATGATGTGCTCTATGAGACGTGGAAAGATTTCCAAATAGCTGAGGATGATAGATATAAACCAATTGCCGTGTTTCCATTCTTCGAAACTCTATTGCCATGTAGTAAGTCTCGTGCTTTTGGTGTTAAATGTAAGAAATAATGACTTACTTTAGTTTGTTTGTTTATTATAACATCTTTTATCATCCTTTGGAAAATCTACCTGATTATAGCTAGTAGTGTTACTGAAAGAAAAACCAATATTACCGTTGCAGTTGAATAGATTTTTCAAAGTGTAATGCGTTTCATAGGAATAAAATTAAAAGTAGAGAAATATTTTTGGGTGGATTTTCAAAGTATAATGTTGTAATAAGAACAGATAAATGAAAGTATAATAGTGTTTTATGCATTCAACCCTTTTATTTATGATCATGTACTACTAGAAAGTGTTTTAAAGAGTCTATATTTCAGTTCCTGACCTTTTTATTGGTACATTGACTGATTGACAGATAGCCACCGGCAATGAAGAACAAAAAGGCAAATACTTGTTAGTTGTTACACCATGGTAATGTTTAAATTACAAAAACATAATTTAATTTTAATTTTAAAAGATTTTTCTTCCAAACATTGCTTTGTTAGACATGATATGAGTTTTTCTTGGTTGCAGATCCGCAGGAAGGAAGGTTACTGGCGGCAGTGGTGGCGGTTTTCTTAAACTGTGTGTGAACTTTGGTTATGTTTTCTTAAACTGTGTGTGAACTCTGGTTATGCATCTGTCGTTTGCTGTGTTTGAACTTCTTTAACTATGTGTCTTTTTAGTCTGCTCGTGTTGCAATCTAGACCTAATCGAAAGCATACTTTACCAAATAATCGTGAATCAATCACATTTTCATCCTCCTAGCTATAGTGTCGATTTCTAAAGGAAAAAACCGAAAACCGCAATCTAATTGGGAAGTTTTTAGTAACCTAACGATAACAGGGAAAAGCCATAGGAAACACTTAAGCGATTACCACCGATAATAGCGAAGATATTGTGATATCGAGAGTCGATGAAGTTGAAAACGACTGCGTAAATTGGGCGCTTGCCTTCCTGTTGGTGACACCATTGAAACTAGGGCTGACAATTCTCGACACGACCCGCGACACGACATGAAATGAATGGGTTTGTGTTGAGTTTTTCAACCCGCCAACCCGTTAATCCGCCAACACGCCAACTCGTTTATTAAATGGGTCATATATGAGTTTCTAAAAAAATTAACGGGTTGACCGCCAACCAGTTTATATTTTTAATAAAAAAATTATTTTATTTTTAAATGTATTTAGGTATTCAGTATTAATATTTAATAAATATTATATAATATATACCATTGATTCATAAACCATTTAACTATTTTGGCAATTTGACTCGTGGTGGATGACCTAAGGTCGTAAGTCGTAACCAATAAACACTAAATCTGTAACCATTTTGCCCATTTTCCCTAAATAATAATCTCAAAATCAAATCGTGTATGAGCGTATCTCCCTCTTCCATACTTCCAGTCTTTCGATCTCCCACAATCCCACTCTCCCCTTTGTTACTATGTGATTGAAATCAGGTATCGAAATGGTGTTGGAAACTAAACAGACACATAGTTAAATCGAACACGACACGATTGTCAGACCTAATTGAAACTGCACTACTACAACGGAGCGAGCGACAAAGAGGAAAAAAGTCAACCGTGCTTGTTAAAACGTTCTCTGAGGTAGACAAAATAGAAAACATCTCTATATTTATCTTTCGTTTCGAAATACTCCTATTATCCTTAAAAAAATAAAAATAAACATACAACAATAGCCATATCCATACCACAAATAGAATAAGGGAAAGTTAGATAGCCTTGCTTCCCATCCCATTGAAGACCTCCAACAAGAAAAAATTGCGCCAAACAAAAAATAAAGCAAAAAAGTAACAAACAATATATATATATATATATATATATATATATATATATATATATATATATATATATTGGAATGATCATTTGAGAACCCATAGTTTTATGAGAACCCGAGAACTAAAAGTCATCCTTTAGATAAAAAAAAGGATGATCAAGATACTTTTTGGCATTATTGTAAATAAATGAGAAAGTAAATGAATAGGGGTACTGAAACAAAATGGAATTGGGGGTATTTTAGGGATATAGATATTGAACCCGTTTAGAGAACGTCAATCCAGACACCTCGTTTCGAGTTTTGATGATGATACCTTATGGTGGATGATTCCTCTATAAACCCTTACATGATTGCCATGGAGTTCGTCAATCTCCCCTAGAAAACACATCACCGCCATCATCTCCTGTAAGACCTACACCATCACGATTGTCTCCTATAAATCGATGATCTCTTCTCGTTTCTCCCTACATCGGTATACTTATCTTTCAGTCAAAGATCTTCCACATCAGCCTCCCTTCCTCCCCGTCGACCATCAACAATTCATCATTAATGACACGGTTAAGGTAATTTTATTTTGATCATTGATTTTTCTAGTTTTTTTTCCTGAGATCCAAAAATGACAACTAGGGCATATATCACGTTTCAAAGTTTTGAATTCTCTACCTTGCATTCTGCATATATCACGTTTCAATTGATCGATTTAATTCTATGGATCAAATGATCTAATCCATGCCTGAGTCTCCTTCATCTCCTTGAATGGAAACATTCTCCACTCAAGGTTCGGATATGGTTTCTGTAATGCCTGCAGATTCGGGATTGACAATTTAGAGACGCTAAGCGTCGAAAATGACTTTCTAATGGAAGATTATTAAGAAGGAGCAATCTTAACTCAGTTGTAGTAGTCGTGACAAGGATTCCGAATATATAAAGAATGCCGAAATTTGCGTTATGACGAAGAAGTTATGACCTGTTGAAATTTCGCGATAGAACCAGCCCGACACAGCGCGACGTAAATAGTGAATTTACGATAGAGCGATGTTTGGCCTTAGTGATCTAAAAAAAAGTTGTAGAGTATGTTAAACTGAGAGCGTGCATAAAAAGAACATCCAAATCTGATTTCGTACGAGGAAGTTATGATTTTTCTAAGTTTCAGTTTAACGGTATGCACCCCAAAGTTCGAATATGAGATCGACTGGTTTCTAGTCGAAACAATCTAAACGAGAATCGAAGATGTCATCGATAGTAGTGCAACAGAAGAAAGACAGACAAAAACGGACGTTAGATAAAGAAGTTATGAATTTCTAACGAAGTTTTCTTGTCCCGGCCTACTAAAAATAATATAATAAAAATAAAGACAAAATTTGCCGACAGAGTCTAAACGAGAGTTGTAGAGCATCATCTCACCTTCACGTGGATATAAAGAACGTCGAAAATGGAGCTCGTATGTGAAAGATATGAATTTCTGAAGTACGAGGCACGCTTACCAAAGGGGGAATGCCCCGCGTTCAAATAGGGAACGACCCGCATTCAGAGCCCAGAGCCTGTCCCGTCGCATGTTATGTCCAAAGTTTGGAAGCCATGACGCACGGTGGAACGTGATGCGTTCATCCAAGGAACGTGTTGCGTTCATTCAGGGAACGCGCTGCGTTCGAGACCAGATTCACCCTATAAATAGATCACAAGGGCAACCGAGTTTGGTTGCCAAATGTCTTCTCTCTCACCCTGATTACCTCGTTTTACGTGCAAGCTATATCCCCGAAGCCCCGGTATCAATCCTGACACCCGAAGCAAGTGCTGAAGCCCCGAAGATCCTGAGAAGTAATGTTTCCGAGCAGAAACTCTGCCCGCGAGAGGCCCAGTTTTCAAGGAAGCATCCCGGTTTCACCGAAGAATTCTACATTTAGAGTCGTAGTGTTGTTCGATCATTGTATTATCATGTGAGTGTGTAGTTATTTTCTTCTAACACATAGATATGAAGTATTTGCTATGAAGTACGTTCTATGTGTTTATACATTGTTTGTTTACTTGAGATGGATGTTGAAATAATGTTTTATATAGGTTTTAAAAGATTTAAAATGTATATGTGTTTGCATCTACAAATATGTTGGGTCGAATATGGGTGGATGAAATAGTTGATGTGAGACGAAATAATAAGTATTTTTGAACTCAATGTGTTCATTAAGTATATTTGAACTCTATGTGTTCACTTGGTGTTTTTGAACTCAATGTGTTCATTAAGTATTTTGAACTCTATGTGTTCATTAAGTATATTTGAAGTAAGTGTTCACTTGATGTTTTGAACTTATGTGTTCATCAGGTATTTTCGAAGTGAGTGTTTAATAGATATTTTGAACTATGTGTTTATCATGCGTTTTCGAACTATGTGTTCATTAGAGGATTGTGTTCATTAAGTATTTTTGAACTAGAGGTGTTCACTTGGTGTTGTTGAACTGAGTGTGTTCACTAAGTGTTTTAGAACTAAGTATTGACCAGATGTTTTGAATTAAGTGTTCACTAGGAGTGTTTGACTTTGTGTCAATTCCTTAGGTCAATCCTTAGGAATTAAATGAATAAAGGATAGTTGATTCTTAGGGTAAATCCTTAAGAAATAAAGGAGATAATGGGGATGGGTAATTTGGATTGATTTATTGATGATTTAATATAATAATTATATTATTGTGGGTCGAAAACCCTATATGTTCACCAGGCTCCCAAGCCTGACCCACTCAGTTTTCTTTGCATTATAGGTAATGGCACAAGAGTATAAGTTGGTTGACTTGACGAGAGATTTTGGATTATATACCGGTAGTTGTAAATAACTGCTGTAAGGTTAAATTGTTCTGTTTATGCTTTTTGGTATGTATCGAAACATGACATCTCGAGGTTTTATTATTTAATGAAAAGTACATTCTATTTGAGAAATTTTTTGATATAGTTTTATCATATTTTGATTGGAAACAAATTCCACAACTGTTTTCTTAAAAAGATTACTCTGATTTTAAAACAAAGCATAAACAAATTGGTCCTTTCTGGCCGTGAAAATGGGGACGTCACAGTTGGAATCAGAGTGTTAGTTTAAGCGAACTAGGAATTTGTAGGGTTTCTAGACTTAAACTTAGAATGCTAAGTGATGATTGTGAGATGAGTGTCTACCATACAAATAATCATGCTAATAGGAGATACCAGCCCCGCCCACACTAAATGAGATACGGGCCCCTCCCACACTCAACTATTATGAGATTTGGGCCCCACCCACACTCAACTACTATGAGAAACGAACCCCACCCACACTCAGCTACAATGAGATACGGGACCCGCCCACACTCAACTATTATGAGATACGGGCCCTGCCCACACTCTATGAGATACAGCCCTCACCCACACTCTATGAGATACGGGCCCCACTGACACTCAGCTACTATGAGATACGGGCCCCGCCCACAATCAATTACTATGAGATATGGGCCCCGCCCGCACTCAACTAGTCATGAAAATACATACAAGTACCACACATACTACAAGTGTAACTAAACATATTAATCTGTACCATATCACCTATCTATGAGATACGGGCCCCGCGCACACTCAACTACTATGAGATACGGGCCCCGCCCACACTCACATTCCTAACAACAGATACAAGTATCACACAGACAATAATGAGATACCGGCCCCGCCCAGACTCAGCTACTAATGTATCACAAATACAGATCGACCTTGGTGCCTTAGACCCGTTTCTACTGGAAGAGGACTCACCTCACACTGTTAAAGTCTTGAGAATAAATCTAGGGCTACTGGCTAACATATCCCCAAGCTGTCAACATCTAACAAAACCCAATTAACCATTTGGGCTTCGTGTACATAACTCTAAAATCCCCACTTGGGGTAAAATGACCATTTACCCCTAACCTAGCTTGGTCCAAGATTAATGTCCAAACTCATACTCTGAAGGCCCAAGAGTAAATAATCAACCAAGGACCAACTATGGCCGAATTTTCCAAATTGGGCCCAAGCCTGTTGAAATCGGCCTTATCCTAAAGCCCAATCCAATTATTCTAGTCCATAGTTATTCTTGGATAACCCATCAATAGTCCAAACATCTAGGCCCAACAGAAAAGGCCCGACTCAAAACCCAACACAATTAGGGAATTCACATGAAATGACGATTAAGGTTGAGTGTTCTCACTTGACCCATTAAGTCTATTATTCCACTAAGCCAACATACAATGAAATTGGCATAAGTCATAACTTCAGTCTATTGGTTCAAAGCGGGTCCCGACACTCCAAAACTAACACTTTCTAAAATTAGGGTTTTCAACCCAATAAGATGGCTTCCAAGGATGGTGGAGTAGCTTTACGGCGGTGCTAAGATGGCTTCCAAGGATGGTGGCGGCTGAAGATGCTACACATGTTGTTGGCGGCTGGAGTGTTGCGACTTAGGTTTACGGTTTAGGTGATCCATTAGAAGGGAAAAAGATGGCACCGGTTTATGCCCTTGTCCTCCTTCAAACATCAGAGCGTTTTTACAACTTCAACCCCTCCTCACAAGATTTATTTTCAAACTAAGCCCAACATTTACCTATTTGCCCCTGATTCCATAAAATTCATTTCATATTAGGTCAAAAACTTACCAAACAGCCCTTACTCTACAATTTTTTTTCAACTGAAGTCCCTATATTACCATTCAGCCCCTTAGCCTCCAAAATCTCTTCTAATTAAGTCCCAATAATTTACCAATCAGTCCCTGCCTTCATAAAAATTTACAAACCACTCCAAAACTTACACTTTTAACCCTCAAGTTCTAAAATTGTGACAATGGACTCCTCGAGACCAACACCTTGCTATATTATTATTGATTTTAGGGCTGCTATTCATTCATTAATTTGGTTATTTATATATTTATTAAACGAGATGTTACATAAAAAATAATATCCCATAATCCTCAAACATAGTCTCGAACAGATGTGTACAATCAAACCGGCGCCTTCCCGCGATCCTGAGAAGTACCTGAAACACATAACACACAACATGGTAAGCACGAAGCTTAGTGAGTTTCCCAAAGTACCACATATACAAATAATAAGCCTCTCTTGGATATAACTTGGCATGGACCCTACAATGTTATGCGTCTCGGTGAAGACCCTACAGTCTCACAGCTCGGTGTGGACCCTCTGGTCACGTGTCTCAGTGAGGAACCTCCAGTCTCATAGCTCGGGTTAGACCCTCCAGTCCTATATCTCAGTGAAGACCTTCCAATCTCACAACTCGGTTTGGACCCTCCAGTCCGATCTCAGTAAAACACAGAATAACATAACATATATCACAAAGACAAAATGCATAATATTACATAACTCAATATAAGCACATAGGATCCTCCAGTAGATAACTCAAATAAGACCCTCCGGTCACTCATTATTACCACTTTGGTAAGTATAGTGAGAAGACTCACCTCAGAAGTAAGCGAGTAGATCTAGCACACCACGAACAATCTAGACTCCGCCTACATAATATAATTACCTCTAATAAGCAAATTGTAATAACCACTTGAAATGCTTAGCTAACTCCTCCACTAAATCTCAAAATGGTGAAAAGACCATTTTACCCCTCCATGGTCTCTATGATCCACCATTGACCAAACCCTAAAGTCAATGAAATTCAATAGTCCATGCTCACTAAACTCGTCGAGTGCATCCATGCAAATTCCATCACTTTCTCTGGAATATCGGGAAAATCTAACTCAACTCGTCGAGTTGTCTCATCAACTTGCCGAGTTTTAGAGCGCACAGTTTATCGAGGAAAAACCCTAGCCGACTCGTCGAGTTGGCTCATACACTCGTCAAGCCCCCTAACCAACTTATCATTTAGACGATTCTAAGCAGATTTAAGGTCCCAAACTATAGATAAAATACCACATAAAGTTGCAAGCTTTACGTTCATGTATGTCATCTAGGACTCAAAATGCCAACATAAGCTCTATATAGGGTTAGATGCATGAAAGCTTGCCTCTAGCTTAATAAAGCTTGGATCTTTTGGCTTATAAGACCTTCTACAGTCCAGATCTGATGTTTCAATCTCATGGCATACTCAAGAGACTCAATAACCAAAAGATGGACGGGAGAAAACCCTAAAACTCCCTAGAAAGACATCTAACAAAAGAAATGGTCAAGATGGTAGCTTTTTACCTCCAAACAGAAGTTAACATTGAAGAACACTGGATCCAAAAGTCCCTCCTTGATTCAATCCGTGTTTCTCTCCAAATCTCCTTCCAAAAATGCACAAGAACACTCAAATTAGTCTCTCTCTCTCTCTCTCTCTCTCTCTCTCTCTCTCTCTCTTTCTCTCTCTCTCACACACACACACACAAAGAGTGGAACTGGTCTTAGGTTTCTCACAGAGCTCTAAGGTGACAAGGGAGGCGTATATGAAGGCTTAAGGTCCTTTAAATAGGACACAAACCTTGAAAATTAGGGTTTTCACTCAGCACCTACTCGTCGAGTTGGGGTCCTCCAACTCGTCGAGTAGACTCTAAAAAATCACGCGGCTATTAACTCCTCTACCCGGCGAGTTGGGGCATCCAACTCATCGAGTTCCTCTGAAAATAAAGAATGTAAATAATTAAATATTATACCTGAGAGTCGAGATGTTACAGGACACGTATGTGACAACAACCAAATAAATTCTTGATTTATTTAAGATAGAGAATATTAAAACCCTCATTACATACATGAGGTATTTGGCCAATTAATCTACTTGCATAATCCGGTAGGAGCCAAGGTGCCTTCTAACATCATGTCAATGTTATAGTTTCTATAGAGAATTAACGGAAAAACTTTTTTCTTTAGTTTGTCCTTACCAAAAATTTGACAATGAGATCATATACTTGTTTGGGAATACCCATAAAGAAAATGTGAACATTTGGCTCAATGGAAAGAAGCCAAGTATGATAATCTGCGCGCGACTTTGTTGAGTCAGTTACATAACTTCCATGTGAACACGTGTCAAGTCAGTTACATAACTTCTATGTGGACACGTGCATTATGAAGCGGTGTGAAGTTAATGCATGCATTTATGTTGCATTTATAAGCGTGGCTAAGAAAGGAAATGTGCATCGCGATCTTGGCTTCTCTTCGGAGGAGGATAGTCGGAATCTTCATCTAGTAAGTGGTTTGATCTTTCAAATACCATGTTTCATTTTTAGTAGGGCATACTTAATTGGTATCCAACATGTCCCAATATTCTGATTCGTTAATCAAACTAATTGTTTACTCGATAAAAGTTGAATTTTGAGTAGAAATGATGATGATTAGCGAAATGTGATCGCTTGGTTCTTGACTCAGTTGGGTTCATAAAGTAGAATATGTGTATGCTTGATCTTTATGTTTGCAACTCAATATGCTTTTCAATTTTGGAATTTCTTGATTTGGCCGAAAATTGATGATGATCATTGGGGGGAGGGAAAAGGGGGTGGGGGGGGGGGGGATCAAATTTGTCATTATTGAATCACTTGGGGTTCTTGAATTATCAAATCCCCTTGTTAATTTGGAAAAACATCATATTGAAATCGTAATTATTAGTGGAATTGGAAATTCAAGTTTCACGATGACAAAAACATGCGATTTTCGCACCCGATATCCTTAATTGAATTACGATATAGTGACGCTCGTCTATGATGGTAATATGTTTTCTCTTTTGTTTATTTTTTTCTCATATTGCATTTTTAGTGAAATTGAAGTTACTCGGATTTGAGTCCCCAAAGTATAAAATGCATATTTGTGTAGGTAAGTCTCAAATCCCCTTGTTAATTTGGAAAAAAATCTTGTTGAAATCGTAATCATTAGTGGAATCAGAAAGTCAAGTGTCACGATGACAAAAACATGCAATTTTCGCACTCGATATCCTTAATTGAATTATGATATAGTGACGATCGTCTATGATGGTAATATGTTTTCGCTTTTATTTATTTTTTTTCTCATATTGCATTTCTAGTGAAATTGAAGTTACTCGGATTTGAGTCCCCAAAGTATAAAATGCATATTTATGTAGACAAGTCTCAATTTTTTTTTATCAAATTATGTACAACTATTATATATTTTTCCCATTTTATACAACAAAATTGGTTTTAGACATGAATTATACATCCATGTTTTAATTTATTGCTAATCCTTCCTCAATTTATTCATCCATAAATTAGTAAAAATTCTGTAACAAAATAAAAGATTGTTTTATTAAATTGGTGAAAATAAATTCCATTGCATAAAAAATTGCGCCAAAAAAAAGTCATCCGTTAGACAAAAAAAGGATGATCAAGATACTTTTTGGCATTATTGTAAATAAATGAGAAAGTAAATGAATAGGGGTACTGAAACAAAATGGAATTGGGGGTATTTAAGGGATATACATATTGACCCCGTTTAGAGAACGTCAATCCAGACACCTCGTTTCGAGTTTTGATGATGATACCTTATGGTGGATGATTCCTCTGTAAACCCTTACATGATTGCCATGGAGTTCGTCAATCTCCCCTAGAAAACACATCACCGCCATGACCTCCTGTAAGACCTACACCATCACGATTGTCTCCTATAAATCGACGATCTCTTCTCGTTTCTCCCTACATCGGTATACTTATCTTTCAATCAAAGATCTTCCACATCAGCCTCCCTCCCTCCCCGTCGACCATCAACAATTCATCATTAATGACACGGTTAAGGTAATTTTATTTTGATCATTGATTTTTCTAGTTTTTTTTCCTGAGATCCAAAAATGACAACTAGGGCATATATCTGGTTTCAAAGTTTTGAATTCTCTACCTTGCATTATGCATATATCACATTTCAATTGATCGATTTCCTTATATGGATCAAATGATCTAATCCATGCCTGAGTCTCCTTCATCTCCTTGAACGGAAACATTCTCCACTCAAGGTTCGGATATGGTTTCTGTAACGCACGCAGATTCGGGATTGTCAATTTAGAGACGCTAAGCGTCGAAAATGACTTTCTGATGGAAGAGTATTAAGAAGGAGCAATCTTAACTAAGTTGTAGTAGTCGTGACAAGGATTCCGAATATATAAAGAATGCCGAAATCTGCGTTATGAAGAAGAAGTTATGACCTGTCGAAATTTCGCGATAGAACCAGCACGAAACAACGCGGCGTAAATAGTGAATTTACGATAGAGCGATGTTTGGCCTCAGTGATCTAAACAAAAGTCGTAGAGTATGTTAAACTGAGAGCATGCATAAAAAGAACATCTAAATCTGACTTCGTACGAGGAAGTTATGATTTTTCTAAGTTTCAGTTTAACGGTATGCAGCCCAAAGTTCGAATATGAGATCGACTGGTTTCTAGTCGAAACAATGTAAACGAGAATGGAAGATCTCGTCGATAGTAGTGCAACAGAAGAAAGACAGACAAAAACGGACGTTAGATAAAGAAGTTATGAATTTCTAACGATGTAACGACCCAATTTTCACATCAAATTTTTTTTGTTTAAAGACGTTACTTTAGAAAATATTAATAATTAAAACATCATTTGATCATCCATAATATAAACTGAACCATGTCTGAAAACCAAAACATACAACTAATCAGAATATCAGAGTATCAATCCCAGTAAAGCTCGTAAATGCGGAAACCGAAGAGGGTGTGTGTGTGTGTGACATGCTGCTACCGCGCCGGCTCCTTTCCCCTAGCTGAGGAGGTACCTGAAACCAAAACTGAAACCGTAAGCACAAAGCTTAGTGAGCTCCCCCATAATACCCCATACCATACAAGCATTTAACAAATAACATGCAATTAGGAGATACGGGCCCCGCCCACACTCGTGAAGATACGGGCCCCGCCCACACCTCACTTTCTGAGAGATACGGGCCCCGCCCACACTCGTGAAGATACGGGCCCCGCCCACACTTCGCTATCTGGGAGATACGGGCCTAGCCCACACTCCATTCTCGGAGAGATACGGGCCTCGCCCACACTCAACCGCCAACTCTTATCATACAAGTATCATACAGACAACAAGTATAGACAACTCTATCATACTGACATATATCATAATCAACTCAACTAAGAGATACGGGCTCAGCCCACACTCTAATACTAACGTCTCGTCTATACGGGCCGGCCTTGGTGCCTTAGACCTGTTACTACTGGAAGGAAACTCACCTCGAAATAGCTGCTGGTCTGTGTGGGAATTGATCACCTACTACTGCTGCTGCTGCTCTGGAAACTCCTCGGCTGTAATTCCCACAATATACTTAATCATACACTGCTAACTGTCCTTTGGGTAAAAAGACCATTTTCCCCTGGTCTAGCCCTAAGTCAAATTCAAAGTCAACTTTTAGTTGACCCGACTCGCCGAGTGGATCTCCAGTCGCCGAGTCCCTGTCCAGACAACTGTCCTGGGTCCCTGATTCTACTCGTCGAGTTGGGCTATGACTCGACGAGTTCATCTTCTAAACTGACCTTCAACTCCTTCATCCTACTCGTCGAGTTGTATGAACAACTCGTCGAGTTCATCTTCATCCGAAGAACACATATGCTAAGACTCGCCGAGTTCTATGAACAACTCGCCGAGTCTGTTCTTGATCTATGAAGATTGCCTTGGACTCGCCGAGTCAGGGCATTGACTCGCCGAGTCCTAACATGGGTGAGTTCAGCTCCAAACTCACCGAGTCACCCCCTGTGACTCATGGCTCAACTCGACACATCATGAAGGGACCAGTCCAGTGACTCGCGACCAGACTCGTCGAGTCACATATACGACTCGCCGAGTCGCAGCCATGCATCCAACAAATACGCCGATTTGCTCAATTCCAGTCCATGCCATTCACAGATCTGGGCTTCTAGGACACAAATCACACGTAAAGTTTCCAACTTTACGTGTAGATATTCACCAATATGGATTTTAAGGCTCAAAGTGCACCAAAAGAGGTAGATCTAGGGCTTTCATGCAATATGACCCCATAAAGGCATTAGATCCAAGCTCCAGGGACTAAATCATGCCTAGATCTAAAGGCTAACAACTTATTACAACCCACAAAGCACAAACAAGCATGGGGAAGAGCCCAAGAAGGACTCCTATGAAGCTAAAAGAGATTACAAGCCTGAAAACAGGGGGGAAACGAGCTATACCTCAAGGAAAACGTTGGGATGACACAAAGATGCCTGGTCTCCTTCTCCTCTTCTTGATCTACTCTTCTTTCTCCTCAAAATCTTCAAGAACACTTCAAAAGCACTTCAATCTCTCAAGGAAATAAGGGAAAAGTGAGGTTGGGAGTTCTGGGGGTGAATGGGGACGAGGTTGGGGCGGAATGAGGGTTTAAATAGGGTGCAAACCCTTGAAATTTAGGGTTTCATCCAGCAGCGGTGACTCGCCGAGTCCGGGATATGGACTCGCCGAGTCGCCAACTTAAACGTGTCCTGAGTCTCGTCCCTACTCGGCGAGTCGGACCTTATGAATCGCCGAGTCCAAGGCTAAAATAGGGAAATGCTCAAATAAAATTCACATACCGGAAACCAAGTGCTACAAATCTCCCCCACTTATTTTAGATTTCGTCCTCGAAGTCTGCTGCTCGATCCTGAAACAGCTCGGGGTAATGCTCCATCATCTCGTCCATTGGTTCCCAAGTCCATTCCGAACCCTTTTGGTGCTGCCATTGCACCTTTACTAGTTCTACCCTCTTGTTTCTCAAAGCCTTTGACTTCCTGTCAAGTATTGCGACTGGGCGCTCAATGTAATTCAAGCTGTCATCAACCTGAATATCCTCCAACGGTACTACCGCTGAATCGTCCACCAGGCACTTCCGCAGCTGTGAGACATGGAAAGTGCTGTGGATCTGACTGAGCTCGGCTGGCAAATCCAGCCTATACGCCACCCTGCCCACCCGGGCTACAACCCTGAACGGACCGATGAATCTTGGGCCCAACTTGCCCCGCATCCTGAATCGAATGACACCTTTCCAAGGTGAGACTTTCAGAAGAACCATATCTCCCACCTGGAACTCCAAGTCCGAACGCCTCCTGTCGGCGTAGCTCTTCTGCCGACTCTGCGCAGTCTGCAGCCTACTACGGACCTGCTGGATCAGCTCAGTCGTCTTGAGCACCACTTCGGTGCTCCCTATGACTCGCTGACCGACCTCGTCCCAACAAATCGGGGTCCTGCACTTCCTGCCATATAACATCTCAAAAGGAGGTCGATCAATGCTCGCATGATAACTGTTGTTATACGAGAATTCCGCTAACGGAAGATACGTATCCCAACTGCCCCCAAAATCTAGAACACATGCCCTAAGCATGTCCTCAAGAGTCTGAATCGTCCTCTCGCTCTGCCCGTCAGTCTGGGGATGGAAAGCGGTGCTGAAATGGAGACGAGTACCCATCTCGTCGTGGAACCGCTTCCAGAATCTGGACGTGAAACGAACATCTCGGTCCGACACCACCGATTCCGGCACTCCATGACGTGCCACAATCTCCTGCACATAGATATCGGCTAACTTTTCCGCCGATATACTCTCCTGAATCGGAATAAAATGAGCACTCTTCGTCAACCGATCCACTACTACCCATATCGAGTCCACTCCACATGCGGTCCTGGGGAGTTTGGTGACAAAATCCATGGTGATATCCTCCCATTTCCACATGGGAATGTCTAACGGCTGCATCTTGCCATGAGGTCTCTGGTGCTCCGCCTTGACCTTCCGGCAGGTCAAACATCTCTCAACATACCAAGCGACGTCCCACTTCATGCAGGGCCACCAATAATCAAGTCGAAGATCTCGATACATCTTCGTCGCTCCTGGGTGGATAGAAAATCGAGACTTATGAGCCTCGTCCATCAATACTTGCCGTACCCCACCCCAGTACGGTACCCACACCCTACCATGAAGCGTCAACAAACCCCGACTGTCGTAATTAAATGAAGCTACTCGGCCCACTATCCTCTCACACTTCTGCCTCTCCTCCTTGAGGCCCTCCACCTGAGCCTCCTTGACCCGCTCCAAAAACGGAGTGATCACTGTCATCCTCATACACAGATCTCTGATACGGGCCGTCGATGCCTTGCGGCTCAGGGCATCGGCCACCACATTGGCCTTCCCTGGATGATAAAGGATCTCACAGTCATAGTCCTTCAGCACGTCCAACCATCTCCTCTGCCTCATGTTCAAACTCGGCTGATCCATAAGATATCGCAAACTCTTGTGATCCGTGTATATAGTACAGCGGACCCCATAAAGGTAATGCCTCCAAATCTTGAGGGCAAATACAACTGCCCCCAGCTCCAAGTCGTGGGTAGGATAATTAGCCTCATGAGGCTTCAACTGTCTCGAGGCATAAGCTACCACATGGCCTCGCTGCATCAATACTGCTCCCATACCTGTGATCGAAGCATCACAATAGACTACGAAGTCCTCTACTCCCTCTAGCAAGGTAAGGATCGGAGCCTCGCACAATCTCTGTTTGAGAATCTCGAACGCCGCCTGCTGGTCAGGCCCCCAACGAAAAACCACCGACTTCTTGGTTAGTCGGGTGAGCGGCACTGCTATCTTGGAGAAGTCCTGAATAAATCTCCGATAATACCCTGCCAGCCCTAGGAAGCTCTGAATCTCAGATGGAGACCTCGGGACCTCCCACTGCATCACGGCCTCAATCTTGGCCGGATCTACCAAAATACCCTTCTGGTTGACGAGATGACCAAGAAACTGCACCTCGCGCAACCAGAACTCACACTTGGAGAACTTTGCAAAAAGTCTCTCCCTCCTCAAAGTCTCCAACACCTCCCGCAGGTGCTCCTTGTGCTGCCCCTGTGTCTTGGAATATACCAAGATGTCATCTATGAATACTATCACCGACTGATCCAGCATCGGTCTGCACACGCGGTTCATGAGATCCATGAACGCAGCTGGGGCATTGGTTAGCCCAAATGGCATCACCACGAACTCATAATGACCATACCGGGTCCTGTAAGCAGTCTTCTGTACATCCTCATCTCTAACCCTCATCTGATGATAACCGGAGCGTAGATCGATCTTGGAGAACCAAGACGCTCCCTGAAGCTGATCAAACAAGTCATCTATCCTCGGAAGTGGGTAATGGTTCTTCACTGTTACTTTGTCCAACTCCCGGTAATCAATGCACATACGATGCGACCCATCCTTCTTCCTCACAAATAAGATCGGCGCTCCCCAAGGCGAACTGCTCGGCCGAATGAAACCCTTGTCCAACAGCTCCTGAAGCTGTGTAGACAACTCCTGCATCTCAGGGGGAGCAAGTCGATACGGTGCTTTGGCTATCGGAGCCGCACCAGGAACTAGGTCGATCCTGAACTCAACCTCCCTCTCTGGAGGTATCCCCGACAAATCCTCGGGAAACACATCCGGGTAGTCACGAACATTAGGAACATCATCAATCGTCGTCTTGCCCTTCACCCGGGCATCCAAGACGTACGCTACAAAGCCGGCGCAACCCTGCTGAACGTAGCGCCTCGCCCTTACGGCGGAACAAAAGGTCGGTCCTCGCTGGGGCCTCTCTCCCTGAATCACTATCTCTCCCCCGCTTGGGGTCCTAACCCGTACTAACTGCTGCGTGCAATCTATCACCGCCCCATTGGGGCTCAGCCAATCCATGCCTATAATCACCTTGTTCCCAAGCAACGGAATGGGAACCAAATCTACCAAATAGCGCTCCTCGAACAAACGCAGCACACAATCTCGGAATATCATCGATGCACGCACCGATCGATCGTCAGCGATCTCTACTTCCAAAGGGCAATCTAACTCGCCCGATGGCTCATGAAACTTCTTGCTAAGTGCAAGGGAAACGAATGATCGGGATGCTCCTAAATCAAATAACACTTGAACTGGGAGGCCGTTCACATGGAACGATCCTAAGGCATACATATACATATAGAGCACATATCAATAACATAACATCATCATAAAAAATATAAAGGGAAAGAATCATACCCGTCACCACATCGGGTGCGGCGCGTGCCTCCTCGGCAGTCAACTGGAATGCCCGACTCCTCACCACTGGAGCCTCTGCCTTGCCCTGCCGACCATCCGTGATCCGCAGGGTCGCTGGAGCTGGCGCCTTTACTGGCGCTGCAACTGTTAACTGGGGGCAATTGGCCTTCTTGTGGCCCCTCTGGTTGCAGTGAAAACACAGCAACTCGGATGTCTGAATAGCTGAAACTGGAGCAGTACAATCCCTGCTAAAGTGCCCTGTCTTGCCGCACTTGTAGCAGCCTCCTGATCCCATCCTACATATCCCCACGTGCGTCCTGCCGCATTTCCTGCAGCGGCTCGATCCTGAATGACCTTTCGGCCTACCGTCTGATCCCTTGGGCTTCTTCTCCGAAGCCCCTCCTGCCTAACCGTCCTCTAGTTTCCGTTTCCGGATGTGCTCCAAATCTATCTCCCTCTCCCTAGCCCTGGC
Source organism: Lactuca saligna (assembly GCF_052625555.1). Taxonomy (NCBI): domain Eukaryota; kingdom Viridiplantae; phylum Streptophyta; class Magnoliopsida; order Asterales; family Asteraceae; genus Lactuca; species Lactuca saligna. The sequence goes on from NC_136423.1 coordinate 176,350,318, forward strand.
AATCATAGAGTCCAGGGTAGGGCAAGCCGAAAAGCTAACATGCTCCCGAATGTCAGCTCGTAGCATATCATGGTAACGAGTCCTCCTCATGTCCTCGTCACCAGCATACCGGGGCACCAATAAAGCCCTCTCCCGGAACTTGGCGGTGATCTCCGCCACAGTCTCCGTCGTCTGCCTCATGTCTAGAAACTCTCTGGCCAGCTGCTGAAGCTCGACCGCCGGTGCAAACTCTACCCTGAACCTAGTCACAAAGTCCGACCAGGTCATTGCCTCGATAGCTGAGGCTCCCAACGAGTCACCCACTGACTCCCACCAATCCCGGGCTCGGTCTCGTAAACACCCTGCTGCGTACCTCACCTTCGACCCCTCGGGGCAGAAGCTGGTCAACTGGGCAGACTCGATATCTGCAATCCACCGCCTGGAGACAATGGGGTCCTTCACCCCATGGAAATCTGGCGCACCACTGCCCCTGAAGTCCTTGAAGGACAGTGTGCGAGATCCTGACTGGCTAGAGGCTAAATCGCTCCTGAATGCCCGTAGGTGATCCTCCATCAACTCTATGATCCCTTCCTTGATCGACCCAAAGAGAATGGGGGTCGACTCGAGGATGCCCCTGGTGATCTCCGACGTGATGAACTCACGTAGCCTCTCGTCAATCAGCTCGAAGCCTGATCCCGAACCTGACCCCTCTCCTGAACCGCCATCTGTCGGTCTCGGTCGAAGTACCACCATTCTGCAAAACATCATAATAATCATTAGTGATACCGCCACTTTCTGAGGGATCTCAACTACTTACAGGTTCCCTGGTCTCATCTTGGCCTTCCTTGGTTCGGGTACGGATCCTCTGCTTTCAGTAGTACGGGCCCATACTACCTTCCACATCTATCCGTACCTTCTCCAAGGAATTCCTCGACTCCACCAGATCCCCTTCACTACTGCTGATCAAAGCTATACTCATCCTAGGCTTGCCCTAGGGAGATCTCTAATTCTACTCTAACCAGTCCTCAGCTGCTGCAGGCCTCATTATGATGCCAATTGGCCATTACTCGAATTCCATCACACGTGACGAGGCTTAGATAATCCTTCGAGTACTGGACTCGTCCCTACAACGGTTGGACTCAAACAAGAGCTACGCAGTAGGATCAAATTCGGCACTCTAAGATTATCCAATCCTGATTACATGTGATGTGACGCATTCAACTAATGGCTAACTCCCATTATTCAGAGTCTCGCGGAGCACGAAGCAAGCAGCATTCAGGCTAGGGTAACAGTCTCACTTAACTCTATCCACTGTCAGGAACTGAGCTAGCATATAGTGCTAAGCTCATACTACCAGGCATAACCTATTCAGGCTATCCTACTTACTATCTACTCCGTAACTAGCATGCAATTTCTCACACAACTGAAACACAAATAGTAGGCACATAAGGCATCACTCCTAGATCCTTAGTCCTATTCTAGCATGCGGTTCTACGAAAGCTGATAAACATAACATAAACTTGTATGGGTACTATGGGGAATACTTACTTGAGCTCGGCCGGTCGCGCACGTCACACACATTGCTCTTTCTTATGACTCTTTTCCAAGTTTTAGAGAACATTTTCTTTTAGAAATTCTTTCAATCCCTTGATTTGAGTTCAGACACTCCCGAAGGCGTGTCTGAACCCCTCAAACCAGGGCTCTGATACCAACTTGTAACGACCCAATTTTCACATCAAATTTTTTTTTGTTTAAAGACGTTACTTTAGAAAATATTAATAATTAAAACATCATTCGATCATCCATAATATAAACTGAACCATGTCTAAAAACCAAAACATACAACTAATCAGAATATCAGAGTATCAATCCCAGTAAAGCTCGTAAATGCGGAAACCGAAGAGGATGTGTGTGTGTGTGACATGCTGCTACCGCGCCGGTTCCTTTCCACTAGATGAGGAGGTACCTGAAACCAAAACTGACACCGTAAGCACAAAGCTTAGTGAGCTCCCCCATAATACCCCATACCATACAAGCATTTAACAAATAACATGCAATTAGGAGATACGGGCCCCGCCCACACTCGTGAAGATACGGGCCCCACCCACACCTCACTTTCTGAGAGATATGGGCCCCGCCCACACTCGTGAAGATATGGGCCCTGCCCACACTTCGCTATCTGGGAGATACGGGCCTAGCCCACACTCCATTCTCGGAGAGATACGGGCCTCGCCCACACTCAACCGCCAACTCTTATCATACAAGTATCACACAGACAACAAGTATAGACAACTCTATCATACTGACATATATCATAATCAACTCAACTAAGAGATACGGGCTCAACCCACACTCTAATACTAACGTCTCGTCTATACGGGCCGGCCTTGGTGCCTTAGACCCGTTACTACTGGAAGGAAACTCACCTCGAAATAGCTGCTGGTTTGTGTGGGAATTGATCACCTACTACTGCTACTGCTGCTCTGGAAACTCCCCGGCTGTAATTCCCACAATATACTTAATCATACACTGCTAACTGTCCTTTGGGTAAAAAGACCATTTTTCCCCTGGTCTAGCCCTAAGTCAAATTCGAAGTCAACTTTTAGTTGACCCAACTCGCCGAGTGGATCTCCACTCGCCGAGTCCCTGTCCAGACAACTGTCCTGGGTCCCTGATTCTACTCGTCGAGTTGGGCTATGACTCGACGAGTTCATCTTCTAAACTGACCTTCAACTCCTTCATCCTACTCGCCGAGTTGTATGAACAACTCGTCGAGTTCATCTTCATCCGAAGAACACATATGCTAAGACTCGCCGAGTTCTATGAACAACTCGCCGAGTCTGTTCTTGATCTATGAAGATCGCCTTGGACTCGCCGAGTCAGGGCATTGACTCGCCGAGTCCTAACATGGGTGAGTTCAGCTCCCAACTCACCGAGTCACCCCCTGTGACTCACGGCTCAACTCGACACATCATGAAGGGACCAGTCCAGTGACTCGCGACCAGACTCGTCGAGTCACATATACGACTCGCCGAGTCGCAGCCATGCATCCAACAAATACGCCGATTTGCTTAATTCCAGTCCATGCCATTCACAGATCCGGGCTTCTAGGACACAAATCACACGTAAAGTTTCCAACTTTACGTGTAGATATTCACCAATATGGATTTTAAGGCTCAAAGTGCACCAAAAGAGGTAGATCTAGGGCTTTCATGCAATATGACCCCATAAAGGCATTAGATCCAAGCTCCAGGGACTAAATCATGCCTAGATCTAAAGGCTAACAACTTATTACAACCCACAAAGCACAAACAAGCTTGGGGAAGAGCCCAAGAAGGACTCTTATGAAGCTAAAAGAGATTACAAGCTTGAAAACAGGGGGGAAACGAGCTATACCTCAAGGAAAACGTTGGGATGACACAAAGATGCCTGGTCTCCTTCTCCTCTTCTTGATCTACTCTTCTTTCTCCTCAAAATCTTCAAGAACACTTCAAAAGCACTTCAATCTCTCAAGGAAATAAGGGAAAAGTGAGGTTGGGAGTTCTGGGGGTGAATGGGGACGAGGTTGGGGCGGAATGAGGGTTTAAATAGGGTGCAAACCCTTGAAATTTAGGGTTTCATCCAGCAGCGGTGACTCACCGAGTCCGGGATATGGACACGCCGAGTCGCCAACTTAAACGTGTCCTGAGTCTCGTCCCTACTCGGCGAGTCGGACCTTATGACTCGCCGAGTCCAAGGCTAAAATAGGGAAATGCTCAAATAAAATTCACATACGGGAAACCAAGTGCTACAAACGAAGTTTTCTTGTCCCGGCCTACTAAAAATAATATAATAAAAATAAAGTCAAAATTTGCCGATAGAGTCTAAACGAGAGTTGTAGAGCATAATCTCACCTTCACGTGGATATAAAGAATGTCGAAAATGGAGCTCGTATGCGAAAGATATGAATTTCTGAAATATAAGGCACGCTTACCAAAGGGGGAATGCCCCGCGTTCAAATAGGGAACGACCCGCATTCGGAGCCCAGAGCCTGTCCCGTTGCATGTCAAGTCCAAAGTTTGTAAGCCATGACGCACGGTGGAACGCGCTGCGTTCGAGACCAGATTCACCCTATAAATAGATCACAAGGACAACCGAGTTTGGTTGCCAAATTTCTTCTCTCTCACCTGATTACCTCGTTTTACGTGTAAGCTAAATCCCCGAAGCCCCGGTATCAATTCCGACACCCGAAGCAAGTGCCGAAGCCACGAAGATCCTGAGAAGTAATGTTTCCAAGCAGAAACTCTAACCGCGAGACGCCCAGTTTTCAAGGAAGCATCCCGGTTTCACCGAAGAATTCTACATTTAGAGTTGTAGTGTTGTTCGATCATTGTATTATCATGTGAGTGTGTAGTTATTTTCTTCTAACATATAGATATAAAGTATTTGCTATGAAGTACGTGCTATGTGTTTATACATTTTTGTTTACTTGAGATGGATGTTGAAATAATGTTTTATATAGGTTTTAAAAGATTTAAAATGTATATGTGTTTGCATCTACAAATATGTTGGGTTGAATATGGGTAGATGAAATAGTTGATGTGAGACGAAATAATAAGTATTTTTGAACTCAATGTGTTCATTAGGTATATTTGAACTCTATGTGTTCACTTGGTGTTTTTGAACTCAATGTGTTCATTAAGTATTTTAAACTCTATGTGTTCACTTGGTGTTTGAGCTCAACGTGTTCATTAAGTATATTTGAACTAAGTGTTCACTAGATGTTTTGAACTTATGTGTTCATTAGGTATTTTCGAAGTGAGTGTTTAATAGATATTTTGAACTATGTGTTTATCAGACGTTTTCGAACTATGTGTTCATTAGAGGATTGTGTTCATTAAGTATTTTTGAACTAGATGTGTTCACTTGGTGTTGTTGAACTCAGTGTGTTCACTAAGTGTTTTAGAACTAAGTATTCACCAGATGTTTTGAATTAAGTGTTCACTAGGAGTGTTTGACTTTGTGTCCATTCCTTAGGTCAATCCTTAGGAATTAAATGAATAAAGGATAGTTGATTCTTAGGGTAAATCCTTAAGAAATAAAGGAGATAATGGGGATGGGTAATTGGATTGCTTGATTGATGATTTAATATAATAATTGTATTATTGTGGGTCGAAAACCCTATACGTTCACCAGGCTCCCAAGCCTGATATACTCAGTTTTCTTTGCATTACAAGTAATGGCACAAGAGTATAAGTTGGTTGACTTGACGAGAGATTTTGGATTATATACAGGTAGTTGTAAATAACTGCTGTAAGGTTAAATTGTTCTGTTTATGCTTGTTGGTATGTATCGAAACATGAAATCCCGAGGTTTTATTATTTAATGAAAAGTACATTCTATTTGAGAAATGTTTTGATAAAGTTTTATCATATTTTGATTGGGAACAAATTCCACAACTGTTTTCTTTAAAATATTACTCTAATTTTAAAACAAAGCATAAACAAATTGGTCCTTTCTGGCCGTGAAAGTGGGGATGTCACAGTTAGTATCAGAGCGTTAGTTTAAGCGAACTAGGAATTTGTAGGGTTTCTAGACTTAAACTTAGAATGCTAAGTGATGATTGTGAGATGAGTGTCTACCATACAAATAATCATGCTAATAGGAGATACCAGCCCCGCCCACACTAAATGAGATACGGGCCCCTCCCACACTCAACTATTATGAGATTTGGGCCCCACCCACACTCAACTACTATGAGAAACGAACCCCACCCACACTCAGCTACAATGAGATACGGGACCCGCCCACACTCAACTATTATGAGATACGGGCCCTGCCCACACTCTATGAGATACAGCCCTCACCCACACTCTATGAGATACGGGCCCCACTGACACTCAGCTACTATGAGATACGGGCCCCGCCCACAATCAATTACTATGAGATATGGGCCCCGCCCGCACTCAACTAGTCATGAAAATACATACAAGTACCACACATACTACAAGTGTAACTAAACATATTAATCTGTACCATATCACCTATCTATGAGATACGGGCCCCGCGCACACTCAACTACTATGAGATACGGGCCTTGCCCACACTATATGAGATACGGGCCCCGCCCACACTCACATTCCTAACAACAGATACAAGTATCACACAGACAATAATGAGATACCGGCCCCGCCCAGACTCAGCTACTAACGTATCACAAATACAGATCGACCTTGGTGCCTTAGACCCGTTTCTACTGGAAGAGGACTCACCTCACACTGTTGAAGTCTTGAGAATAAATCTAGGGCTACTGGCTAACATATCCCCAAGCTGTCAACATCTAACAAAACCCAATTAACCATTTGGGCTTCGTGTACATAACTCTAAAATCCCCACTTGGGGTAAAATGACCATTTACCCCTAACCTAGCTTGGTCCAAGATTAATGTCCAAACTCATACTCTGAAGGCCCAAGAGTAAATAATCAACCAAGGACCAACTATGGCCGAATTTTCCAAATTGGGCCCAAGCCTGTCGAAATCGGCCTTATCCTAATGCCCGATCCAATTATTCTAGTCCATAGTTATTCTTGGATAACCCATCAATAGTCCAAACATCTAGGCCCAACAGAAAAGGCCCGACTCAAAACCCAACACAATTAGGGATTTCACATGAAATGACGATTAAGGTTGAGTGTTCTCACTTGACCCATTAAGTCTATTATTCCACTAAGCCAACATACAATGAAATTGGCATAAGTCATAACTTCAGTCTATTGGTTCAAAGCGGGTCCCGACACTCCAAAACTAACACTTTCTAAAATTAGGGTTTTCAACCCAATCACAAGCCAATGAAGTCCAAGATCAAGCTATTGAGCGAATTAGGGCTCCACTAGGTCAGGTACCACCAACTACCACCTCGGGTAGCAGTGTTCAGCAGCAGGCGGCGAAAGCCACCATTTCCAATGGTGGTTGTGGTGGTTCCTGCCCATAAATTGCATAAAAAAACTTCACACATGATATACACACACAAACAACCACCTCCTATGGTGGCTGGTGGCGGCAAAGGGGTGGCAGAAAACGACAATGGGTAGCAGCCACCACCTCACGTGGTAGTGGTGGGCTTTCCCTCGTTTTTCCGGCTAGATAATACACAAAAAACTCCAAAGAATACTATACCAGTGTATATATACACAAACACATAACGTCCGACCGCCTTCCAAGTGGCTGACGTTGCCATAATATAGCAGAAGTGGTAGCCAACAGGTGGCGGCAGCCAAGCCGTCATACACGACCTCGAACCACCGAAAAAAAACAATGGAGAAGAAGAATGTGTTGCGACCAGCTTACCCGGTGGCTCCGACGGCTCACGACCCATGCACGACGACCTAGTTCCATTTCGATTCGACAACTCATCGGGCGCCCATGACATCTCCGACAGCAGCCGTACGTTTGGATGGTGGAGTAGCTTTTCGGCGGCGCTAAGATGGCTTCCAAGGATGGTGGCGGCTGAAGATGCTACACATGTTGGTGGCGGCTGGAGTGTTGCGACTTAGGTTTACGGTTTAGGTGATCCATTAGAAGGGAAAAAGATGGAACCGGTTTATGCCCGTGTCCTCCTTCAAACATCAGAGCATTTTTACAACTTCAACCCCTCCTCGCAAGATTTATTTTCAAACTAAGCCCTACATTTACCCTTTAGCCCCTGATTCCATAAAATTCATTTCATATTAGGTCCAAAACTTACCAAACAGCCCCTACTCTACAAATTATTTTTCAACTGAAGTCCCTATATTACCATTCAGCCCCTTAGCCTCCAAAATCTCTTCAAATTAAGTCCCAATAATTTACCAATCAGTCCCTGCCTTCATAAAAATTTACAAACCACTCCGAAACTTACACTTTTAACCCTAAAGTTCTAAAATTGTGACAATGGACTCCTCGAGACCAACACCTTCCTATATTATTATTGATTTTAGGGCTGCTATTCATTCATTAATTTGTTTATTTATATATTTATTAAACAAGATGTTACATAAAAAATAATATCCCAGAATCCTCAAACATAGTCTCGAACATATGTGTACAATCAAGCCGGCAACTTCCCACGATCCTGAGAAGTACCTGAAACACATAACACACAACATGGTAAGCACGAAGCTTAGTGAGTTTCCCAAAATACCACATATACAAATAATAAGCCTCTCATGGCTATAACTCGGCATGGACCCTACAATATCATGCATCTCGGTGAAGACCCTCTAGTCTTACAGCTCGTTGTGGACCCTTCGGTCGTGTGTCTCAGTGAGGACCCTCCGGTCTCACAGTTCGGGTTGGATCCTCCGGTCCTATATATTAGTGAAGACCCTCCAGTCTCACAACTCGGTTAGGACTCTCCGGTCTGATCTTAGTAAAACACAGAATAACATAACATATATCACAAAGACAAAATGCATAATATTACATAACTCAATATAAGCACATAGTATAATTACCTTTAATAAGCAAATTGTAATAACCACTGGATATGCTTAGCTAACTCCTCCACTAAATCTCAAAAAGGTGAAAAGACCATTTTACCCCTCCATGGTCTCTATGGTCCACAGTTGACCAAACCCTAAAGTCAATGAAAGTCAATGCTCCAGTCAACAGTCCGTGTTGACTAAACTCGTCGAGTGCGTCCATGAAACTCGTCGAGTTCCTTCATTTTCTCAGGAATATCGGGAAAATCCAAGTCAACTCGTAGAGTTGTCTCATCAACTAGCCGAGTTTTAGAGCGTGCAGTCCATAGAGGAAAAACTCTAGCCGACTCGTCGAGTTGGCTCATGCACTCGCCGAGTCCCCCTAACCAACTTCTCATTCAGACGATTCTAAGCAGAATTAAGGTCCCAAACTCTAGATCTAGCCTCACAAGGCTAAAATACCACGTAAAGTTGCAAGCTTTACATTCATGTTTGTCATCTAGGACTCGAAAATGCCAACATAAGCTCGATATAGGGTTAGATGCATGAAAGCTTGCCTCTAGCTTAATAAAGCTTGGATCTTTAGACTTATAAGACCTCCTACATTCCAGATCTGATGTTTCAATCTCATGACATGCTCAACTGACTCAATAATCAAAAGATGGATGGGAGAAAACCCTAAAACTCCCTAGAAAGACATGTAACAAAAGAAATGGTCAAGATGGTAGTTTTTTACCTCCAAACAGAAGTAAACATTGAAGAACACTGGATCCAGAAGTCCATACTTAATCAAATCCATGTTGCTCTCCAAATCTCCTTCCAAAAATGCACAAGAACACTCAAATTAGTCTCTCTCTCTCTCTCTCTCTCTCTCTCTCTCTCTCTTTCTCCCCCTCTCTCACACACACACACAAAGAGTGGAACTGGTCTAGGGTTTCTCACAGAGCTCTAAGGTGGCAAGGGAGGCGTATATGAAGGCTTAAGGTCCTTTAAATAGGACACAAACCTTGAAAATTAGGGTTTTCACTTATCACCTACTCGTCGAGTTGGGGTCCTCCAACTCGTCTAGTAGACTCTAAAAGATCATGCGACCATTAACTCCTTTACTCGGCGAGTTGGGGTATCCAAATCGTCGAGTTCCTCTGAAATAAATAATGTAAATAATTAAATCTTATACCTGAAAGTCGCGATGTTACAGGACACGTATGTGACAACAACCAAATAAATTCTTGATTTATTTCAGATAGAGAATATTAAAACCCTCATTGCATACATGCGGTATTTAGGCAATTAATCTACTTGCACAATCCAGTAGGAGCCAAGGTGCCTTCTGACATCATGTTAATGTTATATTTTCAATAGCGAATTAATGGAAAAACCTTTTTCTTTAGTTTGTCCTTACCAAAAATTTGACAATGAGAGTATATACTTGTTCGGGAATACCCATAAAGAAAATGTGAACAATTGGCTCAATGGAAAGAAGCCAAGTATGATAATCTGCGCGCGACTTTGCCGAGTCAGTTACATAACTTCTATGTGAACACGTGTCAAGTCAGTTACATAACTTCTATGTGGACACGTGCATTATGAAGCGGTATGAAGTTAATGCATGCATTTATGTTGCATTTATAAGCGTGGCTAAGAAAGGAAATGTGCATCGCGATCTTGGCTTCTCTTCAGAGGAGGATAGTCGGAATCTTCATCTAGTAAGTGGTTTGATCTTTCAAATACCATGTTTCATTTTTAGTAGGGCATACTTAATTGGTATCCAACATGTCCCAATATTCTGATTCGTTAATCAAACTAATTGTTTACTCGATAAAAGTTGAATTTTGAGTAGAAATGATGATGATTAGCGAAATGTGATCGCTTGGTTCTTGACTCAGTTGGGTTCATAAAGTAGAATATGTGTATGCTTGATCTCTATGTTTGCAACTCAATATGCTTTTCAATTTTGGAATTTCTTGATTTGGCCGAAAATTGACGATGATCATTGGGGGGAGGGAAAAGGGGGTGGGGGGGATCATATATGTCATTATTGAATCACTTGGGGTTCTTGAATTATCAAATCCCCTTGTTAATTTGGAAAAAACATCTTGTTGAAATCGTAATTATTAGTGGAATTGGAAATTCAAGTTTCACGATGACAAAAACATGCGATTTTCGCACCCGATATCCTTAATTGAATTATGATATAGTGACGATCGTCTATGATGGTAATATGTTTTCTCTTTTATTTATTTTTTTCTCATATTGCATTTTTAGTGAAATTGAAGTTACTCGGATTTGAGTCCCCAAAGTATAAAATGCATATTTATGTAGGCAAGTCTCAAATCCCCTTGTTAATTTGGAAAAACATCTTGTTGAAAATCGTAATCATTAGTGGAATCGGAAATTCAAGTTTCACGATGACAAAAACATGCGATTTTCGCACCCGATATCCTTAATTGAATTATGATATAGTGACGATTGTCTATGATGGTAATATGTTTTCTCTTTTATTTTTTTTTCTCATATTGCATTTCTAGTGAAATTGAAGTTACTCGGATTTGAGTCCCCAAAGTATAAAATGCATATTTATGTAGGCAAGTCTCAAATTTTTTTTTTTTTTTTTTTTTTTTTTTTTTTTTTTTTTTTTATCAAATTATGTTCAACTATCATATATTTTTCCCATTTTATACATCAAAATTGGTTTTAGACATGAATTATACATCCATGTTTTAATTTATTGCTAATCCTTCCTCAATTTATGCATCCATAAATTAGTAAAAATTCTGTAACAAAATAAAAGATTGTTTTATTAAATTGGTGAAAATAAATTCCATTGCATAAATTAGTAAAAATACTAAACACGGTTGCATAAACATGCAATCAACCCTATTAACATAATTTCTTTTTCTCCAGAGGGTGCACTAAAACATCAACTTTATTCCAGCTTCTCTGCCCATGTCATATTGTCATGCATACAAATATTAAAATATTGATAAAAATATTCATTCATGTATTGCAGATGAAATTCTGGTTCTCTTCAATGGAGGAGCTATACAGTAAGCTAAAGCGTGTTTCCAATGGTACTTGGGAAGATGTGGAGTCTGACATGGGAGCCTTCGAGAACATAATGATCAGACTTCCCGTTAAAAACATATTAATCTTCAAATCCATCTCAAAACTCTGGTACGATGTCATGTCCACAAACTATTTCATCAGCTTACACCATCGTTTGTCCAAAAAAAACACCAAATTTTTGGCCTTCTATGATCCCGGTTTGCTGCAAGACGGAATTGTTCGTGGAATCCATCTGATGGAATCCAACGGGACTTACACTGAATCATACACAAACATTCCCGGTTTTAGAAATTTCAATCACCCGCTTTTAATCTCTTCTTTCAATGGTCTAATTTGCTGCATAAGTAACGTGAGAACATACCGGATGTTTCATGATATAGAGTTACGCATCTGCAACCCTGCCACTCGTGAAGTCGTGATCCTCCCTAACAGCCACATGTCTGTCTACATGCCCGTTTTCGGGGTTTTATATTCGACCAGATACCATATATACAAAATTTTCAAGTTTTTCGGTGATCCGATTCATTTTGAAATATATTATTCACAATGTGAAGTTTATTCTTCGGAAACGGGAAAATGGGAACTACTTGGAAGAGTTCCTAAACATCCAGTAATGAAACCTATGCGTACATTGGCCTCAAATCATGTCTGCATAAACGAAAAGTTATATTGGTTTGTTGCGTATGACGATGAGTTTGATATCCCTTCTTCGATTCTTATGGTTGATATGAATTGTAATTTTAAGGAAATCCCACTTCCAGCCGAAGCCGAAGTCTTGGTCTTGATCGAGTTACTTGGTCGGCTTTGTTTTCTGGATTGGATCGATGGGGATTTTTATATATGGCTTTATGATGAGAAGAAAGGGAGTTGGGATTTGGAGGATATACCCCCATTTCCCGGTGATTGGTTGGAAGTTGATCACTTTGATTCGGTTGTTGCGCATAAATATGAGATATTGTTTGTTTATAGAGATGTTACAGGTTTGCGACATGAGATTGTGTATGATGTGCTCTATGAGACGTGGAAAGATTTCCAAATAGCTGAGGATGATAGATATAAACCAATTGCCGTGTTTCCATTCTTCGAAACTCTATTGCCATGTAGTAAGTCTCGTGCTTTTGGTGTTAAATGTAAGAAATAATGACTTACTTTAGTTTGTTTGTTTATTATAACATCTTTTATCATCCTTTGGAAAATCTACCTGATTATAGCTAGTAGTGTTACTGAAAGAAAAACCAATATTACCGTTGCAGTTGAATAGATTTTTCAAAGTGTAATGCGTTTCATAGGAATAAAATTAAAAGTAGAGAAATATTTTTGGGTGGATTTTCAAAGTATAATGTTGTAATAAGAACAGATAAATGAAAGTATAATAGTGTTTTATGCATTCAACCCTTTTATTTATGATCATGTACTACTAGAAAGTGTTTTAAAGAGTCTATATTTCAGTTCCTGACCTTTTTATTGGTACATTGACTGATTGACAGATAGCCACCGGCAATGAAGAACAAAAAGGCAAATACTTGTTAGTTGTTACACCATGGTAATGTTTAAATTACAAAAACATAATTTAATTTTAATTTTAAAAGATTTTTCTTCCAAACATTGCTTTGTTAGACATGATATGAGTTTTTCTTGGTTGCAGATCCGCAGGAAGGAAGGTTACTGGCGGCAGTGGTGGCGGTTTTCTTAAACTGTGTGTGAACTTTGGTTATGTTTTCTTAAACTGTGTGTGAACTCTGGTTATGCATCTCTCGTTTGCTGTGTTTGAACTTCTTTAACTATGTGTCTTTTTAGTCTGCTCGTGTTGCAATCTAGACCTAATCGAAAGCATACTTTACCAAATAATCGTGAATCAATCACATTTTCATCCTCCTAGCTATAGTGTCGATTTCTAAAGGAAAAAACCGAAAACCGCAATCTAATTGGGAAATTTTTAGTAAGCTAACGATAACAGGGAAAAGCCACAGGAAACACTTAAGCGATTACCACCGATAGTAGCGAAGATATTGTGATATCGAGAGTCGATGAAGTTGAAAACGATGGCGTAAATTGGGCGCTTGCCTTCCTGTTGGTGACACCATTGAAACTAGGGTTGACAATTCTCGACACGACCCGCGACACGACATGAAATAAATGGGTTTGTGTTGAGTTTTTCAACCCGCCAACCCGCCAACTCGCCAACTCGTTTATTAAACGGGTCATATATGAGTTTCTCAAAAAATTAAAGGGTTGACCACCAACCAGTTTATATTTTTAATAAAAAAATTATTTTATTTTTAAATGTATTTAGGTATTCAGTATTAATATTTAATAAATATTATATAATATATACCATTGATTCATAAACCATTTAACTATTTTGGCAATTTGACTCGTGGTGGATGACCTAAGGTCGTAAGTCGTAACCAATAAACGCTAAATCTGTAACCATTTTGCCCATTTTCCCTAAATAATAATCTCAAAATCAAATCGTGTATGAGCGTATCTCCCTCTTCCATACTTCCAGTCTTTCGATCTCCCACAATCCCACTCTCCCCTTTGTTACTATGTGATTGAAATCAGGTATCGAAATGGTGTTGGAAACTAAACAGACACATAGTTAAATCGAACACGACACGATTGTCAGACCTAATTGAAACTGCACTACTACAACAGAGCGAGCAACAAAGAGGACAAAAATCAACCGTGCTCGTTAAAACGTTGTCTGAGGTAGACAAAATAGAAAATATCCCTATATTTATCTTCTGTTTCGAAATACTCCTATTATCCTTAAAAAAATAAAAATAAACATACAACAATACCCATATCCATACCACAAATAGAATAAGGAAAGTTAGATAGCCTTGCTTCCAAATCCATTGAAGACCTCCAACAAGAAAAAATTGCGCCAAAAAAAAGTCATCCGTTAGACAAAAAAAGGATGATCAAGATACATTTTGGCATTATTGTAAATAAATGAGAAAGTAAATGAATAGGGGTACTGAAACAAAATGGAATTAGGGGTATTTTAGGGATATAGACATTGACCTCGTTTAGAGAACGTCAATCCAGACACCTCGTTTTGAGTTTTGATGATGATACCTTATGATGGATGATTCCTCTGTAAACCCTTACATGATTGCCATGGAGTTCGTCAATCTCCCCTAGAAAACACATCACTACCATCACCTCCTGTAAGACCTACACCATCACGATTGTCTCCTATAAATCCACGATCTCTTCTCGTTTCTCCCTACATCGGTATACTTATCTTTCAGTCAAAGATCTTCCACATTAGCCTCCCTCCCTCCCCGTCGACCATCAACAATTCATCATTAATGACACGGTTAGGGTAATTTTATTTTGCTCATTGAATTTTTCTAGTTTTTTTTTCCTAAGATCCAAAAATGACAACTAGGGCATATATCAGGTTTCAAAATTTTGAATTCTCTACCTTGCATTCTGCATATATCACGTTTCAATTGATCAATTTCCTTCTATGGATCAAATGATCTAATCCATGCCTAAGTTTCGTTCATCTCATCGAATGGAAAAATTCTACACTCAAGGTTCGGATATGGTTTCCGTAACGCCCGTAGATCTGGGCTAGTCATATTAGAGACGTTAAGCGTCGAAAATGACTTTCTGATGTAAGATTATTAAGGAGAAATCTTAACTAAGTTGTAGTAGTCGTGACAAGGATTACAAATATATAAAGAATCTAGTAATCTGAGTCATAACGAAGAAGTTATGACCTGTTGAAATTTTGCGACAGAACCGGCACGACACAGTGCGACGTAAATAGTGAATTTGCAATAGAGCGATATTTGGCCTTAGCGAGCTAAACGAAAGTGGTAGAGTATGTTAAACTGAGAGCGTGCATAAAAAGAATGTCCAAATCTGACTTCGTACGAGGAAGTTATGATTTTTCTAAGTTTCAGTTTAACGGTATTCAGCCCAAAGTTCGAATATGAGATCGACTGGTTTCTAGTCGAAACAATCTAAACGAGAATCGAAGATATCATCGATAGTAGTGCAACAGAAGAAAGACAGACACAAACAGACGTCAGATAAAGAAGTTATGAATTTCTAACGAAGTTTTCCAGTCCCGGCCTACTAAAAATAATATAATAAAAATAAAGTCAAAACTTGCCGACAGAGTCTAAACGAGAGTTGTAAAGCATAATCTCACTTTCATGTGGATATAAAGAACGTCGAAAATGGAGCTCGTATGTGAAAGATATGAATTTCTGAAGTACGAGGCACGCTTAAGAAAGGGGGAATGCCATACGTTCAAATGGGGAACGCCCCGCATTCACAGCCCAGAGCCTGTCCTGTCGCATGTCAAGTCCGAAGTTTGTAAGCCATGATGCACAGTGGAACGCGCTGCGTTCGTCCAAGGAACGCACCGCGTTCATTCAGGGAACGCGCTGCGTTCGAGACCAGATTCACCCTATAAATAGATCACATGGGCAGCTGATTTTGGTTGCCAAATTTCTTTTCTCTTACCCGTATTACCTCGTTTTATGTGCAAGCTATATCCCCAAAGCCCCAATATCAATCCCAACACCCGAAGCAAGTCCCGAAGCCCCGAAGATCCCGAGAAGTAAAGTTTCTGAGCAGAAACTCTGCCCGCGAGAGGCCCAGTTTTCAAGGAAGCATCCTGGTTTCACCGAAGAATTCTACATTTAGAGCCATAGTGCTGTTCGATCATCGTATTATCATGTGAGTGTGTAGTTACTTTCTTCTAACACATAGATATGAAATATTTGCTATAAAGTACGTGTTATGTGTTTATACATTGTTTGTTTACTTGAGATGGATGTTGAAATAATGTTTTATATAGGTTTTAAAAGATTTAAAATGTATATGTTTTGCATCAACAAATATGTTAGGTAGAATATGGGTAGATGAAATAGTTGATGTGAGATGAAATAATAAGTATTTTTGAACTTAATGTGTTCATTAGGTATTTTTGAACTCTATGTGTTCACTTGGTGTTTTTGAACTCAATGTGTTCATTAAGTATTTTGAACTCTATGTGTTCACTTGGTGTTTGAACTCAACGTGTTCATTAAGTATATTTGAACTAAGTGTTCACTAGATGTTTTGAACTTATGTGTTCATCAAGTATTTTCGAACTGAGTGTTTAATAGATGTTTTGAGCTATGTGTTTATCAGGTCTTTTCGAACTATGTGTTCATTAGAGGATTGTGTTCATTAAATATTTTTGAACTAGATGTGTTCACTTGGTTTTGTTGAACTGAGTGTGTTCACTAAGTGTTTTAGAACTAAGTATTCACCAGATGTTTTGAATTAAGTGTTCACTAGGAGTGTTTGAACTAGGTGTTCGTTAAGTATGTTGAATGAAGTGTTTACTAGTTGTAATTTGAGGACCTGGGTAGTGGTGGACTTTGTGTCAATTCCTTAGGTCAATCATTAGGAATTAAATGAATAAAGGATAGTTGGTTATCAGGAAACATTGAGTTCTCAACCAATCTCATCCTATATATATATATATATATATATATATATATATATATATATATATATATATATATATATATATATATATATATATATAGGTGAGATCCGTTGAGAACTCATAGTTTCCCGAGAACTCGAGAACTAAATGTGGAGCGTTAGATCAAATTTAATTTATTAAGGGCATGATCGTTATCTTACCAATATTATTTAATGTTTGATTTTTTGTGTTATTGGAAATATTAATAAAACTGTCTACAAATTAACATAATAAATCAAATTTTCGGATTTTTAATTAATAGTTTATTCTTAAGGTAAATCCTTAAGAAATAAAAGAGATAATGAGGATGGGTAATTTGGATTGATTAATTGATGATTGAATATAATAATTATATTATTGTGGGTCGAAAACCCTATATGCTCACCAGGCTTCCAAGACTGACCCACTTAGTTTTCTTTGCATTGCAGGTAATGGCACAAGAGTATAAGTTGGTTGACTTGACGAGAGATTTTGGATTATAGACCGGTAGTTGTAAATAACTGTTGTAAGGTTAAATTGTTTTGTTTATGCTTTTTGGTCTGTATCGGAACATGACATCCCGAGGTTTTATTATTTAATGAAAAGTACATTCTCTCTGAGAAATGTTTTGATAAAGTTTTATCATATTTTGATTGAGAACAAATTCCGCAACTGTTTTCTTTAAAATATTACTTTGATTTTAAAACAAAGCATAAACAAATCGGTCCTTTCTGGCCATGAAATTGGGGATGTCACAGTTTTCATGCCATGTGCTTTGACACTTGGTTCAGATCTCTCTCCTCCTGTCCGTCTTGTTGCCATATGTTATTAGCATCGCCAAGATGTAACGGTGGAGGTGAAGTTCCTGTGGATGAATCCACTGCAACTCAAACAAATGCTTCGATTGATAGGTTTTTTTCCCCTAATTTGAAAAGTACCTATCACAACTGAACCGATTGAGATTATTTGTGGAGCGTCTGAGTTGATGGGTTAATTATTTCTTTTAGTTTTTGTTGCAGAAGCCTAAAATATGTTTGTTGGAAATTTGATAATAATCTGGGTTTGATTGACCGACTCTCTTCATCAGGGGAAAATATGTCCCTTAGCAGTTGAGTTTGTTGAGGTTTTCTCATTCTTGTATTGAATGACTTTCAACCAATTTCGTTTACAATGTCAATGTATTTTGTTGGTTGATACGAGTGTGATGGTTATACCCTTTGCTAGTGGATAATGGTGAAAATGGGGACATGATCTAATCGGCTTGTTTTCTTTTTTCCTTTATGGATATAGTGGCTGGACTGGTAATGATATCTTATTCCTTTATGAGTCATCTTCAAAATTTAGTTTTAATTTTTTAATGTTTTGGAATTGAATCAAGTTATTAAGGAACTTGGCGTGGGCTCACTTGTAGCAAGACAAGTATAAACTAGCTGAAGAGATATATAGGTATGAAAGAAGCAAAAATCCATATGCAATTGTTCAAAAAACATCTAATTTTGTTGAAAACTTCAGATTTGGATTTGAATGTCGCAAAAAACAACCATCATATTGCAAAGGTTTATCTTTTTACATAAAGAAAAAAAAAAGACTATGTTACTGCAACTTATGCCATGTTTTCAAAATATTTGACAACAAAATTTGCCACATTTACCTCTCATTATTATTGCAATACATGTAAATCATAAGTGAATAACATATGAATTATATGTGATTCACATGCGAATTACAAATAAATTACATGTAAATCACAAGTGAAACACATATGAATTACATGTGATGCACATGTTAATCACAAGTGAATTACATGTAAATTACAAATGAATTACATGTGATTCACATGTAAATCACATATGAATTACATGCGATTCACATGTAAATCACATATGAATTACATGTAAATCACATATGAATTATATGTGATTCACATGTAAATCACATATGAATTACATGTAGATCACATGTAATTCACATATGAATTACATGTAAATCACATATAATGCACATGTAAATCACATGTAATTCACATATAAATTACATGAGATTCACATGTAAATCACGTGTAATTCACACATACATCATATTTAATTCATACGTGAATAACATGTGATTTATATGTTAATTACATATGTATTTTTGTGAGTGTTTTTTTGCATCAATCAATTTTTTTTTCTTTTAGATTTGGAAGAAATTGTGGTAAATATTGAAGAGGTAAAGATGATAAATTGAAAAAAAGATGGAAATATTGACACGAAGACATAAAAACACTTTGAAATTTTGTACAATTTTTTGCTTTTAAGATTTTTTTTATCGAATAAAATACTTATTCTATTGAGTTTATAGATTGGTAAATAAGATGAATTTTTTTATGATTTACTTATGAATATTATAATATAAAAAATATGAATATATGCATATATACACTTAATTTTTTTTTTAAAAAAAAAAATACAGGTTTTTTTAAATGCAGTTTCTTTTTTAAAAAATGTAACTTTCTTTAAAAAAAAATTGTAGCTTTTTTATTAGAGAATGCAGTTTTTTTTAAAAAAATTGTAGTTCTTTTTTTTTTTTTTGAAAATAAAATGCAGATTTCTTTAAAAAATTGCAGTTTTTTTTGAAAAAAAATGCAGTTTTTAATTTTTTTTTTTCAAAAATACATGTTTTCTATAAAAAATAAAAGAATTTGCATTTCAAAAAAACAAAAAAAAAATACTATTTATAATAAAATCTGAAAATTTGATATATGATGTAAATTTTTAGACATTTATATTACTATATTAAATAACACAAAAAAATTAAACATTAAATGAGATTGGTTTGATCACGATCATGTCCTTAACAAATTACTTTTGATCCAATACTTCACTTTTAATTGTTGGGTTTTCGGGAAACTTTGAGTTCTCAACCGATATATATATATATATATATATATATATATATATATATATATATATATATATATATATATATATATATATATATATATATATATATATATATATATATATATATATATATATATATATAGTTTCCCGAGAACCCGAGAACTAAATGTGGAGCGTTAGATCAAAATTAACTTATTAAGGGCATGATCGTTATCTTACTAATCATAATTAATGTTTGATTTTTTGTGTTATTGGAAATTTTAATAAAAATGTCTACAAATTAACATAATAGATCAAATTTTCGGATTTTTTTTTAAAAAAAAAGTAGTTTTCAAACTTCTAAAAATATGCAGAGTTTTTTAATTTTTTTTTAGAAAACATTAAGTTAATTTTTTTTAAACTGCAATGTTTTGAAAACAATACATTTTTAAAAATCAATAATTTTTTTTTAAAAAAAATTTGGAATATTAAAAAAAAAGCTATAGTTTTTGTAACAAAATAATCAACGTTTAAGTGGATATATACATATTTTTTTTCAATTACATATATGCATATATATTATACTATAATATTTATAAGTAAATAATAAACAAACTCATTTTTATTTACTAATCTATGAACAGAATGGTCCAAGTATTTTAGAGATACAAAAGAAAATATAAAAAACAAAAAATGCTTCATATTTTCAAAGTCTTTTCATGTCTTCGTGTGAAGATTTTTATATTTTTCTTCAATTTATCACTTTTCACCTCTTCAATACTTTCCTCAAAATCTTCCAAACTACAATACAAGAGCATTCACAAAAATACTTACATATGTATCATGTAAGATTCATATGTGATTATATAATATGATATTCACATGTTATTGTATCTTTTAAGATTCATATGTGAATTACGTGTGATTTACACGTAAATCACATGTAATTCATATGTGATTCCCTTATGATTTATATGTGAATCACATGTGAATCATATGTAATTCATATCTGATTCATTTGTTATTTACATATGAATCACATGTAATTTATATGTGATTCACTTGTAAGTTGCATGCGAACCACTTGTAATTAATATGTGATTCACTTGTGATTTACATGTGAATTAAATGTAATTCATATGTGAATTACATATAATTCATATGTAATTCACATATTAATTACATGTAATTCACATGTAATTCATATGTGATTCACTTGTAATTTACATGTGAATTACATGTAATTCATATGTGAATTACATGTTATTTACATGTGAATCACATGTAATTCATATGTCATTCACTTGTTGTCAAGATAAGAAAAGATAAGGGTTGTTAGTTAGATATTTTCAAATATAAGATATGTATTCTTGTTGTATTATCAGATCCTTGAGATTAGGATCTTATAGTTGTAATTGTGTTATATAAATGAGATCACAACCCAAACAGGGTATTCAAGCCAAATTACTCTTTCTGACTTGGTATCAGAGCCTGATCCAACGTCAAGCCCTAATTCCTCATCCGACTCTTTGGAGTATTTCTCCTTTCTTCTTTCCACAATGTCTGAGCTGGTGAAATCCTCAACCATTGCTACCGCCATATCCTGCAAATTAACCCGCACAAACTTCCTTCTATGGAAGGCTCAAGTGGTTCCTATCTTAAGGGGAGTTCAACTCTTCGGTCATTTAGACGGCACCACACCGGCACCCCCAATCACAATTATCACAGGTACCAGCGACGCTGACAAGGAAACTACTGTATCCCAAAAGAAATCCCCAAATCCTGAATACGACACATGGGTTATTCAAGATCAAGCAGTAATTGGAGGTCTGCTTTCATCCATGACCGAAGAAGTGCTTCCTCAATTGATTCGTTGCACTAATACCGCCCAGCAACTATGGACGGCGCTTCATACCATGTTCTCTGCTCAACATCGTGGGAACTCAATTCAGATTCGTACATAATTATCAACAACAAGAAAAGGAGATTTAAGCGCCGCTGATTACTATCAAAAGATGACAGGCTTCGCTGATACAATGGAAAATATAGGACAACCGATGAATGATGAAGAGGTTATCGCTTATATTCTAGCAGGACTGGGTCCAGGACACGGTGACTTATTCACTACTATCACTGTCCTCAGCAACGAGAGGAAAGTTACACTACCAGAATTCTACTCATATTTGATTGCTCACGAGGCCCAAGCAACTGCCATAGGAAGCACTGTGGAGTTCTCATCTTCCGCCAATAATGTCACACGTCAAGAATCAAGCAGTAACAATACACCTCGTTGCAACTACAATAACACCAGTGGATACAACAACAACTCAGGCTACAGAGGCAATTACAGAGGAGGTCATCGTGGACGAGGAAGAGGGTGTAGCCGCAACAATGGTGGACCCCGTTGCCAGGTATGTGGCATACTAGGGCACACAGCCCTCAGTTGCAGAAATCGCTTTAATCACTCCTACCCGTCTGAAGACTACCGTGGAGCCAACAGTGTGACATCAACAGGATACAATCAGGAACCAGGCTGGTTTATGGACTGTGGAGCTACAGATCACTTGACTAATGAGCTTGATCACCTCACTATCCAAGAACGCTACCATGGAAAAGATCAAGTACAAGTAGCTAATGGTGCAAGTTTGTCTATTTCTCATGTTGGCCATTCAATAACTCCTGGTTCAATTCAACCTCTGCATCTCAAAAATGTCTTACATGTTCCTCATATCAGTAAAAATTTATTGTCAGTTCACAAACTTGTTACAGATAATAATGTGTTCATTGAACTTTACCCTAATGTTTTCTTTGTCAAGGACATAGCCACGAAGAAAATACTTCTACTAGGTAGAAGTAAAGGAGGCCTATACCCAGTTCCTTTTACTCGTTCCAGTCAACCTAGAAGTCTTCCGCAGTGTCATGGTTTGTCAAGTGTCAAGGTCCATTCATCGCAATGGCACCAACGGTTTGGTCATCCCACATCAACGGTTGTCAAGACAATTTTGCATTCAAATAAATTAGGGTATTTGCCTAGTGACGAGTCTTTAGTTTGTGATGCATGTCAACGTGCAAAGAGTCATCAGTTGTCTTATAATAACTCTATTCGTGTCTCTACTTTTCCTCTTGAATTGATTCATACTGATGTTTGGGGACCTGCTCAAATGTCCAGAAGTGGTTTTAAATATTATGTTAGTTTTTTGGATGATTATAGTCGATATACTTGGATCTATCTTATCAAAAACAAATCTGATGTTGAACAAGTATTTTATAATTTTCAGAATCATGTAGAACGACTTTTAAACACTAAAATTCGCAGTGTTCAGTCAGACTGGGGTGGTGAGTACCAAAAACTTCACCACTACTTTCAGAAAGTAGGAATCACTCAGCGAGTATCGTGTCCTCATACTTCACAGCAAAATGGAATAGCCGAACGAAAGCATCGTCATATAGTTGAAACAGATCTTGCACTTCTGGCACATTCATCCCTTCCTCTCCGCTTTTGGGATGAAGCGTTTCTTACAGCTTGTTACCTAATTAATAGAATGCCCTTTCGTACTATAGGTAATATCACTCCTATCACTCGACTGTTAAAAATAAATCCTGATTATTCCTTTCTTCGAGTCTTTGGTTGTGCTTGCTGGCCCAGTTTAAGGAAATATAACAGTCGGAAATTAAGTTTTCGGTCCACTTTGTGTGTTTTCCTAGGATATAGCTCCCTTCACAAAGGCTATAAATGCCTAGACAAAAACACTGGTCGTCTCTACATCTCAAGAGATGTTGTCTTTGATGAAACTCGTTTTCCTTATGCATCTACCTCAACCCTCATTCCTAAAATCCCTGAGTCTGACCCAGTCTCGTTCCCACAAAATGAACCAGCAATTGTTAATGATCACAGGTGAAACTATGACTTATCTTTGTTATTAGCTAATGATTTTGATACAGCTGCAGCTCCACTTCCATATGTGACGCAAACTACTACAACACCTGTTCACACATCACCTCTAGCACCAACCGTGACCTCTCCAACAGTAACATCACCAAATGAAATCTCATCACAGCACTGTGCAGAGCCATCCTGCATCCAAACTCCATTGACACCAGTATCTGATCCAGTACAAGCTGCATCATCACCATCAGTCCAGATTTCAGAGCCCGTTTCACCAGCCACACCTGGATCTTCACAGTCATCACTACAGGTTTCTCCAGATGTCTCTCCACCTAGAATGACTACTCGAGGTCAAGATGGAAAATTCTTTCCAAATAAATTCACTGATGGTACTATTCCCTATGATCTCTCTAAACGGGCTTTTGCAGTTATTACCCCCACTTCCTATCGTGCTGCACTTACTAATCCATCATGGAAGGCTGCCATGGAGTCCGAGTTTGATGCTCTTAGGTCCAACCACACCTGGACCCTTGTGCCTAGACCTAAGGGTGTTAATATTGTTAGTTGTAAGTGGATATTCAAGTTGAAACAACATCCAGATGGCTCTATTGATAAGTACAAGGCTCGTCTAGTTGCAAGAGGCTTTACCCAACAATATGGCATTAATTATCAAGATACATTCAGCCTAGTTGTTAAGCTAGCCACAATACGTTTGGTCTTGTCCCTTGCAGTCTCGTGTGGTTGGCATCTTCGCCAAATCGATGTCAACAATGCGTTTCTGCATGGTCTATTAGAAGAAGAGGTTTATATGCAACAACCACCTAGGTTTGAAGATTTGAAACATCCTCATCATGTTTGTAAGCTCCGCAAAGCACTGTATGGTCTTAAACAATCACCACGAGCTTGGTTCTCTCGCCTTCGCGAGAAGTTGTATCATCTTGGTTTTCACTCTTCAAAAGCTGATACTTCCTTGTTTATTCTTCATACCAACACTGTCACCATCTTCATGTTAGTTTATGTTGATGATATTGTAATTGTTGGCTCCTCTCCACAAGCTGTTGACAAGCTAATTCGTGCCTTAAGCTCCAGCTTTCCAATCAAAGATCTTGGTCGCCTCAGTTACTTCTTAGGAGTTGAAGTGCTCCACAATTAAGGGGAAATAACTTTGCTACAACAGAAATATGCCTCAGATTTACTAAGACGAGTTAACATGGAGAATTGTAAAGCAATCTCAACTCCAATGTTAGTTACTGATAAATTATCTAAAGACTCAGGGACACCTCTTAATGAAGAAGATACTTTCAAATATAGAAGTATGGTTGGTGGTCTGCAGCATCTTACTTTAACAAGGCCAGATCTTTCTTTTCCAGTCAACAAAGTATGTCAATTCTTAGCCAAACCCACAGATATCCATTTAGAAGCAGTTAAGCGAATACTAAGGTATGTTAAAGGCACGATAACCACAGGGTTAAATATTCGAAGATCACCATCCACACTCTTAAGTGTGTTCACTGATGCGGATTGGGCAGGCTGCCCAGATTATAGACAGTCAACCAGTGGTTTTGCAATATTCTTTGGTCCTAATTTGATTTCATGGAGCTCACGAAAACAGCTAACTGTGTCTTGCTCAAGTACAGAAGCAGAGTATAAAGCTCTAGCTAATGGCAATGCAGAAGCTACTTGGATTCAGTCTATACTTAAAGAGTTAGGTGTCAAACAAACTCGTGCTCCAGTTCTATGGTATTGTAGTAAGAAAAGATAAGGGTTGTTAATTAGATATTTTCAAATATAAGATATGTATTGTTGTTGTATTATCAGATCCTTGAGATTAGGATCTTATAGTTGTAATTATGTTATATAAATGAGATCATAACCCAAACAGGGTATTCAAGCCAAATTACTCTTTCTGACTCTTGTGATTACATGTGAATTACGATATACATGGTATTGTAGTAAGTAAGAAAACCAAGTTGTATAAAAAGGATAAAAATATAAAAATAAAACATACTTGAGAGCCAATTCTTTATGTTGATGGTGATAGTAAAACACAACAAGATCCCCATGACTTTTTATGATCCCAATACCAGTCTCATTGAAGTACAAAAATTTTTGTTGGTAGATTGCATCTCAAAGCAGTTGTCCACAAATCACCATTCAGTTCCATTGTCACATACAAGAGGCTGAATAACCTCAGAGTTTTCCATTTCTATAGACCTGCAACACAAATAATGTATTATGATAGTAACGACCCTAGGTGAATGAAATTATAATGCCCGCTATCCTCAAATATTGTAATAGTAAAGTTATAAAAGAATGAAAGACATACTTTTTATATTATCATGTTTAGTAGTAATACTACAAAGAAATGAAAAACATATTTTTATTTTATCACGTGTGTTACAAAAATAGATACACAGCTTGAGAAATGTGTGAATGGGACCAAGATGCAACCGCAAAAACCAGCTTGTATGTATATTTTAATAAGATTTACTTAATATTTTAATTCCAACTAGAGGGTGAACCCAAGCTCCGAATGGGTCAAAGGTGTTTGATGAAGTATAATGTTGTCTTAGAAAGAAGACAGAGTACAATGCTATGATAATCAAAAAAATAAAACCACCTTTCCATTTATTGCATTTAATCTATAGTTTTATATAATACGGACGAAAAATCGAAAACGATGACAATGACCTTCTTTGATTTATGCATGCTGCAGCTGCCAACAATAGTTTTATATGAATCTGACTGCAACACAACCATTTGCTTTCCAATTCTTGATAGCATCTACCATAGATGGTGTTGATGATCCTCCACTCCCGGGTTCTCCCAATACCTACAACAATCACAAAATCTTAAAAAATACAATACTGATTAGGTACAAAAAAAAAGTCAAACCAGAAGATTGTAATTATTATTGTTGTTAGCATGTTCACCAGATTCATTAGTGGTGGCAAGGATAATTTAGTACTTTTATGATTCCACTTTCCTTCCAACACTTAACCAATCACGACATCTAATGGTGTGATAGGCACGACTTCTTTTTAGCCAGTTGAAGTATACATTATCCAACTACCTTCTGTTTTTTTAGTAAGTATGATTAATTTTTTTTAGAGAAATACTTTTTTTTTTAATAAATGTCACCAAATGCTTAGAATTTTTTTTTACAGGGGAGACAATACCACCATTTGGGAATTCAGGCTTTCGTCAAACACCATTTGGAGGTCAAAGTGGGGAAAGTAGAAGAACCCTTAGCCTGGTGAAAAATTTGAGTCAATATCAACAATGTCTGCATTCAAACACAAAAGTGAGGAAGAACTTAGATGGGAAGGTTATAGTGTTGGAAATAAAGGTAATTGTCATTTTTTGTTTGCCACATAAAGCAATAATGAGACAAATGCTAATAGATACCATGACTTTTGTAAAGTATACAATTGACTCTACATATATATAATTACAACAAACGGAGTTTCAAAATGATAAAGATGAAAAGCAACACCCTATTTTTCTTATATCCACCCCTACTCTTAACATATCAAGAAGGAAAGATATGGGAAGATGTACCTGTTGTTTGTAAATAGAAGAAGAGGAAAAATGGATAATATTTCACTGCCATTTAAAACTGAGAAATTACAGAGCTTAAATAGGAAACAAAAACATGAACTGAAAGAAAGATAAAAAGACAGACTAAGACTCTTGACTTTTGTAATTGAAAAACAACTTTTAAGACTCTACTAATGCAGTAATTAAAGACACATGGCAGTGATTATTTTGAATCAATTAACCAACACTTCCCCTTGATTCAAAGTTGCATACTCCGAGCTGCATTCTAAAGAACTCATGTTTGGCTTGAGGAAGAGATTTAGTGAATATATCTGTTGTCTGCTCATTTGTTCCACAAAAACTCAGTTTAATCTTTCCATCAGTGATCAACTTGCGAATAAAATGGTAATGCACATCTATATGCTTCGTACGAGCATGGAAAGCAGGGTTCTTGGCCATTGCAATGGTTGATCTGTTGTCACAAAATACCTATGTTGCATCTTCTTGCTCAACACACAAATCAACAAGAACTTTTCGCAGCCATAAGGCTTGTCGAGCTGCTGCGTTTGCTGCTATGTACTCAGCTTCTGATGACGATAGAGCCACTGTATCTTGCTTCTTAGAACTCCATGTTACAGCTCCGGAACCAAAGCTGAAAACATTGCCTGATGTGCTTTTGCGATCATCTACGCACCCAGCCCAATCACTATCGCTGAAGCCAACCAGCCTAAATTCAGAAACTCTTGAATACCAGATGCCATAATTCTTGGTACCTGCTACATAATGAAGAATCCTCTTGGCTGCACCAAGATGCAATTTTGTAGGGCTGTGAAGAAATCTTGATAATACGCTAACAGGAAAAGAAATGCCCGGTCTACTATGTGTCAGGTAGTTCAGACCACCAACTAGACTTCTAAACACACTTGAGTTTGTTTTATCGGATCCATCTTCATGTTATAGCTTCTCATTGATGTTCATTGGTGTTGTTGATGATGGGTTTTGAGCATTCTAACACTTCCTAAGTGTACATGCAACCCTAACAACCTTGGATCTATGTTTGTCTAATTTGTCATGCAAAGTTGAATTCCAAGGTTATATTCCTATCTAGCATACATGGGGAACAATTTTAACATAAAGTATAGATAGAATAACTTACCTTGTTGTTGCTTGTGTTCCTTGAAACCTTGTGAGCCTAGCACCCCAAGTGTGATGCCTCAAATGCTTCACACAACACCAAATGCTCTTGGAAGAACTTATGAGAGAACACACACTCTTCAAAATCGGCCAAGCCCTCTATTACTTAGTGTAACCGATTTGGGAGGAGATCATGTTACTTATATAGTGTTGACACATCTAGGGTTAAACCCTAATGTGTCATGACTCTTCATTTCTATGACCCATGGGTTTGTAACTCCCATGGAGCATCCATGGAGCATCCTATGGATGGAACCCAACTTGATGATCCATGGAGCCTTTTAGCCCACTATACAAGATATGGATGATTTACTTAATCAACCCATATATTTAATTAGTTATCTTTTGATCACTTAATTAATTCTAAATTAATTCTTGATCAAACTAATCAAATAATATTATTAATATATTAGAATTTATAATATATTAATAATCTCCAAGTGTTATTTCTCTCATTTAGTCTATCCAATTGCATGGTGCCATGCAACCCAAATGGACCATGCCGGGTCGGGTCAAGTACATACCAGAAATAGTTATGGACTTAGACACCTTATCCAACAGTCTCCCACTTGGATAAGTCTAGTAACTATTACTGCAAGTATGACTTCAGGAACCGATCGGCAATCGTAGCTCTTTACAAGGTTTCTCGAAACTTGAGAAGATGATGGTACGCCATTTAAGATAAGTGATCATATAATCCTCCGTTCTGGATATCAGTCGAACAAATACATAGAACAATGTCTTACTTATTGTCCAACATTTGTTTCCCGATTTCCGATTTGTTTGACAAAGAACTTCATTGAACACATCAATTTAGTTCTGACCGGGCCCGGTGCATAGGTCAAAACAAAATCATCGAGGGGCCCAGATATCAGCTTCTAATCCAAGAAGGAACAGATAAACTTTGACTCATATGTTTGTTCTACTACTCATTGAATTACACACAAGAGCACGATTTTATAACATCGAGTTACCAATGCGTTTTTCGTACAATCAATGCATAACCAACTCGTAAGTAACAAATCATATCTCTAGGTTTAAAGACTTATATGATATTACCGTCTCACGATCACTCGAGATAGAATTCCATGAAGTGATTCCAGTGAGCGTGGGTTGAGTCCAATGCTCAGAACTTATGAGCACTCATGATTGTTGTAGCCTTGTCCCAGACCTCTACAACCAAACATGACAGTCTTGATTCATACCTACTTCCGACATATGACCGACTGTGGAGGTTTGAATAATATGTTATACCAAACAAAATTATTCTGGAAGTCAAAACATGCAAAAGAAATATAGTAAACGATCGACAAGAGATAGCAACACTTTACTCATAAATAAAACACTTTTATTCATCATCAAATGTCAATTACACTTTACAAATTTCAAGATTATCTAACTACTAAATCTAATATCATCCTTCAGCCCTATGCTCCGAGCATGCTGGAGATGCTTAACCCGAGTCAGTCCCTTCGTGAGGGGATCTGCCGGATTCTCATCTGATGATACCCTCTTTGCCACGAGGATTCCTTCTTCGATCCGATGTCTGATGAAATGGTATTTTCTGTCGATGTGTCTGGATCTCCCGTGATCCCTTGGTTCCTTGGCTAAGGCAACAGCACTTTCACTATCACAGAAAATTTCCATCGGCTCTTTAATAGCTGGTACAACTCCAAGGTCTCCAATGAAGTTCCTCAGCCATAACGCCTCCTTTGCCGCTTCGCTAGCTGCAATATACTCTGATTCACAAGTAGAATCTGCCACTGTCTCTTGCTTGGAACTCTTCCAAGAAATTGCTCCTCCATTTAGGGTAAAGACCCAGCCCGACTGAGAGCGGAAGTTATCCCTATCAGTCTGGAAGCTAGCATCACTATACCCTACAACTCTCAAGTCATCACTCCCACCGAGGGTAAGGACCCAGTCCTTAGTCCTTCGTAGGTACTTGAGAATAGTCTTTACCGCAGTCCAGTGTGCCTTGCCAGGGTTCCCCTGAAACCTGCTAACCATGCTCAAGGCAAAGGCTATATCAGGTCGAGTACACGTCATAGCGTACATGATCGAACCTACAGCCGAAGCATAAGGTATTCGACTCATTTCTGCTATCTCAGCCTCAGTGCAAGGGCTTTGTGTCTTACTCAGTTTGGCGTTACTCTGGATGGGCAACTCTCCTTTCTTGGAGTCTTGCATTCTGAATCTCTTTAGAATCTTCTCCAAGTAGGTACTTTGACTAAGTCCAATTAGTCTTTTACTCCGATCTCTCAAGATTCTTATCCCCAAAATATAGGCAGCTTCACCAAGGTCCTTCATAGCAAAACACTTTCCAAGCCAGGACTTTACTTCCTGCAGGGTTGGAATGTCATCCACATACAATACCAAAAAGCTAACTATACTCCCACTAGCCTTGACATATACACAAGATTCATCTTCACTCCTAGAAAAGCCAAATTCCTTGACCTTTTCATCAAAGCAAAGATTCCATCTGCGAGGTGCTTGCTTTAATCCATAAATGGATTTCTCAAGCTTACACACTCTATTGGGGTACTCGTTACTGACAAAACCCTCTGGCTGACTCATGTAAACATCTTCAGCCAACTTCCCGTTAAGGAAAGCGGTTTTGACATCCATTTGCCAAATTTCATAGTCATGAAATGCGGCTATGGCTAACAGAACCCGAATAGACTTAATCTTGGCTACCGGAGAAAAGGTCTCATCATAATCCACTCCAGGAATTTGAGAGAAGCCCTTTGCAACCAGTCTAGCCTTATAAGTGTGTACTTTACCATCCATGTCGGTCTTCTTCTTGAAGACCCATTTGCACCCTACAGTCTTTCGACCTGGTACATTCTCAACCAAGTTCCAAACTTGATTGTCATACATGGATTGTATCTCGCTATCCATAGCCTCTTTCCATTTGGCAGACTCGGGGCCTGCCATGGCTTCCTCGTAGCTGTTAGGGTCATCTTGACTTACTAGTGTCTCATCACTAATAAGTGTCTCACCTTCTGCAGTAATATGGAATCCATAGTAATGCTCAGGTGCACTCCTAACTCTCGTGGAACGCCTCAGAGGTACAGATTCGTCAATTGGCTCAACAGGAGTTTCCTCCTCAAGTTGAGGGCTAGAGTTTGAAGTTCCTTCACCACTTGACTCTTGAATTTCTTCAAGATCAACTTGCCTCCCACTGTCTCCTTGGCTTATAAACTCTCTTTCTCGAAAGACTCCTCTTCTTGCTACAAAGACCACATTGTCACTAAGTCTGTAGAAGAGGTAACCAAAGGATTGTTGTGGGTAGCCGATGAAAATACACCTCTCGCTTCGGGGTTCGATCTTATCATGAGTCTCGCGTCTCACGAAAGCCTCGCATCCCCAAATCTTGATGTGGTCTAGTTTAGGTACTTTATCAGTCCACATCTCGTGAGGAGTTTTGGCAACTTTCTTTATAGGGACTAGATTAAGGATATGGGCGGCAGTCTCTAAGGCATACCCCCAGAATGAGATTGGTAGCGAAGCTCGACTCATCATGGAACGAACCATGTCCAACAAGGTTCGATTACGCCTCTCAGCCACACCATTCAACTGCGGTGTCCTGGGAGGTGTCAATTGTGAGACAATCCCGCATTCCTTTAGATAGTCGAGGAACTCTGAACTAAGATACTCACCACCTCGATCGGATCGAAGCATCTTAATGTTCCTGCCCAATTGATTCTCGACTTCCTGTTTAAATTCCTTAAACTTCTCGAAAGTCTCTGACTTATGCTTGATTAAGTAGACATATCCATATCTACTGTAATCATCAGTAAAAGTCAAATAATAACGATTAGCATCTCTTGTGGCATGTTTGAATGGTCCACACACATCCGTGTGTATAAGGTCCAACAAACCTTCACCCCTTTCACACGAGCCTGTGAAGGGTGACTTTGTCATTTTTCCAAGTAAGCATGATTCGCAACTATCATTTGACTTTAGGTCAAACGACTCCAAGACTCCATCCTTTTGGAGTTGGCCTATGCGTTTCTTGCTTATATGTCCAAGACGACAATGCCATAATGATGCTTTATCCAAGTTATTATTATTAGTAGAATCAATACACAAAACATTATTTCCTAAGTTATCTACAATAGATACAGCTTCATACACACCATCACAAGGTAATGCTTTAAAATAAAGAACATTATTAAAGAAAGCATTAATCGAACCAACTTCATTATCAAACGAAAAGGTGAAACCTTGTTTGTACAATGCATGAAAGGAAATAATATTTCTTTCCATTTCTGGCGAATAACAACATTTATTCAAATCTAAATTTAACCCACTACTTAGCGATAAAGTATAAACTCCAATCTTGGTGACAGGTGTAACTTTCCTATTCCCCATGATTAAGTTTATTCTTCCTTGCTCCACATTCTCACTTCTTCCTAGTCCCTGCAAGTCACAACAAATATGAATACCGCAACCTGTATCAAGGACCCAAGATTTCGAATGGGGTGAGTTATTAGAAAGGATAGTGTAAATACCTGCATGGTTGGGTTTGACTTTCCCATCCTTCACATCTTGCTGGTACTTTGGGCAGTTCCGCTTCCAATGAGCTTTTTCATGGCAATAGAAGCATTCAGCCTCTTTTGGGTCAGAAGAAGGAGTAATGAAACCTTTCTTGGTTCCACTTGAAGAAGAGCCATCAAGGGTCCGAGACTTGGTACCCTTTGAAGATCTCTTTCTCTTCCTCCCTCGACTTTGCCCGATTGCCAAGACCGGAGTTGAATCTGGAGTAGGAGTGATAGCAACCGACTTCCCCTTAAGACCTGTTTCTGCGGTCTTGAGAAGTCCCTGAAGTTTGCTGAGGGTGACCTCTTCCTTGTTCATGTGATATGTCATGCGGAATTGATCATAGCACGATGGTAAGGAGTGCAAAATGATATCTATTGCAAGCTCCTCAGGGAAGTTCACATTGAGCTTCAGCAAACGATCCACATACCTTTGCATTTTCTGCATGTGGCTCGTGACGGACTCTCCGTCCTTCATCATGGTTGTTATCATGGAGCAGATGACTTCGTACCTCTCTTGTCGTGCACTTTGATGGTATCTTTCCATCAAATCTTGATGCATTTCATAAGGGTAGAAGTCTTCATAAGACTTTTGGAGTTCAGCTGTCATGGTGGCTAACATGATGCAAGCCACCTTGGTTGCATCTCTTTCATGAGTATGAAAGTCAGCGATCTCCTGGGGAGTTGCAGTGGACTCGTCAATTTCCTTAAGCTCCTTGTCAAGGACATATTCTTTGTCCTCGTAGCGGGTAATCATCCTGATGTTTCTGATCCATTTGTTGAAGTTGGATCCATCAAAGGTGACTTTCCCACATAGACTCATAAGAGTAAAGGAGCCATTAGGATTCGAGCCAGAAGCATTATTTGAAGACATCTGAAAAAGAAGAACAAGTTTAGTTTAGATTTAAGAGAGTCCTTAATAAAACACCCAAATGTAATATTAAGGCTAGGATCCAATCACAATATAATATAACTTAGAAGAGGTATGCCGTAATCTAAGCTATACCATATTTGAAAGGTAGGTGAATGACGATTCACCAATTTCCACCATGAAAACCGAAATATTAAATATTTAGTTTTTATTGGTTTTAGAAATTCCTAGATTCTTTGAGATCCAATGAACTTTTCAAAGGCATGTTTCAATCTCGGGAGTGCCCTCCAGGTTTTGTGACTGGGATGCCGAGGATCACAAAACGAGGTGTGAAGTAACCATGCAAATCGCTTGGTACCCTTAAAGTTTATCACTCAATCGATGTGCCGGTAAACCACACACGCTCCACCGATACTATAATAAACCTTAAGTCACCCTTTACCTACCTTGTTAAGTCCAAGTTAGTGTGCCGGTTAACCACACACGCTCCACCAACGACTCAGACAAAGTGTAAAGTGTAATTTCATGGATTAGCACCTTATTCACATTTTTCCTAAAGTAACTAAGATTGGGAATTTAATAAAACGTTTAGTTACTTTATTATATTCATCATACTTTGAATGAGAATTTATAAGTCCTTGTCTTACCCGTTCGGCTAACGACCCTCCACCAGTCAAGCAAGCGGTGGGTGAGAATATTCACCCATTAAGTCACCATTTTATAGGCAACAACCTTATACCCACCTTATAGACCGGCTTCGTGAATGAGGTGTACTAGCGGTAAGACGACTTTATTCTTATACATATATATATATATAATTATTAAATTATCATAATATAAGTATAAGGGTTGAATTTTAACTTTTAAAATTCTAGGGGTTGGAACTAAAGTTTTAACTTAACTTTACTTGTTCCAAAACTTGAGGGCAAGTTTTGTAACTTTCAAAACTTTTCATTTCTTGTAACTTATGAGTTTAATAGAGTCATAAAATGAAGACTCTTCATTTTTTTA
This sequence comes from Lactuca saligna, assembly GCF_052625555.1. Lineage (NCBI taxonomy): Eukaryota > Viridiplantae > Streptophyta > Magnoliopsida > Asterales > Asteraceae > Lactuca > Lactuca saligna. The sequence goes on from NC_136423.1 coordinate 176,385,191, forward strand.
TAACTCTTGTGTTTTCTTAATGGTTTTAACTCAAGTGTGACTCTTGGTTTTCCATAACTTAAGGATAAGTTATGGACTCCATTAAAACACATTATGATCAAGAATTAAACTACCAAATAGGTTACAAATAATTCCTATGATCATCTAAAACATCATAAGAACAAGAACATGAATATGAACACAATCAAAAATTACATAAAACTTTGTAATTTTTGATAACTAGTTGTTGTAAATGAATTAGCAAGACATTACACCACCAAAAACAAGTTTACATTTACTAAAACAGTTTAGGGTAATGTTTCTAATTCATTTTCCAGCAACTGAATCGAAATTCTGCACTCATTCGACCCTACTCGCCGAGTGCATGAACATGACTCGCCGAGTTGGTTGAAGATACACATGGACTCGACGAGTCCCCCCTATAGACTCGACGAGTCCATTCGCAGACAGCAAATTTCCGATTCTGTTTTCAACTTTTAAGCACAAATAAGAACAAACAAGCCTAGGCTCTGATACCACTGATGGGTTTTGAGCATTCTAACACTTCCTAAGTGTACATGCAACCCTAATAACCTTGGATCTATGTTTGTCTAATTTGTCATGCAAAGTTGAATTCCAAGGTTATATTCCTATCTAGCATACATGGGGAACAATTTTAACATAAAGTATAGATAGAATAACTTACCTTGTTGTTGCTTGTGTTCCTTGAAACCTTGTGAGCCTAGCACCCCAAGTGTGATGCCTCAAATGCTTCACACAACACCAAATGCTCTTGGAAGAACTTATGAGAGAACACACACTCTTCAAAATCGGCCAAGCCCTCTATTACTTAGTGTAACCGATTTGGGAGGAGATCATGTTACTTATATAGTGTTGACACATCTAGGGTTAAACCCTAATGTGTCATGACTCTTCATTTCCATGACCCATGGGTTTGTAACTCCCATGGAGCATCCATGGAGCATCCTATGGGTGGAACCCAACTTGATGATCCATGGAGCCTTTTAGCCCACTATACAAGATATGGATGATTTACTTAATCAACCCATATATTTAATTAGTTATCTTTTGATCACTTAATTAATTCTAAATTAATTCTTGATCAAACTAATCAAATAATATTATTAATATATTAGAACTTATAATATATTAATAATCTCCAAGTGTTATTTCTCTCATTTAGTCTATCCAATTGCATGGTGCCATGCAACCCAAATGGACCATGCCGGGTCGGGTCAAGTACATACCAGAAATAGTTATGGACTTAGACACCTTATCCAACAGTTGATACTTTACCACTAGTCACATTGAACTTTTTGAGCAGGTCCGTAGCATACTTCTTTTGACATACAAAAATTCCATCTTTTCTTTGCAGCACTTCAAGCCCAAGAAAATATTTTAACAACCCTAAATCTGTCATCTCAAATGTGCTCATCATGCAAGATTTAAAATCATCAATTAAGGACTTAGATGTTCCCATATAGATGATATCATCCACGTAAAGACAGACTAACAAGAATTCTCGATTACCTTGTTGCTTAAGGTAAAGAGTGGGCTCATTCTCACTTCTTTTGAATCCGTTTTCTTGAAAGAAAGAATCAATCTTACTATACCATGCATGTGGAGCCTGCTTCCAACCATACAAAGCCTTTCGCAACTTGTAGGCTTTATTTTCAGCATCTTTAACAACAAATCCTTGTGGTTGAGCTACATACACTTCTTCACTTAACTCACCATTCAAGAAGGCGGACTTCACATCAAATTGAAAAATAGGTAGTTGAAATTGTGCAGCCAATGCTATAATTATTCTAACTGTCTCGAATCTAGCCACAGGGGAAAAGGTTTCCTCATAGTCTATACCGTATTCTTGTGAATACCCTTTCGCAACAAGACGAGCTTTGTGTTTTTGAAGACTTCCATCAGCATTATACTTTGTTCGATATACCCATTTAAGTCCTACAACATTCTTGTCTTTTGGAACATCAACCAACTCCAATGTTGAGTTTCTTTCAATGGCTTGTATTTCTTCTTTCATAGCTTTCTGCCACTCAGGTTGCTGAACAGCTTCTTCATAATCGGTTGGATCTGTTGCATACAAGGCAAATGTACAGGAGTTGTAAACATCAGCCACAGATTTGAACTTCTTCGGTGTATCATCATAAGTGTCTCTCGGTGGTGGATTATTTGATGAATTGTCATTATCTGAATCTGAACTTGAAGAATCTGAACTTGAAGAACCTTGATCGCCCTGGGGTATTTTTGCATTATCTCCTGAACTTGTGGATGGTACATCTTCAAAGTTTATAACCTGATCTCTTTCTTTTTGGGTATTAGGTATCCACCTTGCTTCTTCGTTAAACTCAACATTCCTGCTTATTATCACTTTGCCACTAAGAGGGTTATATAAACGATATGCTTTGGATTGAGGACTATACCCAATGAAAATACATTTTAGAGATTTTTCATCAAGTTTTGAACGAGAATTTACCAAAGCATATGCTACACAACCAAAGATTTTTAAGTGACTTACTGTGGGTTTTCTACTTGTCCAAGCTTCATATGGTGTGCGATTCATAACAGCTTTAGTTGGAGAGATATTTAGAATATACACGGCAGTTGCAACAGCCTCTCCCCAAAACTGATCAGACAGTCCCTTCGCTTTCAGCATGCTTCTTGCCATTTCTTCTACTGTTCTATTTTTCCTCTCTGCTACCCCGTTTTGTTGGGGTGTTTCAGGTGCTGTTAATTGCCTGTAAATGCCATTTTTATCACAAAAATCATTAAACTCATTAGATAAAAACTCGCCACCACGATCAGTTCTGAGAGCCTTGATGTTCCTGCCACTCTGTTTCTCCACAAGTGCTTTGAAATTCTTGAAACACTCAAAGGCTTCTGACTTGAGTTTTAGGAAATAAACCCAACTCATACGACTGAAATCATCAGTAAGCAGGAAAAAATACCGACTTCCGCCAAATGTCTCAGCTTTCATAGGACCACACAAGTCAGCATGTACAAGTTCTAGGCAATCTGAAGCTCTCCAAGAACTTGCAACGGGAAACGACTTTCTGCTTTGTTTTCCATAAACACACCCTTCACAAAAACCAACTTCACCAATATTTGGCAGCCCGAAAACCATCTCCTTTCTGCTTAGCAATCTCAGCCCATTTACATTCAAATGCCCATATCGTAGATGCCAAAGCCTGGCCTCATTATCACAACTAACCGTTAAGGCTTTATAATCTTTTGTAACATCGAGAGGGAACACTTGATTTTGAGTCATTTGGACAATTGCCATAGGCTGCCCAGATTTCTTGTTAATTATGGAACACGTGTCATCATCAAATACTACACGATGTCCACTTCTCATTAGCTGTCCAACACTCAGTAAGTTGTATGCTAAACTTGGTACAAATTGAACATCATGAAGTACTTTAGTATTTATTACCTTGCATGGTTTCAATAGTGATTGTACCTTCGCCTTTAACTTCAATCTTTCGGTCATTCCCAAGTCGGACTTCACTTTTCTTTGTTTCATCAAGATCTCGAAATGAAGATCTTGAACCAGACATGTGATTCGAACATCCACTGTCTATATATCACACACGATCTGAAACATTAGTAGTTGTAGACATAGTCATAACTAGCCTACCTTCTTCTTCCACCTTTTCAGTAAAGTTAGCTTTATTTTCATCTTTTTGCTTGGTCCAACAATCAGCTTCAACATGTCCAGATCTATTACAATACCGACATTGCAGGTTGCTCTTTTGGTAACGTTGATCTGCAAAGTTTCCTCTTCCTCTTCCACGACCACGACCTCGAAAAGTGCCTCTTCCTTGCCCACGACCACCGGAAGAACCACCAGATTTTTCTGGTCTGCCTTTAAAAGAATTGCCTCTTACTTGGAATGCTTTCTCATCACCTTTTTCGCTGCCCCTGTTTAACCTTTCTTCGTGCGCAATCAAAGAACTCATCAACTCATCAAACGTGTAAGTTGATAGGTCCTTAGATTCTTCAATCGCGACAACAACATGATTAAATTCCTTGGTCAGGCTTCGTAGGACTTTGCTTACTATTGTTTCTTCACTAACATTTTCACCATAAGTTTTCATGTGACTGACAAGTCCAGATACTCTAGAAAGAAATACTTGCACAAATTCCTTTTCTTTCATAACCAAAGTTTCAAATTCATGACGAAGTGATTGAAGTTTCACAGTGATTACCTTTTTATCACCCATATATTCTTGCTTCAAAATTTCCCATGCCTCCGTGGATGTTGATGCTGCAGAAATACGAGGAAATATTTCATCATCCAACGTCGATTGAATGTATAGAAGAGCCTTTGCATCCTTCTTACAAGTATCCCGCAACGGTTAATCTGGTTGAGCCGGTGCTGGAGTTGGCTCTGTGTATCCATTCTCCACCAATTCCCAAAGCTCCTGGGATTTGAACAAAGTCTTCATTTTTAGACTCCACAAATGATACTTTTCTCCTTTGAAGATTGGAATCAGAGGCTGAGTTGCAGAACTATTGTTGTTGCTTGCCATTGCTATCTCTCTTAGGTGTTTCACTCAGTTACTCCTTTCTTTTGCTTGATAAAGAAAGAAGCGGATCAGATGCTGGAACTGCTCTGATACCACTGTTGTTTGTAAATAGAAGAAGAGGAAAAATGGATAATATTTCACTGCCATTTAAAACTGAGAAATTACAGAGCTTAAATAGGAAACAAAAACATGAACTGAAAGAAAGATAAAAAGACAGACTAAGACTCTTGACTTTTGTAACTGAAAAACAACTTTTAAGACTCTACTAATGCACTAATTAAAGACACATGGCAGTGATTATTTTGAATCAATTAACCAACAGTACGTGTGTGTCTTTAAAGTCAGGTCTCCCTTCCATCTTTATCTACCAGATCCAGTAGACCCACCTGGACCATTTGTTTTGAAGCTAATCTGCGATGTCATCCACCATCGACTCCCTTCAATAACCAACCCCCCAACCAAAACACCCACGAGTAGGAGCTTTACCTAGATGGAAAAATTTAGATATTAAGACGTTTTGAGTAGGAAAAAATGATGAATTTAGAACCGAAACTTTTTTTGGGATGAAACAACGTACCATAAAGAAGTTATTTAGAATGACCGGAAAAGAATCATAATAGAAAAAAACAAATAAATATATAATGAGTAATTAACTTTTACCTGAAAGATATATTTTATTAACCATAAACAAAAGCGAATCATAATCGATTACTTGTAGAGCCTTGTGTTTAAATAGTAACTTGCTTACAATCTCCAAGAAACTCAGGGACCATTTTTGTAAACTACTCAATAAAAAGTTGTTTTTGATGAATTCCATCTGTCGAACTAATTATGTACAGCGTCCTGTGGGGAAGCACCAAGTTTTGTCTACCCATTATAAACCATAATTCTTCACCTAGCTGAATAAAACAAAAGAAACGTAACCATGATTTATCTAGCATATGTTTTTATGATATAAAATACCATTAATGGAAATTAGAACTCACCCAACAAAATTTTTCAAGCATGAGATCTTGTTTACACAACTTATCAGATTTGCAAAAATGAAATCTTGATAATTATCATAGCAATAATAAAAGATTGTGACATGAAATTATACCATATGGAGGCAAGACTCATCTTATATAGCCATAGGTCACATGACGACAGATTTTCCATCATTTATTGTCATTTTTGTGGTTTTAAAAAAATTCTTCTCACGGGTTTCTTCAAATATATGGATGTTAGAAACGTGGTATAGAGTAAGAAGCATAGGATTGAATATATAACCTGTGAAATCAAGCTATATAGCACCCGTACTGTGCTTATGGCCTTTATTCCAAGGTTGCTTCCCTCTGTTAGCGTCGGAAATCCTGCTCCGCCTCTAAATCTCCTAGTCGTCTATAACCACAGGTTGGTTGTCGACGCCTCGAGTTGTTGTGCTCCATAACCTCCTTCAAAGTGGCCATTATAATCCGCCTGGAAAAAAAATTCAATCATATATGATGAATATCACAAATTTCAGGATCTCAATAGAAATTATCAATTCTAGGGTTTCAAGTTTACCTTCAAGATTGAGTCCAGTACAAAATTGGTGGTTCCTGCTTCACTGGACTAAAATCCGACTACCACAGTCCTCTACCTAAACCGCCATGGAAGGAGTAGTATGTGTCGATCTCATCGGTCTATTAGAAGGTAATCGGAGGCGTCGATCTAGAAGCATAAGCCCATAATTTGCGACGATTGTGAGAGAGACGGTGGAATGGTCTACCTCCCGATAGAAACCGATTTAAAGAAGGTTTAAAAGCGATGAACTCTTAAACGGTGGAAAAGGTGTATACATCTGATTGGAAGCCAGGTAGGTGAAAAGGGACTTAACACGTGTTCTTCACACTAATCCACTACTCCCACTTTTAATATGAAAAAGCAAACTTTAATATTTAATTAACAGCCATCGATCAACACAGGGGCAAACTGCAATTCTTAAAAAGAGGAGGGCAATCATCGACCAATACAGAGCAAGTTCTGTTACTTTTCTTCAAAACTTTAATATATATATATATATATATATATATATATATAATAAATAATACATAATAATAATAATAATAATAATAATAATAATAATAATAAGTTATTCACGTTCCATCATTTTCTTGGTTTCTTATCACCTCTATTCGGTTTCAAAAAGAAAACAAGCATAATTTATTTTAAAATAATAATCTTAAACGTCAAATATAGTTACGTAAATTCTAATAACTTTTTGCATGACTATATTCTCTTTTGTATATACGTAGCACTTCAGAGGCGAAAACATGTGATGGCATAGACCCAAATAACAAATATGATGAATCTTTCTAACTTTTATCGTATTTAATTCGAGGATATGTAGTTTTTTAGTGTATAAATTCAATATTATTCGATCTAAAATAAACACCATGTACTCGGCGGATAGTATTTCCATAAAATTGAGAACAATTACATATATTCATGTTTCTGTAATTTTCTAGAGTGGTTTTGTTCTAATGATGGGTATCTGGTCGTACTACTCATCCCTTATAGGAAATTAGGAACCACCCTGTCTCTTAAGTTGATCAAGATTTAACCAATATTTGTAAAATGAATTACCTATATTCACTAATGCACATGGATTAAGTACTACAATAACCTATAACTAATATATATGGATTACTATAGCAGACTAACAAACAATTGGAGATTACAATGGCCGTCATTATACTTTTGTTCAAGGAAAAGTGTTGGATTAGATTATTTTTCTTCCTAAACAGTCTCTCAATACCAAAAAAGTTCAAAGATTAGACTTGAAAGCACTAACATATTTCAAAACATCTTTAATTCCCGGAACAATGGGAGTAATATTGTAACATCCGGAATTCCAGGTATATTATTTTATTTATTTATATATTTATCTTGTGAGCTACTCGACGAGTCGGTGCTCCAACTCGTCGAGTAGAGTCGCGATGTGCCACATGGGTTTAATGATCTACTTGATGAATCCGAGGAGCCGACTCGCTGAGTAGGCGCTGGGATGAGAAACCCTAAATCCCCGGGTTTGGGGTCTAATTAAAGGCACTTATAGCCTCATTTGCGGCTACACTTCCCTGAGAGCAAACCCTAAATGGCCTTTGAGCTTTGAGAGAGAGTGCTTTGCTATGTGAGTGTTTGGTTCATCTTGTGAAGAGGAGAGAAGAACTCCAAGACAAGGGACAAGAAAGTGTTGCTAGATCTGAGGTTGTTTCAGTTCAGAGCTTTTGGGAAAGGTATCAAGCTTGCACCTTTCTCATTATTTTGTATAGATCTCATGATTTTGTGAATCTAGGATTTTTCCACCAAAATATGAGGACCTTGAGTGTTTTATGTTCGTTGAGAGGGTTGAACTTCAGATCTGGACCATGTGAGGTCTCTAGAGTCCAAAAGTCCCTGCTTTATCCAACAATAATAGTGATCTTGAGTGAAAAACCCTTTTTGAGGTGTGTTTTGGCATTTTAAGCTCAAAATGCCATGCATGAACGTAAAGCTTGTAACTTTACGTGATAGATGAGCCTTAGGAGCGTAGATCTAGAGTTTGGGAAGGTTCTCTGCCCTGAAATCGACTGAATGAGATATGAGTCTGAATGGGATCTCCGGGTCAAAGAGCCGACTCGACAAGTCAGATGGGGTTGTCCCTGTGGTTTTGATCGTGCAACAACTTGGCGAGTTGACGGGTCAACTCGGCTAGTTGAGCCAGACTTTTGAGTGTTTCTGTGGATGGCGAGCAGACTCGTCGAGTCCCATAAGTGCACTCGACGAATAGGGTCAACATGGATTGTTGACTCGAGTTTGACTTCTATTGACTTTGGGTTTGGTCAACCTTGTCTTTGGGAAACCATAGAGGGGTAAAATGGTCCTTTTCCCACTTAGATATATATATATATATATATATATATATATATATATATATATATATATATATATATATATATATAGAGAGAGAGAGAGAGAGAGAGAGATAACTTAGTAAAATGTGTGATTTAAAGAGTTAATTAGATATAATTATCTTATGTGATTAGGAGGAGGCTAGATTTGGTGATTCGTGTGCGAGGAGTATTCATTCACTTAGCTTACTTACGAGGTGAGTCTTCTCACTATACTTACCAAGAGTGGTATCTTTATGTGATTGAGCTATTTATGTGTTTATCTGTGTATTTTAATATTCTGCATTATGTCATTGTGATTTATGCTGAATACTGTTACTAAGAGTTTACTGAGTTATAACCGGAGGGTTCCACTGAGATACATTGACCGGAGGGTCTTATTGAATTATGGCCTAGAGTGGCTAACGAGCTTTGTATGGTATTTTGGGGAACTCACTGTGCTTATCGTGTTATGTGTTATGTGTTTCAGGTACTTCTCAGGATCACAGGAAGGCGCCGGCTTGATTGTATACACACTGGCGATTTTTTTATGATTTAGAGGATCTTGGAGTTTTATATACTGTTTTCTTTTGAACATGAGTTTTGGTAAATTGACATTGTGGCATTTTATGGTTTATTTATTAAAATCAATGTGTTTTGAAATTTAAAAATTTGGTTAAAAATTTACGTTGTTAGAAGTTGGTATCATAGCCTTGGTTTGAGGGATTCAGATACACCTTCTGGTGTGTTTGGACTCAAACTGAGGATTTGAGAAGAATTTTCAAAAGAAAATAATTTTTCCAAAACGAGAACGGGTTTTAAGAGAAAACAAGTTGAAGCGGTGTGTACAATCGGCCAGAGCCCGAACAGTGATTTCCCAAAATACCTTTACTTTTATGTTACGTGATATTTATGGGATATTTTACTAAAATTGCATGCTAGAGGGTAAGCTAGGTATTTCATATTCTAGGGCTAGAGTTGCTTGATCTATGATGCCTTAGCCTAGGAGATGCTTTGATCAGTGTTATCTGTTATTTGCTTGAGTATGTGCTGAGTTCTGAGTTGGGAAATAATCTAGGAAGAGATACTTAGATGAGCTAAAAGGGGATTCTCTAAGAAGGTAGTCTATGATTTGTGAGATATAGAGTATTTGTGAATTAGAATCCTAGGAGGCAGACTTGGGGTGACTACAGGTGCGGTGTGGAAAGTAGTATTGGGTCCGTACTACTGGAATCACCCGATTTGCAAGCAACCCAAGTAAGAATCCTTAGGATGCTAAGGAGCAAGTAGGGATGAGTAGTTGAGTGCGAGTATGCTCGACTGAGTCTTTGATTATTTTGTGTTGTGTTTAAAGACATCATGGTAGGTACGTACCACACCCCAGGGAGCAGTGGAGTTAGCGATGATGATATTCGCAGGATGATTCACGACGAGGTGGCTGCAGCCATTCGAGAGGCTATTCCAGAGATGTTTGGGTCTATAAATACCACTTTGATCGGGATGTTTGATGAGAGATAAGTTGTTGTTTCTGAGGCGACTACCACTGCAGCTGTTGCTGCTGCCAGACCACCTTATATAGAGGTGTTTACATGTATCTCTCTAACTCATGGGTCAAAAGACTAATCCATCACATGCAAATGGGTTTTACAAAAGTCAACACATTACAAAGCCAAACATTAATAACTTTACACCCCAACATTCTCCCCCTCAAAGTTAGGAATGGATGACCCACTTCAATTCTTCCAAAATCAAGCAACTACGCGATCCGAGCCTCAAGGGTGACATTTATTGAAATGAACTTCAAATCTTCAATTCTTCAATGATTCTTCAATTTGGGCTCTATGATGTATGACCATACAAACCAAGCATCAACGAATGATCAAGAGCTTCTCAAACTCCAAAGAATCACCCAAAAGTTGAGCATAAAAATACACACCGAAAATCTTCTATAAAACCAAACCCATTTCAAAAATAAATCACTTCCGAAGTTCCAATTGCATCATTTTGTAACCTTCAAAAATTCAAGGTCACTTCCGTCTTCAAATCCGCATAATATGAAAAATTCAAGTTCGAATTTCGATATAAATTTTTTCCCCTTTTTATAATCGAAATTTGATTATAAAACCTTCAAGGAAAGAGAAGGTGCTCTATTCGGAATTTTTCATGTCAAAACTCTCCCTTAACATGTGGCATAAACTTTGTGCTTTAATCCGTAAAATCCAAAAATATGTAGAAATTGTCAATTGCAAAATTCTGCAATGACCCGGTGCGTCCAAAATAGCCAAAAATGCAAAACTCTCCCCCTTTTCCAAAGCTGGGTAGAATGCGTCAATTTGCATAAACTGCATGGGCCTAATTTTCGAAGTTGGGTGAAAACTCTCAAAATGTCGAAACTTAATCCATTTTCGAAGTTACCAAAAATTTGAAAGTTTAGGGGCATTTTTCGAAACTTCTTCACAAGTCATTGAATTGTCTAAATCATACACCAATTGTCGAAGTTGATTCAAACTTGGCAAATTGTCAAAAATTTAGGGTCCATATTCGAAACTTTTGAGTTTCTTCATCCCCGTTCTCGTGAATCAGACAATCGAAAGAAATATTTCTTCCTTCCCTTTTACAATGACGAAATCAATATCATCACCAGGTCTTCGTTTCGTTAATACAAGACATCGATTTTGATTTCTATCGTAACCCAAAACGAACATTTATCCTTCACATTCATAGCATTCAACTCGAATAACCGAAATCGATTCTAAATCAATCAATCATTCAAAATTGAATTCATCTGCAACACTGCATTCACTTCCTGTTCGTCATCCATCATCGTCCATCACAAATCGACTCCAAAGAACATCAATTACTTTTGACTATTAAGCTTTTACTTTCGTTCTTCATCCATCATCAACTTCTAGTGACCATAATTGTACGAATTCGACATCATGATGTCGATTCCTAAAATCACAAACTTCTGATTACAAACAAACCCATATAACAAAGAAAATCATCGATTCCATATACTTTGATTCGAACTCCTATTCCATCTGATTTTGACTTTTCCAATTATTCCTTTGACCATCGAGTCGAATTTCTTTCTGCACATATACTTCAATTCTCTTAATCACGAAACACCAAAATGAACTTGATTTCGACATTCCTAGTCCAAGTACAATGTGTATCTTCCAATTTCTTCTACCAATTCATTGAATCAATCCATAGAAATCGTGTTTGACTTTTTCTATGATTGACTTTTCGAAGTCAAACATCAATAAACATGAATTCGAAAATTCCAACACCAAGTTGTAGATTAATATATGTTTAATCAACTGTTCTAACCATGTTCTTCACAAAATTATGGAAGATCTTGATCAATTTCATCAAGCACAAAAAAATTAATCGAAAATTATTTGTTCATAATCGACTTTTGATATTGAAGACATCAAATCAAATCAATTCACAAGTTTAGAATCACAGATTATTGATCGATTAGTATGAAAGAAGAAGCGAAAAGAAAAAAATCAACTGATGAACTCGATCTTAAAGAAAGTCACGAAGGTACAAAACCTTTATGCATATTGAACATAACGAAGAACTGAGTGTAAGTCGGATTCAATGTTGATTAGTTATCGGGCTCACATCTTTAATCGAATGAATAGTAAAATAGAGTTTGGGCTTGATTTTGATTAATGAACAGTTACCGTATTGATTTGGACACAAAATTTGGAACAAATGAAAAGGATTAATGACTTATAGTGGGCTTCGGAAATTAAAGAATGGATGAACAGTGACTGAATCAACAATTAATATTTGATTTTGATTTTTATAATTTGATCTTAAAAACTTAATGTTGGATCATCAATGGGGTTTGAAACGGATTAGATCCAACGAAACAACCCAATCAAAATTCAAAAACATAACGCATGATTCAATGAAATTAAGAGAGATCATAGAGAGAGAGAGAGAGAGAAAAAGAGAGAGAGAGACTCACCAAAAATGCTCCAATTGTGAAAAATGTTGCCAAACCGAGAATCGTTCTTCAACAAATCTCTTTGATCATTGAAGACCCGCTCTGATACCAATTCTAGTGACATAAAGAACATGGTTTGGCATGCGAAATTAATGATTGCACAATAAACAAGGTGATTTTGGTGTTTAAGAGTTGTATTGAATATGTATGGTGTTACAAAAAGGGACATAGATATACATCTACATAAATAACACACACTTACACACTCACTTTTACACCTCTCAAGCACACCTCTACAAGTGGACTAAACCCACCTTATATAGAGGTGTTTACATGTCTCTCTCTCACTCTCTCTAACTCATGGTTCAAAAGGCTAATGCACCACATGCAAGTGGGTTTTACAAAAGCCAACACAATACAAAATCAAACATGAATAACTTTTCACCTCAACAGGTTTTTCTCCAATCAATCAATACATGTTCTCATAAGGTGTTAAACACCATACTCCTCATATGGATGAACAAAGTTGGGACTTTTGGGCTCTAGGGACCTCCCAATGTCTAGATCTGAGGTTTAAACCTTTAGATAACTTAGTATCCTCGAAGTCCCAAATAATATGTGATGGAAACCCTAACTTCTCAACCCATGAGATCCAACCAAATAAAGGGGAAAGATTCAAGCTTTTTACCTTCCTCTTGAAGCTCTGGACGAAAAGGCCTGAACCCCAACAGCTCCTTGCTTCTAGCTAAACAAACTCCTCTTCCTCCTCAAAGATGCACTAAAATCCTTTAAAGTTAGCTTGGAGACTCTCTTAGCTCACTACACTCATTTAGGTTTTCACACAAAAGGGGTAGGAACCTGGTGAGGCAGAAATAGGGGCATAAGTTCCCTTATATAGGCCCCAACCCCGAGAAATTAGGGTTTATTTGCCCAACACCTACTCAACGAGTTGGCTCTCTGCTCATCGAGTCCATTCATTAATCCCACGCGGACAACTCAACTCTACTCGACGAGTTGGAATCACAACTTGTCGAGTCACTCCATAAATCTCAAAATTAAACACACAATAATATACCTGAAAGTCTGGATGTTACAGAAACTTAGGGTTTTTTACGGAGAGCGGTGCCACGCTGTGGTACTCAAAACACTACCATGTCGTCGTAAGGTCAAAATCCACAATTTCACATTGAATTCATAAGAGGACTTTAAAGATTAATACATGAGAATCCAGATGTTACAACATCCTCACATTAGGATAAGTATGTGAAAACAACAAAATAAAGTCTTCATTTAATTTATATAGAAAATATGGAATCTCATGTTGCATACGTGCAATATTTGGCCAATTAATCTACTTGCATGATTCAGTAGGAGCTAATTTGCCTTCTAACATCATGTCGGCGTTATAGTTTCCATAAAGAATTAGGGGAAAAAACCTTTTGTTTGGTTTTTTCTTCCCCAAAGTTTGACTAATGAGAGTATATACTTGTTGACAATACCCATACAGAAAATGTGGACATTTGGCTCAATGAAAAGATACCACGTACACAAATCTACGACTTTGCCAAGTATGTTACATAACTTCTATATCAACACATGTCAAGTCATTACATAACTTCTATGTGGACACGTACATTATGAAGCGGTGTGAAGTTATTACATATACTTGTGTTGCATTTTTAAACACGGCCAAAGAAGGAAATGTGGACCATGATCTTCGCTCCTCTTATGAAGTGGATGGAGAATTACAAGATTCTTCATCTGGTAAGTGGTTTTGGTCTTTCTAATACTATGTTTCATTATTTAATAGAGTATATTTATTTGGTATTGTTTACTCGATTGAAATTGAATATATTTTAGGAAATGATGATGATTAGCCAATTGTGATCACTTATGTAGTTCTTGACTTAGTTAGGTTGTTGAAGTAGAATATATGTATGCTTGATTTATAGGTTTGCAAGATAATTTACGTTTCAAATTCGGAAATTCTTGATTTGGAAGGAAACTAATGATGATTATGGGGCAATCATTTGTGATCACATAAGTCGTTCTTGAATCACTTGGCGTTCTTAATTGAATTGTCAAATCCGATCGTTAATTTAGAAAGATATCTTCTTCAAATCATTAGTATGAATCTTAAATTCATGTGTCACCGATGATAAATACATGCGGTTTTCGCACCCGCTATCCTTAATTGAAGTAAGATGTAGTATAATTTTTGCCTTTTCAAGGAGGTACATTGTTTTCTCAAATATATCTAATACTAAAAGTATGATATAATAATAATAGTTTATAATAGCAATATGGCCATGTTTTGTTTTTTTTTTATTAGAGTTGTTCATTGTTTTCTCAAATATATCTAAAGTATGATATAATAATAATAGTCTATAATAGCAATATGGCCATGTTTTGTTTTTTTTTTTATTAGAGTTGTTCATTGTTTTCTCAAATATATCTAAAGTATGATATAATAATAATAGTCTATAATAGCAATATGGCCATGTTTTGTTTATTTTTTTTATTAGAGTTATTATTATTATTATTATTATTATTATTATTATAATAAATTTTATATTGCAATTCTTGTGAAATTGAAGTTACTCTATTTTGAGTCCCCAAATATTTAATAAAATGTATATTTATGTAGCCAAGTTTCAATTTCTTTTTATCAAATTAGGCAACAAAACAGTTTTTTTAATAAAAACTATACAACTCATTTTTTAACCCATTTATATAACAAAATTGGTTTTTGACATGAATTATTCATCCAATTTTAAATTTGTTGGTAATCTTTCATCAACCCTGTGGGGATGGGGATGGTGATGGAGGTTCTCTAATTGGTAGAAAAGAACTCACAACCCCTTGAGGTTATCCTGTACTTGAAAAAAGAAGTAGAAAAAGAAATAAATATAATGATAATTTGATTCTTCGTCATCGTAGTAAATAGGAGAGAAAATAGAATTTATTTCTTCGTCTATAAAAAACAAAAAAATAGAAGGAAGCTGTAAAATATTCACTAAAAAAATCTGTTTGTAGCGAATAATTTATTCAAAATAATAAATAAGCTTAACACTCAAGCAGAAAAAGAAATAATAATAACCTGGTCCCGGACATGTTCCATTATACCCATAACGGTCGGTAAAAACTCGGTAACAACATAGAAGATTGTTTAAGAAATCGGTAGAAAATCAATTTCATTGCATAAATTAGTAAAAATACTAAACATGGTTGCATAAATATGCAATGACAAATTTATTTCAGAGGGTGCACTACACAACACCTTTCTTTTATCCTTTTTCACTGCTGATAAACTTATTCATTCATGTATTGCAGATAATTTTCTGGTTCTCTTCAATGGATGAGCTTTATAGTAAGCTAAAGCGACCTTTTAATGGTACTTGGGATTTTGTGGAGTCTGACGTGGGAGCCTTCGAGAACATACTGATCAGACTTCTCGTCAAAGACATATTAATCTTCAAATCCATCTCTAAACTCTGGTACGATGTCATGTCCACAAAGTATTTCGTCATTTTACACCGATTATTGTCCAAAGAAAACAGCAAATTTTTAGCCTTCTATGATCCCGGTTTTCTCGAAGATGGAATCGTTCGTGGAATCCATCTAATGGAATCCAACGGGACTTACACTGAATCATACACACTTCCTGGTTTTGAAAATGTACATCACCCGCTTTTAATCTCTTCCTTCAATGGTCTAATTTGTTGCATAAATGACGTGAGTCAATACCGGATGTTGTATGATATAGAGTTACGCATTTGCAACCCCGCCACTCGTGAAGTCGTGCTCCTCCCTAATAGCTACATATCTGTCTACATGCCTGTTTTCGGGGTTTTATATTCGAACAATTTCCATATTTATAAGATATTCAAGCTTTTTAGCGATCCGATTTATTTTGGAATGGGGTTTTCACAATGTGAAGTTTATTCTTCGGAAACGGGAGAATGGGAATTACTTGGAAGCATTCCTTCACATCCACTAATGAATCTTAGGCATACATTGGCCTCAAATCATGTTTGCATTAATGAAAAGTTATATTGGTTTATATCAGATGAAGAGGAGTTTGATATACCTTCTTCGATTCTTATGGTTGATATGGATTGTAATGTCAAGGAAATCCCGCTTCCAACCGAGGCAGAAATTTTATTCTTGATCGACTTCCATGATCGGCTTTGCTTAGTGGAATGGACATGTGGGATAATTGTTTTATGGCTTTATAATGAGGCGAGGGGAAGTTGGTATTCGAAGAAGGCACCCCCGTTTCCGGGTAATTGGTTGGAAGTTGCTCAGTTTGACTCGGTTGTTGCGCATAAATATGAGATATTGTTTGTTTATAGAGATGTTGCAGGGTTGCGACACGAGATTTTATATGATTTGGTTTGTGCGACGTGGGAAGAGTTTCATATAACTGAAGATGATAAAAAGACACCAATTGTCGTGTTTCCGTTCTTTGAAACTCTCGTGCCGTGTAGTAAGTATTGTTTATTTATTTATTTATTTTACTTGGGGTTAAATGGAAGAAATAGCAACGTAATTTCGTTTATTTTGTTTATTTTAACATCTTGCTTTCACTTCTTATTACAGTATTCCCCTTTGGAAAATCTACCCAATCATAACAATGTTACTCAAATAAAAAACCAACATTTATCGTTCCAATTGAGTTGATTTTTCGAAGTAAATAGAACTAAAGGTCGAAAGTTATTATTGGGTAGATTTCAAAGTATAATGTCTTAATAAGAAAAAGATTGAAAGTGCAATGATATAAAAGAAAGAAATGAAAGTAGGATGATAATAAAAACAAATAAATGGAAGTACATTGGTATTTCTTGCTTTTAATCCAATTTGTTTAATATAACATCATACTTTTGTTTCTTCCTATTACAACATTATTTTTGAATAATCTAGCTCATTACTCATATTTCATTCGAATACAAAGTAAGATGAAAGTATAATGTTGTATTATACAAGTAAATGATAATACAAAATTGTAATAGAAATATTAAAATGAAAACAGAATGCTATAATAAACAAATAAAAGGAAGAAGTTGCTATTTCGGCATTTATCCCCTTTGTCTATTATAACACCCTACTTTCATTTATTCATATTAAAACATTATACTTTGAAAAATCTTCCAAACTGTAGCAAAAGTCATTCAAATAGAAAGCAATTTCCACCGATATAGTTTTTAAAAATTTTCAAAGTATAATCTCTTAATAAGAATAATAATAAAAGAAAAACAACACTATAATTGGATAGATTTTCAAAGCCCAATGCCATAATAAGAAAAAGTTGGAAGTGAAAAGAAATGCAAGTTGAATGCTATAATACACAAACAAATGAAAGTGTAATGCAATTTCTTGCATTTAGCCTTTTTAGCAGAATCAACTAGAAAGTGTCCTAAACGGTCTATCTTTCAGTTACTCACCTTTTCGTTGTTACATTGACAGATAGCCACTGGCAATGAAGAGCAAAAAGGTAAATACTTCTTGTTACACATCATGGTAATGTTACTCTTTAATGAGCATAACAAATTACAAAAAAATAACTTAATTTTATAAGACTGTTTACAAAGACTTTCCTACCACATTGCTTTGTTAGACATGATATGAGTTTTCTTGGTTGCAGATCCTGCAAGAATGAAGGTTACTGGTGGCAGAGTGGCGGCAGTGGTGGTGGTTCTCTTAAAAAACTGTGTGTGAACTCTGTTTCTGTTGTTTGGCGTGTTTGAACTTTTTTTAACTGTGTGGTTTTTGAACTCCTCAACTGTGTGGTTTGTAAAGTTTGTGTGTTTGTTTGCTTTAAACTTGAAGATGATAACTTGTGGGTATTGAGTGGTTTTGGTGTCAGTTTTGCTTTTAAAGTGGTGTTGGCATGCTTAATTACTTAACTGTAGGAATGCACAAATTTGGGATCAAAGTCACACAAACTCTCATTTATTAATATGTTTTTAATTTTATAAGAACTCTTGTTTTTAAAAGGCTTATAAAAGTCTAATTATTATATAAAACTATTTTATAAAATCTCCATTTATTCACTTAAATATTTCAACCATATCAAATGACGTATTAACTTATAAGATTTTTGACGTAATCCTTTTTGCAACACGTTTCTAGTTTTTGTGACGTTTCTTTCATCGCCATCTTCAAGATAAATCTTTCAACTTGATATGGTGATGGCGATTTTTGTATTCTCATTGACAACTATATCTTCAATTTTTATCCTCATTTTTCGATCAATATTTTTTAAATAAAATCTTACAAAATACAATGAAATTGTTTGAAATTGACACATTATCATCTAAACAACAAGAAATTGAGCAATTTCCATGAATATTGGTTGGTCATTATTCATGAATGAGATGTTTGCATGTTTAGTTGCATAAGGCATAGTCATAACATATTTACACAATTATCTTATTTATTTATTTATTTATCTTTAGCTTCACTTATCAATTATTGATATCAACTTGCTCTCACTAGGGTATTAGCCCAAGACTTGATTTTATGACACGTATGCATTTGTCGAGATCAATTGTTCACTTTTGGGAATAATCACTTCAATGTCTTTATCTATTCGGTGATGTAACTTGTATGTAACAACTTAACACTAGATGACTTTTTAATGATGTTATTAGGAAATTTCCACGTGCTTCTTTTGTGATTATGAGGATAACATTTAAAGTTTTTGTTTGTTGATATCTTCCGTGCATTACAATTGGGAACCATCTGTGTAAATTTTGGAGGAAATGAAGAGGCATCGATTGTGGAATATTGCAAAGATGACAAAAATAAAAGAAAACAGGATTTATGTCATAAAACATTCTAGTTTAATAAGACCAAACAAGTTCTATTATCACATACGAAAACAAGAATGCAAAAATCATATTGTATATAAATAAATAAAGATTCAAGAAAAACACACTATTCATCATCTTTGTATGGATACTCCTCTGGAACTTGTTTAAGAAGCTTCACTTGTAACTCAAATGCATCATCTCCTCTAAGCATATCCCTAATCCATGTGATTTCAGTCTTCATTGACACCTAAACATGTGGGAAAATATTTTAAGTCAATTGCTTTAATCTGAATGTGAAAAGGGTATTTCAGGAATTTGGTTATTAGAACATAGTCACATACCATCTCTAGGGCTCCCCTGACAACTCCACTTAAGATGTTGCAGTAATATAAACCTTGACAATTATCTGGAAGCTCAACAAAGTCCACAAGTGGATTATCTTCCAAAATGAGACTGCAACAAGTTCCTTCATTATCCCAGTTTGTCACAGATGCAGTGACCCCTAAGAACATTTTGAAGCCAACCTGTTTGGAATCATAGAACAAGAACACAAAGAGTGTGTAAGAATGTTGATAGATCATCCATCATCAATGGCAACGAGAGAAGATTTTAAGTGTGTACCTTTGCTATGACTTCAGCTGTCTCCCTAAAATCAACACATCTTGTGACATTAGATTTTGCAAGAAACTCATCAATTAGCCTTATTCCGATATTGTAACCCCTGATCATAGAACAAAAGATCAATGAGTATAGCAGAAGAAGAATACAGAAGCTGCGTAGATGTATGAAGTTGAAAGTGAAAAGAATTTTATAGAAGAATATAGATACATTTGATCGAGCTGCTTATTGACCTCCTCAACCTCCTCCAGATCTGTAAGCAATTGTCGCACGATCGCTCCATATGTCAGAGTGAACAGCTCGGCGTTCTGCGAACGATCAACATCCAAAACCCACAAATTAAGATAAAAATTCTCGTAATTTCCAGATCGAAAAAAAAAAATCAGTTTCGGAACCAGAATCGTAACTTCATAGACAGAAAAATTACCACGCGCTCGACGTTGGCGAAAATAGCGTCACCGGATCTTGGAACGGCGGGAGCCATGGGAGGTATACGATTTGTTGGTTAGCTATTGAACACGGATAGCAGGTCACCCTATATTCAATCTTGGAGCCTATAATTATGAAGTTTAACATCTATAATTTCCCGATCGAACAAAAATGAGACCTAGTTTCGTATGAAATACTAAATTGGGTCATAAACTTACTACAGGAAATGCGAGCATGTACCTGGATTGGATAGCGCCGGAGATATTCAACTTCAACCACTTCCACCGCCGATCTCTGGTTGTGACGAATTGCTATTGCAGGACGAGAGAGCCAAAGAGGAAAGTCTCCGAGTAGGAGTTGAGTAATCACTGCAGTCGGACAAAAGCCAGATGAAAAGCGATACGACGTCGTTGAATTTTGATTTTTCTAACAGGTCCATATATTTGAACAAAATTTGGGCCGATGGCCCAATACCCATGATCGTTTTAACCCTTTTAGGCCAATTTAATTATAAAACAAAAAACTAGAGGCGATTAGGTGAATATGAATCGATACCATGGTTTTAAAGGCGTGCCACGGTGTGCATTAAGGTGTGACGTGACGTGTCAATGTGTGCCTTAACGCGTTATGGCGTAAGTTTTTGTTCAAGCGATTAGACTGGCTTGTAACATAGATAAAATTAAAAAAAAAAAAAAAAACATATCTGATATATAGATGTAGGAAAAACAACCAAACCCATAATAAAAAAGACTTCAAATCGAATCATATTGGATTGGGAAGTCTTTGGGAGGTCCAGAGCAAGTCCCAGCTAACAACAAATCGTTAGTTTGCACGCAATCCGAGCCTCGTAACAAATTAAGGTTTGTCTCTCAACAGTCGAATTTGTGGGTGATTGGTTTGTTCGTTGGATTTTCCAAAAAGTATGTATTGAAGGATTCTGCATCTTGAGTACCTTGGTTGACCAATATTTGTTTGGCAGCCATATGAATTATTTTGAAATTAATAAGTGATTTAGGTGATTTAAATGACTAATAAAAAAATTAAACTAAACTATTAAAATTACCAATTAAAAGTTACATTGAAGTAATAACATAAGTTACTTTCATTAACTATACTGTAGTTACTTTGAAATTATTAGATCATGTCAAATGAAAAATCTCGATGTATTGTCTACTCAAACTCAAGTGATGAGGGTTAAATATTACGTTATAATAATCAAATAGCATGCACATTATATACGAGTAGTCATACAATAAAGTATTCCTTTTGATATCTTTTATTGGCCTAGAGTTATTAAGTCCCTCAAGAGATCTCTATATGTGAAGTGCACAATTGACTTGATGACTTGCACTTACAGAAAAATTGAAAATTAGCTTTGGAAGGTATTATGGGAGTGGTCCACTGTATCTTTTGGAAATTTTGTAATGAGGTGGAGTTTGGAAATAATACTCCTCTTCGTGAGGTCCTTTTTCAAAGTATATTTATAGAAACAAGAAGGGTATAATCTTTTAGAGTCATTGGCTTCAAAACCCTCTTCTTTATCTTTGTAGTTGTTCTTTTTCTATCTTCTTGCTAGTTCTAATATTCGGTTGTTAAAAAAAAGAGCTCTATAACCAACTTGTAATCATGTAAGTCATACCATCCGAAAACGTGATGAAATTAAAAAATTTCATTAAATTTATGGGGGTGTAAGGGAGTTTTTTGGTATATAACTTTGAATAGTGTGTTATTAACTATCTATGTTTGGACCATTTCAAGTGGTATCACTCTATCATATATTTGCTTCATATGTTGTATATTATGTAGTAAAAATGAAATGGAGAAAAAAAAAAGAATCTTCTCGTTGAATTGAATTAACAGAAATGAATTACATCTCCTACCTTTTATATAATGATTTAACCTAACTAACTAACAACTAAGATGCTAACTAACATATTAGTAAAAAGTCTATTTACCCCTGAACGATTAATTTACACAACTAATAGTAACAACTTTTCTAACAACCTCTAATATTCCCCCTCAAGATATATTTGGAGAATATACAGATGCATGTTGGACATAAAAGGCTCAATCTTTGTAGCTGGAAAAGGCTTGGTGAACATATATGCAAATTAAAATACAGATCGAATGGGCATAAGTCTGACAGTGGGATCAAGCCCCTTTTCACTAACAAAATGGCAATCGATCTCGATATGTTTGGTTCGTTCGTGGACAGTACGATTTGTGTCGATTTTGATAACATCATCATTGTCACAAAACATTAATGCTGACACTTTATGAATGACATCAAAATCTTTGAAAACTTGTTTTAACCAAGTGGTCTCACAAGTTGTAGATGCCATTGCCTTGTATTCAACTTCAGTAGAGGATCGGGCAATAGTGGGCTACTTCTTTGATCTCCAAGACACCAATGAATCATCTAAGAATATGAAAAAGCTAGAAATGGAACGCCTTGTACCAAGACATCTGCCCCAATCAAAGTCACAAAATACTTGTAGTTGGAGATTAAACTTGCTTGAAAAGAATAGTCTTTAGCATGGACTTTGTTTTAAGTATCTTAACAAATGTTTTGTTGCCACCATATAAGGAGTACGAGGATTAGACATAAACTATGACAGTGGCTGAACAATAAAATCCATGTCAGGCCTATGTTAAGATTTAGGAGTCTATCAACTAAACATATGTATTTAGTTGGATCTTCCAGTAATTCACCAATAAAATCATTCAATACTTGTCTTGGATCCATAGGTGTGTTAACTGGTTTAGAAGCTAACAAACCAACATCATCAACTAATTGTAATGCAAACATTTCTTTGTGATAAGAAAATACCATGTAACATCCCAAAAATATGGACTAAAAAATTCATTTTTTTATCAAAAAACATCATCGAGTCACATCATTTCATAAAACCATAGTCACATGTCTCATAGCCACATATATAAAAAAAAGTAATAATGTCAGAGTACAATCCCAATAATCTCATAATGCGGAAATCCTATGTATGTGTGATACGTTGCTACCGGGTCGACTCCTTTCCCTTCGAGGAAGAAGTACCTGAAACCAAAATTGAAAACTGTAAGCACAAAGCTTAGTGAGTTCCCCCATCATACCACATACCATATAATTGTTGGATTAGTGTCTAAGCCCATAACTATATTTGGTATGTACTTGACCCAATTGTGCATGGTCCTTGTGGGTTGTCTTCACCAAAGCAACTTGACAAGATGATTTATAGAGAGAGAGAGAGAGGTTATTATGGTTTATTAACATATTATATGAATAATATATTAAAGGAGAAATCATATAGTTTAATTAATATTAGTCAAGAATTAATTATGAATTAATTTTGTGGCTAAAAGAGATTTATTAAATAAAGAGGACTAAAACTGTCAATTGTGTGATAGTTGGTTTTGGGCTGTGAACTCTCTTGAATATAAGGGGGACAAAATTAGGAGTGGAAGCCCACTCTAATTTCATCCAAGGAGGCCTTATTCCAGAAGGTTCTCAAGTTGCTTAGGGCCTATGTCATCAAATTAGGGTTTTAACTGAAATCCTAGCAGCTCAGCTTTATAAAGGACCCCAGGGCTTCAGTTTCGGCTACACCAAGAACCCTAGAGTTACTATAGTCGAAATTAGCCTCTCTCATTCTCTCTTCTAGATCATCCTCTTTCTTGTGGTGTTTGTGAGCCATTAGAGGTGTTACACTTGTGACACTAAGCTTCTTAAAGATCAAGGATTTTTGCAACTATTGAAAGGTATCATCTAAACTTGTTTTGTTATAGATTTCAATTTAAATGTTTTCTAGAATAGGGTATTCAAGTCTTGGATGAATTGCATATACAATAGAGAAACCTAGATCCAAGCTTTAGGGTTTTGCATGAGCACATAGGATTGTTCTTTTGTATAAAACTCATCAGTGGTATCAAAGCCTTGATTGGTTTCTGTTGTATTTGATGCTTTGTGTTTCATTCATGCTTGAAAAAATTGAATTTTTGGTCATCTGCCTGACAGACTCGTCGAGTCCCAAAGTGGGCTTCACGAGTCTATAAGGGGACTCGGCGAGTCGTGCTGTCAGATAAAGGGACTTTCGGGATTTTATGCCTATTTTGCTGTGGGATAATTACCAAATCGTTTTTAACTAATAAAATACGAATTTTATTGATATTGGGTGATTATCCTTGCCAAAATAAAAGATAATTTTAAATTAATTGAATAATTACTTCCTTATATGATAAATGTTAATTATTTGGATTATTTGATCATTATCTTCCATGAAATTGGATTAGGTCAAAATTGGGTAATAACCATAATTAATTGTTTAATTATTTATTTGAATTTTGATCTAGATAGTTTTGAAATGTTTCAAAACTTGCCCTCAAGTTTTGGAATTTAATTTTTAGATTAAAAGTTTAATTTTGAAATTATTAAATTACAAACCCTAGAATTTTACAAGTTTAAAATCCACCCTATACTATTATAATATTACCAGAATAATTATTATATATGTATAACTTAAATGCTTGTGTTACCGTTAGTAGGCATCATTCACGAAGCCAATCTATATGGCGGTATTTATGGCCTATAAAATGGTCGTTTAATGGGTGTCTATTCTCATCCATCGCTTCCTTGATTGGTGGAGGGTCGTTAGCCGAACGGGTAGGATAAGGAAACCCTTTCCTAATTAAAAGTATAATGAATTATAAAGTAACTAAATGTTTTATAAAAAAAATTCCCAATCTTAGTTACTTTAGGCAAAATGTGAATTTGATGCTATTCCATGAAATTACACTTTGTACCCTTGCTAAGACATTAGTGGAGCGTGTGTGGTTAACCGACACACTAATTTCGCTCTAATCAAAGGTGGCAAAGGGTGACTCGATGTTTGTCATAGATCGATGGAGCGTGTGGTTAACCGGCACGTCGATTAGGTGACTGTAACATTGGGGGCACCATGTATAGTTGCATTTGTTATTCACACCCTGTTTGTGATCCTCGGTATCCCAGTCACAAACTTGTGGGGCATATCGAGTTTAAACATGCCATTGAATAGTTCAATGAATCTCAAAAGATCTATGGGTTTTTAATACATTTAAAACTTAATTCTCTTTTGTTTTTCATGGTGGAAATTAGTGAATTGTCATTCACTTACCTTCAAAATATTTGTTGTTTAGATTACGACATCCCTCTTCTAAATTGAAAATAATGTTGTTGGATCCTAGCCCTAATTTCTCATTTGGGTGTTTAATTAGGGATTCTTATCTAATAAAACTTTGTCTCTTTTCTTTTTCAGATGTCGAACTTGAACAACAACGTTTCTGGATCATTCTCACTCATGAATTTGTGTAGGAGTGTGATCTTCCATGGAAACAATTTTAATGATTGGATCTATAACATAAGAATGGTCACCCGCTACGAGGACAATGAGTATGTCCTTGACAAGGAGCTGAAAGAGGTGGACATGAATACTGCCACTCTCGAAGAGATCGCTGCCTTAGATGCCCATGAGTGTGATGCCATGAAAGTCCATTGCATCATGCTAGCGACCATGATTGTTGAACTCCAAAAGTTCTACGAGGACTTCTATCCCTACGAAATGCATCAGGACTTGATTGAAAGGTATCACCAAAGTGCGAGGCAGGAGAGGTACGAGATCATCACTTCGATGATCATGACCAAGATGAGAGACAGAGAGTCTGTCACTGCTCATCTGCTGAAGATGTAGAGGTATGTTGACTGCCTGCTGAAGTTAAATGTTAACTTCGATGAAGAGCTGGTGATTAACATCATCCTTCATTCATTGCCACCGTGCTTCAACTAGTTTCACATGACCTACCACATGAACAAAGAGGAGGTCACATTGAGCAAGCTTCAAGGTCTATTGAGGACTGCTGAGAGCAACCTCAAGGACAAGTCCGTTGCACAAACTCCTACTCCTACTCCTACAGCTACCCCTGTCTTGGCTATTGGGCAAGGAAAGGGTAAGAAGAGGAAGGCTTCCTCAAATAGCCACCATAAGGGAAAGTCCCATGATGACACCTCTTCTAGTGGAACCAAGGTTGGTTCTGCTGGACCCACATCCAACCCAAAGGACGTAGAGTGCTACTACTACCATGAGAAGGGGCATTGGAAACGAAGCTGCCCGAAATATCTGCAAGACATCAAGGATGGAAAGATCAAGCTATCCTCCGCAGGTATTTATACTATTCAATCTAATGATTCATCACATGCTATTTCTTGGGTACTTGATACAGAATGTGGTTTTCACATTTGTTCTGACTTGCAGGTCCTAAGAAGAAATAGGGATGTGGAGCATGGGACGATAAACTTGATCATGGGGGACAGAAGATCGTCGCCTGTCACCAAGATTGGAGTTTATTCTTTAGTGCTTAGTAATGGATTAGGACTAGATTTGAATAATTGTTGCTATTTGCTAGAAATGGCAAGAAACATCATTTCTTTTCATGGTTTGTATAGACAAGCATTTAGATATTCATTTGATAATGAAAAGGGTTATATTAATGCTTATCTTAATGGTTTTTCTATTTTGAAGCATTTCCTTGTAATAGAATATATGAAACTGCGATGGTTGTAGACAACTTAGGAAATGATGTGTTGCATATCGAATCTTCCAATAGTTTTGAAAAAGCATGCTTGTGGTATTCGTCTTGGACATGTCAACAAGAAGCGCATAACCCAACTCCAAAAGGATGGAGTGTTAGAGTTATTCGACCTTAGGGACGATGACGTGTGAGAGTCTTGTTTTATTGGAAAGATGTCCAAGTCACCATTCACTGGTACTTGTGAGGGGGGTGAGAGTTTATAGGATCTCATACACACCGATGTGTGTGGGCCCTTTAGAATCACCACAAGGGATGTGAGCTGCTTCTATGTGACTTTCACCAACGATTATAGTAGATATGGATATATCTACTTAATGAAGCACAAGTCAGAAACCTTTAAAAAGTTCAAAGAGTTTAAGCAAGAAGTGGAGAATCAGTTGGGCAGGAAAATCAAGATGCTTCGATCTGATTGAGGTGGAGAGTACCTTAGTCTTGAATTCCATGACTACCTCAAGGAATGCGGAATCGTTTCGTAATTAACGTCGGCTAGGACACCACAGTTGAATGGTGTGGCTGAGAGGCGTAATCAAACCTTGCTAGACATGGTTCGTTCCATGATGAGTCGTGTTTCACTACCTATCTTTTTAGGGGTATGCCTTAGAGACTGCCACCCATATCCTTAACTTAGTCCCTAAAAAGAAGGTTGCCAAAACACCTCACGAGAGGTGGACAGGGAAAGCTCCCTTGTTGGCACATATCAAGGTTTAGGGTTGCGAGGCTTTCGTAAGACGAGAGACTCACGAAAAGCTCAAACCCTAAAGTGAGCGGTGTATTTTCATCGGCTATCTGCAGAAGTCCTTTGGATATCTCTTCTATAGATCGAGTGAAAATGTTGACTTCATTGAAGGAGAGGGGTTTTCCGAGAGCGGGAACTCATAAGCTAAGGGGACAGTGGGAGGTGATGTGTGTAAAATGCACTGGTTTTATTCCTACTTTTTAAATATAAATTTAGCACACAAAGGCAGTGGACCTATCTTTTAGTGGTATAGTTGGATAAGTAGGGTGTCGAACTCAGGGAACGAAAATTAAACTAATAACTAATTTTAACTAAACAAGTAATAAAAGTAAAGGTTTTTTCTCTAGTTTTACAAGACTAGAAACTTAAACACACCATCTAGCAAGTGATTAACTAAACAACTAAAAACAAGTAAAAATTCACCAAATATAATAAAGAGTTTCTGTTTAGGTCCTACCAATTCACTCCTATGGTTATTTGTATAATAAAATGATAGATTAATTGTTATTGGTTACCAAATATAGTGGTTAGATTCATGTTCACTATTACTAACCCTTAGAAAATTAATCAATTCAAGCAGTGACCAATTGTTTAAACTAATTAATTCCCTAGTTCATTTATTTAGATTAAATAAGATTTGTAATTGGTTAATCAAATTGGTGATTCAACTAACCTTTTGTTTGTTGGTTTCTCAAACAAGCTCACACATTAATTTACCCATTCTCTAACTAATCCTAGTTTCATGTTCACTAATCCTAGACATATGATGAAGTGTTCACATAAACATATGAGGTTAACAACTAAGAGATGTTCATGCGCTTAATTGTCTTCCAATTAACAGAAAATAGTTATGGTTAATGCATAAGGTTCTTTAACAAACTTAATTTAATAAAATCGCCAATAAACAATCAATAAAAATAATAATCAAACCATAAGAGTAACTTGGTTTTTCCTAAACAGAAACAACACGAATTTAGCTCATGATTACAATGGAAACAAGCTCAAAAACGAATTTAACTAAGCTAGTCATGATTCAATCCTAGGATTAAGTGGAAAATATAACCTAATTCGCCTTGAGTCTTCAAAAGATCAAAGATTAGGGTTCTTCAGGTCTCCAAAGGGTTCTTCAATCGCAGGTGTATCTCCCAAAAAGCCAGGGAAAGTCCCTAATTCGGATAAAGATTCTATATTTATACTTATCACAAAATAGGGTCAACTCGGCAAGTAGGTCCCCAACTCGCCGAGTAGAAGTGGAGAATCCGTGTATGGCAAGGATTCTTGACTTTTCTTCGCAAATATTCTCGGGAACTTACCGAGTAGCTGCGTGGACTCGCCGAGTAGCTCCATATTTTCTTCTTTTTCTTCATTCTTTAGCTTCTAATTGCTTCTCTTTATTCCTTTTTGCTTCCAAGCATGTCTTCTGGACTGAAAATACAATTTAGAAATTATTAAGTACCTTTTGTCCATATTATGCACATAATTAGCTAAGAATGAATAAAAATCTATACTAAACATATGGCTAATTATACATATATCAAAATACCCCACACTTGACTTTTTCTTGCCCCAAGCAAAACTGAATTTTAGCACATTAGAATCACATAGGACAACTCCAATCGAACCCAACCATTACGCCAAAAACGCAACGCGTGCATTTGTGTATAAAATTTCCCTAAAACCCCCCAATATTCCAAATACTTACAATCCTCATAAACATTCACCCACTTATCCCGAACAATGCTCATTTTATGCATCCCTCCGAATTCATCCGCAGAAAACTTCCTAACCTCAAGGTATTTTTGGTTGAGCAACCCAAGTATACATAATCTAGAAATTACAATTTATGATACCACTATGGAGCTCTTTTGCATCCTCACTTCTTTGACAATTTGATCTTTGATTTTTGGGTATCTTCAATTTTTTGAATCTTCAGAATTTTAATCTTCATACTTTGACTTTGATGCTCCAAAAATTCTTCAAACTTTTTCTTGTAATTTTTTTTTCACATGTAACTCACTTATATTTTTTTCTCTTTCAAAACCCTACATGCTTAAGCAGGGGTGCTCAACTTCAACTTTTATTGGCTAAACAATAAAATCTTCCTGGATACATTTTTGGTACACGATGCTAAACATATTGCACCCTTCGGACTAAGCAAGGTCATGTTTTTGTCCCATAATTTCATTGGAATAATGAAGCCACAAATGCACTAGAATGTATATAAGCTCAACTAAATATTTGGGTCTTCATGCAATCATCAACATAATTCTAACATGGAATCCTAATTACTTTTTACCAAAATTTTCTAAGTTAAGTCCTAAGCAATATTTTTGGTATGAAATAATTTTTAATTTAAAATAGACCTAAATTAGGATTCTAAATTTGCTAAAATGTAACCAACCCCCTACCCCACACTTAATTCATGCAATGTCCCCATTGCATGTTATGCATGAAAAATAAAAATATGAAATTTAGAGAGAATTGGAACAAACTCCCCTAGGGTAGCAGTTGCGAAGCTGATTTTCTTTAATTAAGCTCCTACTTTGAATGACTTTAGACATGGGAACAGCTCATCCATGTCTTGAGTGTCATGTCGCGTGTGGTAAACATGTAAATGACTCAAATATTTAGGCTAAAGCTCCTAGAAACCTCCAGTAATGAATCTTCACGAAAAATATGGATAAAGACTGCAGTGAATGTGCCCAAAACAATTCTGGAGTATAAATATGTTGATGGACTCGGCGAGTTAGGTGTGAACTCGATGAGTAGATCGGCATTTAGCAGTGAATTGCGTAATTGCACACGTACTCGGCGAGTACCCTAGATGCACTTGGCGAGTAGGCTCTGAGTTGAAAAAAAAAATCATGCTTGTTTACTCTTGACTGAGGTGCTAAATCAGGATAATTCAGTGATTCTTTTTCTAATTCCTTCAACACTAACACACTTGGTCACTCCCAATCCTAACAGACTCAACCTTAATTGAAACATTTTGCACTCTCATCTAAAGCAATCCTCACTTGAACCTTGACCAATAAAACTTATAAATGCATCCTAATCTTCCAACCTGAAAAACATGTAACCACGAGTGAAAGCAAACAAGCAATGGTCCTAAAAATGAAAATATTCAAGTTCAACAAAGTTCATCATCAAACACCATAAAAACATAAAAACAAAAACAACCAAATAAAACTAAGCTTCAATATTCTTCTTCCATATTTGCCCCTCCTGCACCACTTCCTCCTTCTTGATTGTTTCTTCTATGCATCCTCTCCTCCCAATTCATGATGTAAGGATACCCGGGCCCGGGCCTTGGGGCGATGTTCATTTGTTGAGAAAGATAATCAAATGACTCATTGTTGTAATTAACACCTCGCCCAATGTCATCCAAATATATCCTATATTCCACTTGATTCCACCCATCATTCTCATCTTCCACCGGAATAACCGGTGGGTCTTCTCGGGCCCGTTCATTTCTTTGTCGAACCCTTCGTCCTGGCTCCTCGGGAGCAACCACCTCGTATTCATGTGGAATTGCATATGAATCCAAAATTCTTTCCACAATTCTCGCCCTCCGATATAATGTAGTGTTAAACGGAGGAGGAGAAATGACGGTTAAAGCCCTTGCCTCTTGTAGATCCAGAATCCCAAATGATCTTGCGATTCTTGTAACAAACATACCTCCATTAATTTTGGAGGTAATCTTTTCCTTTACAGCTCCATCTGCAATATGTTTGGCTAAGCAATAGGGCGAGTTGCAGAAGATGTCTGGGGTGATGAAGCTCCAAAGGAAGAAAATGTCAAGGGTTAGGACTTTGTCATCATCATTCCTCATATTGATGGTGTTGGCAATGAGGCGGTGAATGAGACGATGGATGGGGGAGCGGATGTGGCCTTCTTGTGTTAAAGATGGAATATACACTCGGTTTGCAATGGTATTCCACCAGGTGGAGGCAACAACTTGTTTGGGAAGATCTTTGTGGCATTGCTCCAAGAAGGTCTCAAAATCCTCCGTCATTATGACATTTTACTCATAAATGCCTATCCTCCAAGCAAGTTCCGCAATACTTCACTGTCGCAGCTCCCCTCCAAGTGAAAAAGAAATGACATTTGGGTTATAATATTCACTACCACCCCGGAATGAGATAGTAGCAAAAAATTCCCAACATAGCTCTGCAAACACCGATTCTTGAATCTTGAATAACTGCAACCATCCATCACAAATTATTGTAGATTCCCCCACATCACAAGATTTCACCAAATAAGGTGTCAATTCTTCTTCCAAACCAATTATTCCCAACCAATCCCATTTAATTGCATTGGGAAGGTGAATTTATTTCTGCTTGAGAGCCTCCAATCTGTTCTTAGCACAGGCTTATGAAGATCTTGAAGTTATTTGTTGAAAAGTAAGCCATGGAATATCTCCTTGACCTCCTCCCCTTGAATTCTACCCTTTTCTAGACATAATTCCTTCAGAATAACATTAAGAAAACAACAAACAAAACCCAACAATTGAAGTTAACCAAAACAGGTTTGTCTTGGCATCTACTCGCCGAGTTCATGACCTACTTGGCGAGTAGGATGAACTTCGGGAACAGGTTTCAATCAGACCATATTAGGTCAATTAAAACACCTAATTTTGCAAAGGGGTTTGCTGTTCTAAGTCCCTTAAACACAAATCCATAAGAAATTTTGTCTAAAGCTTCCTAATTCATGATAAAATCGAAACCCTAGAATTGGAGAAAAAACCCCAAATCCGGATTTTAAGCAAAATAAGAACCAAGAATTGATAAAGTTGTGATCTTTAACAAGAATACAGAGGAAAAATCATACCTTTTTGCTTTGTGGATGGAGATTCAACAAAAAATTATAGAAATGGCTTGAGTGGAAGAGAGTGCTCGGTGAGTATGAATGGTTTGGTGAAAGTGAGTAAAAGAAACCCTTATTTACAGATTGTAAAAAAAAACCCGTGTAAATGGTTGTACTCGTCGAGTAGAAATACATACTCGCCAAGTACGAACACGTATTTGCGATTTATCGGGGATTTCAAAAACATACTCGCCGAGTAGTACATATAAACTCGACGAGTAGAACATTCTGTTTGAAAAAAACTCAAAATTTAAACCGCCACCCCACACTTAGAGCATTGCTTCCCCTCAATCAATCATTTTAAACAAAATTTTAGAAGAAGAATGAAAAGAAAACAGATCCTAAAAATGAAAAAGAAAACAAAGGGAAAAGAAATGCAAACTCTAGACTCGGGTCTCCTCCTGGAAGCGCTTCTTTTTAAGGAGTCATTAGCTGGACTCCTTCCCTTCTACGTTTCTGCCATGCCCTCCAGCAGCAACCCTTCTTCTATATCTTCATTTCTCGGGATTCCTTCTTCGTGTTTTTTTTACTCTATGTCCATTAACTTTGAAAGGAGTACCATCTCTTGATAATAACTCGATAGCTCCATGTGGAAACACCTTCTTCACTAGAAATGGACCATCCCATCTTGAATTTAGTTTTCCCGGAAAAAGTTTAAGCTTTGAATTAAAGAGCAACACTTTTTTCCCTTCATGAAAATCTTTACTACCCTTGATCCTCTTGTCATGCCAACTCTTGGTTTTCTCTTTATAAATCAAGGAGCTAGTATAAGCCTCATTTCTAAGTTCCTCAAGAGCATTTATTTGCATCAATTGGTTGTTTTTAAGTTCAACTATATCAAAGTTGCACATTTTTAAAGCCCAAAAAGCTTTATGCTCTACTTCCACCGGTAAATGATAATGCTTTCCATAAACTAGCCTATATGGTGTAGTACCAATAGGTGTTTTGAAAGCTGTTCGGAAGGCGCAAAGTGCATCATCTAACTTATCCGACCATTCCTTTCGATTCCCCCCCCCCCCCCCACCAATCTCTCCAAAATTCTTTTTAAGGCTTTATTTGTTACTTTAGTTTGCCCACTAGTTTGTGGATGGTAAGATGTAGAGAATTTATGCATTACCCCATATTTCCTTAAAACCTTTTCTAATTAATCATTGGCAAAGTGAGTGCCTCGGTCACTTATAAGGGCTTTAGGAACTTCAAATCTCGAAAATAACTTCTTCAAAAAACGCACCACCACCCGAGCATCATTAGTTGGTAAAGCTTGTGCCTCCGCCCTCTTGGATACATAATCCACCGCCACCAATATATATTTGTTTCCTTTTGACATTGGAAATGGTCCCATGAAATCGATCCCCCATATGTCAAATACTTTGCACACTTGAATACTATGTTGTGGCATTTCGTTTCGGGATGAAATGTTTCCCACTCTTTGGCATGCATCACACTCTTTGACATATTGGGCAGTATCTTTAAAAATTGTGGGCCAATAAAACCCAATATCAAATATCTTCTTAGCAGTGTAGTGTGCTCCACGATATCCATTGGTAGGCCCACTATGATAATGCTCCAAAATTTGTCGACTTTCATTTCCAAATACACATCTTCGTATGATTCCATCCGCGCAACTTCGGAAAAGATATGGCTCATCCAAAAGTAGTATTTTATTTCTGAAAAGAATTTCTTCTTTTGTTGGCGGGTAAGATCTTTTGGGATGTACTTGCTAGCTAATTAATTAGCTATGTCGGCAAACCATGGCTCTTCCCCCGTGGTCACCATAATATACTCATCCAGAAAGTCATCTTCAGCTTTATCTTCCACCAATGCTTCCAATTGCGGGTTTTCTAGCCTTGATAAGTGGTCGGCTGCTACATTCTCCATTCTTTTCTTATTTCGTATCTCGATGTCAAAGTCTTGTAGAAGTAGAACACAACGTATCAATCTTAGCTTGACATCTTGCTTGGCAAACAAATACTTGATGACAAAGTGGTCAGTAAAACTAGTGGTTTTAGATAAAACTAGATAAGGGCGGAATTTATCAAAGGCATACACCACAGCTAGTAATTCTTTTTCGTTTGTGGTGTAATTTTCTAGGGTCGGATTCAAAGTTTTACTTGCATAATAAATGGGTCGAAAGTGCTTATCAACCCTTTGACCAAGGACAACTCCTAATATAAAGTCACTAGTATCACACATTATTTCAAATGGTAAATTCCAATTCAAGGCAATAATGATCGGGGAATTAGTTAATTTTTCTTTCAAAATTCAAAAGCCTCTAAACACTCTTTAGTAAAATTAAATGGTGCATCTTTTAAAAGCAATTGTGTTAGAGGTCTAGCTAGCTTAGAAAAATCTTTTATGAAACGCCGATAAAAACCCGCGTGACCTAGAAAACTTCTAATGCCCTTCACATTAGTTGGTGGAGGTAATTTGGCAATTGTATCTATTTTGCCCGATCCACCTCAATTCCCGATTTGGAAACTTTGTGGCCTATAACTATACCCTATTTAACCAGAAAGTGACATTTTCCCAATTAAGGACTAAGTCGGTTCACACCTTGCAAGCGTTAAATCAAGGTTAGCGAGATAATCATGGAAGGAAGATCCAAAAACAGAAAAACCGTCCATAAATACTTCCATTAATTTTCCACCATGTCGTGGAATATGGCCGTCATGCACCTTTGAAATGTTGCAGGTGCATTGCATAACCCAAAGGGCATGCGACGATAGGCAAAAGTTCCACTTGGGTAAGTGAAAGTGGTCTTTTCTTGGTCCATTGGGTCTATGGGTATTTGGAAGTAACCCGAAAATCTATCTAAGAAACAATAATAGCTATGGCCTGACAATCTTTCAAGCATTTGATCAATAAAAGGTAAAGGAAAATGGTCTTTACGAGTGGCATCATTTAGCTTTCGATAATCGATGCACACTTGCCAACCAGTTACCGATCGGGTCGGAATAAGCTCGTTCTTCTCGTTGGTTATGACCGTCATCCTTCTTTTCTTGGGCACCACTTGGACAGAATCACCCACGGACTGTCAGAAATAGAATAGATGATCCCCGTATCTAAGAGTTTGACTACTTCCTTTTTTACCACTTCTTGCATGTTTGGATTCAATCTTCTTTGGTGTTTCACAACCGGCTTTGCTCCTTCCTCCAGGTTGATCTTGTTAGAACAATAAGAAGGACTTATTCTCTTGATATTGGTAATGCTCCATGCAATGGCACACTTCCGCTTCTTCAAGACTTGAACTAATTCTTTTTTTTTTAAGATTTGGAGAGGTTAGAAGCTATTATAACTGGTTTTTGATGATCATCTTCAAGGAAGGCATACTCCAAGTGATCTGGTAGTGCTTTGAGCTTTGTTTTTGCATTCTGCATGTTGTAATCATCGAGTACAGGTAAGGGACTCTGCAAGTTCTCATCAGAATTCACGCTTTCTTAGGTTTCTTCAATTGAACTCGGTGAGTAGATTGAGTATACTCGGCGAGTAGATTGCTCAAAGTTGCTCATTAATTCGTCATAATCAACTTCTTCCAGCAGTCTCTCAATTTCCAGTAGGTATTTTTCACCATCAAGTTCTTCATCAAATATGATGATGGACTTGTTTGGTTCTTCATTATCCCATTCCTCCATCAATTCATCCAACATGTCAATTGAAAATGTCATGTCATCACTATTCCTTGCATGCTTCAGAGCTTGATCAACCCTAAAAGTGACTGAATCACCCCCCACCCGTAGAGTAAGTTTCAAGTCTCTCATGTCAACTATAGCACTTGCCGTGTTAAGGAAAGGTCTTCCAAGGATGATCGGGACTTGAGAATCCACTTCCATGTCTAGAATTATAAAGTCTGTGGGAAATATGAACTTGACCACCTTGACCAATAAATCTTCACATATTCCTCTTGGAAATGTGACTGTTTTATTTGCTAAGTGGATTGCCATTCGAATTGGCCTTGGTTCTGGGAGATCCAGTTTCTTGAAAAATAAATGGTGGCTAATTTCCAAAATTGGCAAGGTAAATTCAAGCTTCCCGGGTCACCCTTCTTCTTTGGTAGTTTGTTTAACATGGCAGCTGGCCAGTTCTCATTAAGAACTACTTTTTTTTACTTCCTCCATCTTCCTTCTATTGGTTAGAAGCTCCTTGAGGAATTTGTCATATCTTGGCATTTGTACAACTGCTTCGATGAATGGTATGTTGATTTGAAGAGTTTAAATATGGTCTAGAAACTTCTAGTATTCCTCTTCCTTATTTTCTTGCTTAGCTCGGGCTGGATATGGCATTGGAGGCTGAAAGGGCTTTTCAGGAATCTGACTTTTCGGATTAGGCAACGGACTCATCGAGTCCATATCCTGGACTCGGCGAGTAGAGTCTGTATCATGCAGATTTTCATTTTAGTCTTGTTTTTCTGCATTGGGCTCTTCAGTCTGAATAGGGACCAGAGGAGTAGTTATCTTCTCACTTCTTGTTGTCACTATATTTATGTGCACGCCTCGTGGGTTGTTTTCGGTTTTACTAGGAAGTTCTCTCGGTGATCTTTGATTAATTTGTTGAGCAAGTTGCCCCAGTTGTGTCTCAATGTTGTGGATAGATGCTTGTTGGTTTCTAAGCATTGTTCTTGTTTCTTGGATTGCAACATCATGATCATTATGTCTTTTTGCTGAAGCAGCTACAAAGTTGGTAAGCATTTCCTCCAAACTTGGTTTTCTTTCTTGTGCCAGCTCCTCCTTTTGGTAAAAACCTTTTCCTTTTTGTTTATACTTCTCCTCCTTAGCTTTCTTGTACTCATCATAAGGGAGCCACTCTTTCTTTGATTTTCTCCAATCTTCATCATATCGGTCACCACTTGAGTAGCATACTTGCACCTTCTTATTGCCATTTTCATCCAAGTCACAATCTCTAGTAAGATGAGGCCTATTGCAATTCTCACAACCCACCCGAATAGCATGTATCGTTTGATCCATTTTGTCCATTCTCCTATCCATGGTTTTCAACAAAGCCATGACTGCTGACAAATCTTCTGAAGCTGTATAGGCGGACCCCCTTGTCACATCATTTCTTGGATTGTCATATTCTCTAGAGTGTTTAGAGAATTCTTCAGTTAGTTGCATTATCACCGAGGGTGCTTTCTTCATGAGTGGACCTTGCGAGTCAAGTAATTGCCTTGTTGTAACATTTACTCCATCATAAAAAATGGAGACTTCTTGTTGACTATTTAAGGTCATGATGTGGGCAATTCCTTAGTAGGCTCTTGTACCTCTCCCAAGCTTCATATAGCGACTCTCCAGTTTGTTGTTCAAAGTTGGCTATGGCTTTCTTTAGCTTAGATATCTTGGATGGTGGGCAGAACTGATCAATGAGCTCTTCTTTCATCTGGGCCCATGTAGTGATGTATCCAGGGGGAAGTGACTTGAGACAATCCTTTGCAGCACCCTGCAATGTAACTGGAAGCATTCGAAGTAGCTGAGTTTCTTGAGGCATGTTTGGAACATTGAAATAATCAGCTACATCATTAACTTCATCCAAGTGTTTGTAAGCATCTTCGTGGTCTTTTCCGGTGAAGGGGATCTCTTTAAGTTGAGCAAGGATGTGACCCTTAAGCTCAAAAGTAGCAGTTTTGGGAACTGCGGGTTGTACAAGTCCAGGGTCAGTGTCATCGTGTATCCTCTTCTTCCATTCCCCCATGGGGACTTCATCGATGTTAGCCATGGTAACAACTAATTCGTCGCCGGAATCGGAGTCATGCCCGAATGTAGGTTCTTCTTCTTCTTTGGTTTCGTACTCGGTGTCTTCTTTGATCGGGTCTTCTCTTGCTAAAGAGGCATTGGATGCTCCTGATTTGCTACTCCTCTTCTTCCCAAAAACAGTCTTCAAGCTAGAAAAAGGCGACTTCTTAGGTGTATTTGAGCTTTCAATGTCTTTGCCTTTGTTCTTTCTCAACGCGGATTCTGGGTCTTCAAAAGGGGGTACCAGTGGAGTGTTGGATCCTCTAGTCATGAAAATCCTACAAGAAAACAAGAAAAACACGTAAAAAGAACAAAAAATGAAACTGAACGAAAATAAAAATTAAATTGTCAAATAGTAGGGTACTCGCCGAGTAGGGTCGAGTGCACTCGCCGAGTAGCCTGTCTAAACTCAAAAAATAATTAAAACTAAATAAAAACTTCTAAAAACTAATAAATTCTAAAACCTAACCTACTTACTGAATTACTAAAAGAATTAGCTTTGTGCAAGAAAGACTCACACAAAGGATCGATAAAATTAGGAATTAGATTTAATTTTTGAACCGTTCCCCGGCAACGACGCCAAAAACTTGATGTGTGTAAAATGCACTGGTTTTATTCCTACTTTTTAAATATAAATTTAGCACACAAAGGCAGTGAACCTGTCTTTTAGTGGTATAGCTGGACAAGTAGGGTGTCAAGCTCAGGGAACGGAAATTAAACTAATAACTAATTTTAATTAAACAAGTAATAAAAGTAAAGGGTTTTTCTCTAGTTTTACAAGACTAGAAACTTAAACACACCACTTAGCAAGTGATTAACTAAACAACTAAAAACAAGTAAAAATTCACCAAATCTAATAAAGAGTTTCTGTTTAGGTCCTACCAATTCACTCCTATGGTTATTTGTATAATAAAATGATAGATTAATTGTTATTGGTTACCAACTATAGTGGTTAGATTCATGTTCACTATTACTAACACTTAGAAAATTAATCAATTCAAGCAGTGGCCAATTGTTTAAACTAATTAATTCCCTAGTTCATTTATTTGGATTAAATAAGATTTGTAATTGGTTAATCAAATTGGTGATTCAACTAACCTCTTGTTTGTTGGTTTCTTAAACAAGCTCACACATTAATTTACCCATTCTCTAACTAATCCTAGTTTCATGTTCACTAATCCTAGACATATGATGAAGTGTTCACATAAACTTATGAGGTTAATGTTGGATATAGTGTCTAAGTCCATAACTTTATTTGGTATGTACTTGACCCGACCCGGCATGGTCCATTTGGGTTGCATGGCATTGCAATACTTGGATAGACTAAATGAGAGAATAAGGCACTTATGATTATTAATATATTATAAGTTCTAATATATTAATAATAGTATTATTTAATTAGTATTTGATCAAGTATTAATCTAGAATTAATTTGGTGATCAAAGTGAGACTAATTAAATATATAGGGTTGATTATGACAATCATCAATTCTTTTATGGTGGATTAATGATCCATGGTTTATGGGTTTGGTTATAACCATATGGAGCTCCATGGATAGTCCATGGGAGTTACAAACCCATGGGTCATGAGAAATGAAGAGTCATGACAATTAGGGTTTACATTTGTAACTCCTAATTATGACACACTATAAAAGAAACCCTATAGCATGCAAAGTTGGCACTAGAGTATTCTTGTGAGGGTATAGCCGATTTTGGAGTGTAAAAATATTCTCTCTAGTTATTCCAAGGTTGTAGTGTTGTGTGAAGCATTTGAGGCACAACATTTGGGGTGCTAGGCTCACAAAGTCTTGAAGGAATCCAAGCGACAACAAGGTATGTATTTCTACTAGTTCTTTATGTTTTATGTAATCCCCATGCCATGCTAGTTAGGAAATAACCTTGAAAAAGAAATTTGCATGTATATAGAGAAAACATAGATTCAAGGTTATTAGGGTTGCATGTACACTTAGGAAGTGTTAGAATGCTCAAAACCCAACAGTGGTATCAGAGCCTAGGATTGTTTTCTGTATACTTGATGCAAAACTGCTTCAAAATCGAAAATTCTGCATTCTGACGACTGTACTCGCCGAGTC
Source organism: Lactuca saligna (assembly GCF_052625555.1). NCBI lineage: Eukaryota > Viridiplantae > Streptophyta > Magnoliopsida > Asterales > Asteraceae > Lactuca > Lactuca saligna. The sequence goes on from NC_136423.1 coordinate 176,425,489, forward strand.
CATGGGGAGGACTCGTCGAGTCCATGAACAAATTCATCCTACTCGCCGAGTAGGATAATGCACTCGCCGAGTAGGATCAAGCTGGGCAGATTTTTCGAGTTTTTGTTGCTGGAAATGGATTAGAATCATTATCTCAATCTGTTTTGGACTTGTAAAATCTGTTTTTCAAAATGATAATGATTATGTTAATCTATTTTACATGACTTTTATTAATTTTCAAGTATTGTATATGTTTATATGATTTCTTGGAAATTGCTTGGAATGAATTTGTGTTCTTATGAGTTTTTAGAAGATCATAGGAATTATGTTTAACCTCCATGTGTGTTTAATTCATGATCTTAATGGCAATAATGGTGTCCATAACTTGTCCTCAAGTTATGGATAACCAAAAGTCACTTCTTTAAAAGTTGTCATTAAAGAATAGTAGGTTTCATAAAATGAAGAGTCTTCAACATTATGAACCATTAAAACTCATAAGTTAGAAATTTGAAGAGTCTTGAAATAGTTTCAATACTTGCCCTCAAGTTTTGGAATTTGTAAAGTCTTACACTTTAATTCCAATTTTTTTTTTTTAAAGTTAAAAAAAAATATTCAAACTTTATGGACTTCATTAAATTAGTTAAAGTGTTTAATTAAAAGAGTTAATAATTCCATAAAGACATGGTTTAAGTTTAATTAAATTAAGAGTATAGTTTAATTAATAGATTAAACCACCAAGTATTTTAAATGTTTAAAATACACCCTTATACTATTATTATAATTTTAATTATATAGATATGTATAAGAATATGCCATTCCTACCGTTAGTAGGCCTCATTCACGAAGCCGTTCTATAAGGGGGGTATAAGGTTGTTGCCTATAAAATGGTGACTTAATGGGTGTCCACTCTCACCCACCGCTTCCTTGATCGGTGGAGGGTCGTTAGCCGAACAGGTAGGATACGACTTTAAATACTCATTAAAAGTATAGTGCGTTATAAAGTAACTATACATTATAAATTCCTAATCTTAGTTACTTTAGGAAGATGTGAAATTGGTGCTAGCCCATAAAATTACACTTTGTACCTTACCAAGTCGTTAGTGGAGCGTGTGTGGTTAACCGACACACTAACATGGACTAGTAAGAGTGGCAAAGGGTAACTTGACTTTATTATAGATCGGTGGAGCGTGTGTGGTTAACCGGCACATCGATTAGGTAATATTGTTAAGGGTACCAAGTCAATTTGTATGGTTATTCACACCTTGTTTGTGATCCTCGGCATCCCAATCACAAACTTGAGAGGGCACATTCGAGATTCAAACATGCCATTGAAAAAGTTCAATGTATCTCAAAGGATCTAGGAGTTTCAAATCCAATTAAAACTTAATTATATTTTGTTTTTCATGGTGGAAATTGGTAAATCGTCATTTACCTACCTTTAACTATTTTATAACTTGGATTACGGCATCCCTCTTCCAGTTATAAATAGGTTATTGGGTCCTAGCCTTAATATTTCATATTGGGTGTTATATTAAGGACTTTAAATCAACTAACTTGAATTTCTCCCATTATAGATGTCTAGTTTAGACAGCTATGGTCTTCCCAAATCTTAGGAAGAAGCTTCCTAATGAAGATGAAATCCCGAATGGCAATCAAGGTGAAAGATCAATCCCTTTATTGTGCATTAGTGGGATTGAAAATCATACTTCACTTCCTTCACCTACTCCAATAAATCTCCCTATCCCACAAGTTTCAAGACCTGATAAGTTCTAAGTCACTCAATCCCTATTGGCAAACAAAGTCTATATGTGCTTAGGTCTTGGAGATTAAGTCACATATTGACAAGTCTGGAGAGTCGGTGTCGAAGTCTCAAGGTAGCTGGATATTGACTCGGTCACTCCCTGATGACAGATCACGACATGACCCTTAATGATCTTACCTATTCGCTTGATGATGTTAAATCAACAATGGTTTGGAGCATTGGTAAAGCAAAATTTGATTGGAAGATCAACTTCCCAAACTTCCATGGACATTGAAAATGGTAACATTGGAAGTCCAGAAAAACTTTCTATTCCCAATTGAAAGGGATTGGCCATAGTCAACTCGGTTGACCAAATGGTAAAAAGAAAGGCTAAGTCTGTGATAGTCCCGTGTACCATTTCCAAAGAGTCCATATGTTTCTAAAGGAAGGGTATTGGTTGCGAAGCTGCCAAATTTACCTAAAAGTCCATAAGGATAGTAAAGTCAAATGTTTGACTCTACTTCAGGTAAAGTCCATTGTCTAACTCTATTAAGTTTCTATTCTGAGATTCTAATTGCATGTTGTGACTGGGTCACATATTGATGTTTAAGAATCAAAGAAGAGTGAAGAAACTTAAAGGAAGTATATGTTGATTCTGATCGTGAAGATGGATTTCGATTGCATATTTCGGTGATTAGAATTTTGAGTTGTTACTTAAGAGTTAGATATATTGCTTAGGAAAGGATAACAACAAGTTTTCCATATGGATTGTAAGGATAAGTTTTCCGCAAAGTTTTAAAATAAAAGAAAATGGTTTTGATTTTATTTATTTTAAGTATCCTTACAATGGAATTTGTGAAAAAGGTTGTTGCTTATATGTTTCCATTGATAAGCAATATGGGTAAATGGATTTGATTCTTTCATTAGTGGTAGTATCATAATTTACCAAATAAGGAAAGATTCTCATCACCCAAGTTTCACATGGATAGAAACTTGGAATCATGCAAGTTGTTTTGTGTGATGAATGAGAATTTTCATCTTTGGTAAATTAAGACTAATTCTTTGTTCACATTCGCATGTGAGTCAAGCAAAGGACTAAGAGATTGGGTACACTTGGTTGTGTGCTGGTCAGGTCCACCACAAAGGTTGATAAGATTATTCATTATGATTTACTAAAGTTTAGTAAATATGGTTATGCTTACGAGTTTAAGTGTAATTCTGAAACATTGGAAAAGATTCAATGTATGGCAGAATGAATAAGAAGAATCAAATAAGGCAGCAAGATAAAAGTTTCTCCAATCTGAAGAGATGGGAGAGTACTTGTGTATTTTGTTTTATGGTTATCTTAGTGATTATGAAACCAGATCACAATTGATCCTCTAAGGACACCTTAGTTCATTTGTTTGGGTAAGGAGAGGAATCATGAGTTGTTGAAATGGTTAAATCAAAAGATAAATCATACATCAAATCTTAGAGTCATACTCCAAGATGGAGCCATTGAGTGACATAATCTTTAGAAAGTTTATAACACTTATCAAATGTATAGTAAGATGTGTCATACTCTTGTACATTTGAGGTTGGTTAGTTGTGATGTTTTGGATAAAGCAAAGACCAACTAAGTCCAATTATAGGAAGTGTTTAACTTGATAAGAATCCGCACTAGCTCTTGAATATTTGTATTGTAAAGGAATGGTTCTTGACAAAGATAAGTCTTATATGTCAAGAGGACAGTGGGAGTCTAAAAGATTCTGAAATAGTTTCAAGAACTAATCAAGAGTTTTGTTAATCACTAGCCCACGACTTGAGGTTTGTAACCTATCGTGTTCTTATTTCTATGTCTATTCCAATTGAAAGTTGATTATGCTTGTGAATTCTATGAGTTCTCAATTGTTTGCATAACAACTCGGAAGCAATGGTGGGCATTGTGCTACCAGGTGGCAAGAAATTAAGATTGCACAAGTTCAGTCCATATGAATTTGGAAGTGTCACTAACCTAGTCATGTGATTATGGTTTTGACAAAATTCACATGGAAAAGAACACATACACCATGAAATCTAAGTGTCATAAGGTTTCTCTTCGATTCATGAAAATGATGGTAAGGAAACGCTTCCACTAAGAAGATTTTAAGTAGATAGTGGTTGTGATATTTGCATTCTCATATAGTTAGTGGAGCGTGCGTGGTTAACCGGCACACTAACTAGTGAGAATTGCAAAAGGTCTAGACAAACATGTGAGCTATCTAAGGAAAGGTGTATGTTTTTGATAAATTCTTATCAAAGCAATCTAGTATCAGAAATATGAACTTTGGTAAGAAAGTCAATAAAGTATTGATTTCTAGAAGTCCAGTTGATTTCTGAGTACATGTCAAAGCAAGTGGGAGCATAAAGTGTTATGATGGTAATCATTATGCTAGTGGGAGCATGATGATTATGTTAAGTATTGCAAGCTAGCAATGTTATTTATAGAAAACAAAAGTTTCAAGTTGCTTTGAAAGTTGTTTTGCTATAATTAAGGGAGAGGATTCTATACTTCACTCTAATTCTACAAGCTTAGATTGATATTTTAATCTACTTTAGTCAAGAATATATATGAATGTTATGTTGGAATGGTTCAACATAAGGAAATTCTATATATGTTGCGATCTCAAAATTCGATTATGATTACGGCATACCTCTTCATAGTTCGAATTCTGAGAACATGGAAAATAAAAATTTTATAGCATGAATCGTGTCCCATATACTTCGGATATAGGATCGATTGAATATGCTATAATATTCATCCATTCTAAATTTTCCAAATGCCTAGGGCATTAAGATGGAAAAACGAATAGAACTGGAAATGACTAAAATGATTAAGCAAAATTGTCGAGGAGAATCTGAGGTTTACCAAAGATTGGTTGCTCATGGACAATTAGAAGTATAGAGTAAGGACCATATTGACGTATTTTGAAAAGCGGTAACTCTTGTTCAGAAGTGATGGTCAAAATGGTAATATGGAATTGTCTCCATAGGTGGAAGTTATTCTTTAAATCTGTGTAAGATTAAAGAACTTAATGCTAAGAAGGATGTTCAAAGGAATGTACTTTGAATTTGAGACTTCATTTCCATGGAATTTTTTTCCATTGGAATGCTCTGTAATGTCTGTTGCCAAGTATTTGTGACCTCTGTGCATAGTCATTATAAGGGGATCATTGCATATAAGTTTAGAATCTAACAGATTACAGTAAATGGCAAGAGTTTAGTATTCTTGCATTTACAACAAGGATTGGAATTGTGAAATGAGCATCATTGGAATATTGACAATTGATCTATTTCACAAAGAGAGGACCATATGTAAACATAGTATGCATACTTGGAGTATGGCATAATTGTTGTTTGGAAAAACATAGTGTACGTGCTTGGAGCATGGGACAACTAATGTTTTAATTCAAGCATAAAGTTGATTAATCGAAACATAAATAATGAGTAATCAATATGGTGCTTAAATAAAAGTTGTTTTATTTACACCCAAGTGTTGGGGCCATATAGGATTAAGTATTATTCTTGTGTTTCACTTTGCATGTTTTGACTTCCAGAATAAATATGTTATGGAATATATCATATTATTTAAACCATCCACAGTCAGTCATATGTTGGAAGTAGATATGAATCAAGACTGTCATGAATTTGGCTTGTATGATTTGTCTAAAGTGCTTTAGACAATGCAATAGTTGCTACAACATTCATGAGTACTCATAAGGGCTGACTATTGGATTCAACCCACGCTCACTTGCATCACTTCATGGAATTTATCTCGAGTGACCGTGAGATGGTAATATCATATAAATCTTCAAACCTAGAGATATGAGTTGTTGACTATGAGTTTGTTATTCATTGATTGTACGAAAACGCATTGGTAACTCGATGTTATAAAACGTGCCTTTGTGAATAATTCAACAAGTAGTTAGTATAAGCATATCAGTTGAAGTTTATATGTTCCTTCTAGAAATAGAAGCGAGATCTGGGCCCCTCGATGATTTGGTTTTGACCTATGTACCGGGCCGGTCAGAACCTAATTGATGTGTTCAATTTAGTTCTATGTCGAAACAAATCGGAGATCGAGAAACAAATGTTGGACAATAAGTAAGACCATGTTCCATGTGTTTGTCCGGCTGATATCATGAGAACAGAGGATTATATGATCACTTATCTTAAATGGTGTATCATCATCATCTCAGTTCCGAGAGACTTTGAAAGAGCTACGATTTCTAGTCGGATTTTGAAGTCATATTTGCAAATATAGTTATTAGACTTATCCAAGTGGGAGACTGTTGGATATAGTGTCTAAGTCCATAACTTTATTTGGTATGTACTTGACCCGACCCGGCATGGTCCATTTGGGTTGCATGGCATTGCAATACTTGGATAGACTAAATGAGAGAATAAGGCACTTATGATTATTAATATATTATAAGTTCTAATATATTAATAATAGTATTATTTAATTAGTATTTGATCAAGTATTAATCTAGAATTAATTTGGTGATCAAAGTGAGACTAATTAAATATATAGGGTTGATTATGACAATCATCAATTCTTTTATGGTGGATTAATGATCCATGGTTTATGGGTTTGGTTATAACCATATGGAGCTCCATGGATAGTCCATGGGAGTTACAAACCCATGGGTCATGAGAAATGAAGAGTCATGACAATTAGGGTTTACATTTGTAACTCCTAATTATGACACACTATAAAAGAAACCCTATAGCATGCAAAGTTGGCACTAGAGTATTCTTGTGAGGGCATAGCCGATTTTGGAGTGTAGAAATATTCTCTCTAGTTATTCCAAGGTTGTAGTGTTGTGTGAAGCATTTGAGGCACAACATTTGGGGTGCTAGGCTCACAAAGTCTTGAAGGAATCCAAGCGACAACAAGGTATGTATTTCTACTAGTTCTTTATGTTTTATGTAATCCCCATGCCATGCTAATTAGGAAATAACCTTGAAAAAGAAATTTGCATGTATATAGAGAAAACATAGATTCAAGGTTATTAGGGTTGCATGTACACTTAGGAAGTGTTAGAATGCTCAAAACCCAACAGTTAACAACTAAGAGATGTTCATGCAGCTTAATTGTCTTCCAATTAACAAAAAATAGTTATGGTTAATGCATGAGGTTCTTTAACAAACTTAATTTAATAAAATTGCCAATAAACAATCAATAAAAATAATAATAAAACCATAGGAGTAACTTGGTTTTTCCTAAACAGAAACAACACGAATTTAGCTCATGATTACAATGGAAACAAGCTCAAAAACGAATTTAACTAAGCTAGTCATGATTCAATCCTAAGATTAATTGGAAAATATAACCTAATTCGCCTTGAGTCTTCAAAAGATCAAAGATTAGGGTTCTTCAGGTCTCCAAAGGGTTCTTCAATCGCAGGTGTATCTCCCAAAAATCCAGGGAAAGTCCCTAATTCGGATAAAGATTCTATATTTATACTTATCACAAAACAGGGTCAACTCGGCGAGTATCCGTGTACGACAAGGATTCTTGACTTTTCTTCGCGAATATTCTTGGTAACTCGCCGAGTAGCTGCGTGGACTCGCCGAGTAGCTCCAGATTTTCTTCTTTTTCTTCATTCTTTAGCTTCTAATTGCTTCTCTTTATTCCTTTTTGCTTCCAAGCATGTCTTATAGACTAAAAATACAATTTAGACATTATTAAGTACTTTTTATCCATATTATGCACATAATTAGCTAAAAATGAATAAAAATCTATACTAAACATATGGCTAATTATACACATATTAGGAGGAAAATCGATCTTGAAGAGCTTCAAGAGTTGAGCGATGAAGGAACCTCTGACGCTGGCGCTCAGCCCAAGAAGAAAACTCTGGTTGAATCGATTGACGAATCCTTACCTCTTAGACGTTCCAGTAGAGTTAGTGTTCTGCCTGTGTTGTATGGTTTTCATATAACAAGTGAGGTGATACGTTTATTAGTCATAGTATACTAATAAATTTGGATGAAGCTAATAGCTACAAGGAAGCCATGGCAGGCCCGGAGTCCACAAAATGGAAAGAGGCTATAGACAATGAGATTCTGTCCATATATGACAACCAGGTTTGGAATTTGGTTGATAATGTGCCAGGTCGTAAGATGGTCGTGTACAAGTGGATCTTCAAGAAGAAGAACGACATGGATGGGAAGGTACATACTTATAAAGAACGATTGGTTGCAAAGGGCTTTACTCACTCCTGGAGTTAACTATGATGAGACCTTCTCACCTTGGGAAGTGTTTCGCTATGAAGGACCTCTGAGAGGCTGCCTATGTTCTGTGAATAAGGATAGTGAGAAACAAGAGTAAAAGGCTAATAGGACTTAGTCAGAATACTTACTTGGACAAGGTACTAAAATGTTTTAGTATGGAGAACTCCAAGAAAGGGGAGTTACCAATCCAAAGTAATGCCAAGTTGAGTAAGACTCAAAGCTTGAGTACCGAAGTCTAGATAGAAAAGATGAGCCAAGTCCCTTACGTTTCCGCAATTGGCTCGATCATGTATGCGATGACTTGTACTCTCCTTGTTGTGGCCTTCGCTTTGAGAGTGGTCAGAAGATATCAAGGGAACCCTAGCAAAACACATTGGACCGCAATCAAGAATATTCTTAAGTTCCTTCGGAGGACCATGGTATGGTTACTAGTACTCGGTGGGAGAGATGACTTAAGGGTGTGAGGGTATAGTGACGCCAGTTTTCAAACTGACAGGGACAGCTACCGTTCGCAGTCGGGCTGGGTCTTTACCCTAAATGGAGGAGCAGACTTGGAAAAGTTCTAAGTAGGAGACCGTAGCTGATTCAACGGAGAATCAGAGTACATAGCGGCGGGCGAAGCATTAAAGGAGGCGATATGGTTGAAGAACTTCATTGGCGACCTTGGATTGTGATAGCCATAAAGGAGCCCATGTAAATTTTTTGTGATAATGAAGGAGCGGCTTCCATGACCAAGGAACCGAGGGATCATGGCAGATCTCGACATATCGATAGGAAATATCATTTTATTTGACATCAGGTGGAAGAAGGACTCCTCGTAGTAATGTTGGATTAATTTCCAAATCCATAACTATAATTGGTAAGACTTGACCCGACTTGGCATGGTCCATTTGGGTTGCATGGAATCGGGACAATTGGATAGACAAGATGGGGAAAAAGGATACTAGTGATTCTATATTCATATACTATAAGTTCTAATATATTAATATATAATCATATTATTTAGTTAGTATTGATCAAGAATTAATTTATAATTAATTAAGTGATCAAAAGGAACTAATTAAATAAGGACTCTTATATATATATATATATGTGTGTGTGTGTGTGTGTGTGTGTATGATGGGCCAAGTTCATTTAAGTTGGGCTAAGCTTTCATGGATAGTCCATGGAGTGTTTAACCCATGGATCATAAGAAATGAAAGGTCATGGGTATTAGGGTTTAACCCTAATCTCCACACTATATAAAGAGGTCCTTGGTTGGTGAAATTGGCACTAATGTGGGTACACTAAGAGGGCTAGCCGATTTCACTAGAGAGAATCAAAGTATCCTTATTCTCAAGGTTATTCCAAGAGTTCATGGTGTTGTGTGAACCATTTGAGGTGTCACACTTGGGGTACTAGGCACTCAAGCTTCATGAAGACAAGCTACATCAAACAAAGGTATGTATTCTATCCATTTGATTACCTAAGTATCAATTATTGTATGCTAGATAGGGTAATACCTTGGAAAGTTCATAATTGCATGTATAATAGAGAAAACATAAATCCAAGGTATTTAGGGTTGCATGTACACTTAGGAGTGTTAGAATGCTCAAAACCCAACAGTGGTATCAGAGACTAGGCTTGTTTTCTTGTTATACCTGCAAAAACTGCTTAAAAATCGAAGTTTTGTGCTGTCTGGACAACAGAATCGGTGAGTCCATCAAGGGACTCGACGAGTCCATGCCTTAAAAGTGTTCAAAACGATCCAACTCGTCGAGTTGGTTCATGCACTTGACGAATTGGACCTCCAGACAGCATATATTCGACTGTTTTGGTTGGAATTGGACTATGAACGTTACCCTAAGCTGTTTTTGACCTTATAAACTTGTTTTTGATGTGGTAATGTTCATGCTAATCCAATTTCAAATATAATTGTCAATAGATTCATGTTTTGTATTAGTTTAAGAGTTATGCTAATTACATGAAAAAGTTTGATTTGTTTTATATTTGTTCATATGAGTTGCTTAGATTAATAGATAAGTTAATTGATTATGTGTTTTCAATCCATTTTAATCTAAGAGATTATTCTAAAATGTTTTTGTGTAACTTGTCCTCAAGTTACATGAAAGGTCACATTTAAGTTTCTTAAAACTCATAAAAGTTGGCAAAGGTTACAAAAATGAAGAGTCTTGTCCTCATTAAATGGATTTATGACTCCATAACTTGTCCTCAAGTTATGGAGGTTCAAGAGTCACTTCATTAAATCATTAAAACGTGTAACCTTAATTTTCTCCATAATTTACAAAAGAAGAAAGTTACATTCTTTAATATTTTAAAGTCTTCCATAACTTTTCCTCAAGTTATGGAACTTGAAGAGTTTTTTAATTAAAACTACTTTAAACTCATATGTTATGGAAATAATTAGTTTTGAATAGTTTCAAAACTTTTCCTCAAGTTTTGGAATTTAAAAAGTTTTCACTTATGAATACTTTAATTTCAAGTTAGCCCTTAGAATTTTAAAAGTTAAAATTTAACCCTTATACTTTATAATATTATAAGTTAATAATATATATATATATATATATATATATATATATGTATATGAGTAAAGTCAGTCTTACCGTTAGTAGGCCTCATTCACAAAGCTGGCCTATAAAGGGGGTATAAGGTTACTACATATAAAATGACAGTTTAATGGTGTCCACTCTCACCTACCGCTTCCTTGATCGGTGGAGGGTTTTTAGCCGAATGGGTAGAACAAGGACTAGAATTCTCCCTTCATTAAAAGTATTAATGATAAATACTAAGTAACTAAACTCTTATGAATACCCAATCTTAGTTACTTAGGAAAATGTGAATAAGGTGCTAATCCATGAAATTACACTTTGCACTTTGTTTAAGCTGTTAGTGGAGCGTGTGTGGTTAACCGACACACTAACCTAGACTTAACAAGGTAGGCAAAGGGTAACTTAATATTTATCATAGTATCGGTGGAGCGTGTGTGGTTAACCGACACATCGATTAAGGGGTAAATATTAAGGGTACCAGGTATATTTGCATGGTTACTTCACACCTTGTTTTGTGATCCTCGGTATCCCAGTCACAAAACCTGAAGGGCACACTCGAGATTGAAACATGCCATTGAAAAGTTCAATGAATCTACAAAGAATCTAGGAGTTTCAAAACCAATTAAAACCTAATAATACATTTCGTTTATCTTGGTGGAAATTGGTGAATCTTCATTCACATACCTTTAAAATATTTTATAGCTTGGATTACGGCATCCCTCTTCCAAGTTATAAAATAGTTTGTTGGGTCCTAGCCTTGATATTTCATATTAGGTGTTATATTAAGGACTTTAGATCAACTAAACTTGAATATCTCCCAAAATATGTCTAGTTCAGTCATTTATGATCTTCCCAAATCTCTTGGAACTTCACCTCCGCCACCTCCTCCAATAATTCTCCCTAACCCACAAGTTCAAGGTCACTCAAGCCCTATTGGCAAGGCAAGGTCTAGGTGTGATCACATATTGGAGATGAAGTCACATATTGACAAGCCGGGAGAGTTGGGTGTCAAAGTCTTGAGAAAGTTGGTGGTTCAATCACTTTCTAAGTCACATAGTGAGTTCCTTTGGGACTCCTATGAAACAGACTATGACAAGACCCTTAATGATCTTATCTATATGCTAAGATCAACTTCCTAAAACTTTATGGACATTGACAATGATGACACTGGAAATCTAGAAAAAACATTCTCTTCCCAATGGAAAGGGATCAACCATAGTCAAGTTGGTTGACCAAATGGTAAAGAAAAAAGCTAAATCTGTGATAGTCTTGTGTACCATTACCAAAGGGTCCATATGTTTGTATTGCTAAAGGAAGGGGCATTAGTTGTGAACCTGCCAATTTTACCTAAGGATGTTAAAGTTAATAAGTTTGACCCTACTTCAGGTAAAGTACACTATCTAACTCTACTAAGTTTCTATTCATAGATTTTTATTACATGATGTGACTGGGTCACATGTTGGTGGTTAAGAATCAAAGGAAAAGTGGAGAAACTTAAAAGAAGTATATGCAGATTCTGACCGCGAAGATGGATTTCACTCGTATGGTTCGGTGATTAGAATTTTTGGGCTGTTACTTAAGAGTTATGATATATATATATATATATATATATATATATATATATATATATATATATATATATATATATATATATATTGCTTAGGAATAGATAACAATAAGTTTTCATATAGATTGTAAGGATAAGTTTTTCCGCAAAGTTTTTAAAATAAAAGGTAAATCTTTTGATTTTAGTTATTTTTTGTATCCTTAAAATGGCGTTTGTGGAAAATTGTTGCTTATAAGATTCCACTGATAGCAATATTGGAAAGCGAATTTGATTCTTTCATTTGTGGTAGTGTCTAAATTTACCAATTAAGGAAAGTTTCTCATCAACCAAGTTTCAATTGGATCGAAGCTTGGAATCATGCAAGTTGCATAGCAGGATGAATGAGAAATTTCAAGCACTAGAAAATTAAGACTAATTACTTGTTCACATAGATGTGTGAGTTAAGTAAAGGACTAAGGGATCGAGTATGCATTCTTGTGCATTCGTTAAGTCCACCACAAAAGATCGATAAGACTATTTGTCATAATTTACTATAGCACAGTGATATGGGGGCTGAGGGAGGGACATAACACCTTTAAATAAGGTACAACTCCCGGGATTAGGGTTTTCCTCGTTCAGACCAGACTCGCCGAGTCACCTTGGCCGACTCGCCGAGTCGGTCGCTTACCCCTCAACCCGGATCCCTCTCGGACTCGCCGAGTCTACCCTTAAAATTAGGGCTTTTCTTTCCTTTCTTGGCCTTCAAAACTTTGGGTGTTACATTTTCCTTTGCCTCGAGATTTGGAATGCCCTTTTCTTCCACAAAAAGCCCTATCTTTGGAATGATCCCGAACCAATAACCTTTCAGCTTGTGAGCTACTTGCCCCATTTGAAGATACCATCAATTTCATCTTTTCTTTTGAAAACAAAGTTTCATAAAATTCATGTAATGCAAGGGTGTCATGACTATAAAGAATTGTATCTCTTATGTGTGAGTATGAGCTTGGAAGAGAACACAAAAGAATCAAACCAAGGTCTTCTTTGTCATACGTAATTCCTAAAGTCAATATATCGGATACGATCTCTTTAAAATCAAATATATGTAAGTAAATTACCTCCCTATTGAAGCTTATGTCGATAAAGCTTTTGCTTTAAATGCATCTTAATTGTGAGATATTTTGACATGCATATTGACTCGGGCTTTAACCAAACGGCAACGTCAGTTGTTTCATTGAGTGCTTCTTAGAGAATATTATTGTGTAGATGTAACCATATTTTTGACAAGGTTTTATGATCCTTCTTTATCTCATCGGGAGTCCAAGTAGCTTAAGGTTTATTTCCAATGGAATCTAATGCATCGTCGTAATCTGCTTGAGTAAAAAAAATCTTGCATCTTCACTTGCCAAAGTGAAAAACAAGTGCCACGATCTAAGGTGGAAGATCATATTTAACGATAGCCATAGAGTAATTGGTTCGTATTAATCGCTTAATAAAACAAAATTAAAGTGCTTAATATTTGGCTTTAATTAAATCAAACAATAGGCTCTATTAAAACCTTTAAGGAAAAACACGACGATATATGGATAAAAAAAAATGTTTTAAGGAAAAAACAATAATAATAAAAAAAAACTTTGTATGAGGCTTAGATAAGAACACCTTTTAAGATGATATGTGGAATTTAAAGGACACAATTAAAGAAGGCAGCTTATATATGGGCTTTAGGAAGAAAATTAAACCGATGGTTTAAAACAAAACTTATGCAACGGTTCAAAGAAAAGAAAACCTATAAAAGGGCTTCAAGAAGTATTCAAGAAGTAAAGAACTATTGGGTCTAAAATATGGTTTATACTTTGTTTTTCTATGTATTTGTGGTTTTCGGTCTAGGACCCAAAACTATCATGGGTTTATTTGTAGCTTGGACCGAAAACTCATGTGTTTTCAGTCTATCCTTTGAGTTATGGGCTTGGGTTTTTAGTCCATATGTATAAATAGAAGTGTCTAGTCTAGGAGGGGAGGGACGTTATAGAGGTGTATTCATTCATTCATTTCATATCATATTCTAAAGAGAGAAAGTATAGGAGAAGAAGTGTGTGTATGTGTGTGAAGCTTATGTTGGATCATCATTCATATAATCAATACATTGAAGATTCATCTAGTTCTTCTTCGTCTTCTTCTTCTTCTTCTTCTTCTTCTTCTTCTTCTCCATTCTATCTTGCATCATCCACTTGATTGGGATTCCGCACCATCAAGTAGATCAGATTGATATGTCAAGTGATTTAGGGACTTACAAGAACAACCAAGACGATCGATAGAGTGGCTGGATCGAATGACTCACAGATTGATGAAATTGACAAAAGTCGACATGTAATGTTTCTGATCTTAATCTCTATGATACCACTTGTAATGATAAAAAACGTAAATAACCAATAACGGAACACTAAATTTATAGTGGAAAACCCAAAAACGAGTAAAACCACTTCGGAAGAACACGATATAATCCTAATAGAAAATACAATCTAATATCCTCAATGTTGAAAAGGATTACAATGGCTTATAATGTTGTGCAACATGAATGAAAAGGATAATAAAAAAATACAATCTAATATCCTATATATATATATATATATATATATATATATATATATATATATATATATATATATATATATATATATATATATATATATATATATATATATAAAAGAACTAAAAAAGAGTCCTAATAGAAATCTACTTAGAGAGCAAGAAAAACAGACAACCTTATTGAGCAAAGAAGCCATGACAGCTAGGGATGAGCATCGGAACCGGGTACCTGCTTTCGGAACTGGAACCGCCTTGGAACTGCCGGTTCCGAAACTGGAACCACCTTAAGCGGTTCCGGTTCCGGTTCCTAAAGTTACGGAACCGCCTTAAGTGGTTCCGGTTCCGGTTCTCATTTTTTAGGAACCGCTACCCGCTGGGTACCCACCGGAACCGGTATATATATATATATATATATATATATATATATATATATATATATATATATATATATATATATATATATATATATATATATATATATATATATACACTAGCCGTTACCCGCGCAGAGCGGTGGGGACAAATAGCTTATTTCAACGATATTTTCTTAAAGAAAAATGTTATGTTCCAAAAGAAAGTTCATGTCGTGGGTGAGAGGAAGGGCGGTAGTTGTGATAGTGATTGGTTGAAGGCGGAAGGAGGCAGAGCGGCTGTGGTGGTGATGGTTATACTGTCTTGGTTACTGGTTAGGGTTCTTCGAGAGAGTGTGTGTATATTTCTTACTTTGAAGTGATTACGAAGATAAATATTATGAGATGACTTGTTACCAATGTGAGAGAAGAGATCCTCTATAAATTGTTGACATTGACCGCTTCAAATGGCTGAAGTGTTGAGATTGACGGGTTCAATTTGCAAATGAATTCTTCTATTAATTTGATACGAGATTTTTAGGGGATAAATGATAGGGTTAAAGTTTTAATATTATTATATTATAAATGGGTTGTACTTCAAGCTTAATAGTTTGGACGTCTTAAAAAAATAATATTATTATATTCAATGTATTTATAGAAATAGTTAGATTTCTTTTATAAGTAGTAAAGATAAAGATATATATATATATATATATATATATATATATATATATATATATATATATATATATTAGTATCTAGTATGAATATATGTGTGCGCTATTTTGACCGATTTAGAAAATATTGGTCCGATTTTGTCCGTTTTTGTTCCGAATTTATTCGATTCCGACCGAAATAAATTATAGTTTTATTGAAATTTTTTAATAAAGTTGATGTAACCGGGTTACCCGCTTCCGGAACCGGAACCGCCGGTTCCGGGACTGGTTCCAAAAATTGAAGAACTGCCTAGACCGGTTCCGGTTCCGGTTCTAACTTTCTAGGAACCGCCAGTTCCGGTTCTCGCCAAATGAGGCGGGTACCCGCCTACGCTCATCCCTAATGACAGCTAAGAATTAGCTTTGAAACCGGACCGAAACGGAAATGGAATCAGACCGGTTCAGAATCAGAACCGATATTGCAATATCATAAGAACGAGGAACCGAACCGCCGGTTCCGGTCCAGTTACGGTTCCGGTCCCGTTTTTTCGATTATTTTTCCTAACAAGAACCGGTTATAAATAAGGTGAAACTAATGATGATACAATTCGTAATACATACATGTAGTTTACTTTGTTTTAAAAATAAAAGACAATTAAACTTTCATATTAAAAAAATGAAAAAACGCTTCATTATTTGTTGTCTTTCCGGACTTGTATCGGTTTCAATATTTAACCAAACTATGACTTTTTACATCTAAAATGAAGTACAAACACTAAATTACATGTTGGAAAAAAAATTAAGTAGTTCCGACATCATATGAGTGAGTTACATTATTTTAAAACCGGAACAAATTAAAAAAACATGTTGAAACAAAACAAACAAACGCAACATTGATATGCTATCTTCGGGGACTTGTATATGATTTAAATAGGTGTAAAACCAGTGTATTACACGGGTTGATTAAAAAATATATATTAAAAATTAATAATAAGTATCTTTTAAAATAAAATTTTGAAATAAGTATTGAATAAACATATTAACTGCAACTTAGTATAATATTTATTACATTTGATATTTTACATATATAAGTATAAATATTATGTAGCTTTTTAATTTTAAGAATTGAAAAAAAAAACCATAAATTAACATGTGTATATTATTTATTGAAAAAATATGACAAAATGATAAGTGTCAAAAGTCATTAGAGATTGACATTTGACAAATTTATCTTCTTTTATTATAGTAGACATTTAACCAAAATATGATATTTTACAGTTTAAAATGAAACACAAACACTAAATTACATGTTGGAAAATATCAAGTAATTCCGACTTCATATGAGTGAGTTATGATATTTTGAAAACCGGAACAAAATAAAAAAAAAAATGCTAAAATAGAAAAAGCGCAACTTTGTTATGGTGTCTTTTGGAGTTTGTATTTGATTCAATATTTAACCAAAATATGATTTGTTATGATGTAAAATGAAGTACAAACACAAAACTACATGTTGGAAAAAAATGAAGTAATTCCGACTTCATATTAGTGAGTTATAATATTTTACAAACTGAGACAAAATAAAAAAACATGTTGAAACATAAAAAAAAAATAATAATAAAATAATAAAAAAAAAAAACGCAACATTGTTATGCTGTCTTCCGGAGCTTGTATATGAATCAATATTTAACCAAAGTATATTTTTTATATTCTAAAATGAATAAAAGCACTAAATTACATTATGAAAAAAAAAGAAAAAAAATCAAGTAATTTTGACTTCATATGAGTGAGTTACGAAATTTTAAAAATCAGTTCCAATTTTTAAACTGGTTTTTTGTGGAACCGAACCGGTACTGGTTTTGTTATAAGTGGAGAACCGTTAACTGAACCGTTTTATTGAATCTGATTCTGGTTCCAGTTCCAATGGTTCTAATGCTCATCCCTAATGACAACTTGCCAAATTCTCTAGTGACAACTTCCGGAAAGTGTCACCAAAAAAGAAATCTCATGCATGCATTTGGTTCGGATCATATTCAACACATATTACCATTAAAGATGACAATTTATTTAGTCAAATATCAAAATTAAATACTCTTATTCTCCCAAATGTTTTTTAGCTTGAGTAAATTACACGAATTGTTCTTATGGTTTGGGGTAATTTGTACGTTTGGTCCCTAACTTATTTTTTTAACTCGGAAGGTTCATATTGTTTGTTTTTGTTACGCGTTTGGTCCATACTGGTTGTTTTTGTTACACGTTTGTGTTTTGCATAATTAATATCATTTGTTCACTAGTTTTTCATTTTGTTTTTCTAATTATATTTAACTTTTCAATTTTTTTTCACTAACTTATAGTTTGTTTCACTATAATCTTCGCTATTAAATATTAAATTCGTGATAATCATATGGTTGTAATCCTCAAAGCATATAACTAAATGTTTTTTTGACAAGATTAAAGTGAAATATAAACTCTAGATTTTATACTATTTCGTTTATTTTATTAAATTAGGAGGCTTTATAAAACATTTCACACAAAGATAATGATAAAGTAATTAAATTTTGTTTTAAAAAACTGTTCAGTAATTAAAGAATAATTAAGTTGATAGATTCTTGTTTGATAATGCTAAAAGAACTACAGGTTGATGATTGTAAGTGCTCTCACTAAACAATAAAAAACATTCCTAACATGAAACTTTGGTCACTCGTTTATTGATATATTTTAGCAAACATGTCTTGTCAATGACAAGATGACTTACATAGTTTTGTGTAATTAATTTAATCTGTCAACTAAACAGATCATACAAACAACATCATATTCAAGTGTAGTTATAAACCGACTGGTTGATTAAATTTTACAAAATGTAGGTCCTAATTTGCATATTTTTGGCAGATTTGGAGCTTCTTGCAATAGCCGCTTCATGCGTGAAGTATCCCAAACAGTTCCTTGTTGTTGTACACGCACAAATTCTCGTATCTCCATGCATCGACATGACTCATCTAACTTCCCAAGTTGTTGACAACAACGTTGTAGAAGTGAGTCATGTGGCTTTTGCTCTTCTTGTTTCATGGCAGTAGTAGTCTCAATCCTCGATAAGAACATGTGACAGTATTGCATAGATTGTTGTTTGATCTGCTTAGGACAATCCACTTCTGTTGAAGCCTGTACAAGAGTTGCTATGCTGATCACAAAAAGAAGTACTGCGACGATTGCATGTCTTGTTGCCATTGTAGATAGAGATTGATGGGTTGATATGTGTACCTGTTGGTTATTTATAGAAGATTTTATGTGATAGGATGGTCTTTTTATATGTTATCTTGATCTTTGGTACACAAGAATTGAATATTTCTTGTTTCATAAATAGAGCAGAAATGTTTGACAAAACAAGTTATTGTTTGTATGTGTTATTTTTGACAATGGATGGCGAAAGATAATCTATTTATAGAAAATATGACATGATATCATTTGAAAGCATGAATTCTAATTTATCAACATTCAAAACATTACGTCTTAGGTTCTTTGTATTATGTGTATATCCTTTTCTGTTTGCATTTTATATTGTGTGACTAACAGTGACGAAGCCTAGCCTCATTGTTTTAATGTTGTTTTAGCTAAACTAAATGAGATTATTAATTTAGTGTTATGTTATATTAATCTACTTACGGGGATGATGTCTAGACTGAATTTAGTGAAGTGTTTAAATTGAGATTTCCAAACGTTATACTTGTATACCAAACGGATCTTACCTCCAATATGATCATACCTGGTTGTCTCTTATCAGCTATAGACCAGTAAACTTTGGAATTAATGATGGATCTAGGCAATCTTTATTCATAAGGAATATTAGCCTAAGACTTAGGGTTAGTGATACAAGGTCACGCCAAAGGAAAGGTCAGTTCCTAGAAGGGAAACTCTGCCCGAATTTCGAGTCGTTCACTTTAACAAGTGAATGCATATTTACTTTCATCTTACACATAGATTTTAAGTATTTAAGATAATTGCATGCTATACGTGTATATTATCTGTTTTCCTAATGTTTATGCTAGATGAACAATTTATATATGTTGTACTTGCTTTAAAGTGAATCTTTATTTTTATACCTATAAATATATTGGGTAAAAGAAGGGTAGATGAAAGATAATATAGATGATGATGGATGAAAGATGAAGTAGATGATGAGAGCCCTTGGGTTTGAAGAAGATCCAGTCGTCTAGCGGAGTATATATGTAGACCATAGACTATTCTAGACAGTTTAGTGGAAAGCTGATAACCTCATAACCTGTAGGTGTTTTTGAACTAAGTGTTCACCAAGTGTAGAGTATCCTCCCCGGTTGCCTTATTGACATATAGTGTTGGGGAATCCCTTGACATTATTATCTATCTGTGACATCCCCAATTTTACGGCCAGAAAAGACCGGTTTAATTTATGCTTTTATAATAATTTCAGAGTAATCATTTGATTAAAAGTGTTGCAGAATTTGTTCCCAAAAAAATATGATAAATATGTTATCAAATCATTTCCGAAGAAATGTATTTTATTCACTTAAACCATTGGGATGTCATTGTCAATACAAAAATATAAGCATAAACAAAACTTAAATTCATTTACACTACTGATCTACTTTTTTTTAATCTCTCAGTGTAAAGCAACTTCGTATCGATACCTGTGATACAATTAAACTGAGTGGGTCAGGCTTGGGAGACTGCTGAGCATATAGGGTTTTCACCCCACAATAAATAAATTTATTATACTTAAACATCAAACAATCAACCCACTTAGCCAATCCCCATTGTCTTATTCATTTCTTAAGGATTTACCCTAAGAATCAACTATCACTCATTCCTAAGGATTCATCCTAAGGAATAGGCACGAAGTCCATCGCTGCCCAAGGTTTTTATTATAAGCACTAACAACGTCGATCCCCACATACTGATCCTATACAGTGATCTTACTAGATCTAGCCTAAAGGATCGATATGAACAACCAACTAACGAAATTGCTTTGGAAATTCCCTAGCAGCAAACGAGGATCGAAGAAGACATCGTCGGGTAAATTTCTAAAATCGATAATTTTCATATACGAACTCCGTTTTTGATGTTCTTTATATGCACGCGCAGGTAAAATTATGCTCTACAACTTTGTTTAGACTTCGTCTGTAACACCCAAAGTTTGGAAAGTCAAGAAAAGAAAGAAAACCCCAATTTTAAGGGGAGACTTGGCGAGTC
Organism: Lactuca saligna; assembly: GCF_052625555.1. NCBI lineage: Eukaryota > Viridiplantae > Streptophyta > Magnoliopsida > Asterales > Asteraceae > Lactuca > Lactuca saligna. The sequence goes on from NC_136423.1 coordinate 176,446,371, forward strand.
CAAGGAGGGACTCGACGAGTCCGAGCAGGGTCCGGGTTGAGGAGTAAGCAACCGACTCGGCGAGTCGGCCAAGGTGACTCGGCGAGTCTGGTCTGAACGAGGAAAACCCTAAATCCGGGACTTGGAGCTTATTTAATCGTCTCATTCTCTCCCCTAGGGTTCCTTTATTGCCTCTCTAGCTCAGAACACTAATCCCTAGCCACCATAATCGTTTTGGAGCAAGATCTACCCTTGGTGAAGCTTTTTGGAGCTTGAGAAAGAAGATAGTGATAGTGGAGCAAGAAGGGGGCCTTGGATCCAGAGTTGGTGGAACATTTCTGAGCATTTAAAGGTAATCAATCGTTACCTTCCCTCTTTTGCTTAATAGATCAACCTTGGCTATGAGATTTGGAGCTTTTATGCCATGCTTAAGAGTTATTTCGTGTAAGAAGCCCAGATCTGAAGTTGCTACTTCAGATCTGAGTGTATCTTGGCCTAGAAAGTCATAAAGCATCTGCTTTTGGGTTGATAGTGAAGCCTCTTTGTCTTAAACCCTAGTTTGGATTGTTTTAAGCTTAGATCTCTTGATCTACACGTAAAGTTTGCCACTTTACGTGAGGGATAGGCCTTAGAAGTATGGATCTATGAGTTGGAAGCCCTGTTTGGCTCGAAAAGCCACTGCATGGATTAAGGACTGAATAGACTCGGCGAGTAGTATGAAGATGGAGGCGAACTCAACGAGTTGGATGAACAACTCGGCGAGTCTATTGAAGAATGCCTTGGACTCGGCGAGTCTGTTCTTGGACTCGGCGAGTCAAGTCGCGAAACCCCAAACCCTTCGAGTCAAGGCTCAGTTTAGTGAGTTGAGTAGGGACTCAGTGAGTTGGTCAGGACAGAACTCGGAAATCAGTGAACTCGGCGAGTCAGTAGGCTGACTCGGCGAGTAGGGTCAACAGGGAAGGTTGACTTTGGCCAGGACTTTGACTTTGATCAGAGTTGAGTTAGTTGACTTTTAGAGGTCTGTCAGGCTAAGCGTTGCTTTATTATTGGTAGCTCAGAGAGTCAGAGGAGCAGCGTTTCAGACGGTGGTTGGTTAGCAGTCCGAGGGTTACCAGCAGAATTCAGCAGTTCAGGTGAGTTTCCTTCCAGTAGGAATGGGTCTAAGGCCATAATGCCGGCCCGTTCAGTTAGCAGTAGTTTCCGGACTTCGTTCCGATGCAGTAGTTAGTATGTTTGATGCCTCCGTGGCTCAGACAGGATTTATGTGTTATGTGTTATGTGTTATGTGTTCCTGGCTACGGCCCGATGCAGTATGCAGTATATGTGTTCATGTTAGTTGATATGTTATGCCATGCTATGTCCAGTCAGTTTCTGGACTTCGGTCCGATGCAGGGGGAAAGGCCCCAGTTAGTCCGGACTTCGGTCCGATGCAGGGGACAAAGTCCCAGTTAGTTTCTGGACTTCGGTCCGATGCAGGGGGCAAAGCCCCAGTTAGTCCGGACCTCGGTCCGATGCAGTGGGCAAGGCCCAGTATGTGCTTTACATGTTATTATATGGTATGTGGTAGTTTGGGGGAGCTCGCTAAGCTTCGTGCTCACAGTTTCAGTTTTTGGTTTCAGGTACACAGTTTTCAAAGGAGGGGCTCGGGAAGATTGCAGTGCACACACCATAGTCAGCTAGCCTAGGATGTTTTACTCTGATAATAAGTTTGTATTTCGAATTACTGCTACAAAATTATGTTATGATTTATGATACGGTTTTTATGAATATGGTTTTAGTAATGTTTTAAAAAGAAAATTTTAGTCGTGATTTTTGGATGTTACATCGTCGACTAATTTTGACTCTAATTTATATATTATTATTTTTAACACACCGGGACAGGAAATCCGTTAAAAATTCATAACTTCTTCATCCGACGTCCGTTTTCGTTAGACCTTTTACCGTCGTACTGCTAATGACGAGACCTTAGATTCTTGTTTAGGTTGTGTAGGCAAAAAATCACTCGATCTAAAATTCAAGTTTTTAGCCGTCTCCTACTAACCTGAAACTTAGAAAAATCATAACTTCCTCATATGAAGTCAGATTTGGGCGTTCTTTTTATACATACTCTTGGTTTAACTATCACTACGACTTTTGTTTAGATCACCAAGGCTAAAAGTAGTTTATCAAAAACTCACTTTTTATGATATCCGGCACCATGCCGGTTTTGTCGCGAAACTTCGACAGGTCATAACTTCTTCGTTATAACTCGGATTTCGACATTCTTTATATATCCGTAATCCTTGTCATGACCACCACAAGTTTCTTAATAAATATCGGCTTTATCTAATATTTATTTTTGATGCTCAATTTTATTCTTAATTAATTAAACCCTAATAAAACACATAAAACACATAATATTCACATAATTCCTTTTCATTTATTCAAAATGAGTCACAAAGGTTAACCTAGACTATCATATCAATATTAATGCCTAGCCTAGAAACACGAACATTACAATTCTCGCCCACTTAGGATGATTCCGTCCCCGGAATCACAAATCAACAAACAAATACGGGTAGCAAATCATCATGTCACTCTTCGTTTTTCCCAGGTGAGATTTGGCCCATTCATATGTTTCCAACGCACAAGCACTAAATCAACCATCTTGCATCGCAACTTCTTAGTCTTACGGTCAACGATTGCCTCAGGTTCTTCAATTAACCTCTTGTTCTCATCCAACCTTAATTCAGAAATGGGAATTATGTCGGGCACATCTCTCGTGAATTTTTTCTAATAACATACATGAAAGGTATTATGAATACCATCTAGTTATTTTGGTAATTCTAGCTTGTAAGCTTGATTCTCAATCCTCTGAAGAACTTTAAACGGTCTAATAAAACTTGGACTCAATTTTCACCTCTTACCAAATCTTATGAGTCCCTTGCATGGTGACACTTTAAGTAAAACTGAATCTCCAACTTCGAATGATATCGGTTGTCTTTTCTTGTCAGCATAGCTCTTTTGTCGATCTTGAGCTGCTAACATCCTTTCTCTAATCACTTTTAACTTTTCAGCAGTCTGATGGACTATTTTAGGTCCCATAAACTACTTCTCCCCAGCTTCCAGCCAACATGACGGCGTTCGAAACTTTTCTACATACAAAGCGTGATAAGGTGCCATCTTGATGTTCGAGTGGAAACTATCATTATAGGAAAATTCTACTAGAGGTAAGTGTTCATCCCAGTTACCTTGAAATTATAGGGTACGTGCTCTCAGACACAACTTGGTACCCAATTCCTCTTGTAAACTCCTCCAAAACCTTGAGGTAAAACGGCTGTCACGATCGGATACAACCATTAACATAACACTGTGAAGGCTCACAATTTTCCTTCACGTAAGAATACACAAGTTTATCCATAGACCATTTCTCTTTGGCTGCTATGAAATGCTCACTCTTAGTGAAGCGATCAACGACCACCCAAATCATGTCATGACCGTTCCTTATTCTGGGCAGTTTAGTCACAAAATCCATGGTGATAACTTCCCATTTACCCATGGGTACAGGTAAAGGTTCTAAACTCCCATACGGTTTCTGATGTTGTGCCTTAACCCTATCACAAGTTACACACTCGGTGTAACGCCCCGAACCGAGCAGGTATATTTCGAATCCCGCCTTCTTTTGATTATTTTCTTGAGGAAATTACATGAATGGTCCCTATGGTTAGGGGTAATTTGCGCGCTTAGTCCCTAACTTATTTTTTTAACTCGAAAGGTCCTTACTGTTTGTTTTTGTTACGCGCTTGGCCCCTACTGTTTGTTTTTATTACGCGTTTGATCCCTATTTTACCTAAAAGTACTATTATTTAAATAGAGAAAAATGATGTGATGGATAAGGTAAGGTGAAGGGGATGGGTTTAGGGTGTATTTAGGTAAATAAGTTAAAAAAATCAAGGGTAAAATAGTCTTTTTAGGTATGATGGGGACCAAGCGCATAACAAAAACAAACAGTAAGGACCTTCCGAGTTAGAAAAATAAGTTACGGACCAAACGCGCAAATTACCCAAAACCATAGGGACCATTGATGTAATTTACTCTATTTTCTTTTATAGCCCTTGGAGAAGTTATGTTGAGTCCCGAGAAGTGTAGGGACCTAAAGTTGAAACTTTTAGCTAAAGGGGGAAGGGTACGCTAAGCGTACATAAAAGTACGTTGGGCATACTAGGTGCGCCCTAGTACGCTGGGCGTACTCGCGTCAGCTAAAAACCCTAATATTCGGAGTTGGGACTATATAAACACCCTTATGGCTCATTCTTTACCCTCACCTCAACCTCCATATCTCAAAGAACGCCCCAAAACCCTAGTTTGTATGGGAAGTGTGAGTTAGTGTGCATCTTGAGCTTTGGAGAGTGGAGTTATAGCACCAAGAAGCTAGAGGAGGAAAACAAGGCCTTGGATCTGAGGTTGGGTTGCACCATTACAGCTCCAGAAGGTAAAAAGATTGAACATGCTTATTTACCTTATATCTAGAATTTTTAGCTTTATGAAGGTCTTTTGGTCCCTAGATTTTCCAAGTTGATGCATGTGAAGTTATAGACGAAATAAGTTGTCATTCCAGATGTGTTGAGAGGCCTAGTGTGATAAAAATCAGTCCTTTTTAGCTAAACTCGATCCATGCATGTGATAAGAAGGTCTTAATGGATTAAGACTATGAGTTAAGGACTTTTTGGACGTCCAATGTGATAAAGTCCAAAACTTTATGATTTTATGGCATATTTGGTCGATGGATCTGGAATATGAGATCAGGAGCTCAACCCATTAAGCACTTAATAAGACTTTGGTAAACCTGCGTGTACGCCCCACGTAATATATGTATGCCTAGCGTACGTGCTCAGCCATCCCGATGATGGTCAATGATGAATTACGCTACGCCCAGCGAAACTGGGAGGTAGGCCCCGTGTACGCTCCCTGTTGGACTTTTGGCATGTGGGTTTTATGCCTTGCGCCGATTACGGGTCAATTGGGTTAATCCCTTAATGGACTGTGGATGCAATGCTGTTGGGCCAGGTTAGACTTGTAGGTTTCGTGTAGGCCCAATAGAGTGATGGGCCCAATTTAATAAATTGGGCCAATAATAGATTTGGACAATTTGGGTCTAGTTGAGTAGTTCGTATTCTTTTATCTCTCAGTCGAGGGTGTCGAGCATAGCAGTTGAAGACTCTTAGTTCAGTTCTTCACTATTGCGAGGTGAGTTATCCTCACTTTACCATCGGGGTCTACGACACTAGGTCGGTCCCTTGGGATTTATTCCCGGTGTTAGTATGTGTTCCATATTCATGATCACTTGGATTAGTAACTTGATGGATAGAATGCTACTATGTTAGCCGTTAGTATGATCTGTGTTTATTGTATGATTATGTGCTATTTATATGTTAGGGCTTACATTTTATCGTTTATTGTTTCAGGTACATAAGTTGACCATGGCAAGGCGAAGGCGTGATGTACACATCCCCGTTTTTATGATTCTGGATTCTGGGAACTCTGATATGAAAACATTTTGAAAACAATTAGAAATTTTTGATGTTTGAATAACTTTTAATTGTGTAAAGATGGTTTTTGGAAAGTTTGAATTTATTTAAATTTTTTTTTGGGTTGTTACAAGTTGGTATCAGAGCCTTGGTTTGAGTGAATTGGAGGAGCATACGTGTGAATCCAATCTCAAATCAAGGAAATATTTTTTAAAAAATGAAATGATATTCGAAATAAAAATTTAACCTAAACGAAGGGGATGAGATGTGTACTGTCAGCCGGAGCCAGTAAGTAGACCCCAAAATACCATACTGTTGTTTGATGTTATGATGTGTTAGAACCGCATGCTAGAAATAGGCTAGGGATCTTCAAGAATTTCATGATAGAATTGCCTGATTATATGATGTCTGCTAGCGTAGGGTTTTCCTTATATGAAATTGACATCATTACTGTAGTTGCTCAGTATATGCATCATGGTCGTACATAATTAAGATCTTATAGCCTAAGAATGTTTGATTTGGCCTTATGTTCTGTTGTTGTTTGATTGGGAGCTTAGGGTAGGATTGGATATTCAAAAGTGTATGGGGTCCAGCGTTATGTATGGCTAGCATACACTAGTGCTGCAGGGTTGGTGGAAGTTTCATGGATGGGTGGGTGGTATGAGGTCGGGAGGCCAATTATGTGATATTTAGCCTTCTTCCAAGAGTGAGGATCAAGCGTTTTCCAGTTTATATATGTTGTTCGGGTGTTGTTGTGATACTTGAGACAAATATGGGTAGGTGTGGAAGGTAGTATGGGCATGTACTACTGAAAGCACAGAACCCATATGCGTAGCAAGGAAGTCACAACCCCTAGGGTTGGTTGGGAGTTGGTCCCATGTTAGCATATGGGTTATTCTAGATCTTTCTAATGTATTTATTGGTATGTTATCAGTATGGTGATGACAAGGAGCTTTGGAGCCACATCCGGATCTGGATCAGGGATAGGAGTTGACGGGCAAGGAGAACCAGTACAGCCCGAGGTTGAGGTTCTGCTAGGGACGGATGAGTTGGATGCCAGGATTCGGGAGATCCTGCATGACGAGGTTGCCACTCTATTTCAGGCATGGTTACCAGAGATGTTCGGGTATATTAACACCGCCATGGTGGAGTAATTTGGCGAGCGTTATGCGGCGTTGGCTGAGAAGGCCATTGTTGCAGCTATATCGGCTGTAACAACAGCGGGAGGAGGAGCTGTTAGAGCCTTTCAGTATCGGGACTTCGACAATACGAAGCCCCCGACTTTTGATGGGACTCAAGTTCCGATTATTTCTATGAGATGGTTTTCCGATGTGGAGGGATGTTACTTCACGTGTTCGTACCCTAATAATCAGAGGGTGAGGTGTGCTTTGAACCTTTTGTGGTCCGGGGCAAAGGATTGGTGGAGATTGATTACTAGATCATACACTGAGGAGCAGCGAGCTGAGATTTCTTGGGATCAGCTTAGAGACATGTTCAATACCCGTTATGTTCACCGGGTGGAGAGGGAGAGACTGGCACAGGAGTTCTTAGATTTGCGATAGGACAAGGAGTCGGTGATAGAGACTACGAGACTGTTTACTGAGAGGGCGATGTTTTGCCCGAAGGTTGCATCAGAGCAGGAACAGATGACTTGCCATCTGGGTATGCTCAAGACGAATATCAGAAAGTTTGTTTCGATGCAGAGGTGTAGTACATTATTGGAGCTCCAGGAGGCCATGAGGAGGTGCAAGCTGGAGATTAAGTTGTAGTTACGGGAGGCGAGGCAGGCCCCAGGTCAGGCGCAGCCGGCGCCGAAGTGGTTTAAAACCACAGATTCTAGATCGGGAGGGCAGCAGGCCCGCACTTGTGGGAAGTGTGGGAAGGCTCACTCGGGAGTATGTCGACTGGGTACTGGATGCCACAAATGTGGCAAGGAGGGGCATTACGCACGGGAGTGCCGCCAACCCGCCCCTACTCCTGATATGAGGATTTGCTATCATTGTCACCAGGTGGGTCATGTGAAGACCCACTGCCTGCAGTTAGCTACGAGACCAGTGCAGGCTCCAGCACCGTTTATGTTGAGGATCACGGACGGGAAGCAGGGTGGTACAGAGCCTCCGAAGGCTCGGAGACGTGCTTTTCAGCTCACTGCCGAGGAGGCCAGAGCAGCACTAGATGTGGTGGCCGGTATGTTTCTATAATCTTTCTTGCTAAATATATATATATATATATATATATATATATATATATATATATATATATATATATATATATATATGATTGTTTATTCTAAATTATTGCAGGTACCTGTATTAGGCACGTTTTTAGTGAATTCCTTGCCTGTCTTGGTATTGTTCGACTCGGGTGCGAGTCCTTCGTTCATTTCCCCAACTCTTGGTAGCAGACTTGGTCTGCCTTTAGGAGAGCTCGAGTGTTCATTATTAGTCTCTATTGCCAGTGAGCTTGGGGTTTCTGTTTCTTCAATTTATCGGGATTGCACATTGGAAATATTTAGGATACCTTTTTCGATTGACATGATTCCCATACCCATGAGGGATGTCTGCGTGATAGTGGGGATGGATTGGTTGAGTCAGTTCGGTACCATGATTAACTGCGAAGGTCAGCGGGTTACAGTTCGAACCCCAAGTGGGGGATAACTGGTGGTTTATGGTGAGGGCACCAGATCGGGTTTCGGATTTTGTTCAGCTGCTAGGGCTCGACAATATATTTAGCATGGGTGTACGAGTTATCTTTGTGTATGTGGAGGATACGCGGGTCGGCAATCCCTCTTCTGTTTCAGATGTCTCAGTAGTTAGGGAGTTTTCCGACGTGTTTCCGGAGGAGTTACCCGGAATACCTCCAGAGAGGTAGGTCGAGTTCAGGATCGACCTGGTGCCGGGTGCGAGCCCTGTCGCTAAGACCCCTTACCGAATAGCACCACCAGAGATGCAGGAGCTGTCGTCACAACTGTACGAGTTGCTAGGGAAGCAGTTCATTCGTCTGAGCAGTTCTCCATGGGGAGCCCCGATACTCTTCGTAAAGAAGAAGGATGGATCTCATCGGATATGCATAGACTATAGGGAGTTGAACAAGTTAACGGTGAAGAACCGTTACCCACTCCCAAGGATAGACGACCTGTTTGATCAATTGCAGGGGGCATCTTGGTTTTCCAAGATTGATTTGAGGTCCGGGTACCATCAGGTCAGAGTACGGGAGGAGGATGTGGAAAAGACGGCGTTCAGAACTAGATATGGGCATTACAAGTTTGTGGTGATGCCATTTGGGCTCACTAATGCGCCAACAATTTTCTTGGACCTGATGAATTGGGTTTGTAGACCGATGCTGGATCGCTCGGTCATAGTGCTCATTGACGACATCTTGGTATATTCCAAGACCCGAGAGCAACACGAGGAGCATCTACGAGAATTATTGGGGGTTCTGAGGAAAGAACGACTTTATGCTAAGTTCTCAAAGTGCGAGTTTTGGTTACGAGAGGTTCAGTTCCTAAGGCATCTCATTAACCAGGATGGGATTCTGGTAGATCCGGCCAAGATCGAGGCCGTTATGCGGTGGGAGATCCCGAGATCCCCCTCAGACATTAGGAGGATTTTGGGTTTGGCAGGGTACTACCAGAGATTCATTCAAGATTTCTCTAATATTGCAGTACTCGTCACTCGTCTGACAAGGAAGGGGGTGGATTTCCGGTGGGGCCCTGAGCAGCAAGGGGTATTTGAGACTCTCAGGAAACGGTTGTGTGAAGCCCCAGTTTTGACCCTCCCCGAGGGGGTGAAGGATTTTGTGGTGTATTGTGATGCATCCATCATAGGATTGGGAGCGGTTCTCATGCAGAGGGGTAGAGTTATCGCCTACGCATCGCTGCAGTTGAAGTCACATGAGTCGAGATACCCCACACATGATCTGGAATTAGGAGCAGTGGTGTTCGCTCTCAAGATTTGGAGACACTACCTCTATGGGGTTCGCTGTACCATCTACACGGACCACAAGAGCTTGAGGTATATCATGGATCAGCCGAACCTGAATATGCGGCAGCACAGGTGGCTGGAGGTAGTCAAGGATTACGACTGTGAGATCCTTTACCATCCTGGTAAAGCGAATGTGGTTGCAGACGCCTTAAGCCGCAAGGCGGTAGGACCATCTGTCCCATTATCATGCATGAGGATATCAGTAGATTCCATACTCGTGAGCTTGCTCCAAGGAGCACAGTCGGAGGGTATGCGGAGAGAGAACTGGAAACTAGAGAGGATAAAGGGTGAAAACACCCAGTTTGAGCAGGATAGTCAGGGATTGATGACCCGTTATGGTCGGGTCTGGACTCCAATGACTGGTGGAGTTAAGCAGAATATATTGGAGGAGGCTCATAAGTCTCGGTTCTCCATTCACCCGGGAGCAACCAAGATGTATCGGGACTTATGTTTGAGCTATTGGTGGTCGTGCATGAAGCGAGAAATTGTTGAATATGTAGAGAGATTCCTGACCTGTAGGATGGTCAAGGCGGAGCATCAGAGGCCCCACTGGAAGTTGCAGCCTCTTGAGGTTCCTATGTGGAAATGGGAGCAGATCGCGATGGATTTCATCACCATGTTGCCTTGGACAGCAAGGGGTTTCCACACTATATGGATCATCGCAGACCGATTGACCAAGAGTGCTTACTTTCTCGCCATTCGGGATGGATCATCGGCTGAGAAGTTAGCTGAGATATACATTTGCGAGATTGTCGCACGACATGGAGTTCCGGTCTCTATTGTCTCGGATCGTGATGTTCGCTTCACCTCTTGATTTTGGCAGAAGTTCCACGAGGAATTGGGCACACGACTGCATCTCAGTACATCTTATCATCCGCAGACAGATGGCCAGAGTGAGTGGACCATACAGACACTTGAGGAAATGCTGAGGGCATGTGTTATCGATTTTGGTGGGAGCTGGGACTCCTACCTACCTCTCGCGGAATTATCATACAATAACAACTTTCATTCCAGTATAGGTTCCCCGCCTTATGAGATCTTGTAAAGAAGGAGATGTCGCACCCCGGTCTGTTGGGGTAAAGTGGGTCATAAGGTTATGGGTCGGACCGAGGTAGTTCTGCAAACTACCGAGAGGATTCAGCAGATCAGACAGAGACTTCAGACTGCTTAGAGTCGGCAAAAGAGTTACGCTGACCGACGTCGATCGGAGCTGGAGTTCCAGGTTGGAGACATGGTGCTCCTGAAGGTCTCACCTTGGAAGGGTGTGATCCATTTCAGGAAGAGGGGAAAACTGGGTCCCCAGTTAATTGGACCCTTTCGGGTGTTAGCCAGAGTTGGCAAGGTAGCCTATAGGCTGGACCTTTCGGGAGAGCTCAGTCAGATACACAACACTTTTCACGTTTCCCAGTTGTGGAAGTACATTTTGGATGAGGATGCAGTGGTATCTCTGGATGATGTTCAGGTTGACGAGAACCTAAACTACGCAGAGCAGCCGGTGCCTATTTTGGAAAGGAAAATGAAAATTTTGTGTAGCAAGGAAATACCGCTGGTCAAGGTGCAGTGGAGGCACCGTAAGCGATCCGAATGGACTTGGGAGCTAGAGTTCGAGATGAGGGAGCAATACCCAGATCTTTTCGTAGCATCCGACTTCGGGGACGAAGTCTAGATCAAGTGGGGGAGAGTTGTAACGCCCCGAACCGAGCAGGTATATTTCGAATCCTGCCTTCTTTTGATTATTTTCTTTTCTAGCCCTCGGAGAAGTTATGTTGAGTTCCGAGAAGGGTAGGGACCTAAAGTTGAAACTTTGGGCCAAAGGGGGAAGGGTATGCTAAGCGTACATAAGAGTACGTTGGGCATACTAGGTGCGCCCTAGTACGCTGGGCGTACGCCTATGTACCCTGGGCGTACTCGCGTCAGCTAAAAACCCTAATATTCGGAGTTGGGACTATATAAACACCCTTATGGCTCATTCTTTACCCTCACCTCAACCTCCATATCTCAAAGAACGCCCCAAAACCCTAGTTTGTATGGGAAGTGTGAGTTAGTGTGCATCTTGAGCTTTGGAGAGTGGAGTTATAGCACCAAGAAGCTAGAGGAGGAAAACAAGGCCTTGGATCTGAGGTTGGGTTGCACCATTACAGCTCCAGAAGGTAAAAAGATTGAACCTTTATGCTTATTTACCTTATATCTAGAATTTTTAGCTTTATGAAGGTCTTTTGGTCCCTAGATTTTCCAAGTTGATGCATGTGAAGTTATAGACAAAATAAGTTGTCATTCCAGATGTGTTGAGAGGCCTAGTGTGATAAAAATCAATCCTTTTTAGCTAAACTCGATCCATGCATGTGATAAGAAGGTCTTAATGGATTAAGACTATGAGTTAAGGACTTTTTGGACGTCCAATGTGATAAAGTCCAAAACTTTATGATTTTATGGCATATTTGGTCGATGGATCTGGAATATGAGATCAGGAGCTCAACCCATTAAGCACTTAATAAGACTTTGGTAAACCTACATGTACTCCCCACGTAATATCTGTACGCCCATCGTATGTGGTCATCCATCCCGATGATGGTCAACGATGAATTACATTACGCCCAGCGTAACTGGGAAGATACGCCCCGCGTACGCTCCCTGTTCGACTTTTGGCTTGTGGGTTTTATGCCTTGGGCCAGTTACGGGTCAATTGGGTTAATCCCTTAATGGACTATGGATGCAATGATGTTGGGCCAGGTTAGACTTGTAGGTTTCGTGTAGGCCCAATAGAGTGATGGGCCCAATTTAATAAATTGGGCCAATAATAGATTTGGACAATTTGGGTCTAGTTGAGTAATTCGTATTCTTTTATCTCTCAGTCGAGGGTGTCGAGCATAGCAGTTGAAGACTCTCAGTTCAGTTCTGGACTATTGCGAGGTCGGTCCCTTGGGATTTATTCCCAGTGTTAGTATGTGTTCCATATTCATGATCACCTAGATTGGTAACTTGATGGATAGAATGCTACTATGTTAGCCATTATTATGATCTGTGTTTATTGTATGATTATGTGCTATTTATATGTCGACCTATATGGATGCGTTGAGTTGAGGCACTATCATGCTTTGTGCGGTTGAGGCCAACATACCCGGAGCGGTCCGGATAGGCTGTAGACCCGTAGGAGGCGGTCCATTCAGGCTTAAGGCTCATTATGCATGCTGTTAATTATTATTCTTTTTGTGCTGGATGCTAGAGGTTGGTATTTTGGGGGTAACTCACTAAGCCTTAGAGCTTACATTTTATCGTTTATTGTTTCAGGTACATCAGTTGACCATGGCAAGGCAAAGGCGTGACGTACACATCCTCGTTTTTATGATTCTGGTTTCTGGGAACTCTGATATGAAAACATTTTCAAAATAATTAGAACTTGTTGATGTTTGAATAACTTTTAATTGTGTAAAGATGGTTTTTGGAAATTTTTAATTTCTTTTAATTTTTTTTTGGGGTTGTTACACTCGGCCACATACTTAGCAACATCGAGCTTCATCGTCGGCCACCAATAATAGGGTTTTAGATCCCTATACAGTTTTTGTACTGCCGGGATGAATCGAGTACATGGTCTTGTGAGCTTCTTTCATCAGAAGATCTCTTACTCCTCCCGTCTTAGGTACCCAAATCCTATCTTTGAATACCTTTAGTCCTTGACCGTTTGTATCAAACACCAACGTTTTCTCCAAAACGTAATTCCTTTCGGTCATTTTTCTCTAAACCTTCCTCTTGAGCTTTCTTTATAATTTCCACCATTATCGAGACAACTTCAATCCTAACGCTCTTGGCCTTTTCTTTTCAAGATTTACCTTCCGACTGAGAGCATTAGCAACAACATTTGCTTTACCAAGGTGGTAAAGTATCTCACAGTCGTAGTCCTTGAATAACTCTATCCAACACCGTCACCTCATGTTCAATTTCTTTTGATTAAATAGATATTGAAGACTCTTATGATCAGTGAAAAGTTTTCATTTGGTACCATAAAGATAGTGCCTCCCTATCATTAAGGTGAATACTATCACTTCCAATTCCAGATCATGAGTGAGGTAGTTCTTTTCATGGTCCTTCAATTGCCTTAATGCATATGTTATCACTTTATCCCTTTGGGTCAGAACACAACCTAACCCAACTTCTTTAACAATGAACGCGATACTTCTATTGATCGCTTTGATTATCCTTTACTTTGATTTGACTTAAGTCAACTGCTACATCGACCTTGGTTATTTGAACCATGTAACAAAATCATCGTAGTCAGACTTAATTTGATATGACCACTAGCTTCAGAATAACAATCATCTTCTTAGTCATTACCGAAACGATGGTAACGACAGACTAGAATAAGACGGAATCAATTACTAGTTCCTTTGTAACCTTGTGACTTTTCCTGATCCAAGTATGAGTCCTATGCTTCCAGTAGTATAGATCTCTACTACTATTCACACCTACTCATACTCGTCCCAAGTACTGTTTCGCAGTCCCCAAGTCCTAAAATCACAAAAAAATTGAACACATACGAATGTGTCCAATTAATCATAAAATTTTCCTAGACTCTACTAGGACTTCTTCCATGCGTATCTTCAATCATCAATTCTACTTTAACTTGGTTGGTGATGGAAATTCCAAACGATGGGACAACATAAAAAATTACACCAATCATTCCATCATCCTGCCAATCGAAGGTGTACTTCAAACGTACCATACCACTCTAAACGTTCCATTATTTTATTAGACATATTCTAAAGGCAAGATACCACTCTTATGATATCTTCTGATAGGTATCATTCACTATCATAAGCTTTTCATTTCCTCCATCTAGTCAATTCTCTACGAGTCTTCACCATAACGTTTTGTACACCCAAGCAGACGTTCAGTGTACTGGGCGAGAATTTAAGATAGGAAAGCTTTATTTACGATAGATGTATAAATCTCCTTATCACTTCAAAATGTTTACATGCTAGTTCTAATATCGTAGTCATACGCTTAGAATCCTAAACACATAAAGTTTCCAGATCCGGTCGGCAACAGACCATAGATCCGAACAAATAATAGCATATTAGGCATCCTTATAGCTATAACATAAAATATTTAACACATAAAACATTTAAATCATCTTTCCTAAAATAAACTTGTGCTCGTGTCTAAAATATAACAGACACTCATCTCACAATCATTGCGTAGCATTATAAGTTTAAGTCTAGAAATCCTACAAATTCCTAGTTCGCTTAAACTAATACTCTGATACCAACTGTGACATCCCCAATTTTATGGCCAGAAAAGATCGGTTTAATTTATGCTTTTAAAATAATTTCAGAGTAATCATGTGATTAAAAGTGTTGCGGAGTTTGTTCCCAGAAAAACATGATAAATATGTTATCAAATCATTTCCGAAGAAATGTATTTTATTCACTTAAACCATTGGCATGTTATTGTCAATACAAAACATAAGCATAAACAAAACTGACATTCATTTACACCAGTGATCCATTTCTCTTTTAATCTCTCAGTGTAAAGCAACTTCGTATCAATACCTGTGATACAATTAAACTGAGTGGGTCAGGCTTGGGAGACTGCTGAGCATATAGGGTTTTCACCCCACAATAAATAAATTTATTATACTTAAACATCAAACAATCAACCCACTTAGCCAATCCCTATTGTCTTATTCATTTCTTAAGGATTTACCCTAAGAATCAACTATCACTCATTCCTAAGGATTCATCCTAAGGAATAGGCACGAAGTCCATCGCTGCCCAAGGTTTTTATTATAAGCACTAACAACGTCAATCCCCACATACTGATCCTATACAGTGATCTTACTAGATCTAGCCTAAAGGATCGATATGAACAACCAACTAACAAAACTGCTTTGGAAATTCCCTAGCAGCAAACAAGGATCAAAGAAGACATGAAATGAATGGAATAAGTTTAACCACGAACCTTTGTTCATAAAGGAAAGAACCACCAGACAATTAAGTCAGGGGTAATTATTAATGCCTAGGCTGTGGTTTGAATATCGTGAGGTATATATCCCCCAGACACACCCTATACGACAATGGAAACGCTGACTAATGCCTAGGAAGTGGTCTGAATATTGTGAGGTATATAACCCCCAGACTCACTCCTATCCGGCATCGAGAATGGAAACACTAACTAATGCCTAGGCTGTGGTCTGAACCCCCAGACTCATTCCTATCCAGCATCGAGAATGGAAACATTGACTACCGCCTAGGCTGTGGTCTGAACCCCCAGACTCATCCTATCCGGCATCGGAAACGCTGACTCATGAAGCTCATCCGATCACTTCATAAAAGAAACAAAGATTCCAAAGCTCTTCAAAATAAAGGTATATGGAAAATACTAATAAAGTACTCCCGTACGCTCCCGTTCCCCGACACATAATAGTGTCAAAACGAAGAACTACCGGATGAACACGTAGTTCAAAAACACCTAATGAACATATATTTCGAGAATACCTTATGAACATATAGTTCAAAGATACCTACCGATTACAAGTCTGCTAACGTTCCACTAGACTGCCTAAAATAGTCTGTGGTCGTTCTCTATACTTTTCTAGATGACTAGATCATCTTAAACATCGATACCTCTCATCGCATTTATTTCATCATACATCATCTAATTCATCTACCCATGTTTTACCCAACATATTTGTAGATAAAAATACATATACAGTTTAAAACTTGTATAAAACATCTATTCAACAGTCACCTTAATTAAACAATTACCATAATTATGCATAGCACATATTTTAAAGAAAACACTTCATATATATGTGTAAGGTGAAAGTGACTATACACTCAAATGATTTAACGATAACCGGGCAACACTTCGTTGCCTAAAACGATCGTTTCTAATAAAACCAGGAGTTTTATTGAGAAACCGGGCTCTGCGAGGGTCGGGCTTCGAAACCGAAAAATAAATTTCCTGGGTTTCTCGGGCACTCCGGGACGTGTTCCGGGCATTGGAAATGATCTTGGTGCTTCGGGTGATGTGAAAATAGCCAAAATATTGAAAAAGGGGCCAAAATTGCTAATTCTTAAATTCTAGCTGGGAGGGTTCGCACCCTCCAATTTATAGGCTGCGAGAACGAGGATCAACGGCTGAGAAGGAGACACATGACAGCAGATCCAATGGGGCAGCACCTGGCTCGCGCGTGGATTGCAAATGCGAGGGCCTCGTTGGGAGCTCCTGATTGGACCGAAGTTCGGGTCCGACAAGGGAGGCTCGTGGCTTCTACGAGGCTCAGATGGACGAGGGAAGGGAGCACGCGTCGCCTTCCTACTGGACCACTTCGGATGACTCAACAGCTCGGATCACTTAGCAATATTTTGGACGCGTGGCGTGTTTTGACCGAGGGTGACGTGGCAAAAACGTGACTAGGCGAATTTTCTCGATTTTTGTGCAAAATATCTAAAATCCATAACTTTCACATATGAACTCCGTTTTTGACGTTCTTTATATGCACGCGTAGCTAAAATAACGCTCTACAAGTTTCATTTAGACTTTGTCGACTAATTTTGAATTTAATTTTTATATTATTACTTTTAACAGACCGGGACAGGAAATCCGTTAAAAATTTCATAACTTCTTCATTTGACGTCCATTTTCATCATACTTTTTACCGTTGTACTGCTAATGATGAGACCTTCGATTCTCATTTAGGTTGTGTTGGCTAAAAATCACTTGATCTAAAATTCGAGTTTTTAGCTTTCTACTGCTAACCTGAAACTTAGAAAAATCATAACTTCCTCATACGAAATCAGATTTGGGCGTTCCTTTTATACGTACTCTTGGTTTAATGAACACTACGACTTCCGTTTAGATCACCAAGGATAAAAAATAGTTTATCAAAAACTCACTTTTTACGATATTCGGTACCGTACCGGTTTTGTCGCGAAACTTCGACATGTCATAACTCGGATTTCAGCATTCTTTATATATCCATAATCCTTGTCACGACCAATACAAGTTTCTTAATAAATATCGGCTTTATCTAATATTTATTTTTGACACTCATTTTTATTCTTTATTAATTAAACCCTAATAAACACATAAAACACATAATATTCACATAATTTCTTTTCATTTCTTCAAAATCAGTCACAAAGGTTAACCTAGACTATCATGTCACTATTAATGCCTAGCCTAAAAACACGGATATTACAATTCTCTCTCCCTTAGGATGATTCTGTCCCCAGAATCACACAATAACAAACAAATATGGGTAGCGAATCATCATGTCACTCTCCGTTTTTCCCAGGTGAGATTTGCCCCATTCGTATGTTTCCAAAGCACGAGCAATAAATTGACCATCTTGCATCGCAACTTCTTAGTCTTACGGTCAACGATTTCCCCAGGTTCTTCAATTAACCTCTTGTTCTCATCCAACCTTAATTCAGAAATGGGAATTATGTCGGGCACATCTCCCATGAATTTTCTCTAATAACATACATGAAAGGTGTTAAGAATACCCTCTAGTTCTTTTAGTAATTCTACATTGTAAGCTTGATTCCCAATCCTCTGAAGAACTTTAAATGGTCCAATAAAAATTGGACTCAATTTTCCCCTCTTACCAAATCTTATAAGTCCCTTCCATGGCGAGACTTTAAGTAAAACCGAATCTCCAACTTCGAATGATATCAGTTGTCTTTTCTTGTCAGCATACCTCTTTTGTCGATCTCGAGCTGCTAACATCCTTTCTCTAATCACTTTTAACTTTTCAACAGTCTGATTGGCTATTTTAGGTCCCATAAACTGCTTTTCCCCAACTTTCAGCCAACATGACGGCCTTCGAAACTTTTCTGCATACAAAGTGTGATAAGGTGCCATCTTGATGTTCGGGTGGAAACTATCATTATAGGAAAATTCTACTAGATGTAAGTGTTCATCCCAGTTACCTTGAAATTATAGGGTACATGCTCTCAGCATATCCTCCAATGTTTGAATTGTTCGTTCGCTTTGACCATCAGTTTGTGGATGGTAAGTTGTACTCCAACACAACTTGGTACCCAATTCCTCTTGTAAACTCCTCCAAAACCTTGAGGTAAAACGACTGTTATGATCGGATACAATCGTTAACGGAGCACCGTGAAGTCGCAAAATTTTCCTTCACGTAAGAATTCACAAGTGTAGCAACCAAAAATTTCAACAAATTTTAAAAATTTCAAAACATCCCACTTTCTTTAAGTTTTTAGAAAAAGGTTTTCAATACATTTATTATCAGAGTATTCCCAGAACCATAACATAAAACATAAACATGAGGAGCGGTGTAAGTCCCTAATCTGCCCGTGTATCAGTTAGATCCATTTGATGATGCGGAATCCCAATCAAACGGATGATTCCAGATCACAATAAGAAGAGAAGGAGAAGAAAAATATGATGAATCTTGAATGTATTGATAATATGAATTAAGTTCCTTACACAAGATTCACCCACACACGATGCTCTATGGCCGTAAACTCCTTCGTGTTCATCAATCTATTCCTCACACCTTAATACCTCTATTTATACTTGGAATATGGGTCGTATAACACATCGGCTGTAAATGAGAACTTCAGAGAGAACAAATCTTCTGGATCACTTCAGCAGGTTCATAGATAGCAGCAGACTGATTGAGGAGGCTTCAATGCAATCCATCACATAATCTTCAATTTCTGTTTCACCTTGCTTCTGGGGTTGAAAGATTGAATTTGAAAAAATAATCTTCATTTCTTGCTCCTTTGAATGAGAATTCTTCAATACTCACGGACGAAACCTTAGCTCAGAAATCTTCAACACAAACTCCATGAGTCTTATCTATACCTGAAATCACTTTTCAAGACAAAACAAAACTAAAAGAAAACTTAGCACACAAATTAAAATAGAAAAAAATATTTTTGGATTTTTGATTTTTCTGAACAAGAAATAAAACAAAAATAACACTATTTTTGGATTTTTAATTTTTTTTTCTTTGATTTTTGAATTTTTCTGATTTTTTGATTTTTTATATTTTCATTATTTTTAATTTTTAATTCTCCCCTAATATTTAAATTAGAAGAAACTATGACAAATTTAACAAAATTAAAAAATGATATCTAACTTTAAGAGTGATTTGGGATCAAAGTTTTTAGACAGCCTTATTCCACTTGTCGGTACCTTCTATCTTCACGTCTTTGTTTGGTCGATCGTCAGTATTGTTGTCCACTCAAACATGAAAAATTATGACTTATTTAGGACATACTATTTGTTACAAGACATGTGAACTTAAGTTCCTAGATATTATATCTGATCCTAAGTTCCTAGATACTATATCTTAAGGACCATTCATCTGACGACGACCAGGGATATTGTTGTCCACCTAAATTGAGCGGCGAGATCTATAGACAATTTGTATGAGTTCAATTTTAAGTGTACTGGAACGTGTTTCCCGCTTCCTGATATGCCCCAGTCATCATGAACTTCCAGAGTACTCCTTACACCGGGTGAGCAGACAACCATTCAGAGAGAGGATAGATTCAGAATTCTATTACTTATTACTTTAGAGGGATTGAGAAGAAGAAGGTTGCATATGTTGTGTACCAGGTCGGATTAGAAGTCACACAAAGGAGACAACATATGGCTAACAGATAAGAGGAATTCCATATATATAACTTGTAGAGAAATAGAGTTGCATATGTTGTGTACCAGGTCGGATTTGAGGTCACGCAAAGGAGACAACATATGACTAACAGATAGAAAGAAAGAAAACAATTTTCTACAGACCTAATTTATCGGAATTTAACAATCGCCCCATCCAACCAGAATTAATGACAGAATCCGCACATCGAGGAAAAGTTAAACCACGGTTCCAAGTATGGGTTCAATTAATGTGACAAGTAGATTCCCATATATATCTCCCTACTCAACCTATCCAAGTGTCGTATTGTCAGGCTAAACGTATCTAACTAGGTCAAGATTTGTCAAGTCTATAAATTTCCTAAGTTCAACTCTGCCTAGTCAAGTCCATTTAGAATCTTTCGTGCCTACAGACGCATCAAGTAAGAGCATAGACCCTTCAACTTTGGGTACGTTATGCAGACTCAGGTTTCCTGTTATCACATGATAATATCACTTCCCAAAACAGCTCCGTCAAGCATATAACCAACATATTTTTTTTCTGATTTTCTAATATTTTTGGATTTTCTAATATTTTTCTTTGTTTTTGGATTTTTTTTTGTTTATTTCTCCCCCTAAATTTGTGCATAGGAGAGAAACAAAAGTAAATGCACAAATTTAAACTATCTTAAAACAAAAATTTGTCTTTGAAACGAATCAACTTAAGAAAAACTCAGGAGTATAGAGAAGAAAACGCAAACCGTAATTCACCGATTGAATCTGCATTCAGAAGGTCTGAGAACATCAAGCATAACCTTAGAACAGATCCGAAAATTCTTCATATCATTAAGCACTAACCCCATTTGTGATCTCTTCCTTTCTTCCTTTCCCGCAAAAGGACACATACTCTCAACAAAGGTCTGAATGTTGTACAGTTGAGAGATGTCCCTAACATGTGCCTAGAACAGCTACTACCAACAAAACGAAGTCTGATGATATACCTCCATAGCTACTCCGACATAGAGTGGAATTAGTTGGTCTTTGGAACCCAGTCCATTTTGAAACTGGGTCGACCTTTGTCATCCTTGCACGATACTCTCTCCCATGACATGTCCAGTTTATTACAAATAGAAGATATAGAAATATTAGAATCGTTAGAAGATTTGGGAGATTGAGCCTTCGGAACCCATATGTAATTGGGTTTAACCCATTCCTTTTTCGATCTGATGGGTGGCTCAGTACTTGCTTTTGAACTTGATGTCGGCCGTTGAGATGACTTTGATTTTGGCTTCACGGGAGCATCTCTTGGATTTGACTTTTTGGCCGACATTCCCTTCTTGCCCTTGGGATTCGGATTCTTGGCCTTCTGCACGTTCCAGTCATCATGGTCTGAACGTGACCTTGAGGGGTTTCTTTTGGAGTATCTCCCTCTTGGCGTGTTCTGCTAGCCTTGTGCATAGTAAGGAACGCATGCACGATTTGGACAATTTCTGGCAATGTGTCCAGGTGTTCCACAATGAAAACAAGTCTTTTTCTTCACTGTGAAGTTATTTCTTCCTACCCCTGGTGGCGTATCTTTGCATTGTCTCTTGTTGTTCCCACATGCACACTTGCCACAAGAACTCTGTTGCGTTGGAATTGGTGGCCTATATTTATCAACGGTAGGTTGATCAGAAGCAGTTG
The DNA here is from genome assembly GCF_052625555.1 of Lactuca saligna. Taxonomy (NCBI): domain Eukaryota; kingdom Viridiplantae; phylum Streptophyta; class Magnoliopsida; order Asterales; family Asteraceae; genus Lactuca; species Lactuca saligna. The sequence goes on from NC_136423.1 coordinate 176,468,131, forward strand.
AGTTCGAAGCAACAGATTCAGAGTTCAAGGAGATGTTGGTTTGTTCAATGGTGCTCTCCTTGCTCTCATCTTCTGCTACTTTACGTGCACATGAAGCAACAACATTAGTATCTTCAATATTAATAACTCCTCCTGACACAAATCCAACTCGTTTTCCATATCGAAGATGTGGCTCCCTGTCAGTTTCGTCCTGTGTCATAGGGATGGATGTGTAGTTATGATTATAAGGAGGAGGTACACTATCATACCCTAGACCCTTGTTTTGATTTTCTTGAATTTTAATTGGGTTTCATATAAGGACTCGACTGTCTTACTTGACGCAGTATAATTTTTGAAACTGACATCAGTTTTTCCACACTTAATTTTTAAAGCGTCAAGTTCTTCAGTTACAGCAGCAAGTTGTCTCTTAACATAATCATAATTTTCACACTTGTTGCTGTGCTCTTCCTGAAGTTTCCTAAAGTCTTTGGTTTTTGCTTCCAACTCAGCCTTCAAGGGTTTCTGTCCTTTCCTGAGTTGATATCCTTAATATCTCAGGTCCTCAACTTCTCTTTTAAATAAATCAATTTGATCCCGAAGAAATTTAATCGTATCTTCACATGATTGACAACATGAAACTTCACATGAATGAGAACATGACACTTCATTGACCGGAAGGTTTACAGAACTCTTTAAAGCGTCAAGCTCTTCAATTACTTCAGCAATACTAAGACGATTGAGATCTTTTGTCTTCTTGATGATAGCTACATTCATATCCCACGAATTTGGAAGTGAATTCAATAGCCTTTTGTTTATCTCAAATTTGGTCAAAAAGATCCCAGCAATATTCATCTCAGTAGTGAGTGTAGTAAATCGCTGCAACTGAGCTTCCAGGGTTTCTCCAGGGATATAATCGAACATGTTGAAATTTTGTCTTAAGATATCCTAATGACCCTCTTTCATGTTTTCAACTCCCTCGTAGACCTTAAAATCAATTAAAAAGCACAACTAAAAGCCAAAATCAAACTTAAAAGTCAAACCTTTTGATTATAAAAGTTAACCTTAAAAGTCAAATTTAAAAAGTTAAACTCAAAAGTCAAGCTTGAAAAGTCAAACTTAAAAGTCAAACCGAAAAGTTAAATTTGAAAATTTAAAAGTTAAACGAAAAAGTCAAAGTTTAAAGTCAAAGGTCAAACTTGAAAGTCAAAGTCAAAATTTAAGGTCAAAAGTTAAAAATAAAAGTCAAAAATTAAAATATAATTTTATTTATTAATTTTAATTTATTTTATATTGATATTTTATTTTATATTTATTATTATTATTATTATTATTATTATTATTATTATTTTATTATTTTTATTTTTTTAATTTTGGATAAAAAAAAGGAATTTAAAATTAAAAGGAATTGAATTTTGGGTTAAAAGTGACAAATTTTGAAAGATGAAACCGAGAATAACAGGTTATAGTTTATATTTCGAAGAAAAGAAACAAGGATGTGGCTAGATGAGTTGGGTAAGGTGCTGGTTCGAAACCCGGCCGCTGCAAAGTAGCCCCCCCCCCCCCCTTTTTTTTTTGAAGCTGCGATGCGAGCTGCTGCTTAGCCGTGATCCGAGCCAACTCCGAGCCGAGCCATTCTTGCCGAGCCGCACACGTTCGATCCGCAAGCCGCTGAGCCGAGCCGCAAGCTCGGGAACCCTAGCCACAAACGGGAACCCTGCCGCCGGCCGTAAACTCCAGCCGTGAACTGTTTCCGGCAGTAAGCTCCGGCCGAAAACCCTTCAACGATTTCGTGAAAAACAGCAATTTTTCGACTTTGAAGGTCCAAAACACGATCAAAAACCTTTTTTTATGAAAAACACAAAGAACAAACACCCCTTATTTTTGCGAGATCTATCCAAAAACGCAAGAATATTTCGAAAATAAGATCAAATAATGCCCCAAATCTGACAAAATTGACTGATACAACCCGGGCTCTGATACCAATTGTAAGTCCCTAATCTGCCCGTGTATCAGTTAGATCCGTTTGATGGTGCGGAATCCCAATCAAATGGATGATGCCAGATCACAATAAGAAGAGCAGGAGAAGAAGAATATGATGAATCTTGAATGTATTGATAATATGAATTAAGTTCCTTACACAAGATTCACCCACACACGATGCTCTCTGGTCGTAAACTCCTTCGTCTTCATCAATCTATTCCTCACACCCTAATACCTCTATTTATACTTGGAATATGGGCCGGATAACACATGGGCCGTAAATGAGTTTACGGCCGTAAACTCCAAAAATATTACAGAAAAATATAATTACCCAGAAAAGCAAAGTATGAACCATATTTTGACCCAACAAATGGTACGATCATGCCTTTGCTTTGCCACGGTCTCCTAAAGAACCTGAAAAACATTAAACCACAACTGTAAGCCCGAAACCTTAGTGAGATACCCCCAAAATACCAACCACATATACCATACACACATAACATGCTATATCATAACAAATCACAGAACAACCATGCATATCGGGTCTACGGGGTGACTGGTCCACCGTATCGGGCCTTCAGTCCATCGGGTCCACCCTCTGAGTCTATTCATGTCCCTTGAGTCTGCAGTATGGTTGGTCTGCCCGCACCGGGCCTTCAACCCACCTGGTCTACTCTCTGAGTCTACATTATGACTGGTCCGCCCGCATCGGGCCTTCACTCGGCCTGGTCCACTCTCCAAGCCTCGGCACGTCTGGTCCGCCCTCGTGGGGCCTACAGCCTATCCGGACCGCTCGTTGGGCCTTCGGAATAACCGGTCCGTCCTGGGTATGTTGGCCTACAGCATAAAGCAGGTCCCGCCTCAACCCAACCCCAGTCAAACAACCATGTACACATAACCATACAATCATATAACAATTCACATTCAATCAAACTGATCTAGCAGATCAAGTATCATAACATACTCTAAACAGAATACCGACCTAACAGGTCTCTAGCATATAACATCCTAATACCCGGATGCAAACATAGCAAGGCAAAAACATAACAACGATACCCGGATTACAATCCGATAAACGGCAGGCCTTGGTGCCTTAGACCTTGTTGATACAGTGAGGATAACTCACCTCGCGATTGCCGAAACACTGAACTAAAGAAGCAGATTCTCGAATCACCGACTCACCAAAAATCGCGAACTAGCCAACATAGCAAAAATAATCATTTGGCCAAACATAATATCCTTCCAAGGGTAAATGAACCAATTTACCCTTAAATCAATCTCATCCATAACTAAGGCCCACAATCAAATATGAAAGGCTCATCACTAGATAAGCTCTCAAGCCCACTAATGGCCCAAAAACTAAAAGTCCGAAGCAAGGCCCAATATTGGTCCAATTTACTAAATTTGGCCCACCTCACCTAATGGGTCTAAGCCCATGGTCCAAAATAATTAATGAGTCCACGACACTCCTTCCAAAATGTCCAGTCACGGCCCATAAATCCAACAGCCCAATAACAGTCCAAACTCTAAGGCCCAAATTGAAAATCCAACAGGGGGAGTACGTTGGGCGTACAGTGTTGATTCGCAAAGGGGATCTGGGCACTGACTCGCTATGCGGGGCATAACCTTGTGGCTCAACAAATTCATGCAACTGCTTAATGGCTTAAGCTCTTAAGCCCAAACTTCGGATCCTTAGGCCAAATATGATTAGGATTCATAAAGTCTCAAACTTTATCACCTGGGATGTCCATAAAGCTCTTAATCTAAGGTCTTAATCCATTAAGACCTACTTATCTCACACATGGAACAACCTCAGCCCTTGGGACCTCATTTTTCTCACTCAAGACCTCTCCTAAGGTCTGAAAGGATAGATAATCTTGACCAACTCGAAAAATGCAACAAGATGAGGACTTTTGGGACAAATGGTGTCAAAGCTTCACAACACATAGATCGACACAATATGAATGACAAGCAAGAATCTTTATACCTCAAATAGGCTCCAAAGGATGATGTCTTTCCAGATCTATAATCTCCAGCCATTCCACTCCTTCTTTGACAACTTCTCCTTTCTTCTTCTAGCTTCTCTTTTGCCAAAATAAGCTTTCCAAGGCCAAACACACCCAACAAAGGAGGAAATACGGATATCTAGGGTTTCTGGGGATAAGAGAGTGTCTATGGAGGCTGAGGAGGGAACCATTATGTTCCTTATATAGTGGTTGCCCTTAAAATTAGGGTTTTGGGATTCTAAGAGTATGCTAGGCGTACCTCTAGTACGTTGGGCGTACTCAACCGTGCACCCGCGTTTCTTTCCCTCACTAGGTTGGGCATACATCCAACTTATGTTGGGCGTACCCAGCCAAACACAAGCCCCTTTTGCTAATTTCCCCTTAGGAACCATTGCTTCCCACTTCTTAATTTACAACCCCTCCTCCATCATAAGTTGTTCTTGCGAAACTCTAATTCCACATCAATGGCCGAAACGCCCTTACTCTTGCTCTCGGGAACCCAAAATTAAATATTTCATGAACGGGGCGTTACAAGTCTCCCCCACTTAAATTAGGCTTCGTCCTCGAAGCCTGCGGCAACTCTACTCCAGAACTACCCCCGCAATGCACCACCTAGCATTCACCGGACCAGGTTCCTCAAGACACAACCATCGAAACCCGAAACCCAACTTCCCCTTTCTTGCTGACAGGATGACACATGCTTCAGCCTCAGAGCAACTTCCACGAGTTCTCCACCGCAATCTCATACCCACACTGAACTGGCTCTAGCATTCTCGGGTTGGGAAAAACCCGATATACAGATGACACTTCCAAACATACTCCAGGATGAATTTCCACCACATAAATCAAAATCAAACTGGAAATCCGAGATTCCATCCCTACATTCCTTCCGAGCCTCAACAACCATCCAACCCGGATGTGATTCTAATCATAACTCTGCACTACTTCTTTCACTTCCGTGAACTTACACTCCCTCTCGAAGCTACATTCCCCTCCTTTCCCTTATCAAGGAAACCCACTTGGCTGCCTTGACACTTTCACAAGTGGCACGGTGCTCACTCAAAACTACACCGTTCTGTTATAGCATAATCGCTATCCTATGCACCACACATACTTTGGATCCGCTTGCGAAGGCTCTCAATTCCATGCTTGACCTTCCACCATGATCAATACCCAGGGCCAAACCTTCTAACGCTAACATATCGCGACATACTCAATCCATTTCCTATGCAGAGTCTTCAGCATGACTGGACCGCCTTACCAGGCCTTCAGCCAATCTGGACCACTCTTGGAACCTTCAACAGATCTGGACCGCCCTGCAGGGCCTTCAGTCTGGCTGGAACGTTCTCCGAGCCTTCGGCCTGACTGGTACGCCTACCGGCCTTCTGTCTATCCGGACCGCTCAACTAGCAATCAACATTCCGAGTTACACCTTCGGGAAACTCCTCCCATGCATACTGTTGTAGCCCTCTAGGGCTTCCGAACTCTACCTCCATCCCACATACTCAGTCCCGTCCCGAACCCAGGCCTTCCACATGTTGGATTAGTGTCTAAGTCCATAACTATTTTGGTATGTACTTGACCCGATGGTGCATGGTCCTTTTGGGTTGCCTTCACCAAAGCAACTTGATTGGAGAAATAAATAAAGAGAGAGAGGTTATTATGATTTATTAATATGTTATAAGAATAATATATTAAAGGAGAAATCATATTTGTTTAATTAATATTGGTCAATAATTAATTAGGAATTAATTTTGTGATCAAGTGTAATTAATTAAACTAGAGGGGCTGATTTGTAATTATGTGATAGTTACAAAATAAGGTAAGGATTATCTTAAATATATGGTGAACGAATTTGAGGTGATAAGGCCTTAGAATTCGACTATGATAAGGATTCAAGGATTATCTTATGGGTTGCTTTGTGGATAAGCAACTAGATAAGGATAATGACTGAAACCCTATCTCTACACCTATATAAACACCCCTTAGCTCATGAATTCGTGTATCCCTTCCCAAGAGGTCCTAAGGACGAATTCTAACCTCTCTCCTCTCTCTTTATACCTTCTCCATTTGCTCTTGGTGTTTGTAAGCCATTAGAGGAGTGACACTTGTGACTCTAAGCATTCCAAAGTCAATTCAAAGAGGAATTAGGATTGTTATTACTCTATAACAATCAAGGTATGTTCTTAAACCCATTCATATGTTAATATCGATTTCATATACTAGAATTAGGGTTTATAGTCTTGGATTCAAAGCATGTACAATAGAGAAACCTAGATCCAAGCATTAGGGTTTGTATGAGCACATAGGATGTCTTATGACCAAAACCCTTCAGTGGTATCAGAGCCATTGGTTTGGTTTCAATTGTATGAACTTGATATATTAGGGTTTATTGCCAATAAACCCTAGGAGGCTAGTTTTTTTTAGATTAGGGTTTGCAAACCCTAATTTGCAAGAGTTTGAATAAGATCTTCAAATCCTTTCCTTAAACCCTTAAATGTCGAAATCTAGGGTTTGTTATAATCCCTTGATTTTCGAAATTTGCCTCCTCCCCAAGATAAGATCCTAATTTTTAGGGATTTGGATTATCCCATATCTTGTAATTATCCTCTAATTGTTATATATGGTAATTCAAGATCTTGCATTATCCATCCATATTTTCGAAATCTATATAGATATTTAAGGGATTAGGATAACTTAAATGTATAAATGGTAATTATCCTCATTATTTAGATAATCCCTTATGATTTAATAATTAAATTAATAGTCTAATTCAAGATAATTATTAAATCAAGAGTTTTAATATTTAAAATTTTAATTTAAATGTCATAAATTCGAAATTTTAAGATAGATTAAAAATAAATTGTTTTGAAATGTTTCAAAACTTTCCCTCAAGTTTTGAAATTTAAAAGTTGATTAAAAAGGTTTAATTAGGAGTGTTAAATTCTAAAACCCTAGTATTGTTTTGAAAAATTCAAATCACACCCTTATGGTTTTATTAATTAAGTAAGGTGTATAATTAAAGAAAGTTTAATGAATCCATATAAAGTTTGGTTTACAATTTAATTGAATTAAAAGTATAATTATTAAATTAGACCGCCTAATATTTTAAAAGTGCAAAATACACCCTATACTATATATAACATTAAAAGTATAACATTATATATATGTATGAGTAAAAGTCAGTCTTACCGTTAGTAGGCCTCATTCACAAAGCTGGTCTATAAGGGGTGTTTAAGGAAATTGCCTATAATATGGCGATTGAATGGGTATCCACTCTTACCCACCGCACTCTTGACTAGTGGAGGGTCGTTAGCCAAACGAGTAGGATAGGACGTAACCTTCCATTCTAAGTATAATGAAGTACAAAAGTAACTAAATGTTTTTCAAATTCCCAATCTTAGTTACTTAGGCAAAAGTGAATTGATGCAATTCCATGAAATTACACTTTGTGCCCTTGCAAAGACGTTAGTGGAGCGCGTGTGGTTTACCGGCACACTAAATGGTTCTAAGCAAAGGTAGCAAAGGGTGACTCAATGTTTGTCATAGTTCAGTGGAGCGTGTGTGGTTTACTGGCACATCGAATAGGTGACTGTAACATGTGAGGGTACCATGTAAGTTTGCATGGTTATTCACACCCGCTTTGTGATCCTCGGTATCCCAGTCACAAACAAGAGGGGCATATCAAGATTTAAACATGCCATTGAAATGTTCAATGAATCTCAAAGGATCCAGGAGTTTTCATAGATTTAAAACTTAAATTTATTTTTCCGTTTTTCATGGTGGAAATTAGTGAATCATCATTCACTTACCTTCAAATATTATGAAACTAGATTACGGCATCCCTTTTCTAGGTTGTAGCATATTGTGTTGGGTCCTAGCCTTAGTATCTCATTTGGGTGATTTACTAAGGACTCAATCAATCAATCAACTAACTTGAATTTGTTTCTCCCGTTTTGTAGATGTCAAAGTTCGACTACTATGTTCTTCTCAAATCCAGTGGAACAAGCATTCCACATGAAGATGATATTCCACGATTCGATCGAGGAACAAGAAATCATGCTTCACTTCCTCCTCCTCCTCCAATTTTTCTCCCTAACCCACAAGATTGTAAAATTGAAAGGTTCAATATCACTCAAGCCCTTTTGGCAAGTAAACATAAAGAAGGAAAGTCGGTGTGTGCACACGTCTTAGGGATGAAGTCACACATTGATAGGTTAAGAATGATGGGATCCGTTGTCGGTGAAGAGATGGCTCTTGGTTGGGTTCTTCAGTCACTTCCTAACTTGTATAGTGAGTTCGTAAGAGAGTACTATATGATGAACCACGACGTGACCCTTATTGATCTCACCTATATGCTTATTGCTGCTGAATCAACAATGGTTTGGCGCAATAGAAAAGCAAAGTTGATTGGTGAATCTTCCTTCAAGACCTCTATGGATATAGACAATGGCAATGAAAGACATGCAATGATCGAAAAGTTTGATCATAAGAGAAAGGCGATGTCTGAAGTAGTTCCATGTGTTGTTCCAAAAGAGTCAATTTGCTTTTATTGCCAAGAGAAGGGGCATTGGAGACGAAGTTGCCCTATTTACCTAAGAGATCTAAGAGATGGCAGAGTCAAAAGTATGACTACGCTTCAGGTAAAATCCACTATCTAACTCCGTTAAGTTCCTATTCATTGATTCTTAATACATGATGTGATAAGATTGCATTTGAATGTTTTGCAGGATCGGTGAAAAGAAAGGAAGCTTGATAAGAGAGCAAGGTGAATCTAATCACAAGAGATGGATCTCGATCGCATGGACTTGAGGATTGGATTTTGAGCTTAGATAGTCATGATAGAGTTGTTAGAAATTTTCCTTTTACATAGTTTTCAATAGATTTTGCATTGTAAGGACAAATGTTTTTCCGCTGCTTTTATAAATGAAATAAGTTTTGTTTGACTTATTTATTTATTTGTTTACTTCCTTGCAATGAAATCGTTATGAAAATTGATGTTTGCATATTTCTACAACGAATGGATATGATTCTTAGTTATGTTATTTATGGAAATGTCGAGAATTTACCAAATAGGGAGAGTTTCTCATCGCCCAAAGTTTCAATTGGACAGAAATTTGGAATCACGCAACTTGGTTGCATGATGAATGAGAAATTTCATATTTGATAATTAGACTAATTCGTTGACAAAGTGTCAAGTGAAGGACTAGGAGATCGAGTACACAAAGTTGTGTGTTGATCAAGTTTATCATAATAGTTACAAAGATATTCGTCATGATTTACTAAAGGTTTAGTAAATATGATTATACTTACAAGATTAAGTGTAATTAGGAATTGATTAAAAAGGTTTAAATCAATAGCAAAACGAATAAGAAGAATCAAGTAGGCAGAAAGATAAAAGTTTCTCCATTCTAAGAAGAAGGGAGAGTACCTTTTATGCTTTATGATAGGTCTTAATGATTAAGAAATCTCAATTCTAAGTAAGTCTTAGTACAATTGTATGTTTAAGAAGAGGAATCAAGTATTGAAGAAATGGTTAAATCAAGAAGTCTATCATACTTCGTTCCAATAACAAGTCTTAAAGTTAAGATTGTGACAATGAGTAAAAAATATTAAAGGTTTATAATATTCATCAAATGTGGAGAGTTGTGATGTCTTGGATAAGACAAAGAACAACTAGGACCAATTTATGAAGTGTTTTGATAAAAGCTACACTAACTCTTGAATATTTGTTTGTCAAGAAATGTTGATTGACAAGAGAATCTTATATGTCAAGGAGTCAGTGGGAGTCTTAATGGTCTTGAAAGGTTTCAAGAAAAAATCAAATAACCTTATCGATCATCACTAGCACACGAGTTAAGGTTTACAACCTATCGTGTTGACAATATTTTGATTATGTGTTGTTCCAATTGAGTTAATTATGCATATGAGTCCTATGAGTTCTCATTTTGAATGCATAAAAGGCAAGGCACCTTGATCAATGAAAGTTACATTGATAGGAAAAAGGTGAGATGCTTAACTACTTGGAAGACGTGGTGGGCAGTTGTGCTACCATAAGGCAAGAAATCAAGATTAAGAAAGTTCGGTCCATATGAATTTGAATTTGTCGTAAACTTTGGTTTTAACAAATTCACATGGATAGAAACACATACACCATTAAAATCTAAGTGTCATAAGATTTCCTCCTTCATGAAAATGATTGTGAGGAAATGCTTTCACTAAGAAAGATTTTAAGAAGATAGTGATTGTAAAGTTGCATTCTCGAATTCAATTATGGTTACGGTATCCCTTTCCATGATTTGAATTGTGAGGTTTGGCAATTAGTCTTAATAGTTTAGACACATATATGAACTATCTAAGGCAAAGGTGTATAAGTTCAAGAAGCCTTGATAAAAGATTATCAAAGCACTAAGTATTAGAAACATGGACTTAAGAAATTCAATAGGTATTGTCTTTCTGAAAGTTAAGATGTTTATGAATACATGTCGAAGCTAGTGGGAGCATAAGAGTTATGTTTTATAATAATCATCATGATAGTGGGAGCATAAATGTTATGATTGTATGATTATTAAGGCACGTATTGCAAGTTGGCAATATTAATTATAGAAAACAAGAGTTATACCTTGCAAAGTTGTTTTGCTATAATTAAGGGAGAGAATATTATGCTTCATTTCAAATCTAAAGGCTTAGGTTGAGAAATGTTAATAAATTTAGTCAAAGGTACATAGTGTGTTCTTAAAATTTCGATTATGATTACGGAATTCCTTTTCACAATTCGAATTTTGAGAACATAGCAAATAAAACATTGTGCATTGTGTCCCATACGCTTCGGGTATAGGATCGATTGAAAATGCTTTAATGTTTGACCATTCTAAGATTTTTCAAATTTCTAGCGCATTTAGAGGAAAAAGGGACTAGAATCGGTTTTGACTAAAATAATTAAACAACTATCAAAGGACATTCCAAAATTCGACGAGGATTGGTTGCTTGTGAGTAGTTAGAAGCATGGTATTAATGGACCATATTGACATTATGATGAATAGAAAAGATTCTATTAAGAAATGAGTTGTCATATGGAAAATATGGAAGCGTATCCATATTAGGAAGTAAATATTGAAAATCTATGTCTAGATTAGAAACTTTTATGCAAAAGGATGTTCAAAAAATGTACTTTAAGTGAGAGACATCATATCTAAGGAATTGTCCTGTAACGATCTCCGTTAGAGAACTTTGTAATATCATTGGCAATAGTCTTTGTGACTTTGGTGTAGTGACATTACGAAAGAATCATTGCATAAAGTGTTAGAATCTGGCATATTCTATAAGTAGCGAGAATTTGATATTCTTACACTTATGAAAAAGGATTTGGAGTTGTGAAATGAGAATGATTGGAAATGTATTCAATGTGATCTATTTCACAAAGTACGAACCATAGGTAAACATTGTGTGCATGCTAGGAGAATGGGACAAGTGTAATAATTCAAGTAAGAAGTTGATTACCTGAAATGACAAATAATGAGTAATCGATATGGTGATAAATAAAAGGTGTTTTATTTATGCTCAAAGAGTTGAGGCCAAATGGGATTAGTATTATTCTTGTGTTTCACCTTGCATGTTTTGACTTCCAGAATAATTGAGTTTATTAAGAATAATCGAATTATTCAAACGGGCCACAGTCGTTCATATGTTGGAAGTAGATATGAATGAAGACTGTCGTGAATTGGTGTGTGGATTGTCTAAAAGAGTATTAGACATAAGCAAATGTTTGCTGCAACATTCATGAGTGCTTATGAATATAAATTTGAGCATTGGATTAAACCCACGCTCACTTGGATCACTCCATGAATTGTATCACGAGTGATTGGTGAGACGATAACATCTTATATTCTTGAAACCGAGATGTGTGAGTTGTATCTAGCTAATCGGTTGCACATTGATAATATGTAAACGCACTAGTAACTTGGTGTTATAAAACATATTGTTGTGTGTGATTCGGTGAGTGAGTGCAAGCAAGCATTGTATCAAAGTTTATCTGTTCCTTTTATTCAAAGAATAAAAGCGATATCTTTGGGCCCCTCAATGATTTAGTGATGACAAACGTAAATATTCGGCCGGGCTAGGGCTAATTTGATTTGTCAATTAGTCAGTCGTCATAAATCGGAAATCGAGATATAGTACAAAGAGAATGATTAGAAATCATATCTCAGACAATATCTAGAATGGAGGAATATATGATCCCTTATCTAAGGACACGCGTATCTGATAGGATCAGAGTTGACAGCGGCTTTGGAAAGCTACGATTGTAGATCAGGATCTGAAGTCATACGCATAATAGTTATTAGACTTATCCAAGTGGGGGACTGTTGGATTAGTGTCTAAGTCCATAACTATTTTGGTATGTACTTGACCCGATGGTGCATGGTCCTTTTGGGTTGCCTTCACCAAAGCAACTTGATTGGAGAAATAAATAAAGAGAGAGAGGTTATTATGATTTATTAATATGTTATAAGAATAATATATTAAAGGAGAAATCATATTTGTTTAATTAATATTGGTCAATAATTAATTAGGAATTAAATTTGTGATCAAGTGTAATTAATTAAACTAGAGGGGCTGATTTGTAATTATGTGATAGTTACAAAATAAGGTAAGGATTATCTTAAATATATGGTGAACGAATTTGAGGTGATAAGGCCTTAGAATTCGACTATGATAAGGATTCAAGGATTATCTTATGGGTTGCTTTGTGGATAAGCAACTAGATAAGGATAATGACTGAAACCCTATCTCTACACCTATATAAACACCCCTTGGCTCATGAATTCGTGTATCCCTTCCCAAGAGGTCCTAAGGATGAACTCTAACCTCTCTCCTCTCTCTTTATACCTTCTCCATTTGCTCTTGGTGTTTGTAAGCCATTAGAGGAGTGACACTTGTGACTCTAAGCATTCCAAATTCAATTCAAGGAGGAATTAGGATTGTTATTACTCTATAACAATCAAGGTATGTTCTTAAACCCATTCATATGTTAATATCGATTTCATATACTAGAATTAGGGTTTATAGTCTTGGATTCAAAGCATGTACAATAGAGAAACCTAGATCCAAGCATTAGGGTTTGTATGAGCACATAGGATGTCTTATGACCAAAACCCATCACCACAATCAATCACCCTTGGTTTGTATCCCTCCCCGCACACCTGCCACTTACTCATACCAGCCTACGCTTTTGGCTGACCGAAACACTGCTGAGTCCCACGTAGCTAAACAAACTCTCAGCTCACCGATCTTCCGGAGAATTCTCCAATTCTCCCCCACTTAGAGCATTGACTATTAACCACCGGTCGCCATCACCGACCTCCCTCAACAACCCTTCACGACACAAACACTTACCCGCGAACTAATTCCCACTAACACGAGCAACCTTCACAAATCACATATCAACACTGATCATCCCAGGCTCGAAAGAACTCGATCTTGAGCTAACCACTCCTCAGACTGCAGGTGCTACTAGATATTCATACCAAACACCCGATTCCCACGAACAACCCTCATGAATGATAACCAACGAAATTCCCAACACTAAACCCATAACCATGCCATAACCCTCAAAAATCAATGAATACAATACCGAAAACCACGCAACGAGACTAGCAGATAAACAATACTCCACAATTATCATAAAATAATAAGACATCAAGAAGAAACATACCCGCAGCTGCATCCAGCACTGCCCTGACCTCCTCCGTTGTAAGCTGGAAAGCACGACCCTGAGCCCTTGGGGGCTCCGCTCCACCCTGACCTCCACCCATGATCCTCAATGTGGCCGGTGCTGGAGCCTGCACCGGTCCCGCAGCAAGTTGTGGATAGTTGACCCTCAAGTGCCCAACCTGATGACAATGATAACAAATCCTCAAATCCCAACCCGGGACTGCCTGCCGACAATCCCTCGCATAGTGCCCCTCCTTTCCGCACTTGCGGCATGCACCACCGGACCTACAAACTCCGGTGTGACCCTTCCCACACTTCCCACAAGTGTGGCTGCTCTGATCTCCCAATCTAGAATCGACGGCCTTTGTGACATCCCCATTTTCACAGCCAGAAAAGACCGATTTTTTTATGCTTGTTTTTAAAATCAGAGTACTCTTTTAAAGAAAACAGTTGCGGAATTTGTTCCCAAAACAAAATATGATAAAAATTATCAAAGCATTTCTCGAAGAGAATGTATTTTCATTTAATAATAAAACCTCGGGATGTCATGTTCCGATACAGACATATAAGTATAAACAGAACTTACATTTAATTACACAATTGATTTATATCTCCTTTAAATCTCTCTGTGAAATATATCTTCGTATTAATACCTGTGATACAAAGAAAACTGAGTGGGTCAGGCTTGGGAGCCTGGTGAGCATATAGGGTTTTCAACCCACAATAATATAACTATTATATTCAACCATCAAACAATCAACTCAATTACCCATTCCTATTATCTTCTTTATTTCTTAGGATTTTACCCTAGGAATTCAACTACCCATCATTCATTCATTCCTAAGGATTGACCTAAGGAATTAGCACAAACTTCCATTGCTACATAAGGCGCATCTGCCAACATTATCCTTTAAGCGCCTGTGCCAGGATTACGTTATACACTATGAGGCGCGACTGCCAGGTTTATGACATTATCTTTTAGGCGCATCTGCCGACATTATCCTATAAGCCATCTGTCAGGATTATCCTATAAGCGCATCTGCCAGGATTACGACATTCACTACTTGGTGCATCTACCGATATTATTCTTAAACGTATCTGCTAGTATTATGATATTCTCTAATTGGTGCATATGCCAATATCATTCTTAATCATCTTTCATACCTCATCGTTTTATCACATACCAACTATCTCATCAACCCATGTTCTACCCAACATATTTGTAGATATAAAATACATATACAGTTTAACTCATTTAAAAACTATATAAAACATCCATACCACACTCATCTCAAATAAACAACAATATATAAACACATAGCACGTATTTTATAACAAATACTTCATATTTATGTGTTAAAAGAAGGTAACTACACACTCACCCAAACATATACTTAATACAGTCAAACAATACTTGTATTATACCCGTGTTTATGAAAGGGACTATACACCCACACATATAAACAACTTTATATTATACACATAACACGTATTTTATACTAAATACTTAATAATTATGCGTTAGAAGAAAGTAACCACACACTCACACATATAAACAACAATATACTTAATACACTCAAATCATACTTGTTATATTATCGTGTTTATGAAAGGTAGTATACACTCACTTGATTAGAAGATGATCGGGCAGCACTATGGCTTGCAGAAGTAATGTTTCTCCGTAGATCTGGAAGATCTTCACAAAAACCGGCTCCTCACGGGCAGCGCTTCGGCTCGGGAATAACGCTCTTCAGGATCCTCGGGGCTTCGGATCTTGCTTCGGGGCTCGGAAATATTACCGGGGCTTCGGGGTATAAACGGCACGCAAAACGAGGCAAAAACTAGAGAGAAGAAAGAGTTTGAACAAGAGAAAATGGCTGATTTCAAGTTCTATTTATAGGCTGAGGGTCTGGGATTACGCGGGGCGTAATCTCAAATTACGCGGGGCGTACTCAGTACGCTGGGCGTACTCGAGTTACACTGGGCGTACTTTGACATCATTGCATGCGTCGACTGGTGGCACTCGAGTATTGGTCAGACAAGTTGCATCCGACTGAGTACGCTGGGCGTACTCAAATTACGTTGGGCGTAATTGACTCGTCGAACGTCTAAATTGCGTAACTTTCGCATACGAGCTTCGTTTTCGACGTTCTTTATATCCACGCGAAGGTGAGACTACGCTCTACAACTTTCATTTAGACTCCGTTGGCAAAGTTTGACTTCTATTTTTATTATTTAATTTTAGAAGGCCGGGACAGAAAAACTTCATTATAAATTCATAACTTCTTCGTCCGACGTCCGTTTTCGCCTATCTTTTTATCGGTTTACTACAATTAATGAGATCTTCGATTCTCATTTAGATTGTTTTGGCTAAAAACCGCTCGGTCTCGAATCGAGTATTCGGACTGCATACCGCTAAGTTGAAACTTAGAAAAATCATAACTTCCTCATACGAAGTCAGATTTGGACGTTCTTTTTATGCACACTCATGGTTTAACAAAATCTACGAATTTCGTTTAGATTGCTAAGGCTAAATATCGCTCTAACGTAAATTCACTATTTACGTCGCGCTGTGTCGTGCCGGTTCTGTCGCGAAACTTCGACAGGTCATAACTTCTTCGTTATAACTCGGATTTCGGCGTTCTTTATATGCACGGAAACCTTGTAACATATTCTATAACTTAGTTAAGATTATTCCTTCAAAATAATCTTCCATCAAAAAGTCATTTTTGACGCTTAACGTCTCTAATTGACTAGCCCGGATCTACGGGCGTTATAGTCTTAGACCGTTTCGGCGGCGGCTGCGACTGCACCGGAGCCTGCCGCTGCTCTCGTAACTGCAACTCAATCTCCAACTCACGCCACCTGGCGGCCTCCTGCAACTCTAACAAGGTCTCGCACCTCTGCGTAGACACAAACTGCCTGATATCCCTCTTGAACATACTCAGATATCGGGACATATGAGCCTGCTCCAAAGCAAATTCAAGGCAAAACATTGCCCTCTCAGTGAACATCCTGGTGATCTCCGTCACCGACTCCGAATCCTGCTTCAGCTCAAGGAACTCCTGAGCCAATCTCTCCTTCTCAACCCGCGGAACATAACGAGTGTTGAACATCTCTCGGAACTGATCCCATGAAACTGCAGCCCTCTACGCATCCGAATATGACCCCGTGGTCAATCTCCACGTATCCTTCGACCCAAGCCTCAACAGGTTTAGAGCACACCTCACCCTCTGATCAGCAGGGATGAACACGTGAAAGCAACAATCGGGTCCTGAACTCTATCAAAGGTAGGGGCTTCGTATTATCGAAGTCCCGATACTGGAAACCTCTACCAGCTCCTCCCCATGCCGTTGCTACAGCCGCTGTAGCCGCCACAGCATCCGTCTCTGTGAGATCCGCATAGCGTTCATCAAAATACTCAACCATGGTGGTCTTAATCGACCCAAATAGTTCCGGCAGCTCGGTTCGGAACAACGCAGCAACCTCATCGTGCAGGATCTCATGAATCCTAGCATCCAACTCGCCTGTACTCATCTGACCAATAACCTTGGGCGGTACTGACCCGCCCTGACCTCCCTCTCCTGCTCCCGATCCTGACCCGGATCCGCTCCCAGCATGCCTCGTGACCACCATACTGAAAAAACACCACAAAATCTCAAATACTTCCCACTAACCCAGAACCAACTCCTAACTCAACCCTAGAGGTCATGGTTTCCCTAATACACGTATGGGTCCTGTGCTTTCAGTAGTATGGGCCGATACTACCTTCCACACCTATCCATATTTGTATTAAGTACTACCACAACACCCTAGTGACAAACATACATAACAAGCGCTCAATCCTCACTCCTAGAGGAACACTGGAAATCTCATACAGAAAAAAACCCTAGGCTAGCAGGCATCATAAGACAGGCAACATTATCATGAAATCCTGGAGATCCCTAGCCTAGTACTAGCATGTAGTTCTATCAAAGTTCGAAACAAATATCATGTATGGTATTTTGGGGTTACTTACTGGCTCCGGCTGATCGTACCTCCGCGTCCTCCTTTTACTTATTTTGAAAACCATTTTAAATTTTCTTTTTTAAAAACTATCCCTGATTTGAGACTGGATTCACACGAATGTTCCTCCAATTCACTCAAACCAAGGCTCTGATACCAACTTGTAACAACCAAAAATTTCAACAAATTTTAAACTTTTCAAAACATCCCAATTTCTTCTTTATCGTTATTATATAATTAGCAATTCCATTTAGATGCTCGAAAGATCCAAATAGAAAGATAAATAAAGCAGACCTTCTTGCTTTTATTTTGTTCGAAGTGCCTTTTGGGCCTGGCCCGGTCAATACCCAGCCGGGCTAGAAGTGCCTACTACTACACCACACTACACTTGGCTCTACACATTTACAGAGCTAACCCCTGTCCAGTGCCTGGCAGAGCTAAGGGGGCTTCAATACATTTATTATCAGAGTATTCCCAAAACCATAACATAAAACACAAACACGAGGAGCGGTACGATCACGCCTTTGCCTTCCCACGGTCTCCTGAAGAACCTGAAAAACATTAAACCACAAATGTAAGCCCGAAAGCTTAGTGAGATAGCGCCAAAATACCAACCACATATACCATACACACATAACATGCTATATCATAACAAATCACAGAATAGCCATGCATATCGGGTCTACAAGGTGACTGGTTCGCCGTATCGGGCCTTCAGTCCACCGGGTCCACCCTCTGAGTCTAGTCATGTCCCTTGAGTCTGCAGTGTGGCTGGTCCGCCCGCATCGGGCCTTCAACCCACCTGGTCCACTCTCTGAGTCTACAGTATGACTGGTCCGCCCGCATCGGGCCTTCAGTCGACCAGGTCCACTCTCCGAGCCTCGGCACGTCCGGTCCACCCTCGTGGGGCCTACAGCCTATCCGGACCGCTCGTTGGGCCTTCGAAATAACCGGTCCGCCCTGGGTATGTTGGCCTACAGCACAAAGCAGGTTCCGCCTCAACCCAACCCCAGTCACACAACCATGTGCACATAAACATACAATCATATAACAATTCACATTCAATCAAACCGATCTAACAGATCACGTATCATAACATACTCTAAACAGAATACCGACCTAACAGGTCTCTCGCATATACCATCCTAATACCCGGATGCAAACATAGCAAGGAAAAAACATAACAACGATACTCGGATTACAATCCGATAAAGGGAAGGCCTTGGTGCCTTAGACCCTATTGATATAGTGAGGATAACTCACCTCGCGATTGCTGAAACTCTGAACTGAAGAAGCAGATTCCCGAATCACCGACTCACCGAAAATCCCGAACTAGCCAACATAGCAAAAATAATCATTAGGCCAAACATAATATCCTTCCAAGGGTAAATGGACCAATTTACCCTTAAATCAATCTCATCCATAACTAAGGCCCACAATCAAACATGAAAGGCTCATCACTAGATAAGCTCTCAAGCCCACTAATGGCCCAAAAACTAAAAGTCTGAAGCAAGGCCCAATATTGGCCCAATTTACTAAATTGGGCCCACCTCACCAAATAGGTCTAGGCCCATGGTCCAAAATAATTAATGAGTCCACGACACTCCTTCCAAAATGTCCTGTCACGGCCCATAAATCCAACAGCCCAATAACAGCCCAAACTCTAAGGCCCAAATTGAAAATCCAACACGGGGAGTACGCTGGGCGTACCCTCTCTGGTACGCTGGGCGTACAACATTGATTCACAAAGGGGATCGGGGCATTGACTCGCTACGTGGGGCGTACTCCTACGTTATGCAGGGCGTAACCTTGTGGCTTAACAAATTCATGCAACTGCTTAATGGCTTAAGCTCTTAAGCCCAAACTTCAGATCCTTAGGCCAAATATGATTAGGATTCATAAACTCTCAAACTTTATCACCTGGGACGTCCATAAAGCTCTTAATCTAAGGTCTTAATCCATTAAGACCTACTTATCTCACACATGGAACAACCTCAGCCCTTGGGACCTCATTTTTCTCACTTAAGACCTCTCCTAAGGTCTGAAAGGACAGATAATCTTGACCAACTCGAAACATGCAACAAGATGAGGACTTTTGGGACAAGAATGGTGTCAAAGCTTCACAAGACATAGATCGACACAATATGAATGACAATCAAGAATCTTTATACCTCAAATAGGCTCCAAAGGATGATGTCTTTCCAGATCTATAATCTCCAGCCGTTCCACTCCTTCTTTGACAACTTCTCATTTCTTCTTTTAGCTTCTCTTTTGCCAAAATAAGCTTTCCAAGGCCAAACACACCCAACAAAGGAGGAAATACGGATATCTAGGGTTTCTGGGGGTAAGAGAGTGTCTATGGAGGCTGAGGAGGGAACCATTATGTTCCTTATATAGTGGTTGCCCTTAAAATTAGAGTTTTGGGATTCTGAGAGTATGCTGGGTGTACCTCTAGTATGCTGGGCGTACTCAACCATGCACCCGCATTTCTTTCCCTCACTACGTTGGGCATACGTCCAGCTTACGTTGGGCGTACCCAGCCAAACACAACCCCTTTTACTAATTTCCCCTTAGGAACCATTGCTTCCCACTTCTTGATTTACAACCCCTCCTCCATCATAAGCCATTCTTGCCAAACTCTAATTCCACATCAAGGGCCGAAACGCCCTTACTCTTGCTCTCGGGAACCCAAAATTAAATATTTTACGAACGGGGCGTTACAACAAGTTTATCCATAGACCAGTTCTCTTTGGCTGCTATGAAATGCACATTCTTAGTGAAGTGATCAACGACCACCCAAATCAGGTCGTGACCATTCCTTTTGCGGGGAAATTTAGTCACAAAATCCATGGTGATAACTTCCCATTTACCCATGGGTACAGGTAAAGGTTCTAAACTCCCATACAGTTTCTGATGTTGTGCCCTAACCCTAGCACAAGTTACACACTCGGCCACATACTTAGAAATATCGAGCTTCATCGTCAGCCACTAGTAATAGGGTTTTAGATCCCTATATAGTTTTTGTACTGTCGGGATGAATCGAGTACATGGTTTTTTGAGCTTCTTCCATCAGAAGATCTCTTACTCCTCCCGTCTTAGGTACCCAAATCCTATCTTTGAATACCTTCAGTCCTTGACCTTTTGTATCAAACACCAATGTTTTATCCCAAACGTTCTTCCTTTTGGTCATTTTTCTCTAAAGCTTCCTCTTGAGCTTTCTTTATACTTTCCACAATTGTCGAGACAACTTCAATCCTCAATGCTCTTGGGCTTTTCTTTTCAAGATTAACCTTCCGACTGAGAGCATTAACAACAACATTTGCTTTAGTAGGGTGGTAAAGTATCTCACAATCGTAGTCCTTGAGTAACTCTAGCCAACACCGTTGCCTCATGTTCAATTTCTTCTGATTAAATAGATATTGAAGACTATTATGATCAGTGAAAAGTTTGCATTTGGTACCATAAAGATAGTGCCTCCCTATCTTTAAGGCGAATACTACCACTACCAATTCCAAATCATGAGTGAGGTAGTTCTTTTCATGGTCCTTCAGTTGCCTTAATGCATATGCTATTACTTTATCCCTTTGGGCCAGAACACAACCTAACCCAACTTCTTTAACAACGAACACGATACTTCTATTGATCGCATTGATCATCCTTTACTTCTATTTGACTTAAGTCAACTGCTACATCGAACTTGGTTCTTTGAACCATATAACAAACTCATCGTAGTCAGACTCAATTTGATATGACCACTAGGGTTGGAATAACACTCATCTTCTTAGTCATTACCGAAACGATGGTAACGACAGACTAGAATAAGACATAATCAATTACTAGTTCCTTGGTAACCTTGTGACTTTCCCTGATCCAAGTGTGAATCATGTGCTTCCAGTTGTATAGATCTCTACTACTATTCAAACCTACTTATACTCATCCCAAGTACTATCTTGCAGTCCCCAAGTCCTAAAATCACAAAACAATTTAACACATACGAATCTGTCCAATTAATCATAAAATTTTCCTAGACTCTACTAGGACTTCTTCCATGCGTATCTTCAATAATCAATTTTACTTCAACTTGGTTGGTGATGGAAATTCCAAACGATGGGACAACTTCAAATATTACACCAATCATTCCATCATCCTGCCAATCGAAGGTGTACTTCAAATGTACCGTACCCCTCTAAATGTTACGTTATTTTATTAGACATATTCTAAAGGCAAGATACCACTCTTATGATATATTTTGATAGGTATCATTCACTATCATAAGCTTTTCATTTCCTCCATCTAGTCAATTCTGTACGAGTCTTCACCATAATGTTTTGTACATCCAAGCAGATGTCCGGTGTACTGGGCGAGAATTTAAGATAGGAAAGCCTTATTTACGATAGATGTATAAATCTCCTTATCACTTCGAAACGTTTACATGCTAGTTCTAATATCGTAGTCATACGCTTAGAATCTTAAACACATAAAGTTTCCAGATCCGATTGGCAACAGACCATAGATCCGAACAAATAATAGCATATAAGGCATCTTTATAGCTATAACATAAAATATTTAACACATAAAACATTTTAGGCATCTTTCCTAAAATAAACTTGTGCTCGTGTCTAAAATATAGCAGACACTCATCTCACAATCATCGCTTAGCATTCTAAGTTTAAATCTAGAAATCCTACAAATTCCTCGTTCGCTTAAATTAATGCTCTGATACCAACTGTGACATCTCCAACTTTACAGCCAGAAAAGACTGGTTTAATTTATGCTTTTAAAATAATTTCAGAGTAAATATTTGACTAAAAAGTGTTGCGGAATTTGTTCCCAGAAAAACATGATAAATATGTTGTTAAATCATTTCCGAAGAAATGTATTTTATTCACTTAAACCATTGGTATGTCATTGTCAATACAAAACATAAGCATAAACAAAACTTACATTCATTTACACCAGTGATCTACTTCTCTTTTAATCTCTCAGTGTAAAGCAACTTCGTATCAATACCTGTGATACAATTAAACTGAGTGGGTCAGGCTTGGGAGACTGGTGAGCATATAGGGTTTCCACCCCCACAATAAATAAATTTATTATACTTAAACATCAAACAATCAACCCACTTAGCCAATCCCCATTGTCTTATTCATTTCTTAAGGATTTACCCTAAGAATCAAGTATCACTCATTCCTAAGGATTCATCCTAAGGAATAGGCACGAAGTCCATCGCTGCCCAAGGTTTATATTACAAGCACTAACAATGTCGATCCCCACATACTGATCCTATACAGTGATCTTACTAGATCTAGCCTAAAGGATTGATATGACAAACCAATTAACGAAACTACTTTGGAAATTCCCTAGCAGCAAACAAGGATCGAAGAAGACATGAAATGAATGGAATAAGTTTAACCATGAAGCTTTGTTCGTAAAAGAAAGAACCACCATACAATTAAGTCAGGGGTAATTATTAATGCCTAGGATGTGGTCTGAATATCGTGAAGTATATTACCCCTAGACGCACCGTATACAGCAATGGAGACATTGATTAATGCCAAGGTTGTGGTCTGAGTATCGTGAGGTATATAACCCCCAGATTCACTCCTATCCGACATTGAGAATGGAAACACTGACTAATGCCTAGGCTATGGTCTGAACCCCCAGACTCACTCCTATCTGGCATTGAGAATGGAAACACTGACTAATGCCTAGGCTGTGGTCTGAACCCCCAGACTCACTCCTATCTGGCATCGAGAATGGAAACACTGACTAATGCCTAGGCTGTGGTTTGAACCCCCAGACTCACCCTATCCAACATTGGAAACGCTGACTCATGAAGCTCGTCCGATCACTTCCTAAAAGAAACAAAGACTCCAAAGCTCTTCAAAATAAAGGTATAGGGAAAATACTAATAAAGTACTCCCGTACGCTCCCGTACCCCGACATATAATAGTGTCAAAAAGAAGAACTAACAAATGAACACATAGTTCAAAAACACTTAATGAACATATAGTTCGAGAACACCTTGTGAACATATAGTTCAAACATACCTACCAAATGCAAGTCTGCTAACGTTCTACTGGACTACCTAAAATAGTCTGTCGTCGTTGTCTATACTTTGCTAGATGACTAGATCATCTGAAAAATCGATACCTCTCATCACCTTTATTTCATCACACATCATCTAATTCATCTACCCATGTTTTACCCAACATATTTGTAGATAAAAATACATATACAATTTAAAACTTGTATAAAACATCTATTCAACAGTCACCTTAATTAAACAATTAATATAATTACACATAGCACGTATTTTAAAGAAAATACTTCATATATATGTGTAAGGTGAAAGTGACTATACACTCACATGATTTAACGATAATCGGGCAACACTTCGTTGCCTAAAACGATCGTTTCTAATAAAACCAGGAGTTTTATTGAGAAATCGGGCTCTGCGATGGTCGAGCTTCGAAACCGAAAAAATAAATTTCCCGGGTTTCTTGGGCACTCCGGGACGTGTTCCGGGCATTGGAAATGATCTCGGTGCTTCGGGGGATGTGAAAGTAGTCAAAATATTGAAAAGGGGGCCAAAATTGTCAACTCTTAAATTCTTGTTGAGAGGGTTCGCACCCTCCTATTTATAGGATGCGAGACCGAGGATCAACGACTAAGAAGGAGACACGCATAAGCAGATACGAAGGGGGCAGCACCTGGCTCGCACATGGGTTGCGCATGCGAGGGCCTCACTGGCAGCTCCTGATTGAATCGAAGTCCGGGTCCGACGAGGGAGGCTCGTGGCTTCTGCGAGGCTCGGATGCATGAGGGAAGGGGTCGCGCGTCGCCTTCTCACTGGACCACTTCGGATGACTCAGCAGCTCGGATGACTAAGCCATATTTTGGACACGTGGCGCGTTTTGAGCGAGGGTGATGTGGCAAAAACGTAACTATGCGAATTTTCTCGATTTTTGTGCAAAAAGTTTTAAAATCCATAACTTTCACATACGAACTCCGTTTTTGACGTTCTTTATTTGCACGCATAGGTAAAATTACGCTCTACAACTTTCATTTAGACTTTATCGGCTAATTTTGACTTTAATTTTTATATTATTATTTTTAACAGACCGGGACAGAAAATCCGTTAAAAATTTATAACTTGTTCATCCAGCATCTGTTTTCGTCAGACCTTTTACCATTGTACTACTAATGACGAGACCTTCGATTCTCGTTTAGGTTGTGTCGGCTAAAAATCACTCGATCTAAAATTCGAGTTTTTAGTTGTCTCCTGCTAATCTGAAACTTAGAAAAATCATAACTTCCTCATACGAAGTCAGATTTGGGCGTTCTTTTTATACATACTCTCGGTTTAACGATCACTACGACTTTCGTTTAGATCACCAAGGCTAAAAAGTAGTTTATCAAAAACTAATTTTTGACGATATTCGGCACCGTGTCAGTTTTTTCGCGAAACTTCGACATGTCATAACTTCTTCGTTATAACTTGGATTTCGGCATTCTTTATATATCCGTAATCTTTGTCACTACAACTACAAGTTTCTTAATAAATATCAGCTTTATCTAATATTTATTTTTGATGCTCATTTTTATTCTTAATTAATTAAACCCTAATAATTAAGCTTAAAACACATAATATTCACATAATTCCTTTTATTTTCTTCAAAATGAGTCACAAAGGTTAACCTAGAGTATCATGTCAATATTAATGCCTAGCCTAGAATCACGGACATTACACTATCCCGATGATAATCCTTACGATTGGTCGCCCGAGTTAGATGCTTTAGGGATTGAATGTGAGAATAGCGGGAATGTGTAATCAATGTGAATGTTTTGATGAAAATATATAATTAAAAGAATATAATTATTGTGGGTTGAAAACCCTATGTACTCACCAGGCTTCCAAGCCTGACCTACTCAACTTCTTGTATCATAACTAGTGGCAATAGAGCACATGTACGATGATGATGATAGATTTATGGATTTTAGGCAAGTAGAATAACATATGTTTGCAAGGCATGTAGTATTTCCGTTTGTGATTAGGTGTTGTATTGACGATAACATCCCAACATTTTTAATATAAATAAAATACATTTCTTCGAAAATGTTTTGATAATATCATTATCATGATTTTAGGAACAAATTCCACAATATTTTCCTTTAAAAATGATACTTTGATTTAAATAAGTATAAACAAATCAGTCTTTTTCGACCATGAATTTTTGGGATGTCACAGTTGGTATTAGAGCATTAGTTTAAGCGAAATAGGAATTTGTAGGATTTCTAGACTTAAACATAGAATGCTAAGCAATGATTGTTGCATGAGTGTCTGCTAGATTTAGGAAGTATGCCTGAATAGACACGAGCACTAGCTTATTTTAGAAAGATTCCTTAATTGATTTTATGTGCTAAATGATTTATGATATAGCTATAAGATACCTTATATTCTTTAAGATGCTACTAGTTGAT
This sequence comes from Lactuca saligna, assembly GCF_052625555.1. Lineage (NCBI taxonomy): Eukaryota > Viridiplantae > Streptophyta > Magnoliopsida > Asterales > Asteraceae > Lactuca > Lactuca saligna. The sequence goes on from NC_136423.1 coordinate 176,494,296, forward strand.
CGAATCTATGGTCTTTTGCTGACTTGGATCTTGAAATTTTATGTGTTCAAGATTCTAAACATTAAATATGGTATTAGAAGTGGCATGTAATATTTTGGATGAATAAGGAGGATTATACGTCGAATAAAACCTTCCCTATCTCAAATTCTTGTAAGTATACATTGAACGTTTGCTTTTGTGTACAGAAGATCATGACAAGAACACGGAACAAATTAGGAAGCATTAATGGAAACCAGCAGGCAAAGCCACGAGCGATTGAGCGTGTACCCAAAGAAGTGCCAGTAGCTGAACCTATCACTATGGTAACACTTAGGGCTCTATTAGCCGAACAAAGAGATGAAATGAGGTGGCTAATCCCTGAGAATGGTAGAGAACCTACGGAGCCTATAGAGCAACCCGAGTTAAATATAAAACATTATGAGGAGGGAAATTATAGCAGGACTGTTAGTCGAGCAAAATGTAACGCATGGTTCCTGGTATGTATTTTAAACAAATTTATTCATCTTTGTACAAGAACTCGACGAGTTGGAGGCACCAAACTCGTCGAGTAGGAATGAAAATTAGATGCAGAACTTAAATTCTACTCGATAAGTTGAGGGACTCAACTCGACGAGTAGGGCTGCCAGAATGAAATCCTAATTTTCAGGGTTTGGCACCCTATTTAAACACCTTAACCTCCAAAGGCTGGTCTTATTTACATCCTGCATCATCCCAAAACCTAGCCACGAAACCCTAACATATTATTGAGAGTTTTGAGCCATTCTTGGGGCGTTATTAAGGTTTTGAAGAAGAAGAGACTTGAAGAAGGAGCAAGGAATTGAAGGAGAAGAGTAGATCCAGAAGTTGAGCTCCAGTTCTGGTTCATTGGAGGTATAAAGCTCCTATCTTGTCTATTCAATCTTTAGATATAGTTTTGGAGTGATTTTTCCATGTTTTGGTCCAAGATTGCTAGCTTTTGAGACTTGGACGTCCCAAGTGATTACTCATTCAGATCTGGGGTCTAGAAGGGTTTTCATGACATAAAGGTGCAAACTTTATGGCTATGGATGCCCTATGCAAGCTTTAAGGTGTCATTTTTGAAGGGTTTTGAGCACTCTAATAACCTTATGGTGCATATGCAACCCTAGATGCTTTGGATCTAAGGTTTCTCTAATTATACATGCAATTTGATTTTCCAACGCATACATCCTAACTAGCATGCGATTTGACAATTAAACAATATAACTAGATAGATAACTTACCTCTTAGTAGGACTTGTAGTTCTTGGCCTTCAAAAGCTTTAGCACCTCAAATGTGATGCCTCTAATGTGTCACAAACACCAAATACAAGAAGATGCTAATGAGAAGTGACTTGTTATCATAAAAATTGGTTATGAGTCTTCCAAAGAACACATAAGACCATTTTAGAGGCTAAGGGACTCCTTTTATAGTGTTGCAAAGACTAGGGTTACATCCATACAAACCCTAATGCTCCATGACCTTTCATATTACTTAGGCTCCATGACTTAAACCTCCATGGACTATCAATCCTGGGTTAGCCCATCCTAAGAAACAATGGATCATTGATTTACTTAATTAGTCCACATATATTTAATTAGTCGCTTTTGATCACTAAATTAATACCAAATTAATTCTTGATCAATACTAATTCAATAACATGATTTCATATTAATACATCATACTTGTAATATATTAATAAATCATAGATAACCTCTTTTCAAAAGTCCATCCTATCAAATTGCAATGGTGAAGGCAACCCAAAAGGACCATGCTACTCTCGGGTCAAGTACATACCAATTATAGTTATGGGCTTAGATACCTAATCCAACAGTCTCCCACTTGGATAAGTATAATAACTATAAGTGCAAGTACAACTTGAAAACCGACTAGCAATCGTAGTTCTTAAAAGCTGATGTCGAACTCTGACCCAGTTGTTGGGGTGCAAAGTTATTCATTCATGACTTTGTAAATGTTTGACTTTTGTAAAACCCACATGCATGTGGTGCTTTAGCCTTTAGACCCATTTGTTAGTTAGAGTGAGAGAGAGACATGTAAACACCTCTATATAAGGTGGGTTTGTCCACTTGTAGAGGTGTGCTTGAGAGATGTAAAAGTGAGTGTGTAAGTGTGTGTTAATTATGTATTCTAGATCTAGATCCTTTTTGTGTAACACCATATACATTCAATATATCTCTTAAACACCCAAATCACCATGCTCAATTGTGCAAGCTTTAATTCCGCATGTCAAACCATGTTCTTTGTCACTACACGAGAACTTCGATCGATGTGCCTCTTCCATCAAAATGGTATGCGTTCTGCCCACAAATGGTACCCAAATCCATCCCTGAAATGTCATAAGTCCCCGGCTATCTGTAATGAACTCCGATACCTACCCGACGACTCGCTCCCTCTTGCGGTTTTCTGGTCTCACAGCCTCGGCCTGGTCCCCTCGAATGGTGTCCAATACCGGAGTCATCACTGTCAACCTCATACAAACGTCTCGAATCAGGGCACTCTCCGCCCTTCGGCTCAAAGCATCAACGACAACATTAGCCTTGCCCGGATGGTACAGGATCTCACAATCATAATCCTTCACCACATCTAACCATCTCCTCTGGCGCATATTCAGGTTGGGCTGATCCATCAAGTACTTCAGACTCTTGTGGTCCATCTATATAGTACATCGAACCCCATACAGATAGTGACGCCAGATCTTGAGGCCAAACACCACAGCCCCCAGCTCCAGATCGTGGGTGGGATATCTCGACTCATGAGGCTTCAGCTGTCTCGATACATACGCTATCGCGTGCCCCCTTTGCATAAGCACTTCCCCCAACCCAGATATTGATGCATCACAGTACACCACAAAATCCTCCATCTCTTCCGGGAGTGCGAGCACCGGGGCTTCGCACAACTTCTGGCGAAGTGTCTCAAATGAGGACTGCTGCTCCGGACCCCATGAAAATGCAACACCCTTCCGGGTCATCTTGGTAAGTGGCACGGCGACCATGGAGAAATCCCTAATAAACCTCCAATAATAGCCAGCCAATCCCAGAAAGCTCCTGATCTCAGTGGGTGATCTCAGCACCTCCCATCTCATCACCGCCTCGATCTTGGGCAAATTGACCAATATCCCTTTCTGGTTAACAAGATACCCTAGGAACTGGACCTCTCGTAACCAAAAATCACACTTGGAGAATTTGGCATACAGCCTCTCTGATCTTAGAACTCCAAGGATCTCCCTCAAATGCTACTCATGCTGCTCTCTAGACCTCGAATATACCAAAATATCATCAATGAATACGATCACCGACCGATCCAGCATCAGCTTGCACACCCTGTTCATGAGATCCATGAATGTAGCTGGGGCATTGGTGAGCCCAAAAGGCATCACTACAAACTCATAATGCCCATAACGAGTTCTGAATGCAGTCTTCTGGATATCTTCATCCCGAACCCTCATCTGATGATAACCCGACCTCAAGTCTATCTTGGAGAACCAAGATGCCCCCTGCAACTGATCGAACAGATCATCGATCCTCGGTAACGGATACCGGTTCTTGACCGTCAACTTGTTCAACTCCCGGTAATCAATACACATCTGGTGTGAACCATGCTTCTTCTTGACAAAAAGGATCGGCGCTCCCCAAGGTGAGCTGCTCGGTCGAATAAACCCCTTCCCCAACAGCTCCTGAAGCTGCGAGGATAACTCTTGCATCTCTGGGGCATGACGCGATAAGGCGCCTTGGTGATAGGTGCTGCTCACGGAACCAAATCGATACGGAACTCCACTTGTATTTACGGAGGCACGCCCGGCAGTTCCTCGGGAAAAACATCCAGAAACTCGCACGCTATCGGGACCTCGTCAATCGAAATTAACCTCCCCGCGACCACTCGTGTGTCCATCACATAAGCTACAAACCCACGGCAGCCTTGCTGCAAACTCTGCCTTGCCCTGGCAGCCGAACAAAACGCCAACCCAGGACGCATACCCTCGCCGTACATGGTAAGAAATCCCCCACTAGGGTCTCGTATGATCACCAGCTGTCTCTCGCAGTCAATAACCGCTCCAAACTTACTCAACCAATCCATGCCCACGATGACACAGACATCTCCCATCGCGATAAGAACTAGATCAATTGGGAACTTGACGCCAAAAATCTCGAGCACACATCCTCGAATCACCTCGGTGGCATACACCGCTTTCTCATCAGCTATGGAAACCCTCAGGGGGTCGACTCATCACCTCCCGACTAATACTGACGTGCTGACTAAAAGCCAAAGATACAAAAGACCGACTCGCACCCGAGTCAAATAATACCAAGGTAGGTACATAATTTACAAGAAAAGTACCTACGAATATCATAATATAAGCACGATATCTCAACATGAAAGTAAATACACGAAAGAATACATACCAGCCACTACATCGGGCGTCGCGCGGACCTCCTCCGTAGTCAACTGGAAAGCTCTCCCACGAGCCTTCGGGGCCTCGACCTTCGCCGGTCGAATCTCGGTAACCCTAGTAGCAGGAGCAGATCCCTGTGCTGATCCCTGATGTAACTGAGGACACTCGGCCTTCCGATTATCGGTCTGGTTGCAATGGAAGCAAACCATAAATCCCTTGGGGCAATCCCTGGCGATATGCCCCTCCTTGCCACATTTGTAGTAAGCACCCGATCGACATGCCCCCTCATGACCCTTGCCGCACTTTTCGCAAGTGCGGTGCTTCTGGCATCCCGTCCTCGAATCGGAGGACTTGGTCCGCTTGGCTGTCGGCTGAGACTAAGTCGGCCGCCGATCCATCCTCTAAGACTCGGCCTCCTCCCTGGCCTGAATCTCCAACTCAATCTCCCTCTTCCGGGCATTTTCCTGGAGCTCAGCAAATGTCTGGTACGTCGAGTTCGATACAAACTCCCGAATGTCCATCCTCAGAATACCCAAATATCGTCTCATCCGTGCCTGCTCAGTAGACACCTGCTCAGGATAGAACATCGCCCTCTTATGAAACTTCCAAGTAACCACAGTAACCGAATCATTACCCTGCTTGAGGGTCAAGAAGTTCTGAATCAACCGTTCCCTCTCCACCGGGGGAACATACTCATCTCTGAACAAGGTGGTGAACCTCTCCCAGGTCACTGCTGAAATCTCTACAAGAGTGAAGTTCGTTGTCAGGAACTTCCACCAATCCTTCGCTCCCAAGCGAAGCTGGTTCAAAGTGAATCGTACCCTTAGATGCTCCGGACATGAACACGTGTAGAAGAATCCCTCAATATTGGCAATCCATCTCATCGCAGTAATAGGATCCTGCATCCCATCAAACTCGGGTGGCTTCGTGTTGCTGAACTCCCGGAACAACAACGAGTCACCTCCCTGAGGTCTGGCAGCAGCCACAGTTGTTGTAGCTGCAGCGGCTGCGGCCTCAGTCACCGCGGTGTACCGCTCATCAAAAGTCTCCAACAGTGTGGTCTTGATAGACCCAAACATCTTTGGAATCTCGGCCCTGATTTTCGCAGCCACCTCATCGTGGATCATCTGACGAAGCTCTTCGTCACTCACACCACTCGCCCCAGGTCTGTGGCGTGTCCCAACCATGATGCCTCTGAAATACAACATAAAATATCAGAGACTCGATCGAGCATACTCGCACTCGTTAACACAACCCTACTCGGCCTCCAATACCCAAAGGATTCTTACTTGGGCTGCCCACTGATCCAGTGTCTTCAGTAGTACGGGCCCTATACTACTGATTACACCGCATCAGCATTCACCCCAAGTCCTCCTCCTTGGATCCCGGAATGCAAGTACTCTACTTACGCTATGCATTAGCTACCTACTCGCTCTCAATGCATCTCATAGCAATAGGATTCTCTTAGATTAAGGCATCACAAATTAGGCCACTCTAGTCCTAATATGAATACCTAGTCTACTATAGCATGCATAACATATCATAGCATATCTCATAACACATATTGTAAGGGTATTTCGGGGATTTTACCGTTCGGACGCTGGTTGACCGTACACGCTACTCCTTATTTGGTTATCTCAAAACCTCTTATAAAACTTTGTGTTTTTATTATTGGAATTTTTTTCTCAAATCCTCGGTTTGAGTTCAGTTACGCCCGAAGGTACACCCGAATCCCTCAAACCAAGGCTCTGATACCAACTTATAACGACGTGAATTTTCAAAACAATTTTTCATTTTTCAAACAACATAACCATCATTTAATATTCTCAAATCTCATGTTTAGCAAATTTCATCATAATGAAAATACATCCCAAGGTCACAAAATAAATCTTCCGTCAGTGTGTACAGATCATGTCGGTGCCTTCCCACGGTCCTCGCTCGTACCTAAAACACATAACACAACAACTGTATGCATAAATGCTTAGTGAGTTCCCCAAAATACCACTTACACGCATACGCCCTTCCAAGCCATGACCTTCCGGTCCATGTGTCTCAGGGGACTTCCGTCCCAACCCGGTAAACCTTCCGATCCTACCCGTGTCGACCTTCCGGTCCATAACTCCCTGACCTTCCGGCCCATAACAAGCATAGCATACATAGCACATACAAAACGTGTAACTAATCACATACAATGCATATATCATATAGCATATCCGACCTTCCGGTCACACATAGGTACCTTTCCAGGTACAGTATAGTGAGAAGACTCACCTCTGATATCTCGGTAAATCACTGACTCGGTAGAAATACGATCTAGCCTCCACCTAAATACATAAAGCAAATACTCCCATAAATATAACTATACTCCAGCCTTTCTTAACATCCACAGAAGGGTAAAAGACCATTTTACCCCTCTTCTGGCTCAAAGGCCTCGCTGCTGACCAAACCTTAAAAGTCAACCAATGTCAACGGTCAAACTTTGACCTGACTCAGCGAGTGCACTTGGGAAACTCGACGAGTCCACCTGTGTCCATTTAACTCCTCAGTCCCATTTAACACGTCGAGTCCCTCCCTTTACTCAACGAGTCCCCAGGCAAGAATCGTGGGGCTACCTTGACTCAACTCGCCGAGTCCCAAGAACAACTCGACGAGTACATGCCATGCACAGATTCTATTGACCTCCTGAGGTCAGATCTGTTCCTCAAATCCATAGATCTGACCTTCCCAAGCAATATAATCATGTAAAGCTCGAAACTTGATGCATATATATATATATATATATATATATATATATATATATATATATATATATAATGGCATCAAATGGTGAATTAGTCCCAAAAATGGCAACCTAAGTCCAATCACCCCACAAGGACTCATAAAGCTTAATGGATTGAAGTCTCTGGACCTCTTTGAGTCCAGATCCAAAGCATAGACTCGATAAGGGACCAATTGCTCCACATAATCATCCTCAAAAGAGGTTAGAAAACCCTAATCTCTAAGTTCAATACCAAAACTGAAGAAGGTCCGAATGAATACCTCAAGTTGAAGTCTCTTGACTCTGAAACCACTTGAATCCCACCTCCTTCAGTCTCCTCTTGCTCTTGATCACCTTCTTTTTGCCAAACCAAGGATAGAAAGATCAATTATGGCTTCTCCTTCCTCCCAAACGATATAGCTCACTAAGGGTGCTCTCAAGGGACTGGTAGCCACAATGGAAGGCTAAGAGTGCCCTTAAATAGGCTCCAACCCCGGATGATTAGGGTTTCATTAAACAGCGTGGACTCGCCGAGTCCACTCATGCACTCGCCGAGTCCAATACGAACCCGGATGATCAACCACGACCCTACTCGGCGATTCTACGCATCAACTCGCCGAGTTCCTTCACAAAATCCAAAAATAAATATTAAAATAACATACCTGGGATTCCGGATGTTACAGTGGCAAGATCACTCAGAGAGGAACTGTCACAAATGGAGTGTTAAGTTTCGAGAATGTTAACTTTGCTCCCGAATTAAAGCATAGTTTGTTGAGTGTGTCTCAAATATGTGACAAAGGCTATTCTACACATTTCACTGACAAGGAATGTATGATTCTCAAGCCAGGCATTGTCATCCCAGAAGAATGGATTCTTGTCAAATCTAAGAGGGATGGAAATGCTTACATCATTGATATGAATAGTAACCTTCCAGAACAAGTTACGTGCCTCTTTTCAAAGGTCTCAGAAGAAAATGCAATGTTGTGGCACCGAAGACTCGGTCATGCTAACGCCAAAAACTTAAATCGTCTTGCGAAGAAAGAGATGGTCAGTGGTTTGCCTGTCAAAGAATTTATAACTTTTGAAAAGTGTGTGTCATGTGCACAAGGAAAACATCATATAAAACCACACCTACCGAAACAGGTTAACTCAATCAGTCAGGTACTTCAATTGCTGCATATGGATCTATTTAGGCTAGTCAATGTTCTCAGCATTAACAGAAATTCGTACTATCTAGTTGTGATTGATGACTTCCCTCGTTTTACGTGGGTTTTCTTTCTATCCAACAAAGCTGGAGTTGCTGATCTAATTAAGAAATTAATTGTGTTGATTGAGAATCAAACTAACAATCAGGTGAAGGCGCTTCATATCGATAATAGAACACAGTTCAAGAATTCTATTCTAGATCATTTTTGCGCAAAAAAGGGTATTCTGCGTCAATACAGCTCCGCTCACACCCCTCAACAAAATGATGTTGCTGAAAGGAGAAATAGAACTTTAAAAGACGCTGCAAGGACGATGTTGTGTGACTCCAAGTTACCAGTTTTCTTTTGGGCCGAGGCGATTAACACTGCTTGCTACATTCAGAATCGTGTGTTGATCAACAAATCTCAGATGAAGGATTCGTATGAGATTCTATATGGTCACAAGCCTTCAGTCAGTCATTTCCGTGTATTTGGCTACCCTTGCACCCTTCTTCACCTAGAGACCAACCCGAAGTTTAATGCCAAAGCCGATGATTGTTACTTCGTAGGGTATGCTCCACACACCGCATATAGGGTCTACAATAAGAAGACGAAGCAAGTTGTGGAATCTTATGACGTGCGCTGGTTGGAGGAGAATGAGACGGATGCTTGAGTGGGTCCGGATTGGTTGTTTGATTACATATCGCTTTTTAAGTCCATCAATGTGTCTTCGGATAGCTCATCTGGATCTTTCTATGGTTCAAAGAATGTTTCTGAAGACGAAGAAGAAGAAGAAGTTGTCTACAAACCCCCAACGATATCCTCTTCACCATCCGAGGGGGAGTCCTCTGCGTCGCCTGAGGGGGAGTCATCTGTACCACCTGATAGTCTAAAATCTCCAGTTCAGAATGATACTCCTGATGCTAAGACTACACCACTTACTTCTGTAGAAAGAGAGTTCATGTCTAGAGATGCTTCCGCTGTCACTTCAACCTTTATGGAAATACTCTTTCCTGAAAACATTTCTAATGAGTTTGTAGCAGAGTCATCTAGTGTGGAACAAGCAACAAATGAAGGAGGTGTCAATATTCACAATCTTCCTGTCTCGCTTAATGATATCATCCATGAGATACCCTCAAGGATTCAACATGATCATTCGATCGAGAACATCATTGGTCAGCTGGTCGATGGCGTTAAAACCAGAAGTCATAGTGGAGATGTCAATACCTGTCTTTACTCTTGCTTTATCTCTCAGATAGAGCCCAAGAATGTTGAAATGGCTCTCAATGAGCCCAGTTGGGTCGATGTTATGCATGAAGAGTTACATTAGTTTGAAAAACTCGGGGTTTGGAAATTAGTTAAGTTGCCAAAGGGCAAAAAGTATCTTGACACATGTTGGGTCTATCGAAACAAGCAGGATGATTCAAGGGTTATAGTGTGAAATAAAGCTAGATTGGTTGTTCGCGGGTTTCGATAAGTCGAGGGTCTTTATTACACTGCGGTTTATGCTCCAGTAGCTCGCTTGGAGGCTATTCGTATCTTCCTTGCATATGCCTCTTAAATGAACTTCACTGTTTACCAAATGGACGTCAAGATAGCCTTCTTGTATGGCAGGGTGAAGGAAGAAATCTACGTTGTTCAGCCACCTGGGTTCATTGACTCGAAGTTTCCAAACCATGTCTACAAGTTGGACAAGGCATTGTATGGGTTACATCAAGCTCCTCGAGCGTGGTATGCGACTCTTACAAAGCACTTGCTCGAGCATGGATACTCTCGTGGCACTATCGATCAAACTTTTTTTATCAAGCATGTCGATAATGATCAGATTCTGGTTTAAATCTACGTTGACGACATTTTTTTCGGGTCGAATAGTCCGTAACTTTGCAAGGAGTTTGAAGGCGTTATGAAAAAGTGGTTCGAGATGAGTTCGTTAGGAGAAATGACCATGTTTCTGGGGCTTCAGGTCAAACAAAATTCAACCAGAATCCTGCTACATCAAGCCAAGTATGTGGAGGATATTCTTGAGAAGTTTGGGTTTCAAGACGCTAAACCTGCATCGACGCCGATGGTTGAAAGACCTCTTCTGACTCCAGATACTGATGGCAACTCCATAGATCAAACTCTCTACAGATCGATGATCAGATCATTGATGTATCTTACTGTAAGTCGTCCAGACATCATGTTTGCAGTTTGTCAATGTGCATGTTATCAGGCTAATCCTAAACTTTCACATCTTATTGATATCAAAAGAATTTTTTGGTATATCAAAGGCAGCCCAAAATTGGGTCTTTGGTATCCGAAGAATTCTGAATTTGATTTATATGCTTTTGCTGACAATAATTATGGAGGCTGTGAGCTTGACAGGAAATCTACTTCAGGAGGGTGTCAATATCTTGGTGACAGGCTAATGTCATGGCAGTGCAAGAAACAACACATTGTCTCAACCTCAACAGCGGAGATGGAATATGTTGTTGCATCTGCTTGTTGCTCCCAAGTTATCTGGATCCAACATCAGCTCTTGGACTACGATTTGAATTACTTAGAAACCCCTATTTACTGTGATAATGAGGCCGCAATTCAAATTGCCAAAAATCTTGTCCAACATTCCAAAACCAAGCACATTGATATTAAAATTCATTTCATCAGAGATTGTTATGAGCGTTCACTCATCCGGATGGAATAGGTTCCCACTGCTAATAATGTGGCGGAACTATTCACCAAGCCTTTTAACAAAGCTCGATTCGATGTGCTTGTGGGATTTTTGAAAATAATTCGTTTTGAGAATTAAGTTTTTCTGTTTTTTACTCATTTTAAGTTTTTTTTTCATTTCTTTTTCTTAATTTTTATTTTCTAGTTTTTTGTAGCTAGGTTAGTTTCAATTTGCACATTTTTATTTCATTCTCACCTATGAAAAAATTTAGGGGGAGAAATAATCAAAAATCCAAAAACAATAAAAAAATCCAGAAAATTAAAAAAATGTTGCTAATAGTTTTGTTTGTAGGTGTTGTGATGGGAAGTGATATTATCAAGTGATAACGGGCAATCTGAATCTGCGTAACGTACCAAAATTATAGTGTCTACGCTCTATGCTCGATGCGCTGGTAGGCACGGAAGATTTTAAATGCACTTGACTAGGAAGATTTGAACTTAAGGAATTCAAGGACTTGACAAATATTGAACTAGTTAGATCCGTTTAGCCTGACAATACGACGCTCGGATAGGTTGAGCAGGGAGATATACATGAGAATCTACTGGTCACATTAAATGAACCTGTATCTAGAACTGTGGATTAACTTTTCCTCAACGTGCGGATTTTGTCCTTAATTCCGACATTGATGGGGTGACTGAGGAATTCCGATAAATTAGGTCTGTAGAAGGTTATTTTCTTTCTTTATGTCTGTTAGTCATATGTTGCCTCCTTTGCGTGATCGAGAGATCTGAGCTGGATTGTAACATATGCAATTCTATCTCTCTGAATCTTCTTTCTATGTAATTCTTTCTATTTGTTAGCCATATATTGTCTCCTCTGCGTGACTTACAATCTGACCTGGTACACAGTATATGCATCATTCTCTTCTCAATCCCTCTAAAACTTCAGTTAGTCATATGTTTCATCATCTGCGTAATTGGAAAGAGATCTGACCTGGATGTATAGCATATGCATTCTAAATTTATCTTCTCTCTTAATAATTGTCTGCTCGCCCGGTGTAAGGAGTATTCTGGAAGTCCTTGATTGCTAGAGCATATTAGGAAGCGGGAAACACGTTCTAGTACAATTAAAACTGAACACATACAGATTGTCTGTAGATCTCGCTGCTCAATTTAGGTGGACAACAATATCCTTGGTTGTAATCAGCTAAATGGTCCCAAGAAAATTTATTTAAGAAAAAGGACTCAAAATATCGTGTCATTCTTAAATTGTCCAAATTCTATCACAAAATGTTTCGTGCTTAAGTGGACCACAATACTAACGATCAATCAGACAAAGACATGAAAATAAGGGTACTGACAAGTGGATTAGGGCTGTCCAATAACTTTAATCCCAGTGTTACAAAAATTATTTTCAGTAATTAAAATATTTTTTAGGTTGTTTATTTTATTTGTTTTATTTTATTTTTATTTTTATTTTTATTTATTTATTTTTAATTGTTAAAATTTAATTGTTAATTTTAATTTTTAAAATTAATTTTATTTTATTTTATTTTTAATTTTAATTTTAATTTTAATTTTAATTTTAATTTTAATTTTAATCCTCAAAAGTTTTGTTTTTGAAATTTTTTGAAAATATTGGACTGTGTCTTACACTGTGTGGTCAGCAGGTAAAAAGGGCAAAGGTATTTAAAGGGTTTACAGCTGGAAACAATTTCATTTTTCGGATTCCGGCCGTAAAACTCCCTCTCTCTCTCTCTCTTCGAAAAAAATTCTGTTTTTTTTTGTGAAATTGCTCCGATCACTTCAAAGGTACCATGATTCCGACCATAGATATGTGTTTAATTCTTGGATTTGATGAGTTTTGAGCCTGAAATCGATGAAAAAGAATTCGTTGGAGTTTACGGCCCAAGCTTACGACCAGGAGTTTACGGCCGTAAACTCCGTTTGCGGCCCTGGGCTTACGGTCACGAGTTTACAACCATAAACCCTATATTGACCGTAAACTCCTGGTTGACTTTAAACTTAATTTTCTTAAAAAAAATAATAAAATAATTCATTTTTTGGCTCGAATTTAAGTCATTTAAAATATTATTTGCTTAAATATCTTTCTTGTCTTACTTAGTATGTTTTAGTGCAGATCAAATGGCAGCCTTAAAGTTCGCAGACATGCACAAGCTGGCAATGGGATTGGCAGATCATCCGGTGGCCCATGTAGATTTCAAGTCAATGATTCATGGATTGAGAGAATGCTGTTTGGCCTCCGTCATCACCATGAACATTGAACACCGTTGTTTATCAGAAAATTATAAGAGAGTTCTGACAGACTGCCAAAATGACAAGAGGCGATAATGGCACAGTGATTGTAGATGCAATCGTTAAAGGATGCAAAGTTATGATCGATGAGCAGTTCATTAGAGAGACATTGTTGATCAATGACCTACCGAGTTTTCCCACTGAAATTGGTATTGAAGATGCTCAGAAAATTTTGAAAAAATAGGGTATGAAGGCGATTCTTCTCCTACAATGAGAAAGCTTCTGCCAGCCTACTGGAGATTCCTAGCCCATGTGTTCGTGAGTTGCATCTCCGACAGGAGGTCTGGTGCGGATGAAATATCCCTTAGAAACACTGGAGCTATCGTTTCTCTTGCTGCAGGAATTGGCTTCAACTTTTCAAGGTTTATCCTGGACGAGTTTGTGGTCAACATCAATGCTATCACAAGGGATACCTTTTTGATGTATCCTAGATTCATTCAGCTCTTCATCAACAAACAATTTCCTGACATGTTAAAGGAGGGAGATACACTTGATATGAAGTCCTTGGGCCCTCACACTATTGGGCTTATTAAACAAAATCGCAAAGGAAAGGTTACTTTTCAAGGACTATATCCATTGGTTAAATTCGGACGATTTGCTGAGCTGAATGAGGCGTCCGAGTCCCACGGATCTTTTGATAAGATATCTTCAGAGCACACTTCATCAGAAAGGGTGATCTCGGAAGGAGATGTGATCACTATATCATATCAGGAAAGAGAAAAAGACAGTTGCTCCTAATGTGACTGTAGATGAGGAGCATGACCTACGGCCAGTTCGAATTGAAGTGACTACAATGAAGGGTCTTCCATGAATGCAACTGAGACTAATCAATATAAAGACCTTGACCTTACAGGTTTTGATAAAGATGAAATTCCAACCAATTTTGGAAGTAATGATGACTTTTTGTCGAATGTCAACCTCAACACTTTGCTTGATAATATCAGTGATGTTGCTCTCCCAACAACGGAGATAAGGGATTCTGAAGACGTTCTAGATTCAACACCCATTTCTACAAATCAAGTGGTTGATTCTACAGCTCCAATGGTGACAGTGTTAGGGATTCCTCCCATTGGCGGCGCCTCACCTAAAATTGAACCAATTCAGGGTGCTTACACAACAAACCAGACCTTACAGCCTCCATCTAAGAGAAGAATACGTGATCCTAGGTTTGGGCCTCTGGATTCTAACTTGACTCATGGCATGCCAATTATGCCAACAACTATCTCTGCTATCGTATCAACAAAACCATTCTGTGGAGGTCCTAGCACCATCTTTGAAGCTGGTGGCTCCTTTGCTCCACCAGGATTCTCTACTCATAAGGCGGATCTTGATGATGCCTCTATGCAGTTAGCTTTGCATCTTGCCCAGGAACAAAATGTTGTATCTTCCTCTAAAGCTAAAGGAGTTGCTTTTAGAGAAGGTCATTCAGGAGAACATGAATATGTGGTTGATGAGTGTGACATCCCCAAAATCACGGCCAGAAAAGACCGGTTTTGTTTATACTTTATTTCAAAATCAGAGTTATCTTTTAATAAAAGGGTTGCGGAATTTGTCCCAAAACAATAATATGATAAAGATTTATCAAAAGCATTTCCATAGAAATGTATTTCATTAAAAGACTCGGGATGTCATGTTCGTACAGATCAAAAGTATAAACAATACAATATAAGCCTTACTACATTATTTCATATCTACAGGCCTATATCCGTAATCCCTCGTCCAAAACATCACACCTATGCTCATGCGCCACTACCTGTAATGCATAAAACTGAGTGGGTCAGGCTTGGGAGCCTGGTGAGCACATAGGGTTTTCAACCCACAATAAGTTTATTAATTTCATCAATCAACAATAACCCGATTACCCGTTCCCGTTATCCTCACTTTACGTCCCTAAACACCTATCATAAGGGACCTAGCCTAAGGATCATCATCGGGACGGACACTACTGCTAAGGGGATTCCTCAGCAATAAATGTCCTAATAGGCAACCATGTGGGGGATGGAGTACACCGGTGAACACATCGTTCACAACACCTACAGGTTGCGAGCCTGCTAGTGTTCCACTGGACTGTCTAGAAGAGTCCGTGGTCGTCATCTATACTCCGCTAGATGACTGGATCAACAACAACAACATCGAGGCCTCTCATCATTTTATCACACATCACCTATTACATCTACCCATGTTTTACCCCAACATTTTCGTAGATATAAAATACATATACAGTTTAAATCATTGAAAACATGTATAACAACGTTCATCTAGCATAGATAGCAAGTATTCAGATAATATGCACACATAACACGTAATTTATATAAAATACTTCATATCTATGTGTAAGTTGAAGGTAACTATGCACTCACCGGAAAAGGTGGTGATTCCGAACTCAGACAGCGCTTCGCTTCTTAAAAAGAATTTTTCTTCGACGAAACCTAGTATTATTACCACTAGAGTTTAGTTTATTATTCGTCGAGACTAATTAATAGTCTAGCTATTATTATTATTATATAAGCGTCAAAAAAAATACTTATATAACCCATAATAATAGCCCAAGTATTTATTATAAGTTCCTAATAACGTTACTATAATTAAATAAAAGTTATATTAAAAATAGCGTAGGCGTAGCTCACTTACAGCGGGTTTTATAGAAAACCGGGCTTTGCTTGGAGCAGCGTTCCCGAGCCGAAAAGCTCTTCTTCTCGGAGCCTTCGAGCACTCCGGGGCTTCCGCCTCGTGCTAGGGAGGTTCCCTAGGCTTTTCGGGGGATTTCGGGGCTAGAGAGAGGTTCTAGAGAGAGAGAGAGAGAGAGTAAAGAGAAGAAAGAATGGGAAAGGTGTGAAGAAAATGAGGGTGGGAGAGGTGGTATTTATAGGGTGAAATGTGGCTGAACTTGGTGCCACATGTCACCATCTGGTGGCAAGCCTTGGGGAGAAAGCAATGGCCAAGATTGTGCCACATCACCCATTTTCGCACAGCACACTTCCGACTTCTAAAATCCGTAACTTTCACATACGACCTCCGTTTTTGACGTTCTTTATATCCACGCGTAGGTAATAATAAGATCTACAACTTTCATTTTGACACCGTCAGCTAATTCTCGACCGATCTTAAATTTAACAGTACAAGGAGATTATACTGTTAAACGTCTGCGTAAAATTAATAACTTCTACATACGGACTCTGTTTTTGTCTGTCTTTTTACCGTTGATTTCCTATTAATGAGATCTTCAACTCTCATTTATGTTGCGTAAGCCAAAAACCGCTCGAACTAAAATTCGAGTTTCAGGCCGTGCACTGCTAAACCGAATCTTAGAAAAATCATAACTTCTTCATACGAAGTCAGATTTGGGCGTTCTTTTTATCGATGTTCTTAGTTTAACATATTCTACGAATTTTGTTTAGATTGCTAAGGCTAAAAAGTCTTCTATCGTAAATTCACTATTTACGTTTCCCGGTGTCGTGCCGGTTTTGTCGTAAAACTTCGGCGGGCCATAACTTCTTCTTTATAGCTCGGATTTCGGCATTCTTTATATGCACGGAAACCTTGAGACATATTCTACAACTTTATGTATAGATATCGGGATTATCTCACACTTTAATTTTGACGCTCATTTTTATTCTTTATTAATTATACATTTATAATTAAATAATAAACACATAAACACACATAATTCACATAATACTCAAATATTTCATATTTATTACTTCAAAAAGAGTTACAATAGTTGACCTAGACTATTACATTGACAAAAATGCTTAGCCCTGAAAACCCGGGCGTTACAATTCTCACCCCCTTAGGATGATTCCGTCCCGGAATCATGCATCAGCAAACAGATGTGGATAGCGACTCATCATGTCATCCTCTGTTTCCCAAGTGAGATTCGGCCCATTCGAATGTTTCCATCGGACTAGCACCAAGTCGACCATCTTGCGTCGTAACTTCTTAGTCTTACGGTCAATAATTGCCTCAGGCTCTTCGATCAGCCTTTTATTCTCATCCATCCTTAATTCCGAGATTGGAATTATGTCGGGAACATCTCCCATGAATTTCCTCAAATAACACACATGGAAGGTGTTATGAATACCATTGAGTTCTTCGGGAAATTCCAGCTTGTAAGCTTGGTTCCCAATCCTCTGAAGAACTTTGAATGGTCCAATAAACCTTGGACTCAACTTTCCTCGTTTCCCAAATCGTATAAGTCCCTTCCACGGTGAGACTTTAAGTAAAACGGAATCCCCAACTTCGAAGGTTATCGGTCGTCTTTTCTTGTCGGCATAGATCTTCTGACGATCCTGAGCTGCTAACATTCTTTCCCTAATCACCTTCAATTTCTCAGCAGTCTCATGGACTATCTCGGGGCCCATAAACTGCTTCTCTCCGGCTTCAAGCCAACAAGACGGCGTACGACACTTCTGCCCATACAAGGCTTGATAAGGAGCCATCTTGATGCTCGAGTGAAAACTATTGTTGTAGGAAAATTCTACCAGAGGTAAGTGCTCGTCCCAATTCCCTTGGAATTCGAGGGTACATGCTCTCAGCATATCTTCCAACGTCTGAATCGTTCTTTCACTCTGACCATCAGTTTGCGGATGGTAAGCAGTACTCAAACACAACTTTGTACCCAACTCCTCTTGTAGACTCCTCCAAAACCTCGATGTGAAACGACTATCACGATCTGACACAATAGTAAGAGGGACACCGTGAAGTCTTACAATTTCCTTCACGTAAGCATTTGCGAGCTTATCCATAGACCACTTCTCGTTGGCTGCTATGAAGTGTGCACTCTTGGTGAAACGATCCACGACTACCCAAATCATGTCGTGACCATTCTTCGTTCTGGGCAGTTTAGTCACAAAATCCATGGTGATGTCTTCCCATTTACCCATGGGTACAGGTAAGGGTTCTAAACTCCCATACGGTTTCTGATGTTGTGCCTTAACCCTCGCACATGTTACGCACTCAGCCACATACTTCGCAACATCGAGCTTCATCGTCGGCCACCAGTAGTAGGGTTTTAGGTCCCTATACATTTTAGTGCTACCGGGATGAATCGAGTACATGGTCTTGTGTGCTTCTTCCATTAGAAGATCTCTTATTCCTCCCGTCTTAGCTACCCAAATTCGATCTTGGAATACCTTCAGTCCTCGACTGTTCGTACCGAACACTAACGTTTTTCCCAAACGTTCTTCCTTTCGGTCATTCTTTTCTAAGGCTTCTTCTTGAGCTTTCCTGATACTTTCCACAATCGTCGAGACGACTTCAATTCTTAACGCTCTCGGCCTTCTTCTTTCAAGATTGACTTTCCGACTGAGAGCATCAGCAACAATATTTGCTTTACCTGGGTGGTAAAGTATCTCACAGTCGTAGTCCTTGAGAAGTTCTAGCCAGCGTCGTTGCCTCATGTTCAACTCCTTCTGATTAAAGAGATACTGGAGACTCTTATGATCAGTGAAGAGCTTGCACTTCGTGCCGTAGAGGTAATGCCTCCATATCTTTAAGGCGAATACTACCGCTGCCAACTCCAGATCATGAGTGGGGTAGTTCTTTTCGTGCTCTTTCAATTGTCGAGATGCGTATGCTATCACCTTTTCTCTTTGGGTCAGAACACAACCTAACCCGACTCCAGATGCATCACTATAAACTGCGAAATCTTCGACTCCATCGGGTAGAGAAAGTATCGGCGCTTCACATAACTTCTTCTTTAGCTTCTCGAACGCCTCATCGTGTTTCTCACTCCATGTATACGTAGCTCCTTTATGGGTCAAAGCTGTTAATGGAGCAGCTATCGAAGAAAAGCCTTGGATAAATCGTCAGTAATATCCGGCTAATCCTAGAAAGCTTCGAATCTCCGTGGGATTCTTCGGACGTTCCCACTTCATTACAGCCTCGATCTTGGCGGGATCAACCATTATTCCCTCTTGGTTAACAACATGACCCAAGAATTGGACTTCCCGTATCCAAAAGTCGCATTTGGAGAACTTTGCAAAAAGCTTCTCCTTCTTTAACACCTCCAACACTTCTCGTAGATGCTTGTCGTGCTCCTCCTGGCTTTTCGAGTATATGAGAATGTCGTCGATGAACACTATCACGGATTTATCGAGGAATGGTTTACAAACCCTGTTCATCAAATCCATGAATGCTGCGGGAGCATTGGTTAGTCCGAATGACATAACCAAGAACTCGTAGTGTCCATATCTTGTTCTGAATGCAGTCTTCTCAATATCCTGCTCTCTCACTTTCAGCTGATGATATCCTGACCTAAGATCGATCTTTGAGAAGTAGCTTGAACCTTGCAGCTGATCGAATAGGTCATCAATCCTCGGCAATGGATACTTGTTCTTCACCGTTGCCTTATTCAGCTCTCGGTAGTCTATGCACATCCTCATGCTTCCGTCCTTCTTCTTCACGAATAACACCGGAGCTCCCCAGGGTGATGAACTAGGTCGAATGAAACCGCTGTCCAACAGCTCCTGAAGTTGCGTCATGAGCTCCTTCATCTCCGTCGGTGCTAATCGGTAAGGTGCCTTTGCTATCGGTGTTGTTCCTGGTAATAAGTATATACGAAATTCTACTTGCCTATCAGGTGGTAATCCAGGAAGATCTTCGGGAAAGACTTCCGGATAATCGCACACAACCGGTATATTCTGCACCTCTTTCTTTTCCTTCTTAGCATCGATTACGAATGCCAAGTATGATGCACATCCTTTGGACAAACATTTTCTGGCTTTCATCAAGGAGATGATTCCAGAATTCACTCTGCGTTTGTCCCCGTACACCATAAATGATTCCTTTCCGGGTGGGTTTATCCTAACTATCTTCTTTCGGCATAATATCTCGGCATCGTTGGCGCTAAGCCAATCCATACCCAAAACGATGTCGAAACCGTTTAACTCTATGGGTAATAGTTCCTCATGGAATTCGTTTCCGTTTAGGTTAATGACGATGTTCCTAATACGATTACTAACAGGTACGAATTTGCCACTGGCAACTTCTACAATCAGGGCATTATCTAGTTTTTCTACAGGCAATGCTAATCTTCCACCAAATTTATGCGATACAAAGGAGTAATTGGCTCCGGAATCAAATAGTATATTTGCAGGTAAACCATTTACAAGAAAGGTACCTGAAGCGACGTCTGCTGCCTCCTTTGCAGCCTCGAGCGTCATCTGGAAGGCTCTCGCCTTCGGCTTTGGTGGTATGTTGGGTCTTCCTGCCTCCTTCTTCTTCGGGCAGTCCTTCAAAATGTGCCCTTCTTCATTACACCCATAACAGGCCTTCTGGTTAAGAGTGCATTCGTTGGCATAGTGCCCAGGCTTTCCGCATTTGTAACAAGTGACCCCTCCATCACACTTCCCAGAGTGCTTCTTCTTGCACTTGTCACACCACTTTGCTTCTGATCCTCCTCCTCTCGAACTAGACTTCGAGAATCTACCTTTCTTACCGGACCTCGAGGATCCGTCAAATTTCCGTTTCTCTCCCACTTCCGCTCTCTCCAGACCCTTTTCTCGTATCTGGGTCTCCACATTCTTAGCAGCCCAGATGGCAACTTTCAAAGTGGTAGTTTGCTTGACCATTGGGCCGAAGTCCGCTGGTAATCCGAGGGCAAATTTGTTAACCTTGGAGAGTTCAGTTGGGACGAGGTGAGGAACAAGCTTCATTTTCTCAGTAAAGCTTGCAGCGTATTCAGTAACGCTCATTCTTCCCTTCTTCAGATTCTGGAATTCGTTGCTGATCTCCAGAAGATCCTGCTCAGAGCAGTATTGCATCTTCAACTGTACCAGAAAATCCTCCCACGACATTTTGCTTGCTTCACCTTTGGGCATTGAATCAGCTAATAGCTTCCACCAGCTTAGTACTCCAGATTTCAATAGAGGAACTGCAAGAGCAGTCTTCTGCCTATTGCTACACTCGCAACTCTCAAACATTGTCTCCATCTCAGAGATCCAGTTCATGACTTCCACCGGTGTCGGGCTTCCGGATAGACTCGGTGGCTTGGATGCCATGAAATCCTTGTATTTGCATCCACGTCCATCATTTCCTCCATCCTGGTGGTTTTGCCTAACTATCGGTGGGTTGGCTTGACCAATAGTCCCACTGTAGTTTCCTTCTTCAGTCTGCCCTTCGTTCAACTCGGGCTGTTCGAGCTGAATAGTCGCTTCCTCTCGATTTTGCTGGAGCAAACGCCTGGTTTCCTCCATTTGACGATCCAACATTGCCTGGATCATCGCTTGCACTCCGGCCATCGTTATTGGTCCGGCAGCGGCTTCCACAACTGGTATTTGCTCGATCACGGGGGGTTGGTGTCCGTTCCCATTTGCGTTTACGTTTCCGCTACGGGTCCTTACCATCTTGATCTATATACCGAATAAGGTGGATTTAGATCTTTATTTAGGAGAGACGTTTTAAATCGTCCTTATCACTCCGAAACGTTTACATGCTAGTTCTAATATCGTAGTCGTACGTTTAGAATCCTAAACACATAAGGTTCCAGATCCGGTCGGCAACAGACCATAGATCCCGAACAAAATAACAGCATATCATGCATAAAACATTTAGCACATAAAAGCATTTTAGGCACAATTCCTAAAATAAGCTAGTGCTCACACCTCACAATCATCGCTTAGCATTCTAAGTTTAAGTCTAGAAATCCTACAAATTCCTAGTTCGCTTAAACTAATGCTCTGATACCAACTGTGACATCCCCAAAATCACGGCCAGAAAAGACCGGTTTTGTTTATACTTTATTTCAAAATCAGAGTTATCTTTTAATAAAAGGGTTGCGGAATTTGTCCCAAAACAATAATATGATAAAGATTTATCAAAAGCATTTCCATAGAAATGTATTTCATTAAAAGACTCGGGATGTCATGTTCGTACAGATCAAAAGTATAAACAATACAATATAAGCCTTACTACATTATTTCATATCTACAGGCCTATATCCGTAATCCCTCGTCCAAAACATCACACCTATGCTCATGCGCCACTACCTGTAATGCATAAAACTGAGTGGGTCAGGCTTGGGAGCCTGGTGAGCACATAGGGTTTTCAACCCACAATAAGTTTATTAATTTCATCAATCAACAATAACCCGATTACCCGTTCCCGTTATCCTCACTTTACGTCCCTAAACACCTATCATAAGGGACCTAGCCTAAGGATCATCATCGGGACGGACACTACTGCTAAGGGGATTCCTCAGCAATAAATGTCCTAATAGGCAACCATGTGGGGGATGGAGTACACCGGTGAACACATCGTTCACAACACCTACAGGTTGCGAGCCTGCTAGTGTTCCACTGGACTGTCTAGAAGAGTCCGTGGTCGTCATCTATACTCCGCTAGATGACTGGATCAACAACAACAACATCGAGGCCTCTCATCATTTTATCACACATCACCTATTACATCTACCCATGTTTTACCCCAACATTTTCGTAGATATAAAATACATATACAGTTTAAATCATTGAAAACATGTATAACAACGTTCATCTAGCATAGATAGCAAGTATTCAGATAATATGCACACATAGCACGTAATTTATATAAAATACTTCATATCTATGTGTAAGTTGAAGGTAACTATGCACTCACCGGAAAAGGTGGTGATTCCGAACTCAGACAGCGCTTCGCTTCTTAAAAAGAATTTTTCTTCGACGAAACCTAGTATTATTACCACTAGAGTTTAGTTTATTATTCGTCGAGACTAATTAATAGTCTAGCTATTATTATTATTATATAAGCATCAAAAAAAATACTTATATAACCCATAATAATAGCCCAAGTATTTATTATAAGTTCCTAATAACGTTACTATAATTAAATAAAAGTTATATTAAAAATAGCGTAGGCGTAGCTCACTTACAGCGGGTTTTATAGAAAACCGGGCTTTGCTTGGAGCAGCGTTCCCGAGCCGAAAAGCTATTCTTCTCGGAGCCTTCGAGCACTCCGGGGCTTCCGCCTCGTGCTAGGGAGGTTCCCTAGGCTTTTCGGGGGATTTCGGGGCTAGAGAGAGGTTCTAGAGAGAGAGAGAGAGAGAGTAAAGAGAAGAAAGAATGGGAAAGGTGTGAAGAAAATGAGGGTGGGAGAGGTGGTATTTATAGGGTGAAATGTGGCTGAACTTGGTGCCACATGTCACCATCTGGTGGCAAGCCTTGGGGAGAAAGCAATGGCCAAGATTGTGCCACATCACCCATTTTCGCACAGCACACTTCCGACTTCTAAAATCCGTAACTTTCACATACGACCTCCGTTTTTGACGTTCTTTATATCCACGCGTAGGTAATAATAAGATCTACAACTTTCATTTTGACACCGTCAGCTAATTCTCGACCGATCTTAAATTTAACAGTACAAGGAGATTATACTGTTAAACGTCTGCGTAAAATTAATAACTTCTACATACGGACTCTGTTTTTGTCTGTCTTTTTACCGTTGATTTCCTATTAATGAGATCTTCAACTCTCATTTATGTTGCGTAAGCCAAAAACCGCTCGAACTAAAATTCGAGTTTCAGGCCGTGCACTGCTAAACCGAATCTTAGAAAAATCATAACTTCTTCATACGAAGTCAGATTTGGGCGTTCTTTTTATCGATGTTCTTAGTTTAACATATTCTACGAATTTTGTTTAGATTGCTAAGGCTAAAAAGTCTTCTATCGTAAATTCACTATTTACGTTTCCCGGTGTCGTGCCGGTTTTGTCGTAAAACTTCGGCGGGCCATAACTTCTTCTTTATAGCTCGGATTTCGGCATTCTTTATATGCACGGAAACCTTGAGACATATTCTACAACTTTATGTATAGATATCGGGATTATCTCACACTTTAATTTTGACGCTCATTTTTATTCTTTATTAATTATACATTTATAATTAAATAATAAACACATAAACACACATAATTCACATAATACTCAAATATTTCATATTTATTACTTCAAAAAGAGTTACAATAGTTGACCTAGACTATTACATTGACAAAAATGCTTAGCCCTGAAAACCCGGGCGTTACAATGAGCTTCAGAAGAGAGTGAATGTGCCTAACCAGGAGAATATAGAGCTCGTCATTCAAGTCAAAGATCTTTTAAGCGAGAATGCAAATATGAAAATTCAAGTTTTTGATCTTCAGGATATTCGGGCAACAAAGACAAAGCAAATCTCTGAGCTTCAAGCTCATTTTAATCTCCTGACCTCTAGTTATTTTGATTTAAAGAAGAAGTTTGAAGAAGATCTTGGTGCCAAATATAAAACATCTGTAGATGAGTACAGGATCAATCTCATATTCAAGCTCATCCTGTTGTCGTGCCAACCGTTCAAACTTCACGGGTCGTAGATCATTTTGAAGAAGAGCCTGATCATGCTCCACATGTTGCAGAAATTATATGTGATAGACAAGCTAAAGTTTCTCAAAAAGGACAACTCTTGTTTAAGAGGAGTTCTGATAAAAATGCACCAGGGAATCAATCAGCAATCACTGTTACAGATCTTGAGGCTGTACGCTTTAAAGATACGTATGGTGATCGGTCAGGGATCATTTCTTGGGGATTTCATGATACCCTAAACATGTGGATAATGCGGAGAAAGAGTGGCAACACGCAGTTCTACAAAGATTGTCATGATTTCAATTCGTGGACCAGGGTGGATCTTTCAGAGTTATCCCAATCTCCTTTTGCAAACCCCTCAGATAATCAACAGGCAACTCAGTTCAAGCATTTTCTAGAAGATCAAGTGAAAAAAGGTTTTCCTTCAATAAAGACTGTTGAGTCTGTCATAACGCATTATCCTGATGTCATAGATCCCAAAACTGGTCATCCACTTCAGGTGGTGATGTAGCCTGCAACCAATCAGGTCAAACAAATCCTTGTGCTTTAAAGTTACCCAGATGGATCCTTAAGCTCCATGCTTTATTGGGTATTCGATGAAACTACAACGTCTGTTATTATCAAACTCAAAGATGGATGCATCCGTCTGTATGATCGAAGGATTTGTTCCAGTTCAGGAAATGGGACATTCATCACTTGAGCCTTCATCAAATTAAAGTTGCTGAGGAGATTTTTGAGGAAGCCGCGAAGGAATATACGTCCATGGTTGCTGAGATCATCAATAAACGCATGTGGAATGGGGCAATGGGGCAGGAAGATGTAATGGTGATTGACAATGATTAACTTCAAGCTAGCACCAAACCAAGGGGAAGATTGAAGGGTCTAATTAATGGTTTGGTCTAGGCTTTCGTTGTAATAGGTTCTTTTTGGTATAAATGCAGTTTTGGTAGCTTGTTTTGTAGTTTACGACCAGAGTATGAGTTTACGGTTTTAAGCTGTTTACAACCCTAAACCCAAGTCGGCCCAGGTCACTATATATAGAGGTATTGTAGGTCACTTAATGGTTGTTGATGCCATAAAGTTCATAGTTATTGTAAACGAGTTGTACCAGATGTTTTTCGTTAATAGAAGCGTGTGCAAGCTTGTTCTGATTTCTGTTTCTACTTCATTCTCATTATTATTGATTGTTTTGTTTGCTTGATCACTGGTAAGATCCGTTTCAGGACCTTACAACTTGTCATTCCATCAAAGTACTTTGTTATAATGTGTTTTAACTGCTTTCCATCAAAGTACATCATTTCTTTTTCTGGATTAATGGTATGTAATATCTTTCCCTATTTATTTGAAAAGTTGCAGAAAAGTAATTAATCGATTTACATGTAATTTGTGACAAAAAAAATGAACTATATAAATACATATATTTGATATAGGAACAAAAATATAGAGCACAACAACGAAGGTTAGAAGCAGAGAATGATGCTGAAGGTTATAAGCAATAAGAATGATGTTATATAAGAATGATTGAAGAAAAGCCACGATTGAAAATAAGTATGAGTCATGGATTTAAGGATGAATCGTATATGTATTTGATAATTTGAACCTAATTGTTTGGTATTAATGTTTTCCTAATAAAATGAATTTTATATTAATGGTTTACTAATATAAACCGATTTATATTAATGGTTGATATTTAATGTTTTAATTTAAATGTTTTTTGTAATTTTGTAATTTTTTCTGAACCGATAATTTTAATCTCCTCCTAAGCGAACAACACATATTCCACATATGTCAACAAAGGGACTTGAACCTTCAACCTCAAAGATGGACGATACCACCTGATACCATTAGGCTACAAGCCCTTTGGTAATTGAAATGGTTTTTAGTAATATGTTTTTAAAATTCACCATATTAAAACATTTATAACCAGAAGTCCAAGATTTAAAATATGGAAAATTTTTATTGGAATTAAATACATTTAATTTCAACCGGTTTAAGTCAATTTTGTTTGATAATTGGAAAACTTTTATTGAAATTAAATATATTCCATTTAAAGGAGAAGATATTGTCATCAATTTGATTTAATGGTGGAAAAATATGATTAAAACACAATCAATGATCGAAACTCTCTAAGATGATATTATAATATTTCTGTTTTAATATATATTAAAGATTATGGTGTAAATGAATAGTATAACATTTATACTAGTCCCTTACACTACAATAGTGAAACTTTCATTTATTTAATCACTTTTTATTTTATTCTATTATAGTTTATAATATATATTATAAATATATCCTAAAGATAATAATTATTTATTATAATATTATGTTATATATTAAACTGCAATAAATTCATCATAAATATATAAAAAATATATGTTTTTAATATAGTTTTCGTTTAAAAAAAAAAGAAACGTAAATAAAATAATATCTAATTCGTTATTTAAAAATATGCAGATAATTAACTTTACTATAATTTATTATAATATATTTTATAATTTTTTTATGTAAAAAAGATGTAAATAAATAAGTAAAAAATTAATAAGTTGAAGGGTGTTTTTTATAAGGGATAATGATTTGAAAGAGTAACGAACTTTCGATTTTTGTCACATTTAGTCACTAAACTTTTTTTCGTTATCTATTTGTCATTGAACTATTGAAACTATTCACACTTTACCCTTATGACCGGCGGGTAAAATGTGAACAATTTCAATAGTTCAATGGCAAATACATAACGAAAAAAGTTTAGTGACTAAATATGAACAAAATCGAAAGTTCGTTTCCCTCTAAAAAGTTCAATGATTAAATGTGAACAAACTTCCTCTTGTATTATGTTTTAGCAAAATATTTATTTTTGTTAAATTGTAGCAACATTTGTTGATGAAGAAATCAATGAAAAAAAAAACAAAACAAAACCCTGAAAATATATTAAAAAAAAAAACAAAAAACCAAAACCGAAATAAAAAACCAATGGTTTGACATTTTCCAAAATAAAAAATCAAAATTACCAATCTGATTTTGGTTTTACAAAAAAATGAACCATTCTCACTGGTGTGAATTATAACCATTGGTTTGGCATGCGAAATTTGTGACATCCCATGAATATGTAGTTACAACATCGTCTGAACTCGTAATTCATAGTAAGGGGTTAGAGTATCATCGCATGAATACGTAGTTACAACATCGCCTGAACTCGTAATTCATCACCTACAGGTTATGGGCCTGCTGGTGTTACCACTAGGTTGTCTAGAATAGTCCGTGATCGCCATCTATACACTGGTAGATGACTACATCGCCACATTTCTGGTTAAAGTTATGGTATCTCCTTTCATCCTACATCACATATTCATCATCATCTATTTACCTAATTATCATCACTTATCTCTCATCATTTTATTTCATCACACACCAACTATTCCATCTACCCATGTTTCATCCGCAACATATTTGTAGATATAAAATAAATATACTGTTTAAATCTTTTAAAGCATGTATAAAATCGTTCATCCAGCATAGACAACAAGTATTAAAATAATATGCACACATAGCACATAATTTATATAAAATACTTCATATCTATGTGTAAGATGAAAGTAACTATATATACCATAAAAATCCAATAAATGTTTCCTAACTTCGAACCCCAAGGTTTACTCTACTAAAGCTTCATATTCTCGGCTCTCTGGACCTAGAAAGGTCCAAATCTATCACACCAAAAAGCTCAAGATAGCTCTTCCTCTCACTCTACATACTCAAGCTCGCTAGGGTTCTCACTTATGGGAAAGGTAGTCGCAATTGAAGGCCATAAGTGCCTTTAAATATGGCTCGGGCCCAAAGATTTAGGGTTTCTGCCAACAGCACGGACTCGTCGAGTTGCCTTACCGACTCGTCGAGTCCATTCATTAATCCGAATCATTATTCGCGACCTTACTCGACAAGTTGAGGCGTCAACTCGTCGAACCTCTCTTCTTAACTCAAAAGAAAAATACTTAAATTATGATACCTGGAAATCCGGATGTTACATTTTGTTTTTTATTTCATAGATTTCTTCATCAACAAATGTTGCTACAATTAAACAAAAATAAATAATTTTGCTAAAACATAATACAATATGAAGTTTGTTCACATTTAGTCATTGAACTTTTTATAGGGAAACGAACTTTCGATTTTGTTCACATTTAGTCACTAAACTTTTTTTCGTTATCTATTTGCCACTAAACTATTGAAATGTTCACATTTTACCCGTATGACCGGTAACAGCTGGTCATAAGGATAAAATGTGAACAGTTTCAATAGTTTAATGACAAATAGATAACGGAAAAAAGTTTAGTGACTAAATGTGACAAAAGTCGAAAGTTTGTTACCCTTTCAAGTCATTATCCCTTTTTATAATCTATACAAGTTTAAAAGAAAAATATATTACATATATTTTTAAGTATACAAAATGATATTAAAAAGAATATATGGTTGAAGAAATATTATTTGTACCGTTTTTTTTTTAATCAATTTAGTATATGAAAATTGTTTAGGGTTGAAGATGGTTTTAGTTTTAAAAGATAGATTGAAATTGAATGTTGTAAGATAGTTCAGGGACTATGATTATAAATATATTCTTCCATAATGATGAATTCGTCGCTACTTTGGTTCTTTTCTTCACTTGTGAGTTGTTATCGAACCGACTTAACTCGCCTGCTTGGATTTGTCCGGACTTTTTAGGGTTTCTTCTCTTCCTTGTTGTGCCCTTCATTCAGAACCCTAATCGTTTGCCAGGTATTTGAGACATAGTTCAATAATTTATCATTGATTTTCTTTGCTCTGACATAATCATATTCTAAATGAACTGCAATCCTCTGATGAATTAGGGTTTGTATTTGGGTTCTCCCTAATTTTTACTGTTGATCTCTTTTTGTTGACCACTGAAGCTGTTTTTTTTGTGAAGATTACATGATTCTTGTATGTATTTCTGATTAACTGTCTTCGATTATTCCATCGAATGCAATTTTAGGGTTTTTGTGTTTATTATATATGTTAACATTGATTCCTTCTATCCCTGGGTTGTTAGAAGTACGATATTGATGCAAGACCCATTTTTAAAAAGAAAGATTTCGATCATACCATTGATATAGAACTAGAGTTTCGTGTTTTTTATCCTTGGTTCTTTTGATCATCTTGGCATCCCACAAGATAATTAGATAACTAAATACGATTGTTTTAAACAATCAAATCTCTCGACTCTCAAGCATGTTCTTCAATCAACTTATGTCAGTATTGACAACTCTCTCTCTCTCTCTCTCTCTCTCTCTCTCTCTGTATGTGTGTGTGTGTGTGAGAAGATGGAAGATGATAAAGCCACCACAGTTATCGTGACACTTACCAAAATTTCTCAGATATTTTTCTCATTTTGGGTATTTTATTTGTAGATGTTTAGCGATGTAAAACTATTATTTGTCGTCTGAATAATAAAGTTCATTATATTTCATCATGAACTTGATTATCATGTATCTTAGAGTAGTTTATACCATGACTCCATCTTTTAAAGCTATAGTCTCCTTTTGATCTTTATACAGATCTAAGCAATACTTGTGTTAAGAAAAGCTTCGGTTTCCATTTCACTTTACCAGAAAACTTTCATGTCTGACCTCGACCTCCAGATTCCCACTGCTTTTGGTAACTTCTTTCATCTCAACAAAATCTTACATTGTTGATACTGATTTTTCCAAATATTGAAGGCAAACTTTTAATCTTTATTTTTTTGTTTCAAAAGACCCGTTTGCTGAAGCTAATGCTGAGGACTCTGGTGCTGGATCAAAAGAATACGTTCATATTCGTGTTCAACAGAGAAATGGTAGAAAAAGCTTGACAACTGTTCAAGGTTTGAAAAAAGATTTTAGCTACAATAAGATTTTGAAGGACCTTAAAAAGGAGTTTTGCTGTAATGGCACTGTTGTTCAAGATCCTGAACTAGGCCAGGTTTTTTTTTTTTTTTTTTTAAATATTACAACCTTATTATTATTATTTTATTTTTGCTTTTAAATTTGGGTTTCTCACATTTTTTATGTTGTTTTGAAGGTCATTCAACTTCAAGGTGACCAGAGAAAGAACGTCTCTGCCTTTCTTACTCAGGTAACTTTTTCCAATGACCCTTTTACCCTTCCGTTTGTAAATGATGGGTAAATTAGTAAATAACAAGTGACTTTATTTAAGAATTGTTATAAATCCATTTTGTTTTATTTGATAGTTAAGCATTGTTTGTTTTGATTTTGGATAAATTTCAACTTTATCAAATATGTTGAGCTAAGAGGGATTTTGGCTATTAATTATATTGTAAAATGATTTAAAAAAGTATATATTGTTTATAAATGGATATGTGTTTGCTTTTGTGTAGGCAGGAATAGTGAAAAAGGATCATATCAAGATTCATGGATTTTAAGGAGTGTGGTGTGAGTGCTATGTTGGGCAATATAATCAAGTGTACTTGTTATGGATATGAAGAAGTTAACATGTTATCTTTGCTATTATATGGTGTGATTGCGAATCTAGTAATGACAAGATTATGAAAATGTTTTTTACATTCTGACATTAAGAATATAATAATAATGACTGAACAATGAAAAGATATTATCACATGCTGCTTTTTATATATATGTTTTTTTTATACAGTTATCAGATTTTGCTTTGAATATGAAGTGAAAAGAAATTGCTTGTTGTGAGAGAAGAATAAAATGTGATGCATGCTTATGTTTGTTCTTGGAACAATATGGAAGGTTGTTTGAAATTTATTTATTTAGTTTAATCTATTAAACCATATAGTCTTCGACCGTTTTTGCTTATTAAAGTTTAGAAGAATTTTGCTTACAAATCTGTTTGTTGCATTTAAGTATAAAGTACTGATGTCTTATTTTATATTGTTAAAAAATGCAAACATATTTAAAAGAAGAGAATGTTTTCTTAATCCACTTGTTTAAAAATGTTAAATTTGTTTTCGACCAATTTGCAGAAAATGATCGGACAACTAAATTATTTTACTGATTGTACTGTTTACTACGTATTTTTATGGTTAAAAGATGCGTAAAGATACAAATTAACATTATGAAAACAGCTACACATTTGTGATGAAAACAAATGAAGTATATGTGAAACTCGTCATATATGCAATGGATTTTGTCTGTATAACTAAAACAAGCATTTTGCTTGATTATCTTAAAGCAACATAAGTATGAAGTTGATTAAGAAACATTACAACTTTTTATGCTTGATTATCTTAAAGCAACATAACTATGAAGTTGATTAAGAAACATTACAACTTTTTTCGAATAACGAGGTTAAATGCTTTACAATCCAAGTTTGTGGACACATTGAAAACCTTGGGTCCATCTAATTCGCTGCAAACATTACAGCTACGTGGATCAGGTATACAATCCCCGAAGGCATACACTATACAAGTTATAAGTCAATACTAAAGTTTAGGTAAGAATAGATAATTAAGAAAGAAGACTCCTACCATTTTGACCAATGCTTAGG
This sequence comes from Lactuca saligna, assembly GCF_052625555.1. NCBI lineage: Eukaryota > Viridiplantae > Streptophyta > Magnoliopsida > Asterales > Asteraceae > Lactuca > Lactuca saligna. The sequence goes on from NC_136423.1 coordinate 176,526,453, forward strand.
GATGACAGTAGAACAGGTGTGTAATGTATTACTATTAGTGACTGGGATCATCTGGTTATATAATTGCATCCCAAGCATGGTCATGTTTCGACAGGTACCTCATCTTGTTTGTGGGGTTCAACAACGGGTATCAGAGTCTATAATCTTAAAACATTAAGGATGAATTTGGTTGTTGAATTTTTCCATTTTTTATGAAAATTTTCAAATTGTATGTAAATTATAAAAGTGATTTTTACAATTTTTTAAAGTAATCTAAATTTTTAAAATGGAAATGAAAACTCCACCAGTTTCGACTAAACATATTTTCTAAAATTTTCATTAAATTTTGAAAGTGAAAACACAACTTTATTTTTTGAAAATGTTTTTTAAAAAAATAAAAACATGTTTCCACAACCAAAAGTTACATGTTGGAATTTTCATTACTGAAAACCATAGCACAATCTCATCTAAAAGATCTCTTAATATTTTTTTTTATTTCTAATTTCTAACAAAATTATGCTAAGAAATTTTATGTAAAGTAAATCATACAAATGGTCCTTATGATTTGGGATAATTTATTTGCGTGTCTCTAACTTTATTTTTTTCATTCGGAAAATCCTTATAGTTTGGTTTTGTTTTGAATTTGGTCTCTAATAAAAGTAAAAAGACTGATATTCCCTTCGTTAATTTATTTCGCCTTTTTATATTATTAATTAAATAAAAAATGTCGATAAATATGTTAAAAAAAAGTTTTAGTTAAATATATGGATTTTTTAAATTGGAAAAACCTAGACCACCCCACCATTCCTCCCCCTTTGTGTTAAGCCATCAGAAAAGCACTTTCGACAACTATCACCACTAACCTTTGGTGACCACAACTGCTACCACTGTCACCAGAAAAAACACCATCGATGTTCAAATAAAAAAATGCTAACCCATAAATCCATTCAAAAAATCAAATTCAAAAATCAAACACTTAACATAAAATAAACATTAACACAGACACATTGTTACAAATGTCCCAGATATTATTTCATTCTAAGTTTTACGGTTTTGATGTTGGAACTCAACGAGTTGGAAACCCCGACTCATCGAGTAGAGAACATTTCGAGGATGCGGGATCTAGGCCCTACTCGACGAGTTGGAAGGCCAACTCGATGAGTAGGTACTGTAAAGGAAAAACCCTAATTTTAGGGTTGCACCTTATATAATCTCCTTAAGAACCTTAAGGCTGACCTTCTATCAGCCTCCAAACCCTAAGAACGTCTTTGCTAAACCCTAATCCCCATTCTCTTTCATTTTATGAGCTAGAGTGACTTGTGGAGCTTGAAAAGAATGAGATAGTGAGAAGAAGAAGAAGAAGATCCAGCAAACCAAACCCTCACTCTTGAGCTTGACCATCTTGTGGACTGTGGTAAGCCTTCAAGATTTGATTTTTATCTTAGAATATGGCTAGATCTTGAGTTTACTCTTCATTTCCTATCATTCCTATTTATTGCATGCATGGGGTTCATAAAGTTTGTAACTTTATGGATCTCCAGGGCAAAATAGTCCAAAGGTGGGGTAGATCTAGCTTTTGATCAAGAAAGGATGCCATGCAAGGGTTTTTAGAGTATATTTCCCCTTTTGGGCCATTTTGACTTAAAGACATGTATTGGACATGCATGTCCATAAAGCCTCCATCTTCGGAACATTTTGAGGACTAGAAACTCCTCTGGAAAGGAGGGATTCCAGATCCCTAAAGTGTTGGGAATGCATGGCAAGACTTTTGAGCTTTCCAACCTTGGATAAGGACCTTAGAGCATTCAGAGTGGTTATAGAGGGTAAACTTGGAAACTTTATCCCTTTGGACGCCTTAGGGTTTCATATATAAGCCCTGGAGTCCCTGCATTAGGTGAATCATCATAATAAGATAACAGGGAGGGGGAATCGACGAATCGGATTGGGTTTCCCTGTCTACTGGATAGCAACTGGACTCGTTGAGTTGATGAAACAATTCGACGAGTTGGTTAGGATTTGTTCAAGTTTTCTGGACTCCGAAGGAACTCGACGAGCTGCTAGATGCATTTGATGAGTTGGGGTCAACATGGACTGTTGACCTTGACTTTGACCAGAGTTGACTTTGAGGGTAATTATGGGATTATGACAAGTTAATCTTATGATGCTTATAGGAAGTTGAGTTGGAGGTGCGAGTTGGGACTTATTCAATCTTATGTTGTCAGCACAACATTCGTGAGAGGTGAGTCTTCTTACTATACCAATGGGTCTAAGGCACTAAGTCCAGCCCATTTTATGATATGTGGTACACTAGCCAAGGTTATATTCAAGGAGTGATAGTTGATTATGTGCTAGGAAGTATGCTAGTTGTATATGCGTTATGTTTGTATGGAAGACCATGGGAGAGCCCATGTTGCCCGGTGTAAGACCATGTGGAGAGCCCATGACTTTCTTACTAAAGACAATGGGAGAGCCCATGACAACTGGATGTAAGACCATGTGGAGAGCCCATGGCTTTCCTATTAAAGACAATGGAGATCCCATGGCATTTAGGTGTAAGACCATGTGGGGAGCCCATGACATCCTGGAGTAAGACCTTGGGGACGAGCCCACGACATCCGTATATGTTGTATGCATGGATTATGTGATGTGTGTGGATTTTATGGATAATATGATATGTGTTATGTGGATTGTATGTGCGATATACTCTACGGAACTCACTAAGCATTAGCTTACAGTGTAGATTTGTTTGAGGTACATCTAAGCCCAAAGGTAAGGGCAAGGCTTGATGGCGCGACGTGCACTCTCTTAGGCGTTTTCTTATGAGACACTCTGATGATTTGAAATAAAATTGTATCTAATATGAATTTTGAAAACAATTTTATTTGGGATTTCATGTTTTGTGGACAATATCTTAGTTAATCAAAAATGAAAATTTTCCTTTGAAAATTAGGTAGTTACAAGTTGGTATCAGAGCCTTAGTTTGAGGGATTCGAGCACACCCTCGGGTGTGCCAGACTTAAACTGAGGAAATGGTAAAACTGTTCTCAAAATAATAAATAAAAGTTAGAACCTTTAAAGTATGGAAAAAAGGAGAGTGCAATGCGCATGATCAACCGAGCCAACTAAGTGTTTCCCCAATATGTTAGCCATGTATACTGATATGTGAGTTATGATAATTGTATGAATCTTGCTACATGTATGCTTTCTAAATTGTATACGGTTAGGGTCTTATAGCCTCAAAATGATTGATTTGGCCTTATTTTATGTTCCTTGTTTGGTTGTGGTCTTAGGGTAAAGTCTATTATTCGAAAGTCTATTTGATCCCTTTCTGTGTATAATTTGCATGTATAAGACAACCTGTTATGATTGATATGGGTAGAGAAAATCTTGGGACATCCTAGGATTTGAGCTATACAGTAGCCTATGAGATATCGTTTGTTTTGGGATGAATTGGAGTTCTCAAGTATAGCCTTGGAAAAGGTATAAGTTGGTGTGGAAGGTAGTATTGGGCATGTACTACTGAAAGCACAGTACCTGTACCCAAACTAATGTTAGACCTGGAAACTCTAAGGAGGACCGGTGTGGGAGGATCCCCTCTACTGACATCCTGATCATTATATTTTGTGATATTTGTAACAACCCAAATTTTCAATAAAAATTTTCATTTAAATTAATAAACACAATTGCATAAAACCATGAGATCCCACATTTAGTTTTAAAACATCATCCATTACATTATATAAATCAACAGAGTGTCCCCAAACATATTAGTGAAAGAGAGATAGAGTGCACGCCACGCCATCACGCCTTGCCCTTGCCCTTGGGCTCCGATGTACCTGAAACAAATAAACAACTTGTAAGTGAAACGCTTAGTGAGTTCCCTAGAGCATACCACACACCACGCATACACATATCCTAGTTGCTAATCAAGCTACCCACATATCACATAAGCCATGCATACATAAAACTAGCAAGAATGCCATGGGCTACCCCACATGGTCTTTACCTAGGACTGCCATGGGCTACCCAACATAGTCTTATATCCAATGACATGGGCTACCCAACATGATATTTACCTATGATTCCTATGGGCTACCATACATGGTCTTACATATAATGTCATGGGCTACCCCACATGGTCTTTACCTAGGACTACCATAGGCTACACCATATGGTCTTACATCCAATGCCATGTGCTCCCCCCAGGGTCTTCATGCAAAACACACAATCACATATCATATCAAATCACAGAGTGGCTACACATATACCATAAACACATAATGGGCCGACCTTGGTGCCTTAGACTCGTGGGTATGGTGAGAAGACTCACCTCAGTCTGCTGAACACACAAGTTGCTCTCCTAACAATCTGAAACCTCTCGAACTGGACAATTTATATTAATCAATTTTAGGATCTTAAGTTAATCCAAGAAAACCCAAACCCATATCCTTCCATGAGGCCCAAAATACCCTTTCCTTGCTAATGGGCCCAAAGTCCTAGTCCAAGGTCATTAATGGGCCTTTTGGCCCAAAAAGGCCCACCCAAAGTATTCATGGCCCATAACAGAAGAAATGGACCACAGTTCACAGAATACAACTAGCCCATTAACCAAAATATGAAGCCTAAGAGCACAAAGGCCCAAAACAAATCCGGCCCAAACTACAATGTGTACGCTCAGCGTACCATTCTAGTACACGCAGCATATCAGGTCTTTAAGGACTAGCATAGCGTACATTGAGTACGCCCAATGTCCTTCCAGACTAAGCACTTTCTCCAATAAGTGTTTAATATTCAATTTCTTTACGTCCAAAATCCATATCTTAACTAATTAATACGTCCTAAGGCATAAAGTTGCCAACTTTATGCCTTTGCATGCCTCCCATACACCCAAAACCTTCATTAAGACCTTTCCAAAGCCCTTAACCCATGCATGTGACCAATACATCCATCAAGACTCCATTTTTATACTTCAAAATGACTAAGGGACCTCAGATCTTCCATTATCCTTTCATGGAGTTGCTTATCTTGCCAAAGGAGGTCTAAAGTCCCACAAAAGGAGCCAAACAAAAAAACCATAGCTAGATTTAAAGATTTACAAGGAAAGGTAGAAGCTTTTTACCTCCAAAAGCCTTGTAAGATGACCCAAAAGCAGATCCTTGAAGAACCCAACTGATCCAAGCTTGCTTGACAACTCTCCTTCTTGAAAGAGCTCTTAAGTAACCACCAAAACCCTCTTCTTAGGCTCCAAAACTCTCTCACACTCTAACTCAACTGAAGGAAGACGAAATGGGGCTAAAGAGACTGGTAGGGTTTGGTCCAAGAGGCCAAAAGGCGTTTAAATAGGGAACAAGTCTGAGATTTAGGGTTTAGTCCTTTTGACGCGTACACCCGACGTACCCTCGCGTACGCCCAACGTACGTGGGGCTCCTCCGCGATCACTTCGGCAGAGTACTCTAAGCGTACCCATAGGTACGCCCAACGTACTCAAGGGACCAAAAATGCAAAAAATGAGAATTCTCGAGGGTCACAGGACATACCAAATTTTGGGTGTTACAATATTGCAGTATAGTATGGTGGTTACACAATTTGGAGGAGGAGGAGGGTTAGGATCTGGGTCTGGGTCAGGCGACACTAATGAGCCCATTGATAAGAGGTTGCGTGAGCTCATCGTAACTGAGGTTATGAGGGGCATCCTTGACGCTACCCCAGTTATCTTTGGTACGGTCAAGGAGGGTACGACGGAGATCATGGAGGGAGGCTCAGGGCATTCAGAACTGAGATTTTTGCAGGCCAGGTCGGGGCTCGAACTTCCTCGTTCCAGGAGTTCAAGGTGTGTGGGGCGCTGGAGTTTTTCGGGGTCATGGGCCCCATTGTTAGCCGATGCTAGGTGGCGGATATCGAGAATGCCCAGCGCACGAGTTCTTGCCCTGATGCGGCAAAGGTGGGTTTTGTTTCATGTATGCTGAGAGATAGAGCCCGAGACTGGTGGGGAGATGTGACTAGTCAAGTAGGAGCAGCCGGTGTGGCTGAGATGACATGGGCCGAGTTTGTTCGTCGATTTGATATGGAGTTTGCACCACCGATCAAGGTGCAATGAATAGTGAGGGAATTTCATGACCTGCATTAGACCACCAAGACTGTGGCAGGGATCACCGCTAAGTTTTGGGAACGAGCATTGTTGATTCCTCAGTATGCCACCGATAAGGACATGAGGAGGACCAGGTATCATTCCATGCTGAGGGATGATATCCGGGAGTTTGTGAGCTTCAGAGGGTGCAAAATCCAGAAGGAGATGGTAGAGAAGGCCCATGAACGGGAGATGGAGCTGGACTTCTACACCAAGTGGAAGACGGAGCAGGCATAGGCAGCAGTAGGTCAGGCTCAAATGCCTAAGACCACAGATTCATCTAGTAGGGGTCAGCAGGGTCGTGTCCAGTGTGCCAAGTGCGGTAAACCGCATAGTGGAGCTTATCGGGCAGCAAGATGGAGATGCTACGTATATTGCCGGTCAGGCCACAGGATCAGGATTGCCCCAAGAAGGGCTTGATTTGTTTTCACTGTAACCAGACCGGCCACAAGCGGGCTGATTGTTTGAAGTTGTAGGGAGGGGGAGGAGCGGTGGTGGTGATTAGGCCCGCCACACTTAGGATCACAGATGGCCGCCCTGCTAAGGCGGATGCTCTAGCGGTGAAGAGACACGCATTTCAGTTGACTACCGAGGAGGCTCGGATAGCGCCAGATGTTGTAGCTGGTATGTATTCTATTATCCCGCTCTATATATATTTTCATTGATTTATGTGTGTATTGTGCTTATGTATAGGGAGCTTTTTGGTCAATGATATGTCATCTCACGTTCTATTCGACTCGGGGGCTACCCGATCGTTTGTGTCTCTTGCACTTAGCAAGAAGTTTTGGGATGCACCGGGAACTTTAGATTCCCTGCTCGAGGTAGACATTGCAGATGAACACACTATGAATGTTCCGAGGGTGTATTGGTATTGTGTCCTGAATGTCATTGGGGAGAGGTTTCGTATTGATCTAGTCCCGATCCTGCTATGAGGACTGAAAGTGATTGTTAGGATGGGTTGGATGGGGGCCAATGGGGCCATGATTGACTCCGAGCACCAGCTGGTGAGGTGTAATACCCTGTTTTGAAAATGTTTGTTTATGGATTTTAGAGGCCCAAGCTAGGGGCATTTTGGTATTTTATGGGTTTTGAAGTTTTTATTCGAGAGGTTTGGAGTTGGGGTGCGTTGCTAGAAGCGTACGGCTTCTCGCCACCTTTTGTGGATATAAAGTTTATCGGAAACAGACTCAGAACGAAGGAGTTATAGCACTTTGAAGTTATTGGCAACATTGGTCCATAAGGGAGAAAAATGGCGAAGAAGGTCCATACATGCAAGGTGATGAGCGCGTGAGTACGACCAACGTAAGGCTGGGTTACGCCCATCGTATAAGGTCATAAAGTTGTGGGTGTTTTTGGCATACGCCCAACGTACATGATGTACGCCCATCTTATGTGCAGTGTCCAAAAACCCTAACTTTTAGGGCATGTCACTATAAAAAGAATGATAAGCCTCAAAGGTCGGCCTCTATTTCACCCTTGGACATCCACCATGAAACCCTAATCCTCCTTTGAGTGTTCTTGAAGCTTTGGTGGCCATTAGTGAGCATTTTGGTGTTATAAAACCATTTTTCAAGCAATGAAGGAGCAAAGCAAGGTGATAGACCAAAGGAGGAGTTGTAGATCTGGGACTTTTGGCTCCTTCCAGAATCTTTCAAGGTATAAAGTTCTGAGCTTGATGATTGTTCTCTTAGATCTCTTTTAGGAAGAGTTTATGGACTATTTTAGTCCAAAGAATGGACCTTTATGATCAAAACTCATATTTGAGCTTAGGGTTGCCACCCTTAGAGCTATAAGGGGTCCCATAAGCAGTAAAGTCTCCATCTTTAATGTCTTAATGGGTTCATGCATAAGATCTAGCCATATCCATGGAAGTATGTTGTTACATTTCATGTTTGGGCTCTTTTAGTGGGTTGCAAGCCACCATGTAGTCGACTTTATGGATTAATACGTGAAAAAGGACTTGGATCTGTGTTAGTAGCTTCTGGAGTAGAGCATTAAGCACTTAATGGGAAAGTGACTTAACAGAGGGAGTACGCTGAGCTTACATGCAGGTACGCCCAGCGTACGGGTATGTACCCCCCCCCCCCCGCGTAATCTGTCAGTTTGGGTTTTGCATCTTTAGGAATCAGTTTCGGCCATGCCTTGGGTTCTTGGGCCTTAGTGGGTCATCAGAAGTCAGATAATATGGGCCAAGGAAATGTTTGGGCTTAGGGTAAGGCCCATTAGAGGGATTGGGCCCGATTTACCAAATTGGGCCATTAGTGGGCTACTAGTGGGCTTGAGAAGCTTACCTAGTATTGGGCCTTAGTTATGGATCAGGTTGGATTAGGGGTAGAATGGTCATTCTACCCTATGAAGGATTATTGAATTGGACTAAGTGATATTTTGGTATTGATAGCTTGGGGAGTCCAGGGATCAGCAGTTTGGGGATCTACCAGCTAGCAACGAGGGGTATTCACAGATTATACAGTCAACTTTTCCAAATGAGTTTTCTCCAGTAGGAACGGGTCTAAGGCACTAGTTTTGACCCGCTTATTTATGTTAGTGAATACCAGATTTATATCCGATGTTGGGCGAGGCCCGAGGAAGGTTTATATGCATGTTTCTGAGCTACGGTTCGATGTCGGGTAATACCCGAGGCAACGGTATATGTGTAGTTATACTCGTTGTCTTTGTGATACTTGTATGGGGATGGATGTGGGCGGGTGCCCGTATCTCATCACTAGCCGAGTGTGGACGGGGTTCCATATCTCATTAGTAGCAGAATAGGGGCGAGGCCCAAGATAGGCAAGGCCTTGAGACTAACAGTTATAGTATAGTAGTTTGTGTTAGCATGTTTATATGTTATTATTGTATATGAGTAGCAGGCAGGACCCGAAAACAGGCAGTGCTTGGTAGAAATAGATCTGTATACCGAGCGGGGCTCGATGTCAGGCAGGGCCTGATGCCAGATTCGTTCGATGTCGGGCTGGGACCGATGTAGTGGGCTAGGCCTATTGTTTGCACTATGTGATTATGTATGGTATGTGGTAGGTTGGGGAACTCACTAATCTTCATGCTTACGGTTTTCAGTTTTGGTTTCAGGTACTTCCGGTAGCAGAGGAAAGAGCTTAGGATGATCGCATGACACACACCAAGAAGTTTTAGCTTGGGATGTTTTCACTCTAATAAAATAAATATGTTTGAAATGCTACTTGATCTCACATAAGGATTTATGTATGACTTGATCATGGTTGATTGATGATTTTAAAACGAAATTTTTGGTCATGATTTTTGGGATGTTACATGAGGGTTCGAATCCCATGTAGGGGAGAACTGGTTATTCACGGGGAAAGAGCCTCATAGGGGTCGACCCTCTTTTCAGCCGCGAGGGCAAGGAGGTTTCTTCATCAAGGTTGTTTGGGATTTTTGGCTTATATCTCCGATACGAGGGTTGAGACCACGAAGGACATGGATGGCGTTCCGATTGTAAAGGAGTTTCGAGATGTCTTTACCGAGGAGTTACCAGGGTTGCCTCTAGAGAGGCAGGTGGAGTTTCGCGTTGATTTGGTGTCGGGTGCCGCTCTGATAGCCAAGACACCGTATCGACTAGGTCCACCTGAAATGCAACAACTATCTATGCAGCTTCAGGAACGACTGGACCGAGGGTTCATTCGTCCGAGTAGTTCCCCGTGGGAAGCACCAATCTTGTTTGTGAAAAAGAAGGATGGGTCACACAGGATGTGTATTGATTACCATGGGCTGAAGAAACTAATGGTGAAGAATCATTATCTGTTACTAAGGATCGATGATTTGTTCGATCAGCTGGAGGGTGCGTCTTAGTTTTCCAAGATTGATTTTTGGTCGGGATACCATCAGATGAGGATCCGGGATGTGGACATACCGAAGACAACCTTCAGGACTCGGTATGGGCACTATGAATTTGTGGTGATACCATTTGGGCTCACCAATGCCCCTCCCCCCCCCCCCCCCCCCCAGCGTTCATGGATCTCATGAACAGAGTGTGCATACCGATGCTTATCGGTTGGTGGTCGTTTTTATTAATGATATCTTGATCTATTCTATAACCAAGGAGCAACATGAGCAACACCTGAGGAAAGTATTGGAGACCCTGAGGGCAGAGAGGTTGTATGCCAAGTTTTCCAAGTGTGATTTTTGGCTGTAAGAGGTAAAATTTTTGGGACACATCATCAACCAGGAGGGTATTTCGGTTGATCCAGCCAAGGTTGAGGCAGTGATGCGGTGGGAAGTACTGAAGAATGCTTACGAGATCTGTAGCTTCTTAGGTCTAATGGGCTATTATTGGAGATTCATCCAGGACTTATCCAAGATTGATGTGCCCTTGAACCACTTGACCAAGAAGAATGTGACATTTCGATGGGGAACGGATTAGCAGTTGGCTTTTGAGACCCTGAGATGAAGATTATGCGAGGCTCCGATTCTAGTACTACCCAAGGGGTTAGATGATTTGGTGGTGTACTATGACACATCGATTTTAGGGTTAGGTGCGGTACTAATGCAGAGGGGACATGTGATAGCATACGCCTCGAGGCAGTTGAAGCCTCACGGGGCGAATTACCCCACCTACGACCTGTAATTGGGGGTAGTGGTGTTTGCCATCAAGATTCAGAGGCACTACTTGTATGGAGTGTGGTGTACGATCTATATTGATCACAAAAGTTTGAAGTATTTGATGGATCGGAAGAACCTCAACATGCAACAGAGGAGGTAGCTGGACGTACTGAAGGACTATGATTATGAGATCCTGTACCATACTGGGAAGGCCAACGTGGTGGCCGATGCTTTGAGCCGCAAAGCGGCAGGTTCCCCGATTGGGAACGTTTGTTTGAGGATGACCGTGATCTCTCCATTGTTGGATATGATCAAGGAGGCTCAAGTGGAGGGTTTAAAGACAGAAAATTGGAAGTTGGAGCGGATTCGGGGGTAAATTCCTTTATTCGTCCAGAATAGTCAGGGCCTCTTGACCCAGTGTGGCCGCGTGTGGGTCCCAACATCTGGGGTTGTGAGATAGAAATTATTAGAGGAAGCACATAAGTCCAAGTTTTCTATACATCCAGGGGCTACAAATATGTATAGAGATTTGAGGTTGAGTTATTGGTGGCCCTGCATGAAGCGGGAGATCGCTTGATTTATGGAGTGGTGTTTGACCTACCGGAAGGTCAAGGCCGAGCATCAGCGGCCTTATGGCAAAGTTCAGTCGCTGCCCATTCCCATGTGGAAGTGAGAGTAGATAACTATGGACTTTATCACGAAGTTACCGAGAACAGCGACGGGTGTGGATGCAACATGGGTTATTATGGATAGATTGATGAAGAGTGCCCACTTTATCCCGATCTCTGAGAGCATCTCCACTGAGAAATTGGCGGATATTTATGTACAGGAGGTGATGGCGAGGCACGAGATGCAAGTGTCGGTAGTCTCGGATAGGGATGTTTGGTTTACATCTACGTTATGGAAGAAATTCCATGAGGAACTGGGCACTCAGTTACATTTCAGCACATCATACCACCCCCAGATAGATGGCCAGAGCAAGAGGACGATCCAGAAACTGGAGGATATGCTGCGAGCTTGTGTGTTGGACTTTGGGGGTAGTTGGGATACATACCTCCCGCTGGAAGAGTTTTCATACAATAACAGTTATCATGCCAATATCGACAGGGCTCCATTCAAGATGTTGTATGGACAGAGGTGCAGAACCCCGGTTTGTTGGGGCGAGGTTGGACATCATGTCATGGGGAGCACTGAAGTAGTGCTCAAGACTACTGTTTACACGCTGTCACACACGTATTAAGAAAATAAATTGTCACTGCTGGTTGCACTAAAAATATAGCATAGGGAAGCATGGTCGAATCCTCAAGGACACAACCTAATGGTCAATGCCTTTTTGCATCAGGAACAATCTAGTCAAGAAACAGATAATATAGAAAGGGGGTTTTGAATTAAACTAAAAACTAGAATTGCAGTGATATTAAATTAAAATAAAATCAATAATAAAAACAATTTTAGCTTTGCTGCGACTTTCCTAATCATGCAATCAACATTGACTTGGTTATTTGAGATGCATTCTATCTAAGCTGGTACTGAGAAAAACTAACAAGCTCTAGTAATTTCCCTTTTAACTAAATTAGTTAATCAAAACAAGCTCTTCAATTAACCCTAACTTTTTACTGTCTAATCAAACAAGCTCTTAATTAAATCAGAAAAGTTGCATTATAATCTATGTAAAATTCCCAGCAATATCCAATACTTCTCACAGGCTCGGAAGTGTAAGGATATGATTTTTACAGTTTATACCAGAGTTAAATCCCAAAACGGAACCAATTTGATACTTGTTACTTTTATCAGTTGACAAGAACAATTACGGATTCTATTAACTGATTAACTGGAATGATAAAACCCTAGCTAGGTGATCAAACTAACAAGAATCAAAATCAAACATTCATTAAGAACAAAACTGAAGAATCTAGATAGAAACACAAATAAAAAACCAAATCTAATGATCAATCACATGAAAGTACTTGTCTTCGCAGAACTGAAAACTAGGGTTTAGCCAAACATGACTAAAATATGATCAAAACAGATATAAAGAGACATCAAACAACTAATCTTACTAATCTACTTGAAGGAGATGATCCACATTCTTTAGATCTTCAGAAATTGATGAAATCCGAGAAGAAACGCCTCCAAAATCGTATTTTCGTCGTCTGATACCTCTGGAATCGTCAAGTTAGGTTACTGGAAGGCTATCAGGGTCTTTTTATACGTCTAGCAGCAAGAACGACGCACCTGCGATCGCAAGGGGACAACCTACGATCGTAGGTTTTGAAATAAGTGCATCTGATGCCGTTTTAATGAAGTAGGATGCTATTTTGACACTTTTTGGCCAACCTACGATCGCAAGGAGATAACCTGCAATCGCAGGTTGTGCCTATGACGTCTGAAATTTCGTCTACTTTTCATATCATTTTGAATCGCATCAATCGGAGTTATGGTTCTTGAGATATGGTCAATATACTAACAGGGGGTCAAAGCTGCCAACAACATCCTTTAACTTTGATATTGTATATTCTATCTTCGTGTGATCAATTCAATCGAATGTTTCTTGACCAAAGCACCTTGAAATCATTCATCAACATACTCCAGAAGTTCCAAGCTCCATTTTAAGCTCCAAACATGCATCCAACTGCTCCTAAAGCATTGCTCCACTCGAACTATCTGAAATTGACATAAAAATATGAGCAGTACAGGAATTCTAACAAAAGACATGAGCTGAACATTATTTAAATAAATTACATGCCAATGTACAAAATATGATCCTGAAATGATAATGAAAACTATCCTATAAGATGCATAAAATGGCATCTAACAAATCTCCCCAAGTTTGAACCTTACTTGCCCTGAAGTAAGAAAGAAATAAAACATTATAAACAAATGGAAAGATGAAGATGACCTAAAAATAATTTAAAATAAAATAAAAAAAAAACTTAAACTGATGTACTTCACTCTTTTTTTGTTCACATGATCAGATTTCACAACGAGGAAGCTCCATGAAATCACTACCTAGACAACAGTCTCAATACTTTATATTAACGATTCGAATTTCATATTTAATAAGTTAAACCAAGCTTGAGCAAATAATTTTTACACCGAATTAAATTTGTGAAAATAGTGTATTTTTAAAAATAATTTCACGAAAATTCGTTTATAAAACTTAGCTTGACCAACCCCTCCTTTTTTTCCGAACTCGTCCAGTAAACGCGGTAAGCTCCATTATGGACAGAAAATCCAAGCTTACCCCTATGATTCCGCTATCGAGGGATCAATCTCATTATACCACACATCTTCTTCGTCTTGATCAACTCTTTAGATTTAACTTGCTTGCTTCTTGATTTTGACTTGAACTTGACTTGGATTTGACTTTGAATTGCAGATTTCTTCAAGTTGCTTGATATATCATTTCTAACATGTATACATTGACTGGGCGCGAATTTTACTTTGAGGCCCTCCATATCTTCAATACTTCAAAAATGATAACTATTTTGTGGGTATAATGAGAGTTCCCTCCCAACCTCAAAAGGCGTAGAAACTATAGGGTTCAGTACTTCAAGGAATGATAAGGGTTATCCAATCTAGGTTCTTTTTAAGGAATTCAAGGAAATTATTTTCAAAACACTGTTCGTTTTTCCATCCCACACTTCCATTGTAAAAATTATCTGACTCTTATGTTGCTTCATATTGAAAACATTTAAAGCACTTGACAAGATAATTCTTAAAATTGATTGTAATGAGACTGTTATTTTCGGTAACTATTACACTTCATTTTAACAGAGCTATCGAATGTAAAAAGATATCCTCATCTCATGTAAATTTTTTTTTGTTTTTGTTTTGGAATGCAGAAAATGAAAATAAAAATAACTAGAAATAAAATCTTTTTGGGTTTTTCTTTGTTATGAATGCAGAAAAATAAAAACAGAAAATAATAATTTTGTTTTTGATTTTCAAATTTTTATGTGTAAATGGAATAGAATAAAATGCAAACAGAAATAACAAAATTTGAAAAATTTAAATGAAAAACTGAAAAAATAATTTTTTTAACAAAAATGCAAATAAATTTGTTTACACTAACCCCCTCCCCAAGCTTAAAATGATGCATTATCCTCAATGCTTAGTGAGGAATGAGCAACTTAATAAAGAATATAAAAGCAAAAAAATATGCAGCTAGGAATGAATGTACCTGATAGATTGCATAAATTCTGATTTTGACGATGAATGTTGACGAAAATTTTGAATTTCAGAAACTCTGTCGATCCTCTTATTTCCCCAAGCTTTCTTGGAACTGCGATCATCTCTTTATTGAAAGCATAAAAAACTAAAAACTACTCATCAGGTTGCCTCCCGAAAAGCCGCCCATTTTTAAGGTCGTTGGCTCGACTTTGTCCAACCAGATTTATGAACCCGTGTGGTTGGGACTTCCTTGAAGCTCAACTCTTTTCCTTGTAACTCCAAATCCCTTCAAATATGGCAATACGGGTGGTTCTGGGACTTGTTCAACAATCGGGAAAAACTCCAAATTTTTATCAAATGACTCAAAATTTAGATTTTTGAGCCGTTTTCTTTTTCCATTCTTCTTGACAACACCCAACTTCTTCTTTTTCTTCTTTTTCTTTTTTAGCTTCATTTCAGAAATCACCTTTTTCTCATCTTCCCCAAGCTTAGCTTTTTCCATCAGCTTTGTACCAGTTCCTCCAGCAGAATTTACATGATCTTTCATCTCCCCAAGCTTATCTATGTTCAGCTCCTTTAATGTATAATTATCTAGTGTCCTGTCTAAAAATAAATCTTGCACAAAACCATTAGAAAAATCACAACAATCCTCAGAAAAGGACTGTTGGTACCCATATAATTGACAGAAATATTTTCAGAAGGAAAATCATCATTTTTTATTTTAAAGTTCACAACTTCCTCATCAAACTCCATTGAAAGTGTACCAGGAAAAAATCAGTTTTTGTTTTTGCAGTTTTCATAAAAGGTCTTCCCAAAATAATAGAATGTGTATCTGAAGTATCCAAGTTTTCCATGTCCAAAATGTAAAAATCCGCAGGAAAAATCAGATTATCCACTTACACAAGAACATCCTCCAGCACACCTTTTGGGTGTACTGTTGAGTGGTCAGCCAACTGTATAATTGTCCCGGTCTTTTGTAAAGTTCAAAATTTTAATTATTAAAAAATAGAAAACGGGAGGACATTAACTGAAGCTCCTAAGTCAAGCATGACTTTTGGAAAATTAAGTTTCCCCAATTTACAAGGAACTGAGAAAATCCCCGGATCCTTGCACTTTGGAGGTAAACCTTTTTGTAAAATAGAAGAGATATTTTCACCAGCTTTTACAATCTCATTAAATTTCATTTTTTTTCTTTGATTTGTACAAATTGTTAAGAAACTTAGCATAGTGAGGGATATGTTGGATAATGTCTAAAAGTGGGATATTTGCCTCAACCTTGCGAAGAATTTCCATAATATCTTCATCATCTCTTTCGCGCTTTGTACTCTTCAGTCTTGATGAGAATGGAGGTAATGTCTTGTACTCCTTTAGAATTGGCTTGGGTAGTGTTGGAGTTTCTTTTTCTTCCATCTTTTCATATTCTTCTTCAACCAACACCTCTTCAAACTCTTCAGCTTCAACTTCTTTTTCTATCCCTTCCACATCTCCTTCTATTAGAATCTCTTCAAACTCTTCTTCATCTTTGTTTTCTGGTTCAGATGAGCTTGGGCCTTCATATGTATTTATGCTTCTCAAGGAAATAACACTCACATTGTGCTTTGGATTATTTTCTATATGTCCTGGTAACTTTCCTTGAGACTCCAGACGACCCATAGAAGTGGGAAGTTGAGACACCTGTTGCTCCAGATTCTTGATACTAGCTCTAGTTTCGGTCTGGAATGCCTGGGTGCTCATGGCAAGACTCTTCACTATATCTTATAAGGCCATGCTGGAACTACTGGGTTGCTGATGTGTGTTCTGATTCTGGTAATTCTAATTCTGGAAATTTTGTTGCTGAAAGTTTTGCTGCTGAAAATTTCGTTGGTGCTGAAATCCGGGTGGAGGCTGAAATTGTTGTTTCTACTGATAATTATTTTGAAAATTCTGTTGGTAGCCCCTGACAGCTTTGACTGCAACTGTATCCTCTTGCAATATTGGCCACATATCTGTAGGGTGATCAGTCTTTAAGAAAATCCCACATTGTTTCTTTGCAGTTGCTTTTTCTGTAGTCAAGAGCAAAATAGCTTTTGTCAATTCAGATATCTGAGCTTCCAGATGAACATTGCTGACTTCCTTGACCCCTCTTGGCTGATCTGGATACCACTCGTCTTCATTCCCAGAATGTTTAGACTCGATCGCCAGCTTCTCAATCAACTCTCTGATTTCAGTTGGGGTCATGCCACCCAAAGAACCACCACTGGAAGCATTTATAAGCCGTCTTTCCATGGGTGTTAGACCTTCACAAAAACAATTATAGAGCTGGTAATCACTAATTCCATGTTGGGGGCAACGGACCAACAACTTCTTGCATCAGGCACAATCTAGTCAAGAAATAGATAATATAGAAAGGGTTTTGAATTAAACTAAAAACTAGAATTACAGTGATATTAAATTAAACTAAAATCAATAATAAAAACAATTTCAGCTCTGCTACGACTTTCCTAATCATGCAATTAACATTGACTTGGTTATTTGAGATGCGTTCTATCTAAGCTGATATTGAGAAAAACTAACAAGCTCTAGTAATTTCCCTTTTACCTAAATTAGTTAATCAAAACAAGCTCTTCAATTAACCCTAACTTTTACTATCTAATCAAACAAGCTCTTAATTAAATCAAAAAAGTTGCATTATAATCTATGTAAAATTCACAGCAATATCCAATACTTCTCACATGCTCGGAAGCGTAAGGATATGATTTTTACAGTTTATACCAGAGTTAAATCCCAAAACGGAACCAATTTGACACTTGTTACTTTTATCAGTTGACAAGAACAATTACGAATTCTATTAACTGATTAACTGGAATGATAAAACCCTAGCTAGGTGATCAAACTAACAAGAATCAAAATCAAACATTCATTAAGAAAAAAACTGAAGAATCTAGATAGAAACACAAATAAAAAACCAAATCTAATGATTAATCACATGAAAGTACTTGTCTTCGCAGAACTAAAAACTAGGGTTTAGCCAAACATGACTAAAATATGATCAAAACAGATAAAAAGATACATCAAACAACTAATCTTACTAATCTACTTGAAGGAAATGATCCACAGTCTTCAGATCTTCAGAAATTGATGAAATCCGAGAAGAAACGCCTCCAAAATCGTATTTTCGTCATCTGATACCTCTGGAATCGTCAAGTTAGGTTACTGGAAGGCTATCAGGGTCTTTTTATACGTCTAGCAGCAAAAACGATGCACCTACGATCGCAAGGGGACAACCTGCGATCGTAGGTTTTGAAATAAATGCATTTGATGCCGTTTTAATGAAGTAGAATGCTATTTTGACACTTTTTGGCCAACCTGCGATCGCAAGGAGACAACCTGCGATCACAGGTTGTGCCTATGACGTCTGAAATTTTGTCTACTTTTCATATCATTTTGAATCGCGTCAATCGGAGTTACGGTTCTTGAGATATGGTCAAAATACTGGCAGGGGGTCAAAGCTGCCAGCAACATCCTTCAGCTTTGATATTGTATATTCTATCTTGGTGTGATCAATTCAATCGAATGTTTCTTGACCAAAGCACCTTGAAATCATTCCTCAACATACTCCAAAAGTTCCAAGCTCCATTTTAAGCTCCAAACATGCATCCAATTTCTCCCAAAGCACTGCTCCACTCGAACTATTTGAAATTGACATAAAAATATGAGCAATATGGGAATTCTAACAAAAGACATGAGTTGAACATTATTTAAATAAATTACATGCCAATGTACAAAATATGATCCTAAAATGATAATGAAAAATACCCTGTAAGATGCATAAAATGGCATCTAACAACTACCAGACTGAATCATCAGGTGCACGACCGGTTGCAAGTCGCACAAAGTCGTCAGAAAAGTTATGCTGACCGGCGGCGATCGGATCTCGAATTCCAGGTGGGGGACTTTTTACTACTGAAAGTGTCAGCATGAAAGGGGGTCATCAGATTTTGAAATAGGGGCACGCTAGGACCCCGATATATAGGCTCGTTCAGGATTTCGACCCGAGTGGGCAAAGTGGCATATCGCTTGGATCTTCCGGATGAGCTTAGCCAGATTCACAACACCTTCCATGTGTCGCAGATTTAGAAGTGTGTCACTGACGAGTCTGCAGTCGTTTTGCAGGACGACATTCAGGTAGATGAGAGCCTAAACTACATTGAGAGGCCTGTTATGATTCTAGATAGGATGACCAAGGTTCTTCGGTACAAGGAAGTGGAGCTGGTAAAGTTGCAATGGCAGCACCGAAGGGGCTCCGAATGGACATAGGAGCCAGAGGATGAGATGCAAGACCACTACCCGAACTTATTTGGGTCGGCAGACATTAAGGATGAAGTCTAGTTCAAGTAGGGGAGATTTGTAACACCTGTCCCAGATATTATTTAATTTTTTAATTTTTAGGGTTTTGATGTTGGAACTCGACGAGTTGGGAGCCCTGACTCGTCAAGTAGAGGACATTTCGATGACGCAGGATCTAGGCCCTACTCGACAAGTTGGAAGGCCAACATGACGAGTAGGTACTGTAAAGGAAAAACCCTAATTTTAGGGTTTGCACCCTATATAATCTCCTTAAGAACCTTGAGGTTGACCTTCTATCAGCCTCCAAAGCCTAAGAACGTCTGTGCTAAACCCTAATCCCTATTCTCTTTCATTTTGTGAGCTAGAGTGACTTGCGGAGCTTGAAAAGAAGGACATAGTGAGAAGAAGAAGAAGATCCAACAAACCAAGCCCTCACTCTTGAGCTTGACCATCTTGTAGACTGTGGTAAGTCTTCAAGATTCGATTTTTATCTAAGAATATGGCTAGATCTTGAGTTTACGCTTTATTTCCTATCATTCCTATTTATTGTATGCATGGAGTTCATAACATTTACAACTTTGTGGATCTCCAGGGAAAAATAGTCCCAAGGTGGGGTAGATCTAGCTTTTGATCAAGCAAGGATGCCATGCAAGGGTTTTTAAAGTATATTTCCCCTTTTTGGCCATTTTGACTTAAAGACATGCATTGGACATGCATGTCCATAAAGCCTTCAACTTTGGAACGTTTTGAGGACTAGAAACTCCTCTAGAAAGGAGGGATTCTAGATCTCTAAAGTTTTGGGAATGCATGGCAAGACTTTGAGCTTTCCAACCTTAGATAATGACCTTAGAGAATTCATAGTGGTTATAAAGGGTAAACTTGGAAACTTTATCCCTATGGAAACCTTAGGGTTTCAGATATAAGCCCTGTAGTCCCTGCATTCGGTGAGTCGTCATAATAAGCAAACAGGGAGGGGGACTCGACAAGTTGCCCTAGCGACTCGACGAGTCGGATTGGTTTCCCCGTCTACTGGATAACAAGTGAACTCATTGAGTTGATGAAACAAATCGGCGAGTTGGCTAGGGTTTGTTCAGGTTTTCTGGACTCCAAAGGAACTTGATGAGCTGCTAGATGCATTCGACGAGTTAGGGTCAACATGGACTGTTGACCTTAACTTTGACCAGGGTTGACCAGAGTTGACTTTGAGGGTAATTATGGGATTATGACAAGTTAATCTTATGATGCTTATAGGAAGTTAAGTTGGATCTTCACGTTAGGACTTATTGAATCTTATCTTGTCAGCACAACATTCGTGAGAGGTGAGTATGCTCACCATACCAATGGGTCTAAGGCACCAAGGCCAGCCCATTTTATGATATGTGGTACACTAGCTGAAGTTATATTCAAGGCATGATAATTGATTATGTGCTAGGAATTATGCAAGTTGTATATGCATTATGTTTGTATGGAAGACCATGGAAGAGCCCATGACACCTGGATGTAAGACCATGTGGAGAGCCAATGATTTTCCTACTAAATATCATTGGAGAGCCCATGGCAACCGGATAGAAGACCATGTGGAGAGCCCATGGCTTTCCTATTAAACACCGTGGGAGATCCCATGACATTTAGGTGTAAGACCATGTGGGGAGCCCATGGCATCCTGGAGTAAGACCCATGGAACAAGCCCACGGTATCCCTTTATGTTGTATGCATGGATTATGTGATATGTGTGGCTTTTATGGATAATAGGATATGTGTTATGTGGATTGTATGTGCAGTATGCTTTGGGGAACTCACTAAGCATTAGCTTACAGTTTGTGAATTTGTTTCAGGTACATCTGAGCCCAATGGCAAGGAAAAAGGCTTGATGGCGCGGCGTGCACTTTCTCATGTGTTTTCTTATGGGACACTCTGATGATTTGAAATAAAATTGTAGTTAATATGAATTTTGAAAACAATTGTATTTGAGATTTCATGTTTTGTGGATAGTATCTTGGTTAATCAAAATGAAAATTTTCTTTTGAAAATTGGGTCGTTACACACATATAGGTTCAAAACCACAATTGTAGACTATATCTTCGTCAAAATATGTTGAAGAAATCCTCATATGAAAGAAAAAACATGTAATTCAACTTTAATTTCCTCAAATTTGAAGCCTAATTAGTCAGATATAGCTTCAATTTCTTTTTTAAAGGCTAATCAAGTTGACTTGGACTCAATTATATCTAAAAAGAGCATGAAGATAGTTGATTCTTCAAGTTTTTCAGCTGATTTGAACCATAATCAACCAGGAGAGTTTTATGGGATGCAATGGTGGGGTGAAGACGAAGGAAAATGAGATGGAGGTTTGGTCGAAAACAACCAATGCAACAACGAGTTCTAAGGCTTGGTTTTTGAACGTCGGTTCCAGAACCCGATGGTTTCAAAAGGGGGTGGATGTGGGGCGAGGGTTTGGGTTTCTAAAATCACTTGTTGTCATGGTCTCCAAATGGAATAAGTGAAATAGTGATGGTCATCGACGAGAAGATGTAGTTTTCGTCGGATATCGAAAATGAAGTATTTGTGTCAGACATGAAAGGGAGGGAGCAATAGAGACATAGTGTTGAAGGGACGTTTCCTATAGGTTTTGGCAAATTCTCTTTTTGTTAGATGTTAAATAATAATAACATTAATTTGATTTAAAAAATAAATAAGGATAAGATGGTCATTTTAGGATTAAACTCAAAACCAAACCAAACCATATTAATGGTATGCGTTAAAAAAAATTATAAACCGCACATGCATATTACCCCAAACCGCAAAAACGTGTAATTTTTTTAGATAATAATTACAGTATAAACTTATAATTTCAATCAATATTATAACATAAATATAAAAAAGGGCAATATTATCAATTTTCAATATAAAAATTAGTGTCATATAACACACTTCTATTTCTAAGACCACGTATAATATTATAATATAGTTTGAAGTCATATATCTTAATTCTTAATAATAAAAATACAAATCTTACCCTAATAAATGAAAATGACTTTGCCACATGTCATTCTCTTATAAAATTAGCCACATGTAATTTTGTCATAATTTTGAGATTTATATTTATTTTCCACTTGTCATTGCTTCAATTTTTATTTTCAATCTATTATTAATTTAGTTTCCATAAATTAAACCTACCATAATGATTATTAATTTTAAATTTTAAATTTTAAATTTAATTTCAAATAAATTTACACTTTAAACCTTTATGTTTAACATTTTGTTATAATTAACTCGGTTAGTACACTAAACACATAATTTTAATTAATTTATTTTTTGCATGTTTTTTTTTTTCACATAATTTTCACTTATTTCAATTTCAAATTCAAATAAAATTTCTATTTAATCGTTCGTATTTAACATTTTGTTTTAATTAACCCGTATAATATACGGGTCTCACAACTAGTGGGATATGTAAATGGGATATCTAAATGGGACCGAGTAATCGGATGAATATAACTCTACTACCATAACCATATCAAACCAAAAAATATATTTAGAAAAAAATCTCATACCCGGTCTCATAACCATTATCTATTCCGAAAGTTTCGAGTTCGGTTTTTTCAAGTCGAGTTTGGATATTTTTTACATCGTTGCATTCATATAATTTACTCTTTTTTATATAATAATCACAATACAAACTCATAATGTATGAATTTCATGACAAACTAATCAATATCATAATATAAAAAGCAATATCATCAATTTTCACTTTAAGTGGTAATTATATAACAAATTTTTTATTTCTAATATCAAATAATATTATAATATAGTTTTATATCATATATATTAATAATAAAAATATAAGTATTATAAAAGTATAAAAGGTTCGGGAACACGTAAATGAGTATGAGATCAGAACGGATATAACTCTAATATCATAACCATTTCAAACCTGCAAATATATATATAGAAAAAATAATCTCATACCCACCCATAACAATTTACCCGTCCCATAAGTTCGGATTCGGTTTTTTTCTTCGGGTTTTAGTATTTTTATACCCCGTAAAAATGAATTATAGTTAATTAAATATGAATTAACGAGCCAATACATTTAAGACAGTTGGCTAAGATAGACAATATAGTATAATCTAAAATAAGTTAAAAAGCGGTCTAGATATACACCTTTTCAAAACTACAAATATATTTAATAAAAATATACTTTTTAAGTTTAGTAAAAAATTAAACATCTACAAAAATTAAAAGTAAAATATTAATGAGACTATGACTACCAACCAAATTAAAAATTACTGATTTGATCCATAATTATTTTGGCAAATCTACTTTAACACTATTGCTTACGTCAAATTAAATATAAAATAATGTAATAAAAATAAAAAGTTACATTATTTTGAAGTACAGTCCTATTCAATGATGCATAAAATGACAAAACCAGGAACCTTTTTTGCTAACTAAATCCAAATAAAGTTACGCACTAACACCATGGTCCCCGCCGGCTGTGGGTGCGGCCAGGGGTCTTAGACTAGACCCTTTCACTTCGGGCCCTCATTCTTCTTATTTCCCTTGTAATGAAGTATAAAATGTTCCTTTAATATATTTTTCTTTATGGGTATGATTTGTATCTTTGACTTTATTTATTTATAAGTTATTCTTTTTTAATTTCCTAATTTCTAGACCGTCTAAACCCATCTCTTTTTGGAACCGACAAATATCATTAATAAAAGCACTGACACCCGCCTAGCAAGGAGCTAGATGAGGCAGAGAAAAGTACAAGAAAGTATAGTGTTACATACAAAGGAAAGGGAACACACCAATCAACCCAATTATAAAAACAATGCACCTTTCTATGTTTGATCCAAATGAATGTTTGAGATTTTATTATATCTGCCAACGTGTTAGGGGGGGGGGGGGGGTACCCTTCTTTTTTAAAAACTCTATCACATCTTGCCTTCCAAATCCACCATAAAGTGTAATAACAGGTGGTAATAAGGAATTTTCTCTTCTTTTTACATTTCCACCATGTTGCAGCGAAAGTGATGATGTCGTCAACTGTTTGAAAATGATTTGGGGGCAAATTACACCACTTATGTATCCACTCCTATACAAAGATAGCAAACGAACAGCTGATCAGAGTATGATTAACATCTTTCACGTCGTTCAGACAAAAGTTACACATTGTGGATCCATTTTGCACTCCCATTTTTAAAGTTCATACAAGGATGGAATTCTACCCTACCGAGGCACCAATAAGGCCCTTTCCCAGAACTTGGCGGTAATCTCCGCCACTGTCTCAGTAGTCTGTCTCATGTCAAGAAAATCCCTGGCCAGCTGCTGGAGCTCCACAGCCAGTGCAAAATCTGCCCTAAACCAGGCCACAAAATCTGACGAGGTCATAACCTCAATGGCTGAGGCTCCTAGTGAATCACCAACCGACTCCCACCAATCTCTAGCTCTATCCCTCAAACAACCTACAACATATCAGACCTTCGACCCCTCAGGGTAGAAGCTCGTCAACTGGGCAGACTCCATGTCTACAATCCATCTCCTAGCAACAATGGGGTTCTTCACCCTGTGGAAGTCTAGCACACCACATTCCCTGAAGTCCTTGAAGTAGAGTGTGCATGTCCCTGCCTAGCCAGATGCCATGTCGCTCCTGAACGCCTTGAGGCGATCCTCCATCAACTCGATAATCCCTTCCATGATCAACCCAAATATCATCGGGGTCGACTCAAGGATGCCTCTCGTGATCTCAGACGCAATGAACTCGCGTAGCCCCTCATCAACTAGCTTGGAACTTGAACCCGAACCTGATCCAGATCCTCCTGCTCCGTGACGCGTAATCACCGCTATTCTGAAACAAAATACATAAGTGTCAAGGCCATACATAATCTCGAGAGATCTCACACACTCCACAAGTTCCCTGGTTCTATCTTGTCCCTCCTTGACTCGAGTACGGATCCTCTGCTTTCAGTAGTACAAGCCCATACTACCTTCCACATCTATCCGTACTTTCCTCAAGGATTTATTCAACTTTACCAAGTCCCTTCTACTACTGTTGCACCCTGTGATAATTTCATCCTAGGCTTACCCTAGGGTAATGTTGGATTAGGTGTCTAAGCCCATAACTATAATTGGTATGTACTTGAATTGATAGCAGCACAGTCCTTTTGGGTTGCCCTCAAACCTAGCAACCGGACAAGGAAATTATGAAAGGAGAGATATTAATTTATTATAAGATTAATAAATTAATATAAATGAACTAATATGTTAAAAGATTAATATATTAATAAGAAATCATTTGGTTTAATTAGTTGTTAGCCAGAAATTAATTAGAATTAATTTCAGGGTTAAAAGAATTAATTATAAGGTGCAGGGACTAGTTTGCAATTATCTAATAGTTGAGTGGAAGGCTCTAGAACCCCCTTGGATAAGGGTGGACGAAATCTTTAGGGGAAACCCTAATAATTTCGTCCATAGGGGCTTGGATAAGGCCCTTGGGTTTGCTTAGGCCCTAAGCAAAGGATAACTAGGGTTTTCCTAAACCCTAGATCCCTCAGCTATATAAGGAGCCTCCTGGTTCATGTTTTGGTCACTCTTTTCTTTAAAAGAAACCCTAAGGGCCGAAATTTTGCATACTCCCTCTTCCATCTCTCCTCTAATTTCCTTCTTGCTAGTTTGGGTGTGATTCCATTAGAGGCATTACACTTGTGGTGCTAAGCTTCCAAGAAGATCAAGATCAAGATCAAGGGAATCATCAATTGTTTACTATAGCAATTGAAAGGTATGTAATTACTAAACCCTAGTTTGTAGATTTCGATTATAGCCTCTCTCCTCTAGGGTTCTTGTTTTGCAATTCAAAGTTGTATGTTCAATAGATAAAACATAGATCCAAAGTAGGTTGCATGTGAACTTAGGAATTGTTTTCTAGTTTATTTGTTTTACCTAAAACCCATCAGTGGTATCAGAGCCTTTGTTTGTTTTAAATTGAATTGTTATAATTGTTGAATTGCAAATTAGGGTTTATAGCTATTAAACCCTGAAGGCCATTTTTTCGATTTTAGGGTTGTGGATCAAAGGGTTTTTGAAAACCCTAGCCTCCAAAGAACCCTAATCGAAATTAGGGTTAGGGTTTTGAAAACCCTAGCCTCCTCCCTTGGAAATTTCGAAATATGCTATAAAGATTAGGGTTTCTTTGTTTTGGATAATAGTTGCCTTATTGGATAATTGAGAAAAATAAGGAAATTATCCTATCCCCATATTTTCGAAATCTAGAAGGGATATGGATTAGGATTAAATTAATTGTTTAATTTAATTAGATAATCCTTACAAGATTTAATAAATTAATTAAAAGTTAATTAATAGATAAATATTAAATCTAATTAATTGGTTTATTTAAATTTAAAATTTAATAGTTTAAATTTCGAAAAAAATTTATATAAACCCTTGAGTTTTAAAATGTTTTAAAACACATCTTATATATATTATAATTAAAAGTTAAATATTATATATGTATAAGAATATGGTCAGTCAAATCGCTAGTATGCCTCATTCACGAAGCTAGTCTATAAGGGGGGTATAAGGAAATTGCCTATAAAATGGTAGTTGAATGGGTGTCCACTCTCACCCACCGCTTCCTTGATTAGTGGAGGGTCGTTAGCAGAACGGATTTGATAGGACAACTACTCCTCATTAAAAGTATAATGCTATTAAAGAAAGTACTAGAACACTATTTTTCAAAATCCCAACTCTAGTTACTTTAGGAAAAATGTGAAAAGTATGCCAATCCATGAAATTGCAGATTATGCTTTATTGGTCGTTAGTGGAGCGTGTGTGGTTAACCGGCACACTAAAAGGCACTAATAAAGAGTAGTAATGGGTATCTTATAATTATCATTTTGATGGAGCGTGTGTGGTTTACCGGCACATCAATAGTTAATGATAAAGACAATAAGGTACCAAGCACATTTGCATGGTTATTCACATCTAGTTTGTGATCCTCGGTATCCCAGTCACAAATACTAGAGCATAATCCGAGATTAAAACATGCCATTAAATAGTTTTAATGTATCTCAAAAGAATTAGGAATTTCACTTCGTTTATTTTGTCTAATGGTGAAATTGGTGAATCGTCATTCACCTACCTTTATGAGATTTGAACTTGGATCTCGGCATCCCATTTCTAAGTTGTAAATCGTCATAGTTGGGTCCTAACCTTGATATGATATCTTTGGGTTATTATATTGAGGTGTCTTGGAATCTAACTAAAACTATCTTTCTTTTCAGATGTCTACTCCAGGAAACACTTTTTCTTCATCATCCTCCAGCCACAACTTCTCTCTACTAAACATCTGCTCCAAAGTCGTTATGGATGGCTCCAACTACAACGATTGGATGCGTAACATCAAGATGGCGCTTAGATTTGAGGACAAAGAGTATGTCCTTGAAAAGGAGCTCAAAGAACTTGATGAGTCAAAAGCCACTCCCGAAGAGTATGCTGCCTACAAGAAACACTATGATGATGCTACCAAAGTGGCATGCATCATGGTTGCAACCATGTCCCCAGAATTGCAGAGGTACTATGAGGACTACTGGCCTTTTGAGATGAACAAGGACCTTATGGAAAAGTACCATAAGCGAGCTCGTCAAGAAAAGTTTGAGGTAGTCAAGTCACTCATGGCTTGCAAGATGAAAAAGGGGGAATCGGTTGTATCTCATGTGCAAAGAATGCAACGCTACATAGAGCGTTTGGTCAAGCTCAACATTCACTTCGATGAGGAATTGGCCATTGACATGGTCTTGAACTCGTTGCCTGATTGTTATGGTCAGTTTATCTTAACTTACCATTTGAACAACACTGAGCAGACTTTGGCCCAATTACACAACTTGTTGCAAACAGCTGAGGCAAGGATGAAGGGTAAAAGTATACCCTCCACACCTGCAAGTGCCCCTGTCTTGGCCATTGGACAGGGTAAGGGGAAGAAGAGGAAAGTCCCTCCCAAGCAAAACTGGAAGAGCAAGGCTCAAGCTGTGTCATCTAGTAATGGACCGAAGGCTAAGCCCAATGGTTCCACTCCCCATGTTTCTGATCCAAAAGAGGCCACTTGCTTTTACTGCAATCAAAAGGGGCATTGGAAGAGATCTTGCCCACAATATCTGCAAGATATCAAGGATGGCAAAGTGAAGCCATCCTCGGCAGGTATTTACACTATTTCTGCTAATAACTCATTATCTTCTCGTTCATGGGTCCTTGATACAGGATGTGGTTTTCATATCTGTTCTGATTTGCAGGGGCTAAAGGAAAGTGAGGAGATAGAGCATGGGAGGATAAACTTGATCATGGGGAACAGAAAGTCTTCACCAGTGACCAAGATCGGAGTTTATCAATTATTGCTTAGTAATGATGTTAGATTAGACTTAATAAATTGTTGCTATTCGTCCGAGATGACAAGAAACATTATTTCATTTCATGCATTATTCAGACAAGGTTTTAAATATTCTTTTAATGATTTGAATGGTTCAATTTCTGTTTATAAGAATGGTGTTTTTGTGTTTGAAGCTTTACCTTGTGATGGTGTGTATGAAACAGTGACTTGTGTTGATAGCTTAGGAAATAGTGTACTTAATATTGAATTGTCTAATAGTGTAGACAAGGCATGCTTGTGGCATTGTCGTCTTGGACACATTAACAAGAAACGCATAGCCCAACTCCAAAAGGATGGAGTGTTGGAATCATTTGACCTAAAATCGGATGATATGTGTGAATCTTGTCTTTTGGGAAAGATGACAAAATCACCATTCACAGGGTCTTGTGAAAGAGGTGAAGGTCTGTTGGATCTCATACACACAGATGTGTGTGGGCCCTTCAGATCAACCACAAGGGATGCTAATCGATTTTATGTGACTTTCACTGACGATTATAGCAGATATGGTTACATCTACTTGATCAAACATAAGTCAGAAACCTTTGAAAAGTTCAAAGAGTTTAAGCATGAAGTCGAAAATCAATTGGGCAGAAAGATCAAGATACTTAGATCCGATAGAGGCGGGGAGTATCTTAGTACCGAGTTCAACGACTATCTGAAAGAATGTGGATAGTCTCACAATTGACTCCTCCTAGGACACCACAGTTAAATGGTGTAGCTGAGAGGCGTAATCGAACCTTGTTAGACATGGTTCGTTCTATGATGAGTCGTGCCTCGCTTCCTATTCACTTCTGGGGGTATGCCTTAGAGACAGCCGCCCACATCCTCAATCTTGTCCCTACAAAGAAGGTTACCAAAACACCTCACGAAATGTGGACAGGGAAAGTTCCCTCGTTAGCACATATTAAAGTCTGGGGTTGTGAAGCTTTCGTAAGACGAGAGACTCATGACAAGCTAGCAGCTAGAAGTGAGAAATGTGTTTTCATTGGTTACCCAAAGCAGTCTTTTGGATATTTGTTCTACAGACCTAGTGAAAACGTGGTGTTTGTAGCTCGAAGAGGAGTCTTTCTGGAAAGAGAGCTCATATTCAAAGAGGACAGTGGGAGTACCATTGACCTTGAAGAGATTCAAGAATCAGCCAATGAAGGAACCTTAGATGACACTAGCACTCAACCAGAGGAAACAGTCCCTGTTGAACCGGTTGATAAATCATTACCGCTTCAAAGATCCACTAGGGTGAGTGTGCCACCTGAGTTGTATGGTTTTCATATTACTTCAGATGGTGACACATTCATAAGTGACAGAACACTGGTAAACTTAGATGAACCAGTCACTTATAAGGAAGCAATGGCAGGCCCAGAGGCTTCCAAGTGGAAAGAAGCAATGGACAGCGAGATTAAGTCCATGTATGACAACCAAGTTTGGAATTTGGTTGATAGTGAACCAGGTCGGAAGACAGTTGGGTGCAAATGGATCTTCAAGAAGAAGACAGACATGGATGGGAATGTGCATACGTTCAAGGCTCGACTGGTTGCAAAAGGTTTCACTCAAACCCCAGGGGTTGACTATGATGAGACTTTTTCGCCGGTGGCTAAGATTAAGTCTATTAGGATATTGCTCGCCATAGCTGTCTTTCATGACTATGAAATCTGGCAGATGGATGTCAAGACTGCCTTTCTTAACGGGAAGTTGGCTGAGGATGTTTACATGAGTCAGCCAGAGGGTTTTGTTGATGCAAAGTTTCCCAATAGGGTATGCAAGCTTGAGAAATCCATTTATGGATTGAAACAAGCATCTCGCAACTGGAATCTTTGCTTCCATGAGAAAGTCAAAGAGTTTGGTTTCTCTAGAAGTGAAGATGAGTTTTGTGTGTATATCAAGGCTAGTGGGAGTATAGTAACTTTTCTAGTGTTATATGTCAATGACATATTACTCATTGGTAACGACGTTCCAACCTTGAATGAAGTTAAGTCTTGGCTTGGAAAGTGTTTTGCCATGAAAGACCTAGGAGAAGCCGCCTATATTCTTGGGATTAGAATATTGAGAGATAGAAAGAAGAGACTAATTGGACTTAGTCAGAGCACATACTTGGATAAGGTACTAAAGAGGTTTAGTATGGAAAATTCCAAGAAGGGAGAGCTACCTATCCAGAGCAATACCAAACTGAGTAAGACTCAATGCCCGGGTATAGATGAGGAAATAGATGACATGAGTCGTGTACCTTATGCTTCCGCTGTCGGATCGATCATGTATGCTATGACATGTACTCATCCTGATGTGGCATTTGCTTTGAGCATGGTCAGTCGCTATCAGGGAAACCCAGGTAGAGCTCATTGGATAGCCGTGAAGAATATACTCAAGTATTTGCGAAGAACGAAGGACTGGGTCCTTGTACTTGGCGGCAATGATACTTTGAGAGTAGATGGTTACAGTGATGCCAGCTTTCAGACGGATAGATATAACTTCCATTCTCAGTCAGGCTGGGTATTCCTATTAAATGGAGGAGCAGTTACTTGGAAGAGTTCCAAACAAGATACGGTGGCTGATTCTACTTGTGAATCAGAGTACATAGCAGCAAGTGAAGCGTCGAAAGAAGCAGCTTGGTTGAGGAACTTCATCGGGGATCTCGGAGTTGTTCCAACCATCCAGGAGCCTATGGAACTGTTCTGCGATAATGAAGGAGCGGTTGCCTTGACAAAGGAACCAAGAGATCATGGTAAAACCAGACATATCGACAGAAAGTACCATTTTATCAGACATAGAGTAGAAGAAGGCCATCTTATAGTGAAGAGGGTATCATCTGAAGATAACCCAGCAGATCCCCTCACAAAGGGTCTGAGTAGGGCTAAGCATATTCAGCATGCTCGGAGCATAGGACTGAAAGATGATATTAGTTTTAGTAGTTAGATTAGTTTTGTTCTGAAACTTGTAACAAAGTAAATGTAATTGACTTTTGGTGATTAAATAATAAAGTATTATTTATAAGTTTGGGTTCTACCTTTTGTCAATTGTTTATTATTGTGTTTCGTTTTTTGCATGTTTTACTTCCCGAATAATAAGATTATTCAAACTCCACAGTCGCTCGTACTTTTGGAAGTAAGTAGTGAATCAAGACTGTCATGAACTGGATTGTAGATTGTCTAAGGATAGACATGGCAATAGATTTTGCTGCAACGTTCATGAGTACTCAGAAATTGAGATTTGAGTATTGGATAAACCCTCACTCAGAGAATTACTTCATGGAATTCATCACGAGTAATACTTGGACGATAATATCTTATAATCTTGAAACAGAGATATATGAGTTGTAATTTGCAAGTCGGTTATGCATTGGTAATACGAAAACGCATCAGTAACTTGGTGTTATAAAACGTATTATCATGTATGATTTGATGAGTAAAAGATACAAGCATATGAGTCAATGTTTATTCGTTCCTTTTTCCTTAATGGGACAAAGCGATATATGTGGGCCCCTCGATGATTTGGTGTTGACTTATGTGCTGGGCCCAGCCAGGACTAAATTGATGTGTTCAATTAGAAGTCCTACATCATCACTAATCAGGAATCGGGAAACATAGATTTTGGACAAAGAGGTTGATTGCATTCCATGTCTTTTGTCTAGGGATATCTAGCAGAACGGAGGATTATATGATCACTTATCTTAGGACACGTAACTGACTGGGTCAGAGTTCGGCAACAGCTTTTTGGAAGCTACAATTTGCTGGTCAAATTTAGAAGGCATACTAGCAATTATAGTTATAGACTTATCCAAGTGGGAGACTGTTGGATTAGGTGTCTAAGCCCATAACTATAATTGGTATGTACTTGAATTGATAGCAGCACAGTCCTTTTGGGTTGCCCTCAAACCTAGCAACCGGACAAGGAAATTATGAAAGGAGAGATATTAATTTATTATAAGATTAATAAATTAATATAAATGAACTAATATGTTAAAAGATTAATATATTAATAAGAAATCATTTGGTTTAATTAGTTGTTAGCCAGAAATTAATTAGAATTAATTTCGGGGTTAAAAGAATTAATTATAAGGTGCAGGGACTAGTTTGCAATTATCTAATAGTTGAGTAGAAGGCTCTAGAACCCCCTTGGATAAGGGTGGACGAAATCTTTAGGGGAAACCCTAATAATTTCGTCCATAGGGGCTTGGATAAGGCCCTTGGGTTTGCTTAGGCCCTAAGCAAAGGATAACTAGGGTTTTCCTAAACCCTAGATCCCTCAGCTATATAAGGAGCCTCCTGGTTCATGTTTTGGTCACTCTTTTCTTTAGAAGAAACCCTAAGGGATGAAATTTTGCATACTCCCTCTTCCCTCTCTCCTCTAATTTCCTTCTTGCTAGTTTGGGTGTGATTCCATTAGAGGCATTACACTTGTGGTGCTAAGCTTCCAAGAAGATCAAGATCAAGATCAAGGGAATCATCAATTGTTTACTATAGCAATTGAAAGGTATGTAATTACTAAACCCTAGTTTGTAGATTTCGATTATAGCCTCTCTCCTCTAGGGTTCTTGTTTTGCAATTCAAAGTTGTATGTTTAATAGATAAAACATAGATCCAAAGTAGGTTGCATGTGAACTTAGGAATTGTTTTCTAGTTTATTTGTTTTACCTAAAACCCATAAGGTAACTCTCTTACTCACTCTCCACCATCAGTTGCGTAAGAAGTCCCTACTACCTTTACCTAACTAGCTCACGAATACCATTGCATATCACTAAGACCAGACAATTCTTCAAATGAGAGGTCCTAGCCTACAACGGTTGGACTCAGATAAGAGCTGCGAAATAAGGCCAGACCTAACCTTCTGAAATTATTTAGTCCTCGCAACATGTAATGTAATGTATTCATTTACTAGTTAACTAAAGATAGCTAGAACTCCTAATAGCACAGAGCAAGCATCATTCGGGTATTGAGTTATCCAAACCAAGCATATCCTATCTAGGCTATCATATCACTGACTAATCAATACTATCATGCAACTCAATAAGCACATATAACAGGCATGTCAGGCATCTTCCTAGATCCTTAGCCCTAATCTAGCATGCAGTTCTCATACACATACATCAAGCATAAAAGGTATCCTTCCTAGATCCTTAGGCTTATTCTAGAATGCAGATCTCATAATCATCTCATATCATAACATAAGATGTATGGGTATCTTGGGGAAAAACTTACTTGAGCTTGGCCGGTTGCACACATCACACACCTTGTTCTTTCTCAAAACTCTTTGCTTTAACTTTTGGAAAAACTATTTTCTTGTGAAAATCTTTCAAAATCTCTA
This sequence comes from Lactuca saligna, assembly GCF_052625555.1. Taxonomy (NCBI): domain Eukaryota; kingdom Viridiplantae; phylum Streptophyta; class Magnoliopsida; order Asterales; family Asteraceae; genus Lactuca; species Lactuca saligna. The sequence goes on from NC_136423.1 coordinate 176,560,346, forward strand.
TTTGAGTCCAGACACCCCCGAAACTGTGTTCGGATCCCTCAAACCAAGGTTCTGATACCAACTTGTAAGATCCCAATTTTCGAGACCAAAAATTTCATTTTTGATATAACGTTTTAGAATAACATTTATAAGGGAACATCATCAAGTTATATCATTTCATAAAACCACAATCACATGTCTCAAAACCATATCATGAAAATAGTAATAATGTTAGAGTACAATCCCAAGAATCTTATAATGCGGAAATCCTCTGCGTGTGTGATGCGCTGCTATGGAGCCAGCTCCTTCCCCTTCGATGAAGAGGCACCTGAAAACAAAACCGAAAATTGTAAGCACGAAGCTTAGTGAGTTCCCCCATCATACCACATACCACATAACTAACATATTGTCGGGCAAATCTGTGGTGCCCGACCTATCCTGTCTGACAATTGTTGGGTGCCAACCTACCCTGTCTGGCAATTCTGGGGTGCCGACCTACCCTGTCTGGTAATTTTGGGGTGCCGAATGATGTATATAAAAATGCACGCATTTTAGTCCTACTTTTAAGACGAAATTTAAACACACAAAGGCAGTGAACTTGTCTATTAGTGATATAGTTGAATAAGTAGGGTATCAAACTCAAGGAACGGAAATTAAACTAATAACTAGAATTAACTAATCAATTAATAAATGTAAAATGTTTTCTCTAATTTGGCAAGACTAGAAACTTTAACACACTAACTAACATGCAGTTTAAATAACTAACGGCTAAAAACAAGTAAAAACCAACTAAATTCAGTAATAAAAATGTTTCTGTTTAGGTTCGATTCATTTACTCTTATGGTTGATTTTATGGCAATGCAATGGATTAATTGTTATTGGTTACCGACTAAGGTGATTGGATCCACATTCGCTATTACCAATCCTTAATAAATAAATTAATTTAAGCAGTGATCAAGTGATTAAATTAATAAATTACCTAGTTTATTTATTTGGGTTAAATAAGACTTGTAATTAGCTAATCAAATTAATAATTCAATTAACCTGTAACACCCCATTTCTGGTATGTAATTCAAATAAAGTATTTTCTTTTCTGAAGGGGTACTCAACGAGTCTGTAGCCCGACTCATCGAGTAGAGGCGGGATGATCACGCATTTTGAGCTGGCTACTCGACGAGTCCATACGTTGGACTCGGCGATTCCGCCTGTCTGGATGGAGCCCTAATTTTAAGGGTTTGCACCCTATTTAAACACACTTATGTGCCCCCAACCTCGCCTCTATCACTTTCAGAACATTTCCCCTGTAAACCCTAGCCCCATTGTTGAGTTTGAGTGTGTTTGTGATAGCTTGGAAGCTTTGGGAAAGGAAAGAAGGTCCATTGAAGGGAAGGAACATCCAGGAGTTAGCTTACATATGTTCTTCATTCAGGTAATGAAGTATGACCTTGTGCATTCCTCCATTATAACCTCCTTTATGCTTGTTATGCCTTCTTTGGAGCCTTTTATGATTCAAAACTTGAGATATGGACTCTCCTTGGATGAAAACTTCAGATCAGGACTCTTATTGTATTCTAGAAGTGTAAAGTTTCAGTTAAGGTCATGATTAAAGTCCCTCTTGAGTTTGGAACCCCATTAAGAACTTAGGGTTGGAATTTGAAGCCTTTAAAGCCATGCATGCACGTAAAGTTTTCAACTTTACGTGACATGCATGCCCTAGAAGCATGGATCTGTGACTTAGAGCCGCTACATGGATCAAATTAGGCCTGTATAGAAAAGGGACTGAATGGACTCGGCGAGTCACAAGCTTGACTCGGCGAGTCATGTGAAGATAGCCTTGGACTCGACGAGTTGGATGAGCAACTCGGCGAGTCGGATGCATTTTTCCCGAAGAAAAGTATTGTTTGAGTGAAATGGCTTCATTCCTTCGTAGTTACATGTAAAGTCAGCAACCTTATGTGTTCAGATGTCCCCAACGGCTCAGATCTATGAGTTAGAGGCCCTGGAATGGATTAGAATTCGTTTGCATGGAATCTGCGTTTGGACTCATGCGAGTTGTTCTTCGGACTCGACGAGTCGAGTCGCGAGTCCCCGTTCTCCCTTCGAGTTGTGAGTTAAGAGTGAATCAGTGAGTGGGAAAGGGGCTCAGTGAGTTAAAGTCAAAATTAGTAAAGGAGGGACTCGGCAAGTCTACGCCCTGACTCGGCGAGCCCGGTCAATTGGAAGTTGACTTTGACCAGGGGTAAAATAGTTATTTTACCCTCAGTATAGTTATCAGTAGTTGATTGAGTGTGTTTATGGGAATTGTAGCTGGGAGAGACCGGAGCAGCAACAAACAGTTCCCGGGTAGAGTTTCAGCAGCCAACTTCCGAGGTGAGTTTTCCTTCCAGTAGGAACGGGTCTACGGCCACAATGCCGGCCCGTCTAGTTAGCAGTCAGTTCCGGACTTTGGTCCGATGTAGTAGTTCAGTGTGCTTGATGTCTTTGTGATTCAAGCATATCTTTGTGTTATGTGTTCCGGACTTCTGTCTGATGCAGTGTGCAGTATATGTGTTTATGCTAGTTGATATGTTTATGCTATGCTATGTTATGCTCAGTCAGTTTCCGGACTTCGGTACGATGCAGGGGACAAGGTCCCAGTCAGTTCCGAATTTCGATGTGATAAAGTTAGTTCCGGACTTCAGTCCAATGCAGACGCCAAGGTCCCAGTCAGTTCCGGACTTCGGTCCGATGCAGTTTCCGGACTTCGGTCCGATGCAGAGGGCAAGGCCCTAGTTAGTTCAAGACTTCGGTCTGATGCAGTTTCCGGACTCCGGTCCGATGCAGTGGGCAAGGCCCAATATGTGTTTATATGATTGTATGGTATGTGGTAGTCTGGGGGATCTCACTAAGCTTTGTGCTTACAGTTTCAATTTTGGTTTCAGGTACTTCCGCAAGCAAAAGGAAGGGTTCGGGATGATGGCATCGCACACACGACAACTTCAGTTTTATCCTGGGAGTTGGTTTTGTTTTTCCTAGATATGACTTGACACAGTTTGATACAGTTTTATCACGACACTTTATGGTTTTTAGATATTGACGTATGATTTTTATATTATGGCATTCGATGTTATGGTTTTAGTATTATTTAAACAAAAAATTTTGGGTCATATTTTGGGTTGTTACATAACCTCTTGTTGATGGTTTATCATACAAGCTCACACATTAATTTAACCATTCTCTAGTTAACCCTAGTTTCACATTCACTATTCCTAGGCATATAACAATGTTTTCACATAAATCATATGAGGTAAGAAATTAAAAGATGTTCATGCAGCTTAATTACTTGTCAATTAACAGAAAATAGTTTATGGTTAATGCATAAGGTTCTTTAACAAGCTTAATTTAACAAAATTCACCAATAAACAATCAATCTAAATTTAAATCAATCCATAGGAGTAAACTTATCTACCCTAAACAGAATTTAAAGGATTTAGTTCATAATTACAACAGATAACAACCCAAATACGAATTCTAACAATCCAAACATAGTTCTATTCAAGAATAGAACTTATGTTGCCTTAATTCTTCTTAAAATTGAAGATTAGGGTTCTTTCATGATTTCCAAAGCTCCAGATGCCTTCTCGATCGCAAAGTAATTCTACCAGGATTCCAGAGAGAGCCTCAATCTGGGAATGTGACTTCTATTTATAGATTTCACAAAACAGGGTCTGGTCGTCGAGTAGATAACCGTCTCGTTGAGTCCCTTCTGTATAGTCAGTGTACGACAAGGACTTTGTGTTTTGCTTCGCGAACATTCATGGGTACTCGTTGAGTGGGCATCCTGACTCGCTGAATCCTTCAGGATTTGGTTCTTTTCATTCTTTCTTCAGTTTCTGAGCTCTCGATCGCATCTCATGCTTCCTTTTGCTTCCGAGCATATCTTTCGGACTGAAAATACAATTTAAACACTATTAAGTACCTTTTGTCCATAATTTTCAAATAATTAGCTAATAAATAATAAAAATCTCTCTCTCTCTCTCTCTCTCTATATATATATATATATATATATATATATATATATATGTATATAGCTAAATATGCACATATCACCGACCTATCCTATCTGGCAATTCTGGGGCGCCGACCTACCCTCCGGTTTAACTCAACTGGCTATGGGGACTATTTTACCCCTACTACTATCACATAATAACATAGCATAAACATACTTTCAAGCATATTTGGGGTGCCCAACCTACCCTTCGATCCCTAAAACCATAACACGGGGACTATTCCCCCTATTACCTACTATCACATAACATCATATTGGGCTAGCATACAATCATAACAGATAACAACATACCAGATAATTATCACGAAGACAGTTATCTATACTATAACTCTTACTAGTGGGCCGGCCTTGGCGCCTTAGACCCATTTCTACTGGAAGGTAACTCACCTCAATGTCGTGAAGTGTCTGAACTCTCGTCGATGATGGGATCAACTCTTCTCAAACTCCTACCCATAATAAACTTCATTAATTACCATTTCATACTCTTAACCCTTTCAAGGGTCAACTCAGGTCAAAGTCAAAGTCAAGGTCAACACCCTTGTCAAAGACAACTTTTGGTCAAAGTCAACATCTGGATGACTCAACTCGCCGAGTTGGTCCACCAACTTCGTCACGTTCCATAACCCACAAAATCCTGTAACCTCGATCCTACTCATCGAGTCTTTCAAGAACTCGCCGATTTCTACCTCATACAGAATCGGGACCTTTTGCTCATGACTCGCCAAGCTCATCCTTGAACACGTCGAGTCCTTTTTCATACTAGTTGAAGTGTTTAGTCCTTGACTCACCGATTTCTTCATTGAACTCGTTGAGTTCTTCTTCATATAGTTGGGACATTGCATTGAACTCGCCGAGTTCATCCTGGAACTCGTCGAGTTCTTTGATCTTTAAGCCCATATTCAAGTCCATTCTGTTGAGTCATCTTCTAGACTCAACTAGATCGATCAGAAACCAGAAAGGTTGGGGAACCATAACCCGACTCGTTGAGTCCCACGAATGACTTGTCGAGTCCCCCAAAGTCCATGTCCATACAATTGATTTCAGCCGGGCTTAATGAATCGAAAACATAGATTTGACCTCCTGGGGTCCATATTACATGTAAAGTCACGAACTTTGCGTCCATGCATGGGTCTTCAAGCTCAAAAGACCAAAAAATGAATTTTATAAGGTGCATGGGACTCCCATGGCCATAGAGTTCTTTATGCCATGAGAACCCTTAAAGGTTCAAGATCTGAATGCACAACCCCAAAGAAGCATATAATCCCAAAATGGCTTCACTATGACTTAGAAAAGGTAGAAAGTAGCCATAACTAGAGATCTGAGAGGTAAATAGTCAAGGTTGAAATTTTTTACCTCAAACAAGCTGGAAATGTGACAAAACCTCTGGATCTACTTGCTTTCTCTTGATCTCCCAAGCCTCCTCTTTCTTCTTAAGCTTCAAGGACACACACAAATGTCACAAGAGCTCAAGAACACTCAATAATCAGTTAGGGTTTCGTGAAGAGAGTCTGAGGGTGATGGAGGATGGAGTGTGTGACATCCCCATTTTCTCGACCAGAAAAGATCGATTTTGTTAATGCTTTATAAAAATCAGAGTACCTCTTTTAATAAAAATATTGCGGAATTTATTCCCAGAAAAAACACGATAAATACATTATCAAAGCATTTCCGAAGAAACGTATTTTATTCATTTTAAAACATTTGGGATGGCATCGTTAATACAAAAACATAAGCATAAACATAACTTACATTCATTTACACTAGTGATCTATATCTCCTTAATCTCTCAGTGTAATGTCACTTCATATCGACACCAATAAACTGAGTGGGTCAGGTTGGGAAACTTGGTGAATACATATGGTTTCAACCCACAATAATATAATTACTATGTTTAAATAATCAAACAATCAACCCAATTACCCATCCCCATTATCTTCTTTAGTCTTAAGGATCTACCCTAAGTATCAACTATTCCTCATTCATTCATTCCTAAGGATCATCCTAAGGAATTGGCACGAAGTCCATCGTTTCCACGGTTTACACAATGGACACTAAGTCTGCATAGTCGCCACGGCTTAGGCACTAAGTCCGCATAGTCGCTAGGGTTTAAGCATCAAGTCTGCATGATCACCAAGGTTTAGGTATCAAGTCTGCATGATCACTAAGGTTTAGGCATCAAGTCTGCATGATCACCAAGGTTTAGGCACCAAGTATGCATGCACGCCAGGGTTTAGAGTACACCGGGAGAACACATCGTTCACAACACCTACATGTTGCAAGCCTGCTAGTGTTCCACTGGACTATCTAGAATAGTCTGTGGTTGTCATCCATACTCTACTGAATGACAGGGCCATCATTTGGGAAATGCTTCTCACATCGTCCACCTCCCACCCTCACCTCGTGGTCTATAACACCTATCAACTCATCATCCAACTCATATTTCATCTATTACATCTACCCATGTTTTACCCCAACATTATCATAGATATAAAATACATATACAGTTTAAATCATTTAAAACATGTATAAAATCGTTCATCTAGCATAGACAGCAAGTATTCAGATAATATGCACACATAACACGTAATTTATATAAAATACTTCTGATATGTGTATTTTTATATATCTTTTTATACATTATATCTTAATATTTTAGCCTTTATTATTCTCTTTTAGAACTAAAAAGTACTTATAATACTTTGAATTATGATTTGCAGCTAATAGTTATCAATAGAGCCCAAAAGAAAAGACTGGAGTGGAATTAGGGCTTAGAAGCTAAAAGAAAGAAAAAATGTTGGAGGAGCCAATTACGCCCAGCGTAATTGGCTAGTACGCTTAGCGTAGTGGCCAAACACAGAGTACGTCCCACGTAATATATGGTTACGCCCAGCGTAACGGCTGCATCCGGATTTCCTCATCGCGACATAATTCCCGGTACGCCCAGCGTAATACGACTTACGCCCAGCGTACGTAAGTCGGTTCCAAGGGTTATAAAAAGCGATTATCAGCTAACCAGAGAGGGGGATTCGACTTCTAACGTAATTTAGTCGATAATTAACTTCTATTAAGCCGTTTTGAGGGTCTAGAAGGCGGCCGGAAGGCCGTTAAGCTAACGGGAGCGGAGATCGAAAGGATTAGAGAGCAGATACATGTCGGTAATCATACGGGTTGTTAACATGACCATGTTTAGCATTCCATTGTGATACTATTATGTGTTTAATTTCTAATTTAGGTGTAAAAACCTTTTACTTTGTGTTTATGATTGAATGAAACCTTGATTATTGGATTAATTGCTATATTGAATTGTTTTTTTATGCTTAATTTATCTTGCCAAGCTTGTTAAAAGATCCTCATGTGTTAATGATAATTATTTGCTATTAATTTTCAAGTAAATTAAGTTGTATGAACATCTGCTTGATTGCTTGTATCTTATGACTTTGATGACCATCAAGATTATAAGTCTAGGAATAGCGAATGTGAAACTAGGATTAACTTGGAAATAAGTAAGTTAATGTGTGAGCTTGTGTGATGACCATCAACAAGAGGTTAATTGAACGACCAAATTTAATTAACTAATTATTACAAGTCTTGCTTGATACAAACTAAACACTAGGAAACATGTTAGTTTAATCAATTGATCAATGTTTGAATTGACTTGTTTGCTAAAGGATTAATCATAGTGAACGCGAATCTAATCATTTTAGGAATTGGTGAACATGAATAATGAATTTGTGTATGCAATTGTCTATGTTTTTAAGGTGTAACTAATCTAAACCAAAGTACCTGAAGAGATTTGTTTCCCTGTTAGTTTATAGAGATTTGTTAATTAATTGTTCGTTTGAAATTTAATAAACCATTTCTTTACTGATTTCGTGTGTTTTGTAACCTATAATAAAATATTTTAAATTAATTCACTACCGTTCCCCTTGTGTTCGACACCCTTGCTTATCAAAGCTATACTATACTCGATCGGGTTCACTGCCTGTAAGGTGTGGTTTAGATGTGATAAATTAGGAATTATAAATAAAACATCAGTGCATTAAAAATTCACATCAACTTCATATCTATGTGTAAGATAAAAGTAACTATCAACTCACTTGAGAAGGTGGTGACTCGGTACTCGGACAACGCTTCGTTTACTTTAAAATAATTTCCTTCGACGAAACCTAGTATTATTACCACTAGATTTTAGTCTAATATTTACCGTGACTAATTATTAGTCTTATTATTATTATATAAGCATTTAAACAATATTTTCCAACCACTATGTACAGACAAGGGCCAAACATAAAACACTGGAGGACATGACCATTTTGGTGTATAACACTTCTGAAATCCAACAACCCTATGCGACCCTTTAAACCAGATTCCTCATACCGCGAGTAGTTAAAAAGATATTATAACGACACTTATATAAGTCATAATAATAGCTCAAATATTTATTATAAGTTCATAATAACAATATTAATTTTAAATATAAGCTATATTAAAATAGGGTAAGCATAACTTACTTACAAGGGGATTTTAGCTAGGAGTCGGGCTCTGTAGAGGCAGAACTTCGTCGCTGAATCTTTCTAAGAACGATTCGTGCAGCGCTTCAGCGCTCACCTTACTATACTAAAAACTACAGAAATATAAGTCGAATCACGAGGGACCGAAATGATCGGGGGATAAGGAGAGAAAGACTCTTGAATCAAGAGAATGGTGCAAGAAATATGAGAGCTCAAGGCTCTTATTTATACTAATTGAATTTTCAAAAACTACCCTCCATAATTACTTAATACTATTTTAAATGGATTTAATGATATTTGTACTAAAGTAATGTCGAAAGAACTCAACATTAGTCTTATAATGAACGCATCATCGATACCTTTCTAATGATATATACATATGTATATATATGTGTACGTATATATGATTTATACTTTATTTTAATACGTAAATATGCTATTATAATTTGTAATTCGTTCATACGAACTCATTTTTTGATGTTATTTATATCCACGCGTAGGTGGAGACGTACTCTACAACTTTCTTTTAGACTCCGATGGCTAATTTTGACTTTATTTTTAAAGTTATACTTTTAACAGGCTGGGACAGGATTGGTCCGTTAAAATCTCATAACTTCTTCATCCGATATCCATTTTCATCTGTGTTTTTATCGTTATGCTACTAATAACGAGATATTTGATTCTCATTTAGGTTGTGTCGGCTAAAAACCGTTCGATCTAATACTCGAACTTCGGGCTATACACCGCTAAGCCGAAACTTCGAAAAATCATAACTTCCTCATAAGAAGTCAGATTTGGGCGTTCTTTTTATGGACGCTCTCAAGTTAACATATTCTACAACTTTCATTTAGATTACTAAGGCTAAAAGAAGCTCTATCATAAACTCACTATTTACGTCTTCGCAGTGTCGTGTCAGTTCTCTTGCTAAACTTCGACGGGTCATAATTTTTTCGTTATAACTCAGATTTCGGCGCTCTTTATCTGTACGGAACCCTTAAGACATATTTTACAACTTGGTTAAGATTATTTATTCTAAATAATCTTTTGTCGAAAAGTCGTTTTTGACCCCTATTATCTCTAAATTGACTAGCCCGGATCTACGGGCGTTACAGAGTGCAGGCCCTATAAGTTATTTAAATAGGGTGAAAACGCTCAACTTAGGGTTTCATCCAGACAAGCCTACGTGTCGAGTCGGGGCCTCTGACTCGACGAGTAGATTCTTCCACCCACGTCCAAACTTTGCCTCGACTCGACGAGTTTGGGCCTCCAACTTGTTGAGTCCCAGAGTAACAGTGTAAGAATTCATATTTAAAATACGTATCAGGAACCGGATGCTGCTATAATGTGTGTGTGTGTGTGTATTTGTGGGGGTGTAGGTGGACTTGGGAGTGAGTTTAGGTAGGTAAGGGTGTGGTGGGTTGGGGGTGTTAGGGTAAGGGTAGGTAGAGGTGGATGAGGTGGGAGTGGGTGAGTTTATATTTTAAAATAAAATTGGAATTAGAAAAATGTGGAAAACAATGATTATCGATTTTCTATAAATTTCCAACTTCTTTGTAATTTTAGAAAATGGAAAATTTTCATTTTTTGCTTCCTTTGGAAATAGGGGAGTGACCTCAAGTGTACTCCAAAATACTAAGATTAAGCTACAATTGGATGTCGCATCCCCTGCGAAGCTTTTGAAGATCTGGGAACTTCTCCGGGATCTCCAAAGCAGACCGGTTCCTGCTTTCCAAGCGAGAGATGCTTTATTGAAAGGTCTCGCCCGACGAGAGAGGGACCAGACACATGATCCATGAGGTTGGCCACCCAGCGTCGACTCTACGAACTAACAAGGGGTCAGTCACGAGAGAGAGAAGGGGTGGTCCGACGGGTAGGGGGCTCGTCAGGAGGAGCAAATCGATAAGTCCTTCGAAAGATAGGGTTTCCCGGAGAATTTGGTGTCTTTCTATTTGGAAACAAAGGACCATAAGTCTAATTAGACACTTCGTCTTTATTGTTCCACTAGCTAGGATAAAATTCTAATTCACTCCTAACCTCCCGTAAAGAACACATAATGAAAACAGCCTGCCTGGTAAGGTTGTACAAGGGGAAGGGCTTTGATAAGAAAGAGTTTGGGGGTGTACCGCTTAGTTAACAGACTGCTCGTATTCATCTCTTCCCCATGAGGGCAATCAGCCCCTTGCTTTCGACGCACACTCGCTGTCTACTAAATGAGCTCACGAAGCGATCTGGGAGCAAAGCCTTCAATTTAGTTGCTTCCCCCCCTTTTCTTTTCCCTCACCCTACCCTTTCATTTCCGCTTAAGCTTCCCCGGTTTGGGGGATTAATTGATTGGATACCTGAGAACCATAATCCTTCCTAGGAACAGCTTCTACGACGATAGATAGGGGTCAGGTTTGTTTGGCATCTATGCCCCCTGCCCTCCAAACACTATGGGAGCCTTTCAGCTTGTACTGCTCACACTCCTAGATCTTCACGGCACCTCCTACACTATAGTGTTAGCTAGGAGCAGCTCCGAAAAGCGAGGCCTACTTAGATAAGTAATGACCTTTCAACAACGTTAACAACACTACGAAAAAAGTAAACTATGGTTGCCCACTGATCTGATCATAGGTGAAATCCAACCCCTTCTCTGCTCCTTTCCTGACCCTTTCTAAGCTCTTGGATCTTGCCCTGCGCCTCTCTAGGCTTCGCTATCGCTCATGACTGGTATATGGATCTCTCTACAGGATCCACTTGATTTATCACTTTTTTTATAACCATTAGATAGAGAGAGAATCCCACCCGGCCTAGCGATCGTCGTGGGATCCGTAATAGTGAGCATTGTAATTGATACCGGGAGTTTCATATCTAGTTTTTTTCTTTTTACGAAATGCTTACGCTTACCAAAAGGACTAGGGAATCTTGTCAAAAGAAAAATCGAGCAGTGACTAAACGCACCTTCAGAATTTTACTCATTTTCTAGAAAATTACTCATTTTTTCCATAACTAAACGCACCTTCAGAATTTTTTCTAGAAAATTACTCATTTTTTCCGTAACTAAACGCACCTTCAGAATTTTGAAAGGGTTTTTGAATGCTTACCTTCTTCTTTGATATGGAAAGGCTTTTATAGGCTCTCCTTTATCCTTAGGTACAAGGTTATACCTGGTCGTTTCGTAATATCTGGGTAAAGACAGCTTCCTTTGCACGAATTGTTATTTTATTGCCAAAGATATTGTTTTTTTTCCTGAAATATGGGATATGCCTTGCATGTTGCTTTTTATACGTTATGCCTTTGGATTATCTCTTGGGTTTACTTTTGATAGTTGTTGGTTATTCTTTCAACAATCGGGTTAGATATATCCGTGTCGATACAGTCCTTTCTCCTATGTTGGGCCTCTTATTGCGGTTCTCATTACTACTCGATCTGTGTTTGCCAAACCGATATCCCTTCCTTATTTGATAATCGACCTGTGTACACCATTAAAGGCTAATTGTGGCTTTGCATATAAATTATTTTTCATAGCAGTTCGTCTAATTGTAGAATGACTTGTTAATATACTAATTTATATTTTTATTTAATTAGTTGTGTCAATGGTAGATTATAAAAATGGTCGCTTGTCGGCTTTTCTTGGTAAAACTATAAATGAACCAAACAAACACAAACACAAACAACGGTTTGTTATGTTCAGTCATTTAAGCTTAACTAAACAAGTGAAGAAACTTGAGCACATAAATGATAAACGAGCATAAATAAACATAAAAATCCAAACAATGATAAATGGTTCATAAGTTTGAGCCATTGAGACATTTTAACCTACACTTCCGGTGAATGTTTTAACCTTTAACCTTTTGGCCTTTTAATGCATTATACTAATACATATTTACAAAAGTATCAATTATAAATAAACATAAGCAAGCAAACATAAATGAACATACATGATCAAACATAAACAACCATTTATAATCGAACATAATCGAAGTTTCAAGAATATATGTGAGCAAACAAGATTTCATTTATGTTTATCCATTGAACTAAACCAATATAATTTTGTTCTTGTTAGTTCTTATATTGAGTAAATGGAAATCTCGTTGTACGGTTCACCATACATTCAGTTTATTTACAACACTACTTCACAAATCATGAATGTTCATCCATCCATGAACCAAATCGTTTTCAAAAGCCACTGCACTCCTGCCGAAGTAGTTTATGTGGTCACATGACCATAATTGGATAAGACGATAGATTGATGAGAAAACGGAGAATATGAAAAATTGCCGAACAAATTTTGACAAGTTTACAAATGTGAGATTCAAGTATATGAAACATGAAATATAAGATCACGAAATTTCGTCAAGAATATGATATTAAAGTGTGTCTTTTGAGGTGTGTTAAACCAAAACAACTCTCTACATAAAATAGAGGTAAAATGGTCAAAATAGGAATCAAATGACCATGTATCGTAGATTAAAAATATTCAATTTTCACAAAGAAACAAAAAGATGACTAATGACGGTTTTATTTTTAGCAAAACCGGGCCTAAACTAACTGACCAGGACTAGTCCCTTTAAAATCGGGTTTTCCATTAACGGGTCTGGGTTCTCGGGTCTGGGTCAACCAAATCGGTACACTGGTCCAGACACAACTTACATAATGTTGTTAGATATTTTGAATTTAAAATAGGGCCCTTTAAAATAATATATTGTATTTTGTAATAAAGTGTTTGACAATGATAAAACTATTTAAAAAGGGCCCATTTAAAAGTTGGGCAACTTAGTGCTCAAAAAAGAAAATTTAGTGGTCCAGCCCTCTAACATATTGAAAGTTAAAAATTTTAAGAAAAGACACAATGGCCCACACATTACAGAAAACAGCCCCACCATAACTAATTCTACACCCTTCACACCCTATCCCTCCTCCACACCCTCACGTGCCCCTCGAGATATTTCAGTATTTTACTACCTTTCTATCGCTATATAACTCAAGTACTCAACCACCGCTTAAGACACACTTCACTCGCCTTCTTCATACAAACCTTTCAAGCTCTGAAACAATGGCGTCCATGGCTACCACCTTTGCCTCGTCTGTCTCCACAAAGACCAGGACCTCTTTCCTGGACCAATCATCGTTCCATGGCGTTCCGGTGGCTTCTCCGACGCGGATCCAACCAATCAAATCTAACCAAAGAAAGAACACACCGATCACCATGTCTGCTACCCCGTATGATCTCGGATCCTTCACCTTTAGTCCGATCAAGGAAGCGATCGTGTCTCGTGAAATGACGAGAAGGTACATGACTGATATGATTACCTATGCCGATACCGATGTCGTTGTAGTCGGCGCTGGCTCCGCTGGTCTCTCCTGTGCTTATGAGCTTAGCAAAAACCCTGACGTTCAGGTACCTTACCTTTTTTACAGGCGTTTCTCTATATTTAACATCTGCATGTTTGATCTATTACATGCTGTTCCTTTTCTAGCAGATTCGGTGTTCTTTTGTTCCGAATTTTATGGATTCAGCACAAAAGTTCATTTCCATTCCGTTTGTTGATATTTATGCTCGATCTGATGTTATGCATATCAAATAATCATTTATTCAACTCCGATTCAACCGATTCATATTTTAATTTGAAGCAAAAAAAAATTCTTTTTGTTTTCTTGTGGATGATTTTTTTTGTTGTTTATTGCTTCGAGGTTTATACACCTGATGCTCTGATTTTCGAAGGTTACATGGATGTCTTTATCATGTCATTATTTCTTACTAAAATAAGATCTGCGTATCAAAATTATTTAATTTAGGATACTGCCGTATATAAAATTATACAACTCTGAATATATAATTACAGGTCGCCATCATCGAGCAATCTGTGAGCCCCGGAGGTGGAGCATGGCTCGGAGGTCAACTCTTCTCCGCCATGGTCGTCCGCAAGCCTGCACACCTCTTCCTCGACGAGCTTGAAATAGAGTACGACGAGCAAGAAGACTACGTAGTCATCAAGCACGCGGCTCTCTTCACCTCCACCATCATGAGCAAGCTCTTAGCCAGGCCAAACGTGAAGCTCTTCAACGCAGTAGCAGCCGAGGACTTAATCATCAAGGGAGGTAGAGTCAGTGGCGTTGTAACAAACTGGGCTTTAGTCGCAATGAACCACGACACACAATCCTGCATGGACCCAAATGTAATGGAGGCTAAAGTCGTTGTGAGTTCATGTGGACACGATGGACCCATGGGTGCTACAGGAGTGAAAAGGCTCCGAAGCGTTGGATTGATTGAGAGTGTTCCTGGGATGAAGGCTCTTGACATGAACGCTGCTGAAGATGCGATTGTGAAGTTGACTAGAGAGATTGTTCCTGGTATGATTGTTACAGGAATGGAAGTTGCAGAGATCGATGGATCTCCAAGAATGGTAATTAATTAAAATCGATTACTTATATTTATAAAATATAATCCATCTTTTTTTTTTTCTTGAAAATGATTGTGGAAATGGTGTATATGAACAGGGGCCGACGTTCGGGGCTATGATGATATCTGGACAGAAGGCTGCTCATTTGGCTTTGAGGGCTTTAGGGCTTCCGAATGCTTTGGATGGGACAAGTGTGGGAAGTGTTCATCCAGAGATGATTCTTGCTGCTGTTGATTCTGGTGAGACTGTGGATGCCTAAGTCATGAGGTATATAATTTAGGGAGAAGTTTAATTAGGGTTTGAATAAATAAGGAGAGAGGTTTGTGAATGGTGGGATGTGGTGGTTTGGTTGTTGGTATGTTGTCAGAGGGACTTTGGACTTTGGACTTTGAAGTTTTTTTATGTGATTGTGAATGAATGGAAGTTTCTGTTTCTTTTTTGGTTCAAACTCGTTTTGCTTATACTTGCACTCTATTTTTTTCTAATGATTTAAACAAGAATAAGAAAAAAAAAAAAGAAGGTAAAGGCAAGTTTTCCTTATGCAATTCTCATGAATTTGTTAGGATTTTTAACGGCAAATACATATACTAATAATGTAATAGAAATAAAGAACATACATATTTCATGTGGTACATACGAACATACTGGTATATATAATATTATGTTGTAAACTAAAAATGTTTTTACTTAGTTTTTGAATGGTTTATAATTACATTGAGATTTTATAAATATATTAAATATCAACCCCAAAAAAGAAATTCGTAATTGTGAGAACCAACCATTTACAATATTACATAGGGAGAGCATATGGAAGGGAAAAAATTGAATTGAAACGGTATATGTCGCTAGTACAAAACATATTTGTTGATGCAATTAAATTGTTTGATTAGTGGGTAATTTTCCGCACCAACAAATTACGCATCATTAAATACCAATATTTAAATGATGCGGTTTCTTTAACCAAACCAAAACATAAAATAACCACACCAATAAACATATTCTTAAAGATCTATACACGACACCAATTACGACTAACCCACATCAAAAATATTTCGCACCATTAAATAATTACGTACTATTAAGCAAAAAATGCACATTAATTGACTTCGCACCATTAAACCTTCAACGCATCATTAAAATATTAGCACCTCTCACCCTTTAAGCCTTTAGAAAACCCAAAACCTTAATTTTCTAGTATTTAAGTGAATGAAAGGCTAGGGTTATCCATCCTCAACCTCTCTCACCCTCTAAGCCTATAGAAAACCCTAATCTCGACCTTCTTGAAGCTTTTAAGCATTTTTGAGATCTTTGAAGCATTCATTGGTGGTTTTTTTAGCTACTTGACGTGGAAGAAGACTTTGGTTGAGCAAACCTTTTGCTTTTTGGCTTCCACCTTGCTATCTCTTGGAGCTTTTGGAGCATTGTATGTCATCAAGCTTGGACCTTTCTACCTATTTCATTCTAGATCTAAGTTATAAGCTTCTTTTTGAATGTTTGAGTGGGATTGCTTTGCATGGGGTCTATAAAGTTGGCAACTTTATGGATTATTGACTCATTCTCTTCAACATAAGCATTGGATCTGAGTTTTGGTGTAGTTTGAGACTCCAAGCTTGAGTCTAGATCTTATTTTCTCCACTTTTGGTCTAGTAAGAGTTTGAGTCATGTATTGGACATGTATGTCTGAAAAGCCTTGATTTTTACCATCTTTTGGGTAAAGGGAGACCCCCTAGAAAGTCCTTAGTCATGGTTATAGGGATTAAGAGCTTAATGTTTTAAGTTGGTCTGTTCAGATCTCACGACATGAGATTTAGGATCATTGCGTCGTGAGGAAGTTGGTCATCCCGTCTATTTTGTCCGGAGTAGGTCACGACGTGACTCAAGGTTGGGTCGTGACGTGATGAGGACTGGAATCTTTTTGGATCATGTTGGGCCTTGGGATTTTGTTTTGGGCTGACGATATTCATTAGACTTTTGGCTGAAGGCCCATAAAGGGGTTTGGGCCCAATTTGGAAAATTAGGTCATATTTGGGCTTTAGGTGATTATTTTGGAATTTGGGTCTTTGTTCAATTGGATTGTGCCTTGACCTTGGGCCAAGTTAGGGAAAGGGTAAAAATGTCTTTTACTTAGTCTGGACTCTTAGTGTGAGTCGGGATCCAATTATTAATGGGGTGTTATTTAACAATTCAGCAGCCAAAGACTTTTCTGTGAGATTCAGCAGTGTGAGGTGACTTTCCCTCGCCATGTCTAGCGGGTCTAAGGCACGAATGTCGACCCATGATCAGTTATGCTTGGATACTAGATGTTTTTGTGACTCTTGTATGTGTATATGCTTATATGATTTGTATGTTGGACAAGCCCCATTATGCGAGTTTGGGCGGGGCCCGTTATACTTAGTGGGTGGGGCCCGATATGTGAGTTTGGGCGAGGCCCGTTATACTCAGTAGGAGGGGGCCGTTATGCGAGTGTGTGAGGGGCCCGGTACACTCATTAGGCAGGGCCCATTATGTGTTTGTATATGTATGGTATGTGGTATTTTGGGGAACTCACTAAGCTTTCTCCTTATGGTTTTCAGTTTATGTTTTAGGTACTTCGGGATCAAAAGGGAAGAGCTTGGGATGATTGCATAGCACACACCACATTTTTCCGCATTTTGAGATTTACTCTGATATGTTTTGATGTAGTGACATACTTTGATCTTTTGGGGTTGTATGACAATGTTCGGATTAATGTTTTATTTAAATCAAAAACGAAATTTTTGGATCTTATTTTTTGGGACCTTACATATTTCTTCGGGAAAACTGTATCAATAATGGAGGTAAGGGGTAGTTATTGATATGACTACGATTCATTAAAGAATCAAGAATATATGTCATTCCAATATCTGGTAAAAGGATTAAAAGCATCAAGTGTTTCCTACAAAAATAGAAATTATAAAACAATTAAGCAACTTTATGTTGAGTGTGTATATGCAGGTGTATGCATTATGGAAAAATATATATATTATGTATTTATAACTGGCGTAAGAAAAAAGTTTGGTTTTCGATTTTCTATTTCATAAGTTTTTGATTTCAGTCCAATATGGTTTGGTCTTGGTTTGGTTCGATTTCGGGTAAAGGTAAGTAAACTAAATGGAAAAACCAAACTGAGTATACAAAACGGTTCGATTTTCTATTTTACAAGTATTCGGTTTGGTCGGGTCTCGTACCGTTAATTCTTTATTAAAAATAATACTTTAACATGGTTTATACATTAAACTATAAATATTGTTACATATTTCAATAGAATATTCATAGTTTAATACTTTAAATGGTTGGTTTTGAAGGTTCCTATCATGGTTCTTTTATATATATATATATATATATATATATATATATATATATATATATATATATATATATATATATATATATAAATATAAAGGAAACTATCCATATCAATATGGTTCAAGATAAATCATCTATCTTGAACCATATTCATTTGAAACTTTCATATTTTCAACTTATGCTAAATAATTATATGAGTAATTGAAATACTTTTCCTATATAAAAAGATTATTTTATGCTTGGTTACTCAGATTGAAAGAAACGTTTTGAATTATAAAATATGATAGAAGAACTAAACATCGATATGATAGTAAAATTTTAAAAGCTTAAAAGGTATTTGGATTGTTTTCTTAGTTTCATAATTGATGTCAAAATATTTGAACCTCATGTATATGAAACTCTAACGACCTTTCCATTGCATTTTAATAATGATTGTTATCATAAATCATAAGTATTATAATAAAGTTTGATATTATGACATGACTTATAGTAGTTTATTGCAACTTTTTAATTTGTCATCCAACTACTACGTATCAAAAGGTATTTTATATTGTAGTAAATATTACTTTAATAGCCAATGTGGGACTCACTTATTTCTTAGAGGTGGAAGCATCTTAGATTGAAGGTCGTGGGTTCAAACCCGGATGTAAGCGAATTAACTAAGTTTGTGAATTTAACTTCTAATCACTAACAACTTGTTAAAAAACCTAAATATTACTTTAATACTACAACTCTTTAGTTTTCAACTAGTTAACTATTATAAGTCAAGAGTTTTGTAACATATAATATATAATATATTAAATGGTTTTTTAGAGAGAGAGGGAGAGAGATAGAGAGAGAGTGTGTATATATATATATATATATATATATATATATATATATATATATTGTAACATCCCAAAATTCATGGCCAAAAATTTCATTTTTAATTGAGCAACTTATAAAATCATTTACTGAAAACATCATCTATATCATATCAACCCATAATCTCATAAGTCATATATCATAAAACATATCGTGGAATAACAATAATGTCAGAGTACAATCTCATGGATCTCAAATGCGGAAATCATGTGTGTGTGTGTGATGCACTACTACTGTGCCAGCTCATTCCCCTTCGATGTAGAGGTACCTGAAAACAAAACTGAAAACCG
This sequence comes from Lactuca saligna, assembly GCF_052625555.1. NCBI lineage: Eukaryota > Viridiplantae > Streptophyta > Magnoliopsida > Asterales > Asteraceae > Lactuca > Lactuca saligna. The sequence continues at coordinate 176,579,745 of NC_136423.1, forward strand.
TAAACACGAAGCTTAATGAGTTCCCCCATCATACCACACACCATACATAACACATAATGCATAGCATAACTGGGCACTAACTACCCCTTCAGTCCTGTCGACCGGTACCTTGCCTAGCATATCAGGGTGCTGGCCTCCCCTTCGGTCATGTGGAACGGTATCTTTCCTAGCATATCAGGGTGCTGGCCTACCCCTTTGGTCCTTTCGACCGGTATCCGGGGACTATTTCACCCTCACCACTACCACATAATATCATAGCACATATGTCATAAACTGTCTAACATAATTGGGTACTAACTATCCCTTCGGTCCTTTCAACCGATAATGGGGTCTAACCTACCCCTCCTATCAGATATCACATAACATCATAGCATACTAGCACATAATTGTAACAGGTAGCAACATACCAGATAACTATCACAAATACAATTATCTTTACTATAACTCTTACTAGTGGGTCTAACCTACTCGCCAGGTCTTGCACACACTCGTCGGGTTCTATTTCATACAAAGTCAGGACCATCAACAACTAGCTTGACGAGTTCATCCTTGAACTCGTCAAGTCCTTCTTCATGCAAGAAGACACATTTAGCACTGAACTCGCCGAGTTCCTTATGAATTCGTCAAGTACGCATTCATGCAATTGGGACATGCCTTGAGTTGACCGAGTTCTGTTCTTGAACTCGTTGAGTTCCATGATTTCCAGGTCCAGTTTCACATCTATCTTGTTGAGTCCTCTTCTAGACTTAACCAGTTTAATCAAAGTAGAAAAGGGTTACGGAACCATACCCTGACTCGTCGAGTCTCATTAATGACTCGTTGATTCCCCCAAAGTTCATGTCCATACAGTTGATTTTAGTCGAGTTTAACGCATCCAAAAGATAGATCTAGCCTCCTAGGGTCTATAATACGCCTAAAGTTACAAACTTGACGTTCATGCATGGGGTATTTGGCTCAAATGGCCCTAAAATGGAGTCTACAAGATGCATGGGGCTCTTATGGCAATAAAGTTGGCACCTTTATGCCATAGGAACCCTCAACAGTTCCAGATCTTAAGTCATACCCCTTTATGACCACAAAATCCCGAATATGGCACTTTTAAGGCTTAGAAAAGGTAGAAATGAACCCTAACTAGAGATCTAAGACATAGATGGTAAAGGTTTTAGCTTTATACCTCAAATGAGTTGAAAATGTGCCAAAACCTCTAGATCTTCTTGCTTCCTCTTGATCTCTCAAGCTTATTTTTCCTTCTCAAACTTCAAATACACACAAATGGCACCAAAAGCTCAAGAACACTCAATAGATGATTAGGGTTTCGAGTTAGGGATTTTATGGACTGGGATGGACGATGGAGGCTGGGTTGGGACAAGATATGGTGTTTAAATAGGGTGCAAACCCGAAATATTAGGGTTCCATCCAGACAGTCCTACTCACCGATTCGGGCTCTCCAAAACATCTGTGTAGGTTACTTAAAACCCGCGTCCAGGAGTCTAGTCTACTTGACGAGTTGGGCCTCCAACTCGCCAAGTCCCAGTGTAAAAACTTACAATTAATTAAATTTGAATACATACCAGGAACCGGGTGTTACAACTCTCCCCCATTTATTTCAAACTTCGTCCTCAAAGTCGAATGTTGCATCCGGAAAAAGCTCGGGGTAGTGCTCTCTCATCCCGTCCTCTGGCTCCCAAGTCTATTCAGAGCCCTTGCAGTGATGACATTGCACCTTCACAAGCTCGACCCTCTTGTTCCTTAAATTCTTCGACTTCCTGTCGAGGATAGCTATTGGTCGCTCAATGTAGTTCAGGCTATCATCCACCTGAATATCCTCCAGAGGCACCACTGCAAACTCATCTACTAGGCATTTCCACAGCTGGGAGACGTGAAAGGTACTATGAATCTAGCTAAGCTCGGCTGGAAGATCCATCCTATACGCTACCTTGCCCACCCAGTTTGTAACCATGAAAGGAACGATGTATCTGGGGCCCTATTTTCCCCGCTTCCTAAACCGGATGACAGCCTTCCAAGGTGAAACCTTCAGGAGGACCATATCCCCGACCTAGAACTCCAGGTCTGAACGGCTCTTGTCGGAATAACTTTTCTACCGACTCTGAGTAGTCTGAAGCCTACTCTGGACCTGCTTGATCCTCTCTGTCGTCTTGAGTACCACTGCGGTACTCCCCATGACTCTCTGCCCAACCTCACCCCAACAAATTGGGGTCCTGCACTTCCTCCCATATAACATCTCAAAGGGAGGACGGTCAATAGTCGCATGATAGCTATTGTTGTAGGAAAACTCTTCCAATGGAAGGTAGGTATCCCAGCTACCACCAAAGTCTAGAACACAAGCCCGCAGTATATGCTCCAATGTCTAAATGGTCTGCTCGCTCTGACCATCCGTCTGCAGGTGAAAAGCAGTGCTAAAATGCAGGCGAGTACCCAACTCGTCATGAAAATTGTTCCAGAAACTGGAAGTGAAATGCATGTCTCTGTCAGAAATCACGGAGATTGTCACTTCGTGTCAGGCTACTACCTCCCGAATGTAGATGTTGGCTAGCTTCTCGGCCGAAATGCTATCCTGGATTGGTAGAAAATGGGCACTCTTGGTCGACCGATCCATGATGACCCATATGAATCCACTCCCCATGCGGTCCTAGGAAGTTTCGTGATGAAATCCATAGTAATATCTTCCCTTTTCCACATAGGGATATCCAATGGTTTCTTCTTGCTGTGAGGATGATGGTGCTCTGCCTTGACCTTCCTGGAGGTCAGACACCTCTCGACGTACCAGGTTACATACCGCTTCATGCAGGGCCACCAATAATCAGGACGAAGATCTCTGTACATCTTCGTCGCCCTGCGATGAATAGAAAACCTGGATTTGTGGGCCTCATCCATCAAAATATGTCGCACTCCACCCCAGTATGACACCCTGACCCTCTTATGCAGGGTCATCAACCCACGGCTGTCATAGTCAAACAAGGCCACCTGGTCTATAATCCGCTCGCACATCTGACACTCTTCCTTCAGTCCATTGACCTGCGCCTCTCGGATCTGCTCCAACAGCGGAGTCACTACCATTCGCACTTCGGTGGTAGACTGCCAATCCTAGGAAACTCTGAATCTCACATGGAGATTTCAGAACCTCCCATCTCATCACGACCTCCACTTTGGCCGGGTCGACCAAAATACCGTTCTGGTTGACAAGGTGCCCAAGAAACTGCACCTCACTCAACCAGAACTCACACTTGGAGAACTTGGCATACAAGCTCTCCCTCCTTAGGGTATCTAAAACCTCTCACAGGTGCTCCTCATGTTTCTCTTGCGTATTGGAGTAAACCAAGATATCTTCAATAAAAATTATCACACACCGACCCGAAGGGCATCACCACGAACTCGTAGTGACCATAGTGAGTTCGGAACATGGTCTTCTGTACATTCTCATCTTTGAACCTCATATGATGGTAGCCTGAATGTAAATATATCTTGGAAAACCAAGATGCCCCCTGAAGCTGGTCAAAGAGATCGTCAATCCTCGGGAGTGGGTAATGTTTCTTCACCGTTACCTTGTTCAGCTCCCGGTAGTCTATGCACATCTGATACGATAAATCCTTCTTCTTCACAAATAGGATCATGGCTCCCCATGGTGAACTGCTCGGTCTAATGAACCCCTTTTTCTAACAGCTCTTGCAGCTGTGTAGACAACTCATGCATCTCATGAGGAGCTAGCCGATATGGTGGCTTGGTTATCTGAGCCACACCAGGGACCATGTCGATCCTGAACTCTACCTGTCTCTCTGGAGGTATCCCATGCAGCTCCTCCAGGAATATGCGTACAACTCCTCCAGGAATATGCGTACTCTCGCACCACTGGTACATCACTTACCTTTGCCTTACCCGCCTTCCGGGTATCCATGACATAGGTGACATACCATGTGGATCCCTGCTGAAGATAGCGCCTTGCCCTTGCTGCTGAACATAAAGCTGGTCCACGGTATGAACTCTCACCCTGAATCACTAGATCTCCCCCACTTGGGATCCTGATCCAGACCAACTGATGCACACAATCGATCACTGCCCTATTCGGGCTCAACCAATCCATGCCTATAATAACCTTGTTCCCACGCAACGGAATGGGAACCAAGTCCACCAGGTAGCACTCCTCATACAACCTCAGAACACAATCTATAAAAACCTCTGATGCTCGCACTGATCGGTCGTTATAAATATCGACTACTAAAGGGCAATTCAACATGCTCGATGACTCAGAGAACCTCTTGCTAAGGGCAAGAGAGACAAATGATTGGGTAGCCCCTGAGTCAAACAACACTTGTACTAGGATGCCGTTCACATGGAACGATCCTAACAACACATGAAACATATACATAAACATCATAACAACATATAATAAGAGCTAGGGAGAAGAAAACATACCTGTCACCACATCGGGTACGGTACACACCTCCTCAGAGGTCAACTTGAAGGCTCGTGTTAGCTCCGAATCTGGATCTGTCACTGATAATCAAACAATCACAAGACAAGAATAACACGAATAAGATGAATGAATTGAGCTTGCATACGATTAAACACTTGAATCGTCAGATACAACTCAAATACTAGTCGTAAACTCTAAAGCATCGAACCCTTCAAAACATAAACTGACAAAAAGTGCAATTACAGACATAAAACCAAAACAAATCACATGCTAAGCCTAGCCCAAACCATTTTCATGACCCTTCAGCTTGGCTCCTTACCACCGGAGTATTTGTCTTGCTCTGTCGGCCATCCGTAAGCCGCAAGGTCGTTGAAGTTGGCGCCGCCACTGGCGCTACTATTGTAGTCAATCTCGGGCAATCGGCATTTTTATGGACCTTCTAATTGCAGTGGAAGGAAATCGGTTCTGATGTCTGAAAAGTGGGAGTATGGGCAGTACAATCTCTGCCGAAGTGTCTGAGCTTTCCGCACTTGTAGCATCCCGGTGATCCCAATATACAGACCCCCTCATGGGTCTTGCCACACTTCTTGCGGCGTCCCCGACCCTGTTGGCCCTTCAGTGTTGGGTCCATCGGGTTTCTTCCCTGAAGCTCCAATAACATGCCTATCTCCTACCTTCCTCTTCCTAATGTGCTCTATATCAAGCTCCCTCTCCCTCGCCCTCACAATAAGGTCATCCAAGGTCGGACATGCCGAGTAGCTGACATGTTTTTGGATGTTAGCCCTCAACATGTCATGATAGCGGGTCTTCCACATCTCCTCATCTCCTGCATACTGAGGCATTAGTAAGGCCTTCTCCTGAAACTTGGCGGTAATTTCCGCCACCGTCTCAGTAGTCTGTCTCATGTCGAGAAACTCCTGGGCCAACTGCTAAATCTCCACAGCCGGCACAAACTCAACCCTAAACCTGTTCACAAAGTCTGACCAAGTCATAGCCTCAATGGATGAGGCTCCCAGAGAGTCACCAACGGACTCCCACTAATCTCTGGCTTTGTCTCTTAAACATCCAGCAACATACCGAACCTTCGACCCCTCAGGGTAGAAGCTAGTCAACTGAACAGACTCCATGTATGCAATCCATCTCCTGGTAATGATGGGGTCCTTCGCCCCGTGAAAGTCTGGCGCACCACACCCCCTAAAGTCCTTGAAGGACAGTGTGCGCGACCCCGACTGGCTAGATGCCATGTCACTCCTAAACGCCCTGAGGCGATTCTCCATCAACAATAGGATACCTTCGATTCACCCAAAAATCATTGGGGTCGATTCAAGAATGCTTCTCGTGATCTCATGTAACACCGTAAATTTTCAAACCAAATTTTTTATTTTTAAACACAATAAAACACATGTTACATTTTCTTAAAAATCTCAAGTATCAAATATCAATACATAGTTCAACTATTGTTTATCACGAATCTAGGATCCACCAAAAATATAACTGCAGTTCAGGAGTGTGTACAATCAAGCCGGTGCCTTCCCGCGATCCTCGGAAGTACCTGAAACACATAACACATAACACGGTAAGCACGGACCTTATTGAGTTCCCTAAAATGCCACATATAGAACATTATCCACTTGAGGCTATAACTCAGTACGATCCTCCGGTCAATGTGTCTCGGTGAGACCGTCCGGTCTCACAGCTCGGTTTGGACCATCTAGTCCTGTCTCGGTGGAAACCCTCCGGTCCCACATCTCGGGTTGGACCCTCCAGTCCAATCTCAGTAAACACAAAATATAACATATATATCACACAGTCAACAAGCATAATATAACATAACTCAATAATCATATAAGACCCTCTGGTCACATAGTAGATTACCGCTCTAGGTAAAGTATAGTGAGAAGACTCACCTCGTAAGAACTCGGATACTCTCAAACTCGAATCACCGGGTCTAGCCTCCTCCTAACACATACGATAGTTATCACTAATTAATAACGGATATCATGAAGCTAGACTAACATTCTATAACTCACAAAAGTCTAAAAGACCATTCCCCCCCCCCCCCCTATGGGCTTAATAGTCCACAAATTGGCCAAACCCTAAAAGTCAATCAAAAAGTCAAAAACAAGGAGTACGCTGCGCATACCAGTTCTTTACGCTGGGCGTACTTAGCTGCCATGCATGCATCGCAAATGCTCGACCCCTACGACGTGCGTACTGGGGTTACACCCAACATACGCCCCAGTTTCACTCTTCTCACTCATTTGGTCTTAATCAGTTAAGACCTTGGCTCATATCATAGATATGGACTCCCTAATAGCTCTTACTCCATAAAGTCAGTGACTTTAAGCCTTTGCATGGCTAATATGGTCACAAACACACAAAACACTCACTATATTGTCTCAAAAAGCTCATAACTCATGCATGGCTTGATTCCAACGTCCAAGATTGGATTTTTATGACATTACACCAATAAAAACACTCAAAGGGTTTGATCAAAGTCTCTGGAGCTGAATATCTCATAAAGTCTCCAACTGTTGGGACAAAAACCCTATAATACTCTACTATGATGCACAAAACAAAAGAGTAAGAAAGCTTGAAGCTTTATACCTCTATGTGAACCTCTCAACACAGATATGATCAGATCCAAGGGCCTGGACCCTCACTCCTTCTTCTCCAAAGCTTCTCTTTCATTTAAAGAACACATAAAGACCTTCAAAGGCTCTCAAGTTCACTCACAATATCTAAGAACGAAGGTTAGGGCACAAGAGGGTTGGTTATCTGATAATGGTGGTCAGGAATGAGGCCATCATATAATTTATATAAGGAACTCACCCTAAATTAGGGTTTTCACTATGGGCCTAGTACGCCTAGAGGTATGCCCAGCGTACTAGGTGGCTTCAGCGATAAGTGCACGCATATAAGTACGCCGAGCGTACACTCACGTACGCCCCGCGTACTCATTTACCACCTTTTGTTAATAAAGGGCTAGAATGGACAAGTACTCAAAAGATCAATGGTTTCAAGGTATACCTGAACTCGGGATGTTACAATTCTCCCGCACTAGAATCAGACTTCGCCCTCGAAGTCATGCTCCACAAATAACTCTAGAAGCTGCTCTCGTATCTCAGACTCCGGCTCCCAAGTCAACTCGGACCCTCTCTGATGCTGCCACTGAACCTGAACCATGGGCACCTCTTTTTTTCTCAGAACTTTACCTTTCGATCCAAAATCGCGATCAGCCTCTCAATATAATTTAGGCTCGCATCCACCTGAATGTCCTCTAGGGGTACCACTTCCTCAAATGGGACACATGGAAGGTGTTATGAATCTTACTCAAATCTGTGGGTAGTTCCAACCGGTATGCTACCCTACCCACTCTGGCGGTCACTATGAAAGGAATGATGTATCAGGGCCCCAGCTTCCCTTGTTTCCTGAATCGGATCTCCCTTTTCCAAGGGGATACCATCAGGAGGACAAAATCTCTGACCTGGAACTCTAGTTCAGATTGTCGATTGTCTGCATAACTCTTTTGGCGACTCCAGTCCGCCAGTAACCTCTGTTTGACCTGTTGAATCTGCTCAGTCGTCTTTAGCACTATCTCAGTGCCACCCATCACTATCTGCCCCACTTCTCCCCAACAAATGGGAGCCCGACACCTCCTCCCATATAGAAGCTCAAAGGGAGGCATACCAATACTTTCATGATGGTTGTTGTTGTAAGAAAACTCAGCCAGAGGTAAATAGGTGTCCCAACTTCCTCCGAAGTCCATAACACATGCACGCATCATGTCCTTAAGTGTCTGAATTATCCGCTTGCTCTGCTCATCCGTCTGCAGGTGGTATGCAGTATTGAAATGAAAATGCATACCCAACTCCTCATGAAGTTTGTTCCAAAATCTAGAAGTAAAACGCACGTCTCGATCTGAAACTATCAAGGTCGGTACCCCATGCCGTGCTACCACCTCTCTCACTTAGATCTCATCCAATCTCTCTACAGAAGAGTTCTCACTAATAGCAAGGAAGTGAGCACTCTTTGTTAGCCAATCCATAATCACCCAAATCGCATCAACTCCACGCACAGTCCTCGGTAACTTGGTGATAAAGTCCATAGAGATCTATTCCCACTTCCACTGGGGAATCTCCAGAGGTTGTAATGGACCATGTGGATGCTGGTGCTCTGCCTTAACCCGACGGCAGGTCAAGCACCTCTCAATTACCCATGCCACATCCCTCTTCATACAGGGCCACCAATAATCTCTCTCCAAGTCTAAATACATCTTAGTGGTCCCGGGATGGATCGAGAATATCGATCTATGCGCCTCCTCCATCAGTACACGTTGATCTCTGCCCATATAGGGCATCCAAATCTGCCCTTGGAAAGTCATAAGCCCATGACTATCCATCACAAACTCAAACACCTGCCCAATGACATGCTCCCTCTTGCGGTTCTCTGGTCTTACGGCCACCACTTGAGCCTCTCGAATGGTATCTAAGAGTGGAATCATCACCGTCATCCTCATACACACATCTCGGATAGGAACACTCTCTACTCTGCAGATCTAGACAAATTCTACCCCATTAGCCTTGCCCGGATGATAAAGGATCTCACAATCATAGTATTTCTCTACATCCAACCATCTCCATTGTCTTGTATATAGGTTGGGTTGATCCATAAGATACTTTAGGCTCTTATGGTCCATGTGTATGGTATACCAAACAGCGTAGAAATAGTGGCGCCAAAGAGTGAGGGTGAACACCACCGCCCCCAACTCCAGATCATGGGTGGGATATCTCGTCTCATGAGGCTACAACTGCCTGGATGTGTATGCTATCATGTGCCCCCTCTGCATCAGCACCGCACCCATCCCCGAAATAGATGCATCTCAGTAAACTACAAAGTCCTCCACTCCCTTAGGGAGGGCTAATACCAGGGCTTCGCAAAATCTCTAGCAAAGAGTATCAAATGAGGCATGCTACTCGGGACCCCAAATAAAAGTAACACCCTTCCGGGTCAACCTGGTGAGAGGGACGATAATCTTGGAGAAATCTCTGATAAATCTCTAATAGTATCCGGACAAACCTAGAAAACTCCTCATCTCAGTAGGTAATCTCGACACCTCCCATCTCACACGGTCTCAATCTTGGCCGGGTTGACCAATATCACATTCTGGTTAACAAGGTGCCCCAGGAACTGGACCTCTCATAACCAGAAATCACACTTAGAGAATTTGACATAAAGCCTCTTCGACCTCAAAACTACAAGAATCTCTCTCAGATGCTCCTCATGCAGCTCTCTGGATCTCAAATACACTAAGATATTGTCAATGAAAATGATCGTCGATTGATCCAACAAAGGCCTGCATACCTGATTCATGAGGTCCATGAATGATGTCGATGCGTTGGTGTGTCTGAAAGGCATCACCACGAACTCGTAGTGCCCAGAACGAGTCCTAAAGGCCATCTTCTGGATATCCTCCTCACAGAATCTCATCTGATGATATCCAGACCTCAAATCGATCTTGGAAAACCAAGAAGCCCCCTACAACTGATCGATTAAATCGTCGATCCTTGGATGTGAATAACAGTTCTTGACCGTCAACTTGGTCAACTCTCGGTAATCAATACACATCCGGTGTGAACCATCCTTTTTCTTGAAAAAAAGGATTGGCACTCCCCACGGCGAGCTACTCGATCTAATAAATGCCTTTCCTAATAGCTCCTGAAGCTGTGAGGATAACTCCTACATCTCTGGTGGTGCAAGGCGATAGGTGCCCCTCCTAGAACCAAATCAATCCTGAACTCTACTTGCCTCTCGGGAGACACACCTGGTAACTCCTCGGGAAAAACATCCGGAAACTCACTCACTATCAGAACCTCAGCGATAGAATTCGGTCTCTCGGTAGCAACCCTCATATCCATCACATATGCTAAAAAGCCCCTGCAACCCTGATGTAACATCCCAAGTCCAGGTATATCTTGTAGAACCTTGATCTTTTGAGCTCTTGTCCATTTTGTCCCTTATTAGAGAAAAGATGGTAAACGAGTACGCGGTGTGTACTAGAGTGTACGCTCATCATACTCGAATGCGTGCATTTGATGCGGCGGTCACCTAGTACACTAGGCGTACCAATGGGTACGTTGGGCATACTAGGCCCAGAATGAAACCCTAATTGTTAATGAGCTACCTTTTTAAAGTACATGATGGCCTCATTCCTGGCCAACATTCCCAGACACCAAACCCTCCTAACCCTAAATCTTCGTCCTTATAGATGGAGAGTGCATTTGAGAGATTTTGAGTGTAATCTTGTGTTCTTGAAGTAGAGAAGAAGCTTTAGAGAAGAAGGAGTGAGAACCCTAGGAGTTTGGATCTGAGATTAGCTGTGTGGAAAGCTTCACATAAAGGTATAAAGCTTCAATCTTTCTCACTCTTTTGATTGGTACATTCATATGAAGTATTTTAGGGTTTTTTCTTCAAAGATGGAGACTTTATGAGATAATGAGCTCTAGAGACCTTGATCTACCCCTTTTCAGTGTATTTTGTGGAGTAGAGTCGTAAAAATCCAATCTTGGACGTTAGGAGTAAGCCATGCATGAGTTATGAGCTTAATGAGGAAAGGGGATGGGTGTTTTGAGTGTTTGTGACCTACTTAGCCATGTAAAGGCTTAAAGTCACTGACTTTATGGATTAAGAGACATTATGGAGTCCAGATCAGAAATATGAGCCTATGTCTCAACTGATTAAGACAAAAAAATGTGGGAGAGTGAAACAGGGATGTACGTTGGGCGTAATCCCAGTACGCGCAGCGTAGGGGTCTAGCATCCCCAATGCCTGCATGGCAGCCGAGTACACCCAGCATAGAGAGTTGATACGTGCAGCGTACTTCCTGGCATTGACTTTTGGTTGACTTTTAGGGTTTGGTCAACATATGATCTATTAAGCCCATGGAGGGGTAAAATGGTCTTTTACCCTTCTGTGAGTGTACGGAAGGGTTAGTCTAGCCTTGTGAGAGTCGTTATTAATCAAGGATAATTATTGTGTGTGTTAGGTGGAGGCTAGACCGGTGATTCGAGTTTGAGATTATTTGAGTTCTTACAAGGTGAGTCTTCTCAATATACTTTATCTAGAGTGGTAATTATGTGTGACCATAGGGTCTTATGTGCTTACTTGAGTTATGCATTTTATCTGTGATATGTACTGTGTGCTATATTATGAGATACTTAGACCGGACCTGAGGGTCAAATGAACTATGAGACCGGAGGGTCCTCACTTAGACCGGACCAGAGGATCCAGAGCTGTGGGACTGGAGGGTCCCACTGAGATACATTGACCGGAGGGTCTTACAAAGTTATAGCCTCGAGTGGCTAATTATATGTGCGTGTATTTTAGGGAACTCACTAAGCTCCGTGCTTACCATGTTATGTGTTATGTGTTTTAGGTACTTCCAAGGATCACAGGAAGGCACCGACCTGATTGTACACACACACACACACCTGAGCTGGAGTTATATTTATTATTGGATCCTGGATTTGTGATAAACTATTTTTGAAATATGTTTTGACATTGATACTTGAAGTTTTGGAGAAATGTGATATGTAATTTACCGTGTTTGAAAAATGAAAATTCGGTTTGAAAATTTTACATCGTTACAAGTTGGTATCAGAGCCTTAGTTTGAGGGATTCCGATGCACCTTCGGGCATGTCCGGACTCAAACTGAGGATTTGACAAAAAAAAATTCAAGAGAAACGATTTTTCTAAAACGAGTAAGAGTTTCTAAGAGAAAAACGAGAAAGAGCAGTCTGTACAATCAGCCAGAGCCCGAACGGTGATTTTCCCATAAGACCCTTACTTTCTGTGTTATGAGATATTATGAGATATATTATGCATGATAGAGACTAGTCTAGGTATTTCATAACTTAGGACTAGAGTGGCGGCCTGATTTGTGATGCCTTATCCTAGGGGTTACTGCTACCAATTATTTGCTTCGAGTACAGTATGTATCAGAGAGGAACTTATGAGAGGTCTACTAAGAGAGTAGTCTATGTTTGGCGAGAAACACTGGATCCTAAGAGGAAGACTTGGAATGGACACAAATGCGGTGTGGAAGGTAGTATTGGGCCCGTACTACTAGAAACACTGGATCGGTGTGCAGTCCAAGTAAGAATCCTTAGAGTGCTAAGGAACAAGTAGGGGCGAGTGATCGAGTGTGATTATTCTCGATCGAGTCTCTGATTATTTTGTGTTATGTTTTAGAGACATCATGGTGGGTACGCGCCACAACCTGGAGAGTAGTGGAGTTAGCAATGATGAGATTCACAGGAAAATTCACGACGAGGTGGCCGCAGCTATCCGAGAGACCATATTGGAGATGTTTAGGTCTATTAAGAACATTTTGATTGAGATGTTTGATTAGCGATATGATGCTATTACCGAGACGGCTGCTGCTGCAGCCACCGCAATTGTCGCTGTTGCCGGGCCACAGGGGGTGACTCATTGTTGTACCGAGAGTTCAGCAACACGAAGCCACCAGAGTTTGATGGGACTCGGGATATGATTGCTGTGATGAGATGGATCTCTGATATCGAGGGGTGTTTTTACACTTGTTCATGTCCGGAGCATTTGAGGGTACGGTTCGCGCTGAACTAGGTTCGCTTGGGGGCGAAGGACTGGTGGAAGTTTGTGACAGCCAGCTACACTTTTGTAGAGCTCACTAGAGTGACATGGGAGAGGTTTACTGTGATGTTTCAAGATGAGTATGTTCCCCTAGTGGAGAGGGAACGGTTGGCCCGGGATTTTCTGTCCTTCAAACAGAGGATAGAGTTAGAGACAGTGATTACGAGGATGTTCCATGAGAGGGCGATGTTTTTCCCTGAGCACGTGTCTACCGAGCAGGCACGTATGAGCCGGTATTTGTGCATTCTGAGGAGGGAGATTCGAGAGTTCGTGGCGAACTCTACTTATCGGTCATTTGCTGAGCTTCAGAAAAATGCCCGAAAGAGGGAGACCAAGCTGGAGACTCAGGCCAGGGAGGAGGTGGAGTCTAAGGGGAGGGATCACTCCATTGTCTCTTGCCTAGACTCGACACTTATATCACTCTCGAGACCCTTTGCATGCAAACCCTTTATCCAAGTTCTGAAAAGACTAAAACAAACATGTAATAAAAAGGAAAAATAGAATAAAAATAAATCCTAAACTACTTGTCCAAACAAAAACAAACAAATAAAAATTGTTTTCAACACAACCAAATATAAATAAAAAGGATCATTCAATCTTCTTCTTCCTCCTCATCCTCTTCATCATCATCTTCATCATCATTTCGTGCTCCGCTTACACTTCTCCACTTCTTCTCGCATCTATTTGCTCCTCCTATGTGTGAAAATATGGATAATTTCCTCCATCAATGTGCGGAAGTTGGAAGTGATTAAACATTCGAATGTGTGATTGGTTGCTAAAATTGATCCCCTCACCAAATCATTTTGTAACTGGCGCAACTCAACATTGTACCAATCCATTAGTACTTCATCATCAACTGGTATTATCGGTGGCTTGTCATGGGCTTCTCGTTGGCGTCTTCTTACTCGTCTACCCTGCTCCTTGGGCGCTATCACCGGATCATCATGAGGAATGGAAAAGGTTCCTCCACCAAAATCTTCAATTATCCTTGCCCTCCTATAAAGCAAAATGCTAAAAGGAGAGGTCGGAACCTCTATCAACATATCTCATGCCCTTGCGCTCATCAACCCATACGACCTGCTAAGCGGGTCACAAACATCCCACCATTAATTTTGGAAGTCTTCCTATCCTTGACTACCCCCTCGGATAAATAGTATGTCATGCAATATGGGAGACTGCATAAGGTATTTGGAGTAATAATACTCCACAAATAGAACACATCAAGGTTAGGAACCTTGTCATCATCTTTCCGCATGTTGATCGTACTTGAGATAAGCCGATGAATTAGTCGGTGGGTGGGTGATCTGATACTCCCCTCTTGAGCAGAATTGGGGATATAAACCTTGTTAGCAATAGTGCTCCACCAAATAGAACCCTTGACACCATCTGGAAAAACTTGATGACAGTGCTCAAGAAAGTATCGGATGCAGCAGTGTTGATCAATTGTTGGTCATAAATTCCCAACCTCCAGGCCAGCTCCACCATACAACAATGGCGTTATTCCCCACCGAGAAAAAATGCAATATTCCCCAGACTATAATAATCGTTTCCTCTACGAAAAGAAACGGTGGAGAAAAATTCCCAGCATAATTCTTGGTACACCGATTCTTGAACTCTAAATAACCGGTTCCATCCATCACAGGTTATTGACGCCCCATTATGCATGACCGTTTTGACCAAATAAGGGGCTAATTCTTCCTCATAACGCACTCGTCCAAGCCACTCCCAATCAATTGCATTTGGGACATAGATTTCCTTCTTTTTCAACTCTTCCACCTTCTTCCTCTACTTCCTCAGTATAGATTCGGAATTGATTCGTGGGAATTTTAACCAAGGATGGGATTCTTGGTTCCCATGGGAGCTTTGACCACTTCTGAAAAGCATGTTTCTGCAAAATAACACAAACAGCACAAACACACCAGAAAACACAGAAAAAACATCAAAACTCATAATCCAGCAAACACGACTGGACTCATTAAGTCCATGAACATACTCGGCGAGTCTGATAAACACACCGGGTCCTGCTGTGATTCGAAGTGTATTGAGTCATGTAAACTCTTAATTCATCTCAGGGGTTTGTCCACGAAGGTATTCTAAACATTAATTCATAACCATTGTGAACAAAAACTCACAAAACATGTCAAATTTAAGAACCCTATAAAGCATGTATTTTCAAAAACGTTTTTTTTAGAAATTAAGACCATATAACATCTAAAGATTGAACCTTTAATAGAATTAGGAGTGAAAATTGTTACCTTTTGTGAAGATTTTGGAGAAATCAAGAGAAGAATGAAGATGAAAGCTTGAGAGCACTTTGGCACGGCGTGTGGTGTTGGCTGTTGTGTAGAATGAAAGTGATGTTTCAGTTAGGGTTAAAACCCTAATTTTACCGAATTTAAAATTATTTTTTTCAGTAAATAATACTAACTCGTCGAGTAGGGGTACTAACTCGGCGACTCAGGTCGTGGGTCAATTTTCTGGATACATATGGACTCGTCGAGTAGGTGGCCTAACTCGGCGAGTTTGTTAAGCTTTTCTAAAAAAAATGAAAATTTTCTCCCAAAAACTTTATTACATTTACCACACCCCACACTCAGGCCTTGCTTGTCCTCAAGCAATCATTTGTAGATAAATAGGAAGATTTGAATAGGAAAATCCTAAGAAAACCAAACAAAAACGAAAAATAAAATGAAATGAGAAAAGAAAAAGAAAGCAAACTCTCGTAATGGGTTGCCTCCCGTCAAACGCTTCTTTTTTAGGAGTCTTTAGCTGGACTCCTTCCCGCTATATGTTGCTGCGGTTTCTTCCATTTCCAACTCTTCTTCAATTCTCTCGTCTTGTGGCATTCTTTCTTTGTATCTCTTATCCTGATGCCCATTGACTTTAAAGCTTGATCCTTCTTTGCTCCATAACATAATTAAACCATAAGGATAGACATGCTTATCTATAAAAGGCCCGGTCCAACGAGTGCGCAATTTCCCCGGAAAAAGTTTAAGTTTTGAATTGTATAATATCACTTTTTAGCCTTCCTCAAACTCTTTATTTCCTTTCAACCTTGCATCATTCCATCTTTTGGTCTTATCCTTATAAATTAATGAATTAGAATAAGACTCATTCCTCAGTTCTTCCAAGGCATTCATTTGCAAAAGTCGATTTGCACACAACTCATGTGGCTCAAAATTGCATGTTTTCAAAGCCCAATAGGCTTTGTGTTCAAGTTCCACGGGTAGATGGCAATTTTTACCATACACTAGTTTATAAGGTGTGGTTCCAATGGGTGTTTTAAATGCGGTTCTAAATGCCCAAAGTGCATCATCTAACTTGTCCGCCCAATCTTTTCTATTATTCCCCCACCGACTTTTCCAAGATTTGTTTTAGTGCCCTATTTGTAATTTGGGTTTGCACATTTGATTGCGGATGGTAAGATGTTGAAAGTCTATGTCGTACCCCATATTTTTGCAACACTTTTGCTAGTTGATCATTAGCAAAGTGGGTTCCCTGATCACTAATTAACGCTTTAGGCACTCCAAATCTCGAAAATAATTTCTTTAAGAATTTCACCACCACTCTTGCATCGTTAGTTGGTAATGGTTGTGCTTCTGCCCACTTTGATACATAATCTACCGCCACTAGTATATATTTGTTTCCTTTGGATGAAGGAAATGGTCCCATGAAATCTACACCCCATACATCAAAGATTTCACAAACTTGAATATTCAATTGGGGCATTTCATTCCTTGACAATATATTACCCATTCTTTGGCAAGCATCACACTCCTTTATATAAGAGGCCACATCTTTGAAAATAGTTGGTAATGTTCTAATATGTCACAACTTTCCTTGCCAAAAACACATATTCTTATAATTCTATCCGCACAGCTTCTAAAAAGATAAGGCTCACCCCAAAAATAATATTTAATTTCGAAAAAGAATTTCTTCTTTTGTTGATGGGTAAGGCCTTTTGGAAGGTAATTGCCAACAAAGTAATTTGCAATGCATGCAAACCATGGTCTTCATCCACAACCACCATCAAATATTCTTCTGGGAAGCTATCTCCAACACCCATGTAGTCTTTATCTTCCCTTTCTGGATTTTCTAATCTAGAAAGATGATCAGCAGCAACATTTTCCATTCCCTTTTTATCCTTGATCTTGATGTCAAATTCTTGTAATAAAAGCACCCATCCGATCAATCTAGGTTTCGCATCCTACTTGGCAAACAAGTACTTAATAGCAGAGTGGTCAATGAAAACAGTGGTTTTCAAAAAATAAGATAAGGGTAGAATTTACCAAAATCATACACCACGGATAGTAATTCTTTTTTGGTTGTGGTGTAGTTTTATTGGGCCGGATTCAAAGTCTTGCTTGCATAGTAAATGGGTCAAAAGTGTTTATCAACCCTTTGGCAAAGTACGACTCCTAATGCAAAGTCGCTTGCGTCACACATTATTTCAAAAGGCAAGTTCCAATTCGGGGCCATAATGATCGGAGCATTAGTTAATTTTTCTTTCAATATTTCAAAGCCTCTAGACACTCTTTAGTAAATTAAATGGTGCATCTTCTAAAAGTAATTGAGTTAGAGTTCTAGTTATTTTAGAAATATCTTTTATAAAACGGCGATAAAAACACGCATGACCTAAAAAGCTCCTAATGCCCTTCACGTTAGTTGGTGGAGGTAATTTAGTAATTGTATCAATTTTTGCCCGATTCACCTCAATTCCCGATTTGGATACCTTGTGACCCAAGACTATACCCTCTTTAACCATAAAGTGACATTTTTCCCAATTGAGAACTAAATCGGTTTTTTCGCACCTAGCAAGCATCAAGTCAACATTAGTAAGACAATCATGGAAGGAAGAACCAAAAACAGAAAAACCATCCATAAATACTTCCATAAAATTTTCCACCATGTTTTGGAATATTTCCGTCATGCATCTTTGAAAGGTCGCAGGTGCATTGCATAACCCAAAAGGCATGCGGCGATAGGAAAAAGTCCCACTTGGGCAAGTGAAAGTAGTCTTTTCTTGGTCGATTGGGTCTATGGGTATTTGAAAGTAACCCGAGAATCCATCTAATAAAAAATAATAGCTATGGCCGGATAATCTTTCAAGCATTTGATCAATATAAGGTAATGGAAAATGGTCTTTATAAGTGGCATCGTTTAGCTTTCGATAATCGATGCCCACACGCCAACCAGTTACCGTTTGGGTCGGAATAAGCTCGTTTTTCTCGTTTGTTACTACCGTCATCCTGCCTTTCTTGGGTACCACTTGAGCTGGACTAACCCATGGACTATCGGAAATAGAATAAATGATCCCCACATCTAAAAGCTTGACTACTTCCTTTTTTACCACTTCTTGCATGTTCGGGTTCAATCGCCTTTGATGTTGTACTACCGGCTTTGCTCCTTCTTCAAGGTTGATCTTGTGAGAGCAATAGGAGGGGCTTATCTCCTTGATATTGCTGATATTCCATGCAATGGAATTCTTTCTTTTCTTTAAGACATGGACTAATTCTTCTTTTTCAGATTTGGAGAGGTCAGAAGCTATAATTACTGGTTTTTAATCTCCTTCGTCAAGAAATGCATACTCCAAATGATCAGGTAAAGTTTTAAGATCTGTTTTTGTGTTTAGTACACTGGACACGTCGAGTCGAGACAAGTGACTCGTCGAGTCTAGGCTAAAGTCCTCATCTGATCACGATTTCTTGTATGGACTTGTCGAGTCTGTGGTGTCGACACGGCGAGTCGATCTTTCAGCACTTGTAATTATTTCATTGTATTCAGCTTCTTCAAGCAACCTCTTTATTCCCCTTATGTCTCTTTCAGCATCAAAATCGTCTTCGAAGGCAGTGGTAAAATTGTTTGGCTTGTCTTCTTTCCATTCGTCCATTAATTCTTCCAACATATCAAACGAAAATGTTGTGTCGTCCCTAAACCTTGCATGCTTCATGGTTTGATCAACTCCAAATGTAATTGATTCATCCCCCACCCTAAGGGTAAGTTTAGAATCTCGCATGTCTACTATGGCATTTGCGGTATTGAGAAAAGGTCTTCCAAGTATGATCGGGACTTGAGGATCCGCTTCCATGTCTAATACTATGAAGTCTGCGGGGAACACAAATTTATCAACTTTCACCAGTAGGTCCTCGCATATCCCCCTTGGAAACATCACCGTTTTATTACCTAAGTGAATCGCCATTCGAATTGGCCCTGGCTCCGGAAGGTCTAGTTTCTTGAAGAATGAATACGACATGAGATTTAAATTTGCCCCGAATCCGCTAATGCATGTGTGGTTGCTAAATTTTCGAATTGACAAGGCAATGTCAAACTACCCGGGTCACCTTTCTTCTTCGGCAATTTGTTCAACATGGTGGCTGAACAATTTTCATTGAGAACTACCTCCTTCACTTCTTCCATCTTCTTTCTATTCGTGAGAAGTTCCTTTAAGAATTTGGCGTACTTTGGCATTTGTGCAACCGCCTCGATAAAAGGCATATTAATTTGAAGGGCTTTGATGTGTTCTAGGAACTTTTGATAATCAACATCATGCTTATCTTGTCTATCTCGGCTTGGAAAAGGCAATGGAGGCTGATAGGGTTTAACAGTAGGCTCTTTTTTTATTCAGGTGAGGGACTCGGCGAGTCGTTTCAGGTTTCAACACTTTCTGATTTTCAGCCTCCTTCTCTTGTACCAGTTTTGGATCTTCTTTCTGAATAGAGGTCATAGGATTAATACTTCTCCTACTCCTAGTTGTCATGATATTTATATGTGCACCTCTCAGATTATTTTCGGTATTACTCGGAATTCCACACGGTTGTCTATAATTGATTTTTTGTGCAAGCTGACCTAGCTGCTTCTCAATGTTATGAATGGAGGCTTGTTGATTCCTAAGCATGGCTTGTTGATATATCATCATAGTTTGATGCTCTTTAATCATACATTGTTTCTCCATTAACATATTTTGTTGTTCTTTTATTGCAACATCGGTTTCATTGTGTCTCATTTCGGATGCAGCTGCAAATCTCGTGAGCATGTCCTCAAAAATATGATTTCTTTTCATGCACTGGTTCCTCCTTTTTGATAAAAACCTCTATTTTTTTGCTTATATTTTTCTTCCTTTTCCTTTTTGTACTCATCATACGGGAGCCATTCCTTCTTGGGTTTTCGCCAATGGTCATCGTGCCTATCACCACTTGAATAGCACACTTGTGCTTTCCTATTCCCGTTCTCGTCCAAATCAGTCTTTAGTAAGGTGGTGCCCATTACAATTCTCACATCCCACCTGAATAGCGTGGATGGCTTGGTCCATCTTAGTCATTCTTTGATCCAAACTCTCTAACTTAGCGATCACTGATGCCAAACTACCATTAACTGATTTCACCACCCCCGACTTAGTTCATTCCTCGAGTTATGATATTCTCTAGGATGTTTAGAGAATTCTTCAATTAGTTCTTTGATTACCGGGTGGCTTCTTTGTGAGAGGTCCTTGTGAATCAAGGAGTTGCCTTGTGGTCACATTCACTCCATCATAGAAAATGGAGACTTCTTGTTGGCTATTAAATCATGATGTGGGAAATTCCTTAGTAAACCTTTGTATCTTCCCACGCCTCGTATAAGGATTCTCCAGGTTGTTGCTCAAAGTTTACTATGACGTTCTTCAACTTGGCTATCTTTGAGGGAGGGCAAAATTGACCAATGAATTCTTCCTTCATTTTAGCCCATGTAGTGATGGATCCTGGAGGGAGTGATTTCAGCTAATCCTTTGTAGCACCCTTGAATGTGACTGGAAGCATACGAAGTAAAACGGTTCCGCGAGGCACATTTGGAACATTAAAGTAATCGGCTACATCGTTGACCTCATCCAAATGTTTGTAGGCGTCTTCATGATCTTTCCCGTGGAAGGGGATTTCCTTAAGCTGAGCAAGTATGTGGCCCTTTAGTTCGAAAGTGGCTTTTACAGGAATGACGGGTTGCACGAGTCCTGGGTTGGTATCATCACCTATCTTCTTCTTCCATTCACCCATGGGAACTTCATCGATGTTAGCCATGGTGTTAGCGGGTTCGTCTTCAAAGTTGGTTTCTTCTTTAGAGTTGGATTCGTAATCGTCCTCAAATTCGGCTTCTTTTGTATTATCTTCAAAACTCTTTATTTTGCTTCCTTCTCTCTTTTGACTGTTGGACTCACCTGCCTTCATGTCCTTTTTCTTACCAAATACTGATTTGAGGTCCTTGAACGGTGATTTCTTTGGCGGGTTATTGACTTCAAGTACTTTATCCTTTGTTTTCTAAGTGCAGATTTTGGGTCTTCAAATGGAGGGACCAAAGGTGTGTTGGATCCTCGGGTCATGTAATACCTACAACCACAACAAGAAAGAAAACACGTAAAAAGAACAAAAAAATAAAATAAAAACAAAATTATTGTTTCAGCGATGGACTCGTCGAGTCTGTTCGTAAGGACTCGGCGAGTTCAATGCTTAAACAGAAAAAAAAAATTAAACAAAAATTCCTAAAAGCTAAAAATTAAAAATTAATCCTAATACTAAATTTGCTTAAAATGGTAACTTTGTTCAAGAAAGATCTCACACAAAGGATCTATAACACTAGTAATCAATTTAAATTTCAGAACCGTTCCTCGACAACGGCGCCAAAAACTTGATGTCTGTGAAACCAACTAGTTTTAATCCTAATTTTAAATATAAATTTAACACACATGCCCTGATTCCCAGGTATCATTTAAATAAAATTTAATTGGTTTCAAGGCTTACTCGACGAGTTGGTTACCCTACTCTTCGAGTACCAACGACTTTGATACGCATGTTTAGTGACCTACTCGCCGAGTCCATGAAGGAACTCGACGAGTAGGAGCTGGCAGATGAAACCCTAAATCCCGGGGTTTTGCACCCTATTTAAAGGTGCATCAGCCTCTTTACAGCCTTTGAGAAGCTCATTGAAACCCTAATTCGTCTTGTACTCGTCTTGGTGTGATTTATGCCTTGGAAAGAAGGTAGGCTAGGAGGCAAAAGCTTACAGAGCAAACGAGTTGAAGCAAGGAAGGTGTGGGAAGCAGAACTTACCTTAGCTAGCATCTTCTAGAGGTATCAAGTTGCAATCTTTACTTCCTTTTCCTTATAGATCTCTTTTCTTTTGGTTGAGTTTTCGGGTTTTATGGATTTTGAGTTGATATGGGGAGCTATGGGCTAGATCTGAAGTTGTAACTTCAGATCTGGACCCTTCCTAAGTCCTAGAGTCATAAAGTTGTGGGTATGGGGTGATTGAAACCCTCCTTGTGCATGAAACCCCATTAAGAGCTTAGAATTTCCATTAAGAGCCTTTTTAGCCATGCATACACGTAAAGTTTGCAACTTTACGTGAAAAGCATGCTCTAGAAGCTTGGATCTGTAATTTGGAGCCATTGCATGGCTTAAATGAGTCTATATGGCTTAAGGGCTGAAGGAACACGATGATTCACAAGGTTGACTCAGCGAGTCGTATGAAGATGGCCTTGAACTCGACAAGTTGGATGAGCAACTCGGCGAGTCAGATGAGTTTTCTCCAAGATATGTATGCGTGTGTATCCGTCGAGTTGCGAGAAGGAAACTCGACGGGTGGATTAAAAGTGTGATCAAGAATCGGAGGAACTTGACGAGTCACCTCGATGACTCGGCGAGTTGGATAGTGTTTCAAGGAACTCGACGAGTAGCCGAGGGTGCTCGGTGAGTTAAGGTCAACATGGACTGTTGACCTTGACGGAGGACTTTGACCTTGACCAGGGGTTTACTAGTGGGTTATGGAGTACCTTATAAGGTTAAAGACTTATGAGTATATTGTACTATGGTAATAGGTGGTGGAGCCTGTGTCAAGTGACCCGAGAGTTGGAGTTTATCTTCCGAGTCGACATCTGCAAGGTGAGTTATCCTCACTATATCGATAGGGTCTAAGGCACCAAGGTCGACCATTTAGTTGTTATCGTTATGGTATGCCACATGTCGATATGATCCGTTAGATCAGAATCAGGATAGACTATATGTTATGTTCTTATGATCCGTAGGGATTGATATGTTAGTGACCTGCTAGGTCAGTGCTCTAGTTATGAGAGATTACTATGTGTGGTAATCAATGAGATAGATATGTTCGATGTTTTTTATATGCCAGTAAATGTTTGTTATGCGCACATGGTTATTTGCTTGTTGCATGGGTTGAGGCGGTCCTGCTTTGTGTTGTAGGCCAACACACCCTAGGAGCAGTCCAGGAAGACTGTAGGCACACATGGTGGTCCAATCATGTCGAAGGCTCAATGTAGATCCAGTTGGACTGTAGGCCCTGTAGGGCGGTCCAGTTAGGCCGATGGCCCAGTATGCATGTTGATTAATTGGTTATTACAGATATGGTATTATCAGTGTGGTATTAATATTTTGGTGGTAGCTCACTAAGCCCTCAGGCTTACAGTTTTTAGTTTATTGTTTCAGGTACCTTAGGAGTTCATGACAAGGCGAAGGCGTGACCGTACCATTCCTCATCCTTATGATCTGGCTTTTGGGACACTCTCATTGAATAATGAATTGAAAACACTTTTTTAAACAATTACTATTTGGTTTTATTTATGCATGAAAAGTTTAAATTTGGCGTAATATTTTCGGATGTTACAAGTTGGTATCAGAGCCTTGGTTTGAGTGAATTGGGGGAAACACACGTGTGAACCCAGTATCAAATCAAGGAAAATTTCGAAATAAATTCTAAAATGGTTTTCAAAATAAAGGATGGAGGATGCAGAGGGTACGATCAGCTGGAGCCTGTAAGTGAACCCCAAAATACCATGCAGTTATTTGATATTTTAATATGTTAGAACAGCATGCTAGTGCTAGGCTAGGGATCTTCAGGAATCGCATGGTAGATTTGCCTGATTATATGATGCCTATTAGCCTAGGGTTGCTTGTATATGGAATTGACATCATAACTGTAGATGTTTAGTGTATGCATCACGGTTGTGCATAATAAAGACCTTATAGCCTGAGAATGTTGATTTGACCTTCAGGTAGGATTGGATATTTGAAAGTCTATTGGGTCTAGCGTTATGTGCAACTCGCATACACTAGTACTGCAGGGGATGATGAAAGTTTCATGGATGTGTGGGTTGTGAGGAGCTGTAAGATCAGTTAGGGGATGGGCGATGTTTCCCTAGGAGTAAGGGTTGAGTGCATATTATGTTGATGATAGTGCTAGGGTGTTGTGGTGATACTTGAATGGGTAGGTGTGGAAGGTAGTATGGGCCCGTACTACTAAAAGCACAGGACCCATGCGCATGGAAAGGAAGTCAAAACCCCTAGGGTTTGTGGGTTTCGGTCTCCCGATATTATGTTATTTATCTGATGACTTGTATATATTTCAGTATGGTGGTGACGAGACGTGTTGCTTCTGGATCTGGATCAGGATCAGGATCGGAAGACGGAGGCTCAGAGGTGCCGATAGTACCTGAGCTCGTGGTACAGATAAGGACCAAGGAGTTAGATGCCAGGATCCAGGAGATTATGCACGACGAGATTGCTGCAGCGTTCCGAGCGCAGCTGCCAGAGATATTTGGGTCAATTAAGACCGCGATGGTCGAGTACTTTGATGAGCGATATGTAGCTCTAGCATAGATCGTTGCCGCTGTAGCTACTTCGGCTGTAACTGCACCAGGGGTTGGAGGAGGAGCCAGCAGGGCTTTCCAATACCGGGACTTCGATAATATGAAGCCCCCGATGTTTGATGGTATACAAGATGCGATCAGGGATATGAGGAGATTATCTGACGTGGAGGGATGTTTCTTCACGTGTTCATGTCCTGCTGACCAGAAGATCAGGTGTACCCTGAACCTGCTGAGGCTTAGGAGAAAGGATTGGTGGAGATTGACTACAGGGTCATACAAGGATGATCAGCGAGCTTTTGTTACTTGGGAGCAGTTCCAGGATATGTTCTGCACCTTCTACGTTCCACGTGTTAAGCGGGAGCAGCATGATCAGGATTTTTTGACATTGAGGTAGGATGGGGTGTCAGTGATGGAGATCACTCGTATGTTCATGGAGAGGGCTATGTTCTGCCCGAAGTTTGCTTCAGAGCAGTCTCGGATGACTCGTTATCTGATTATGCTCAAGACTAATATTCGACAGTCTGTTGCTACGCAACGTTGTGAGACTCTTTTGGATCTTCGGGTAGCCGCAAGGCGGCACGAGTTGGAGATAGAGCTGCAGTTGAAGGAGTAACGTTAGGTTCTGGCACAGTCTCAGTCGGCACCTAAGCAGTCCAAGACCACTGATACTCAGACTGGGGGTCAGCAGAGCCGCACTTGTAGAAAGTGTGGCAGGGATCATTCAGGTATTTGTCGAGCAGGAGGTGGGTGCCACAAATATGGCAAGGAGGGGCACTATGCCAGGGACTGTCTCCGGTCTGCCCCTCCAGCAGATATGTGGATTTGTTATCATTGTCATCAGGTTGGTCACGTGAAGACCAACTGCCCGCAGCTCGCCACAAGTCGGCACAGGGATCCGCACCAGATACTTTGAGGATTGGGGATGGGAGGTCAGTCAAGGCGGAGCCTCCGAAGGCTCAGGGGCGCGCCTTCCAGCTCACGGCCGAGGAGGCCAAGGCAACACCTGATGTGGTTGCTGGTATGTTCTATTATCTGTTTCAGTCATTTTATTTGTGTTGTGCTTATCATTGGTGCCTATGTTTAGGTACGTTTTTAGTAAACTCTTTGCCTGCATTGGTTTCATTTGACTCAGGGGAGAGTCGGTCATTTATATATAAGACTTTCAGTAGAGAGTTCAGTGTGTCGGTAGATGAGCTTGAGTGTCCGTTGCGAGTTTTGATCACCAACGAGCACGAGATTTCTTCTTCTTCAGTTTACCGGGGGTGCGAGTTGGAGATTTTTGGGGGTATCATTCCCGATAGATTTGATTTCTATTCCCATGGGGGAAGAATGTGTGATCATAGGGATCGATTAGCTCATCCGGTTTGGCGCCATAATCGACTATGAGGCACATCGAGTAGTAGTTCGAACCCCAAGTAGGGGAGAACTGGTGGTATATGGTGAGGGCACCAGAGTAGGATCATGGTTTTGTTCGACTGCCAGGGCACGACAGTATATTCAACATGGATGTGCGGGTTATTTAGCGTGTGTGGTGGACACGTGGGTCAGGGATCAGACTTTAGTTTCAGAGGTCCCAGTGGTTAGAGAGTTTGTTGATGTGTTTCCGGAGGAATTATCTAGAGTTCCTCCGGAGAGGAAAGTGGATTTCAGGATTGACCTGGTGTTGGGGGCGGCCCCTATCGCTAAGACATCATACCGACTGGCACTACCAGAGATGCAGGAGTTGTTATCTCAGTTGCAGGAACTGCTGGGTAAGCAGTTTATTCATCCAAGTAGTTCACCTTGGGGAGCACCGATCCTTTTCGTCAGGAAGAAGGACGGTTCGCACAGGATGTGCATTGACTATAAGGAGTTGAATAAGTTAACGATGAAGAACCGTTATCCACTCCCGTGGATAGATGATCTTTTTGATCAACTGCAGGGTGTATCTTGGTTTTCCAGGATCGATTTGAGGTCCGGATATCACCAGGTCAAGGTGAGGGAGAAAGATGTGGAGAATACCGCGTTTCGGACTCGTTATTGTTATTACGAGTTCATGGATTTGATGAACTGGGTCTGCAGACTAATGCTCGATCGCTCAATCATTATGTTCATAGACGATATATTGGTGTATTCCAAGACCCGAGAGTAGCATGAGGAGCATCTCAGGGAGATGCTGGAGGTTCTGCAGCGAGAACGGCTGTATGCCAAGTTCTCGAAGTGTGAGTTTTGATTACGAGAGGTCCAGTTCTTTAGACATCTTGTTAACAAGGAAGGGATTTTGGTCTATCCGGCCAAGGTGGAGGCGGTTATGCGGTGGGAGACTCCGAAAACTCCCTCAGACATCAGGAGTTTCTTGGGTTTAGCAGGGTACTACCAGAGATTTATTCGAGATTTCTCCAAGATCATTGTACCCGTCACACGTCTTACGAGGAAGGGGTGGATTTCTGGTGGGGCCCTGAGAAGCAGAGGGCATTTGAGACCCTCCGGCGACGTTTGTGTGAGGCGCCAGTCTTGATGCTCCCCGAGGGAGTCGAGGATTTTGTGGTATTTTGTGATGCATCCATCACAGGTCTAGGGGGCGGTCCTTATGCAGAGGGGACGGGTGATAGCCTATGCATCGCGGCAGCTGAAGCCGCATGAGACGAGATACCCTACATACAATCTTGAGTTGGGAGCGGTGGTTTTCGCTCTCAAGATTTGGAGGCATTATTTGTATGGGTCCGATGTACTATATATACGGATCACAAGAGTTTGAGGCACATCATGGATTAGTCGAACTTGAACATGAGGCAACGTAGGTGGCTAGTTGTAGTCAAGAACTATGATTGTGAGATCCTTTACCATCCTGGTAAAGTGAATGTGGTTGCGAACGCTTTGAGCCGCAAGTGAGCTAGGTCTTCAACCCCGAAAAGGTGTATGAGGATAGCGGTGGATTCCCTGCTTGTGAGCTTGATTAGGGATGCTCAGGTTGAGGGCATGAGACTAGAGATCTGGAAGATGGAGCGGATTAAGGGCGAGAACGCCCGGGTTGTTCAGGATAGCCACGGGTTATTGACCCGACACGGTCGGGTTTGGGTCCCAATGTCCGAAGGAATCCGGAAGACAGTGATGGAGGAGGTTCATAAGTCTCATTTTTCTATCCATCTGGGGGCCACCAAGATGTATCGCGATTTTATTTTGAGTTATTGGTGGCCCAGAATGAAGCAAGAAATCGTTGGGTATGTTGAGAGGTGCTTGACCTGTAGGATGGGCAAGGCCGAGCATCAGAGGCCACATGGTAAGCTGCAGCCTCTAGAGATTCCCATGTAGAAATGGGAGCAGATCACGATGGATTTCATTACAAAGTTGCCAAGGACGATGAAGAGGTTTGATGTTATTTGGGTCATCGTGGATCGGTTGACCAAGAGTGCCCATTTCTTGGCCATTCGAGAGAGTTCGTCGGCTGAGAAATTGGCCGACATGTATGTCAGCGAGATTGTCTCTTGCCATGGGTTCCAGTTTCTATCATTTCCGATCGGGATTTCAGGTTTACTTCTTGTTTTTGGCAAACGTTCCATGAGGAACTGGGTATGCGGCTACACTTTAGTATAGCTTTCCATCCGCAGACCGACGAGCAAAGTGAGCAGACCATCCAGACCCTCGAGGACATGTTGAGGGTGTGCATCATTGACTTTGGTGGGAGTTAGGATTCCCACCTACCGCTTGTAGAATTCGCCTACAACAACAACTATCATTCCAGTATTGGCGCCCTGCCTTTCGAGCTGTTGTATGGTCGGAAGTATAGAAACCCAGTATATTGGGGTGAGATTGGGCACAGGGTGATGGGACAGACAGAAGTAGTTCTACAAACTACCGAAAAGATACAACATATTAGACAGCGTTTGTAGACCGATCGGAGTTGGCAAAAGAGTTATCCCGATAGATGCTGATATGAGTTGGAATTTCAGGTGGGTGACATGGTACTCCTGAAGGTCTCACCCTGGAAGGGTGTCATCCGCTTCAGGAAAAGAGGAAAACTGGGTCCCGGTTTTATTGGTCTATTAAGGATCATTTCCAGGGTTGGCAAGGTGGCTTATAGGCTGGAGCTTCCGGAAGAGCTTAGTCGGATTCATAGCATGTTCCATGTTTTGCAATTGCGGAAGTGTATCAAGGACCAGGAGGCAGTTGTATCATTGGATGACACTCAGGTCGATGAGCACCTGAATTATGTAGATAGGTCGGTGGCCATTTTGGAAAGGAAGAAGAAGATCCTTCTGAATAAGGAAATACCTTTGGTAAAGGTGCAGTGGGAACATCGGAGAGGATCTGAGTGGACATGGAAGCCAGAGGTGGAGATGCGTGAGCATTACCCGACATTGTTTATTCCAGCAGACTTCGAGGGCGAAGTCTAGTTCAAGTGGGGGAGAATTGTAACGTCGCGATTCCCAGGTATCGTTTAAATAAGAATTTAATTGGTTTCAAGGCTTACTCATCGAGTTGGTTACCCTACTCGTCGAGTAGCAACGGGTTTGATACGCATGTTAAGTGACATACTCACCGAGTCCATGAAGGGACTTGACGAGTAGGAGCTGACAGATGAAACCCTAAATCCCCCGGTTTTGCACCCTATTTAAAGAAGCCTCAACCTCCTTTGGCCTCTTTACAGTCTTTGAGAAGCTCAGTGAAACCCTCATTCGTATGGTACTCTTCTTGGTGTGATTTAAGCCTTGGAAAGATGGTTGGCTAGGAGGGAAAAGCTTGAAGAGCAAAGGAGTTGAAGCAAAGAAGGTATGGGAAGCAGAACTTACCTCAGCTAGCATCTTCTGGAGGTATCAAGTTGCAATATTTACTTCCCTTTCCTTCTAGATCTCTTTTCTTTTTGGTTAAGTTTTACGGTTTTATGGATTTTGAGTTGATATGGGGAGCTATGGGCTAGATCTGAAGCTGTAACTTCAGATCTGGACCCTTCCTAAGTCCTAGAGTCATAAAGTTGCGGGTATGGGGGTGATTGAAACCCTCATTGTGCATGAAACCCCATTAAGAGCTTAGAATTACCATTAAGAGCCTTTTTAGCCATGCATACATGTAAAGTTTGCAACTTTACGTGAAAACTGAAAAGCATGCTCTAGAAGCTTGGATCTGTAATTTGGAGCCATTTCATGGCTTAAATGAGTCTGTATGGCTTAAGGGCCGAAGGAACTCGGCGAGTCGCAAGGTTGACTCGACGAGTAAAATGAAGATGGCCTTGAACTCGACGAGTTGGATGAGAAACTCGGCGAGTCCGATGAAGATTGTCATAGACTCGGCGAGTTGTATGAACAACTCGGCGAGTCGGATGAGTTTTCTCTAGGATATGTATGTGTGTGTATCCGTCGAGTTGCAAGAAGGAAACTCGAAGGGTGGCTTAAAAGTGTGATCAAGAATCGGCGGAACTCGACAAGTCACCTCGATGACTCGGCGAGTTAGATAGTGCTTCAAGGAACTCGACGAGTAGCCGAGGGTGCTCGGTGAGTTAAGGTCAACATGGACTGTTGACCTTGACGGAGGACTTTGACCTTGACCAGGGGTTTACTAGTGGGTTATGGAGTACCTTATAAGGTTAAAGACTTATGAGTATATTGTACTATGGTAATAGGTGGTGGAGCCTGTGTCAAGTGACCCGAGAGTTGGAGTTTATCTTCCGAGTCGGCATCTGCAAGGTGAGTTATCCTCACTATATCGATAGGGTCTAAGGCACCAAGGTCGACCATTTAGTTGTTATCGTTATGGTATGCCACATGTCGATATGATCCGTTAGATCAGAATCAGGATAGACTATATGTTATGTTCTTATGATCCGTAGGGATTGATATGTTAGTGACCTGCTAGGTCAGTGCTCTAGTTATGAGAGATTACTATGTGTGGTAATCAATGAGATAGATATGTTCGATGTTTTGTATATACCAGTAAATGTTTGTTATGCGCACATGGTTATTTGCTTGTTGCATGGGTTGAGGCGGTCCTGCTTTGTGTTGAAGGCCAACACACCCTAGGAGTGGTTCGGGAAGACTGTAGGCCAATGTGGCGGTCCAGTTATGCTGAAGGCTTGATGTAGAACCAGTTGGACTGTAGGTCCTGCAGGGCGGTCCAGTCTGGCCGTTGGCCCAGTATGCATGTTGACTAATCTTTTATTACAGATATGGTATTATCAGTGTGGTATTAGTATTTTGGGGGTATCTCACTAAGCCCTTGGGCTTACAGTTTTTAGTTTATTGTTTCAGGTACCTCAGGAGTTCATGGCAAGGCGAAGGCGTGACCGTACCGCTCCTCATCCTTATGATCTGGCTTTTGGGACCCTCTAATTAAATAATGAATTGAAAATACTTTTGTAAACAATTACTATTTGGTTTTATTTATGCTTGAAAAGTTTAAATTTGGTGTAAAATTTTCAGATGTTACACAATTGGTGGTATAATTAAGCAAAGAGGGTATCGAACACAGGGAACGGCGAATTAAACTAATTACTAGAATTATCTAAAAAACAAATAATAAAAGGAAGGGTTTTCTCTAGTTTTGCAAGACTAGAAACTTAAACATTTAACTAAAACCTAAACTACTAACTAAGCAAGAAAAGATCAACTAAATTCAATAATAAAGAAGAGTTTTGTTTAGGTTTGAATCCTTTATTCCTATGGTTGATTTTATGGCAAGTGCAATAGATTAACTTTTCATTGGCTACCAATTAGTGTGATTAGGTTCACGTTCATTATTACTAATCCTAAGAAAATAAATCAATTTAAACAGTGGCCAGTTGGTTAAATTAACAGATTTTCTAGTTTATTGATTCGGGTTAAGTAAGACTTGTAGTGGTTAATTAAATTGGTCATTCAGTCAACCTCTTGTTGATGGTTCGTCACACAAGCTCACACATTAACTTACATATTCTCTATTAACCCTAGTTTCTCGTTCGCTATTCCTAGGCATATAACAATGTTTTCACATGAATCATATGAGATTAGCAATTAAGAGATGGGCATACAACTTAATATACTGGTTAATTAACAGAAAAATAGTTGTAGTTAACACATAAGGTTCTTTAACAAGCTTAACAAAACATAATCACCAAATTAAAGCAATCCAACCATAAAATCATACCATAATCATAAAGTCATCTATCCTAAATCGAAGATAATAGTTCTAGCTCATGATTACAGTAAAACTAAGATCAAAAACGAAATCAAGTAGCTCAAACATAGTTCAACTTAAAAAATAAGTAAGAATGGACTTGAATTAGCCTTGATTCTTCTCATAATTGGATCTAGGGTTGATTCTCTGACTTCCAGCGCCTTAGCAGGTATTTTAATCATAGCTATTCTCATGGGGTTTCTCTAAAAAAAATCTAGTATCGATCTGGAAGTCCCTTTTTATAGATTAGGGCGACTCGTCGAGTCCAAGGATTGACTCATCGAGTCCCTCATTAAATCCCCATGTATGGCAAGGCAAGGACTCTTCTGCTTCGAGAATGTTCATGGGAACTTGTCAAGTATAGGGTCGACTCGCCGAGTCCTTCTTGATTTTTGGCTCTTTTCTTCTTTCTTTTGGTTCCCAAGCTCCCGATAGCTTCTCCTGCTTCCTTTTGCTTCCGAGAACTTCTTTTGAACTGAAAATATAACTTAAAACATAACTAAGCATCTTTTGATCCGTAATTGCAATAAATTAGACAAAAAGTATTAATATTCTATACAAAATATATGACTAATTATGCACATATCACAAACACTGCATGTTCATCGGCTATAGAAACTCTCAAAGGTCGACTCAACGCCTCACATCAGATATTGATGTGGCAACTAAATGCTAATGACATTAAGGATCAACTCGCACCCAAGTCAAATAACACCAAGGCATGTATAGAACTCACAAGAAAAGTACCTATACACTACAAAATATAAGCACAATATAACTCAAAATAGGATAAGTAAAAGAACACATACCGGTCACGACATCTGGTGTTGCGCGGACCTCCTCCGCTGTCAGTTGAAAGGCTTTCCCATGAACCCTCGGTGTTTCGACCTTTGCTGATCGACTCTCGATAACTCGTACAGAAGCAGGCGCAGATCCCTATGTTGATCCCTGAAGCAGCTGGGAGTACTTGGCCTTCCAATGGCCGGTCTGGTTGCACTGAAAACAGACTGCAAACCCCTTGGGGTAATCTCTCTCCATATGCCCCTCTTTGCCACATTGGTAGCATATACCCACTTGACATGATCCCCCATGACTCTTGCCGCACTTCCCATAAGTGCAGCCTTTCTGGCCCCCCCGATCTCGCATCAGTGGGCTTAGCCCGCTGGGCTGCCGACTGCAACTGTGTTGGCCGTCGGTCTCTCCCTTGAGACTCCGGCTCCTCCCTGGCCTAAGTCTCCAGATCAATCTCCCTCTTCCGGGCATTTGCCTCAAGCTCAACAAATGTCCAATAAGACAAGTTCTCCAAAAACTCTCGAATATCCCTCTTTAGAATGCTCAAATACCGGCTCATACGTG
This sequence comes from Lactuca saligna, assembly GCF_052625555.1. Taxonomy (NCBI): domain Eukaryota; kingdom Viridiplantae; phylum Streptophyta; class Magnoliopsida; order Asterales; family Asteraceae; genus Lactuca; species Lactuca saligna. The sequence goes on from NC_136423.1 coordinate 176,612,955, forward strand.
CCTACTCAATTGACACGTGCTCAGGGCAGAACAACACCATCTTGTGAAACATCCTCGTAATCGATGTCACGGACTCTGTCTTCTGCTTGAGAGACAGAAACTCCAAGACCAATCGTTCCCTCTCCACCGGGGGAACATACTCATCTCATAACATCAATGTAAACCTCTCCCATGTCACTGTAGTGTGCTCTACAGGAGTAAAACTGGCTATCACAAACTTCAACCAGTCCTTCGCTCCCAAGCAAAGTTGGTTCAGCACGAACCGTACCCTCAAATGCTTTGGGCATGAACAAGTGTAGAAACACCCCTCGATATCATTGATCCATCTCATCACTGCAATCGGATCCTAAGTCCCTCAAACTCTGGTGGCTTCGTGTTGCTGAACTGCCGGTACAACAACCAGTCACCTCCCTGTGGCTTGGCAACAATGACAGTTGTGGTGGCTGCAGCAACAGCCACCTCAGTGACTGCATCATATCACTCCTCAAACTTCTCGATCAAAGTGGTCTTAATAGACCCAAACATCTCCAGAATAGCCTCTTGTATGGTTGCGGCCACCTCGTCGTGAAGGATCTTGCGAATCTTATCATCGCTAACTCCATTGCTCTCTGGGTTGCGGCGTGTACCCACCACGATATCCCTAAAACACAACACAAAATCATCAGAGACTCACTCGAGTATACTCACACTCGATTACTCGCCCCTACTTGTTCCTTAGCATCCTAAGGAGTTTTACTTGGACTGCCTACAAATCCAGGGTTTCCAGTAGTACAGACCCAATACTACCTTCCATACCAACCAGTAGTCATCCCAAGTCCTCCTCCTAGGATTCTAATTCACAAGTACTCTATCTCTCACAATATCAGACTACTCTCTTAGCAGACTACTCATATGCTCATATAGGTATCTCTTCCTAGATTATCTCTCGACTCCGAACTCAGCACATACTCATAGAAAATAATAGATAACACTGATCAAAAGCATCTCCTAAACTAAGGCATCCCAAATCAGGAAACTCTAGCCCTAGAATATGAAATAACTAGCCTACTCTCTAGCATTCAATTCTAATAAAATATCTCACAAATATCTCATAACACAAAAATAAGGATATTTTAGGAAATCACCGTTCCGGCTCTGGCTGATTGTACACACTGCTCCAACTCGTTTTCTCTTAAACTCTTTTCTCATTTTAGAAAAATTATCTCTTTTGAAATTTTTTCTCAAATTCTTAGTTTGAGTCCAAACACACTCGGAGGTGCATCCGAATCCCTTAAACCAAGGCTCTAATACCAACTTGTAACAACGTAAATTTTCAAACCAAAATTTTCATTTTCAAATACAATAAAACACATGCTACATTTTCACAAAAATCTCAGGTATCAACTATCAACACATATTTCAAAAATTGTTTATCACAAATCCAGGATCCTCCAAAAACAAATCTCCAATGCGGGTGTGTGTAAAATCAAGTCGGGGCCTTCCCGTGATCCTGAGAAGTACCTGAAACAGTAACACATAACACAGTAAGCACGAAGCTTAGTGAGTTCCCCAAAATACCTCATGCACAAATAATAAGCCTCTCATGGCTATAACTCGGCATGGACCCTCCGGTCTCATGTGTCTCGGTGTGGACCATCTGGTCATGTGTCTCAGTGAGGACCCTCCGGTCTCACAACTCAGTTTTGGACCCTCCGGTCCTATCTCAGTGGAAACCCTCCGGTCCCATAACTCGGGTTGGACCCTCCGCTACAATCTCAGTAAACACAAAATAGAGCATATATATCACTCAGACAAAATGCATAATATCACATAACTCAAATAAGCACAAACGTCCCTCCGGTCACACATAGATACCACTCATGGTAAAGTATAATGAGAAGACTCACCTCGTAAGAACTCGAATAGTCTCGAACTCAAATTACCGGTCTAGCCTCCGCCTATCACAATACGATAATTATCCCTAATTAATAACGGCTCTCAATGAAACTAGACCAACCCTTCTACAAACTCATAGAAGGGTAAAAAGACCATTTTACCCCTCCATGGCCTTAATAGTCCACAAATTTACCAAACTCTAAAAGTCAACCAAAAGTCAACGGCAACTCATACGCTACGCATACCAGCTCTTTACTCTGGGTGTACTCGGTTGCCATGCAAGCATCGAGGATGCTCGACCCCTACGCTGCGCATATTGGGATTACGCCCAACGTACGTCCCAATTTCACTCTTTCTACTCCTTTGGTCTTAATCAGTTAAGACCTTGGCTCATATCACAGATCTGGACTCCCTAATAGCTCTTACTCCTTAAAGTTAGTGACTTTAAGCCTTTGCATGGCTGATAAGGTCACAAACACACAAAACTCTCAATCTCTCAACTCAAAATGCTCATAACTCATGCATGGCTTGATTCCAACATCCAAGTCTTGATTTTTATGACAATACACCACTGAATACACTCAAAAGGGGTTGATCATAGTCTCTGGAGATCAATATCTCATAAAGTCTCCAACTTTTGGGACGAAACCCTAAAATACTCTACTATGATGCATAAATCAAAATAGTGAGAAAGCTTGAAGCTTTATACCTATATATGAAGCTCCCAACTCAGATATGCTCAGATCCAAGGGCCTGGACTCTCACTCCTTCTCCAAATCTTCTTCTTCACCCCAAGAACACACAAAATCACTCAAAAGGCTCTCAAATGCACTCACAAGCTCTATGAACGAAGGTTTAGGGTTTAAGAGGGCTTGTTGTCTGAGAATGGTGGCCAGTAATGAGGCCATCATATCCTTTATATAGGGGAATCGCCCTAAATTAGGGTTTTCACTATGGGCCTAGTACGCCCAACGTACTAGGTGACTTCCACGTCAAAAGCATGCACATAAGTACGCTGAGCATACACTCGTGTGCACCCCGCGTACTCATTCACCACCTTTTCTCAATAAAGGGCTAAAGTGGACAAGTACTCAAAAGATCAATTGTTACAAGGTTTCTATAAAAGATAACACAGAGTGATTTATTAATATTGTTTTCAAAACAAGTTGATATATATATATATATATATATATATATATATATATATATATATATATATATATATATATATATATATATATATATATATATATATATATATATAAAAGAAACTGGGATGTCTACACCAATATAAAAAATGATAAAATATCATTTAATAATGTGTACATGTCATGTAGGCAAAAACTATCGATTAACAATTTAAGGGGTCATTTTCTACATCAACATTTTAACGGGTGCTTATGTAGAAACTTTCGTTTGAAGGTACAATTGTTAGTACATATATAAAATGTTAAAATAATCTATATGAGATACAAAAAAATGTTAAATTGTCATTTAAAATAATCTATATGAGATAAAAAAAAATGTTAAATTGTCATGAAGTTAATGGTATCATAAATATTTATGATATCTCTATAAATAAATCTATATAATCTTTCTAATGAGAAACCATAAACTTCTATATAATTTCAACAATTATTTTGTGTCTAATAAAGTAATATATTAAAGGAAATTTACTTAAAAGTTCTTATATTTTTTACATTATTAACAATTTAGTCATTATCTTTAATATAATCAATTAAGTCTCATATACCGGTAATTGGTTGCATTTTAACTCTTTTATCCGGTAAACTGATCATTAATAGAATATATGAAGATTTTATCGCATATAAATCAAAATATAATGATTTTTAAAAAATATTAATTTTATTTTTTTAATATTATCGTATTATATTATTATATTATTGTATTTTATTCCGTCTAACGGATTATATTATCTTACATTATTATGGTATTTTCATTGCTTTACTATATATATATATATATATATATATATATATATATATATATATATATATATATATATATATATATAGGGTTAGGTTATTTTGTTTTTACTAACTATTGTGTGCCAGAATGCACAAATCTGGACCACCGGATGGAATAGAATCAAAGATCATGATCTAATGATCTATGATATCACAATATGGTAACATGTACCATATAATCACACAAATTCCAGCATAAGGGCATTTTAGTCAATCAACCTATATTAAAAAAGGAAATTTTCGGATTTTTAGGGATAATGAATTCCTTTATATTTTAAAATCTGAATATTTTAAAATAATTCAAATTTAAATCTAATTTTATTCTGTCAGAATGTCAAACATTAATTAGTAAAGATATTTTCGATTTTATTCTTGTGGAATATATTTCCAATGCATTTATTTTTGATAATTAACCTGATTTAATAATTCAACATATATTCTTCATATACATTCAAACGTGAATATAAAATCATACATATTCTTACAAACTAATAGTCTTATACAATTTAATATAGTTATACATATTCTAACAGAATATCATAAAAAATGAATAAAAATATTAAGAAATAGCATTCTTAAATATATAATTATTAAGCAAATACACATGCTCTTCATCAAAGGTCCAAATAATGCACTTGATTCAAACTATGATGAAAATGTGATATATTATCGTAAGAATGTAATTCTTCGCAAAATATATTTGTTGTTGACCTCGATTCCAAATCTTTCTCTTGTATGATCAATATTGAATTCCTTCTTCAAAGCCATTCTGAAAGAATAAAATGCATTATTCATTAGTACTACCAATGAAGCTAATGTACTTGTTGTTAACAAACATTCTCAAAAGACATTCTAACAGAATGTATTTCTACAAATAAATTCTGACAGAGTACAAGCATTACTTATTTTATAAAAACTATATATTATAGAATGATAGCATATTCTAATAGAATGTATTTCATTTTTCCTATCTTGCAATTGTTTTTACTTTTCCTATCTTGACAAATAAGGAGATTGAAATCGAATTCTGCCAGAATAATAGACATTCTAAAAGTTTTCACAGAATACATACCACATGACCAGATTCTAATAGAATGTATTTCATTTTTCCTATCTTGCAATGTTTTTTACTTTTCCTATCTTGACAAATAAGGAGAGATTGAAATAGAATTCTGTCGAATTCAGTCTCTTCAAACCCTAAATCCACAAACAAAAAAATAAATAAATAAATAAAAAGACAATCAACTTTCAAATATTAACAAATTTGGAGCATTCTAAAAGAATAACAACTGTAAATTTTGATAGAATGTAGTAGACATCAAACAATTGTAATTTATTCTAATCGACGTTTCATCGAACACCTTTTAGGCACACACTGTATCATCACAGATTCTATCAGATGTTACTCATTAGTCAAAGATTTCATATAATATAAACACACATTTATACAGATAAATGCTTGCAGCAATTTTGTATCCTACAAATTCATATTCCAAATCAATAACAAAACATATTTCTAGAAAATCACAACGTACCTTGGTGGGCTGGTCTTTGCCTCTCTCCTAATCGATCTATCATCCACAAAACGGTGATGTTGTGACCAATAACAAATCGTCTAGTATTGCAGGAATCGGAGAGAGGATAGACACAACCGTTGACTGAGTGGACACCCTCTAATTACCTGTTGCTTGAAGGAGGCATCTTCGTTGTTGCTGCTTCTCTTTTTCGTCTCCGGTCGAAATCAGCGACGTGGGGCGAGAGGGATAGAGAAAGGTGAAGATCGACACGTAAATCAAAGGCAAATCGAACCTGCCCAAAAGGAACAATTGTGAAAAAATGAGAGGTGATAGGGGGAAACCACAAAAATCGATGGAAAAATGTGTGTGAACCGCAGCAATGGGATGGCCGGCAATTTGGTTAGGGTTATGAAGATGCAAAGGTAGGATTAGAGAAAGAGAGGGATAAGAGATAATAAAGGGAAAAAAATGATGTACACGTTTGTAAAAGAAATATATTAGGTATTTGTTTTGTTCCCTTAATTGTAGGGATTTATTTAAATGATCTCATTAATTGCTAATACAAAAAACCGAAAATACCCTTTTCTATTTAATTAATTATTTAATTATTTGTAATTTTCTGATTGGTGCATTTAGGCACACAATAATTGCTAAAAATATTTGAACCTATATATATATATATATATATATATATATATATATATATATATATGTGTGTGTGTGTGTGTGTGTGTGTGTGTGAAAATAGTTTTTTTTTCTTCTAAAAATATTTATGTTTATAATATTTTCATCTAAAGAATTGTATTATCTTATATTAATTTTATGGTATTTTCTTTGTCAGACATAATATCTATTATAAAAATAGATTTTTTTTTCTCTAAGAATAATCATTTATATAATACTTTTGCCAACCTAAAATTGGATCTTACACTCTTGATAATTTATAATTTTGCAAAGCAGAAAAACAATCATATATAGAATATATATATATATATATATATATATATATATATATATATATATATATATATATATATATATATATATATATATATATATATATATATCATAAAATGTAACATAATACAATCCTTTAGATAGAAAATATTATAAAAATAATTATTTAAAAAAAACTATGTTTATAATCGATATTTTTTATAAAAAAAGAAAATATTATAAGATTAATATAAAATAATACGGTCTATTAGACACAAAAATTATTCTAAGATCATAAGATAATACTAAAAAAAATTTAAAAATATATTTTAATAAAAAGTCTTATATTTTGATTCATTTGCAAAAAAAAATCTTTATATTTTGTTGGAAACCGATTACCATTTAAAATGGTAAAAATATAAACATGTCGGCTTTAGGTATAAAAAAATGACTACATCATCGTTAATGGAGTTAAAACATAAACATTTTTCAGTAGATTTTTCATATATTAATTACTTTTTTATGAAATTGGAAGTTAAAAAAGGAATAATATTATTGTCTTTGTTTCTATTTTTTTTTTAAATAGCTAGTCATTTTTTAATACAAGAACGGAGCACTTGAAACCTGAGTTTGGGACAAAATTATTTAGAGTGTTTGGATCTCAAATAATGATATCATCTTGGTTGTGGGTTTTTCTTTTATAAGTGTTATAATAATTTTTCTTTTATTAAGATCATCCATGATGAGAGTGGTATGAAAGTTTAATAGATCAGTGGCCATTGAAGGGTACAATAGAATTAAAATGAAAATTTATTAATTTTTTAATAATTAAATTGAATGTGTATATTCTTATTCCTATATCGCAATCCATATAACTTTTCATTGGTTTAATCCATTAGAGATGGATTAAACCAATGAAAAAATATATATCTAAAAAAAGAACTATTTTATCTAAATGCTTAAAAAAAAAGTATAACATAAAATTGTAATGGCTAAAAGACAGATGTCCAAACACCCTGGCCTCGATGAACTGGAAAACCAATTGTTGTAGTTTTCATTTTTCAAGGACTTGGCCTTTTGTGGAATTTGGGGAACTGATACAACCTCATCACGATTGGAGAAGTTTGTTAACATGCAAGTTTGTTAACATGCATTTGATGACTATGGTTTTATTATTAAATTAAAATGAAATTTTTAGACTGTATTTTTGGAATGTTACAATAGCATACTAGCATATATAGCATAACAGATAGTGGCATACCAGACAATTATCACAAAGACAATCATCTCAACAATAATCAGTTACTAGTGGGTGACATTGGTGCCTTCGACCCACTTCTATTGGAAGGTAACTCACCTAAAATGTTGTGAAGTAGATGAACTGCCTCGGCTCTGAAATTTGTCTCACTCAAACTCCTACACATAAAGATTTCCTTTAGTTACCCTTTCATGCTCATACCCCTTTAAGGGTCAGCTTTGGTCAAATTCAAAGTCAAAGTCAACATCCTGGTTGACTCAACTTGCCGAGTTGGTCCTTCAACTGATCAAGTTCTATCAATCATGAAACTTTGAACTCGCGATTCGACTCGTCGAGTTCCACCCTATAACTGATCCAGGACTTTTCAACACAGCTCGTCGAGTCCCTCCTTGAACCAAGCACCTTCAACTTCAACTCCCTCAAGAAATCACCAAGGAAACACTCTCTTTACACTCACACACAATCCAAATGGTCTAAAATCACGTATTAGGGTTTCACTGGACTGAGGGGGAGATGAGGGAGGCCACAATGAAGCATTAAGGTCTCTAAATAGGGTGCATAACTCTGGAAATTAGGGTTTCATTCTAGCAGCCCTACTCGTCGAGTTGAGTCTCTCAACTTGTCGAGTAGACTTTAAGATCTGCGTCCACAAAAAAACCATTCCTACTCGACGAGTTTGGGGCCTCTAACTCGTCGAGTTCTTACACAAAACTAAATAAATCTGATTTAAATACTAGGAACCGGGTGTTACATTGGTTATGCCTTGCAAGCTGAGGTCGTGGCGGCCATGTCTTGGATGAAATTTGTGATGAGATTCAGTCCAAAGTTTGCATCTGCCATTAAGGTGCAATAGTTGGCAAGGGAGTTTTAGGATGTTCACTAGACGGAGGAGACTGTGGCTGAGATCACCGCCAAGTTCAGAGAGAGGAATTTACTGGTTGTGCAGTATGTTGCGGATGAGACGATGAAGAAGACCAAGTACCATGATATGTTGAGGGATGATATTTGGTAGTTTGTAATCGTGTCAAATTGAAAGACCTTGGAGGATATGATTGTCATAGCCATGGGAGCGGGAGATTGAGTTAGAGCTTCGGAAGAAGAAGAAGCCAGTTTCGGTTCAGGCAACCGAGGGTTCAGCAAAGAAGACCAAGACTTTCAATTCACAAGCTAGAGGCTAGTCGACTTGGGGCCATTACAGAAAGTGAGGGAAACTACACAACGGATTGTGTCGATCAGGAGGTATGAGCTGCTACAAGGGTGGTGGGATTGGTCATATCACTAGGGATTGTCCTTGGGGATTGAGTTTGATTTGATTTCACTGTAACCAGACGGGCCATAAGAAGGATGACTACCCAATATTATCGAGTGAAGTAGCGAGGGCACCTACTCCAGCTATGCTGAGGATTATTGATGGCCATGAGGGCAAGGTGGAGACTCGAGTGGTGAGGAGTCGAGCATTTCAGATGAAGGCCGAGGTGGCCCGAGTGCCATCAGATGTTATCATTGATACGTATCATATTCATGTCCTTTCTGCTTTATTTATTTATGGCTATTATCATGTGATTATATATGAGTAACATAGTGCTCGAGTTATTTAAGTCTACACCTAGGTTTAGGTTTTCCTTATGATTGTTTGGTCATCATTCGAGGGATTTTCATATGCCATTTTGCATACCAAAAATCATGTTTGGAGGGTATCCAGTTGAGCCGGTTTTAAACTTCAAAGGGGAAGACATCATCCAATGATAGTTTGAACGATAAGTACGGGAGAACTAGGTGTTCTGTTTGGAGGATCAGTATTCGAATTGATTTTTATGGTTTGAATGCAATGTGTTTGAGGATGTTTTAGTGTAAGTATGTTGTATTCTTAAATTCTGGATTCGTAGAGATCCTTCATGCTTACGAGGTAATGAGGGATTGGTCAGACCTTAAGTGTTGGTTTAGTTGATGTCAGGGTCATGCATTAAGGGTTGTGCATGTGGTCCTCGTGTCAGAAGCTATTACACGAAGATCTCACAGTGACCAGCTGTCTCTTTCTGGGACATTAACGATTAGGTTAAAAGGCGCTTGAGCCACTCAGGTGGAATGTCAGTTGGAGGTAGACCTGGCAATTTGATACACGACACGAACATGATAGGAGTTTTCCGTTTATGTGTTTTACAAATTCTTGTTTCGTGTTTATTCGTGTCTGACACGTATTTTAAATTTGTGTTTCGTGTCTTACACGTGTCAAACACGAATTTACTTGTTTAGACACGTATAAGACACAATACAAATTCGTGTTGACACGTGATACGTACAAACATGTATATACACATATATACTTTAGGGTTAAATTTTATATTAATAAAATATTAGGGACCAATTTCATAAAAGTCAATAATTAGATTATAGCCCTAGTTTAAAATCTCCATTAAGAACGTGTCTATTCGTGTTTTCATGTAACAAGGCTAAAAAACGTGTTTATTTGTGTCGTGTCACGTGTCACACGAATTTTTTACGTGTCGTCTTCATGTTTGATACCCCAAACACATTTTATAATTCATGTCGTATTTGTGTTTAACAAATTTGTGTCGTGTAAATTCGTGTCTAACACAAATACACGACACACAGACACGGATTGTCAGGTCTAGTTGGAGGGTTGGTCAACTCGTTGTACCGACCACTATCTTTAGTAGGGGGAGAGTTGTTAGATGTTTGGGTATAGAAAGGCTTGGAAACTCTGAGAATCGTTTTAAACACTTTCAGATTAAAGTATTTAGGTGGTACTCCCAATCTTTAATCGGATAAGACTCAGAAAATAGAGAAAACAGAAGAGAGAATGTTCAAAATGTTATGAAGAAGAAGTATACCAACCACATATTTCGAATATGATCATATAACTAGAAAACTTCCTGTCTTAAAACTACCACATGACAGTTTTATGTCCTAAAACTGTCAAAAACATCATAACCAACATAAATCTGGGTCTAGAATATGGATCACAAAATCGGGTACATTTACCAAAAATTCAAATTTTTGATGTATTTTTTATATATTAACATAACATTTATAAAAAAATTATGTGCTGACCTGGCATCTCGACCCCAGCTAAGGGTTGCCGACCCTTGGACCCCACTCCCAGGGGCACTGCCCCCGGACCCCCATCGGTTCAGGGGCTTCACCACTAAATAGCATTGTACTTTCAACAAATGCAATATTAAACAAATATGCACTCCGCACCATACCTATTTGTTCAATAATTGTCAAAGTGACATTAATCAAAAAATTAACCTCATTACACTTAAATAACATTAGCGATATAAAATCACTAACAAACCTCCCCTATTTAAGTGTAATCTTGATTAACTTAACATTAAAATCATAACAGTAACAAACTTGTGACAACCCGATATTTAGTGACAATGTAATGTAAAACCAGTTAAATTTAGGTCAAAATATAACTTTACTAAAATCTTATTTGAGTTAAATCAAGTGGTAGTAATCGTAACAAGGTTTTCATACATATAAAGAACACAAAAATCCGAGTTATAATGAGGAAGTTATAACCATTCTAAAATTCCCGACAAAACCGGCAACACCGATTAAACGAAAAACGTGAAGTTTCAATACAATAGTTTTTAGCCTTCAATATCTACATTAAAGTTGTATATAACATTAAACCGCGAGCGTACATAAAAAGAACGTCCAAATTTGACTTCGTATGAAGAAGTTATGATTTTTCCAAGATCCGGATATAGCAGTAGACAGCTAAAAACTCAAAATCAAGATCAAGAGACTTTTGGCCAAAACAACCTAAATGAGAATCGAAGGTCTCAACAATAGTAGTGCAACGATGAAAAGTCTGACGAAAACGGACATCAGATGAAGAAGTTATGGATTTTTAACGGAATTTTCGTGTCCCAACTCGTAAAAAATAAATAATTAAAAGTCAAAATTAGCCAATGAAGTCTAAAAGAGAGTTGTAGAGCATATTTTCAGCTACGCGTGCATATAAAGAACGTCAAAAACGGAGCTCGTATGCAAAAGTTACGGATTTTACAAGTTCGAGGCCCGAAATCCGAGGCTGTCAGGTTTGCCACGACGTGGCACACCAGAAATGCCCCTATAAATAGATTTCAAGGACTCCGAGTTTCATTGCTCAGTTCCCTTCTTTCTCACGCCAAAAATCTACATTTAAGCCCCCGAGACCCTCCCAAAGCCCCAGTTTTCACCTTCAAGTCCCGAAGGAAGGTTTCGCATTCCCGAGATTCCCAGGATTTCCGAGATTCTCGAGAATCCCGAAAAAATCAACTTTTTCGAGTCGAAGTTCTACTAGATTTTCATCTTGCTTTCTTCAATCAATCAGGTGAGTTCATACCCCTATAACTACATTTTCAAATGTTTTGTAAATGCTTTTATACACTTTTAAGGGGGGCGGGGGGAATACAAGTAAACACACGACTAAAATCGTGTGAAACATCGATCTTTTGCTATACTTTTCATACTGTTGTTTTAACTATCTTATGAAGTTATTATCATGCAAAATACCTCACAACACAACCTTACCCTCTTGGGATACAATATGTTTTATAAATAGAAATATGTTTTATTTATACGTTTGCATACTACATCATATCAAGGGTAACCATTTCAACTATAACATGATGCTTTTACAAGAAAACTCAACTCATCATCATGTCTTTGTAACACAGTAGAAAAGGAAATCATTTCATACAAACGATTTTTGATCATATTAATCGTGAACTCGTTGTTAGCAATCATGTGGTGTCATATGGCTTTGTTTGTACCAAACGAAAGTCCCCACCTATAACCAGAGTCTCTTGGAGGGAGAGCGCAACAAGTGTGTATAGATCTATACGGGGCTGACAACTCCGCACCCTGACTGTTAGCTACAGTCCGTCATTAGGGGTGACAAATGTCAACATAGGTACTGCGTCTAGTATGGTTATGAGGAACTCACAACACGTGGAAACAATGACTCAAGCACGTAGTAATACATAACTCAATCATGCTTTGGGGGGGGGGGGGGTAATAACTATATTCTAGGGTATTATCAGCATAATCAAAAACTCAGAATAAACACTTCCACAACTAGTTTTACTTAACAATAAAACTATACATCTTCTTTTTAGCATGTCATAATTGCTTACAGGTTACGGTCTTGGTAATTTGAGACTGCATTTCACATTTAGGAAAATATAGGATTTTCCTGGTTCATATACATTCATTTTGTACAATAACGATTTACAACATCATTCTTTTGAGCATGTCATAGTTGCTTACAGCTTACGGTCTTGGTCATTTGCGACTGCATTTCACTTCTAGGAAAATAAGGGATTTTCCTGGTTTAAATACATACAATTTATACAACAAATATTCTCATGCATTTCATACTTTTATAAGAAAATATCGGATTTTCTGGAAAACACACACGCACTTTCGAATGGCATACATTTCCTCAAAACACTACTTATGAACTCACCAACTTAAATGTTGACACTTTTTCTTTGAAATAACTTGTATTCTCAGGAAACCGCTAAACCAGGTAGCAACTACTTTTGAAGACTAACGCATTGGCGTTAGTAACATATTTTGGGTCACCATATTGTATTTGATTTCTTTCGCAAACATGTAACACATACAATCATGTAAACTTTTCAAATATATTTATATTATGGTGGTGTGTACTTTCTTTACTATTCAATTGTTATGATACTTGACATGACGTCCTCCGCCCCTGAACGTTTCCGCCGTTCTGGTTTGGGGGTGTGACAAAACTGGTGCATAAATGAAATATTGTGACGATTGACTTTCACATTAGTATTTTAGTCATTCCAAATAATTGAATAGCAGGGTGTCACTAAGGATTGAACCCTTTCTATTCTAAGTAAATACATGAAGATAATATACACAACAATTTACATTCTCAATGTTCTAACTTGACCCTATATTTTACTAGCTTGTGTCCCATCCTTCAATAAGCATATCAAAGCCAATTCCTAACTTCTTGAAGCAGCTAAACTTCATGCTTATATAGCTAGTCCTTTTATTCTTGCCCCTGCAAATGCAATTTTTCAAAAGAACTATTAAGACTATAAATTCAACTTCCTTAACTTGCAGTACTGAACACATACCTTGGGATGATGATATTAATGTGTTCCAATATTCAAATATCAAGCTTTCCACATTGAATTCAACATCTAATATTACATTAGATGGGAATTAGGTATCTCAATATAAAAGATTTTAAGTGGGATTTAAACCCATCCCTACAGCCGCCTAGTGCACAAGATCTCTTGCTAACCCTTTGGTTAGATGATCAACAAAATTCAACTGAGTTCTTACGAACTCCATAGATATCACACTAATCATGATGAGCTCACGAATCATACTATGTATAACACCTAAACATCTAGACTTTCCATTGTAAACTTGACTATAAGCCTTAGCCAAGGTTACAACACTATCACTTCTGATGGAAATGGTAGATATCGGTTTGGGCCATAATGGAATTTCACAAATCAAATTCCTTAGCCACTCAACTTCTTTACCAGTAGCAAACAATGCAACAAACTGAGAATCCATGGTTGAGTTTGTAATACAAGTCTGTTTCTTAGATGCCCAAGAAATGGCACCTCCTCCAAGAAGAAACACCCAACCGCTTGTAAAGGAGTGATCCTCTAAATTGTTAATCCAACTGGAATCTGAATAACCTTCCAAAACAGAAGGATATCCACTATAAGTTAAACCATAATTCATGGTCCTTTTCAAATACTTGAATACAATACTCACAACTTGTCAATCATTTGAACTGGGATTACTAGTATAGTTACTAAGCCTTCCCACAGTATAAGCTATATCAGGCCTAATACTAATCATGACATACATTAAACAACCAATAGCCCTTGAGTATTCAAGTTGAGACACCGAAGATCCTTTATTAGGTAGAAGCTTAAGACAAGGATCTATATGAGTGCTAACCAGAGAACAATTGTCAAAGTTAAACTTTTTCAATATCTTCTCAATGTAATGAAATTGAGAAATTGAAATCCCATTGTTTCCTTTTCTAATTCTTATACCAAGAATTACCTCAGCCTCCCCCATGTCTTTTATATCAAAACTAGATGATAACAATTTCTTGGCTTTATAAACTACACCTTGATCAGTACCAAAAATTAACATATCATAAACATATAGAAAAATTATAACTCCTTTAACAGAAGAATCAAATTTTCTATATACACATTTGTCAGCCTGGTTTAATGCAAAACCATTAGAGAAAATCACATCATCAAACTTTTGATGCCATTGTTTTGGGGCTTATTTCAAACCATATAATGATTTCTTCAACTTACACACCTTATGTTTATTACCAGGCACAACAAATCCTTCAGGTTGTTTAATGTAAATTTCCTCATCTAAGTCACCCTTCAAGTGTGACATCCCCAAAATCACGGCCAGAAAAGACCGGTTTTGTTTATACTTTATTTCAAAATCAGAGTTATCTTTTAATAAAAGGGTTGCGGAATTTGTCCCAAAACAATAATATGATAAAGATTTATCAAAAGCATTTCCATAGAAATGTATTTCATTAAAAGACTCGGGATGTCATGTTCGTACAGATCAAAAGTATAAACAGTACAATATAAGCCTTACTACATTATTTCATATCTACAGGCCTATATCCGTAATCCCTCGTCCAAAACATCACACCTATGCTCATGCGCCACTACATGTAATGCATAAAACTGAGTGGGTCAGGCTTGGGAGCCTGGTGAGCACATAGGGTTTTCAACCCACAATAAATAAGTTTATTAATTTCATCAATCAACAATAACCCGATTACCCGTTCCCGTTATCCTCACTTTACGTCCCTAAACACCTATCATAAGGGACATAGCTTAAGGATCATCATCGGGACGAACACTACTGCTAAGGGGATTCCTCAGCAATAAATGTCCTAATAGGCAACCATGTGGGGGATGGAGTACACCGGTGAACACATTGTTCACAACACCTACAGGTTGCGAGCCTGCTAGTGTTCCACTGGACTGTCTAGAAGAGTCCGTGGTCGTCATCTATACTCCGCTAGATGACTGGATCAACAACAACAACATCGAGGCCTCTCATCATTTTATCACACATCAACTATTACATCTACCCATGTTTTACCCCAACATTTTCGTAGATATAAAATACATATACAGTTTAAATCATTGAAAACATGTATAACAACGTTCATCTAACGTAGATAGCAAGTATTCAGATAATATGCACACATAGCACGTAATTTATATAAAATACTTCATATCTATGTGTAAGCTGAAAGTAACTATGCACTTACCGGAAAAGGTGGTGATTTCGAACTCAGACAGCGCTTCGCTTCTTAAAAAGAATTTTTTCTTCGACGAAACCTAGTATTATTACCACTAGAGTTTAGTTTATTATTTGTCGAGACTAATTAATAGTCTAGCTATTATTATTATTATATAAGCGTCAAAAAAATACTTATATAACCCATAATAGTAGCCCAAGTATTTATTATAAGTTCCTAATAACGTTACTATAATTAAATAAAAGTTATATTAAAAATAGCGTAGGCGTAGCTCACTTACAGCGGGTTTTATAGAAAACCGGGCTTTGCTTGGAGTAGCGTTCCCAAGCCGAAAAGCTCTTCTTCTCAGAGCCTTCGAGCACTCCGGGGCTTCCGCCTCGTGCTAGGGAGGTTCCCTAGGCTTTTCGGGGGATTTCGGGGCTAGAGAGAGGTTCTAGAGAGAGAGAGTAAAGAGAAGAAAGAATGGGAAAGGTGTGAAGAAAATGAGGGTGGGAGAGGTGGTATTTATAGGGTGAAATGTTGCTGAACTTGGTGCCACATGTCACCATCTGGTGGCAAGCCTTGGGGAGAAAGCAATGGCCAAGATTGTGCCACATCACCCATTTTCGCACAGCACACTTCCGACTTCTAAAATCTGTAACTTTCACATACGACCTCTGTTTTTGACGTTCTTTATATCCACGCGTAGGTAATAATAAGATCTACAACTTTCATTTTGACACCGTCAGCTAATTCTCGACCGATCTTAAATTTAACAGTACAAGGAGATTATACTGTTAAACGTTTGCGTAAAACTAATAACTTCTACATACGGACTCTGTTTTTGTCTGTCTTTTTACCGTTGATTTCCTATTAATGAGATCTTCAACTCTTATTTACGTTGCGTAAGCCAAAAACCGCTCGAACTAAAATTCGAGTTTCAGGCCGTGCACTACTAAGCCGAATCTTAGAAAAATCATAACTTCTTCATACGAAGTCAGATTTGGGCGTTCTTTTTATCGATGTTCTTAGTTTAACATATTCTACGACTTTTGTTTAGATTGCTAAGGCTAAAAAGTCTTCTATCGTAAATTCACTATTTACGTCTCCCGGTGTCGTGTCGGTTTTGCCGTAAAACTTCGGCGGGCCATAACTTCTTCGTTATAGCTCGGATTTCGGCATTCTTTATATGTACGGAAACCTTGAGACATATTCTACAACTTTATGTAGAGATATCGGGATTATCTCACACTTTAATTTTGACGCTCATTTTTATTCTTTATTAATTATACATTTATAATTAAATAATAAACACATAAACACACATAATTCACATAATACTCAAATATTTCATATTTATTACTTCAAAAAGAGTTACAATAGTTGACCTAGACTATTACATTGACAAAAATGCTTAGCCCTGAAAACCCGGGCGTTCCATCAAGAATGCAGTTTTCACATCCATTTGGTAAATCACAAGATTATGTATAGCCGTAAGAGATAACAATAATCTAATAGAGGAAATTCTAGCAACATGAGCATAAGTATCAAAGAAGTGAATGTTGTAGCACCTGGTTCCTGGTATGTATCTCATTCAATTATTCTTCATATTTTGGAATGGACTCGACGAGTTGAAGGCCCAGCTCATCGAGTAGAAGCGACTTGGACCCGGGAAAAAGTGGCAGACTCGTTGAGTCGGCAACAAGACTCGATGAGTAGACCCTGTCTGGACAAAACCTAATCCAAGGGTTGCACCCTATTTAAACATCTTATTTAGCCTCCCTCGTCCCCTATGCTCTCAAAACACCTCACATTAAACCCTAATCGTCTTTGGTGAAGATCTAAGGCCTCTTTGGTGGATTTTGGTGGTTTGTGATCACAAGAAGGAAGGAAAAGCTTGAATAGCCAAGAGGAAATCAGAAGATCCCGAGTTTGTGTTGCATCTACAGTTCTTTAGAGGTATAAAGTTTATACCTTGCTCATTCATGTTTTAGATCCCTTTTTGGAATGAATTAGGGCTTTAAGGAGCCATTTTTGGTGACCAACTATGAGTGCAAGCATGGTTGAGGCTAAGACTCTAGATCCAAGGTCCTTGGGGGACAACAAGACATAAAGTGGCTGACTTTGGGGCCTTAGAAAGCCTCATGCATTTTAAGAGTTTCTTTTAGAGCCTTTTGAGCTTATTCTCTCATGCATGCACATAAAGCTAGTAACTTTACATGCTAGATCGATCTTAGGAACCTAGATCTATATTTTGGAAAAGTGTTGTATATCAGAAATCGAGAAATGAGACTTGAACAACCTCGACTCGGCGAGTCCGAGGCTTGATTCCCCTTTCCTTTTAAGGTTCAAAGGAACCCAGTTGAGTGTTAGAAGGGTTTTAGAGGGTCCAAGGGAGTGACCCAACGTGTTGGACTTAGCCATAGACCTAGAGTTCATAGGACTCGATGAGTGCATGAGCAGACTCGGAGAGTGAAAGGTAATCTCCCAACTTTTGAAGATGAACTCAACGAGTTGTTCATATAACTCGGCGAGTAAAGGACAGGACTTGTTTGTAGGACGAGGATGAACTTGACGAGTTGTTCATACAACTCGGCAAGTAGGATGAAGGTTCATTCGAGGTTGTTTTAGAATGAGAACCCGTCGAGTCATTGCTAAACTCGACGAGTAGAAGCGTAAAGAAAGGCAGATGAAGGGTAGGGACTCAACGAGTTGGAGGCCCAACTCGGCGAATCAGGTCAACTAGAAGTTGACTTTGACTTTGACTTGGTTAGGGGTAAAATAATCATTTTACCCTAAGAACTGTTATCAGTGTCTGACAAAGTGTTTTATGGGAATTATAACCAGAGGATCACCGAAGCAGCAGTCGGACATCTGTTGATCAGCTTTTCAGCAATCAACCTTACGAGGTGAGTTACCTTCCAGTAGAGGTGGGTCTACGGTACCAATGCGAGCCCACCAGTAGGTGATTATGGGTGAGATAGTTATCTTTGTGATAATTTTCTGGTTGTTATATATGTGCTGAGTACGTGTTAGTAGTAATAGGGCGTGCTAGCCCCTGGTTACTGGTTGAAAGATACCGAAGACGATTATCGGTTGAAAGATACCGAAGGGGTGGATATAACCTACATATGTATAGTTGTATGCTTACGATATGTCATTATGTGACTCAGTATGCCTATGTATGTTATCATAAAACCAATATCTTATGACATGTAATAAGTGATAGGGGTAGGGGTGAAATAGTCCCCAGATACCGGTTGAAGGATACCAAAGGGGAGGTTAGTTCCCGGATACCGGTCAAAAGATACCGAAAGGGAGAGTAGCTCTTGGTTACCGGTTGAAAGATACCGAAGAGGATGATAGTTCCCGGCAACCGATTTAAAGATATCGAAGGGGAGGGTAGCTCCTGTTTACCGGTTGAAAGATACCGAAGGGGATGGTAGCTCCCGGTTACCGGTTGAAAGATACCGAAGGGGATGGTAGCTCCCGGTTACCGGTTGAAAGATACTGATGACTATGTGCTATGGGTATGGTGGGGGAACTCACTAAGCTTCGTGCTTACAGTTTTGGTTTTGGTTTCAGGTACTTCTTAGTCTATGGGGAAGGAGCCGGCGGTGTAACAACGCATCACACACACACACACACATGTTTTCCACATGGAGTTTCCTGGGAGTCTACTGTGATCTATTTTACTGTTGGACAAAATGGTTTTTATGGTGACATGTTTTGGATTATTGGCATATTGATTGTGACATGAGATATCATTATTAACCTTTTTTTATCAATGGTTTTTATGTTATAATCTATTGAAAAATGAAATTTTTGGCCTTCAATTTTGGGATGTTACAAGTTTGTATCAGAGCCCTGGTTTGAGGGATTCGGACACACCCTCGGGGGTGTCTGGACTCAAGTGGGGCTAAAGGATTTTTTTTCTAAAGAAATGATTTTCTAAATCTAAGAAAAAGAGTTTGAGAAGGAACAAGGTGTGTGATGCGTGCCACCAGCCGAGCTCAAGTATGTTTTCCCCAAGATACCCATACTTGTTATGTTATGTTATATGATATATGACCTTGAGAACTGCATGCTAGATTAGGGATAGGGATCTAGGAGGATGCCTTTTATTCCTGGTATATGTTTTTGATAACTACATGCTAGATTAGGGCTTAGGATCTAGGAAGGATGCCTTATATTCCTGCTGTATAAGCTACATGCTAGGACTACATAGTCAGCAGTAGGATGGCCTGGTTAGGTAATGCTTTGTATGGTTACTCGACGCACGAATACTGCTTGCTTTGTACTATTGAGGTCCTGGCTAACTTCAACTAACTAGTGAGTGGATATGTAACAGTATCCGAAAGCTAGTTAGGGGAGGAGGGTAAGGACTCCTGGTGCAGCTGATGGCGGAGAGTAGGTCAGAGAGTACCCTAGGAAAGCCTAGGATGAGAATAGTTGGAAAGGGATATTGGTTAAGGGACTTGGTGAAGTCGAAGCAATCCTTGAGGAAAGTACAGATAGATGTGGAAGGTAGTATGGGCCCATACTATTGAAAGCAGAGGATCTGTACTCGAGTCAAGGAGGGCCGAGATGGAACCAGGAATCTTGGGTAATGTGTGAGACCTCTCGGGGAATGTTTTGGACCTGAAATTTATGTGTTTATTTTCAATATGGTGGTCACACGACATGGAGCATGAGGCTCAAGATCTGGGTCAGGATTGGGATCGGGCTTGGGTGCGGGATCCGAGCAGGTTGATGATGGGTTACACGAGTTCATCGCGTATGAGATTACGAGAGGCATCCTTGATGCGACCCCGGTCATCTTCGGTCCGATTAAGGAGGGGATCATTGAGCTGATGGAGGATCGCCTCCAAGCATTTAGGAGTGATTTGGCATCGAGCTAGGCGAGTACGTGCACACTATCCTTCAAGGACTTCATAGGGAGTGGTGCGCCATATTTCCACGGGGTGAAGGACCCCATTGTTGCCAGGAGATGGATCGCATACATTAAGTCTGCGCAGTTGACGAGCTTCTGCCCGGAAGGGTTGAAGGTCCGCTTTCGGCGGGATGTTTGAGAGACAGAGCTAGAGATTGGTGGGAGTCGGTTGGTGACTCATTGGGAGCATCGACCGTCGAGGCTATAACCTGGTTAGACTTTGTGACCATATTCAGGTCGGAGTTTGCGCCAACTGTAGAGCTTCGGCAGTTGGCCAGGGAGTTTTTGGACATGATACAGACTACGGAGACTGTGGTGGAGATCACCGCCAAATTCTGGGAGAGGGCTCTTTTGGTGCCCCAGTATGCAGGAGATGAGGACACGAGGAGGACCCGCTATAACGACATGTTGAGAGCCGATATCCGGGAGCATGTCAGCTTCTCGGCATGCCCGACCTTGGACTCTAGGGAAAGGGAGATCGATTTGGAGTACCTCAGGATGAGGAAGGCCGAGACTGGGCAGGTTACAGGGGTTTTGGGGAAGAAACCCAAGGGATTCGACTCTAGGTCAAAGGGTTATCAGGGTCGGGCCCGCTGCGGAAAATGCGGTCGGTCACACAAGGGAGCTTGTCGTACTGGGTCGGGTTCCGGCTGCTATAAGTGCGGCAAGGTTGGACATTTTGGCAGGGATTATACTGCCCCGCCCCCACAGTGTAGATGTCAGACCTAATTTGCTTTCATTGCAATCAGAAGGGCTACAAGACGACCAATTGCCCTAGATTCACAGTAGCGACAACGACGCCGACCCCAGCAGCAGCACGGATTATGGATGGACGAAAGACCAAGGTAGAGGCTCCAGTGGTGCGGAGCCGAGCATTTCAGTTGATAGCTGAGGAGGCACACGCTACACCCGATGCGGTGACGGGTACGGTTTCTTCTTTTATTTCTTTATGTTATGTCGCTGTGATTATGATAAGTTATGCGTATGATTTGTTTAGGATCGCTCCATGTGAACGATATACCGGTTCAGGTGTTGTTTAATTTGGGTGCTACCCGATCGTTTGTTTCTCTTACGCTTAGCAAGAAGTTTCCTAAGTCTTCGGGCATGTTGGATTGACCTCTAGAGGCCGAGATTGCGGACGACCGGTCTATGCGAGCATCAGAGGTCTTCCAGGATTGTGTTTTGAGGTTGTTCGAAGAGCGTTATCTAGTGGATTTGGTTCCCATATCGTTGAGAGGGAACAAGGTTATTATTGGTATGGATTGGCTAAGTCCCAACGAGGCAGTGATTGATTATGCGTAGCAGTTAGTTTGGATCAGGACCCCAGGCGGGGGAGAGCTGGTGATTCAGGATGAGAGGCCACAACGAGGACCAACTTTATGTTCGACATCGAGGGCTAGGCGCTACCTTCAGCAGGGTTGTGCAGGATACATTACCTATGTTATGGACACTCGGGAGGCGGGAGGGGCGACGGTGAGTGATGTGTTAATAGTCCAAGAGTTTTTGGATGTATTCCCCGAGGAGTTGCTCGGGATACCTCCAGAGAGGCAGGTGGAGTTCAGGATCGACTTAGTCCCTTGTGCGGTTCTGATAGCCAATGCACCGTATCAGTTGGCTCCTCCTGAGATGCAGGAGTTGTCTACACAGCTGCAGGAGCTGTTAGACAATGGATTCATTAGACCGAGCAGTTCGTCATGGGGAGCCCTGGTTCTGTTCGTGAAGAAGAAGGACGAGTCGCATTGGATGTGTATAGATTATCGAGAGTTGAATAAGGTAACAGTGAAGAACCGTTACCCACTCCCAAGGATTGATGATCTCTTTGAACAGTTACAGGGAGCACCTTGGTTCTCCAAGATTGATTTGCGTTCAGGGTAGCATCAGATGAGGGTCAGAGAGAAAGATGTACAAAAGGCTGCTTTTCGGACGTGTTATGGCCACTATGAGTTCGTGGTGATGCCCTTCGGGCTCACCAACGCTCCTGCCGCATTCATGGATCTCATGAACCACATGTGCAGACCGATGTTAGATCAATTTGTGATAGTTTTCATCGATGACATCTTGGTTTATTCCAAGACTCGAGAGATGCATGAGGAGCACTTGTGAGAGGTTTTGGATACTTTGAGGAGGGAGAGCTTGTATGCTAAGTTATCCATGTGTGAGTTCTGGTTGCGCGAGGTACAGTTCTTTGGGCACCTTGTCAACCAGAACAGGATATCAGTCGATCCGGCCAAGGTAGTGTTCATGATGAGATGGGAGGTTCCGAAGTCTCCATATGAGATTCAGAGTTTCCTAGGATTAGTCGGCTATTATCAGAGATTCATTCAGGACTTCTCCAAGATGGACGTGCCCCTGACCAGGCTGACAAGGGAAGTTGTGGTCTTTCGCTGGGGGCCTGAGCAGCAAACTGCATTTGAGACATTGAGACATGGATTATGCGAGGCGCCAATCTTAGCCCTACCAGAGGGTATGGAGGATTTTGTTGTGTACTGCGATGTGTGAATATCGGGTTTGGGCACAGTTTTGATGCAGAGAGGGCATGTCATTGCTTACGCTTCAATATAGCTGAAGCCTCAGGAGGCAAACTACCCGACACATGATTTGCAATTGGGGTGGTTGTTTTTTCCTTCAACATTTGGCGTCATTACCTATATGGGGTTCTTTGTACCATTTACACAGACCACAAGAGCCTAAGGTATCTTGTCACACCCCCAAACCAAGGATGGCGGAAACGTCTGGGGGTGGAGGACTTCATGTACAGTATCACAACAACGTGTATAATAGTGCTCAAAGTAAAAACAACCACCATAAATATAATTGCAAAAGTTACACCAAAGTATATGTTTACATGTTTCAAAAGCAATTACATTATGATGACAAAATAAATTGTTGACGGTTTAGCGCCCCATCCTCAAAGCGATGAAGTTTTCCTGTTTCACTGATTTCCTGAGAATACAAGTAGTTTTAAAAGAGTGTCAACACAAAGGTTGGTGAGTTCATAAGAGTTTTGTTTGTAGTAGAAACCGTTTTTCCTTGTAAAATCGATTTAGTTTGATTTCCAGAAAATCCAATATTTTCTTAGTTAAGTATGAATAGAAATAATCCTACATGATGCTGTAATGAACCCTAGAGTAATCCGTAGAGTTCCTCTATAATCGTCCAACATATAAAGTTATATAAGGCTTAACTTAGATAAAACGTTGAATATAGTGGGTCTGCCCTAGGTCCACAACCCAACGAGGAACAGGAGATGAGGCGGGCACCACCAATTCTAGGCCAATCAAGACTAAATTCTTATATGACTCAACATATACGCTCAGCGACTATAGTTGAAGTCTAACAATTTTAGAGGATGTGTAGTTTTAATATCATAATAGCTTTGTATAGAGACCCGGCACTTTGTATTTGTACCCCTTTTTGTATAGAGACCCGGTACTTTGTATTTGTACCCCTTTTTGTATAGAGACCCGGTACTTTGTATTTGTACCCCTTTTTGTATAGAGACCCGGTACTTTGTATTTGTACCCCTTTTTGTATAGAGACCCGGTACTTTGTATTTGTACCCCTTTTTGTATAGAGACCCGGTACTTTGTATTTATTGTTTCGTTTCGTTAGAGGGAAATCGTTGAGCTCCGGAGGCATTGAGAATACAATGGGTGGTGAAGTGTTGTGAAGTACGTTAATGAAAACGTCCAATGACAACCTTACAAGTGATCCCTTAGGTGCCACTCGTAATTCTTCACACAACTCAATCCTCCCGGACTTGTGTAGTCCCACGACCGGAGGGAAGGAGAGAAGGTGCGAAACCCTCGGTATTTCCCCGCGTCGTTCAGGATAAATGCAATTGCGAAGGGCCCGAAGCCCAACCCGCAATCGTGAGTTACTGACTTTGCTGGCAGCACTGAAGGACCCTTGGGGACCAGCAGCATGTTTGCCATTGAAAGTCCTATTACGTTATGTCGGATCGGTAAAACCCAACACTCCGTAAAAAAAATGTCTTCGGGCCTTAAGATCAGGTCATTGGGCTAGCTAGGCTCAACGAACAAGATTTTACACTTGTGGGGCCCAAAGATGGTGCATAGACGTCTGTGCACACTCGCATGTGTATGTATAACCAAACGTTACTTGTATGAATCGTAGTGTTAGTAGTTGTAGATTTTTATTGGCTCGAGACCGAGCCAATTCGTTTAACAACGACTTTTGGTATTGTAATGTATTGTATTTCGTTGAAATGTGTGCGAATAGAAATCTTTCTTGTATGAATGTACCTTTCTTGTACGAGTGCGTAGAGTGATGTATCATAAACTATACCTATTATAGTTTATCTAAAATGTATGCAATATGTATGAACCCTTTTATGGAAATGTATTAGTGTTATAAATATATTCAAACTATACTTTTTATAGTTAAATAATACGTGTTCCAAAATGAATGGATAATGTCTAATATGAATGTCTTAATTTCAGTTCATAATGATAAACTAACTAGGAATCACATTCAAACATTAAAGCTTATGATTATACACTTTGCTCAACATAATACAAAGTGTTATGATATTTGCATGCTGGTGGCAAAATTTAGCAATTCTGCCCTGTTTTGGAAAAAAAAATCATAGAAAAATCATACGAAGTCGAAAACTAGATCCGTAAATTCTGAGAGTTCACAAAATGTGTCTAGTTTGCTCATAATTTTTATCACAATTTATAATGACCTCTAACTTGGTTGAAAAAGTCCATAATCACAGACTGGTCCGGATTGTTGTTTGAAATGATAGGCAGTTTTGTAAAAATCACCATAAATTGTAGAAAAATCGTATGGAGATGTGCAAGTAGCCATTTTAAAGCTAAAAACTTGAACTATTTGCACCTTGTACAGTTTTGAAAACAAAAATGTTTAAGATGCCCAAAACAGTCCGTGGATGGAGTTGAACTTTTCCAATGAAGGCTGTTAGAAAAATTTAGATATGTTCTTAGTGTTTTAACTTGTATTCCCCCCCTGAAAACTTGAGAAAACATAAAAAATGTAGGGGTATGAACTCACCTTGAGTGATTTCAGTAGATACGTGTTGAAGAAGGAAAGTGTTCAACCCAAGAACACTTGAAGAATCACTTGAAGATTCGAAGCTCAAATGTGGAGGAAAAACTCAAGATCAGCCCTTGAATCTCGAATTTCTAGAGAGAGAAAGTGAGAGAGGAAAGAGTTTGATCTTCTTGTGAAATGAGAGCAAAATGAGAGAAATGAGGAGAGAGGATGAATAATCAGTCCTCAAAACTCGGGAAGAGGGTTAATTGAGTGGGAAAAGACGTTGATGTGACCTAGGTAAGGTGGGGAGGCATGGCTGGTCAGAGAGTGGGTGTGGGGCGGTTGCTTGTGACTGCGGATCAATAACACTGCTTGAATGCGAAGTTGGATTTAGCTTTGCTATAAGTTTCAATCGATTTTGAAATTAAGTATTGTTCGCATTTGTATGAGTGTAGTCGATGAATCGATAAAGCAAGAACATATGAGTTTTGATTCGCAATGGGATTGATGATTGAGGGATGATTCGTGAAGAAAAACGCGAAGTCAAGGACTATGAAATTGTTGTTTGTAAGAATTTAGAAACTCGATTGTGGAGTTGTTGATGCTCATTTTTGCGAAAGTAAAACAATCGAGTGTTCGCATCTATGAATCAATTTGAAGTCAATTGGGTTAATATTCGCATATGGGTTCAACGTATGAATTTTTGATTTCGCAAGTTTAGAGTTCAAGAGCTAAACTGTGTTCGCATCTGGAATGAAAATTTTGTGAATCGCATTTGATTGATTAGGTTAAAATGCGAAGGGATGCGAAGGGTGTAAGAATGAAGATGCGAAAGTGATTAATGCGAAGGGATGCGAAGGGTGTAAGAATGAAGATGCGAAAGTGATTAATGCGAAGGGATGCGAAGGGTGTAAGAATGAAGATGCGAAAGTGATTAATGCGAAGGGATGCGAAGGGTGTAAGAATGAAGATGCGAAAGTGATTAATGCGAAGGGATGCGAAGTATTTCATAGTAGAATGCGAATTGGGGAAGAAAACAGAAGATTTCAAATATTGTCCCAGAAGAGTTTCGCATTTTTGGAAATATAAATGAAAATATATCTTTTGTTGTTTTAATTAAGGAAATAAATATTTTATATGAATACTCACCAGGAAAAACGCATATCATACATTCCCGATGAGTATGCATCATTGTTTTATCAGTTTGGCTCGCCACGTACTACAGTTTTTAGGTTAAAGAGATCTAGTTGTACGTACTTTTCGATTCATGTTTTCTTATTAGAGTAGTGGGTTGTTTAGTAAATACTGAACGTAAGTCCAAGTACACAAGGGTTAGTTGAGCTGAGAGGTTTGACTTGTTGACTTTATTTGACTTTGAATTGACCAGAATTTGACGGTTGTCACATATCTCATGGACCAGCCGAATCTGAATATGAGGCAACGTCGGTGGTTAGATGTGGTGAAGGATTATGATTGTGAGATCCTTTAGCATGCGGGGAATGCCAATGTATTGGCCGACGTGCTTAGCCACAAGGCAGTGCCGATCAGGGTTATATGTATGAGGATGACTGTGGTGGCTTCGCTACTGGAGCAGATCCGAGAGGCCCAACAGAAGGCTATGAAGGAGGAACATCGGAAGGGCGAGCGTATTGTGGGTCAGGTTTCCTTTTTTTACTATGATAGCCGAGGGTTGTTGACCCTCCACCTTAGGGTGTGGTTCCCCTATCATGGAGGCATGTATCACACATTGATGGAAGAGGCGCACAAATCGATGTTTTCTATCCATCCCGGGGCGACGAAGATGTATAGGGATCTTCGTCTTGACTATTGGTGGCCCTACATGAAGCGGGACGTAGCATGGTATGTGGAGTGGTGCTTGACCTGCAGGAAGGTCAAGGCTAAACATTAGAGGCCACATGGTAAGATGCAGCCGTTGGATATTCCCATGTGGAAATAGGAAGATATCACCATGGACTTCATCACCAAACTTCCCAGGACCGCGCGGGGAGTTGATAGGTCATTGTGGATCGGTTGACCAAGAGCGCCCATTTTATACCGATCCAGGAGAGTATATCGGCCGAGAAGGTGGACGACATCTACATTCGAGAGGTAGTGGCGAGGCACGGGGTGCCAGTGTCAGTGATTTCGGCCAGGGATGTGAGGTTTACTTCTAGGTTCTGGAAGAAACTCCACGATGAGTTGGGTACTCGTCTCCATTTTAGCACCGCATTTCACCCGCAGACGGATGGTCAGAGCTAGCGGACCATCCAGACTCTGGAGGATATGCTGCGGGCATGTGTGCTAGACTTCGGTGGTAGCTGGGACACTTACCTCCCATTGGTTGAATTCTCCTACAACAACAACTACCATGCGAGTATTAATCGTCCTCCCTTTGAGATGTTATACGGGAGAAAGTGCAGGACCCCAATATATTAGGGTGAGGTTGGCCAGAGGGTCATGGGGAGCACTGAAGTGGTACTCAAGACGACAGAGAGGATTCAGTAGGTCAAGAGTAGGCTCCAGACTGCACAAAGTTGGCAGAAAAGCTATGCCGACAAACGTCGTTCAGACTTGGAGTTCCAGGTCGGGGATGTGGTTCTCCTGAAGGTATCGCCTTGGAAGGGCGTCATCCGGTTCAGGAAGCGTAAAAAAGGGAATATGAAGGGTAGGGACTCTACGAGTTGGAGGCCCAACTCGGCGAGTCATGTCAACTAGAAGTTGACTTTGACTTTGACTTGGTCAGGGGTAAAATAGTCATTTTACCCTAAGAACAGTTATCAGTGTTTGACTACTTGTTTTTATGGGAATTATAACCGGAGGATCACCGGAGCAGCAGTCAGACATCTGTCGATTAACTTTTCAGCAGTTAGCCTTACGAGGTGAGTTACCTTCCAGTAGAGGTAGGTCTACAGCACCTATGCTGGCCCACCAATAGGTGATTATGGGTGAGATGGTTATCTTTGTGATGATTGTCTGGTTGCTATATATGTGCTGAGTACGTGTTAGTGGTAGTAGGGCGTGCTAGCCCCTAGTTATCGGTTGAAAGATACCGAAGACGATTACCGGCTGAAAGATACCGAAAAAGTGGACAAAACCCACACATGTATAGTTGTATGCTTACGATATGTCATTATGTGACTCAGTATGCCTATGTATGTTATCATGAAACCAATATGTTATGACATGTAATATGTGATAGGGGTAGGGGTGAAATAGTCCCCAGATACCGGTTGAAAGATACCGAAAGGGAGTTTAGTTCCCGGATACCGGTCGAAAGATACTGAAGGGGAGAGTATTTCCCGGTTACCGGTTGAAAGATACCGAAGGGGAGGATAGTTCCCGGTTACCGGTTGAAAGATACCGGAGGGAGGGTAGCTCACGGTTACCGGTTGAAAGATACTGAAGGGGAGGGTAGCTCACGGTTACCGGTTGAAAGATACCGAAGGGGAGGGTAACTCTCGGTTACCGGTTAAAAGATACCGATGACTATGTGCTATGGGTATGGTGGGGAAACTCACTAAGCTTCGTGGTTACAGTTTCAATTTTGGTTTCAGGTACCTCTTCGTCTAAGGGGAAGGAGCCGACGGTGTAGCAGCGCATTACACACACATGTTTTCCGCATGGAGTTTCCTGGGAGTCTACTCTGAATTATTTTACTTTTGGACAAAATGGTTTTTATTGTGACATATTTTGGATTATTGACATATTAATTGTGATATGAGATATAATTATGAACGTTTTTATATCAATGGTTTTTATGTTATAATCTATTTAAAAATAAAATTTTTGGTCTTGAATTTTAGGATGTTACACCTTTTATGTAATTTTATATATTTCAAAAGCTTCCAGCTATTTTTGCCAAACATTCATATAACAAATAAAAGTTATAGTTTCCCGCTACCAGCTACCTACTACATGCTACCAGTTACCCGTTTCCAGCTAACAGCTACTTTTACCAAACATACCCAAAGTGTTCATTTTCACGATACACAGTAACTGTCGTTTTAATTAACAATCTTGTTTATAATGATTAGTTTAGTTAATATTCATTGAATAATTCACTTGTGTTATGGTTTTAAAATGGATAATTAGTTTTAAATGAGCCACTCAATAAATAGTAATATAACTAGTCATGGAAAATCAAATTTGATTAAACTCTAAGACTATCAAAATCCATATTTAAATTTCGAGTATTCCACAAACATATCAAACAATATTTATTAGTTATTACGTGCCATAATGTATGAAGAGAATCATAATTTAGTTTTTTATGACTAAAATAAATTGAATTAAATATAAGGATTTATTTCCGAATACAAGTTTAAATCATTTATATTAAATAAAAGATTATAATTGAAAAGGTTTTTTCTTTTATTTTTAGTTTTTTTTATACATATCAAAAAGTTACTACGTATGTCAGACACAACGAAAAGATCACGAGAGCATAACAATATAAACGATTAACCTTTTTGGTTGATTAGTTTATTAAAACGTGTAGAAATAACTTCTGATTAATGCACCTGGTGACCTGGGTATGCCGAATCCGATATGGCGATATGCATACTAGAAGCCCATTGAGGCCCAATACGGTCGGATCAGTTTTGCTAAATTGAATTCAAAACTGAATCGGGCAAAGATCCGTCCGAAATACGGTTTCAATTACCTTCAAACAACAATTTCCGGATAGTACCCTGATCGACAGATCCGATTGCTATTTTCATTCGAACATGTTTTTGCAGAATTCGGAGACGATTATTGAAGCTTATTGAAGTTCATAATCAAAACTATTGCACAATTTCATTACTTACTGCTAATATAGCTTGTTTGTGGTGATTGTATCAAGGTACTTTCTTCCAGAAATTTCGTGTGTAAGCCCTAACGTGTTTGTAGAATTAATCATCAATACACTTCATTTCCCTTTCATAACTCTTTGATTATGCGGTTCTTGAATTCAATTGCTTTACTTATGTTTCAGAACTTTTAATTTCAGAATCTCTATTGCGTGTTTGAAGTATATTTGGCTTGATTAATTCAGACAAATGCATACTCGTTTTATTAACTGTTTGGAAAATTATTGAACTGATTCTTGTTAATCTCAGCAGATAAGATGGAGGACATGTTAGTTGCAATCCTTTCGATGCTTCTTATTGTTGCTTTAATTCCACTTTACCTATGGAAACGCCGTCAGGTCCCGCAGTCTCAGGACGAACAAGACGAACCTCGGGTTAGGGTTTACAAACAATTGTGGTGTTTGATTATGCTTTTCAATCTCTCGTGTTCTTAACATGTTAATTATTCTCGAATTAACGCTTATTTTCAATTTCTTAAAACATAAACAGATTCAGCAAAGGGAAACTGTTGTGCGACCTACTGGTGCTCGTAGCAGGATGCGTAGAAGGAATACTTCTGCAGCAAGCACATCTTCTGCTCCACCACAAGCTGTAGAAGGTTTGTGATTCAATCACTTTAACAATAATTACAAGAACAACAATAGCAATAAGAATTATGGCTTGAAGCAGAAACTGAAGATGGAAGTGATGAAGAAGCTGTTGAAGGTGAATATTACAATGCAAAGACATCAAAGAAGAAAGGAAGGAAGAAAGAGGAACGCCAAGCACAACGCCAGGTGCTTCGATATTCTCTTAAAACTCTCCTCAACTTCTTTATTCCCAAGATCTTATTCAGATCATGTTTCTTGATTCTTTTTCTTAAAAGATTCCAAAATAATTAGTAAAATTGTGGTTATATTTCAAACTTGAAGGCTGAAGAGGCTGCAAGGGAGTCAAGAAATACAAAACAAGATCGTTACGCAGAGATACGAAGGAGGAAGGATGAAGAACATGAAGCAAGAGAGCGAATGCTGGTTGATTTCTATCGTTTACTTTTCACATCTTTTTTTTTTTTTTTTTCATGATTTGTTTTTTTGCTAAATAAATTTGAACTGTTGGATAAAGGAAGAGGAAGCTGAGGCCAGAAAGGCGAAAGAGGAGGAAGCTGCAGCCTTAGAGTTTGAGAAATGGAAAGGAGAATTTTCAGTAGATGCTGAAGGTACTACTGAAAATGAAGTTCAAGATGGGACCCAAGGCTTGCTTTTTGATTTTGTGGAGTACATCAAGGTATATATATTTTGTTTTGGATCAAGTTTTTATAAAATTTGATTGTTTGATGAAAATGGTAATGTAAGTCACCATTGTTATGTATTGTTTATTTGCAGAAACAGAAATGTGTTCCTTTGGAAGATCTCGCTGCAGAATTCAAACTAAGGACTCAGGTGCTTCTTACACATTCTTCTTTTTGGCTAAAAGCAACAAATAGCAATCTACTTTAGGAACAAATAAAAGTAGTATACTAAAATAAACTAATCAACAAAAGTACGTTGCTATTTCTTGCATTTAACCTTTTTTCTTCTTCCCATTGTTGATACTTATTTTCATCTTCCTTTTCTACTACAGGACTGTATCAACCGAATCACCTCATTGGAAGACATGGGTATGATAACTCTCACATTTCTTTTTCACCGAATTCAAATCTTAGATATAGCAATCAACTTCCTTCCTTTTCTTAAGTGGCATTTTTGTAAATATATGTGTTATTTTGGGCAATGTAGGGAGGTTATCTGGTGTGATGGATGATAGAGGAAAATACATATACATTTCCCATGAAGAAATGAAGGCAGTTGCTGACTATATAAAGCGTGAAGGAAAAGTTAGCATTGCACATCTAGCAAACAAATCAAATCAGTTCATAGATTTGGAACCAAAAACACCTTTATTTGAGGATCTAGCAATTCAGGATGAAATTACAGTTGCTTGATGCACAAAGTTAGATCATATAATGTGGAATGATTTACTTGTGAAATTTTCATAACCTCTGGATTTTTGTGTTGGAAAAGCTTCTACAAGTCGTTTTAATTTTGTCCAACTTCTAGTTAGTAACATCTTATCCAAAAACACACGACAAAATACGAAATGTCGAAATCCAATAGGTACGAATTTTTGTATTTGAACACTAGAATATTAAAATATTTTATTAAAAAATGGGTCTCATGATCTCACAATAATAGACCCTTCTCACCTGAACCTTTCCTTATATATACACTTATAGAAGGGAGTTGTAAAAAGATTATAAGACAATTATTATAGGTGTTGTATCCAGTTAACCATTTTAAAGATACAACTTATAATGCAATTATATTTATAATGCAATTATATTGAGTGCAATCTTTAAATATCAAGGTTTCTTAAAATGGCAAGATGATTTAACATTGATGGTGATGAATTTGGCTATGATGTTTGTGGGGCATAAAATTTTGTTTAGAAGGCTTGTCACATAATCATTACACGGTAACTAATGGTGTTTACCATTTAAGTAGGAGAATTCTAAATAGACATATTGGAATTTAAACTCACAAACATGGGGTGTTTCTTTCACATCAAGTGATCCCATTCATTTACTTTTTAATATATAATATTTTTATATAATATGAATTTTCCTTTTTTAAATAACTTAAATATTTTTAAATTCACCCCTTATACTCTTTTAAAAGTTGCAATTAATACTTTTGTTTATTAAATTTTGAATATATATTATTATCAATATATTAATTGGATAATAAAAATATTAAGATTTTTGTTATTTTAAACCTATTTTGTTATATTATCAATATATTAATAATAAAAATACCATGAGAACGCTCTATTTGTTACATTCAATCTATTAAGTCTTTACGAGAACTGAACATCTGAAAATAATATAATAATAACAATCTTTTAAATGATAACCTTACTGCAAATATATATTAGCGAACTTAAATTTTATATCATGTTGGTTTAAAAACTTGAATCATTGATGAAGTAACTACTTTCTTTCTCGTTTTCATTTCTATCGCCTTCATATACGTTTGTATCAATATTATTTATCTACACAAAACACACGTTACAAGTTACAACTTATAAAAAAACAATTTTAAAAATATAAGCGATTATATAAAAAATACTTCATAATTCGTTTGATTGTTGAACTTAAAATATTCTTCTAAATCTTCATATCCATTTGTATGAACGTTATTTGTCTACACGAAACACATGCTATAGGTTACAACTTACAAAAAAATAAAAATAAAAAAAATATCCGGTTGATCATTGAATTAAACATACTCTTTCCAACTCGCTATTACTTAAATGATAATAAAAACCTAGTGTTTATAACTTTTTTTGATGAAAACTTCTACTTATAGTAAATATTTTTAATATGTGAAAATAGATAACCACACACACTATAGAAAAATAAAAACATGGATGATATAGGCATCCTTTTTTATAGAACCAAAACATTTGCTGATGTGATCACTTACAAGATAAGAAGCAAGAATTAAACACCTGAAAATGATATAAAAATAAAAAAACTAGCAATCTTCTAAATGACAACCTTACTGCAGTTATATATTAATGAACTGAAATTTTATATTATATTAGTTTGAAAACTTGAATCATTGATGAAATAACTACGTTATTTCTCGTTTTCATTTCTATCGCCTCCATATACGTTTGTATCAACATTATTCATCTACACAAAACACATGTTACAATTTACAACTTCTAAAAAACAATTTTAAAAATAAAAGCGCTTATATAAAAATACTTTATAATTCGTTTGATTGTTGAATCGAAAATACACTTCACAATCTTCACATGCGTTTGTATGAACATTATTTGTCTACACGAAACACACGCTACAAGTTACAACTTACAAAAAAAAGTAAAAATAAAATAAAATACAGTTGTATAAAAATACCTCATAATTCGGTTGATCATTGAATTGAACATACTCTTCCTAACTCGTCATTACTTAAATAATAGTAAAATCCTTGTGTTTATAACTTTTTTTTTGATGAAAACTTCTACTTATAGTAAGTATTTTTAATATGTGAAAACAAAGAAGCACACACACTATAAAAAATAAAAACGTGGATGATATATCTCTTTTTTGTATGTCTGTCGCCACCTTTTTATAGAACCAAATCATTTGTTGATATGATCATTTAGAAGATAAGAATATATCTTGAGCATTGTTTCTCAATTCTTCCACTTGCTTGTTGTTGAAGATCAATCAATCATTGTTTCTTTTATGTTTCTTCTTTGCTTACCTGTGAGATGAAGGAGTAAAAGTCAATCACTCATAATGGAAATTCCCATTTTATCTTTTGTTGTTGTATAAATGAGAAAATACCAACATCATTTATCTTATCTTTCTTCTTTATCTCGTCTAAAAAGGCAAATGGGTGGGGATAGCTTGATAGGTTTTGCATGGGGTAAAAATACGTGTGAGGTAGATGCATGAGGGTAGGGATGGCTTGTACGAATTGGAAGCCCCTTGTTTTATTGTTTTTTCTTTCTTGAACACCATGTGGGGTATGGAGAAGAAAAGAAATGGGTATGGGTGTTGTGGAAGATACTGTAACGTCCCAAAAATTAAGACAAACAAATTTCGTATTTAAATTAACAAAACTGTAATCCAAACATCATCATAAAACCAAGATAGAACAAAGTGTATCAAATATATCATGAAACATCAGAGTAATCACAAAAGTGTGGAACG
Organism: Lactuca saligna; assembly: GCF_052625555.1. Taxonomy (NCBI): domain Eukaryota; kingdom Viridiplantae; phylum Streptophyta; class Magnoliopsida; order Asterales; family Asteraceae; genus Lactuca; species Lactuca saligna. The sequence goes on from NC_136423.1 coordinate 176,648,395, forward strand.
AGGTGGTGTGTGCACTACAATCATCCCGGGCACTTCCATTTCGAACAAGAAGTACCTGAAACATAAACTTAAAACCGTAAGCACAAAGCTTAGTGAGTTACCCAAAATACCACATACTATACATAATAAACAAATAATGGTCCTCGCTCGGTATACATATCTGTCAGTCATCGGGCCCTGCCCGATATACATACATATAAACATTGTAACGACCCAATTTTTACGTCCGAAAATTTCATTTTTAAGATATTACTTTAGAAAACATTAATAAATAAAAACATTGTTTAAATAAAAAGAAACATTGTTTGTTCACACCATAACACATTGCAACCATGTTCTCAAAAGCCAAACCGTACATCCCATCAAAATATCAGAGTACAATCCCAGTAAATCTCATAAATGCGGAAACCGAAGAGTGTGTGTATGACGTGCCGCTACCGCGCCGGCTCCTTCCCCTTCGATGCAGAGGTACCTGAAAACAAAACTGTAAACGTAAGCACAAAGCTTAGTGAGTTCCCCCAACGTACCGCATACCATACAAACACATAACATATATACTGCCAAGCTATTCTGGGGTGCCTGACTACCCGGTACGGCCATTCTGGGGTGCCGACCTACCCATACGGCCATTATGGGGTGCCGTCTTACCCGTGTCAAGCCATTCTGGGGTGCTGACTACCCATCGGTCCTAACAACCGATCCTCGGGGACTATTTCACCCCTACTACTACGATCACATATAACATAACAAGCCAGCATGCATACATATCATCACATACTGTCAGACGTATCTGGGGTGTCTGACTACCCTTCGGTCCGAACAACCAAACTCTACTACTGTCACATACAGCATATCATGCTAGCATATAACATGTCAGGTAATAGCGAACTTAGATGATATCACAAAGACAATCATCTATCATACAACTCCTACTAGTGGGTCGGCATTGTGGCCTTAGACCCACCGCTACTGGAAGGTAACTCACCTCAAAGTAGCTGCTGAACTGATCGGGAACTAACTGGCTGCTGCTGCTCCGGGAGTCCTCCGGCTGCAATTTCCACGACATACTCAATCAAACACTGCTAACTGTCCTTTAGGTAAAAGGACCATTTTACCCCTGGATTAGCTCTAAGCCAAAGCTGGAGTCAACTTTCAGTTGACCCGACTCGCCGAGTGGATCACCACTCGCCGAGTCCCTAGCAAACCGATGTCCTGGGTCCCTGGTTCTACTTGTCGAGTCCGGCTATGACTCGACGAGTTCACCTTCTAACTGTCATTCAACACCTTCGTCCTACTCGCCGAGTTGTATGAACAACTCGTCGAGTTCATCTTCATCCGATGAACACTTTATGCTAAGACTCGCCGAGTTGTATGAACAACTCACCGAGTCTGTTCTTGAGCTATGAAGATTGCCTTGGACTCGCCGAGTCAGGGCATTGACTCGCCGAGTCCTAACATGGGTGAGTTCAACTCCCAACTCACCGAGTCACCCCCTGTGACTCAAGGCACAACTCGATACATGAAGAAGGGACCAAATCGGTGACTCGCGACCAGACTCGCCGAGTCACCTATGCGACTCGCCGAGTCGTCGCCATGCACTCCTTAAATATACCGATTTGCTCGGTTCCAGTCCATGCCATTCATAGATCTGGACTTCTAGGACACGAATCACACGTAAAGTTTCCAACTTTACGTGTGGATATTCACCAATATGGATTATAAGGCTCAAAATGTCTCAAAAGGGTAGATCTAGGGCTAACAAGCCTCATGGGGCCAAAAAGCTAACAGATCTGAGCTCCTGGAGCTCAATCTTGCATAGATCCAAAGGCCAAACGCCTTATTACGACATATAATGAACATGCAAACTTGGGGAATTGACCAAGAAGGACCCAAATGAAGTTTTAAGCATAGAATCAAGGGGAAAACGGGTTATACCTCAAAGGAAATGTTGAAATGACACAAGGATGGCTGATCTCCTTCTCCTCTTCTTGATCTACTCCTCTTACTCTTCAAAACCTTCAAGAACACACCAAGAACACCTCAAACTCTCAAGGAAACAAGGGAAAACGATGTAGGGGGAGTTCTGGGGGTGAATGGGGACGAGTTGGGGCGGAATGAGAGTTTAAATAGGGTGCAAACCCTTGAAACTTAGGGTTTCATCCCGCAGCGGTGACTCGCCGAGTCCAGGATATGGACTCGTCGAGTCGCCTACTTAAAACGTGTCCTGAGTCTCGTCCCTACTCGGCGAGTCGGACCCTATGACTCGCCGAGTCTAAGGCTAAATTAGGGCAATGCTCAAATAAAATTCATATACCGGAAACCAGGTGCTACAAATCTCCCCCACTTATTTTAGACTTCGTCCTCGAAGTCTGCTGCCTGGTCCTGAAACAGCTCGGGGTAGTGCTCCATCATCTCGTCTACCGGCTCCCAAGTCCACTCTGAACCCTTGCGGTGTTGCCATTGCACCTTCACTAGCTCCACCCTCTTGTTCCTTAAATCCTTCGACTTCCTGTCGAGGATTGCGACTGGGCGCTCAATGTAGTTCAGGCTGTCATCAACCTGAATATCCTCCAAAGGTACTACTGCAGAATCGTCCACTAGGCACTTCCGCAACTGCGAAACATGGAAAGTGTTGTGGATCTGGCTAAGCTCGGCTGGCAGATCCAGCCTATATGCTACCTTGCCCACCCGGGCTAAGACCCTGAACGGTCCGATGAATCGCGGGCCCAACTTGCCCCGCTTCCTGAATCGGATGACGCCTTTCCACGGCGACACCTTCAGGAGGACCATATCCCCGACCTGGAACTCTAAATCGGATCGACGCTTGTCGGCATAACTTTTCTGCCGACTCTGAGCAGTCTGAAGCCTGCTCCGGACCTGCTGTATCCTCTCAGTCGTCTTGAGCACCACTTCGGTGCTTCCCATAACTCTCTGGCCAACCTCACCCCAGCATATCGGGGTCCTACACCTCCGTCCGTACAACATCTCGAAGGGAGGGCGGTCGATACTCGCGTGATAGCTGTTGTTGTAGGAGAAATCAGCCAAAGGAAGATAGGTATCCCAGCTACCACCGAAATCCAGAACACACGCCCGCAACATGTCCTCCAAAGTCTGGATGGTCCGCTCACTCTGTCCATCTGTCTGCGGGTGAAAGGCGGTGCTGAAATGCAGACGAGTGCCCAACTCGTCATGGAATCTCTTCCAAAACCTGGAAGTAAAACGCACATCCCTGTCCGAGATCACCGATACTGGCACCCCATGCCGTGCCACAATCTCCCTGATATAGATGTCGGCCAATTTCTCGGCCGATATGCTCTCCGGAATCGGAATAAAGTGAGCACTCTTGGTCAATCTATCCACGATGACCCAAATCGAATCCACTCCACGCGCGGTCCTGGGAAGCTTCGTGATAAAATCCATCGTGATATCTTCCCACTTCCACAGTGGAATGTCCAACGGCTGCATCTTGCCATGCGGCCTCTGATGTTCGGCCTTGACCTTCCTGCAGGTCAAGCACCGCTCGACGTACCATGCCACATCCCGCTTCATGCAGGGCCACCAATAGTCTAGACGAAGATCCCTATACATCTTCGTCGCCCCGGGATGAATAGAGAATCGGGACTTGTGCGCCTCCTCCATCAAAATCTGGCGCACGCCCCCGTGATACGGCACCCACACCCTATGGTGTAGTGTCAATAACCCTCGGCTATCATAATCGAAGGAGGAAACCTGACCTACTACACGCTCGCTCTTCCGATGCTCCTCCTTGATAGCCTCCTGTTGAGCTTTCCGAATTTGCTCCAACAGGGGAGTCACCACAGTCATCCTCAAACAGGCATCCCTGATCGGCGCCGTCTTACGGCTAAGCGCATCGGCCACCACATTGGCCTTTCCCGGGTGGTAAAGGATCTCGCAATCATAATCCTTCACCACATCCAACCACCGACGCTGCCTCATGTTCAGATTCGGCTGGTCCATGAGGTACCTCAAGCTCTTGTGGTCCGTGTAGATGGTACACCGAACCCCATAGAGGTAATGTCGCCAAATCTTGAGGGCAAATACCACCGCCCCCAACTCCAAATCGTGCGTCGGGTAGTTCGCCTCGTGAGGCTTGAGCTGCCTCGAAGCGTAAGCAATGACATGCCCCCTTTGCATCAGCACCGCGCCCAACCCAGAAATGGACGCATCACAATAAACCACGAAATCCTCTACGCCCTCTGGCAGGGCTAAGATCGGCGCCTCACACAATCTCTGTCTCAGCGTCTCAAATGCAGCCTGCTGCTCGGGTCCCCACCGAAAGACCACGGCTTTCTTCGTCAGCCACGTCAGGGGCACGGCTATCTTGGAGAAATCCTGGATAAACCTCCGATAGTAGCCTGCCAATCCTAGGAAGCTCCGAATCTCAGATGGGGACTTCGGAACCTCCCATCTCATCACGGCCTCGACCTTGGCCGGATCGACCAGAATCCCGTTCTGGTTGACGAGGTGCCCCAGAAATTGCACCTCGCGCAACCAAAACTCACACTTGGAGAACTTGGCATACAAGCTCTCCCTCCTCAGGGTCTCTAACACCTCTCTCAAATGCTCCTCATGTTCCTCCCGGGTCTTGGAATAAACCAAGATATCATCGATAAAGACTATCACAGACCGGTCAGCATCGGTTTGCATACACGGTTCATGAGGTCCATGAACGCGGCAGGAGCATTGGTGAGCCCAAACGGCATCACCACAAACTCGTAATGGCCATAGCGCGTCCGAAACGCGGTCTTCTGCATATCCTCCTCCCTGACCCTCATCTGATGATAACCCGAACGCAAATCAATCTTGGAGAACCAAGATGCGTCCTGAAGCTGGTCAAAGAGGTCATCAATCCTCGGAAGCGGGTAACGGTTCTTCACCGTTACCTTGTTCAGCTCCCGATAATCTATACACATCCGATGCGACCCATCCTTCTTCTTCACAAACAGAATCGGGGCTCCCCAGGGCGAACTGCTCGGCCGAATAAATCCCTTGTCCAGCAGCTCCTGCAGCTGCGTAGACAACTCCTGCATCTCGGGAGGAGCCAACCGATACGGTTCTTTGGCTATCGGAGCCGCACCGGGAACGAGGTCAATCCTGAACTCCACCTGTCGCTCCGGAGGTATCCCAGGTAGTTCCTCCGGAAAAACATCAGCAAAATCTCGAACCACCGGGACCTCGCTCACGGTCGCCTTACCCGCCTCCCGGGTGTCCATCACGTACGCGACATAACCCGCGCATCCCTGCTGAAGGTAGCGCCTAGCCCTCGCTGCTGAACATACAGTGGGTCCACACTGCGGCCGCTCTCCATGAATCACTAACTCTCCCCCGCTTGGGGTCTTGACTCGCACTAGCTGCCGTGCGCAATCTATCACTGCCCCATTAGGGCTCAACCAATCCATACCAATAATCACCTTGTTCCCACGCAATGGAATGGGAACCAAGTCTACCAGGTAACACTCCTCAAACAGTCGCAGGACACAATCTCGAAACACCATCGATGCTCGCACCGATCGATCATCGGCAATCTCTACCTCTAACGGGCAATCTAACTCGCCTGAAGTCTCATGAAATCTCTTGCTAAGAGCAAGAGAAACGAACGATCGGGATGCACCCGAGTCGAACAATACCTGAACTGGGATGCCGTTCACATGGAACGATCCTAATACACATGTATACACACGGAGCACATATCAATATCATAACAACGTAAAATAAAAGGTAGAAGGAAGGAATCATACCCGTCACCACATCGGGCGCGGCGCGTGCCTCCTCGGCAGTCAACTGAAATGCCCGACTCCTCACCACTGGAGCCTCTGCCTTGCCCTGACGGCCATCCGTGATCCGCAGGGTCGCTGGAGCTGGCGCCTTCACTGGCGCTGAAGCTGTCAACATGGGGCAATTGGCCTTCTTGTGGCCCCTCTGGTTGCAGTGGAAACACAGCAACTCCGATGTCTGAATAACGGTCGCAGGAGCAGTGCAATCCCTGCTGATATGCCCAAACTTGCCGCACTTGTAGCAGCCTGACGATCCCATCCTGCACGCCCCCTCGTGCGGCCTGCCGCACCTCCTGCAGCGGCTCGGTCCCGACTGGCCTTTCGGCCTCCCATCTAATCCCTTGGGCTTCTTCCCCGAAGCCCCCGATGCCTGACCATCCTCAAGTTTCCGTTTCCGGATGTGCTCCAAATCTATCTCTCTCTCCCTAGCCCTGGCAATCATGGAGTCCAGGGTAGGGCAAGCCGAAAAGCTAACATGCTCCCGAATGTCAGCTCGTAGCATATCATGGTAACGAGTCCTCCTCATATCCTCGTCACCTGCATACTGGGGCACCAATAAAGCCCTCTCCCGAAACTTGGCGGTGATCTCCGCCACGGTCTCTGTCGTCTGCCTCATGTCTAAGAACTCCCTGGCCAGCTGCTGAAGCTCGACCGCTGGCGCAAACTCTGCCCTGAACCTAGCCACAAAGTCCGACCAGGTCATTGCCTCGATAGCCGAGGCTCCCATCGAGTCACCCACTGACTCCCACCAATCTCGGGCCCGGTCCCGTAAACACCCTGCTGCGTACCTCACCTTCGACCCCTCGGGGCAGAAGCTGATCAACTGGGCGGACTCGATATCCGCAATCCACCGCCTGGCGACAATGGGGTCCTTCACCCCATGGAAATCCGGCGCACCACTGCTCCTGAAGTCCTTGAAGGACAGTGTGCGAGATCCTGACTGGCTAGAGGCCAAGTCGCTCCTGAATGCCCGTAGGCGATCCTCCATCATCTCCACGATCCCTTCCTTGATCGACCCAAAGATGATGGGGGTCGACTCAAGGATGCCCCTAGTGATCTCCGACGTGATGAACTCACGTAGCCTCTCCTCAATCGGCTCGGTGCCAGATCCCGAACCTGACCCCTCTCCTGACCCGCCATCTGTCGGTCTCGGTCGAAGTACCACCATTCTGCAAAACATCAATAATAATCATTAGTGGTACTGCTACTTTCTGAGGGATCTCAACTACATTACAGGTTCCTTGGTCTCGTCTTGGCCTTCCTCGGCTCGGGTACGGATCCTCTGCTTTCAGTAGTACGGGCCCATACTACCTTCCACATCTATCCGTACCTTCTCCGAGGAATTCCTCGACTCCACCAACTCCCCTCTACTACTGCTACTCTCTGTTATTCTCATCCTAGGCTTGCCCCAGGGAAAACTCAAGTTCAATACAACTGGTCCTCAGCTGCTGTAGGTCTCCTCATAATGCCAGTTAGCCACCACCTAAACACCATCACATGTGATGAGGATTAGATAATCCTTCAAGTAAAAGGTCCGTCCCTACAACGGTTGGACTCAAACAAGAGCTGCGCAATAGGGCCAGTTCCAACACTTTGGGATTATTCAACCCTGATTACATGTGGTGTGACGTGTTTACCTAATGGCTCACTCCCATTACTCGGAATCCCACCAAGCACGAAGCAAGCAGCATTCGGATAAGGAAAAACAGACTCAATCCAAAACTGTTCTTAGAACAAGAAACGACACTTAACATAGGATGCTAAGCTCATACTATCAGGCATAACCTAAACAGGCTACCCTACTGCTGTCTACTCAATTCTAGCATGCAATATTCAATAAGCTGTAACAAATAAACAGGCACATAAGGCATCACTCCTAGATCCCTAGCCTATTCTAGCATGCAATATTCATAAAGCTGATAAACATAACATAAACTTGTATGGGTACTATGGGGAATACTTACTTGAGCTCGGCCGGTCGCGCACGTCACACACTTTACTCTTTCTCGTGACCTTTTTTTTTTTTTCCGGGTTTCAAAGAGCAATTTCTTTTGGAAAAATCTTTCAATCCCTCGATTTGAGTCCAAACACTCCAGAAGGCGTGTCCGAATCCCTCAAACCAGGGCTCTGATACCAACTTGTAACGACCCAATTTTTACGTCCGAAAATTTCATTTTTAAGATATTACTTTAGAAAACATTAATAAATAAAAACATTGTTTAAATAAAAAGAAACATTGTTTGTTCACACCATAACACATTGCAACCATGTTCTCAAAAGCCAAACCGTACATCCCATCAAAATATCAGAGTACAATCCCAGTAAATCTCATAAATGCGGAAACCGAAGAGTGTGTGTATGACGTGCCGCTACCGCGCCGGCTCCTTCCCCTTCGATGCAGAGGTACCTGAAAACAAAACTGTAAACGTAAGCACAAAGCTTAGTGAGTTCCCCCAACGTACCGCATACCATACAAACACATAACATATATACTGCCAAGCTATTCTGGGGTGCCTGACTACCCGGTACGGCCATTCTGGGGTGCCGACCTACCCATACGGCCATTATGGGGTGCCGTCTTACCCGTGTCAAGCCATTCTGGGGTGCTGACTACCCATCGGTCCTAACAACCGATCCTCGGGGACTATTTCACCCCTACTACTACGATCACATATAACATAACAAGCCAGCATGCATACATATCATCATATACTGTCAGACGTATCTGGGGTGTCTGACTACCCTTCGGTCCGAACAACCAAACTCTACTACTGTCACATACAGCATATCATGCTAGCATATAACATGTCAGGTAATAGCGAACTTAGATGATATCACAAAGACAATCATCTATCATACAACTCCTACTGGTGGGTCGGCATTGTGGCCTTAGACCCACCGCTACTGGAAGGTAACTCACCTCAAAGTAGCTGCTGAACTGATCGGGAACTAACTGGCTGCTGCTGCTCCGGGAGTCCTCCGGCTGCAATTTCCACGACATACTCAATCAAACACTGCTAACTGTCCTTTAGGTAAAATGACCATTTTACCCCTGGATTAGCTCTAAGCCAAAGCTGGAGTCAACTTTCAGTTGACCCGACTCGCCGAGTGGATCACCACTCGCCGAGTCCCTAGCAAACCGATGTCCTGGGTCCCTGGTTCTACTCGTCGAGTCAGGCTATGACTCGACGAGTTCACCTTCTAACTGTCATTCAACACCTTCGTCCTACTCGCCGAGTTGTATGAACAACTCGTCGAGTTCATCTTCATCCGATGAACACTTTATGCTAAGACTCGCCGAGTTGTATGAACAACTCGTCGAGTCTGTTCTTGAGCTATGAAGATTGCCTTGGACTCGCCGAGTCAGGGTATTGACTCGCCGAGTCCTAACATGGGTGAGTTCAGCTCCCAACTCACCGAGTCACCCCCTGTGACTCAAGGCACAACTCGATACATGAAGAAGGGACCAAATCGGTGACTCGCGACCAGACTCGCCGAGTCACCTATGCGACTCGCCGAGTCGTCGCCATGCACTCCTTAAATATACCGATTTGCTCGGTTCCAGTCCATGCCATTCATAGATCTGGACTTCTAGGACACGAATCACACGTAAAGTTTCCAACTTTACGTGTGGATATTCACCAATATGGATTATAAGGCTCAAAATGTCTCAAAAGGGTAGATCTAGGGCTAACAAGCCTCATGGGGCCAAAAAGCTAACAGATCTGAGCTCCTGGAGCTCAATCTTGCATAGATCCAAAGGCCAAACGCCTTATTACGACATATAATGAACATGCAAACTTGGGGAATTGACCAAGAAGGACCCAAATGAAGTTTTAAGCATAGAATCAAGGGGAAAACGGGTTATACCTCAAAGGAAATGTTGAAATGACACAAGGATGGCTGATCTCCTTCTCCTCTTCTTGATCTACTCCTCTTACTCTTCAAAACCTTCAAGAACACACCAAGAACACCTCAAACTCTCAAGGAAACAAGGGAAAACGATGTAGGGGGAGTTCTGGGGGTGAATGGGGACGAGTTGGGGCGGAATGAGAGTTTAAATAGGGTGCAAACCCTTGAAACTTAGGGTTTCATCCCGCAGCGGTGACTCGCCGAGTCCAGGATATGGACTCGTCGAGTCGCCTACTTAAAACGTGTCCTGAGTCTCGTCCCTACTCGGCGAGTCGGACCCTATGACTCGCCGAGTCTAAGGCTAAATTAGGGCAATGCTCAAATAAAATTCACATACCGGAAACCAGGTGCTACAAACATATAATCATAAAACACATTCGATAATCACAAAGATAACAACATACATAATAGTCATCATGCCCCACCCGATAAGCATACAAGCACATAACACATGTAAGAGTCACGCAAACATCTAGCATCCTAACATAATAAACCAAGGGCCAATATTGGTGCCTTCGACCCGCTAAACACAAAGAGGAAACTCACCTCTAGCTGCTGAATCACTCAAATGAATCTCAGACTGCTGGTTCGGAAATCCTCGCGCTATCATTATCAAAATAACATCCAATTAATAATTGAATTCTGGCCCATAACTAAGAGTCTAAGCTACTTGGCCCATAACTAGGGTAAAAGGCCATTTTACCCTTTATCTAACTTGGCCCAAGGCCAAGACCCAATTCAACTACTCAAAAGGCCCAAATCCTATATCACAACCTAACGCCCAAATTATGGTGCACTCTTCCAAATTGTGTTCAAGACCCATTATGGGCATAAATCCAAGGAAGACCAACATGCTAGTCCAAAGTCCAAAATAGAAGTCTAATGGCCCAACAAGGCCCAAACTTACAAAACCAAGTTATGACCCAAAATGAGATCGATAAGCCCAAAAAGTCCATCTGCTGAGTACGGAGGCGTACTCAGCTCGTACGCTAAGTGTACTTCGTATGGGGTCAGTACACGCAGCGTACCAGCTGGGTATGCCCAGCGTAGTCCCCAAACTACCAAAACATCTCATTAAGCGCCTAATCGGCTAAGACATAGTGACATACTCTCAAATCTGATTCTATAAGGCCACTTATCATGTAAAGTTGGCAACTTTACACTTATGCATGATGTATTGGGACACGAGGCTCAAAAAGAGCTTAATAAAGGTCTTAATACTTGTATGAACCAAAACATCCATAAAGTTTGCATTTTTATGAACATATGGCATGAATGAAGCTTAGATCTAGCATCTAATACTTCTAGAGTACATCGAAAGTTCATATTAACTTCAAAGACTCAAAAATGACCAAGGAACACCAACATGATAGTCCAAAGTCCAAAACAAAAGTCTGATGGCCCAACAAGGCCCAAACTTACAAACCCAAGTTATGGCCCAAAACAAGATCGACAAGCCTAAAAAGCCCATATACTAATGACATATGATCTTATAGGGTCACATCTTATATAAAGTTACTACTAGTTTATTATTTATTAGAGGAATTTAAAATATTAATAAATATCAACACTTGTATTTAATTGGAAAAACATTATTTTGTGAAAATAATATTTTACCAACATATTAGGAATTATTGCTTTTAGGAAATAATAACAAAAGAGAACAAAAACTAGTTATAATCATAAGGTATTAATATATATATATATATATATATATATGTGTGTGTGTGTGTGTGTGTGTGTGTGTGTGTTGTATACAACTTTTTAGACACTTAGAGTAACCATTTAGTTGTTATACAACTACTAGTCAGGAGGTAATGTAAAAGACACTCAACTTTGACTCTAAGAAGAGTCAAAGTCATGAGTTATATGAAGAGGAAAGAGATGGAGTGTAGTCTTGCTTCTTATATCCTTACATGTCATAAGATGAAGCCATACTTTCCTTTAATGCTTCCTTTGACTTTGTACATAAGTGTAACACCCAAAGTTTCAAAGGCCAAAAAAGGAAAGAAAAGCCCTAATTTAAGGGCCGACTCGGCGAGTCCAAGGAGGGACTCGGAGAGTCCGAGCGGGATCCGGGTCGAGGTGTAAGCGACCGACTCGGCGAGTCGGTCAAGGTGACTCGGCGAGTCTGGTCTGTACGTGGAAAACCCTAAATTCGGGACTTGGAGCCTATATACATGTCTTAATCTTCTTCCTAGGGTTCCTTATTGCCTCTTTAGCCCTGGGTATCAAACCCTAGCCGTCACATCTCCTAGTTGAGCCTTGGAAGGTGCATTAAAGCTTGGAAAAGGAAGAAGGAACTTGGAGGAGCAAGAAGGAGCTATAGATCTGGGATTGTGAGTTCATTCTGAGCACTTGGAGGTAATAAACTAGTTCCTGGACCCTTTTTGCACCTAGATCTATGTGTGGTTGTTGGGGCTCTTTTGCCTTAATGTTATTATTTTGGGTTAGAAGCCGGATCTGGAGTTGCTACTTCAAATCCAAGTGTGTTAAGGCCTGGAGAAGCATAAAGTATCAGCCATTAAGTCGATTTTGAAGCCCCTTGGCCTTACACCCTAGTTTATGGCATATTTTGCCTAGATCTCCTTCTCTACACGTAAAGTTTGCAACTTTACGTGTGGAATAGGCTTGGGAAGGGTGGATCTATAGTTTGGAGTCCATGCATGACTCAAAAATCCTCTGCATGTAAGGAGAACTGAAGGGACTCGGAGAGTCCTTTGAGTGGACTCGGCGAGTAGCATGAAGTTGTGGAGAAACTCGACGAGTGGGATGAACAACTCGTCGAGTCGTATGAAGATTGCCTTGTACTCGGCGAGTCTGTTCTTGGACTCGGCGAGTCAGGTCGCGAAACCCCAAACCCTTCGAGTTGTGACTCGAATCAGTGAGTCCGGTGGAGACTCAGTGAGTTGGACAGGTCTGGACTCAGAAATCGGTAAACTCGGCGAGTCATGGACTGACTCGGCGAGTCGAGTCATGAATGGAAGGAATTTGAACATTATGAACTCGGCGAGTCAGGATGGTGACTCGGCGAGTAGGGTTGACCTGGAAGGTTGACTTTGACCAGGACTTTGACTTTGGACTAGGGTGGACTTGGTTGTCTTTCGGGGGTCAGTTAGATTCAGTGTTGCATTGACATTGGTAGTTCGGGGAGCAAGGGGAGCAGGAGTTTCGTGAGTCGTCGGGCAGCAACTAGTGAGATCATCAGCAAGTTCATCCAGTGCAGGTAAGTTTCCCTTTGTGTGAATGGGTCTAAGGCCACAATGCCGGCCCATGTAGTTATGAGTAGAAGACCCGGGGGTTAGCCCTAGGCACAGTATGCTAGTATTGTTTGCAGGACGAGGTCCAGTAATAGCGGGCGGGTGCCCAAGGAATTGTTTATATATGATAGTTTATACTTGTTGTCTGTGTGATACATGTATGTGCCTGGTAGGGAGGTGAGTGTAGGCGAGGTCCCGTATCTCACCAATAGCAGAGTGTGGATGGGGTTTCATATCTCACTAGTAGCAGATTAGGGGCAAGGCCCGAACTAGAACAGGAGTGAGAGTGGGCTAGGCCCGTACCTCACTACCATTAGGAGCATGGACGGGGTTCCATGACTCATCAGTAACGGGACATGGGCGAGGCCTTAGGATAGAACTAGTTGCATGTGTTAGTTATGTGTTGTGAAATGTGTATGTGTTATTATTTGTTGACGGGCGAGGCCCTGTGACAGGCGAGGCCTAAGTGAAACAGATCTGTATCCGAGCGGGGCTCGAAGCCAGGCGGGGCCTGGAGCGGCAGGGCCGTTGTAGCGGGTGAGGCCCGAGGTAGGGGGCGAGGCCCAAGATAGGGGGCGTGGCCCAGTATGTGCAGTATGTGGTTATGCATGGTATGTGGTAGGGTGGGAACTCACTAAGCTTCGTGCTTACAGTTTTCAGTTTTGGTTTCAGGTACTTCCGGTAGCGGAGGAAAGAGCTCGGGGTGATCGCATGGCACACACCATAGATTAGACAGCCTGGGAATGTTTACTCTGATAACGAACATGTGTTTTGAAAAACTTATACTCATATTATGTTTTGGAATGATGACTTTACTTTAAGTAATGACTTATTAAAGAAATTTTTGGTTTTAAATTTTGGGTCGTTACAATAAGTGTATGTATAAAAGGAAGAAATTGCTAGTAAGAAATGTTGGTTCTTTCACTCTCTTTTCTCTCTTCAAGGGCTGCCATATTTTGAGATATGCAAGCCTCTTTCCCTATCTTCTTTCTTGCAAATTGGTGCTAGATTTGAAGGTTCATAAGTTGCGTCTCCTTAAGTCTTATTTAGTATAAGTCTTTATGAATTAAGAACAACTTAATACAAGTGAAGACTAGCATCTTGAAGTGGTTTATCCCTGGTGCATACTTCTAGAAAAGCTCTCCTTTGAGTCTTTTATTATCTTTATCAACTTCCAACATCCCGAGAGGAATCAGCGTCTTCAAATGTTGTAACTCCTTTTCCTTATATGATTGTTGTTAATCTTTTCATGCTTTGGAAAATGATCTTTTGTGATTTAAAAAGATTTTTAAGTTTACTTTATTTTTAGACTTTAATTGTCGTTATTAGCGTTTTTGAAAAAAAAACAATTTTGAATAAAACCCAACAACGATGTAAACAACTAATAAATAAGAAAAGCAAGTAAAAAGACAATTGTATCCTCATACGAGTGACACATGGGGCGGGATAACAATCAAAACAAATGGATTTTAAGTTCAAGGACCAAATTCACAACAAAAATCCACCAATAAGGACAAAATCTACAAGTTTGAAAGTTTTTGAATCCAATCCAGATAAAACTACAAAATACAGGGACCAAATTTGCTTTTTTCAAAGTTTTTTTTTAATATAAATGACTTATAGAATAAATTATTTTTGATGAAATGTTTTTTACTAAAAGATCATAATTCTTTAAATGACATATTAACAAGATAAAAAAGTTTGCATTATATACTCTTATAAAAACAATACATTTTCTCTTTTATTTATACTTAATCTCCTTCAGAAATCTATCTTCCTTTTTTTTTTTTTTCCTTTTTTATATAAAATAATAATAAGTATAAAATAACAACAAATGATGATATTTAAAACTATAAATCTACATAAAACAATTTACTATAAATTATTGTAAATCTCTATTTTAATTCTTCTTTAAGAATTTGGTAATAATAATAATAATAATAATAATAATAATAATAATAATAATAATAATAATAATAATAATAATAATAATAATAAGATTTATTATAAATTATTTAAAACCTCTAATATGATTTTTTATTTTATAATTAAATATTTTTTAATAATAATAATAACAATAACAATAACAACAAAAAAAATAATAATATTCTTAAATTGAATCAATGCAAGTTGTGGGTGCTAAGCCGTGATCCATCTCTTTTAATTGGATTATAAGCCCACAATCAGTTAAAGTTCATTATTCTAATCATCGTTTATTTAAGTCTTTCTTATTCTAAAATTGTTCTTTTTTAAGCTCATTTATCCAAAAATTTCGGCTTTGTCCTTACTTTATCGTTAACAAACCGAAAATATGAATAATATTTTGAAGATTATCTACTAAAATTCAAGATTATAGTCTAAGATCTTGAATATATAAATGACTACAGGTTTGTCTTATGTAAGAAATTATCAATTTTTGTTTAAAAAAAATCTGAAGCTTTTATATAAATAAATCCAATTTTTTAAAATTTTAAAGGAGTTCGTAATAAATGAAATTTTAACTTTTTTTGTTTTTTGGTTTTACTTATTGTGTAATAATTCTCTCATCTTTTAGAGAAAACATAAAGCTTACTACTTTTTTGGTTAAATCAATTTTGCTCGTTCTTGTATTTTAACTAGGTTTTGCACCTCTTAAGATACAATTGAGTATTTTGCAAGATGATTTTATATATACACTAAACAACATGCCTATTAGTACATTGCCCTTTTAAGATTTTGACATAGAAAATCAGAATCAACATACCTAATATGCAAACTTTCGAAAGACATTGCTATAAAATAACAAAATGCCCAAAAAAAGTACATTTCTATAAATAAAAAATGTAGCTATAAAAAGCAAAAAAAAAAAAAAAAAAAAAAACATGAAGTTTGTTTCTATATGTTAAATATTATAGAGATAATTTTATATTTTTATAAATGTTTCTAATAAGACATTGTACTTTCCAAAATATTTCCCTAACAGATAAATAATTTTCATGCCGTCAATGCTTCAGTGTTCCATTGGTTCATTGAATCGTTGATCTTGTTTCTTGATTGTAGTCCATTTACATGAAGTTTGTTTCTATATGTTAAATATTATAGAGATGGTTTTATATTTTTATAAATGTTTCTAATAAGACATTGTATTTTCCAAAATATTTCCCTAACGGATAAATAATTTTCATGTCGTCAATGCTTCAGTGTTCCATTGGTTCATTGAATCGTTGATCTTGTTTCTTGATTGTAGTCCATTTATTTGTTTTCTTATGGAATTTATAAAAAAAATTCAACTTATTAAGCTAACAAGTACCATTTATGGTTTCGCCCATTAAAAAGCTTATGATTTTTAAGCACTAAAGCTACCATCGTGACGAAATGACTTAATGATATAACCAGAAAAGTTAGAAAACCATGGTTAATGTTTTAAATTATAATTTATTACTTATTTTCTTGTAACAATAAAGTAAAGACAATAAAGTAAAGACAAATCAACCTGGTTGTTTAGTTAGAGTTATCAAATTTAAGAAAGATTATTTTTTTTCTCCAATTACATTGTATTATTTTACCAACTTCAACTAGAATGCTAGGATGATTTAGAAGTCTAAAAACCGTGTATCTTATATCATTGAAAAAAATATGGATGTGTAGTTTTTAATGAAAAAAGACAAGTCTTTGGAGTTATGTAGAGGAAGTTTTAATGTTTTTGTCATAGGTTGTCATGTGGATAAAAACAACTCAATTTGACCAACCTTTTGGGTTTTTTAGGTTTTGAAGTTTATTGAGATCTCATAGGCATCTATTGAAGTAATTAATGTTTCTAAGTTATTTTATGAAGTCTTTTAATCTTTTAGTTCCTATAAATAGTTGAAGTTTTGTTTAAAGTCATCAATTTTAAGCAAGTTTATTATCTTTCCAAATTCTCCGTGTTTTTGTACCAAATTCAACGAGAATTCTGAAATGATCCAAAAGTCCAAAGATCTGTAGGGGAATTTATGATGTTTTTTCCACACGTTATTCAGTGTACTAATATATGTTTGGTGGTATGAAAATATATTCGGTAGTATGAAAATATGTTTTCTGGTATGAAAAAAATATTATGCAAGGATATACACTGTAACACATAGTATAGTGAGGAAACTCACATGAGCTAAGCAACAGAAACTCAATAGCAGCCTCAGTAACATAACAGCTAACACAAGCTACCTAACGCCAAACAGGAACCAAATCTTAGTCAAATAGCCATTTCTACACACAAGCTACCTAACGCCAAACAGGAACCAACTCTTAGTCAAATAGCCATTTCTACTCAAGTTTGACTAAAAGTCAAACTTGTCAAAAGTCAATGGTCAACGGTCAAAGTTAACAGTTGAGTCACCATATCGTGGCCAACACCATGACCATGTCGTGGTGGCTAACATACAGAATACTCGCATTTCAACCCGCCACCACGACATGGCTTACATATCATCGCGTCATTGCCAGATCCTAAAACAACTTAATAGGTTAAGTACTTTACCCTTAATCTCTAGAGCTTAAAAGCTCATATTTAATCATTCTAAATGTCTTGATGGATAAAGTTTCCAACTTTATCCATTAGGACATTCCAATAAGTCAAGATCTAGAAACCTAATTTCTTAATGGATTCACTAAGTGCATGAACATAAAGCTTTATCATGCAAGCAACATTTCTACTCGCTACAATTGTCCAAAATTCATAGAATGCACTAAGAGGTTATGGAGTTCACCTAAACTCTAAGAACATGAAAATTAGACCAAAAGCTCCTAAAGTGACATATACTAGATCTAATGAAGTAATGAACAAGGTAGAAACTTTATACCTCCAAATGGATAGAAACAAGGTGAAGATGGTGGATCTACACTGGAACCAAGAACTCAAGCAACAAAAGAGACTATTTCTTCCTTCAACCTTCACAAAATGGAGCTCAAACACTCAACAACCACATATGTAAGCTTGTTTTGGGGAGGGAGGAGTTCTTTGGGAATGGGGGTTGCCAAATGAGGCTACCCTAGAAGTTAGAAACATTAAATAGGGTTCAAACCCTGAGATCTAGGGTTTTGAACCCCAGTTGCCACCGTGTTGTGGCCGCTGCTTTGCCACGTTGCGGTAGATAAAGATGCACTTGATGATGTGGCTGCATCATAGTGATTCTCCATCAACACGTTGCAATCAGCTCAAAAACCCAAAACTTCCACGATTAGAAATAGTTGATCCAAAAGAATAATACCCAGGAAGCAGATGTTACAAAAGAAAAACTAAGATTAATAATCTTCGGTGGTTTGAAAAAATATTTTTGAATCAACTTCAATGAGAAGATTGGAATGATCAGGAAGTCCAAAAACCGTGTGTCCTATATGATTGGAAAACTTTGCATGTGTAGTTTCCAATGCATAAAGTGGCAAGTCTTTTGGAGTTGTGTAGAGAAAGTTATGAAGTTTTTTTTTTCCATAGGCTATCAGGTGGACATACAAATGCTCAGTGATCTAAAATTATGTTCGGTAATCTAAAAATATGTTTAGTGGTCCGAAAATATGTTCTTTAGTTTGAAAATATGTTATGTATTTTGAAAATATGTTTGGTGGTTTGAAAAAAACAAGACAAAAATGTTTGATTATCTTATTAAATGTTTTTGGACCAACTTCAACTCGAGGTTTGGAGCGACCCAAATGTCCAAAATTGTGTATATTATATGCTTGAAAGCTCTAACCATGTAGGTTTTAATGCAAAAGGCGACAAGTCTTTTAGAATTATGTAGAAGAAGTAATGGCATATTTGTCATAGGCTGTCTTGTGGACAAAAACGATCGAATTCAACCAACCTTCCAGATTTGCCAAGTCCCTTAAGATCCCTTATGCTTATACCAAAGTATTTGATGTTTCTAAGTTATTCATGAAGTGTTTTAGTATTTTAGGTCATATTAGAAACATCAGTTTTAAGAAATTTCATTTATCTCTTCAAATTCTATCTATTTTTAGACTAACTTCAACAAGAAGTTTGTAATGATCCAAAAACGCTTAGAAAGCTCTGTATGTGTATATAACACATGTTTCTTATAGTTGATAATAACAAGAGAGATGTAACACTGTAAGCTAAATATGATCTTAAAAGACATTTATTTTGCTAGAATATATGAAGAGGTGAATGTAAAATGTATGTTAACTTATAGTTATGAAGGAGGGTGATGTATAACCCTTAGTTTATGACTTATAAGTTGAAATATAGTTCTTTTTAACCGAAAAAACTAAAATAGAACTGTTGTTGACTCGAATACGAACATGTGGATATAACGAATATTAAAATTCAAGCTTGTACAAAGAAGTTATGGTCATCCGAAGTTGGAAACTAAGTATGTTGCTGAAAGGAGAAGAAAACGGGGTAGGCACGGACCATGCGTTGCTTCGAAGATCCCGAACCCAAATATGAAGAATTTGTGTTAGCTTTATAGTGCATCCTCTTCCTTGTGTTTACACGAGCCATTACATAATTCTCATATAAAAAGCAATATAGTCATTTTAAATGAGATAACAGAGGATTAAATTGTACTAAGAAACATTTGGGACCAAACATAAGAAAACAAAACTTTAAGACTAAAACTGCATAAACGGCCTAAAATAAAGGACAAAATTTGTAAACACATCAAAACCATTATCAAATTATCATGACACTGTTTTACATCTCTTTCCTAATTAAGCGCTAAAACTGGGGAAGAGAATGCAAGCTGAACAGGTCTCACTCCCCCAACCTTATTTCGTTTCTAATTATATCTTCACTCCAACAATTCTCCTCCGCCGTACGCCGGTGATCGGATCTCCACCATTTCACCACTCAAAACTTACAAACCACCTCTAATCTACAGTCTTCAACCCACACTAAAACGAGCAACAAATCAAGGACATGAGAGTGTCATGGAAATCATGGCTTCTCCTATTGCTTTTCCATATATGTAACGCTCAAGATGATGGAGAAACTCCGATCACCTTACCAAAGGAGGTCGACGCCTGTAATGGGATCTTCTTACAATACAACTTCGATTCGCGACAGAAAGAATACCCACGTCTCAAGAACGCCACCGCACAACCATGGGCTTTCAAGTCTCAGTTAACCGTCATCAACACCGGGGCCACCGAGTTGAAAACATGGCAGGCGTTTATCGGTTTCCAGCACGACGAGATCTTGGTGTCTGTTGACGGAGCGACGATTCTAAACGGTGACAGTTTTCCGATGAAGGTGGGGAAGAATGGAACTCACCTGACTGGATACCCACAGGCGGATTTGAGAACCGCCATTGATACCGCCGGAGATTTGACTCAGATGGCGGCGAAGGTTAAGATCAAGGGGACGATGTTTGGGGTGAAACTCGGCGGCAATGTCATGCCTTCAAACATTAAACTCGAAAACGAAGGCTTTAAATGCCCTAAAGCAACAACCAAAGGCAGTACGTGATTATCTCTGACTCACTGTATCTTTCACCGGAGTAAATGGCGTCATTTTCCGATGCATTTTCTGTTACTAATGTTGCTCTGTTAATGAAACAGGACAATCGATGCATGTATGTTGCACAAAAGATCCCAAATTTAAACCGAAGAAGAAGCTCTTGAAATTTTTCCCACGACGAAAAGCTGATCTTTCGTTCACATATGATATTATACAGTCGTTTAAGGGTAATTACATAGCTCAGGTCACCATCGACAACCACCACCCTCTAGGACGCCTCGATCATTGGAACTTGACCTTTGAATGGATGCGAAACGAGTTTATTTACGACATGCGAGGTGCTTTCACTCGGAAGAAAGATCCTTCAGAATGCCTTTACAGCGCTGCCGGAGGATACTATCAAGATATGGATTTCTCAAAGGTCATGAATTGTCAGAAAAAACCAATCATCTCCGACCTTCCGTCCACCATGAAAGACGACGACCACGTCGGAAAGTTGCCGTTTTGTTGCCGGGATGGACAGATTCTATCGAAAATTATGAACGCAACTAAAGCGAAATCGGTATTTCAGATGAATGTTTTCAAACTTCCTCCTGATTTAAACCGAACTGCAATAAATCCACCTCAAAATTGGAACATCAAAGGCGTGGTGAATCCGCATTACAAGTGTAGTCAACCGATCCGGGTCGACCCGACCGAGACACCAGACCCGAGTGGCGTCGAAGCCACGATCTCCGCCATAGCTAGTTATCAAGTCACCTGCAACATAACAAAACCTAAACCAAAAATGGCGAAGTGTTGTGTATCATTTTCGGCGTATTACGCTGATTCAGTGGTTCCATGCAACACGTGTGCGTGTGGTTGTGAAGACGAAGACACTAGAAAATGTGACAAGGATGCGAGAGCGCTGCCGCTTCCGGCGGAGGCGCTACTAGTTCCGTTTGCTAATCGGACGATTAAAGCAAAAGCTTGGGCGAAAATCAAACACATAGATTTACCAAAAAAGCTGCCGTGCCCGGATAATTGTCCGATGAGTGTGAACTGGCATCTCGATAGTGATTACAAAACCGGGTGGTCGGCGAGGATAACGATGTTCAATTGGCAACGCCGACCGTTTGAGGACTGGTTTCTTGCCGTTCAGCTGAAGAAAGCGTTTGTTGGGTACGAGAATGTTTACTCGTTCAATGGAACGAAACTGGGAAAGGTGAACAGGATGATTTTCATGAAGGGATTTCCGGGTTTGAATTACTTGATCGGGTTGACGAACGGGTCAAAACCAGGGGAACCACCGGTGCCAGGAAAGCAACAATCGGTGATATCTTTTTTGAAGAAAAACACGCCGGGAATTCGGGTTGCGGGTGGAGATGGATTCCCGACGAAGGTAATCTTTAACGGGGAAGAATGTGCCTTGCCTAGAAGATTGCCCAGACGTTCCGTCGGAAGTCGTCAATCTCCGGTAGGATTGTTGCCAGCGGTGATTATTGTCTTTTCTACATTCATTTTGATTAATTTTTTTCTTCCATCAATGGCGCCGTTTTTGTGACGATTTGACTTTCATTGTACTTTATCGAAAGTTTGCGCCAAAAATGTTGATATTGAAGTTCTGAATATAGTGCACTTTGTTTGAAAGCTAAACAGAAGTATTATTAGTAAGATGAATGATAGAAGACTTCGATTAAATGCAAATAATAATGTTTTGAATCAAATTTTATTGTGTGTAATATTTTTTTTAATGTAAGTTAAAATATATTTCATTTTGATATCCGACAATAAAAACTGTTCTTTATATGTCTCTTTCAAAAAAAAAAGAAAAACTGTTGTTTTTGCAAAGATCAACTTCCATTCAAGTAAATACATTAAAGAAAATTTTGTAAAAACAAGTCCCACAACATCCTAGTTTTTAACACTATAAAGAATTTATGAAAGGAGGATGCCACGGCATGAGACCTGAACGAAAGCAGAACAACGAAATATTTTTATTATTAAATTCTAGATGCATACGAAAGGGTTACAAAACCCTTTATATAGAGGATCTAAATATCAAATTTTGGAAAACTGAAATTGACACTAATTCTTTGGTCATGTCTTCAATATGCTCCGCATCATCACAATCAATGTAATAGACACGTTATCATCACGACGTTTAATATTTCAAACATAACAAAAGTCTTCTAATTATCCATATGAAGGTCTTCGAATCTCCAAAACATCATTATAAGCTCGCTACTAACCTAAGTACATCTCAAAATGATGTACTAGCCTAAAGTCTAATGAAAATCTAGGATTTGACATTACAAACCAATATAAAAGGATAACACAATGTAAAATATATATTGTCAAAGCCCTGTTTTTTTTTTTTTCTCAAAATATCATCAAAACCTTCAAAGTCAAAATTAAGGAAAAACATCCTAAAAATCATATTATAAACCTCAAAATTCCAAAGATCATCAAAAGTCAAACAATGTATATGAAATTCAATATATGATATGGAACAAAATTTCAAAACCACAATCATCTCAAGCTTAACAAGTCAACGTCCCTCGTTCTTTATGAGATTCGCAAGGTAACCCTAAGGGAAATATATCTTTAAGAAGTATGATACTTGAAAACTAGCATGAATCCCGTTATTTAAAAATGGATACTCAAAGTCATTTCATTTTATTAGGTACAACTACAAGTGAACCATCACACAAGTACCAATCAAAGGCTTGCAAGTTGCAAGACACAACTATCATGTTAAAAGCTTTCTAAAATGTTCACAAACATCCGTAAGTGTCCAAACTACACCCCTCATAAAATCCCACCCTATATGGATTCAGATTATTATTTTATATTTTTTGGATATTAAAAAAATGAAAATCAACCATTTTTAACTTTTTTTATGAAAATTTTGACCCCTAAAATGTGTTTGTAGAAACACATTGCCATGTCACAAAAATACCCCCTATTCTCAGTTAAACCCTTCACTATATTCTCAAGTTTTTTTATATGACATTCAAATATTTGTCTTAAGAATCGACAGAATCCCTCCACATCTCACTTTATTCCACCTTTTAAGGTGAGTCAAAATTAAATTATAACTTTTATATTATTGATATTGCATATTAATCTCTCTTCCAATACAAAATCAACATATTCTATCATGTCCTTCCTTTCCTGCATAATGAAAATATGCCTAGCAGCCTAGAGGAGCCCGTTTTTGCATATGATAATATTCTTATATTTCCTCAATATACGTTCATTGCTATGGACATAATGGTATAAAATAGTTTAAAAAAAACACAGGCACCTTTGCGTTTTACGAGATTGTTGTTGCATATACATAGACATAGACATATATATTCAAAAATGACTTATTATTTGTCTTGTAAAAAGAATCACACACAGTCAAATGAGCATCATATCAATTCACAACAAATTGCCTCCCAACACTGAGAAAACTATCCTCAAAACTCAAACTTAAGAGGCGTTTGAAACAAGCCATGGAATATGAAAGCTATGGCGTTTTTGCCTGAAACAACCAACACATAACAATTAATTCACTACAAACTTAACTCAAATGTATAACTTCTGACTTGAGGAACTTGATTGTTTCTTTTTTTTTTTTTTTTTTTCTTTCCACTAGGTTAAGTGGCTAAATAGGAAATGATGTATGTCTGGATAAAGTGTTGTATGCATAACATATGGTCTGTTTCTTTCTTGTCTGAACGAGACTAAATGACCATTTTACCCTTACATTTCGAAAAACAAATTTCACAATATTCACCAATTTCAATGAGAGAGTTGAGATGGTTAGTGTCTTAATACATTAAGCCAGATGTTTCTATTTTTGGTTAATGCAGAAAGAATTGACTTAATATAGAAAGCAATGAAAATTAGCTTTTCAGCATTAACTCCAAACTTTTACAAACTTTCACAAATATATTTTAAAACATCATTCATTCACAGTCTTCAAAAATACCTTTTGAGATACTTCTTGTGAATCTTCATGGCCTCTGTGCAAGTTTTCTTGGCATCCATATTCCCAGAAATGTCATTTAATATCTGCACAAACAAAACCGAAATAATTCAAGAAAACCACACCACGTAAAATAATAAAACCTTTTTTTATTTTGGGTTTAAGTTCTCTAACTAAAGTCAAAGGGTTGACCTTTACGACATCGTCTAGTCCCCTAGCTTCAGTCAACAACTTGTCACTCCTGTCCTTGAGGACACTTGCTACAAGAAAAACAGAAATCGGGAGAGGTGAAACGGATCCAGGTTCGGGTTCGGATCCGGGTTTGACCCGGGCCTGGTTTTTCCTATTTGCTCTTTCATACTTTCCATATTGGCGAATGCCTTTTCTTTTCAATCTAACAGTATCTGATTTACTGTTTGTTTCATCTCCTCCCTCATACAATGAGAAAAGCTCTGGATTGTATTCCAAAGCCCACATCATCTGTTGGGGTTCAAAATGCAAAATCATACAAACTTCAAGGTCAAAATCATAAATTAAAAAAAAAATAATGATTTTATGGTATAACTTTTATCACCTCCCATAAGTACAACGAATCTCCAAAAGAAAGTTCTCTTCTGAACAACACCATAAGCATCCGGAATGCAAATAGGTAACCACCTCCACCTAGGTGTTCTGTAATTGTATATTTAAAAATGAGAAAACATTTCACAACATATTTTTAATTTAAATCAAACATATTTGAAATTTGACCTAAGTGTCTATGAAGTTTAGGATCAACAACTTGAGTAACATTAGCCAAGCTATCAAGTTGTGTCTCTACCCCAACCGAACTTCCTGTGCACCTGAAATTCCCTCGCTTTTCAAGAGTATAAAGAATTATTAATCATCAAGAAAGTATAAATAAATAAAATTGGGAGAAAATATATATATATATATATATATATATATATATATATATATATATATATATATATATATATATATATATATATATATATATATATATATATATATATATATACACTTACTAATCTTCGCATTAAACGTTCAAAGCACCAAAAAGCATCTGCTTCATCTTCAAGAAGCATAATCATGGGGGAGCAAAGATCACTCATTCCTGATTTGTGTATTGGGGTTAAAATTGGAATTTTGAAAGATAATATGTTTGATGATATAAATATATAATCAAATACCTTGACCATAACCGACATCTTTATCAAACCAAGCATAGACTGCAAGAATATCCCAAAGTTTTGCTAAATTTTCTTGTTTTTCATAAAACATTAGTGTTCTATCTGTGCGAACCACATCAAGACCTGATAAATTTGTAATTCAAAAGAAGACAAGTTATATAATACTTTTTAAAAAGAAAAAAACAAAAAACAAAAAGGTAAACTGAGACCTATTATAGATTGAATTATTGAATCTGATGCAATTTTTTTGGCTACCAAGGTGTTGTTTCTTTTTGACTTAATGAACTTTATGAGGACTGGATAATAATCTGCTAAAGTTTCTTTTTGGGTTAAAAAAGATTGATAATTGACCATTTTTCCAACAGTTATCAGAAAAAAAAAATGACCCATTTTGCAAAGTGGATTTTGTAATTTTCGAAATTGCTTTAGTAAGGGCCCCACCACATTAAAAGAACCTTAAAAAGTGAAAAAATATGTGATTTTCTTTGCAAAATGACAGCATCATTTCGCAAAATATTATTCCATTTTGAAAAATGGTTGGTTATTTTGTGATAAATGTTTAAAAAAAAAAGTCATTTTCTTAAAAACATCCTTCCGATTTGGCCATTTTTGTGATTAACCATTCTTCTTTGACTTAAAGTGAAATTAAAGAATGACCTAATAGAGAAAGTCAGGGAAATGAGGCTTTACCCATTAAGTCCTAACTTTTTTTTTATCCAAATAACACTTTATCTAGACAACACTTAATGGGGAAAAAAGGAAGAGAGATTAAGACATGGTATAAAATAATATGCAAACTGATAAATAAATAAATAAACAAATATATAGTTACATGATTCATAGGAAGCATGTGATTATATTTCTATATATCAACCTATTTGATGTAGAGCCAGCTTCCACTGAATTATTTCCTTGTCATGCTCCCGAGCAACTGCAGATACACAACTCAGTGGATTTCATTGATAAGAAACTCAAAAAAGCATTAATAAATTTAAGGCTCAAGAAATTTAAAATTACCAGTTTCTTGAGATTGCAATGTTGGAGGCTTTTCAGGATTTGTTCCTAAATCCACATTGGGATCTTGAATTAGATCCCCATTTGCTGTGATCACACGTGCTGTGATGAATTTCCCACTTCCAACAGTGGGAAACATTCGGCTACATGATTCTTTCAACTCAGCATATTGCTCCCTGAAGGCATAAAGAAAATATAAAACTGAAAGCATACATTTTTTTCCCTTTATTGAGCAGTATTTTGGATATTTGATACATAAGTTCATTGGTAGATATATTATAAGAAGAAAAGATAATATTACCTTCGTCTTTGTCGTATTTGTTCTCGTTCTTCAAATGTGCTTTTATGATCATAACAACCGAGCAGAATTTCCCACACTTCTCCTCTAATTGATGGATGAATCCCCTAATTTTCATCAATGTAAATGAACAAAAGGTGAATGAAAAACAAATAAACAAGACAAAACAATGTATAATAAGTTGTATTGTGTTTTGTGTGCATTGGACTAAGACTATGTCAGAGGACAAAAGAAACAGCTTTTTGGACTCGCTCTTGACCTTTGTTCATTGCAAAAGACGAATATACCCTCCTCCTCATCATCATCATCATCGTATCCCTAAACAAATTTGAGGAAAGATGTAGAGAACTTACTCCATGATAGATTCGACTAAGGCACCTGCCTATATCAAGACAACCTTCATCTGTAAATGAAGCCCGCCACCTTTTTTCACTGAGTGTCTTTCCGGCCTTAATAAGTTTATAAAAAAAAAAAAAAAAAATTTTGAGAAGCTTTAGTAACAATTTCAAGAAACCGATCATGATGATGACAATTGGTATATGTATAAGAAAGAAATAATATGTAGATTAACTAAATCTATCAACATCAAAGAAAGTCACGTCCCAACAGTAATTACAAGTGTTAATTTCTCCTGCTAGATTAACTAATTCATCAAAAAAACACCAGAATCGATCAAACAGCTGGCGTAGGATTATTGAAGATCGAATAATACTGCCTAAAAACAACAAAAGTTTCAGAAAAAAAAGGGCTAGAACATAATGAATTAAACAGAGCAGAAAGCAAGAATTTCACCAATATAAGATCGTTCGATAGGGCAATTACCCAACTGGGTTAATTGGCTAACAAAATTGATCCGATCCTTAAAATGAAGAAAGGGTTTTACCTTGATTCTAAAATTGGTTTTGGGACCATCGGAAAATCCAGCTCGAACCTCGTAGAATGAATCAGTTGGTAGACCTGGGTCTTTTCGTAAAATGTTCATCATCTATTGCAAACTTTTTTTTTTCTTCAAAACCAGATCTAATAATGGGGGGTTTTGATTTTTGATAATCTTGATATCAAATCAATTGATTGAAGGGCAACAGCAACAGCAACACCCACCCCATCCACAACCACCTCAAGAAACAAAAACCCAAATGAGATCTTGACACACAAGAATTAAAGGCGATGGCGCCAAAGTTGTTTGGGTTGGATGGTGGTGAGGAAGGGGTGGCGTAAGGGAGGAGGTGGTGGTGTGGTGGTCGTTGGTGGTTGGAGGTTGGTTAGTGCTCCTACCTGTCTATACAAGTTGTATACTTGTATAGAAAGGAGAAGAGGCCGCGGTCAATGTATTGACCTTCTTCATCCAGGCCACCATCGATTCACTCGTTTTAATGTTTTCCCGTCAAAATCATATAATTGAAAATTTTAGTGCGTTGGTGAAAAAAATCATGTGATGTTACTCTCTTTATTAAATTTTATTAAATTTGAGAAAACATTTATTCATTAAATAACATTCTCATTTTAAAGATTTTGCCTGTTTGGTTAAAAAAAATTCTATTTATATCCATATTTTCTTTTAATAATTCATGTAACCGTAAATTTTTGGGAAAATGACTCTTGAGGGTAATTAACTTTTGCGTTTGTACTCATTTGGTCCATTTTTTTTTTTTTTTTGTATTCAATATATCATCGAACTTGTTGTTGGTGTTTACCATAGCCCTTTTGACCAACTTTTGACTTGTGATAGCCGGTCAAAGGGTTATGATGAACACAAACAACAAGTTCGATGGTATATTGAGTACAAAAAAAAGGAAAGAGACCAAATGAGAACAAACACAACAGTTGGTTACCCTCCTGATTCATTTTCTCTTTACTCATTTACTACAAATCCCACATCATCTCCTACTAATATTAATGACTTTATGAGATTCATTCTTGCTTCTCTTCAAAACGTAACTTACGAAAGGACATTATTCATACATGTACAACTTTGTAATGCACTTGAATATTTATTAGGGGAATCTTGACTAAGCAGGCGCATTTCATTACTACATTTACATTTCCAATCAAATGATTTATCGTATCATGGATTCTAGACAAGTCTACAAACGAGTGGAATCACAAGTGCTATGATTTTTGAGTTTACTTAGCTTTAAGATCGAACTCATGGGATAAGATAAAACATCAATATGTACAATATTATGGTGATGTGTCTACAAAAGCAGCATGATATTGTACATATTGATGTTGTATCTTATCCCATGAGTTCGATCTTAAATAAGTAAACTCCAAAATCACAGCACTTGTGATTCCACTCGTTTGTAGACTTGTCTAGAATCCATGATACGATAAATCATTTGATTGCAAATGTAAATGTAGTCATGAAATGCGCCTACTTATTCAAGATTCCCCTAATAAATATTCAAGTGTATTACAAAGTTGTACATGTATGAATAATGTCCTTTCGTAGGTTATGTTTTGAAGAGAAGCAAGAATGAATCTCATAAAGTCATTAATATTAGTAGGAGATAATGTGAGATTTGTTGTAAATGAGTAAAGAGAAAATGAATCAGGAGGGTAACCAACTGTTGCGTTTGTTCTCATTTGGTCCCTTTCCTTTTTTTTTTGTACTCAATATACCATCGAACTTGTTGTTTGTGTTTACCATAACCCTTTGACCGGCTATCACAAGGTCAAAAGCCGGTCAAAAGGGCTATGGTAAACACTAACAACAAGTTCGATGGTATACTGAATACAAAAAAAAAAAAGGGACCAAATGAGTACAAACGTAAAAGTTAATTACCCTCAAGAGTCATTTTCCCGTAAATTTTCAATGTAAAAGTTAGAAGTTAATGCCCAATAGAGTACAAGCCCTACACACAACATCGAGGTAACCTGACATCACAGTGATGCAGTGAACACCATCCCTCTAGTATGCGGTGGTCCGAAGAAGTCCTACGGAATACAAAAGCATTACACCCATGGTTCTAAAAAGCGCGTCATGGCGCGCCTCAAGGCGCGCCATGGCGCGAGGCGTGTTGTAACCGTTACGAAAACGTCCAATGCGGGTTTGTGAAGCGTGACGCCCAAATAACGTGTCAAGGCGCGCCTTATCGCGTTATGGCGCGAGTTTTTTTTCAAAGTACGGGTTTTTTTGTTTTTTTTATCGGGCCTAAAATAAATGAGTTTTAGTTAACTTTTTTCTATTAGATATTAATATAACACTTCTAAAAACTTCATATATTTGATAAAATTCAATAATTATATGATTTATATCTTTTAATGTATATAATATAGTCACGCCTTGAAAAACATCATGGCTCGCCAAGGCTTGTCATGGCTTAACTTTTACCTTGCCGCCAAGCTACGCCTTACGTTATTTAGAACCTTGATTACACCTCTCCTTTTTTTATTTCATATTTCATATTATTGTAGAGTACAACATCTCATTGTTGTATATTTTGAGGGAGTAACATGTGACAATTTTATCGGGATGAACATGGGTCAGTTTCAATGGGTTTTTTGTTAAAACCGAACCAAAACGTATAAAGTCAGCTTTTTCGGTTTTTAAACCTGTTTGGCTTCGGTTTTTGCATGGAATGTTTTTTCGGGTTTTCAGTTCGTTTATGGGTTTTCAGTTTTAAAACGATGCATAGGTTTGTGAGTGTATGGTTTTTCGGTTCAAACCACTAAAAGTATGTTGCTATAAATGGTATTGTATCCAATTTAAATATAATAAAATGATCGTTACAAATTCTACAACCAACGTAGACACTAAGCGCCTAAACGGAACGAAAATTAGGACGAACGATGAAGGAAATAAAAGATTGACCAAGAGTGCCTATTTTTTGGCCACACAGGAGAGTTCATCGGCCGAGAAGTTGGACGACGTGTACGTCCGCGAGATCATTGCTTGCCACGGAGTTCCGGGCTCTATTATTTCTGACAGAGATGTTAGATTCACCTCCCGCTTCTGGCAGATGTTCCACGAGGAGCTGGGCACGCGGCTGCATTTTAGCACAACTTATCATCCGCAGACCGACAGCCAAAGTGAGCAGACTATACAGACCCTCGAGGACATGTTGAGGGCTTGTGTCATTGATTTCGGTGGGAGCTAGGATTCCCACCTACCCCTTGCAGAGTTCGCCTACAACAACAGTTATCATTCCAGTATTGGTGGCCCACCTTTTGAGCTGTTGTACGGGTGGAGATGTCGCACCTCGGTCTGTTGGGGTGAGGTTGGTCACAGAGTAATGGGGCAGACAGAGATAGTTTTGCAAAGGGAAAATGACATAAATGCCCTATGAATTTTTTTAGGGTTACTCCATTTAGCCCCTAAAGTATTTTCATTGCTTTATGAGGGCATAAACTATTTTTTGTCGGGTCTATTAAGTCCTTTTGCAGGAATTGAAGGGGTAAACCAGTTACCCCTTGCCAGATAAGCAATATTTAGGATGCCATTTCCATTGACCCAAGTATGTTGACCCAGGTGTCTTTCCAGGTAAGCATTTCTTAGGACCCATTTCCCTTGACCCATGTATGTTAACCTATTTCTCTAATAAATCATCTTCCGTTCGTTCTTCAAATATCTAGAAGTTAGATCTTATGCAAATCCATGACAACGTTTTCCTGGTTCTTCAAATATGTATCTACCAAAGCC
The DNA here is from genome assembly GCF_052625555.1 of Lactuca saligna. Lineage (NCBI taxonomy): Eukaryota > Viridiplantae > Streptophyta > Magnoliopsida > Asterales > Asteraceae > Lactuca > Lactuca saligna. Next base: position 176,679,899 of record NC_136423.1, read on the forward strand.
CCTAATCATCGCAAACTCTTGGCATGGTGTTCGAGGAAGTAGACAACAATTTGTGTGATCTATCTAGTGATGGATGTAGCGATGGTTGAAGCTTTTGGTTTTAGGCCGGAGAGGTATCTCTTCATGAGAGTCGCGAGGTTTTCACTCTAGTATTTTCTTATAAGCTAAAGTAGCAATCGTCCTCGTCATCTGGGAAATTAGGGCTCCCTAATTTGACAACTCAATCACAGTTAGAGTTTTCAACAAGGGCATCCAAACACAATTATGAATTCGGTATGCTAAGAGGATGGAAGGATTCAGGTAGTTAAGAAAAGAGAATAAATATGGAAATGGAAGAGGAGGGAAGATTCAGATTTGATGGTGAATAAGAAAGAAGAAATCAAAGAATGATTTTGTGTTACATACATTTAACTGATTATATTCTTTAATGTTTGAGATTTGATATGGAGATTAAGTACATGATTATGTTTTTGATGATCTTGATAGACTTGGATTTGCAACAATAACACGGGGGAGAGTTTCCGTAAGCGTGAGGGTAAGTGGAGCTGTAGTGATGCAGAAAGGAGGTGATGACTCAAAGAAATAGAGTACTCCATGGATTCCATATCTAGTTACAAGTTACTACAAGCCAGAGGAACAAACAAACCAGTTTGACACCGCTGACCACTGTGATAGATGTTGAAGCACAAAACTCATGGACAGTAGAGCAAACTCATTAAATTCATCTCTAGAAAGGAGAATGGATTTGGAAATGGAAGGGGAGGTAAGGATGCTTCAGGAGGGAGATGGAGATTTGGTTATGAAGTAGAGAGAAGAAATGAAAGATTTCTCGTGATAAAATAAGAGAGGATGATGGGTTTCTGTTTGGATCTGGTAACAAAGAAATAGTCAAAATGTGATGTTAACTTTTCAATGCCTTGTGTGGTAAAAATAGTTGACTTGACATTAAAATTGGCTAAACCAGCTAAAATAAGTTATGGTGACTAAAAAAGCAGGTTGTTTCCAACATTATGCCCCTATAAAGTAACGAAAATACTTTAATGACTAAATAAACCAACCCTAATAACTTTAGTGACTAAAAAATCAAGTTGCAAACTACCGAGAAGATTTGGTAGATTAGACAGCGATTGCAGACCGCTCAGAGTAGACAGAAGAGATAAGTCAACCGACGCCAGCCAGAATTAGAGTTTCAGGTCCGTGACATAGTACTCCTGAAGGTCTCTGTAACGCCCGCAGATCCGGGCTAGTCAATTTAGAGGCAATAAGGGTCAAAAATGACTTTTCGACAAAAGATTATTTAGAATAAATAATCTTAACCAAGTTGTAGAATATGTCACAAGGTTTCCGTACATATAAAGAACGCCGAAATCTGAGTTATAACGAAGAAGTTATGGCCCGTCGAAGTTTCGCGATGGAACCGGCACGGCACCGGGAAGCGTAAATAGTGAATTTACGATGAAGGACTTTTTAGCCTTAGTGATCTAAATGAAATTCGTAGAATATGTTAAACTAAGAACATCGATAAAAAGAACGCCCAAATCTGACTTCGTATGAAGAAGTTATGATTTTTCTAAGATTCGGCTTAGCAGTGTACAACCCGAAACTCGAACTTTAGTTCAAGCGGTTTTTGGCTTAAGCGACCTAAATAAGAGTTGAAGGTGTCATTAATAGGAACTCAACGGTAAAAAGACAGACAAAAACGGAGTCCGTATGAAGAAGTTATGAATTCTTCGCGGTCATTTAACAATCTAAACGCCTCCTACTGTTAAATTTGAGATCAGTCGAGAATTAGCTGACGGATTCTAAACTAAAGTTGTATATCTTGATTTTACCTACGCGTGGATATAAAGAACGTCAAAAACGGAGCTCGTATGCGAAAGTTATGATTTTTCTAAGTTCGAAGGCTGATACGCGATAGGGGGTGACGTGGCACCACCAGAATTGGACACGTGGCACCACCAGAAGGCCACCACATGGACCAACTCGGCGAGTAGGTCCCCCCTACTCGGCGAGTAGGCCAGTCAGCACCCCTATAAATAGAGGTGCCGGGTTCCATTCATTCTCACACCTTCAACCTTCTTCTTTCTCTCTCTCTATACTCTCTCTCTAAGCTCCCTTAAGCCCCTAAAAGCCTAGGTAAACCCCCTAGCACCCGAAGAAAGCCCCGAGGCTCCCGGAGTCCCGAGAAAAAGGGTCTTTTGGCTTGGAAACGCTGCTCCAGCGAAGCCCGGTTTTGCGAAAAACCCGTTGTAAGTGAGCTATGCCTACGCTATCTTTAGTATAGCTTATGTTTTAATATAGTAACATTATTAGGAACTTATAATGAGAATTTGGGCTATTATTATGAGTTATATTGAGTGTTATTTAACGCTTATATAATAATAATAATAATAATAGTCAGACTATTAATTAGTCACGGTTATCGTTAGACTAAACCCTAGTGGTACTGGTACTAGGTTTTATCGAAGGAAGGTTGTTTTGAGAGTATCGAAGCGTTGTCCGAGTGCTGAGTCACCACCTTTCAGGTGAGTGCATGGTCCCTTTCATCTTACACATAGATATGAAGTATTTTAATATAAATTACGTGCTATGTGTACATATTGTCTGAATACTTGTTGTCTATGCTGGATGAATGATTTATACATGTGTTAAATGATTTAAACTGTATATTTATTTTATATCTACAAATATGTTGGGATAAAACATGGGTAGATGAAATAGTTGGTGAGTGATGAAATAAAATAATGAGAGATAGGTGATGATAGATAGGTGATTATGAATCGGTGATGTAGGATACTACAACCTTGTCCGACAATTTGGAGATGTAGTCATCTACCAGAGTATAGATGGCGACCGCGGACTATTATAGACAACCCCGTGGAAACACCAGCAGGCTAGTAACCTGTAGGTGATGAATTACGAGTTCAGGCGATGTTGTAACTACGTATTCATGCGATGATAGTCTAACCCATATTATGAATTACGAGTCCAGGCGATGTTGTGGCTACGTATTCATGCGATGATAGTCTAACCCATATTATGAATTACGAGTCCAGGCGATGTTGTGGCTACGTATTCATGTGATGATAGACTAACCCTTATCATGATTTACAAGTCCAGGCGATGTTGTGGCTGCGTAATCATGCGATGATACCCTAACTCTTGCTAGACACGTATTGAGGGAGTAATCCCCGGATTAGTATTGTCTATGCAATGTAGGCGATGATCCTTAGGTAAAGTTCGTAGGAACAATCATGTAAGGAAATACGATGTAAGGAGATGAGAAGTAAATATGATATAGGAGATGAACCTTGAGATAATATCTTTAGGGAAGACTAAAAGAAGATAATGGGGATGGGTAATTGGGTTGATTGTTTGATTGTTTAAACATAATAACTATATTATTGTGGGTTGAAAACCCTATGTACTCACCAGGTTTCCCAACCTGACCCACTCAGTTTATTTACATCACAGGTGGCGATATGAAGTGACATTACACTGAGAGATTTAAAGAGATGTAGATCACTAGTGTAAATAATTGTAAGTTCTGTTTATGCTTATGTTTCTGTATTAACGATGACATCCCAAACGTTTCAAGATGAATAAAAATACGTTTCTTCGAAAATGTTTTAATAACGTATTTATCGTGTTTTTCTGGGAACAAATTCTGCAACCTTTTTATAAAATGAAGTACTCTGATTTTTATAAAGCATAAACAAAATCGGTCTTTTCTGGCCGTGATTTTGGGGATGTCACAGTTGGTATCAGAGCATTAGTTTAAGCGAAGTAGGAATATGGATTTATTTCTAGACTTAAACTTAGAATGCTAAGCAATGATTGTGAGAAGTGTGTTTAATAAAATTTAGGTAACACACCTGAATCGACACAAGCACTAGCTTATTTAGGGAAAATTCCTAACATGCTTTTATGTGCTAAATGATTTATGATATGCATTATATGATCAGATCTATGGTCTGTTGCCGACCGGATCTAGAAATTTTATGTGCTCAGGTTTCTAAACGTTTAATTACGATATTAGAACTGGCATGTAACTTTTTGGAGTAATAAGGAGGAATACGCGTCTAATTCTTCCTCTATCTATATTCTCGTCTCGATACACCAAACGCTTACTTTGGAGAATAGAATGTCATGATAAGGACTCATAGAGAATTGAGTAAGTGGATGAAATGAAAAGGCTTACGATAGTGAATGACACCTATCGGAAGATATCATAAGAGTGGTATCTTGCCTTTAGAATATGTCATGTTTTAATAACGTATTTATCGTGTTTTTCTGGGAACAAATTCCGCAACCTTTTTATAAAATGAAGTACTCTGATTTTTATAAAGCATAAACAAAATCGGTCTTTTTTGGCCGTGATTTTGGGGATGTCACAGTCTCGCCCTGGAAGGGTGTGATCCGCTTTAGGAAGAGGGGGAAATTAGGTCCCCAATACATCGGGCCGTTCAGGGTTATTGTCAGGGTTGGCAAGGTAACTTATAGACTAGAAGTTTCTGAGGAGCTTAGTCAGATCCATAACACTTTTCACGTTTTGCAATTGTGAAAGTGCATTCTGGATGAAGAGGCAATAGTATCATTGGATGACATTCAGGTCGATGAGTGCCTAAATTATATGGAGAGGCCCGTGTTCATTCTGGAAAGGAAGGTGAAGGTTCTGCAGAACAAGGAGATACCCTTCGTAAAGGTATAGTGGGAGCACCGAAGAGGGTCTGAGTAGACATGGGAGCCAGAGGCTGAGATGCGGGAGCACTATCTGGAGTTGTTCACCACAGCGGACTTCGAGGATGGAGTCTAGTTTAAGTGAGGGGAGAATTATAACACCCCGACTCTTAGGTATTAACTTTACAGATTTATTTTTCATATTTGAAAGGTCTACCCAACGATTTGGATGCACTGACTTGTCGAGTATGAATGTTTTTGGCCACGTGTTTAAGTGACCAACTCGCCGAGTTGGAGGCAAGACTCGACGAGTTGGATCTGAAGGATGAAACCCTAAAATTTCGGGGTTTTACACCTTATTTAAAGGATCATTAGCCTCCCTTGGCCTCCCCTTACTGTCCCCTTGAGATCTGAAACCCTAATTCGTGTGTGTATGCTCCATTTGTGTGATTTTCAAGCTTGGAAGGTGGTTTGCAAGAAGAAGACTTGAAGTATAAGAGGATTGGTGCAAAGAGGAGTTGATGGATCTGACTCTTCTGCTTATTGGCATCAGTTGAAGGTAGCAAGTTATTACCTTTACCTTTCCTCCTTCTAGATCTCTTTATGTTTAAGATTAGGGATTTTCTAGCATGTATATTAACCATTTTCGAGTATGGGCTAGGATTTGAAGTTGCAACTTCAGATTTGAGCTTATCTTGGTCTCTATAGCTATAAAGTCTCCAGCTTTAGCAAGTATGAACCTTCCCTTTTACGTTAAACCCCATTATAAGCTTGAATTTGACATTCTAAGCCTCTAGAACCTTGCATGCACGTAAAGTTTGCAACTTTACGTGATAAACATGCCTTGGGAAGCTTGATCTGCAATATGGGGCTTTAGGTGGCTTAAAAGCTTATGAATGGAGAAAGGACTAAAGGGACTCGACGAGTTCCTTGGTCAACTCAACGAGTCCGATGAAGATTGTTGTGCAAGGATTTTTGCATGAACTTGGCGGGTCATTAGGACGACTCGATGAGTTAGATAGGGTTTTCCTGACTTTTGGACATGCATGGACTCGCCGAGTTGCATGGAAACTCGACGAGTCAACTGGGGGATTCATGACTTCACGAGTTCTGGAAGGACTCGACGTGGGTTGGTTTGAGGTTGTACTTCTCCGTACGGTAGCCAACAAACCCTAAAGTCTTACAAATATGAGTTGAGGGCCGGGCGGGGCATTCCAGACTCATACCGAGGACTCGGGAGCATTCCAGATAGGAGTCGAGGGCCGGGTAGGGCATGTCAGTCTCGTACTATGGGCTCAGGAGCATTCCAGATGCGAGCTGAGGGTCGGGTAGGGCATACCAGACTTGTACAGTGGGCTCGTTGGCAATACAGATGTGAGCTGTGGGCCCAGAAGGCAAGCCAAACTCACATTGTGGGCCCAGGGGTAATCCAGCCTGTAAAGTTGTGGACCCAGTACATGTTGTTATTTGTATATGTGTTATTTGCAGTGTATCAGTATTTTGGGAGAGCTCACTAAGCTTTGGGCTTAAAGTTTCAGATTTGTTTCAGGTACATCAGATGACCGCGGGAAGGCAAAGGCGTGATCGTACAACTCCTAATGTTTATGACTTTGTTTCTGGGATACTCTGATATTATACTATTTGAAAACAAGCTTTGTAATGATTAATGGTTTTGAAATGTTTTGAAAAAGTTTAAATTTGGCATGATTTTTATGGATGTTACAATTTGATTCAAAAGTAAGTGAATAAAATTGTGGAGGCTTGTCAATACCTTTGCGTGGATATAAAGATCGCCAAAAACGGAGTTGAAACGAAGAAGTTATGATTGTTTGAAGTTAGAGTGGATTTGGGTGAAAACCTGTCACCACGAGGTAAGGAGCACATCCTTACAACATGATGAGTCATCATGAGGCAACAAGTAGATTGTCACGAGGTGATTGTTGGGCACTCCCAACCCATAAATTTTTAGGGTTTTCAAGGTATTTAAAGATAAGGATTCATGTTTTATGGTATTTTCTTAGCCTCCATCACTCCTAGAACTCCTTAGGAGCAACCATATCCCATCTTCAAGATTTGAGCTCCTCCCCTCTCCTCTCTCCTCTTTTGGATGTTTTTGGTGGTATTTTGAAGAAGCTTAGAGATCAAGAAGGTTCTTTTGGCTGTAAGGAATGTTATTTCAAGTTTGGATCCATCAAAGTCACTTCATTCTTGGACTATTGTGAGCATAAAGTTCATATCTTGCTCTTTAGTTTTTTAGATATCTTCATGTGTGGTTTTTATCCTTTTTGGTCCATTTTATGGGTGATATTGGAGTTGAGTGGACTCCAACACCTTTTGATCAGTTTAGAATGCTTCTTGGACCTCATGTACTAGGAAAGTTATGATATTTTGCCTTCCCTTTTAGCCATGCAAGTTATCTTGGTCCTTTAGGCCATTTTGGTGTTTTAAAGTTTAGATCTTAAATGTTTGAGACATGATTATGGATAATATTGGAATTTATCCATCAAAGCATCATGTTGATTCAGATATGAAGGTTGTAGACTTGGATTTAGTGGATTAAGTTGAGAAAGATGTATTCTTGATCCCTTTAAGACTTAAAGGCTAGATCTTGATTGTTTAGACCATCCTAATGGATAAAGTTGGAAACTTTATCTATCATGAAGTTATTAGGAACTAGATCTGATGATATGAATTTTCATCCTTAAGGATTAAGCTCTTAATGAAGAAAAATCTTTCTCACTGAAACCACAATGTCGCCAAGGAAGGCCCACAACGTGGTGGCGCGCTGCAACATGTCTACTTTGTCTAGACGTGACCATGATGTGTCAGAGGAATTGCCACAAAGTGGGGGACATCAAAGTAGACTTTGACAGTTGACCTTTTGACTAGTTTGACTTTTGGTTAAACTTGGGTAGAATTGAGTATTTTGCTAAATACTGGTCTCGGTTTGGCTTTAGGAAGCTTGGGTTGGTTGTCTATTATTGAAGTAGCTATTGAGCTTTTGTTGAGTAGTTCGGGTGAGTCTTCTCACTATACTATGTATGATGCTAGCTATCTTTATGACTCTTGCGTGTATGTCAGGCGGGTCCCGTTATGCTGAGTGGGGCTCGTTATGTTGGACGAGGCTAGTTATGTTGGGAAGGGCCTACTATGTTGGGCGGGGCCTGATACGTTGGGTGGGGCCCATATGGTTATGTGGTATTTTAAGGAACTCACTAAGTTTTTTGCATACAGTTTGTGGTTTAAATGTTTTCAGATTTTCTTATATTAAATGAAGGGAACACCTCAATTGCATTGCATCCATTGGAGATTTCTGCACATAATAACTTTTGACATTACTCTAATAAATGTTTTTTAATCAAATGGTTTTATCTTGATCTTTGAAGTTGTAATTTGAATAATACTTTTATTTTTAAATGAAAATAATGGTTAAAATTTAGGACGTTACATCAGTTTAAAAAAAAAATCAAACCCACGTTGTCAATTATTGCTTTGATTTCATTTTTTCGGTCTGATTTTGTTGGTTTTCCGATTCCAACTCGATTATTTCTCACTCCTACCATTTCCTATCAGTGAGGGGAGGGTAAGGGAAAATAGCATGGTGTTGTGTTGGCTAAGAAAATATTAGATGTAATGAAAGGGTACACCCTTCTCTTAATGAAAATTAAAAAATAGGCATTATTTTTCTTTTTGTATAAATATTTGGATAAAATACATAAAAATTTGTTCTCTAGTGTTTCGTGATTGATTTCCCACATAACCTTCAGATAAAACACATAACGCCCCATTTTAGCGACTCATATCAATATATCCTAAGGTTATGTGGGAAATCAATCACGAAACACTAGAGAACAAATTTTATTATTTTTAATTCATTTTCCCCTAATAAATTCATAATAACCAAAGTGATTCCCATATAATTCCCAAAATGCATTAATATCCAAGCCTAATTTATGTGAAATTACAAACTACCATCTTTCTTAACGAACTAGTAACGAAATGGATTTGCAAATTTTGCATTATAATTTGAAAACTATGCTAATCAAAAATTTTACACATTTCCGATCCCCTTGTATTATATTTTCATTCAAACAGTATGTAACTATGTATCAGTATAGTTATGTAGCTTTGTTGACATATGTACCTTTATCAACATCTCTATTCTCATATTCATATAATGTTTCCGAATTTTTAATTCATCCGTTTTTGTGAATTTTTATTTCATGCTGCTCTGCAATTCAGGCATGTTAGATCCATCGACTTCAACTTTTACAATTCAAGTTATTTAAGTTTTGTAGTAAAGTGATTCTTAGGGATCGTTTTCAGTGAGCCTAATTGGATATAAAAAATACAATCTAAGAGATTTTACACGGTACATTTGCATATATAATACCAAAAGGTCATTTGCCTATTGGTATCATGTTTTTGAAAAGAGAAAATGACTTAAAATGACAACCAATAACATAAAATTTGTTCTTTAGTTCGTTAAACTTTTAATTGTATCCAATAAGGAAAACAACTTTTTATTTTGGTTTTAAAATACCAACTATTACGATTTTTGTCAATTAAAATGACAATGAACACCATCATTGCCCTTGCTACATCTAATAGAGAGCTTCTAGTAATCATTTTTTTCAAACCATAACTAATAACCATTAGTAACTTCATATTGTTTTGTGACCTTGTCATTTTAACAGGCAAAAGTCTATGTAGTTAAATTTGTGGTTTTAGAAAAATGATTACAATAGGCTATTAATTAGATGTAACAAGTTTTGGATTTTAGTTCAAAAATAGTTTCATAAACAAGAAAAATATGGCAACGGAAGACTTTACTTTTTGAATAACATAAATATTTTATACCCACCAAGGATCTTCTTGCAAGTAACAAAAAGATTAAAACACCAACTAAAGAAGAGGTGAAGAAATAACAACCTTTGTAGTTCTTTGAGTCCTCTTGGGAGGCTTGGAAGTTGATGAAGAATCTGGAACCTTTGAGATACCACTAATGACTCAACTTGATATAAATGCTAGTCCAAAACTCTTAAACCCTTAAGCTTGAAGTTCATAACCAAAGTATGAAGTTCAAGAGAGTTAATATAAGTAACTTCTAACCTTCTAACACTTTTGCAAGGTAAGAGTGGGAAAGATAAGAGAGATTTCAGCCATTTCATCAAGCATAAGAATGAATCACTTAGCCTTAAGCAAGCCCCTTATTTATATGCATAAAGTAAAGGTATTAACCATTAGTTACTTCCACTTTAGACAAGTTGGTCCCCTAAAGCATACTTGTCTTCCTCTTTTAAGACATGCCTTCTTTTCATTATTATATGCAAAAGCCCATGACTTGCATCATAGAAGCATGCCCACGGTTTTTCATAATAAAAAGAAGTCAAACTTGGTAAATTTTATAACCTCTTTATAAAATATAAACCTTAACTTTTTGGTAAAAGACAAAAAGTTTTTATGATCCAAAATGTTGTACATGACTTAATAAATCATACCATATGATATATTATGTTACTTACTAATGAAAATTAATTATTTCCTAGAAATAAATAATTCTCAATTTAATTATAAGAGTTTTATTGAATATTTATTAAAATCAATTTCTAATAAATAATCAACTCTATCAAGTTGTTGTTAGTATGATCCATTAGTATCATACGTTATTTAACAATATCATTTTAATATGACTCTTCAGCATACTAGACCTCAATGACGATACTCGTTGTCATTTTTATCAATAAAAATCGTAATCGATTGTATTTCAAAACCAAAATAAAATGTTGGTTTGTTTATTGAATATAATTAAAAATTTAGTGGTCTAAAGAACAAATTTTGGGTTATTGGTTGTCATTTTAAGTTATTATTATTATTATTATTATTATTATTATTATTATTATATATATATATATATATATATATATATATATATATATATATATATATATATATATATATATATATATATATATATATAAAATTCTCCTATCTTAGCTATAGTAATTTTGGTAAGAATTTGATAAAACATGTTCAATTGTGTCTCATTTTAACTTTATTAAGGATTTGGCAAAAATGGTCCTTCCTTTATATAAACATGTTTTTTGTCAAATTTTCCCTTATTTTTTAGTCATTTTAACACCTTTTTCCTTCCAATCAAAATTTTTACATTTTTTAGAAACCTTCTAACATTTTTAACATTCAAAGTTTGACCACAAAACTTTAAGGAATTGACAACTTTGGCCGCTTTTCTAAAACCTTTCTAATTTCAACCCTTTAATTTTTTAGTCATTTTGACATTTTTGGCCCTTACAGTCTAAACTTTTATATTTTTTCATAAAAAACACAAAAAACGACCCGAGGCAAAGTTCGGGTTTGTCCTCATATTTAACTTTTCTTGTTTTTTCCTGTCTGTTGCACTTTCTACCGGCTCTCATTTTCTTCTTTTGGTATATTTTTTAGACAAAACTTCAAAAATGGTCCCTGTGGTTTTCGAAAATATCAAGTTTAGTCCCTAAGTTCAAAAAACCTCACAGATGGTCCATGTGGTTTCAAAACTTTTAACAAATGGTCATTCCGCCTAACTCCGTCAGCTTTCTACCGTTAAGTGGGAGGTATTTTCATCATTTCAATACACAGGGACCATTAATTAAATAATTATACTTTTTTTTCTTTTTTTTTTTAAATAGAGAAAACCTCATAAATGGTCCCTGTGTATTGCAATGATGGAAATGTCCCTCACTTAACGGTAGAAAGCTGACGGAGATAGGCGGAAAGACCATTTGTTAAAAGTTTTGAAACCACAGGGACCATCTGTGAGGTTTTTTGAACTTAGAGACTAAACTTGATATTTTCGGAAACCACATGGACCATTTTTGAAGTTTTGTCTATTTTTTATATATTGGTCCGCATATTTATTTTTTTGTTTTTTTCATGCCTCTATCTATTCGTCTCCGTCTGTGAAAATTAGGGGTCGAATTATCCCACCTGCATTTTTTAACAAAAACAACACTCGAATCAGACGCACACGGCCCATGCGAAGCATGGGCAACATATCTAGTTATTATTATTATTTTCAAATTAAGTGGGAGTATTATGATAAAAATTGAAATTGTAGTTATATTCTTATATGTGACTTCCATATACGATTATTTAGTGAACACCTTGTAAATAAAAGGAAATATTTTTTATTACATTGAAGTTGGTGGTGTTCTTAAAAAATCCCCTGTGAGTACATATTAATTACTATTTTATCTTAAAATAAACACAATGTTTGATTAAAGAATATCTTATTACATCGGTCAACTATCTGATATACACGGTTTGTTTGTTGGCCATGAGTACTTTATTCTAAACTATGAAATAAACATATCTATAGGTTGTCCCCTTGATTTGTCTTCGCTACGAGATTGTAAATCAACTTAATTTTTACGAATGACTTTATAAATACTATTATTTAAGTATATTTTAAATGAACTCAAATCAAAGTTAAGTATATTCTAAAATTATGGTAAAGCAAAGTATAACCTTAAAAAAGCACGTAATTGACAATTTTCCCCTCACATCAAATATGCTTTGCACTCTCACCCAAGATATCTCGTTATAACCAAACACTTCTACAAATACCCATATCATATCTTCACATCCTTGCATTCAAATCTCTCACCTTTTCAATGGCAAAACCGGTCATCATCATCAGTCATTTAAGTCTTTTGTTATTGATCCTGAATGCTAATGCATTTGAATTCATGGTTGGAGGTTCCGGTGATTGGAGTCTCGCATCAACCTCATATAATCAATGGGCCGAAAGAAGTCGTTTTCAAATTGGAGACACAGTTTGTAAGTTCATATCATAGACATTATTGTGTAATCTTTTGTAGTCTCATATCAGCTATACACGGTCTTAGCTACATAGTCTTAAATATATATATATATGTTAGTCCACTTTTATTCCCAATGACCGGAGAGAGAAATCAAATATTTCACATCTTACATGGAATTAATGTCGGGATCTACCACTTTAAGAGGAATGTAGCAGCCTCACATCGTATAGACACAATCATATGTGATTTTATATTTGTTTGGAGTCTTACTTCTCTACTAAGGACTCTTGTTTGAGAGAAAACCAGACTCAAACATATGATCAAGAGTTGAAAACATTGTTATGTATATTTTTGTTTTCTTTCTTGTGGTTATAGTGTTCAAGTACGAATCCGGGAAGGACTCGGTGGTTCAAGTAACGAAAGAAGATTACGACAATTGCAATGCAGCATCACCCATTGCGAAGTACGATGACGGTCATTCCATGGTTAAACTGAATGAATCAGGGCCTCATTACTTCATAAGCGGACTTGTAGAGAATTGTAAAAAGAACGAAAAGGTTGTGATTGTTGTCATGGCAGATCGGAGCCACCGGTCACCGCCAAGTTCTCCACCGTCTCCCGCTCCGGCAGGCGAAGAGTTGCCATCTCCTCCTCCGGCCAGCGAAGAGTCACAGTCTCCACCACCAGCTCCGGCAACTGAAGATAATAACCCAACGCCATCCCCAAATGTTGCAACATCGACCGTCACAAGTTTCGTGTACTCTATTATTGCTTTTGTGGGCTCTTCGCTTGTCTTTGTTTTTTGAGTTCATGAGTGATTTACGTAAAGGATATGGTTTGCTTTTGTTGTTTATTCTTGGAGTTTTGTGTATGATACACAAATAAGTTGTAACCATGATTTTATTAATAAATATTGTGATTATACAAAGTATGTATTAAAGGAAATAAACTAGTTCTGTTGTGTGATGCATAAGTAAATAACATTTTTGGTCCCTGAAGATAGATTATTTTCGTAATTTTGATCCCAATAAGCTTTCTCGTGCAATTTTTGATCTTTATTAGAGGTTTTAGTGCATGTTCCATGTAAGATGACTACGTTTGGTCCCAAAAAGGGGACCAAAAACCTCAAATAAGGATCAAAACTGCAAGTGAAAAACATTTAGAACCAAAATTCTACTCAAGGACCAAAAACGTAAGTTAATAATCATGATTACAGTTTCATACTCATAATAGCCATGTACTTTCATCTTTTTACATTGTCCATATTGATGGGAAAAACTATAAATAAAAAGATATTGCTTTTCATGGGCATGTTGAAGCACAATTTTTTTTTTAAATAGATGGAAGTAATTCCAAAATTTTCTAACACAAATATATATATATTATTATATATATGGTTGGGATTTATAAAGTAAAAATGGTCTGTGAATCACTGAATTGTGATGGGTAGATGCTAAAAGTTGTTTACATAGACTAAAAGTTTTTTCCCAGTTCAACTTTTTTCACCAGTCTCAAAGTGTTGTGTAGAATCGAATCCAGTATCCCAGCAACCTAAATACAAATAAAAAGTTTATTACAGTATTATTTTGAAACAGTGTAGTGTGAGATTAATAATAAGGTACTAACCGTGAAAACACCACCAATAATGGCACAAACATTGGTGATGAAATGAGAAAAGGATTTGGAATTTTCGGTTATCAAGACCTGGTCATGAAAGAATGGTTAAAATTGCAACCAGTTTGAAAGGGAAATTAATAAAATGGGGTAAAATATTTAAAATTGAAACCTGCATTGGAGACAGCTCAAAATGGAACTTGACAACAGGGACTGAATGAGCATGCATTAAGCTACTATGTGCTGTGTACTCATAATCCTCAATCAGTTGATGAGATGACCTCATTACCTCGGTCTTCACAACTTGAATATAATGCTCTACCTACATTTTTTATTATATGTAAATACAAGGTTCGTAACCCATCTAACTTATTATTTAAAAATTTAAAAAATTTAAGCTAATTAAAACCCAAATAAGATGATAGAAAATAAATTATAATTTTATTAAAATCATGAAATGAACTACCAAAAAACTTAATAAACAAAAAATGGTTATATTAAAAATTTAAAATTTTTCAATACATTCCTTGATGGAATGATAAAAGTAAACAAACAACAGTTATTTTTTTCAATGGAATCGGAAAGAAGCATTCGATTCCTTCTCCAAAGACTGTTTCTTTTTAGAGGGGATAAAAATGACTATTTTGGCCTTGTAACACTAACAAAAAAAAGAAAGAAAGAAAGGAACAGAAAGTTAGATGGGTTACGAACCGTAACATTTGCATGATCTTCAGGGTCAGTGAGATATGCCTGGCCATTTAACTTGGCATGGCTTACACCAATGTAAGGCAGTATTCGCTTAAGATCACTCATCACCCTTGCATTGATCTTCCTTCCAAATGAAAAATCAGAAATCACATGTGACATGTTCATTATCGAACCATCAAACGAGTGGAACCCCGAACGGGCTGAAATTACAAGATTGCCCGGAACCTGCATCATCCATCACATGTTTCAATTTTCGTGCAACACTAATTTTTTTTTTCTTTTTTAATATCAATTCAATCTGGTATTGGGTTTACCTTCTTGACTCGTACAAACCCTTCGATTCTACATCCTGCTTCTGATGGTGCAGGCCTCTTTGCATTTTCTTCAGTTTTTCCAGATTTACCCTCCAAGGCCAGATGTGAATCCATTGCAATAGGTGCAACCAATTCTTCCATTGTCTGCATCATCATCATGAAAGGAATTGCAATAGCTAAAGGACAGGAACAAGACAAAACTGAACATAAAAGGTTGTCAGGTTGTACTGTGTTTGGCATGGGACGAAAACGGAAACTTTTTTTGTCTTGTCCAAAAAGATAGGGCAGAGAATCGCTTTGGTTTCGTCTCTAGTCTATGCAAAAGACGTAAATACCCTTCTTTTCCTCATAATTGAAAATTATAACCCTAAATGATGATGTCATTTTCTGTTTCTTGGAGTGAAAATCCAAAATTAGTGTTCTTACATTCACCAAGGTATCCGTATCTCGGTCGCCATAATATGATTCATGCTCATGGTGCCCATTTTCATCCCTGATTTATTTATGTAATTAAAAAAAAAAACAATAGGTAAAGATAAATATAATTAGATTCAAAACAGAGAGTAGAATATAAGAAATTACACATACCTAACATCACTGCCCTTTCGGAATATCCGAATAGATGGATAACCTTGTATGTGGTTCCTGAAAACCAAATAGATCAATCGATATGATATATCTTCAAAGCATTGTATTCACCAAAATTAGGGCTTAAGGTTTAGGGTTTCTTACCTTCTACACAGGTCAACTTCTTCAGTGCAGTCAACCCTCCCCATAATGATACGGCCATCTATTTCTGGATCATGTCTGGGAACACAAAGCTGAGTCAGCAAGTAATAACTAGAAATCACTTACCATTTAGTGAATATAAATTTGTTCTTAAAATATAAAAGAGACCTTTCTCTTATTATTTTGGCTGCTTTCTCCCATGAGGGTTTCTGACACAATAGCAGGCAAGGATGGAAAACAAATGTTAAAACAGGTTGTTAAAATGTAAAACAAATCTTCGATATTAAAATACATAGAAAAAAAATCATTTAAGAGTAGATTTGCAAACTTATAAGATGTTACACGAAAAAAAAAAAAAAAAAAAAAAAAAAAGTTTGTAAATCTCCAACAGGATACCAAAAATCATTTTTACACCAAATTTGGTGTTATACTATTCATTTGCACAACATTTGGTGTTAAAAGGAATTTACAATTTGGTCCTTCAAGTTAGGATGTTATGTATTTTTAGTTTATTTTATGTAACTGTATAATGAAATACAAACCAGTAAGATTTGTTACTTGTAATATTATATTATAAATTAAACTGATATTAATTTATTGTATATATTGAATTTAATTCTTATGTGTTTGTTTCAATGATATGATAAAGATAATTAATTATTTTGGTTATTATTGTCTAGTGATATAACTTATAATGTTATTGTAATCAAAAAGATGTAAGTCGAGCTTATAAATACAAGGATATTATTGAAAATTCTGTATAAGGTAGAAAAAATGAATATACTTAAAATGTTCTTTTTGGTATTAAAAATAGTCAGGAGGGTATGTATGGGAATACCAAACGGTTACTCCAATAGCACCAAGGAGCATAGAAATTTACAACCAAAATTGAATGCCTGCATTTTAACCAAAACAAAATGTTGTTATATATTAGAAAATCATTTTAACATGAACAAGTTCAACAAATTAAAGTAAAGCATCCAAGAAAGAGAGTAAATTAATTGTATGTTCACATACTGATGAGAAATTCTATCGAAATTGCGTCCATTTAATGCAACAGATCCTTCACCATATTCTTCATCATTATCATCATCATGTTTGAGCATATTAGTAACAGGTCCAGACTCAAACTCAGAGCCAGTAGCTCTTAGATGTTTATCAATTGAATATTTGCGAACTGTTTTTGTTATGTTCAACCTGTTCTGCAAATAACAGAAACAAAATAGAGAAAGAGAATTTTAATTTGGTGATTAAAATGTAAATTAATAATCAAAAGGTAAGATCTTGAAACTTACAGTTCCCAGTACATCACTCACGTCCACAGATGCAAACTCACATGATAAAGCTGGAAAACTGAATTGGAAATTTGGAATTATTTAAGATGATAGACATTTCAACTAAAATCATAATTATCTTTCTACAGTGATATAGAGCAAAAAGCAGATTAATTGTCATGGGGCATACCTAAGATTAAAATCAATCCGTAAGTAATCCTTATCTGAACTTCTGTCAACTATGACAGATGTCGAGGTACTGATGCTCAAATAATTATGTAACTCCTGCAATGAAAGCAAAAAAGTAGTTGATAACAATGGCCCATGAGGAATAAAAAACAAAAGGGTAAAGGGTAAAAATAATACAAAAGAAATGCAGCCATGTATGAGTTGTTAGTGAACAAGAGTCTACATAAGTTATTTAAAGGGATGAGGATCTTTGTTCCTACCATTCCAAATAAAAACATCATGGAAACAGCTGCTATGATAGACAAGCCTGCACCTGAAAGTGACGCCTCTGTCAAATCTCTTGGGATTTTCCTGTCATAAAATAAAAGAATATATAAATCATGTAAATACAAAGTGATTAGCTGGTTTGGACAATTGTGTATGTGACATATATATGTAAAATATTCACATGCTGATCATCAAATATGAAATGGCTTACAATGTAATATATATGTAATTGGCTAAGTTACTAAGTTGATTGTTGGTGATTTTATTATTAGAAAAGTATTTCATTATATTCAATCAATCATTTAACTGCTTATTGTATAGTTTTATTTTGGAAGGACTAGGCATCTTAGTTTTGGTAGGAATGTGGATCTAGAACATTCTATAGTAATGTAATTTGACTTGACTTAGTTCCCAGTTATTGAATACAAAGTGAATCTTAAAGGCTTCTTTTTGTAAGTTTGGTTTTCATGGTTGATACCTTAGAAGCATAGGCATTATCCATTTAGTCTATATCCATCATTACTCTTATACCACTCTATTATCTATCTACAATAAATATCTTCATGGACTCCCTGGTCAAAACATGCCACCTTTTCTGGTCTTTCTTGTTTCATTAATGAGTCTTTCAATACCCACAGGAATTCAAGAAATCAAGTCCCCTTTGCAGAAAAACGCTTGAATTGAATATGTTGTGCCAATTGCAAATGCATGTAACTAATTAATTAGGGTAAATCTGGGAAATCCGTCTCCACAGCTTCAGATCGAAATGGGAGTAAATCGGTTCAAAACATGAAGTAATTGAGCTATTAATTCAGTTCGAGATCTAGAACTCCTGCTCCCTAACACAGTGACTATCGGACTTAAATCTATCCGTCATTACTCGATTTCGGATTAAAAAAAATGGCTCTAAGCAACTTTAACATTAACCGCAATGTTAGTATCAGTTGAACGAAATTCACAAGCACATCAAAAGAGATCGAGTACAATCATAAAACAGGGCCTCAAATACACCACCACGATCAATTGATATGCACGCATGAAACGATTGCAAAAATTTACCAAATGCAAAGTAAACAACGCAATTTCTCATCAATAGCAATAACACATACTTTTCAAACTTATGATGTCCACAAGCACTGAAGCATCAATGATAACAGTTAAACTTGGACAAAAATTCCCAAATATAAGTTGAAAATAGTGGAACTAAACCTGTAAAAATCGACAGATTTTAGCTTGGCACTCGAAACCATGTTTGTGAACTGGATCTGCGAAAAGAGACACCAAAAGATTGAATTCAATTAGGGTTTTTTGGTGCTCTCTAGTTCGCAGAACGAAATTATGCTCCCTTTTTTGTGCTCGTGAAACTGGAAGAAGAAAATCTTTTACGAGTGCATTTTCAGCCAATTTATTAGTTTACTTGTACCTGAAATGCAGGGGATTTAATTTAGTGTGGGTGAGTATAGGCTACGATAACGTGGACTCGCTTTGAGTACAACACACAACAGCGCGTTGCATGTAAAACGAAAATACTCCTGGTTAATTTTTGTTTCATAAAATAAACTCTTACAGAATACCTTCAAGAGTTTTTGCTATAAACTTGTAATCAAATAAAATATATATTTACAAAATTCATTATAATGTTTTTTAATAAAAGGAAATTGAAAATAATCTTCAGCAGTTATTATAATTTGCTCGGATTTCATAATATCTTTGATTTTATTCGTTGATTTTTTTTTCACGGTTTTTATTAAATACCTTTAAAATATTTCTTAAACGCCAATATTATTCTTTTGCTCGCATTAAATGCTTTTTGGGTTAACATACCTTTCGGTGAAAATTAAATATTAAAAAAAAAAATTGATTACAATTATATGAAAGGAGAGATAATATTCCGAAACAGCTTTGTATCTATTTTAAGTCCTTATAAAAACTACTTTTTAATTGTTGTTATGTATTATCCTTTACAACTTCTAATTTTAGTATAGAGAATACATAAATTCGTGTAATTTATATGAAAGATAATTTCTATATAAACCTTATAAATATACCGAAACAAAGTTATCAAGTATCATAATTGCCTATCTTTATTATACCTTTATTTGATTTTATTATTTGATTTTATTTTTTTCTAAAATATGGGCTCACGTGGATTGTCTTTTCCATCTCCATATCTTTGATTTGGACTATCATACTCTTGTGTCTTGGTTTATTATTTATGAATGATGAATGATTATTAAAACTTTCTTTATTCTTTATACCTTAGGTGATAAAAAAACATGTTACATTATTAGGTGTTAACTCTTGCTACCATGTATCTATGTGGCATGTGTTAGACACACCATTATCTTTTTCATCATTGACCTTGTTTTCTTTAGCCAGTTTGCAATCAATCCCTACATGGACTCAATTTTTGTATAATCTTTTATACAAAATCGCTCACATAAATATTTTAAACAATTTTTTATCGGTTTTGTTTATGGGTCAAATCAAAGCAAAACATCACCACTATCCTCATCCTCCATCCACTTTTTTGGCTTCCTAAAATTATCTAATCCCTAATAGCCATTTGAGATGGATCAAAATTGTCCTTGTTTAGCCCTAGACTTGCACGTAGTTTAGAATTTGAGATCTTATAGCTCTTCCACATGTGTTTTATAACTTTTTGTAGCTTACCCTCTTCACTCTGATTTTGCACACGGAATGTTAGTTGTGGTAAGTTGCTTCAAAATGATGTCCACTATAAATTATTGAGTTGTCAAAAATCAAAAGAGAAAAATCCGGGAAAGAGGAAAAGGTTTTTTTAACTTAATCTTGTAATTTAACTTTTTTTGCATAAGGGGATAAAAGTAAAGCAAAATTAAATAATGTTTTGCGCATCCGGGGAATCGAACCCCGGTCAGTACCGTGGGAGGGTACTATGATACCACTACACTAGATGCGCTTTTTGTGTTAAAATCTTGTTTCTAATGGTATTTAATATTTTATACTTCATAATTTCATCTTAAACTCTGGTATCGTACTAGAAACATAATATACCAAAGTAGTTTGGCACTTTGGCTATGAGTAATGCAGTTATTTTTGCATGAGATAAGACATCATTGTCCATTGTCTTTTGAAGGAAAAAAAAAAAAAAAAAAAACATTTGTATAATGATTTCACGTCACAGGTTGAAAACTACAAGTATTTTGGATTTATCCATCGATTCACTTTAGCATAAGGTGGAGGTAAGTAAAATGTGATTCTTTTGGTTTGGAACAATGTGATCATTTTTTTTGTTTCAAAGTTATAATATTATCTAAAAGAATGGTATGCTGCTGTAACCACGAGTTTATCCTTTATCAAGATTCATTAAAATGTCATGATGTAGGTCATCAATGATATTTCTATTCTCTTGAAGTTTATCCATAGTGAGTTAAGTTACTCATGAGGTTCGTGTGATAAACCTTGCATTGATCACCTGAAAATAATACAAACTATCATCTTAGATCAACCTCAACAGGTCATCCAGATGATACATTTAGGAATAAATATTATTGAACTGTGCATTTTCTTTTCATTACATTCATCAAGAACGTCATTTTTCTAGTTTTATATTAGTTCTGATCTTTTAGAAACATTTCCATCAAAATCACACTACTTGTGTCTTAATTATATCCATGGCTACTTCTATTTCAAGATCCAAACACAACTTCACACATAACCGACCCTCTCCTAAATCTTAGCAACTCCTTGAGAATCCTCGACTCCCATTTCTTCACAAAGTTAACAGAACGACCAATCACCATCATCTTCAACGTCATTGCATTATTCAACAAGTACTTCACCAGTTCCATCTCATTATCACAGCCATTAATCTTGATCTCGATCCTCGTTAAACACAACAAACACTTCGGCACATCATCTGGTGCACGCCAATCACAGATTGATGCATGGTGCCGATTTATGCTGCATCTAACAGCCTAATCACAAATTACCCATTAATCATAAAGTAAAGGAATCTGAATCATGATAATAATGAAGGATTAACCTTTTCGCAGGTAAGTACTTGTAAATTGGGTGAACATTTGAGTATAGAACAGACGAACTCCCAGTTATCAGTTACATGAATTTCCAAATTGGTCAGATTAATGAGCAGAAGATTAGGAGCAGGAAGAACATCCTGCAAAATCGTTTAGTTAATTTGATTGGTATAACAATAGAAATGGAGTAGATTGTAAATATATCTTACCATTCCAGCTTTAAGGAACAAGATTAGATGTTTCACATTCGAAACCCTAGAAAGGAACTCGAAAACACCAAGATTAAGACCAAAGATATGGAGATTTGCAGAAGTTAGAACAGGGAGTTGATTCAGTTCGACGCCATTAGAGTGACTGTCTTCGAAATTAAGGTATTCAAGTCGAGGAGTATCGATTACAACATCATGCAGCAAGTTTTCTTTTAGTGGTTTTGGATATAGAGTTGAAATCGTTAATCGTTTCAACGTGAAGCAACGAAGACTTAGTTTCTGCAGATTCTGAAAAACGACGAATTGAAGGTATAATTCTTCAAGAACAGGGCTACAGTCCAGAATGTTCTTCATCGGATCATCAACCATGCATTTCCAGTGACGAATTTGCAGGATTTTGAGACTCGAAAACCTAATAATTTCGGGAATTGTGATGAAATTAATCGAAGATAACTTCAAAGAGACAAGGGTTTCACAAGTAAACAGGATTTTAGGAAGCTCGATGGGTGTTTTCGTTCTGATTGAAAGATCGAACTCCTTCACATTACGCACAACTGCAGTGCAAATCCACACATAAAGCTTAGAGATTCCATGAACACTATCACCCCAAGAACAAGAAAGACGAAACCTTCGAATCGATAATACATTGCTGTTCCTCAAGACTGTTTCCCCAAACTCGATGAAATGTTGATGTTTCTCATTAGGGTTTTCGAAGTCATAGTTATCGACATAAGTCCAGAGGGTGTTCCATCTTTTGGATAAAACGGTGGTTCTAACAGCGCATATGGTAGGAACTAGAGACAATATGTAACACAACAATGCATCTGGCAGATTGCTGATTCGATCTTCAAGATTCTCATTCTGGGAATGTGGTCGTTTTGTAATGATTGGGTATTCTTCCGGATTTCTTAAAGAATCCATCATCGGCTAAGC
Organism: Lactuca saligna; assembly: GCF_052625555.1. Taxonomy (NCBI): domain Eukaryota; kingdom Viridiplantae; phylum Streptophyta; class Magnoliopsida; order Asterales; family Asteraceae; genus Lactuca; species Lactuca saligna. Next base: position 176,702,658 of record NC_136423.1, read on the forward strand.
AACCATGTTTAGTTTCTTGATTGTTCGCTTTGAAATTTGGCGGTTTTGTATTTCTAATCTAACTTGACGATGAGAAAGGGAGAAACGAAATCATGTATTGCCGAAACGTTTCTAATTTGCTGGCAGTTTTGAACTTTGCCACGTATGGCGGGCGATTGAATTGCTTCATCGGATGAATCACACTTGTAATCCAAATACTTTTACATTTGGCGGATGAATGCTATTCGTTTTTTATAAAACTAGGTTAATACTCGGAAAAATCACTAATAATTTAGAATTCCATTTATTTAAAATCAAACATACACTTCATTCCGTTAAGAGATTGGATTGAATGGTTAGTGGTTATAATGCATCATTTCTCTCAACGTATGAAATATAGAGGAATAATTGTATTGTCAAAATGAATTGATTTGTTCATTGATGAATATCTCTTATATAGGTTATTTACAACAGATTATACAATTGGAATAGAGCTATTATGTAGGCAAAAATATAGAATCTAATTGACTATACATTTGAATATACAGGTGAGTTATAAACGTGTTATATCAGCTCCTTGGATCGGATCTTCAGATTGCTCATGGACTGATGTATTGGGCTGCTGTTGATGCTGTTTAATGGGCTGAGACTGTATATCCTTAATATGAAACGATAGAAATTCACTTAAAACTCTTTTAAGGCTATTTGGTAGCCTTTTAATTGATAAATTAAGAGGCATTCTTTTAAAAATTCAGATTCAAATTGTTTGGCAAGGTCTTATTTTTTGCCTCTTAATTAAAAAATACCCTCTTATTTATTCAGACTCCATTATACATCTAAAAATAAAAAAGACGCACGTGTTCTCGTTTTTTTCCTCGCCCTACCCTCGTCACCTATCTTCTCATCGTTCCTGCAGCAATCAAACAACACCCGCATCCACCCTCTCCAACTTCACATCTCCGGTCATCACCACCTACCACACCTCCGACGCCACCTCCCACGCCTCTGGCGCCGCACCTTCTCTCGCTGGTGAGTCCTAATCGTTTTTTCCATGTAACCATCTCCTATCTGAAATCGATTTTTCCATGTAACCATCTCTGAAATTGAAAATACTTTCAAAAATCCTTATGCTGAAATCGAAAATATGTGGATGTGTTCAACTGACCAGAACTTTCCATGTAACCATCACGGTAAGGTTTTTTGTTCTTACCCTAAAACTCGTCCCTTTTCGCTGAAATTGTTTTCTTATGTTCGTAGAATCGATTTTTTTGTTCTCTGAATTTGCTGGAGTCGATGTCGATTTCCCATTTTCTACCTAATGTGTGTCCGTTCAGTGTGATCTACTACATGTTCAATGAAATGTCTAAGAGAAATGCATTAGGATAAATTTGTGATAATATTCAAATAGAGGGTTGCATTAGCATGCTTTAGTATTGCATGTGGTTGGTTAAAACTAAAAATTGGAAATCATTTTAATTTGTATTAATTAGTATATGTGAAAATTGGAGTTTTGGAAATCATTTGGCTTACAAAACAGCTACCCTTATGGCCATGAACAAAGAGAATGTATTCATACTTGATTTGTTTGGCTCTAATTTCTTGGAATAATTACTATTTTAGGCTCACTGTAATGTAAAAAGCAATATGATTGATGATGCGTTTTAGGAAGATGAAGCAAAGAGACTTTACTTATCATTTGTGCAACTGGTTTGTTTTCTTGTGTTTCTGTCTTTATGATAAGTGTTGGTTTTGAAATTGAGATAATCAAAGATGAAAATGAAATTGGTGATCTTTTATGTTATTATGTACGGTTTCATTATGGTGTGTGTGTGTGTGTGTGTTTGCATACATGAGGCTGAAGGTGTAACGACCCAAAGTTCAAGACTAAAAACTTCTTTTAATAAAACATTACTTAAAGCAAAATCATCAATCCAAAACATAAACGGAGTATTAATTTCCAAAACATATGTTCGTTATCATAGTAAAACATTCACAGGCTGTCTAATCTATGGTGTGTGCCATGCGATCACCCCAAGCTCTTCCCTCCGCTATCGGAAGTACCTGAAACCAAAACTAAAAATTATAAGCACGAAGCTTAGTGAGTTCCCCACCCTATCACATACCATGCATAACCACATACTGCACATACTGGGCCACACCCGCTATCCTGGGCCTCGCCCGTTACAACGGCCCCGCCGCTCCAGGCCCCGCTTGGCTTCGAGCCCCGCTCGGATACAGATCTGTTTAACTTAGGCCTCGTCTGTCACTGGGCCCCGCCCGCTAACATATAATAGCATATAAGCATATAACAACACATAAGCTAACATATACTCCCAAATCCTGTCCTGAGGCCTCGCCTTTGTCCTGCTACCGATGAGTCATGGAACCCTATCCACGCCCTTACTGATAGTGAGATACGGGCCCAGCCCACACTCACTCTTTCCCTAACTTGGGCCTTGCCCCTGTTCAGCTGCTAATGAGATGTGGAACACCATTCACACTCTGCTATTGGTGAGATACGGGACCTCGCCCACACCTGTAACGCCTGTGTTTCTAGGCTTGCCATTTTTAGCAATGTGATAGTCTAGGTTAACCTTTGTAACCCGTTTTGAAATAATAGAAGTGTATTATATGAGTATTATGTGTTTTGTGCTTAATTGCTTAATTATGTGGTTTGATTAATTAAGAATAAAAATAAGCATCAAAATTTAAGTGTATAATAAACTTGATATCTTTAGATAATGTTGTAGTAGTTGAAACAAGGTTTCCGAAGATATAAAGAATACCGAAATCCGAGTTGTAACGAAGAAGTTATGACCTGTCGAAGTTTCGCGACAAAACCGGCATAGCTGAATAACGTAAAAAGTGAAATTTACGTTAGAGCGATATTTAGCCTTAGCGATCTAAACGAGAATCGAAGATCTCATTGTTAGTATCAAAGCGATAAAAAGTTAGGCGAGAACGGACGTCAAACGAAGAAGTTATGAATTTATAACGAAATTTTCTGTCCCGGCTTATTAAAAATAAATAATAAAAATAAAGTCAGAATTAGCCGACAAAGTCTAAACGAAAGTTGTAGAGCGTAGTCTCACCTTCGTGTGGATATAAAGAACATCGAAAAAGGAGTTCGTATGAAGAAGATATGAATTTCCGAAGTTTATTGAATATTTTGTATTAAAATTAAATCATTAAATCCGGCATTATCCAAAGGGGAGTCAGCAATCCGATCCGAAGTACGCCCCGCGTACTCCGAAGGTGTCGACATTCGTAGCAAGTGGCTTCGGATGACGCATGCAGTGACGAATTCGGACGCGTACTCCCCGCGTACGCCTATACGCCCCGCATACTCCAAGGCTCCAGCCTCCTATAAATAGGATGCGAGGGTTCCGGGTTTATTTGCTAATTTCCTCTCGTTTTTGTGCCGAAGCTCTGCATTTTTACCCCCGAAGCCCCGGAAATATTCCCGAGTCCCAAAGCAAGTCCCGAGATCTCGAAGATCCCGAGAAGTGTGGTTTCCGAGCCGAAGCTCTGCCCGCGAGAAGTTCGATTTTTGTAGAGATCTTTCAAATATACTTAGGATTACTACTCCTACAAGTCGTAGTGTTGTCTGATCATCTTCTGATCAATTGAGTGTGTAGTTACTTTCTTCTAAACGCAAAATTATGAAGTATTTTATACGAAATACGTGTTATGTGTATAATTTTGTTATTATGTGCGTGAATGTATATTCACTCTCTTTAATCTCATAGATCTGATTTGTTTTCTATGAAATACGTGGTATGTGGGTATGCCTTATCTGTTATGTGAAATATGTATTGAACGAAAATGCTATACAGGTTTTAAACTATGTATAAAAATATATATTTTTATCTACTAATATGTTGGGTAGAACATGGGTAGATAGTTGGTGTGTAATAAACAGATGAGAGGCCTCGATGTTGTTGTTGTTGTTGACCTAGTTATTCATTGGAGTATGGATAACGACCACAGACTCCTTCTAGACAGTCTCGTGGAACGCTAGCAGGTTCATAACCTGTAGGTGTTGTGAACGATGTGTTCACCGGTGTACTCTATCCCCCTCATGGTTGCCTTTAGGATATCTATTGATGAGGAAACCACTTAGCAGTAATGTCCGTCCCGATGAAAATCCTAGATTAGGTCCCTTGAGATAGATGTTGTTTTAGGGACGTAAAGTGAGGATAACGGGAATGGGTGATCGGGATAGTGATTGGTTGGTGAAATTAAATATAATTTATTTATTGTGGGTTGAAAACCCTATATGCTCACCAGGCTCCCAAGCCTGACCCACTCAGTTTTATTTGTATTACAGGAAGTGGCGCAAGGGCGTAAGATGGATGAACCATCAAGTTGTTTTGTTTACACGTCTGTATATGTATATATTTGTTGAATGACTTGTAATGTTATTGTTTATGCTTAATGGTTTGTATCGGAACATGACACCCCGAGTTTTGATTATATAATCAAAAATACATTTCTTTTATGAAATGCTTTGGTAAACATTGTTTTAGAATGTTTTGTTTTTGGGAACAAATTCCGCAACTCTTTCAAATCAAAAGGATTTACTCTGAATTTATTTTAAAAGCATAAATGAAAATCGGTCTTTTCTGTCCGAGATTTTGGGGATGTCACAGTTGGTATCAGAGCATTAGTTTAAGCGAACTAGGAATTTGTAGGATTTCTAAACTTAAACTTAGAATGCTAAGTGGAATTTGAGATGTGTGTCTGTTGGATTTTAGACACAAGCACTAGTTTATTTTAGGAACGTTGCCTAAAATGCTTTTATGTACTAAATGTTATATGTTGCCATATATGATATTATTTGTTCGGATCTACGGTTTGTTGCCAATTGGATCTGAAGGTTTATGTGTTTAGGATTCTATGCGTATGTATACGATATTAGAACTAGCATGTAATCGTTTGGAGTAATAAGGTGAAATTATTCGGTGTGTAGATCAAAAATGGTGAGAACAAGGAGTGGCGTTGGAAACGCGGATGAAAACAGGAATCAACCGCTACTGATTGAGCAAGCACCTGTTGTAGCAGCAACACCAGAACAGATCACCATGGCTGGAGTGCAGGCCATGATTCGGGCTATGTTAGCCAAACAAAGGGAGGAGATGCGACAAATGTTGCATAATAATAGGGATGAACCTATCATACCTATTGAGGAACCTGAATTGATTCCGGAGCAATCGGAGGAATGGAACAATAGTCGCATTATGAGTCAAGTTGGGACTCAAGAAGAACGAAGGAACAATCCGGAAAGGAGAAACAACAACGATGGGCGAATGTACAAGAATTTCTTGGGCGCCAAACCGCCAAGTCTTTCTGGGAGCCCAAAGCCTGTTGAAATAATGGATTGGATCTCCGAAATGGAGATGGTATTTGAAAGTTGCAACTGTAGCAACAAACAGAAGACTGTTTTTGCAGTCAGACAACTGAAGACTGGAGTATTAAGTTGGTGGAAGTTGTTGGCAGATACTATGCCACAAGGGAAAGCCCTGAAAATGTCATGGGAAGAGTTCTTGGAACAGTTAAGGGTGCAATATTGTTCAGAGATAGATCTGATTGATTTGAACAATGAGTTCCAAAACTTAAACAAGGGGAGGATGAGCGTAGACGACTATGCTATGGCATTCACTGAGAAAATGAAGTTATTTCCGTACCTAGTGCCAACGGAACTCTCCAAGATCGAGAGGTTTGCTAATGGACTGCCTGCCGACTTTAGCCCGACAGTCAAGATGGCAACTACTCTGAAAACGGTTGTTCGTGCAGCTAAGAATGTGGAGGCCGAGCAGAAGGAAAAGAGTCTAGAAAGGATAGAAGTTGGTGAAAAGAGGAAGTTCGATGGAACTTCAAGGTCCAATAAGAAAAACAAGTTCTCGAAGTCTGGTTCGAGGGGAAGTGGAGGCGAAGCGAAATGGTACGACAAATGTAAGAAGAAGCATCATGGAAAGTGTGAGGTAGTGACCACATGCTACAAGTGTGGAAAGCCAGGTCACTATGCCAATGAATGTACCCTCACTAAGAAAGTTTGTTATGGTTGTGGTGAGGAGGGACACATGTCGAGGGACTGCCCGAAGAAGAAGGAGGCAGCTAGACCCAACATTCCGCCAAAGCCAAAGGCGAGAGCATTCCAGATGACACTGGAAGCCGCTAAAGATGAAGCTGATGTCGCTTCAGGTACCTTTCTCGTAAACAAATTGTCTGCCCAAATTTTATTTGATTCTGGAGCCAACTACTCCTTTATATCGCATGAATTTGGTAGAAAACTAGCTTTGCCTGTTGATAGACTAGATAATGCTTTATTAGTCGAAGTTGCTAGTGGCAAGTTTGTACCTGTTATCCATCGTATGAAAAACATCTTAATCGACCTTAATGGGAATAAGTTTCACGAGTAATTATTGCCTATCAAACTTAATGGTTTCGACATCGTGTTGGGAATGGATTGGCTTAGTGCCAACGATGCCGAGATATTGTGTAAGAAGAAGATAGTGAAGGTAAAACCGCCAGGGAATGAATCGTTTATGGTGTATGGGGACAAACGCCGAGTGAATTCTGGAATCGTTTCCCTAATGAAGGCCAGAAAGTGTTTGACCAAGGGATGTACATCATATTTATCATTCGTGATTGGTGCTAAGAAGGAGAAGAAGGTGATGCAGAGTATTCCTGTGGTGTGTGATTATCCGGAAGTATTTCCCGAAGATCTTCCTGGATTACCGCCTGATCGACAAGTGGAATTCCGTATTGACTTGTTACCAGGAACAACGCCAATTGCAAAAACACCTTATCGATTAGCACCGACGGAGATGAAGGAGCTGATGATGCAACTTCATGAGTTATTGGACAAAGGTTTCAATAGACCTAGTTCATCACCCTGGGGAGCTCCAGTGTTATTCGTGAAGAAGAAAGATGGAAGTATGAGAATGTGCATTGATTACCGAGAGCTGAACAAGGCAACAATAAAGAATAGATATCGGTTGCCAAGGATTGATGACCTGTTTGATCAATTGCAAGGTTCGAGCTATTTCTCGAAGATCGATCTTAGGTCAGGATATCATCAGCTGAAAGTAAGAGAGCAAGATATAGAGAAGACTGCGTTCAGAACTAGATATGGACACTACGAGTTCTTGGTTATGTCGTTTGGACTAACCAATGCTCCGGCAGCATTCATGGATTTCATGAATAGGGTTTGTAATCTGTTCCTTGATAAATCTGTGATAGTGTTCATAGATGACATTCTGATTTACTCAAAAAGCCAAGAGGAGCATGGCAGACACTTGTGAGAAGTGTTAGAAGTCTTGAAGAAGGAGAAGTTGTATGCTATGTTCTCCAAATGTGATTTTTGGATTCGTGAAGTCCAATTCTTGGGTCACGTGGTCAACCAAGAAGGGATAATGGTTGATCCAGCAAAGATCGAAGCTGTGATGAAGTGGGGACAACCGAAAAGTCCCACGGAGATCCGAAGCTTTTTAGGATTAGCCGGATATTACCGAAGGTTTATCCAAGGCTTTTCTTCGATTGCTACTCCATTAACAGCTTTGACCCACAAAGGAGCTACTTATGCTTTGAGTGAGAAGCATAAAGAAGCATTCGAGAAGCTAAAGAAGAAACTATGTGAGGCACCGATACTTTCTCTACCCGATGGAGTTGAAGACTTCGTTGTTTATAGCAATGCGTCTGGGGTTGGATTGGGTTGTGTTTTGACCGAAAGAGAAAAGGTGATAGCATATGCATCTCGACAACTAAAAGAGCATGAAAAGAACTACCCGACTCATGATTTGGAGTTGGCAGCAGTAGTTTTCGCTCTGAAAATATGGAGGCATTACCTCTATGGCACGAAGTGCAAACTTTTCACTGATCATAAGAGTCTCCAATATCTCTTTAATCAGAAGGAATTGAACATGAGGCAACGACGCTGGCTAGAGTTACTCAAGGACTACGACTGTGAGATACTTTACCATCCTGTTAAAGCAAATGTTGTTGATGATGCTCTCAGTCGAAAAGTCAGTGTTGAGAGAAAAAGGCCAAGAGCGTTGAGAATTGAAGTTGTCTCGACCATTGTGAAAATTATAAAGAAAGCTCAAGGGGAAGCTTTTGAAAAGAATGACCGAAAGGAGGAACGTTTGGGCAAAACGTTGGTGTTTGGTGTAAACAGTCATGGACTGAAGGTATTCCAGGATCGGATTTGGATACCTAAGACAAGAGGAGTCAGAGATCTTCTAATGGAAGAAGCTCACAAGACCATGTACTCGATTCATCCCGGTAGCACTGAAATGTATAAGGACCTGAAACCCTACTACTGGTGGCCGACGATGAAGCTTGATGTTGCAAAGTATGTGGCTGAGTGTGTGACTTGTGCGAGAGTCAAGACACAACATCAGAAACCGTATGGGAGTTTAGAACCTTTACCTGTGCCTATGGGTAAGTGGGAAGACATTGCTATGGATTTTGTCACTAAACTGCCCAGAACAAAGAATGGTCACGATATGATTTGGGTGGTCGTCGATCGATTCACTAAGAGTGCGCATTTCATAGCAGCCAGGGAGAAATGGTCTATGGAAAAGCTTGCGAATTCTTATGTGAAGGAAATTGTGAGACTTCACGGTGTTCCGCAAACCATTGTGTCGGATCGTGATAGTCGTTTCACCTCAAGGTTTTGGAAATGTCTACAAGAGGAAATGGGTACCAAGTTATGTTTAAATACAGCTTACCATCCGCAGACTGATGGTCAGAGTGAAAGAACGATACAAACACTTGAAGATATGCTGAGAGCATGTACCTTGGAATTCCTAGGTAATTGGGATGAACAATTACCATTGGTAGAATTTTCCTATAACAATAGTTTTCACTCGAGCATTAAGATGGCACCTTACCAAGCTTTGTATGGATAAAAGTGGCGTACGCTGTCTTGTTGGCTTGAGGCTGGGGAAAAGCAGTTTATGGGACCGGAGATGGTTCATCAAACTGCTGAAAAGTTGAAAATAATTAGGGAAAGAATGTTAGCAGCTCAGGATCGTCAAAAGAGCTACGCTGACAAAAAGCGAAGACCGATGACCTTTGAAGTTAGGGATTCGGTTTTGCTTAAAGTCTCGCCGTGGAAGGGACTTATAAAATTTGGAAAAAGGGGAAAGTTGAGTCCAAGGTTTATTGGACCGTTTAAAGTTCTTCAGAAGATTGGGAACCAAGCTTACAAGCTCGAACTACCAGAAGAACTGAATGGAATTCATAACACTTTTCATGTGTGTTATTTACGAAAGTTCTCGGGGGAAGTTCCCGACATGATTCCACTTTCGGAGTTGAGAATCGATGAGAACAAAAGGTTGATTGAAGAACCAGAGACAATTGTTGACCGAAAGACTAAGAAGTTGCGACGCAAGATGGTCGAGTTAGTGCTTGTCCGATGGAAACACACGAATGGGCCAAATCTCACCTGGGAGACGGAGAGTGACATGATGAGTCGCTATCCGCATTTGTTTGTTGAAGTGTGATTCCGGGGACGGAATCATTCTAAGGTGGGGAGAATTGTAACGCATGTGTTTATGGGCTTGCCATTTTTAGCAATGTGATAGTCTAGGTTAACCTTTGTAACCCGTTTTGAAATAATAGAAGTGTATTATTTGAGTATTATGTGTTTTGTGCTTAATTGCTTAATTATGTGGTTTGATTAATTAAGAATAAAAATAAGCATCAAAATTTAAGTGTATAATAAACTTGATATCTTTAGATAATGTTGTAGTAGTTGAAACAAGGTTTCCGAAGATATAAAGAATGCCGAAATCCGAGTTGTAACGAAGAAGTTATGACCTGTCGAAGTTTCGCGACAAAACCGGCATCGCTGGATAACGTAAAAAGTGAAATTTACGTTAGAGCGATATTTAGCCTTAGCGATCTAAACGAGAATCAAAGATCTCGTTGTTAGTATCAAAGCGATAAAAAGTTAGGCGAGAACGGACGTCAAACGAAGAAGTTATGAATTTATAACGAAATTTTCTGTCCCGGCCTATTAAAAATAAATAATAAAAATAAAGTCAGAATTAGCCGACAAAGTCTAAACGAAAGTTGTAGAGCGTAGTCTCACCTTCACGTGGATATAAAGAACGTCAAAAACGGAGTTCGTATGAAGAAGATATGAATTTCCGAAGTTTATTGAATATTTTGTATTAAAATTAAATCATTAAATCCGGCATTATCCGAAGGGGGGTCAGCAATCCGATCCGAAGTACGCCCCGCGTACTCCGAAGGTGTCGACATTCGTAGCAAGTGGCTTCGGATGACGCATGCAGTGACGAATTCGGACGCGTACTCCCCGCGTACGCCTATACGCCCCGCATACTCCAAGGCTCCAGCCTCCTATAAATAGGATGCGAGGGTTCCGGGTTTATTTGCTAATTTCCTCTCGTTTTTGTGCCGAAGCTCTGCATTTTTACCCCCGAAGCCACCCCGAAGCCCCGGAAATATTCCCGAGTCCCAAAGCAAGTCCCGAGATCTCGAAGATCCCGAGAAGTGTGGTTTCCGAGCCGAAGCTCTGCCCGCGAGAAGTTCGATTTTTGTAGAGATCTTTCAAATATACTTAGGATTACTACTCCTACAAGCCGTAGTGTTGTCTGATCATCTTCTGATCAATTGAGTGTGTAGTTACTTTCTTCTAAACGCAAAATTATGAAGTATTTTATACGAAATACGTGTTATGTGTATAATTTTGTTATTATGTGCGTGAATGTATATTCACTCTCTTTAATCTCATAGATCTGATTTGTTTTCTATGAAATACGTGGTATGTGGGTATGCCTCATCTGTTATGTGAAATATGTATTGAACGAAAATGCTATACAGGTTTTAAACTATGTATAAAAATATATATTTTTATCTACTAATATGTTGGGTAGAACATGGGTAGATAGTTGGTGTGTAATAAACAGATGAGAGGCCTCGATGTTGTTGTTGTTGTTGACCTAGTTATTCAGCGGAGTATGGATAACGACCACAGACTCCTTCTAGACAGTCTCGTGGAACGCTAGCAGGTTCATAACCTGTAGGTGTTGTGAACGATGTGTTCACCGGTGTACTCTATCCCCCTCATGGTTGCCTTTAGGATATCTATTGATGAGGAAACCCCTTAGCAGTAATGTCCGTCCCGATGAAAATCCTAGATTAGGTCCCTTGAGATAGATGTTGTTTTAGGGACGTAAAGTGAGGATAACGGGAATGGGTAATCGGGATAGTGATTGGTTGGTGAAATTAAATATAATTTATTTATTGTGGGTTGAAAACCCTATATGCTCACCAGGCTCCCAAGCCTGACCCACTCAGTTTTATTTGTATTACAGGATGTGGCGCAAGGGCGTAAGATGGATGAACCATCAAGTTGTTTTGTTTACACGTCTGTATATGTATATATATTTGTTGAATGACTTGTAATGTTATTGTTTATGCTTAATGGTCTGTATCGGAACATGACACCCCGAGTTTTGATTATATAATCAAAAATACATTTCTTTTATGAAATGCTTTGGTAAACATTGTTTTAGAATGTTTTGTTTTTGGGAACAAATTCCGCAACTCTTTCAAATCAAAAGGATTTACTCTGAATTTATTTTAAAAGCATAAATGAAAATCGGTCTTTTCTGGCTGAGATTTTGGGGATGTCACAGTTGGTATCAGAGCATTAGTTTAAGCGAACTAGGAATTTGTAGGATTTCTAAACTTAAACTTAGAATGCTAAGTGGAATTTGAGATGTGTGTCTGTTGGATTTTAGACACAAGCACTAGTTTATTTTAGGAACGTTGCCTAAAATGCTTTTATGTACTAAATGTTATATGTTGCCATATATGATATTATTTGTTCGGATCTACGGTTTGTTGCCAATTGGATATGAAGGTTTATGTGTTTAGGATTCTATGCGTATGTATACGATATTAGAACTAGCATGTAATCGTTTGGAGTAATAAGGTGAAATTATTCGGTGTGTAGATCAAAAATGGTGAGAACAAGGAGTGGCGTTGGAAACGCGGATGAAAACAGGAATCAACCGCTACTGATTGAGCAAGCACCTGTTGTAGCAGCAACACCAGAACAGATCACCATGGCTGGAGTGCAGGCCATGATTCGGGCTATGTTAGCCAAACAAAGGGAGGAGATGCGACAAATGTTGCATAATAATAGGGATGAACCTATCATACCTATTGAGGAACCTGAATTGATTCCGGAGCAATCGGAGGAATGGAACAATAGTCGCATTATGAGTCAAGTTGGGACTCAAGAAGAACGAAGGAACAATCCGGAAAGGAGAAACAACAACGATGGGCGAATGTACAAGAATTTCTTGGGCGCCAAACCGCCAAGTCTTTCTGGGAGCCCAAAGCCTGTTGAAATAATGGATTGGATCTCCGAAATGGAGATGGTATTTGAAAGTTGCGACTGTAGCAACAAACAGAAGATTGTCTTTGCAGTCAGACAACTGAAGACTGGAGTATTAAGTTGGTGGAAGTTGTTGGCAGATACTATGCCACAAGGGAAAGCCCTGAAAATGTCATGGGAAGAGTTCTTGGAACAGTTAAGGGTGCAATATTGTTCGGAGATAGATCTGATTGATCTGAACAATGAGTTCCAAAACTTAAACAAGGGGAGGATGAGCGTAGACGACTATGCTATGGCATTCACTTAGAAAATGAAGTTATTTCTGTACCTAGTGCCAACGGAACTCTCCAAGATCGAGAGGTTTGCTAATGGACTGCCTGCCGACTTTGGCCCGACAGTCAAGATGGCAACTACTCTGAAAACGGCTGTTCGTGCAGCTAATAATGTGGAGGCCCAGCAGAAGGAAAAGAGTCTAGAAAGGATAGAAGTTGGTGAAAAGAGGAAGTTCGATGGAACTTCAGGGTCCAATAAGAAAAACAAGTTCTCGAAGTCTGGTTCGAGGGGAAGTGGAGGCGAAGCGAAATGGTACGACAAATGTAAGAAGAAGCATCATGGAAAGTGTGAGGTAGTGACCACATGCTACAAGTGTGGAAAGCCAGGTCACTATGCCAATGAATGTACCCTCACTAAGAAAGTTTGTTATGGTTGTGGTGAGGAGGGACACATGTCGAGGGACTGCCCGAAGAAGAAGGAGGCAGCTAGACCCAACATTCCGCCAAAGCCAAAGGCGAGAGCATTCCAGATGACACTGGAAGCCGCTAAAGATGAAGCTGATGTCGCTTCAGGTACCTTTCTCGTAAACAAATTGCCTGCCCAAATTTTATTTGATTCTGGAGCCAACTACTCCTTTATATCGCATGAATTTGGTAGAAAACTATCTTTGCATGTTGATAGACTAGATAATGCTTTATTAGTCGAAGTTGCTAGTGACAAGTTTGTACCTGTTAGCCATCGTATGAAAAACATCTTAATCGACCTTAATGGGAATAAGTTTCACGAGGAATTATTGCCTATCGAACTTAATGGTTTCGACATCGTGTTGGGAATGGATTGGCTTAGTGCCAACGATGCCGAGATATTGTGCAAGAAGAAGATAGTGAAGGTAAAACCGCCAGGGAATGAATCGTTTATGGTGTATGGGGACAAACGCCGAGTGAATTCTGGAATCGTTTCCCTAATGAAGGCCAGAAAGTGTTTGACCAAGGGATGTACATCATATTTATCATTCGTGATTGATGCTAAGAAGGAGAAGAAGGTGATGCAGAGTATTCCTGTGGTGTGTGATTATCCGAAAGTATTTCCCGAAGATCTTCCTGGATTACCGCCTGATCGACAAGTGGAATTCCGTATTGACTTGTTACCAGGAACAACGCCAATTGCAAAAGCACCTTATCGATTAGCACCGATGGAGATGAAGGAGCTGATGATGCAACTTCAGGAGTTATTGGACAAAGGAGCTGATGATGCAACCTCAATTATGTTTTCAACATATTCCGAAAAGATACTAACCATAAAACGCTGGAAAGTGGCCGGGGCATTACACAATCCGAATGGCATTCTACGGTATGCGTAAGTGCCAAATGGACGTGTAAAAGTTGTCTTTTCTTGGTCCTCCAGTGCCACCGGAATTTGGTGAAAACCAGAGTACCCGTCTAGACAACAAGAATGGGATTTCTCGGCCAACCTTTCTAACATTTGGTCAATGAAAGGCAATGGGAAATGATCTTTTCGTGTGCTTGCATTGAGTTTGCGGTAGTCAATACATACTATCCACCCGTTTTGCACACGGGTGGGGACCATTATACCTTTGTTGTTTTCGACCACCGTGATCCCTGTCTTCTTTGGAACGACTTGCACCGGGCTCACCCACTTGCTATCCGAGATTAGATAGATCATCCCCGCATCTAGGAGCTTCAAAATCTCTTTCTTGACCACTTCCATCATCGGCAGATTCAACCTTCTTTGTGCGTCCCGTCTCAGCTTGCATTCATCCTCCATTAAGATCTTGTGCATACAAGTGGAGGGGCTCAATCCCTTGATATCCGCAATCGTCCATCCCATGGCTTCTTTATGCTCGTTCAACACCTTGACGAGTTGTTCTTCTTCAAATTCGGTTAAGTGAGTTGAAATGATAACTGGAAGGGTTTCATTCTTTCCCAAATAGGCATACTTCAAGTGTTGAGTTAAGGCCTTCAATTCCAATTCAGGTGGTTGAATAAGGGATGGGGGCAATTTTGTATGAGTTGGGGGCAATTCAACTTGCTTGACATCTAATCTTGTGGATTTCTTCATCTCCATTTTATTTACTAGCTTCTCAACTTCCGGATTCAAATAATAAAGCTTTAATTGCTCGGCTAGCTTTCCACAATCGAATCCTTTGCTTAAGATCATCTCCAATATATCACCGTTGGATAACTCGAACAATTCTTGAGTGATTGGCTCGACAACATCAACAAAGTACAAAGATGAAACATCACTAGGATATCTCATGGCATCATAAATATTAAAACTTATTGTTTCACTATCAAACTCCATTGTCAAACTTCCTGCATACACATCGATCTTTGTCCTAGCCGTCTTCAAAAACGGTCTCCCAAGCAAGATTAGAGCCGATTTGGATGATACTTGCTCATCTAGATCAATCACATAGAAATCCGCCGGGAAGACCAGTTGGTTCACTTGCACTAGGACATCTTCCAAAACACCTCTAGGAAAGACACTTGATTTATCCGCAAGAGAGATTATGACACCGGTTTCACTTAAGGGTCCGACATTCAATGATTCATACACCGAGTAGGGCATGACGTTGATAGAGGCACCAAGATCAAGCATAACACTACTAAAAGTGACATCTCCAATCTTGCAAGGAACCGTGAACATTCCGGGATCTTTGCATTTGGGTGGAAGTTTCCTTTGTAAAACCGCGGATGCATTTTCATTCATCAAAATTTTCTCATTTCCCTTCAACTTCCTCTTGTTGGTGCAAAGTTCTTTCAAGAACTTTGCATATCTTGGAATTTGCTTGATCGCATCAAGTAGAGGGATGTTTACTTCCACCTTTCGGAAGGTATCCAAAATCTCTTTCTCCTCCATATTCTTCTTTGAAGTTGCAAATCGGGAGGGGAACGGTGGTTGAGTGGCTATTGGTGTTACTAGAGGGGTAGACTTCTTTGGAACTCCGGCTTGTGCATCGTTCTTGACTGTAGGTTCTTCAATGGGAATGATCTCTATTTCTTCCTCTTCTTCCCTTGGCTTCTTCTTTGAACTACTTTCTCCGGCTTGCTTGCCACTTCTCAAGGTCACCACATTGACATTTGGGTTCTTTTCGGTTTGAGAAGGGAGTTTACCACGGGATTCCAACTTGCTTATAGATGTAACTATATATCCCATTTGTGCTTGAAGGTTGGAGATACTAGTCCTTGTCTCTTTTTGGAATTGTTGGGTACTAGTGGCTAGAGATTTGACAATGTCTTCAAGAGACATTCCGGAGCTACTTGGTTGAGATTGAGGAGATTGTTGATGATGATGTGGAGGGTGCGGTTTGGATTGATAGTGTGGTTGTTGATGTTGGTATTGAGGTTGTGGTGGTGGATAGGACGGTCTAACCAATGCATTGTGAGGTAATGGTCTTGGGTTGTAGCTTCCGTTGGGATTTGGCTTCCAACTTGAATTATATGCATTTTGGTACCCGAATGGTTTGTTGTGGTAGTTTTGGAACTCTCCCGTGGCATTCACATGCTCCGCATCTTCTTGAAGGATGGGACACATATCCGTAGGATGTCCCATTGTTGCACATATTCCACAAACCATCACTTGTGGAGTTTGTCCCATGGCTAGCTTTTGGACGACGGATGTTAGATCTTTTATTTGAGACTCAAGATTTGATGTTCCCACTTCATTGACTTTGTGTTGTGTGTCTCTCTTCATGTCTTGTCGAGGGCCAAAATGTTGTGAATTTGCGGCTATGGTGTTGAAAAGTTGTCTTGTTTGTTGTGGGGTTTTACTAAAGACATCTCCACCACTTGAGGCATCAACTAGTCTTCTCTCCATTGGCAACAATCCTTCATAGAAGTGTTGAATGAGGAGTTGTTCCGGAATTTGGTGTTGTGGGCAACTATAGCACAAGTTGTTGAACCTCTCCCAATAATCATGGAAAGTCTCATTTTGACCTTGGCGGATTCCACAAATCTCATTTCTAAGACTCGAGACTCTTGAGGCGGGATAGAATTTATCAAGGAAAGCTCTTGCCATGTCGGTCCATGAGTTGATCGACCCCGGTGGGAGATAGAATAACCAATCTTTTGCTCTATCAGCTAATGAAAAGGGGAATGCCCTTAGCTTGATTTGGTCATCGGTTGACCCTTGTGGCTTCATGCTAGTGCAAATAATATGGAACATCTTCAAATGCTTATGAGGGTCTTCATTCTCCAATCCATGAAAAGTTGGTAGGTGATGGACTAAACTTGACTTCAACTCCGAGCCTCCTTCCAAAACTGGGTAATTGATACCGGTTGGAGTTTGTGTAACATCGGTCTCCATCATTTGCCTCAAAGTTCTTTCGGGAACTTCTCCTCCATCCGCCATTTCAATTGGTTCAATAATGGGTGGATTTTGTTGTAGGGGTGGTGTTTCGGGAATTTCTTGGCGAGGGTCGGGACTAGAATCGGGTTCTATATCACTTAATGAAGCGGTTTCAACCTTCGGGTCCCCGTGGGGGTTAAAAGTTTGACCACGTTCAACTCGTTTTTCCTTCGCCAAGCGCCTTGCTTCTTTTTTGATTTCCGGATTGTAAATCAAGTCACTTGTACGCTGAGATCTGGGCATAGAGAAACAAATTGATTAAAAATAAACCAATCCCCGGCAACGGCGCCAAAAATTTGGTGGTTGTCGAGGCCAACACAAATAATAACCCTAAATATTATACACTAAAATAGTGTATAGTGGTAAAGGGATCGAATCCACAGAGATTGGTTCAATTTATAACTCTATGAAAAATCTCTTTGTAAAAAAAATACTTGTAAAATGACAATAAAAATAAAATGGGGGGGGGGGGGGGGGGGTTGGTGTTTTGAAATACTTGAAACAAACTAGAGTTAACTATGATTTAAATAGACAAATGCAAGAAAAATAAGAGTTTGATGTAAAATCAATAAGGGAGAGATGGTTAACTTAAAGTTTCCTCACTTTGAGTTTTGATGAACATATCATTAGAATCTAGTAGTGCAATACTTTGATTTAAATCCTTAATTTGGTTATAGTAATCCAAGGAGCTTGAGATTACCTAGACTTTTCTTAATTGTTGAAATGGCTAGAGAAACTCATAACAATTTCCTTAGTCAAAGTCACTAATTCCAAATAGCATGCAATTAGTGAAGGTCAACTTGAAACGACCCAAAAACACGACCCAAAAATTTTCGTTTTTCAATATAATCAAAACCGTAATATAAGTATCATAACATAAAACATACGCGATGTATCCCCAAAACATAATAAAATATTGTGCGGAAAACTGTATCATACAACATCAATCCAAAACATCAAAAGACATCCCCAGGATAAAAGCTATGCTGTGGTGTGTGCGATGCTGTCACCCCGAGCTCTTCCCTTTGCTTGCGGAAGTACCTGAAACCAAACTGAAACTGTAAGCACGAAGCTTAGTGAGCTCCCCCAAACTACCACATACCATACAACAACATATAAACACATATTGGGCCTTGCCCACTGCATCGGGCCGAAGCCCGAAAACTGCATCGGACCGAAGTCCGGAACTGACTGGGACCTTGTCCCCTGCATCGGACCGAAGTCCGGAACTGACTGGGACCTTGTCCCCTGCATCGGACCGAAGTCCGGAACTAACTACATCGGACCGAAGTCCGGAACTGACTGGGACCTTGTCCCCTACATCAGACCGAAGTCCGGAACTAACTGCATCGGATCGAAGTCCGGAACTGCCTGACTGAACATGGCATAGCATAACACATCAACTAGCATAACACATATACGACATGCTACATCGGGCCGTGGCCCGGAACACATAATACTTAACACATAAAACATAACACACAAATCCTGTTCGAACCACGAAGGCATCGAACGTACCAACTACTGCATCGGACCTAAATCCGGAAACTACTGCTAACTGAACGGGCCGGCATTGTGGCCTTAGACCCGTTCTTACTGGAAGGAAACTCACCTCGTAAGCTGGCTGCTGAGTGTGTGGCTCGGAAAGCTAACGGCGGCTGCTCCTGAATCTCCTCGGCTACAAGTCCATAAACACACTCAATCAAATACTAAACACTGCGCTTGGGGTAAAATGACTCTTTTACCCTTGGTCAAAGTCAACTCTCCTTTGGGCTGACTCGCCGAGTTGGGCCACCCAACTCACCGAGTCCTACTCTCACTTTTCACTTTTACTCACTGCTACTCGTCGAGTCTGGCATCGACTCGACGAGTACTCTCTTGATCCAAGAACTCAGACAATCTTCATCCGACTCGCCGAGTCGTATGAACAGACTCGACGAGTTGTTCTTGATCCCAAGAAGATTGCCTTGGACTCGCCGAGTTGATGAACAACTCGCTGAGTCCCTCCATCACTGAGTTCACCCTCAACTCGCTGAGTCCACTCTCTAACTCACCTCGTCCACTCAACACTGATAAAACTGAAGAACTCGGGACTCGCGACCCAACTCGTCGAGTCGTTCTTCCGACTCGCTGAGTTGCCGCCATGCAACTGATTTTTACTCGATTTTGTTTGAATCCAATGCATACAATTGATAGATCTGAGTCCAATAAGCTGATTTACCACGTAAAGTTTCCAACTTTACGTGCACAACCTCATGAATAAGGGAAATAAGGCTAAAAGATGCATAAAATGGGTAGATCTATGGTTATCATGCAATATAACTCCAAAAAGACAGTAGATCTGGGCTCTACAACACCCCAACATTCAGATCCATAGCTATTTCGACTTAATAAGACGTTCATGCAAGTGTAAGGCTTGGAACAAGCATCAACTAGCTCTTAGGAGAGCTCTAATGGAAGTTTAAAGCATATAACAAGATGGAACTCCGAAAATACCTCAATTAACTCTGATTTGGCCTTGGATCTTTGCACTACAACACTTCTCCTTGCTTCTTCCTTCTTCTCCTTCTTCACACCTTCACAAAATGGCACCAAAACACATATAAGCTCTTCAAGGGAGGATTAGGGTTCTCTCACTGTGTTCTCAGGGTGAGGGAGGCGAGGATGGGGGCTATAAGTTGGTATAAATAGTGGGCAACCCGGGGATTTTAGGGTTTCACCCAGACAGATGGACTCGCCGAGTCAGGGATATGGACTCGCCGAGTCCCCGGCTCACGCGTGCCCTCAGGCGCGACCCTACTCGGCAAGTCAGGCTAGAACTCGCCGAGTCCCTCTTGAAAAACTCACTATAATTACCAATAAATCAACATACCGGGAACGGGTCGTTACACAACTAGCATTAAGAACCAAAAAATCACCAAATCCAAGAGGACTCAATTTCTTTCACCACCATGTTGGAGGAAATGTTTTTATGATTGTGTGAAGCAAAAACAACACAAAAATCACTTGTTGCTTGCTAATTTGAGGATCATTTACTTAATCAAGAAATTAGCCAACTAATCACCACAAACATATTTAAACTCATGAATAAAAATATACTAGTAGTGATAATATGATGAAACACAAAACATTTCCATAAAGATTTAAGAACAAGTTCATAGATTCTTCAACATCCAACAAAAGTTCAAAGGATTCAACAAAAAGTCAACCAAGATTTGTTTAGCCAAGCATGGCTAAACTCAAATGAACAAAGTTAGATAAGATTGTACCAAACATTTGACAAGATTCAAGAGGTGAAAAGAAGATGTTCTTGAGGTGTTCTTGGCCTTCAAAAGCACTCCAAACTCCAGAGAGAAAAGCTCAAAATCGGATCTCCAAGATAATGCTAAAGAGGCACACCAACCTTCCCAATATAGATCTCTAAGCAAAACCCGAAATTGCCCTTGTCAGGAATCCACGCGGGCTGCGGGTACTGACGGGAATTTTGGGCTTCTTCAAGTCTTGGGCCCCCACAGCTAATCCATTGGCCCAGTTCGAGTCCAATCAGCTTCTAGCCCATTTTTCTTCAATGTTTCTTCAATTTGAGCCCAATTTGTCTTTCCACATCACTCAAAACTTCCGCAAACTCCCAAATATTGATCTTGCATACTCAAGAATTCTCCCGCATCTTTCAAATGTAAAGCTCAATTCTTCCAAGCCTTCAAGCAATTGACAAGTCCACCCCATGAATCACCTTCATAGCCATCAAGCATGAAATCTCCAATTCCCTTCGAGCCCAATCGCCTCCCAAGAGTGCCGCCCCGCTAGTTTCCAAGAAAATCTGCAATAATGCTCAAGAAACTAGAAAGTACCCCGAAATGGTCATAAAAATAACAAAAGGGAAAATATGCATGGAAGTTAACTAAAATGCGAATGAAATGTACTAAAATAAACTATAAAAATAAGTAAATAAAATGAAGCTATCGCTTAGTCTAACTATCCCCCAAAAGTCAACTAAGTCAACTATGGTCACAGTCAAGTCCTAGTCAAGGTCAACCTTACTTGCCGAGTCTTCCTGTTGACTCACCGAGTTCACCGATTTCCGAGTCATGACCTGTCCAACTCACTAAGTCCCCACTCAACTCACTGATCCGAGTCTTAACTCGAAGGGTTTGGGGTTTCGCGACTTGACTCGCCGAGTTGTTCTTCCAACTCGCCGAGTTCCTGCCCAACTTCATGCTACTCGCCGAGTCCACTCAAAGGACTCGCCGAGTCCATTCAGATCTTCATGCATGCAGAGGATTTTTGAGTCACGCATGGACTCCAAACTGTAGATCTGCCATTCCCAAGCCTATTCCTCACGTAAAGTTGCAAACTTTACGTGTAGAGAAGGAGATCTAGGCTAAACACACCATAAACTAGGGTTTAAGGCAAGGAGGCTCTATAATCAACTCAAGGGCAGTTACTTTATGCTTCACCAGGCCAAAATGAGCATAGATCCGAAGTAGCACCATCAGATCTGGCTTCTGACTCGTATGAATATATAAACATGGCTTAAAAGCCCCAAAAACTCATAACTAGAATAGATCTAAATGAAGGAAACGACTTAGTACCTTCAATAACTCCGAAAGGTTCCACAAGCTCTGGATCTAAGGCTAATCCTTGAAGCTTTAATGATTTCCCTCTTCCTTCTTCCTTCAAATCACCCAAATATAGCTTAGAAGCTTGAAAGAGTAACAATGGGGCTTAGGGTTCGGTGTTTTGGGTTAGAGAGGCAATAAAGGAACCTTAGGGAATAGAATGAGATGCTTAAATAGGCTCCAAGTCCGGGATTTAGGGTTTTCCTCGCTCAGACCAATCTCATCCAGTCCCCATAGCCGACTCGCCGAGTCGGTCACTAAATCCTGAACCTGGATCCCGCTCGGACTTGCCGAGTTTCGCACTGGACTCGGCTAGTTGGCCCTTTGACTTAGGGTTTTCTTTCCTTCTTGGCCTACCTGATTTTGGGGTGTTACAACTCTCCCCCACTTAAACTAAACTTCGTCCTCGAAGTTTCCTATGGCCAACCACCTGCGATCTGCTTCTAATACTCTACTTATTAATCCAACACCCGCTGCCTACCTTCGCTGGCCTTTCGCCCGATCCTCCTGACGACCATTAATCCTTGCGGTTAATACTCTCGGGTCAACCCTGACCTTGAACATTCTGGAAACACAACTTACTCAAACGACAATCCTTCTGGTACTGTCCGAGTACTGCAACTGAACCCATAGGGGTTCACCCCCTCTTTCTTTGAGCGTCTTCTTGCCTTCCCAAGGCGATGCTCCATAACCAACTATTTCCTTTGTCACTGTGAAGGTCCTATCCTTCACCAAATCCATTCTTCCCGCTACCTCCATTACGGGTCATTATCTCCAATATCCACTGGGCATTTCTAACGAAGCTACTATGGAATGCTACGACTTACTCGCAGTCTTACATCACCTTCCATCTCTGAATGCTGGTGCATGCTACGGCTGCCCCGTAGTCTTACATCACCTTCCACCACTGACCACTGCTGGAGGAAGCTGCGGCTCTCCCGCCGCTCTACCATGCTTTAACCGGGATTCCCAACCACGTACTAACCATCGAACGTTGTACTACTTCTTTTCCTTCTCAGAGATCGTGTACTCATTCTGAACCTGCGTGCTTTTACCCTTGAACACTCGGAGGATCCTCCCCCACTTTGATCCCACTTACACCTCGCTGCTCAACGCTCGATAAGAAATCCCAGTCCTTGCTACCATTCCATAATCAATCTGTTGGGGAACCCCAAGCTTACCATAGCTAGGGATCTAACCAGTCCATTTTTGAAACTATACATCTCCGAAATAGCGAGACATATCAAGTCCCTCCCAGTCATGCTACAGTTATTGCATCCTAAGTAACCTTCTCCAATAGAGCACATCCCCTAACTACCATTCAAATATCCAAGGTATGCAGATGGCATATAACTCGATCACAATCAAGCCACACAAAGTAAAATACTCATACCGATAATGATGCAGAACCATAACAATATAATCATGCACAAATAAAAGAACTGTAAACGGAAGTCGCATATCTGCAACATCCGGCGCTGCTCGCGTCTCCAGGGTAGTCATCTGAAAAGCCCTACCTCCTACCGCAGGCGCCTCCGCACGGCCTTGATGGCCGTCTGTGATCCTCAAAGTTGCAGGGGCAGGTGCCATCACCGTCCTGCCGAAAACAAACTGGGACACTGGGCCTTCTTGTGGCCCCGCTGGTTGTAGTGAAAACATATCAAATCGGATCCCTGTGTGGTGGTAGCAGTACAATCCCTGCTAAAATGACCAGTCTGACCACACTTGAAGCAGCCAGACTCACCACCGCTACCACTCCTGCACGCACCCCCGTGCGCCCTGCCACACTTCCTGCACCGGCTGCGGTCCTGATAATCCCTCAATCTAGAATCCAATCCCTTGGGCCTTTTTCCCGAACCTGAAACTATCTGAATCTCATCCGGATTCCTCTTCCAGATCTGCTCCAAATCAATCTCCCTTTCTCTAACTCACGCGATCATATCCTCCAACGTTTTGCAGCTGGACCTGCTCACAAACTGCCTGATGTCATCCCTCGACGTCTCATGGTATCGGGCCTTCTTCATCTCCTCATCTATGACATACTGCGGAACAAGAAGGACCCTCTCCCTGAACTTGGCAGTGATCTCCGCCACAGTCTCAATGGTCTGCGTCAAATCCTGAAACTCCTGTGCGAACTGCTGCACCTCAATAATTGGCGAAAACTCCGCCCTGAACCTAGCTGAAAAATCACCCCATGTCATCGCGTCCAACGCGGCATCATCACCCAAAGCATGACCAATCTTTTCCCACCAATCTCTCGCTCTGTCCTTCAGAAGACAGGAAGCGAGTCTGACCTTGTCCCCCTCGGGACACCGGCTCGTACGGAATGCATTGGCAATCATCAGCCAACCATCTGCTTCTAGCAATGGGGTCCCTAGCCCCATGATAATCTAGTTCCCCGCAAGCCCTGAACTCTCGAAATGTCAAAGTACGTGCTCCCAACAAAGCCATCATCTCGGTACGGAAGGCTCCCAGCCTTTCATCCAAAATCTCCAATATACCCTCCTTGACCGTGCCAACGATCACAGGAGTCTGGTCTAGTATGCTGCGCATAACCTTAGCTGATATCAACTCCCTCATTCGCTCCTCGAGCTGCTCGGCTCCTGAACCCGAGCCTGATCCCTCTCCGGCGCCTGATCCGCCCACTGGTCTCTCTCGCAATGTCGCCATGCTGAAAATATAACACAACCACTATCAGAATACTTATCACAACTGCGAGACCAAATACACACACTACCAGGTTCCCGATCTTGTCTCAGCCTTTCCTGAATCGAGTACGAATCCTCTATTTTCAGTAGTACGAGCCTATACTACCTTCCACATCTATCCATACTTTCCTCAAGAACTGCTTCGACTCCACTAGGTCCCTTTTCTACTACTACTGCTCCCAGCACTACCTCATCCTAGGCTTTCCCTAGGGAAACCTCTAACTCAAACAAAATTAGTCCTCAGCTGCTAAAGGACTCCTTGTGATGCCAATTATCCATTACCTGGATACCATCACATGTGACGAGACTCAGATAATCCTTCGAGTAAAAGACTTGTCCCTACAACGGTTGGACTCAAACAAGAGCTACTCAATAGGGCCAAATCCAGCACTCTGAGATTATTCAACCCTGATCACATGTGACGTGACGTATCCACCTAGTGCCTAACTCCCATGTCACACCCCAAAACCGATAACGGCAGAATACGTTTCGGGGTGGATGACGTAGTGTGCAGTATCATCACAATTATATAATAGTAAAAGCAAGAAACATACAACCATTTCATTTACATAGTAAGTGTATTTACAAGTGTGTTTTGTAATGTTTGACAAACACCAAAAGTAAACAAAAATAAGAGATGGGTCTTGTATCCTCCATCTTCTCCAAAAATTGCTGCTGTACCTGTCTATCTTTGACCTGAAGATACAAGTTATTTTGAAAAGAATATCAGCATAAAGCTGGTGAGTTCATAAGAGTTTTAGTGTGAGTACTTGTATAAAAAGCATTAGAGTCATTATTGTGAAAACTGAAGTTTGAAATCATAAATAGTGGTGAAACCTAGAAAATCCCATATTTTCGAGAACATTAAGTAATGTAATATAGTGAGTTATTCTTAGAGTATGTAATAGTGGTGCAACATCCTTTAGTATTAGATACTTATTTACTTTGGGATATTACTTCATCTTTCTTTTAGTATTTTAGTGCGGTTATAGTGTCTTTCTAGTATATTCCCAATAGTGTGAGTAATAGCGAACCCCCATGACCTTCCCAGTCATGCATAGTGTAGTAGAGTAAAAGCATCCCTGGGCCTGAGCGGCTCGGACTGAAGTTATCAGTCAGGATGTAATAGCGTCTGCCCCGTATAGATCTATACATATAGTGTCGTCTTCCTGTCGGAAAACTTCGGGCATAGTGAATAGCGTATAGAGTATCCTGTAGTGGATTAGTGAGTTATCTCATGATTAGTGCATTCTCTTGTATTATAGTGTAGTAATCTTTCGTATAACTTGTATTGTATTCTCTTATTAGTGTATTGCTTCATAATACAGAGAATTATAGTAGTGTAGAGTAATAGTGGAAACTAGGGATAGAGTCCTTAACTATACCCATTATAGTTAATTTAGTGTATGTGGTTCTAGTCAAGTAGTGATTCAAGTAATTATTGAATTAAGAAGTACTCGTAATCTGTACTAATATATGAGATATATAATTAAGAAATCAATGACAGTCGAATGGATAACTACTACCCTAAGTCCACAATCAAACAAGAAACAGGAAATAAGGCGAGCTATCGATCCTAAGTCTTTCAAGTCTTACTTATATAAATATATTAGTATGATTACATTCTCATAAAGAGTTTTATTTAACAAAAGTATTGTACGAAAGGAACATTTAAAACTTGTTTGTTAATCCAATGATAGTTTTGAAAACAATTGACTTATTTATAAAGCATAGTGATAAATCACATGTGATTTGAACTACAGATTGGGAATCACATGTGATTAACTCTGAAATCTGAAAAATAGTTTTGTATAACTTTTCATAAACGTGTATATTCAACTTGTATCCCCCCCCTAAAATATATAAAACATTTGAAAGGTTCATTAAGGGGTATGAACTCACCTGAAATCGCGGAAATCGGGTAAATCGGGTAAATCGGGTAAAAGTGTCGATTGAGCGTTTGGTACCCAATAACCTCTTGAGCACCTCCTAGGACCCTAATGTCATATGAAATATGTATTTTACAAGAAGTTAATCATCTTATGCTTTTCATTATAGTATTTGGACATTCTAGCATCGTTTTCGGGGTTTTAAGGCTTAGAAGGGGTTCCCGGGAGTGGTACAAAGTCATGAATGATTTACGGGAGGGTCTACGAGCTCACTCCCTTGGAGTTTATGGCCCAAAAGCCATCCTTTGGGAGTTTACGGCCGTAAACCCCCTAGGTTTGTCCGTAAACTCTAGTGGCACTCCAAAGTGTATGTTTAAGGTCTTATTTCACTTCCTTGATTTAGTGGTATGTGTCTTGGACTATTTTAAGGGATTAAACATCAAAATTTGTGACATTTTTGGGGAGTTTACGGCCAAGACTTGTTCTTGGGCCGTAAACTCTTGTAAACCCTTCAAGATGTATGTTTTAATGGTACAACAAAATCTCATACACCTTAGATAAATCCTAGAAGGCCCGATAGTGAGTTTGGGACAATTTGGCATATATTTTTGGGGAGTTTACGGCCCAAGAACACCCTTGGCCGTAAACTCTTCATTTTGTGTCCAAATGTGAAGTTAAATGGTACAACACACTTCCAAAGGCCTTAGTTAAAATCTTTACATGCATTTGAGGGGTTTTGGGACTTGTTTGACACAAAAATATGGGTGTTTACGGCCCAAGCTTAGCCTTGGCCGTAAACTCCTCTTTTTGCCATCAAATGATGTTGTTTGATGCATTTAAGCCTTCGTTGTTGTCAAGTCTAAATTGCCAAACACCCTAGATGAGTTTTTGGGACTTTAAACAAGTGTTTTTGGGGTGTTTGAGGTGTTTACGGCCTAAGCACATGCTTGGGCCGTAAACTCCTTTTTGCATGCCAAATCCTTGTGTTTTAGTGTCCAAACCCTTCTAGATACATGCCTTAATTAGTATACTAGCTTAACATGAGGAAAAACTTGATCTTTGGCATGATTTTGGGGGTTTACGGCCTAAGGAGCTTTTTAGGCCGTAAACTCCTTTATGGTCCTTGATTCTCATGATTTTGGACTCTAAAAGCAGTAAAGTATGATTAGATTAAGTTAGGGGATGAATCCTTACGTTTGGAAGTCGGAAATTCGCGGATTTGGAGTCGATTTCGGGTCTAGAGAGAGAAAGTAGTGAGAGAGAGGTGTAATAGTGGTAAAAGAGTCCAATTGAAGTGTTCAAGTGTTTTTATATGTCTCGGGTATTGTACCCGATACACGGCTACCCGATGCTAAAGTTTAACGGGGTTAAAACTTTTTACCCGGGTGAAGTGGTTGAAATAGTGATACCACTCTATTAGGTTAAACTTGGTTAACACGTACGAGTTATATTGATTATAATGATCTTAGGACATGTATGTAATTAGATATTCAGATATTGACGATTCCAAATATAACATAAAATAATGTACGTTGATGCATTCCGTTAGTGAAAATGAAATTTGTAACGGGAATAGATTTGGGGTTGTCACATCATCCCCCCGTTAGGGGAATTTCGTCCCGAAATTTTAGAATTCATACATACGCGAGTTACAGTACAACTACGTGAAGAGATGGGGGTATTTGAGTTTCATTTGGTCTTCGCGTTCCCAAGTGAATTCCGGTCCTCGTTTGGCGTTCCACCGAACTTTCACAATTGGGATACGGCTTTGCTTCGTTCGTTTTACTTCTCGATCCATAATCTCAACAGGTTCTTCCACGAAGTTGAGGTTCTCATTGACCTCAATCTCATCAAGGGGGATTACGAGTGTCTCGTCTGACAGGCATTTCTTCAAGTTAGAGACGTGAAAGGTAGGGTGTATGTTGCTTAGTTCGTGAGGTAGGTTGAGTTTATAAGCTACGGGGCCGATTCTAGCGAGAATCTCAAAAGGCCCTATGTACCTTGGGTTCAACTTTCCACGCTTTCCAAAGCGTATCGTGCCCTTCCAGGGTGAGACCTTCAACATGACTCGATCTCCCACCTGGAATTCCAAGGGTTTTCTTCGTTTATCGGCGTAGCTTTTATGTCGATCCCTAGCGGCTTTTAGTCGTTCACATATCTGTACAATCTTCTCGGTCGTTTCTCGAATGATCTCCGGACCAGTGAGAGAGCTATCAGGAACTCTTCCTTTAGCTAGTTGAGTGTCACCCACCTAAGCCCAGAGGATCTACACTTGCGGCCGTAGAGGGCTTCGAATGGGGCTGCCTTGATGCTTGTATGGTAACTATTATTATAAGAAAATTCCACAAGAGGTAAGTGTGTGTCCTATGACTTACCGAAATCAATTACACAAGCTCGCAGCATATCCTCTAAGGTTTGAATCATCCTCTCACTCTGTCCGTCGGTCTGCGGATGGTAGGCTGTACTCATGTCCAGCCTCGTCCCTAGTGCTTCTTGCAACGATTGCCAGAACCTAGAGGTGAATCTACTATCTCTGTCTGAGATAATAGATATAGGGACGCCATGTAGTCGCACTATTTCTTTAATATATGTTCTAGTGAGTTTCTCCATCCTGTCCGTTTCTTTGATGGGTAGGAAGTGTGCGGACTTAGTCAACCTATCAACAATGACCCAAATAGTATCTAATCCACCCGTTATCTTGGGAAGTTTGGTTATAAAGTCCATTGTGATCCGCTCCCACTTCCATTCTGGTATCTCAGGTTGTTGAAGGAGTCCTGAAGGCTTTTGATACTCAACCTTGACCTTCGCGCAAGTAAGGCACTTACTCACAAAAGTGGCGATTTCTGCTTTCATGTTTGGCCACCAGTATAGCTTTTTGAGATCCAGATACATCTTATCTGAACCCGGGTGGATGGAGTAGCGAGTGTTATGCGCTTCCCTCATAACCAAATCTCTAAAACCTCCATGGCGTGGAGTCCAGATTCGGTCCATGAAGTAGTAGGCTCCGTCATCCTTTACCTCCAAATTTTTATCCATTCCACGTAGAGAATCTCCCAACACGTTCTCGGGCTTTAAGGCTTCCAGCTGAGCCTCTTTGATCTGCGTGGAGAGATGCGAATGAATAGTCATCGTCAACGACTTGGTCGTTCGACCAGTATACTCCTTCCTGCTCAGTGCATCTGCTACTACATTGGCTTTTCCCGGGTGATATCTAATTTCACAGTCGTAATCGTTAAGTAGCTCGACCCATCGACGCTGCCTCATGTTGAGCTCTTTTTGGTTCATTATGTGTTGAAGGCTTTTATGATCAGTGTACACCACACTCTTCGTCCCATATAAGTAGTGTCTCCAGATTTTTAGTGCAAAGACAACCGCTCCTAACTCGAGGTCGTGCGTAGTGTAGTTCGCCTCATGGTTCTTTAGCTGTCTCGAGGCATATGCGATAACCTTACCCTGTTGCATCAAGACACAACCGACCCCCTGGTTGGATGCATCACAGTATACGACAAAATCTTCTGTCCCTTCGGGAAGGGATAATACTGGTGCGGTGCATAGGGCTCGCTTCAGGGTTTGGAATGCCTTCTCCTGTCTTTCCTCCCAGTTATACGGTACTCCTTTCTGTGTCAGCATAGTGAGAGGTTTCGAAATCCGAGAAAAGTTTTGAATGAATCTACGGTAGTAGCCAGCGAGGCCTAGAAATTGACGAATTTCCGTAGGCGTCTTCGGTGCTGACCAATTCTCAATAGCTTTAATCTTGGAGGGATCCACATGAATTCCTTCTTCACTAACCACGTGACCTAAGAATTCGACTCTTCGGATCCAGAACTCGCACTTAGAGAACTTCGCATATAACTTTTCGGATCGCAACATTTCCAAGACTTGTCGTAGGTGATCCTTGTGTTCTTCCTCGTTCCGAGAGTAAACGAGGATATCGTCAATAAAGACGATGACGAACTGATCCAGGTATGGACGACACACTCTATTCATCAAGTCCATGAATACTGCGGGGGCGTTGGTCAGACCAAAGGGCATCACTACGAACTCAAAGTGTCCGTAGCGGGTTCGGAAAGCTGTTTTCGGAACATCTTCCTCGAGTACCCGTAACTGATGATACCCAGATCTAAGGTCAATCTTGGAGAAGTAACTTGCTCCTTGTAGTTGATCAAACAGATCGTCGATACGAGGGAGAGGGTAGCGATTTTTAACCGTGAGTTTATTGAGTTCTCTATAATCGATGCACATCCGAAACAATCCGTCTTTCTTCTTCACGAACAAGACCGGAGCTCCCCAAGGTGAGAAACTCGGTCTTATAAAGCCCTTGCTGAGCAGTTCGTTGAGTTGGCCAGACAGTTCTTGCATTTCGGCGGGCGCTAGACGGTAGGGCGACTTAGCTACGGGGGTAGCTCCTGGAATTAGGTCGATTCTGAACTCAATCTGACGTTTGGGAGGTAGGCCGGGAAGATCCTCCGGAAAGACATCAGGGAAGTCGCATACTACGGGAATGTCTTTTGGATATTTCGATTTCTGGTTAGTGTCAACGACATGGGCGAGAAAGGCGCGATACTCCTTGCGTAAGTATTTCTGAGCCTGAACACTGGAGATGATACGAAGGCTCGTGCTCGGCTTATCTCCATATATCAAGAGGGTTTCGTGATTTGGAAGGTTCAGGCGAATGGCTTTGTCGGAACATAGGATATCGGCGCAATGGAGACTCAACCAATCCATACCAACAATGACATCGAAATTTTTGATTGAGACTGGCATAAGATCGATTGGGAATGAGTGATCGTCTAACAGAAGAGTGCACCCTATGTAGATTTCGCTAGAGCTTTCTGTTTTCCCATTAGCCATTTCTACGACGAATGTTTCTTTTAGTGGTTGAGGGATTTGTTTGAGTAAGTGTTTAAAGTTATGATTTACGAAGCTTCTTTCTGCACCACTATCAAATAAGACACAGGCATAGGAGTTGTTGAGAAGAAACGTACCCGTGACTACTGTGGGGTCTGCTACCGCTTCATTGTGACCGATAGCGAGTAGCCTTCCAGTTCCTCCAGCATTTGGGGTCTTTGGACAGTTTCTCTTAAAATGACCCGCCTCTCCACAGCCATAACAAGTTGGGGTCACTCCCGTACCAGGAACCTGCGTGATAGGTATGGCCTTTTCGACCGCAGTTGGAACACTGCAGTTCACGGCAGGGGCCGTTGTGGTGGAAAGGGCACTTGGGACACTTGGGCAAGTTTCCACTGTAAGCTTTTGGCGGGGCTGGAGCAGCTGGAGTAGTCGGGGTGGTGGCAGCATGGACCGCCACAATTTGTTGGTCCCTTGAGGAGGTTTGAGTTTTCTTGCCTTTCATCTTATCCTATCGCTTCCTCTTTCTGTCAGATGAAGCGGGCGGTGCAGTGGTTGTTGTGGTTGCTGTCGCCGGAGTGGAGGGGATTTCGTGGTTGATCAGACTCTGGGCCAATTCCTTGGCGCTATCAAAAGTTGTAGGGCGTGAAGCTAGAACATTTCCTTGATACGGGGGCACTAAACCCCAGATGTACCGTTCAATCTTCTTGCTTTCCGAGGGGATCATGTTGGGACACATAGCCGCCAAATCGCAAAACCTGGCCGTATAAGCCGTTATATCGGTCCCCTTCATCTTGAGGTTCCAGAGTTCTTCCTCAAGTTTCTGGATTTCGCCCCTAGGGCAGTACTCTCCTCTCATGAGGTCCTTCAGAGTGTCCCAACCCATAGCATTGGCTGTGACCAAGGAAAGTGAACTAACATGGCCGTTCCACCATGTCAAGGCCCTGTTGGTAAGGGTAGCAGTAGCGAACTTGATTTTGCTCTCCTCGGGACAAGAGCACATCTCAAACACCGCTTCGGTTCTTTCGAACCATCGAGATAATGTCAGAATTCCTCTAGTACCATCGAAGAAGGTGGGTTTACAGTTCATGAAATCCTTATAAGTACATCCCTGCACTCGATGATGGACTTCACCGAACCTGGAGTTACCACCGCTCGCGTCCCCAGAATTCATTTGGGCCATGGTTGCTGTCACGGCCGCAGTTACCGCTGTTTGAAATAACACCGGATCGATCTGTGGAGGAGGGGGTGGTGGAGTAGGGGTTTGAGTTGCAGGTCTTCCTCTGGCGGGATGCTTTCGTGGAGGCATCCTTTACTGGAAGAAGTATAGAAATGATAGCAATAGTAAGGGCCTATTGCGAATATAAATAGAGTGTTTCGTGGACTAAATCAACATAATCCGAGATCAAGATGAGAGTTATAGCAATAGAGAAATCAACTGCCAATATATTGGTATCCATGATGCAACACAAGTTCATGAAAATTTGACCTAGCAATAGGTCTTACATCATACCATAGAGAAAAGGTTTGGCAGTTTAGAGGTTTGACTAGAGTACTTTCAAGCTAGGAATGTTTACAGATAATAGATCTACGGAACATAGAGTGGATAGGTTAATCCATTAAACAAAAGATAGAGGTAACTAGACGTCTTCTACTGGCGACGGTTACTTGTCGGGTGAATCCTCAGTTCTGCTAGCTGACGCATAACTTCTTGAAGGTGTCGATCATGAGTCCTTTGGCGTGCACGGAGTTCTCTAACTTCAGCTCGGGATGCATCCAGCTGGTGCTGCAGAGTCTCGTTAGTCCTCCTTGTCATGTCCATGGCTTCTTCGAGTTGGCGGATGCGAACTGTGTTAAGATTTGAGTTGGCATCCACTTCCACAACTCGACCTATTGCAGCTTGACCTTGCTCGACATTCCTGGCAATCCTTCGGATCATGATGGGCAGAACCTGATCTGCTGATCCACCTTCGTTTATGTTGTAGAAACTTCGGTCTCCATTGTATGGCGTGGACTGACCCTGCTCTTCGCTCCATCTGTGCAAAGATATGGCCCACGTAGGAGTGGGGCCCTGAAATGTCGGACGGGGGTTGGGGTTTGAGACTCCAGGGGGTAGGTTATTAACTTCTGGCTCGGAGTCGGAGTTATCCGGAAAGCCTTCTGCTCGGTGGTCATCCAAAGGGATTGGGTGATCATCGTCCGACTCTTCACTGAGCCATCCCTCATTGCCCTGGTTTGGGTAGTACGAGTCGCCAGGAGGGTGGAAGCTAGCCATGGTATCTATGCGAGAAAAGGGGAAAAGAAGGTTAATAGGCGTACTAACCTAAATTACTTATAAGACGGTCGTCACGAGTTGGACCAATACTTGCATAATGCATACTAATTACATGTGATTGGGGCAGGATAGTCCGTCGAATAAGTGACCCTAACTCTAAATCCACAACCAAACAAGGAACAGGAAGTAAAGCAAAGATCACAGATTCTAAGTCTATAACGCCCTAGTCACATGTAACCGGAAAGTATCCATTTAGCGACTATTGCTCCATCAGTAACGACCCTTTTTTTTTTAGTTCTCACAGATGTATGTTTTTAGAGGTACAGAATACTCCTATAGTATTCTAATGTTAACGTTATTGTGGTAGTGTTGGTAAGTTTTAGACTTGTTGCAATACCACAACCAAACTTAGGCACATGCTAGTCACTCTCAGGAAGACGTAGTTGATCAGGCTACATCCCCCTAAATGTGACTATATGTCTCTAAGCTCAATTGTGCTATCCAACAATCTTAATACTTTTGTTTGGTTCTAGGACGATACTGACTTCTGTGTTTTATAGTGATGTGTGTATGTATATACTTAGTTAAATCTTTTAGATACTTAACAGTATATATTCTTGGTCAGAGTGTTTTAGTCCCGAAGTGTTTATAGTTCGTATATCTTTTATAGGTTGATATACTTGATTCACTATAAACAATGCTCTGATACCAATCTGTCACACCCCAAAACCGATAACGGCGGAATACGTTTCGGGGTGGATGACGTAGTGTGCAGTATCATCACAATTGTATAATAGTAAAAGCAAGAAACATACAACCATTTCATTTACATAGTAAGTGTATTTACAAGTGTGTTTTGTAATGTTTGACAAACACCAAAAGTAAACAAAAATAAGAGATGGGTCTTGTATCCTCCATCTTCTCCAAAAATTGTTGTTGTACCTGTCTATCTTTGACCTGAAGATACAAGTTATTTTGAAAAGAATATCAGCATAAAGCTGATGAGTTCATAAGAGTTTTAGTGTGAGTACTTGTATAAAAAGCATTAGAGTCATTATTGTGAAAACTGAAGTTTGAAATCATAAATAGTGGTGAAACCTAGAAAATCCCATATTTTCCATAACATTAAGTAATGTAATATAGTGAGTTATTCTTAGAGTATGTAATAGTGGTGCAGCATCCTTTAGTATTAGATACTTATTTACTTCGGGATATTACTTCATCTTTCTTTTAGTATTTTAGTGCGGTTATAGTGTCTTTCTAGTATATTCCCAATAGTGTGAGTAATAGCGAACCCCCATGACCTTCCCAGTCATGCATAGTGTAGTAGAGTAAAAGCATCCCTGGGCCTGAGCGGCTCGGACTGAAGTTATCAGTCGGGATGTAATAGCATCTGCCCCTTATAGATCTATACATATAGTGTCGTCTTCCTGTTGGAAAACTTCAGGCATAGTGAATAGCGTATAGAGTATCCTGTAGTGGATTAGTGAGTTATCTCATGATTAGTGCATTCTCTTGTATTATAGTGTAGTAATCTTTCGTATAACTTGTATTGTATTCTCTTATTAGTGTATTGCTTCATAATATAGAGAATTATAGTAGTGTAGAGTAATAGTGGAAACTAGGGATAGAGTCCTTAACTATACCCATTATAGTTAATTTAGTGTATGTGGTTCTAGTCAAGTAGTGATTCAGGTAATTATTGAATTAAGAAGTACTCGTAATCTGTACTAATATATGAGATATATAATTAAGAAATCAATGACAGTTGGATGGATAACTACTACCCTAAGTCCACAATCAAACAAGAAACAGGAAATAAGGCGAGCTATCGATCCTAAGTCTTTCAAGTCTTACTTATATAAATGTATTAGTATGATTACATTCTCATAAAGAGTTTTATTTAACAAAAGTATTGTACGAAAGGAACATTTAAAACTTGTTTGTTAATCCAATGATAGTTTTGAAAACAATTGACTTATTTATAAAGCATAGTGATAAATCACATGTGATTTGAACTACAGATTGGGAATCACATGTGATTAACTCTGAAATCTGAAAAATAGTTTTGTATAACTTTTCATAAACGTGTATATTCAACTTGTATCCCCCCCTAAAATATATAAAACATTTGAAAGGTTCATTAAGGGGTATGAACTCACCTGAAATCGCGGAAATCGGGTAAATCGGGTAAATCGGGTAAAAGTGTCGATTGAGCGTTTGGTACCCAATAACCTCTTGAGCACCTCCTAGGACCCTAATGTCATATGAAATATGTATTTTAGAAAAAGTTAATCATCTTATGCTTTTCATTATAGTATTTGGACATTCTAGCATCGTTTTCGGGGTTTTAAGGCTTAGAAGGGGTTCCCGGGAGTGGTACAAAGTCATGAATGATTTACGGGAGGGTCTACGAGCTCACTCCCTTGGAGTTTATGGCCCAAAAGCCATCCTTTGGGAGTTTACGGCCGTAAACCCCCTAGGTTTGTCCGTAAACTCTAGTGGCACTCCAAAGTGTATGTTTAAGGTCTTATTTCACTTCCTTGATTTAGTGGTATGTGTCTTGGACTATTTTAAGGGATTAAACATCATAATTTGTGACATTTTTGGGGAGTTTACGGCCAAGACTTGTTCTTGGGCCGTAAACTCTTGTAAACCCTTCAAGATGTATGTTTTAATGGTACAACAAAGTCTCATACACCTTAGATAAATCCTAGAAGGCCCTATAGTGAGTTTGGGACAATTTGGCATATATTTTTGGGGAGTTTACAGCCCAAGAACACCCTTGGCCGTAAACTCTTCATTTTGTGTCCAAATGTGATGTTAAATGGTACAACACACTTCCAAAGGCCTTAGTTAAAATCTTTACATGCATTTGAGGGGTTTTGGGACTTGTTTGACACAAAAATATGGGTGTTTACGGCCCAAGCTTAGCCTTGGCCATAAACTCCTCTTTTTGCCATCAAATGATGTTGTTTGATGCATTTAAGCCTTCCTTGTTGTCAAGTCTAAATTGCCAAACACCCTAGATGAGTTTTTGGGACTTTAAACAAGTGTTTTTGGGGTGTTTGAGGTGTTTACGGCCTAAGCACATGCTTGGGCCGTAAACTCCTTTTTGCATGCCAAATCCTTGTGTTTTAGTGTCCAAACCCTTCTAGATACATGCCTTAATTAGTATACTAGCTTAACATGAGGAAAAACTTGATATTTGGCATGATTTTGGGGGTTTACGGCCTAAGGAGCTTCTTAGGCCGTAAACTCCTTTATGGTCCTTGATTCTCATGATTTTGGACTCTAAAAGCAGTAAAGTATGATTAGATTAAGTTACGGGATGAATCCTTACGTTTGGAAGTCGGAAATTCGCGGATTTGGAGTCGATTTTGGGTCTAGAGAGAGAAAGTAGTGAGAGAGAGGTGTAATAGTGGTAAAAGAGTCCAATTGAAGTGTTCAAGTGTTTTTATATGTCTCGGGTATTGTACCCGATACACGGCTACCCGATGCTAAAGTTTAACGGGATTAAAACTTTTTACCCGGGTGAAGTGGTTGAAATAGTGATACCACTCTATTAGGTTAAACTTGGTTAACACGTACGAGTTATATTGCTTATAATGATCTTAGGACATGTATGTAATTAGATATTCGGATATTGACGATTCCAAATATAACATAAAATAATGTACGTTGATGCATTCCGTTAGTGAAAATGAAATTTGTAACGGGAATAGATTTGGGGTTGTCACATCCCATCACTCGGAATCCCACTATGCACAAAGCAAGCAACATTCAGACAAGGGGAAAAATCTAACCATAACATACTCAAGCAATCATAATATCATACCAAGAATCTATACTAGCATGCAACACAACTCATAATCTCTGGCATAACCTAAACAGGCTATCCTACTACTATCTAATCGGCACTATCATGCAGCTCAAAGCACATATACAGGCACATAAGGCATCCTCTCTAGATCTTTAGTCCTAATCTAGCATGTTGTTCTATTAACTGATAATCATAACATAAACTTGTATTAGTATTTTGGGGTACTTACTTGAGCTCAGCTGATTGCATGCACCACACCCTTTTCTCTTATCAAAATTCTTTTCCTTCTGAATTCTTTTTGCTTTTCTGAAATTGTTTTCTTTCTCAAAACTTTCTTTTTACAATCTGTCTTTTCATTTTGAAAACCTTTATACCAATTCCTCATTTTGAGTTCAGACACACCCGAGAGCATGTCCGAATCCCTCAAACCAAGGCTCTGATACCAACTTGTTACGACCCAAAATTCAAGACTAAAAATTTCTTTTAATAAAACATCACTTAAATCAAAATCATCAATCCAAAACATAAACAGAGTATTAATTTCCAAAACACATGTTCGTTATCAGGGTAAAACATTCCCAGGCTGTCTAAACTATGGTGTGTGCCATGCGATCACCCCGAGCTCTTCCCTCCGCTACCGGAAGTACCTGAAACCAAAACTGAAAACCGTAAGCACGAAGCTTAGTGAGTTCCCCACCCTACCACATACCATGCATAACCCCATACTGCACATACTGGACCACGTCCGCTATCCTGGGCCTCACCCCTGCTTCGGGCCTCACCCGTCACAATGGCCCCGCCACTCCAGGCCCCGCCTGGCTTCGAGCCCCGCTCGGATACAGATCTATTTAACTTAGGCCTCGTCTGTCACTGGGCCCCGTCTGCTAACATATAATAGCACATAAGCATATAACAACACATAAGCTAACATATACTCCCAAATCCTATCCTGAGGCCTCGCCTATCTTGGGCCTCGCCCTTGTCCTGCTACGGATGAGTCATGGAACCCCGTCCACGCCCTTACTGATAGTGAGATATGGGCCCAACCCACACTCACTCTTTCACTAACTTGGGCCTCACCCCTGTTCTACTGCTAATGAGATATGGAACACCATCCACACTCTGCCATTGGTGAGATACGGGACCTCGCCACACCCACCTCCCCACCAGGCACATACATGTATCACACAGACAACAAGTATAAACTATCATATAAACCATTCCTTGGGCACCCGCCCACTATCATTGGACCTCTTCTTGAATATCATGCTAGCATATTGTGCCTAGGGATAACCCCCGGGTCTTCCTACTCGTATCTACATGGGCCGGTATTGTGGCCTTAGACCCATTCATACAATGGGAAACTCACTTACACTTGCTAAACTTGCTGATAACCCCTCTAGCTGCTGCCCGACAACTCTTTGAACTCCTACTCCACTAGCTCCCCGAGCTACCAATATCAATGCAAGACTTAGTCTAACTATCCCCCAAAAGTCAACTAAGTCAACTCTGGTCACAGTCAAGTCCTGATCAAGGTCAACCTTACTCGCCGAGTCTGCCTGCTGACTCGTCGAGTTCACCGATTTCCGAGTCTTGACCTGTCCAACTCACTAAGTCCCCACTCAACTCACTGATCCGAGTCTTAACTCGAAGGGTTTGGGGTTTCGCGACTTGACTCGTCGAGTCCAAGAACAGACTTGCCGAGTCCAAGGCAATCTTCATCAGACTCGCCGAGTTGTTCTTCCAAATCGCCGAGTTCCTGCCCAACTTCATGCTACTCGCCGAGTCCATTCAGATCTTTATACATGCAGAGGATTTTTGAGTTATGCATGGACTCCAAACTGTAGATCTGCCCTTTCCAAGCCTATTCCTCACGTAAAGTTGCAAACTTTACGTGTAGAGAAAGAGATCTAGGCTAAACACACAATAAACTAGGGTTTAAGGCAAGGAGGCTCTATAATCAACTCAAGGGCAGTTACTTTATGCTTCACCAGGCCAAAATGAGCATAGATCTGAAGTAGCACCATCAGATCTGGCTTCTAACTCGTATGAATATATAAACATGGCTTAAAAGCCCCAAAAACTCATAACTAGAATAGATTTAAATGAAGGAAACAACTTAGTACCTTCAATAACTTTGAAAGGTTCCACAGCTCTGGATCTAAGGCTAATCCTTGAAGCTTCAATGATTTCCCTCTTCCTTCTTCCTTCAAATCACCCAAAAATGGCTTAGAAGCTTGAAAGAGTAACAATGGGGCTTAGGGTTCGGTGTTTTGGGTTAGAGAGGCAGTAAAGGAACCTTAGGGAATAGAATGAGATGCTTAAATAGGCTCCAAGTCCAGGATTTAGGGTTTTCCTCGCTCAGACCAGACTCGACGAGTCCCCATAGCCGACTCGTCGAGTCGGTCACTAACTCCTGAACCTGGATCCCGCTCGGACTTGCCGAGTTTCGCACTGGACTCGGCGAGTTGGCCCTTTGACTTAGGGTTTTCTTTCCTTCTTGGCCTACCTGATTTTGGGGTGTTACAGAAGGAGCATAAGATCATGAATCTATAAAGACTTTTAAACACAAAAAGAATGTATCAATGGATTTGCAAGTAATAGATTATGGTCGTTAGATGATAATTCTTGAATCGGTTTAATTGATCGGCTTCTAGTTGTTGTTATGGGCTTTAGAATAGCAACATTTTTCCATTCCCATGTTCAAGAACATATATGATTGTATTTGTATACATTATTTTATTATTTTTGTATTGATAAAGATCTTTCCTAGTTTTACAATTATAATCTTAAGAGTACATTGTTTATATTTTTTTGTATGATGTTTATATTTATTTTATAGTTATTTAAGAAATTAGTTCGGTTATTTTATAAACAAAAACATTGAATTTAACAAAAATAATACATAAGGGTAAAATGGTCATTTTATAATACAGCACAACAATTCAGAGGTTCCAACCAAACAGCATGTTAAAATTTCAAATCTTAAAAATTCAGACAATCTTAGAAATTTAGATCTCTTAAGAATTCAGATCCTGCAAAACAGCCCCTAAGAAACCCTTCTTTGGCCACTCAAACCCATAATTTGGTCATCGAAACCAAATAACCAAAAGTCCAAGTTGTATTAAAATACTTTTTGTCATATTTTACACATGTTTGCAGACTAATCCAACAACTTCTATCATTTTTGGAAAGTGATTCGTACACAACATTTTTTCCGTACACAACCAATTATGCTTTACAGGATTGTATTATACAACATTTTAAAGCATAAATTGTTGTGTGTGGAAAAATATTATTGTGTGCGGATCAACTCTCATCATTTTTTTTGCTTAGTATAGTTCAATTGACATCCAAAACATAAAAACAAAACGTGCTTAAAATATGCTAAAGTAACATATTCATTATATTTACAAAAAGGACTCAACATGAAAGTGTAGAAAGTAACAGACGCATGACGTTCCACCAAGCATCAAAAAATAAAACTTAGAAGCTTTGGATCCAAATACCCATTCAATAACTCAATTAACGACCATTATCAAAGTTCAATCGGTGTTGACCCATAAAAACACTTCTAAAGATTAAATGGCATAACCACAAAGTTGTAAGGAAACAAATAGTTAAATAGCTTCATCCTTATGTTTAAACATCTTCTCATGAATCACATGTAATGGAGTTGCTTTCAAAGCTCATGTTGAAATAAATTTGTAAAATCCTTCTCATGAATCACATATATACACACATAAAGAAAGAGAGACACATATACATAACTACATGTAATTATAGCATTGTAAT
This sequence comes from Lactuca saligna, assembly GCF_052625555.1. Lineage (NCBI taxonomy): Eukaryota > Viridiplantae > Streptophyta > Magnoliopsida > Asterales > Asteraceae > Lactuca > Lactuca saligna. The sequence continues at coordinate 176,743,617 of NC_136423.1, forward strand.
TTCTAAATACAATGGTTTAATAAGAAGAAAAAATAAACGATTTTTAAAAAATAGAAATAGAAAATGAGGAAGATGATACATTAGAAAAATAAAATGAATGTACATTGCTATTTTATTGCATTTATCCCTTGATTTGGCTAAATGCAAGAAATGTCAATATCCTTTCATATATTTGTCAAATATAACATCATACTTTCATTTCCATCTCTTTTTTTTAACTTTATTTTAATATTTTCTTATAAAACCATTGTATTATTAAATTACTTTCATTTATTTGTCATCCTACTTTCATTAATTTCAATTACAACATTGTATTTTTTTTAAAGTATAATGTTGTGAATGGAAGAAATGAATTCATGAAAATAACTTAATATTTCTAGAATTTAGTGTATTATATCATCTTATTTTTTGTTTGTCTATTACACACATGCATAAATAAATCAAAATATGTTTTTTAAGAGGGATTTGAGATTACTTTTTGATGTTAAAATTCCTTTTTATAAAATTGTGACAAACCTATATTTTTCAAAAGTAGTGTAACACTCAAAAGTCAAATACAACGAAAATTATTTAGAATCAACGAAATTAACCTCAAAAATAAAGTGTTCAAATATCTAAACTGGGATGCATCAAATATTAGATATCGTTCCAAGGTTTCCAAAAACATAAAGAACATTCCAAACCGGGTTATATTGAAGAAGTTATAACCACTCGAATATTTACGACACAACGTTAAAACATTATTTAAACGTAAAAAGTGAAATTACAATAAAATACATTTTGGCCTTAAGTATCTAAACAAAAGTTGTAGAGTTCGTTAAGTTGTAAACATACATAAAAAGATCGCCCAAATTGGACCTCATATGAAGAAGTTACGAATTTTCTAAGTTTCGTAACAGTAGTAGAGGGCTAAAAACTCGAATTAAATATCGAGCGTTATTTAGATATCGCAATTTAAACGAAAGTTGAAGGCCTCTACAATAGGAGTAAAATGATAAAAAGACAAACGAAAACCGACGTCGAATAAAGAAGCTATGAATTTTTAACGAACTTTAGCAGTCCCGGCTTATTAAAAACATATCATTAAAAATAAAATCAAAACTAGCCGACGGAGTCTAAATGAAAGTTTTAGAGCATAATCTCACCTACGCGTGGATATAAAGAACGCAAAAACGGAGCCTGTACGCGAAAGTTACGGAATTTAGAAGATGGAAGCCAGGATTACGCCCAGCGTAATGTAGGGGTACGCCCAGCGTACTTAGGAGCAGGGTCGAGTCCCATCGGCTGCAGCTCTACGCCTAGCTAAACTCGAGTCGTAAGCCATGATGCAAAGTTACGCCCAGCGTAACCGAAGTACGCCCAGCGTACACGACCCTTCCAGCCCTATAAATAAAAGATTTGAGCTACGGATTTTGGCACACTCTCTCAAAACTCCCAATCACTCTCACATACTTTCAAGCATCAGAAGCTGTCCCGACGCCCTCGGTTTCCGCACCCGAGCCCCGACGAAGGTTCTACGCTACCGAGATCCCCGAAGAGCTCGAAGACGCAGCTTTCCGCGGTTGAAGTTCTGCTCGACTCTAGCCCCACTCTCTTCAAGCCAAACAAGTGAGTTCATACCCTTACCTTTCAAGCATTTTCATGTTTTAGGGGGGAAATACAAGTACAATACAAGTAAAAGTATCGTTTTATAAACATAAACGTAACATCTATCTCATTGATTATCGATACTAACATAATACTTTATGTATAAAGGGCTAATATATCATCAAGTTATTTTCATCAAATGGAACATACTTTTTGAAAACTATAATGGGTATAGTTATCAAGTTATTCATACATTCTTACGTATACATCTTGAAAAACGAAATACTTTCAAACAAAACGAAGTAAAGTCTTTCTTATCGTAAATCTATTTATACTAAGCAATGTGAACTATTCAAACTTCAACGTACTCTTAAGTATGCATTTCAAGCCCTGTATTATATACCATAATCTCTTGGAGGGAGAGCGTGATACTTGTGTATAGATCTATACGGTATTGACAAACCCGCACCTAAACTGTTAGCTACAGTTAGATCGACAGGTCTGGGGTGACAAATGTCATAACACTACAACACTTGAAGAATGTTGTTACAGGCAGTCAGTGTCAATAGTATGGTTATAAAACTCACATGAAAGTATAAAAACAAGTTTGATTTACGAGATTCATATATGCATTCAGTTTTCTACATTATTTTGAGCACAAAGTTATTCTTTATCCTTCAAGTACGAAAAACACTAACGCACTCCAACTTGGAGAACTTATCAAACTATTTATAGAAAATATTAGATTTTCTGAAAACTTTGTTCATTGATTTACTACCAAAAGGACATACTTTTCAATACAAAACACTTATTAACTCACCAACTTAATTGTTGACACTTTTTCGAAACCACTTGTATTTCTCAGGGAATCAGTAATACAGGTAACCACCAGCTTTTGAAGAAGGAACGCTAAGGATGTTTATTATTAAACATTTACATCATCATATTGTAATATTCTTTTGGAAATATGTATAACACAACAATATACGTTTTTATTATATATATATGATGGTTGTGTTACTTTCTTTACAATATTCAATTGTTATGATACTACGTGAAGTCATCCACCCCCGAATGTTTCCGCCATTCTGGTTTGGGGGTGTGACAAAAATGAATTTTTGTCTAGTAACTTTTTTCAAAAGATAGTCTTTAAAATGTGTTTATATTTGTTTTTAAGGTAAAAGTCATCTTTTCATGTTAAAAAGTCCCAAAAGTCACAAAAAGATAGGATTTTGTGACTTTTGAAACACTAACTTTTCCTCCTACACAAAAAGTTATTTTAAAAGATCTTTTGTATTACCCAAACATCTTTTAGCCATTTTTTAACTTTTTGGAAAAGTTAAAAGGCAAAAGTTGTTTTAAAAGCAATCCCAAACATGCTCTTTGAATAGATACAAAACAACATTAAATCATAAATAGACCACATCATCATTTTTTATTAGCTTACGGTCTAGAAAGGATGACACATGTCCTCACCTTCCCTGTATTCTCATTATCTTCATACACCAGATGAAGACAAAAGAACTCCCCAAGCTCTATGGCAAATAGAATCATTAAGGTAGCCAAAATGGAGAACGTGAAAAGAGGTTATTTTTTTTATGTAAATAATAATGTCAAATATCGACATCATGGAAAGATAGTTGTAAGAAAGTTTGGTAAGTTTAAAGCACAACCTAGTTTTGACGCATCTTAAAATGATAGAAAGCCTTTGTAAACTTTCTTCACCAACACATGAGTTTGATAGATCTAAAACCGTCAAAATCCATAGATAAATGTTTTTTTAGTACGTTAGAAGTCAATATTATCATGGAGTAAACATTTTTAAGTATTTTCATGTAGAAAAGTCTAAACAAACTCTATATGAGTTAAGAGATCAGATCCTATAAAGCATGAACTTCAATTTGTCTTTAGATAGGCTTTTACATCAACAATACTACTACGGTGACAATTTTTTGGGGGTTTTTCAGAGAAGGGAGAAAAACTAAAAAATGGTTCTAGCATTTCATCCAGCACCATGTATGCATCATCAAACTTGTCGCTTTGTAACAAGAAATCATTATCTTTTTTTCCTCATTTATATTTATCATTTATTATTTTCAATCCCCGCATTTAATACAAAGCTTGAAGACTCCACAAAAAATATATATAGTTAACTTGATGGAGTATTAATCCTATATGAGAGTTATGCAACTTCATTTTCTTCTTTTGCTTCTTTTGTATTAATACAGTAAGAACCATTGGTCATAATTTCAATATAAATAATTAAAAATAATTAATATTAAATAATACAAACATGAGTATGGTACTACATATGACATCCCCAAATTCACGGCTAGAAAAGACTAGTTTATTTAAGCTTTAAGCTTTATTTGAAAATCATAGTACATTTTTAATGAAATATATTGCGGAATTTGTTCTAAAAAATATGATAAAGAATTTATCAAAGCATTTCCGAAGAAATGTATTATATTAAAAACCGCGGGATGTCATTGTTAATACATATCAAAAGTACAGAGGTTGTAGTGTAATTGTTCAACAGTTGACTAAGAGGCATTCTAGAACCATCCTAGAGCCTTTGACATTTTTCTATGGTTCTAGAGGATCTAGAATTATCCTTGGAGGATAATTAGGAAACCAGATATATACCAAAAGTAAGATAATGTTATTCTATTGTTTTGAGACATATCTAGGGTTTCTTGGTACACTATATAAAGCCTCCAAAGCCTCATATTTTCGGCCATGCTATTCATTAGAGAGTTAGGCCGAAATTCGACCTCTCTCCTCTTTTTCCCTTTTCAAGCTCCTTGGTCGCTAGGGTTTGGGTGTGAACCATTAGAGGCGTGACACTTGGGGCGCTTGCTTCCAAGAGTCTTTCAAGAAGGAATTGAAGATTGTTTACAACAACAATCTTCAAGGTAAGCTTCTTATTCTTATGAGTTAATTTTCATAGGAAGTGTTTTGTAGATTATCCATTCCTAGTATGTTGCTATATGTGAAATACATAGATCCAATTAGGTTGCATATGCCCTAATCATTTGAATTGGTTGAATGTTTTCCGCTTAGTGCATTGTGTTGTAACCTCTATAACCCATCAGTTGGGACCATTCTAATGGATAAATTTGGAAACTTTATCCATTATGAAGTTATTAGGAACCATAAAAATGACGCGTTGTGTCGTGACAGTTGTGTCGCGAAACTTCAATATGTCATAACTTCTTCGTTATAACTTGGATTTAGACGGTCTTTATATGCACGGAAACCTTGTGACATATACTATAAATTGGTTACGATTATTCATTCTAAACACTCTTCTATCAAAAAGTCATTTTTTATGCTTATCGTCTCTAAATTGACTTAGCCCGAATCTACAGGCGTTACAGTCTCAGTTTTTCGGGTTTCTTCATCTCATGTGAGTTTTGCCTTATTGTATCCGTGGTCGAAGGCACTAATACCGACCCACTAGTTTTGGTTATCTTTTAGTAGAAGGATGTCATATAGATTGTATATAGTTATGTAGGATATATTGGGGACTCTTGATCTAGGCTTTCTTGCATGTTCCTCATTTGGTTATGGCTCTAGAGTAGGATCACCTGTCCGGTGTCTATCTCACCTCTGAGTATATACGGTCGTGTGTTCCTTAGATTATTGGTACTTGGTATGTTGCTAGGTTGTAGTGATTTGTTAGGTTTGTATCATGGTATATAGGATGTTACTATGTTGTAGTGGTCTGTTAGAACTATATCCCGGTGTATAGGATGTTGCTATGATATAGTGATTTGTTATATCCGTATCCTAATATATAGGATGTTGCAATTTTGTAGTGATATGTTAGATCTATGTGTCTATCTGTACTTACTTGTTATCATCTAGTGGAGTACCCTAGGGATTGTATGTAGTCATGTAGGATAGCTTGAGAACTCTTGATATAGGCTTTCTTGCTTGTTCCTCATTTGGTTGTGGCTCTAGAGTAGGACCATCTGTTCGGGTGGCTATCTTACCTCTTGGTACTTATGGTTACACATTTCATGGAGGTTAGCTAGTGGCGGGACTGTATATTGTAAGAAGACTAGTAAGCAGTAGTGAACTGTATGGTTGATGTTTGCATGTATTATGTGTCTACTTGATCCTGATTGTTTATATGTCAACATATGGTAGTAGTGGGTTGAGGCTAGTTTGTGCTGTAGGCCAAGATACCTGGTGTGGTCCAGCTGTAAGCCATAGGCACGGAGGCTCGGGAAGAGCGGTTGGGTTGATGTGGTAGACCAACAAACCCTGGGTATTCCAACCTGATGGCTGATTGAACCCGTTGCATGTTGGATTCCAGTCCAAGGATTGATTGAGCATGGGGATTCCAACCAAGAGGTTATGGGTCGTTATGCAAGCTTGTATGTTTATCGTATGGTATTTTGGGGAAAACCCACTAAGCTTTATACTTACCCAATTGTTTATTGTATAAAGTATCATTAGTGACTATGTGAATGCGAAGACGAGACTATACACACTCATCAGCAGCAATGAGGATTTTACATTCATTATAATACTTTGATTTTTTTAATAATTGTAATTGGGAATAGATGGTTTTCTTAAATGGTTTTATAATTGAGAAATTTTACTTTAAATAAAATGAAATAAAATTGGTCGTGAAAATGGGACGTTGGAAGTGGGAGATAAAAAGAAAGAAGTAGGTGTGAATTTGGGGCAATAAGGATAATGTTCTTATTTTCATCGTTCAAATATTTTTTTTTGCTTACCTTGTAGGAGTCATGAATTTGAAGTATAGTGTTCAGATCGATTGGATGATGAAGTAGAGGGGGACGTTGGAAGCGGGAGATGAAAAGAAAGAAAGAAGCGTGAATTTAGGGAAAATGTTCTTATTTTCATCGTTCATAAATATTTTTTTTGCTTACCTAGTAGGTGGCTAATGATCGAGTAAGGGACATAAATTTTTCAAAACAAATGGTCTGACTCGGACCGTATGAAATCTTACCTAGACATTACATAGACTTTACCTTTTGTTGGACTCGGTAAGAGGCAAAAGAAACAAGCCCTTAGGCTATAGGGAGTGGCTCACTAGCTCCCTCGCCATCAACATCGCTAAGCCCTCGCCACCATTTCTTACCTATGCGCTAAGCTCCTGCACCAAGGTTGGCTTGCCAGCTGCTTGGTGAGATGAAAAAGAATAAGGAGACTAACATAGGTCCCCATTTGACATTTGACTATTTTAGTTTCAAATGCTTGTAACTCTAGCTTTAGCAACTTATACTATTTTAAAGTTTATTTTATTTAAATAGTTAAATAAACATTTATTTGATTTTAGAAAAAAAAAAACATTTTCCTTCTAAACACATCGTCACTCTAAATCATCGTATTTATGCTTAGGTGTCCATGAAAATATGATGTCATAATGCTTTAGTACATGCTACCATTCCATATAGTCTTAATGTCATTTTTTTTCAGAATTATTTATAAAGTATTATAAGCCTCATCCAAAATTGAACTCTGAATTCTCATTTCTTTTATATCGCGCCTATACAATGAATACTAGCAATTAGGGATGTCAATAAACCCCCGTGGGACCCCGTTTCAGTGGGATCCCAATACCGTACAAGTCTAAATTAAAAAAAAAAAAAAAAAAAAAAAAAAAAAAAAAAAAACCGGGAACGGGAGCGAGGGCGGGGGCCCCAGTTGTACATTTATGTAAAAAATATATATTTAATATAAAATTCATTTACACAATATATTTTCTAATTTTAGGTTTAGGTTAGGTTTCACTTTTCCTTTTCCAATTAATGGATATTAAAGATGTAGTGAATTGATCATATATTTTTAGATATGTAAGTATGTTATATTTGTAATCTTGGATTTGTAGTATTTTATATTTGTAAGATTGTTGGAATTATCGATTTGTAATGTTGGATTCGTAATTTTTTAGTTTCTAAAACATTAGGTTATAAGCTTTTAAAGTTATTAAAAATAGTTTTAGCCTAAAACAAAGCAGTTTTTTAACAAAAAAATCGAATTTTAAGCCTATAAACCGGGGGAACCGCGGCTACAGGAGCGGGGCCGGGGGAGATGGAGGTAACCGAGGGAGGGACCTGGGGGTTATGTAAACGGGGGATCTAGTGGCGGGACCGGGGATGGGAGCAACAACTAATTTCGAGGGTGGGTGGTCAACTATTTCTGCTCTCGTTTGGTCCCATTTCAAAATTGAATCCCTACTAGCAATCATACACTCCCAAATACCATTTCAAAATTGAATCCCCCACCCTCTAAAAATTCTATTATCTCGTAAAACCTAGACATCATAATCGAATTTGCCGCCGTCACCATCGTTTTCCACTGTAGGTCGATCACAACCACCGCCACAACTCACCCTCTTTATTGTTTTCCACTGTGAGTTTCTTGTCCTTTTTCGTTAATTAAATTTAATTTATGACTAGATCACAAATTAGCCAAAAACTTTAAGATTTTTCTATAGATTTTCCTAATAATAATAACATTATATTTTCAAGGGAAATTAAGTAATTTAACCACTTTTTGATGTTTAATTGAAGAAAAAAAATCATTTTTCTTAAACTAACTACTTTGTTCGGAATGAGACATTCCGGACCACAAAAAAATATTTTTTTTGACCAACTCTGGAATAACATTCTGGAGTACTGTTCATATTCCGGACTAAAATTTTGAATTTTGGAAAAAATAAACTCCGAAATTTCAAAAACAAGTTCGAAATCCGAACAACAATGCGGAAAAAATTAAATAAACATAATAATATGAACTATATACAATATAAATGCATAAAATTAGACATTTTATTGAAAAAAAAAAGATGACATTAAACATTACAAAATATAGCATTCGGAATCAAGAAAAAAAAAAGATGATTTATTTATTTATTAAAAAAAAAAAAACTTAAAAAGATGAACAGTACCCAGAATATAAATAGTACTCTGTAATTAAAGATTTCGGAGAATATGTTTATTTTTTAAAAACTAAAAAAATATGGTTATTTTCTTTAAAAAATCCTTTTATAATTGTTAGTTTATTCAATTTCCTTATTTTCAAATTTTTATTTAAAATCACCCTAAGTATTTATTAAAAAAAAAAAAAAAAAAAAAAAAAAACTTTTTTTATATATCAAAAAAAAATGCGTTGAAAGAAAATGGTTTGAACCAATGTTTTAAAATCCGGTTTGAACCAGCCGGTTGGACCGGGAATCGGGAAAGTGAACAGTTTAATTATCACCGGTTTTATGTCTATTTTTGAACCAGATTGAACCAGCCGTTTTTTATAAAAATCTGGTTGAACCGATTCAATTAAAATAAAAACATATGGAATTGAAACCTTTTGCATAATAAACGTTGGTAGTTTTTTCATATTTATTATTATTATTTTTTTGAATAAAAGCATATGATAAATATTATGAAATTTTTTTATGCATTTATATTCATCTAGGATTTTATTTGTTTTTTAATGTACATGGATTGGTGGAAAACTTATGGTTATCGGTTATTTTAATGTAATTAGAATGATTTGCAACTTGTTTTCATATGTATTTTAATGTTTAAACTTGTGGACATCATATTTGTGTATTTGATTTGTGTATATAAGTATGTGTACGAAATACGAAAAATAAAAATGAAAAATATAAAAACCGGTTTACTTCGAACAGGAAGCCAACCTGGTTTTTAAAACATCAGTCAGGTTAAAAGTTAAAACAATGACTAAAAATGGTAATACAAATTTAGCTTTTTGTCGTGCATTCTCCACCTTCTGTCCTGAGGTCCAACAATGGCGGCAACATCCGAAGACACCATCATGGAAGAGAGAGAGGAGCTCATGGTATCACCCAAACTTGCTAAACACCATCACCCAACACGCAAAGTTGCCCGATTTTTAAAACCCTCCTTTAGCTTCTTTGATCTCCGACCCTTTCCTGTTATTCCTCCTACGGCGTCTTCTGTTCCAGAAAAAAATTGTTCTTTGAATGTGTCCTTCAATGGCTGGAGAACCATACACAGGGATTGGAAACCATGGGTTGATCGCATGCATTGTCTGCACCAATCTACCTGGAAAAAAGCAGGAATAGAACAAGCTGTGTTGAATTCCTCATATGAAATCACGAAAAACGATGACTTGATTCTTGGGTTTGCACAAAAATGGTGTCATGAGACCAAAACATTCGTGTTTGTATTCGGGGAAGCTACAATCACTTTGGAAGACATGATGGTTCTCGGAGGGTATTCTGTGTTAGGTGAATCTGTTCTTACTCCTGTTGAAAACACAGAATCGAAAACGGTTTTAGCGAAATTGTATGAAACAAAAGTAGAGTTTTCAAGATCGACGCTTAGAAAAGCTGATCAGGTTAGCTGGTTGAAGAAATTCAAAGACAGCGGAAGAGAAATCGAGCACGAAGCATTTCTCGCATTTTGGTTATCCAGGTTTGTATTCCCTTCATCATACTCAACAGTTGCTCGAAATGTTTTCCCCATTGCTGTTCATTTAGCTAGAGGCATTAGACTTGCTCTTGCCCCTGCTGTTCTTGCCACCATATACAGAGATTTAAGCTTGTTAAAAGCTAAACTTACTGATCAGAACGATGATCCATCGATTACAATTTGGGCTCCTTTACAACTTCTTCAAATCTGGATCTGGGAGAGATTTCCGAAGCTAAGGCCTAATGTCGGAGGTAGCTGCAACCCAAAGTTTGCTAGATGGGAGAATAAGAAGGTGCAGATCAACAATATTGGCTCAATTTTGGATCGTGATTCAGAAGACTTCTGTTGGCGACCATATGCTGATGATTTGGGTAACGAGAAAAACGGAAAATGGGTGGTTGTTGGTGGTGATTGTTTGGATGAAGAATTGGAGTCATGGGGTCGATGTTTTAGGGTTTCTGAATTAGTCGGGATACAAGGGAAATGTATCGAACAATATCTACCTCATAGAGTCGCAATGCAATTTGGCATGGATCAAGACATTCCTGGTAAAGTCCCACGAAACAATGGAAGTCCTAAATCAGCTTGGAGCTTTTACACAAGGCCATTGATGGATCTTAAACTGTATCTTCCATCTCGATTCTCTGAGCCGTATGTCACTGCTAGATACTTTGAGTGGCGGAATAAGTCAACTGGACTCCATAGTTTGCTTTCTTCGATGGGTGATAATGAAACTAAAACTTCTGTCAAAGATGACTCAAGAACTGAAAAATCCAAAGAATCTGTGGGTGACACCAGAACTTGTGATGTGGCTCATGATGGAGCGAGCCCTGGCAACGAAGATGGAGATACATCGGGATTAGAGCTTGAAGCAAGAATCAAAAGACTAGAGGAAGTTTTTGCATATCTCAAAACTAGAAAATATGGAAACAGGTTACTGTAGATTGCTTTATAGGTTACTGTAGAGGAAGTTTTCGCATATATCAAAAAGCAAATTAGTCATTTTACTTTGGATGTCGAAAATCACAATAAAACTAGGGGTTTTTGCAATATATAAATAAATAAATTTAAAACTTTTCAGGGACCGATACAATGAAAATGACATGCCACAATGATCATTTATGTAGTTTGCTCTAAATTATATAAATACTCTTTGAGGGTATAACATGAGTTTGAAAGGACATATGTATCGGATGAAATACCAAAGTAAAACTGTTGTCAAAATGAAACGACATCCACTATTTAGTAGTAAGTTTTATTAAATTGTTACAAGGGTATAAGAATTGTTTGATGAAAAGCATAAGTAATCGGACATAAAAGGAAACAGCATACATTGATTAGTGATAAATTTCATCAAATTCTTACAAACATTCAACAAGTGTTTGATGAAATGTCCAAGTAAACAAACCACTCTCAAAAAGAAACAATACCCAAACAGATTGAGCCAATATCACATACAAAAAATTTTCATCAATTGTGCAAAAAACAGAAAAACAAACCAAGGAATATAATAAGCCTTCATCTTGTTTGATCTACATTTGATGTCAAAGCCAATCAAAGATTACAAAATTACAAGAATCAAAATCAACTAAATTTCACATAATTATGCATCTTAATGGTTTATTTCTCTAACTGCTGCAGATCAATATCCCAAACTGATGCCAGCTGCAACAAGAGTTGATCAGGCGCCATGCCTTCCCAGTCCTCAGGAGGCTCGATAGTTGAAACCGCTTCAATCAGATTCATCAAAATCTCCCTTTTCAATTCCATTGGGATTCCCACAATATCTGTTCCATTTTCTATAATCATATCCAGCAACTGTACACCAAAAAAAAAAAAAAAAAAAATCAAGTCAAATACAGAGAAGACTGATTATTTGAGTTAAACGTAGAATTACATAGTTATCCTTGGGGCAATATTATAATTATCTGTTCCTTAGCTTTAAACAACTACTAGTTATCTGAAAACTTATTATTGAAATAAATGTAAAATTACCAAACTACCCCTACCATACCTGTTGAAGCCAAGACAAGCAAATATCAAACACGTTTTGATCCGGAAGAAACTGAGCAACCGCATGCAAAACTTCCGTCCCCACCTCACTCGACAACTGATCGATAACGGGACCCGTTCGATCCATCAATTTGACAAGCAACAAATCATCACCCGTTGACAAAACCTCAGCAAAAGCCGTATCAGAATCACCCACATGAACCGCATCCATCGCGTTACTCCACGCTGCCCAAACCGGGTCCCGATCCTGCCCGACATTCTCGTCTCCCATCGCTTCAGCCGTCATTTCCGGAACCGCCACCCGGGCAGTTCGGGCAGGCCCGTTGTTGTCTTCACCCGCCACCCTAATCGCCTCCAATGTAGCCTCATCTTTTGAAGCTTGCCATACACTTCTAGCAGAAGGCCCCTCACCAAACCTAGCTGCCCCCCAACCCCTCCTATTGTTATTTTCCATTTCATTTTCTGATTTAGGCGACCTACTTTCCATACCTCTTCTCAAACCCATCTGCCCGTTTCGACCGTATGGGTAGTCCCAATTTTCGGGCACGTCTCTTCGGGCAGCTCCTCTGCCCCTCATGTAAGAAGACATGGTGTCGTCATTCCGGCCTAATTTATTATAGTCGGAATAGCCTATTCCGTTGTACTTTCGACCGGAATCCTCGAATCCCATCATGTAATTCCCGCCGCCTCTTCGGTTGTTTAAGGAAAGGTCACGGGCCATGTCTTCAACGACCCGTTCGAGACCACGGACTCGGTTTTCCAAAGTCACCATCCCATCGTGGGACCCACCCATGAAATCCTGCAACATGTTCATTAAATGAGCTTGTTGTCTTTCCAATTGTAGTAATTGTCTTTGTATCGCGAGCCAATTCCCTTTATTGCTTCTGATTCCGTCCCTTTGATCATTCATATCATCGTATTCCCGCCTTCTAGAAGGACCACCAGTTGATCTGTCAGCTATTTGGTGGGTCTCTTTAAAATGTGACCCTGATTCTATATCATTGATGACAGAGTTAGAATTTTCACCATTGAGGTCATTTTGGTCATTTGATGACTTGATGAATCTACGGGGGACAACTACTTCGACTTCGCCAGAAACCCGTCTTTCAAGTCTTTGAAAAAACTCGGGGTTTAACTCTTTGTCACTTAAAGCAGGTGCCTTTTTTTTCAAGATTCCAACTGTCTTTTCAGGTTCTTCATTTTTTACTGGAGCCTCTGTCTTTTTATCATCCTCTTTAGCAGGTTCAGAATGTTCACCATCTGAAAACATTTCAAAGGAATGGAATCTGTCAAAGAAGTTGGAATCTGAAGGAATCGTAATCTGTTTGGTATAAAATGAAATGGAATTCGATTATATTTTTTGTTTATTGTAAACATATACTGTTAAACTTTTTATTCTTATAAACTTCAGTAAGTATATACTGAGGGTGTTTGTGTCATTTAGTGAAAAAGAGAATGATTTTATTTATGTTCACCATGATTTCTAGGTGTTTTTTGATCTTCAGAACCTCCTGCAAGACCCTGCCATTGTTGCAAAGCCTCTATTATGCTGTCTCTTGCTGGTTTTATCTGTGGAAGTTGATAAGGAGTTAGTAACAGAAACTAAATTTTGGTTTTGTTGAATCCAAATAGCAATCAAAGGTAGCATTTCGGAAACAGGGTAAATGCAAGAAAAAGCAATGTACTTTCATTGAATTACTTATTATAGCATATTAGCATCCTACTTCCATATTTCATATTACAACATTGTACTTAGAAAAATCCATCCGATTATAAGTTTTTAACAATGTCATATAAATACAAAACAAAATTTACTACTATAAATGGGTAGATTGTTCAATGTGTAATGCCCTAATAAGAAAAACATTGGAAGTATATGACTACTTTCATATTTCGTATTTCGAGAACAAGGTAAATGCAAGAAAAAGCAATGTAAGTTCATTAACTTGTTTATTATAGCATCCCACTTTAATTTTTATCCTATTACAACAATATATTTTGAAAAAAGTACCCAATTCTAGCAATATCATCTAAATACAAATCAATTTTCAATGCTATAAATGGGTAGGTTTTTCAATGTACAATGCTAAAAATGGATAGAAATTTTCATAGTATAATTCCTTGATAACAGAAAAAAAAAAAAAAAAAAAAAAAAAAAAAAAAAAAAAAAGTACAATGTTGTAATAGAATGAAATGAAAATAGGATACTATAACACACAAATAAATGAAAGTATGTTGCTATTTCTTGCATTATCCCTACAAAAAAACTAACCTTATCAAAGCGGCAAGCTTCAAGGGCAGTTATGGTAGAACTCGTTTTTCCAGTGATCAAGTTGCTTGAATGCAAAGCCAAGGCATTCAAAGCATCAGCAGCTGCCTTTCGAGTTGCCCAATCAGTATTGTTAAGACATTCATGTATACTTTGAAGCAGTAGCTCTAAGCCTTGAGGTGAAATAGCTCCAACCTGCAACAAGGTTTATATAAAGACTTATTTGCACATCATGTCATATGCCATTTAGATTTTAGGGGGTGTTTGGATGTGTGTTTTGTAAGTGATTATGATATCAAATGGTTACAATTCATAAATCAAATAATTGGTTGTAACAATGGTGAACAGAAGATAGTGTTTGAGTGCTTCGAAGATGCATTGAAGTCTAAATGAATTAGATTTAGATGTTGTTTCTTTCTTTACTTAACACAGAAGGAAACGACTTAATAGAGAAAGTCATGGAATGGAGCTTTTCTGGTTAAGTCCTAACCTTTTACAACTTTGCCCTTGTTTATTTTTTTACTCAGGCGTCCTTATCTCAAATATGTTATGAAATATCATTTATCCAGACAATACTCAATGAGAATTTTGATCATAAACCTTCAATTTCAATAGGAGGGCACAAAATGATTCATGTCCATGATGCCTACAGGGATTCAACTCTTTATAGTTTTGTTATGTTTCAAGTTATGTTTACAATAAGATTATTTGACATGGCTGATTTATGAGTTCCCTTCTTATAAGATTCACAAATTATGACCTAAAAGCTAACTCACATGATTTGACTTCAAGTATATACTTATAATACACAGAATGTTAGAATCACATACCTGAGAAAGACTAGAAACAACTTGCAGAAGTGCTGCCTTTGCTAAGAAATTAGGGTTATTAAGATACTTGCAGATCCTTGCACAAAGCTTCTGAAAAGCCGCAATAGGTGGGTCTGAAGCCATTTCCACCATTTTAGCCATACACATTGCTGAACCAGCTTGTACCCCTTTGTTCTGATCATTCAAAGCCTCAAATAAAGGCTTCACAAACAACGAAACCACAGACCCAATATTCTCACACCCATCCCCCTTCAAATACAGCGATGAAAGCTGCCCAATTGACTCGCGACAAGCGTCTTTAACGCCGGAATCGGAGTCCTTAAGCCTTTTCACAATGTGGGCTATGATTTTGGTCAGATGCGAGGCTGCTGATTCGGTATGGGTGGCGCAGAGGAAGAAGAGGAGACGGATTGCTTCTTTTTTGGCGGCGGGTTTGTTGGCGTCGTTTGTGGCTTCGTAGAGTGAGTTGAGGAGCATTGTGATGCCGTCGGGGGAGAGGGTTTGGATGATTTTTTCAAGGTCTTCGACTGCGATCTGGTGGGTGTCTCGGTCGGAAAGCTTGGAGAGGGAAGTCAAGATTCTCTGTTTGAGTTCAATCATGGCAAGATGGGAAGAAAGAGATGAAGATCTTGATGAATGGTTTGGTGGTGATGGTGTTGATGGGGGTTTCTTGGATTTCAGAGATTTGGTCGCCATTGTTGTGATGATGCCTCCAGTTCAAAAATGCGAGTGAAGTTGAAGATGGGGATTCAAGATTTTAGAGGGTGTAATGGGTATCAGATTAGATGAAGATCTATAAAGTATAAACTGAACCCCAAACACCGTAGCCAATATTATTATTGATTAAGAACAAATAAGTAGACAAATTAAAAATAGTAGACAGATTAAAAATATATATTATTTTATGAAATAGCTTTTTTAAGGTGAAAGGTTTTGGAATTTGAAATTCAAAAAGATAACAAAAACAGCAAATTTCTCTTTTGAATTTAATGTTTCTTTCTATTAATCTAATATTTGTGAAAAAAAAAAAATCCCATTTATTAACTAACTGATGCATCGGATTCCATTTTATGTGATTAAGCTATTGTTGTTGACTTATACACCAAATGATTAAACAACTACCGTTTTAATCTATTTTCCTACTATGCTACTTCTAATTCTCCATCTATGTCCCTCACGAAACTTAACCCTCAACATCAAAGATGGTGGGCAACACCGGGATAGAAGCCCTTTGGTTTTAAGTAAGATTTAACAATTTAAATATAATGAAGTAGAAAATGTTTATATATATATGGTTTTTTGAATTATATTCATTTCTATTTTAACTTTGATTTATTTCGTTTTCGGTCATTAATAAATACAAAATAACTAAATTTTTTATTATCACAATTAGGTCTTATTTTCTTTTATTTTGGTTATTATTTGTAATCTTCTAAAATTGATAGGTCGAGAGCTAGGGGTATAAATAAACCAGCCGAGCCAAAATCAAGTTTAGGTAAGTTTGGGCTCGGCTCGTTTTGAGTTTAATTTTCAAAACCTGAGCTTGACTTGTAGAGGATTTACAATGTTCGGGCTCGACTCGTATGTTAGGTGTTTGGCTTGAGCTCATCTCGATTAATTGCCAAATATCAAGTTCGTTTGTGTATTTAAGCTCGTCAAACCATTGTCACATCTAACGACCCTGACGAATATCTGCCCTTACTCCTCCTCCCTCTTTCCCTTTCTCAGTTGAACATATTTTTAATTTTTGACATCCCTGCCAAGAAACCCATAGACACCTTCATGTCTGATTCGTTGTCTCTGGAAATCATTAGATGAAACCCTACAACCTATTATCACCATGGTAGGATCATCATATTATATTATAAAGGAAACATTTTTTCTTTTCACCACATTCATTTGAAACCTCATGATTTTTCAGTTTCTTTCTAATAATAATTATAAGTTGGTTAATAAGGTTAAATAGATATCAAACCTAAATTGTAATCATATGTAAACTAAATTTCAATATTAAAATAATATTTTTACTTCTACTTATAAAGTTATGTTTTGTTAACTTTTAACATATTATACTTCATTTATTAGTTTTAATATATTGTTGGATGTAAATCATTATCATTTTAAAAATACAATTTTAGACTATTGTAGTCGAACTCATGAATTGACAAAAAAAAATTGGAACGATTTATATAAAATATTTAAATTATTAATTTGAATATACCATTACAGGCTCAACTTAAATATAAATTTTAGTTTAACTTAAACAACCCAAATAATATTTTGTAAATAGTTAAAATTGATGAATTGTAGTGTCTTTCTAATAATTATTATAAGTTGGTTAATAAGTTTAAATAGATATCAAACCTAAAGTGTAATCATAAAGATATTAAATTTCAATTTTAAAATAATATATTTAATTCTACTTATAAAGTTATTTCTTTAACTTTTAACATATTATACTTCATTTATTAGATTTAATATATTATTGTATGTAAATCATTATCAATTTAAAGCTACAACTTTTAAATAGTTTGGACAAAATACTTAAATTGTTAATTTAAATATAACATTACAGTGTCAACTTAAATATAAGTTTCAGTTCCACTTATAAAATCCAATAAATATTTTGTGAATAGTTAAAAGTGATAAATTGTAGTGCTAAATGCAAAAACTAAATTGTAATCTCAATTTAACTAAAATATTTCCTAATGATATTTTTATAATCGTTAAATATTTTCAAATAAGTAGCTTAAAACAACTTACAATAACAATAGCTAAAAATAAGTATATATAAATGATTATATTGTTACCTTTAAAATCAAAAAACAATGTTTGATGTTTTAAATAATTATAATGATAGAAATTAAACAAAAATTAATTAACAATACTAATAACTATAAATAACATTAGACTATATATTCTATTTAATTTTATTCATTAGTAACTCACGGGTAAAAGTCATTCAAACGATTGAGATTATGCAATTATAATAGATGTATATGTCACACCCCAAAACCAGGAACGGCGGAAACGTTCTGGGGCGGAGGACGTCATGTATAATATCAACAACAATGTAAAGTAGTAAACAAGCAACAACATCATCCATTGCATTAATAATATAATTATTATACAAATGTGTTCTGTCAAATTTTGATAAACACTAAAGCATAAATCAAAATGAAAGATAAGCCTTGAACAAGCTCCATCTTCCTTTCTCCTTGCATCGGTACTTGTCTATGATGACCTGAGGATACAAGTAATTTTGAAAGCGAGTATCAGCTTTAAAACTGGTGAGATCATAAGTATTTAGTGTCTTAAATTGTATGTGAGAAAATGTAAGTATATGTACTTAAAAGTATTGAAAGTGTATATGAATTGTAAGTGTTTGAAAAACCCTAGAATCCCTATGATTCCTATTAATAATAAAAGGAGTCTTCTACCAAGACCTAACTGTTCTGAATGTAGTCTTCTACCAAGACCTAATTGTTCTGAATGTGTGTGTCTCTTGTAAGAGGATGTATTTTCCAAAGTATAACTATCATTATTCAAAAATATAGTTTGTACAATAATGTTTAAGTGAGGTTATCACTAAAAATATGTAATGGAAAATCAATGTAGTACTATGGTGTAGTGTCCAACTACAACCGTACTTATTACCTTAAATCTAGGGTAATACTTCCAAGTACTGTAGTATTTAATAAAAATAACTACATCGGTACTCAACTGCCTTATTTGAGGGATAAGGTATAATGTGATGTCTAGATCCCAGACTATACGCTCCCCTATCAAAGGGATTTTGGGACCTACCCACGACCCATGCATGAATGCAATCCGTGAGCATCCACATTACCGAATGATCATGTATACTCGATATAACTATCACAATTGTGGTGTGATTCATTAGTATAGTTAGATCCTGAACTGGTTCCGTGCTATAGCACCTAATGACGTCTGTTCTATGTATATGTAAGTGTGATCATGTAATTGTACTCAAGTAAGAGCGATCATGTAATAGTACAGTAGTGTACTGTAATGTTCTACGTGTGCTAGCTGTAATGTGTGTTCTCTCTATCTAGCAAGTATAGTAATGTAATCATTCTAGTATAGTTGTATATGTTCTCGTCCTAGTATAGCTGTATATGTAATGTACTGAAAAGTTCTAGAAAGTATTGACTCATGAATGAACTGACTCATTGAATGATATCGCGTTCTAGCAATGGTTCTAGTATCTTCCTGAACTACCCATATGGTAGCTTTCTAGTAATCTAAGTGTATGTATGGACATGGATGTATACCCTTGCTACGCAAGGGCATAGGATGAACTGGAAGGACCTTTTATGACTATATATGTGTACATGATATATAACTAATATTTAAACGACCTTCGGACGAATACCCAAAATCCCACCAGACCACATCTCAAGGCGCGAAAAGGAAATAGGGTGGATAGCCTTCCTAAGTCTTTTAAACATTTCTTATATAAGTATACATATAGAGGCATGCAATTTATAATATAAAAGCATAAATAAGATTTGTAAGACATTTGAAATATAAGTATTATTTTAAGAAAAGATCGACTTGGTGTCAATCTATAAAACAATTTGAATGCATAAGTTTAATAAAACAGTTTAAGTATAAGGAAACATTTGTTTGAAACACAGTTGTAAATAAGTTTGAAAGGAAATGTACGGAGTAAGCTGTACAGTGTAAAAAGGGGTTTAAAACATATAAAATGTTTACAAAAAGTCATTTGAAGGAAACTGTTTGGTAAAACGGCTAATGAGTAGCCAAATCATTTGAATGTTGTATATTAATCACATGTGATTGATGTAATAAGTAATATAATCCTACTTGCTAATCACATGTGATTGACATAATAAGTAGCATGATTCTACTTGTATCCTCCCCCCCCATAAAACATTTAAAAAGAGTTTAAAACATTAGTTAAGGGGTATGAACTCACCTGCGGTAAGTGACTGGAATTGAACGGACTGTTACGTACGGAAGGATCGGACAAGTGCTTGGTGTCAAGTGGAGACTTAGACACACACAATGATCCTAATTACATATGAAAACATATGTATATAAATAATTAGTGATTATAACAATAATTATACAAGTAATAACATTTAAGCGCGAGGATAACACTTTTGGTCAAGTGCTAGGAGGCTAAAGGGTTGCAACAAAGGAGTGCAATGCCCCTAATGTGAGTTTAAGGTCAAAAGACCATATTCATTAGAGTTTACGGCCCAAGGAAGTAAGTTCCTGGCCGTAAACTCCCAACCAAGGCTTGGGATGGTACTTTCAATTACTACAACCTTAGTGGGAATTGTTTCAAGGCATATACAAGTGTTTGGGCACCATATTGACTCCTTTGGGGAGTTTACGGCCCAAAGACCCTTTTCCCTTGGAGTTTACGGCCGTAAACTCCCTTGGGAGGGTGATTATGGTGCTATCAAGTCCCTATAATATCTAGGAACAATTCTAGGCTTTTGTACTTGGCTTTGGGAGAGTTTATGGCACCATTTGGTACCATTTCTTGGAGTTTACGGCCATAGAGCATCTTGGGCCGTAAACTCCCTCAAACATGGGGTTCTAAATGTTTTAGCTAGTCCATAACTCATCTAGGTACTTGTCAAAATTGTCCCTTGGCCTTAGGAAGTGTTTAGGGTGTCATTTGACCCCTTTATGGGAGTTTACGGCCCAAGAACCATTCTTGGCCGTAAACTCTTCAATACTTGTGCTTTTCTCATGTTTCTTAGGTCCTAAACACATTAAGGTAATTGCCAAAAATAGAGTCCAAGCCTTTGGGGGTCATTAGGGCACTTTTAGCCCTTCAAAAAGGGGTTTACGGCCCAAGAGCTTTTCTTGGCCGTAAACTACTAGAACCTTATGATTTTGAAGTGTTTCTAGCCTCTAATGTTCATACATAAAGTCCTTAGTTAGATGCCTAACACGGAAATGGGACTAGGTGGCCTTTAGGCTTGATTTTGGAGTTTACTCCCCAAGAACGTTCTTGGGCGGTAAACTCCCGGATCTTGTGTTTTGGACATGTAAATAATGTTATTAAGCATATAACAAGTATTAAAACACATCTAGGGAAGTAGACTCACAATCTGGGATGAAAACCCGAAGATTCGTGAGAGAGAAATGGGCTTTTCTCTAAATGGAATTCAACTAATGAACCAATTTGGTTCAGAATTATATTTATAGTCCTGAGATTTTTGGTAGAAAATATTTCTATTCTCAGAATGGATTCTAATGATTCTAGGGTAATGGAATTTACAGTGTTGCACAAAATCCTTGTGCAACCACTCTCCTAATACCCCTTTTTGGTGTAAAACCCTAAAACTGCCAAACTTATTCCAAAAGTTTGAATTTTTACTGTAACTGCTCTACTACTATTGGATTGAAATGGTTTGATTTAGAATGGAAATTTCGGGTTGTCACAGTATATATTATTATATAATTCAAAATAATCAATATATTATATCAATTTAGTATACGAATTATTATATCAAATTTGACAACATTATTGTTATATTTAGAAAAAAAACATATATTTGTAGAGATGTCAATTATATAGGTAATTCTACGCAACGCGCGGGCATTCGCCTAGTATCAAGTTCGTTTGCGTATTTAAGCTCGTCAAACCATTGTCACCTCTAACGACCCTGGCGAATATCTGCCATTACTCCTCCTCCCCCTTTCCCTTTCTCAGTTGAACATGTTTTAAATTTTTGACATCCTTGCCATGCAACCCATATACACCTTCATGCTTGATTCGTTGTCTCTGGAAATCATCACACGAAACTCTACAACCCACCCTCACCATGGTACGATCAACAAGTTTTCAAATATCTAACCTAAGATCTTCATCGTCACAAATCGATAAAAAGTACATGAAGAAGTCATACCTAAGGTTCACAAACATCTAAACCCTTTCTCTATCCCTTTCCCGATGAATTATTTGGTGCATCAAATATATATATATATATACATATATATATATATATATATATATATATATATATATATATATATATATATATATATATATATCGTTCTGACTTATCATTGTCGACCTATTATTATATTCCAAACCTTTTCACCACCCCTTTTAACAAACACTCTTTTCATACATGGACTCTTCAATCTTAAACTTAATTTAATCCTTCTCAAGATCAATTGTGTGTTTTGATGTCATGTGAAAAAATGTTAAATTGCACCGTTTGAATGCCCTAAGTTGAAGATATCTCAAGGTCTATCATATAGGGGTAAAATCGTGAATTACTGATAGCTTCATTTTATTTACTTCTTTTTATAGTTTATTTTAGTACATTTCATTCGCATTTTAGTTAACTTCCATGCATATTTTCCCTTTTTGTTATTTTTATGACCATTTCGGGGTACTTTCTAGTTTCTTGAGCATTATTGCAGATTTTTCTTGGAAACTAGCGGGGCGGCACTCTTGGGAGGCGATTGGGCTTGAAGGGAATTGGAGATTTCGTGCTTTATGGCTATGAAGGTGATTCATGGGGTGGACTTGTCAATTGCTTGAAGGCTTGGAAGAATTGAGCTTTAAATTTGAAAGATGCGGGAGAATTCTTGAGTATGCAAGATCAATATTTGGGAGTTTGCGGAAGTTTTGAATGATGTGGATAGACAATATGGGCTCAAATTGAAGAAATATTGAAGAAAAATGGGCTAGAAGATGATTGGACTCGAACTGGGTCAATGGATTAGCTGTGGAGGCCCAAAACTTGAAGAAGCCCAAAAATGTCGTCAGTACCCGCGGCCCGCGTGGATTCCTGACAAGGGCAATTTCGGGATTTTGCTAAGAGCTCTATATTGGGAAGGTTGGTGTGCTTCTTTAGCATAATCTTGGAGGTCCGATTTTGAGCTTTTCTCTCTGGAGTTTGGAGCACTTTTGGAGGCTAAAAACACTTGAAGAACATCTTCTTTTCACCTCTTGAATCTTGTCAAATGTTTGGTACAATCTTATCTAACTTTGTTCATTTGAGTTTAGCCATGCTTGGCTAAACAAATCTTGGTTGACTTTTTGTTGAATCCTTTGAACTTTTGTTGGATGTTGAAGAATCTATGAACTTGTTCTTGAATCTTTATGGAAATGTTTTGTGTTTCATCATATTATCACTATTAGTATGTTTTTATTCATGAGTTTAAATATGTTTGTGGTGATTAGTTGGCTAATTTCTTGATTAAGTAAATGATCCTCAAATTAGCAAGCAACAAGTGATTTTTGTGTTGTTTTTGCTTCACACAATCATAAAAACAATTCCTCCAACATGGTGGTGAAAGCAATTGACTCCTCTTGGATTTGGTGATTTTTTGGTTCTTAATGCTAGTTGACTTTCACTAATTACATGCTATTTGGAATTAGTGACTTTGACTAAGGAAATTGTTATGAGCTTCTCTAGCCATTTCAACAATTAAGAAAAGTCTAGGTAATCTCAAGCTCCTTGGATTACTATAACCAAATTAAGGATTTAAATCAAAGTATTTCACTATTGGATTCTAATGATATGTTCATAAAAAATCAAAGTGAGGAAACTTTAAGTCAACCATCTCTCCCTTATTGATTTTACATCAAATTCTTATTTTTGTTGCAATTGTCTATTTAAATCATAGTTAATTCTAGTTTGTTTCAAGTATTTTCAAAACATCAAAACCCCCATTTTTAATTTATTGTCATATTCCAAGTATTTTTACAAAGAGATTTTTCATAGAGTTATCAAATTGAACCAATCTCCGTGGATTCGATCCCTTTACCACTATACACTATTTTAGTGTGTAATATTTAGGATTATTATTTGTGTTGGCCTTGACAACCACCAATTACTAATATATTTTAGGTGTGCCCGAATTTGAACCTTAGACTTCGTGCGTAGAGATTCTGCATCAAACACTAGACTCCCAACATAGATACCATTTCAATGTCATATGTGTGTGCAATTTTTTATGGGCTTCTCTATTGGAGCTTCTTCCATCGTTTGAAGATCCATTACTTCGAGAACACAAAGATGATGATGCATTTTGTTAAATTAGTAAATTTAATCTCTCTTGAACTTGTAAAAACTACAAAATTAGTTTTCATGCTTATTACTATGAAGCATGAGGTTTGAATCCCACCACAACAAAAACATTGATGTTTTACTTATGGGGTGATTTATGAGGCATATGGCATTTGGGCGAACGTAAAGGAGTGGAGGGGGTAGGACAGGGATGAAAATATGTAGTTATGTTGTTTTTTGTGTAAATATGTTTTCTTTTTGTGTGTATTTAATTAATTGGTTGTATATAAAAATAAAAAATGATATCTTTTATGTCACATTTTATTTAAAAAATAGTAAAGGACTTATTTATGTAATTAATTAACATTTTTTTAATGAAAATGTGCAATGAAACAGAGTAATAGACCTTCATATCAATTTATGTAATTACCTCTCATTTTCATTTTGTTATAAAAGGTGATCAATTTATTCATGCAAACTTTTGGTAATACTCCTCCCATCTCAAAATTATAGTCTATTTTTCTTTTTTGGTTTGTTCCAAAATAATAATTCATTTCTAAAAATAAATAACATTCTTACAAAAATACCCCCTTCATTATTACTTAACCAATTAAGCATTTAATAGAACATTAAATGCAAAGTAAGAACAAAACTATCATTTTATTAAATAAAGTTAATGGTAATTAATATAATTCTTAATTTATGTGTTTTTTGTCTGTGGACAATAATATTAGGACAGAAGGAGTATTATTGTTGGTTTATGGAGTTCAAGGAGACATAATTGGGTTTGTTAAAAATAATTTTAAGGATACTAAAATATAAATACATCAATAGATAATAAGATATAAATTTGTAGATAAATGAACATTTCACTTTGTAAAAATTACTAATAGTTCGTACAAATATTTATAATATTAAATTAAAAAGTTTAACTATTGTGTTTTTGTTGATTTAAACATGTGATAAACATTTAAACCACAAAATAAAATTTCCATGGAAGTTATAATGTTTTCTTACCCTGTTTTGCAAATGATTGATAGGTTCTTCATAAAAACTTTATTTACTGTTTTTTGTAAGACGTAAAGAATTTGCCCTCAATAACAAAGTCCACGTTCACGATCGTTATTCGTTAGGTTGTTACATCATATATCATTTCATTACTTTATGCAACCACTTTCTTTGTGCAACCTGTCTTTAACTATATTTGCATGTATGATTTGTGAAGTTGTATCATTTCTATTTAATATTTATTATCAGTTAGATTCCAATAATAAACATGTAAAAACAATACATATTATAAGATTTTTTATCAATAGAATTTGATTTAGATACAAATCTTTAGCCTTATGGTGGTTTATGTTTAAGTCTTAATAAACTCATAATTTATAGGCAAGTCACATAAGGTTTTTTGTTTGAAACTTATTTAAACATGTGATGACTTATTTAGTAAATTATTGGGGTTTCCTTTCCCCATTAAGCCCTATAGTTTCTCACAATTTCCATTTATGTTGTATGATTGTTTTCTCTAAAATATATCATTCAACATGCATAGCAAAGAATTATTTGTAAATTATTTCTAGAATAGTGTGTGTCAATACATACTTCTTCAAATAAACACGGTTAATCTATATAGTTTAACAAAAAGACCAACAAGATATAGTTAAAGATTTCAAGTAGTCCATGACAAAACTTTATATGAAATATGATCAAGAATGAATGTACTCTTTATAATATAATTAGATTATAAATCATGTATTATACGGTTGATAAAAATAAATAACATATAAAATATATATTTGCAAACATATATTTATATAAAATTAGATATTATTTTTCAATAAGATCTAACTGAAACCTTGCATATTTTCTAATATCGATTTGATTTCATCGAACACCAAATCAAAAATGTCAAGAAAAACCGAGTGAAAGAGGGAGGGTTAGGGGAGATGAAGTGGTAGAGTAGTATGTGTAATCATAATTAGGGGAAGTAACCTCCAAAAGAAATTGCAAAGCGATTTCGAAGGAAATCATAATCCTTTTATTTATTATAATTCTTTGAAATATGAAACTTTAACTTAAAAAGTATATTAGATAGTTTGTTTTGAAAAAGAGTTTTTAGTTCAGTGGTATCATATGTTGTTTTTTTCTCTTTGAGGTTAAGAGTTTAAGTCTCGTTTTAAACAATAAATAAACTCTTTCAGCGGTGTATATATATATATATATATATATATATATATATATATATATATATATATATATATATATATATATGGGAAAAGTGAATATACCCTTAAGGGTATATAAGCTTAGGTACTCAAACTCATCATACTACATCGTTTTGTATCATATATAGACATTGTAATTATCCAATGTTCTTACAATTCAACTTCTAACTTGAATTACTTCAAAGATTTTTATAAATTTCATATTTATCTTCCTCTTACATAATTGTCATTTTCAACAATAATATATATAGCCTACTAAGTGTTCGACAAAAAGATGTGATGTAAAAGGAAGATGATAGTGAAAATTTAAAAATATTGAATATAAATCAAGTTAAGGATTGAAGTTTAACAATATTATAATGAATATATCAAACAAAACGACATATTATTATGAGTTTGGGTACTTAAGCTTATATACCCTTAAGGGTATATTCACTTTTCCTTTTATATATATATATATATATATATATATATATATATATATATATATATATATATATATATATATATATATATATATATATATATATATATATATATATATATATATATATATATATATATATATATATATATATATATATCAGTTAAAAAAATAGTTTGTTTTGAAAGTTTTTTAGTTGAGAAGACGTGGCAATAAATAAACTCTTTTATTGTCGTAGAAATCTTTAAAGTTATTGTAATAAAAATATATAAATAATCTGTAAAAATTCAATAAATAAAAAAATTATTTTTAAAAGTCTCTTATAACTAGAAATTTATAATATATGTAAAATATTATTTTGATATAGAATTAATCACGTATATAATAATAATAATAATAATAATAATAATAATAATAATAATAATAACTGACCCCCTAAAATATCTCGAACTAGAAAATTGTAAATTACACTACTTTTTTTTGTATTGAAAAGTTATACGTGATGCATCAACGTTTGTATCTTATGCATCAACGGTTGTACCTTATGCATCAAAGTTTGCAGTCTCAACCGGACGTCGACAACTAAAAGCAGGTAGAAATTTGGCGCAAAATCCGTACGGTTGTGTGTCACACTCGCATTGGACAGACCATCTTCAATGGTGGTGGACAGCTGAACAAGAACACCTTTCTGGAGTCATCGCCGAAAATGGCGTGCCACCTCTCTACTATTGCCACCGGAAAGTCACCGGTATTGCTCCTTTCACCGCATTCTCCCCCAATCGCCAGGTATCCCCTTTCTCTCTAGGGTTTGTGAAAATTCCCCTCCTAATATATTCACTAAATGTGTTTTCCTAATGCTTCAATTGGCGGAATTTGGATAATTGACCTGAAGGGAGTTGTTATTGCTACAGAATTGCAATGTCTTGTTGATTGGAATTGGCAAATGTGATCGGTTTTAGGGTTTTGAGTCTTAAATCGGTGCCTTTTTTCTTATAGCATTTACATTTGGGTATCTGTACTTCAACAGGATCATTCTTGTCTTATTGAATTTATGTCGATTAAGGATGATGATACAAAAGAAGATTAAACCTAGAAATCCAATGTTTTCAATTGTTAGTGTTGATTCAACTTTATGGCTTCTATTTCATTTGTAATCTCGGTTACTGTAAATCCTCTAACCTTCATTTCTACATACAGGAAATTGCCAGCAAATACAAGGTTCAAATGTTGTATCAAATCACCAGTAACAATATCAATCAAGGATGCAACTACACATCTCGTATCAGCACTTGCTTCTTCCTTACTACTTCTATCCTCAACAAATCAGGTTGGTGGATCTAACCAAATGTCTAATATACCCTTCAACAAGCGACACATTAATTAACGTAATCATTCCCTCTTTTCAGGTTTTGGCTACAGAACTTTCACATAATAATTTATGTCAGATTTCAAGTACCACTAGCAACATGCCAACTCTTCCTCTTGATGAGGGTTCAAATCTTATGATGATGAGAGGCATGACAGCAAGAAACTTTGATCCTGTACGATACTCGGGAAGATGGTATGAAGTTGCTTCACTTAAACGTGGATTCGCTGGACAAGGTCAAGAAGATTGCCACTGCACCCAGGTAGTTAGTTGACAGTTGACAGTTGACAGTTGACAGTTGACAGTAGACAGTAACCAGTTATTCTGATTGCAGGGGGTATATACGATTGATATGGCAACACCAGCGATCCAGGTGGACACATTCTGTGTGCATGGAGGGCCTGATGGGTATATCACTGGTATACGGGGTAGGGTTCAGTGTGTTTCAGATGAAGATTTTGAGAAAACACAAACAGACCTAGAAAAACAAGAAATGATTAAAGAAAAGTGTTACCTCCGGTTTCCCACGTTGCCCTTTATTCCTAAAGAACCTTATGATGTCATCGATACAGATTATGACAATTTCGCCCTTGTTTCTGGTGCAAAAGACAAGAGCTTTATTCAGGTACACCAACATAGAATTCTACTTTTGTTAATCTTTACAATGTGAAACACAATACAACCTGTTCTGTTATGTTTTCAGATATACTCAAGGACACCAAATCCTGGGGAAAAATTTATAGAAAAATACAAGCTTGTGTTGGCGGATTTTGGGTATGATGCAAGCAAAATTAAGGATACGCCACAGGATTGTGAGGTGTCGGATAGCAAATTAGCTGCAATGATGTCCATGAATGGAATGCAACAAGCTTTAACCAATCAGTTTCCTGATCTTGAACTTAAGTCTTCTGTTGAGTTTAATCCTTTCACAAGTGTATTTGATACCTTCAAGAAGCTTGTTCCCCTGTATTTTAAGTGATCAAGGGTCTTTTTGGTATTTCATTGTGTGGAACTGCTAAATACACTAGCTTGTGTATACAACCATACAAATTTCGTTCATGTGCTCTCTTGAAAGTTATGGATTCATTGAAGAGAATGGACTTGGATTTTGATTTTGTTTTATTTTTAGTTTGATTTTTGGGTATAATATTTTTGGGTTCCCATTGAAGAAGATGAAGGAAATGAACATAGGGGCAAAATAGTCATTTTACTTAAACTTGATGGAGCCTCTTCTAAGCCAAGGGTCATAAGTACAATGAAAGTGATGCACTATAGGGACCATCCATGCAAAAAGTAAAACATCTTGACTGAATTCCTAACTTTTAAAAAAAGCCAAGCCACATGGATGAAATTTGTAATTTAGTCAAATTTTAACCTTTTTCTTCCTAATTCACAGTTTGTAGATTTCAATGGGTTAAAAGTTCATTAACAAGTAGTTGTAATTGATGTATTTTGCACTCTGTTTTGCATTAAGCCTGTTTAATCACTTATACTTTCATTTATGATCTCTTCAAGATATAATCTATGCAATTCTTTTTTTCCAAAAGAAAAAGGACAAAGAGTCATTTTAAAACATGTTTTCAAGTAGTTTTACTTTGGTCAAAGATTCAATCAAGTACAAAAAGCAATTTTACGAAAACACACAAAAAGCCAATTGCCATAACTCATAATGGAGACAACATGTTTTTGGCTTCATGTTCACAACTCCACATGACATGTTCTCACATCTTTCTAATGATTTCCTTCCACACAAGGAGAATTTGATATATTTTTGCATAAATAAACAAAAAAACAAGTAGCCAACAAAAGCCCCTTATCATATCCCTTCCATGATTTAAAATAACACGGATAAACTGGAGTAAAACATTTTTGTCCCCGAGTATAGCTAGTTTTTTCAATTTTAGTCTCAATATTTTCTCTTGCAATTTTGGTCCTTATTTGAGATTCTTTTACTCTTTTTTTGTCCCCAGTCCAAGTAATGAATATTTTCGAGACAAAAAGTACAAAAAAACATTTGTATTCAACGGCCCAAAATGATCATTTTACTAGGAATATGAACCAAGAAACGTTAAAGAACCTTAAATAAGGGACCAAAATTGAAATAGGACTGAAATTGCAAAATCTAATTTACTCGATAAATTTTTGTAATTTGTTTATTGCTAAATCCATTACACCGAAAGCTTTGAGAAACTAAGTTTCTTGAACTTATTTGTAATCGGATTTGCCCACGACTTATCGGGCACTCCACATTTTACATCCACAATTTCAACAATGCAAGACGCCTTTTTGTCATTCTTCTTTCTACCCGAAGTTCCATTTCCATCCCCACTGTCAGACCGGAGAAAAGGATTCCGGCTAGCCGTTCTGGCATGGTGATGCTTCGGTTTCCGGGAACCACCACCGGTTTCTTTCTCATTCGCGGTGGTGCCACCACTGCAACTGGCGGTTGCTTCCTCTGTTTGTACTTTTGGTTTCGGTTTTGAATCCATGGCAGCATTGTTAGGTTGTTCCAAGGTTGTTTTTGGAGATGGAACTTTGACTGATTGTAGTTCCCTTGACATTAACGCATTGATGGTGCCGGTGGTTCCAACTTTTATGGATCCACCACCACCTTTGATGGCTTCTAGTGTTTGAGCCATAATCTGTTAAGTCGTTCTTTCTGTATTAAGATTTAAGACACACAGAAACACGCATATATAGCTTATCAAATTAAGTAAAAAGAGAAGAACACCTATGAAATATTAATATCCCTATATTTAATTAGATTTGACACTTTTTAATATCTCTTCAATGTTTCAAGTAAATACACCTTTCTCAGTTTTGCTAATTTTGGTAACAAACTATTTTCTTTTTTTCAATAGTATTGAAGACACTCATTAGCATTCACATGTACAATCATTATCTGAATGTCGCTAAAATAACATTTTTAATCACTTGGTGACTGGATATTCAAAATCATGGTTACTAATAACTCAAATAATGGGTTTCCCAAGTTTAGTGACCCAATTCGCGAAGAAATATTTGTTACTAAAATTAGCAAGATAATGAGATGGTTGTTACACCAGCAAGATTCACACCTTTGGTTTTAGAATAATTTGTTACTCAAATTAGAAATAATTTGTTATGATTTACTCTCCAAAAATAAAAGCAAACCCTTAAACATGAACATGTTGCAAGGAAGATTCACACCTTTGTTGGATGATGAATTGATGATGACACCTAATTTAAACCCTAATCAGATGATGAATTGTCACCTAATTTAAACCCTAATCAGATGCATTGACAAGTTTCAACATCTAATCAATCAAGAATTCCAATACCCAAAAAAAAAAGATTTAAAACCCTAATACTCAATCTTAAAACTGATCGTAAACCACATCCTCAACGTGTCTGTTAGTGAACAATGGTGATCTGTTAATAGAACATTATAAAGAGCTTGAACAACTTAGAAGTCATTATTGAGTGTACTTCAGGTACCGAAAACAGATTTGAACAAGATAGGTACGAATCAAACCCTAATCGAAGAATATTAAGAACGCTTACCGAAAAGCAGAGTAGTTCCCAATTGAAAACTTATTCTAGTAATACAAAGCTCTTGAACTTTCAGGTTTTAGGGGTGAGCAACTGAAGAAGATATGACACATATGTGTGTATAGATGGAAGGTAATCAAAGCATAGAGGTTCGTAACTTCGTATAACCAGTGTAGAAGGAAGCTGAGACAAGATCCGGCATGAAATATCGAATCTACGTGGGAAATGGAGCAACTGGGAAGGACCACCGAAACCAATTTCAAAATAATTGCTTGAGTAAATTACAATAATGGTCCCCTTGGTTTGGGTATATATGTATTTGGTCTCTAACACTTTGTTATTAACTTCCATCTATCTTTTGGTTTTGGTTTGATTTTATTTGGAGTTAGTCTCTAGCTTGAAATTTCTAAATGACCCTTAATATCTTCTTCTTCTTCTTCTTTTTTTTTTTTTTTTTTTTCTTTTTTTTTTTTTTTTTTTTTTTTTTTTTTTTTTTTTTTGTATTTTATTAAAATGCAAACTTAAAAAATATATGGTCCCATGTTCCATGACACTAACAATTAACGTCTTACTACTTCACCCTCCCCCTTTTCTTGTTTCGCCTACCATCGTCATCTTCTATGTTTTGTCCACTCTCTTATCGGGGAAAACACTATCTTTGTCCCACTCCCCTCTATTATCTTGATCATCAACAACCACAACTACATATCGATTCATAGAATTGAGTTTACCTGTCTGACATGCCTGATTTCACCATCGATGTAAAGTGGATCTTCAGGAATTAGAGCATCCCAATCTCTACAAATATCGTCACATATCTACATCTTGTGCCCCAATCTCTGCAAAATACTCTTCCTTTCTCTATGACCAAACATCACTTCATCATTTTTTTAAAACCGCGTAGGTTAATTATATGTGGATTCAATGATTCAAAGATTCTCCGAAATCAAGTGTGGTTTTGTTGTATACGGTTTATAACTTACCGATGTTGGTCTTAGGGTAAGCGGCAAAAAGATGCGATGTGACGGGTAACTGATAAGAAAATGCCGCATTGGGTTGGAGAAATCGACAACAAGCAAACAATGTCACTTTGGGTTGGAGACATTAGGGTGGTGGTAGAAAAAAAAATAGGTAGAGATGTCGGATATGAAGGGGAAGGAAAGGTCGGTGGCCAGAGATAGTAGGGTGATAGTTTGAAAGGAAGAGGTGTCGGCGATGATGTTTTTATAGAGTGGGGTGAGTGCATCGACAATAAGTCATTTTTGGAGGTGATGGTATCATCGATAAGATGAGAGAAGAGAGAGGTAACGTGTGAGAAAAGAAAGAGATAAATGTTAGTTTTTGATAGGAGTCAGATTGTGGTGGGTTCTATTTTAATTAATATTATGAAAATGGTAAAATATTAATAAAGAAAAATTTAAAATTAAGCACATAAGGATATAATAATTATTATAAGTATGATAGGTAGTAAGCTTGATTCGAAATCAAACCTTAAGTTAAAACAAAAACGTAAACTATTCCAAACTCAAGGACCATTCGTGTAATTTACTCTAATTGCTTTGTGTTTGTGTGATATGTCCCGTCCTTCTTTCCTGCTACTTTTGTTGACTATGGTCTAGCCGTATAGGCTTGTTGAAATCAATTTTAGTAAATATATTATTAAAATCTATTGTGATATTATTTTATTAAAAAATTAAATGTAAAAGTTTGAAATAAGTAATGAATAAACATATTAACTAAAATTTATTATAATATTTATTATATTTGATCTTTAAGATTATATTGTATTTTAATTTTAAAAATTAAAAAAATCATAAATTTATATATGGATATTATTTATTTAAAAAACATCACAAAATAATAAGTGTTAAAACTTATTATAGATTGATATTTGGCAAAAAAATCTTCATTTATTAAGAAGGATTTGTTGTATTTTTATTTTTTTAAATTCATTTTAAAAATGGTAAGTAAAAAATCTTCAAGCTTATACGTATGTACAAAATATATTTATCATATGTGTTGTTTCTATGTTGACTTGCATAATGATTATAAGTGTTTCATATGTATTTGAATAAATAAGAACGGTAAATATGATAAAACGCACATGGATTATTTATTTAACAGATATTATAAACCCTTTCATTTCAAAAAGAATTTGCAGATCTGTGTATAACAAAATAAAAATAGGATAAGTTTTGTCAACAAAAATTTCATAATATAATATGTATGGTCGCTTATATATGTGATTCGTTTCTCTTTATAAAATATGATTCGACAGGTTCATGAATTATGTATGTTTGTTATAATTTTTTTAATATTTAAAAAAAAGTACATCTTCAATAATTATGGAAAACAAACATAGAGAAAGTAAATGCAAAATAATTTAGAAGTGTAAAAGGGTAATAAAATATCAATTTTATTAATTAAAAAACACAGTAAAAATTTATAAAATGTTAAAAAAAAAAAATCATTATCACCTGTTTACCATATTTTTAGCCCAAAAAAATAATATTGATATAGATATTGAATGAGAGGAAGATTGTAAAGTTTCATTGAAAAAAAATATCATATTAATCTAACGAACTTATTACGTTTGTCGGATTTAGTCATAAAAAAATTTTTTTTTATGCAATAGGTCAGTAAACTTGCATATTTGTTGTCAATTACACCATTTTATGAGTATAAGGGGTCATCCGGTTTTCTTTTACTTATTTGAAATCTTATTAAATAAAGTTTTTATTTTGTTAATCTACCTATGTAATGTTACGAGGTTCATAATAAATTAGGCGGTCTTCTTCCAAAAGTGTGTTCATCTCAGGGAACTCAAATTACCCACTATCAAAGTTGTGTGACGTAAGGGCGTGTAATAAGTTTTCGAATATGTTTAGTGGCTTCATATCCTTCTTGTTCTCTTTCACAAACTCATTCCAGTTAGTCTTCAACAGTCAACACATAACTGCGTCTGCTTGTGCTTTTCAATCGCCACATCTTCATGACCATTGGTTTCTGATGCAATCGCAATCTTGGCCCCACAACTCAAACTCCTTTCCATTCTCCAGATCTTGTTTCTGGTTTTTTGCCAAGAACTCATCCGTTTTCAGTTGTTTCAATCTCCAAGTGCTCACCATTGGCTTACTGTTCATTTTGTCTTCTTAGTAGGAGGCTTTAATGTCTTTGAGTCTTCTTCATCTTTCTCTGCTAAACCCTAGTGCTAATATTAATTTTTTATGGATTAAGACTAACAGTGATTGTGTTAGTCCCACCGGACCTCATGTAGCTTAAACTTGAAACATGAGGCAGATGGGGAGTTGGACTGTCATCTGAAGCACCAGTGGCACCGGCACCGACATCGACACCATTAAGGTGTGGCGGAGATGGTGATAGGTTTGAAGCATACCAACACCGGCAACAAATTCCCCTACTCCTGAAAACTCATTTACAAGTTTCACAAACTCTCCCAAACCCAAACCTTCAATCACATTCCCGTCACAGTAAACAAAATGCTCGACGTCGTCGAAAAATCAAGAAACATAAACCTTTTATGGGATCTGATCAATGAAATCGGGCATAACCGTTTGGTTACAGGTAAAATCTAGGAAACTCTAATCGGAGTGATTGAGACTTTATGTGGGTGTAAACTTGCTGAAGAAGTTAAACACATTGATTTTAAATTGAAGGAATGGATTAAACAAGATGGTTCACCTACAAGTGTTTGATTTGTGGGTTTTGTGAAGGTTTTGATATAGATATCGATGGTGTGGAGAAGATGATGGAAACGCCTGATCTTTGGTTTTAATTTTGACTTATAGATAAAGAAAATTAATGGTTTGAATTTTTTGGGAAATTTCATCTTGTTTGACTATCACTTACATGTAGGATCCAAGTGTAAGAAGTGTGTGTTTAGGTGACATTAAACCTGCTATAATGAGTTAACGTTTCAAAACAAACACATGAACGACCTTTTAAAACACAAATGCCCATAAAAAAACATTACTTTGACCTTTAGACTTTTTGGCTGACTTGGACTTATGGTTTTTAGGTAAAAACAAAGTCCATGTCCATAAAAAAAACAAACACATGAATGACCTTTTAAAACAAACATAAGAAATTTGTTGGGTTAATATGATATTTT
This sequence comes from Lactuca saligna, assembly GCF_052625555.1. Taxonomy (NCBI): domain Eukaryota; kingdom Viridiplantae; phylum Streptophyta; class Magnoliopsida; order Asterales; family Asteraceae; genus Lactuca; species Lactuca saligna. Next base: position 176,779,467 of record NC_136423.1, read on the forward strand.
TCCAAAAAAACAATACTTTGACCTTTAGAGTTTTTGGCCACTTGGATTTATGGTTTTTAAATATATATATTACATGAAACCAACCAACATGTTACTGTACCAAATAAGTTGGTAGTCAATATGTTTTATGTTGGTGATTTTAGTATTATCAACATATTTTACTGTAATTATTATTAATGATGAGATAAGCCGAGTTCATTTACTAACCGAGTTTAAAGGTGCACACTCGGTGTGATAATTGTGAACTCGGGAATACCGAGTCAGCCCCTGGCGGTGGTTCCGCTAACCGGTCAGCGGATGGGGTTCCAAACGGCAGCGCCCCAAAACCTAAACGGATTTCTATAACGAGTTAAGCTCCAACCATGCATTTCCCGCCAAATTATAAGTGTTGAAATCACTGTGATGTTAGAATCGATTATGTCTTATAACCATATATCCAACCACTTGTTTTGGCACCACCAACTACTTTTCCCTCTTGTATAAGAACATATTGTATGTTCTAGAAAACGGGTTACAAACTTACTCTAAAAAACGGGTTACAAACTTACTCTCAAAAATCGTACTTCTAGTTCTCTTTATCTCCGAAAAACACAAAACAAGGTATATTTTTCTGTGTTTTGAATTTGGAAGTGACTTGATTTCCAAATTGCATTTTTTTTGGATTATGCAAAATCAGATTCCGTGATATCCTAGGCGTAAGGGTCGAAATCACAGATTTTGGAAAGTGATTGCAATAACGGTCCTATAAATTATCCAAGTTAATTTATATTCTAAGACCCCAAAATCTTACATTTTATAATCAAAATTATACAAAATTTGAAATATAATGACACGGTAATATATAAGCAAAATCGTATTTTTCAATAGTCAACTATATTTATTAGCTACAACTTTAAGAGCATGTGTACAAGTCGTTTAGCCACATTAGTCACAGTCCTGCAAATCTAATTAAACCATAGCAAAAACCAAACACAAACCATCCATCATACCATTTCTAGGTCTTTATTGCTTAAATTTATATCATTTATAGGTTGCTTAAACTCAAACTTAAACAAATAACACATAATTCAAGAACAATTTCACCAACTTATTGCTTAAACTCAAGTGAATTCAAAAAACCATTTCACAGTCCTGCAAATCTAATTTGGGAACATCATATACATTAGATCTTATTTTCAAGACTTGAACATCAGATCTTGCCAAATCCTCCAACTCTAATTAGAGAACATCCAGTAGAAAATATACATGGAGTCTTTTTTCAACTTAACAATCGGTCATTAAACATATAGTCTTTGTTTCTGAATTCCCTGTTATTTATTATGCTCCAGCAATTCCAAGAAAACAACCATAGAAAACCAAAAACCATGTCTTATCATCATCTTCTTCATCCATTTAAATACGAGAAAACCACCATTAAGAGAGAATGATAAAAATATTGTAATGCCTGTAAAACTTTGATTTAAAAAAAATACATTCTCTTATATAAAATTTGACTAAAACTACATTCTTTATGTGAATAAACAAAACGAAACTTCATAGTTATATCTCAAACATATGCTAATAGTAAGTAAAAAAAAAAACATATTTCTAAATTCTAACTCCCCCCAGTGAGCAAACTGAAGAACAAGTCTTCTTTCTCACCATTGGCATTAACCCCATCATTTGGCTTAATCAGAACTCCCATGGTGTCATTAGTTTTAAGAGGTTCAGGTCTTTTCACTGATACAAAAGCCACTTTCTTCTTTAATTCGGGTTTAGGTTTAAAAGAATCTAAATTATTATCCAACAATTTCAAACTTGTAATTTGTTCTTGTTCTTTGTTGTTGCTTGAAGGCTCTGAATGATCTTTTTCAGCATTTTGATCGTTATCTTGTATGCAATCGTGAGTAAGAAGATTCTCTACTGAAGAAAGATTGTCCGCTTTAATGGTGGCAGGGTCTTCTTCAGAAGGATTGTCTTCTGTTATATCCACCGGTTTTTGGGCTAAATGCAAGAAATAGCAACATACTTTCGTTCATTTGTTTATTATATTTATAGCATATCATAATTTTGTTTCTTTATATTACACCATTGTAGTTTGAAAAATATATAAGGAAAAAAAAAACAAAGAGAGTTTTGTTTACCTCCAAGAATAGTTTCAATGCTTTGATATTCCACTGTTGATAAACCTTCTTCACATATGACATCAACATTTGTTGCCTCTGGATTTTTGTTATCCAATTCACTCTTCCTCTCAACTAAAACAAATTTATCTGTTTCCCATACACATTCCAAAAACACAACTTCTTGCTCATTTTTCGGGTAATATTCCCTAAAGACCTACATGTCACTCACACAAAAAGATTATATTAATCAAAAAATTAAATAAAATTACATTAAAACAGAAATACAACAAAGGAAATACCTCAATTCCTTCTTGGTTAAGTTTCACGGACTGCTGCTTTTGTGAAACAGAAGAAACCATGTTGAAGACTAAAACAACATCGAGTAATATCTGTCGAAACAAAATAAAAAAAACTAGTATGCATAAGGATTAAGGAATTAAGCCCAAAATATAAAAATATAAAAAAATAATAATAATCATTATAAAGTTTACTTGCTGAGTTAAAACTCGAAGACGTGCAAGTATAGCCAACACAGTCATGGAGAATCCCATAAAAAAGGATCGAGCAAGCAAAGTAGATATCTCTCTATTCCAATGTCAAGGAGATCAACAATAAAAAATGTATGAATAACAAAAAAAAAAAAAAGAGAAAAAAAAATCGTATTATGCAGTTTCCACTTAAAACACTTCATTTGGTCAAAATATAAGGTAGGATACATAGCTGCCTTCACCATTGGCTCAACCATCTGCAAAAAGAAAAAACAAAAACAGATATTGAATGTTAATGAATGGAGCTAAATTCTATTAAATGAAGAGCTTAAAACATATAAATTTTGTAAGAATTACCTGTGAAAGTAAACGTGCAGCACCCTGAAGTCGAACCAGAAAATTATGTTTAACACCATCACATTTTCTTCTCTTTAAACTATGAATTATAAAAGTATCAACTTGAATTCAAACAGATTGCAGTATATAATATATAGAGCAAAATAAGTTTTTCTTTAGTAATAATATTAATACCTTTCCAAGAGCTGAACTTTTTGCTTAGGTCGATTCCCATTGATGACAAGAAACGAAGAGTTAACAATTTCCTCCAAGTTAGTTGATTGAAGAAGCTTGCAATCTCTTCTCACCTACTTTGCAAAAGAACTCTGGTTACATAAACCAGATATAGCACACATAACATAAACTTATGTGCAGTTCACTGAAACTAGAGTTTATCCATGATCAGATAAGAACTAAAAGTGGTTTAGAAAACATGAAGCAATACCTTCAACAGGTATTGGAAATATGAGCTTCTGCGATGCTGGTTTTTATTTTTGTGGATGATTCTATCAAGAACACCTAATTCTGACTGGAATTGACTAAGGAAAGATTGCAATCGTGCTTCAATGGTTTCAGACTGAGCATCCATGTCCTCAGCTATTCATAGACATATGTTAGCAATATCATGTACCTAAGAAATGTGAAGGCAGATAGTTATCCCCTTTGCCAATGTAATACACAATTTCTACTTTATTTTCATGTAGAGAAACTCTAAATTGGTACATGTAAAAACATTGGCCCAAAACACACAAAACAACAAGAGAAAACAATTCAGCCAATACATGAATATATTAAACATGTAACTGATCAGTGAAAACATGCATATTACAAAAGTAATCCCTCTCAGGCATTTGATCGAACAACTTGCATGCAATCTGATTTCTAATCTTCTGATCATTCTGAGCAATCTGATTTCTATCCTTCAATTAACTTTGAGCGGTTTTTTCATCATCAAAACTTTGGTTCGGAAGAAATATAAGCCATAAGACTAAAGAACTCAAGACACTTCATAATCGAGAAATCTAGATGAACATGGATTATTGACATGAATCCATGAACCCAAACAACAAACAATTAGAAACATGAACAGCAAGTGAACAAACACGAGTTTTGTATACGAACAACCAAAATAAGCAATAGGCATCACATCATCACGAACGACATTGATAACCTTGCAGTCAGTATCAGTATTGTCGATTTCAAAAGAAAGCAGAAAAAAAGGAAGACAAATGGAACCTACGGTGGGGTGCGACGGTGTAGCTGTGGGGTGCAAAGGTCTCCGGCCGCTGGCTTCACAGGTGAGGCGATGGAATACGGCGGCGAGCAGGGGAGGAGTCGACGTGAGGAGCAGACGCGATGGAGTCGTAAGTATAAACGCTGTGGTTGAAGTCGAAGGTTTTATTATGTATGGGGTATGGCCAATTTTCAAATATGGAACTGATAATAAGTTTGAAAAAAACTTAGCCAAACACCCTCTTAGTAGGTTTTGGAGAAATGAAAAGCGCCATGTTGTTTCACAGCGAGCATGATCAAAATTTTGAAAATTCAACTCTAGCTTGCAGAGGGAAAGTGTCAAAAAGTAGGCCCTAACGCAAAAGATTTCAAACTATGAAGTTGTAAACTCATAAATGCGTGCGTGTACGAGAATCACAGAGAGGACGTACCTTGTCCATCTATCGGAGACGCCATTGGAGGTCTTGATCGGAGAAAATTCAGGGATGCGGGAAGCGACGGCGAGGGGGAGGGAAAGGAAGAGGGATGCAGGCGCGGGCCTTAAACGTTGTGATGTTCATATATTAATGGGCCTGAGTAAGTAACTGTTGGCCTATTGGGTATATACACTATATACGAAACTTCACATTATATTATATATACATTGATCAGAAAATGTTAATTTTGTGGGTCTGTAAAACGAAAAATCAAAAAAAAAAATTAATTATTATTTTCGTTATTTTATTTATCTAAAAATAAATAAAAATATTGTTTATTTTTAATATGTACTGTAAATATTAAAATGTGGATTTTAGAATTTTATAATATTTTAGTATTCTACTAAAACTTGTCAGATATGTAAAATATTCTAATATTCTACAAGAATATTTCATTGATATTTCAAAAAAAATGATAATTTATTTATTTATTTATTTTGGAAAATATAAATGATGCAAATAATATTTAAAAAAAAAAAGCAAAAATTTTAAATTATTTTGTATTTTAAAAATGTTTTTTATCTACAAAATGAGTGGTTGGGATTGCGTCTCACATCCTCACAAAATTAAGTCGAACCTAACTCTATATATATATATATATATATATATATATATATATATATATAGAGAGAGAGAGGGGGGGGGGGTGATCAACCTATAGTTTTTCGAGAACACAAAAACTAAAAGTGAAACGTTAGATCAAAACTTCTAATAACCTAGATCAAAAATGACATGTATGTAAATATGATCAACTTTAATGGTATATGAGGATTTTATAAAATTATCATATGGGCAAATCGGGTGTATGAAAATTTTATCCCAAAAATCATATAATACACTCTTTTAGGTACCAGTGATGGTCGCGGGAAGGCGTCGGCATGATTTGTACACACATCCGCGGAGTTTATTATGATTTGATCTTGGGAAATGTTTTGTGAACAATGATATGATACAATGAGATTTTATTAATGAACGTGTTTGGAAATGTGTTTTAAAATGTGAAAATTGTCTTAAATTTTACGGTGTTACAACCTCTCAGAATTGCACAAATTTTTCCATATTTCATTACTAAGTCCATGGCGAAGAACTCATTGTCCAATTTTTGTCATGACTGAAAGTTGAATGAATGATCTAAAACTCTCCTAAACACCTTCAGGGCCAAGTCCCACCCAGAATCCTATCTATTTTTAACCATAATACATGCAAATTTGATTTTCCAAGGTTCATATCCTATCTAGCATACATGGGGAACTTTTAACACGACAGCTAGTAAGAAATACATACCTTTTGTTGCTGGAATTCCTTTGAGAACCTTGTGAGCCTAGCACCCCAAATGTGATACCTCAAATGCTTCGCACAACACCAAGTACACTTGGAATAACTTGGAGAGAAATGCAACACACTTAGAAATTAGCTATGCCCTTTTGTTCTTCACTAGTGGCCGATTTTGGTAGCTAACACATCCAATTTATAGTGTGTCACAAGTAGGGTTACACCATGTAAACCTAAAATGACATGACTTTTCATTTCTTGGATCCATGGGTTCAAATCCACCATGGAGCATCTCATGGGTTTTAGCCCAACTCAATACACCATGGACTACAAGCCTACTATTTAAAGAAATGGATGATTACACAATTGGTCCATATATTTAATTAGTATTCTTTTGATCACAAAATTAATTCTAAATTAATTCTTGATCAATACTAATTAAATAATATTATTAATATATAATAACCTATAATATATTAATAAACCATAAGTGTGTTTTCTCTCATGTTAGTCTACCCAAGTGCATGATGCCATTCAACCCAAATGGACCATGTCAAACCGGGTCAAGTACATACCAGAAATAGTTATGGACTTAAACACCTTATCCAACAGTCTCCCACTTGGATAAGTCTAACAACTTGATGGGTTTTAGTCATAAGACATCCTATGTGCTCATACAAACCCTAATGCTTGGATCTAGGTTTCTCTATTGTACATGCTTTGAATCCAAGACTATAAACCCTAATTCTAACATACAAGTAATCATATTAATATGTAATTAGGTTTAAGATCATACCTTGATTGTTATGTAGCAATAACAATCCTAATTCCTCCTTGTATTGACTTTGGAAGGCTTAGAGTCACAAGTGTCACTCCTCTAATGGTTCAAAAACACCATAAGCAAGAGGATGAAGAGGAGAGAGGTTGGAGGCTGCCAAAACGTGTGTAAACCCTTACAAGAACATTAGCCACGTTTTTGAGCCTTAAGGGGTCTTTATATAGTTGGGCTATTAGGGTTATCTAACAAGGAAACCCTAATTTTGATGCTTAAGCCCTAAGCAACCCATAGACTCCTTTAATTAAGCCCATGGACGATTTCCTTATGGGTTTCCCATTAGAATTCGTCCATCCCTTAATACAAGGCAATCCATGGCCCAAATTGCAATTATCCTATAATTACAATTCCAGTCCCTTAAGTTTAATTAATCTCTTTTAGTCACAAAACTAATTACCAATTAATTATTGACTAATATTAATTAAACAATATGATTTCTCCTTTAATATATTATTCCCATAATATATTAATAAATCATATATAATCCTTACTCTCCATAATTCATCCTATCAAGTTGCTTTAGTGAAGGCAACCCAAAAGGACCATGCACCATCGGGTCAAGTACATACCAAAATAGTTATGGACTTAGACACTAATCCAACAGTCTCCCACTTGGATAAGTCTAACAACTATTCTACGTATGACTTCAGATCCCGATCTGCAATCGTAGCTTTCCAAAGCCGTTGTCAACTCTGATCATATCAGATACGCGTGTCCTTAGATAAGGGATCATATATTCCTCCATTCTAGATATCGTATGAGATATGATTTCAAATCATTCTCTTTGTACTATATCTCGATTTCCGATTTATGACAACAGACTAATTGAACAAATCAAATTAGCCCTAGCCCGGCCAAGCATTTACGTATGTCATCACTAAACCATCGAGGGGGCCAAAGATATCGCTTTTATTCTTAGAATAAAAGGAACAGATAAAATTTGATACAATGCTTGCTTGCACTCACTAACCAAATCACACACAACAATATGTTTTATAACACCAAGTTACTAGTGCGTTTACATATTATCAATGTGCAACCGATTAGCAAGATACAACTCACACATCTCGGTTTCAAGAATATAAGATGTTATCGTCTCACTAATCACTCGAGATAGTGATCCAAGTGAGCGTGGGTTTAATCCAATGCTCAAATCATATTCATAAGCACTCATGAACGTTGCAGCAAACATTTGCTTATGTCTAATACTTTTCTAGACAATCCACACACCAATTCATGACAGTCTTCATTCATATCTACTTCCAACATATGAATGACTGTGGCCCGTTTGAATAATTCGATTATTCTTAATAAACTCAATTATTCTGGAAGTCAAAACATGCAAGGTGAAACACAAGAATAATACTAATCCCATATGGCCTCAAACCTTTGAGTATAAACAAAACACGTTTTATTTATCACCATATCGATTACTCATTATCTGTCGTTTCGGGTAATCAACTTCTTACTTGAATTCCAACACTTGTCCCATGCTCCTAGCATGCACACAATGTTTACCTATGGTTCTTACTTTTGTGAAATAGACAAATTGAACACGTTTCTAATCCTTCTCATTTTACAACTCCAAATCCATTTTCTTAAGTGTAAGAATATCAAATTCTCGCTACTTATAGAATATGCTAGATTCTAACACTTTATGCAACGATCCTTTCGTAATGTCACTGCACCAAGGTCACAAAGACTATTACCAATGATATTACAAAGTCCTCTATCGGAGATTGTTACAAGACAATTCCTTAGATACGATGTCTTTCACTCAAAGTACATTCCTTTGAACATCCTTTTGCATAAAGGTTTCTAATCTAGACATAGATTTTCAATATTTACTTCCCAATATGGACACGCTTCCATATTTTCCATATGACAACTAATTTCTTAATAGAATCTTATCTATTCGTAATGATGTCGATATTGTCCATCCAATATGGAAACATTTCCATAATTTCCAATACTATACTTCCAACTACTCACAAGCGACCAATCCTCGTCGAACTTTGGATTGTCCTTTGATAGTTGTTTAATTATTTTAGTCAAAACCGATTCTAGTCCCTTTTCTCTCTAAATGCGCTAGACATTTGGAAAATTTTAGAATGGTAAAACATTAAATCATTTGCAATCGATCCTATACTCGAAGCGTATGGGACACGACGCATAATGTTTTATTTGCTATGTTCTCAAAATTCGAATTGTGAAGAAGAATGCCGTAATCATAATCGAAACTTTAAGAACACACTATGTACCCTTGACTAAATTTATTAACATTCCACAACCTAATCCTTTAGATTTGAAATGAAGCAGAATATTCTCTCCCTTAATTATAGCAAAACAACTATACAACCCTTACAACTTTGCAAAGTATGACTCTTGTTTTCTATAATTAATATTGCCAACTATGCAATACGTGCCTTAATAATCATACAATCATAACATTTACGCTCCCACTATCATGATGATTATTATAAAACATAACACTTATGCTCCCACTAGCTTCGACATGTATTCATAAACATCTTAACTTCCAGAAAAAACAATACTTATTGAATTTCTTAAGTTCATGTTTCTAATACTTAGTGCTTTGATAATCTTTTATCAAGGCTTCCTGAACTTATACACTTTTGTCTTAGATAGTTCATATGTGTGTCTTAACAATTAAGACTAATTGCCAAACCTCACAATTCAAATTATGGAAAGGGATGTCGTAACCATGATCGAATTCGAGAATGCAATTTTACAATCACTATCTTTTAAAATCTTTCGTAGTGAAAGCATTTTCTCAGAATCATTTTCATGAAGGAGGAAATCTTATGACACTTAGATTTAAACGGTGTATGTGTTCCTATCCATGTGAATTTGTTAAAACCAAAGTTTACGACAAATTCAAACTCATATGGATCGAACTTTCTTAATCTTGATTTCTTGCCTTATGGTAGCACAGCTGCCCACCACGTCTTCCAAGTAGTTAAGCATCTCACCTTTTTCCTATCAATGTACCTTTCATTGATCAAGGTGCCTTGCCTTTTATGCGTTCAAAATGAGAACTCATAGAACTCACATGCATAATTAACTCGGTTGGAAACAGCACAGAAACAAGATAACGTCAACACGATAGGTTGTAAACCTCAACTCGTGTGCTAGTGACTCCCACTGACTCCTTGACATATAATATTCTTTTGTCAATAAACATTTCTTGACAAATATTCAAGAGTTAGTGTAGTTTTTCATCAAAACACTTCATAAATTGGTCTTAGTTGGTCTTTGTCTTATCCAAGACATCACAACTTTCCACAATTGATGAATGTTATAAACCTTCTTAGTACTATTCACTCAATGTCACAATCTTGACTTTAAGACTTGTTTTGGAACGAAGTATGATTGACTTCTTGATTTGACCATTTCTTCAATCTTTGATTCCTCTTCTTGGACATACAATTATACCAAGACTCACTTAGAGGATCAATTGAGATATGGTTCTTAATCATTAAGACCTATCATAAAGCATAAAAGGTACTCTCCCTTCTTCTTAGAATGGAGAAACTCTTATCTTTCTGCCTACTTGATTCTTCTTATTCGTTTTGCTATTGATCTAAACCCTTTAATCAATTCAAAATTACACTTAATCTTGAAAGTGTAATCATATTTACTAAGCCTTTAGTAAATCATGACGAATATCTTTGTTACTCTTATGGTGAACTTGATCAACACACAACTTTGTGTACTCAATCTCCTAGTCCTTCACTTGACACTTTGTCAATGAATTAGTCTAATTTCCAAATATGAAATTTCTCAGTCATCATGCAACCAAGTTGCGTGATTCCAAGTTTCTGTCCAATTGAAACTTGGGCGATGAGAAACTCTCCCTATTTGGTAAATTCTTGACATTTCCATAAATAACATAACTAAGAATCATATCCATTCGCTGTAGAAATATGCAAACATCAATTTTCATAACAATTTCATTGCAAGGAAGTAAACAAATAAATAAGTTAAACAAAATTTGTTTTATTTATAAAAAAGCAGCGGAAAAACATTTTTCCTTACAATGCAAAATCTATTGAAAACTATGTAAAAGAAAATTTCTAACAACTCTATCATAACTATCTAAGCTCAAAATCCAATCTTCAAGTCCATGAGATCGAGATCCATCTCTTGTGATTAGATTCATCTTGCTCTCTTATCAAGCTTCCTTTCTTTTCACCGATCCTTCAAAACATTCAAATGCAATCTTATCACATCATGTATTAAGAATCAATGAATAGGAACTTAATGGAGTTAGATAGTGGATTCTTACCTAAAGCGTAGTCATACTTTTGACTCTCCCATCTCTTAGATCTTTTAGGTAAATAGGGCAACTTCGTCTCCAATGCCCCTTCTCTTGGCAATAAAAGCAAACTGACTCTTTTGGAACAACACATGGAACTACCTCAGACATCGCCTTTCTCTTATGATCAAACTTTTCGATCATTTCATGTCTTTCATTGCCATTGTCTATATCCATAGAGGTCTTGAAGGCAGATTCACCAATCAACTTTGCTTTTCTATTGCGCCAAACCATTGTTGATTCAGCAGCAATAAGCATATAGGTGAGATCCATAAGGGTCACATCGCGGTTCATCATATAGTACTCTCTTGCGAACTCACTATATGAGTTAGGAAGTGACTAAAGAACCCAATCAACAGCCATCACTTCACCGACAACGGATCCCATCATTCTTAATCTATCAATGTGTGACTTCATCCCTAAGACGTGTGCACACACCGACTTGCCCTCTTTATGTTTACTTGCCAAAAGGGCTTGAGTGATATTGAACCTTTCAATTTTACAATCTTGTGGGTTAGGGGGAATAACTGGAGGAGGAGGAGGAAGTGAAGCATGATTTCTTGTTCCTCGATCGAATCGTGGAATATCATCTTCATGTGGAATGCTTGTTCCACGGGATTTGAGAAGACCATAGTTGTCAAACTTTGACATCGGGAGAAAAACAAATTCAAGTTAGTTGATTGATTGAGTCCCTGGTAAATCACCCAAATGAAATTCCAAGGCTAGGACCCAACACAATATCCTACAACTCAGGAGAGGGATGCCGTAACCCAAATTGCAGAACATTTGAAGGTAAGTGAATGACGATTCACTAATTTCCACCATGAAAAACGAAAAAGAAATTTAAGTTTTAAATCTATGAAAACTCCTAGATCCTTTGAGATTCATTGAACATTTCAATGGCATGTTTAAATCTCGATATGCCCCTATTGTTTGTGACTGGGATGCCGAGGATCACAAAGCGGGTGTGAATAACCATGCAAACTACATGGTGCCCTCACATGTTACAATCACCTATTCGATGTGCCGGTAAACCACACACGCTCCACCGAACTATGACAAACATTGAGTCAGCCTTTGCTACCTTTGCTTAGAACCATTTAGTGTGCCGGTAAACCATACACGCTCCACTAACGTCTTCGCAAGGGCACAAAGTGTAATTTCATGGAATTGCATCAATTCACTTTTGCCTAAGTAACTAAGATTTTGAATTAGAAAAACATTTAGTTACTTTAGTAATTCATTATACTTATAATGGAAGGTTTCGTCCTATCCTACCCGTTCGGCTAACGACCCTCCACTAGTCAAGAGTGCGGTGGGTAAGAGTGGATACCCATTCAATCGCCATTTTATAGGTAATTTCCTTAAACACCCCTTATAGACCAGCTTCGTGAATGAGGCCTACTAACGGTAAGACTGACTTTTACTCATACATATATATAATGTTAGACTTTTAATGTTATATATAGTATAGGGTGTATTTTATAACTTTTAAAATACTGTGTGGTTAACTTTAATAATTACACCTTTAATTCTATTAAATATTTAACCTAAACTTTTATGGATTTATTAAACCTCTTTTAATTATACTCCTTAATTAATTAATAAAACCATAAGGGTGTGATTTGAACTTTTCAAAACATTACTAGGGTTTTAGAATTTAACATTTCTAATTAAACCTTTAATCAACTTTTAAATTCCAAAACTTGAGGGCAAGTTTTGAAACCTTTTTCAAAACATTATGGTTTTAACTATTTAAATTTCAAAACTCCAAAACTTTTGGGTTCAAATTTAAACTATAAAACCTAAAGGGGAAAATATGAAACCTTTCATAACAACAAGGATCAAATAACAAATAATTTTAAATTAACATTTAATCACATAATTATCCATATTTGATTTATTTAATGATTTCTTGCAAAACAGTTTATCAATTTACTCAAAATAATTAATCAATTATCTTATAAGGAAACAATTATCTTGTTAATTGATAATTATCTTTAATTAGATCAAGAATATAGTCATATATATCATAAAATCGGATTTATATTGATCTAACATGATAAGGTAACTATCCATATGCAAAAACAGCAAGAAATCCCGAGATAAGCATATCTTACGAGTTGACTCATCGAGTCTGCATGGACTCGGCGAGTTCAGCCTCCACAATCCAAAAAATCGAATTTTTTAGTTATACAATGCATCAATACAATTGAAACCAAGCTAGGATTTGATACCACTGATGGGTTTTAGTCATAAGACATCCTATGTGCTCATACAAACCCTAATGCTTGGATCTAGGTTTCTCTATTGTACATGATTTGAATCCAAGACTATAAACCCTAATTCTAACATACAAGTAATCATATTAATATGTAATTAGGTTTAAGATCATACCTTGATTGTTATGTAGCAATAACAATCCTAATTCTTCCTTGTATTGACTTTGGAAGGCTTAGAGTCACAAGTGTCACTCCTCTAATGGTTCACAAACACCATAAGCAAGAGGATGAAGAGGAGAGAGGTTGGAGGCTGCCAAAACGTGTGTAAACCCTTACAAGAACATTAGCCACGTTTTTGAGCCTTAAGGGGTCTTTATATAGTTGGGCTATTAGGGTTATCTAACAAGGAAACCTTAATTTTGATGCTTAAGCCCTAAGCAACCCATAGACTCCTTTAATTAAGCCATGGACGATTTCCTTATGGGTTTCCCATTAGAATTCGTCCATCCCTTAATACAAGGCAATCCATGGCCCAAATTGCAATTATCCTATAATTACAATTCCAGTCCCTTAAGTTTAATTAATCTCTTTTAGTCACAAAATTAATTACCAATTAATTATTGACTAATATTAATTAAACAATATGATTTCTCCTTTAATATATTATTCCCATAATATATTAATAAATCATATTTAATCCTTACTCTCCATAATTCATCCTATCAAGTTGCTTTGGTGAAGGCAACCCAAAAGGACCATGCACCATCGGGTCAAGTACATACCAAAATAGTTATGTACGTAGACACTAATCCAACACAACTATTACTGCAAGTATGACTTCAGGAACCGATTAGCAATCGTAGCTCGTTCAAGGTCTCTCGAAACTGAGATAATGATGTTACGCCATTTAAGACAAGTGATCATAGAATCCTCTGCTCTCATTATATCAGCCAAACAAATACATGGAACAATGTCGTACTTATTGTCCAGCAGATTGTTTCCCGATTTTCGATTTGTTTGACATAAAACTTAATCGAACACATCAATTTAGTTCTGACCGGGCCCGGTACATAGGTCAAAACAAAATCATCGAGGGGCCCATATATCGCTTCTAATCCAAGAAGGAACATACAAACTTCGACTCATATGCTTGTTCTACAACTTTTTGAATTATACACAAAGGCACATTTTATAACATCGAGTTACCAGTGTGTTTTCGTACAATCAATGTATAACCAACTCATAGTCAACAACTCATATCTCTAGGTTTGAAGATCTATATGATATTACCTTCTCACGATCACTCGAGATAAATTCCATGAAGTGATACAAGTGAGTGTGGGTTGAATCCGATACTCAGAACTTATTAGCACTCATGAGTGTCGTAGCAACTATTGTTATATCAAACTACTTAGACATCTACAAGCCAACTTCATGACAATCTTGATTCATATCTACTTCCAACATATGACCAACTATGGATATTTTGAATAAAGTAATTATTTTGGAAGTCAAAACATGCAAAATGAAATGATAGTAAATGATTGACAAAAGATAGCAACACGTATACTTATAAATAAACAATGACTTTTATTTATCATCAAATGTCAATTACATTTTATAAATTTCAGAGCTGTCTAAGTACTAAAACTAATATCATCCTTCAGCCCTATGCGCCTCGCATGCTGGAGATGCTTAACCCTACCCAGTCCCTTACTGAGGGGATCTGTTGGGTTCTCATCCGATGATACCCTCTTTGCCACGAGGAGTCCTTCTTCTATTCGATGTCTGATGAAATGATATTTTCTGTCAATGTGTCTGGATCTCTCGTGATCCCTTGGTTCCTTCGTTAAGACAACTGCACTTTCACTATCACATCAAATTTCCATGGGCTCCTGTATAGCTAGTACAACTTCAAGGTATCTGATGAAGTTCTTCAGCCATATAGCCTCCTTCGCTGCTTCACTCGCTACTATGTAATTTGATTCACAAGTCGAATAAGCTACCATATCCTGCTTGGAACTTTTCCAAGTAATTGATCCTCCGTTTAAGGTAAAGACCCAGTGTGACTGAGAGCGGAGATTATCCCTATTAGTTTGGAAGCTAGCATCACTATACCCAACCACTCTCAAGTCATCACTCCCACCGAAGGCAAGGACCCAATCCTTAGTCATCCAAAGATACTTGAGAGTATTCTTTACCGCAGTCCAGTGAGCCTTGCCAGGTTTCTGTGACATCCCTATTTTTCACAGCCAGAAAATACCGATTTATTTATGCTTGTTTAAAAATCAGAGTAATTGTTTACAGAAAACAGTTGCGGAATTTGTTCCCGAAACAAAATATGATAAGAATTTATCAAAGCATTTCTTTAAAGAAATGTATTTTCATTAAATAACAAAATCTCGGGATGCTATGTTCCGATACAGACCAAAAGCATAAACAATATAAAATAGACCTTACAACAGTTATTTATAACTACTGATCTATAATCCAAAATCTCTCGTCAAGTCCACCAACTTATACTCTTGTGCCATTACCTGTAATGCAAAGAAAACTGAGTGGGTCAGGCTTGGGAGCCTGGTGAGCATATAAGGTTTTCAACCCACAATAATATAATTATTATATTTAATCATCAAACAATCAACCCAATTACCCATCCCCATTATCTTCCTTACTCTTAAGGGTCTACCCTAAGAATCATCTATCCGTTCACTCCGTATTAGGTACTAAGACAATAACTGCTCGGATTCTTTATTAGGCACTAAGACAATAGTTGTCAGGATTATTTTTTTGGCACTAAGACAATAGCTGCCAGGGTTCTTTATTTGGCAATAAGACAATAGCTACTAGGATTCTTTATTTGGCACTAAGACAATAGCTGCCGAGATTCTTTATTTGGCACTAAGACAATAGATGTCGGGATTCTTTATTTAGCACTAAGACAATAGCTGCCAGGATTCTTTATTTGGCACTAAGACAATAGTTGTCGGGATTCTTTATTTGGAACTAAGACAACAGCTGTCGGGATTCTTTATCTAGCACTAAGACAATAGCTGTCGGGATTCTTTATCTGACACTAAGACAATAGCTGTCGGGATTCTTTATTTGGCACTAAGACGATAGCTGCCGGGATTCTTTATTAGGCACTAAGACAATAGCTGCCGGGATTCTTTATTAGGCACTAAGACAATAGCTTCCAGGGTTCTTTATTTGGCATTAAGACAATAGCTGTCATGGTTCATTCATCGGGTACTAAATCCATAACTACCGGTGTAGGTACTAGGTTCATAGCTATCATCGTCTGTCTAACAGTACTAAATCCATAGCTACCAGCGTTCATCTATACGGTACTAAATCCATAACTACCAAGGTTCACCTTTCGTCTCATCCTCAAACTCATCATCACACACCAACTATTTCGACTACCCATGTTCTACCCAACATATTTGTAGATATAAAATACATATATAGTTTAAATCATTTAAAAATCTGTATAAAACATTCATTCGACAACCATCTCAAGTAAACAAACAATGTATAAACACATAGCATGTATTTCATAGCAAATACTTCATATCTATGCGGTAGAAGAAAGTAATTACATACTCACACCAAACATATACTTAATACATTCAAACAATACTTTTATTAAAATCGTGTTTATGAAAGGGACTATACACTCACACATATAAACAACAATATATATACACATAGCTCGTATTTTATAAAATATTTCATATCTATGTGTAAGATGAAAGTGACTATACACTCACACATATAAACAACTTTATATTATACACATAACACGTATTTCAGAATAAATACTTAATATTTATGTGTTAGAAGAAAGTGACCACACACTCACTTGATTAGACGATGCTCGGACAACACTACGACTTGTAAAATTAGTATTCTTCGGTAGATCTCAAAGATCTTCACAAAAATTGGCTTCCCGCGGGCAGAGCTTCTGCTCGGGAATTTTACTTCTCGGGATCTTCGGGACTCGCTTCGGGTCTCGGGATGATACTGGGGCTTCGGTAGGTTAAAATAGGGCTTAAAGAGAGTATCGGGAGTGGGAGAGTAAGAGATGAGCAACCAAACTCGGCTGACCCTCGATTTCTATTTATAGGGTGAATTTTCTGAGTTCACCTCGTGAGTTTCTAATATTCACCTCGTGAGCTCGATACGTCATTGCATTCGTCATGGCAACTTTTCCTGGAAGACGTCCATCATCTGTTCACCTCGTGAGTCACTAATGCTCACCTCGTGAACTACATATGTTCACCTTGTGAGTTCTGACAGTTTTGGGGTTTCGCACCCCGAACTTCAGAAATTCATAACTTTCGCATACGAACTCCGTTTTTGACGTTCTTTAGATCCACGGTAGGTAAAAACAAGATCTACAACTTTCATTTAGACTTCGTCGGCTAATTTTGACTTTAATTTTAATATATTATTAAAATATTATTTTTAGTAGGCCGGAACAGGAAAACTTCGTTCAAAATCATAACTCCTTCGTCTGACGTCCATTTTCATCTATCTTTCCATCGTTGCACTACTATTGATGAGATCTTAAATTATCATTTAGAAAGTTTTGGCTAAATATCGCTTGATCTCATATTCGAATTTCGGGTTGTCTACTGCTAATGCTGAAACTTCGAAAAATCATAACTTCCTCATACGAAGTCAGATTTAGACGTTCTTTTTATGCACGCTCTCGGTTTAATGTATTCCAAGAATTTAATTTAGATCTATAAGGCCAAATATTGATCTAATGTAAATTCACGATTTACGTCGCGCTGTGTTGTGCCGGTTCTGTTGTGAAACTTCGACATGTCATAACTTCTTCGTTATAACTCGGATTTCGGCGTTCTTTATATGTATAGAATCCTTGTAGCATATACTAAAACATATTTAAGATTACCCCTTTTAAATAATCTTCCATCAAAAAGTCATTTTTGATGCTTATCATCTCTAATTTGAATAGCCCGGATCTATGGGCGTTACAGTTTCCCATGATATCTGTTGACCATGCTCAAAGCAAAAGCCACATCAGGACGAGTACAAGTCATAGCATACATGATCGAGCCTACAACAGAAGCATACAGTGCTCGACTCATTTCAGCTATCTCAACCTTTGTACTCAGACTCTGAGTCTTACTCGGCTTGGCGTTACTCTGGATCGGTAAATCTCCTTTCTTGGAGTCTTGCATGCGGAACCTATTCAACAACTTATCCAAGCATGTACTCTGATTAAGTCCAATTAGTATTTTACCCCTTTATCTTAATATCCTCATCCCTAGGATATATGCAGCTTCTCCAAGGTCCTTCATAGCAAAGCACTTCCTAAGCCAGTACTTCACTTCCTGCAAGGTTGGGATGTCATTTCCTATGAGAAGTATGTCATCCACATACAATACCAAAAAACTAACTATACTCCACTAGCTCTGACATATACGTAGGACTCATATTCGCTTATCAAGAAACCAAACTCTTTGACCTTTTCATCGAAACAAAGATTCCAGCTGCGAGATGCTTGTTTCAATGCATAAATGGATTTCTCAAGCTTGCATACTCTATTTGGGTATTCCGCATTGACAAAACCCTCTGGCCGACTCATGTAAACATCCTCAACCAAATTTCCATTAAGGAAAGCGGTTTTGACATCCATTTTCCATATTTCATAATCATGAAATGCAGTAATGGCTAGCATGACCCTAATACATTTTACCTTCGCTACTGGTGAGAAGGTTTTATCATAATCAATACCCTGAGTCTGAGTAAAACTCTTCGCAACTAGTCATGCC
This sequence comes from Lactuca saligna, assembly GCF_052625555.1. Taxonomy (NCBI): domain Eukaryota; kingdom Viridiplantae; phylum Streptophyta; class Magnoliopsida; order Asterales; family Asteraceae; genus Lactuca; species Lactuca saligna. Next base: position 176,798,580 of record NC_136423.1, read on the forward strand.
TTATAAGTATGCACTTTACCATCCATGTCGGTCTTCTTCTTGAAGATCCACTTGCACCCTACTGTCTTACGCCCGCGTACATTGTTAACCAAGTTCCAAACTTGATTGTCATACATGGAGTGTATCTCGCTGTCCATAGCCTCCTTCTATTTAGCAGACTCCGGGCGTGCCATGGCTTCCTTAAAGCTGTTAGGTTCATCCAAATTTACCAGTGTACTATCACTGATAAATGTATCACCTTCCGCAGTAATATGGAAACCATAGTAATGCTCAGGTGCTTTCCTAACCTTCGTGGAGCGCCTCAGAGGTACAGACTCATCAACCGAATCAACAGGAGTTTCCTCATCAGGTTGATTGCTAGGATTTGAGGTTCCTTCATCACTTGACTATTGAATTTCTTCAAGGTCAATTTGCCTCTCACTATTTCCTTTTCTTATGAACTCTCTCTCTCTCTCTCTCTCTCTCTCAAAAGACCCCTCTTCTTGCCACAAAGACCACATTCATATTGGGTTTGTAGAAGAGGTAACCAAAGGATTTATGTGGGTAACCAATGAAAATACACCTCTCACTTTGAGGTTCAAGCTTATCTTGAGTTTTGTGTCTCACGAAAGCCTCACAACCCCAAATCTTGACGTGGTCCAAATTGGGAACTTTCCCAGTCCACATCTCATGAAGTGTTTTGGTAACCTTCTTTGTAGGGACTAGAATAAGAATATGGACAACAATCTCTACGACATACCCCCAAGAAGAGATTGGTAGCGAAGCTCGACTTATCATGGAGCGAACCATGTCCAAAAAGGTTCGATTACGCCTCTCAGCCACACCATTCAACTATGGTCTCCTGGGAGGTGTCAATTGTGAGACAATCCCACACTCCTTAAGATGCTCACCACCTCGATCGAATCGAAGCATCTTAATATTCCTGTCCAATTGATTTTCTACTTCATGTTTAAACTCTTTAAACTTTTCAAAAGTATTTGACTTATGCTTGATTAAGTAGACATAACCATATCTACTAAAATAAACAGTAAAAGTCACATAATAGCGATTAGCATCCCTTGTGGTGGTTTTGAAGGGGCCACATACATCCGTATGTATAAGGTCCAACAAACCCTCACCCCTTGCACAAGAACCAGTGAAGGGTGATTTTGTCATTTTTTCAAGCAAACAAGACTCACAACTATCATCTGAATTTAGGTCAAGTGACTCCAAGACTCCTTCCTTTTGGAGTTGGCTTATGCGTTTCTTGCTTACATGACCAAGACGACAATGTCATGATGATGCTTTATCCAAGCTAGTAGAAGAATCAATACATAACACATTATTTCCTAGGCTATCTACAATCGACACAGTTTCATACACACCATCATAAGGTAATACTTTAAAATAAAGAACGTTATTAAAGAAAGCATTAATACTATCATATTCATTATTAAAAGAAAAGGTAAACCCTAGTTTATACAAGCATGAAAGAAAATAATATTTCTCGCCATTTCAGACGAGTAAACACATTTATTCAAATATAACTTTAACCCACTACTTAGCAAAAAAGTATAAACTCCAATCTTGGTAATAGGTGAAGTCTTCCTATTCCCCATGATTAGGTTTATCTTCACGTGCTCCACATCCTCACTTCTTCTTAGGCCCTGCAAATTAGAACATATATGAATACCACAACCTGTATCAAGGACCCAATAGTTAGAATATGGTGATTTATTAGACAATATAGTGTATATACCTGCATGGGATGGTTTTACTTTCCCATCCTTGACATCTTGCAAGTATTTTGGGCAGTTTCGCTTCCAGTGCCCCTTAGTCTGGCAATAGAAGCATTCAGCCTCTTTGGGGTTGGCAGAATGAGTGATAGAACCACTTTTGGTTCCAGACGACGAGCCTTCAAGAGACTTTCCCTTGGTACCCTTCGAAGGGGTCTTCCTCTTTTTCCCTTTGTCTTGCCCGATAGCCAAAACAGAGGTAGGTGTCAGAGTAGGAGTAGAAGTAACAACCGACTTACCTTTAAGACCACTTTCTGCGGTCTTCAAAAGTCCCTGCAGTTTGCTGAGAGTAACTTCCTCCTTGTTCATGTGGTAGGTAATTCGAAATTGGTCATAACAAGAAGGTAAGGAGTGCAAAATGATTACAATTGCTAACTCCTCAAGAAAGTTAACATTCAGTTTCAGCAAACGGTCCACATACCTTTGTATCTTTTGCATGTGGACCATGATGGGTTCACCATCCTTCATTCGGGTTGTGATCATGGAGGAGATTATTTCATAACGCTCTTGACGAGCACTTTGATGGTACCTTTCCATCAAATCTTGGTGTATCTCAAAAGGGTAATAGTCCTCATAGGACTTTTGGAGCTCGGTTGTCATTGTGGCCATCATGATGCATGCCACTTTAGTGGCATCTCTCTCATGTGTCCTGAATTCAGCGATCTCCTCATGAGTAGTCGGGGACTCATCGATTTCCTTAAGCTCCTTATCGAGGAAATATTCCTTGTCCTCGTAACGAGTGACCATCCTTATGTTACGGATCCAACCCATAAAGTTTGTGCCATCGAAGATGACTCTCCCACAAAGGTTCATGAGAGAGAAGGATCATGTAGGGTTGGAGACCGAAGCATTGTTGTTGGAAGACATCTAAAAAGAAGAAAACAAGTTTAGATTAGATATATAGAGTCCTTAATAAAACACCCAAATGTAATATTAAGGCTAGGATCCAATACAATATATTATAACTTAGAAAAGGGATGTCGTAATCTAAGCCATAACATATTTGAAGGTAGATGAATGACGATTCACCAATTTCCACCATGAAAACGAAATAAAAAATTAGGTTTTAATTGGTTTTGAAATTCCTAGGTTCTTTTGAGATTCATTAAACTTTTTCATGACATGTTTCAATATCGAATGTGCCCTTCAAGTTTTGTGATTGGGATGTCGATGATCACAAAACAAGGTGTGAATAACCATGCAAATTCACTTGGTATCCTTAATATTATCACCTAATCAATGTGTCGGTTACCCACACATGTTCCACCAATCTATGATAAATATTAAGTCACCCTTTGTTATCCTTACTAGTCCAAGTTAGTGTGTCGGTTACCCACACACGCTCCACCAACGACTTGGTAAGGTACAAAGTGTGAATTTCATGGGTTAACACCATATTCACATTTTCCTAAAGTAACTAAGATTGGGAATTATAAAACATTTAGTTACTTTATAACAATCATCATACTTATAATGATAATTAAATTCATTGTCCTACCCGTTCGGCTAACGACCCTCCACCGATCAAGGAAGCGGTGGGTGAGAGTGGACGCCCATTAAGCTGGCATTTTATAGGCAACAACCTTATACCCCCTGATAGACCGACTTCGTGGATGAGGCCTACTAACGGTAAAACGACTTGATTTTATACATATATATAATTATTAACCATTAATGTTATAATAGTATAAGGGTTGAATTTTAACTTTTAAAACTCTAAGGGCTTGGAACTAAAATATTCTTAAATGTGCAACTTTACAAATTCCAAAACTTGAGAGCAAGTTTTGAAACTATTCAAAACTCTTCATTTCATAACTTATGAGTTAATAGTTCATAAAAGTGGAGACTATTCATTTTTATGTAACTTATGTGTTTTAAATGAACATGAAAAGAAAGTGACTCTTGGTTATCCATAATTTGAGGACAATTTATGGATCCCATTAAACACATAATTCATCAAGAATTAATCATTAAACAATTTAGCAAGTAATTCCTATGATCTAACAATAATTCATAAGAACATGAACATGCATATCAAAACTTCAAGAATCATATGAACACATATAAACATGGAATTTTGATATTAGCCATTGTAAATGGATTAGAATAACAATTACACCATCTAAAACAAGTTTTATAACACCAAAACAGTTTAGGGTAATGTTTCTAGTCCATTTCCAGTAGCAAAACTCCAAACCCTGCTCACTGGATGAAAAACTCATCAAGTTCAGGCAATAACACATGAACTCGACGAGTTTTTGGCCAGATCTCGTTGAGTTTTCTTGTCTGGGCAGTTTTTAGCTTTTGAAAAAACAAGTTTGCATCAAGTATTAAGTAAACAAGCCTAGGCTCTGATACCACTGATGGGTTTTGAGCATTCTAACACTCCTATGGTGTACATGCAACCCTAGAAACCTTGGATCTATGTTTAACTATAATACATGCAAATTTGATTTTCCAAGGTTCATATCCTATCTAGCATACATGGGGAACTTTTAACATGAAATCTAGTAAGAAATACATACCCTTTGTTGTTGGAATTCCTTTGAGAACCTTGTGAGCCTAGCACCCCAAATTAGATGCCTCAAATGCTTCACACAACACCAAGTACACTTGGAATAACTTAGAGAGAAATGCAACACACTTAGAAATTGGCTATGCCCTATTGTTCATCACTAGTGTACGATTTTGGTAGCTAACACATCCATTTTATAGTGTGTCATAAGTAGGGTTACACCATGTAAACCCTAAATGACATGACTTTTTGGATCCATGGGTTCAAATCCACCATGGAGCATCGCATGGGTTTTAGCCTAACTCAATACACCATGGACTACAAGCCCACTATTAAAGAAATGGATGATTGCACAATTAGCCCATATATTTAATTAGTCTTCTTTTGATCACAAAATTAATTCTAAATTAATTCTTAATCAATATTAATTACATAATATTATTAATATATCATAATCTATAATATATTAATAAACCATAAGTGTCTTTTCTCTCATTTTAGTCTACCCAAGTGTATGATGCCATGCAACCCAAATGGACCATGCCAAACCGGGTCAAATACATACCAGAAATAGTTATGGACTTAGACACCTTATCCAACAGTCTGCATCCTTTTCCTCTTCATTTTGCAGGGTTGAACATGTATTCATTTCAAAATAGGACGTAGAGGCTACCAAACACCCTTGAAAAGGCAAATCATCGGTCTTTTGTTAACCCTAGTGTAATAACATCATGTGTTGCATATTATTAGATATCAAAAGTTCAAAACAAATAAAAACATGAAAATGACATATCACAACCCTTCTCATTAGAAGGTGTGTGGTGGCTTTCTAAGCCCTAGTTGCGTGTTGTAACATTCTAGTTAAGGCTAACTTTATCAAGGGATTGCACCATGTCCAACTGAGATTGTTGAAGCACCCATAACTTCACCAGGTTATAGAAAAAAACATCAGCTTGTGGATATATAAGAAACCATAATGTATATGTATCACATTTCGATTTTAAAAGTTAAATTACCTTTTCCTGCTTTGGCTCCAAGATTAGTCACCTCAACCTCCAACCTAGCCATCCCCCTGCAACAATACCAAATGAAATTTTTGAGGATTATTAACAAATAATTACTATAAGTTCTGAAATTTCAATATACCTTGAGAGGAACTTCAAAGATAAAAAGTTCATCCCATGTGGCATTACCAAGATCATAAGCTATGGAAATGCATGGATGAACGCATCTGGTCCTTGCACTCTGAGGCAATTGTCATTTTTTACCCATATAGTTTCAATATAAATTTTATCATGTTTCTTGTTATTTATATATTTAATCCAATTTGCTAGTCAATTGTTGGTTTGGTTGAAAATTATGCAGGATCCTAGAGCACTATACAAGGTGTTTTTGTTAGATGGGAGTAGCAGTGGACGACTTTCTACTAAAAGTCAACTTATGGTGAGTCGAATTGTAATCTCTTGACTTCTAATATCTTATTTAAAACTAGTTTATGACTTTGAAAGTAGATTTGAATCTTTTATCTCCATTTTCTTTTTTAATACAACTCATGGGCATGTTTCTTTTTTACTTAATGGGCTTAATGAGTTGAACACTTAAATCGGGATAACTATGGTTGTTTCTTTTTTACTTAGCTAAATTTATAAAAAGTTCAATGTTGTAATTACATGTGATTCACATGTAAATCACATATGAATTACATGTGATTCATATGTAAATCACATGTAAATTACATATGATTTACATGTGATTCAAATGTAATTCACACATGATTCACATGTAATTCACATATGAAGGGCATGATCAAAATTAAACATCAAATGAGATTGATAAGATTAGTTTGAATGAAAAAAAAAACCTATCCATATATAGCAACATTATCCAAGTATATATATATATATATATATATATATATATATATATATATATATATATATATGTTCAAATGAGAACCAAAAAAGATTAAGAACTGTAAGAACCTTTTACTAACATTAAAATAAAAAACACTCATCCAATCTATATTAATTTCAAATTATTATAAAACATAAAACAAATTATACTTAAGCATTTGAATCGTAAATACATAAAAATGAATAATTTGTTCAATTTTTTGTTTCTTATATTAGAAAAAGGTTAATGAACGTCATACTTGTTTATTTCCAGTAAGTAGAAGTTCCCCCTTTTATCCCTTAAACTCCCCCACCCTCAAGAACATATAAACCCTAACTCACCTATCACATCCTCCCACCTTCATTAGTGCTGCCGCAAACGACGACCATGAAATCTTCGGAAACCGTCTCTGTTGAAGCTCCGGTGAATCAATCTCGTCGACGACGTTAAACCATGACCAAATATGTATGCATCGTTTTTGGCTATCACCTGTACCATCGACGTCGACTTTATACACCTTCTGATCTTTTATTAGTACTTCGTCTCCGACCAAATTCCAACCGTTGACCTCGCCAAAACTCCATAAACATTGTGTCACATTTATCTCTAATATGCGGTTCTTAACACAAACGAGCTCCTTTATCTGTACCAACAAATTCAGTGAGTGGCGTAGATCCACCACAGGTCCACAACTTGCTCCTTTAGATCTTCTTTATTTACAACTACCTGAAGCCACCTTTTTCATCTCTGACCACTGAAGTCCTTCAGATCGATGCATTCCTCATTGTCTCTGCCGTTTCCTGTGTTTAGATATACTCCTTCTTCACTCTTCTATGTATGTTCTCTAACCCTCTCACTGTATCTTGATCTTAAGTTTTATCTTTCTTGATAAGAATTTTGTAAAAATCAAGTGGAGTTTCAATCAAATCGAGATAGTATAACTACATATCTGATTTTATGCTTGAAGATTTTATGTTCTAATGCATTTTTTTTACTAAGCATTTATATTAGTTATAATCTTTATGACTTGTGTAGATGTTTTTTTGTATTTGCTCTTTAAATATGGAGAATTTCATATATGCCCTTCTTAAACATCAAATATCATATTTACCCAACTTAATTTCTAAATATCATATTTACCCTTCATAAAATTTCTAAGTATTTGTGACATCCCCAATTTCACGGCCAGAAAAGACCGATTTTGTTTATACTTGTTTGAAAATTAGAGTAACATTTTACATAAAAGTGTTTGCGGAATTTGTTCCCAAAATAAAAATATGATAAAGATTTATCAAAGCATTTCCGTAGAAATGTATTTCATTAAAAAGACTCGGGATGTCATGTTCGATATAGATTAAAAGCATAAACAATACATTATAATCCTTACAACAGTTATTTACAACTACTGGCCTATAATCCAAAAATTCCCTCATCATCATCCAAATTATGCTCTGGGTCCACTACCTGTAAAACAGAAAGCTGAGTGGGTCAGACTTGGGAGCATGGTGAGCATATAAGGTTTTCAACCCATAAATATTAATAAATTTATTAATTACATCGACCAATAATAAATTTATTAATTTCATCAAACAAATAATAACCCTGATTACCTATTCCCGTTATCCTCACTTTACGTTCCTAAACACCTATATAAGGAACCTAGTCTAAGGATTTTATCATCGGGATGGACTTTACTGCTAAGGGGATTCCTCAGCCATATATGTTCGTAAGGCAACCAATAGGGGGATGGAGTACACCGGTGAACATCAAGCCCACGAACACCTACAGGTTGCGAGCCTGGTAGCGTTCCACTATACTGTCTAGAAGAGTCTGTGGTCGTCATCAATACTCCGCTAGATGACTGGAACAACAACGACATCGAGGCCTCTCATCAATTTATCACACACCAACTATTTCATCTACCCATGTTATACCCAACATATTTGTAGATAACATATATATACAGTTTAAATCATTTTAAAACTTGTATAAAACATTCATTCAACAATTATCTCAAATAAACAATGAATATATATACACATAGCACGTATTTATATAAAATACTTCATATCTGTGTGTAAGATGAAAGTGGCTATACACTCACTTGATTTGATGATAATCAGGGAGCACTTCATTTCTTAAAATGATCGTTTCTGATAAAGCCGGGAGTTTTATTGAGAAACCAGGCTCTGCGAGGGTCGGAGCTTCAAAACCGAAAAGATAAAATTTTCCGGGTCTTCGGGCACTTCGGGACGTGTTTCGGGTGTTGGAAATGATACCGGGGCTTCTGGGGAAGTCAAAATATAAGTTTAGGGGTGAAAAATGACATTTTTCTAATTCTAGCCAGGAGATCTCGCATCCCTCCTATTTATAGGGTGCGAGACCGAAGACGGGTGGCTAAGGAGGCTCCACGTAGTAGCTGAGAGGATTGGACACGGAGGGGAGACGTGGATTGTGCGAGCTTCGAACACGCGGATGGCAGGTGGCAGCAGGTGCGAAGGCCACGCTGCTCGTGCGAGGCTCGGATGCGAAGGGCGCGTCGGAGGCTGGTAGGCGAGACGTGGCCGCTTCGGACTCTTCCACAGATGCGACACGCACCTGATCTCGGTTGGACCTCCCTTCAGTCATATCACAATCCGACACGCGTCATGCATGCGAGGCTCGTACGTAGCCAATTCCGAGCCATGCATGCGAAATTCCTCTGATTTTGTGCCCAAACTTCCAAAATCCATAACTTTTGCATATGGACTTCTTTTTTGACGTTCTTTATATGCACACATAGGTAAAATTATGCTCTACAACTTTTTTTTAGACATCGTCGGCTAATTTTGAATTTAATTTTTATATTACTATTTTTAACAGACCGGAACAGGAAAATCTGTTAAAAATTAATAAGCTCTTCATCCGACGTTGGTTTTCGTCAGTCTTTTTACCGTTGTACTACTATTGACGGGACCTTCGATTCTCGTTTAGGTTGTGTCGGCTAAATATCGCTCGATCTTAAATTCGAGTTTTTAGCTATCTATTACTAAGTTAAAACTTAGAAAAATAATAACTTCGTCATACAAAATCAGATTTGGGCGTTCTTTTTATGTACAATGTCGGTTTAAAGAACAGTATGACTTTTGTTTAGATTTCTAAGGCTAAAAAGCACTTTATCGTAAATTCACTTTTTACGCTTCCCGGTGTCATGCCGGTTCCATCGCGAAACTTCGACATGTCATAACTTCTTTGTTATAACTCGGATTTCGTCGTTCTTTATATCTCCAGAATCCTTGTTTCGACCACTACAATATTCTTAAAAGATATCGGCTTTTTATAATATTTATTTTCAATGCTTATTTTTATTATTAATTAATTAAATCATAATAATTAAATAAATAAGCACATAATTCACATAATATTCACATAATTCCTCTTTATTACTTCCAAATGAGTTATAAAGGTTGACCTATAATATTACACCATAATTAATGCTTTTAGCTCAGAAAAACGAGCGTTACAATTCTCTCCCACTTATGATGATTCCATCCCCGGAATCACACATCAGCAAACAAATGTGGGTAGCGACTCGTCATGTCACTCTCTGTTTCCCAGGTGAGATTTTGCCCATTCGTATGTTTCCATTGCACAAGCACTAAATCGACCATCTTGCGTCGCAACTTTTTAGTCTTACGGTCAACGATTGCCTCTGGTTCTGCGATTAGCCTCTTGCTTTCATCCAACCTTAACTCAGAAATTGGAATTATGTCGGGAACATCTCCCGTGAACTTCCTTAAACAACACACATGGAAAGTGTTATGAATACCATCTATATCATTTGGTAGTTCTAGCTTTTAAGCTTGATTCCCAATTCTTTGAAGAACTTTATGTTGAATTAGTTTCTAAGTCCATAACTATTTTGGTATGTACTTGACCCGATGGTGCATGGTCATTTTGGGTTGCCTTCATCAAAACAACTTGATAGGATGAAATATGGAGAGAGAGAGGAGTAATTATGATTTATTAATATATTATAAGAATAATATATTAAAGGAGAAATCATATTGTTTAATTAATATTATTCAATAGTTAATAAGAATTAATTTTGTGGCTAAAAGACATTAATTAAACTTAAGGGACTAGAACTGTCAACTGTATGATAGTTGAATATTGGGCTAATGGACTCCACATTAGAGGGGTGGACAAATTCTTTGGGCAAACCCATTAGAAATCGTCCAAGGCCTCTAAGGAGGGAGTCAATGGGTTGCTTAGGGCCTAAGCAGTCAAATTAGGGTTTCCTTGTTAGATAACCCTAATAACCTCACTATTTAAGGATCCTTAGAACACCAAAAACGTGGTGGAGAGTTTTCTTAGGGTTTCTACACGTTTTTGGATGCCTCCTCTCTTATCATTCTTCGTCCTCTTGCTCTTGGTGTTTGTGAGCCATTAGAGGAGTGACACTTGTGACTCTAAGCTTTCTAAAGCCATTACAAAGGATGATTTGAGATTGTTATTGCTACATAACAATAAAGGTAAGATCTAAACCCCAATCTTATGTTAATATGATTAATTGTATGGTAGATCTAGGGTTTATAACTTTGGACATTCAATTGCATGTTCATTAGATAAACTAGATCCAAAAGCTATTAGGGTTAGCTTGTACACCATAGGAATGATGTTTTGCTCAAAACCCATCAATGGTATCAGAGCCATGGCTGTTTGTTTGATGTATTTGATGCTATTGTGAATTATCCTTGCTTAAAATTCGAAATTTAAGGTTTCTGGGGGCTGAATTCGCCGAGTCAATAGATGAACTCGCCGAGTTAGCTGGTCAGAAAGAGGGAAAATCGGGATTTTGTGCTATTTTGGCTTAGGATTATTAACAAAAAAGTTTTTGATGAATAAAATCCGATTTTTATTGATTTTGGGTGAATATCCTTACCAAAATAGAAGATAATTACCAATTAATCAAATATTTGTTTACTTATATGATTAGATTTAATTATTTGAATTATTTGGTGAATTATCTTGTAAGAATTTGGACTAGGTCAAATTAGATAACCACCAATTAATTGTTAATTGCCCTATTTGAATTTTGTGATCTAGAATATTCTTGACAAAGTTTGGAAAAGTTTAAAATTAATCCCTTTAGGATTTATAGTTTAGATTTGAACTTAAAAGTTTTTGTTTTTGAAATTTAAATAAGTTAAACCCTAATGTTTTGAAATGTTTCAAAACTTTCCCTCAAGTTTTGGAATCTAAAAGTTGATTAAAAGTTTAATTTAGAAATTTTAAATTCTAAAACCCTAGTATTGTTTTGAAAAGTTCAAATCACACCCTTATGGTTTTATTAATTAATTAAGGTGTATAATTAAAAGAGATTTAATAAATCCATAAAGTTTTGGTTCACATTTAGTTAAATTAAAAGTATAATTTATTAAATTAGACCACTTAGTATTTTAAAAGCGTAAAATACACCATATACTATATATAACATTAAAAGTCTAGTATTATATATGAATGAGTAAACAGTCAGTCTTACCGTTAGTAGGCCTCATTCACGAAGCTGGTCTATAAGGGGTGTTTAAGGAAATTGCTAATAAAATGGCGATTGAATGGGTATCCACTCTTACCCACCGCACTCTTGACTAGTGGAGGGTCGTTAGCCAAACGGGTAGGATAGGACGGAAACCTTCCATTATAACTATAACGAAATACAAAAGTAACTAAATGCTTTTACAAAATTCCCAATCTTAGTTACTTTAGGCAAAAGTGAATTTATGCAATTCCATGAAATTACACTTTGTGCCCTTGCGAAGACGTTAGTGAAGCGTGTGTGGTTAACCGACACACTAAATGGTTCTAAGAAAAGGTAGCAAAGGGTGACTCATTGTTTGTCATAGTTCGGTGGAGCGTGTATGGTTAACCGGCACATCGAATAGGTGACTGTAACATTGGGGGCACAATGTAAGTTTGCATGGTTATTCACACCCTGTTTTGTGATCCTTGGCATCCCAGTCACAAATCGAGGGACATATCGAGATTTAAACATGCCATTGAAATGTTCAATGAATCTCAAAAGATCTAGGAATTTTCAATAGATTTAAAACTTAAATTTCTTTTTCGTTTTTCATGGTGGAAATTGGTAAATCGTCATTTACCTACCTTCAAATATTCTGCAACTAGAATACGACATCCCTCTTCTAGGTTGTAGAGTATTGTGTTGGGTCCTAGCCTTAATATCTCATTTGGATGATTTATTAAGGACTCGATCAATCAACTAACTTGAATTTTTCTCCTGTTTTGTAGATGTCAAAGTATGACAACTATGGTCTTCCTAAATCCCGTGGAACAAGCTTTTCACATGAAGATGATATTCCACGATTCGATCGAGGAACACGAGATCATGCTTCACTTCATCCACCTCCTCCTATTGTTCTCCCTAACCCACAAGTTCAAAAGATTGAAAATTTCAAACTCACTCAATCCCTTTTGACAAGTAAACATGAAGAAGGAAAGTCAGTGTGTGCACACGTCCTAGAGATGAAGTCATACATTGATAGGTTAAGAATGTTGGGATCTGTTGTTTGTAAGGAGTTGGCTGTTGATTGGGTTCTTCAGTCACTTCCTGACTCATATAGTGAGTTTGTAAGAGAGTACTATATGATGAACCACGACGTAACCCTCATCGATCTCACCTATATGCTTATTGCTGCTGAATCAACAATGATTTGGCGCACTGGAAAAGCAAAGTTGATTGGTGGATCTACCTTCCATACCTCTATGGATATAGGCAATGGCAACGAAAGGCATGCCATGATCGAAAAGTTTGATCATAAGAGAAAGGAAAAGTCAAAAGTAGTTTCGTGTGTTGTTTCAAAATAGTCAATTTGCTTTTATTGCCAAGAGAAGGGGCATTGGAGACGAAGCTGCCCTATTTACCTAAGAGATCTAAGAGATGGGAGAGTCAAAATGTATGGCTCTACTTTAGGTAAAATCCATTAACTAACTCTTTTAAGTTCCTATTCTAGATTCTTAATACATGATGTGATAAGATTACATTTAATGTAGGATCGAAGAAAAGAAAGGAAGCTTAAGGAAGAAGTGAGCTGAATCTAATCGTGAAGAAATGGATTTCGATCGCATTACTTGAAGATTAGATTCTTAAGCTACTACTTGGAGTTAGAATAGATTGATTAGAAATATGTAACAACATAGTTTTTCAATTGAATTGCATTGTAAGGACAAATTTTTCTGCAATAAAATAAATTTTGATTGTATATTATTTATTTATCCTTGCAATGGTGTGTATGAAAAATTGATGTTTGTAAGTTTCTATTATTAGCAATAATGGATTTGATTCTTAATTATGTTATTTGTGGAAAAGTAAAGAATTTACCAAATAGGGAAAGTTTCTCATTGCCCAAGTTTCAATTGGACAGAAACTTTGAATCATACAACTTGGTTGCATGATGAATGAGAAATTTCATATTTGGAAATTAGACTAATTCGTTGACAAAGTGTCAAGTGAAGGACTAGAAGATTGAGTACACAAGGTTGTGTATTGATCAAGTCCACCACAAGAGTGACAAAGATATACATCATGATTTACTAAAGGTTTAGTAAATATGATTATACTTATAAAATTAAGTGTAATTCCGAGTTGATTGAAAGAGTTTAAATCAATAGCAGAACGAATAAGAAGAATCAAGTAGGCAGAAAGATAAAAGTTTGTCTATTCTAAGAATAAGGCAGAGTACCTTTTATTATGTTTTATGATAGTTCTTAATGATTAAGAACCATATCTCAATTGATTCTCTAGGTGAGTCTTAGTGCAATTGTATGTTTGAGAAGAGGAATCAAGAATTAAAGAAATGGTTAAATCAAGAAGTCAATCATACTTCGTTCCAATATCAAGTCTTAGAGTTAAGATTGTGAGTTGAGTGACAAATCTTAAGAAGGTTTATAACATTCATCAAATGTGGAATTTGAAAAAGGTTTTCTTATTCTTTCACATTTGAAATTGGAAAGTTGTGATGTCTTGACAAAGACCAACTAGAACCAATTTTGTGAAGTGTTTTGTCTTGATAAAGTCTGCACTAACTCTTGAATCTTTGTTTGTCAAGAAATGTTTATTGAGAAAAGAGTCTTATATGTCAAGGAACTAGTGGGAGTCTTAATGGTCTTGAAAAGTTTCAAGAACTAATCAAGAATAAACCTTATCGATCATCACTAGCACACGACTTGAGGTTTACAACCTATCGTGTTGACACTATCTTGTTTCTGTGCGGTTCCATTTGAGTTAATTATGCATGTGAGTTCTATGAGTTCTCATTTGAACGCATAAAAGGCAAGAACTTTGATCAATGAAAAGTACATTGATAGGAAATGGTGAGCTGCTTAACTACTTGGAAGATATGGTGGGTATCCGTGTTACCATAAGGCAAGAGATCAAGATCGAGAAGGTTCGGTCCATATGAGTTTGGATTTGTCACAAAATTTGGTTTTGACAAATCCACATGGATAGGAACACATACACCATTAAAATCTAAGTGTCATAAGATTCCCTCCTTCATGAAGATGACTGTGAGGAAAAGGTTTCACTAAGAGAGATTTTAAGAAGACAATGATTGTGAAATTGTATTCTCGAATTCGATTGTGATTACGGTATCCCTTTCCATAATTCGAATTGTGAGATTTGGCAATTAGTATGAATTGTTTAAGACACACATATGAGCTATATAAGGCAAAGGTGTATAAGTTTAAGAAGCTTAGATAAAGGATTATCAAAGCATTAGGTATTAGAAATATGAACTTCAGAAATTCAATAAGTATTATTTTTTGGAAGTTCAGTTGTTTTCTAAAACATGTCAAAGCTAGTGGGAGCATAAGTGTTATGCTTATATGATAATAATCATCATGATAGTGGGAGCATAAATGTTGTGCTTGTATGATTATTAAGGCAAGTATTGCAAGTTAGCAATATTAATTATAGAAACAAGAGTTATACTTTGCAAAGTCGTAAGGATTGAATAGTTGTTTTGCTATAATTAAGGGAGAAAATATTATGCTTCATTTCAAATCTAAAGGATTAGGTTGTGGAATGTTAATAAATTTAGTTAAGGATACATAGCATGTAAGACATTATGCATCGTATCCCATACGCTTCGGGTAAAGGATCGATTGCAGGTGCTATAAAATTTGACCATTCTAAAATTTTCCAAATGTCTAGCGCATTAAGAGGGAAAAATGACAAGAATCGGTTTTTGACTAAGACAATTAAACAACTATCAAAGGATGATCCAAAGCTCGCTGAGGATTGGTTGCTTGTGAGTAGTTGTAAGTGTGGTATTGGATGGACCATATCGACATTATTATGAATAGATAAGATTCTATTGAGAATGAATTGTCATATGGCAAATATGGAAATGTTTCCATATTGGGAGTTGGATATTGAGAATCTATATCTAGATTAGAAACTTTTATGCAAGAAGGATGTTCAAAGGAATGTACTTTGAGTGAGATACATCATATATATAGAATTGTTTCTGATAGAGATTAGCCAAGTCTTGATGATTTTGAGCTATGACTTTACGAAAGAATCATTGCATAAAATGTAAGAATCTAGAATAAGTAACAAGAATTTGATATTCTCATACTTATGATAAGGATTGGGAGTTGTGAAATGAGTATGATTGGAAATGTGTGCATTTGATCTATTTCACAAAGTATGGACCGTAGGTAAACATTGTGTGCATGGGACAAGTGTAGTAATAATTCAAGTAAGAAGTTGATTA
Organism: Lactuca saligna; assembly: GCF_052625555.1. Classification (NCBI taxonomy): domain Eukaryota; kingdom Viridiplantae; phylum Streptophyta; class Magnoliopsida; order Asterales; family Asteraceae; genus Lactuca; species Lactuca saligna. The sequence goes on from NC_136423.1 coordinate 176,814,542, forward strand.
CTCGAAACAACAAATAATGAGTAATCAATATGGTGATTAATTAAAATGTTTTATTTATACCCATAGTTTGGGGTCATATGGGATTAGTATTATTCTTGTATTTCACTTTGCATGTTTTGACTTCCTGAATAATTAAATTGGTTCAGAACAATCAAATTATTCGAACGGACCACAGTCGTTCATATGTTGGAAGTAGGTATGAATGAAGATTGTCGTGAATTGGTGTGTGGATTGTCTAAAGTGTATTAGACATAAGCAAACGTTCGCTGCAACGTTCATGAGTGCTTATGAATATGATTTGAGCATTGGATTAAACCTACGCTCACTTGGATCACTTCATGGATTTTATCACGAGTGATTGGTGAGACGATAATATCTTATTTTCTTGAAACCGAGATGTGTGAGTTGTATCTTGCGAGTCGGTTATACATTGATAATATGCAAACGCACCAGTAACTTGGTGTCATAAAACATGTTGTTGTGTGTGATTCGGTGAGTGAGTGAAAGCAAGCATTGAATCAAAGTTTATCCATTCCTTTTATCCAAAGTGGGATGAAAGCGATATATATGGGTCCCTCTATGATTTAGTGATGGCACCTAAGCGCTTGGCCAAGCCTTGACTAATTTGATGTGTTCAATTGTAGTCTGTTGTCAGTCGTCATAAATCGGAAATCGGGAAACAGTATAGAGAGAATGATTTAAATCCATGTCTCAGTCTATACGATATCTAGAATGGAGGAATATATGATCCCTTATCTAAAGGACAGGCTTCTGATAGGATCAGAGTTGACAACGGTTTTTGAAAGCTGTGATTGCAGATCAGGATCTGAAGTCATATGCATAATAGTTATTAGAATTATCCAAGTGGGAGACTGTTGGATTAGTGTCTAAGTCCATAACTATTTTGGTATGCACTTGACCCGATGGTGCATGGTCCTTTTGGATTGCCTTCATCAAAGCAACTTGATAGGATGAATTATGGAGAGAGAGGAGTAATTATGATTTATTAATATATTATGAGGATAATATATTAAAGGAGAAATCATATTGTTTTATTAATATTAGTCAATAGTTAATAAGAATTAATTTTGTGGCTAAAAGATATTAATTAAACTTAAGGGACTAGAACTGTCAATTGTATGATAGTTGAATATTGGGCTAATGGACTCCATATTAGAGGGGTGGACAAATTCTTTGGGGAAACCCATTAGAAATCGTCCAAGGCCTCTAAGGAGGGAGTCCATGGGTTGCTTAGGGCCTAAGCAGTCAAATTAGGGTTTCCTTGTTAGATAACCCTAATAGCCTCACTATTTAAGGATCCCTAGAGCACCAAAAACGTGGTGGAGAGTTTTCTTAGGGTTTCTACACGTTTTTGGGTGCCTCCTCTCTTATCATTCTTCATCCTCTTGCTCTTGGTGTTTGTGAGCCATTAGAGGAGTGACACTTGTGACTCTAAGCTTTCTAAAGCCATTACAAAGGAGGATTTGAGATTGTTATTGCTACATAACAATCAAGGTAAGATCTAAACCCCAATCTTATGTTAATATGATTAGTTGTATGCTAGATCTAGGGTTTATAGCTTTGGATATCCAATTGCATGTTCATTAGACAAACTAGATCCAAAGGCTATTAGGGTTTGCACGTACACCATACGAATGATGTTTTGCTCAAAACCCATCACTTTAAACGGTCCAATAAACCTTGGACTCAACTTTCCCCTTTTACCAAATCGTATAAGTCCCTTCCACGATGAGACTTTAAGCAAAACCGAATCACCAACTTCGAATGTTATCCGTTTTCTTTTCTTGTCAGCATAGCTCTTTTGACGATCATGAGTTGCTAACATCCTTTCCCTAATCACTTTCAACTTTTCAGCAGTCTGATGGACTATCTCAGGTCCCATAAACTGCTTTTCTCCAGCTTCAAGCCAACATAACGACGTTCGACACTTCTATCCATACAAAGCGTGATAAGGTGCCATCGTGATAAACTGCTTTTTTGCCAATGTATGCACCTACTGCCAATTTCAACTGGTTGAACATGTTTCTGGCAAATTGCTGCACATTTTTGGTCCTATAATAAAATGTGGTTGCATATTTCATCTAAAAAACAAATTTGTTGCATAAATTGGGAAAAGAGTGAAATGTCGTTGCATAAGAGCGATTTAACCCTAGAATAAATGTAAAATATAGGTATCAAAGTAATTTTACTGAGGTATTTGACAAACACAATGATTGCAACTGGTATGAAACTGATCATTTGATCCTAAACAATGAATGATATAACCATAAGCAAAAGTAGAAGCTGGGTACCCAATCATTGATCACTTGCAAGACGGTGCATCCATACATACATAATTTTTGTAAGAAAATGTGTGCAATATATTATATTACTAAAAATCAGCGATTTGTGGTGATTTATGGAATAAATTATGGAAGTGCCGAAGGAATTAAATGGTATATTAAGGAGCTATGTTTGGAGCGAGAGACCTCTACTTTTTGCAAAACGGCTTACAGAGTATTATCAAGGTCCGAATGGTGAAGGTTCATAAATCTATCTTAAAAGGGAAGGTATTAACCCTGGAAACTTACATAAGACCAACAACGCTGTTGCCCAAGCTTTGTTGGCCAATAGATTAGGGAAAAAAACGAATCATTGCTGAAATGGGTGATGGGAATGGGGAACATGGAGTAGCAACAACAACTGTATGTGCACAATATGGCATGCAATGCGTTATTTACATTGCTGCTCAAGATATGGAAAGGCAAGCCATTAATCTACGCAGAATGAAGAGCAATGGAGCCGAGGTTCTTTGCTGAAGATAAAGAAGTCAGATTGATTGGAATCAAATGCCATGGGCCTGTTTAATGAATTTGTTGGTGGTGAATCAAGTGCCATGGGCCTGTTTAATGAATTTGCTGAAGATAAAGAAGTCAGATTGATTGGAATTGAGGCTTCAGGCTCTTTGCTTGATATTGCCAAACATAAACGTGCAACCACTTTGACAGAAGAAGGAGAGGTTGGGGTTGGACCCATGACCTACTACTTGTTACAAGATGACGGTCAAATTGTTGACCTTCTTTCCTTTATTACGGGGTAATGCAACAAATAGCTATGTACTTCACAACTTTTTTTCTTGCTAAAGTTTTTCTAAACCCACACCACCCACCACACCTTTAATCAAACATCTTGAAAAAACAAACGAAAAAAAAAAAAACTCATTTTTTGATTCTTAAGGTGCAGGGTGATGTGATTTTGTAAAAAAAGTACTACAAATTAGTCCATTGGTTGGATTTTCAACCTTTTTTGTTCCTAAATTTTGTCCTTGGGTCGTTTAGGTTAACACCATTACTGTTAAGTCTGTTTAAAATAACCTTTTTGCCCATGTGTTCTTTCATCTCATCCATCTTCATCCAGTAACAATTTAGGGTTCATGAACATAAAGAAGAAGAAGATTAAAAAGGGGTACAAACGGCCCATCTCCGTATTTTGTGTTATTTTATTGATTGTTTTGTGTTGTGCAGAAAATCGGAATTAATTTATAAAAATAATTTAATTAGTCAATGATACAATAATTAACCAAGATCTTCTCTTGATTCTGACGAAATTTACTATGTTCCTTCATTGAATGTGGAATACGAAATTATATGAGGAATTTTTGTGTGGTTTTTTCGAACCCAAAATCTGGTCTTTGGTGATCTATTTATAGATATACATTGATTGTTTTTCCCTCCAAAAACTGTTAACCAAAAATAACTATTAACACAGTTCAAACGAATTTAACATATTTTTAATAAAATTAAAAAAGTGAAAATCGGAATTAATATATAAAAATAATTTAATTAGTTAAGGAGACCCCAAAAGCCAATATTTTGACCATTAAATATATATATTAATCTAAATTTTATAAAAGTAATTTGATTAGTCCAATCACCAAATCCAATCCTTTTAATCCAAACCTTTGATCTAATTAACAAACAACTAATTTGAAGCTTTTAAAAGGAATATAAGTTTTATCTATTAATTAGGGACAAGTCTCATAGAAAAATTTAACAAAGTTTCAACACACAATATATAAATCGTTACCACTCCTTTAATTTATTTAATCGCATCTATCTATTTTGTTGTGGCTTAGGATGTGTTGAATGTCGTGTTTCGATATTTTGGGTCCTATTTGGGCCGACATACATGATTGTTCGTGTTTTCTTTTCTATAATATTTTCACTCGATTCGTATCTATCCCGTTCCCGTATCAGTGAACAACACCATAGTTTTTATCAGTTTCCCACCACAAGAGCTCACAAATACAAACCCTTATAAATTCCAAAGACGATAATGGCTTTCTCACTAACAACCCCAGCTCACGGAACCACCGCCACTGCCGCCCTCTACAGCTCGTCCTCTTCGGCGTTTCTCAATCCATACCCCTCACAACTATCCCTTCGGTTCAACAAATTTGGGTCCTGCTCGCCCAAATCGTTTGCCGTTTCTTGTGTCCTTGCTAAACAACCCACCGGTCAAATGGAGCTGGAGAAAGTGGTGGTTCAGGATGAGTTGTCGGTTCTTCAGCGCCCCGATTCGCTTGGCCGTTTTGGTAAGTATGGTGGGAAATATGTTCCTGAAACCCTAATGTTCGCTCTCTCCGAGCTTGAATCAGCTTTTAAAGCCTTAGCTACCGATCATGAATTCCAGGTATTGATTGCGAGCTACTTCATCCCGTTTCTGTGAATGCCACAATTTTACAGGACCACTTGCCGATTGATATACCAAGCGTTGGGTGGATGTGCATTTCTATGATTGAAAGTGATAAGATTGTGTACTTATGCATTGTTTTACCAATTGAAACATCTCTCTAATTTTTTTTTGCTTCTTTATAGTAATTGATACAAAAGATGTCCTATTGTATAGTCAGAATCAAACAATTCTTCGATAAACATCTACAACTAAACTTGTGTGTTTAAAGATTTGCATGCTATGGCGTTCAAAAAATTGGCAAATAAGTATAAAGAGTTAAACGCGGTTTCACTGTTTTCTCATTTCATCCAACAAAGTGTTGTTTAGACTAAATATGCAACATTGTGACTAGTAATCATTATAAAAATCCATGTAGTACTACTACAAAAACCTCTCTTTTGGTTCAATTTATGGAGGAATTACTAACTTATGTAATAAACTATGCGAGTGCAGAAGGAATTAGCTGGAATATTGAAGGACTATGTTGGTAGGGAAAGCCCATTATACTTTGCAGAAAGACTTACAGAGCATTATAAACGTCCCAATGGTGAAGGGCCAGAAATTTATCTTAAAAGGGAAGATCTTAACCACACTGGTGCACATAAGATCAATAATGCAGTTGCTCAAGCTTTGTTGGCCAAGAAATTAGGGAAAGAGAGAATTATTGCTGAAACAGGTGCTGGACAACATGGAGTAGCAACTGCAACTGTATGTGCAAGATTTGGTTTGCAGTGTATTATTTATATGGGTGCTCAGGATATGGAAAGACAAGCTCTTAATGTCTTTAGAATGAAGCTGCTTGGAGCTGAGGTTTGTTAAGTTTTTTCAACCTTCCCTTTTATTTATTTTCACAATACATTGCTGTAATAGGATTATAAATGGAGGTTTGTTTCTGATTTGATGATTTCCCATACATAATTACTACTACATGATTTAGGTAAGAGCAGTTCATTCAGGAACAGCCACACTAAAAGATGCCACATCAGAGGCCATAAGGGATTGGGTAACCAATGTGGAGACAACTCACTACATCTTAGGTTCGGTTGCGGGCCCACATCCTTACCCGATGATGGTGCGTGAATTCCATGCAGTAATTGGTAAAGAAACGCGCAAACAAGCAATGGAAAAATGGGGTGGAAAACCAGATGTTTTGGTTGCTTGTGTTGGTGGTGGATCGAATGCCATGGGACTTTTTCATGAGTTTGTTGAAGATAAAGAAGTCAGATTGATTGGAGTTGAGGCTGCAGGTTTTGGGATTGATAGTGGAAAACATGCAGCCACTCTAACAAAAGGAGAAGTTGGGGTGCTTCATGGAGCTATGAGTTACTTGTTACAAGATGATGATGGTCAAATCATTGAGCCTCATTCCATTAGTGCAGGGTAAGTAAGACTGCAAGAAATAGCAATTATTTGTTTTTTCTTTGTATTATGGCACTGCATCAAATGTCTTCATGGATTTTGAATATAATAAGTACACGCATCCAATTACTATTTTTAGTACCTTTTTATTCAATTGGAAAATTCGAACAGGTTTGGTTTGGTTTGGTTTGTTTTTTTTAGGGCTAAAAATGGAATTTTCCCTTTGACCGTTTTGTTTTCCTTAATCTCAAATCATTATTATGGCTTATTGTAGGCTGGACTACCCGGGAGTGGGACCCGAGCACAGCTTTCTGAAAGACTTAGGGCGGGCTGAATATTATAGCATCACTGACGAGGAAGCGTTGGAAGGTACATATTTTATTTTGGGTGAATTACAAGTTTCCACCTTGTGGTTTGTCAAAAGTTACGGATTGGGTCCTTTGCGATCCGTAAAAGATGCATTGGGTCGTTTAAGTATTAATGTTAACACTTATGTCCATGTAAAATGACCTATTTGCCCTTTTTCGTTTTATCTTTCATGTAAAATGAACCTTTTCTTGTTACCTTTGTTCATGAAGATGAATATAGGGGCAAAATGGTCATTTAAACGGAACAGAGTCTAAAATGGTTAAAAAGTTGAATCGTTCAAGGACAGAAAAGGTTAAAAAAAAAAAAAAAAACTTGGTTAATTTTATTAATTGTTTGTGTGCAGCTTTTAAGAGACTTTCAAGATTAGAGGGAATAATTCCGGCTCTAGAGACATCTCATGCATTGGCTTATCTAGAGAAACTGTGCCCTACTTTACCTAATGGCACCAAGCTTGTCCTTAACTGCAGTGGTAGAGGAGATAAGGACGTTCATACTGCCATTAAGCATTTGCAGGTTTGATAACAGTTGTTGTTTATGAGTTGTCATATGTTGAGAAATAATATTATGTTATATATGTTTTGATTTCTTGTTTTGGATATAAACTTCAGCTGTTGGATTTTTCACAAAGTTTCGCTTTGTTCATGTCTTGTTATCCTTCTTTATTCTTCATGTTACTAGTTTGATTTCTTTACCTTTCATGTCAACATGAAAATCCCAACTGAGATCTCAGGTTCTTTGTAGTAATATGGGGTGTTTGAGAAGTGCTTAGTGATTGACTTGTTAGTTTTTCAAAAGTCAAAACATTATTTAAAAAAAATCCTTTATCACCAAATAAGCTAAAAAAACAATTACTTTTATAAGAAATAATTTATTGAGTTAAATAAGCGAATCCCAATCACCCCTTATGTATGTGTAATGATATAAAATTCTTAATTGCATAAAAGATACAAGTCTTTTTGTATTTGGTAAGGAGTAAATTTGAGAAAAATAATTGAGAATGCATCTAAGGTTTTGAAGAAACGAGCTCACACAGTGACTTTCTCGAAGAAATTTGTAAAAATGGGTTGCTTTCTAAAAAGCCTTGCAAAAATTGGGCTTTGGACCCGCATGGGAGATATGATTAATATGAAAGTTACATAAGTGATACTTCTCATTTTACAACTTTAACCTTTTTATTTTTATAATATATTATAATTATATCCTTTACATTTTCAATGTTTAATTTATACCTTCACCATATATATACATATATTATCTTATAATAAAATTAAATTATTAAAACTTTTAGTTTATACCACTAAAATCATGGTGTTAAAAACTTCAAATCAATACCAATATTAAATATAATTAAAATTATATATAACAAATAAATGTAGAATTCATTAGAAATGTATTAATATTAAATGAATTTACAACTATTGCATGTGATTTGTAAAATCCAAAGGTAAGTTATATGCAAAACTACTTCAATGGCAGAAGTCAAAACAAAAATGTCACTGACTCACTCTTTATCTCAAAACTCTTAAAAACTTTTTGTTTATATTATTATAAAATTTTACATTTATTTCTAACATTCCTTGAATATTATTCTCTTCACATTTGCATCATCAACGTTCCATATTTCTCTCATGTTTGAATCATTACTTATTTCATACGTTAAACATAAGGTACATATTTTTATCTAAATATTTTGCATATGTTAATATGTTTGATGTAATGTTAAATTTTGTATAGTAGTTTGCATCGTTTATCCTATGGTTCGTATTGTAGCTACATTCAATAGAATTTTATAACTTTGTAGAAAAACACAGTGATATTGCAATGAATTACAATATACACACCATAACTATATTACAATTTCGCAGTACATATATACCGTGTATGTGGTGTCTCTTTGTTAAATGTGATACTCATATACAAAGTCGTACTTTATTTGAGTTTGACTATAATGAAGGTGTATATAAAATTGTTACAATGTCACAAATAAATAAAACATGTGGAATTATGCATATTGTCGGTATTATCAGCATACGTGCGCATATGGTAAGTGGAAAATGAAAATATTTTAATGTTTGCATGCTCATGCAATTTGTCAAGGGATAACCCTACTTTCATTATAAACATTACACTAGTGATAGCCTGATAGGTATAAACAACGATATGTGCACCTGAGATGTATGGCACATGTACATGATGTAAGCATGAAAACCAAATGAGTTTTTCATACCAATAATATAAACAATAATAAGAAAAAGGGAAAACGGAATACACACTTGTAACGAAAGTGTGTGAAGGCATATATATATAAACCCTGTTTCAACAACATCCGTTATGGACATACATCCCATCCTTTTATGTTTAACAACCAACAATTGACACATTCAAAACTTCAAATAATCACTGAAATAGTATCACTTTGTAACGGTAGGTACTTTTCATTTATGGTGATTAATCAAAGAGTTTAGCTCATTATTAACTAGGGGTAAAATGAAGATGTTTTGGGTAAAAAGGCTAATTTGAGGGGAATTAGCATACTGAAATTTAATTAAGTCGTTAATATTGTTGTTTAGGGATAAGTTCTGAACTTGAAAGAAATAAGACTAATGATTATTTTGAAGAACAAGAAAGGGTTAGGGTGCATTTGGAGTTTTCCATAAAAAATTTGAAAAAGTTTTGGTTGACTCATTTTTCAAAAAATTTATGTTTTCCAAATTGTTTGTAAATTAGAAAAATAATTGTTACGTATTCCAAAGTTTTCTAAATTTCTAAAATAAAAAATAAAAACTCCACAAGTTTTAACCAAACGTATTTTTAAAAATTTTCATTGAAAACTGAAAACTCAACTCAACTCCATTTTTTTAAAACGTTTCTACAAAAATAAAATAACAATTTTCTACAACCAAACACACCCTCAGTCTAGTAGAAAATGTTTAAATTATACAAATTTAACCTTTAATATCCAGTTTTACCGGTTTTCTGACAACTAGGCAACCAATGTGGCAATACGATAATATAGACATATGAAATTCAAACCAGCAAACAAATAATGAAATGAAATGAAATGTTTACCCAAACCTTCAAATCAATGATTTATGAAATCCTAATGCATATGAAAATCCAAAGGAGCAACGCACATCAAATCCCAATTTATTGGGAAATACTAAAAAAGAAATAAAAGCACATAAAAGTTGTTGATATTTCATGTGAACCTGACAACAAAGGCTGCAGAGCTACTTTCGATCTTATCGAATTCCTTTATGACATCTGTTTCCTTCTTTCGTTCTCCTACCTGAGTCTTAGACCAACAGATATTCATCCTCTCCAAAACAGTTGCATACTTCAAAACACGTTTGAGAAAACATATTTCTGAATCAGTAGCATGAAAGTTCTTGAAAGTCACAATCTTGAGGCAATTCGTCATGCATATAGGTACTAATAACCAGACTCTATCTTCCTCACCAAGGTCCATGGAGTTCTCGAAACCCTGTACAAAATTTTAGAAAACCTTATGTTACTATCATATAATCATTGGCATGATAATATAGATTAATCCACCTCGGAGAGACCAAAAAATTGTAGATTTGGACAGAAGTAAAGCAAATTCATCACTGCTCCAAAAGTATAATTCTCGATCTCCTTAGTCAACGTTAAATTGATCAAATTTGGGAAAACCGGTAAATGGAGCGGCATGTCTGTAAATATAAGAGACTTTTTACATGGAAAACAAACAGAACACACAAACACAAAAGTCAGTAATCATAATCATAATCACACAGTCGTAGTATTGTAGAAAGAGGTGAGGTGAGGTGAGTTGTGATATATTCAACTTAAGATGTAGATTAGGTTGTCAATTACCTCCATAGTGACATTAGATAACCCCAAAGCCATAACATTTCGTAGTTGTTTGAGTAGATCAACAGCTCGACATGTGACTTCATTTTGCCTCTCCTCAGGGAGAGAAATGTGAATGTATGCTCTGACAAGGGAAGGTATATCACTCAAGAGAATTTCGTTTGATAGATGTCCGATATATTCAAAACATGCAAGATTTGCTGCAACAATCTTGATCTTACAACCAATATCATCATCTTCTGGCTCAAAGTCCGAGTCATCGAATATGGTCAGGCTTTTTAAGGTGGAAATGGAAATCACAATGTTATTCAAGTGAATCCATTGGCAATATGATAAAACCAATTTTTCTAGAACATGACAGCCTGAGAAAAGTCGTTCTGCATCACCATCATTCAGGAACCCAACATAATCTAGGTGCAGGTTTTTCAGGCATGGAAAAGAAACGTGAGATGGGATTTTAATCCATTCTACTTCTAATTTCAAGCTACTCAATGACATGCTACAAAACATAGACTTAGGAAGCACAGATGAAATCATATCCACTATACAAAGATCAAGCTCCCGAACATTGTGCGAGATTGCATCAGAAATCCATAGTTTTATTTGTGATGCATCAGAGGAAATACGACATATTAGACTGAACTTTTCTAAATTCGATGCATCTCGCATCCGGAGGACCCTTTCTACAAAGTTCATGAAGGAAGTGACCTTAGATGGATGCTTGTCATCAATCTCTCTAGGATACAACACTGCATCATCAATATCAAGTTTAGGAATGGAAACCCAGAGGTACTTCCATCGTGTACATAATATGGAAGTCTTTACAGCTTCTTTTGTATGCATAAATGACAGAATCTGGTGAAGAATACAATCTGGTAGATTGCTAATATGATCCACCATATCACATGAATCTTCAATTTCATGTTGCTTGTTGCCTCTGTATTTACTCATTGGTAGCTTCTTTGGTTTCATAATCACAGCCTACAAGGTGAAATATCAAGTTTAATCTTCTTTAAAATCAACTAAACTGAAAACATTCAAGAAAAGCAAGTTAACTAGATCAGAATGGCTCAAGAAAAAACAATTTAACTAAATCATAACGGTTTAACTGAGCCATAGACCATATCCATTAACTTAAAGTAGGAACATTTCATCACTTAAATGGCCAAGCCAGGCCCTTTTAGGACTCAAAATCGATCTAATGTACCTTCAATTAAGCAAATGAACTTATGAAGAGTAGTCTTTGAGTTGTGCCCTAATTATAAGCTTATCCATGAATGGAAATTATAATTCCTAGACACAACTGAATTTTAATTGACTACAGATTGCAAATCGACAGAAAAGGTGCATAACATACAATATATTGTTAACCTAAATTGATATCTCTACTATAAAAGAAAAAGAAAAAAATATAAACCCTAGAGCAATTGCGCAGGTAAAGCTTACTGAAATCGACACTCTTTATCGACGAATGGTCGAAGTTTGAAATCCACACTCTTTATCGACGAATGGTCAAAGTTTTGAGGGAGGTGTGCCGGAAATTGACATGGCTATTGAGAATTTGAGACCAGATGACATGAAAATGTAATCGAGTTGAAGGGCTTGTTTTATTTCTCCCGCTCCCACACTCTCGCTTTTACACTTGTTTTAGATATAATATTAAAAAGAAAAAGAAAAAAAAAAGATTAATTTATTAAATTTAGTTTATAGAAAAATCGGCAATTAAAACTACCAACAATAAATAGTAATTTAACCATTTTTTTGTGACATCAAACGTACTAACAAATACAGCATAATTTTTTTAAGAATATTTTTGTTATGAGAAATTAAATGACAAAACTGCACAAATGGTCCCTGTAGTTTGCTCAAAATTGCCACTTTGGTCCAAAAAGGTTTTCACTAGCACCACAAATCCAAAATTTTCATTTTGTTGCGAGTTTGATCCATTTTTCTATAAACCTTTTCATAATGACTATTTTGCCATTATATTTTTCTTTTTCAGTTTTTTTATTATTTAAATATTTATTTTGATTAAAAGAAAAAAGAAAATTTTCATTTTCTATTTTATTTTTATAATATTTTATAACAAAATAAAAAAATAAAAATGATCTCTCTCTCTCTCTCTCTCTCTCTCTCTTTCTCTGTGTGTGTGTGTGTGTGTCAAAATGCTTCACCCTATGATACCATTTGAAGAACCCAAACCACCACCAGTGGAGGTGACGACTGAGGAACTCCTCCTCTGAATCTGGAATCGGATCTGGTTCCCACACCACCATTCTCTATATCTATTATATCTCAAATCACAATTCATACACCATCATCGTTGATTTGCTTCACACATCACCATCACCAATTTTGTTTCAAATGCCACTTTTATGAAACCCTAGCACTGCCACCCTTCTCACTGGTCTCTTTTTTGAACATCGATGTCATCGGGAACCCTAGTGTTCACCCCATTCAGAGAAAGAGGAGAAGAGAAGAACACCCATATACAAATCGATTTTTTGGTGATGAATACCCACACACAAATCAAATTCCATAAATGAAAAAACACACACAAACATTGTGATTTCTGTAAACTAAAACATAAAAATGGTTCCAGCTAACTGAAGCTTTAAAATCCATCACAACGTCCTTCAACTGTTGTTCATCCACATGAAAAAGATCGAGATAGAAGAAAATGAAAAGAGATACACATTTGGAGACGAAGATCGAACATATATTGAATAGATTTAGTGCTGTCAGATAACCCTTCTTCTCCGACGATATAAGATCTATGAAAGTGATGAGCTAGGGTTTTCAACAATGATTCTTCTTCTTCGTCGTTGATGTAGAATCCTTCTTCCTCGACACTAGGGTTTCGTAAAGAGGTGGCGGTCCGATTGCAGGAGCAGGGAGGCGCATAACAATGGCGGTGATGGTTTTGCTGCTTCATCCTTGTTTCCAATCTATCTCCCCTCCGATTGAAGATGAAGTATGGTGGAAGATTATGAAGGCAAGCGATGGTGAAATGGTTATGTTGATGAAGGTCAGGGCCTGAAGATGGGGGTGTATTGTCGGCATTCTCAAAGAGAGAGGGAAGAAGGATCGATTGTGAAGAGGGATCGATTTTTGAGAAAAAAGGGGCACACACATGAGAGAGAGGGGGTTTCTTTTTTATTTTATTTTTAATCAGAAAAACATTTAAATAAATAAAAAAACAGAAAAGGGAAATACCAAGGGTAAATCCATCATTTTAAATATTTTTAAATCAAATTGGACCAAAGTCGCAACAAAATGAAAACTTTGGACCTGTGGTGCTAGTCAAAACTTTTTTAGACCAAAATGACAATTTTGAGCAAACCATAGGGACCATTTGTGCAGTTTAGTCAAATTAAATTGCCTCTTATTTTTATGCCTACAAATGATTTTACCTAATCAAATTATGATACGTGTCATTATTTCATATTTTTTTAACTAACTCATTAATGTTATATTAGAAATATATCAAATACAATTAAATTGAATGTTGATTTGTTATAATTTTAATAGATATGAATAATTATAGACATAAAAGGTAAGAAATAATTTAATTTCTCTTTTGTTACACATTATCTTTTACAATTTTTTTTTATCGAATTTGCATCATAAATTTTTGTTTGCAAAACACATTCTGTATTATGTTTAATTCAATTTTCATATGAAACATAAAATACTATTAAAAAAAATATTACTCCCTCCGTCTCAAAATTATAATCTATCTTTTCTTTTTGGTTTATCTCAAAATAATAGTCAACTTTTAAAAATAAATAACATTTTTACCAAAATAATCTTTCATAATTACTTAACCAACTAAACATTTAATATATCTGCTTGATCTTTCAATTTGTGAAAGTTTTGCAAGTCTTATATATTAATATTTTATTGAATCTTATGATTGTTTTACAGGAAATATAGATTATACCTTTTATAATCAATATAATAAATATTTAACCATTCCTTATATCGGGACATGGTAGTATATTAATTTTTTAATTAAATAATCATATTTGATATTTACATGACATTTGAAATGGCTTGCAATCACCACCAACAATGTGGATGTGCTAATTGATTGGGAATTAAAATTCAATCGATTCAACTAAAATACAATCAAATAGAAATTGAAGTTCCTTATCAAATTAACTAGAATACAATCAAATGCTTTTATACATAAAAACATTATATATTCGTAAAAGCTAACAACAAAAGTAATTTGAAATATGTTAGAGGTATATATATTTATATAATAAATCAGTTATACAACAAAGTATAATGTTTTATAATATCAAAAGATCACACACATTATACAACTTAGCATAACTTCTAACAACATAAAAAAATCACTTTAAATTATACCAACTAATAAGTTTGCTTATGTAGTTTTGTATCTTCCAAAGTCGCACCTTTCATCTTTCTCATCTATATCTATACTTATACATACTATATTATAATAGAAACTATTTTCCTCGTACCAACTTCCACTACAACTGAAAAGTCTTTTTAATTAACTAAAAATTAAATACCGATTACAACTTATGAGTTTGGAATTGAACTTATATGTATTTATGATTAGTTATGTATACGTATGATTTCAACATTAAACTAATTAATCATTACAAAACTCAAGAGTTTTTTTACCATATATATAGTTCACAAACACAGTTGAGGTTGTTAGAGTTTAGAAAATTAAATTGAGAAAAAGACGACTTCAATTAGCTAGAGAAAAGAATAATATAAGAACACCAGATGTAAATTTATCTCAAATTCATATGTAAATTTACTTCCATCCACACATATCAATATCGTATAACTAAAGTTACATTGTAAATATCAATAATTTAATTATATATAGTTCAAGATTCACATTGTAAATCTGAAATTGAATTTGAACAGACTGTAAGGTTAAAAAAATTATGTATAAATATTGATGTCTATTGATAGAAAACAAAAAACTTATGAATTTTGTTCTATTTAGTTTTTTCATCAATAAAAAATAATGCCTAAAAATTAACAAAAATGCCAAAAGAAGTGTAGCATAATCGGTCGGGTTGTTCAACTGTATGCTTATTAATCATACGTACTTATAAAGCTAGCATTTTTTTCTTGAATCTCATGCATTTGAAACCCCCATTCTTTTTTCCTTTCACCACATTCATTTGAAACTCCCATGACTTTTCAATTTCTTTATAATAATAATTATAATTTGATAATTAGGTTAAATAAATATCAAATCTAAAGTGTATTCATATATAAACTAAATATCTTTAATTCTACTTATAAGATTATGTTTTTTAACTTTTAACATATTATACTTAATTTGTTAGTTTTAATATATTGTTGGATGTAAACCATTATCATTTTAAAGGTATAATTTTTGAGCAATTTGTATAAAATACTCAAATTATTAATTAAAATATAACATTATAGGCTCAACTTAAATATAAATTTTATTTAACTTAAACAACCCAAAGATTTTTTTTATAAATAGTTAAAAGTGATAAATTATAGTGTCTTTCTAATAATGATTGTAAGTTGGTTAATAAGGTTAAATAAATATCAAACCTAAAGTGTAATCATAAATAGACTAAATTTCAATTTTAAAATAATATATTTACTTCTATTTATAAAGTTATGTCTTTAAATTTTAACATATTATATTTAATTTATTAGATTTAAAATGTTGTTGCATGTAAACCATTATCAGTTTAAAGCTACAATTTTTGAACAGTTTGGACAAAATACTTAAATTGTTAATTTAAATATAACATTACAGTGTCAACTTAAATATAAAGTTCAGTTCCACTAAAAAACCAAATAATATTTTGTAAATAGTTAAAAGGGATAAATTATAATGATAAATGCAAAAACTAAATTGTAATATCAGTTTAACTAAAATATTTCCTAAATATATTTATATAATCGTGAAAAATTTTCAAATAAGTATCTTAAAATAACTTATAATAACAATAGTTAAAAATAACTCTATATAAATGATTATATTGTTACCTTTAAAATCAAAAAATAATGTTTGATGTTTTAAATAATTATAATGATAGAAATTAAAACATTAAGCAAATAAATTTTAAAAAATTAGTTAAAAATAACAGCTATAAATAATATTAAACCATATATAATATTTAATTTTATTGATGTGTAACTCGCGAGTAGAAGACATTCAAACGATTGAGATTATGACGTTATAATAAATTTATATATTATCATATAATTCAAAATAATCAATATATTATATCAAATTAATATACGAATTATTATATCAAATTTAACAACAATGTTAGTGTTATATTTTAAAAAAAATATATGTTTGTAAAGACTTTAACTATATAGGTGTTTCTGCGCATTACAATGTCAACTCAAATATAAATTTCAGTTCCATTTAAAAAAACTAAAGAATATTTTGTAAATAGTTAAAATTGATAAATTGTAGTGATAAAAGCAAAAACTAAATAGTAATCTCAATTTAACTAAAATATTTCTAAAATATATTTTTATAATCATTAAAAGTTTCCAAATAAGTAGCTTAAAATAACTTACAATAACAATAGTTAAAAACAACTCTATATAAATGATTATATTGTTAGCTTTAAAATAAAAAACAATGTTTGATGTTTAAAATAATTATAATGATAGAAATTAAAACATTAAGCAAATAAATTTAAAAAAATAAATAATTAACAATAAAAACAACTATAAATAACATCAAATCATATATTATATTTAATTTTATTCATGTGTAACTCGCGGAAAGAAGTCATTCAAACGATTGAGATTATAAATTTATAATAAATGTATCTATTATTATATATTTCAAAATAATTAATATATTATATCAATTTAGTATATACAAATTATTATATCAAATTTAACAACAACGTTATTGTTATATTTAAAAAACCATATATTTGTAAAGACTTCAACTATATAGGTGTTTCTGCGCACGCGGACATTCGCCTAGTTTAGTATGTTAGCTGTTGTTATTTGTTTGTATAAATGAGGCAAGTGGTGTATCAATTTGTAGATATAATTAATGAAATTGTGGTAATGCTTGATATAAGTTCAAAATATCATTTTATTAGTTATGTCGATACTGATATTGACAGATAGAAGTTCGAGAGATATGTTCGTTTATGGAAGTAACATGTTTAATTAAAGCCATTCGAACTGAACAATATTAATATGGTTTTAATGGATGAAAATATATCAACTTGTGGTAGCTAAGTTTTTCATTTTTGTTTGCATTGGTATATGTTTGCTTTTATTATTATTATTATTATTATTATTATTATTATTATTATTATTTCATTTTTGTTTGCATTGGTATATGTTTTTTTTTATATTTCTTTAGTTTATAATAGACACCATCCCATTCTAGTCATATTTGATTAGCACCACGTGAAAGTTAGATTCCTTATTCTTTTTGTTGCATAAACCAATTTATTTGAACCATTTACGTCTTTAGATTAGTGTATGTTAATAGCCCATGCATTGAAGTTGTAAAAATTTTGTTGAGAAGCAAACCAAATTTTAGTTGAATAGTGGTCATGGAATCATATTTTGGTGTGAACTCAACAATATAGGTTTTGGAGGTCTAAACCGATACTGATGGTTCCAGCTGGGGTTAGGGAACGGATTCAATTTGGGAATCAGTTTACAGGAAAATAATGAGGCATTTGAGGAAAATGTGAAGGTTGGTTCCACTAGGAAAATGACTATTGCGGGGGCGGAAAAGCATTACCAAATTCCAAGTGAGATGGTGAAAAAAAAAAAGAATTTTAGGTGGTGTTATGTGAGATATTGTTTGGATCCATTGTTGGTGATTCTAACAAGAAAATATCGGTAAAAATAAGGGAAAATTGATTAAATGGTTGTGTGAAAAATTGAAGATTAAAAGGATATTTTTAGAAGGTAAAAACCTTTTTTTTTTGGAAAAAAGTGGCCGATAATCACATATGGACATACTGGTGTCCTATATACGCTTAATTAGTTCAACAAAGACTCCCTTTCTTTATTTCCACTACTTCATTCAAATACCATCAATTGAAAAGAAATGCAATAAAGTTATAAGCTTGAACAACATCATATCTAGACATAATATCAAGTGATATCCACAGCAGATTCTGAAAACATCCCAAAAATACAACCTAAAAATTTTTGTTTTTATCGATACCAAAAACCACATCATCCAATTTTATATAATAAAACTATGAATGTATGTTCCAAAATACCATAGTAAATGTATCACATAAAAACCGAGTCAATATCATATCAAAATATCTGAATAAAACTCCCAGGATAAATCTGTAACTGTGGTGTGTGCCATGCCATCAACCCAAGCTCTTCCCCTTGCTAGCGGGAATACCTGAAACCAAAACTGAAACTGTAAGCACAAAGCTTAGTGAGCTCCCCTAAACTACCACATACCATACAATACATATAAAGCACATACTGGGCCTCGCCCACTGCATCGGACCGTAGTCCGGAAACTGCCTCAGACCGAAGTCCGGAAACTGCATCAGACCGAAGTCCGGAACTAACCAGGGCCTTGCCCTCTGCATCAGACCGTAGTTCGGAAACTGCATCGGACCGAAGTCCAGAAACTACATCGGACCAAAGTCCGGAACTAACCAGGACCTTGTCCTCTGCATCGGACCGAAGTCCGGAAACTGACCGAACATAGCATAGTATAAACATAACAACTAGCATAAACACATATACTGCATACTGCATCGAACCAAGGTCCGGAACACATAACAAAAAGACATGCTTGAATCACAAAGACATCAAGCGCGCTGAACTACTACATCGGACCGAAGTCCGAAACTACTGCTAACTAACGAGCCGGCATTGTGGCCTAAGACCCGTTCCTACTGGAAGGAAACTCACCTCGTACTGCTGACTGCTGAGATGCTAAATTTGGAACCAACTGACTACTGCTCCGGAACTCCCCGGCTACAAATCCCATAAACACTAAGGGGATGTTTGGATTGGTGTAATGCTAAGGAATGTAATTGAATTCTATTGTAATTGAATTCTGAAGGAATTGAATTCTGTTGCGCGTTTGACTGCCAGATTTTGAGTTGTAATTGAAATCCATTCTCATGTTTTTTTATGTTTGGATTGATGATTTTTTGAAGGAATTGGAATGAAATTCTATCAAATGACAATAATACCCTTTATTTGTTTTTTTTTTTTAAATTGCTTTATAATTTACATAAAAAAAAACTTCTAAATAAACCAACAATCAAATTTAATACCGATTATAAACATATATAACCTAACAATCAAATATAACTTCCATTCTAGAGCGTTTTTCATACATCTTCCAAAATGATAAACCAAAATAAATACATGTTAGATAAGTTTGGAACATAGATGATATCCATGATATCACAATTTACAAAAATAAGCAAAGTATCTCAAAATGATACATCGAAATACTATGTGGTACATACCATTCTTCCAACATGAGCTTCACAAAAGTTTCACGTTCTTCACCTTCCAAGTTCCAAAAAGTCAACACTGCTTCCGGCTCGCGCATTATCTTTCGACTTGCTTTAAACTTATCCTTTTGATCCATTGATGGAATCTTCAAAATTTCAGCAGTCACCATAGAAGTTTTCTTTTGTAACTCCACTTCAGCATTTAAAGATTGAGACATGGTGGTCGATGCTTCCCAAAGATCTTTGCTAAGTAACGCAGTGGCTTTAGATATTCCCTCAATGAAAGAATCAAATTTATTTTTCCTTTTCTTAGTACTAGCACTTGAAGTTTCCTCACTTTGCCCATTTTTTGTAGGTGAAATTTCCACACTTTGCTCATTGAAATCATCTTCCATTTGCAATAATTCTTCTTCCACATTTTCATTATGTGTCATATCCTCACAATTTTCGGCTCTATTCCCTTGAGCCTTATCTTTTCCAAAAATAATGCACAAGTCATCATAATGAGGAAGCGATTTATTTCTCCATTTTTCAGCTCCTTTATGCACCTATCACATGCAACAACAAATTATTATTTTGAACAAGAATAATAACATATCAAAGATATATATTAAACATACCTTTACATAAGAATCCCAAACCTCAGGTGATTCAACTGTTCCACATCGATTAACACTATCATAACCAAACCCACTTGTGTTATTACCGGTGATCATGTCATAAACAACCTGTCACTCTTTCTTCATAGTTCTGATTCGTGACTCAATATGAGGTTTCGCCAGAATACCCGCATTCGGGAGTGAATCTTTCAATGCTTGTCCCAAATGTTGTAAATAACCAGATTTAAAACCATTATCGACTTTAAACCCACCCGCATTTACCATATTTAACATCGCCTCCACAAGCTTAGCATCTTCATGTGTTGTCCACGTCCTATAATTTCGACTTTTTTCAACCATACCTACAAATAAACTACAATTATAATATACAAAAAACCAAAAAAAACACCAACTTACTAAAACAAGTATCACGAGACTTTTGTACCATACACACAAAAAAAAACCCATCATCACAGTCAACTAAATACAATACAAATAGCAAATTGATAAGGTTCAAATAAACTACAATATAATAGTAATAACGTACAAATAAACGACAAATAAAATACAAATAACAGAGTAATAAGGTGCAAATAAACTACAAATAACATCAGTTTGTTGTATTCCAAGAATCAAACATTGTTTGTGTTAAATTATCTCTAAACGTAGTCCATTCGTCTGAAGTCCCGATGGTTGTGACATTATCATCATTTCCACCCTCATTGTTGCCGGTTCCCTCATCTGGTGAAGCATTGTCTTCAAAAGGATCAATTGCCATTTCTTGCCTTATATAATTATGAAGAAGATAACATGCCATTATGATTCTATTCTTTATTGTAACCGGATAATACAAGTTATCTCTTAAAACTCCCCATCTTGCCTTTAAAATACCGAAACATCTTTCTATAACATTTCGTGCAGAAGAATGCCTCATATTATATAATTCTTTTGGAGTGGTTGGTTGATGTCCATCACGCCAATCATTCAAGTGATACCTTTGACCTCTATAAGGGGCAAGGAAACCTTCTCCGTCAGCATCTACTAAGTAATAGCCTAAACATACATTATAGTTAATATAAAATGGATGTGTAATTGATAGTTAATTCATTATTGATAAGTACCTGGTCTTCGAATTTTTAATCCACTTGGTCTTAGAAAGGCATTTCTAAGCACTTTACTATCAGCAGTTGATCCTTCCCATCCCGGTAACACATAGATAAATTGCATGTCTTGTGAACAAACCCCCAACACATTTTATATCATTTTTTTCTTGTTCTATACCTAGGTTTATCTTCAAGTGGCACTAAACACTTTATATGTGTTCCATCTGAAGCCCCTAGACAGTTCTTAAACCACTTGCATCTTTGATCCGTAGAGTCTTCAGTAATAGTTTCGGGTCTCTTAAGCAAATAAGGATGCGATCTTATCACCGCATGACATACTCGACTGACAAGTCTACTAATTGTTTCTCCCGAACGATGAAAACGACAAGGACTTGATTGTTAACATTATGTGCAATCATGTGAAGGAATATGGCAACTTGTTCATCAACATTCATATATCTAGTTGCTTTTAACCCACTTAATGTTTCTAGCATGCAACACAATCTTGCAAAACATCTCCTATTCATCCTAAGTTGTGATAAACACATGCTGTGGCTCGCATAAGCATATCTATGCAATATGGTGTATCAATCGGTATGTGATGATATACCCCGAATACATACTCTACCGCTTTTGTATTTGGCTATCAAATTGCATAAGGTAATAAAAAACCATACAACCGATACCATAACTTGGTTCCAATATGCCACAACAACTTTCCTTCTCCCTAACCTACGTCTACATGTTAAACTAAGTCGAGACATAACCTGTAACAAATTCAAGTAAAAATATAAAAAAAAAAGTTCATTAACCGGAATTCAAAACCCATTTTGTAATCAGATAAAAAACAAAAACTAACAAGGTCGACAATTTCCCATGGACTTTTTCCAAGAGTTGGCGTCGCCGGCTTTTTTCCAAGATGAAACGACCCAAAAATATGACCCAAAAATTTCGTTTTTCAATATAACCAAAACCATAATCTGAGTGTCATATCATAAAACCATACGTGATGTATCCCAAATATAATAAAAACACTGTGCGGAAAGCTGTATCATACTATGTCAAATCAAAACAAACTAAATCAATTCCCAGGATAAAAGCTAAAGCTGTGGTGTGTGCGATGCTATCACCCCGAGCTCTTCCCTTTGCTTGCGGGAGTACCTGAAACCAAAACTGAAACTGTAAGCACGAAGCTTAGTGAGCTCCCCCAAAATACCACATACCATACAACATATATATAAAGCACATACTGGGCCTTGCCCGCTGCATCAGACCGAAGTCTGGAACTAGCTGCATCGGATCGAAGTCCGGAACTGACTGGGACCTTGTCCCCTGCATCGGACCCGAGTCCGGAACTATCTGCATCGGATTGAAATCCGGAACTAACTGCATCGGATCGAAGTCCGGAACTGACTGCATCGGACCGAAGTCCGGAACTAACCGATCATGGCATAGCATAACACATAACACTATCATAATCACATATACTGCACACTGCATCGGAACAGAGTCCGGAACTCATAACACAAACATGCTTGTATCACAAAGACCTCAAGCACCCTAACTACGGGAAGGAAACTCACCTCGTAAACTGGCTGCTGAGTGTAAGACTCTGGAATCTAACTGCTGCTGCTCCGGTATCTCCCCGGCTACAAGTCCATAAACACACTCAATCAAATACTAAACATTGCACTTGGGTAAAATGACTCTTTTACCCTTGGTCACAGTCAACTCTCATTTGACCTGACTCGCCGAGTTGGGCCGCCAACTCGCCGAGTCTCTACTCTCCCACCTCAACCCTACTCGTTGCTACTCGTCGCGTATGGCATCGACTCGACGAGTACCCTCTCGATCCAAGAACTCAGACAATCTTCATCCGACTCGCCGAGTCATATGAACAACTCGACGAGTTGTTCTTGAACTTAAGAAGATTGCCTTGGACTCGCCGAGTTGTATGAACAACTCGCCGAGTCCCTTCATTACTGAGTCTACCCTCGACTCGCTGAGTCCACCCTACTACTCACTGGTCCCACACGACAGACACCGCTCAAAAGGAAGGAATCGGGGACTCGCGACTCGACTCGCCGAGTCACCGCCATGCAACTATTCTACACTCGTTTCTGCTCGAATCCAGAACATACAAATGATAGATCTGAGTCCAATAAGCTGGTTTACCACGTAAAGTTTCCAACTTTACGTGCACAAACACATGAATAAGGGAATAAAGGCTAAAAGATGCCTAAAGGAGGTAGATCTAGGTCTAATATGCAAAATGGCTCCAAAAAGGCAATAGATCTGGGCTCTACAACTCCTAAATATACAGATCTAAAGATATCTCGGCATAAGAAGGCTTCCATATCAACACAAAGCTTGAGAAAAGGCACCGACTAGATCTCAAAAGGGCTTTTAAGCATAAAAAGGGAAAGAAACTAGAAGAATACCTCAAAGAGCTCTTGCTTTCCCTTGAATCTCTGCTCTACAATCCTTCTTCTTGCTCCTTTCTTCTTCTCCTTCTTCAAACCTTCACAAATGCACACAAAAATCACTTACAAACACTCAAGGACGAATTAGGGTTTTTCTCACAGCTTCTGAGGGTGAAGGAGGCGAGAATGAGGGCCATAAGGTGGCTTAAATAGTGGGCAACCCGGGGATTTAGGGTTTCTCCCAGACGGACAAACTCGCCGAGTCCGGAATATGGATTCGCCGAGTCTCCAGCTAACACGTGCTCGAAATCCCGACCCTACTCGGCGAGTCAGGCTATGAACTCGCCGAGTCCCTCTTGCAAAACTTCAAAACAAATACCAAGGAATTAACATACCGGAAACGGGTCGTTACACAAGAGGCATCAATTTTCCCGCCAACAGAGAAGATGACGAAGAAATAGAAAACATGAAGAAGAAATCAGAATGAACATTGTGATGGAGATTGGAACGATTTGAAGGAACCAATTTGAAGGAGCCGATTGGAAGGATCTAATTACCGAATCAGACTGAATGAAGATGGCGAAGAAATTAATAGAAAACATGATGAAGAAATCAGATTAACATACCTATATGATGAATGAAGATGACGAAGATGGCAAGGATCAGTTCGTTCGCTGGAGTTCGGTCGCTGGATTGGAAGTTGTCCTTCACAGAAGGAAGAAAAGAAAGCGAGCAATAAACTGGAATTAGGGCTGCGTTCTTTTTTTTTTTTTGATGAAAGGAAAGGG
The DNA here is from genome assembly GCF_052625555.1 of Lactuca saligna. Lineage (NCBI taxonomy): Eukaryota > Viridiplantae > Streptophyta > Magnoliopsida > Asterales > Asteraceae > Lactuca > Lactuca saligna. The sequence goes on from NC_136423.1 coordinate 176,839,248, forward strand.
GTATTTTTGTCTCAATAAAATATGGAACACGCCTTGTATTTGAAATCTTCTCTCATATCCAAGGAATCTTATTACACTAGAGAAGGGCATGTTATTTTCATTTAGTAATTCAATTCCTTATAAAAACCTAGCCAAACACACTTTGTAATCGGAATTCAATTCCAATTACAAAGGAATACAGCCAAATACGTCACAACAAACACGCCCTAAGTCAAAATACTGGTAAATACTCTCAGGGTAAAATGACTCTCTTACCCCTACTCAAATTCAGAGTCAAAGTCAAGGTCAACCATTTCCAGTTGATCCTACTCGTCGAGTCCTCCTACTGACTCGCCGAGTTCTCAAGCTCTTAACAAATTCTACTCACGATCCGACTCGCTGAGTCACCTCCTGACTCGTCGAGTCTCTTGATACCGAAAGGTGACTCGACGAGTCTCCTGATACCGAAAGGTGACTCGACGAGTCTCCTGATACCGAAAGGTGACTTGACGAGTCTCTTGACACCGAAATCTGATGCTAGTCACGACTCGACTCGCCGAGTCATGCCATGACTCGCCGAGTCTCCCTATTTCCAAATCCTGTCTTGTTCTACTCACCGAGTCCTTCCTAGACTCGATGGTTTAACCCAGTAACTCGACGTAACCCTAAATTCAGGATTCACGACCAGAGTCGCCGAGTCATATGAACGACTCACCGAGTCCTAACATGCAATCACCATACAATCGATTCTAGACCGATTCAGCGCATCCAATTCATAGATCTGTGTTTCTAGGACTAACATAACACGTAAAGTTGCTAACTTTACATGTACTCATGATGTAATGAAGCAAGAACACTAAAACTTGGCTATTATGGAGGTTACTTGACTAGAACAAGGTTATGGCTGCCAAAAGATGGTTCTACTGAGCTTCTGGAGCACAAGAGAGACTAGATCTGAGACATGAATCGACTACAAAGCTCCAACACTAAGGATTTGTGGTTTTTGAGCTCCAAAACCACCAAATTGGGGACAAACTAAATCTATAAGTTCAATAACCAAGATGGAAGCTTTATTACCCGAAGTTAAAGCAAATGAAGCCTAGAATCTGGATCTCCTTCCTTTCCTTGGGACCTTCTCTCCTTCCTTCTCTTCTTCAACACCAAAATGCACACAAAACACACTAATTAGGAAGAACTCACTCAAACTCAAAAATGGTGGGCTAGGGTTTACAGGGATAGACGTTCTGAAGGTGATGGAGGCTTGGAAAGGGGCTATAATAACGTTTAAATAGGGTGCAAACCCCTGAAATTAGGGTTTCTTTCAGGCTGGCGGACTCGCTGAGTCAGGGTACAACTCGTCGAGACGCCCATTAAAGACGCATGCAAATCCCGTCTCTACTCGACGAGTCGGGCTACTGACTCGTCGAGTTTCTCTTAAGAATAGAAATACAATTTTTTATTCACATACCAGAAATTGGGCGTTATAGATTCACTATACCAAAAATTTGATGATATTTAACATTTGAACAAAACATCTTTTACATAATAACCAACTAAACGCAATCATTTTGACAAGCATAAGTAAGTTTAGCTTTTAAAAATATTGGGCATATTGCATATATAAATGTTTAATATTAGTCAATTTGGATGACTTCATTTCTGCCAATTCCTGCTTCACTTGCCAATCTTCTCTTCTTGCTTTGTGACTCGCCAACAAATGACCCTTTGAGGAAATCAATCTTCCTCTTTGTGGTATTGCATATGCTCTTCAAACTCATCAAAACATCATTAAATCCATCTTCAAGATCCAAATCAAAGTTTCTACCATCTTTCCTATCCAAATTCTTCCACCAATCATAGTACCTCAATGAAACCCCACCAAGAAATGATCTTGATGGAACGAAAAGCCTCACAAACTTGCTCAAATTGTAACTAGACAGATCTGCAGGAATATCTTGATCAAAACCAAATTGCATAGCCACACGATGAGGTAGATAATTCGCCTTGCAGTTGACCCCTTTAAGCTCACAAGGTTGTAAAAACCGAACAAAAGACTGCAATTCATCATCTAAGTTCATAAAATCAGATACAATCTCTCTCGAATCATGGTAATACGAGGGTTGGACCCAGTTCTTCACATCAACAACATATGGTCTCCAAATAAAATTTTCAGGGTTGATCAGATGCGAATGCAAAAGGGTTAAACAAACATTTGAATTCAAAGTATGCCAACGAGCTAATCTGGGTTCACCTGCACAAAGCTCATTGGGGGGTTTTGGTCCTATGATTGGAAACCTTTCATACGCCCAGATCTGAACCAACTGAAAAGGACCTAACAGATTGATACAATAGTTTGAAGAATCTAACGATCGTTCTTTAAAAATTCTCAAATTATGGTAAATGCTAGCTAGAATTGCAGGCGCAAGAGCTAATTTGACCCCCTGTGACAATTTCACTGCGATTGGGAAAACGTGTTTGCCTATTGAATCACGATCTAAAGAAGGGAAGACAAACCTCGACAACCAAAATGACAGAAAAGCAATGTGTTCGTGTTCGTGTTCATGTTCGTTTTGTTTGGACATGAACATTTGAATCCACTTTGAATGCGAAGCTTTTTTTGATTTACTCTTCACCAAATCCGACCTGAACCGATTCATTTCCTCAACTTTTTTCCCTGAATCCGACATTAAAGCAACATCATCAACAGAATCCCCTGTAACTGAATACCCACCAAGGATCGTTACATCCTCTAAAGTAACTGTAGCTTCACCCCAAGGGAAAACGAAGGTGTTTGTTTTTGGGCTCCAAAACTGTAACAAAGCTGGAATTAGGTCATGGTTACAGGTGACTTCGTAGATGGAGCTCATGATGGAGTCGGAGATACCCGAATTTACCCAAAGGGAGCTGTATTTTCCGGCCATTTGATCGACCCATTCCGCCCATTTGTTCAGTGGACGATTCCATCCTTTGAAGAGTGGGTTTGAGTGCTCGGTGGGTTTGAACATAGGATCAACAACTTTTGTGAGGGATTTAGCTACTGGGTTTAGGAATCTTGCGATCCTAGGAGCAAAACAATAATTTGTTAGTGAACCCATATGTTCGATCCTTTCGTCACAGATAGATGATGTATGTTTAGATAATCTGATTGTTCGCTCTGATGGTTGCTCGCCATTACTGTGTGTTGTGCATGTGACAGAGGGGAGAGAGAAATGTTATGGAGTTTCGAATTTCAAACCAGGGGAAAGCTTGTATGTCAATTAACTTTTACTGTGTACCGGTTTGATCACTTAATTAAATAAACAGGTGATTAAATGAGTACAAATTTAAAAGTTAAGTGACTAAATGAGCATAAAACGAAAAGTTTGATAACCTTTTAAAACTTAAAAATAGTTAAGTGACCAAATAAGTACAAAACCAAAAGTTAAATAACCAAAAATGACCTAAACCCAATTTATATTTATATTGTTAATATGAGATTACGGTTTTTACAAACGTTCTAAAAAGGTCATTGGTCCGTCATGTGTTGTTATCCTATCAAAGCTTTTAACTGCCGTCAAGCTTTACTAAAATGTCATTTTAACTTAACTCATATATGCGTATAAAAATGAATAATATTTGAAAATACATATAAAAATATTAATTATATATAAAATTATCGCCTTAAATCACATTTTACAAACGACGTAGCTCACTAAGGCTCGAAAAAACTTCAGACCTGATATTGCCACCATATCAAGCCTCACATTATTTAGAACCTTGATTTCTTATCTTAAAATAACAAGAAACGTAAATTATAGTTCATGTGGTTTGGTAGAATTTTCAGCTTTAATCGTTAAGTTTAACATTTGATAGGTTATATCTATATGGCTTCTGAAAATTATACTCCTGGTCATTGGTCCGTATAAAAAGACCAAATTATCCCTTTTTGTTTTTTCTTTTTCATTTAACAATTTATTAAAATTAATATAGATTATTTATAAAATTATTTTATAGTTTAAATCAATTATCTAAATCAAATAAAATCATATTATTATTATTATTATTATTATTATTATTATTATTATTATTTATTTATTTATTTATTTATTTATTGCTTTATTTATTTATCTTTGTTTTTGTGGTTTAAAAATCTTTTAATATTATTGTTGTTTTATTTAAATATATTTTTTTTAATGTTCTTGTTTTTTGTTCATCCAATATAATTATTTAATGTTGTTTTTTGTATACATCAATCATTTACATCTAGTGTTGTAAACGAACTAACCGTTCGGTGAAACATTCATAAACTGTTCGGCAAAAAGTTCGTTTATGTTTGTTTATTAAATAAATGAACGAACATGAACAAAAATTATCGTTCATTTAGTTAAATGAATGGACATGAACAATGGTCTCGTTCGTTCATTTGTGTTCGTGAACGTTCGTTTATGTTCGTTCGTTAATTTATTTATATTCATTTATGTTCAACTTTTTATTATATTACCATAATATATGTTCGTTTATGTTCATATTTTTCTGAACATTCTTTTATAATGTTCGTTTATGTGAGACTTGGGGTCTCACGACGTGAGGGTTGAATGACCCGTTTATGGTTAGTTTCTTGGAGCTTAAGGCGTGGGAGAAGGCTTCTCACGATGTGATGTTAGCTCTAGTTTCATGTTGGAGTTGACTGAGTTGAGTCAGGATGAGTTGGAATCAAAACGAGTGGGATCTCACGACGTGACCAAGGACTAGTCACGACGTGAGGATGGATAGTTGACATTTTGGGCTTTTGGTTGGGCCTTTATGGAATTGGGCCTTGAGTGTATTTTGGATTTGGGTAGGTTATTGGGTTTTTAGTGCATTTGAGTTTGGGCCTTGGTCTTTGCGCTAGTTAAGGGGAAGGGTAAAATAATCTTTTACCCTAGGAGTCAGGATTAGTGAATTAAGTCCCGATTATGGTTATGATCTGATTATTGATCATGATTGCATTTGATTGGTTAGCGCGGGGATTCTATGGTCTAGTAGCTAGAGCATCTGTTGGACTGTCAGCAGACTGAGGTGAGTTTGTTCATTATATTGTAGGACACTAGGATATGTTATGTTCCTGTAGTCTTTTTGACTCCTGATGTATATGTTATATGCTTATGTGCCTGTTTGCTATATGTGTGTGTAACAACCCAAAATACGACCCTAAATTTTTTGTTTAAATAATGCTAAGGTTATCAACGATTTATAATATATCATGAAATCGTACGTCATAAATCCCAAAAAGTTATAATAGATGTGTCATAACAAAAGAACTGTAACAACATAACATTGTATCTGAAATAAACTACCAGGATAAAAGCTGAAACTATGGTGTGTGCTATGCCATCATCCCGAGCTCTTCCCTTTGATTGCGGAAGTACCTGAAACCAAAACTGAAACTATAAGCACAAAGCTTAGTGAGCTCCCCAAACTACTACATACCATACAATAACATATAAAGCACATACTAGGCCTTGCCCACTGCATCGGACCAAAGTCCAGAAACTGCATCGGACTGAAGTCCGGAAACTAACCAGGGCGTTGCCCTCTGCATCAGATCGAAGTTCGGAACTGACTGGGACCTTGTCCCCTGCATCAGACCAAAGTCCGGAACTAACTACATCAGACCAAAATCCGGAACTGACTGGGACCTTGTCCCCTGCATCGGACCGAAGTCTGGAAACTGACTGAGCATAACATAGCATAGCATCAACATATCAACTAGCATAAACACATATACTATATACTGCATCGGACCGAAGTCCGGAACACATAACACAAAGACATGCTTGAATCACAAAGACATCAAGCACACTGAACTACTGCATCGGACCAAAGTCCGCAACTACTACTAACTAGATGGGCCGACATTGTGGCCGTAGACCCGTTCCTACTGGAAGGAAAACTCACCTCGTAGTGCTGGCTGCTAAGATGCTAACTCTAAAAGTGGCTGATTGCTGCTCCGGAACTGTCCGGCTACAAATTCCAAAAACACTAGATCGGTTACTGATAAATGCTCTCAGGGTAAAATGACTATTTTACCCCTATTCAAAGTCAACTCCCTGGTCAAAGTCAACTTCCAGTTGACCGGACTCGCCGAGTCAGGGCGCAGACTCGTCGAGTCCCTTCATCACTAACTCTGACTTTAACTCACTGAGTCCTCTTTCCCATTCACTAATTCACCCTAAACTCACAAACCGAAGAAAGACGGGGACTCACGACTCAACTCGTCGAGTCTGAAGAACAACTCGCCGAGTCCTGTCGTGAAGATTCCATGCAATCGAATTCTAATCCATTCCAGAGCATCTAACTCGTAGATCTGAGCCCTTGGAACCATCTAAACACGTAAAGTTGCTAACTTTACTTGTAACTAAGAAGGAATGAAGCTATTTCACTCAAACACTACTTTACTCGGGAAAACTCATCCGACTCGCCGAGTTGTTCAAGAAACTCGCCGAGTTGTTCAAGCAACTCGTCGAGCCTAAGGCAATCTTCATCGGACTCTCCGAGTTGCTCATCCAACTCGTCGAGTCCACAGCTATCTTCATATGACTCATCGAGTCAAGCTGTGACTCGCCAAGTCCATTCAGTCCCTTTTCCATACAAACCTGATTTGAGCCATGCAACGGCTCCAAATCACAGATCCAAGCTTCTAGGGCATGCTTATAATGTAAAGTTGCAAACTTTACGTGCATGCATGGCTTTAAAGACTTCAAATGACAAAACTAATCTCTTAATGGGGTTCTAAGCTCAATAGGGACCTCAACACGATTTTGACTGAAACTTTACACTTCTAGAATACAATGAGGGTATAGATCTGAAGTTTCCATACAAAGGGGAGTCCATATCTAGTTTGTGTTGGATTAGTGTCTAAGTCCATAACTATTTTGGTATGTACTTGACCCGATGGTGCATGGTCCTTTTGGGTTGCCTTCACCAAAGCAACTTGATTGGAGAAATGAATAAAGAGAGAGGATAATATGATTTATTAATATGTTATAAGAATAATATATTAAAGGAGAAATCATATTTTTTAATTAATATTGGTCAATAATTAATTAAGAATTAGTTTTGTGACCAAATGTAATTAATTAAACTAGAGGGGCTGATTTGTAATTATGTGATAGTTACAAAATAAGGTAAGGATTATCTTATTTATATGGTGGACGAATTTAAGGTTGGAAAGCCTTAGAATTCGAGTATGATAAGGATTCAAGGATTATCTTATTGGTTGCTTAATGGATAATCAACTAGATAAGGATAATGACTGAAACCCTATCTCTACACCTATATAAACACCCCTAGGGTCATGAATTCGTGTATCCCTTCCCAAGAGGTCCTAGATACGAATTCTAACCTCTCACTTCTCTCTTTATACCTTCTCCATTTGCTTATGGTGTTTGTGAGCCATTAGAGGAGTGACACTTGTGACTCTAAGCATTCCAAAGTCAATCCAAGGTGGAATTGGGATTGTTATTGCTACATAACAATCAAGGTATGATCTTAAACCTAATTACATATTAATATGATTACTTGTATGCTAGAATTAGGGTTTATAGTCTTGGATTCAAAGCATGTACAATAGAGAAACCTAGATCCAAGCATTAGGGTTTGTATGAGAACATAGGATGTCTTATGACCAAAACCCATCAGTTTGAATCATAAGAGGATCCAAAGAAGGCATAACAAGCATTTTGATGGAGGAATGCACAAGGTCAAATCTTCATTACCTAAATGAGAAACAGATGGAAGCAAATTCCTGGATCTCCCTTCTCTTCTATGGACCCCCTTTCCTTCTTTCTCTTCCCAAGGCTTCCAAGCTAGCACAAATACACTCAAACTTAACAATAGGGCTAGGGTTTACAGGGAAATGTTCTGAGAGTCATAGAGGCAAGGTTGGGGGCGCATAAATGTGTTTAAATAGGGTGCAAATTGTTAAAATTAGGGCTTCATCCAGACATGCGGACTCGCCGAGTCCAGCGTATGGACTCATCGAGTAGCCAACTCAATTTGTGTGATCATCCAGTCTCTACTCGACGAGTCGGCTACAAACTCGTCGAGTACCCCTCAAGAAATGGAATTACTTTATTTAAATCACATACCAGAAATGAGGCGTTACAATGTGGGGGGGGGGGGGGGGGGAAATAGACCCGATACAACCTTGAGCTGACATATAAGTTGAATAGACTCGGGGGTGAAATAGAGCCGTCACATCCTTGAGCTGGCAGATATGTATGGTATGCAGTATTTTGGTGAACTCACTAAGCTTCGTGCTTACTGTTTATGTTTAAAAAAATTCAAGTACTCTCGGTTCGCAAGGGAATGGTCCAGCTTGATCGCAGCGCATCCACCCATGTTTTCGCACTTAATGATTTTAGGAATTATACTATGATAACTATTATACTCTGATATACTTTTGAATGATTGAAATGATTTAATGGTGTTTATGATTGAACTAAAAATGAAAATTTTAACTTATAATTTCGGGATGTTACAATGACAGACATGTTTATAAGTTAACTATAAATTAAACTGGATTGAAAATTTTAAATATGAGAGAAAAATAAGTCGAAGACAAAATAAATCCAAAACATACTTGCAGATGTTTCTTCGACATTCTTCTTGAAAGCCGATTATTCAAAAACAATAACTCTAATTTCTAAAGTTTCATGATTTGTATATTTGCAATTCATAATGGATAATTAGTGTTGATCGGTGCTTGAAGAGTGTCCATGAAGTTAAGTAAAATGTAACACCCAAATCAGGTATGACTTTATAGCCTTTAAAGTATCTTGATTTTGGCATGAAAGACCCTTAAGTATGTTGGGCATACTTATGAGTACGCTTAGCGTACTTGGTGAGGAGGAACGCGAAGGAGCAGCACGTTTGTTGGGCGTACGTGTCAACATGTTTAAACCCTAAAAACCGGACTTGAGAGATATATAAACATCCTTAACTCCTTTGAACCACACCTTTATCAGACTCCTTCACCTTCAAACGCCCCTAAAAACCCTAATATCATTTGTGAGTGTAGCTTGAGCTTTAAGAGTGCATTTGTGGGTCTTTTAGTGTTCATCCAAGAAGAAACAGTTGTCAAGGGAGCTTGGAGTGTCACTTGGCTTCAAGAATCTGCTTATTTTCGACCATGAGGAGCTTCTGGAGGTATAAAGCTTGTACCTTTCCATTTTAAGTACTAGATCTAGCTAGGGTTTCTAGTCTTGTCCCTTTAGTTGGTCTTAGACCCTTTTCTTGTGAGTTGAGCAGCTCCAGAGGATGGAGATAACAGATCCGAGGTCCCTTAGTCCTTTTCCAACATAAAAATGGAGTCTTGGTGGGAGTTTTGACCTCATGCATGGGTTAAGAGCTTCAAAATGGTCTTAATGAGGGTGTTGGGATCATATGGGACATGCAAAGGCATCAAGTTGCCAATTCTATGCTTTGGGTCGTCTTAATAGGCCTAGATTTGACTTATGGACGTAAAAGAATTGAACATTACGCACTTAATGGAAAAAGTGCTTAATCTGTCAGTACGACGGGCGTAGATCTATGTACGCCGCGCGTAAGTCCCCGAACCCCAGTACGCTGCGCGTACCAGGGTAGTACGCTGAGCGTACGCGTCGTAGACGGGCTTGGACCTGTTTTGGGATTTTTGGCCTCACTTGGTTATTGGACTTGGTTGCATTCTGTGTATTGTGGGCCATTTCATCTTTTATGGGCCTTGGATATATTGATTAGGCTTTAATTGGCCAAGAGACCCATTAATAAGGTTGGACTTAAACTTTGGGCCCATTAGCAAAGAAAGGATAATTAGGCCTCATGAAGGGGTTGAAGTTTGGGTTTCTTTTGACTAAGTAAGGTCTTGACATTAATTTATTATTATCATTCAGCACGGGAGGTTTCAAACGGTTAGGAGAGCAGCTTTCGTATTTCAGCGGACAGAGGTGAGTCTCCTCACCATACCAATGGATCTAAGGCACCAATGTCGACCTATTATGTGATCATTATATGTGTATTAGTTATTCTGTGTTTGATATGCTATGTGATTTTGTGTTTTGTATGGAAGACCATGGGAGAGCCCATGTCACTTGGATGTCAGACCATGAGGAGATCCCAATTAATAGATATTGAAAAAGTAGTGAATTGATCATATATTTTTGGATATGTAAGTATTTTATATTTGTAATATTGGATTTGTCATATTTTATATTTTTAAGATTGTTGGAATTGTCGTTTTGTAATGTTGGATTTGTAATGTTGGATTTTTAATTTTTTAGTTTCTAAAAGATTATGTTTTAAACTTTCAAAGTTAAGATTATGTTTTAAACTTTCAAAGTTATTAAAAATAAGCTTTTTAGCCTAAACCAAAGTAGTTGTTTAGCAAAAAAAAAAACGAATTTTAAGCCTATAAACCGGGGGAACGGGGGCGGGACAAGGGGCTATGTAAACGGGGGAGTGGGGGGTGGGACCGGGAGCGGGGGCAACAACTGATTTCGGGGGCGGGAGCGGGGGCAGCTATTTCCGCTCCCGTTTGGTCCCGTTGACATCCCTAGATCAATGTTTCCGATGCACAATACATGAAAATAATCCACCCCAGACGTTTCCGCCATCCTAGTTTGGGGGTGTGACATATAACTATTGAAAAAAATAAAAACTGAAAAAAAAAAAGATAAACTCAAAATTAAAAAAGTTGATTTTGAAGTTAATGTGGGGTGGTGGTGTGGGTATTTCCATAAAAAATGATGATGTGTTGAGGGTGAGGTGATTTATGATGTGTCAAAAAATTGGTGTGGAAGGGGTAACCCCACCACCCTTATACTATACCGCTTTTTATTTTAGAATATTAACAAAAGCGAACTCAATTTATATTAATAAGAGTTGTAAATATTATGATCGGTACCCAATTAGTCCTTTGGTGACATGAGTCCGATTAGATGGTGCCTAACGATTAATCCTTACATGCAAAATGAGTTAGTCTTTAGAAGCCAATGAATTTCTAACATTTTAACAAAGTTATATCTCAATAGATATTATTTGAGAAATTAGCAAGGTATTAATTGCATTAACCTATTTGTTACGATATTAGTGATATTTACTAGCTTTGTTATGATATTAGTTATATCTAGTTTTTCAAATTTAACGAATATACAATTTAGGGTTACCGATTGACTTGACCGACTAATCTCTAGTTGCTAGTCGACCGACTTAGTATCGTCTAGAAACTTTACGACCTTCATTAATACCAATGAAAATAACTTGATAAATTAGAAAATAACCAACTAGTCTAAATGGGTCATTTCAAACGTAAATTCAGTATTGTAAAGGTTACCAGGGTTACATGAGCTGTTGAGTGGTCCACCCAAACTTAAAGACCTTTAGGAATGTGATACGACCTCCCCAACCAACATTTCAGAGCCTCTGCTATTAGACAAAAAGGGATCCGATGGTGAAGATATTGTAATTTTGTGGTGAAGATATTGTGACTTTATGGGTGGGTTCTTGCTTCTTTTACTATTTTTATTTATTTATTATGGTGTTATAGTTTATAAAACACAATATGGAATTTATAATCCTAGTTTGGATAACAATTAGCTAGTTTGGAACGATCAATATTTTCAAAATAAAAAACAGAAAATCGTAGTGTAGGTCATTAGTTACCCTTAGATATCTTAAAGAACTAGTAATATGATGTTAGTTTTACTTGTCCCTTCTTTTAAACCCTCATTTCGACATGTTCGAAAATTGATTATCAAATGTGGACAATTTGAAATACAATGAAAAGTCTGGAACATGATGAAGATTATAAAATGCCGTACTCCAAAATGATGTCCAACATAAACCACACAATACATTTCCAATGAAAACAGCATTGATAGATTTTCATTTAACATGATGATATGTATGTAGACTATGACTGTAACACCCAAAGTTTCAAAGGCCAAGAAAGGAAAGAAAAGCCCTAATTTAAGGGCCGACTCGGCGAGTCCGAGCGGGATCCGGGTCGAGGTGTAATCGACCGACTCGGCGAGTCGGTCAAAGTGACTCGGCGAGTCTGGTCTGTGCATGGAAAACCCTAAATTCGGGACTTGGAGCCTATATAAATGTCTTAATCTTCTTCCTAGGGTTCCTTACTGCCTCTTTAGCCCTGGATATCAAACCCTAGCCGTCACATCTCCTAGTTGAGCCTTGGAAGGTGCTTTAAAGCTTGGAAAAGGAAGAAGGAACTTGGAGGAGAAAGAAGGAGCTATAGATCTGGGATTGTGAGTTCATTCTGAGCACTTGGAGGTAATAAATTAGTTCCTGGACCCTTTTTGCACCTAGATCTATGTGTGGTTGTTGGGGCTCTTTAGCCATAATGTTATTATTTCGAGTTAGAAGTCGGATCTGGAGTTGCTACTTCAGATCCAAGTGTGTTATGGCCTGGAGAAGCATAAAGTATCAGCCATTAAGTCGATTTTGAAGCCCCTTGGCCTTACACCCTAGTTTATGGCATATTTTTCCTAGATCTCCTTCTCTACACGTAAAGTTTGCAACTTTACGTGTGGAATAGGCTTGGGAAGGGTAGATCTACAGTTTGGAGTCCATGCATGACTCTAAAATCCTCTGCATGTAAGGTGAGCTGAAGGGACTCGGCGAGTCCTTTGAGTGGACTCGGCGAGTAGCATGAAGTTGTGAAGAAACTCGACGAGTGGGATGAACAACTCGTCGAGTCGTATGAAGATTGCCTTGGACTCGGCGAGTCTGTTCTTGGACTCGGCCAGTCAGGTCGCGAAACCCCCCAAACCTTCGAGTTGAGACTCGAATCAGTGAGTCGGGTGGAGACTCAGTGAGTTGGACAGGTCTGGACTCAGAAATCGGTAGACTCGGCGAGTCATGGACTAACTCGGCGAGTTGAGTCATGAATGGAAGGAATCTGATCATTTTGAACTCGGCGAGTCAGTAGGGTGACTCGGCGAGTAAAGTTGACCTGGAAGGTTGACTTTGACCAGGACTTTGACTTTGGACCAGGGTGGACTTGGTTGTCTTTCGTGGGTCAGTTAGACTCAATGTTGCATTGATATTGGTAGTTCGGGGAGCAAGAGGAGCAGGAGTTCCGTGAGTTGTCAGGCAGCAACTAGTGAGATCATCAGCAAGTTCAGCCAGTGCAGGTGAGTTTCCCTTTGTGTGAATGGGTCTAAGGCCACAATGCCGGCCCATGTAGTTATGAGTAGAAGACCCGGGGGTTAGCCCTAGGCACAGTATGCTAGTATTGTTTGCAGGACGAGGTCCAGTAATAGCGGGCGGGTGCCCAAGGAATTGTTTATATATGATAGTTTATACTTGTTGTCTGTGTGATACACGTATGTGCCTGGTAGGGAGGTGAGTGTGGGCGAGGTCCCGTATCTCACCAATAGCAGAGTGTGGATGGGGTTCCATATCTCACTAGTAGCAGATTAGGGGCGAGGCCCGAACTAGAACAGGAGTGAGAGTGGGCTAGGCCCGTACCTCACTACCATTAGGAGCATGGACGGGGTTCCATGACTCATCAGTAGCAGGACATGGGCGAGGCCCAGGATAGGCGAGGCCTTAGGACAGAACTAGTTGCATGTGTCAGTTATGTGTTGTGAAATGTGTATGTGTTATTATTTGTTGACGGGCGAGGCCCTGTGACAGGCGAGGCCTAAGTGAAACAGATCTGTATCCGAGCGGGGCTCGAAGCCAGGCGGGGCCTGGAGCGGCGGGGCCGTTGTAGCGGGCGAGGCCCAAGATAGGGGGCGTGGCCCAGTATGTGCAGTATGTGGTTATGCATGGTATGTGGTAGGGTGGGGAACTCACTAAGCTTCGTGCTTACGGTTTTCAGTTTTGGTTTTAGGTACTTCCGGTAGCGGAGGAAAGAGCTCGAGGTGATCGCATGGCACACACCATAGATTAGACAGCATGGGAATGTTTACTCTGATAACGAACATGTGTTTTGAAAACTTATACTCATATTATGTTTTGGAATGATGACTTTACTTTAAGTAATGATTTATTAAAGAAATTTTTGGTCTTAAATTTTGGGTCGTTACAATGACACTTTTTTTGTTAGAGTAAGTATAATTTATGACCAAATAATAGTATGAAATATTGTATGTGAATGTGTTAAAAGTGAGTATCTTTTTAATGGAAGTGTTTAGGCCAAAAAAATGTATTTTGGTCATTTTTTGTATATAATGAAATTGAGAATATTAGTGAAAACTATGTTTGCTATAAGTAAATATGATGTTTGTAATGTAGTAGTGGTTTACAATATACAAATCTATGTATTAAAAACTAGACAAAATGCTAATAAAAGTATTTAGAGCAAAAAGGGGTATTTTGGTCATTTTGAGTAAATTGTGAAAGTAAATAAATTTCTAAGTGTATGATAGATGAGTGATATGATTTTGGGGTGAATATAAGTTCATAATAAAAATGACTTAATGTAATAAGAGTGGGATATGATAGTTAAGGGTAAAATAGGAAAATTCTAAAGAATTGATGAATTTTAGTAACCACGACGTTGTGGAAGTGGTGTCATGACGTAGTTCTAAAGTGGTAATCTTTTGACGTAAAGTGGATAGTGAAGACAATGTACTTTGAATTGCCACAACGTGGCGAAGGATAGACCAAGACGTGGTGGAAAGTAGAATGTTATGTTCTTTCATGACAACTTTTAGTGAAGGAACAAAAGTGTCACAACTAATGGGAAAACGACGTCGTGGAGAGATAATGACTCCACGACGTGGCATGGGTATTACCACGATGTGGCGACGCGGTAAATAAAAATATGATAAAAGGAACGAGAGCTCCTTTTAGCTCTCATTTTCTCATACCTCGTTCCAAAACAGAAAAACTCGAAGAAAAAGATATTTTGATCAAATTTTAAAGGAGAAAGAATGAGAGATTAAGAAGGAGCTACCAAGTTATTGTTTAATTAAGAGTGAGTTTTATGTGTTAGCTAGTTTACGAATTAGGGCATACTTGAGTTTAGGGTTTAATAACCCAAATGATGATCATCAATTTCTATATTGAAATTCTAGTGATTGGTAGGAAATAGAGGGGGTAATTATATGATTCCAAGTATATAAAGTAATAACAACAATCAATTATGTGAACTTGGGGATGAATTGCTATGATTTTGATGAATTGAGTTTATAATATGTGTAATAGAGTACATAGATGATCAATTTGAAGTATATGAATGAATTGAGTATTTGAAACTTGTGTTGCACATAATTGAGTATTATGGAGCTATATGTGGTGTTATATTGATTTCGAATAAGTCATAACACCTAAATTTCTTTTTACTTATGAGTAGGTTATGGTTAAGCAAGGGTTAGGATGGGATTCCACAGGATTGGAACAAGCTCTAATTAGCCTAATCAAGATGAGTAGTTTAACTTTAACTTATGAGATAAATTGTGTTATGCAGATTAGAATGGTATATTCACATTTATGTTATAAATGGGTTTTGGAGTATCATGAAGAGTACATTAATATGACTTATATAGAGTATGAGCCTATATTGATGAAATTGTCTCAAGAGATTGATGTTGAGTTTGATGTTAAGATTAATGTTAATGAAGTCATATATGAGTAAGATGACAAGTTCTAAATAAAATGGAAAGCCTCGTTGATAAAATTTTATAATTGTTGAGTTGTTTTTAAATTTTTTTTAGAAATGTTATAGTTAAATAAATCACTAAGCTAGTGCTTATTTTTTGAATTTGGATTATGTTAAGTAGGAAATACAAATCAAGGCAATGGGATAACAACCATGGAGAAGTAAAAGAGATTTAGATAAAAGTATAGTGTCTTTTGTAAAACTCTTTGTAACACCAGACAAATCTTGGGTGTAGTTTTAGTGTGTGTTGTTTATATTACTTTTGTTTGTAAATACCTATAACTTATCCAATGTTTTGATGTATAATATTTGAAAAAAGTTTATGCTTATTTTGTGTATAAAATGTTGGAGAAATCTAGTAGTTACACATACCCAAACTTGGTGTGACTATTATGTGAAGCTACAAACTCGTGTGAGATATGATGTTCCTATTAGGAAACGCATTTTAGGAGGTCTCTTAATATCCATGGTCGCATTGAAATAGACCCTTTGCTTATGCATTACACGTTCTGTGAAGACCTTGAAATAAATCCCAAAAAAAATGGAAGAAATATTCTTCCAACTACACTTCAAACCAATAGAAATAGAATAGAGCCAAATGCTTCGGGAGATTAACTGTTAGCCAAGCCATTCTAATGAGTTGGTATAGGTTTGTCTCTTGTACGGACAATTTTCTCTCTTTCTTGAGTTATATGAACTCAATATGTGAATTTAATCATGTTTCACAAAGCTGAGATATATCTCCATAAACAAAAGATCTTGGAAGCATGAAATGTGTTATCAATATTCAGTGGGACCTGTACTAAACATCTTCATGTTTGATTAAGCATGAGTCCATGGCGAGAGCTGAAAGTTAGGAACATTTATTGTATTTAGAGTTATCTATTGTATTTAGAGTTATCTAGATCCTAGTTATCAGGATAGTTATCGTGTATATGTAACCTATTTATACTTGTATCCTTGTTAATATTCAATATATGAAAACATTAGGAAGATAATTCCTCCAAATCTGATCTAAACTACATGGTATCAGAGATGAGAACTTTCTGAAATCACTAAACCATATCGAAGCAAAGCACTGAGTCAACATGAGCGGAGGAGATAATTCCAGAGGATCGAATCCCGTAAACGTACAAAATGTTCAAGACTCTCCGTTTCCTACCGGAGTTGTTCTTGACGAAAGCAATTACCCCCTGTGGTCTCAGTTGATGAAGATGCGCATTGGGGCTCAGAATAAGTCGGGTTTTCTTACCGGCAAGGTTGTGAAACCCACAACGAACGAGAAGGCACTTGAAGCTTGGATCACAGATGACAACAAAGTGAGGAGTTGGCTCATTGACTCAATGAGTCCAACGTTGATGCGTCGTTTCATTCGGCTGAAAACGGCGGCGGAGATATGGGATGCCGTCTCAAAAACGTTCTATGACGGATCGGATGAGACTCAACTGTTTGAGTTGAATCGGAAAACATTCATCACTCGTCAAAACGGATGTCCTATCCCAACCTACTACAATGAACTTGTAAGTCTCTTCCAAGAAATAGATACTCGTATGAATGATAATGGTAATAATGTTGAAGCCACAGTGGCTGTAAACAAGGCACTGTCCCGTTTTAGGGTTCACATTTTTTTGGCGGGTTTGGACCCAGACATTAACCAGGTCAGGAGTGAATCCCTTAGAAAAGACCCACCTTTAAGTCTTGAGGCGTGTTACGCCTATATCCGAAAAGACTTGAATCAGAGACAAGTTATGGACCCGATACCGATTGAACCCGACAATGTTGTTAATATAGCTACTCGAAACAGACCTGGAAAAACCAAGGGGTCTAATGAAAAGGGTGGAAATAATTTTGTGTGTACTCATTGTGGAGAATCGGGTCATTCAAAATTAAGATGCTATGAAATAATCGGATATCCCGATTGGTGGGATTTCTCGAAGAAACCGAGAAAGAAGCTTCCGCAAAGCCAAGCAACCGTGGCGACATCTTCGCAGAATCAGGAAGGGTCTCCCAGTTGCTGCTCATACCTCTACGAATCAGGGTAAGTCTAGCAGCAAATCTCAAAAAGATAGTGATTGGATTATTGATACGGGGGCTACGGATCATATGATTAATAACCCAAACTTGTTGACTATATTGTATACTTCAAAACAACCAAAACAACTAAATATCTACACCGCCAGTGGAGATATTGAAAAAGTTACAGCTGAAGGCACTGTAAAAGTGTCTAGTTCTATGGAATTGGATTCTGTCCTTGTGGTCCCTTCTCTATCTACAAACTTGTTGTCAGTTAGTTAGATAACCAAGGCATTAAATTGTTACGTTACTTTCTGGCCAAATGACTGTGTTTTCCAAGACATGGAGACTCACCAGATTCGTGGTTATGGTACTAGAAGAGGGAGGCTATATTACTTAGAAGAAGGTCATCGAAGTCAAGCAAATCATGCAGGAGTAGCTAGAGCAAATAAGTCCCTGGTGATGTTATGGCACCGTCGGCTTGGACATCTTTCATTTACGTATCTTAGGAAGTTGAAAGCAAACTTGTTTTTGAATATTTCAGATAATGTTTTTAGTTGTGACATTTGTGAATTATCAAAAAATAAACGTATTTCATATACTCCTAGTGAGTGTAAAGCTAGTAATCCTGTTGCGGTAATCCATTCCGGTGTATGGGGCTCGGCTCCAAATGAAACTCCTAATGGTGCTCAATATTTCGTTACATTCATAGATGAATGCACCAGAATGATGTGGGTGTCTCTGATCAAACACAAAAGTGAAGTATTTAATGCATTTAAAGAACTACACATACTTATAAAAGATGAATTTCGTAGAAATATACACACCCTTCAGTCGGATAATGGGGTTGAGTATGTGAGTCTTGAGATGGGCAACTACTGCAAAATGAACCCAATCCGGCATCAGACTTCATGTGCGCGGACTCCACAACAGAATGGGCTTGCCGAATGACGTAATAGGTCCATTCTAGAAATTGTTCGAGCTCTTATCTTTGATATGAATGTCCCACGTAAATTTTGGGGAGAGGCAGTTAAGTTGGCAGCCTACATTATGAATCGTACACCTTCACGAGTAATTGAATTTACTACACCCATGCAAAAACTCCATGACCTACTTGGAACCTCGCCTAACAAGAACCTTGAACCTAGGGTTTTTGGTTGTACCGTGTACGTACATCAGAATTCTGGTAAGCTAGAACCCTGAGCCACCCGTTGTTTCTTTCTTGGGTATGCTGATTTCAAGAAAGGCTACCGGTGTCTCGATCCCGCAACTGGTAAGGTGTACATCACTCGGGATGTTTCCTTTCATGAAACGATACCCTATTTTTCACGTGAGGGCTCACTTCAGGCGGAGAAGCAATGTAATGGTGAAGTTAGCCCGACAAAATCATCACTGATGCCTGAACCCATTTTTCAGACTGAAGTTAGCACCAGTGGACTGGATGACTCCGATGAAGATTATGAACCAGTACCTAATGACTTCTCGCCTACTGATCCCGCTGGAACTGATCCCACTGCTGAAACCCAAGCGGATAATACCGATAACACTGATGACGACATCGCTACTGCTGATGATAATGTACCGGGTTCACCTAGTTCTTTCGTTTTGCAGGAAAATAATGGAAGTGGCGAGGAGTCCTCTGTCTTTGATGAAGGATCTGCGCAAAGATACCTAACAAGGAGTACACGTGGAAAGCCAAAACGACAATATGAACCTGTCTTGACTGCAAAAGGGAAATATCCGATCAGCAATTACGTTTCACAACACCGACTCATAGGGGCGCATGCGTCATTTGTTGAAAGCTCATCAGATATTACCATCCCTAGAGACATACACGAAGCCCTAAAGGATGAACGATGGAAAAATGCGGTAAATGAAGAAATGTACGCATTACAAAAGAATTTAATGTGGGATTTGGTTGCACTCCCTAGTGGGAAGAAAACAGTTGGGTGTAGATGGGTGTTTAGTGTAAAGCTAGAATCAAATGGAAAGGTTGTGAAGTTTAAAGTGAGATTGGTAGCGAAGGGGTATACGCAAAAATACGGAATAGATTACGGGGATACTTTCGCACCTGTGGCAAAAATCAACACTATCCAAATCCTAATATCAATTGCAGCAAATGAAAATTGGCCGTTGAAACAATTTGACGTGAAGAATGCGTTCCTAAATGGGTGTCATGAAGAAGAAGTGTACATGGAACCGCCACCGGGTATCGAAAGTCATGGTAAGGTGTGTAAGCTAAAAAAGGTGTTATATGGTTTGAAACAGTCGCCAAGAGCATGGTTTGGCAGATTCTCAGTGTTTATGAAAAAGGTTGGGTATAAGCAAAGTGATGCTGATCACACCTTGTTTATAAAGTCAAAAGTAGGTGGAAAGATAACAGACTTGATTGTATATGTCGATGACATGATAGTAACAGGAAATGACGAAAAAGAGATGGAAGAATTACAAGCAATTCTAGCAGCCGAATTTGAATTAAAAGACCTTGGAAGCTTAAAATACTTCTTAGGGATTGAAGTAGCTAGATCAAAGAATGGGATAATGATGAACCAACGGAAGTATGTGTTGGATTTACTGACGGAAATTGGAATGCTAGATTGTAAGCCGATTGACACTCCTATTGAAGTAAACCATCATCTGGAAATACTTCCAAATAAGGTTCCAACTAATAGAGACAAGTATCAAAAATTGGTGGGTAAATTGATCTATCTGTCTCACACTCGTCCTGATATATCCTATGCTGTATCTGTGGTTAGTAGGTTCATGCACACACCTAATGAAAAACATATGAATGCGGTGTATCGGATTTTAAGGTATTTGAAGTCATCTCGTGGCAGGGGTTTGTTCTTTGGAAAGAACCAAGATCACCATGTAAGTGGGTTTACGGATGCAGACTGGGCTAGAGATAGGATGGATGGAAAATCCACCTCGGGTTATTTTACTTTTGTGGGTGGAAATCTAGTTACTTGGAGGAGTAAGAAACAGAAGGCCGTATCAAGATCGAGCGCGGATGCAGAGTTTAGAGGTATGGTTCATGGTATGTGTGAACTGTTGTGGATCAAGAGAATCCTAAGGGACCTTGGCATTTCGTTGAAGTCTCCCATGAAGCTATATTGTGATAATGAGTCTACGATAAAGATTGCAAATAACCCTGTACAACATGATAGAACCAAACATGTAGAAATCGATAGGCACTTTATTAAAGATCATCTAGAACGCAAGACAGTGGAGCTTCCTCACGTCGGAACTGAAGATCAATTGGCGGACATGTTAACAAAGGCGTTGTGTGGAAGAGTTTTTCGAAGCTCTCTTAACAAGCTGGGAATGGTAGATATCCATTCTCCACCTTGAGGGGGAGTGTTGGCGAGAGCTGAAAGTTAGGAACATTTGTTGTATTTAGAGTTATTTAGATCCTAGTTATCAGGATAGTTATCGTGTATATGTAACCTATTTATACTTGTAACCTTGTTAATATTCAATATATGAAAACATTAGGAAGATAATTCCTCCAAATCTGATCTAAACTACATCTAGACATTGCTATCTATATTTCTTTGTTGCGTTCAACGAAATGGAGTTCGTTGATATTTTCACGGCATCCTAATTGAGAAAATGTAATTCATGAACTTGTATCACTTGAAATTTTAACAAATATATACTTAAAGAACTTCATCCACGTGTCATCCAAGGAACCAAGTTTTATATACTGGAATACAAAATCAAATCTAGCGGTAGCTTATCAACCATACATTTACTATACCAAAGATTAGAATCCAAAATCCAAAAATGGCATTGGCATCCATATGTTTTTTTTCCATACATGTTGATATCCAAAATTTATTTCTCCTAAGGAGTATTCATACCAACACAATACCTTGTTATTATCTTATTAATCCGGTCTGCACCTGAGATGTATAATCACACATGCACAATACATAAGCTTGAAGACCAAGTGAGTTTAATAAGAGTAATAATAACAAGAAGATAAATCAGCATATAGAAAAAATGCAATACATGGAATTTCCACCATTGTACACATGTTATGCCATCGATCTATAACATCCTTAGAATTTTATATAGTTTAATTAACTGTATTTGGGAAACTGAGCTTATCATTGTACGGGTCAAGTAATTGTGTTTGCGAAACTGAGATTATCATTATGCTTTCAGTGTCCTATTTTTTTAAAACGACAAACTCACACACTCACTAATCCTACTCCTAAATCTACACTATTGTCCACTACGAGTATTGAACCCTTAACCTATTGAATGATAGATAAACAAACCAATGATTAGTAATGTGCGTTAATACCGAAACACTAGTGATGTCCAAAGCAAACAAGCTGATAATAATATTGAAAATTATATGTTGATTATAACTCACAAATAATAAATTTTACTATTATTTAATTACCAAGTTTCATTCAGAAATCAGTTTGATCATTCACGATCAGTATTTAATGTAAGGTAGAATTAGACTGTCACTTTGTTAGGTGAAATAAAAGACGTTACAGATAAAGTAAAACCAACCTAAAGATTGCAGATCTTGATTGGTACCCACACAAAATGAATCATGTCCTTAAAGGTTTTTACGCACTCTAGTTGTCGTAAGTTGCAACATAGAACCCCATTATTTAGTGTAGTTATTGTCTATTCCAACAACAATGGAAGATTTGATAAACGCGAAGAGGATAATCAGAAACAGATCGAAGAAATTTGTGTTGTAGAGGGATTGGAAGTGTGGAATAAATAAGACCTGAGAGGAACTATTTATACTAAACCGAAAAGCCTATAAGTCAAAAAAATCAGGTGTAATGACGACACCTGGCCTCTCATCTCTCACAAGCTATCAAAACTAGATAAAATCCATTGAGTTAGCATCGTTATATGGAAGCTCATCCAAAGTGAAAGTGTGGTCAACACGTTGACCGGGTCTGTCCAACCCAATCGGACCGAACTTTGCAAAAAATAAAAGCTCCTCAGATCCTGATACGAAGTGCAAAGTTCGCCTAAATTGTGTCATTTTACGAACCACACGTCCCCTCAGCCCAGCTAGGTGCGTGTGGGCTTGGCCCATCCCTCAACCTCCACTAAAGCATTTGAAGGTTAAGGCAAGGAAAGCCTTAGACACCCACAAAAATTTCTTCTTCCCACCAATGTGGGACAATGGGAAACTTGTCGACTTGCATTTTACCCATTAATTAAATTTCCAACATATACCGTTAAGCCATATACCCTTTAGTCAGTGTAGTGTCTCAGAGAAATTAAGTTGATAACTTGACAATTTTGGGAGGACCGAGATTTCTATAAAGAAAATCAAAGTTTTTTGGTGTCTTAACGATGAACCAAATGGTGATGTTACGGAGATTCAAAATGATCAATGAAGTTGGGTTGACATGTTATGGAATTGGGTAGTCTTTCAGGCATCAACAATAGGAGTTTATGTTGTTTGTTTCATACTTGGCAACATACATGCAATTTAAAGTCGTTGGAAGTAATGGGAGAGTTCTATGAATTTCAGTGAGGTTATATACCTAAGTATCAGTACAAATGTCAGGTATAATCAGAAGGATTTGAATAGTTAAGGTTATTTGGTGATTTAAGATCTTCTGTGTGAGTTACTGATTGGTTGTGTTTGCATGACATATAAGTTGTGAACCAGAAATTTGGTGTGCCCCATGTGTTAGACTGTTAGTGATGTAAATGATTGAGATTTTCCTGAACTATGAGATGAATTTCCTGCTGTAAATTATGTATGTAGAGCATATGAACACAAGTTAATTAGTGTCAATTGTGTAGTTGTGGTAAGACTTCTTAGTGTCTTGTTGAGGAGTAGGAAGTGATGGTAAGTCGTTGAGTGGCAGGGTTTATGATTGTCAGACACTCAAATAGTGGATTTTGGTGCCACTTTTTGTGGAAATTAATGATGATGAGATTGAGTAGATGGTGGCTTTAGCGAGTCACAATGGGAACATTGACAGATGGAGTTGATGTGGTTCAGAGTTGTCCCCATTGGTGAAAAGTGTTGCTTAATTATTTGAAAAATGAGGTTTTGATGATTAGGAGACTTCGAAAATAGGACTGATAGCTTTTGTCAGTGAGCTAATGTTTGAGAATAGAATACCAAAGGTCCTTGAAGTGGATTGAGAGTACTTATAAATATTGCTGTCGGTACCAATAGACAGAGTTGTGACTATGATGTAGTAGGGTGAAGTTGATGAAGAGTTTGTTAATTTTATAGTGTGATGAAAGATTGATTGATCAAGGGTTTCATGTTGGGGAGAGTGGAACTCTCCGAGTTGGAGGCTGGAAGATTTTTTGGAAGATGGATTCAAGGAAATCATGATGAATAGACATTGTTAAGATAATGTTCTGAGGATGTAGAAGTTGAGGGTTCAAAAGTGTGATAGTAGAGCATACATAAGGGTAGTGATAGTGGTCGTATGAGATCCTAAATCTTGGTGTTGACCTTATAATGTTAAGTTGTTATAGTTGTGCCATAGTAGGAGTTACCTCTTCAGTAGAGACTTAAGATGGAAATTGTGGGCCTTGAGGTTTGAATCTTAAATAAATGATCTTGTCGAGGAAATGTATTAAGAAACTTATTAAAGTCCTAAGTTGACTTAGGTAATTAGGTTCACATGATGGAAATGTCCAGCTATAATTGAAAAGGGTGCACGAGGATATGTTGTTGTTGGCATTATCTCGTGGGGTTGTTTTGATTCGTTGGTTATGGTATCTCTTAATGGGGTGGGATGTCTATCGATGATGGTATTATTTAAAAACTGTATTCTGTAAAAGAGAATTTTTGGGTGTACTTTCTGGTAAAATTGGTGTGTTCCACTATAGCGTACATTCTGAAGATGCAAAATAAATACTAAAAAAAAACCAAAGTACTTAGGGTTTTCTTCAGATTTTATGAGAACTTGACGTGACAGGCTGTAGAGCTCCTTCGGATTGTTTCTAATTCTGTCCTGGCTTGTGCTTGCTTCTTTAGATCTGGTAGCCGAGTCTTAGACCACACGATGTCCATCCTCTCCAAAACGCACGCATACTTCAAAATGCATTTGAGGAAATATATTTCTGAATCATTAGAATGAAAGTTCTTGAAAGTAACTATTTTAAGGCAACTCAACATGCATATAGGTACTAATATCAAAATTGGATCGTTTTCACCAAGGCACATGTGGTGCTCGAATCCCTGTACACCAGTTAGAAAACAATTACGTTAACTATAATATCATCATCTTTGGCAACATGTTTTGATTTTGAGTATCGAGTAATCCACCTCCAGAAGACTAATAGATTGTAGAATTGGACAGAAGTAAAGCAAATCCATCAGACCTCCAAACGGATATTTCCCACTTTCCATAGTCAACACTAAATGCCTCAAATTTGAAAAAACCGGAGAATAGTGGACCATGTTATCTGCAAATATAAGAGACTTTCCATAGGAAAGAAAGCACGCAAACACAAAAGTCAGTATGAGAACATCGCTCGAAGAGGTGAGTACTAAGTAGCAATATGTTTCATTCAGGAAGTAGATTAGATTGCCAATTACCTCCATGATGCGATTAGATATCCTCAAAGACACAACATATCTTAGTTGTTTGAGTAGATCAATAGCTCGATATGTGACTTCTGTTTCCCTCTCTTGGGGAATAGGAATGTGAATGAATGCATCGACCAGGGATAAGGCATTATTCACTAGAATATCGTTTAATAGGTTTCCAAAATATTTAAAACATGTAAGATTTACTGCATCGATCTTGATATTACAGCCACTAGTATCGTCAAATTCACCAAAATATGGCAGATCATGTATGGTCAAGCTCTTTAAGGTGGAACTACAAATCACAATGTTATTCAAGTTCACCAAGTAGCAATCTAATAAAACCAGTTCTTCTAGAAACGGGCATCCTGAGAAAAGTTTTTCTGTAGAGGCATCATCTGGGAACCGAACTAAAGATAGGTGCAAGGTTTTTAGGAATGGAAAAGAAACGTGTGATGGGAGTTCAATAACACAATCCATTTTTATTTTCAGGCTTACCAATGGTGTGCTATCAAGCATACACTGAGGAATCACAAATGCGTCCACTCCAAAGAGACATAAATCAAGCTCCTGAACATTGTGCATGATTGCATAAGAAATCCATGAATGTATTTTAGATGCATTGTTGCAAACAAAACATGATAGATGGAATTTTTCCATATTTGATGGATCCCGCAACATGAGGACTCTGTCTACAAAGTTTATGAAGGAAGACACCTCAGGCCGACACCGACCATCAACTGTTTTAGCATACAACAATCCATCATCAAAATCAATGTTAGGTGCAGAAGCCCAGAGGTTCTTCCATCTTGTAGACAATATGGACGTCTTTACAACTTCTTTTGTGGGAATAAAAGATAGAATTTGATGAAGAATACAATCAGGTAAATTGCTGATATCATCAACCATATCACCACTTTCATGTTGTTCCTGGCCTTTGTATGTTTTCCGAAACACAGACTACATGCAAAATGTCAATTATTAGCATCTCTATGATCAAAGAAACTGAATTCATTAAAAAAAAAAAAGCAAATCAACTAGATCATAATGGCTTAAATTAACTAGGAACTTTTCATTACTTTCATGGTCAAACCAGGCACCTTTTGAGAAAAATCGGTACAAATTACCTTCAGCTTACGGCGAATAAACTTATGAAGAGTCATTGATCTGGCAAACAGCTTGATAGTTTCTTGAATTCACTTGTCCTAAAATTTCTGGGAGACTAAATGTAAATAACACAATCAGTAAAAGACGCCAATGAAGTCAGTCGAATAATTATATAAGTATGATAAACAAGATTGATTTTAATGCCTTATCCACACATAAGATCTTCATAATTGCTCTTATAAGACATTAGCATATAAACACACACGAGAAAAATAGAGAGAAACTAACTTTTGATCGGAGTCAGGAGTTGTTGATATATTGCGCATAACGAACTCTAGAGCCTCAGTTCGAGACTCTTTATCAGAGAATGATCGAGAGTTTTGCCGGAATTTGGCATGGCGGTTAAAACGAAGAAAGGGGTTGTGTTCGAGGGAAGAACTTGGACTGGCGTCTTTACCCCCCGCCCCTCTTTATATTAAAAAGCCCACGAATGTTTTGGAGTAGAACATGTCCAAAACTGCAAAGAAAGACAGGAATAAACGCGTAAAAATGTACCAAGCAAAAACTAAATGCAAAAAGTAGGAATATTTTAAGGTTTTGACTATTGTGAAACCGCGTGAGAGACTTGTACACCACTTTTGAAACGGTGGGATAAACAACAATAAAATCGTCTTAGACTTAAATCAATCTATTAAGTAAACAATGTAACAGAAAACATTCATAAGAATAAAAGAAAAAGAATCCAAATACATTGTTTATAAATCTAAAACGTTCAAACCCAAATACAATACAAGAAAAGAAATCAAAACATACTCCCGGTTGCGATCACGAGAGGAACTAGTTGTTCATGATTGTATAAGCTGCAAACATGATGTTGATGATGAATATGATTCCAAAAGTGACTTGAAGGAATTCTTCAATCTTAATGAATGAGGCTTTGGTATAGATGCTACATGGATTGAAACTGTTTAAGGATGTCTTGGAAGAGTGGCATAACCACATAGATGCAACGGGTCCACCCATAAAAATTTAAGCATATAAATTTAAGGTTATATATATATATATATATATATATATATATATATATATATATATATATATATATATATATATATATATATATATATATATATATATATATATATATATATATATATATATATATATATATATATGCAGGGGTGACCTAGGGGTGGTCCACGGTGGCACCGGTAAACCCTAACTTTTCCGGCTGCAGTGGAAAATTTTTCGAAAATTTTATTTTTTGTACTACCGTGCAACCCCTAACTCTCTCGTGCAACCCCTACTGTAAAATCTTGCGTCCGCCCCTATATATATATATATATATATATATATATATATATATATATATATATATATATATATATATATATATATATATATATATATATATATATATATGGGAAAAGTGAATATACCCTTAAGGGTATATAAGCTTAGGTACCCAAACACATCATAATACGTCGTTTTGTTTGATATTTTCATTATAATGTTTTTAAATTTCAACCCTTAACTTGATTTACTTTCAAGATTTTCAAAATTTCACTATTATCTTACTTTTACATTGCATTTTTTTGTCGAACACCTACTAGGTTATATATATTGTAGTTGAAAATGAAAATTATGTAAGAGGAAGATAAATGTGTAATTTATAAAAATCATAGATGTAAATCAAGTTAGAAGTTAACTTATAAGAACATTTAACTATTATAATGTATTATATGATACAAAACGACGTAATATGATGATTTTGAGTACCTAAGCTTATATACCCTTAAGGGTATATTCACTTTTCCCTATATATATATATATATATATATATATATATATATATATATATATATATATATATATATATATATATATATATATATATATATATATATAGAAAGAGAGAGAGAGAGGGGAGAGAGAGTAGGGTTCAATTGAGAAAAAAAAAAGTTGGGAATGAAGGAATCATTCTCGGCCACTTATTTATTTTTGCCGCAAAAGCCACCATCGTACTAGCGGAAATGAGAAAAGAATAGACATGTGTTTTTAACAAAGCATGTTTCTTTAAACTATGTTAATCATTATCTTAATATATATACAAAAACATAGTTTTTTTGTTTTTTTATTTTTATTTTTAAGGAACTATTTTTATCGAAAAATAATTTTAAATATACCAAAATTCATGATTTTTTATTCTCTACAAATAGATATCCATATTGATATAGTTTTAAGATAATATATATATATATATATATATATATATATATATATATATATATGTGTGTGTGTGTGTGTGTGTGTGTGTATGTGTGTGTGTGTGTTTATATTTTCAGCTATCGTTATTCATAAGTGAATAAAAATACATCATGTTTTTATTACAGTATATTCGTTATTCAGTTATGAATAAAAAGTATGATTATTTTTTTTTACAATTTAAGTATCATTCATATATGAATATAACATATAATAAATATAGTATATTCATATTTAAATATTAGACGATGCATTCACTTGTGAATATTAACATAATATATGTACTTGTGAATATTAGATGGTATATTCAGTTATGAATATTAAATGATATTTTCAAATGTGAATATTACATAGTATTATATGGTATATCACATGTGAATATTACGTAGTATATTCACTTGTGAATATTAGATGATATTTTACTTATGAATATTACACAGTATATTCACGTATGAATATTAGAAGATATTTTCACAAATATATATAATTTTTATATGTTATTCACATATGAATAACATACAGACTTGCATATTTGTTTTGTGTTTTTAATAATTATATACTGATTCAGATTAGAAAACATATTCATATGTGAATTTAACGTGGTAATTTAGTTTATGCATTTTATTAAATAGTTGGAGTACATACAAGTTAACTATTTTAAAAATGTTAAAAACATGATACTTCCGATTCAAGTTATCAATTCCAAATCATCATATACTTCCGATTTCGACTTCAGATGCGACATCCTATGTCTGATCGATTTCTCATTTTGATTTTCGAAAATCCGAATGGGAACATGTGAGTACTGATTCTGAGTCCTTCAATGTCGACTGTGACTGCGAGTCCAGAACTCTGATTCCAATTTCATGAATAGAGAATAAATTCCAATTCCAACAGAGTTCGTTTGCGAATCTGGGAAATTCCAGTTCTAAATCTGTTATGAACTTTAACAAATGCTTGCAAGCTACGAACATTCGGAGTATTCAATAAAGTAATCGATGAAATTGATGAATTTGGGTTGCGAATCTGTCTTGAACGGCGAACCTCCCAGCCACGAATATCGATGATTGATTAACACCGGATGACATTGATGATGATTTAGTTGAAGAAATCCGGATGATTGTTGAAGGTTGGAGGAGAAATTGTGATGATGAACGAACTGCTATCGAATTCTCTATAGTTATCTATTTGAGATTGAAGGTTATTAACATATTTACAAGTTTGCCACCATGTCTTTTTATGCTTAGATTAAATGAGTGGCTGAGAATGATTCCCTCAGTCTCAACCTTTTTCATTTTCTCAATTGAACTTACCTCTCTCTCTCTCTCTCTATATATATATATATATATATATATATATATATATATATATAAAGAGAGAGAGAGAGAGAGAGAGAGATAAAGAGAGAGAACGAAAAAGAGACAATATACTTTTGTTAAATAAAAGAGACTAAGGACATGAAATGTGGTATGAACCACCCATTAGAAACTTCAAATTCTATATGGAAATAAAATTGTCGCAACATAAATGTTGTTGCCTCATGTTATTCTTGTTGCAAGTTTTTGAGGAGATAACATCATTATTCATTGGTTCGTATATTAATTTTTTTTATTATCTTAATTAATCAATTAATTTTTTTCTATTACAT
This sequence comes from Lactuca saligna, assembly GCF_052625555.1. Classification (NCBI taxonomy): domain Eukaryota; kingdom Viridiplantae; phylum Streptophyta; class Magnoliopsida; order Asterales; family Asteraceae; genus Lactuca; species Lactuca saligna. Next base: position 176,869,440 of record NC_136423.1, read on the forward strand.
GCAAGGTCACCAAACATGAGAAATCGTGCATGGAAAATCAACATGCGTTCATACCATTTGTATTTGATACATTTGGTTTCCTTGCGTCGGATGCGGTGAAGCTTCTTAGTAGACTACAACGGATCATAAATAGCAATGTTATATCCCCTAGATCTATGGATGTAGTCTTCAAAATAATTGGCTTTACCATACAAAAGGGCTTAACGGCGCAACTTATTGCCCGTTTGATTTCTCTTTCGTTGTATGATGATAACTAAAATCGTATAATTGTTATTATACAATATAATATAATTCTATTTTTCATCTTAGACAATTTTTAATTGATTTAGTTTATACCGATTTAGCCATTTAATTTTGTGTTGATTTTATACTTTTTGTTGTATGTTTTATATAGGTTGTTACTTGATGCTATGAATTAATTATTTGAATTATTGTATTATATATAATTTCGTTTTGTATAAAAATTTAAAATTATGTTTATAATTGAAATTTTTGTAATTAATAAATTTCGTTGAGCAATGGGAACAAAGCAAAAATGAATAGACTCCGTAATAAAATGGATGATTTTATTATTGATTGTCCGGTCCTTTACATCAAGAAAGATATTGCTAAGTTGTTCAGTTTAGACTTCATTTTAGACTATTTTAATGATATAGGAGAACATTGTGTGCAACTTAAGTGAACAATTTAGTTTAAAATGCATACATTGTCATATTTTGTTATTATTTGAATTATTGTGTTCGTTCATATTTTATAAATTATTTGACTTATCCTAAAACAAAGTCATGGCTACACCACTGTTTTGGAACCCTTTGTGTAGCACCTGGTTCCTGGTACGTAAAAATTTATCTAAGTATTTGTCAGTTTTAGCCTTGGACTCGGCGAGTTGTAGGTCCGACTCGCCGAGTAGGGATGGGGTCTGGAACACGTTTAAGTTGGCGACTCGGTGAGTCCATATTCTGGACTCGGCGAGTCCCTGCTGTCTGATGAAACCCTAAATTTCAAGGGTTTGCACCCTATTTAAGCCTTCTTATCCGCCCCAAGCTCGCCCCTTTCACCCCCTGCCCCCCAGAGCCTTATACTTCGTTCAAGCTTGTTCCTTGTGAGATTGAAGCATTTTGGTGTGTTTTCTTGAAGATTTGGAGAGGGAAGGAGAGTAGATCAAGAAGAGAAGAAGGAGGCCAGGCTTATTGGTGTTATCTCAGTGATTTCCTTGAGGTATAACTCATTTTCCCTTTGTTTTCATGCTTGTTGTCCCTTGTAGCTTCATGAAAGTCTTTCTTGAGCCTTTCCCCAAGCTTGTTTGTGTATTAGAGTGGATGATAGGTTGTTTAGCCTCTAGATCTAGGCATGATTGAGCTCCAGGAGCTTGGATCTACTGCCTTTATGGGACCATAGTGCATGAAAGCCCTAGATCTACTCTTTTGGTGCATTTTGAGCCCTAAAACTCTCATGGGTGTTTATTTACACGTAAAGTTGGAAACTTTACGTGTAAACCAGGCCCTAGGAACTTAGATCTATGAATGCCATGGGCTGGATTCAAGCAAAATCGCGTGTATAGTATTTGCATGTGGCAGACTCGGTGAGTCGTTCATCTGACTCGGCGAGTCGAGTCGCGAGTCCTCGGGTTTTCCCCCTTTTCGTGTTTGCGGGTTGGAGTAGTGAGTCATAGGGTGTGACTCAATGGGTTGGAAGTAGGACTCACTCATGTAGTAACTCCGTGAGTCAACGCCATGACTCGGCGAGTTCAAGGAAATCTTCTTGCCTCAAGAACGGACTCGGCGAGTTGTTCATACAACTCGGCGAGTCTAAGCATAGAGTGTTCTTTAGATGAAGACGAACTCGACGAGTTGTTCTTACAACTCGGCGAGTAGAATGAAGAACGTTGGGTCATCATCTTAGAAGGAAAACTCGTCGAGTCAATGCCAAACTCGACGAGTAGAGATAGGTTAGTGGTCAGACAAAGGGATAGGGACTCGGCGAGTCGGGTCAACTGGAAGTTGACTTTGACTTTGACTCATGGTTTGGTTAAGGGTAAATGGTTGGTTTACCCTAAGGTCGGTTAGCAGTATTTGACTAAGTGTTTGGTGGGAATTGCAGCCGAAGGATTTCTAGAGCAATAGCAGCAGACAGACTGTTCCCACACAGATTAGCAGCTATGAGGTGAGTTACCTTCCAGTAGCGGTGGGTCTAAGGCCACAATGTTGGCCCACCAGTAGGATGGTATGATAGATGTTTGTCTTTGTGATATTCATCTAGGATTGCTACTACCTGTGATATGCTAATGTGCTAGTAAGATATGATGATTTGTGCTAATGACAGTAGGGGGAGATAGTCCCCAGAATACCGGTCGATAGGGCCGAAGAGGCGGTCGTGCCCGGCCATGCTAGATAGATTATGTGATATATGTGTTATGTGGTAGTAGTAGGGGTGAAATAGTCCCCAATATCCGGTCGAGAGGACCTAAGGGGAGGCCAGCTCCCAGATATGCTAGTCAGTATCCGGTCGAGAGAACCGAAGGGGAGACCAGCACCCAGATATGCTAGTCAGTATTCGGTCGAGAGGACCGAAGGGGAGGCTAGCTCCGAGATAGACTAGTCTGTATCCGGTTGAGAGGACCGAAGGGGTAAGTTGGGCACCAAGATATGCCTGACAATATATGTATGTTATGTGATTGTATGGTATGCGGTATGTTGGGGGGAACTCACTAAGCTTTGTGATTATAGTTTTCAGTTTTGGTTTCAGGTACCTCTTCTTCGAAGGGGAAAGAGCTGGCGCGGTAGCGGCCTATCACACACATGCTCCGTATTCCGCACATGAGATCTTCCTGGGGATTTGTACTATGATATTATTATGTTTTATGAAAATGTTTTTCCAGACATGCGATATCTTTATAAAATGTTATGATCGGTAAACGTTTTATTTTGAATGTTTTGCTAAGTATATGTTTTCAAAAATGAAATTTTTGGCTCGTATTTTTGGGTTGTTACAAGTTGGTATCAGAGCCCTGGTTTGAGGGATTCGGACACACCTTCGGGGGTGTTTGAACTCAAATCGAGGGACTAAAAGATTTTGGAAAAAGAAAATGTTTTCTAAAAGGCTGAGTAAAGGGTTTTAAGTAAGAACAAAGTGTGTGATGTGCGCGACCGGCCAAGTTCATGTAAGTATTCCCCAAAGTACCCATACAAGCTTATGTTATGCTTATCAGTTTCAGTAGAGTAGCATGCCAGAATAGGACTAAGGATCTATGAGTGATGCCTTATGTGCCTGCTTTATGTGCTTCAGTGTATGAAAAGTTGCATGCTAAAATTGAGTAGACATCAGTAGGATAGCTTGTTTAGGTTATGCCTGATAGTACGAGTTATCATTGTATGCTAGTTTAGTTTTTCTCTATGAGGATAGAGTTGTTTAAGATTGTTTCCTTTTTGTCCAAATGTTGTTTTCTTTGTGCTTTGTGGGTTTCGAGTGATGAGAGTTAGCTGTTAGGTGAATCCGTTAAGGTCACATGTGATCAGGGTTGGATATATCAGATTGTTGGATTTGACACTATTGCGTAGCTCTTGTTTGAGTCCTAACCGTGGTAGGGATGAGTCCCTTACTCGAAGGAATATCCGAGCATCTTCGCATGTGATTGTATTCAGGTAATAGCTAATTGGCATCACAAAGAAACCTTCAACAGCTAAGGATTGGGTTGGGTGGAGTTGGAGGTTTCCTAGGAAAAGCCTAGGATAAGAGTAGCAGTGATAAACGGTAGTGAAAGGGACCTGGTGGAGTCAAGGCAGTCCTTGGAGAAGGTACGGATAGATGTGGAAGGTAGTATGAGCCCGTACTACTGAAAGCAAAGGATCCGTACCCGAACCAAGGAAGGCCAAGATGAGACCAGAGAACTTGTAGTTGGTGTGATCCCTCCAGAGGTGTCAGTATAGCTAACAGTTGTTATTTCTTTTGTATTTCAGAATGGTGGTACTACGCTCGAGGCTAGCAGTTGGCAGTACAGGAGAGGGATCGGGTTCGGGATCAGGTTCCAAGCCAGTAGATGAGGGGCTACGCGAGTTCATCGCGTCAGAGATCACCAGAGGCATCCTTGAGTCGATCCCCATTATCTTCGGGTCGATCAAGGAAGGGATATTGGAGATGATGGAGGATCGGCTTAGGGCATTCAGGAGAGACATGGCATCTGGCCAGTCAGGACCCCGCACACTGTCCTTCAAGGACTTCCGGGGCAGTGGTGCGCCGGATTTTCACGAGGCGAAGGACCCCATAGCTGCCAGACGATGGATTGCAGACATTGAGTCTGAACAGTTGACTAGCTCCTTCCATGAGGGGTCGAAGGTAAGATATGCAGCAGGATGTTTGAGGGATCAAGCTAGGGATTGGTGGGAGTTCGTTGGTGACTCGTTGGGAGCCTCAACTGTCGAGGCTATGACCTGGTCGGACTTCGTGACCAGGTTTAGGGTAGAGCTTGAGCCGGCTGTCGAGCTTCAACAGCTGTCCCGGGAGTTCCTAGATATGAGACAAACGACAGAGACTATGGTGGAGATCACCGCCAAGTTCCGGGAGAGGGCGTTGCTGGTGCCCCAGTACGCAGGTGACGAGGATATGAGGAGGACCCACTATAATGACATGCTACGAGCTGATATTCGGGAGCATATCAGTTTTTCAGCTTGCCTTACCCTGGACTCTATGATTGCCAGGGCAAGGGAGAGGGAGATAGATTTGGAGCACATTCGGAAGAGGAAGGCGGAGGAGGGGCATGTTATAGGGGCTTCGGGGAAAAAGCCCAAGGGATCAGATGCGGGTTCGAAAGGCCAACAGGGGTGTGGTCGCTGCAGGAAATGCAGCAAGACGCACGAGGGAACGTGCAAGTTGGGATCGTTAGGCTGCTACAAGTGTGGCAAGTTAGGGCACTTCAGTAGGGATTGTACCGCCCCTGCACCTGTGATTCATACATCGGAGTTGTTGTGTTTTCACTGCAACCAGAGGGTCCACAAGAAGGCCAATTACCCCCAGTTGATAGCATCAGCGCCGGTTAAGGCGCCGGCTCCAGCTACCCTGCGGATTACAGATGGCCGGCAGGGTAAGGCAGAGGCTCCAGTGGTGAGGAGTCGAGCATTTCAGCTGATGATAGAGGAGGCACGCGCCGCACCCGATGTGGTGATGGGTATGATTCTCTCCCTCTAATTTATTTTTGTGATGTTATGATATTGATATGTGCTCCATGTATATGCTTTAGGATCGTTCCATGTGAACGGTATTCCTATTCAGGTGTTGTTTGACTCGGGTACCACTCGATCATTTGTTTCCTTTGCGCTTAGCAAGAGGTTTACTGAGTCTTCGGGCATGTTGGATTGCCCTTTAGAGGTAGAGATTGCCAATGATAGATCGGTGCAAGCGTCAGCAGTATTCAGGGATTGTGTCCTAAGGTTATTTGAGGAGCTCTACTTGGTGGATTTGGTTCCTATCCCTTTGCGGCAGAACAAGGTGATTATAGGCATGGATTGGTTGAGCCCTAATGGGGCGGTGATAGATTGCGCACAACAGTTAGTGCGGATCAGGACCCCAAGTGGGGGAGAGTTGGTGATCCACGACAAGGGGCCGCAGCATGGACCTACATTATGTTCATCAGCGAGAGCTAGGCGTTACCTTCAGCAGGATTGCGCGGGCTATGTCGCGTATGTTTTGGATACCCAGGAGACGGGTAAGGCGATGGTGAGCGAGGTTCCAGTGGTGCGAGACTACACTAATGTGTTCCCGGAGGAGCTTCCTGGAATACCTCCGGAGCGTCAGGTAGAGTTCAGGATTGACCTAGTTCCTGGTGCGGCTCTAATAGCCAAGGCACCCTATCGGTTGGCTCCTCCCGAGATGTAGGAGTTGTCTACGCAGCTGCAGGAGTTGCTAGACAAGGGATTTATTTGTCCGATCAGTTCACCCTGGGGAGCCCCGATCCTGTTTGTGAAGAAGAAGGACTGGTCGCATCGGATGTGTATAGATTACTGGGAGCTGAACAAGGTGACGATGAAGAACCGTTACCCACTCCCGAGGATTGAAGACCTATTTGATCAGTTGCAGGGAGCATCTTGGTTCTCTAAGATCGATTTGCGCTTAGGATATCATCAGATGAGGGTCAGAGAGGAGGATGTGCAGAAGACCGCATTTCGGACGCGTTATGGCCATTATGAGTTCGTGGTGATGCCGTTTGGGCTCACCAATGCTACTGCCGCGTTCATGGACCTCATGAACCGCGTGTGTAGACCGATGCTAGATCGTTCTGTGATGGTTTTCATTGATGACATCTTCGTTTACTCCAAGACGCAGGAGGAGAACGAGGAGCATCTGAGAGAGGTTTTGGAAACCTTAAGGAGGGAGAGCTTGTACGCCAAGTTCTCCAAATGTGAGTTCTGGTTGCACGAGGTGCAGTTCCTTGGGCACCTCGTCAACCAGAACGAGATTTCTGTAGACCTGGCCAAGGTGGAGGCCATGATGAGATGGGGGGCTCCGAAGTATCCATCCGAGATTCGGAGTTTCCTAGGATTAGCAGGCTACTATCGGAGATTTATTCAGGATTTCTCCAAGATAGCCGTACCCCTGACACGGTTGACTACGAAGAGCGTGGTATTTCGGTGGGGGCCTGAGTAGCTGGCAGTTTTCGAGATTCTGAGACAGAGATTGTGCGAGGAGCCAATCTTAGCCCTGACCGAGGGCGTAGAGGATTTTGTGGTATATTGTGATGCGTCCATCTCGGGTTTAGGCGCGGTATTGATGCAGAGGGGTCATGTCATTGCTTATGCCTCGAGGCAGCTGAAGCCTCACAAGGCGAACTACCCGACACATGATTTAGATTTGGGGGTGGTGGTCTTCGCCCTCAAGATTTGGTGGCATTACCTCTACGGGGTTCGATGTACCATTTACACGGACCATAAAAGTTTGAGGTACCTCATGGATCAGCCGAATCTGAACATGAGGCAACATCGGTGGTTGGATGTGGTGAAGGATTATGATTGCGAGATCCTTTACCACCCGGGGAAGGCCAACGTGGTGGCCGATGCGCTTAGCCGTAAGGTGGCACCGATCGGGGGTGTGTGTATGAGGATGACGGTGGTGATCCCACTGTTAGAGCAGATTCGGGAAGCTCAACAGGAGGCTATGAAGGAGGAACATCGGAAGAGTGAGCGTATAGTGGGTCAAGTCACCTCCTTCGATTATGATAGCCGAGGGTTATTGACACTACACCGTAGGGTGTGGGTGCCGTATCATGGAGGCGCGTGCCAGATCTTGATGGAGGAGGCGCACAAATCCCGATTCTCTATTCATCCAGGGGCGACGAAGATGTATCGGGATCTTCGCCTAGACTATTGGTGGCCCTGCATGAAGCAGGATGTGGCGTGGTACGTCGAATGGTGTTTGACCTGCAGGAAGGTCAAGGCCGAGCATCAGAGACCACACGAAAAAATGCAGTCGTTGGATATCCCGTTGTGGAAATGGGAGAATATTACAATGGATTTTATCACGAAGCTTCCTAGGACGAAGCGAGGAGTAGATTCGATTTGGGTCATCATGGATCGGTTGACCAAGAGCGCCTATTTTATCCCGATTCAGGAGAGTATCTCGGCCGAAAAGTTGGCCGATATCTATATCAGGGAGATAGTGGCGCGACACGGGGTGCTAGTGTCAGTGATATTAGATCGAGATGTGCGGTTCACTTCCAGGTTTTGGAAGAGGTTTCATGATGAGTTGGGCACTCGTCTGCATTTTAGCACCTCCTTTCACCCGCAGACGGATGGTCAGAGCGAGCGGACCATTCAGACTTCGGAGGATATGTTGCGGGCATGCGTGTTAGACTTCGGTGGTAGTTGGGATACCTATCTTCCCTTGGCATAGTTCTCATACAACAACAGCTACCATGCGAGTATTGACCATCCCCCATTCGAGATGTTGTACGGGTGGAGGTGTAGGACCCCGATATGTTGGGGTGAAGTTGGCCATAGGGTCATGGGGAGCACCGAGGTGGTGCTCAAGATAACCGAGAGGATCCAGCAGGTTCGAAGTAGACTTCAGACTGCGCAGAGTCGGCAGAAAAGTTACGCCGACAAACGTCGATTAGACCTGGAGTTCCAGGTCGGGTATATGGTTCTCCTAAAAGTGTCGCCTTGAAAAGGCGTCATTCGATTCAGGAAGCGGGGCAAGTTGGGCCCGAGATACATTGGTCCGTTCATGGTTGTAGCCCGGGTGGCCAAGGTGGCATATAGGCTTGATCTGTCAGCCGAGCTCAGTCTGATCCACAGCACCTTCCATGTCTCCCAACTGCGGAAGTGCCTCGTGGATGATTCAGTGGTGGTGCCGTTGGAGGATATACAGGTTGATGACAGTCTGAATTACATTGAGCGCCCAGTCGCAATCCTCAACTGGAAGTCGAAGGATCTAAGGAACAAGAGGGTGGAACTAGTGAAAGTGCAATGGCAGCACCGCAAGGGTTCATAATGGACTTGGGAGCCGGTGGAAGAAATGATGGAGCATTACCCCTAGCTGTTTCAGGATCGAGCGGCAGAATTCGAGGATGAAATCTAAAATAAGTGGGGAGATTTGTAGCACCTGGTTCCTGGTACGTAAAAATTTATCTAAGTATTTGTCATTTTTAGCCTTGGACTCGGCGAGTTGTAGGTTCGACTCGCCGAGTAGGGAGGGGGTCCGGAACACGTTTAAGTTGGCGACTCGGTGAGTCCATATTCTGGACCCGGTGAGTCCCCGCTGTCTGATGAAACCCTAAATTTCAAGGGTTTGCACCCTACTTAAGCCTTCTTATCCGCCCCAAGCTCGCCCCCTTCACCCCCCAAAGCCTTATACTTCGTTCAAGCTTGTTCCTTGTGAGATTGAAGCATTTTGGTGTGTTTTCTTGAAGATTTGTAGAGGGAAGGAGAGTAGATCAAGAAGAGAAGAAGGAGGCCAGGCTTATTGGTGTTATCTCAGTGATTTCCTTGAGGTATAACTCATTTTCCCTACGTTGTCATGCTTGTTGTCCTTTGTAGCTCCATGAAAGTCTTTCTTGAGCCTTTCCCCAAGCTTGTTTGTGTATTAGAGTGGATGATAGGTTGTTGAGCCTCTAGATCTAGGCATGATTGGCTTCAGGAGCTTGGATCTACTACCTTTATGGGACCATAGTGCATGAAAGCCCTAAATCTACTCTTTTGGTGCATTTTGAGCCCTAAAACTCTCATGGGTGTTTATTTACATGTAAAGTTGGAAACTTTACGTGTAAACCAGGCCCTAGGAACCCAGATCTATGAATGCCATGGGCTGGATTCAAGCAAAATCGCATGTATAGTATTTGCATGTGGCAGACTCGGTGAGTCGTTCATCTGACTCGGTGAGTCGAGTCGCGAGTCCCCGAGTTTTCCCCCTTTTCGTGTTTGCGGGTTGGAGTAGTGAGTCATAGGGTGTGACTCAGTGGGTTGGAAACCAGAATCACTCATGTAGTAACTCGGCGAGTCAACGCCGTGACTCGGTGAGTTCAAGGCAATCTTCTTGCCTCAAGAACGGACTCGGCGAGTTGTTCATATAACTCGGCGAGTCTAAGCATAGAGTGTTCTTTAGATGAAGACGAACTCGACGAGTTGATCATATAACTCGGTGAGTAGAATGAAGAACGTTGGGTCATCAGCTTAGAAGGAAAACTCATCGAGTCAATGCAAACTCGACGAGTAGAGATGGGTTAATGGTCAGACAAAGGGATAGGGACTCGGCGAGTTGACAAGACAACTTAGCGAGTCGGGTCAGCTGGAAGTTGACTTTGACTTTGACTCATGGTTTGGTTAAGGGTAAATGGTCAGTTTACCCTGAGGTCGGTTAGTAGTATTTGACTAAGTGTTTGGTGGGAATTGCAGCTGAAGGATTTCCGGAGCAGTAGCAACAGACAGACCGTTCCCATACAGATCAGCAGCTACGAGGTGAGTTACCTTCCAGTAGCGGTGGGTCTAAGGTCATAATGCCGGCCCACCAGTAGGATGGTATGATAGATGTTTGTCTCTGTGATATTCATCTAGGATTGCTACTACCTGTGATATGCTAATGTGCTAGTAAGATATGATGATATGTGCTAATGATAGTAGGGGGAGATAGTCCACAGAATACCGGTCGATAGTGCCGAAGGGGCGGTCGTGCCCAACCATGCTAGATAGATTATGTGATATATGTGTTATGTGGTAGTAGTAGGGGTGAAATAGTCCCTAATATCCGGTCGAGAGGACCGAAGGGGAGGCCAGCTCCCAGATATGCTAGTCAGTATCCGGTCGAGAGGACCGAAGGGGAGACCAGAACCCAGATATGCTAGTCAGTATCCGATCGATAGGACCGAAGGGGAGGCCAGCTCCCAGATAGACTAGTATGTATCCGGTTGAGAGGACCGAAGGGGTAGGTCGGGCACCCAGATATGCCTGACAATAATGTATGTTATGTGATTGTATGGTATGCGGTATGTTGGGGGGAACTCACTAAGCTTCGTGCTTATAGTTTTCAGTTTTGGTTTCAGGTACCTCTTCTTCGAAGGGGAAAGAGCTGGCGCGGTAGCGGCCCATCACACACATGCTCCGTATTCCGCACATGAGATCTTCCTGGGGATTTGTACTATGACATTATTATGTTTTATGAAAATGTTTTTCCAGACATGCGATATCTTTATAAAATGTTATGATCGGTAAATGTTTTATTTCGAATATTTTGCTAAGTATATGTTTTCAAAAATGGAATTTTTGGCTCGTATTTTTGGGTTGTTACACTTTGGATGTTGTAAAAAGTGAGAAAAAGAAATCATCCAAGGATCGATGAAAAAAAATGAGGCAAGGATCCCCTTTTATAGAGCTTCATAAATATGACAATTGACAAGTATGGCAATGCATGATGGTGGCGTCCTAGGACGATGTCAAGAGTGTTGAATAGCCCTAAAGATGTAACAACGTAAATTTTCAAAAAAAAAATTATTTATTTAAAAAACAAAATTATCTCATTTCAAAATCACAAAAATCCCACAATCATGAAGTTATCAAAACACATGTTCAAAAACTAAATATATCATAAATCCAGGATCCTTAAAAAATATATCTCCAACTTGGGTGTGTCTACAATTAAGCCGGTGCCTTCTTGTGATCCTGAGAGTTACCTAGCATGAAGCTTAGTGAGTTCCCCAAAATATCACACACAAATCATTAGCCACTCAAGGCTATAACTCAATAAGATCCTCTGGTCAATGTGTCTCAGTGGGACCCTCCAGTCCCACAACTCGGGTGGACCCTCTGGTCGTAACTCACTAAGCTCAAAATAATACACAACACAAATCACAAAGACATAATGCAGGATATCACAATACTTAATATAAACACATAAGACCCTCCGGTCACACAAAGATTACCACTTTAGGTAAAGTATAATGAGAAGACTCACCTTGTAAGAAATCAGATAACCTCGAACTCAAATCTCCGGTCTAGCCTCCGCCTAACACATATGACAATTATCCCTAGTTAATAATGGCTCTCAAGAAGCTATACTAACCCTTCTATACTCTCACATAAGGGTAAAAGACCATTTTACCCCTCTATGGCCTTAATAGTCCACAAATTGACCAAATCCTAAAAGTCAACCAAAAGTCAACGTTAGTGAGTACGCTGCATGTACAAGATCTCTATGCTGGGTGTACTCTGATGCCACACATGCATCGGGGATTCTCAACCCTACGTTGTGTGTACTCGGATTACGCTCGTCGTACGCCCCGATTTTGCTCTTTCTACTCTCTTGGTCTTAATCAGTTAAGACCTTGGCTCATATCACAGATCTAGACTCCCTAAAGGCTCTTACTCCATAAACTCAGTGGCTTTAAGCCTTTGCATGGTCGATAGAATCACAAACACCCAAAACCCTCATTCTCTTATCTCAAAATTCTCATATCTCATGCATGGGTTGATTTAAACGTCCAAGTATCGTTTTTATGACACTATACCCCTAAAGACACTCAAAAGAGCTGCTCATAATCTTTGGAGCTCATTTTCTCATAAAGCATCCATCTTTGGGACCAAAACCCTAAAATGGTCAAACATGATGCACAAACAAAAGAGTGAGAAAGCTTTAAGCTTTATACCTCCAAATGAAGCTCCCAACACAGATATGCTCAGATCTATAGCCTGGATTCCCACTCCTTCTTCTTCAAAGATCCTTCTTTACTCCAAGAACACACAAGATCACTTAAATTCTCTCAAATGGACACACACAAGCTCAAGAACGAGGATTAGGGTTTGAGAGGATTGTTTTTCTGAGGATGATGGCTAGGAATAAGGCCAGCATATCCTTTTTATAAGGATACACCCCAAAAATAGGGTTTTCACTCTGGGACTAGTACACCCAATGTACTAGGCGGCTTCTACATCAACATTACGCACATGAGTACGCTAAGCGTACACTCGCGTACGCCCCACGTAGTCATTTACCATCTTTTTCACTATAAGGGATAAACTTGACAAGTGCTAAAAGAACAAGGGTTTATAAGGTATACCTGTACTTGGGATGTTACAAAAGACCTTAGGAATCATACACAACATCCTAGGACACACTTGGGAAGCTTTTGTGTAACACCCAGTTTTAGAATGTTTCTAATTGTGGGCTAACAGGCTATAATTTGACCGAATAAAGGTATTAGGCTTCAAGGGAATAGGTTTTAGACCTTATTGGATGTCGATAATGTTAGTTAAGTGACTTAAGCCCTTGTATTGTGCTTTGAAGCAAAAGGGTAAAATGGAAAAAGTAATAATTTAGACTTCTTGCATGAATTAATGATTTTAGTTTGGTATGTTTTAAGTAAAAAATAAGAAGATTAGATTGTGGGGATTGTCAATACCTTCGCGTGCATATAAAGATCACTGAAAACAGATTTAGAATGAAGAAGTTATGATCAATTTGAATTTGAAGCTGAAAATGTGAAAAATCAGGAATTTATCAGAAAGCATGGAGCGCCTTTAAAAGTGCGAGGAGCTTCCAGCCTAGTGTCTTATGTGTTTTTAGGGTTTTTGAGGGCTTTTAAAGGACATTAACCCCTAAGGTTTTCCATTTCTTAGCCTCCATCACCTCTAGAACAGTCCAACTGAAACTATATCCTCTATTCTCCCATTTTGAGCTTTAAACCACTTTTAGAGGCATATTTCTCATACTTTGGTGTGGCGCTTGAAGATCAAGGTTGTGCATGGTACGTTGGTGAAGTGCTAAAGGTTGGATCTAGCAAAGTTACTCTATTTTTGGACTATTGTGAGTAAAAATCTTCAATATTGATCTTTAGTTTGTTAGATCTTGGCTTATTCCCTTTTATGACTTATTTTTCCTTTTGGGGTGGGATCTTGGTGTTGGATGGACTCGAACACTTTTCATGCACTGTATAATGCTTCTAGGACCTTATGATTTGATAAAGTTTGGACCTTTAACCCCTCTTCAATCCCTGCAAGTTATAATGATGCTTTAGGCCATTTTAAGTGCAAAAAGCTTAGATATTGGATGTTTGTGGCCTTATAATGGATAAAGTTGGAAACTTTATCCATTTAGAAATCATGTTGATTTAGATCTGAAAGTGAAAGACTTGGACTTATTAGATTGAGACAAGAAAGATGCATTCTTGGACTTTATGAGACTAAAAGTGTAGATCATGTTTGTTATGGATAGGCTTAATGGATAAGTTAGAAACTTTATCCATTTACACATTATGGGAGTTCCGATATGGAATTTGGAGTATTGAATTAGTCGATTAAGTGTAACGTTCTGTTTCGAATCGTTCCTCATTTGGAGGCAGGTGATGTAATTTAAATGATATGGGTGTTCGGTTTGTGCTTTGGATCCAAAGGGTATTTTGGTAAAACAACAGTGGGATTTCATGGAAATGTAGTTTTGTTTGGGAAATTTTATGGCAAGTATGAGTTGCTTAAAGTGTAGAGCTTCTCATTACCTTTTCATGGATATAAGGATTGTTAGAATCAGATTTGTATCAAAGATTTTATGGCCTTCGGAGTGTTTTGGGGTTTAAGAGGGAACCCTAGTATGCAGGGTGTACTTAGGGAGTACGCAAGTCATACTGTTGCGGAGGTTAGTATGCGAGGCGTAATGTGGTGTATGTTTAGCATATTGCGAAGGGTGAAACGAGAGTGCGAGGCCCTGTACGCTGGGCGTACGAGGGTGATGTGAGAAAATCCTAATTTTTCCAGTGTACCATATATAAGCCTTATTTTAGCCTCTTTTGATCATTTTCTAGCCAACCTCCATACCCTGAAAACCCTAATTCATCCCCTATCCCATGTTTGGTGATCTTGAGCTCTTGTGAGGTGTTTGTGGAGGGTTTTGTGGATCTAGAAGAAGAAGAAGCCTGGAGACTTGTGTCTTTGGAGGAATGCTTTGAGATCCAATATTAGCATCTTCTGTAACACCCTGACTCCCAGGTATAAAACTTTAAAGCTTATTAGTCACATTATTAGACCTACTCAACGAGTTGGATGCCCTAACTCGCCGTGTAGAAGCGGATCAGGCGGCATGATTTTATGAGGTCTACTCGACGAGTTGGAGGACCACAACTCAACGAGTAGGAGCTGAATGGGAAAACCCTAATTTTTAGGGTTTGCACCCTATTTAAAGGACTTAACCCGCATCCTTTGGCCTCCCTTATCACCTCATTACCCATAAAAGGAAACCCTATCCGTTCTTTACTGCTTCGTTGTGCTTGTGAGGCTAAGAGAGTGTTTTTGGTGCAATTGTTGAAGAAGTTTGAAGGTTGAGAAGCTTGGAATGGGAAGGAACTTGTAGATTCAACATCCACATCGTTTTGGCTAACATTTGAAGGTAACAAGCTGTTACCTTGATCATTCTAGTGTTAGATCTCGTTATTCTTGGGGCTAAGGCCATTTTTAGCATATTTGTGCTTTATTTCGGGTAGTGGGCATGATCTGAAGTTGTAACTTCATATTTGGACTCCTCTAAGTCCTTATAGTTATAAATTTATTGAATTTATCAAGCTTTGGCCCTTCTTATTGGTTTAAAACTCTCCCTTAGCTTGGTTTGGGCATTTAAGACCTTCCATGCACGTAAAGTTTGCAACTTTACTTAGAAACCATGCCCTAGAAGGCTAGATCGACAATTTGGAGATTTGGGGTACCTTAAAAACGTTTGAATGAGAAATGGACTGAAGGGACTCGACGAGTAGCATGGTCCACTCGACGAGTCAGATGAAGATTGGTTGTTGTTCGTTTCTACATGGACTCAGCGAGTCGGTGTGATGACTCGACAAGTCAGTTAGGGTTTTCCTGACATTTGGACACCATATGGACTCAATGAGTTGTTTGGAAACTCGACGATTCAACTAGGGTGTTCACGATTTATCGAGTTTTGGAAGGACTTGATGAGTCAGTGAGCTACACTCGACGAGTTGGGTCAACATGGAGTGTTGACCTTGACCATTGACTTTTACTTTGAACAAGGGTTAATCAGTTTGACTTCTGGGGGTATTTTAGTAATTTGGAAATTTATGAAAGTGGATCATTGGTGGATGTAGGTGCTTGAGTTTGGAGTTGTATTTGGGGAGTTTGACATTTATCATCCCAAGCTACTTGCGAGGTGAGTTGTCCTCACTATACTTAGGGGTCGAAGGCACAAAGGCCGGCTCATTGGATCTGATATCCTAGTAGTTGGTGATATGTTAAGTATGAGATAGTTATGCATGCTAGTTGCTATGTCAGTTTGGTAGATCTGTAGGACTACCCGTGTTACTGTTTGGTTATATGTATGTGCCTTTAGCTATTATAGGTCAACATGTTGTGTGGGATGGGTTGAGGTTGTACTGCTCCGTGTGGTAGCCAACAAACCCTGGAATATGCCAGATATAAGACGAGGGTTGGGCAGGGCATGCCAGACTCATACTGTGGGCTAATATTTTTATTCCAATCTAAGGATTGATGAATCAAGCTAGTCATAAGTTATAGGCTCGAGAGCAATCTAGATGTATGCTATGGGCTCGGGGGCAAGACAGACGTGAGTTGTCGGCCCGAAAGGCAAGCCAAACTCACACTGTGGGCTCAGGGGTAATCTAGTCTGTAGAGCTGTGGACCAATTACATGCTTTTATTTGTATATGTGTTATTTGTTATGTCTCGTTATTTTGGGGGAACTCACTAAGCTTCAGTATTATAGTCTTGGATTTCGTTTCAGGTACTTCAGATGATCACGGGAAGGCGAAGGCGTGATCGTGCACCTCCTCACATTTTATGACTTTGTTTCTGGGATACTCTGATATGGAACTATTTTGAAAACGAATTTGTAATAATTGTTGGTTTTTGAATGATTTAAAAAGTTTTAAATTGCCATGATTTTTATGGATGTTATATCTTCTTTTGGTGGCTTAGGATGTATAAATTTCAAACCTTGCCATTTCTTTTCATGGATCTACTTCTTAGCTCATTTTTGGTGATTTTGGTCCTTTTGGTTGGTGATTGGGAGTTAAGGTCATTTTGGATCATTTCCTTGAAAATCTGTATATTTTATGGGTTTCTTGGGCATAATGGTGCAAACTTTATGGTGGTATTGGTCCCATGCATGTATTAAGTCAAGTATTAAGCTTCTTTGAGCTCTAGAGTCCCATTTATCCAGACATGCACAAAAGGTTGGAAACTTTATGTTATTAACCACCTTGAGGAAGTTAGATATGAGTTTGGATCAAAGTCTTAATGGATTAAGAGTTGATTTGGAAAGTTAACCATGGCTGGTGAGTATATTGGGTGTACATGTTTGCAAATAGCACCTTTTACTACATGTTAAATATGTATGAATCGTATGTTATGTATGGTATGTGATATTCGGGGAACTCACTAAGCTTTGTGATTTTAGTTGTTGTTTATGGTTTCAGGTACTTCCAGTTCGAAAGGGAAGGGTCCGACTTGATCGCATCGCATACAACTATATTTTCCGTAACTTTGAGATTTTGGGATTATACTCTGATAATTGTTTTTATTATAAAATATCTTTAAGGATTTGCTTAAATGATAAATGGGTGTTTTGATTTGTTTTAAAGGAAACTTTTACCATCGTATTTTGGGATGTTACATTAAGTCACGTTACCCTTTGAATTAAGACAAAGCATAGTGTGCTTTTCCTGAGTGTGGGGTGCTTTCCGACTTTTCTTGGATGCATCTGTATTAATCCTTAAACTTGATGTCTTCTAACAAAGCACAGGGTGCTTATTAAGCGCACAACACACTTTTTGACTAAGTGTTGACTTTGACCGTTGACTTTTTTACCACTTTGACTTTTGGTTAAACTTGGAGAGGTTTTGAGCTATAGTATGAGGTTTAGCTTGTGATTGGTTTAGGAGGTTCATATAGCTGATTTTGTGGGTCTTCGAATAGTTGACTTTATATCTTTGATCGAGTGAGTTTCCTCGCTATACTATGTGTGACACTAGGCATCGTTTCGTGTTTATTGTCTTTGTGACTTTTGTTATATGTTTGTATGAAGGCCCATGGGGAGCCCATGGAAATTTCAAGATTGATGTAAGGCTATGAATTTTCCTATAGCATTCAATTGGGATGAAATAGGCTCGTTTGATGAAATCGGCCATTGCAGGAGTGTTTGTAAGAGTATGATTAGGCCCATAGAATTCAACTTCTTCATCCGACGTCCATTTTGTCTATCTTTTTATTGTTACGCTACTTTTAATGAGATCTTCGATTCTCATTTAGGTTGTGTCGGCTAAAAACGATTCGATATAATATTCGATTTCCGGGTTGTACACTATTAAGCCGAAACTTCGAAAAATCATAACTTCCTCATATGAAGTAAGATTTAGAAGTTCTTTTTATGTGCACACTTGGTTTAACGAACACTACGACTTTCGTTTAGATCGCTAAGGCTAAAAATCACTCTATCGTAAATTCATTATTTAAATCGCGTAGTGTTGTGCCGGTTTCGTTGCGAAACTTCTACGGGCCATAACTTCTTCGTTATAACTCAGATTTTGGCGTTCTTTATATGTATAGAACCCTTGTAACATATACTATAGCTTGGGTAAGATTAATCATTCTAAATAATCTTCCATAAAAATCTCATTTTTGATGCTCATTGTCTCTAACTTGACTAGCCCGGATCTATGGGCGTTATAGTTATCTCCCCCTTAGGATGATTACGTCCCATAATCATCAACGAAACAGGGTTGTATAATGACTCCTTATGTTATCTCTTCATCCTAGGTAGTAACCGTAACTTCTATGTTTCTTCGAACAAGTATCTAACTCTTGGACACCTTGACTACAGTTAGTGTTTGATCTTGCATCTGCTCCCTATCTCACGCTAGACTCCAAATTATGACCCTCAAGTCACAATCTCAATCCTTACTAGAGAATCCTGCTTTTTCTTAACAAACTTAAGATAAGTTCTTTTATTAATATAATGGATCGATGTGTCATATTCTAATGACCTATCATCATAGGTTGCAACGCTTAGACTCAGGTCTCTAAGAGTCAAATTCCAAAATAGACTATACCTTACTTCATGTTCTAATGTTATATAATCACATCTTAAAAGGTAGCATTCCTAGCTACAAGCAACTATCACGATACCTCTACTGATCGCTTTGATTGTCTTTCACTTCAAGCTTTTAGCTTAAGTTAGATGCTACATCGGACTTGATTCTCTGAACCATTTAACATACTCGTCTTAGTTAGACTCAATTTGATATGACCACTAGGGTCGGAATAATAAAAATCTTCTTAGTCATTACCAAAATGATGGTAACGATAGTCATGAACAAAACAGAATCAGTTACTAGTGCCTTGGTAAACTTGTGACTTTCCCTGATCCAAGCGTGAGTCCTGTGCTTCCGGTAGTATAAGCCTCTACTACCATTCACACCTACTCATACTCATCCCAAGTATTGTCTCGCACTTTTCCAAGTCATTATACAAGAAAATCACATAACAACTTAACACACCGGATAAAAAAAATGAAGTTTTTTTTTATTCCTTGAAACGATTACACAGGTGTTCAAGTTCACCCTAGATTATTCCTTTAATAGGCTACACCATATGATACTATCCACACGGCTACTGCATAACTTGATCTTTGGATATGAAGTCCTCATCCTCGATTCCTCGTGTTGTTTTCTGCATCGTTGAGGATCATGTGGAATGACCTTGGCCTTAGTGGTGTGTTTGGCCTTGCTTCCTCGTTTTTCTTTGGGCTGTCTCTAGAAATATGTCCTTCTTTGTTACATCTGTAACACACCTTCTTGTTGGATGTGCACTTGCTGGCGTAATGCCCTGTCTTTCCACATTTGTAGCAAGTCACTTCCTCGCTACATTTCCGAAGTGTTTCTTTTTACACTTCTCGCACCACTTAGCTTCACCTCCTCTTCCTCCTTCATACTTTGAGAATTTTCTTTCTTTGTTGGATTTTGAAGATCCTTCAAACTTCCTCTTTCTCCCGCCTTATCCTTTTCTAGACCCTTTTCTCGTATATGGGTCTCCACATTCTTAGTTGCTCTAACAACTGTCTTTAAAGTAGTTGCCATTTTAACCGTTGGGCCAAAGTTTATTGGTAGTCCGATAGCAAACCTATCTATGTTGGAGAGTTCTGTAGGCACCAAGTAGGGAAACAACTTCATCCTCTCGCTGAATGCGGTGGCATACTCATCCACACTCATCTTCCTTTTATTTAGGTTCTGAAATTCATTGTTTAGGTCTATCAGATCTATCTATGAGCATCACTGCCTTTTCAACTGCTCCATGAATGCTTCCCAAGACATCCACATGGCTTCTCCTCGTTCAATTGTATCTGCCAACAAATTCCACCAACTTAGCACTCCGGTCTTTAGTTGTCTGACTGCAAAAACGGTCTTTTGCTTATCACTGCAGTTGCAGCTCTCGAATATCATCTCCATCACGGAGATCGAGTCCATAATTTCCACTGGTTTTGGGCTTCTAAAAAGACTTGGTGGCTTGGCACCCAAGAAATTCTTATACATTCTCCCATCCTTGTAGTTTCCCCACTCCGAGCCATTCCTTCGTTCTCCTTGAGTCCCAACTTGACTCACTTGGCGGCTATAGTTCCCTTCCTCTCATTGTTTGGGAATCAGCTCAGGTTTCTCAATGGGCATGGTAGGTTCGTCCCTATTCAACATCTGCCTCATTTCTTCCCTTTGTTCTACTAACATAGCCTGAATCATGTCTTGTACTCCAGCCATGATGGTTGGCTCGAGTGCAACTTCTACTACAACATGTATTTGCTGAATCACTAGGGGTTGATCCCTATTTCCATTTGCATTCCCATCTTCATTGCGGGTTCTCGCCATTTTGATCTATACACAGAATAAGGTAAATTTAGATCATTTATTTAGGATAGACGTTTAAATCATCCTTATCCCCCTGAAACATTTATATGCTAGTTCTAATCTCATAGTCATACGTTTAGAATCCAAAACACATAAGGTTTCCATATCCGGTCGGCAACAGACCATAGATCCGAACAAATAATAACATATAGCACATAAAAGCATTTTAGGTATCTTTCCAAAATAAGATTGTGCTCGTGTCTAAAATATAGTAGATACTCACCTCACAATCATCACTTAGCATTCTAAGTTTAAGTCAAGAAATCCTACAAATTCCTAGTTCGCTTGAACTAATGCTCTGATACCAAATGTGACATCCCCATTTTCAAGGCCAGAAAAGACCGATTTTGTTTATGCTTTATAAAAACCAGAGTACCACTTTTAATAAAATTGTGGCGGAATTTGTTCCAAGTAAAACATGATAAATACGTTATCAAGGCATTTCCGAAGAAAGTATTTTTATTCATTTTAAAACATTTGGGATGTCATCGTCAATACCAAAGCATAAGCATAAACAGGACTTACATTCATTATCACTAGTAATTTATATATTCTTAATCTCTCAGTGTAATGTGACTTCATATTAACACCTATAATATAAATAAACTGAGTGGGTTGGGTTAGGAAACCTGGTGAGTACATAGGGTTTACAACCCACATTAATATAATTATTATGTTTAATCTTCAAACAATTAATCAACCCAATTACCCATCCCCATTATCTTCTTTACTCTTAAGGATCTACCCTAAGAATTAGCTATTCCTCGTTCATTTATTCCTAAGGATCATCCTAAGGAATTGGCACGAAGTCCATCGTCTCTGGGTTTAGGCACTAAGTCTGCATAGTCGCCAGGGTTTATACAACAGGAACTAAGTCCGCATAGTCGCCAGGGTTTAGGTACTAAGTCTGCATAGTCACCATGGTTTAGGCACTAAGTCTGCATAGTCGTCAGGATTCAGGGGCTATGTCTGCATAGTCGCCAGGGTTTTTCTTGTTTATTGAAAGTATTGTTTTTGAGATTCCACTCGCAATACATGACAATGGTTTTTTTTAGTACACCGGTGAACACATCATTCACAACACCTACATGTTGCGAGCCTGCTAGTGTTCCACTGGACTGTCTAGAATAGTCTGTGGTTGTTATCCGCACTTTGCTAGATAACGGGGCCAACATTTGGGAACAAGGCTTGTTACATCATCCACTTCTCACCCTTACCTCATGGTCTATATCACCTCTCAACTCATCATCCAATTCATATTTCATCTACCCATGTTTTACCTAACATATTACGTAGATATATATATATATATATATATATATATATATACATATACAGTTTAAATCACATAAAACTTGTATAAAATCATTCATCCAACATAGACAACAAGTATTCAGATAATATGCATACATTACACATAATTTATATAAAATACTCCATATCTATGTGTAAGATTAAAGGGACCATGCACTCACTTGGCAAGGTGGTGACTCGGCATTCGGATATCACTTCGTTACTCTTAACACAATTTTCCTTTGACAAAACCTAGTATCATTACCACTAGAGTTTAGTCTAATATTCACCTAGGCTAATTAATAGTCTTGATATTATTACTATTATAGAAGCATGAAACAATTTTCCTTTGCAAAACCTAGTATCATTACCACTAGAGTTTAGTCTAATATTCACCTAGACTAATTAATAGTCTTGATATTATTACTATTATAGAAGCATGAAACAATATTTCTCAACCACTATATACAGACAGGGATCAGACATAAAACACCGGAGGGCAGGACCATTTTGGCATATAGCACTTCTGAAATCCAACAACCTTATACGACCCTTTAAATCAGATTCCCCATACCGCGAGTGGCTAAAAAGATATTATAACAACACTATATAACTCATAATAATAGCCTAAATACTTATTATAAGATCCGAATAACATTACTATATTGAAGCATAAGATATACTAACGATAGGGTAAGCGTAGCTCGCTTACATCAGGTTTTTCGCAAAACCGAACTTCGCTGGAGTAGCGTTTCCGAGCCGAAAGGCTCCTTTTCTTGGGACTTCAGGAGCCCTGGGGCTTCCTTCAGGTGCTAGGAGGTTTACCTAGGCTTTTAGGGGGTTAGGGTAGGCTAGAGAGAGAAACTAGTGAGAGAAAGAAGTGAGAAATGTGTGAAAAACTTGGAATTCTCGCACCCTTTTTATAGCCACCCAACTTCGGTCTACGCTGGGCGTACTGAAGGTGTACGCTGGGCGTAGTCTCGGATAAGAACTACAAGTGTCCTCGCTTCATTGGGGCGACGTGGCAATCTCTCGGACCGCAGAAGGCAACTGTACGCGGCGCATTTTTATCTCGGATACTAGGCGTATGCGATGTGAGACGTGTCAAGATCCGAAGCGAGCACCATGGTCAGCAAGCATCGGCTAGGATTCGGCCACGTCATTCAGTTTGAAAATCCAAGTCCCGAATTCAAAAATTCATAACTCTCACATACGAGCTGCATTTTCGACGTTCTTTATATCCACGCGTAAGTGGGATCGTACTCTACAACTTTCGTTCAGATTCCGTCGGCAAATTTTGACTTTATTTTTAAGATTATATTTTTAACAGGCCGGCACAGGATTGGTTCATTAAAAATCCATAACTACTTCATCCGAAGTTCGTTATCATCTAACTTTTTACCATTACGCTACTATTAACGAGATCTTTGATTCTCGTTTAGGTTGTTTTGGCTATAAACGATCCGATATGATATTCGATTTCCGGGTTGTACATTGTTATGTTTAAACTTCGAAAAATCATAACTTCCTCATACGAAGTCAAATTTGGGCGTTCATATTATGTACGCTCTTGGTTTAACAAACACTATCACTTTCGTTTAGATCGCTAAGGCTAAAAATCACTCTATCATAAATTCACTATTTACATCGAGTAGTGTCGTGCAGGTTCCATCGCGAAACTTCGATGGGCCATAACTTCTTCGTTATAACTCGGAATTCAGCGTTCTTTATGTGTACGTAACCATTGTAACATATACTATAACTTGGTTAAGGTTAATCCTTCCAAATAATCTTCCATCAAAAACTCAATTTTGATGCTCATTGTCTCTAACTTGACTAACTCGGATCTACGGGCGTTAGATAAAGTATCCATATTTACCCTCTATAACTACTCCAAATGTTCTAAGGTCCTTATCCAAGGTTGGAAAACTCAAAAGTCTTGCCATGCATTCCCAAAACCTTACGGATATGGAATCCCTCATTTCCAGAGGAGTTTCTAGTCCTCAGAACATTCCAAAGATGGTGGCTTTATGGACATGCATGTCCAATGCATGTCATAAGGTAAAAATTTCCCGAAAAAGGGGAAAATATGCTCTAAAAATCTTGCATGCCATCCTTGCTTGATCAAAAGCAAGATCTAGCCCACCTTGGGACTATTTTGCCCTGGAAATCCATAAAGTTGCAAAGTTTATGAACCCCATGCATGAAATCAATATGAATGAAAGAACATGGAGATTAAACTCAAGATGTAGCCATGTCCTTAGATAAAAATCAAATCTTAGAGACTTACCATAGTCCACAAGATGGTCAAGCTCAAGAATGAGAGCTTAGTTTGCTGCATCTTCTTCTTCTTCTCACTATCTCCCCCTTTTAAACTTCACAAGACACTCTAGCTCACAAAACGAAAGAGAATGGAGATTGGGGTTTAGCACAGACGTTCCTAGGGTTTGGAGGCTAATAGAAGGTTAGCCTCAACGTTCTTAAGGAGATTATATATGTTGTAAACCTGAAATTAGGGTTTTCTCTCTTCAGCTCCTACTTACCAAGTCAATACCTCTGACTAATAGAGTAGGTCTTGACCCCGCGTCGCTAGGATGGCCTCTACTCAAAGAGTTGGGGCATCTAACTCATCGAGTCCATGCACAAACCCTTAAATCATGTAAATTATTTAATACATGAAATAGGTGTTTAAATATATATCAAAACAACCCTAATTGAGAATTAGGGTAGTAATCATAATCAAAGGTCCATTTCATATTCTCTCTTACTAGAGTAAGAGAACATCCTACCCTTTCCAAGCTAGACCCAACCAAACATGGCCCAAGGCCCAAAAATGGTCCAAGTACACTTTTAGGAGTACACCATGTGTACTCCTTCCTTACGCCCTACTTACTAAGCTTCTATAGAAAGAAAAAGCGTAGGAGGGGATGTCAATCCCGTATAGATCTACACATATCTATCTCACTCCGAAGATTAACGGTTATAGTAGTGTGAGTATGCTAAGTATTCAAACTCAGCTAATGAAATGCGTCTTACTAAAAATCCCTTAACTAAAAAGTTTGAGAATACCTCTCAGTCGTAACTTACATGCGGGTAAGTCACTAGGCATAATGAATAACTTTGTATAAACTTTCTAATAGTCGAGTATGTTTGACGTATATGTAAAAGTGTAATGTACTGGCTTTTATAACAATGAATGTTTCAAATTAACGAACATATGTACATGTATAAACGTGGTGTACTTAATCATATAAATAATCATGTTTAATAATAACTTTGAATCCTTGAAATACTACAGTGTTTCATAACGTACTTGTTATAATATGCAATGTCACATAAAAATCATAAAACTTTTTACAATGTAGTATTTGTCGTGTGAACTGGATATTTCATGATAAAATAATCATAACATGTATACGAAAAGTTTTCACTAGTTTATTTTTAACAATATGGTAGATTGTTAAATAATAATATTTTATAAACTATGTTTGTTGTATTTTGCATAAAAAGGTTATTGGTTTGTATAAACAAAATATATTGGCACATGTATTTCCCCACAAAATAATTAAAATATTAAACAGGGGATGTAAGCACCCACCATTGAAGCGTGAGTTCCAATAGTTTGGATTTGGTTTTGTTGAGAAACTGGTTGTAAGAAACCGTAAATGCCCCATTCCCGAACTTTGAAATACTTTTGGGACCTTTTCGTAACAAATTGACACTATAGGGGTTGTTTCGTAATTTTGCTAAACTATAGGGGCTGTTTTGGTATTTTAATTAACCGAAGTCGGACTGATTTGATAAAAATAATTTCAAAGGAGGAGTTGTTTTGAACAAATGGATCCAAGAGCTGGGGTTTGGACTGATTTTGCAAAGTATTTGTCAACCAAGGGTAGGTTTTTGAGTAATATGCATTTAAATTTGATTTATCTTTGACTTTGACCAGGTCATACCAGGAACCCATTTATCTGTGATGGAGCTCCTACCGTGATCCATTTAATGAAGGGGGCGGAAGGATAACGGTGTTGATCGGGTTAAGGGAAATATATGGAACGAAGGCTGCGTCGGAAGACGAACGGAAGTATTGAACGAAGGTAGACGAAATCTCGCAGGCGCGCTTCGATCGATGGCGAAGAGGGTATCTCCGGGGTTTGACGAGACCGAAGCAACGACGACGGGAACAAACAACGGAGCTTTCTTCTTCTCGTTTGGCTGCGGGGTGCGAAGGGTGTAAGTAAATCGAAGGGGTTCTAGGAGGCATCGCGGGCAGCAGCAGCGACGTAGACGTGGGTGCTCGGTGGGTCTTCGGTCTCGGTGGGAGAATTGCTTCGATCGGTAATCAAATGGTACGTAAACGGTGGCTGTTCCGGCAGTCTCCTGTTCTTCACTTCTTCTTCTTGATTTGAATCAATGGGGGTATTTGTGGTGATGTTGAGATTCACGGGAAACGGGTTGTGGGTGGTGGAATCGTGAGGGAGGCATTTCCGGTGGTTGCAACTATGCGATCTGGGGTTGGAGATGGGTGGTTCCTGGTGGTCAAGGGCTACCGGTGATGGTTCTTGGTGGGTTCAGGCAGAGAAGGAGGTGGGTCACGACAGGGGCAGATCATAGATCGGTACCCTTCTTTTTCTCTTCCTTTAAATTTGACTGTAAATCAGTGGGGTTTAATGGTTTAATGGTGGGTGTTTAAGGTGGCTGGGTAGTTGTTTCCTTTATGTTCTTGGTTTTATGGCTTCTAAGTGAAAGAATGTGGAAGCTGTTGCGTCTTCTTGATTGCTGACGATCATAAGATGATATAGTATGTTTGAGTGTTGGGTTCGTTGACAGGGAACAAGGAAGTAAAAGGGAATGAAAGGGAAGGAGTGAAGCAACATCCATATTCATTTATTTGTTTATTTATTTATTTGTATTTGTGTATGTATTTAATTTGTATTATGTATTTGTTTTATTATGTAATTCATGTATAATTTGTAATTAATAAATTTCCATATGTATTTTGTATCAGTTTGGATTTAGAAGCAATGTAATACCCTAATTATTTGTTTGTGTATTTGGGTGAGTATTGATTTATTTTACTAGTTATATTCACTGGCTTACTTATTTGGATATTATATAAACTAGATGAGGATCCCCGTTTTGCGGGGATGGAGCTAAACAGATACGATCGAAAGCATATCATTTGAGTCGGAAAGTGAGTCCATTCAATTTCATTGTCTTCTTCACATACCATTCAATATTTGTCTGTTGATGTTTCTTTCACCTTCAAACAAAAGTCCTGAAACATGATGAATTACCAAATCTTTGACATCCAACATTAACACATGAACATGTACATTTGTAGTTTTTCTTTAGTACGTTTTTTTACTAACAACATGCATCGACTTAAAGATCAGTCATTAGTGAGTTCTAACGCAAAGATAAACGATATGGACACTCAAAAAAATTTAGAATACAAAGACGTATAGCTTCATAACCAAAAGAGAAGGGTTTGCAGTTAAATGATACGCTAAAGCAAATACATATAAACTGTTTACTACACAGGTAATCCTAACATCTAGTTGGCTCTAAAAGAGACCTAAGAATCAAATTGTAGTGATAATACCTTTAAGTTTTCTAATTTTTAACCCAAAAAATAGAGTTATAGTCAAACTGTATGTAGGGATGTAATTAAAAACTATATGTAGCGGTACTTTGGTTAAAACTTTAGAAATTAGTCATTATTTGACCAAAATAAATATGTGTTTGCATTAATATAAAAAAAGTTAATAGCACTCATTAAAATTAAAAAGTGCTAACAGGGGGTTTTAGTCAAAAAAACAATTAATATCAATTATATTTAACCAAATAAAATGCAATTTGGTAAAAAAAAAAATACACGAATTCAATTTTAACTAAAAAATATCTATACACCCAAATAAAACTAAAATTACCATTTTTGGTTCAACTTACAGTTTATTGATGATAATTTTTTTTTGTGGTTTGGAACAAATATTACTTCACACAAAGGGCACCAAATTCAAACAAACATATTACTATAAAAAATCCAAACTATATTGCTTAAAAAACAAACCTTTACCTTGTATTTTCTAATTTAACCACTCATCCACACACAACATCCAAATCAAAGCAACATTTTTTTTTGCTTAAAGTTCCAATCAAAGAATGTAATGAACATACCTGTTTGGATCAGGTTGAATAAACCAACTGGGAATCCGATATTTTCTAAATTTTTTAGCCAACTGTGCAATCATTAATATTCTGTCACCAAGTAATTAATGATTAATCAAACCATTGTACCAAAAGACAACGGCTCCAACTAAATCACATCAAGAAATCATACATGAAAATTATGACCAGCAATGGTGATGCGAAGGTCAAGGGAGAAGTTAAAGAGAGCGATGGCGATAGAACCACCTACAATTTGTACTTTCTTCTTTAATCTATCCTGATTACTGGAGCGGCTCTGTGTAAACCTTCATTGAGTTCTTGTTTTTCATCAGGGGTAATGTCTTTGGTATATAACTGAGCCAAACAGTGACGAATCCTGAAAAATAATCAAGGGTCAATTTTTGAGGTTTGTTATTTGATAAAACTTGGATCTATTTTATTTTATAAATTTACAGTTTTATTTTTATACCTTCCATGCTTTTGAAGCAAAGGTATACGGACTGATTAAGTAGGATGAGCAGTCAAGACCAAGCCAACTCTTTGATTCTTGAGTGCATCAAAAACCTCTTCAGGTGACTTCTTAAGGTGATGCACAAGTCTCTTGAAAGTTTCTTTAATGTCGGATTCAGTTGTTGCATTAGCTTCATTAGCAAAGTCACCCTTCTTCAGCTTGATCCTACGTCTGGACCTCTTCTGCCAGATTTGCTAAGTTAAGCATGTGACAGAAAGTTTTTGCGATGACAATGGAGTCCCCTGGATCTAAGCTTGTGAGCACACTTCCAAGTTCCGCAAGCTTCTTTGGGTCACACTTTCCTTTATACTCGACAAAAAGCTCATATCATTCTTGAACCTAAACAAACAAACACATTAATCAGTTTCATGCGACCAAAGGATCCGATAACCAATGGACTAATTCCAATGTGACATTTTATCCAACGGTTTCTAGGCCTAATGCATATAAGATACCGAAATAGGGATTCTCGTTTAGGTTGTTTTGGCTATAAACGATCCGTTATGATGTTAGATTTCCGGGTTGTACATTGTTAAGCTGAAACTTCGAAAAATCATAACTTCCTCATACGAAGTCAAATTTGGGCGTTCATTTTATGCATGCTCTTGGTTTAACGAACACTATAACTTTTGTTTAGATCGCTAAGGATAAAAATCACTCTATCGTAATTTCACTATTTACGTCGAGCAGTGTCGTGCAGGTTCCGTCGCGAAACTTCGACGGGCCATAACTTCTTCGTTATAACTCAGATTTCAGCGTTCTTTATGTGTACGTAACCCTTTTAATATATACTATAACTTGGTTAAGGTTAATCCTTCTAAATAATCTTCCATCAAAAACTCATTTTTGATACTTATTGTCTCTAACTTGACTAACTCGGATCTACAGGCGTTAGATAAAGTTTCCATATTTACCTTCTATAACTACTCCAAATGCTCTAAGGTCCTTATCCAAGGTTGGCATACTCAAAAGTCTTTCCATGCAGTCCCAAAACCTTAGGGATCTGGAATCCTTCGTTTCCAGAGGAGTTTCTAGTCCTCAGAAGGTTCCAAAGATGGTGACTTTATGGACATGCACGTCCAATGCATGTATTTAGGTAAAAATTTCCCAAAAAGGGGAAAATATGCTCTAAAAATCTTGCATGGCATCCTTGCTTGATCAAAAGCAAGATCTAGCCCACCTTCAGACTATTTCGCCCTGGAAATCCATAAAGTTGCAAAGTTTATGAACCCCATGCATGAAATCAATATGAATGAAAGAAAATGGAGATTAAACTCAAGATGTAGCCATGTCCTAAGATAAAAATCAAATCATGGAGACTTACCATAGTCCACAAGATGGTCAAGCTCAAGCTCAAGAATGAGAGCTTAGTTTGTTGCATCTTCTTCTTCTCCTCACTATCCCCTCCTTTTAAACTTCACAAGACACTCTAGCTCACAAAACGAAAGAGAATGGAGATTAGGGTTTAGCACAGACTTTTCCTAGGGTTTGGAGGCTAATAGAAGGTTAGCCTCAACGTTCTTAAGGAGATTATATAGGGTGTAAACCTGAAATTAGGGTTTTCTCTCTTCAGCTCCTACTTGCTAAGTCGATACTTCTAACTAATAGAGTAGGTCCATTTCATATTCTCTCTTACTAGGGTAAGAGAACATCCTACCCTTTCCAAGCTAGACCAAACCAAACATTTCCCAAGGCCCAAAAATGGTCCAAGTACACTTTTAGGAGTACACCATGTGTACTCCTTCCTTACGCCCTACTTACTAAGCTTCTATAGAAAGAAAAAGCGTAGGTGGGGATGTCAATCCCGTATTGATCTACACATATCTATCTCGCTCCGAAGATTAACGGTTACAATAGTGTGCGTATGCTAAGTATTTAAAGTCAGCTAATGAAATGCATCTTACTAAAAATCCCTTAACTAAAAAGTTTGAGAATAGCTCTCACCCGTAACTTACTTGCGGCTAAGTCAGTAGGCATAATGAATAACTTTGTATAAACTTTCTAAAAGTCGAGTATGTTTGACGTATATGTAAAAGTTTAATGTACTCGCTTTTATAACAATGAATGTTTCAAATTAACAAACATATGTACATGTATAAACGTGGTGTACTTAAACATATAAATAAACATGTTTAATAATAACTTTGAATCCTTGAAATATTACAGAGTTTCATACGTACTTGTTATAATATGCAATGTCACATAAAAATCGTAAAAACTTTGTATAATGTAGTATTTGTTGTGTGAACTGGATATTTCATGATAAAATAATCATAACATGTATACGAAAAGTTTTCACTAGTTTATTTTTAACAATATGGTAAATTGTTAAATAATAATATTTTATAAACTATGTTTGTTGTATTTTGCATAAAAAAGTGATTGGTTTGTATAAACAAAATATATTGGCACACGTATTTCCCCACAAAATAATTAAAATATTAAAAAGCGGCTGTAAGCACCCACCATTTAACCGTGAGTTCCAATAGTTTGGATTTGGTTTTGTAAAGAAACTGGTTGTAAGAAACCGTAAATCCCCCATTCCCGAACTTTGAAATACTTTTGGGACCATTTCATAACAAATTGACACTATAGGGGTTGTTTCACAATTTTGCTAAACTATAGGGGCTGTTTTGGTATTTTAATTAACCGAATTCGGACTGATTTAATAAAAATAATTTCAAAGGAGGAGTTGTTTTGAACAAATGGATCCAAGAGCTGGGGTTTGGACTGATTTTGCAAAGTATTTGTCAACCAAGGGTAGGTTTTTGAGTAATTTGCATTTAAATTTGATTTATCTTTGACTTTGACCAGGTCAAACCAGGAACCCATTTATCTGTGATGGAGCTCCTACCGTGATCCATTTAATGAAAAGGTTAGGGCTTATAAGCCCCGTTCCATTTCTTCGATCGGGTAAAGAAGCAAGGGCGATTGGAACGGGAATAAACGACTGAAATCAAATGAAGCGAAGAGGGGAAAACGAAAAAGATGGCAGTGGCGCTGCCGTTGGTTTCGGGGGTGAAATCGCGAAGGGGGCGGAAGGATAACGGTGTTGATCGGGTTAAGGGAAATATATGGAACGAAGGCTGCGTCGGAAGACGAACGGAAGTATTGAACGAAGGTAGACGAAATCTCGCAGGCGCGCTTCGATCGATGGCGGAGAGGGTATCTCCGGGGTTTGACGAGACCGAAGCAACGACGACGGGAACAAACAACGGAGCTTTCTTCTTCTCGTTTGGCTGCGGGGTGCGAAGGGTGTAAGTAAATCGAAGGGGTTCTAGGAGGCATCGCGGGCAGCAGCAACGACGTAGACGTGGGTGCTCGGTGGGTCTTCGGTCTCGGTGGGAGAATTGCTTCGATCGGTAATCAAATGGTACGTAAATGGTGGCTGTTCCGGCAGTCTCCTGTTCTTCACTTCTTCTTCTTGATTTGAATCAATGGGGGTATTTGTGGTGATGTTGAGATTCACGGGAAACGGGTTGTGGGTGGTGGAATCGTGAGGGAGGCATTTCCGGTGGTTGCAACTATGCGATCTGGGGTTGGAGATGGGTGGTTCCTGGTGGTCAATGGCTACCGGTGATGGTTCTTGGTGGGTGCAGGCAGAGAAGGAGGTGGGTCACGACAGGGGCACATACCATTCAATATTTGTCTGTTGATGTTTCTTTCACCTTCAAACAAAAGTCCTGAAACATGATGAAATACCAAATCTATGACATCCAACATTAACACAAGAACATGTACATTTGTAGTTTTTATTTAGTACGTTTTTTTTACTGCAAACAAGCAAAGAGTTAAAGATTAGTCATTAGTGAGTTCTAACGCAAAGATAAACGATATGTACACTCAAAAAAATTTACAATACAAAGACATATAGCTTCATAACCAAAAGAGAAGGGTTTGCAGTTAAATAACACGCTAAAGCAAATGCATATAAACTGATTACTACACAGGTAATCCTAACATCTAGTTGGCTCTAAAAGAGACCTAAGAATCAAATTGTAGTGATCATACCTTTAAGTTCTCTAAATTTTAACCCAAAAAATTGAGTTATAGTCAAACTGTATGTAGGGACGTAATTAAAAACTATATGTAGGGGAACTTTGGTTAAAACTTTAAAAATTAGTCATTATTTCACCAAAATAAATATGTGTTTGCAGTAATATAAAAAAAAAGTTAATAGCACTCATTAAAATTAAAAAGTGCTAACAGGGGGTTTTAGTCAAAAAAAACAATTAATATCAATTATATTTAACCAAATAAAATGCAATTTGGTAAAAAAAATAAACGAATTCAATTTTAACTAAAAAATATCTATACACCCAAATCAAACCAAAATTACCATTTTTGGTTGAAGTTGCAGTTTATCGATGACATATATATATATATATATATATATATATATATATATATATATATATATATATATATATATATATATATGTATGTATGTATGTATTTGGGTTTGGAACAAATATTACTTCACACAAGGGGCACCAAATTCAAAAAAACATATTACTATAAAAAATCCAAATTATATTGCTTAAAAAACAAACCTTTACCTTGTATTTTCTAATTTAACCACTCATCCACACACAACATCCAAATCAAAGCAACATTTTTTTTGTTTAAAGTTCCAATCAAAGAATGTAATGAACATACCTGTTTGGATCAGGTTGAATAAACCAACCGGGAATCCGATATTTTCTAAATTTTTTAGCCAGCTGTGCAATCATTAATTCTCTGTCACCAAGTAATTAATGATTAATCAAACCATTGTACCAAAAGACAAAGGCTCCAACTAAATCACATCAAGAAATCATACATGAAAATTATGACCAGCAATGGTGATGCGAAGGTCAAGGGAGAAGTTAAAGAGAGCGATGGCGATAGAACCACCTACAATTTGTACTTTCTTCTTTAATCTATCCTGATTACTGGAGCGGCTTTGTGTAAACCTTCATTGAGTTCTTGTTTTTCATCAGGGGTAATGTCTTTGGTATATAACTGAGCCAAACAGTGACGAATCCTGAAAAATAATCAAGGGTCAATTTTTGAAGTTTGTTATTTGATAAAACTTGGATCTATTTTATTTTATAAATTTACAGTTTTATTTTTATACCTTCCATGCTTTTGAAGCAAAGGTATACGGACTGATTAAGTAGGATGAGCAGTCAAGACCAAGCCAACTCTTTGATTCTTGAGTGCATCAAAAACCTCTTCAGGTGACTTCTTAAGGTGATGCACAAGTCTCTTGAAAGTTTCTTTAATGTCGGATTCAGTTGTTGCATTAGCTTCATTAGCAAAGTCACCCTTCTTCAGCTTGATCCTACGTCTGGACCTCTTCTGCCAGATTTGCTAAGTTAAGCATGTGACAGAAAGTTTTTGCGATGACAATGGAGTCCCCTGGATCTAAGCTTGTGAGCACACTTCCAAGTTCCGCAAGCTTCTTTGGGTCACACTTTCCTTTATACTCGACAAAAAGCTCATATCATTCTTGAACCTAAACAAACAAACACATTAATCAGTTTCATGCGACCAAAGGATCCGATAACCAATGGACTAATTCCAATGTGACATTTTATCCAACGGTTTCTAGGCCTAATGCATATAAGATACCGAAATAGGGATTCTCGTTTAGGTTGTTTTGGCTATAAACGATCCGTTATGATGTTAGATTTCCGGGTTGTACATTGTTAAGCTGAAACTTCGAAAAATCATAACTTCCTCATACGAAGTCAAATTTGGGTGTTCATTTTATGCATGCTCTTGGTTTAACAAACACTATAACTTTTGTTTAGATCGCTAAGGATAAAAATCACTCTATCGTAAATTCACTATTTACGTTGAGCAGTGTCGTGCAGGTTTCATCGCGAAACTTCGACGGACCATAACTTCTTCGTTATGACTTGGATTTCAGCGTTCTTTATGTGTATGTAACCCTTTTAACATACACTATAACTTGGTTAAGGTTAATCCTTCTAAATAATCTTCCATCAAAAACTCATTTTTGATGCTTATTGTCTCTAACTTGACTAACTCGGATCTACAGGCGTTAGATAAAGTTTCCATATTTACCCTCTAAAATCCTTCGTTTCCAGAGGAGTTTCTAGTCCTCAGAAGGTTCCAAAGATGGTGACTTTATGGACATGCATGTCCAATGCATGTCTTTAGGTAAAAATTTCCAAAAAAGGGGAAAATATTCTCTAAAAATCTTGCATGGCATCCTTGCTTGATCAAAAGCAAGATCTAGCCCACCTTGGGACTATTTTGCCCTGTGAATCCATAAAGTTGCAAAGTTTATGAACCCCATGCGTGAAATCAATATGAATGAAAGAAAATGGAGATTAAACTCAAGATGTAACCATGTACTAAGATAAAAATCAAATCATGGAGACTTACCATAGTCCACAAGATGGTCAAGCTCAAGAATGAGAGCTTAGTTTGCTGCATCTTCTTCTTCTCCTCACTATCTCCTCCTGTTAAACTTCACAAGACACTCGAGCTCACAAAACGAAAGAGAATGGAGATTAGGGTTTAGCACAGACTTTTCCTAGGGTTTGGAGGCTAATAGAAGGTTAGCCTCAACGTTCTTAAGGAGATTATATAGGGTGTAAACCTGAAATTAGGGTTTTCTCTCTTCAGCTCCTACTTGCTAAGTCGATACTTCTGACTAATAGAGTAGGTCCTAACCCCGCGTCGCTGAGATGGCCTCTACTCGACGAGTTGGGGCATCTAACTCATCGAGTCCATGCACAAACACTTAAATCATGTAAATTATTTAATACATGAAATAGGTGTTTAAATATATATCAAAACCAACCCTAATTGAGAATTAGGGTAGTAATCATAATCAAAGGTCCATTTCATATTCTCTCTTACTAGGGTAAGAGAACATCCTACCCTTTCCAAGCTAGATCCAACCAAACATTGCCCAAGGCCCAAAAATGGTCCAAGTACACTTTTAGGAGAACACCATGTGTACTCCTTCCTTACGCCCTACTTACTAAGCTTATACAGAAAGAAAAAGTGTAGGTGGGGATGTCAATCCCGTATAGATCTACACATATCTATCTCGCTCCGAAGATTAACGGTTACAGTAGTGTGGGTATGCTAAGTATTTAAACTCATCTAATGAAATGCGTCTTACTAAAAATCCCTTAACTAAAAAGTTTGAGAATAGCTCTCACCCGTAACTTACTTGCGGGTAAGTCACTAGGCATAATGAATAACTTTGTATAAACTTTCTAAAAGTCGAGTATGTTTGACGTATATGTAAAAGTGTAATGTACTCGCTTTTATAACAATGAATGTTTCAAATTAACGAACATATGTGTAACACCCAAAGTTTTGAAGGCCAAGAAAGGAAAGAAAAGCCCTAATTTTAAGGGTAGACTCGGCGAGTCCATGGAGGGACTCGGCGAGTCTGAGCGGGATCCGGGTCGAGGAGTAAGCGATCGACTCGGCGAGTCGGCCAAGTTG
Organism: Lactuca saligna; assembly: GCF_052625555.1. NCBI lineage: Eukaryota > Viridiplantae > Streptophyta > Magnoliopsida > Asterales > Asteraceae > Lactuca > Lactuca saligna. The sequence continues at coordinate 176,905,273 of NC_136423.1, forward strand.
ACTCGGCGAGTCTGGTCTGAATAAGGAAAACCCTAATCCCGGGAGTTGTACCCTATTTAAAGGGTGTTATGTCCCTCCCTCAGCCCCCATATCACCCTATGTACACCCTTGATTTCGTGAGAGCTTCCATCATTTGAGAGATAAAGCTTGGAGGAAGGAACTTTGGGAAAGGAACTTGAAGATCAAGTAGGTTCCTTCAAAGGAGGAGGTGTAGATTTGAGATCTACTTCAGTGGTGTTCATCTTGGAGTTCGGGGAGCAAGGGGAGCAGGAGTTCCGTGAGTTGTCGGGCAGTAACTAGTGAGATCATCAGCAAGTTCAGCCAGTGCAGGTGTCTTTCCCTTTGTGTGAATGGGTCTAAGGCCACAATGTCGGCCCATGTAGTTATGAGTAGAAGACCCGGGGGTTAGCCCTAGGCACATTATGTTAGTATGATATTCAGGACGAGGTCCAGTAATAGCGGGCGGGTGCCCAAGGATTCGTTTGCATGCTAGATTATACTTGTTGTCTGTGTGATACATGTATGTGCCAGGTAGGGAGGTGAGTGTGGGCGAGGTCCCATATCTCACCAATAACAGAGTGTGGATGGGGTTCCATATCTCATTAGTAGCAGAATATGGGTGAGGCCCAAACTAGAACAGGAGTGAGAGTGGGCTAGGCCCGTACCTCACTACCATTAGGAGCGTGGACGGGGTTCCATGACTCATCAATAGCAGGACAGGGGCGAGGCCCAGGATAGGCGAGGCCTCAGGACAGAACCAGTTGCATGTTTTTAGTTATGTGTTGTGAAATGTTTATGTGTTATTATTTTTGGTAGGCGAGGCCCTGTGACAGGCGAGGCCTAAGTAAAACAGATATGTATCCGAGCGGGGCTCGAAGCCAGGCGGGGCCTGGAGCGGCAGGGCCGTTGTAGCGGGCGAGGCCCAAGATAGCGAGTGTGGCCCAGTATGTGCGATATGTGGTTATGCATGGTATGTGGTAGGGTGGGGAACTCACTAAGCTTTGTGCTTACGGTTTTCAGTTTTGGTTTCAGGTACTTCTGGTAGCGGAGGGAAGAGCTCGGGGTGATCGCATGGCACACACTATAGATTAGACAGCCTGGGAATGTTTACTCTGATAATGAATATGTGTTTTGAAAACTTATACTCATATTATGTTTTGGAATGATGACTTTACTTTAAGTAATGATTTATTAAAAGAAATTTTTGGTCTTAAATTTTGGGTCGTTACAAGTTGGTATCAGAGCCTTGGTTTGAGGGATTCGGACATGCTCTCGGGTGTGTCTGAACTCAAACCGAGGATTTGGTATGGGAGTTTTCAAAACAAAAAGACAGTTTTGTAAAAAGAGAGTTTCGAGAAAGAAAATGGTTTTAGAAAAGTAAAAAGAATTCAGAAAGAAAAGAACTTTGAAAAGAGAAAGGAGGTGTGGTGCATGCAATCAACCGAGCTCAAGTAAGTACCCCAAAATACCCATACAAGTCTATGTTTTGATTATCAGTTAATAGAACAGCATGCTAGATTAGGACTAAGGATCTAGGGAGGATGCCTTATATGCATGTTATATATGCTTTTGATCTGCATGATAGTGCTGAATAGTCAGTAGTAGGATAGCCTGATTAGGTTATGCTTGAGTTTATGAGTTGTGTTGCATGCTAGTTCAGATTCTTGCTATGTGGACATGATTGCTGGAGTATGTTATGGTTAGATTTTCCCTTGTCTGAATGCTGCTTGCTTGTGCTTTGTGGGATTCTGAGTGATGGGAGTTAGCCATTAGGTGGATACTGTTGGAATAGTGTCTAAGGCTGCAACTATATTAGGCAAGTGTTTGACCCGATTGTGCATGGTCCTTTTGGGTTGCCTTCACCATAGCAACTTGATAGGATGATTTATTAAGAGAGAGTAAATATTATTAGTATATTATGAGAATAATATAAAGAATAATATATAGTTATTTGAGTAATATAAGTCATAGATTAATTAGTATTAATTTGGTGACCTAAGGAGATTAATTAAATAAGAGGGTATAAACTGTCAATTGTTTGATAGTTACACTTTAGACTGTAAATCCTTATTGGATAGAGGATGGACGAATTCTAGGGCTTGGGATAGCCTCAAATTCGTCCAAGGGTTATCAAAAGTAAGGATTAGGATCACTTAAAGTCTAAGTTATCCAATTAGGGTTTAAGCTGTAACCCTTAAGGAGTCTACAAGTATAAATAGACCCTATGGGATAGAGAATTTAGTACTCCATCCAAAGTAAAGATACTCTGGCCGAATTCCTCCCCCCTCCTCTCTCTCAAATCATCCTCCTTGCTATTTGGTGTTTGTAAGCCATTAGAGGAGTGACAATTGTGACTCTAGAAGCTCCAAGACAACAAGGTCAACAAGGAAATCAAAGGTATGATTCTAGATCTGTTTCAATATTGTTATTACACCTAAATAGTCATTAGAAGTCTTGGATTCAAAGCATGTTTGATTAGAAAGCCTAGATCCAAGCATTAGGGTTTTGCATACGCACATAGGAAAGTTCTTATGGCTAAAACCCATTAGTGGTATCAGAGCCTAGCTTGGTTTTCATTGAATTGTTGCTTGATTGTATGAAACTAAATTGAAAATTTTGATTTTCATGTTTCTGAGTCATGGACTCGGCGAGTTCCAAAGTGGACTCGGCGAGTAGGCCTGACTCGGTGAGTCCCTTTGTGTACTCGGCGAGTCCGAGCGTCAGGATTAGCCAAAAACGGAATTTTTTCATATTTATCTTATGGAAACTTACCTTAATCATATTAGATCAACCCTAATCTGATTTTGTGATATATATGACTATATTTTTGATCTAATTGAAGATAATTATCAATTAATAAAATATTTGATTTCCTTATATGATAATTATTAATCAAATATAGATAATTATGTGATTTTGATTATTTGTTATTTGATCCTTTATGTTTTAAATGTTTAAAACTTGTCCTCAAGTTTTGAAATTTATGTTTTGTGATTAAAAGTTTAATTTAGACAATTTAAATTTCAAACCCTAGAATTTTACAAGTTTAAAATACAACCCTATACTAATATAATATTACAAGATTAATATATATATATATATATATATATATATATATATATATATATATATATATATATATATATATATATATATATGTATAACTTAAATGCTAGTCTTGCCGTTAGTAGGCCTCATTCACGAAGCCGGTCTATTAGGTGGGTATAAGGTTGCGGCCTATAAAATGGCGCTTAATGGGTGTACACTCACACCCACCGCTCGCTTGATTGGTTGAGGGTTGTTAGCCGAACGGGTAGGATAGGGCAACCTCATCCTCTCATTAAAAGTATAATAAGAAATACAAAGTAACTATATGTTTTATTAAAATTTCCCAATCTTAGTTACTTTAGGTAAAGTGAATTGATGCAATCCCATGAAATTACACTTTGCACCTTGATAAGAAGTTAGTGGAGTGTGTGTGGTTTACCAGCACACTAATTGGTTCTAAGCGAAGGTGGCAAAGGGTGATTCATTGTTTATCATAGTTCGATGGAGCGTGTGTGGTTTACCGGCACATCGAATAGGTGATCATTACAATGAAGGCACCATGTTAATTTGCATGGTAATTCACACCCGCTTTGTGATCCTCGGTATCCCAATCAGAAACAAGAGGGGCATATCGAGATTTAAACATGCCATTGAAAAGTTTCAATGAATATCATCCGAACCTAGGAATTCTCAATACATTTAGGACTTAAAGTTATGGTGGAGAATTAGTGAATCGTCATTCACTTACCTTCAAATTGTTTGCATATTAGATTACGGCATCCCTTTTCTAATGTGTAAATATTGTTGTTGGATCCTAGCCCTAATTTTTCTTATTGGGTGATAATTAGGGATTCATATTCTAATCTATCTTTGTCCTTTCTAATTGTAGATGTCGAACCCTAACAATGCTGCTGCGAGTTCTTTCACTTTGATGAGCCTTTGTCAAAAGGTCACCTTTGATGGAACGAACTTTAGCGAATGGATAAGATACATTCACACGATTGCTCGCTATGAGGATAAGGAGTATGTCCTCGATGAGAAGCTCGAGAAAATCAACCCCGAAATCGCTACTCCCGCCGAAATCACTGCTTTCGAAACTCACGAGCGTGATGCAATGAAAGTGCATTGCATCATGATCGCAACTATGAACACTGAATTCCAAAAGTCCTACGAGGACATGTATCCATACGAAATGCATCAAGACTTATTGGAGCGATACCATCAAAACGCGAGACAAGAGCGTTATGAGATTTTCACGAACATGATTTTGTTGGAATAGTGTCTAAGGCTGCAACTATATTAGGCAAGTATTTGATCCGGTTGTGCGTGGTCCTTTTGGGTTACCTTCACCATAGCAACTTGATGGATGATTTGTTAAGAGAGAGTAAATATTATAAGGAATAATATATGGTTATTTGATTAATATAAGTCATAGATTAATTGGAATTAATTTGGTGACTTAAAGAGATTAATTAAATAAGAGGGTATAAACTGTCAATTGTTTGATAGTTACACTTTAGACTATAAATCCTTATCCATGATAGGATGGACGATTTCTAGGGCTTGGATAAGAAAAAATCGTCCATAAGGTTATCAAGGAAAGGATATGGATCAACTTAAAGTCTAAGTTATCCAATTAGGGTTAAAGCTGTAATCCTTAAGGAGTCTACAAGTATAAATAGACCCTAGGGGTGAGGGAATTCGACACACCATCCAAAGTAGAGATACTCTGGCCGAATTCCTTCCCTCTCCTCTGTCCTAAATCATCTTGCTTGCTATTGGTGTTTGTAAGCCATTAGAGGAGTGCCATTTGTGACTCTAGAAGCTCCAAGACAACAAGATCAACAAGGAATCCAAAGGTATAAGTCTAGATCTATTTCAATGTTGTTATTTAACCTAATTAGCCATTAGAAGTCTTGGACTCAAAGCATGTTTAATTAGAAAGCCTAGATCCGAGCATTAGGGTTTTGCATGCGCACATAGGAAAGTTCTTATGGCTAAAACCCATCAGATTTCCGCTAAGATTGGTCATGGAGAATCTCTTACCGTGCACTTGCAAAAGATGCAAAGGTATGTTGACCGCCTTCGCAAGTTAAATGTTGACTTTGGGGAAGACTTGGCGATCGACATGGTGCTTTACTCTTTGCCTCCGAGCTACAATCAATTTAGGATGACCTATCACATGAACAAAGAAGAGGTCACCCTAAGCAAACTCCAAGGTCTCTTGAGGGTCGCTGAGAGCAACTTCAAGGACAAGTCTGTTGCACCAACTCCCAATCCGCCCGCTGCTCTTGTCTTGGCAATTGGACAAGGAAAAGGAAAGAAGAGGAAGGCTTCTTCAAAGAACCATTGTAAGGTGAAAGCCTGAGATGGTGCCTCTTCTAGTGGACCAAAGTTGATCCCGCTAAGCCCTGCTCTAATCCGAAGGAGGCAGAGTGCCACCACTGCCACAAGATAGGACATTGGAAGAGAAGCTGCCCGGAGTACCTACAAGCCATCAAGGAAGGAAAGATCAAGCCATCTTTTGCAGGTATATATTGTAACATCCCGGAATTTCAGGTATTGCTTTAAAATTGCTTTGGGGGCATTTTTGGTTGGGACTCGGCGAGTTGGAACCAGACTCGCCGAGTAGGGTCACAGACTTGGTCGCGGGTTCGCGACTGGACTCGACGAGTCCAGAATGGACTCGGCGAGTCGATGCTGCTCAGCAGAAACCCTAGCCGTTTGGTTTGCGATCGTATATAACGCCTCTTAGGCCGTCATTTCCGTCTTTTGGTCGATTGGAGAAGCACCTAAACATTTGCGAACATTTAGAATCGGAGGGAAGGTTGTTGGGGCTTTGAAGGAATTGCTAGACAAGAAGAAGGAAAGTTTGGCCAAAGGAAGATCAAGTGGGTCGAGTTCTGAAGCTTGGGGACACAGAGAACACGTTCCAGGTATCATTTCGATTCGTTTCTGTTATTTTGATGCGTTCATGGATTTAGGGTTTAGGAAACCCATTTGGTGATTTGAGGGATTGTTATGCTGTTATACGAACGTTTATACTCCAGTAATAGGATGTCTAGAGGTACAGGAAGTCCCACGTGTGCGTGGTTCGGAATCATACGTAATTCAGGAAGCAGTTGATCAACTGCATGGCATGGACTCGCCGAGTCGTAGGAACAGACTCGGCGAGTAGCTTGAAGATTTACTGAGACTCGCCGAGTTGCTCTTCAGACTCGGCGAGTAGCTTGAAGGTTCACTGGAACTCGCCGAGTCGTTCTTCAGACTCGGTGAGTGGAGTCGGGGTGGCCCCACGATTCTTCCACGTGGATCTCGTCTAGTCAAGGGGAATACTCGACGAGTAGAAAAGGGAACATCAGGGAAAGTTGGGGAGGACGTCTCGACTCGTCGAGTCACCTTGGTACTCGACGAGTCCGGTCCAGTTGACCGTTGACCAGAGTTGACCTGCATGTAGTTCTTTAAGGTCAGTTGTATTGAATGACAAGATTATTAACAAGGGTATATGGTATTATAGGGAGTCTGCAGATCGGCGGATCGAGTGCGGGTGATTTCAAGAGTTGATAGTATTCATTACCACGAGGTGAGTCTTCTCACTATACTGTACCCGGAAGGGTTTGACTGTGTGACTGGAAGGTCGGATATGTTATGTGTTTTATATGTGCTATAATTGAAAGGAATAGTTGCTATGCACGCTATGTATGTTTCTATGGGCCGGAAGGCAATGTATTATGTGACAGGAAGGTCAGGTATGATATATGATATATGTGATATATGTGTTAGAGTAAATGTATTATGTGTTATATATGTTAATGGGCCGGAAGGCAATTATCTTATGGGCCGGAAGGCGATTATCATATGGGCCGGAAGGCATTGTACTGTGGACCGGAAGGTCCGGGCCTGGAAAGGCGTATATGCGTAAGTGGTATACTGGGGAACTCACTAAGCATTTATGCTTACAAGTTGTTACGTATGTGTTTCAGGTACTAGCAAGGACCGTGGGAAGGCGCCGGCATGATGCATACACACTGCTGCTATTTGAGATCTTGGGGGTTTTACATATGTAATTGTTTTGAAACATGAAATAAATATTATTGGTTGAATGAACTCACTTTATTTAAAATGAAAATTTTATTTGAAAATTTGCGTTGTTACATATATACAATTAAATCTAATGATTCCCACAATAATTCTTGGGTTCTTGATACCGGTTGTGGTTATCACATTTGTTCCAATGTGCAGGAACTAAGAAGAAGTAGAGACGTGGAGCATGGAAGTATAAATCTAATCATGGGGAACAGAAGATCGTCACCTGTGACCAAGATTGGAGTGTATTCTTTAGTGCATAGGAATAGTTTATCTTTAGATTTGAACAATTGTTGCTATTCACCAGAAATGGCTAGAAACATCATTTGTTTTCATGGTTTGTTTAGACAAGGTTTTAAATTTTCTTTTAAGAATGAGAATGGTTCTATTTTAGCTTATCTAAATGGTGTCTTTTACTTTGAAGCTATACCATGTAATGGAATTTATGAAACTGTTATGATTGTTGATAACTTAGGAAATGATGTTTTGTACTTGGATTCTTCCAATAGTATGGATAAAGCATCCTTATGGCATTGTTGTCTTGGACATGTCAACAAGAAACGCATAGCCCAACTCCAAAAGGATGGAGTGTTGGAGTCATTCGACCTTAGGGAAGATGACACATGCGAGTCTTGTTTACTTGGAAAGATGACTAAGTCACCCTTCGCTGGTACGTGCGAAAGGGGTGAGGGTCTATTGGACCTCATACATACCAATGTGTGTGCACCGTTTAGATCTACCACGAAGGATAGTAACCGCTTCTACGTGACTTTCACCGATGACTATAGTAGATATGGGTATATCTACTTAATCAAGCAAAAGTCAGAAACTTTTGAAAAGTTTAAAGAGTTTAAGAATGAAATGGAGAATCAATTGGGCAGGAAGATCAAGATGCTTCGATCCGATCGAGGAGGAGAGTACCTAAGTCTTGAATTCCACAATTATCTCAAGGAGTGTGGAATAGTTTCACAATTGACGCCACCTAGGACACCACAATTGAATGGTGTGGCAGAAAGGCGTAATTGAACCTTGTTGGACATGGTTCGCTCTATGATGAGTCGTGCTTCGCTATCTATCTCTTTTTAGGGGTATACCTTAGAGACTGCCGCCCATATCCTTAACCAAGTCCCTACTAAGAAGGTTGCCAAAACACCTCACGAGATATGGACGGGGAAAGCTCCTTCGTTGGCACATATCAAGGTGTGGGGTTGCGAGGCTTTCGTAAGAAGAGATACTCACGACAAGCTCGAACCTCGTAGTGAGCGATGTATTTTCATCGGCTACCCGCAAAAATCCTTTGGATATCTCTTCTATAGACCAAAGGACAATGTTGTCTTTGTTGCGAGGAGAGGAGTTTTCCGAGAGCAAGAACTCATAGGCCAAGGAGACAGTGGGAGGCAAATCGATCTTGAATAGATTCAAGAGTCGATAGATGAAGGAACCTCAACCGCTGGCGCTCAAACCGAGGAGGAAACTCCGGTTGAACCAATTGACATATCATTACCTCTTAGACGTTCCGAAAGAGTTAGGTTTCAACCCTAGTTATATGGTTATCATATTACTACCGAAGGGGACACGTATATTTGTGATAATACACTAATAAATCTTGATGAACCTAATAGCTATAAGGAAGCCATGGCAGGCCAGGAGTCTGCGAAATGGAAAGAGGCAATGGATAGCGAGATCCAATCCATGTATGATAACCAAGTTTGGAATTTGGTTGATAATGTGCCTGGACGTAAGACTGTTGGGTGCAAATGGATCTTCAAGAAGAAGACCGACGTGGATGGAAAAGTACACACATTTAAAGCGCGACTAGTTGCGAAGGGCTTTACTCAAACTCCCGAAGTTGACTATGAAGAGGCCTTCTCACCAGTTGCGAAGATAAAATCTATTAGAGTGATGCTAGCTATTGCCGCATTTCATGATTATGAGATTTGGCAAATGGATGTCAAGACCGCTTTCCTTAACGGGAAGTTGGCTGAGGATGTTTACATGGCTCAGCCAGAAGGGTTTGTGGATCCGAAGCATCCGAATAGAGTGTGTAAGCTTGAGAAGTCCATTTATGGACTAAAGCAAGCGTCTCGCAGATGGAATCTTTTCTTCGATGAGAAAGTCAAAGAGTTTGGATTTGTACGAAGCGAAGATGAGTCGTGTGTATATGTCAAAGCCAGTGGGAGTGTAGTAAGCTTTCTCGTTCTATATGTCAATGACATATTACTCATAGGAAACGACATCCTGACTCTGCAGGAAGTTAAGTCCTGGCTCAGGAAGTGCTTCGCTATGAAGGACCTCGGAGAGGCTTCCTACATTTTGGGAATAAGGATAGTAAGAGAAAGAAGTAAGAAACTAATAGGACTTAGTCAGAACACTTACATAGAAAAAGTACTAAAAGGTTTTAGTATGGAAAACTCGAAAAAAGGAGAATTACCGATACAAAGCAATGCCAAGTTGAGTAAGACTCAAAGTCCGAGTATCGAAGCCGAGATAGCTGAAATGAGCCGAGTACCATATGCTTCCGCAGTTGGCTCAATCATGTACGCTATGACTTGTACTCGCCCTGATGTAGCCTTTGCTTTGAGCATGGTTAGTAGATATCAAGGGAATCCTGGCAGAGCCCATTGGGTTGCGGTGAAGAATATCCTTAAGTACCTTCGGAGGACGAAGGAATGCTTCTTAATCCTTGGAGGGAGTGATGACTTGAAGGTGCGAGGGTATAGTGACGCCAGTTTTTAGACCGACAGGGACAACTATCGTTCGCAGTCGGGCTGGGTCTTTACCCTGAATGGAGGAGCAGTGACTTGGAGGAGTTCCAAGCAGGAAACCATAGTTGATTAACCGTGCAAATCAGAGTACATCGCAGCGAGCGAAGCGTAGATCTTGGAGGTGTACGTGCCATAAAGGAGCCCATGGAGATTTTCGGTGATAATGAGGGAGCGGTTTCCTTGACCAAGGAACCGAGAGATCATGGTAGATCACGACATATCGAAAGAAAATATCACTTTATTAGACATTGTGTAGAAGAAGGACAACTCGTAGTGAAGAGAATATCATCGGAAGATAACCCAGCAGATCTGCTTACGAAGGGACTGAGTAGGGTTAAGCATTTGCAGCATGCTAGGAGCATTGGACTGAAGGATGATATTAGTATAGATTAGATAGTATTAGAAACATGTAATAGATAAATGTAATTAACATTTGATGATTAGATAAAGGAGTTTTATTTATAAGTAATGTTACTATCTTATGTTAATTGTTTAGCTATTGTTTCACTTTGCATGTTTTGACTTCCAGAATAATTGAGTTTATTAAGAATAATCGAATTGTTCAAATAGTCCACAATCGTTCATATGTCGGAAGTAGATATGAATGAAGATTGTCATGAATAGGTGTGTAGAGTGTCTAAATGGTGTTAGACATAGCAAAAGATTGCTGCAACATTCATGAGTGCTTATGAACTAGTTTTGAGCATTGGAACAAACCCGCGCTTGCTGGAATCACCTTATGGAATATGATATAAAAGGGTGATCGCAAGACGATAATATCATATAGTCTTAAAACCTAGATATATGGTTTGTTATTGGTTAATTGATTGTACATTGATAATGCGAAAACGCATTGGTAACTCGATGTTATAAAACGCATTGTTGTGTGTAGTTGGTTAATGAATAAGTAAATGCATATAAGTCGAAGTTTATCTGTAACTTTTATCCTAAGAAGGAAAAAGCGATATCTCGGCCGCTCGATGATTTGATTTGACTTATGTGTCGGGCCCGGTCATAACTGAATTGATGTGTTCGATTAAGTTCTATGTCAAATAAATCGGAGATCGAGAAACCAAATGCTAGACTAATTATTCCATAGTATTGTCAGCATGATATCTAACAGAGGACTGTACGATCTGTAAGGTCAAACCTTGAAATATGATGATGTTTCAAATAGATCTCAGTGTCAGCATCAGCGTGTCAGCAGCTCAGCTTGTTTAGTTTAGTCAGTGCATTGTAACAAATTTTATACTTATCGTGTTTCCATAGTTAGCTTAAATTTGTTAGCTGGCATATCCGTGGTTTGTAGGGATTGTCTAGTATAGTAGTATATAATCTTTTGTATCGGTTTGTGAAACGTAACGCCTTTCACAAACCCTAATCGCTGCTTTGTGCACACGATAATCTCTTTGTGAGATTATCTTTCTTAGTAAAAGTTTTTCTTCGTGAATTCTTCTTATTCTTATTTACTGTTATTGTTTGATAAATTGATTGATCTAAAGGGCTTTTCAATTGGTATCATAGTAGGTTTCTTTTATCAAACAAATGGCTTCATCTTCTTCTTCGTCGAACTCATCAAATCATCCTTCCGCTAAAATTCCTCCGTTTGATGAAACAAATTTTGCCATGTGGAAAATAAAGGCTCTATATGCTTTAGAGTCAGTAGATGAAGACATGTTGGACATTGTCGAAAATGGTCCATACGTCCCGATGTATCAACCTCTAAAAAATAACGTTCCTGATGGTGCTATGAAGAAAACACCTAAAGAAAACTGGACGGCAGATGACAAAAGAAAACATGGTCTAGATGTTCGTGCTTGTGCTGCAATCAGCTACGCTCTACCATATAATATCTTTGGGTTGGTTCAGAATTGCATCTCAGCAAAAGAGATGATGGATACTCTGACTGTGTCGTTTGAAGGCACTGAAGAAGTCAAGGCCACTCAAATAAATGATCTTAACAGAAGGTATGAACATTTTTTTGCAAAGAAAGTTGAAACTTTGACTCAAACCTTTAACAGATTCAATACTCTTGTTAATGATTTGCGGAGATTAGATCAGTTGAAGCATAGAACTGTTCTAGTTCAGAAGTTTTTGGATTCTCTGGGTGCTGGTTGGGAGAACCATGTTGATGTGCTGAAAAATAGTGAGAAGATCAATACTATGGACTTACAAAGTCTCTATGGAAATCTTCGATACTATGAGGAATCCAAGCTTCAAAGAAAGGAGCTGATGAAGGATTCTCAACGTGAATCATTTGTAGCTTTGTTCTCAAACAAAAAGCTAGTGTCAGATTCAGACACTGAAAGCTATTTAGATACTGATTCCTCTAAAACTGACACTGATGATCTTGAAAAGGTTGTGGCTAGTGCAACTTTGATTGTAAAGACTTTTGAGAAATCAGGCCGAATCTTCTCAAAGTTTCAGAAGAAGATGGGAGGAAAGTTTTCAAAAGGATCAGATGCTGATAAAAGGCATGGTGCTGATAAGAAAGGGAAGGCTCGGTGCTTTAACTGTGGGAGCACTGATCATTTTGAAAAGGAATGTAAACAAAAAAAACAAGGCTCAGATGAATACTGGAAGCAGAAGTACAACAAGCTGATTGAGAAACTGAAAATAGAAAACTTGGAACATAAAGTTCTTGTTGCCGAAGAAAAAAATTGGAAGACTGATGAGGAGTCATCAGATGATGAAGTCAAGTGTCTAATGGTAAAGATAGAAGACACGGATGTTCCTGAAAAAGTCACAAGTACATTTGATGCTGATATGTCTGATACAGTTGAAAAATCCAAGAAGCACAACACTGACTCTCCTTGAATGTATCAGGTTAAAAACTTTGTTTCCTATTCAATGAATGAAAAAATCAAAATGTTTGAGTATTTGGGTGTCATTAATTCTAAGAAGAATCAAACAATAAGGGACTTGCAAAATCAACTTGATCTTCTTAAAACTGAAATATCCATGAAAAATAACCTTATTGATTCCACTCAGGAAAATATTAGAATCACTAGTTTGTCAAATTCATCTTTGTCTGCTGAAATTGATAATGTTAAAGATCTTTTGATCAAAGAACAAACTGTGCTTCATACTTGGGCAAAATCTCACAAGAATGCAAATTATATTATTTCTGCTCAAATTCCACACTCATGTGAGAAAATTCTTGGGGGGGTAATTTTGCAGAAGCTGAAAAAGTTTTTAAATCACAAGAAAAGGAATTTGAATTTCATTCCATGAATGAGATGAAAAACAATTTCAAAAATAATTTTGTCAGTAACTTTTTTATTAATAAGAGTTTAATTGATGAATATTGTGTTACTAACTCTAATGGTGTTACTGAGTGTAATGTTGAAATTACCGGAGTTGACCCAACCTCTTACCCTGCACATCTTGTAAGACCAACTCCTCTCACTGAGAATATTATTGCTTTTCCTATCTCAAATGGAGTGTTTCATGTTGTTCATGAACAACTTAAGCATTTTCCTGATTGCAATGCAATTGTGAATAAGTCCAAATCAGACACTAATGATAGCTCATCGTCTATCACTGATCATATTTTGTCTGACACTGAATTCTGTTGTGATTCAATAATAAACAAAAGGACACAAAGCTCTCTTGGTGAATCTTACTAGTCGAAATGTGTTAAGTCCAAAGAATTACCTACCAAGAGGAACTTTGGTACTAGAGTTTGTTACAGATGTGGTGATACCTCTCATAAGATTAGTGAATGTTCATTTGATAAATCATCTTTAAGAGCTGATAATATTAAAGTTAGAAATGAAAAATGGACTCTTAAGTCAAATTCTTTAAACTATCTTCCTAAGGAGTGTTATAATCTATTATCAAATAACTTTGTGAATGACCCATCCTCGAATGGGTCAGTATGTTCTAACTAGTTTCTCAGCACTGCAGGGTCAGGAGCATCTTTGGTACTTAGATAGTGGTTGCTAAAGACATATGACAAGATCAAAGTCTCTTCTGGAAGATTATGTCATGAAAACTGGTCCTGCAGTAACTTATGGAGACAATGGAAAGGGGTTCACTAAAGGATATGGAAATATCAAATGCAATAACGTGTTTTTTCAAAATGTTTCATATGTAAAGGGTCTCAAACACAACCTTATCTCCATCAGTCAATTGTGTGATGCTGACTATGAAGTTCACTTTACAAAGAAGGAAGGTAGAGTTGTCAACACTGACAAGAACATCGTAATTTCAGCAAGGAGAAAAGATGATATATATGTTCTTGATATGTTCTCAAGTGACAAGGCGCTGATGCAATGCTTCTTTACAAATTCTCAGACCAATCTTAGCTGGATTTGGCACAAAAGGTTCTCTCATCTGAACTTCAAGAACCTATCCAAAATATCCAATCAAGATCTAGTTAGAGGGCTCCCAAAATTCAGCGTTGTGAAAGACAAGATGTGCTCAGCTTGTGAACAAGGAAAACAAACCAAGTCCTCTTTCAAACCCAAGTCATGTTCCAGTATATCAGTCCCTCTTCATTTACTCCACCTGGACTTATTTGGACCTATTCCTGTCCGTTCTCTAGGTGGAAATAAGTATACTCTAGTGGTTGTGGATGAGTTCACTCGATTTACATGGGTGGTCTTCCTGAAGAAGAAAAGTCATGTTGCACAGGAAATTATCTCACTGATTCGCAAAAATGAGACACTGACAGGTCTCATAGTTAAGCAACTGAGAAGTGATCATGGTACTGAGTTCCGAAACTCAACTCTTGAAGAATTTTGTAATCATAAAGGCATTGGGCAAAACTTCTCAGTTCCTCGTACTCCTCAACAAAATGGAGTTGCTGAACGAAGAAATAGAACACTGATTGAAGCAGGAAGGACCCTAATGATTCATGCTGGTCTTCCCATGTCATTTTGGGCTGAAGCTGTCAATACAACATGCTTTACTCAAAATCGATCTTTAATTCACAGGATTCATAAGAAAACACCATATGAAATGCTGAAAAGTTGAAAGCCAGACGTATCCTTCTTTCACGTGTTCGGATGTATTTGTTATATTCTAAATCAGCGTGACCCAAGATCTAAATTTGAACCTAAAGCTGATAAAGGTATTTTTGTTGGATACTCATCTATTTCAAAGGCTTTTCGTGTTTTTCATATGAACAGGCATTGCATTGAAGAATCAATTCATGTGAAGTTTGATGAGGAATCATACACTGATGAAAGAGTCACTCATTCTTCCTCTATTTTTCAAGAGCTTCTCTCTTGCCCATTTGACGAAGCTCCTCTTGCTGGAGATGAAGCTGATATTTCTGATTCTATCGTTCCAGTTCCATGGTCCTTGAATCAAGATACTGCAGCCAGATCATCAAATAATTCATCAAGTGCTGATGAAACTCTTGAAGCTGAATATTCTCCTACAACTGATAACTTGTCAGTGTCAAATTCTCCGGAATCAACATCAGTCTCTGAACATCGATATCATCCTGTTGATCAAATTATTGGGAATATTCATGATGGTGTCCGAACCAGATCTTGTGTTTCTAATAACTTTTGCATGTATGTTAATTTCGTTTCAATGATCTTACCTGACAAGATACACACAACTCTTCAAGATGCTAACTGGATTAAAGCCATGCAAGAAGAACTGAATGAGTTTGAAAGGCACAAAGTTTGGAATGTTGTCCCAAGACCATCAGGAATGACCATCACTGGAACTCGCTGGGTCTATCGCAACAAGGTTGATAAAGATGGAATCATTACTCGCAACAAGGCAAGGCTTGTTGCTCAAGGGTTTACTCAAATTGAATCCATCGACTACGGAGAAACCTTTGCTCCAGTTGCTCGCATTGAAGCGATCAAACTGTTTCTCGCATACGCATCCTACATGAATTTCATTGTCTATCAGATGGATGTGAAAACAACGTTTCTTCATGGTGTGTTAGAAGAAGAAGTTTTCCTTAATCAGCCCCCAGGCTTTGTTGACAAAGATCACCCTGATTATGTGTACCTTTTAGACAAAGTTGTTTATGGACTGAAGCAAGCACCCAGGGCTTAGTATGAGACGGTGACATCGTATCTTCTTGAAAATGGATACAGACGAGGAGAAATCGACAATATTCTCTTCATCAAAAACAAAGGCTCAGACATGGTTCTTGTTCAAATCTATGTCGATGACATCATTTTTGGCTCTGCAAATGAGACACTGAGCAAGGAATTTGCAGAGATCATGTCTTAAAGGTTCGAAATGAGCATGATGGGAAAGATGACCTTTTTCTTAGGTCTTGAAGCTCAACAACAAAAGTCAGGTATTTCTATTTGTCAAAGCAAATATATTTCTGACTTGCTTGTTAAGTATTCTCTCAGTGACTGCAAACTAGCCTCTACTCCAGTTTCCAAGACTGACAAGATTCACGCTGATCCAACTGGAACTGATGTCAATCACTCTCTGTATCGAGGAATGATTGGATCTCTTTTATATCTCACGGCAAGTCGTCCTGACATCATGTTTGGAACCATTCTCTGTGCTCGATTCCAAGCTAATCCCAAGGAATCCCATCTCATGGTTGTCAAACGTATCTTTCGATACTTAAAAGGAACTCAAAATCTAGCACTGTGGTATCCTCGCGACTCAGCATTCGAACTCTTTGGATACACTGATTCAGACTATGCAGGATGCAACTTAGACAAAAAAAAGTACGTCTGGTGGATGTCACTTCCTTGGAAATCATGTCATCAGCTGGTCTAGCAAGAAGCAAACATCAGTAGCCATCTCGACTGCAGAAGCTGAGTATGTTGCAGTTGGGAGATGTTGTGCTCAGCTCTTATGGATTCAAAATCAGCTTCTCGACTATGGGATCAAGTTCTCAAAGACTCCAATATATTGTGATAACACCAGTGCCATTCAAATCACACAAAACCCTGTTCAGCACTAAAAAACGAAGCATATCGAAATCAGACATCATTTCATCAGAGATAACGTTGAGAAAGGAAAGATTGTTCTTGAACATGTCAAGACTTCAGAGCAACTTGCTGATATCTTCACTAAGGCACTGGATTCTCAAACAACTGCTTACATTATTGGAGAACTTGGAATGATTACCTTGTAATTAATTTTGCTGATTAATTTTGCTAATGTTTGGTATTGTCTTATAAGCTGATGTCCATTTTGCTGATGATGACATGCTGATGATATTTGCATACTAAGTACTTGGTTTGATCTCCTATCTTTCTCTCTTCTTCAACTCTTCTTAACTAAAGTTGAATGATTCACTGTATTAAACCATACACTGATAACAACTTGAAACTCTTTGCCGATGTTTAGATCGAAACACCAAGATCTATCACACGCAACTATCTCTTCTTACCAATCTTACACTGATTCCATGATTCAGTGTGACAAAACACACACTGATGAGAATCTAAAAATCTTTACCGATGGTTAGATCAAAACACCAAGATCTATCACACACAACTATCTCTTCTTACCAATCTTACACTGATTCTGTGATTCAGTATGACAAAACACACACTGATGAGAATCTAAAAATCTTTGCCGATGGTTAGACCAAAACACCAAGGTTTATCACACGCAACTATCCTTCCTTTACCTTCTTCTCATTCAGTGTCTAATGATTCAGTAAGATAAACCTCTCACTGATAAAGACACAACACTCTGTGCTGATGGTTAGATAATGCAACTAGTATCTATCACACGCACCAATCTCCTTGCTATCCCCAACCAAGCATGTTGTACCTTGAATTGACGGAGAGATATCCTCAGCATGTAACTTTTGTGACACTGATCTTAGCGCTTCCGCAAACACTGATTGACGTTTCATCTTCAGTCAACGACTCTTTTACTCAACGGCTATTTTTTGATCTGACAGGTTGTTACGATACGCCGTTATTTTTGAAGAAGATAATCATTACCTTTTCTAAAAGATCCGTTTCATTCCATATTTAAATCTCTTTCACCCTTATTTCAAACTTTCCTTCCACAATCTACACTTCCTTCACTTATATTGAAAACCCTAGCACCCTAAAAAAAACTCTCTAATGGCTGCATCTCTGTTCACTTTCTCCTCTACTTCACGAAGGGTAGTTCCTGCCCTAATCTCTCCTCCTCTTCCTATAGACATCAAAGCCACCAACGTTGTTTTCAACCCTGATATTCCCAATGTTCATCGAGGTCTTGGACTCGATGATTTTGTTAATTTCTTGGCCTCCTGCCACCTATGATACGCTATCAGTTACATTCCATCAGAGTTCTTCCCTGAACAAGTCTGTGAGTTCTACTACACCGCAACAGTCAATGATGAAAACAATGTCATCATCGGGACCATTGGCCGTGGAAGACACTCTGTCTTTATTACAGTAGAACTTCTCAGTGCTGCACTCAGGTTACCTATCTTTGAACCATTCTCTGAACTTCCCTCCATTGAACGTTGTCGACGTCTATTCGATCAAATGGGATATGATCACTCAAAGGCTGGTGCTCGATCAGCTCTTGTTCTGCGCCAATGTGTTGTTGGGATTTGAGCAATCTAACACTTCCTAAGTGTGCATGCAACCCTAATAAACCTTGGATCTATGTTTTTCTAAATACATGCAAAATATTAAATTTTCCAAGGTTTATAACCTATCTAACATGGCATGGGGAACATTTCAACATAAAAGAGTTAGAAGAGATTACATACCTTTTGGTGAGTTTGGTTCTAAGGAGTTTGAGGGCCAAGCACCAATAGTGTGAATGCCTCAAATGGAATCAAAAAACACCACAAACTCTTGGAAAACTTAGAGGGAGTATACACAGTTGTATAAATTCGGCCACACACATGCACACACACACACACTAGTTCACTAGTTTCTTCTTTTAGGCTCCATTTCATGCTCCATAAGCATGCTTATATAGTGTGCATGGCTAGGGTGAAACCCTAATAACCCATGTCTTTTCCTTTCCAAGGATCCATGGGTTAAAATCTCCATGGATCATCCATGGACTTCCACATAAGCCTAGCCCATTAACAAATGAGTATTAACCCACACTATATAAAACAAATAGCCCATAATCTAATTATTCTTCCTTTTAATCTCTAAATTAATTCATGATTAATTTAAGACTAAAACTAATTAAATAACGTAACTTCATATTAATATATTATAACTTATAATATATTAATAAACATATGTGTATAACTCTCATAAAATCATCCATAATAGTTTGGATGAGATGCAACCCAAATGAACCATGCCGGTCTGGTCAAGTATATACCAAATAAGTTATGGACTTAGACACCTTATCCAACAGACTCCCACTTGGATAAGTCTAATAACTGTATTTGCCTATAACTTCAGGAACCAACTAGCAATCGTAGCTCTCAAAAACTCCGTCGAACTATGAAGCGCCATTTTAAGACAAGTGATCACATAATCCTCTGTTCTCATGATATCAGCCGGACAAACACATGGAACTATGTCTTGCTTATTGTCTAGAAGTTGTTTCTCGATTTTCCGATTTGTTTGACGAAGAACTTCACTGAACACATCGGTTTAGTTCTGACCGGGCCCGGTACATGGGTCAACACAAAATCATCGAGGGGCCCAGATATCGCTTCTATTTCTAGAAGGAACAGATAAACTTCGACTGATATGCTTGTTCTACTACTTATTGAATTGTACACAAAGGCACGTTTTATAACATCAAGTTACTGATGTGTTTTCGTGCAATCAATGCACAACCAACTCATAGGAAACAACTCATATCTCTAGGTTTAAAGATTTATATGATGTTATCGTCTCACGATCACTCGAGATAAATTCCATGAAGTGATACAAGTGAGCGTGGGTTTATACCAATACTCATAACTTATGAGTACTCATGAATGTTGCAGCAACCATTGCCATGTCTAAACACCTTTAGCCATCTACAAACCCAATTCATGACAATCTTGATTCATACCTACTTCCGACGTATGATCGATTGTGGAGGTTTGTATAAATTAATTATTCTGGAAGTCAAAACATGCAAAACTGAAACAATAGTAAATAATTGACAATGATAGTAACACTTTACTCATAAATAAATCACAAATTTTATTCATCATCAAACGTCGATTACATTTTACAAGTTTCAGGAAAACTATCTAATCTGTAAAACTAATATCGTCCCTCAGCCCGATGCGTCTCGCATGCTGAAAATGCTTAATCCTCATCAGTCCCTTCGTAAGGGGATCTGTAGGATTCTCATCCGACAATATCCTCCTTGCCACGAGGAGTCCTTCTTCAATCTTGTGTCTTATGAAGTGATATTTACTGTCAATGTGTCGGGATCTGCCATGATCTCTTGGTTCCTTGGCTAAGGCAACCGCACTATTGTTTTCACAGAAAGTCTCCATAGGTTCCTTAATAGATGGTACAACTCCAAGGTCTCCGATGAAGTTCTTTAGCCATATCGCCTCCTTCGCTGCTTCACTCGCTGCTATATACTCTGATTCACAAGTCGAATCAGCCACCGTCTCCTTCTTAGAACTCTTCCAAGAGATTGCCCCTCCATTTAAGGTAAAGATCCAGCCTGACTGAGAGCGGAAATTATCCCTATCAGTCTGAAAACTAGCATCACTATACCCTAATACTCTCAAGAGCGGAAATTATCCCTACTCAGTTTGGTATTGCTTTGGATCGGTAAATCTCCTTTCTTGGAATTCTCCATGTTGAACCTTTTCAACACCTTATCCAAGTAGATACTCTGACTAAGTCCAATTAGTCTTCTACTCCTTTCTCTTAATATCCTTATCCCTAGGATATAGGCAGCCTCCCCTAGGTCCTTCATAGCAAAGCACTTCCCAAGCCAGGACTTAACCTCCTGCAAGGTTAAGATGTCATTTCCTATAAGTAGTATGTCATCCACATACAGTACCAAGAAGCTAACTATACTCCCACTAGCTCTGACATACACGCAAGACTCATCTTCGCTTCTCGAGAAGCCAAACTCTTTTACCTTCTCATCAAAACAAAGATTCCAGCTACGAGATGCTTGTTTTAATCCATAAATGGATTTCTCAAGCTTGCATACTCTATTGGGGTACTCAGCACTGACAAAACCCTCTGGCTGATTCATGTA
This sequence comes from Lactuca saligna, assembly GCF_052625555.1. Taxonomy (NCBI): domain Eukaryota; kingdom Viridiplantae; phylum Streptophyta; class Magnoliopsida; order Asterales; family Asteraceae; genus Lactuca; species Lactuca saligna. The sequence goes on from NC_136423.1 coordinate 176,926,263, forward strand.
CACATCCTCAGCCAACTTTCCGTTAAGGAAAGCGGTTTTGACATCCATTTGCCATATTTCATAATCATGAAATGCTGCAATGGCTAGCATAACCCTAATAGACTTAATCTTTGCTACCGGCGAGAAGGTTTCATCATAATCAATACCTTGAGTTTGAGTAAAACCCTTCGCAACCAGTCGGGCCTTATAAGTATGCACTTTTCCTTCCATGTCTGTCTTCTTCTTGAAGATCCATTTGCACCCGACTGTTTTACGGCCTGGTACATGGTCAACCAAGTTCCAAACTCGATTGTCATACATGGACTGTATCTCGCTGTCCATAGCCTCCTTCCATTTAGCAGACTCCGGGCCTACCATGGCTTCCTTAGCGCTGCTGGGTTCATCGAAATTTACCAATGTACTATCACTGATAAATGTATCACCTTCCGTAGTAATATGAAAACCATAATAAAACGAAGGTGTGTTCCTAACCCGTGTAGAACGCCTTGGAGGTACAGACTCGTCAGCTGGATCAACAGGAGTTTCTTCTTCAGGTTGATTGCTAGTGTTTGAGGTTCCTTCACCAATTGATTCTTGAATTTCTTCAAGATCAATTTGCCTCCCACTGTCTCCTTGGCTTATAAATTCTCTCTCGCGAAAGACTCCTCTTCTAGCTACAAAGACCACATTCTCACTGGGTCTGTAGAAGAGGTAACCAAAGGATTTCTGTGGGTAGCTTATGAAAATACACCTTTCACTTCGGGGTTCGAGCTTATCATGAGTCTCACGTCTCACGAAAGCCTCGTAACCCCAAATCTTGATGTGGTTCAAATTGGGAACCTTCCCAGTCCACATCTCATGAGGTGTTTTGGTAACCTTCTCTGTAGGGACTAGATTAAGGATATGGGCGGCAGTCTCTAAGGCATACCCCCAAAAAGAGATTGGTAACGAAACTCGACTCATCATAGAGCGAACCATGTCCATCAAAGTTCGATTACGCCTCTCAGCTACACCATTAAGTTGTGGTGTCCTGGGAGGAGTCAATTGTGAGACAATCCCACACTCCTTAAGATAATCAAGGAACTCAGTACTAAGATACTCACCACCTCGATCGGATCGAAGCATCTTAATGTTCCTGCCCAATTGATTTTCTACTTCCTGTTTGAATTCCTTAAACCTTTCAAAGGTTTCTGACTTATGTTTGATTAAGTAGACATACCCATATCTACTAAAATCATCAATAAAAGTCACATAATACCGATTAGCATCCCTTGTGGCGGTTTTGAATGGCCCACATACATCAGTATGTATTAGGTCCAACAAACCCTCACCCCTCTCACAAGTTCCAGTGAAGGGTGATTTTGTCATCTTTCCAAGTAGACAAGATTCACAACTATCATTCAATTTAAGGTCAAATGATTCCAAGACTCCACTCTTTTGGAGTTTGCCTATGCGTTTCTTGTTTACATGTCCAAGACGACAATGCCACAATGATGCTTTATCTAGGCTAGTAGAAGAATCAATATACAACACATTATTTCCTAAGTTGTCTACAATCGACACAGTTTCATACACAACATCACAAGGTAATGCTTTAAAATAAAACACATTATTAAAGAAAGCATTAATACCACCACATTCATTATCAAACGAAAAGGTAAAACCTTGTTTGTACAATGCATGAAAAGAAATAATATTCCTCGCCATTTCAGACGAGTACACACATTTATTCAAATCTAATTTCAACCCATTATTAAGCAACAAATTATAAACTCCAATCTTGGAAACAAGTGAAGCCTTCCTATTTCCCATGATCAAGTTTATCTTCCCGTGCTCCACATCCTCACTTCTTCTTAGGCCCTACAAATCAGAACATATGTGAATACCACATCCTGTATCAAGCACCCAAGAGTTAGAATATGTTGAGTAATTAGACAATATAGTGTAAATACCTGCATGGGTGGGTTTCACTTTCCCATCCTTTAGATCCTGCAATTACTTAGGGCAGTTTCGCTTCCAGTGTGCCTTTTCATGGCAATAAAAGCATTCAGCATCCTTGGGAATGGCAGAAGGAGTGACAGAACCGCTCTTGGTCTTCGATGAGGAGCCTTCAAGAGACTTTCCCTTGGTACCCTTCGAAGGGTGCTTCCTCTTCTTCCCTTTGCCTTACCCAATAGCAAAAACAGGGGTAGATGTTGGAGTAGGATTAGTAGAGGTAACAACCGCCTTACCCTTAAGACCGGATTCCGCGGTCTTCAAGAGTCCTTGAAGCTTGCTGAGGGTAACTTCCTCCTTGTTCATATGATATGTAATTCAAAAATGATCATAACAAGAAGGCAAAGAGTGCAAAATGATGTCAATTGCCAACTCCTCAGGGATGTTAACATTCAGCTTCAGCAAACAGTCCACATACCTTTGCATCTTTTGTATGTGGCCCGTGATGGATTCACCGCCCTTCATGCGGGTTGTTATTATGGAGGAGATTATTTCATACCACTCCTGACGAGCACTCTGATGGTACCTTTCCATAAGGTCTTGGTGCATTTCAAAAGGGTAGAAATCTTCATACGACTTTTGGAGCTCGGCTGTAATCGTGGACATCATGATACATGCCACCTTAGTAGCATCTCTCTCATGAGTCCTGAATTCAGCGATCTCCTCAGGAGTAGCAGTAGACTCATCAAGTTCTTTTAACTCCTTATCGAGGACATATTCTTTGTCCTCATAACGAGTAACCATCCTGATGTTCCTAATCCAATCCATGAAGTTGGAACCATCAAAGATGACCCTCCCACAAAGATTCATGAGAGAGAAAGAACCAGTTGGGTTAGAGCCCGACGCATTAGGGTTGGAAGACATCTAAAAGAAGAGAGTAAGTTTAGATTAGATATATATAATCCTTAATAAGACACCCAAATGTAATATTTGTTGGAATAGTGTCTAAGGCTGCAACTATATTAGGCAAGTATTTGATCCGGTTGTGCATGGTCCTTTTGGGTTGCCTTCACCATAGCAACTTGATGGATGATTTGTTAAGAGAGAGTAAATATTATAAGGAATAATATATGGTTATTTGATTAATATAAGTCATAAATTAATTGGAATTAATTTGGTGACTTAAAGAGATTAATTAAATAAAGGGGTATAAACTGTCAATTGTTTGATAGTTAAACTTTAGACTATAAATCCATTGGGATATGCTTTGGACGAATTCTATGAGATATAGGATAGCTAAAATCGTCCAAAGGTTTATCTATGGAATGGATTTGGATAGCCTTAAGAGAAGATTATCCAATTAGGGTTTAGGTTGTAACCCTTAAGGAGTCTACAAGTATAAATAGACCCTAGGGGTGAGGGAATTCGACACACCATCTAAAGTAGAGATACTCTGGCCGAATTCCTCCCCTTTCCTCTCTCCTAAATCATCTTGCTTCCTATTGGTGTTTGTAAGCCATTAGAGGAGTGACATTTGTGACTCTAGAAGCTCCAAGACAACAAGATCAACAAGGAATCCAAAGGTATGATTCTAGATCCATTTCAATGTTGTTATTTAACCTAATTAGCCATTAGAAGTCTTGGATTCAAAGCATGTTTAATTAGAAAGCCTAGATCCAAGCATTAGGGTTTTGCATGCGCACATAGGAAAGTTCTTATGGCTAAAACCCATCAGTGGTATTAGAGACTAGCTTGGTTTTCTTTAAATTGTTGCTTGATTAACTGAAACAAACTTGCAAAATTCGATTTTGGGTTTATGAGTCATGGACTCGGCGAGTAGGCCTGTACTCGGCGAGTCAGGGCGTCTGGATTAGGCAAAACCGGGATTTTTTCATGTTTATCTTATGGAAACTTACCTTAATCATATTAGATCAACCCTAATCCGTTTTTTTGATATATATGACTTTAATCTTGATCTAATTAAAGATATTTATCATCTAATAAAATATTTAATTTCCTTATGTGATAAATGATTAATTATTTTGATAATTATCTTAAAAGAAATCTTGGATAAATCAAATAAAGATAATTAGGATATTAATTGTTAATTGGAATTATTTGTTATTTGATCCTTCATGTTTTAAATGTTTAAAACCTACCCTAAAGTTTTGTAATTTATATTTGTGATTAAAAGTTTTAATTTAGACAACTTAAATTTCAAACCCTAGATTTTGAAAAAGTTTTAAAATACAACCCTATACTAATATGATATTACTAGAATAATATATATATGTATAACTAAATGCTAGTCTTACCGTTAGTAGGCCTCATTCACGAAGCCGATCTATAAGGTGGGTATAAGGTTGCAGCCTATAAAATGGCGCTTAATGGGTGTACACTCACACCCACCGCTTGCTTGATTGGTGGAGGGTCGTTAGCCGAACGGGTAGGATAGGGCAACCTCATCTTCTCATTAAAAGTATAATAAGAAATACAAAGTAACTACACGTTTTAAAAATTTCCCAATCTTAGTTACTTTAGGAAAAGTGAATTGATGCAATCCCATGAAATTACACTTTGCACCTTGCTAAGAATTTAGTGGAGCATGTGTGGTTTACCGGCACACTGATTGGTTCTAAGCGAAGGTGGCAAAGGGTGATTCATTGTTTATCATAGTTCGATGGAGCGTGTGTGGTTTACCGGCACATCGAATAGGTGATCGTTACAATGAAGGCACCATGTGAATTTGCATGGTAATTCACACCCGCTTTGTGATCCTCGGCATCCCAGTCACAAACAAGAGGGGCATATCGAGATTTAAACATGCCATTGAATAGTTCAATGAATCTCATCCGAACCTAGGAATTCTCAAAAACACTTAGGACTAATAGTTTAAGTTTTGTAATGGAGAATTAGTGAATCGTCATTCACTTACCTTCAATTTATTTGCATGTTAGATTACGGCATCCCTTTTCTAGTATGTAAATGTTATTGTTGGATCCTAGCCCTAATTTTCTTATTGGGTGATAATTAGGGATTATTATTCTAATCTATCTTTGTCCTTTTTCTAATTGAAGATGTCGAACGCAAACAACGCTGCTGCTAGTTCTTTCACGTTGATGAGCCTTTGCCAAAAGGTCACCTTCGATGGAACAAACTTTAGCGAATGGATAAGATACATTCGCACCATTGCTTGCTATGAGGATAAAGAGTATGTCCTCGATGAGAAGCTTGAGAAAATCAACCCCGAAGTTGCTACTCCCGAAGAAATCACCGCCTTTGAAACTCATGAGCGAGATGTAACGAAGGTACATTGCATCATGATCGCCACCATGAACTCCGAATTCCAAAAGTCCTACGAGGACATGTATCCATACGAGATGCATCAAGACTTGTTGGAGAGATACCACCAAAACGCGAGACAAGAGCGTTACGAGATTTTCACTAACATGATCTCCGCTAAGATGGGTCATGGAGAATCTCTTACCGTGCACCTGCAAAAGATGCAAAGGTATGTCGACCGCCTTCGCAAGTTAAATGTTGACTTCGGTGAAGACTTGGCGATCGACATGGTGCTTCACTCTTTGCCTCCAATGTACAACCAATTTAGGATGACCTACCACATGAACAAAGAAGAGGTCACCCTAAGCAAACTCCAAGGTCTCTTGAGGGTCGCTGAGAGCAACTTCAAGGACAAGTCTGTTGCACCTACTCCCAATCCGTCCGCTGCTCCTGTCTTGGCTATTGGTCAAGGGAAGGGAAAGAAGAGGAAAGCTTCATCGAATAACTATCGCAAGGTGAAAGCCCGAGATGGTGCCTCTTCTAGTGGGACCAAAGTTGATCCCGCTAAGCCCTGCTCCAACCCAAAGGAGGCAGAGTGCCACCACTGCCACAAGATAGGACATTGGAAGAGAAGCTGCCCGGATTACCTGCAAGCGATCAAAGAAGGAAAGACCAAGCCATCTTTCGCAGGTATATAGACAATCAAATCTAACGATTCTAATCATGCTATTTCTTGGGTTCTTGATACCGGTTGTGGTTATCACATTTGTTCTAATGTGCATGGACTAAGAAGAAGTAGGGATGTAGAGCAAGGAAGGATCAATCTAATCATGGGGAACAGAAGATCATCGCCTGTGACCAAGATTGGAGTGTATTCTTTAGTGCTTAGGAATAGTTAGGTTTTAGATTTGAACAATTGTTGCTATTCGCCAGAAATGGCTAGAAACATCATTTCATTTCATGGTTTATATAGACAAGGATTTAGATTTTCTTTTAATAATGAGAATGGTTCTATTTTGGCTTATCTAAATGGTGTCTTTTACTTTGAAGCTATACCATGTAATGGAATATATGAAACTGTTATGATTGTTGATAACTTAGGAAATGATGTTTTGAATATTGATTCTTCCACTAGTATGGATAAAGCATCCTTGTGGCATTGTCGTCTTGGACATGTCAACAAGAAACGCATAGCACAACTCCAAAAGGATGGAGTATTGGAGTCATTCGACCTTAGGGAAGATGACACATGCGAGTCTTGTTTACATGGAAAGATGACTAAGTCACCCTTCACGAGTACTTGTAAAAGGGGTGAGGGGCTATTGGACCCTTATACATACCGATCTATGTGGACCCTTTAGATCAACCACGAAGGATGGGAACCGCTTCTATGTGACTTTTACCGATGACTATAGTAGATATGGGTATATCTACTTAATCAAGCAAAAGTCAGACACCTTTGAAAAGTTCAAAGAGTTCAAGAATGAAGTGGAGAATCAATTGGGCAGGAAAATCAAGATGCTTCGATCCGATCGAGGAGGAGAGTACCTAAGTCTTGAATTCCACGATTATCTAAAGGAGTGTGGAATAGTTTCGCAATTGATGCCTCCTAGGACACCGCAGTTGAATGGTGTGGCAGAAAGGCGTAATCGAACCTTATTAGATATGGTTCGCTCTATGATGAGTCGTGCTTCACTACCTATCTTCTTTTGGGGGTATGCCTTAGAGACTTCCGCCCATATCCTTAACCGAGTCCCTACTAAGAAGGTTGCCAAAACACCTCACGAGATGTGGACAGGGAAAGCTCCCTCGTTGGCACATATCAAGGTTTGGGGTTGCGAGGCTTTTGTAAGACGAGATACTCATGACAAGCTTGAACCTCGAAGTGAGCGATCTATTTTCATCGGCTACCCGCAAACATCCTTTGGATATCTCTTCTATAGACCAAAAGACAATGTTGTCTTTGTTGCGAGGATAGGAGTTTTCCGAGAGCGAGAACTCATAAGCCAAGGAGACAGTGGGAAGCAAATCGAACTTGAAGAGATTCAAGAGTCGATAGATGAAGGAACCTCTACCGCTGGCATTCAACCCAAGGAGGAAACTCCGGTTGAACCGATTGACGAATCCTTACCTCTCAGACGTTCCGATAGAGTTAGAGTTCAACCCCAGTTTTATGGTTTTCATATTACTACCGAAGGGGATACGTATATTAGTGATGGTAAACTAGTAAATCTTGATGAACCTAATAGCTATAAGGAAGCCATGGCAGGCCCGGAGTCTGCGAAATGGAAAGAGGCAATGGATAGCGAGATCCAATCCATGTACGATAACGAAGTTTGGAATTTGGTTGATTATGTGCCCGAACGTAAGACCGTTGGGTGCAAATGGATCTTCAAAAAGAAGACCGACGTGGATGGGAACGTACACACATATAAGGCGCGATTGGTCACGAAGGGCTTTACTCAAACTCCCGGAGTTGACTATGATGAGACCTTCTCACCAGTTGCGAAGATTAAATCTATTAGAGTGATGCTAGCAATTGCCGCATTTCATGATTATGAGATTTGGCAAATGGATGTCAAGACCGCTTTCCTTAACGGAAAGTTAGCTGAGGATGTTTACATGGCTCAGCCAGAGGGGTTTGTGGATCCGAAGCATCCGAATAGAGTGTGTAAGCTTGAGAAGTCCATTTATGGACTTAAGCAAGCGTCTCGCAGATGGAATCTTTGCTTCGATGAGAAAGTCAAAGAGTTTGGATTTTTACGAAGCGAAGACGAATCTTGTGTATATGTAAAAGCCAGTGGGAGTATAGTAAGCTTTCTCGTTCTATATGTCGATGACATATTACTCATAGGGAACAACATCCCGACTCTGCAGGAGGTCAAGTCCTGGCTCGGGAAGTGTTTCGCTATGAAGGACCTCGGAGAGGCTTCTTACATTTTGGGAATAAGGATAGTAAGAGAAAGAAGTAAGAGACTAATTGGACTTAGTCAGAATACTTACTTAGAGAAGGTACTAAAACGTTTTAGTATGGAAAACTCAAAGAAGGGAGAATTGCTGATACAAGGAAATGCCAAGTTGAGTAAGACTCAAAGTCCGAGTACCGAAGCTGAGATAGCAGAAATGAGTCGAGTACCATACGCTTCCGCAGTTGGCTCAATCATGTACGCTATGACTTGTACTCGCCCTGATGTTGCCTTCGCTTTGAGCATGGTTAGCAGATATCAAGGGAACCCTGGCAAAGCACATTGGATTGCGGTGAAGAACATCCTTAAGTACCTTCGGAGGACGAAAGAATGGTTCTTAGTCCTTGGAGGGAGTGATGACTTGAAGGTGCAAGGGTATAGTGACGCCAGCTTTCAGACCGACAGGGACAACTACCGTTTGCAGTCGGGCTGGGTCTTTACCCTAAATGGAGGAGCAGTGACATGGAAGAGTTCCAAGCAGGAAACCGTAGCTGATTCAACGTGCGAATCAGAGTACATTGCAGCGAGCGAAGCGTCGAAGGAGGCAATATGGCTAAAGAACTTCATTGGTGATCTTGGAGTTGTGCCGGCCATAAAGGAGCCCATGGAGATTTTCTGTGATAACGAAGGTGCGGTTGCCTTGACCAAGGAACCGAGGGATCATGGTAGATCTCGACATATCGACCGAAAATATCACTTCATTAGACATCGTGTAGAAGAAGGACAACTCGTAGTGAAGAGGATATCATCAGAAGAGAACCCAGCAGATCCGCTTACGAAGGGACTGAGTAGTGTTAAGCACTTGCAGCATGCTAGGAGTATTGGGCTGAAGGATGATATTAGCATAGATTAGATAGTATCAGAAACGTATAATAGATAAATGTAATTAACATTTGATGATTAAATAAAGGAGTTTTATTTATGAGTAAAGTTACTGTCACATGTTAATTGTTTAACTATTGTTTCACTTTGCATGTTTTGTCTTCCAGAATAATTGAGTTTATTAGGAATAATCGAATTATTCAAATGGTCCACAATCATTCATATGTTGGGAGTAGATATGAATGAAGATTGTCATGAATTGGTGTGTAGAATGTCTAAATGGTGTTAGACATAGCAAGGGTTGCTGCAACGTTCATGAGTGCTTATGAACTGGTTTTGAGCATTAGAATAAACCCGCGCTTTCTGGAATCACTTTATGGAATACGATATAAAAGGTGATCGCAAGACGATAATATCATATAGTCTTAAAGCCTAGATATATGATTTATTATTTGTTAATTGATTGTGCATTGATAATGCGAAAACGCATTAGTAACTTGGTGTTATAAAACGCATTGTTGTGTATAGTTGGTTAATGAATAAGTAAATGCATATAAGTCGAAGTTTATCTGTAAATTTTATCCTAAGAGGGTAGAAGAGATATCTTGGCCACTCGATGATTTGATTTGACTTATGTGCCGGGCCCGGTCAGAACTGAATTGATGTGTTTGATTAAGTTCTATGTCAAATAAATCGGAGATCGAGAAATCAAATGCTTGACTAAACATTCCATAGGATTGTCAGCATGATATCTAACAGAGGACTGTAAGATCCCTTATCTAAAGGACAAGATTGATTAGATCAGAGTTGACAGCGTCTTTGAGAGCTACGATTGCAAACCGAATTGTACTTGTATAGTTACTAGACTTATCCAAGTGGGAGACTGTTGGAATAGTGTCTAAGGCTGCAACTATATTAGGCAAGTATTTGATCCGGTTGTGCATGGTCCTTTTGGGTTGCCTTCACCATAGCAACTTGATGGATGATTTGTTAAGAGAGAGTAAATATTATAAGGAATAATATATGGTTATTTGATTAATATAAGTCATAAATTAATTGGAATTAATTTGGTGACTTAAAGATATTAATTAAATAAAGGGGTATAAACTGTCAATTGTTTGATAGTTAAACTTTAGACTATAAATCCATTGGGATATGCTTTGGACGAATTCTATGAGATATAGGATAGCTAAAATCGTCCAAAGGTTTATCTATGGAATGGATTTGGATAGCCTTAAGAGAAGATTATCCAATTAGGGTTTAGGTTGTAACCCTTAAGGAGTCTACAAGTATAAATAGACCCTAGGGGTGAGGGAATTCGACACACCATCTAAAGTAGAGATACTTTGGCCGAATTCCTCCCCTCTCCTCTCTCCTAAATCATCTTGCTTGCTATTGGTGTTTGTAAGCCATTAGAGGAGTGACATTTGTGACTCTAGAAGCTCCAAGACAACAAGATCAACAAGGAATCCAAAGGTATGATTCTAGATCTATTTCAATGTTGTTATTTAACCTAATTAGCCATTAGAAGTCTTGGATTCAAAGCATGTTTAATTAGAAAGCCTAGATCCAAGCATTAGGGTTTTGCATGCGCACATAGGAAAGTTCTTATGGCTAAAACCCATCAATATTAAGGCTAGGACCCAATCACAATACATTATACTTAGAAGAGGGATGCCATAATCTAAGTAATAATATATTTGAAAGGTAGGTGAATGACGATTCACCAATTTCCACCACGAAAACGAAATGATTTATTAGGTTTAATTGGATTTGAAATTCCTAGATTCTTTTGAGATTCATTGAACTTTTCAATGGCATGTTTCAATCTCGATTGTGACCTTCAAGTTTTGTGACTAGGATGCCGAGGATCACAAAACAAGGTGTGAATAACCATGCTAATTCACTTGGTACCCTTAATATTATCACCTAATCAATGTGCCGGTTAACCACACACGCTCCATTGATCTATGACAAACATTAAGTCACCCTTCGTGATCCTTACTAGTCCTAGTTCGTGTGCCGGTTAACCACACACGCTCCACCAACGACTTGGTAAGGTACAAAGTGTGAATTCCATGGACTAGCACCATGTTCACATTTTTCCTAAAATAACTAAGATTGGAAATTAAAAGAGTTTAGTTACTTTATAATAATCATTATACTTTTAATGAGGATTTAAAGTCATTGTTCTACCCGTTCGACTAACGACCCTCCACCGATCAAGCAAGCGGTGGGTGAGAGTATACACCCATTAAGTCGCCATTTTATAGGCAACAACCTTATACCCACCTTATAGACCGGCTTCGTGAATGAGGCCTACTAACGGTAAAACGACTTATTCTTATACATATATATAATAATTAACCATTAATGTTATAAATAGTATAAGGGTTGAATTTTAACTATTAAAACTCTAAGGGTTGGAATTAAAGTTTATTAGAGTGTGTGAAACTTTATAAATTCCAAAACTTGAGGGCAAGTTTTGTAACTTTGCAAAACTCTTCATTTCATAACTTATGAATTAAAGGTTCATAAAAATGAAGACTCTTCATTTTCATGTAACTTATGTGTTTTAAGTGTGTGTTAAATAAAGGTGACCTTTGGAAATCCATAACTTGAGGACAACTTATGGACTCCATTAAAACACATAAATGATCAAGAATTAATCCTAAACAATTCAGCAAATAATTCCTATCATTTTCTAAATTCATAAGAACATGAACATGATCATCAAAAATTTCAAGAATTATATGAACACATAAAATCATGGAATTTTGATATATGCTATTGTAAATGGATTAGAACAACCATTACACCAACTAAAATAAGTTTTAAAACACCAAGACAGTTTAGGGTAATGTTTCTAGTCCATTTCCAGCAGCAAAAGTCGAAAGTATGCACTCTTTCGATCCTACTCGTCGAGTGCATGAACTTACTCGACGAGTAGGTTGAAGTTTGCCTTGGACTCGTCGAGTCCCCCCCATGGACTCGGCGAGTCCACCATGCACACAACAACGATTTCGACTTTTTTTCACTATTTTGCATCAAGTATCAAACAAGCAAGCCTAGGCTCTAATACCACTGTTGGGATTTGAGCAATCTAACACTTCCTAAGTGTGCATGCAACCCTAATAAACCTTGGATCTATGTTTGTCTAAATACATGCAAAATATTAAATTTTCCAAGGTTTATAACCTATCTAACATGGCATGGGGAACATTTCAACACAAAAGAGTTAGAAGAGATTACATACCTTTTGGTGAGTTTGGTTCTAAGGAGTTTGAGGGCCAAGCACCAATAGTGTGAATGCCTCAAATGGAATCACAAAACACCACAAACTCTTGGAAAACTTAGAGAAAGTATACACACTTGTATAAATTCGGCCACACACATGCACACACACACACACTAGTTCACTAGTTTCTTCTTTTACGCTCCATTTCATGCTCCATAAGCATGCTTATATAGTGTGCATGGTTAGGGTGAAACCCTAATAACCCATGTCTTTTCCTTTCCAAGGATCCATGGGTTAAAAGCTCCATGGATCATCCATGGACTTCCACATAAGCCTAGCCCATTAACAAATGAGTATTAACCCACACTATATAAAACAAATAGCCCATAATCCAATTAGTCTTCCTTTTAATCTCTAAATTAAGTCATGATTAATTTAAGACTAAAACTAATTAAATAACGTAACTTCATATTAATATATTATAACTTATAATATAGTAGTAAACATATGTGTATAACTCTCATAAAATCATCCATAATAGTTTGGATGAGATGCAACCCAAATGGACCAAGCCGGTCGGGTCAAGTATATACCAAATAAGTTATGGACTTAGACACCTTATCCAACATGTATGACCCCAGGATGGAAGTTCTTCACCGGTGCTTTGTGCAAATGTGTGGGTCATAAGTCTCGAAGTGGTGATCAACTGAGCACCTATGAGCAACAAATCGTCTGCTCACTGCTTCTCAACAAAAGACTTGACTATGGGGCCTTTTTCTTTGATCAACTTGTTCGGCTTCTTCATGCAAATGTACGCACTGATCATGTTCCCTTCCCACGCTGGATTGCTCTCGTGCTCGATAAATTCTTTGTTGTTTTCACTTCTCGCACTCTGGAAATCCTATTCAATGCCCTCGCATGTCAATTCGAATGTATCAAGATGATCCGCTGGATACTGACATCGAAATATCTGATTGGATGAGGGAATGGATTGCAAACCCATACACTGTTCCTTCACTCACCGCTGATACTGATGAAGGAGGAGTTGATGGTAACAATGAAGATCCTGCTGGTCAAGAGGATGAAGCATATGATGGTGGTCATTTCTCCCCTCAACTTTCTCATCAGATTGTCTCTGTTACTGAGAAAGTTCAGCTCAAAAGGATTCACTGATTCCAGGGGAGCAACAATTTCAGGGGGAGCAACAATCTCAGGGGGAGCATCCCTCACAGGGGGAGAATCCACACCAAGGAGACCACTCTTCTCCGGGGATGCCACCACACTCACACGCAGCTCCAGGTGCTTCATTCGTTCAAATTCAAGCCGCAACATTTAATGAACTTCTGATACTGACTCGGGACATAAGTTAGCATCTTCTACGCATTGAGGCTGATGTTCATCAGCTTAAGGAAGTTCTCTTGTATACTCCTTCCTCCAGCCCTCAATCTGATGATGCTCGAAAAGGGGGAGATACTGATACTGATGATGATGATGATGCTGATGATAATGCTGATCATGATAATGATGATGAAAATCCAAAAGAGAAAGACACCGAACATGCTGACAACTCCTTAGTTCAGATTGAGCCACCAAAGCAGATGCCCGAGTCTGACTTTGTGAAGCCTAATTGTCCTGCAGATACTGAAAAGCGTGTTGAAGATAGTGAGCATGATGATGAACAAGATGATGAATGTCAAATACTGGATATGAACTTCATTGATCCCTTTATTCCAGTTCAAGAAGAAGATTCAGATGATCTTGATAATGAATCGCAAAGGCCAGACATAAAAGTCGTTGATCCCACTGTTGATCCCATTATTCTGGTTCAAGGAGAAGGTTCAGACATTGCTAGTGAAGATTCTCATCCGTTATATCGCAAGCGAAAGGTAGCAGATACTGACTTGGCTCATTCACACACTGATACTTCTTTGTCTTGCAAGAAGCCCATGTCTATAGTCAGTATATCAAATTTGGCGGCTGAATGGAATATGTCTTCTGATCAAGTTAAGAAAATTATTGATGAAGCTAATCAAGCTCAGCTTCTAAAGAACATTGCTCAAGCTGATGAATCTCTCATTCAGCATAAACTTCAGGCCAAAGGATCTTTTGAAGCTTAGGTGTAGAAATTCTTGGAATTTCAGTCCAAATCTCAATCTTCTCAGCCTCCTCCTAGTAGCAGTAAGCCGAAGACTGACAGTGTTCTAGACAGGATTGATCGAAAGAGGTTTGAAGATGTTCTTAAACGACGAGTGTGTGGTGATAAGATCATCAAAGTTAAAGCTTCCAAACCACGCAATGAGAAAATTCTTAAGTTATTGATCACTCGTCAAGGTCCACAACATTCATACACTGAAGTTGTCAAAAGGGATGAGCTGATCAAATATGGATATTCTGAATGGACGGAATTGCTCGAATTAGCATCCAAGCAAACCTCATCTCACTCCTCTGAACTGACATGTGCTCTTCATCTGCTGATCAAGAAAGTTCAGCGTTTGGACCTTGTTCCTAAAGAACGACCTCAGCATCAAGGCCAAAGGTCATCTGTTCCTAGAACTCGAAGAACAAAATTTCAAGTTGATTGTGAAGACGTGTTGGTTCTAGACTTTGGTGCTGGTGGGATAAAAAATTCTCTTCCTATCAGTGTTGACCCAGTTCAACATAAGTTTATCTCAGTTCCTGAACACGGGATGTTCTATCTCGATAAAAACAGAAAGATGTGTTTTCAGCGAACTGCTGAGATCCCAAAGGCTCCAACCACTCATCTCGTTGGCTTAAGGCAAATGTGCATGAGTCATCAAGATCTATCCGGAGAGTTTCATATCCTTATTGCCATGGAGCTGCTGAATAGAAGACAGGAGTTGCTGAATAGTCCTTACTGGCCAGTAAAAATAGAAGCTGAAGCTGAGTATGAAGAGTTCTTGTCCAGAGGTGTTTTAATTTAGTTGGTTTTGAATATCATCATATTGGGTGACATTGTAAGGTCAAACCTTGAAATATGATGATGTTTCAAATAGATCTCAGTGTCAGCATCAGCGTGTCAGCAGCTCAGCTTGTTTAGTTTAGTTAGTGCATTGTAACAGATTTTATACTTATCGTGTTTCCATAGTTAGCTTAAATTTGTTAGCTGGCATATCCCTGGTTTGTAGGGATTGTCTAGTATAGTAATATATAATCTTTTGTATCGGTTTGTGAAACGTAACGCCTTTCACAAACCCTAATCTCTGCTTTGTGCACACGATAATCTCTTTGTGAGATTATCTTTCTTAGTGAAAGTTTTTCTTCGTGAATTCTTCTTATTCTTATTTACTGTTATTGTTTGATAAATTGATTGATCTAAAGGCCTTTTCACGATCCCTTATCTAAAGGACAAGATTGATTAGATCAGAGTTTGACAGTGTCTTTGACAGCTACAATTGCAAATCGGAGTGTACCTACGCATATAGTTACTAGACTTATCCAAGTGGGAGACTGTTGGAATAGTGTCTAAGGCTGCAACTATATTAGGCAAGTGTTTGACCCGATTGTGCATGGTCCTTTTGGGTTGCCTTCACCATAGCAAATTGATAGGATGATTTATTAAGAGAGGGTAAATATTATTAGTATATTATGAGAATAATATAAAGAATAATATATAGTTATTTGATTAATATAAGTAATAGATTAATTAGTATTAATTTGGTGACTTAAGGAGATTAATTAAATAACAGGGTATAAACTGTCAATTGTTTGATAGCCTTAAATTCGTCCAAGGGTTATCCAAAGTAAGGATTAGGATCACTTAAAATCTAAGTTATCCAATTAGGGTTTAAGCTGTAACCCTTAAGGAGTCTACAAGTATAAATAGACCCTATGGGATAGAGAATTCGGTACTCCATCCAAAGTAAAGATACTCTAGCCGAATTCCTCCCCTCTCCTCTCTCTCAAATCATCCTCCTTGCTATTTGGTGTTTGTAAGCCATTAGAGGAGTGACAATTGTGACTCTAGAAGCTCCAAGACAACAAGGTCAACAAGGAAATCAAAGGTATGATTCTAGATCTGTTTCAATATTGTAATTACACCTGAATAGTCATTAGAAGTCTTGGATTCAAAGCATGTTTGATTAGAAAGCCTAGATCCAAGAATTAGGGTTTTGCATGCACACATAGGAAAGTTCTTATGGCTAAAACCCATCAGATACATCACGTCACATGTGATCAGGGTTGAATAATCTCAGAGTGTTGGATTTAGTCCTATTGCGCAGCTCTTGTTTGAGTCCAACCATTGTAGGATCGAGTCCTTTACTTGAAGGATTATCTGAGCCTCTTCACATGTGATGGTATCCAGGTGATGGCTAATTGGCATCACAAGGGGACCTTCAGCAGCTGCGGGCTGGTTTGAGTTAAGTCAAAGGTTTCCCTAGGGTAAGCCTAGGATGAGGTAGTACTGGGAGTAGTAGAAGTAGAAAAGGGACCTGGTGGAGTCAAAGCAGTTCTTGAGGAAAGTATGGATAGATGTGGAATGTAGAATGGGCGCGTACTACTGAAAGCAGAGGATCCGTACTCGACTCGGGAAAGGCCGAGACAAGAACGGGAACTTGGTAGTGAGTATGTTTGGTCTTACAGCAGTGAGCAGTATTCTGATAATGGTTATGTTATATGTTTCAGTATGGTGACATTGCAAGAGGGACCAACGGGAGGATCAGGCACCGTAGAGGGATTGGGCTCGGGTTTAGGGGCCGAGCAGCTCGAGGAGCGGATGAGAGAGTTGACATCAGCCGAGGTTACGCGCATTATTCTAGCTCAGACTCCTGTGATCTTTGGCACGGTCAAGGAGGGTATATTGGAGATTTTGGATGAGAGGCTGGGATGATGGCTTTGTTCGGAGCGCGTACCTTGACATTTCGGGAGTTCAGGGCTTGCGGGGCACCAGATTATCATGGGGCTAGGGACCCCATCGCTAGCAGCAGATGGTTGGCTGATGTTGCCAACGCATTCCGTACGAGCCGGTGTCCTGAGGAGGACAAGGTCAGACTCGCTTCTTGTCTTCTGAAGGACAGAGCGAGGGATTGGTGGGAGGAGATTGGTCATGCTTTTGGTGATGATGTTGCATTGTACGCGATGACTTGGAGTGATTTCTTAGCTAGGTTCAGAGCGATGTTTTCGCCGATTATTAAGGTGCAGCAGTTGGCCCGGGAGTTTCAGGATTTGACGCAGACTACTAAGACTGTGGCGGAGATCACCGCCAAGTTCAGGGAGAGAGCCCTTCTTGTTCCACAGTATGTCGCAGATGAGGAGATGAAGAAGGCACGATATCATGAGATGCTGAGGGATGCATTCAGGGAGTTCGTGAGCAGGTCCGGTTGTAAGACGCTGGAAGATATGATTTCTTAGGCCAGGGAGAGGGAAATTGATTTGGAGCAGATTCAGAAGAGGCAGTCGGATGAGGTTCAGGTAGCCGTGAGTTCAGGCAAAAGGCCCAAGGGATCGGATTCAAGATCGAGGGATCATCAGGACCGCAGTCGATGCGGAAAGTGTGGTAGGACGCACGGGGGCGCGTGCAGGAGTGGTAGTGGTGGTGAGTATGGCTGCTTCAGGTGCGGTCGGACTGGTTATTTTAGCAGAGATTATACTATTACCATTACCCAGGGATCAGACTTGATATGTTTTCAATGCAATCAACGGGGCCACAAGAAGGCCCAGTGCCCCAATTTGTTTTCAGCAGGACGGGTGATAGCACCTACCCCTGCAACCTTGAGGATCACAGACGGCCGTCAGGGCCGTGGGGAGGTGACTGCGGTAGGAGGCAGGGCTTTTCAGATGGCTACTTTGGAGATGCGAGCAGCGCCGGACGTTGCAGGTATCCGATTTCCATTTTCAGTTCTTTTATTTGTGCATGCTGTTATATTATTATGGTTCTGCATCATTATCGGTTGAGCATTTTATTTTCGAGCGGGTTCATTGTGATCGAGTTATATGCCATTTGCATACCTTGGATATTTGGTTAGTAGTTAAGGGATGGGTTGTATCGAAGAAGGCTACTTAGGGTGCAGTATATGTAGCATGCCTTGGAGGGACTCGGTATGTCTCGCTAGTTTGGAGCCGTATAAGTTTTAGAATGGACAGGTTAGATCCTTAGCTATGGTAAGCTTGGGATTCCTCAACGGATTGATTATGGTAGCAAGGATTGGGATTTCTCTTCATTGAGCATCGAGGCGTAAGCAGGATCGAAGTGGGGGAGAATCCTCCGAGTGTATAAGGGTAAGAGCACGCAAATCCAGATCGAGTATGTGATTTCTGAAAAGGAAAAAAGGTTGTTCAGCGTTTGATGGATTGAGTAGTTCAGGGTTGGGAGTTTGAGAAACCCCCCCATCAGTCCGTGCGTGTAAAGGGTAATGGTGGGTATGTGGTTCAGATTCAGGTTGAAGGGTCGCCTGTAGGACTCGTGTGAGTCGGAATGGAGATCTTGAGGTCAAATAGCAGGAGATGTTTTCATGTTAGCAGTCAGTGGCAGAAGCAGCATGTAGAGCATGGAAGAGTGGCGGGAGAGTCTCGACTTTCTTCAACAGCAGTCAGTGGTGGAAAGTGAGGTAAGACTACGAGGCGGCCGTAGCATTCACTAGCAGTCAGTGGTGGAGGTGTTGTCAGACTACGGGGCAACCGTAGCATTCCGTAGTAGCTTTGTTGGCCGAGTTGGGGCGAGGCCCTTATCTCCTAGCATTCAGATAGGGCTCAGGAATGGGTAATGGATGAGGATGGTACTGAGTTTCCTGTATAGCCCGTGAGAGGTGAGACCTTGGGAGAGGCCACTCTAGGATATAGTCGGGTGAGACCCCTAGGCAAGGCCCGTATGAGAATAGCAGTATAGGTGAGACCTGAGAGCAGGGTTGCTCAGTAGTATAGTTGGGTGAGACCCGTGGGCGAGGCCCGTGAGTTTTAGCAGCACCGGTGGGACCTGGTAAGGATCTTAGTGTCTAGATAAAGGGGATTGGGGATACTAGGAAATTGTATTGGCAGCATGGTAGAATAGATTGAGCAGTATAGGTGGCGGAAGTTTCTTCGAATGTCGCTGGGAGCGTATGACATCCCCATTTTCATGGCCAGAAAAGACCGATTTTGTTTATGCTTTATAAAAATCAGAGTTCTTCTTTTAATAAAAATGTTGCGGAATTTGTTCCCAGAAAAACATGATAAATACGTTATTAAAACATTTCCAAAGAATCGTACTTTATTCATTTTAAAACGTTTGGGATGTCATCGTCAATACAGGAACATAAGCATAAACAGAGATTACATTTATTTACACTAGTGATCTACATTTCTTTAAATCTCTCAGTGTAAAGTGACTTCGTATCAACACCTGTGATATAAATAAACTGAGTGGGTCAGGTTGGGAAACCTGGTGAGTACATAGGGTTTTCAACCCACAATAATATAATTATTATATTTAAACAATCAAACAATCAACCCAATTACCCATCCCCATTATCTTCTTTAGTCTTAAGGATCTACCCTAAGAGTCAGCTATTCCTCGTTTATTTATTCCTAAGGATCATCCTAAGGAATCGACACGAAGTCCATCATTACCAAGGCTTATAGAATATATTTGGTGAACACGTAGTCCGAAACATCTGGTAAACACTTAGTTCAAAAGTAACTAGTGAACACACTTAGTTCAAAATACCTAGTGAACACACTCAGTTCAAAGATACATAGTGAACACACTCAGTTCAAAAATACCTAATGAGCACCTAGTTCAAAAATACCTACATGTTACGAACCTGCTATCATTCCACTGGACCGTCTAGTATCGTCCATAGTCGTCATCTATACTCCACTAGATGACTGGATCACTGACAACACTGATGTCTCCCATCGTGTTATCACAAAACAACTATTTCATCTACCCATGTTTTACCCAACACATTTTGTAGATATAAAATACATATACAGTTTAAATCATTTAAAACATGTATAAAAATCTTTCACCCAGCATAGATAGCAAGTATTCAGACAATATGCACACACAGTACTTAATTTATATTAAAATACTTCATATCTATGTGTAAGATGAAAGGGAACTATGCTCTCACAACACGTAAATTATATAATAAATACTTCATATCTATGTGTAAGATGAAAGAGACCATGCACTCACCTGAGAAGGTGGTGACTCGGTACTCGGACAACGCTTCGTTTACTTTAAAATAATTTCCTTTGACGAAACCTAGTATTATCACCAATAGATTTTAGTCTATTATTCGCCGAGACTAATTAATAGTCTAGCTATTATTACTATTATATAAGCGTTAAAAAAATACTTATATAACCCATAATAATAGCCAAAGTATTTATTATATGTTCTTAATAACGTTAATAGAATTAAATAAAAACTATATTAAAAATAGCGTAGGCGTAACTCACTTACAGCGGGTTTTATAGAAAACCAAGATTTGCTTGGAGCAGCGTTTCCGAGCCGAAAAGCTCTTCTTCTCGGAGCCGTCGAGCACTCCGGGGCTTCCACCTCGTGCTAGGGAGATTCCCTAGGGATTTCGGGGCTAGAGAGAGGTTCTAGAGAGAGAGAGTAAAGAGAAGAAAGAATGGGAAAGGTGTGAAGAACATGAGGGTGGGAGAGGTGGTATTTATAGGGTGAAAATGGCTGAACTTAGTGCCACATGTCACCATCTAGTGGCAAGACTTGGGGAGAAAGCAATGGCCAAGATTGTGCCACATCACCCATTTTCGCACAGCACACTTCCGACTTCTAAAATCCGTAACTTTTACGACCTCCGTTTTTGACGTTTTTTATATCCACGCGTAGATAAAAATAATATCTACAACTTTCATTTTGACTCCGTCGGCTAATTCTCGACCGATCTTAAATTTAACAGTACGAGGCGTTTAGACTGTTAAATGACTGCGAAGAATTCGTAACTCCTTCATACGGACTCCGTTTTCATCTGTCTTTTTACCGTTGAGTTCCTATTAATGAGATATTCAACTCTCATTTAGGTCGCATAAGCCAAAAACCGCTCGAACTAAAGTTCGAGTTTCGGGCTGTACACTGCTAAGCCAAATCTTAGAAAAATCATAACTTCTTCATACGAAGTCAGATTTGGGCGTTCTTTTTATGTATTTTCTCGGCTTAACATATTTTACGACTTTTGTTTAGATCACTAAGGCTAAATCTCGCTCTATTGTAAATTCACTTTTTACGCTTCCCGGTGCCGTGCCGGTTCCGTCGCGAAACTTCGACGAGTCATAACTTCTTCGTTATAACTCGGATTTCGGCGTTCTTTATATGTACGGACACCTTGTGACATATAAAACAACTTGGTTCAAATTATTTATTCTAAATAATATTTTGTCGAAAAGTCGTTTTCGACCCATATTATCTCTAAATTGACCAGCCCAGATCTACGGGCGTTACAATTAAAGTGGGTTAGATCTGATCCCACATCGGCAGGGATACCTTCCCTATCACAACGCGTTTTAAAGTCGTGAGGGCAGAAGATCCCATAAGAACTCTGCAGTTAAGCGTGCTCGGGTGGGAGTATTACCAGGATGGGTGACCCCCTGGGAAGTCCTCGTGCCGAGTGGCCCAAAGCGGACAATATTGTGATACGTGCCAGAGGGGGATGTTACAAATGGTATCAAAGCTAGGGCACGGGTTGATGTGTTCGACGAGGACGTCGAACCCTATAATGGGGGGTGAAAGTGGGTTAGATCTGATCCCACATCGGCTGGGAAGGAGAATTAAGCATTCCTTATAAGGGGTATGGATACCTTCCCTATCACAACGCGTTTTAAAGCCGTGAGGGCAGCAGATCCCATAAGAACTCTGCAGTTAAGCGTTCTCGGGCGGGAGTAGTACCAGGATGGGTGACCCCCTGGGAAGTCCTCGTGCCGAGTGGCCCAAAGCGAACAATATTGTGATACGTGCCAGAGGGGGATGTTACAGAGAGACTAGTGGTTGTGCTGGGTCAGCAATCGGTGAGAGTCGGTAATCCAGGTATTGATAGGTTGGTAGGGACCAGGATGATCTTAGTTCATCCGGAAGCCAGATAAGGAATAGCAGGATTTCTAGTCGGTAGCAGTGCGGGGATGCAGAGTATGGTGGAATTCAGTTAGTCGATCGTGGGGTGCTCGACACCGAATGATAGTAGAAAGAATGCCAAGTGGTTACTGGCAATGATGACCTGTACAGAGTAGCGGGAGTAATATATGGGGTGAAGATAGGATCTTCACAGTGGCAGAGGAGATAAATGGTTATGGAGCGTTGCCTTGGGAAGGCAAGGAAATCGCGCAAGGAAAGAAGGGGTGAACCCCTATGTTGCAGTACTCGGAGAATACCAGAAAGATTGTTGGTTGAGTAAGATGTGTTTCCAGGATGTTCAGGGTCAAGAAGGATTGACGTTAGTCTGAATGACTGAGCGGAAGGCCAGCAAAGTTAGGCAGCTGGTGTTAGAATGGATGGTGGGGTATTGGAGGCAGATCGCAGGCAGTAGAGTATAGTAAACTTCAAGGACGAAGTTTAGTTTAAGTGGGGGAGAGTTGTAACATCCAAAGTTTTGAAGGCCAAGAAAGGAAAGAAAAGACCTAATTTTAAGGGTAGACTCGGCGAGTCCATGGAGGGACTCGGCGAGTCCGAGCGGGATCCGGGTCGAGGAGTAAGCGACCGACTCGGTGAGTCGGCCAAGGTGACTTGGCGAGTCTGGTCTGAACGAGGAAAATCCTAATCCCGGGAGTTGTACCCTATTTAAAGGGTGTTATGTCCCTCCCTCAGCCCCCATATCACCCTAGAGAACCAGTACACCCTTGATTTCGTGAGAGCTTCCATCATTTGAGAGATAAAGCTGGAGGAAGGAACTTTGGGAAAGGAACTTCAAGATCAAGTAGGTTTCTTCAAAGGAGGAGGTGTAGATCTGAGATCTACTTCAGTGGTGTTCATCTTGGAGTTCGGGGATCAGGAGTTCAGTGAGTTGTCGGGCAGTAACTAGTGAGATCATCAGCAAGTTCAGCCAGTGCAAGTGAGTTTCCCTTTGTGTGAATGGGTCTAAGGCCACAATGCCAGCCTATCTAGTTATGAGTAGAAGACCTGGGGTTCCATATCTCATTAGTAGAGTGTGGATGGGGTTCCATATCTCATTAGTAGCAGAATATGGGTGAGGCCCAAACTAGAATATGAGTGAGAGTGGGCTAGGCCCGTACCTCACTACCATTAGGAGCGTGGACGGGGTTCCATGACTCATCAATAGCAGGACATGGGCGAGGCCCAGGATAGGCGAGGCCTCAGGACATAACCAGTTGCATGTGTTTAGTTATGTGTTGTGAAATGTTTATGTGTTATTATTTTTGGTGGGCGAGGCCCTGTGACAGGCGAGGCCTAAGTAAAACAAATCTGTATCCGAGCGGGGCCTGGAGCGGCGGGGCCGTTGTAGCTGACAAGGCTCGAGGTTGGGGGTGAGGCCCAAGATAGCGGGCATGGCCCAGTATGTGCGATATGTGGTTATGCATGGTATGTGGTAGGGTGGGGAACTCACTAAGCTTCATGCTTACGGTTTTCAGTTTTGGTTTCAGGTACTACCGGTAGCGGAGGGAAGAGCTCGGGGTGATCGTATGGCACACACCATAGATTAGACAGCCTGGGAATGTTTACTCTGATAATGAATATGTGTTTTGAAAACTTATACTCATATTATGTTTTGGAATGATGACTTTACTTTAAATAATGATTTATTAAAAGAAATTTTTGGTCTTAAATTTTGGTTCGTTACAATATGTACATGTATAAACGTGGTGTACCTAAACATATAAATAAACATGTTTAATAATAACTTTGAATCCTTGAAATACTACAGATTTTCATACGTACTTGTTATAATATGCAATGTCACATAAAAATCATAAAATTTGTATAATCTAGTATTTGTTGTGTGAACTGGATATTTCATGATAAAATAATCATAACATGTATACGAAAAGTTTTCACTAGTTTATTTTTAACAATATGGTAAATTGTTAAATAATAATATTTTATAAACTGTGTTTGTTGTATTTTGCATAAAAAGGTAATTGGTTTGTATAAACAAAATATATTGGCACATGTATTTCCCCACAAAATAATTAAAATATTAAAAAGGGGCTGTAAGCACCCACCATTGAAGCATGAGTTCCAATAGTTTGGATTTGGTTTTGTTGATAAACTGGTTGTAAGAAACCATAAATCCCCCATTCCCGAACTTTGAAATACTTTTGGGACCATTTCGTAACAATTTGACACTATTGGGGTTGTTTCGTAATTTTGCTAAACTATAGGGGCTGTTTTGGTATTTTAATTAACCGAAGTCGGACTGATTTGATAAAAATAATTTCAAAGGAGGAGTTGTTTTGAACAAATGGATCCACGAGTTGGGGTTTGGACTGATTTTGCAAAGTATTTGTCAACCAAGGGTAGGTTTTTGAGTAATTTGCATTTAAATTTGATTTATCTTTGACTTTGACCAGGTCAAACCAGGAACACATTTATCTGTGATGGAGCTCCTACCGTGTTCCATTTAATGAAAAGGTTAGGGCTTATAAGCCCCGTTCCATTTCTTCGATCGGGTAAAGAAGCAAGAGCGATTGGAACGGGAATAAACGACTGAAATCAAATGAAGCAAAGAGGGGAAAACGAAAAAGATGGCAGTGGCGCTGCCGTTGGTTTCGGGGGTGAAATCACGAAGGCGGCGGAAGGATAACGGTGTTGATCGGGTTAAGGGAAATATATGGAACGAAGGCTGCGTCGGAAGACGAACGGAAGTAGTGAACGAAGGTAGACAAAATCTCGCAGGCGCGCTTCGTCGGTTTCTTTCTGATCGATGGCGAAGAGGGTATCTCAGGGGTTTTACGAGACCGAAGCAACGACGACGGGAACAAACAACGGAGCTTTCTTCTTCTCGTTTGGCTGCGGGGTGCGAAGGGGGTAAGTAAATCGAAGGGGTTCTGGGAGGCATCGCGGGAAGCAGCAGCGACGTAGACGTGGGTGCTCGGTGGGTCTTCGGTCTCGGTGGGAGAATTGCTTTGATTGATAATCAAATGGTACGTAAACGGGGGCTGTTCCGTCAGTCTCCTGTTCTTCTCTTCTTCTTCTTGATTTGAATCAATGGCGGTGCTTGTGGTGATGTTGAGATTCACGGGAAACGGGTTGTGGGTGGTGGAATCGTGAGGGAGGCATCTCCGGTGTTTGCAACTATGCGATCTGGGGTTGGAGATGGGTGGTTCCTGGTGGTCAAGGGCCACCGGTGATGGTTCTTGGTGGGTGCAGGCAGAGAAGGAGGTAGGTCACGACAGGGGCAGTTCATAGATCGGTACCCTTCTTTTTCTCTTCCTTTAAATTTGACTGTAAATCAGTGGGGTTTAATGGTTTAATGGTGGGTGTTTAAGGTGGCTGGGCAATTGTTTCCTTTATGTTCTTGGTCTTATGGCTTCTAAGTGAAAGAATTTGGAAGCTGTTGCTTCTTCTTGATTGCTCACGATCATATGATGATATAGTATGTTTGAGTGTTGGGTTCGTTGACAGGGAACAAGGAAGGAAAAGGGAATGAAAGGGAAGGAGTGAAGCAACATCCATATTCATTTATTTGTTTATTTATTTATTTGTATTTGTGTATGTATTTAATTTGTATTATGTATTTGCTTTATTATGTAATTCATGTATAATTTGTAATTAATAAATTTCCATATGTATTTTGTTTTGTTTGGATTTAGAAGCAATGTAATACCCTAATTATTTATTTTTGTATTTGGGTGAGTATTGATTTATTTTATTAGTTATATTCGCTGGCTTACGTATTTGGGTATTATATAAACTAGATGAGGAGACCCGTTTTGCGGGGATGGAGCTAAACAGATACGATCGAAAGCATATCATTTGAGTCCGAAAGTGAGTCCATTCAATTTCATTGTCTTCTTCACATACTATTCAATATTTGTCTGTTGATGTTTCTTTCACCTTCAAACAAAAGTCCTGAAACATGATGAAATACCAAATTTATGACATCCAACATTAACACAAGGACATGCATATTTGTAGTTTTTCTTTAGTACGTTTTTTTACTGCAAATAGGCAAAGAGTTAAAGATCAGTTATTAGTGAGTTCTAACGCAAAGATAAACGATATGGACACTCAAAAAAATTTACAATACAAAGACATATAGCTTCATAACCAAAAGAGAAGGGTTTGCAGTTAAATGACACGCTAAATCAAATGCATATAAACTGTTTACTACACAGGTAATCCTAACATCTAGTTGGCTCTAAAAGAGACCTAAGAATCAAATTATAGTGATAATACTTTTAGGTTCTCTAATTTTTAACGCAAGAAATTGAATTATAGTCAAAGTGTATATAGGGGCGTAATTAAAAACTATATATAGGGGTACTTTGGTTTAAACTTTAGAAATTAGTCATTATTTGTCCAAAATAAATATGTGTTTGCATTAATATAAAAAAAGTTAATAGCACTCATTAAAATTAAAAAGTACTAACAGGGGGTTTTAGTCAAAAAAAAACAATCAATATCAATTATATTTAACAAAATATAATGCAATTTGGTAAAAAAAAAAATAAACGAATTCAATTTTAACTAAAAAAAAATCTATACACCCAAATCAAACCAAAATTACCATTTTTGGTTCAAGTTGCAGTTTATCAATGATATATTTTTTTTATTCTTTTTGGTTTGGAACAAATATTACATCACACAAAGAGCACCAAATTCAAACAAACATATTACTATAAAAAATCCAAACTATATTGCTTAAAAAACAAACCTTTGCCTTGTATTTTCTAATTTAACCACTCATCCACACGCAACATCCAAATCAAAGCAACATTTTTTTTTGCTTAGATCAGGTTGAATAAACCAATTGGGAATCCAATATTTTCTAAATTTTTTAGCCAATTGTGCAATCATTAATACTCTGTCACCAAGTAATTAATGATTAATCAAACCATTGTACCAAAAGACAAAGGCTCCAACTAAATCACATCAAGAAATCATACATGAAAATTATGACCAACAATGGTGATGCGAAGGTCAAGGGAGAAGTTAAAGAGAGCGATGGCGATAGAACCACCTACAATTTGTACTTTCTTCTATCATCAATCCTCATTGCTGGAGCGGCTCTGTGTAAAGCTTCATTGAGTTCTTGTTTATCATCAGTGGTAATGTCTTTGGTATATAAATGAGCCAAACAGTGACGAATCCTGAAAAATAATCAAGGGTCAATTTTTGAAGTTTGTTATTTGATAAAACTTGGATCTATTTTATTTTATAAATTTATAGTTTTATTTTTATACCTTCCATGCTTTTGAAGCAAAGATCTACAGACTGATTAAGTGGGATGAGAAGTCAAGACCGAGTCAACTCTTTGATTCTTGAGTGCATCAAAAACCTCTTCAGGGGACTTCTTAAGGTGATGCACAAGTCTCTTGAAAGTTCCTTCAATGTCAGATTCAGTTGTTGCGTTAGCTTCATTAGCAAAGTCACCCTTCTTCAGCTTGATCCTACGTTTGGACCTCTTCTGCCAGATTTGCAAAGTTAAGCATGTGACAGAAAGCTTTTGCGATGACAATGGATTCCCCTGGATCTAAGCTTGTGAGCACACTTCCAAGTTCCTCAAGCTTCTTTAGGTCACACTTTCCTTTATACTCGACAAAAAGCTCATATCATTCTTGAACCTAAACAAACAAACATATTAATCAGTTTCATGCAACAACAGGATCCGATAACCAATGGACTAATTCCAATGTGACATTTTGTCGAACGGTTTCTAGGCCTAATGCATCTAAGATACCGAAATCGGGATTCTCGTTTCGGTTGTTTTGGCTATAAACGATCCGATATGATGTTCGATTTCCGAATTGTACATTATTAAGCTGAAACTTCGAAAAATCATAACTTCCTCATAAGAAGTCAAATTTGGGTGTTCATTTTATGCACGCTATTTGTTTAACGAACACTATAACTTTTGTTTAGATCGCTAAGGCTGAAAATCACTCTATCGTAAATTCACTATTTACGTCGAGCAGTGTCGTGCAGGTTCCGTCGCGAAACTTTGACCGACCATAACTTCTTCGTTATAACTCGGATTTCAGCGTTCTTTATGTGTACGTAACCCTTTTGACATATACTATAACTTGGTTAAGGTTAATCCTTCTAAATAATCTTCCATCAAAAACTCGTTTTTGATGCTTATTGTCTCTAACTTGACTAACTCGGATCTACATGCGTTAGATAAAGTTTCCATATTTACCCTCTATAACTACTCCAAATGCTCTAAGGTCCTTATCCAAGGTTGGCATACTCAAAAGTCTTTCCATGCATTCCCAAAACCTTAGGGATCTGGAATCCTTCGTTTCCAGAGGAGTTTCTAGTCCTCAGAACATTCCAAAGATGGTGACTTTATGGACATGCATGTCCAATACATGTCTTTAGGTAAAAATTTCCCAAAAAGGGGAAAATATGCTCTAAAAATCTTGCATGGCATCCTTGCTTGATCAAAAGCAAGATCTAGCCTACCTTGGGACTATTTTGCCCTGGAAATCCATAAAGTTGCAAAGTTTATGAACCCCATGCATGAAATCAATATGAATGAAAGAAAACGGAGATTAAACTCAAGATGTAGCCATGTCCTAAGATAAAAATCAAATCTTGGAGACTTACCATAGTCGAAAAGATGGTCAAGTTCAAGAATAAGAGCTTAGTTTGCTGCATCTTCTTCTTCTCCTCACTATCTCCTCCTTTTAAACTTCACAAGACACTCTAGCTCACAAAACGAAAGAGAATGGAGATTAGGGTTTAGCACAGACGTTGCTAGGGTTTGGAGGCTAATAGAAGGTTAGCCTCAGCGTTCTTAAGGAGATTATATAGGGTGTAAACCTGAAATTAGGCTTTCTCTCGTCAGCTCCTACTTGCTAAGTTGATACTTCTAACTAATAGAGTAAGTCCTAACCCCGCGTTACTGAGATGGCCTCTACTCGATGAGTTGGGGCATCTAACTCATCGAGTCCATGCACAAACACTTAAATCATGTAAATTATTTAATACATGAAATAGGTGTTTAAATATATATCAAAACCAACCCTAATTGAGAATTAGGGTAGTAATCATAATCAAAGGTCCATTTCATATTCTCTCTTACTAGGGTAAGAGAATATCCTACCCTTTCCAAGCTAGACCCAACCAAACATGGCCCAAGGCCCAAAAATGGTCCAAGTACACTTTTAGGAGTACACCATGTGTACTCCTTCCTTACGCCCTGCTTACTAAGCTTCTACAGAAAGAAAAAACGCAGGTGGGGATGTCAATCCCGTGTAGATCTACACATATCGATCTCGCTCTGAAGATTAACGGTTACAGTAGTGTGGGTATGCTAAGTATTTAAACTCAGCTAATGAAATGCGTCTTACTAAAAATCCCTTAACTAAAAAGTTTGAGAATAACTCTCAGCCGTAACTTACTTGGGGGTAAGTCACTAGGCATAATGAATAACTTTGTATAAACTTTCTAAAAGTCGAGTATGTTTGACCTATATGTAAAAGTGTAATGTACTCGCTTTTATAACAATGAATGTTTCAAATTAACGAACATATGTACATGTATAAACGTGGTGTACTTAAACATATAAATAAACATGTTTAATAATAACTTTGAATCCTTGAAATACTATAGAGTTTCATACGTACTTGTTATAATATGCAATGTCACATAAAAATCATAAAACTTTGTATAATCTAGTATTTGTTGTGTGAACTGGATATTTCATGATAAAATAATCATAACATGTATACGAAAAGTTTTCACTAGTTTATTTTTAACAATATGGTAAATTGTTAAATAATAATATTTTATAAACTATGTTTGTTGTATTTTGCATAAAAAGGTAATTGGTTTGTATAAACAAAATATATTGGCACATGTATTTCCCCACAAAATAATTAAAATATTAAAAAGGGGCTGTAAGCACCCACCATTGAAGCATGAGTTCCAATAGTTTGGATTTGGTTTTGTTGATAAACTGGTTGTAAGAAACCATAAATCCCCCATTCCCGAACTTTGAAATACTTTTGGGACCATTTCGTAACAATTTGACACTATTGGGGTTGTTTCGTAATTTTGCTAAACTATAGGGGCTGTTTTGGTATTTTAATTAACCGAAGTCGGACTGATTTGATAAAAATAATTTCAAAGGAGGAGTTGTTTTGAACAAATGGATCCACGAGTTGGGGTTTGGACTGATTTTGCAAAGTATTTGTCAACCAAGGGTAGGTTTTTGAGTAATTTGCATTTAAATTTGATTTATCTTTGACTTTGACCAGGTCAAACCAGGAACACATTTATCTGTGACGGAGCTCCTACCGTGATCCATTTAATGAAAAGGTTAGGGCTTATAAGCTCCGTTCCATTTCTTCGATCGGGTAAAGAAGCAGGAGCGATTGGAACGGGAATAAACGACTGAAATCAAATGAAGCGAAGAGGGGAAAACGAAAAAGATGGCAGTGGCACTGCCGTTGGTTTCGGGGGTGAAATCGCGAAGGGGGCAGAAGGATAACGGTGTTGATCGGGTTAAGGGAAATATATGGAACGAAGGCTGCGTCGGAAGACGAACGGAAGTAGTGAACGAAGGTAGACGAAATCTCGCCGGCGCGCTTCGTCGGTTTCTTTCTGATCGATGGTGAAGAGGGTATCTCCGGGGTTTGACGAGACCGAAGCAACGACGACGGGAAGAAACAACGGAGCTTTCTTCTTCTCGTTTGGCTGCGGGGTGCGAAGGGGGTAAGTAAATCGAAGGGGTTCTGGGAGGCATCGCGGGCAGCAGCAGCGACGTAGACGTGGGTGCTCGGTGGGTCTTCGGTCTCGGTGGGAGAATTGCTTTGATCAGTAATCAAATGGTACGTAAACGGGGGCTGTTCCGTCAGTCTCCTGTTCTTCTCTTCTTCTTCTTGATTTGAATCAATGGCGGTGCTTGTGGTGATGTTGAGATTCACGGGAAACGGGTTGTGGATGGTGGAATCGTGAGGGAGGCATCTCCGGTGGTTGCAACTATGCGATCTGGGTTTGGAGATGGGTGGTTCCTGGTGGTCAAGGGCCACCGGTGATGGTTCTTGGTGGGTGCAGGCAGAGAAGGAGGTAGGTCACGACAGGGGCAGTTCATAGATCGGTACCCTTCTTTTTCTCTTCCTTTAAATTTGACTGTAAATCAGTGGGGTTTAATGGTTTAATGGTGGGTGTTTAAGGTGGCTGGGCAGTTGTTTCCTTTATGTTCTTGGTCTTATGGCTTCTAAGTGAAAGATTGTGGAAGCTGTTGCTTCTTCTTGATTGCTCACGATCATATGATGATATAGTATGTTTGAGTGTTGGGTTCGTTGACAGGGAACAAGGAAGGAAAAGGGAATGAAAGGGAAGGAGTGAAGCAACATCCATATTCATTTATTTGTTTATTTATTTATTTGTATTTTTGTATGTATTTAATTTGTATTATGTATTTGTTTTATTATGTAATTCATGTATAATTTGTAATTAATAAATTTCCATATGTATTTTGTTTCGTTTGGATTTAGAAGCAATGTAATACCCTAATTATTTATTTGTGTATTTGGGTGAGTATTGATTTATTTTACTAGTTATATTCGATGGCTTACGTAATTGGGTATTATATAAACTAGATGAGGAGCCCCGTTTTGCGGGGATGGAGCTAAACAAATACGATCGAAAGCATATCATTTGAGTCCGAAAGTGAGTCCATTCAATTTCATTGTCTTCTTCACATACCTATCAATATTTGTATGTTGATGTTTCTTTCACCTTCAAACAAAAGTCCTGAAACATGATGAAATACCAAATCTATGACATCCAACATTAACACAAGATCATGCACATTTGTAGTTTTTCTTTAGTACGTTTTTTTACTGCAAACAGGCAAAGAGTTAAAGATCAGTCATTAGTGAGTTCTAACGCAAAGATAAACGATATGGACACTCAAAAAAATTTAGAATACAAAGACACATAGCTTCATAACCAAAAGAGAAGGGTTTGCAGTTAAATGACATGCTAAAGCAAATGCATATAAACTGTTTACTACACAGGTAATCCTAACATCTAGTTGGCTCTAAAAGAGACCTAAGAATCAAATTGTAGTGATAATACTTTTAGGTTCTCTAATTTTTAACGCAAGAAATTGAATTATAGTCAAAGTGTATGTAGGGGCGTAATTAAAAACTATATATAGGGGTACTTTGGTTAAAACTTTAGAAATTAGTCATTATTTGTCCAAAATAAATATGTGTTTGCATTAATATAAAAAAAAGTTAATAGCACTCATTAAAATTAAAAAGTGCTAACAGGGGGTTTAAGTAAAAAAAAACAATCAATATCAATTATATTTAACAAAATATAATGCAATTTGTTAAAAAAAAAATAAATGAATTCAATTTTAACTAAAAAAAATCTATACACCCAAATCAAACCAAAATTACCATTTTTGGTTCAAGTTGCAGTTTATCGATGATATTTTTTTTTTTTTTTTGGTTTGGAATAAATATTACTTCACACAAAGAGCACCAAATTCAAACAAACATATTACTATAAAAAATCCAAGCTATATTGCTTAAAAAACAAACCTTTGCCTTGTATTTTCTAATTTAACCACTCATGCACACGCAACATCCAAATCAAAGCAACATTTTTTTTTGCTTAGATCAGGTTGAATAAACCAATTGGGAATCCGATATTTTCTAAATTTTTTAGCCAGTTGTGCAATCATTAATACTCTGTCACCAAGTAATTAATGATTAATCAAACCATTGTACCAAAAGACAAAGGCTCCAACTAAATCACATCAAGAAATCATACATGAAAATTATGACCAGCAATGGTGATGCGAAGGTCAAGGGAGAAGTTAAAGAGAGCGATGGCGATAGAACCATCTACAATTTGTACTTTCTTCTATAATCAATCCTGATTGCTGGAGCGGCTCTGTGTAAAGCTTCATTGAGTTCTTGTTTATCATCAGTGGTAATGTCTTTGGTATATAACTGAGCCAAACAGTGACGAATCCTGAAAAATAATCAAGGGTCAATTTTTGAAGTTTGTTATTTGATAAAACTTGGATCTATTTTATTTTATAAATTTATAGTTTTATTTTTATACCTTCCATGCTTTTGAAGCAAAGATCTACAGACGGATTAAGTGGGATGAGAAGTCAAGACCGAGTCAACTCTTTGATTCTTGAGTGCATCAAAAACCTCTTCAGGGGACTTCTTAAGGTGATGCACAAGTCTCTTGAAAGTTTCTTCAATGTCGGATTCAGTTGTTGCATTAGCTTCATTAGCAAAGTCACCCTTCTTCAGCTTGATCCTACGTGTGGACCTCTTCTGCCAGATTTGCTAAGTTAAGCATGTGACAGAAAGCTTTTGCGATGACAATGGAGTCCCCTGGATCTAAGCTTGTGAAAACACTTCCAAGTTCCTCAAGCTTCTTTGGGTCACACTTTCCTTTATACTCGACAAAAAGCTTATATCATTCTTGAACCTAAACAAACAAACACATTAATCAGTTTCATGCAACCACAGGATCCGATAACCAATGGACTAATTCCAATGTGACATTTTGTCGAACGGTTTCTAGGCCTAATGCATCTCAGAATCCGAAATCAGGATTCTCATTTAGGTTGTTTTGGCTATAAACGATCCGATATGATGTTCGATTTCCAAATTGTACATTCTTAAGATGAAACTTCGAAAAATCATAACTTCCTCATACGAAGTCAAATTTGGGCGTTCATTTTATGCACGCTCTTGGTTTAACGAACACTATAACTTTTGTTTAGATCGCTAAGGCTAAAAATCACTCTATCGTAAATTCACTATTTACGTTGAGCAGTGTCGTGCAGGTTCCGTCGCGAAACTTCGACGGACCATAACTTCTTCGTTATAACTCGGATTTCAGCTTTCTTTATGTGTACGTAACCCTTTTAACATATACTGTAACTTGGATAAGGTTAATCCTTCTAAATAATCTTCCATCAAAAACTCGTTTTTGATGGTTATTGTCTCTAACTTGACTAACTCAGATCTACAGGCGTTAGATAAAGTTTCCATATTTACCCTCTATAACTACCCCAAATGCTCTAAGGTCCTTATCCAAGGTTGGCATACTCAGAAGTGTTTCCATGCATTCCCAAAACCTTAGGGATCTGGAATCCTTCATTTCCAGAGGAGTTTCTAGTCCTCAGAACGTTCCAAAGATGTTGACTTTATGGACATGCATGTCCAATGCATGTCTTTAGGTAAAAACTTCCCAAAAAGGGGAAAATATGCTCTAAAAATCTTGCATGGCATCCTTGCTTGATCATAAGCAAGATCTAGCCCACCTTGGGACTATTTTACCCTGGAAATCCATAAAGTTGCAAAGTTTATGAACCCCATGCATGAAATCATTATGAATGAAAGAAAACGGAGATTAAACTCAAGATGTAGCCATGTCCTAAGATAAAAATCAAATCTTGGAGACTTACCATAGTCCACAAGATGGTCAAGCTCAAGAATGAGAACTTAGTTTGCTGCATCTTCTTCTTCTCCTCACTATCTCCTCCTTTTAAACTTCACAAGACACTCTAGCACACAAAACGAAAGAGAATGGAGATTAGGGTTTAGCACAGACGTTCCTAGGGTTTGGAGGCTAATAGAAGGTTAGCCTCAATGTTCTTAAGGAGATTATATAGGGTGTAAACCTAAAATTAGGGTTTTCTCTCTTCAGCTCCTACTTGCTAAGTCAATACTTCTAACTAATAGAGTAGGTCCTAACCCCGCGTTGTCGAGATGGCCTCTACTCGACGAGTTGGGGCATCTAACTCATCGAGTCCATGCACAAACACTTAAATCATGTAAATTATTTAATACATGAAATAGGTGTTTAAATATATATCAAAACCAACCCTAATTGAGAATTAGGGTAGTAATCATAATCAAAGGTCCATTTCATATTCTCTCTTACTAGGGTAAGAGAATATCCTACCCTTTCCAAGCTAGACCCAACCAAACATGGCCCAAGGCCCAAAAATGGTCCAAGTACACTTTTAGGAGTACACCATGTGTACTCCTTCCTTACGCCCTGCTTACTAAGCTTCTACAGAAAGAAAAAACGCAGGTGGGGATGTCAATCCCGTATAGATCTACACATATCTATCTCGCTCTGAAGATTAACGGTTACAGTAGTGTGGGTATGCTAAGTATTTAAACTCAGCTAATGAAATGCGTCTTACTAAAAATCCCTTAACTAAAAAGTTTGAGAATAACTCTCAGCCGTAACTTACTTGGGGGTAAGTCACTAAGCATAATGAATAACTTTGTATAAACTTTCTAAAAGTCGAGTATGTTTGACCTATATGTAAAAGTGTAATGTACTTGCTTTTATAACAATGAATGTTTCAAATTAACAAACATATGTACATGTATAAACGTGGTGTACTTAAACATATAAATAAACATGTTTAATAATAACTTTGAATCCTCGAAATACTATAGAGTTTCATACGTACTTGTTATAATATGCAATGTCACATAAAAATCATAAAACTTTGTATAATCTAGTATTTGTTGTGTGAACTGGATATTTCATGATAAAATAATCATAACATGTATACGAAAAGTTTTCACTAGTTTATTTTTAACATTATGGTAAATTGTTAAATAATAATATTTTATAAACTATGTTTGTTGTATTTTGCATAAAAAGGTAATTGGTTTGTATAAACAAAATATATTGGCACATGTATTTCCCCATAAAATAATTGAAATATTAAAAAGCGGCTGTAAGCACCCACCATTGAAGCGTGAGTTCCAATAGTTTGGATTTGGTTTTGTTGAAAAACTTGTTGTAAGAAACAGTAAATCCCCCATTCCCGAACTTTGAAATACTTTTGGGACCATTTCGTAACAAATTGACACTATAGCGGTTGTTTCGTAATTTTGCTAAACTGTAGGGGCTGTTTTGGTATTTTAATTAACCGAAGTCGGACTGATTTGATAAATAATAATTTCAAAGGAGGTTTTTTTGAACAAATTGATCTAAGAGTTGGGGTTTGGACTGATTTTGCAAAGTATTTGTCAACCAAGGGTAGGTTTTTGAGTAATTTGCATTTAAATTTGATTTATCATTGACTTTGACCAGGTCAAACCAGGAACACATTTATCTGTGATGGAGCTCCTACCGTGATCCATTTAATGAAAAGGTTAGGACTCATAAGCTCCGTTCCATATCTTCGATCGTGTAAAGAAGCAAGAGCGATTGGAACGGGAATAAACGACTGAAATCAAATGAAGCGAAGAGGGGAAAACGAAAAAGATGGCAGTAGCACTATCGTTGGTTTCGGGGGTGAAGTCG
The DNA here is from genome assembly GCF_052625555.1 of Lactuca saligna. NCBI lineage: Eukaryota > Viridiplantae > Streptophyta > Magnoliopsida > Asterales > Asteraceae > Lactuca > Lactuca saligna. The sequence continues at coordinate 176,962,888 of NC_136423.1, forward strand.
CGAAGGGGGCAGAAGGATAACGGTGTTGATCGGGTTAAGGGAAATATATGGAACGAAGGCTGCCTCAGAAGACGAACGGAAGTAGTGAACGAAGGTAGACGAAATCACGCAGGCGCGCTTCGTCGGTTTCTTTCTGATCGATGGCGAAGAGGGTATCTCCGGGGTTTGACGAGACCGAAGTAACGACGACAGAAACAAACAACGGAGCTTTCTTCTTCTCGTTTGGTTGCGGGGTGCGAAGGAGGTAAGTAAATCGAAGGGGTTCTGGGAGGCATCGCGGGCAGCAGCAGCGACGTAGACGTGGGTGCTCGGTGGGTCTTCGGTCTCTGTGGGAGAATTGCTTTGATCGGTAATCAAATGGTACGTAAACAGGGGCTGTTACGGTAGTCTCCGGTTCTTCTCTTCTTCTTCTTGATTTGAATCAATGGGGGTGTTTGTGGTGATGTTGAGATTCACGGGAAACGGGTTGTGGGTGGTGGAATCATGAGGGAGGCATCTCCGGTGGTTGCAACTATGCGATCTGCGGTTGGAGATGGGTGGTTCCTAGTGGTCAAGGGCCAGTGGTGATGGTTCGTGGTGGGTGCAGGCTGAGAAGGAGGTGGGTCATGACAGTGGCAGTTCATAGATCGATACCCTTCTTTTTCTCTTCCTTTAAATTTGACTGTAAATCAGTGGGGTTTAATGGTTTAATGGTGGGTGTTTAAGGTGTTTGGGCAGTTGTTTCCTTTATGTTCTTGGTTTTATGGCTTCTAAGTGAAAGAATGTGGAAGCTGTTGTGTCTTCTTGATTGTTGACGATCATAAGATGATATAGTACGTTTGAGTGTTGGGTTCGTTGACAGGGAACAAGGTTGGAAAAGGGAATGAAAGGGAAGGAGTGAAGCAACATCCATATTCATTTATTTGTTTATTTATTTATTTGTATTTGTGTATGTATTTAATTTGTATTATGTATTTGTTTTATTATGTAATTCATGTATAATTTGTAATTAATAAATTTCCATATGTATTTTGTTTCATTTGGATTTAGAAGCACCGTAATACCCTAATTATTTATTTATGTATTTGGGTGAGTATTGATTTATTTTACTAGTTATATTCACTGGCTTACGTATTTGGGTATTATATAAACTAGATGAGGAGCCCCGTTTTGCGGGGATGGAGCTAAACAGTTACGATCGAAAGCATATCATTTGAGTCCGAAAGTGAGTCCATTCAATTTCATTGTCTTCTTCACATACCATTCAATACATGATGAAATATGATGAAATACCAAACAAAAGTCTTGAAACATGATGAAATACCAAATCTATGACATCCAACATTAACACAAGGACATGCATATTTGTAGTTTTTCTTTAGTACGTTTTTTTTACTGCAAACAGGCAAAGAGTTAAAGATCAGTCATTAGTGAGTTCTAACGCAAAGATAAATGATATGGACACTAAAAAAATTTACAATACAAAGACATATAACTTCATAACCAAAAGAGAAGGGTTTGCAGTTAAATGACACGCTAAATCAAATGCATATAAACTGTTTACTACACAGGTAATCCTAACATCTAGTTGGCTCTGAAAGAGACCTTAGAATCAAATTGTAGTGATAATACTTTTAGGTTCTCTAATTTTTAACGCAAGAAATTGAATTATAGTCAAAGTGTATGTAGGGGAGTAATTAAAAACTATATATAGGGGTACTTTGGTTAAAACTTTAGAAATTAGTCATTATTTGTCCAAAATAAATATGTGTTTGCATTAATATAAAAAAAAGTTAATAGCACTCATTAAAATTAAAAAGTGCTAATAGGGGGTTTTAATCAAAAAAACAATCAATATCAATTATATTTAACAAAATAAAATGCAATTTGGTAAAAAAAAATAAACGAATTCAGTTTTAACTAAAAAAAATCTATACACCCAAATCAAACCAAAATTACCATTTTTGGTTCAAGTTGCTGTTTATCGATGATATTTTTTTTTTCGGCTTTGGAACAAATATTACTTCACACGAAGAGCACCAAATTCAAACAAACATATTACTATAAAAAATCCAAACTATATTGCTTAAAAAACAAACCTTTGCCTTGTATTTTATAATTTAACCACTCATCCACACGCAACATCCAAATCAAAGCAACATTTTTTTTGCTTAGATCGGGTTGAATAAAAGAATTGGGAATCCGTTATTTTCTAAATTTTTTAGCCAGCTGTGCAATCATTAATACTCTGTCACCAAGTACTTAATGATTAATCAAACCATTGTACCAAAAGACAAAGGCTCCAACTAAATCACATCAAGAAATCATACATGAAAATCATGACCAGCAACGGTGATGCGAAGGTCAAGGGAGAAGTTAAAGAGAGCGATGGCGATAGAACCACCTACAATTTGTACTTTCTTCTATAATCAATCTTGATTGCTGGAGCGGCTGTGTGTAAAGCTTTATTGAGTTCTTGTTTATCATCAGGGGTAATGTCTTTGGTATATAACTGAGCCAAACAGTGACGAATCCTGAAAAATAATCAAGGGTCAATTTTGAAGTTTGTTATTTGATAAAACTTGGATCTATTTTATTTTATAAATTTATAGTTTTAATTTAATACCTTCCATGCTTTTGAAGCAAAGATCTACAAATTGATTAAGTGGGATGAGAAGTCAAGACCGAGTCAAATCTTTGATTCTTGAGTGCATCAAAAACCTCTTCAGGGGACTTCTTAAGGTGATGCACAAGTCTCTTGAATGTTTCTTCGAAGTCGGATTCAGTTGTTGCATTAGCTTCATTAGCAAAGTCACCCTTCTTCAGCTTGATCCTACGTCTGGACCTCTTCTGCCAGATTTGCTAAGTTAAGCATGTGACAGAAAGCTTTTGCGATGACAATGGAGTCCCTTGGATCTAAGCTTGTGAGCACACTTCCAAGTTCCTCAAGCTTCTTTGGGTCATACTTTCCTTTATACTCTACAAAAAGATCATATCATTCTTGAACCTAAACAAGCAAACACATTAATCAGTTTCATGCAACCAAAGGATCCGATAACCAATGGACTAATTCCAATGTGACATTTTGTCGAACGGTTTCTAGACCTAATGCATCTCAGAATCCGAAATCAGGATTCTCGTTTAGGTTGTTTTGGCTATAAACGATCCGATATGATGTTCGATTTCCGAATTGTACATTCTTAAGATGAAACTTCGAAAAATCATAACTTCCTCATACGAAGTCAAATTTGGGCGTTCATTTTATGCACGCTCTTGGTTTAACGAACACTATAACTTTTGTTTAGATCGCTAAGGCTAAAAATCACTCTATCGTAAATTCACTATTTACGTCGAGCAGTGTCGTGCAGGTTCCGTCGCGAAACTTCGACGGACCATAACTTCTTCGTTATAACTCGGATTTCAACGTTCTTTATGTGTACGTAACCTTTTTAACATATACTATAACTTGGATAAGGTTAATCCTTCTAAATAATCTTCCATCAAAAACTCGGTTTTGATGCTTATTGTCTCTAACTTGACTAACTCGGATCTATAGGCGTTAGATAAAGTTTCCATGTTTACCCTCTATAACTACTCCAAATGCTCTAAGGTCCTTATCCAAGGTTGGCATACTCAGAAGTGTTTCCATGCATTCCCAAAGCCTTAGGGATCTGGAATCCTTCATTTCCAGAGGAGTTTCTAGTCCTCAGAACGTTCCAAAGATGTTGACTTTATGGACATGCATGTCCAATGCATGTCTTTAGGTAAAAATTTCCCAAAAAGGGGAAAATATGCTCTAAAAAGCTTGCATGGCATCCTTGCTTGATCAAAAGCAAGATCTAGCCCACCTTGGGACTATTTTACCGTGAAAATCCATAAAGTTGCAAAGTTTATGAACCCCATGCATGAAATCATTATGTAAAAAAGAAAACGGAGATTAAACTCAAGATGTAGCCATGTCCTAAGATAAAAATCAAATCTTGGAGACTTACCATAGTCCACAAGATGGTCAAGCTCAAGAATGAGAGCTTAGTTTGCTGCATCTTCTTCTTCTCCTCACTATCTCCTCCTTTTAAACTTCACAAGACACTCTAGCTCACAAATTTAAAGAGAATGGAGATTAGGGTTTAGCACAGACGTTCCTAGGGTTTGGAGGCTAATAGAAGGTTAGCCTCAACGTTCTTAAGGAGATTATATAGGGTGTAAACCTGAAATTAGGGTTTTCTCTCTTCAGCTCCTACTTGCTAAGTCGATACTTCTGACTAATAGAGTAGGTCCTAACCCCGCGTTGCTGAGATGGCCTCTACTCGATGAGTTGGGGCATCTAACTCATCGAATCCATGCACAAACACTTAAATCATATAAATTATTTAATACATGAAATAGGTGTTTTAATATATATCAAAACCAACCCTAATTGAGAATTAGGGTAGTAATCATAATCAAAGGTCCATTTCATATTCTCTCTTACTAGGGTAAGAGAATATCCTACCCTTTCCAAGCTAGACCCAACCAAACATGGCCTAAGGCCCAAAAATGGTCCAAGTACACTTTTAGGAGTACACCATGTGTACTCCTTCCTTAGGCCCTGCTTACTAAGCTTCTACAGAAAGAAAAAAAGCAGGTGGGGATGTCAATCCCGTATAGATCTACACATATCTATCTCGCTCTGAAGATTAACGGTTACAGTAGTGTGGGTATGCTAAGTATTTAAACTCAGCTAATGAAATGCGTCTTACTAAAAATCCCTTAACTAAAAAGTTTGAGAATAACTCTTAGCCGTAACTTACTTGGGGGTAAGTCACTAGGCATAATGAAGAACTTTGTATAAACTTTCTAAAAGTCGAGTATGTTTGACCTATATGTAAAAGTGTAATGTACTCGCTTTTATAACAATGAATGTTTCAAATTAACGAACATATGTACATGTATAAACGTGGTGTACTTAAACATATAAATAAACATGTTTAATAATAACTTTGAATCCTCGAAATACTATAGAGTTTCATACGTACTTGTTATAATATGCAATGTCACATAAAAATCATAAAACTTTGTATAATCTAGTATTTGTTGTGTGAACTGGATATTTCATGATAAAATAATCATAACATGTATACGAAAAGTTTTCACTAGTTTATTTTTAACATTATGGTAAATTGTTAAATAATAATATTTTATAAACTATGTTTGTTGTATTTTGCATAAAAAGGTAATTGGTTTGTATAAACAAAATATATTGGCACACGTATTTCCCCATAAAATAATTAAACTATTAAAAAGGGGCTGTAAGCACCCACCATTGAAGCGTGAGTTCCAATAGTGAGTTCCAATAGTTTGGATTTGGTTTTGTTGAAAAACTGGTTGTAAGAAACCGTAAATCCACCATTCCTGAACTTTTAAATACTTTTGGGACCATTTCGTAACAAATTGACACTATAGGGGTTGTTTCGTAATTTTGCTAAACTATAGATGCTGTTTTGGTATTTTAATTAACCGAAGTCGGACTGATTTGATAAAAATAATTTCAAAGGAGGGGTTGTTTTGAACAAATGGATCCAAGAGTTGGGGTTTGGACTGATTTTGTAAAGTATTTGTCAACCAAGGGTTGGTTTTTGAGTAATTCGCATTTAAATTTGATTTATCTTTGACTTTCACGAGGTCAAACCAGGAACACATATATCTGTGATGGAGCTCCTACCGTGATCCATTTATTGAAAAGGTTAGGGCTTATAAGCCCCGTTCCATTTCTTGGATCGGGTAAAGAAGCAAGGGCGATTGGAACGGGAATAAACGACTGAAATCAAATGAAGCGAAGAGGGGAAAACGAAAAAGATGGCAGTGGCGCTGCCGTTGGTTTCGGGGGTGAAATCGCGAAGGGGGCGGAAGGATAACGGTGTTGATCGGGTTAAGGGAAATATATGGAACGAAGGCTGCGTCGGAAGACGAACGGAAGTAGTGAACGAAGGTAGACGAAATCTCGCCGGCGCGCTTCGTCGGTTTCTTTCTGATCGATGGCGAAGAGGGTATCTCCGGGGTTTGACGAGACCGAAGCAACGACGACGGGAAGAAACAACGGAGCTTTCTTCTTCTCGTTTGGCTGCGGGGTGCGAAGGGGGAAAGTAAATCGAAGGGGTTCTGGGAGGCATCGCGGGCAGCAGCAGCAACGTAGACGTGGGTGCTCGGTGGGTCTTCGGTCTCGGTGGGAGAATTGCTTTGATCGGTAATCAAATGGTACGTAAACGGGGGCTGTTCCAGCAGTCTCTTGTTCTTCTCTTCTTCTTCTTGATTTGAATCAATGGGGGTGTTTGTGGTGATGTTGAGATTCACGGGAAACGGGTTGTGGGTGGTGGAATCGTGAGGGAGGCATCTCCGGTGGTTGCAACTATGCGATCTGCGGTTGGAGATGGGTGGTTCCTGGTGGTCAAGGGCCACCGGTGATGGTTCGTGGTGGGTGCAGGCTGAGAAGGAGGTGGGTCACGACAGGGGCAGTTCATAGATCGGTACCCTTCTTTTTCTCTTCCTTTAAATTTGACTGTAAATCAGTGGGGTTTAATGGTTTAATGGTGGGTGTTTAAGGTGGCTGGGCAGTTGTTTCCTTTATGTTCTTGGTTTTATGGCTTCTAAGTGAAAGAATGTGGAAGTTGTTGCGTCTTCTTGATTGCTGACGATCATAAGATGATATAGTACGTTTGAGTGTTGGGTTCGTTGACAGGGAACAAGGTTGGAAAAGGGAATGAAAGGGAAGGAGTGAAGCAACATCCATATTCATTTATTTGTTTATTTATTTATTTGTATTTGTGTATGTATTTAATTTGTATTATGTATTTGTTTTATTATGTAATTCATGTATAATTTGTAATTAATAAATTTCCATATGTATTTTGTTTCATTTGGATTTAGAAGCACCGTAATACCCTAATTATTTATTTATGTATTTGGGTGAGTATTGATTTATTTTACTAGTTATATTCACTGGCTTACGTATTTGGGTATTATATAAACTAGATGAGGAGCCCCGTTTTGCGGGGATGGAGCTAAACAGTTACGATCGAAAGCATATCATTTGAGTCCGAAAGTGAGTCCATTCAATTTCATTGTCTTCTTCACATACCATTCAATATTTGTCTGTTGATGTTTCTTTCACCTTCAAACAAAAGTCCTGAAACATGATGAAATACCAAATCTATGACATCCAACATTAACACAAGATCATGCACATTTGTGAGTTCTAACGCAAAGATAAACGATATGGACACTCAAAAAAATGTACAATACAAAGACATATAGCTTCATAACCAAAAGAGAAGGGTTTGCAGTTAAATGACACGCTAAATCAAATGCATATAAACTGTTTACTACACAGGTAATCCTAACATCTAGTTGGCTCTAAAAGTGACCTAAGAATCAAATTGTATCGATAATACTTTTAGGTTCTCTGATTTTTAACGCAAGAAATTGAATTATAGTCAAAGTGTATGTTGGGGCGTAATTAAAAACTATATATAGGGGTACTTTGGTTAAAACTTTAGAAATTAGTCATTATTTGTCCAAAATAAATATGTGTTTGCATTAATATAAAAAAAAAGTTAATAGCACTCATTAAAATTAAAAAGTGCTAACAGGGGGTTTTAGTCAAAAAAACAATTAATATCAATTATATTTAACAAAATAAAATGTAATTTGGTAAAAAAAAAAAAGAATACAATTTTAACTAAAAAAAATCTATACACCCAAATGAAACAAAAATTACCATTTTTGGTTCAAGTTGCAGTTTATCGATGATATATATATATATATATATATATATATATATATATATATATATATATATATATATATATATATATATATATATATATATATATTGGGTTTGGAACAAATATTAGTTCACACAAAGAGCACCAAATTCAAACAAACATATTACTATAAAAAATCCAAACTATATTGCTTAAAAAACAAACCTTTGCCTTGTATTTTCTAATTTAACCACTCATCCACACGCAACATCCAAATCAAAGCAACATTTTTTTTTGCTTAGATCAGGTTGAATAAACCAATTGGGAATCCGATATTTTCTAAATTTTTTAGCTAGCTGTGCAATCATTAATACTCTGTCACCAAGTAATTAATGATTAATCAAACCATTGTACTAAAAGACAAAGGCTCCAACTAAATCACATCAAGAAATCATACATAAAAATTATGACCATCAATGGTGATGCAAAAGTCAACGGGGAAGTTAAAGAGAGCGATGGCGATAGAACCACCTACAATTTGTACTTTCTTCTATAATCAATCTTGATTGCTGGAGTGGCTGTGTGTAAAGCTTCATTGAGTTCTTGTTTATCATCAGTGGTAATGTCTTTGGTATATAACTGAGCCAAACAGTGACGAATCCTGAAAAATAATCAAGGGTCAATTTTTGAAGTTTGTTATTTGATAAAACTTGGATCTATTTTCTTTTATAAATTTATAGTTTTATTTTTATACCTTCCATGCTTTTGAAGCAAAGATCTACAGAATGATTAAGTGGGATGAGAAGTCAAGACCGAGTCAACTCTTTGATTCTTGAGTGCATCAAAAACCTCTTGAGGGGACTTCTGAAGGTGATGCACAAGTCTCTTGAAAGTTTCTTCAATGTCGGATTCAGTTGTTGCATTAGCTTCATTAGCAAAGTCACCCTTCTTCAGCTTGATCCTACGTCTGGACCTCTTCTGCCAGATTTGCTAAGTTAAGCATGTGACAGAAAGCTTTTGCGATGACAATGGAGTCCCCTGGATCTAAGCTTGTGAAAACACTTCCAAGTTCCTCAAGCTTCTTTGGGTCACACTTTCCTTTATACTCGACAAAAAGCTCATATCATTCTTGAACCTAAACAAACAAACACATTAATCAGTTTCATGCAACCACAGGATCCGATAACCAATGGACTAATTCCAATGTGACATTTTGTCGAACGGTTTCTAGGCCTAATGCATATAAGATACCGAAATAGGGATTCTCGTTTAGGTTGTTTTGGCTATAAACGATCCGATATGATGTTAGATTTCTGGGTTGTACATTGTTAAGCTGAAACTTCGAAAAATCATAACTTCCTCATACGAAGTCAAATTTGGGCGTTCATTTTATGCACGCTCTTGGTTTAACGAATACTATAACTTTTGTTTAGATCGCTAAGGCTAAAAATCACTCTATCGTAAATTCACTATTTACGTCGAGTAGTGTCGTGCAGGTTGCGTCCCGAAATTTCGACGGACCATAACTTCATCGTTATAACTCGGATTTCAGTGTTCTTTATGTGTACGTAACCCTTTTAACATATACTATAATTTGGTTAAGGTTAATCCTTCTAAATAATCTTACATCAAAAACTTGTTTTTGATGCTTATTGTCTCTAACTTGACTAACTCGGATCTACAGGCGTTAGATAAAGTTTCCATATTTACCCTCTATAACTACTCCAAATGCTCTAAGGTCCATATCCAAGGTTGGCATACTCAAAAGTCTTTCCATGCATTCCCAAAACCTTAGGGATCTGGAATCCTTCGTTTCCAGAGGATTTTCTAGTCCTCAGAACGTTCCAAAGATGGTGACTTTATGGACATGCATGTCCAATGCATGTCTTTAGGTAAAAATTTCCCAAAAAAGGGGAAAATATGCTCTAAAAATCTTGCATGGCATCCTTGCTTGATCAAAAGCAAGATCTAGCCCACCTTGGGACTATTTTGCCCTGGAAATCCATAAAGTTGCAAAGTTTATGAACCCCATGCATGAAATCAATGTGAATGAAAGAAAACGGAGATTAAACTCAATATGTAGCCATGTGTAACATCCCGAAATCGCAAGAGTAGAGTTGAAGGGCTAAAAGTGTATGTTTTACAGGGTGACTCGGCGAGTCCATGGATAGACTCGGCATGTCAGGTCGCGGCTATGGTCGCGTGTCTAGTGGCCTACTCGGAGAGTCCAAAGATGGACTCGGCGAGTAGGTGCTGTATGGAGAAAACCCTAATTTTCGGGGTTGAGCCCTATATAAAGAGCATTATACCCCTCCACAGCCTCCCTTATTCCCCCCCCCCTTGAGTTCCAGAAACCCTAAATTCATGGAGAGTTCATTTGTGGAGCAAATTAGAGCTTGGAGAGGTGTTGTTTGAAGAGATCTTGAAGGAGAAGTGGCTTGGATCAAAGGGCTTTGCTTGGATTCGAGTTTGGTTGCTATTGAGGCACCTTTTGGAGGTAACACTTTCGTTCTTGGGTTGTAACTTCCTAGTTTCATCATTTTGGGGTTTGTGGGGTGTATATCTTGGAATGTTTTGGAGTTTGGAGGTTAGATCTGAGGTTGCTACCTCAGATCTGGAATATTGAAGGCCTAGAGTGCGTTAAAGTTCCTGTGTTTGAGTGCTTAGTGAAGCGACCATGTCCCAAACCTTGGTTCTAAGGTGAATAAGGCTTAGATCTCCTTAGATTCACGTAAAGTTTGCCACTTTACGTGATGGATGGATTGTAGGAGGTTGGATCTATGTTTTGGATCAATTGCATGGCCTGAGATGCTTCTGTATGGATTCAGACCGGTGGTACTCGACGAGTCACATGGGTGGACTCGACGAGTTGGAAGAACAACTTGGCGAGTAGGTTGAAGATAGCCTTGGACTCGACGAGTCCATTTGGACTCGGCGAGTCTTGTCGAGGAAGTCCCAATATTTCTGGTTGAGTCGATGAATCGGTGAGTCAAGGGATGACTCGGTGAGTTGGGTGCGAGTGGACTCAGAGTTGTTGGACTCAACGAGTCTTGGGGTGACTCGGCGAGTTGGGTCGCTGATTGAAGGAAGTTCTGAGCATATGGACTCGGCGAGTCATCGGGTTGACTCGGCGAGTAAGGTCAGTCAGGGGTTGACTTTGACTTGTCCATGGTTGAGCAGTTGTCTTCCAGGGGTATTTTGGTAATTAAGGGTATTTATTGAGTTGTATGTTTTGATGTTCAGTGGAGGAGTTCGTGTTAGCGTTCGGAGCAGCGGGATCTTATCTTTTCAGCTGACAGTTTTGAGGTGAGTTATCCTCACTATATCAACAGGGTCTAAGGCACCAAGGCCGGCCCTTTATTGTATTGAGATTCGGTTATGGTTATTATGTTATTGTGTGATGTGTCTGCATCCTGGTAGTTAGGATGGTACATGCTAGGAGGCCTTGCTAAGGTCAGTTTCCCGAGATACAGAGTGATGATATGCTAGTGACCGGTTAGGTCGGTAACCCAGTTAGGGTAATGATATGCTATGTGATCTGCTTGCTCGGTTCGTTGACTATGACTGTTATATGAATGTATGTTTTGTGCACATGGTTGTTTGGACTGGAGATGGGTTGAGGCGGGTCATGCTTTGTGCTGTAGGCCAAGATACCTAGGGCGGACCGATTGTTCCGAAGGCCCAGCGAGCGGTCCAGATAGGCTGTAGGCCCCACGAGGGCGGACCAGACGTGCCGAGGCTCGGAGAGTGGACCAGGCCGACTGAAGGCCCGATGCGGGCGGACCAGTCACACTGTAGACTCAGAGAGTGGACCAGGTGGGTTGAAGGCCCGATGCGGGCGGACCAACCCCACTGTAGACTCGAAGGACATGACTAGACCTGGAGGATGGATCCGATGGACTGAAGGCCCGATACGGCGGACCAGTCACACAGTAGACCCGATATGCATGGCTGTTCTATGTTCTGTTACGTTATGTATGTTTTGTATGTTTTGGACCGGAAGGCCGCAACCTGGAAGGGCGTATGCGTGGTTGGTATTTTGGGGGTATCTCACTAAGCTTTCGGGCTTACAGTTGTGGTTTAATGTTTTTCAGGTTCTTCAGGAGACCGTGGCAAGACGAAGGCGCGATCGTACCGCTCCTCATGATTTTGTAGCAATGTGATTTTGGGAATACTCTAATAATTTGTATTGAAAACCTTTTTGTAAACATTTTAATGAAAATCAGGTTGTTTTGAAAAATTTAAATTTGGTTGTATTTTTCGGATGTTACACCATGTCCTAAGATAAAAATCAAATCTTGGAGACTTACCATAGTCCACAAGATGGTCAAGCTCAAGAATGAGAGCTTAGTTTGCTGCATCTTCTTCTTCTCCTCACTATCTCCTCCTTTTAAACTTCACAAGACACTCTAGCTCACAAAACGAAAGAGAATGGAGATTAGGGTTTAGCACAGACGTTCCTAGGGTTTGGAGGCTAATAGAAGGTTAGCCTCAACGTTCTTAAGGAGATTATACAGGGTGTAAACTTGAAATTAGGGTTTTCTCTCTTCAGCTCCTACTTGCTACATCGATACTTCTGACTAATAGAGTAGGTCCTAACCCCGCGTTGCTGAGATGGCCTCTACTCGACGAGTTGGGGCATCTAACTCATCGAGTCCATGCACAAAAGCTTAAATCATGTAAATTATTTAATACATGAAATAGGTGTTTAAGTATATATCAAAACCAACCCTAATTGAGAATTAGGGTAGTAGTCATAATCAAAGGTCCATTTCATATTCTCTCTTACTAGGGTAAGAGAACATCCTACCCTTTCCAAGCTAGACCCAACCAAACATGGCCCAAGGCCCAAAAATGGTCCAAGTACACTTTTAGGAGTACACCATGTGTACTCCTTCCTTACGCCCTACTTACTAAGCTTCTACAGAAAGAAAAAACGCAGGTGGGGATGTCAATCCCGTGTAGATCTACACATATCTATCTCGCTCTGAAGATTAATGGTTACAGTAGTGTGGGTATGCTAAGTATTTAAACTCAGCTAATGAAATGCATCTTACTAAAAATCCCTTAACTAAAAAGTTTGAGAATAACTCTTAGCCGTAACTTACTTGGGGGTAAGTCACTAGGCATAATGAAGAACTTTGTATAAACTTTCTAAAAGTCGAGTATGTTTGACCTATATGTAAAAGTGTAATGTACTCGCTTTTATAACAATGAATGTTTCAAATTAACGAACATATGTACATGTATAAACGTGGTGTACTTAAACATATAAATAAACATGTTTAATAATAACTTTGAATCCTTGAAATACTATAGAGTTTCATACGTACTTGTTATAATATGCAATGTCACATAAAAATCATAAAACTTTGTATAATCTAGTATTTGTTGTGTGAACTGGATATTTCATGATAAAATAATCATAACATGTATACGAAAAGTTTTCACTAGTTTATTTTTAACAATATGGTAAATTGTTAAATAATAATATTTTATAAACTATGTTTGTTGTATTTTGCATAAAAAGGTAATTGGTTTGTATAAACAAAATATATTGGCACATGTATTTCCCCATAAAATAATTAAAATATTAAAAAGGGGCTCTAAGCACCCACGATTGAAGCGTGAGTTCCAATAGTTTGGATTTGGTTTTGTTGAAAAACTGGTTGTAAGAAACCGTAAATCCACCATTCCTGAACTTTTAAATACTTTTGGGACCATTTCGTAACAAATTGACACTATAGGGGTTGTTTCGTAATTTTGCTAAACTATAGGGGCTGTTTTGGTATTTTAATTAACCGAAGTCGGACTGATTTGATAAAAAGTATTTGTCAACCAAGGGTTGGTTTTTGAGTAATTTGCATTTAAATTTGATTTTTCTTTGACTTTGACCAGGTCAAACCAGGAACACATTTATCTGTGATGGAGCTCCTACCGTGATCCATTTAATGAAAAGGTTAGGGCTTATAAGCCCGGTTCCATTTCTTCGATCGGGTAAAGAAGCAAGGGCGATTGGAACGGGAATAAACGACTGAAATCAAATGAAGCGGAGAGGGGAAAACGAAAAAGATGGCAGTGGCGCTGCCGTTGGTTTCGGGGGTGAAATCGCGAAGGGGGCCTCGATAACGGTGTTGATCGGGTTAAGGGAAATATATGGAACGAAGGCTGCATCGGAAGACGAACGGAAGTAGTGAACGAAGGTAGAAGAAATCTCGCAGGCGCGCTTCGTCAGTTTCTTTCTGATCGATGGCGAAGAGGGTATCTCTGGGGTTTGACGAGACCGAAGCAACGACGACGGGAACAAACAACGGAGCATTCTTCTTCTCGTTTGGCTGCGGGGTGCGAAGGGGAAAGTAAATCAAAGGGGTTCTGGGAGGCATCGCGGGCAGCAGCAGCGACGTAGACGTGGGTGCTCGGTGGGTCTTCGGTCTCGGTGGGAGAATTGCTTTGATCGGTAATCAAATGGTACATAAACGGGTGCTGTTCCGGCAGTCTCCTGTTCTTCTCTTCTTCTTCTTGATTTGAATCAATGGGGGTGTTTGTGGTGATGTTGAGATTCACGGGAAACGGGTTGTGGGTGGTGGAATCGTGAGGGAGGCATCTCCGGTGGTTGCAACTATGCGATCTGGGGTTGGAGATGGGTGGTTCCTGGTGGTCAAGGGCCACCGGTGATGGTTCTTGGTGGGTGCAGGCAGAGAAGGAGGTGGGTCACGACAGGGGCAGTTCATAGATCGGTACCCTTCTTTTTCTCTTCCTTTAAATTTGACTGTAAATCAGTGGGGTTTAATGGTTTAATGGTGGGTGTTTAAGGTGGCTGGGCAGTTGCTTCCTTTATGTTCTTGGTTTTATGGCTTCTAAGTGAAAGAATGTGGAAGCTGTTGCGTTTTCTTGATTGCTGATGATCCTAAGATGATATAGTATGTTTGAGTGTTGGGTTCGTTGACAGGGAACAAGGAAGGAAAAGGGAATGAAAGGGAAGGAGTGAAGCAACATCCATATTCATTTATTTGTTTATTTATTTATTTATATTTGTGTATGTATTTAATTTGTATTATGTATTTGTTTTATTATGTAATTCATGTATAATTTGTAATTAATAAATTTCTGTATGTATTTTGTTTTGTTTGGATTTAGAAGCAATGTAATACCCTAATTATTTATTTGTGTATTAGGGTGAGTATTGATTTATTTTACTAGTTATATTCACTGGTTTACGTATTTGGGTATTATATAAACTTGATGAGGAGCCCCGTTTTGCCGGGATGGAGCTAAAAAGATAAGATCGAAAGCATATCATTTGAGTCAGAAAGTGAGTCCATTCAATTTCATTGTCTTCTTCACATACCATTCAATATTTGTCTGTTGATGTTTCTTTCACCTTCAAACAAAAGTCCTGAAACATGATGAAATACCAAATCTATGACATCCAACATTAACACAAGATCATGCACATTTGTAGTTTTTCTTTAGTACGTTTTTTTACTGCAAACAGGCAAAGAGTTAAAGATCAGTCATTAGTGAGTTCTAACGCAAAGATAAACGATATGGACACTCAAAAAAATGTACAATACAAAGACATATAGCTTCATAACCAAAAGAGAAGGGTTTGCAGTTAAATGACACGCTAAATCAAATGCATATAAACTGTTTACTACACAGGTAATCCTAACATCTAGTTGGCTCTAAAAGTGACCTAAGAATCAAATTGTATCGATAATACTTTTAGGTTCTCTAATTTTTAACGCAAGAAATTGAATTATAGTCAAAGTGTATGTTGGGGCGTAATTAAAAACTATATATAGGGGTACTTTGGTTAAAACTTTAGAAATTAGTCATTATTTGTCCAAAATAAATATGTGTTTGCATTAATATAAAAAAAAAAGTTAATAGCACTCATTAAAATTAAAAAGTGCTAACAGGGGGTTTTAGTCAAAAAAACAATTAATATCAATTATATTTAACAAAATAAAATGTAATTTGGTAAAAAAAAAAGAATACAATTTTAACTAAAAAAAATCTATACACCCAAATCAAACCAAAATTACCATTTTTGGTTCAAGTTGCAGTTTATCGATGATATATATATATATATATATATATATATATATATATATATATATATATATATATATATATATATATATATATATATATATATATATATATATATATATAGGGTTTGGAACAAATATTACTTCACACAAAGAGCACCAAATTCAAACAAACATATTACTATAAAAAATCCAAACTATATTGCTTAAAAAACAAACCTTTGCCTTGTATTTTCTAATTTAACCACTCATCCACACGCAACATCCAAATCAAAGCAACATTTTTTTTTTGCTTAGATCAGGTTGAATAAACCAATTGGGAATCCGATATTTTCTAAATTTTTTAGCCAGTTGTGCAATCATTAATACTCTGTCACCAAGTAATTAATGATTAATCAAACCATTGTACCAAAAGACAAAGGCTCCAACTAAATCACATCAAGAAATCATACATGAAAATTATGACCAACAATGGTGATGCGAAGGTCAAGGGAGAAGTTAAAGAGAGCGATGGCGATAGAACCACCTACAATTTGTACTTTCTTCTATAATCAATCCTGATTGCTGGAGCGGCTCTGTGTAAAGCTTCATTGAGTTCTTGTTTATCATCAGGGGTAATGTCTTTGGTATATAACTGAGCCAAACAGTGACGAATCCTGAAAAATAATCAAGGGTCAATTTTTAAAGTTTGCTATTTGATAGAACTTGGATCTATTTTATTTTATAAATTTATAGTTTTATTTTTATACCTTCCATGCTTTTGAAGCAAAGATCTACGGACTGATTAAGTGGGATGAGAAGTCAAGACCGAGTCAACTCTTTGATTCTTGAGTGCATCAAAAACCTCTTCAGGGGACTTCTGAAGTTGATGCACAAGTCTCTTGAAAGTTTCTTCATTGTCGGATTCAATTGTTGCATTAGTTTCATTAGAAAAGTCACCCTTCTTCAGCTTGATCCTACGTCTGGACCTCTTCTTCCAGATTTGCTAAGTTAAGCATGTGACAGAAAGCTTTTGCGATGACAATGAAGTCCCCTGGATCTAAGCTTGTGAGCACACTTCCAAGTTCCTCAAGCTTCTTTGGGTCACACTTTCCTTTATACTCGACAAAAGCTCATATCATTCTTGAACCTAAACAAACAAACACATTAATCAGTTTCATGCAACCACAGGATCCGATAACCAATGGACTAATTCCAATGTGACATTTTGTCGAACGGTTTCTAGGCCTAATGCATCTAAGATACCGAAATCGGGATTCTCGTTTAGGTTGTTTTGTCTATAAACGATCCGATATGATGTTCGATTTTCGAATTGTACATTCTTAAGCTGAAACTTCGAAAAATCATAACTTCCTCATACGAAGTCAAATTTGGGCGTTCATTTTACGCACGCTCTTGGTTTAACGAACACTATAACTTTTGTTTAGATCGCTAAGGCTAAAAATCACTCTATCATAAATTCACTATTTAAGTCGAGCAGTGTCGTGCAGGTTGCGTCACGAAACTTCGACGGACCATAACTTCTTCGTTATAACTCGGATTTCAGCGTTCTTTATGTGTACGTAACCCTTTTAACATATACTATAACTTGGTTAAGATTAATCCTTCTAAATAATCTTCCAACAAAAACTTGTTTTTGATGCTTATTGTCTCTAACTTGACTAACTCGGATCTACAAGTGTTAGATAAAGTTTCCGTATTTACCCTTTATAACTACTCCAAATGCTCTAAGGTCCTTATCCAAGGTTGGCATACTCAAAAGTCTTTCCATGCATTCCCAAAATCTTAGGGATCTGGAATCCTTCGTTTCCAGAGGAGTTTCTAGTCGTCAGAACATTCCAAAGATGGTGACTTTATGGACATGCATGTCCAATGCATGTCTTTAGGTAAAAATTTCCCAAAAAGGGGAAAATATGCTCTAAAAATCTTGCATGGCATCCTTGTTGGAATAGTGTCTATGGCTGCAACTATCTTAGGCAAGTATTTGACCCGATTGTGCATGGTCCTTTTGGGTTGCCTTCACCATAGCAACTTGATAGGATGATTTATTAAGAGAGAGTAAATACTATTAGTATATTATGAGAATAATATAAAGAATAATATATTAATATAAGTCATAGAATTAATTGGAATTAATTTGGTGACTTAAAGAGATTAATTAAATAAGAGGGTAGAAACTGTCAATTGCTTGATAGTTCAACTTTAGACTGTAAATCCTTATTGATAAAGGATTGGACGATTTCTAAGGCTAGGATAAGCCAAAATAGTCCATAGGGTTATCAAGGAAAGGATATGGATTAACTTAAAGTCTAAGTATCTAATTAGGGTTTAGGCTGTAACCCTTAAGGAGTCTACAAGTATAAATAGACCCTATGGCTGAGGAAATTCGACATCCCATCTAAAGTAGAGAGACTCTGGCCGAATTCCTCCCCTCTCCTCTCTCCCAAATCGTCCTCCTTGCTATTTGGTGTTTGTAAGCCATTAGAGGAGTGACAATTGTGACTCTAGAAGCTCCAAGACAACAAGATCAATAAGGAGTTCAAAGGTATGATTCTAGATCTGTTTCAATATTGTTATTACACCTAAATAGTCATTAGAAGTCTTGGATTCAAAGCATGTTTATTAGAAAGCCTAGATCCAAGCATTAGGGTTTTGCATGCGCACATAGGAAAATTCTTATGGCTAAAACCCATCAGTGGTATCAGAGCCTAGCTTGGTTTTCATTGAATTGTTGCTTGATTGTATGAAACTAAACTGAAAAATTCAATATTTATGTTTATGAGTCATGGACTCGGTGAGTTCCAAAGTGGACTCGGCGAGTAGGCCTGACTCGGCGAGTCCCTTTGTGTACTCGTCGAGTCCGAGCGTCAGGATTAGCCAAAAACGGGATTTTTTCATATTTATCTTATGGAAACTTACCTTAATCATATTAGATCAACCCTAATCCGATATTGTGATATATATGACTATATTTTTGATCTAATTGAAGATAATTATCGATTAATAAAATTTTTGATTTCCTTATATGATAATTATTAATCAAATATAGATAATTATGTGATTTAGATTATTTGTTATTTGATCCTTTATGTTTTAAATGTTTAAAACTTTTCCTCAAGTTTTGAAATTTATGTTTTGTGATTAAAAGTTTAATTTAGACAATTTAAATTTCAAACCCTAGAATTTTACAAGTTTAAAATACAACCCTATACTAATATAATATTACAAGATTAATATATATATATATATATATATATATATATATATATATATATATATATGTATATGTATATGTATATGTATAACTTAAATGCTAGTCGTTAGCCGAACGGGTAGGATAGGGCAACCTCATCCTCTCATTAAAAGTATAATATGAAATACAAAGTAACTACATGTTTTCTTAAAATTTCCCAATCTTATTTACTTTAGGAAAAGTGAATTGATGCAATCCCATGAAATTACACTTTGCACCTTGCCAAAAAGTTAGTGGAGCGTGTGTGGTTTACCGGAACACTAATTGGTTCTAAGCGAAGGTGGCAAAGGGTGATTCATTGTTTATCATAGTTCGATGGAGCGTGTGTGGTTTATCGGCACATCGAATAGGTGATCGTTACAATGAAGGCACCACGTTAATTTGTATGGTAATTCACACCCGCTTTGTGATCCTCGGTATCCCAGTCACAAACAAGAGGGGCATATCGAGATTTAAACATGCCATTGAAAAGTTTCAATGAATCTCATCCGAACCTAGGAATTCTCAATACATTTAGGACTTAAAGTTATGTTTTTCATGGTGGAGAATTAGTGAATCATCATTCACTTACCTTCAAATTGTTTGCATATTAGATTACGGCATCCCTTTTCTAATGTGTAAATATTGTTGTTGGATCCTAGCCCTAATTCTTCTTATTGGGTGATAATTAGGTATTCATATTCTAATCTATCTTTGTCCTTTCCATTTGTAGATGTCGAACGCTAACAATGTTGTTGCGAGTTCTTTCACTTTGATGAGCCTTTGCCAAAAGGTCACCTTTGATGGAACGAACTTTAGCGAATGGATAAGACACATTCTCACGATTGCTCACTATGAGGATAAGGAGTATGTCCTCGATGAGAAGCTCGAGAAAATCAACCCTGAAATCGCTACTCCCACCGAAATCACCGCTTTTGAAACTTACGAGCGTGATGCAACGAAAGTGCATTGCATCATGATCGCGACTATGAACTCCGAATTCCAAAAGTCCTACGAGGACATGTATCCGTACGAAATGCATCAAGACTTATTCAAGCGATACCATCAAAATGCGAGACAAGAGCGTTATGAGATTTTCACGAACATGTTTTCCGCTAAGATGGGTCATGGAGAATCTCTTACCGTGCACTTGCAAAAGATGCAAAGGTATGTCGACCGCTTTCGCAAGTTAAATGTTGACTTTGGGGAAGACTTGGCGATCGACATGGTGCTTCACTCTTTGCCTCCAAGCTACAATAAATTTAGGATGACCTATCACATGAACAAAGAAGAGGTCACCCTAAGCAAACTCCAAGGTCTCTTGAGGGTCGCTGAGAGCAACTTCAAGGACAAGTCTGTTGCACCAACTCCCAATCTGCCCGCTGCTCCTGTCTTGGAAATTGGACAAGGAAAGGGAAATAAGAGGAATGCTTCGTCAGAGAACCATCACAAGGTGAAAGCCCGAGATGGTGCCTCTTCTAGTGGGACCAAAGTTGATCTCGCTAAGCCCTGCTCCAACCCGAAGGAGGCAGAGTGCCACCACTGCCACAAGATAGGACATTGGAAGAGAAGCTGCCCGGAGTACCTGCAAGCCATCAAGGAAGGAAAGATCAAGCCATCTTTCGCAGGTATGTATACAATTAAATCTAATGATTCCCACAATACTTCTTGGGTTCTTGATACCGGTTGTGGTTACCACATTTGTTCTAATGTGCAGGGACTAAGAAGAATAAGAGACGTGGAGCATGGAAGAATAAATCTAATCATGGGGAACAGAAGATCGTCGCCTGTGACCAAGATTGGAGTGTATTCTTTAGTGCTTAGGAATAGTTTATCTTTAGATTTGAACAACTGTTGCTATTCGCTAGAAATGGCTAGAAACATCATTTCTTTTCATGGTTTGTTTAGACAAGGTTTTAGATTTTCTTTTAATAATGAGAATGGTTCTATTTTAGTTTATCTAAATGGTGTCTTTTACTTTGAAGCTATACCATGTAATGGAATTTATGAAACTGTTATGATTGTTGATAACTTAGGAAATGATGTTTTGTACTTGGATTCTTCCAATAGTATGGATAAGGCATCCTTATGGCATTGTCGTCTTGGACATGTCAACAAGAAACGCATAGCCCAACTCCAAAAAGATGGAGTGTTGGAGTCATTTGACCTTAGGGAAGATGACACATGAGAGTCTTGTTTACTTGGAAGGATGACTAAGTCACCCTTCGCTGGTACGTGAAAAAGGGGTGAGGTTCTATTGGACCTCATACATACCGATGTATGTGGACCGTTTAGATGTACCACAAAGGATGGAAACCGCTTCTACGTGACTTTTACCGATGAGTATAGTAGATATGGGTATATCTACTTAATCAAGCAAAAGTCAGAAACTTTTGAAAAGTTCAAAGAGTTCAAGAATGAAGTGGAGAATCAATTGGGCAGGAGGATCAAGATGCTTCGATTCGATCGAGGAGGAGAGTACCTAAGTCTTGAATTCCACGATTATCTCAAGAAGTGTGGAATAGTTTCACAATTGACGCCACCTAGGACACCACAATTGAATGGTGTGGCAGAAAGGCGTAATCGAACCTTGTTGGACATGGTCTGCTCTATGATGAGTCGTGCTTCACTATCTATCTCTTTTTGGGGGTATGCCTTAGAGACTGCCACCCATATCCTTAACCGAGTCCCTACTAAGAAGGTTGCCAAAACACCTCACGAGATGTGGACGGGGAAAGCTCCTTCGTTAACACATATCAAGGTTTGGGGTTGCGAGGCTTTCGTAAGACGAAATACTCACGACAAGCTCGAACCTCGTAGTGAGCGATGTATTTTCATCGGCTACCCGCAGAAATCCTTTGGATATCTCTTCTATAGACTGAAGGACAATGTTGTTTTTGTCGCGAGGAGAGGAGTTTTCTGACAGCGAGAACTCATAGGCCAAGGAGACAGTGGGAGGCAAATCGATCTTGAAGAGATTCAAGAGTCGATAGATGAAGGAACCTCAACCGTTGGCACTCAACCCAAGGAAGAAACTCTGGTTGAACCAATTGACATATCATTACCTCTTAGGCGTTCCGAGAGAGTTAGGTTTCAACCCCAGTTGTATGGTTTTCATATTACTACCGAAGGGGACACGTATATTAGTGATAGTACACTAATAAACCTTGATGAACCTAATAGCTATAAGGAAGCCATGGCAGGCCCGGAGTCTGCGAAATGGAAAAAGGCAATGGATAGCGAGATCCAATCCATGTATGATAACCAAGTTTGGAATTTGGTTGATAATGTACCCGGATGTAAGACGGTTGGGTGCAAATGGATCTTCAAGAAAAAGACCGACGTGGATGGAAAGGTACACACGTATAAAGCGCGATTAGTTGCGAAGGGCTTTACTCAAACTCCCAGAGTTGACTATGAAGAGACCTTCTCACCAGTTGCGAAGATAAAATCTATTAGAGTGATGCTAGCTATTGCCGCATTTCATGATTATGAGATTTGGCAAATGGATGTCAAGACCGCTTTCCTTAACGGGAAGTTGGCTGAGGATGTTTACATGGCTCAGCCAGAAGGGTTTGTGGATCCGAAGCATCCGAATAGAGTGTGTAAGCTTGATAAGTCCATTTATGGACTAAAGCAAGCGTCTCGCAGATGGAATCTTTGCTTCGATGAGAAAGTCAAAGAGTTTGGATTTGAACGAAGCGAAGATGAATCGTGTGTATATGTCAAAGCCAGTGGGAGTGTAGTAAGCTTTCTCGTTCTATATGTCGATGACATATTACTCATAGGAAACCACGTCCTGACTCTGCAGGAAGTTAAGTCCTGGCTCGGGAAGTGCTTCTCTATGAAGGACCTCGGAGAGGCTTCCTACATTTTGGGAATAAGGATAGTAAGAGAAAGAAGTAAGAGACTAATAGGACTTAGTCAGAACACTTACTTAGAGAAGGTACTAAAACGTTTTATTATGGAAAACTCGAAAAAGGGAGAATTACCGATACAAAACAATGCCAAGTTGAGTACGACTGAAACTCCGAGTACTGAAGCCGAGATAGCTGAAATGAGCCGAGTTCCATACGCTTCCGCAGTTGGCTCAATCATGTACGCTATGACTTGTACTCGCCCTGATGTAGCCTTTGCTTTGAGCATGGTTAGTAGATATCAAGGGAATCCAGGTAGAGCCCATTGGGTTGCGGTGAAGAATATCCTTAAGTACCTTCGGAGGACGAAGGAATGGTTCTTAGTCCTTGGAGGGAGTGATGACTTGAAGGTGCGAGGGTATAGTGATGCCAGTTTTCAGACCGACAGGGACAACTACCGTTCGCAGTCGGGCTGGGTCTTTACCCTGAATGGAGGAGCAGTAACTTGGAAGAGTTCCAAGCAGGAAACCGTAGCTGATTCAATGTGCGAATCAGAGTACATCACAGCAAGCGAAGCATCGAAGGAGGCAATATGGCTAAAGAACTTCATTAGTGATCTTGGAGTTGTACCTGCCATAAAGGAGCCCATGGATATTTTCTGTGATAATGAGGGAGCGGTTGCCTTGACCAAGGAAGCGAGAGATCATGGTAGATCACGACATATCGACATAAAATATCACTTTATTAGACATCGTGTAGAAGAAGGACAACCCGTAGTGAAGAGAATATCATCGGAAGATAACCCAAAAGATCCGCTTACGAAGGGACTGAGTAGGGTTAAACATTTGCAGCATGCTAGGAGTATTGGGTTGAAGGATGATATTAGCATAGATTAGATAGTATTAGAAACATATAATAGATTAATGTAATTAATATTTGATGATTAAATAAATGAGTTTTATTTATATGTAATGTTACTGTCTTATGTTAATTGTTTAACTATTGTTTCACTTTGCATGTTTTGACTTCCAGAATAATTGAGTTTATTAAGAATAATCGAATTATTCAAATAGTCCACAATCGTTCATATGTCGGAAGTAGATATGAATGAAGATTGTCATGAATAGGTGTGTAGAGTGTCTAAATGGTGTTAGACATAGCAAAAGATTGCTGCAACGTTCATTAGTGTTTATGAACTAGGTTTGAGCATTGGAACAAACCCGCGCTTGCTGGAATCACCTTATGGAATGTGATAGTAAATGGGTGATCGCAAGACGATAATATCATATAGTCTTAAAACCTAGATATATGGTTTGTTATTGGTTAATTGATTGTACATTGATAATGTGAAAACGCATTGGTAATTCGATGTTATAAAACGCATTGTTGTGTGTAGTTGGTTAGTGAATAAGTAAATGCATATAAGTCGAAGTTTATCTGTAACTTTTATCCTAAGAAGGGAAAAGTGATATCTCGGATGCTCGATTATTTGATTTGACTTATGTGCCGGGTCCGGTCAGAACTGAATTGATGTGTTCGATTAAGTTCTATGTCAAATAAATCGGAGATCCAGAAACCAAATGCTAGACTAACTATTCCATAGTATTGTCAGCATGATATCTAACAAAGGTCTGTACGATCCCCTATCTAACAGAAAAGATTGATTAGATCAGAGTTTGACAGCGTCTTTGACAGCTACGGTTGCAAATCGGAATGTACCTGCACATATAGTTACTAGACTTATGCAAGTGGGAGACTGTTGGAATAGTGTCTAAGGCTGCAGCTATATTAGGCAAGTATTTGACCCGATTGTGCATGGTCCTTTTGGGTTGCCTTCACCATAGCAACTTGATAGGATGATTTATTAAGAGAGAGTAAATATTATTAGTATATTATGAGAATAATATAAAGAATAATATATTAATATAAGTCATAGAATTAATTGGAATTAATTTGGTGACTTAAAGAGATTAATTAAATAAGAGGGTAGAAACTGTCAATTGCTTGATAGTTCAACTTTAGACTGTAAATCCTTATTGATAAAGGATTGGACGATTTCTAAGGCTAGGATAAGACAAAATAGTCCATAGGGTTATCAAGGAAAGGATATGGATTAACTTAAAGTCTAAGTATCTAATTAGGGTTTAGGCTGTAACCCTTAAGGAGTCTATAAGTATAAATAGACCCTATGGCTGAGGGAATTCGACATCCCATCTAAAGTAGAGAGACTCTGGCCGAATTCCTCCCCTCTCCTCTCTCCCAAATCGTCCTCCTTGCTATTTGGTGTTTGTAAGCCATTAGAGGAGTGACAATTGTGACTCTAGAAGCTCCAAGACAACAAGATCAACAAGGAATTCAAAGGTATGATTCTAGATCTGTTTCAATATTGTTATTACACCTAGATAGTCATTAGAAGTCTTGGATTGAAAGCATGTTTGATTAGAAAGCCTAGATCCAAGCATTAGGGTTTTGCATGCGCACATAGGAAAATTCTTATGGCTAAAACCCATCAATCCTTGCTTGATCAAAAGCAAGATCTAGCCCACCTTGGGACGATTTCGCCCTGGAAATCCATAAAGGTTCAAAGTTTATGAACCCCATGCATGAAATCAATATGAATGAAAGAAAACGGAGATTAAACTCAAGATGTTGCCATGTCGTAAGATAAAAATCAAATATTGGAGACTTACCTTAGTCCACAACATGGTCAAGCTCAAGAATGAGAGCTTAGTTTGCTGCATCTTCTTGTTCTCCTCACTATCTCCTCCTTTTAAACTTCACAAGACACTCTAGCTCACAAAACGAAAGAGAATGGAGATTAGGGTTTAGCATAGACGTTCCTAGGGTTTGGAGGCTAATAGAAGGTTAGCCTCAACGTTCTTAAGGAGATTATATAGGGTGTAAACCTGAAATTAGGGTTTTCTCTCTTCAGCTCCTACTTGCTAAGTCGATACTTCTGACTAATAGAGTAGGTCCATTTTATATTCTCTCTTACTAGGGTAAGAGAACATCCTACCCTTTCCAAGCTAGACCCAACCAAACATTGCCCAAGGCCCAAAAATAGTCCAACTACACTTTTAGGAGTACACCATGTGTACTCCTTCCTTACGCCCTGCTTACTAAGCTTCTATAGAAAGAAAAAGCCTAGGTGGGGATGTCAATCCCGTAAAGATCTACACATATCTATCTCGCTCCGAAGATTAACGGTTACAATAGTGTGCGTATGCTAAGTATTTAAACTCAGCTAATGAAATGCGTCTTACTAAAAATCCCTTAACTAAAAAGTTTAAGAATAGCTCTCACCCGTAACTTACTTGCGGGTAAGTCACTAGGCATAATGAATAACTTTGTATAAACTTTCTAAAAGTCGAGTATGTTTGACCTATATGTAAAAGTGTAATGTACTCACTTTTATAACAATGAATGTTTCAAATTAACGAACATATGTACATGTATAAACGTGGTGTACTTAAACATATAAATAAACATGTTTAATAATAACTTTGAATCCTTAAAATACTATAGAGTTTCATACGTACTTGTTATAATATGCAATGTCACATAAAAATCATAAAACTTTGTATCATCTAGTATTTGTTGTGTGAACTGGATATTTCATGATAAAATAATCATAACATGTATACGAAAAGTTTTCACTAGTTTATTTTTAACAATATGGTAAATTGTTAAATAATAATATTTTATAAACTATGTTTGTTGTATTGTGCATAAAAAGGTAATTGGTTTGTATAAACAAAATATATTGGCACATGTATTTCCCCACAAAATAATTAAAATATTAAAAAGGGGCTGTAAGCACCCACCATTGAAGCATGAGTTCCAATAGTTTGGATTTGGTTTTGTTGAAAAACTGGTTGTAAGAAACCGTAAATCCACCATTCCTGAACTTTTAAATACTTTTGGGACCATTTCGTAACAAATTGACACTATAAGGGTTGTTTCGTAATTTTGCTAAACTATAGGGGCTGTTTTGGAATTTTAATTAACCGAAGTAGGATTGATTTGATAAAAATAATTTCAAAGGAGGGGTTGTTTTGAACAAATGGATCCAAGAGTTGGGGTTTGGACTGATTTTTCAATGTATTTGTCAACAAAGGGTAGGTTTTGAGTAATTTGCATTTAAATTTGATTTATCTTTGACTTTGACCAGGTCAAACCAGGAACCCATTTGTCTGTGATGGAGCTCCTACCGTGATCCATTTAATGAAACGGTTAGGGCCTGTAAGCCCCGTTCCATTTCTTCGATCGGGTAAAGAAATGAAGCGAAGAGGGGAAAACGAAAAAGATGGCAGTGGCGCTGCCGTTGGTTTCGGGGGTGAAATCGCGAAGGGGGCGAAAGGATAACGCATGTTGATCGGGTTAAGGGAAATATATGGAACGAAGGCTGCGTCGGAAGACGAACGGAAGTAGTGAACGAAGGTAGACGAAATCTCGCAGGCGCGCTTCGTCGGTTTCTTTCTGATCGATGGCGAAGAGGGTATCTCCGGGGTTTGACGATACCGAAGCAACGACGACGGGAACAAACAACGGAGCTTTCTTCTTCACGTTTGGCTGCGGGGTACGAAGGGGGAAAGTAAATCGAAGGGGTTCTGGGAGGCATCGCGGGCAGCAGCAGCGACGTAGACGTGGGTGCTCGGTGGGTCTTCGGTCTTGGTGGGAGAATTGCTTTGATCGGTAATCAAATGGTACGTAAACGGGGGCTGTTCCGGCAGTCTCCGGTTCTTCTCTTCTTCTTCTTGATTTGAATCAATGGGGGTGTTTGTGGTGATGTTGAGATTCACGGGAAACGGGTTGTGGGTGGTGGAATCGTGAGGGAGGCATCTCCGGTGGTTGCAACTATGCGATCTGGGGTTGGAGATGGGTGGTTCCTGGTGGTCAAGGGCCACCGGTGATGGTTCTTGGTGGGTGCAGGCAGAGAAGGAGGTGGGTCACGACAGTGGCAGTTCATAGATGGGTACCCTTCTTTTTCTCTTCCTTTAAATTTGACTGTAAATCAGTGGGGTTTAATGGTTTAATGGTGGGTGTTTAAGGTGGCTGGGCAGTTGTTTCCTTTATGTTCTTGGTTTTATGGCTTCTAAGTGAAAGAATGTGGAAGCTGTTGCGTCTTCTTGATTGCTGACGATCATAAGATGATATAGTATGTTTGAGTGTTGGGTTCGTTAACAGGGAACAAGGAAAAGGGAATGAAAGGGAAGGAGTGAAGCAACATCAATATTCATTTATTTGTTTATTTATTTATTTGTATTTGTGTATGTATTTAATTTGTATTATGTATTTGTCTTATTATGTAATTCATGTATAATTTGTAATTAATAAATTTCCATATGTATTTTGTTTCGTTTGGATTTAGAAGCAATGTAATACCCTAATTATTTATTTGTGTATTTGGGTGAGTATTGATTTATTTTACTAGTTATATTCACTGGCTTACGTATTTGGGTATTATATAAACTAGATGAGGAGCCCCATTTTGCGGGGATGGAGCTAAACAGATACGATCGAAAGCATATCATTTGAGTCGGAAAGTGAGTCCATTCAATTTCATTGTCTTCTTCACATACCATTCAATATTTGTCTGTTGATTTTTCTTTCACCTTCAAACAAAAGTCCTGAAACATGATGAAATACCAAATCTATCACATCAACATTAACACAAGAACATGTACATTTGTAGTTTTTCTTTAGTACGTTTTTTTACTGCAAACAAGCAAAGAGTTAAAGATCAGTCATTAGTGAGTACTAACGCAAAGATAAACGATATGGGCACTCAAAAAAATTTACAATACAAAGACATATAGCTTCATAACCAAAAGAGAAGGGTTTGCAGTTAAATAAAACGCTAAAGCAAATGCATATAAACTGTTTACTACACAGGTAATCCTAACATCTAGTTGGCTCTAAAAGAGACCTAAGAATCAAATTGTAGTGATAATACTTTTAGGTTCTCTAATTTTTAACGCAAGAAATTGAATTATAGTCAAAGTGTATGTAGGGGCGTAATTAAAAACTATATATAGGGGTACTTTGGTTAAAACTTTAGAAATTAGTCATTATTTGTCCAAAATAAATATGTGTTTGCATTAATATAAAAAAAAAGTTAATAGCACTCATTAAAATTAAAAAGTGCTAACAGGGTGTTTTAGTAAAAAAAACAATTAATATCAATTATATTTAACCAAATAAAATGCAATTTGGTAAAAAAAAAAATAAACAAATTCAATTTTAACTAAAAAAAATCTATACACCCAAATCAAACAAAAATTACCATTTTTGGTTCAAATTGCAGTTTATCGATGATATATATATATATATATATATATATATATATATATATATATATATGTATATATATATATATATATATATATATATATATATATATATATATATTGGGTTTGGAACAAATATTACGTCACACAAAGAGCACCAAATTCAAACAAACATATTACTATAAAAAATCCAAACTATATTGCTTAAAAAACAAACATTTACCTTGTATTTTCTAATCTAACTACTCATCCACACACAACATCCAAATCAAAGCTACATTTTTTTTTTGCTTAACGTTCCAATCAAAGAATGTAATGAACATACCTGTTTGGATCAGGTTGAATAAACTAATTGGGAATCCGATATTTTCTAAATTTTTTAGCCAGCTGTACAATTATTAATACTCTGTCACCAAGTAATTAATGATTAATCAAACCATTGTACCGAAAGACAAAGGCTCCAACTAAATCACATCAAGAAATCATACATGAAAATTATGACCAGCATTGGTGATGCGAATGTCAAGGGAGAATTTAAAGAGAGCGATGGCGATAGAACCACCTACAATTTGTACTTTTTTCTTTAATCAATCCTGATTGCTGGAACGACTCTGTGTAAAGCTTCATTGAGTTCTTGTTTATCATCAGGGGTAATGTCTTTGGTATATAACTGAGCCAAACAGTGACGAATCCTAAAAAATAATCAAGGGTCAATTTTTGAAGTTTTCTATTTGATAAAACTTGGATCTATTTTAATTTATACATTTATAGTTTTATTTTTATACCTTCCATGCTTTTGAAGCAAAGATCTACGAACTGATTAAGTGGGATGAGCAGTCAAGACCAAGTCAACTCTTTGATTCTTGAGTGAATCAAAAACCTCTTCAGGGGACTTCTTAAGGTGATGCACAAGTCTCTTGAAAGTTTCTTCAATGTCGGATTCAGTTGTTGCATTAGCTTCATTAGCAAAGTCACCCTTCTTCAGCTTGATCCTACGTTTGGACCTCTTCTGCCAGATTTGCTATGTTAAGCATGTGACAGAAAGCTTTTGCGATGACAAAGGATTCTCCTGTATCTAAGCTTGTGAGCACACTTCCAAGTTCCTCAAGCTTCTTTGGGTCACACTTTCCTTTATACTCGACAAAAAGCTCATATCATTCTTGAACCTAAACAAACAAACACATTAATCAGTTTCATGCAACCAAAGGATCCGATAACCAATGGACTAATTCCAATGTGACATTTAGTCGAACGGTTTCTAGGCCTAATGCATATAAGATACCGAAATCGGGATTCTCGTTTAGGTTGTTTTGGCTATAAACGATCCGATATGATATTCGATTTCCGGGTTGTACATTGTTAAGTTGAAACTTCGTAAAAGCATAACTTCCTCATACGAATTCAAATTTGGGCGTTCATTTTATGTACGCTCTTGGTTTAACGAACACTATCACTTTTGTTTAGATCGCTAAGGCTAAAAATCACTCTATCGTAAATTCACTATTTACGTCGAGCAGTGTCGTGCAGGTTCCGTCGCGAAACTTCGACGGGCCATAACTTCTTCGTTATAACTTGGATTTCAGCATTCTTTATGTGTATGTAACCCTTGTAACATATAATATAACTTGGTTAAGGTTAATCCTTCTAAATAATCTTCCATCAAAAACTCATTTTTGATGCTCATTGTCTCTAACTTGACTAACTCGGATCTACGATCATTAGATAAAGTTTCCATATTTACCCTCTATAACTACTCCAAATGCTCTAAGGTCCTTATCCAAGGTTGTCAAACTCAAAAGTCTTGCCATGCATTCCCAAAACCTTATGGATATGGAATCCCTCATTTCCAGAGGAGTTTTTAGTCCTCAGAACGTTCCAAAGATGGTGGCTTTATGGACATGCATGTCCAATGCATGTCATTAGGTAAAAATTTCCCAAAAAGGGGAAAAATATGCTCTAAAAATCTTGCATGGCATCCTTGCTTGATCAAAAGCAAGATCTAGCCCACCTTGGGACTATTTTGCCCTGGAAATCCATAAAGTTGCAAAGTTTATGAACCCCATGCATGAAATCAATATGAATGAAAGAAAATGGAGATTAAACTCAAGATGTAGCCATGTCCTAAGATAAAAATCAAATCTTGGAGACTTACCATAGTTGACAAGATGGTCAAGCTCAAGAATGAGAGCTTAGTTTGCTCCATCTTCTTCTTCTTCTCACTATCTCCTCCTTTTAAACTTCACAAGACACTCTAGCTCACAAAACGAAAGAGAATGGAGATTAGAGTTTAGCACAGACGTTCCTAGGGTTTGGAGGCTAATAGAAGGTTAGCCTCAACGTTCTTAAGGAGATTATATAGGGTGTAAACCTGAAATTAGGGTTTTCTCTCTTCAGCTCCTACTTGCCAAGTCGATACTTGTAACGCCTGTGTTTCTGGGCTTGCCATTTTTAGCAATATAATAGTCTAGGTTAACCTTTGTAGCCCGTTTTGAAATAATAGAAGTGTATTATTTGAGTATTATGTGTTTTGTGTTTAATTGCTTAATTATGTGGTTTGATTAATTAAGAATAAAAATAAGCGTCAAAATTTAAGTGTAAAATAAACTTGATATCTTTAGATAATTTTGTAGTAGTTGAAACAAGGTTTCCGAAGATATATAGAATGCCAAAATCCGAGTTATAACGAGGAAGTTATGACCTGTCGAAGTTTCGCGACAGAACCGGCAACGCTGATTAACGTAAAAAGTGAAATTTACGTTAGAGCGATGTTTAGCCTTAGTGATCTAAACGAGAATCGAATATCTCGTTGTTAGTATCAAAGCGATAAAAAGTTAGGCGAGAACGGACGTCAAACGAAGAAGTTATGAATTTATAACGAAATTTTCTGTCCCGGCCTATTAAAAATAAATAATAAAAATAAATTCAAAATTAGCCGACGAAGTCTAAACGAAAGTTGTAAAGCGTAGTCTCACCTTCGCGTGGATATAAAGAACGTCGAAAACGGAATTCTTATGAAGAAGATATGAATTTCCGAAGTTTATTAAATAATTTATATTTAATTTTAATTTGGAAAATCCGGCCTTATCCGAAGGCGAGTCACCGGACTCATCCGGAGTACGCCCCGTGTACAGCGAAGATGTCGACATTCGCACTCGAGGATTTCGGATGACGCATGCGCTTACGATTTCGGAGCAGTACGCCCCGCGTACGAGGAGAGTTTGGCGTATAGTTTTTCTGATCGTAGAGTTTCTAAGACTTGTCGGAGATGTTGGCCATGATCTTCCTTGTTTCGAGAGTAGACAAGGATGTCATCGATAAAAACAATGACAAAGTTGTCGAGAAACGGTCGGCAGATTCGATTCATTAGGTCCATAAATGCGGCGGGGGCATTCGTTAGACCGAAGGGCATTACGACAAATTCATAATGTCCGTAACGAGTTCGGAAAGCGGTTTTTGGAATATCCTCTTCCCGGACTTTGAGTTGGTGATACCCGGACCGTAAATCTATTTTAGAAAAATAACTAGCCCCTTGGAGCTGGTCAAATAGGTCATCGATTCGTGGGAGTGGGTAGCGGTTTTTGATTGTGAGTTTGTTTAACTCTCTGTAATCGATACACATTCTAAAAGATCCGTCTTTCTTTTTGACAAAGAGCACTGGAGCTCCCCATGGCGAGTAACTAGGTCGAATAAATCCCTTATCCAAAAGTTCGCTGAGTTGACTGGATAATTCCTGCATCTCGGCAGGAGCCAACCGATAGGGTGATTTAGCAAGAGGAGTTGTTCCTGGGATAAGGTCAATTCGAAATTCGACCTGTCTTTCTGGGGGCACTCCCGGAAGATCTTCAGGAAATACATCCGGAAATTCACATGCTACTGGAATATCTTGAATGTTAGTTTCCTCCTTGGTTTTGTCCACCACGTGAGCCAGGAACGCCAGATTGTTCCTTCGCAGATATTTTTGTGCCTTGATGCACGAAACGAGGCGAAGGTTCATGCTAGATTTGTCTCCGTAGACCACTAGGGTTTCGTGATTTGGAAGACGAAGACGGACGGCCTTCTCGTGGCACATAATGTCGGCATAATGGGGGCTTAACCAGTCCATACCGATGATCACGTCGAAACTCCTAATTGATACTGGCATTAGGTCTATTCGGAAGACGTGTTGATTAAGAGTTAGGGTACATCCGATGTAGATTTCCCCAGTGGATTCGGTTTTCCCATTGGCCATTTCCACCGTATAGGCTTCATTTAGCTTTTGGGGAGGTTGTTTTAATAAGTGTTTAAACTTATTGCTTACGAAGCTTCGCTCCGCTCCGGAGTCAAATAAGATGCATGCATAAGCGTGGTTTAAGAGAAACGTACCGGTAACAACAGAGGGATCCTGAATAGCTTCCCCCTGACCCACGGTCATCATCCTTCCTGTTCCTCCATTTCTTGAATTGTTGTTGTTGGGACAGTCTCGGCGGACGTGTCCAGTCTTCCCGCATCCGTAGCAGGTGTAGCTAGGCCCTGAGCTGTTGCCGCTGACATGGGTGTTGTTGTTGTTGCGAGGGTTGTTGTTGTTGATTCCCTGATTTTGGTTATGGGGAGGGTAAGCTTTGCAGTACCTTGCAGTGTGACCCCTTCGGTTGCAGTTGGTACACTGAAAATCCTTGCATTCTCCATAATGATGGAAACCGCACTTGTTGCATTTGGGAAGATTACCGGAATAAGGTTTGGAAGTATTTGAAGTGGCTGAGGTTGGAGCATGTGGTGCGGCTGGAGCCGATGTAGTAACGGCATTTACCGCTACTGTCTGCTGTTTCTTGAAGGTGTCGGGGCCCTGGCGCCCCTTCCTCTTATTGTTCTTACCCGTCTTGTCATCTCCTTCCTTCTTCTTCTCAGCCTCCACTGGCTTTTCTCCCTTTTTGTTATTATGGTCGTACAACCTCTTCGCCAGTCTCTTTGCACTGTCAAATGTTTCGGGGTTTGCAGCTATCACATTCCCTTGAATTGGTGATGTGAGTCCCCAGATGAATCGTTCGATCTTCTTTCCTTCTGAGGTGATCATACCCGGGCACAACAGAGATAGTTCGCTAAATCTCGATATGTAGGCATCGATATTCGCGTTCTGCACAGTGAGGTTCCATAGCTCTTGTTCCATCTTCTGTATTTCGCCTCGTGGGCAGTACTCTACCATCAACATTTCTTTCATTTCTGTCCAGGGAATAGAGTTGGCTACAGGGAGCGTCATGGATTCGACATGTCCATTCCACCAGGTGAGCGCCTGATCCACAAAAGTGCAAGCTACGAACTTCACCTTCATGTGCTCAGGGCAGTCGCATATCTCGAATATCGATTCCACCTTCTCGATCCAGCGCTTCAGAGTAATCACTCCTCCGGTGCCATTAAAAGTTCGTGGTTTGGCGTTTGTGAAGTCCTTATAGGTACACGTCTTGGTGGATCCTTGGTTCGTTCCATTGTTTGAACTTCCGGCTCCTTGCCCATTGACTCCTCCATTGTTCTCTTGTTGAATTTGCGCAATCGCTGCAGTGACTGCTGCTGATACAGCTGCCTGAAAGGCGGCTGAGTCAACTTCGGGTGGGGTTGGTCCTGGGTTTCCGCGAGTAGTTGGGCGAGGCATCTTTCTGTCATGAAACGGAAAGATGTTGAGTGTACGTGGTTTCTGTGAGGTTGCGACCCTACTAACTAGGTGTATGACGCGAACCTAAACATTTCTACCATTGGGCACACAATCATAACGTCTCAACACATAACAACTGTGAATATCCTAGCAAAGCACACAAAAGTTTATTAATATTATCCGCGTTTAGTACAAGAAAATTTGCTCGTAAGAGCATACATAAGTAACACTACTCCGACAGCATAACGGCTCCATGAGTAGTGTAGCCACTTAAACATAGAGCCGGAGTACATAACATAGTTCCTAATGATCTACTATGATGAGTCTATCCCGAACCGCGATGAGCTGCGTCCGGAGGTGGTGCTGAGGATGTGGATGCTCCCTGAAGACGAGCCACCAAGCGTTCCGCATCCCGGAGTCGAGACTCCCACCGAACCTGCCTCATGTGAAACTCTCGAAGGACGTCACGCGTCTCCTGCTCCGCACGCTCGACCCTAGTCCTCAACTGGTGTACCTGATCCGCAGTGTCCTGGGCAAGATCGCCCGTATTCCGTAACCGTTTCACCATGACTGGAAGGGCTCGATCAGCCGGTCCTCCATCTCTCAGGTCAAAGAACTCGCGTGACATGCCGTACGGGGGTCGCTGTCCCTGCTGTCTGCTCCATCTCCAAAGGTCAATACCCCAGGGAGGTGTAGGGCCAGTGGGGCCCACTCGATATGCAGGCACCCGGATCGGGTAAGGGGGGTTGATGACTTCGGACTCCGCATCCGAATCACCCCTGTCACTATCATCGGCATCCTCTTCAAGGTTTCCTTCATCCTCCTCTGATTCTGCAGGCTCGCCCTCAACTTCGGCCTCCGGTTCCCCGTCAGATTCCTCTTCGGGGTCTTCCTCAGGCTCCTCCTCAGGTTCCTCCTCAGGCTCCTCCTCGGACTCCTCCTCTAACCATCCGTTGTTCCCCTGGTTAGGGAAGTAAGGGTCTCCAGGGTGATGAAAGCCAGCCATGCGGTCTGCGAGAGTGTGTGATTATGCTAGCGTCATTCCTAGGGTGCTAAAATTTTCACACAGATCAAGTAGGCGTTCTCGTTTTTGTGGTAGATGGGTATAATTTTGGGTTCCCTAGCTATCCCGACCTCATTGAGACGTGTATTAGTTTTACTTTGGAGAGAATGTAGTTGATCAGGCTACATTCACTCCTTGGTATCACTAAGAACAGTCCCAATTTAACCGAGATACCAGCATTATTGTGTTTGATTCCGGCGTTATGTTCTTATTCCTAATACAAGCAAGCGTATTTTATTTACTTGTTTTGTTCAGAGTTATGTTAGTCCCTCTTTTTGGTTTATAGTTGCATATCCGTGTGTGGCGAGATATGCTAGTTCACTATAAACAATGCTCTGATACCAACCTGTCACACCCCCGAACCAGACGGCGGAAACGTCCGGGGGCTATCGTGACTCATTGAATACCATTACAATGCATATACATGAAACATAACATAAAACATCACCAACATTTGGAATAGTACAACCGTTAGTGTTTACATTCGTTACATTGTTCAAACGTTACATTCTCAAAATAACTGTTCGACTTCACTTAAACTACAACAAACATCATAGAGTATAAATCATCTGTCACCTTATCTGTTACCTGAGAATACAAGTATTTTGAAAAAACGTCAACATACGAAATGTTGGTGAGTTCATAAGTAAAGTTTGAAAACCAATGTATTGTTTGAAATCCATCAGAAAATCCGATATTTTCTAATAATAAAATGGTATAAAAATATGTGTTGATCCATGAGTATGCTTGTTTGAGTTCTATAAATGTAATCGTAAGAGTTGTGAAATTCGACCGGTAATTTGTAATCGTTATTGAAATCCCAGGAAAACCCGACGTTTTCCTATAGTTGTATCGTTGTATTCCGGAGGCATCGAGAATACAGAGAGTGGTGAAGTGTTGGGACATGCGTTAGTGAAAACGTCAAGTCAACAACCTTACAAGTGATCCTTTTAGGCGTCACTCGTAAATCTTCACGCGACTCGATCCTCCCAGACTTGTAAAGTCCCACGATCGGAGGGAAGGGAGAAGGTACGAAACCTTCGGGGTTTCCCCGCGTCGTCCGAGACCAAATGCAATTGCGAAGGGCCCGAAGCCCAACTCGCAATCGTGAGTTACAGACTTTACTAGCAGCACTGAAGGACCCTTGGGGACCAGCAGCATGTTTGCCATTGAAAGTCCTTTTACGTTATGTCGAGTCGGTAAAACCCAACACTTCGTAAGAGAGAGAGACCTTCGGGCCTTAAGATCAGGTCGTTGGGCTAGCTAGGCTCAACAGACAAGATTTTACACTTTTGGGGCCCAAAGATGGTGCGTAGACGTCTGTGCACACTCGCATGTAATCGTAATTGTTATGGTTATGAATCGAAATGTCGTAGCTTCGTCATGTTAGTGATTTTGGGATTTTTATTGGTTCGAGACCGAACCAATTCGTTTGACAACGACTTTTGGTATTGTAGTATATTGTATTTCGTCGACAAGCGTGTTACCATCAATTGGTCAAATTGCATATATTAACTAGCCTTGAAGATTTTCTGTTTTCACCCCCTCCTTAATTGAAGAATTTACTCTTTTTACCCCTTTATTTAAAAACTTTTCCGGTTTGGTCCTTAAATCAATTTTCTTGACATTTTTATACCAAAAATTATTGACATAAGTATTTTTCCAGCAAACTTATCTTAGAAAACAGTTTAAGCCCTTGAAACTTCAGTTTTCTCGGTTATAGCCCCTATTTTTCGCAACTTTTACATTTTTGACCCAATTTGGAAAAATTTTACAATTTTGGTCCCTTTTAAATTTGGAAAGCATTTTAAACCTTTGAAAAGCATATGGAACACTTATAGCCCACTGTTTTACAGAAAAATGCAGTTTTGGTCCTCCAATTTAGAAAATTTCGCATATTGGGCCTTATTGGGCCGAAAATGTCATATTTAGCCCAATAAGCTTGGAATTTATGTTTTTAACCCTCTAAATAGTATATTTTCAGAAAAATACATTATATAAACTGTTTTGGTTCATCTCACCCATCAGATTTCGAAATGTTTCATATTAGGCCCTTCAACTTTGTATTTTCAACATTTCTTGTCAAAAAAAAAATGAGTTTTTAGCCCAAGTTAAGTGGTTTTAAGCTATTTAGCCATTTTCTTAGTATACTTTGCATGTGATAGTCTATTTTGTGCTATGATAAAATATATGTCTCGGTTTTTAGCATATCACCCTAGATCTATCCATAAAATCATACAAAACATACATGTAAGCATAGAAATCAACCACAACATACACATAATGATGGATCTTCACATTTTCTTGTATTCTCCCCCATAAAAACTCATAAAAATCGAAAATAAGGGGATATGAAACTCACCTTAGGATGTAGTTTCGGTTTTTTTGAAGAGAATATGGAAGAAATGGAGTGATTTTTCGGCCTTAGCACCTTTCCTTGGTAGATCTCGAGTTTGATGACTTCTAAGGTGTAAGATCACAAGTTGGAATAGATTTAGGGGAGGTTTTTGATGGAATGAAGTAGCTAGATCATGGATTAATCATCAACTTACCTTAGATGAGGATTTTTGGTGATGGATTCTCCTTGTGAGGCTTCTTGATTCACGAAAATTTTGAAGAAAGAGGGAGGATTGTTCTTCAAGACTTAGAGAGTTTGGAAGAGATTTTTGTGGTGTGTGTGTGTTTGCATACGGCCGAGAGTGAGAGAGAGAGAGAGAAGAGGTGATATTTGAAGTGATATATGCATGGAGGTATGTGATATGTGCATAGAAGTCCATTGGATAATAGTGAGGTGTCACACACAAGTCAACATGCTTCCTTTCCTCTTGGGCTTGTGCATTGGGCCGAGAATTTGGAATGGAAGGAGGAAAAATTGGGCTTTAATGCCCTATGCCCATATATAAGTTAGGTTGGATGGTTTTTAGTCCCAAAAGAAATATAGTATGATTTTTACACTTTGTTGGGCTAGTTTAGGTTAATCATGGTTCAAAATTTTGTATTTATTTCATTCTAGGCCCAATGTGACCCATAATATTGAAATAAATGAATGTGGGTCCAAATTAGAGCCCAATTAGGGTTCTAAGCCCATGATAGTCCAATTGGAAGCTTATTGGTCCATTTGGATCCAATAAGGAAGTTCTAGTCCAAAATGGACTTAACAAGAACTTCTAGGGTCTTCCAATTGTTTGATGACTATTTGTAGTATTTGTATAATGTATTTGATTGAAGTTTTTGATTCACATTAGCTTGAATGTCTGGATTACATGACACAAAATTTCCAGTTGTGACATCATCCCCCCGTTAGAGGGAATTTCGTCCCGAAATTCTGTTTGAAAGCTAGATTTGAGAAAACTAGAATAGGTGAGGGTACTTTTGCTTCATTTGGTCTTCTCGTTCCCAAGTGAATTCTGGCCCACGCCTTGCGTTCCACCGTACCTTCACAATCGGGATGCGACTCTGCTTAGTACGCTTCACCTCCCTGTCCATGATTTCGATGGGTTCTTCGACGAACAGGAGATTCTCATTGATTTCGATTTCGTCCAGAGGAATGACAAGGGTTTCATCTGAGAGACACTTCTTTAGATTAGATACGTGAAACACGGGGTGTACACCGTTTAGCTCTGCGGGTAGTTGTAGTCTATATGCTACCGGACCTATTCGGGCGACGATTTCGAAGGGTCCAATGTATCGCGGGTTCAGCTTTCCCCGTTTTCCGAAACGTATAACCCCCTTCCAGGGCGAGACTTTTAACAATACTCGATCACCGACCTGAAATTCTAAGGGCTTTCGTCGTTTGTCAGCGTAGCTCTTTTGTCGGTCACGCGATGCTTGCAATTGAGCTCTGATTTGAACGATCTTTTCCGTGGTTTCACGGATGATCTCCGGTCCCGTTAGTGTTTTGTCTGACGTATGAATTTTTGCTAGCTGGGTGTCACCTACTTCAGCCCAACATAACGGTGATCTACATTTACGCCCGTAAAGTGCTTCGAAAGGAGCCACCTTGATGCTCGAATGGTAACTATTGTTGTATGAGAACTCGATTAATGGTAGGTGAGTATCCCAAGACTTTCCGAAGTCTATCACGCATGCACGGAGCATATCTTCGAGTGTTTGGATTGTTCGCTCACTTTGACCATCCGTTTGAGGATGATAAGCGGTGCTCATATCAAGGGTTGTTCCCATCGCCTTATGAAGTGATTGCCAAAATTGGGACGTAAACCTACTGTCCCTATCCGAGATAATGGTTTTTGGCACTCCATGGAGTCTCACGATTTCTCGTAGGTACAACCGTGTCAGTCTTTCCATCTTGTAAGATTCTTTGATTGGCAGGAAATGGGCAGATTTCGTCAGTCGATCGATTATTACCCATATGGTATCCAGTCCGTCCGACGTCTTGGGTAGCTTGGTGACAAAATCCATTGAAATCCCCTCCCATTTCCACTCGGGAATTTCCGGTTGCTGCAACAATCCTGAAGGTTTCTGGTATTCCACCTTTACTTTGGCGCATGTAAGGCACTTACTGACGTAAGTCGCGATTTCTGCCTTCATGTTAGGCCACCAATAGTGTCGTTTAATATCCAAATACATCTTATCAGAACCGGGGTGAATGGAGTATTGCGTCCTGTGGGCTTCCTTCATGACAACATCTCTAAACCCTCCAAGTTTAGGGACCCAAATACGGTTCATAAAGTAGTATACCCCATTCTCCCTTGTTTCTAGGTTCTTTTCCATCCCGCGCAATGCCTCGCTAGCTCTATTTTCCATTCTCATGGCCTCTGACTGGACCGACGCGATTTGAGTGGCTAGATGAGATTGAATGGTGATTGAGAGAGTTTTCGTACGACGGTTAGAGTACTCCTTCCGACTTAATGCATCAGCTACTACGTTGGCCTTGCCTGGGTGGTACTTAATCTCGCACTCATAGTCGTTTAGCAACTCAACCCATCTTCGTTGCCTCATGTTTAACTCCTTTTGGTTTAGGATGTGTTGGAGACTCTTGTGATCCGTGAAGATGGTGCACTTTGTACCGTAAAGGTAATGCCTCCAAATTTTTAGGGCAAAGACTACAGCTCCTAACTCTAGGTCATGGGTTGTGTAGTTCACTTCATGCGTCTTTAGCTGGCGGGATGCATAGGCTATGACTCTCCCACGTTGCATGAGA
Source organism: Lactuca saligna (assembly GCF_052625555.1). Lineage (NCBI taxonomy): Eukaryota > Viridiplantae > Streptophyta > Magnoliopsida > Asterales > Asteraceae > Lactuca > Lactuca saligna. Next base: position 177,003,886 of record NC_136423.1, read on the forward strand.
ACGCAACCTAAACCCTGATTTGACGCGTCGCAGTAGACTACAAAATCTTCCGTTCCCTCAGGTAGGGATAGTACAGGTGCGCTACAGAGAGCTTGCTTCAAGGTTCGAAATGCGATTTCTTGTTTTTCGGTCCATTTGAATGGTACGCCCTTTTGCGTAAGCGAGGTAAGTGGCTTGGCGATCTTAGAGAAGTTTTGGATGAATCTCCTATAGTAGCCTACTAATCCCAAGAATTGACGAATTTCCGTGGGCGTTGTCGGGATTGCCCAACCTTCTACCGCTTTGACCTTAGAGGGATCCACATGGATTCCATCTCGGCTGACTACATGGCCTAGGAAGTTCACGCTCCGCAGCCAAAACTCACACTTGGAAAATCCGGCCTTATCCGAAGGCGAGTCACCGGACTCATCCGGAGTACGCCCCGTGTACAGCGAAGATGTCGACATTCGCACTCGAGGATTTCGGATGACGCATGCGCTTACGATTTCGGAGCAGTACGCCCCGCGTACGAGGAGAGTTTGGCGTATAGTTTTTCTGATCGTAGAGTTTCTAAGACTTGTCGGAGATGTTGGCCATGATCTTCCTTGTTTCGAGAATAGACAAGGATGTCATCGATAAAAACAATGACAAAGTTGTCGAGAAACGGTCGGCAGATTCGATTCATTAGGTCCATAAATGCGGCGGGGGCATTCGTTAGACCGAAGGGCATTACGACAAATTCATAATGTCCGTAACGAGTTCGGAAAGCGGTTTTTGGAATATCCTCTTCCCGGACTTTGAGTTGGTGATACCCGGACCGTAAATCTATTTTAGAAAAATAACTAGCCCCTTGGAGCTGGTCAAATAGGTCATCGATTCGTGGGAGTGGGTAGCGGTTTTTGATTGTGAGTTTGTTTAACTCTCTGTAATCGATACACATTCTAAAAGATCCGTCTTTCTTTTTGACAAAGAGCACTGGAGCTCCCCATGGCGAGTAACTAGGTCGAATAAATCCCTTATCCAAAAGTTCGCTGAGTTGACTGGATAATTCCTGCATCTCGGCAGGAGCCAACCGATAGGGTGATTTAGCAAGAGGAGTTGTTCCTGGGATAAGGTCAATTCGAAATTCGACCTGTCTTTCTGGGGGCACTCCCGGAAGATCTTCAGGAAATACATCCGGAAATTCACATGCTACTGGAATATCTTGAATGTTAGTTTCCTCCTTGGTTTTGTCCACCACGTGAGCCAGGAACGCCAGATTGTTCCTTCGCAGATATTTTTGTGCCTTGATGCACGAAACGAGGCGAAGGTTCATGCTAGATTTGTCTCCGTAGACCACTAGGGTTTCGTGATTTGGAAGACGAAGACGGACGGCCTTCTCGTGGCACATAATGTCGGCATAATGGGGGCTTAACCAGTCCATACCGATGATCACGTCGAAACTCCTAATTGATACTGGCATTAGGTCTATTCGGAAGACGTGTTGATTAAGAGTTAGGGTACATCCGATGTAGATTTCCCCAGTGGATTCGGTTTTCCCATTGGCCATTTCCACCGTATAGGCTTCATTTAGCTTTTGGGGAGGTTGTTTTAATAAGTGTTTAAACTTATTGCTTACGAAGCTTCGCTCCGCTCCGGAGTCAAATAAGATGCATGCATAAGCGTGGTTTAAGAGAAACGTACCGGTAACAACAGAGGGATCCTGAATAGCTTCCCCCTGACCCACGGTCATCATCCTTCCTATTCCTCCATTTCTTGAATTGTTGTTGTTGGGACAGTCTCGGCGGATGTGTCCAGTCTTCCCGCATCCGTAGCAGGTGTAGCTAGGCCCTGCGCTGTTGCCGCTGACATGGGTGTTGTTGTTGTTGCGAGGGTTGTTGTTGTTGATTCCCTGATTTTGGTTATGGGGAGGGTAAGCTTTGCAGTACCTTGCAGTGTGACCCCTTCGGTTGCAGTTGGTACACTGAAAATCCTTGCATTCTCCATAATGATGGAAACCGCACTTGTTGCATTTGGGAAGATTACCGGAATAAGGTTTGGAAGTATTTGAAGTGGCTGAGGTTGGAGCATGTGGTGCGGCTGGAGCCGATGTAGTAACGGAATTTACCGCTACTGTCTGCTGTTTCTTGAAGGTGTCGGGGCCCTGGCGCCCCTTCCTCTTATTGTTCTTACCCGTCTTGTCATCTCCTTCCTTCTTCTTCTCAGCCTCCACTGGCTTTTCTCCCTTTTTGTTATTATGGTCGTACAACCTCTTCGCCAGTCTCTTTGCACTGTCAAATGTTTCGGGGTTTGCAGCTATCACATTCCCTTGAATTGGTGATGTGAGTCCCCAGATGAATCGTTCGATCTTCTTTCCTTCTGAGGTGATCATACCCGGGCACAACAGAGATAGTTCGCTAAATCTCGATATGTAGGCATCGATATTCGCGTTCTGCACAGTGAGGTTCCATAGCTCTTGTTCCATCTTCTGTATTTCGCCTCGTGGGCAGTACTCTGCCATCAACATTTCTTTCATTTCTGTCCAGGGAATAGAGTTGGCTACAGGGAGCGTCATGGATTCGACATGTCCATTCCACCAGGTGAGCGCCTGATCCACAAAAGTGCAAGCTGCGAACTTCACCTTCATGTGCTCAGGGCAGTCGCATATCTCGAATATCGATTCCACCTTCTCGATCCAGCGCTTCAGAGTAATCACTCCTCCGGTGCCATTAAAAGTTCGTGGTTTGGCGTTTGTGAAGTCCTTATAGGTACACGTCTTGGTGGATCCTTGGTTCGTTCCATTGTTTGAACTTCCGGCTCCTTGCCCATTGACTCCTCCATTGTTCTCTTGTTGAATTTGCGCAATCGCTGCAGTGACTGCTGCTGATACAGCTGCCTGAAAGGCGGCTGAGTCAACTTCGGGTGGGGTTGGTCCTGGGTTTCCGCGAGTAGTTGGGCGAGGCATCTTTCTGTCATGAAACGGAAAGATGTTGAGTGTACGTGGTTTCTGTGAGGTTGCGACCCTACTAACTAGGTGTATGACGCGAACCTAAACATTTCTACCATTGGGCACACAATCATAACGTCTCAACACATAACAACTGTGAATATCCTAGCAAAGCACACAAAAGTTTATTAATATTATCCGCGTTTAGTACAAGAAAATTTGCTCGTAAGAGCATACATAAGTAACACTACTCCGACAACATAACGGCTCCATGAGTAGTGTAGCCACTTAAACATAGAGCCGGAGTACATAACATAGTTCCTAATGATCTACTATGATGAGTCTATCCCGAACCGCGATGAGCTGCGTCCGGAGGTGGTGCTGAGGATGTGGATGCTCCTTGAAGACGAGCCACCAAGCGTTCCGCATCCCGGAGTCGAGACTCCCACCGAACCTGCCTCATGTGAAACTCTCGAAGGACGTCACGCGTCTCCTGCTCCGCACGCTCGACCCTAGTCCTCAACTGGTGTACCTGATCCGCAGTGTCCTGGGCAAGATCGCCCGTATTCCGTAACCGTTTCACCATGACTGGAAGGGCTCGATCAGCCGGTCCTCCATCTCTCAGGTCAAAGAACTCGCGTGACATGCCGTACGGGGGTCGCTATCCCTGCTGTCTGCTCCATCTCCAAAGGTCAATACCCCAGGGAGGTGTAGGGCCAGTGGGGCCCACTCGATATGCAGGCACCCGGATCGGGTAAGGGGGGTTGATGACTTCGGACTCCGCATCCGAATCACCCCTGTCACTATCATCGGCATCCTCTTCAAGGTTTCCTTCATCCTCCTCTGATTCTGCAGGCTCGCCCTCAACTTCGGCCTCCGGTTCCCCGTCAGATTCCTCTTCGGGGTCTTCCTCAGGCTCCTCCTCAGGTTCCTCCTCAGGCTCCTCCTCGGACTCCTCCTCTAACCATCCGTTGTTCCCCTGGTTAGGGAAGTAAGGGTCTCCAGGGTGATGAAAGCCAGCCATGCGGTCTGCGAGAGTGTGTGATTATGCTAGCGTCATTCCTAGGGTGCTAAAATTTTCACACAGATCAAGTAGGCGTTCTCGTTTTTGTGGTAGATGGGTATAATTTTGGGTTCCCTAGCTATCCCGACCTCATTGAGACGTGTATTAGTTTTACTTTGGAGAGAATGTAGTTGATCAGGCTACATTCACTCCTTGGTATCACTAAGAACAGTCCCAATTTAACCGAGATACCAGCATTATTGTGTTTGATTCCGGCGTTATGTTCTTATTCCTAATACAAGCAAGCGTATTTTATTTACTTGTTTTGTTCAGAGTTATGTTAGTCCCTCTTTTTGGTTTATAGTTGCATATCCGTGTGTGGCGAGATATGCTAGTTCACTATAAACAATGCTCTGATACCAACCTATCACACCCCCGAACCAGACGGCGGAAACGTCCGGGGGCTATCGTGACTCATTGAATACCATTACAATGCATATACATGAAACATAACATAAAACATCACCAACATTTGGAATAGTACAACCGTTAGTGTTTACATTCGTTACATTGTTCAAACGTTACATTCTCAAAATAACTGTTCGACTTCACTTAAACTACAGCAAACATCATAGAGTATAAATCATCCGTCACCTTATCTGTTACCTGAGAATACAAGTATTTTGAAAAAACATCAACATACAAAATGTTGGTGAGTTCATAAGTAAAGTTTGAAAACCAATGTATTGTTTGAAATCCATCAGAAAATCCGATATTTTCTAATAATAAAATGGTATAAAAATATGTGTTGATCCATGAGTATGCTTGTTTGAGTTCTATAAATGTAATCGTAAGAGTTGTGAAATTCGACCGGTAATTTGTAATCGTTATTGAAATCCCAGGAAAACCCGACGTTTTCCTATAGTTGTATCGTTGTATTCCGGAGGCATCGAGAATACAGAGAGTGGTGAAGTGTTGGGACATGCGTTAGTGAAAACGTCAAGTCAACAACCTTACAAGTGATCCTTTTAGGCGTCACTCGTAAATCTTCACGCGACTCGATCCTCCCAGACTTGTAAAGTCCCACGACCGGAGGGAAGGGAGAAGGTACGAAACCTTCGGGGTTTCCCCACGTCGTCCGAGACCAAATGCAATTGCGAAGGGCCCGAAGCCCAACTCGCAATCGTGAGTTACAGACTTTACTAGCAGCACTGAAGGACCCTTGGGGACCAGCAGCATGTTTGCCATTGAAAGTCCTTTTACGTTATGTCGAGTCGGTAAAACCCAACACTTCGTAAGAGAGAGAGAGACCTTCGGGCCTTAAGATCAGGTCGTTGGGCTAGCTAGGCTCAACAGACAAGATTTTACACTTTTGGGGCCCAAAGATGGTGCGTAGACGTCTGTGCACACTCGCATGTAATCGTAATTGTTATGGTTATGAATCGAAATGTCGTAGCTTCGTCATGTTAGTGATTTTGGGATTTTTATTGGTTCGAGACCGAACCAATTCGTTTGACAACGACTTTTGGTATTGTAGTATATTGTATTTCGTCGACAAGCGTGTTACCATCAATTGGTCAAATTGCATATATTAACTAGCCTTGAAGATTTTCTATTTTCAGCCCCTCCTTAATTGAAGAATTTACTCTTTTTACCCCTTTATTTAAAAACTTTTCCGGTTTGGTCCTTAAATCAATTTTCTTGACATTTTTATACCAAAAATTATTGACATAAGTATTTTTCCAGCAAACTTATCATAGAAAACAGTTTAAGCCCTTGAAACTTCAGTTTTCTCGGTTATAGCCCCTATTTTTCGCAACTTTTACATTTTTGACCCAATTTGGAAAAAATTTACAATTTTGGTCCGTTTTAAATTTGGAAAGCATTTTAAACCTTTGAAAAGCATATGGAACACTTATATCCCACTGTTTTACAGAAAAATGCAGTTTTGGTCCTCCAATTTAGAAAATTTCGCATATTGGGCCTTATTGGGCCGAAAATGTCATATTTAGCCCAATAAGCTTGGAATTTATGTTTTTAACCCTCTAAATAGTATATTTTCAGAAAAATACATTATGTAAACTGTTTTGGTTCATCTCACCCATCAGATTTCGAAATGTTTCATATTAGGCCCTTCAACTTTGTATTTTCAACATTTCTTGTCAAAAAAAAAATTAGTTTTTAGCCCAAGTTAAGTGGTGTTAAGCTATTTAGCCATTTTCTTAGTATACTTTGCATGTGATAGTCTATTTTGTGCTATGATAAAATATATGTCTCGGTTTTTAGCATATCACCCTAGATCTATCCATAAAATCATACAAAACATACATGTAAGCATAGAAATCAACCACAACATACACATAATGATGGATCTTCACATTTTCTTGTATTCTCCCCCATAAAAACTCATAAAAATCGAAAATAAGGGGATATGAAACTCACCTTAGGATGTAGTTTCGGTTTTTTTGAAGAGAATATGGAAGAAATGGAGTGATTTTTCGGCCTTAGCACCTTTCCTTGGTAGATCTCGAGTTTGATGACTTCTAAGGTGTAAGATCACAAGTTGGAATAGATTTAGGGGAGGTTTTTGATGGAATGAAGTAGCTAGATCATGGATTAATCATCAACTTACCTTAGATGAGGATTTTTGGTGATGGATTCTCCTTGTGAGGCTTCTTGATTCACGAAAATTTTGAAGAAAGAGGGAGGATTGTTCTTCAAGACTTAGAGAGTTTGGAAGAGATTTTTGTGGTGTGTGTGTGTTTGCATACGGCCGAGAGTGAGAGAGAGAGAGAGAAGAGGTGATATTTGAAGTGATATATGCATGGAGGTATGTGATATGTGCATAGAAGTCCATTGGATAATAGTGAGGTGTCACACACAAGTCAACATGCTTCCTTTCCTCTTGGGCTTGTGCATTGGGCCGAGAATTTGGAATGGAAGGAGGAAAAATTGGGCTTTAATGCCCTATGCCCATATATAAGTTAGGTTGGATGGTTTTTAGTCCCAAAAGAAATATAGTATGATTTTTACACTTTGTTGGGCTAGTTTAGGTTAATCATGGTTCAAAATTTTGTATTTATTTCATTCTAGGCCCAATGTGACCCATAATATTGAAATAAATGAATGTGGGTCCAAATTAGAGCCCAATTAGGGTTCTAAGCCCATGATAGTCCAATTGGAAGCTTATTGGTCCATTTGGATCCAATAAGGAAGTTCTAGTCCAAAATGGACTTAACAAGAACTTCTAGGGTCTTCCAATTGTTTGATGACTATTTGTAGTATTTGTATAATGTATTTGATTGAAGTTTTTGATTCACATTAGCTTGAATGTATGGATTACATGACACAAAATTTGCAGTTGTGACAGAATCGTGAAGAACTGTCAATTCGTGTGGAAGAGCCTGAATTAAATGAAGGGCACTCGGAAGGTGGAAACTTTAGTGGGCCTATTGGTCAAGCCAACCCACTGATAGTTAGACGAGACAACCATGATGGAAGGAATGAAGGAATGGGATGCAAGTACAAGGACTTTCTAACTTGCAAACCATCGACCTTCAATGGAAAAGAGGATCCGATAGGAGTGATGGATTAGATCTCTGAAATGGAAATGGCCTTCATGACTTGTGGCTGCAGAGGCAAATTGCAGACTATCTATGCAGTACGTCAATTCCGAGGTGGAGCCGTTCGTTGGTGGAACACTCTAGGGAAGACTTTAAGTCCAAATGAGCCACTGCAATTGTCATGGGCAGAATTCTTGGTGCAGTTCAAATGCAAGTTCTGCTCGGCTCAAAATCTATTGGAGCTAGAGAACAAGTTTCTGACACTAACGAAAGGTGGCATGTCAGTTGATGAATACACCAATAACTTCACCGATAAAATGGAGTTTGCCTTGCGTATCATTCCAGACGAGCTGACAAAGGTGGACCGATATGCGAAGGGACTCCCATGGGAGTATGAGGTGCCAGTACGTCAGGCACATACTCTAGAGGCGGTTATCTGGGCTGCCAAGTCTGTTGAGAACATGATCAAGGGGAGAACCACCAACAAGGTTGAGGTTGGTGAGAAGAGGAAGTTTGAGGGAACATCTGGTTCCGCTAAGAAAAGCAAATTTTCAAAATCTGATTCGAAAAGGTTTGGTGGGGGAAAAGGAGGAGAAGCGAAGTGGTGTGAAAAGTGTAAGAAAAAGCACTTTGGGAAATGCAGCGAGGATGTAACCTGCTACAAGTGTGGGAAGGTTGGACATTTTGCCAATGAATGTCCGAACAACAAAAGGATGTGTTTTAGTTGTAATGAAGAGGGGCACATTTTGAAAGACTGTTTGAAGAAGAAGGAGGCAGCTAAGCCCAACATTCCACCAAAGCCGAAGGCGAGAGCATTCCAAATGACACTGGAAGCTGCTAAGGATGAAGCTGATGTCGCTTCAGGTACCTTTCTCGTTAACAATTTTCCTGCCCAAATTTTATTTGATTCTAGAGCCAACTACTCCTTTATATCGCATGAATTTGGTAGAAAACTAGCTTTGCCTGTTGATAGACTAGATGATGCTTTATTAGTCGAAGTTGCTAGTGGCAAGTTTGTACCTGTTAGCCATCGTATGAAAAACATCTTAATTGACTTGAATGGGAATAAGTTCCGCGAGGAATTATTACCTATCGAACTTAATGGTTTCGACATCGTGTTGGGAATGGATTGGCTTAGCGCCAATGATGCCGAAATTTTATGCAAGAAGAAGATAGTTAAAGTGAACCCGCCTGGGAAGGAATCGTTTATGGTGTATGGGGACAAACGCCGAGTGAATTCTGGAATAATTTCCCTAATGAAAGCCAGAAAGTGTTTGACCAAGGGATGTACATCATATTTAGCATTCGTGATTGATGCTAAGAAGGAAAAGAAGGTGATGCAGATTATTCCTGTGGTGTGTGATTATCCGGAAGTATTTCCCGAAGATCTTCCTGGATTACCACCTGATAGACAAGTAGAGTTCAGAATAGACTTGTTACCAGGAACAACGCCAATAGCAAAAGCACCTTATCGATTAGCACCAACGGAGATGAAGGAGCTGATGATGCAACTTCAGGAGTTATTGGACAAAGGTTTCATTAGACCTAGTTCATCACCCTGGGGAGCTTCGGTGTTATTCATGAAGAAGAAAGATGGAAGCATGAGGATGTGCATTGATTACAGAGAGCTGAACAAGGCAAGGATTGATGACCTGTTTGATCAATTGCAAGGTTTGAGCTATTTCTCGAAGATCGATCTTAGGTCAGGATATCATCAGCTGAAAGTAAGAGAGCAGGATATAGAGAAGACTGCATTCAGAACTAGATATGGACACTACGAGTTCTTGGTTATGTCGTTTGGACTAACCAATGCTCCGGAAGCATTCATGGATTTAATGAATAGGGTTTATAATCCGTTCCTTGATAAATCTGTGATAGTGTTCATAGACGACATTCTGATTTACTCAAAAAGCCAGGAGGAGCATGGCAGACACTTGCGAGAAGTGTTAGAAGTCTTGAAGAAGGAGAAGCTTTATGCAAAGTTCTCCAAATGTGATTTTTGGATTCGAGAAGTCCAATTCTTGGCTCACGTGATCAACCAAGAAGGGATAATGGTTGATCCAGCAAAGATTGAAGCTGTAATGAAGTGGGAACAACCGAAAAGTCCCACGGAGATCCGAAACTTTTTAGGATTAGCCGGATATTACCGAAGGTTTATCCAAGGCTTTTCTTCGATTGCTACTCCATTGACAGCTTTGACCCACAAAGGAGCTACTTATGCTTGGAGTGATAAGCATAAAGAAGCATTCAAGAAGCTAAAGAAGAAGCTATGCGAGGCACCGATACTTTCTCTACCCGATGGAGTTGAAGACTTCGCTGTTTATAGCGATGCGTCTAGGGTTGGATTGGGTTGTGTTTTGACCCAAAGAGAAAAGGTGATAGCATATGCGTCTCGACAGCTGAAGGAGCATGAAAAGAATTACCCGACTCATGATTTGGAGTTGCCAGCGGTAGTTTTCGCTCTGAAAATATGGAGGCATTACCTCTATGTCACAAAGTGCAAACTTTTCACTGATCATAAGAGTCTCCAATATCTCTTTAATTAGAAGGAATTGAATATGAGGCAACGACGCTGGCTGGAATTACTCAAGGACTATGACTATGAGATACTTTACCATCCCGGTAAAGCTAATGTTGTTGCTGATGCTCTCAGTCGGAAAGTCAATCTTGAAAGGAAAAGGCCAAGAGCATTGAGAATTGAAGTTGTCTCGACCATTGTGGAAAGTATAAAGAAAGCTCAAGAGGAAGCTTCTGAGAAGAATGACCAAAAGGAGGAACGTTTGGGCAAAACGTTGGTGTTCGGTGTAAACAGTCATGGACTGAAGGTTTTCCAAGATTGGATTTGGATACCTAAGATAGGAGGAGTCAGAGATCTTCTGATGGAAGAAGCTCACAATACCATGTACTCGATTCATCTTGGTAGCACTAAAATGTATAGGGACCTAAAACCCTACTACTGCTGGCCGACGATGAAGCTTGATGTTGCAAAGTATGTGGCCGAATGTGTGACTTGTGCGAGAGTCAAGACACAACATCAGAAACCATATGGGAGTTTAGAACCTTTACATGTGCCTATGGGTAAGTGGGAAGACATCGCTATGGATTTTGTCACTAAACTGCCCAGGATAAAGAATGGTCACGACATGATTTGGGTGGTCGTTGATCGATTCACTAAGAGTGCGCATTTCATAGCAGCCAGGGAGAAATGGTCTATGGAAAAGCTTGCAAATTCTTATGTGAAGGAAATTGTGAGACTTCACGGTGTTCCGCTAATGATTGTACCAGATCGTGATAGCCGTTTCACCTCAAGGTTTTGGAAAAGTCTACAAGAGGAAATGGGTACCAAGTTATGTTTAAGTACATCTTACCATCCGCAGACTGATGGTCAGAGTGAAAGAACGATACAAACACTTGAAGATATGCTGAGAGCATGTACCTTGGAATTCCTAGGTAATTAGGATGAACAATTACCATTGGTAGAATTTTCCTATAACAATAGTTTTCACTCGAGCATTAAGATGGCACCTTACCAAGCTTTGTATGGACAAAAGTGTCGTACGCCGTCTTGTTGGCTTGAGGCTGGGAAAAGCAATTTATGGGACCGGAGAAGGTTCATCAAACTGCTGAAAAGTTGAAAATAATTAGGGAAAGAATGTTAGCGGCTCAGGATCGTCAAAAGAGCTATGCTGACAAAAAGCGAAGACCGATGACTTTTGAAGTTGGGGATTCGGTTTTACTTAAAGTCTCGCCGTGGAAGGGACTTGTAAGATTTGGTAAAAGGGGAAAATTGAGTCCAAGGTTTATTGGACCGTTTAAAGTTCTTTAGAGGATTGGGAACCAAGCTTACAAGCTCGAACTACCAGAAGAACTGAATGGAATTCATAACACTTTTCATGTGTGTTATTTACGGAAGTTCACGGAGGAAGTTCCCGACATGATTCCACTTTCGGAGTTGAGAATCGATGAGAACAAAAGGTTGATTAAAGAACCATAGGCAATTGTTGACCGAAAGACTAAGAAGTTGCGACGCAAGATGGTCGAGTTAGTGCTTTTCCGATGGAAACACACGAATGGGTCGAATCTCACCTGGGAGACGGAGAGTGACATGATGGGTCGCTATCCACATTTGTTTGTTGAGGTGTGATTCCGGGGACGGAATCATCCTAAGGTGGGGAGAATTGTAACGCTTGTGTTTCTGGGCTTGCCATTTTTAGCTATGTAATAGTCTAGGTTAACCTTTGTAGCCCGTTTTGAAATAATAGAAGTGTATTATTTGAGTATTATGTGTTTTGCACTTAATTGCTTAATTATGTGGTTTGATTAATTAAGAATAAAAATAAGCGTCAAAATTGAAGTGTAAAATAAACTTGATATCTTTAGATAATGTTGTAGTAGTTGAAACAAGGTTTCCGAAGATATATAGAACGCTGAAATCCGAGTTATAACGAGGAAGTTATGACCTGTCGAAGTTTCACGACAGAACCGACAATGCTGATTAACGTAAAAAGTGAAATTTACGTTAGAGCGATGTTTAGCCTTAGTGATCTAAACGAGAATCGAAGATCTCGTTGTTAGTATCAAAGCGATAAAAAGTTAGGTGAGAACGGACGTCAAACGAAGAAGTTATGAATTTATAACGAAATTTTGTCCCGGCCTATTAAAAATAAATAATAAAAATAAAGTCAAAATTAGCTGACGGAGTCTAAACGAAAGTTGTAGAGCGTAGTCTCACCTTCGCGTGGATATAAAGAACGTCGAAAACGGAGTTCTTATGAAGAAGATATGAATTTCCGAAGTTTATTAAATAATTTATATTTAATTTTAATTTGGAAAATCCGGCCTTATCCGAAGGCGAGTCACCAGACTCATTTGGAGTACGCCCCGCGTACAGCGAAGATGTCGACATTTAAACTCAAGGACTTCGGATGACGCATGCGCTTACGATTTCGGAGCAGTACGCCCCGCGTACGAGGAGGTTCCAGCCTCCTATAAATAGGATGCGAGGCTACCGAGTTTCTTTGCTATTTTTCTCCATTCTCTCTCCCGTTTTGCCTCGATTTGTGTGCCAGAAATACCCCGAAGCCCCGGTAATATTCCCGAGTCCCGAAGCAAGTCCCGAGATCCCGAAGATCCCGAGAAGTGCGGTTTCCGAGCCGAAGCTCTACCCGCGAGAAGTTCGATTTTTGTAGAGGTCTTCCAGATCTGCTGAGGATTAATACTTTTGCAAGTCATAGTGTTGTCCGATCATCTTCTGATCAAGTGAGTGTATACTACCTTTCATAAACGCAATAATAATACAAGTATGGTTTGAGTGTATTAAGTATATTGTTGCTTATACGTGTGAGTGCGTTGTTACTTTCTCCTAACGTATAATTATGAAGTATTTTATACGAGACACGTGTTATGTGTATATTTTCTTGTTATATGTGTGAATGTATATTCACTTTCTTCTATCTAACAGATCTAATTATTTCTATATGACATATGTGTTATGTGTGTGTGCCTCATCTGTTATATGGAAAATGTATTGATCAAGCATGCTATACAGGTTTTGAAAATATGTATAAAAATGTATGTTTTTATCTACTAATATGTTGGGTACAACATGGGTAGATAATTGGTGTGTAATAAACAGATGAGAGGCCTCGTTGTTGTTTTGTGTAACGCCCGCAGATCCGGGCTAGTCAATTTAGAGGCAATAGAGATCGAAAATGACTTTTCGACAAAAGATTATTTAGAATAAAATAATCTCAACCAAGTTGTAGAATATGTCACAAGGTTTCCGTACATATAAAGAACGCCGAAATCCGAGTTATAACGAAGAAGTTATGGCCCGCCGAAGTTTTACGGCAAAACCGGCACGGCACCGGGAGACGTAAATAGTGAATTTACGGTAGAAGACTTTTTAGCCTTAGCAATCTAAACAAAAGTTGTAGAATATGTTAAACTAAGAACATCGATAAAAAGAACACCCAAATCTGACTTCGTATGAAGAAGTTATGATTTTTCTAAGATTCGGCTTAGCAGTGCACGACCTGAAACTCGAATTTTAGTTCGAGCAGTTTTTGGCTTACGTGACCTAAATGAGAGTTGAAGATCTCATTAATAGGAACTCAACGGTAAAAAGACAGATGAAAACGGAGTCCGTATGAAGGAGTTATGAACTCCTCGCGGTCATTTAACAGTCTAAACGCCTCCTACTGTTAAATTTGAGATCGGTTGAGAATTAGCCGACAGAGTCTAAACGAAAGTTGTAGATCTTGATTTTACCTACGCGTGGATATAAAGAACGTCGAAAACGGAGCTCGTATGCGAAAGTTATGATTTTTCTAAGTTTGAGGGCTGATACGCGATAGGGGGTGACGTGGCACCACCAGAATTGGACACGTGGCACCACCAGAAGGCCACCACATGGACCAACTCGGCGAGTAGGTCCCCCCTACTCGGCGAGTCCATCAGATTCCACCCCTATAAATAGAGGTGTCGGGTTCCCTCATTTCCTCACCCCTCACCCCTCTTCTTTCTCTCTCTAAACTCTCTCTCTCTAGGCTCCCTAACCCCCCCTAAAAGCCTAGGTAAACCCCCTAGCACCCGAAGGAAGCCCCAAGGCTCCCGGAGTCCCGAGAAAAGAGTCTTTCGGCTCGAGAACGCTGCTCCAGTGAAGCCCGGTTTTCAAGAAAACCCGTTGTAAGTGAGCTACGCCTAACCTATCTTTAGTTTAGCTTATGTTTTAATATAGGAATGTTATTAGGTCCTTAAAATAATTATTTGGGATATTATTATGAGTTATATTGAGTGTTATTTATGCTTATATAATAATAATAATAGTCAGACAATTAATTTTTTGCGGTTATCATTAGACTAAACCCTAGTGGCATCGATACTAGGTTTTATCGAAGGAAAATCGTTGTGAGAGTATCGAAGCGCTGTCCGAGTGCTGAGTCACCACCTAATCAGGTGAGTGTATAGTTACTTTCAGCTTACAAATAGATATGAAGTATTTTATATAAATTACGTGCTGTGTGTGTATATTATCTGTATACTTGCTATCTATGCTGGATGAACGTTTTATACATGTTTTCAATGATTTAAACTGTATATGTATTTTATATCTACAAAATGTGTTGGGTAAAACATGGGTAGACGTATTAGTTGCTGTGTGATAAAATGAAATAATGAGAGGCCTCGTTATAGATGTTCTTGATGATCTAGTCATCTAGCGGAGTATAGATGACGACCACGGACTATTCTAGACGGTCCAGTGGAACACTAGCAGGCTCGCAACCTGTAGGTGTTTATTCGAACTGTGTGTTTAACTGAACTGTGTGTTTGTTCGAGCTGTGTGTTTATTCGAACTGTGTGAACTGTGTGCTCACCAGGTATACTCCATCCCAATGATAGTCCTTTGACTAGGTCCCTTGTGTTAGATGTTTTAGGGACGTAATGTGAGGATAACGGGAATGGGTAATTGGGTTGATTGTTTGATGTTTAAAAATAATAATTATATTATTGTGGGTTGAAAACCCTATGTGCTCACAAGGTTTCCCAACCTGACCCACTCAGTTTATTTATATCACAGGTGTTGATATGAAGTCACAATACACTGAGAGATTTAAAGAGATGTAGATCACTAGTGTAAATAATTGTAAGTTCTGTTTATGCTTATGTTTCTGTATTAACGATGACATCCCAAACGTTTTAAAATGAAATAAATACGTTTCTTCGAAAATGTTTTAATAACGTATTTACCATGTTTTTCTGGGAAACAAATTCCGCAGCATTTTTATAAAATGAAGTACTCTGATTTTTATAAAGCATAAACAAAATCGGTTTTTTCTGGCCGTGATTTTGGGGATGTCACATTTTGATCCAGTCATCTAGCAGAATTTAGATGACGACCACAGACTTTTCTAGACAGTCTAGTGGAACGCTAGCAGGCTCATAACCTGTAGGTGTTAATGAACTTGGGTGTTCATTCGCTGTATTCCATCCCCCTCATGGTTGGCTTATTTGACTTATATTGCTGAGGAACCCCCGTAGCATGTGTTGTCACCCCGATGAAAATATTCTTAGATTAGGTCCCTTGTGTTAGTTATTTTAGGGATGTAAAGTGAGAATAACGGGAATGGGTTTGTTGGTTGATAATAATTAATTTAATGATTTATTGTGGGTTGAAAACCCTATATGCTCACCAGGCTCCTAAGCCTGACCCACTCAGTTTTATTCGTATTCCAGGAAGTGGCACAAGGGCGTAAGATGGATGAACCATCAAGTTGTTTTGTTTACAAGTCTGTATATGTATATATTTGTTGAATGACTTGTAATATTATCGTTTATGCTTATTGGTCTATATCGGAACATGACACCCCGAGTTTTGATTATATAATGAAAAATACATTTCTTTTATGAAATGCTTTGGTAAACATTGTTTTATCATGTTTTGTTTTTGGGAACAAATTCCGCAACTCTTTCAAATCAAAAGGATTTACTCTGAATTTATTTTAAAAGCATAAATGAAAATCGGTCTTTTCTAACCGAGATTTTGGGGATGTCACAATACTTCTGACTAATAAACATGTTTAATAATAACTTTGAATCCTTGAAATACTACACAGTTTCATAACGTACTTGTTATAATATGCAATTTCACATAAAAATCATAAAACTTTGTATAATGTAGTATTTGTTGTGTGAACTGGATATTTCATGAACTTTGAAATACTTTTGGGATAATTTCCTAATAAATTTACACTATAGGGGTTGTTTCGTAATTTTGCTAATCTATAGGGGCTGTTTTGGTATTTTAATTAACTGAAGTCGGATTGATTTGATAAAAATAATTTCATAGGAGGGGTTGTTTTGAACAAATGGATCCAAGAATTGGGGTTTGGACTGATTTTGCAAAGTATTTGTCAAACGAGGGTAGGTTTTGAGTAATTTGCATTTAAATTTAAGTTATCTTTGACTTTAACCATGTCAAACCGGGAACCCATTTTTCTGTGATGGAGCTCCTACCGTGATCCATTTAATGAAAAGGTTAGGGCTTATAAGCCCCGTTCCATTTCTTCAATCGGGTATAGAAGCAAGGGCGATTGGAATGGGAATAAACGACTGAAATCAAACAAAGCGAAGAGGGGAAAACGAAAAAGATGTCAGTGGCGCTGATGTTGGTTTCGGGGGTGAAATCGTGAAGGGGACGGAAGGATAAGGATGTTGATCAGGTTAAGGGACATATATGGAACGAAGGCTGCGTCGGAAGACGAACAGAAGTAGTGAATAAAGGTAGACGAAATCTAGCAGGTGCTCTTCGTCGGTTTCTTTCTGATCGATGGCGAAGAGGGTATCTCCGGGGTTTGACGAGACCGAAGCAACGACGATGGGAACAAACAAGTGAGCTTTCTTCTTCTCGTTTGGCTGCGGGGTGCGAAGGGGGAAAGGAAATCGAAGGGATTCTGGGAGGCATCGCGGGCAGCAGCAGCGACGTAGACGTGGGTACTCGGTGGGTCTTTGGTCTAGGTGGGAGAATTGCTTCGATCGATAATCAAATGGTACGTAAATGGGCACTGTTCCGGCAGTCTCCTGTTCTTCTCTTCTTCTTGATTTGAATCAATGGGGGTATTTATTAATTTCTGAATTAAATTTGCATTTAATTTCTCATAATAGAAATAAAATATCATATACAAAAAAAAAAAAAAACAATCCATTGCATAATATAAAATAAAATTTCATACTAAAAAAATAAAAGAAATTGCACAAATTATAATATCATACAAAGAATCGTTCAAATGTTAAACAAAAATAATACATTACTAACATGGGTTATACATTCCTATAAAACTAACAAATATTCATACAACTCTGTTTCTTACTGGAAAGGAATGCCAAACTTGATTACAAGTCTCGCTTAGTCTTGATTACTCACCTGTTTAAGTAGAATTCTATTGTTGAGAAGGTTACCTAGCAACAAAGAAAAACACAACACTTGTCCCACAATCACAACATCATTTACAGAAAAAGAGTTGTCAATTACTTTCATTAAGACTTTCATTCAATCACAAAAATATTAAATAAAAGGGTGAAAAAAATAACTTACTTTTGATAAGTTGATCTCCCTTAGAGTAAACACAGCTAAAGCATTGAACAAGACCCTAGGGCCATCTTCTAATGTAAACACAATGCTCGTCTGCAAAATTGAGGGGATAAAATAAAATTTGAATATTGTTTGGGTAGTTGATATATGATTTGATAATTTGATTTAAAATACAATAAAATAAATTATCTTTTTTTTTACCTTATGGGGCTTGTCAATTCCTAGGATTATAGGTTCTCTTGCTAGTATTAGAAAACGAGTTATGCTATCTAAATCATCTTGAACATTCAATATAACAATTGTAAGACAAAAGGAGAAGTGTATATTTGAAAATACTATGAGATATGATTTTTGTAATGTTATCAATCCATAAATTAAGCACAACAAATAGTTACCTATCTTTTTTAAAAACTTTTATGGGGGTATAATGATTGAAATGCCCTTGTATTTATATATATATATATATATATATATATATATATATATATATATATATATATGTTTACAAATATAACTTTAATAACTAGGAGACACCTGGATTGTTTGTGCTAGAATATCAAGCCCAATTTTAAACGCAAGAATTAGCAACTAGTTTCATTTACCTATCCATAGTTTCAGTTTATAGCAATCAAAATATAATAATAAAGAAAAAAGTTGAGAAGATCTTACAGCTTCTACCATCAAACAATGAGTTAGCACTAGCTTAAATTACTTGATATGTTCCAACAATAATGTCCATAATAAGTGAAGCCATTTGAGACATGAGGACCATAGGGTAAACTCCCAATTCCATCAGTTCTCTAGCTCTTTTCATAGTTTCAGTTGTGTTTGATGACATTGCTAACTCCAGAAGTTCCAATAAATTCTCATCAAAGACAACTCCTACCTACAATTAACTCCAAAAGAATCAGTAAAAAGTTTGAATAAAAAGTTACAAGGATCAAGAAACCAGTAGATTAGATACTTACAAGTTCATTTTCAGCCTCTGAAGCATCTTCATCTTTTTCATTACATTGATTTACATCATCACCATTTGCATTTTCTTCCATCAATATATCAACAGTATGTAGCCCTAGCCCATGCTCCTCTTTCTACTCTGGAGACTCAGTTTCATCATCCATCTTCTCAATATCCATCTCCTTCTCTATCTCGGATTCAGGTGAAGTGATGATGATCCAATCAAAAGTAGTGGCTGCTACCTTAAAACCACAAGAAAGAGAAAGAATTAAAACCTAGTTAACATACTTGAAGGTTGAAGCTGCAAGAAATTTAGAGGAGATGCAAGGCGAACTAACTGCTCTGTTTGATTTTGAAGACTGAGTCTACTGGTTTCATCGACTCCTTTGTGGATAAATGTTGTCTGAAGGGTGCCACGTGGTATTGTAACAGCTTCCCATTTATCTTGAAATGAATATTTTCCCTTCTGTAAGAAATTTAGAGCCGAACCACCTGTACATGTATAAAGCACATGTATCAATGCATAACCATGTGAAAAAGACTGAAAATTTGAAGTGGATATAAGGATAAAAGATTATATAGTATAGTTACTCGTTCTAAAGGTAAGAAGAATGTTAAAGCACTTGAAGATTTGCTTCCAGCATTTAAGGCAACAACTCGTCCTTGCCAATCAACGACTGGGGACCCACTTGAACCACCTTTGGTTCCTGAAGCTGATTGCCGTAAGTAAAGAAATTAATAAAAATTAATAACAAACCTGAAGCATTGATCACGAGTACCAATGACAACACTTGAAAGGTTTTCATCAACTAAAGCCAAAGTTCCATGTTTCATTTCAACAACATTTGTTATAACTTAAATCAAAATATTGGATAAATTCAGGAACTTGTTCGTTGGATGGAATAGAATGACAACTAGATAATAATATAATAATAAACTATCCAACATCAACTTTCTTGATGCATGAGCAAAAGAATAGTGAAAAGCTTCTGATGGAAAGTTTTATTTATGGACACCGGATCGATGATGCCCAGATTTTCAAAAGGCATAGAAAGCAATAAGAAGTGAGAAGTGAAGGGCATCTTGATGTGCTTAAGCTTATATTCGTACCCAAAAAGAAATCTTGATGATGACTTTTTTACCCCTATGGATTCTGTTGCAAAATTTTCAGCCAATGTTTTGGTAAATCTAGTTGGTACCCATTAGAAAAGAGGAGTGTTGCTAAAGAGTATCTCATCTAGTAATTAACAGTGAATGCAAAATTCATCATTTACATACAAACTTCAGCCCTGCATTGAGAGAGGATGGAATAGACAAGTGTTAGAAGCTACCACATAAGATTTAAAAGTGATTACTGTATCGGAAGTGCACTGGTTTTATCAAAAAAGGACATGAGTAGAAACAAGATGAAAACTTTTTTTATAAATTGCAATTTGTCAATATGTTGACCAGCTTACTTGTCAATGTTGACTAAAGATCCAACACCTATCTTATAACAAACTTGCACTACGCCTGTAGACAGGATGCTCACTAGGTGCAGTTAACAAAGGAAACAAGAAGAAAACATCTAGGGATGAGAGAACGCTAAGCGAGCACTTTTTGGAATGAGAAAGCCTGATTCTTGAAACAATCTGACCAAGGGCATGTTTGCTCCATGTCTCAGAGGAAGCGTCTTTTGTATCCTGATAATCAGCGAGAAGTGTCAAGGCCTGAAACAAAATAAAATAAAATGACAACCAACAACCAACAAGAAGAAGTTGGAAAGAATACTACATTTATTAACTCAGGTACTACTATGATAAACAGAAATACATGGACTTGAATTTGCAGAAATTTGATATACTCAATTTCATCACCTAGAATACTTGCTTTCTCTCTCTGTAGTTGATGTAAGTTTAGTTCCAAAACAGAAAGGGGAAAAGAAAAAAAATAGACCCCAAAAAACAACAAAAACAAATTTTGTCATCACCTTGCTGTAGTTGGGAACAAGTGTCCACAGGGTTCTTATTCTTTCACTTATTTTATTCCTGAGCCTCTGCACAAAAACTCATCACCTTCAATGTTTTTGTATTCTCGACTATCTGAGAAAACTAGAGAAAGACATTTCATATTGAGTAAATATATAATTTGAACATATACAAAATTGATAGCGAAAGATAGTAATATATCGTACTTGCACATGATGATTGGGTGGTTTTTCGGTGTATGGTGACCCAACATCAGAACCAACAGACGATCCCTTCTGATTGTAAGAACTTCTACTCACAGGAAACAAATCGTCTTCTCTGTTACCACTCTATACGAATGATTTCTTGTAAAAATATGTTTGTGATAGCTATTATAAAACTTTATGAATTTGTAAGAAATTAAAGATAAAGAACCTTATCCTTGACTTCTGACAACATGTATCGAAGTTTGCTCTTGTGGAAACAAATCATCTTCTCCGTTACCCTCCTTTTTCATCACTAACCTGTTTCCATTTTTCAAAAATTCAAAATCATAGAAACCAATATTATATACAATCGCTAAGAATGAGTTATATATATATATATATATATATATATATATATATATATATATATATCAAAAACAGACTCTTCTAGGGTCATGAAAGAGACTAAATTAATTTACATTACATCATTAGTTAGCTTTTCCATATTCACAATATACCCTCCAAGTTTCTTAAACTCGTGCCTGTACACATAAATCAATAGATCAATAGCACTCTGATCAAGAATGATAAAAATTCAGAATTTGGACTTTCGATACACTTTTTTGGTAAACTCTAGCAATTTTTCATCTTTGTATTTGGTCATCATCAAAATTTCCTTGAAGCAAAATAGCTAAAATGAAAAGGCATTCAATCCTCAAGAATTTCCAAGGTTGGCATAGGCGGAAGAAAATCATTTCTACAGCTTTCTGTAATTGTGTATATTTTCCCATTCCTCGGCTCATTCTCATTAATCAATATATATACAAGATAAATACATTATGGGCTATAATACTAATATTTTGGGCCTAAATACAAACAATAATAATATAGCTAACATCCCCCCGCAGTTTAAACAGGTTCATGAGACTGAATGTTCAAACTGGACCGAAAATCAAGAAACAATGGTGTTGGGAGGCCCTTCGTGAAGATATCAGCATATTGATATGAAGACGGAACATGTAAAACACGAATCTGCCCGGTGGCCACTTGATCACGAACAACGTGAATATCAATCTCTATGTGTTTAGTGCGTTGATGTTGAACCGGATTGCTTGACATATAAACTGTGGTCACGGTGGCTTTATCAGGGGGGAGATGAAGCTCACTAAGTAGGTTACGAATCCAAGAATTTTCTGCCACGACATTTGCAACCCCACGATATTCCGCCTCAGCACTTGAACGAGAGACAGTGGACTAACGTTTAGAGGACCAAGATACCAATTCTGACCTAAGAAAATACAGAAACCAGAAGTAGACCGCCGGGAATCCGGACACTCGGCCCAATCCGCATCAGAATAGGCAACTAGTTGTTGAGAAGGTGATGCATACAACTGAAGACTGAAAGAGGATGTACCATGAATGTAGCGAAGAATTCGTTTAAGCGCATTGAGATGAGGCTCACGAGGATCATGCATAAAGAGACAAATCTGCTGAACAGCATAACTGATGTCAGGTCTCGTGAATGTAAGGTACTGCAGGGCCCCAGCAAGACTGCGGTATAGGGTCGGGTCAGAGACGGGGGGTCTGGAAGCAGGTAACTTGGAAGAGGCATCGGCTGGAGTGCGCACAGGTTTATAGTTCAGCATGTGAGCCTTCTCAAGAATCTCTAAGGCATATTTCTTTTGAGACAAGAACATACCCGTTTGATCACGAGTCACAGAAATACCAAGAAAATAATTAAGAGGTCCAAAGTCAGTCATGGAGAATTTGCCAGCTAGGGTAGTCATGATCTGTTGAAGTAACTCGGGTGAGGTGGTTGTAAGAACAATATCATCGACATATAAGAGCAAATAAGCCATGTGAGAACCCTGTCGATAAATAAATAATGAAGAATCACATTGACTATGAATGAATCCAAACTGGATAAGAAACCTGGGGGTTGTTGCATGTAAACTGATTCCTGAAGGTGGCCGTGCAAGAAAGCATTTTTGACATCTAACTGACGTATGGGCCAGTTTTGAGAAACTGCAAGAGAAAGTATTGTACGGATGGTGGCCGGTTTAACAACCAGGCTAAAGTTCTGATCACAATCAATGCCAGGGCGCTGGGCTTTTCCATTAGCAACAAGTCGGGATTTGTACCTGGATAAGGAGCCATCTGCATGAAATTTCTTTTGAAATAGCCAAATACAATTAATAACATTAGCATGAGACGGTCTCGAGACTAAGGTCCAAGTTCCATTTGAAATAAGTGCTTTATATTCCTCTGTCATGGCATTACACCGGTTGGGGTTCGAGAAAGCCTGAGAATAAGATTTGGGAAGAGGTGAAATAGAATCCACATGAAGGTTTAATTTGTTAACCTTCTTGACAATACCACGAGATGACCGAGTGGCCATTGGATGACACAAGGTGGTCGGGTGGGGGGCATGGGTTGTGGAGGTGTGTCAGCGACAGGAGGGGGACGCAGAAGAGGGCATCTTGGGTGGTGTGGTCTGTCTTGGTTCAGATGTGAATGGGGAAACCTAAGTATTTGGCTGTGTGCGAGAGTGGAGGAAGCGGTAGGATATAGCATTAGGAGCATCATCAATAATGTGATCAAGGAACTTGTGTAACAACCCGAAATTTTTCATCGTCGAAAACTTGTTCTACCCGTGAGATTTCGCCGTTAGTCGATTCGTTTTGTTCTCGCTTTGGGTTAAACTAATTAAATTTATATTTTTATTATAATTGAATGAGTGTCCAAACCTCTTGGAACTCATGAAATTAACCCAAAAAGTATTCATTTCAAAAAGTTAGAAACATTCCCGCCGGGTGACGAAAACTTAATCGGGTGCAACCTAAAGCCTCGTTTAGGGCTGGTATCGGGTAGAATTCCACCGTGTTCAAGTTTTGGGAACTATATAAACGTGTTAAACCTTTCATTTGAAGCTTTTCCCTTCTCTCTTTACTCTCTCTCTAACCTCTCTCCTAAAATCCAAGTTTAAGGGTCCAAAACTCAATTTTAAGGCCTCAAATCCCTAAGGTACCTTCCTAACCTTAATCTAAAGCATTTTTGGCTTCCAAATGCGAGATTTAAACATGGAATGGGACACAATATATGATTTTACAGCCCAGGAGGCTGCCTAGGCCGTAAACACCAAGTTTGAAGGGTTTTGAGCCCTTAAACCCCTCCTAGACAATTTTGGGACCTAGATATGGCTAAATGACTTCAAGATATGGACTTAAAACATTTAAAACTTGGTTTTTGATGGATTTGAAGGAGTTTACGGCCAAGGCATGTGCTTGGGCTATAAACTCATATATATAGGGTTTTCTTGACCTTAAACCCTTCCAAATCACAAACAAGGCTTAGATATGAATTATAGAATATTGGTATTAGCATTTGGACACTTGAAACATAATTTTTGAGGGGTTTGTGTGAGTTTATGGCCAAGGCATGTGCTTGGGCTGTAAACTCCTTAAACTTGGGTGTAAACTCACTTCTAAGGTGTTAGAAAGCCATCCAACACCACCAAAATCCTTGGAATAAATCAAAGGACCAACCAAAAATAGTTTTAGGGCTTTAAACATAACAAAATCCCATATATGAGAGTTTACGGCCATAGAACATACTCCATGGCCATAAACTCCAAAAACCCTTTCAAAACTTCAAACAAATGCATATAAGGCCTTGGAACGATTTTACCAATCACATGTGATTTGTTTTAGCATCATTTAACACCATTTTCATGAGAATTAAGGAGTTTATAGCCAGGAGCCTATGCTAGGTTGTAAACTCCCATAAATTAATCATTTTGATGATTTAAATCCATTCCAAGCCTTTAAATCCAAAACTAGAAAATTCCCTTAAGTGATTTGAAGCCATTTTTGCCCTTAACTCACTCCACCATGAGTTTACGGCCGTAAACTCATGGGTAGAGGGTCATGTGGCCGTAAACTCCTTAAGGAGTGTTCCTATGATGTCCCAACTCATTATCCTAACTATATGTGTCCCTAAACGCCACCCGGGTCCCTCCAAGCACTTATATCGGGGTGTTTTCGCGATTAGAAACAATTGTCCTTACCAAATAATCAATTTAGGTCCTAATTAGATACAAATGTGTATCTTTACATTATACTTAGGAACCTCGTGTGTTTACAAGCCCCTGACCAACACTTAGCATCCGAAATCGCCACATTTCTCGTCCGGTGAGTTCATACCCCTACCCTTTTTCAACTGTTTTCACTATTTTCAGGAGGGGAATACAAGCAAAAGTACAAGGAAATCTTGTACTCAAGTTTATTGTTTTCAGTTTAATCGTTTTCATTCTGTATGTTCTAATATCAATAACTGTGTTTATCAAATAGTTCGAATTACGAATTTAGCTTTCAAACTAATCATAGATTTATTGATAAAATGTTCTAATCTAAACTATGTTTCATAATCCACGAATAATTTATACTAATTTCCAATTATAACTAATTACGAATACGAATACGAAGACGAAACTATAACTAGGAATAGAACGAATACGAAACTATAATTAGGAACAGAACGAATAACGAAACTACAACTAGAAACAGAACGAATAACACATCTATAACTAGGAACAGAATGGATAACAAAAATATAATTAGGAACAGAACGAATACGAATACAACTGCGAATACGAATATGACTGCGAATACGAATACGACTGCGAATAGTAATAGGAGTAGGAACTTGATAGGATGATTTATTAAGAGAGAGTAAATATTATTAGTATATTATGAGAATAATATAAAGAATAATATATATTTATTTGATTAATATAAGTCATAGATTAATTAGTATTAATTTGGTGACTTAAGGAGATTAATTAAATAAGAGGGTATAAACTGTCAATTGTTTGATAGTTAAGCTTTAGACTATAAATCCTTATAGAAATACAAGGGATGAATTCTAGAAGCTAGGATAGCTTCAAAATCGTCCATGACTTATCTAAGGAAAGGATTTGGATAGCCTTAAGAGAAGATTATCAAATTAGGGTTTAGACTGTAACCCTTAAGGAGTCTACAAGTATAAATAGACCCTATGGGATAGAGAATTCGATACCCATCTAAAAGTAAAGATACTCTGGCCGAATTCCTTCCCTCTCCTATCTCTCAAATCATCCTCCTTGCTAGTTGGTGTTTGTAAGCCATTAGAGGAGTGACAATTGTGACTCTAGAAGCTCCAAGACTACAAGATCAACAAGGAATTCAAAGGTATGGTTCTAGATCTGTTTCAATGTTGTTATTTAACCTAATTAGTCATTAGAAGTCTTGGATTCAAAGCATTTTTTATTAGAAAGCCTAGATCCAAGCATTAGGGTTTTGCATGCGCACATAGGAAAATTCTTATGGCTAAAACCCATCAGTGGTATCAGAGCCTAGCTTGGTTTTCAGTGAATTGTTGCTTGATTGTATGAAACTAAACTGGAAAATTCGATTTCCATGTTTCTGAGTCATGGACTCAGCGAGTTCCAAAGTGAACTCGGCGAGTCCCTTTGTGTACTCGGCGAGTCCGAGCGTCAGGATTAGCCAAAAATGAGATTTTTTCATGTTTATCTTATGGAAACTTACCTTAATCATATTAGATCAACCCTAATCCAATTTTGTGATATATATGACTATATTTTTGATCTAATTGAAGATAATTATCAATTAATAAAATATTTGATTTCCTTATATGATAATTATTAATCAAATATAGATAATTATGTGATTAGATTATTTGTTATTTGATCCTTTATGTTTTAAATGTTTAAAACTAGTCCTCAAGTGTTGAAATTTATGTTTTGTGATTAAAAGTTTAATTTAGACAATTTAAATTTCAAACCCTAGAATTTTACAAGTTTAAAATACAACCCTATACTAATATAATATTACAAGATTAATATATATATATATATATATATATATATATATATATATATATATATATATATATATATATATATATATATATGTATAACTTAAATGCTAGTCTTACCGTTAGTAGGCCTCATTCACGAAGCCGGTCTATAAGGTGGGTATAAGGTTGCGACCTATAAAATGGTGCTTAATGGGTGTACACTCACACCCACCGCTTGCTTGATTGGTGGAGGGTCGTTAGCCGAACAGGTAGGATAGGGCAACCTCATCCTCTCATTAAAAGTATAATAAGAAATACAAAGTAACTACATGTTTATTAAAATTCCCAATCTTAGTTACTCTAGGAAAAGTGAATTGATGCAATCCCATGAAATTACACTTTGCACCTTGCTAAGAAGTTAGTGGAGCGTGTGTGGTTTACCGGCACACTAATTGGTTCTAAGCGAAGGTGGCAAAGGGTGATTCATTGTTTATCATAGTTCGATGGAGCGTGTGTGGTTTACCGGCACATCGAATAGGTGATCGTTACAATGAAGGCACCATGTTAATTTGCATGGTAATTCACAACCGCTTTGTCGTCCTCGATATCCCAATCACAAACAAGAGGGGCATATCGAGATTTAAACATGCCATTAAAAAGTTTCAATGAATCTCATCCGAACCTAGGAATTCTCAATACATTTAGGACTTAAAGTTATGTTTTTCATTGTGGAGAATTAGTGAATCGTCATTCATTTACCTTCAAATTGTTTGCATATTAGATTACGGCATCCCTTTTCTAATGTGTAAACATTGTTGTTGGATCCTAGCCCTAATTCTTCTTATTGGGTGATAATTAGGGATTCATATTCTAATCTATCTTTGTCCTTTCTATTTGTAGATGTCGAACGCTAACAATGCTGCTGTGAGTTCTTTCACTTTGATGAGCCTTTGTCAAAAGGTCACCTTTGATGGAACGAACTTTAGCGAATGGATAAGATACATTCGCACGATTGCTCGCTATGAGGATAAGGAGTATGTCCTCGATGAGAAGCTCCAGAAAATCAACCCCGAAATCGCTACTCCCGCCGAAATCGCCGCTTTCGAAACTCACGAGCGTGATGCAACGAAAGTGCATTGCATCATGATCGCGACTATGAACTCCGAATTCCAAAAGTCCTACGAGGACATGTATCCATACGAAATGCATCAAGACTTATTGGAGCGATACCATCAAAACGCGAGACAAGAGCATTATGAGATTTTCACGAACATGATTTCCGCTAAGATGGGTCATGGAGAGTCTCTTACCGTGCACTTGCAAAAGATGAAAAGGTATGTCGACCGCCTTCGCAAGTTAAATGTTGACTTTGGGGAAGACTTGGCGATCGACATGGTGCTTCAATCTTTGCCTCCGAGCTACAATCAATTTAGGATGACCTATCACATGAACAAAGAAGAGATCACCCTAAGCAAACTCCAAGGACTCTTGAGGGCCGCTGAGAGTAACTTCAAGGATAAGTCTGTTGCACCAACTCCCAATCCGCCCGCTGCTCTTATCTTGGCAATTGGACAAGGAAAAGGAAAGAAGAGGAAGGCTTCTTCAAAGAACCATCGCAAGGTGAAAGCCCGAGATGGTGCCTCTTCTAGTGGGACCAAAGTTGATCCCGCTAAGCCCTGCTCTAATCCGAAGGAGGCAGAGTGCCACCACTGCCACAAGATAGGACATTGGAAGAGAAGCTGCCCGGAGTACCTACAAGCCATCAAGGAAGGAAAGATCAAGCCATCTTTCGCAGGTATATATACAATTAAATCTAATGATTCCCACAATACTTCTTGGGTTCTTGATACCGGTTGTGGTTATCACATTTGATCTAATGTGCAGGGACTAAGAAGAAGTAGAGACGTGGAGCATGGAAGTATAAATCTAATCATGGGGAACAGAAGATCGTCACCTGTGACCAAGATTGGAGTGTATTCTTTAGTGCTTAGGAATAGTTTATCTTTAGATTTGAACAATTGTTGATATTCGCCTGAAATGGCTAGAAACATCATTTCTTTTCATGGTTTGTTTAGACAAGGTTTTATATTTTCTTTTAATAATGAGAATGGTTCTATTTTAACTTATCTAAATGGTGTCTTTTACTTTGAAGCTATACCATGTAATGGAATTTATGAAACTGTTATGATTGTTGATAACTTAGGAAATGATGTTTTGTACTTGGATTCTTCCAATAGTATGGATAAAGCATCCTTATGGCATTGTCGTCTTGGACATGTCAACAAGAAACGCATAGCCCAACTCCAAAAGGATGGAGTGTTGGAGTCATTCGACCTTAGGGAAGATGACACATGCGAGTCTTGTTTACTTGGAAAGATGACTAAGTCACCCTTCGCTGGTACGTGCGAAAGGGGTGAAGGTCTATTGGACCTCATACATACCGATGTGTGTGGACCGTTTAGATCTACCACGAAGGATGGTAACCGCTTCTACGTGACTTTCACCGATGACTATAGTAGATATGGGTATATCTACTTAATCAAGCAAAAGTCAGAAACTTTTGAAAAGTTTAAAGAGTTTAAGAATGAAGTGGAGAATCAATTGGGCAGGAAGATCAAGATGCTTCGATTTGAGGAGGAGAGTACCTGAGTCTAGAATTCCACGATTATCTCAAGGAGTGTGGAATAGTTTCACAATTGACGCTACCTAGGACACCACAATTGAATGGTGTGGCAGAAAGGCGTAATCGAACCTTGTTGGACATGGTTCGCTCTATGATGAGTCGTGCTTCGCTATCTATCTCTTTTTGGGGGTATGCCTTTGAGACTGCCGCCCATATCCTTAACCGAGTCCTTACTAAGAAGGTTGCCAAAACACCTCACGAGATGTGGACGGGGAAAGCTCCTTCGTTGACACGTATCAAGGTTTGGGGTTGCGAGGCTTTCGTAAGACGAGATACTCACGACAAGCTCGAACCTCGTAGTGAGCATGTATGTTCATCGGCTACCCGCAGAAATCCTTTAGATATCTCTTCTATATACCGAAGGACAATGTTGTCTTTGTTGCAAGGAGAGGAGTTTTCTGAGAGCGAGAACTCATAGGCTAAGGAGACAGTGGGAGGAAAATCGATCTTGAAGAGATTCAAGAGTCGATAGATGAAGGAACCTCAACCGCTGGCACTCAACCTGAGGAGGAAACTCTGGTTGAACCGATTGACATATCATTACCTCTTAGACATTCCGAGAGAGTTAGGTTTCAACCCCAGTTGTATGGTTTTCATATTACTACCGTAGGGGACACGTATATTAGTGATAGTACACTAATAAATCTTGATGAACCTAACAACTATAAGGAAGCCATGGCAGGCCTGGAGTCTGCGAAATGGAAAGAGGCAATGGATAGCGAGATCCAATCCATGTATGATAACCAAGTTTGGAATTTGGTTCACAATGTGCCCGGACGTAAGACCGTTCGGTGCAAATGGATCTTCAAGAAGAAGACCGACGTGGATGGAAAGGTACACACATTTAAAGCGCGATTAGTTGCGAAGGGCTTTACTCAAACTCCCAGAGTTGATTATGAAGAGACCTTCTCACCAGTTGCGAAGATAAAATCTATTAGAGTGATGCTAGCTATTGCCGCATTTCATGATTATGAGATTTGGCAAATGGACGTCAAGACCGCTTTCCTTAACGGGAAGTTGGCTGAGGATGTTTACATGGCTCATCCAGAAGGGTTTGTGGATCCGAAGCATCCGAATAGAGTGTGTAAGCTTGAGAAGTCCATTTATGGACTTAAGCAAGCATCTCGCAGATGGAATCTTTGCTTCGATGAGAAGGTCAAAGAGTTTGGATTTGTACAAAGCGAAGATGAGTCGTGTGTATATGTCAAAGCCAGTGGGAGTGTAGTAAGCTTTCTCGTTTTATATGTCGATGACATATTACTCATAGGAAACGACGTCCCGACTCTGCAGGAGGTTAAGTCCTGGCTCGGGAAGTGCTTCCCTATGAAGGACCTCGGAGAGGCTTCCTATATTTTGGGAATAAGGATAGTAAGAGAGAGAAGTAAGAGACTAATAAGACTTAGTCAGAACACTTACTTAGAGAAGGTACTAAAACGTTTTAGTATGGAAAACTCGAAGAAGGGAGAATTACCGATACAAAGCAATGCCAAGCTGAGTAAGACTCAAAGTCCGAGTACCGAAGTCGAGATAGCTGAAATGAGCCGAGTACCATACGCTTCCGCAGTTGGCTCAATCATGTACGCTATGACTTGTACTCGGCCTGATGTAGCCTTTGCTTTGAGCATGGTTAGTAGATATCAAGGGAATCCAGGCAGAGCCCATTGAGTTGCGGTGAAGAATATCCTTAAGTACCTTCGGAGGATGAAGGAATGGTTCTTAGTCCTTGGAGGGAGTGATGAATTGAAGGTGCGAGGGTATAGTGATGCTAGTTTTCAGACCGACAGGGACAACTACCGTTCACAGTCGGGCTGGGTCTTTACCCTGAATGGAGGAGCAGTAACTTGGAAGAGTTCCAAGCAGGAAACCTTAGCTGATTCAACGTGCGAATCAGAGTACATCACAGCGAGCGAAGCGTCGAAGGAGGGAATATGGCTAAAGAACTTCATTGGTGATCTTGGAGTTGTACCTGCCATAAAGGAGCCCATGGAGATTTTCTGTGATAATGAGGGAGCGGTTGCCTTGACCAAGGAACCAAGAGATCATGGTAGATCACGACATATCGACAGAAAATATCACTTTATTAGACATCGTGTAGAAGAAGGACAACTCGTAGTGAAGATAATATCATCAGAAGATATCCCAGCAGATCCGCTTACGAAGGGACTGAGTAGGGTTAAGCATTTGCAGCATGCTAGGAGTATTGGGCTGAAGGATGATATTAGCATAGATTAGATAGTATTAGGAACGTGTAATAGATAAATGTAATTGACATTTGATGATTAAATAAAGGAGTTTTATTTATAAGTAATGTTACTATCTTATGTTAATTGTTTAACTATTGTTTCACTTTGCATGTTTTGACTTCCAGAATAATTGAGTTTATTAAGAATAATCGAATTGTTCAAATAATCCACAATCGTTCATATGTCGGAAGTAGATATGAATGAAGATTGTCATGAATAGGTGTGTAGAGTGTCTAAATGGTGTTAGACATAGCAAAAGATTGTTGCAACGTTCATGAGTGCTTATGAACTAGGTTTGAGCATTGGAACAAACCCGCGCTTGCTGGAATCACCTTATGGAATATGATATAAAAGGGTGATCGCAAGACGATAATATCATATAGTCTTAAAACCTAGATATATGGTTTGTCATTGGTTAATTGATTGTACATTGATAATGCGAAAACGCATTGGTAACTCGATGTTATAAAACGAATTGTTGTGTGTAGTTGGTTAATGAATAAGTAAATGGATATAAGTTGAAGTTTATCTATAACTTTTATCCTAAGAAGGAAAAGTCATATCTCGGCCACTCGATGATTTGATTTGACTTATGTGCCGGGCCCGGTCAGAACTGAATTGATGTGTTCGATTAAGTTCTATGTCAAATAAATCGGAGATCGAGAAACCAAATGCTAGACTAACTATTCCATGGTATTGTCAGCATGATATCTAACAGACGACTGTACAATCCCTTATCTAAAGGACAAGATTGATTAGATCAGAGTTTGATAGCGTCTTTGAGAGCTACGATTGCAAATCGGAATGTACCTGCGCATATAGTTACTAGACTTATCCAAGTGGGAGACTGTTGGAATAGTGTCTAAGGCTGCAACTATATTAGGCAAGTATTTGACCCGATTGTGCATGGTCCTTTTGGGTTGCCTTCACCATAGCAACTTGATAGGATGATTTATTAAGAGAGAGTAAATATTATTAGTATATTATGAGAATAATATAAAGAATAATATATAGTTGTTTGATTAATATAAGTCATAGATTAATTAGTATTAATTTGGTGACTTAAGGAGATTAATTAAATAAGAGGGTATAAACTATCAATTGTTTGATAGTTAAGATTTAGACTATAAATCCTTATAGAAATACAAGGGACGAATTCTAGAAGCTAGGATAGCTTCAAAATCGTCCATGACTTATCTAAGGAAAGGATTTGGATAGCCTTAAGAGAAGATTATCAAATTAGGGTTTAGACTGTAACCCTTAAGGAGTCTACAAGTATAAATAGACCCTATGGGATAGAGAATTCGATACCCATCTAAAAGTAAAGATACTCTGGCCGAATTCCTTCCCTCTCCTCTCTCTCAAATCATCCTCCTTGCTAGTTGGTGTTTGTAAGCCATTAGAGGAGTGACAATTGTGACTCTAGAAGCTCCAAGACTACAAGATCAACAAGGAATTCAAAGGTATGGTTCTAGATCTTTTTCAATGTTGTTATTTAACCTAATTAGTCATTAGAAGTCTTGGATTCAAAGCATGTTTGATTAGAAAGCCTAGATCCAAGCATTAGGGTTTTGCATGCGTACATAGGAAAGTTCTTATGGCTAAAACCCATCAGTTTTCCTAACTGACATGACTGACATAAACTATTTTTGGTTTTGTTGACACAAGGAATTAAAGAACGAGAATCTAAATGCTGAAACACATGATGACCAGGATGACCGAGTCTTTGATGCCAAAGCTGCGGTCCAAAAGAGAGGAGAGCTTGAGCAGAAGGCTTCGTGACCGGATAGAGATCACCGGTACTGTCAGATCGTAGGAGGGTGCGTTTGGTCAGAAAAACATGAACAGAAAAACCAAACTCATCAAATTCAATAGAACATTTGTTGTCACAGGAAAGACGACGAACAAACACAAGATTTTTAATGATATCGGGAGTTATTAAGACACTATTTAAACGTAAAGGACGGAAAGAGTATGACATAGGAAGAAAAGAGACACCCGTGGCTTTTACCGGGATGCGGGACCCATTACCAACATAGACAGAGGAAGTAGGCAAATTATTTTTAACAGAACTTAGGATACCTTGGTTCGTGTGTAGATGAGCGGTGGCGCCGGTGTCCATATACCAATCGACGTGGGTGGGATCATTCAAAGTCATAGTGTTAAAGCTTTGAGGAAGAGTTGTGGCCTGATCCGAAGGGGCTTGTTGTGTCGAGTGGAAGGCTTGGTGAGCAAGTGGAGCGGGCCAGAATGGTTGTTGGCGATTTGGGCCAGGAGAAAAAGAGGAGCGTTGGTGGGCTTGAGCTCCTTGCGGTGTGGACAGCAACCCATTTGAGCCATACAGTGGTCCGTTAACCACAAATTGGTGAGATAAGATATTATTTGGACGAAGAGAGCATGGCATTGGACCCCAGGGGGTATGTATAATTAATTGTTGACCATTTAACTGTTGACCAAAACAACTTGAAAAACTTTGTTTATGTCCGGTACGTCCACCCCCACGTTGAAACCTACCTCCTCTATTAAATCTTCCACCGGTCCTACCACCACCACGTGATTGATTAGAAAAAATATTTCTATAATTTTGAGATTGATTAACATTCCCAGTGGCATGAACCGAAAGAGTAGTTGGAGAAGAGGGATGATCGGTGTGTGTAACAGAAACGGGCTTGGATGCATTGACCTTCATGAGTTTTTCTTCAATGTTAAGGGTGGAACGGACCTCCGCAAAAGTTGGAAACGGCTTGCTGTTGCAGATTAGAAGGGAGAGATTGTCATATTTAGTAGGTAAACCATTGAGTGTGTGTATGATCAGATTCCGATCAGTAAGTTTGGCTCCTAGATTCTCAAGCATATCCGCCAGTTTAGACACACGGTTGAGATACTCAAGCATGGAGGAGCCCCCCATTAATAAGTTCCTGATTTCAGTGTCTAGCTCCATGAGTCGGTGGTCTTTGTTATCGTAAAAAAGATTTTCAAGGGTGATCCATACGTCATATGTTGTGGTATTTTTCTTTATAATGGAATTGAGTAAGGGTTGTGCAAGAGTACCGTAAATCCAAGCTTTCACAATAGCATCAATTTCCTCCCAATCGGCTGGTGGATCTATGACAGCAGCTTTGTCTTTAGGTTGGTCGGCTGGGGTGGATGTCAATTCAGTGGTGGGTTTGGGAAGTAGATGATGGTAAACGCCAAATCCCTTGCAATGATTCTGGAAGCGTTCACGCCATGAGTCATAGTTCTGATGTTCTTGATCAAGGATAAGTGGAACGTGGGTCTTGATGTTTGTGATGCGATATGGTTTCTCAGACTTAGAAGAAGACATGATAGAGCAGCGATCGACAAAAGAGTATCAGGTAAGATTAAATAGGAGAACGAGCTGGAATAAAATAGTGGCGGAAAAGAGAAGGGTGCTGCACAAGAGAGATAGGATTGGAATTAGGGTTGTACACGATGGTCTCTGATACCATGTAATTGTGTATATTTTCCCATTCCTCGGCTCATTCTCATTAATCAATATATATATATACAAGATAAATACAATATGGGCTATAATACTAATATTTTGGTCCTAAATACAAACAATAATAATATAGCTAACACTTTCTACTAGAGTTATTTCAATTAAATGTGTACGAAGAAGCATGTAATGTAGGAGAAAAACGTACAAGTGTCTCGTGGTCTTTGGAATTTCTAAATCTTCTTGTTCTTTGTTGGTTCATTTTGGCTTTTGTCATGACCAAAAGTCTTTATATGTGAAGAAAATTTCTCACCTTTTTTGAAGGTAATTGAGCTGTGAAAATGACGTTCTTAGCATCATCGATTCTTTCTATAGCCAGATCACTGTCAATGTGAAGAAAATGTGAAGAAAAGAAAGAGTGAATGTGAGCACTTGATCTTATAAAATCACAAATTCAAGACCCATTCGTAAGATCCATTAAAACAATGCAATCATAGCTAAAAATCTTTCACAGAGTAAAATCATCGAACAGTTATACACATAATCTGACAAAATTAACAAGCATTCCAACAGAAATGCCAAAATTATATATCAAAATCATGCAACATATGTTGAAAGAAGGCTGGGGACGGGGAACTAGGGTTCATGATGGTGAAAGAATGATATAGTGATTTAATGTATGGATGCACGGTGCAGTGGATATCGAGAGAATGAGAATATTGAGCATCAAATTTTGTGATAACGGCGGAGGTCGTGAAGCTGCAAAACAACGGTGAGGGTAAGAAAGGAACCAACCATAGATCACTTTTCCGGTAGCGATCTCCTCCAGATGGTTGTGAATGAACTCCTACAAACCAGCTCCGAAAATAGTGTCATATTTCACTGCGACCTCTAAATGAAGCAATCGATGTAGGGAGGGGGAGAAAGAGCGGCCATGGTTATGGGGAAAAGAACACGCCTAGGGCAAATGAGGGGAAACAGAGAGCGGGTTTTCTAATTTTTTTTGGATTTTCTTTTCCCGCTATACTAGTTGCTAAAGAGGAGCCACACGTTTGTAAAATTATAAAGCGACATTTATAGAGGACGCGTTTAAGATAAGCGCCCTCCGTGTTTTCTTTTATGAGACACTAAATTAAGGGCACGCAAAAATATGTATTCTAAATCCTTTAAATTTAGGGAGAACTGACATTATTTTTAAGACACGCACTTTTGCGTATCGTAAATTTAAGTGTGCTGTGGTTTGCGCATCAATAAGGGGCTATTTTCTAGTAGTGTATTATGTATTTGTTTTATTATGTAATTCATGTATAATTTGTAATTAATAAATTTCGATATGTATCTTGTTTGGTTTGGATTTAGAAGCAATGTAATACCCTAATTATTTATTTGTGCATTTGGATGAGTATTGATTTATTTTACTAGTTATATTCACTAGCTTACGTATTTGGGCATTATATAAACTAGATGAGGAGCCCCGCGTTACGGGGATGGAGCTAAACAGATACGATCGAAAGCATATCTTTTGAGTCGGAAAGTGAGTCCATTCAATTTCATTGTCTTCTTCGCATACCAGAAAAAAAACTATACTGAACACTTGACATAATTAGAATTAATAGTATAAACTAGAAAGCGCATTCAATACTTATCTGTTGATGTTTCTTTCACCTTCAAACAAAAGTCTTGAAACATGATGAAATACCAAATTTAAGACATCCAACATTTACACAAGAACATGTACATTTGTAGTTTTTCTTTAGTACAATTTTTTACTACAAACAGGCAAAGAGTTAAAGATCAGTCATTAGTGAGTTCTAACGCAAAGATAAACGATATGAACAATCAAAAAATTTAGAATACAAAGACATATAGCCTCTTAACCAAAAGAGAAGGGTTTGCAGTTAAATGACATGCTAAAGCAAATACAAATAAATTGTTTACTACACAGGTAATCTTAACCTGTAGTTGGCTCTAAAAGAGACCTAACAATTAAATTGTAGTGATAATACTTTTAAGTTCTATAATTTTTAACCCAAGAAATTGAATTATAGTCAAACTGTATGTAGGGGCGTAATTAAAAACTATATGTAGGGGTATTTTGGTTAAAACCTTAGAAATTAATCATTATTTGACCAAAATAAATACGTGTTTGCATTAATATAAAAAACGTTAATAGCACTCATTAAAATTAAAAAGTGCTAACAGGGGGTTTTAGTTAAAAACAATTAATATCAATTATATTTAACCAAATAAAAAGCAATTTGGGAAAAAAATAAACAAATTCAATTT
Organism: Lactuca saligna; assembly: GCF_052625555.1. Classification (NCBI taxonomy): domain Eukaryota; kingdom Viridiplantae; phylum Streptophyta; class Magnoliopsida; order Asterales; family Asteraceae; genus Lactuca; species Lactuca saligna. The sequence continues at coordinate 177,041,084 of NC_136423.1, forward strand.
TAACTAAAATAATATGTACACACAAATAAAACTAAAATTACCATTTTAGGTTCAAGTTGCAGTTTAATCGAAGATAAATTTTTTTTGGGGTTGGAACAAATATTACTTCACACAAAGAGCACCAAATTCAAAAAAAACATATTACTCTAAAAAATCCAAACTATATTGCTTAAAAAACAAACCTATACCTTGTATTTTCTAATTTAACCACTCATCCACATACAACATCCAAATCAAAGCAACCTTTTTTTTTTGCTTAAAGTTCCAATCCAAGAATGTAATGACCATACCTGTTTGGATCAGGTTGAATATACCAATTGGGAATCCGATATTTTCTAAATTTTTTAGTCAATTGTGCAATCATTAATACTATATCACAAAGTAATTAATCATTAATCAAACCATTTTACCAAAAGACAAAGGCTCCAACTAAATCACATCAAGAAATCATACATGAAAATTATGACCAGCAATGGTGAAGCGAAGGTCAAGGGAGAAGTTAAAGAGAGCGATGGCGATAGAACCACCTACAATTTGTAGTTTCTTCTTTAATCAATCCTGATTGCTGGAGCGGCTCTGTGTAAAGCTTCATTGAGTTCTTGTTTATCATTAGGGGTAATGTCTTTGGTATATAACTGAGCAAACAGTTACGAATCCTGAAAAATAATCAAGGGTCAATTTTTGAAGTTTTTTATTTGATAAAACTTGGATCTATTTTATTTTATAAATTTATAATTTTATTTTTATACCTTCAATGCTTTTGAAGCAAAGATCTACGGACTGACTAAGTGGGATGAGAAGTCAAGACCAAGTCAACTCTTTGATTCTTGAGTGCATCAACAACCTCTTCAGGGGACTTCTTAAGGTGATGCACAAGTCTCTTGAAAGTTTCTTCAATGTCGGATTCATTTGTTGCATTAGCTTCATTAGCAAAGTCACCCTTCTTCAGCTGGATCCTACGTCTATAAGCAATCTGGACCTCTTCTGCCAGGTTTGCTAAATTAAGCAAGTGAGAGAAAGCTTTTGCGATGACAATGGAGTCCCCTGGATCTAAGCTTGTGAGCACACTTCCAAGTTCCTCAAGCTTCTTTGGGTCACACTTTCCTTTATACTCCACAAAAGCTCGGATCATTCTTGAACCTAAACAAACAAACACATTAATCAGTTTCATGCAACCAGAGGATCCGATAACCAATGGACTAATTCCGGTGTGACATTTTGTCGAACACTTTCTAGGCCTAATGAATATAAGATAACGAAATCGGGATTCACTAATTTGTATATAGGACGAAGATTAATGGTTGCAGTAGTGTGGGTATGCTAAGTATTTAAACTCGGCTAATGACATGCGTCTTTCTAAAAATCCCTTAACTAAAAAGTTTGAGAATACCTCTCAGCCATAACTTACTTGCGGGTAAGTCACTAGGCATAATGAATAACTTTGTATAAACTTTCTAAAAGCCGAGTATGTTTGACGTATATGTAAAGTGTAATGTACTCGCTTTTATAACAATGAATGTTTCAAATTAACGAACATATGTACATGTATAAACATGGTGTACTTAAACATATAAATAAACATGTTTAATAATAACTTTGAATCTTTGAAATACTACAGATTTTCATAACGTACTTGTTATAATATACAATGTCACATAAAAATCATAAACCTTTGTTTAATGTAGTATTTTTTGTGTGAACTCGATATTTCATGAAAAAATAATCATAACACGTATACGAAAAGTTTTCTCTAGTTTATTTTTAACAATATGGTAAACTGTTAAATAATAATATTTTATAAAATATGTTTGTTGTATTTTGCATAAAAAGGTAATTGGTTTGTATAAACAAAATATATTGGCACATGTATTTCTCTACAAAATAATTAAAATATTAAAAAGGGCTGTAAGCACCCACCATTGAAGCGTGAGTTCCAATAGTTTGGATTTGGTTTTGTTAAGAAACTGGTTGTAAGAAACCGCAAATCCACCATTCCTGAACTTTGAAATACTTTTCGGACCATTTCGTAACCAATTTTGCACTATACGGGTTGTTTCGTAGTTTGTCTAAACTATAGGGGCTGTTTGGTATTTTAATTAACCGAAGTCAGACTGATTTGATAAAAATAATCTCAAAGGAGGGGTTGTTTTGAACAAATGGATCCAAGAGTTGGGGTTTGGACTGATTTTGCAAAGTATTTGTCAACCAAGGGTAGGTTTTGAGTAATTTGCATTTAAATTTGATTTATCTTTGACTTTAACCAGGTCAAACCAGGAACCCATTTTTCTGTGATGGGGTTCCTACCGTGATCTATTTAATGAAAAGGTTAGGGCTTATAAGCCCCTTCCATTTCCTCGATCGGGTAAAGAAGCAAGGACGATTGGAACGGGAATAAACGACTGAAATCAAACGAAGCGAAGAGGGGAAAACGAAAAAGATGGCAGTGGCGCAGACGTTGGTTTCGGGGCTGAAATCACGAAGGGGGCGGAAAGATAAGGATGTTGATCGGGTTACAGGAAATATATGGAGCGAAGGCTGCATCGGAAGATGAACGGAAGTAGTGAACGAAGGTAGACGAAATCTCGCAGGTGCGCTTCGTCGGTTACTTTCTGACCGATGGCGAAGAGGGTATCTCCGGGGTTTAACGAGACCGAAGCAACGATGATGGGAACAAACAACGGAGCTTTCTTCTTCTCGTTTGGTTGCGGAGTGCGAAGGGGGAAAGGAAATCGAAGGGATTCTGGGAGGCATCGCGGGCAGCAGCAGCGACGTAGACGTGGGTGCTCGGTGGGTCTTCGGTCCCGGTGGGAGAATTGCTTCGATCGGTAATCAAATGGTACGTAAACGGGGGCTGTTCCGGCAGTCTCCTGTTCTTCTCTTCTTCTTCTTGATTTGAATCAATGGGGGTGTTTGTGGTGATGTTGAGATTCACGGGAAACGGGTTGTGGGTGGTGGAATCGTGAGGGAGGCATCTCCGGTGGTTGCAACTATGCGATCTGGGGTTGGAGATGGGTGGTTCCTGGTGGTCAAGGGCCACCGGTGATGGTTCTTGGTGGGTGCAGGTAGAGAAAGAGGTGGGTCACGATAGGGGCAGTTCATAGATCGGTACCCTTCTTTTTCTCTTCCTTTAAATTTGACTGTAAATCAGTGGGGTTTAATGGTTTAATGGTGGCTGTTTAAGGTGGCTGGGCAGTTGTTTCCTTTATGTTTTTCGTTTTATGGCTTCCAAGTGAAAGAATGTGGAAGCTGTTGCTTCTTCTTGATTGCTCATGATCATAAGATGATATAGTATGTTTGAGTGTTGGGTTCATTGACAGGGAACAAGGAAGGAAAAGGGAATGAAAGGGAAGGAGTGAAGCAACATCCATATTCATTTATTTGTTTATTTATTTATTTGTATCTGTGTATGTATTTAATTTGTATTATGTATTTGTTTTATTATGTAATTCATGTATAATTTGTAATTAGTAAATTTCCATATGTATTTTGTTTGGTTTGGATTTAGAAGCAATGTAATACCCTAATTATTTATTTGTGCATTTGGATGAGTATTGATTTATTTTACTAGTTATATTCACTAGCTTACGTATTTGGGTATTATATAAACTAGATGGGGAGCCTGCGTTTTGGGGATGGAGCTATACAGATACGATCGAAAGCGTATCATTTGAGTCGGAAAGTGAGTCCATTCAATTTCATTGTCTTCTTTGTATACCAGAAAAACAATACTGAACAATTGACAAAATTAGAATTAATAGTATCTTTACTATATTATTAAGGATATTGCCCACCTCTTGAAAATTTAGAGGTACTACATATCTTACCTCATGTACAATGACATTAAGCAATATACGTATTATACTACACGCTATACAAGGATCATATACTACACCGTACAATGACCTTACCTAATCTCCTAACCACAACCATCTAACCTATTCACATCGACATGCCCCTTTCCCACTTCATACGGAGGCGGTGATGAACATATCCGTAGATGGTCATGAAGATAGATTAATGATACTCAGCATCTTCGATCCTCAATCCGATCGTCAGCCTTCAAGCAGTCGAGCTCTTAACATTGCGGATCTCCAGCGTTTCCAATATAAACCCTTTCCCCGCCTTCGATTTTCACCCTAACAGACATCTTAGCATCTTCGATCCTCAAAAACCCTAAAGATCTTCCATATAACCTATTTTCATCGACACCACCAAAGATTCCCCTTTCCCCGCCTTCTATTTTCACCATACCACGCTCTCAGGTCTCAGCTATCAAAGATCACGAACACAGAGGGGAGGAGGACGTCGCTGCTGACGACGAATCAGGTCTCAGTAAAACGGACCTTTCAACAGTTGATTCCGCTGCCTACCACAACCTTTAAAGTTTGATTCTGCCGCCTACCACCACCTTCGTAACCTCCCTCAGCCACCACAGGTACCCTCAAACCCATCTTTAATCAATCCTGATTGCTAGAGCGGCTCTGTGTAAAGCTTCATTGAGTTCTTGTTTATCATCAGGGGTAATGTCTTTGGTATATAACTGAGCAAAACAGTTACGAATCCTGAAAAATAATCAAGGGTCAATTTTTGAAGTTTGTTATTTGATAAAACCTGGATCTATTTTATTTTATAAATTTATAATTTTTTTCATATACCTTTAATGCTTTTGAAGCAAAGATCTACGGACTGATTAAGTGGGATGAGAAGTCAAGACCAAGTCAACTCTTTGATTCTTGAGTGCATCAACAACCTCTTCAGGGGACTTCTTAAGGTGATGCACAAGTCTCTTGAAAGTTTCTTCAATGTCGGATTCAGTTGTTGCATTAGCTTCATTAGCAAAGTCACCCTTCTTCAGCTGGATCCTACGTCTATAAGCAATCTTGACCTCTTCTGCCAGGTTTGCTAAGTTAAGCAAGTGAGAGAAAGCTTTTGCGATGACAATGGAGTCCCCTAGATCTAAGCTTGTGAGCACACTTCCAAGTTCCTCAAGCTTCTTTGGGTCACACTTTCCTTTATACTCCACAAAAGCTCGGATCATTCTTGAACCTTAACAAACTAACACATTAATCAGTTTCATGCAACCAGAGGATCCGATAACCAATGGACTAATTCCGGTGTGAAATTTTGTCGAACACTTTCTAGGCCTAATGCATATAAGATAACGAAATCGGGATTCACTAATTTGTATATAGGACGAAGATTAATGGTTACAGTAGTGTGGGTATGCTAAGTATTTAAACTCGGCTAATGAAATGCGTCTTTCTAAAAATCACTTAACTAAAAAGTTTGAGAATACCTCTCAGCCGTAACTTACTTGCGGGTAAGTCACTAGGCATAATGAATAACTTTGTATAAACTTTTTAAAAGCCGAGTATGTTTGACGTATATGTAAAAGTGTAATGTACTCGCTTTTATAACAATGAATGTTTCAAATTAACGAACATATGTACATGTATAAACGTGGTGTACTTAAACATATAAATAAACATGTTTAATAATAACTTTGAATCCTTGTAATACTACATATTTTAATAACATAATTGTTATAATATACAATGTCACATAAAAATCATAAAACTTTGTATAATGTAGTATTTGTTGTGTGAACAGGATATTTCTGTTGGAATAGTGTCTAAGGCTGCAACTATATTAGGCAAGTATTTGACCCGGTTGTGCATGGTCCTTTTGGGTTGCCTTCACCGTAGCAACTTGATGGATGATTTGTTAAGAGAGAGTAAATATTATAAGGAATAATATATGGTTATTTGATTAATATAAGTCATAGATTAATTGGAATTAATTTGGTGACTTAAAGAGATTAATTAAATAAGAGAGTATAAACTGTCAATTGTTTGATAGTTACATTTTAGACTATAAATCCTTATCCAAGATAGGATGGACGATTTCTAGGGCCTGGATAAGCCAAAATCGTCCATACGGTTATCAAGGAAAGGATATGGATCAACTTAAAGTCTAAGTTATCCAATTAGGGTTAAAGCTGTAATCCTTAAGGAGTCTACAAGTATAAATAGACCCTAGGGGTGAGGGAATTCGACACACCATCTAAAGTAGAGATACGCTGGCCGAATTCCTCCCTTCTCCTCTCTCCTAAATCATCTTCTTGCTATTGGTATTTGTAAGCCATTAGAGGAGTGACATTTGTGACTCTAGAAGCTCCAAGACAACAAGATCAACAAGGAATCCAAAGGTATGATTCTAGATCTATTTCAATGTTGTTATTTAACCTAATTAGCCATTAGAAGTCTTGGATTCAAAGCATGTTTAATTAGAAAGCCTAGATCCGAGCATTAGGGTTTTGCATGCGCACATAGGAAAGTTCTTATGGCTAAAACCCATCAATTTCATGATAAAATAATCATAACACGTATACGAAAAGTTTTCTCTAGTTTATTGTTAACAATATGATAAACTGTTAAATAATAATATTTTATAAAATAGGTTTGTTGTATTTTGCATAAAAAGGTAATTGGTTTGTATAAACAAAATATATTGGCACATGTATATCTCCACAAAATAATTAAAATATTAAAAAGGGCTGTAAGCCCCCACCATTGAAGCGTGAGTTCCAATAGTTTGGATTTGGTTTTGTTAAGAAACTGGTTGTAAGAAACCGCAAATCCACCATTCCTGAACTTTGAAATACTTTTGGGACCATTTTGTAACCAATTTTGCACTATAGGGGTTGTTTCGTAGTTTGTCTAAACTATAGGGGTTGTTTGGTATTTTAATTAACCGAATTCGGACTGATTTGATAAAAATAATTTCAAAGGAGGGGTTGTTTTGAACAAATGGATCCTAGAGTTGGGGTTTGGACTGATTTTGCAAAGTATTTGTCAACCAAGGGTAGGTTTTGAGTAATTTGCATTTAAATTTGATTTATCTTTGACTTTGACCAGGTCAAACCAGGAACCCATTTTTCTGTAATGGAGTTCCTACCGTGATCCATTTAATGAAAAGGTTAGGGCTTATAAGCCCCGTTCCATTTCCTCGATCGGGTAAAGAAGCAAGGACGATTGGAACGGGAATAAACGACTGAAATCAAACGAAGCGAAGAGGGGAAAACGAAAAAGATGGCAGTGGCGCTGCCGTTGGTTTCGGGGGTGAAATCGCGAAGGGAGCGGAAGGATAACTGTGTTGATCGGGTTAAGGGAAATATATGGAGCGAAGGTTGCGTCGGAAGACGAACGGAAGTAGTGAACGAAGGTAGACGAAATCTCGCAGGCGCGCTTCGCCGGTTTCTTTTTGATCGATGGCGAATAGGGTATCTCTGGGGTTTGACGAGACCGAAGGAACGACGACGGGAACAAACAACGGAGCTTTCTTCTTCTCGTTTGGCTGCGGGGTGCGAAGGGGGAAAGGAAATCGAAGGGATTCTAGGTGGCATCGCGGGCAGCAGCAGCGATGTAGACGTGGGTGCTCGGTGGTTCTTCGGTCTCGGTGGGAGAATTGCTTCGATCGGTAATCAAATGGTATGTAAATGGGGGCTGTTCCGGCAGTATCCTGTTCTTCTCTTCTTCTTCTTGATTTGAATCAATGGGGGTGTTTGTGGTGATGTTGAGATTCACGGGAAACGGGTTGTGGGTGGTGGAATCGTGAGGGAGGCATCTCCGGTGGTTGCAACTATGCGATCTGCGGTTGGAGATGGGTGGTTCCTGGTGGTCAAGGGCCACCGGTGATGGTTCGTGGTGGGTGCAGGCTGAGAAGGAGGTGGGTCATGACAGTGGCAGTTCATAGATCGATACCCTTCTTTTTCTCTTCCTTTAAATTTGACTGTAAATCAGTGGGGTTTAATGGTTTAATGGTGGGTGTTTAAGGTGGCAGGGCAGTTGTTTCCTTTATGTTCTTGGTTTTAGGGCTTCTAAGTGAAAGAATGTGGAAGCTGTTGCGTCTTCTTGATTGCTGACGATCATAAGATGATATAGTATGTTTGAGTGTTGGGTTCGTTGACAGGGAACAAGGAAGGAAAAGGGAATGAAAGGGAAGGAGTGAAGCAACATCCATATTCATTTATTTTTTTATTTTTTTATTTGTATTTGTGTATGTATTTAATTTGTATTATGTATTTGTTTTATTATGTAATTCATGTACAATTTGTAATTAATAAATTTCCATATGTATTTTGTTTCGTTTGGATTTAGAAGCAATGTAATACCCTAATTATTTATTTGTGTATTTTGTGAGTATTGATTTATTTTACTAGTTATATTCACTGGCTTACGTATTTGGGTATTATATAAACTAGATCACGAGCCCCGTTTTGCGGGGATGGAGCTAAACAGATACGATCGAAAGCATATCATTTGAGTCGGAAAGTGAGTCCATTAAATTTCATTGTCTTCTTCACATACCATTCAATATTTGTCTGTTGATGGTTCTTTCACCTTCAAACAAAAGTCTCGAAACATGATGAAATACCAAATTTAAGACATCCAACATTAACACAATAACATGTACGTTTGTAGTTTTTCTTTAGCACGTTTTTTTACTACAAACGGGCAAAGAGTTAAAGATCAGTCATTAGTGAGTTCTAACGCAAAGATAAACGATATGGACATTCAAAAAAATTTAGAATTCAAATACATATAGCTTCATAACCAAAAGAGAAGGGTTTGCAGTTAAATCACACGCTAAAGCAAATGCATATAAATTGTTTACTACACAGGTAATCATAACTTCTAGTTGGCTCTAAAAGAGACCTAAGAATCAAATTGTGGTGATAATACTTTTATGTTCTCTAATTTTTAACCCAACAAATTGAATTATAGTCAAACTGTATGTAGGGGCGTAATTAAAAACATATTTAGGGGTACTTTGGTTAAAACTTTAGAAATTAGTCATTATTTGACCAAAATAAATATGTGTTTGCATTAATGTAAAAAAAAGTTAATAGCACTCATTAAAATTAAAAAGTGGTAACAGGGCGTTTTAGTAAAAAAAAAACAATTAACATCAATTATATTTAACCAAATAAAATGCAATTTGGTAAAATAAAAAATAAACGAATTCAATTTTAACTAAAAAATATCTATACACCCAAATCAAACTAAAATTACCATTTTTGGTTCAACTTGTAGTTTATCGATGATAATTTTTTTGGGTTTGGAACAAAATATTACTTCACACAAAGAGCACCAAATTCAGACAAACATATTACTATAAAAAATCCAAACTATATTGCTTAAAAAACAAACCTTTACCTTGTATTTTCTAATTTAACCACTCATCCACACACAACATCCAAATCAAAGCAACATTTTTTTTTTGCTTAAAGTTCCAATCAAAGAATGTAATGAACATACCTGTTTGGATCAGGTTGAATAAACCAATTGGGAATCCGATATTTTCTAAATTTTTTAGCCAGCTGTGCAATCATTAATACTCTGTCACCAAGTAATTAATAATTAATCAAACCATTGTACCAAAAGACAAAGCCTCCAACTAAATCACATCAAGAAATCATACATGAAAATTATGACCAGCAATGGTGATGCGAAGGTCAAGGGAGAAGTTAAAGAGAGTGATGGCGATAGAACCACCTACAATTTGTAGTTTCTTCTTTAATCAATCCTGATTGCTGGAGCGGCTCTGTGTAAAGCTTCATTGAGTTCTTCTTTATCATCAGGGGTAATGTCTTTGGTATATAACTGAGCCAAACAGTGACGAATCCTAAAAAATAATAAAGGATCAATTTTTGAAGTTTGTTATTTGATAAAACTTGGATCTATTTTATTTTATAAATTTATAGTTTTATTTTTATACCTTCTATGATTTTGAAGCAAAGATCTATGGACTGATTAAGTGGGATGAGCAGTCAAGACCAAGTCAACTCTTTGATTCTTGAGTGTATCAAAAACCTCTTCAGGGGACTTCTTAAGGTGATGCACAAGTCTCTTGAAAGTTTCTTCAATGTCGGATTCAGTTGTTGCATTAGCTTCATTAGCAAAGTCACCCTTCTTCAGCTTGATCCCACGTCTGGACCTCTTCTTCCTGATTTGCTAAGTTAAGCATTTGACAGAAAGCTTTTGCGATGAAAATGGAGTCCCTTGCATCTAAGCTTGTGAGCACACTTCCAAGTTTGTCAAGCTTCTTTGGGTCACACTTTCCTTTATACTCGACAAAAAGTTCATATCATTCTTGAACCTAAACAAACAAACACATTAGTCAGTTTCATGCAACCAAAGGATCCGATAACCAATGGACTAATTCCAATGTGACATTTTGTCGAACGGTTTCTAGGCCTAATGCATATTAGATACCAAAATCTGGATTATCGTTTAGATTGTTTTGGCTATAAATGATCCGATATGATATTCGATTTCCGGGTTGTACATTGTTAAGCTGAAACTTCGAAAAATCATAACTTCCTCATACGAAGTCAAATTTCGGCGTTCATTTTATGTACGCTCTTGTTTTAACGAACACTATCACTTTCGTTTAGATCGCTAAGGCTAAAAATCACTCTATCGTAAATTCACTATTTACGTCGAGCAGTGTCGTGCATGTTCCGTCGCGAAACTTCGACGGCCCATAACTTTTTCATTATAACTCGGATTTCAGCATTCTTTATGTGTACGTAACCCTTGTAACATATACTATAACTTGGTTAAGGTTAATCCTTCTAAATAATCTTCCATCAAAAACTCATTTTTGATGCTCATTGTCTCTAAAAGTGAGTCCATTCAATTTCATTGTCTTCTTCGCATACCAGAAAAAAAAAAAAAAAAACTATACTGAACACTTGACATAATTAGAATTAATAGTATAAACTAGAAAGCGCATTCAATACTTGTCTGTTGATGTTTCTTTCACCTTCAAACAAAAGTCTTGAAACATGATGAAATACCAAATTTAAGACATCCAACATTTACACAAGAACATGTACATTTGTAGTTTTTCTTTAGTACAATTTTTTACTACAAACAGGAAAAGAGTTAAAGATCAGTCATTAGTGAATTCTAACGCAAAGATAAACGATATGAACAATCAAAAAATTTAGAATACAAAGACATATAGCCTCTTAACCAAAAGAGAAGGGTTTGCAGTTAAATGACATGCTAAAGCAAATACATATAAATTGTTTACTACACAGGTAATCTTAACCTGTAGTTGGCTCTAAAAGAGACCTAACAATCAAATTGTAGTGATAATACTTTTAAGTTCTCTAATTTCTAACCCAATAAATTGAATTATAGTCAAACTGTATGTAGGGGCGTAATTAAAAACTATATGTAGGGGTATTTTGGTTAAAACTTTAGAAATTAGTCATTATTTGACCAAAATAAATATGTGTTTGCATTAATATAAAAAAAGTTAATAGCACTCATTAAAATTAAAAAGTGCTAACAGGGGGTTTTAGTTAAAAACAATTAATATCAATTATATTTAACCAAATAAAAAGCAATTTGGGAAAAAAAATAAACAAATTCAATTTTAACTAAAATAATATGTACACCCAAATCAAACTAAAATTACCATTTTTGGTTCAAGTTGCAGTTTAATCGAAGATAAATTTTTTTTGCGGTTGGAGCAAATATTACTTCACATAAAGAGCACCAAATTCAAAAAAAACATATTACTCTAAAATAATCCAAACTATATTGCTTAAAAAACAAACATTTACCTTGTATTTTCTAATTTAACCACTCATCCACATACAACATCCAAATCAAAGCAACCTTTTTTTTGCTTAAAGTTCCAATCCAAGAATGTAATGAACATACCTATGAATATACCAATTGGGAATCCGATATTTTCTAAATTTTTTAGTCAATTGTGCAATCATTAATACTATATCACAAAGTAATTAATCATTAATCAAACCATTTTACCAAAAGACAAAGGCTCCAACTAAATCACATCAAGAAATCATACATGAAAATTTTGACCAGCAATGGTGAAGCGAAGGTCAAGGGAGAAGTTAAAGAGAGCGATGGCAATAGAACCACCTACAATTTGTAGTTTCTTCTTTAATCAATCTTGATTGCTGGAGCGGCTCTGTGTAAAGCTTCATTGAGTTCTTGTTTATCATCAGGGGTAATGTCTTTGGTATATAAGTGAGCAAAACAGTTACGAATCCTAAAAAATAATCAAGGGTCAATTATTGATGTTTTTATTTGATAAAACTTGGATCTATTTTATTTTATAAATGTATAATTTTATTTTTATACCTGCAATGCTTTTGAAGCAAAGATCTACGGACTGATTAAGTGGGATGAGAAGTCAAGACCAAGTCAACTCTTTGATTCTTGAGTGCATCAACAACCTCTCAAGGGACTTCTTAAGGTGATGCACAAGTCTCTTGAAAGTTTCTTCAATGTCAGATTCAGTTGTTGCATTAGCTTCATTAACAAAGTCACCTTTCTTCAGCTGGATCCTATGTCTATAAGCAATCTGGACCTCTTCTGCCAGGTTAGCTAACTTAAGCAAGTGAGAGAAAGCTTTTGCGATGACAATGGAGTCCCCTGGATCTAAGCTTGTGAGCACACTTCCAAGTTCCTCAAGCTTCTTTGGGTCACACTTTCCTTTATACTCCACAAAAGCTCAGATCATTCTTGAACCTAAACAAACAAACACATTAATCAGTTTCATGGAACCAGAGGATCTGATAACCAATGGACTAATTCCGGTGTGACATTTTGTCGAACACTTTCTAGGCCTAATGAATATAAGATAACAAAATTGGGACTCACTTATTTGTATATAGGACGAAGATTAATGGTTACAGTAGTGTGGGTATGCTAAGTATTTAAACTCGGCTAATGAAATGCGTCTTTCTAAAAATCCCTTAACTAAAAAGTTTGAGAATACCTCTCAACCGTAACTTACTTGCGGGTAAGTCACTAGGCATAATGAATAACTTTGTATAAACTTTCTAAAAGCCGAGTATGTTTGACGTATATGTAAAAGTGTAATGTACTCGTTTTTATAACAATGAATGTTTCAAATTAACGAACATATGTACATGTATAAACGTGGTGTACTTAAACATATAAATAAACATGCCTTGAAATACTACAGATTTTCTTAACGTACTTGTTATAATATACAATGTCACATAAAAATTATAAACCTTTGTATAATGTAGTATTTGTTGTGTGAACTGGATATTTCATGATAAAATAATCATAACACGTATACGAAAAGTTTTCTCTAGTTTATTTTTAACAATATGGTAAACTGTTAAATAATAATATTTTATAAAATATGTATGTTGTATTTTGCATAAAAAGGTAATTGGTTTGTGTAAACAAAATATATTGGCACATGTATTTCCCCACAAAATAATTAAAATATTAAAAACGGCTATAAGCACCCACCATTGAAGCATGAGTTCCAATAGTTTGGATTTGGTTTTGTTAAGAAACAGGTTCTAAGAAACCGCAAATCCACCATTCCTGAACTTTGAAATACTTTTGGGACCATTTCGTAACCAATTTTGCACTATACGGGTTGTTTCGTAGCTTGTCTAAACTATAGGGGCTGTTTGGTATTTTAATTAACCGAAGTCGGACTGATTTGATAAAAATAATCTCAAAGGAGGGGTTGTTTTGAACAAATGGAGCCAAGAGTTGGGGTTTGGACTGATTTTGCAAAGTATTTGTCAACCAAGGGTAGGTTTTGAGTAATTTGCATTTAAATTTGATTTATCTTTGACTTTGACCAAGTCAAACCAGGAACCCATTTTTCTGTGATGGAGTTCCTACCGTGATCCATTTAATGAAAAGGTTAAGGCTTATAAGCCCCGTTCCATTTCCTCGATCGGGTAAAGAAGCAAGGACGATTGGAACGGGAATAAACGACTGAAATCAAACGAAGCGAAGAGGGGAAAACGAAAAAGATGGCAGTGGCGCAGACGTTGGTTTCGGGGGTGAAATCACGAAGGGGGCGGAAGGATAAGGATGTTGATCGGGTTACGAGAAATATATGTAGCGAAGGCTGCGTCGAAAGACGAACGGAAGTAGTGAACGAAGGTAGACGAAATCTCGCAGGCGTGCTTCGTCGGTTTCTTTCTGACCGATGGCGAAGAGGGTATCTCCGGGGTTTGACAAGACCGAAGCAACGACGACGAGAACAAACAACGGAGCTTTCTTCTTCTCGTTTGGTTGCGGAGTGCGAAGGGGGAAAGGAAATCGAAGGGATTCTGGGAGGCATCGCGGGCAGCAGCAGCGACGTAGACGTGGGTGCTCGGTGGGTCTTCGGTCTCGGTGGGAGAATTGCTTTGATCGGTAATCAAATGGTACGTAAACGGGGGCTGTTCCGGCAGTCTCCTGTTCTTCTCTTCTTCTTCTTGATTTGAATCAATGGGGGTGTTTGTGGTGATGTTGAGATTCACGGGAAACGGGTTGTGGGTGGTGGAATCGTGAGGGAGGCATCTCCGGTGGTTGCAACTATGCGATCTGGGGTTGGAGATGGGTGGTTTCTGGTGGTCAAGGGCCACCGGTGATGGTTCTTGGTGGGTGCAGGCAGAGAAGGAGGTGGGTCACGACAGGGGCAGTTCATAGATCGGTACCCTTCTTTTTCTCTTCCTTTAAATTTGACTGTAAATCAGTGGGGTTTAATGGTTTAATGGTGGCTGTTTAAGGTGGCTGGGCACTTGTTTCCTTTATGTTCTTCGTTTTATGGCTTCCAAGTGAAAGAATGTGGAAGCTGTTGCTTCTTCTTGATTGCTCACGATCATATGATGATATAGTATGTTTGAGTGTTGGGTTCATTGACAGGGAACAAGGAAGGAAAAGGGAATGAAAGGGAAGGAGTGACGCAACATCCATATTCATTTATTTGTTTATTTATTTATTTGTATCTGTGTACGTATTTAATTTGTATTATGTATTTGTTTTATTATGTAATTCATGTATAATTTGTAATTAGTAAATTTCCATATGTATTTTGTTTGGTTTGGATTTAGAAGCAATGTAATACCCTAATTATTTATTTGTGCATTTGGATGAGTATTGATTTATTTTACTAGTTAAATTCACTAGCTTACGTATTTGGGTATTATATAAACTAGATGAGGAGCCTGCGTTGTGGGGATGGAGCTATACAGATATGATCGAAAGCATATCATTTGAGTCGGAAAGTGAGTCCATTCAATTTCATTGTCTTCTTCGCATACCAGAAAAACAATACTGAACACTTGACAAAATTAGAATTAATAGTATCTTTACTATATTATTAAGGATATTGCCCACCTCTTGAAAATTTAGAGGTACTACATATTTTACCTTATGTACAATGACATTAAGCAATATACATATTATACTACACGCTATACAAGGATCATATACTACACCGTACAATGACCTTACCTAATCTCCTAACCACAACCATCTAACCTATTCACATCGACATGCCCCTTTCCAACTTCATACGGAGGCGGTGATGAACATATACGTAGATGGTCATGAAGATAGATTAATGATACTCAGCATCTTCGATCCTCAATCCGATCGTCAGCCTTCAAGCAGTCGAGGTCTTAACATTGCGGATCTCCAACGTTTCCAATATAAACCCTTTTCCCGCCTTCAATTTTCACCCTAACAGACGTCTTAGCATCTTCGATCCTCAAAAACCCTAAAGATCTTCCATCTAACCTATTCTCATCGACACCACCAAAGATTACCCTTTCCCCACCTTCGATTTTCACCATAACACGCTCTCAGGTCTCAGCTATCAAAGATCACGAACACAGAGGGGAGGAGGACGTCGCTGCTGACGACGAATCAGGTCTCAGTAAAACGGACCTTTCAATAGTTGATTCTGTTGGAATAGTGTCTAAGGCTGCAACTATATTATGCAAGTATTTGATCCGGTTGTGCATGGTCCTTTTGGGTTGCCTTCACCATAGCAACTTGATGGATGATTTGTTAAGAGAGAGTAAATATTATAAGGAATAATATATGGTTATTTGATTAATATATAAGTCATAAATTAATTGGAATTAATTTGGTGACTTAAAGAGATTAATTAAATAAAGGGGTATAAACTGTCAATTGTTTGATAGTTAAACTTTAGACTATAAATCCATTGGGATATGCTTTGGACGGATTCTATGAGATATAGGATAGCTAAAATCGTCCAAAGGCTTATCTATGGAATGGATTTGGATAGCCTTAAGAGAAGATTATCCAATTAGGGTTTAGGTTGTAACCCTTAAGGAGTCTACAAGTATAAATAGACCCTAGGGGTGAGGGAATTCGACACACCATCTAAAGTAGAGATACTCTGGCCGAATTCCTCCCCTCTCCTTTCTCCTAAATCATCTTGATTGCTATTGGTGTTTGTAAGCCATTAGAGGAGTGACATTTGTAACTCTAGAAGCTCCAAGACAACAAGATCAACAAGGAACTCGAAGGTATGATTCTAGATCTGTTTCATTGTTGTTATTTAACCTAATTAGCCATTAGAAGTCTTGGATTCAAAGCATGTTTAATTAGAAAGCCTAGATCCAAGCATTAGGGTTTTGCATGCGCACATAGGAAAGTTCTTATGGCTAAAACCCATCAGATTCCACCGCCTACCACGACCTTTAAAGATTGATTATGCCGCCTACCACCACCTTCGTAACCTCCCTCAGCCACCACAGGTACCCTCAAACCCATCTTCAACATATTTATGATAATACAAATTTTTTATGCTCTCCTCAACTAGAATTTGCACAATGGGGTATGTTTATTGGGTAAGTTATAATCTAACTTTCATCTCACAGTTTTTAGTTGCAGAAAAGAATCCAAAATTTCTTCCACGTCCGATTAGTAGTTTAAAGCATCTGGGGTTGCTTAGTTTTCAAGTTGGTGCTTTAGAACAACTTCATGGTGCTCTTTGTTTGCTTCAAAACTCACCGAATCTAGAAACCTTGTATATAATGCACATGAAGGTGGTAAAGTAACAAGTGATAAAACTATATAATTATACAAGAGTTGGGAGCTAATATGCGGTTGCATTTTTATGTTGTTTCAAGAGACTAGAGTTAATTTGGGACTAGCTTCAAATCATTTGAAAAAGCTTGTATTTACTAAAACTCAGAAGACCAATGCTATGACTAGGACTGTAGGTTTGGTTTCTAATTTGTATCAATGGCAGTTGACAACTGCAGCGAGGATAATTTGTACTCTATATGAACATAATGTTTTTATCTTTTTCTTCATATGTGTATCTGCAGCTGAGATAACAATGTTTGAGAACAATGTTGTGGTGTATAGATTTATACAAGATTTGAACTTCTTTGTAACTGGAGGTGATGATGAAAATGAACTAGCTCTAGCCACAGTCCTGCAGGGTTTCTGTGATTCAGTTACACTTCTCCTCAGGGTTTCTGTGATTCAGTTACACTTCGCCAATCATCTCGGTATGCATAAATTACAATTTTCGTTTTCCATATGTGGATTTTCATATTATTATTCTTTTTGCATATTCATGGTTCTTCTTCTTTCATCAATTCAGCTCAATGAGATAGAAGAAGTATCAATCTATGAACAACCAACTGAAAGAAAAAAGTCTTCCCAGATTGGAAAAACTTGATTAAGCCTATAAATGAAGAAAAAGATCATTGGGTTAGTTTAATCTTCTTAAATCTGAATTGGAATTGTATTGGAATTTTATTAACGATAGTGATTGTTTTTTTTTCTTTCGTTTTCATTTGTTAATGTTGTGATCAAGTCTGAATCTTGATATATGATAGAGTGTAATGCATTGCTAGGTACATGGATCAATACGAAGTGCTTGAGCAAATTGGTAAGAGGGCATTTGGTGTTGCCCTTCTTGTACGCCATAAACATGAAAGAAAAAAAGTAAGGATGAAACAGAATTTACTAAGTTTTGTAATTTGTTTGTTTTATTGATGTCTGCACATTTTCTCCATTATATGTTTGTATGTTTATTGTCACTCTATTCCATGATGCTTAACTGTGTTTTCATTTACACATATTGATTATTTTCTTCCATTCCCTGTAATTCTATGTATTAAGGTATGTGTTGAAAAAGATATGACTTGCTCGCCAAACTGATAGAACATGTAGGTCTACACATCAGGAGGTTGGTATCCTTTACTTCTAATCATCCTACATTCTTTTCATATTTCTATTTTTGAGGGTATCAACTATCCTAAAATAGCAAAACGCACCTGAATTTATGTTTTTTATTTTTTATTTTTTTTCTTGTTTAACTTCCTATGTCTTTACATGTACCCATGTGTTGGTATCTTATCCCTCTTGTGCTTATGATTTTAAGATGACTATCTAAACCTCACTATTTAGTAAATGACTTTAGAAAAGTCTTTTACTTTCAAAATGTCCAAACTAATCTACAATATCTATTTGTAGATGGAGCTTATATCGAAAATGCGAAATCCCTTTATTGTGGAGTATAAAGATTCTTGGGTTGAAAAGGTAAAAATTGAAAATATTATCATTCACCCTAAATCCTAATCTACATATATATTATAACTAAATTGAAATGAGACTAAATTGTATACTTTTTGATTGTCTAGATGGGTACCTCCAGCTTTGCCAACAGCCAAGAGTCCAAAAAATGAGGAAACTGGAGCCACATTTGCTGCTGGAAGAAGCAGGGTACTACTATCTTTTTTCTATTATAGGGTAATAGCATTATTATTTCTATTTAAAAGATTTAAAAAAAAAACTGTATTGGTTGCAGAATACTGTCAAATTTCTGATTTACTTTGTTTTCAACTTATATTACATTTACTTTGACTAAAAAGTTGGATCTTGGAAATCATCAAAAGTATCATTATTTATTTCAGTTATTATCGAGTAATACAACCCTTTTTTATTAATTTTTTTTTAGTATTTCATGATGTTTAAGTAAATGATAAGCTTCTTTTTTAAAAATAACTAGAAGAAATTATTTTTATTTTTAAATGTTACTATCATTTACAGTATTTTCAGCTTCTAATATATATTTTATTTTTACAATGATATTATTTTAATGAAAATATGATAATAATATGATTAATTTTGGTATGATTCTTGACAGTTAGTATTTATGGTATGATTTAAAATATTTTCGTTATGATTCTTGACAGTTAGTATTTATAGTATGATTTAAAATATTTTCGGTATGATTTTTGACATTTAGTATTTATGGTATGATTTAAAATATTTTCTTTATGATTTTTGACAATCAGTAATATCCGAAAATACATAATATGATACATTATTCTATCTATAAATCTAATGTATTATGTTCTTATTTTTTACTTTCACAACACAATTCACCACCAAGGAATCGGGAATTAGAAAATTACTTCATTGCATTGGATTACATTTCGTGACACGAATTCAGGTTTTCTTTATTTCTTCTACCTGTTTGATGAATCTTCTTCTATCTTCTGTCTTTTGCCTTCTGTTTTCTTTACTTCTTCTACTTTACTAGATCGAATTTGGTGCAACCATGTGAAGATTGTTTGTTAAAAATTGCATTCAGTTTGTCCCTGTGTTGCTTTGTTCGTGTTCCTGTAATGGTATAATCATCTTAATGTATTTGTTAGATCTTTAAATTATTATATGTTATTTACTTACTATATCTATCTATCTGTTGTGTGTTCGTCTGGAAGATCCATAATTCCATATGTAGAATTAAGTGTGCTTTAAGTAACCTAATGTTAGACTGATAAGATCATTGAATTGATTTTCTTGATCTGGATATTCACAACTGCATAAAAAAATAATTATATGTAATGGTAAAAAAAATATGCTCATGTTGATTGGTCAATGTATGTTTGCTCTCTCTTTCAATACATTGTTCAACAATATGATCTGTCACTAATGATTTTAGAAACTGTATACTTGTTCTGATCCATGTGAATGACTCATAATTGTTCAACAGTATGTCCTCACAACGTATTCTTTAAATTATTATATGTTATTTCCTTATCATAATATATTTTCCACATCCTTCAAAACATAAAAAATAATAATAATTATTATATGTAATGGTAAAAAAAAACATGGTGTTCTGATCCATGTTTTCGTGAACCCAATCAAATGACGTTTATAGTTCTAAAAAGAAGGTTTTAATATCATATTTTATACAATTATAGAATCAAAAAGCTTTACATAAATTGTTTTCAATATATATCTATAAAATTAAAAATAAAAGCTATTAATATTATATTTTTGTGTAGAATAAAATATAATAAAACTCAAATGACTAAAAATAATGTCTAAAACGATGATATTATAAAAAATGAGAATTTATCAAAAATATATATATATATATATTTATAAATGTGAAAAATATAATCAAAAGATTTATATATAATTTTGCTTCTTTAGTAAAATAAGAAAAAAGATTTTCAACTTTATAGAAAGCAATTATTGATTTATCTTGACAATATGGTCTATAATCTCATAATTGCTTATAGTTTATAGAGATAATTTAATCTCATATATATTTTATATAGAACAAATATTCTATGTATTTAATTCATATTTAAGAATACGATGCGAAATAAAATTTTGAAACTTTAATATTTTGAAGGTAGATAGAAAATTTTATCAAATAAAACTTATTTAAGTGTGACAAAGGAAAAGAATACAAAAGCCAGACAATTACATAGCCGGAAAGTTGTCTTTCTATTGTTCAAGTCTCTATCATTGGACAATCATAAAAGTTTAGCCCAGTTCTACAATATGGAGTCATTTTGGTACAATTAACTACATAAATATAGAATATATTGTGCTGTATGAATTTTAACACAAAATGAACAATATATAGATCCCATAAAATTGTAATATGATGGATAAAGTCTTATCTCTACCTAGCTATTTGTAAAGGAAAATACAAGAAGATAATAAAAATATTGTAAAGTATTAATTAAAGAATACGACCATATTTTCTTTTTTGTTGTTGTATATATATGCTTTGATTTTTCTGTAATATTTAATGAATAAATCATGTAATAAAAACTCTTATTGCTTGGATATTTCAAATTTACAATACATATGTTATTATACTTTGGGTATCTCAAATCGACATAGTTTTTTATATAAATAATGATGTAAATCAATTCTACATCAACCACATCTGATTTTCGTTTTGTAGAATCATGAATGATCATATTTACGTTGATGCATTTTCATTGCTACTAAACTACTATTTGTGGTATATTTTGACTCCCGTTCGTGTGAATTTCATTTGGAGGGACTCAAGAGCCCACAAACTCTTCATGGTTCTCACTGATCAAAATGTATGCTTAAAAATTATTTATATCTTATTGGTTTTTCATAATTTATCATAAGTATTTTGTTGATAAAAATATTACATTTTCTATTAGAGAGAGAAATTGTTAGCAGTTGTTCCACAACAAATGATGTGTTTTATTTATGGAGGGAATCTATTAGGTGGTGTGTTCTTTTTAAACCCTTTTCAAATTGAACCAACCTATGCTGAGTATCCGAGATATCAAGAATACAGTTTATTATGTGACAATTTGATGACTTAGATCAGCAATAACACACGGTTTAATCAATTGGCCAATGCTATCATATCATGGTTTCCAGTTTTTCGATTGGTTCCCTCGATAAAAAGTTTAGTAGAGGATCGGACAGAGAGAAAAATGATGATCGGTAAATTTAATAAATTATATATATTTTTAGCATTCTAAGGTTTTTAAAATAATAACAAGTTTTAATTATCGTTATTTTTAGATATTGTTGGAAAAATTATCAGAGGCAAGCGAAACTATTCTCGTTACTAGTGGTTTACTGACGTTAACCTCGTTCACTTTATATCTCCAAGATGGGCCGTAAGTGTTTATTATTATTATTATTATTATTATTATTATTATTATTATATATTAAATTTCTCCCATCTTAGCTACAGTACCTGACCACACCACACGTATTGTAGCTTAGTTCATAGGGTTAGTTAGTGTACCATGGTTATAATTCCACCGCTTCTTTTTTGTTCTAGATCCCTTCACAGCAATCGACACTTCTTCTCTGTGATGTTTATCTTAGTTGTTGTTTCTCGATTCTTCTCCACATCTTCGCTTCGAATCCTCATGAAAACCATCTGAGCCGGTGAGATTCCCCACTTCTTTTGCTCTTCAGTCGATGGTCTGATATTCCCCACTTCTCTCTCATCCCGCTTCGATCGACATCGACATCGACAGAAAAGAAAAAAAAACGAATCGCTGGCCTCTCGCTGCAATCTTTCTTCCATTCCTTGAGCAAAAATCAAATCTCATTAACCCATTGTTCGATTTGACTCCAAGACTCCAAGTAATCTCCAAACCCTAACCTAAGAATGAAGCAAGTAAGTTGAAATTTTTACTAATTTGTTTAGTTTGAAATCGAAATTGATATGTTTTTATCTTGAATTGTTGAAATTGCTATGTTTCTATGGATTATATTGACTTATTGCTTGATTTGTTGAAATAAAATTGCTATAATGCTATGTCTCAAGTCTCAATCTTATTGGAATTGTTGAAATTGTTATGTTTCTATTGATGTTATTCACTTATTGATGTTATTGACCAATTTGGTATGCTTTTATTGAAGATATTGGATGATTTTGTGAAATTAGTAGTTATTTAGCTTAATGTTGAATTGTAGATTACCCTTGGTGGTTTTCTTGGAAAAATACCAAGACCTAATCCTAATGAAAGTGGTGAAGGATCTTCCCAAACACCAATCACCAATCAATCAATTCCTTGTGTTTCTAATGCAATTCCACAAACACCATGCTCTAGTGAATCTAATGAAAGTGTTGATTTGAAAGATCTTCCAAAGGACCCGACAGATAGGCCAAAGATTACAAGTTATAAATCAAATGTAAGAGATGATGTGAGAAGAGCTTATTTGCTTCAAGGGCCATGTCAAATAATGTCACATAAGTTTCCAAAAAAGAAAATAGGTGATAGATTAAGAAACTTCATTCCTTCATGGTTTAAAGATTTTGATTGGTTGGAATATAAAGTGAAAAAGAATAGAGCATATTGTTTATATTGTTATGTCTGTGGAGACCTCATGGGACAAAAAGGAGGGAGAGATGCATTTGTTTCCTAAGGTTTTGATACTTGGAATAAAAAAAAATGCATTTCAGACTCATGAGGGTAGTATTGATAGTTTTCACAACAAAGCAAGAGAAAAATGTGATTTTCTATTGAGAGAAAAACAAGCTATTGATGTACTCTTGAGGAGGCAAACCGAAGCAGAGGACCATAAATATAAAGCTAGATTATGTGTTTTTATTATTGTTGTTAGACTTTTATTGAAAATCGGTTTACCGTTTCGTGGTCATGACGAGTCGGTTAACTCGGAAAATAGAGGGCTTTACATTGAAGTGCTAAAAGCCATGCGAGAGACTAGTGAAGATATTTTCAACAATACTTTAGAAGATGCTCCTAAAAACAATCAACTTATTTGCCCAAAAATTCAAAAGGAACTTGTGCAATGTTTTGCACAAGAAGTACTTTTGAGTATTCGCCAAGAGATTGGGCAGGATATATTTGCTTTATTAGTTGATGAATCTAGTGATATCTCAAAAAAGGAGCAAATGGCTATTGTTTTGCGATATGTCGATAGTCTTGGATTTGTGAAGGAAAGATTTATTGGACTTGTTCATGTGAAGGACACATTCGCGTTGACACTAAAAAATGCCATAAATGAAGTCCTTACAAGTAATAAGTTGAGTTTTAGTCAGGTAATTTATTATTTACTTTTTTATTTCAATTTAATTTAATTAGATTTATGTGTTATATCATATATATATATATATATATATATATATATATATATATATATATATATATATATATATATATATTGATTTTTTAATAGATAAGAGGACAAGGTTACGATGGGGCTAGCAATATGCGAGGGGAATTCAATGGTTTGAAAGCTTTGATATTACAAGAGAATGACACAGCCTTTTATGTACATTGCTTTGCACACCAACTTCAGTTAGTGGTTGTGGCTGTAGCAAAAAAGCATGATGATGTTAGTGATTTTTTTGAGCAAATTTCGTTGGTGGTTAATGTTGTTTGTGCCCCGTGTAAAAGTAAAGACTTACTACGGGAACAAGCAAGGGAAAGGGTGAAAAAAGGATTGTGCAGTGGTGAACTTGAAATGGGGAAAGGGTTAAATCAAGAGACTACACTAGTTTGAGCGGGAGATACAAGATGGGGTTCACATTTCAACACACTCACAAGTTTGATGAAGTTGTTTGCAGATGTTCTTGTAGTGTTAGATTTTGTGAAAGAAGAAGGAGGGTCATTAGCAAACCGTCAACAAGCGTTCGGAATCTTATCATATTTTAAATCATATGAGTTCGTATTTTACTTATATATGATGTATGAGATTTTACGCCTCACGGGTACATTGTCAAAGCAACTTCAAAGAAAAGATCTAGACATTTTAGAAGCAATTTCGATGGTTAGAGGGACAATGCAGGCATTGAAAGCTTTAAGAAACACGGGGTTTGCTAGCATTTTGCCAAAGGTATCATCTTTTTGTCTAACACACAATATTGATATTTTGGATATGGAAGATTTGTATGTTGGTGCGAGAAACCGTAAAACCACAAAGACTAATAGATTTCATTTTGAGGTTGAAATCTTCAACACGGTGGTGGATATGCAACTTATAGAATATCAGGATGGATTTAGTGAAACAACCACCCAACTACTAGAATACATGGGTGCTTTGAGCCCTTGTGATTCATTTGCACAATTTGACAAATCAAAGTTGTTGAAGTTGGGTGAGTTGTACAAGTATGAATTTGATGATTCAGATATGATAGACCTTGAAGGACAACTTGACATATTTTATAACTCTTGCATCAAAGATGAGCGTTTCACTAGTTTGAAAGGAATTTCCGAACTTTCTCGTTTGATGGTTAGTACGGGGAAACATCAGTCTTATCCTTTGGTTTATAAGCTTCTAAAGTTGACTTTGATATTACCCGTAGCGACCGCAAGTGTAGAAAGATGCTTTTCGAAGATGAAACTCTTGAAGACCGACTTGCGCAACAAAATTGGTGATGACTTTTTGAACGACGTGTTGCTTTGCTATGTTGAGACCGAAGCACTTGTGAAAGTTGTGAATGAAAAAGTAATGGAACGATTCCAAAAGATGTCGACACGAAGAGGAAAAATTTTAATTGTAATAGATAGTTGTTATGTTTTTAACTTTTTATGTAATTGATGGTTTTTTAGTAGACGTAATGAATTAACTTTTGGTTTTATATTATGTTTCGCCCGAAAAAAAAATTTTGGCAACACCTGCCATCAATTCCTGCGTCCGCCCTGGTCATAGATTCGGTTTGGTTGCGAGGAGGGAGCAACGGCCTATGGGGTCGGTAGAGAATCCCAACAAGAGTTTTTCCCATCTGCAGTATCATTAGAGGTAAATTAACCTGGTTCTCCTTTCCTCATAAATCGAAACCCTACTCTGCTGTCCTTTCTTTTTTCTTCTATTTAATATATTAAATATAAATCTGTTATTTTTTATAGAAAAGTTTTCTGTAAATAACAAATTATGTGTTTTTTTAAAACGTTTGAAGATAATGCTTACTTATTTTGTTGTAGAGGAGGATAATCAATATATGGGATGTATATGAAACCCCACATGTTGTAGTTGGGATTTTCTATGGAAATGCTTCGGGTATCTCTGGCTCTTGAGTAACTCAAAATATATGTAGATTGCACTAAGTTTTCCCTAAATTCCGATTCAAATTTCAGAAATTCTACACCAAGTCAGCTTTGTTTGCCATTGTTCTTTATTATTCAACCTGAAAATAGAGTCTTTCCTTTTCGTATTAGGTTGCATTATGTTGTTATTACTCTCAGTTTTAAGGTTTTGCTGAATTTGAGTTTGGGTTTGGTGTAATCATACAGATATACTATTCATTTAATAGCTAGAAAATTACCACTATTGCTATGCTTCAGAATTGAATAAATAAATTTTTTTATTATTTCTTATAACTAAGCTTACTGTCTTATGTTTTTGATATATTAACGGGATGTAAAACACTAAACTATTGCTATGGTTGCAGACTTATTGCCACCTGCTTATCAAGACTACAAGTTTTGATATATTGAAAAATATATTCTTTTACTAAATTTTTTAAACTTTTTGTTACTCCATTGATCAGGATGTTGCGGTCAAAGTTTATTTTGGTAATCAATATAGTGAGAAGGCTTTGCCAGACTACAATAAAGAGGTATAACCACTTTTAGTTTATTTTTGTTTTCAATCAAACAATAAAATATATGACTTCGATATGAACTATAATGAATTGAGCTTTTAACTTCAAATTGATATAATGAAGAGTCTACGTCATCCAAATGTGTTACTTTTTATGGGATCTATATGTTCACAAGATAAACTTGCCATCGTCGCATAATAATTATCCAAGTAATTATTTAAAGATCTTTACAAAACTATAATATGACATCATGTTAGCAAATAAATGCATAATCAGTTTATAATAAATCCAACAGGTATTCACATTAGATTACCATGGTTGCTTATTAAGTATAACATAATTTTATAATCTTGAATCTTTTCGCAGATGGAGATAGAATTGAATTAGATAAAACGTTAAAGAGACCTTGTAGAATCACAACCAAAAATAGGACAGTTGTTTCAGATAGATTTGTGAAGGTCCAAACCGAGATTTGAACCCGACTTTTTTTTTTTTTTTTATTTCTCACCTGACTTATCTCCCTTATTACAACTTATTCCCCTATATTTGTCTTCCTTTTGTTTGTTGTGTTTGTTTGTGTCTCTATTACCTATCAAAGCGGAAACAAACGATATTTCAACTGTCGTGACTCAAGAACGTAAAATGTATTCGATCGGAAAATTGTTGAGTTATGGTCAATTCAACGCCACAAATACGCATAAAGTTTTCCTAAACTGTAGAATTTGTATGATTTTTAGTCCTTTTTCAGGGAGTGTGATTGTTTCAGCTTTCTTTACAGCATAATAGATAATATTTTCATCTTCTTTATCCCATTTTATTCTTAAAAATATTTTCATGATGTCACAAATATGCTTATCAGCCTATTGATGTGTTGTTGTAAAGGTCCAACTTTAATGTTCATGTTATTAAATGACATGGAAAATAGGTATATTTGCTATTAGTAAGAATGTAACAGTTATCCATTGGTTTCTTAGCTTTATACTTATATTTTATTTTATTATTATCATTTGCTATTTTATCACGTTTACTGTTACAATTTACAGCAAATGACAACACTATAATAGCCTCTTTTCTCTGGTACACAACCACCCACTAGGTAAAAAAAACTACCTCTTTTTTATTAGTTAACTGGACTGTTGACTTTTAGTTGACAATGCACTTCATTGTTTGATATAAATTTGCTGTTTGGTTAACACTTTTTATATATACAAATTTACAACTACATCATATTAAATATTATTATATTAATAATAATGATATTTTTTTGTCTAGCAGGTTGGCCTGACAACCTGGGCTTGAAGTCAAATATGCTTATGAACATGTTTGGGCGACTTGAAAATGGTGGCTTCACAATGCCAAACAATACAAATGGTAATTAAAATATTTACTTATTATTTACTATCAAAACCATCCTTCATATCTCACAAATTGAATTGGTAAGATTATCATTAGAAAAATTTGAAGAAACTGAGGAAGCACACCATGTGTTTTATAAAATGCATAGTTGAAATTTGGGTGTTTGTAAAAAGTTTTATCTATACAATTGAATCAATGCAGAGGTCCGGTTGCTAAAAAGTTCCTCCTATGTTTCTTTCATTTTCTGGTGTGATTTATTTTGAACGAAAATGTTTTAAGTGTCCCTTATATGTAGTTTATGACTCTCTTATATGTAGTTT
The DNA here is from genome assembly GCF_052625555.1 of Lactuca saligna. NCBI lineage: Eukaryota > Viridiplantae > Streptophyta > Magnoliopsida > Asterales > Asteraceae > Lactuca > Lactuca saligna. The sequence continues at coordinate 177,068,953 of NC_136423.1, forward strand.
ATGACCGCCTACAAGATCTTCTGAATGTGTATGTTTAATTTTAACAGTTTTTGATCAAAGCAAACACAACAAGTCACTAAATAGTGATTTTAACAGTTTTTTTTCCAAAATTCCCATGCATATTGATTTTTGATAAAAAAAAATAATAATAACTGTAACAGTTTTCATCAAAATGGCACTACATACTGTTCTTTTAGTAAAAAAAAAATCGTGCTTATAACATTTTTTTGTCCAAAATGCCCCTGCATACTGTTTTTCTGATAAAAAAATGATTTTAACACTTTTGACTGAAGTACCCTACATAGTTTTCTTTTGTTAAAAATTAGTTATTTCGAGAGCTTTTGATGGGAATGCCCCTACATACTTTTACTTTTTTATTAAAAAATAATGATTTTAACGTTATTTGTCCAAAATGCCTCTATATAAGGTTTTTTTGGGTAAAAAATTAATGATTTTATAATTTTTAACCAAACTGCCCCTCCATACACTTTTTTTTTGGTAAAAGTTACTGATTTTAGTACACTTCATTGAAAGAGGAGGCCTTGGAGAATGCCAATTTTATTTCCTACCTTTGATGTTGAATAAGATTTAACGAAATTAGTTATTTTTAATATGTAGTCACCAAGAGATTTTACTTTTCAGCACTTTGTCTTTTTTTATTTTTCGTGTGTAAGAGGCATTACCAATTGGAATTCAATTTCAGTTAATTCCTAATTTTGATTACAGAAGGGTATGGAACCGAATTGCACGGGAATTCAAGAAATACTTGCATTTGGTAGATTTATTTTCTTATAAAACAACTTATTACAGATTTACTGTAGTCTTTTCTAATTCACATGATACTTTTTTTTCGTAAATTGTAATGTGCTCTGGGCTCCCTTATTTGAAGATCTTATTTACATATTTACTTTAGGCTTTTTTTTTTTTTTTTTTTTTTTTACTATTTTCAATTCTTAATTGACTCTTTTCTTGGTTATAGATTTAACCAAACTTTTTTTTTTAAAAAAAAATTGTTACAAAATCAACACTTAAGGGATCTCAAAGCTACAAGAGCTTATCAAGATTTAGATAAGATTGCTAAGTACTTTGCAGTCCTCACACTCGTGGGCCATGAACAATTATGCTTCTAGCTCTCAACCGTTGCATCCAGTTTAATCATCATAGCACGTCTAGCAATCAACAGGTCTGCCTGACTGTATAGAAGGTAATAACAAAGAATGAGGTCCATGAAATGCAGTTTTCTAATTTTTTGAAGGCTATATTGGTCATTTTCTGATATGTTTTCTCATTCCCCTTCATTTATAGATTCCATTGGGTTTGAAGCTACAACGTGACTACAATATGAATTCCCTACCTTTTCTTGCATGAGTACGAAGACAAAACTGGCATACTCCCCTATTCGCACATAATTGCACCAACTCTTCACAAGGCAAGAGCAGCTAGAAGAAAGCTTCAAGTACAATATAAGGGCGTATAACTCAAACTTTTCTTTTGCATCAATGGGTGTAAAGGTGGATGAAGAGTTGGCCAATATGACTTCTGGAGTTTACACTTTTTGTGCGCACGGAACACTCTATCATAATATCGATCAGTTAATTTCAAGGGATGGGAAATCGAGGTATTTACAATTGTATTTTTATGATGGTGAAGCTGAAATATCACAGAGATTCTCCTGGAAGAATGTTGATAGAAGAATAATTCAAAAACTAACACGTATTCTTGCTTCGAATCCGTATGTTAGAAGATTTAAACATCTTTTTGATCTAGGACCGCTTGATAATTATAGAGTGACTTTGAATGCATCAGTGGAACTTGACCAAAGGGTGTACATTAAGCCGACCACATCTGAGGTGTGAATATTAACATTTATCTTTATTCATTTTAAAATTGAATGTGTCATATTCATTATTAACATATCATATTAATCACCCTACTGAACTACACCTTTGCATAGGTTGCTGATATTTGGGTTGAAGGTAATGACAACATCACTGCATATAAAAGAAGTATTATTGTCTATGGGAGGTCTAACTATAGTACTGAAACTCAACCTCACTTTGGTTGTTATGATCCTTTGTCGTATCCTTTATTCTTCCCCAATGGTGAGTTTGGATGGCATCCTAAAATACCAAGATATGGGGTCGCCATGGATGAAATTCATAGTGATAATGAAGACAATGATGAAGGTTCAGAAGGTACGCCTTTAACATTCATCTACATATTTAAAACATGTAACATATATTGTCTTAAATATACAGATATTAAAATTATATTTTCCACATAAATTATGGTATCACAGAATCTACTTCAAAAAAAGGCAGAAATACTGTAAGTATGCATGAGTATTATTGTTACAAGTTCCAGATACGGTCGAATGATAATGTGATTTTGATGGGAGGGAGATTGTTCCAGCAGTTTGCAGTAGATACCTATATAAAGATTAAGACTACACATTTGGTTTTTGTTGAAAAGAACCAAACCAAAATTAGAGCCGATTTATACCAGGGCGTTGTTGATTGCTTCAATGCCTGTGAGGCTCAACCAAGTAGGGTTGGATAAAGAGTTGTGTTACCTGCAAGTATCATTCGAGGTCCACGTGACATGCGATGAAGATTTCTGGATGCCATGGCTTTATTTCAAGATGATGGGAGGCCTGATATATTTCTTACAATGACATGCAACCTAAAATGGAAAGAAATCAATGATGAGTTATTGCCTGGACAGTTAGCTCAAGATCGATCGGACCTTGTTGCAAGAGTTTTTCATGCTAAGTTAGAGGATCTCAAGGTACATTTATTACAGCGACATATAATCGGTGTAGTCGGGTCATATATGTATGTGATAGAGTTTCAAAAGCGTGGATTGCCACATGCACATTTCCTCTTAATAATGACACCTGGATATAAGATGAATAATCCAGATGATCATGACAAACTTGTGTGTGTGGAAATTCCCGACCCAATAAGATTTCCTAAAATGCATGATCTTGTCAAAAGTCACATGATGCACGGTCCTTGTGGTAGGTTTTGAGAAAAAAGTCCATGTGTGTAGGGTGTGCCAAAAATATGTCGTTTCAAATATCCTAGGCAATTCAATGAAAAGACATCACAAGGAGAGGACTCATACCCATTATATTGAAGGAGAAATGATGGAATTGAGGTGACTGTAAGAAATACATCATTGGATAACAGATGGGTGGCTCCATACAACCTAAAGTTGTTAATCATGTTTAATTGTCATATCAATGTTGAGGTTTGTTCGAGTATAAAGTCTATGAAATACCTTTTTAAATATGTTTATAAGGGCCATGAAAAACAAGTTATTCATATTGATAAAGACAAAGAAAATGTTGTTATTAATGAGATACGAAAGTTTCAAGACGCACGTTATGTGTCCCCTCCTGAGGCCTTATGGCGAGTTTTTAGCTTTCCTCTTTCAAAAATCCACCCTTGTTTGATGGCCTTGCAAATACATCTGCCGAATCAACAGTTGGTTAGGTTCAAAGATGGTGATAGAATGGAAGACATTGTTGATAGGGAGAAAGAAAAAAAATTCAATGTTGACGACATTTTTCAAGAAGAATAAAGAAGATTCCAATGCGAGAAAATATTTGCATAAGGATTTTCCCAAACATTTTACATGGAATTGGAACAACCATTGTTGGAGGACCAGGGAACATAAATCAATGATTGGTTGATTTGTTTGTGCTAATCTAGTTGAAGGAGAGAGATACCCACCTATGCCTACTTTTATGTCATATCACCGGGCCTAACTGCTTTGAAGATTTATACACAGCCAATGGTGTATTACACCATGACATTTCTAAAAGCAGCTCTTGAAAGAGGTTTAACAGAGACCGATGATAATTTATCACAATGTCTTGTAGAGGCTTCCTGTAATGCCTGTGTTTCTGGGCTTGTCATTAATAGCGATGTAATAGTGTAGGTTAACCTTTGTAACCCCTCTTGAAATAATAAAGATGTATTATTTGAGTATTATGCGTTTTGTGCTTAGTTGTGTGACTTAAATGAATTAAGGATAAAAATAAGCATCAAAATGAAATGTTAGATAATCCCAATATGTATGAAGGATGTGGTAGTGGTCGTGACGAGGTTTCCGAATACATAAAAAATGCCAAAATCCGAGTTATAACGAAGAAGTTATGACCTGTCGAAGTTTTACGACAGAACCGTCATGAAGCTGAATGATGTAAAATCTGAATTTAAGATAGAGCGATATCTAGCCTTAGTAGTCTAAAATAAAGTCATAGAATACATTAAACCGAGAGCGTACATAAAAAGAACGCCCAAATATGACTTTGTATGAGGAAGTTATGATTTTTCGAAGTTTCAGCTTAGTAGTAGACAGCCTGAAGTTCGAATATGAGATCGAGCGATATTTAACCAAAACATTCTAAATGAGAATTGAAGATCTCATCAATAGTAGTGCAACGATGGAAAGACATATGAAAACGGACGTCAGACGAATGAGTTATGATTTTCTGACGGAATTTTCCTGTTCCGGTCTACTAAAAATAATATAATAAATATATAATAAAAATAAAGTCAAAATTAGTGATGAAGTCTTAATGAAAGTTGTAGATCTTGTTTTTACCTACGCGTGCATATAAAGAACGTCGAAAACGGAGTTCGTATGCAAAAGATATGAATTTCTGAAGTTCGGGGCACAAAACCCAGTACTGTGTCAGAGTTCACGACGTGAACACTGTGTTCACGATGTGAATTTAGAGATTTGACCCTTCCGGAGCTGGCAAACCCAAGTGGATGAGTGACGCATGCAGTGGCGATCAAGCCTCATGACGTGAGCATTAGAAACTCACGACGTGAACCTAGGAAACTCACCCTATAAATAGAAATCAAGGGTTAGCCGATTTAGGTTGCTCCTCTCTTACTCTCCCACTCCCGATACCCTCTCTAAGCCCTATTTTAACCCCTGAAGCCCTGGTATCATCCCGAGAACCGAAGCAAGTCACGAAGCCCGAAGATCCCGAGAAGAAAAGAGTTTCCGAGCCAAAGCTCTACCTTCGAGAAGCCCGGTTTGTGAAGATCTTCCAGATCTACCGAAGAATACTACTTCTTCAAGTCGTAGTGCTGTCTGATCATCTTCTGATCAAGTGAGTGTATATTCCTTTTCTTCTAACACATAGATATAAAGAATCTTCAAGTGAATACGTGCTATGTATATATATATATATATATATATATATATATATATATATATATATATATATATATATTATCTATTACTTGGAATGAATCTGTATATTTGGAACGAGTATTAAAAAAATATCTTATCAGTTTTTAAGTTGCATATGTATGCATATGTATATTGTTATCTACAAAATGTTGGGTAGAATTTGGGTAGATAGTTGATGTGTCATAAACTGATGACAAGCCTCAATGTTGTTGATGTTGACCTAGTCATCTAGTGGAGTATGGATGACGACCACTGACTCTTTCTATACAGTCTTGTGGAATGCTAGCAGGTTCATAACCTGTAGGTGTTGTGAACGATGTGTTCACCGGTGTACTCTATCCCCCTCATGGTTGCCTTTAGGACATCTATTGATGAGGAAACCCCTAGCACTAATGTCCGTCCCGGTGGAACTGGAAAGACATTTTTATGTAAAGCTTTGTTGGCCAATATTTGTGCCCGTGGTCTTATTGCACTTGCAACTGCCACGTCAAGTGTTGCGGCTAACAACATGCCTGGAGGGAGAACAACTCATTCACGATTTGGAATTCCCCTCAATCTTGATAATAACTCGATGTGCCAGATCACTAAACAAAGTGGGAAGGCTCAGATACTTCGCGAGGCAAAGGTAATCCTATGGGATGAAGCAACAATGGCTAAGAGGCAGACAGTAGAAGCAGTTGATCGGACAATGCAAGACATCACAGATGAGAAGATCCCTTTCGGTGGAAAGATAATGGTTATGGGAGGTGACTTTAGACAAGTGTTTCTGGTTGTGAGACGTGACACTCGAGCACAAATTGTCGACTCTAGCTTACGAATTTCACCTCTATGGGCTTCAGTTAAAAGGCTTCGATTAAATATCTACATGAGAGCGGTAAATGACCCATTGTTTTCTAATTTTTTATTACGAGTCGGTGATGGAAAGGAGGAAACATTGGACGAGTCCTATATTCGTATACCTGATAACATGTCCATTCCATACACTGATAAAACTAAATCAATTGACGCTCTGATTGATGCAATATTTCCTTCTTTGGAATCCAACGACGCTGATTCAAAATTTGTCATTTCGAGGGCGATATTGTCAACTAAAAATGGAAGTGTTGATGAGATTAATAATAATTTGATCGAATGATTTTCTAGCAAGCAAAAATTTTAATATAGTTTTGATGAAGCGGAAGATGACAAAGATAACTTATATCCGATGGAGTATTTGAACTCGCTAAATGTTAGTGGTGTACCCCCTCATTATCTTGGGTTAAAAATTGGGTGCCCTGTAATACTTTTGAGAAATATCAATCCTTCAAATGGGTTATGTAATGGCACTTGATTGATATGTAGAGATTTCCAACAAAATGTCATTGATGCAGAGATAGTTGTTGGCCAACATGCTAGAAAAAGAGTGTTTTTACCAAGAATTCCTCTATGTCCATCTGACGATGAGATGTTCCCATTCAAACTTAAGAGAAAGCAGTTTCCAGTTCATCTTAGTTTCTCTATGGCAATCAATAAAGCTTAGGGACAAACAATTCCAAATGCAGGTGTTTATCTACGAGAATCGGTATTCTCACATGGCCAGCTTTATGTGGCGTTGTCCAGAGGAATATCACGTGTCAATACCAACGTATTAGTAAAGCCAGAAAAAACGTTTGATAATGATGGAATCTACACATCAAACGTTGTGTACAAAGAAGTGTTATGTGATTAACAAGGTACAATCAACAACTTATTATTTTACAATTTCTTCAAATATGTATCTTAGATGCTTAATTGATGTTTAATGCAGGGCTAGCAGATGAAGCAACATGATTGCAGATTGGTGTAGTTTATATATTAGACATGTTATAAATGTACAAAACTACATGGTTGCATATTGTTGTTATTTATATATTGTAAAATCAAATATGAACTATTAGATGAATTATTTGAAATGTAGACTCAACTTTTGTCGTATTGTATGACTATGCACCTAACAAGAAACTATATGTTGAAATGAACTATTCGGCACAAAATAGCCTACCAAATGGCCGTAATGAATAGGCCGCGTCTAAAGGAAACTAATCATCACATTAAAACTATCTTCCGAAAGAAACTTTTTGCTTCCCGGCGCTTAGCACGGGTAAACGGCTAGTAAACTATAAAGTCCATTCAATTCTTGTCTGTTGATGTTTCTTTCACCTTAAAGAAAAGTCCTGAAACATGATGAAATACCAAATTTAAGACATCCAACATTAACACAAGAACATGTACATTTGTAGTTTTTCTTTAGTACAATTTTTTACTGCAAACAGGCAAAGAGTTAAAGATCATTCATTAGTGAGTTCTAATGCAAAGATAAACGATATGGACACTCAAAAAAATTTAGAATACAAAGACATATAGCTTCATAACCAAAAGAGAATGGTTTGCAATTAAATGACATGCTAAAGCAAATAAATATAAACTGTTTACTACACAGGTAATCCTAACCTCTAGTTGGCTCTAAAAGAGACCTAACAATCAAATTGTAGTGATAATACTTTTAAGTTCTCTAATTCTTAACCCAAGAAATTGAATTATAGTCAAACAGTATGTAGGGGCGTAATTAAAAACTATATGTTGGGGTATTTTTGTTAAAACTTTAGATATTAGTCATTATTTGACCAAAATAAATATGTGTTTGCATTAATATATAAAAAAAGTTAATAGCACTCATTAAAATTAAAAAGTGCTAATAAGGGATTTTAGTAAACAACAATTAATATCAATTATATTTAACCAAATAAAATGCAATTTGGTAAAAAAATAAACGAATTCAATTTAAACTAAAAAAAATCTGTACACCCAAATCAAACTAAAATTACCATTTTTGGTTCAAGTTGCAGTTTAATCAAAGATACATTTTTTTGGGTTTCGAACAAATATTACTTCACACAAAGTGCACTAAATTCAAACAAACATATTACTATAAAAAATACAAACTATATTGCTTAAAAAACAAACCTTTACCTTGTATTTTCTAATTTAACCACTCATCCACACAGAACATCCAAATCAAAGCAACATTTTTTTTTGCTTAAAGTTACAATCCAAGAATGTAATGAACATACCTGTTTGGATCAAGTTGAATAAACCAATTGTGAATCCGATATTTTCCAAATTTTTTAGCCAGTTGTGTAATCATCAATACTCTATCACCAAGTAATTAATGATTAATCAAACGATTGTACCAAAAGACAAATGCTCCAACTAAATCACATCAAGAAATCAAACATGAAAATTATGACCAACAATGGTGATGCGAAGTTCAAGGGAGAAGTTAAAGAGAGCGATGGCGATAGAACCACCTACAATTTGTAGTTTCTTCTTTAATCAAAATCCTGATTGTTGGAGCGGCTTTGTGTAAAGCTTCATCGAGTTCTTGTTTATCATCAGGGGTAATGTCTTTGGTATATAACTCAGCCAAAAAGTGACGAATCCTGAAAAATAATTAAGGGTCAATTTTTGAAGTTTGTTATTTGATAAAACTTGGATCTATTTTATTTTATAAATTTATTGTTTTATTTTTATACCTTCCATGCTTTTGAAGCAAAGATCTATGGACTGATTGAGAGGGATGAGCAAACAAGACCAAGTCAACTCTTTGATTCTTGAGTGCATCAAAAACCTCTTCAGGGGAGTTCTTAAGGTGATGCACAAGTCTCTTGAAAGTTTCTTCAATGTCGGATTCAGTTGTTTCATTAGCTTCATTAGCAAAGTCACCCTTCTTCAGCTTGATCCTACGTCTGTAAGCAATCTGGACCTCTTCTGCCAGATTTGCTAAGTTAAGCATGTGAGAGAAAGCTTTTGCGATGACAATGGAGTCCCCTGGATCTAAGCTTGTGAGCACACTTCCAAGTTCCTCAAGCTTCTTAGGTCACACTTTCCTTTATACTCGAAAAAAAGCTCATATCATTCTTGAACCTAAACAAACAAACACATTAGTCAGTTTCATGCAACTATAGGATCCGATAACCAATGGACTAATTCCAATGTGACATTTTATCGAACGGTTTCTAGGCCTAATGCATATAAGATAACGAAATCGGGATTCACTAATTGTATATAGGATGAAGATTAACAGTTAGAGTAGTGTGGGTATGCTAAGTATTTAAACCCAGCTAATGAAATGCGTCTTACTAAAAATCCCTTAACGAAAAAGTTTGAGAATAGCTCTTAGCCATAACTTACTTGGGGATAAGTCACTAGGCATAATGAATAACTTTGTATAAACTTTCTAAAAGCTGAGTATGTTTGATGTATATGTAAAACTATAATGTACTCGCTTTTATAACAATGAATGTTTCAAATTAATGAACATATGTACATGTATAAACGTGGTGTACTTAAACATATAAATAAACATGTTTAATATTAACTTTGAATCCTTGAAATACTACAGAGTTTCATAACGTACTTGTTATAATATGCAATGTCGCATAAAAATCATAAATCTTTGTATAATGTAGTATTTCTTTTGTGAACTGGATATTTCATGATAAAATAATCATAACACATATACGAAAAGTTTTCACTAGTTTATTTTTAACAATATGGTAAATTGTTAAATAATAATATTTTATAAACTATGTTTGTTGTATCTTGCATAAAAAGTTAATTGGTTTGTTTAAACAAAATATATTGGCACATGTATTTCCCCACAAAATAATTAAAATATTAAAAAGGGGCCGTAAGCACCCACCATTGAAGCGTGTGTTCCAATAGTTTGGATTTGGTTTTGTTGAGAAACTGGTTGTAAGAAACTACAAATCCACCATTTCTGAACTTTGAAATACTTTTTGGACCATTTCGTAACAAATTTACACTATAAGGGTTGTTTCGTAATTTTGGTATAACTATAGGGGCTGTTTTGGTATTTTAATTAAACGAAGTCGGACTGATTTGATAAAAATAATTTCAAAGGAGGGGTTGTTTTGAACAAATGGATCCAAGAGTTGGGGTTTGGACTGGTTTTGCAAAGTATTTGTCAAACGAGGGTAGGTTTTGAGTAATTTGCATTTAAATTTGAGTAATCTTTGACTTTGACCAGGTCAAAACCAGGAACCCATTTTTCTGTGATGGAACTCCTACCGTGATCCATTTAATGAAAAGGTTAGGGCTTATAAGCCCCGTTCCATTTCTTCGATCGGGTAAAGAAGCAAGGGCGATTGGAACGGGAATAAACGACTGAAATCAAACGAAGCGAAGAGGGGAAAACGAAAAAGATGGCAGCGGCGCTGCCGTTGGTTTCGGGTGTGAAATCACGAAGGGGGCGGAAGGATAAGGGTGTTGATCGGGTTACGGGAAATATATGGAACGAATGCTGCGTCGGAAGACGAACGGAAGTAGTGAACGAAGGTAGACGAAATCTCGCAGGCGCGCTTCGTCGGTTTCTTTCATATCGATGGCGAAGAGGGTATCTCCGGGGTTTGACAAGACCGAAGTAACGACGACGGGAACAAACAACGGAGCTTTCGTTTTCTCGTTTGGCTTCGGGGTGCGAAGGGGGAAAGGAAATCGAAGGGATTCTGGGAGGCATCGCGGGCAGCAGCAGCGACGTAGACGTCGGTGCTCGGTGGGTCTTCGGTCTCGGTGGGGGAATTGCTTCGATCGGTAATCAAATGGTACGTAAACGGGGGTGTTCCGGCAGTCTCCTGTTCTTCTCTTCTTCTTGATTTGAATCAATTGGGGTGTTTGTGGTGATGTTGAGATTCACGGGAAACGGGTTGTGGGTGGTGGAATCGTGAGGGAGGCATCTCCGGTGGTTGCAACTATGCGATCTGGGGTTGTAGATGGGTGGTTCCTGGTGGTCAAGGGCCACCGGTGATGGTTCTTGGTGGGTGCAGGCAGAGAAGGAGGTGGGTCACGACAGGGGCAGTTCATAGATCGGTACCCTTCTTTTTCTCTTCCTTTCAATTTGACTGTAAATCAGTGGGGTTTAATGGTTTAATGGTGGGTGTTTAAGGTGGCTGGGCAGTTGTTTCCTTTATGTTCTTGGTTTTATGGCTTCTAAGTGAAAGAATGTGGAAGCTGTTGCGTTTTCTTGATTGCTGACGATCCTAAGATGCTATAGTATGTTTGAGTGTTGGGTTCGTTGACAGGGAACAAGGAAGGAAAAGGGAATGAAAGGGAAGGAGTGAAGCAACATCCATATTCATTTATTTGTTTATATAACTATTTGTATTTGTGTATGTATTTAATTTGTATTATGTATTTGTTTTATTATGTAATTCATGTATAATTTGTAATTAACAAATTTCCATATGTATTTTGTTTCGTTTGGATTTAGAAGCAATGTAATTAACAAATTTCCATATGTATTTTGTTTTTTTATAAGAATTAAAATATGATTTTTTTTTTTAATACACCCAATCACATATACATATCTTTCAAACGAAGAAATTATTACAAAAAAACATGTTAAGAACAAAAATATAATATTAGTTTCATAGTTTGGCAAAGGTTAACACTAATAAATAATAATGAACTTTCACAAATCTTGCATTTTGGTCACTGAATCCAACTATCAAATGAAATTAAGTTTAGATGATTGATTCAAGAAGTGCATCCATGATTTTTTGTAGTTGATTTTAGGGAAATGCTAAAGATATGAGGGTACGGTTTGTGAGGAAAGGATTGGTTTCTCGAGGGCAATACAAATTCAAAATCATTAGCAGCTTCAATTTTTTAATTTAGATAAAACTTGTCAAAATGAAATTCCAAAATAAATAAATAAATAAACAAAGATATGTAACCTAGCAATCAAACACCATATTTTTCACATAAATAAATATCACAAATCTACAATTCATACTTTATATGATATTCTTTAATTATATCTTACCTTTTCATATTTAATGGTCACTAACACCTCTTTATATCTTATTTTGGTGACACGCATCTATATCGAAAATAAGATAAAGAATTATAATGAATAAATGTTGACATAGTGATCTTTCATTGAAAACACAACAAAAATTTTCATAGAGCCGTTAGGAATCTTTTATAGACCGCTACAAGGTCTCTATAGTGACAATTGTGTGGCATCTATGACAATGCACAATTTAAAGTAACGGTTTTGATTAATGTAAGTGAAAAATCATTTAGAATGCTTACCGGTTGTGATTGTTTCCACTTGGATGTGAACATTAACATTCTTGTAGAGAAGTGGAACTTCAAATGAGTCCTACATAGCCAAATCAACAAACATGACAACACAAAAAGAAGCCCAAATTGACATATAACTAAATTTCCAACAAATTTCAAAATTTTAAGATTTCACTTAACAATTCTTTTCAATTTATCAAAAATTTATTTTACTACAACCCTATATGAGTAATCAAGAATCTTAAAAAGTAAAAGAAGTAATTGTTCATTTAAAGCCAGTAAAAAATACAATATTGTGAAATTGCTTATAATTTACATGTTTGTTTGTACCACTTAGACATGTACTATTATTTGATTAATTAGTGCATAAATTACATTATAGAATATGAAATTCAACAATTATTTGAATTTATTTACACTTGATTTAACAATAGAAAATGGACAAATTTATAATCATAAAAGTGTGCTTAATTCAACAAATTTGTTATCAATATTAATGGAAATCTGAGTTTCTTGAAGAAACAAATCAAATATGTGAATGAACTAGCAGCAGCGTTGTTAGCGTTCGACATCTACAAATAGAAAGGACAGAGATAGATTTGAATATGAATCCCTAATTATCACCCAATAAGAAAAATTAGGGCTAGGATCCAACAACAATATTTACATATTAGAAAAGGGATGTCGTAATCTAACATGCAAAAAATTTGAAGGTAAGTGAATGACGATTCACTAATTCTCCTCCACAAAACATAACTTTAAGTCCTAAGTGTATGAGAATTCCTAGGTTGGGATGAGATTCATTGAAACTTTTCAATGGCATGTTTAAATCTCAATATGCCCCTCTTGTTTGTGACTGGGATACCGAGGATCACAAAGCGAGTGTAAATTACCATGCAAATTCACATGGTGCCTTCATTGTAACGATCACCTATTCGATGTGCCGGTAAACCACACACGCTCCATCGAACTATGATAAACAATGAATCACCCTTTGCCACCTTCTCTTAGAACCAATTAGTGTGCCGGTAAACCACACATGCTCCACTAACTTCTTAGCAAGGTGCAAAGTGTAATTTCATGAGATTGCATCAATTCACTTTTCCTAAAGTAACTAAGATTGAGAAATTTTTAAAAAAAATGTAGTTACTTTGTATTTCATATTATACTTTTAATGAGAGGATGAGGTTTGCCCTATCCTACCCGTTTGGCTAGCGACCCTCCACCGATCAAGCAAGCGGTGGGTGTGAGTGTACACCCATTAAGCGCCATTTTATAGGCCGCAACCTTATACCCACCTTATAGACCGGCTTCGTGAATGAGGCCTACTAACGGTAAGACTAACATTTAAATTATACATATATAGATATTAATCTTGTAATATTATATTAGTATAGGGTTGGATTTTAAACTTGTAAAACTCTAGGGATTGAAATTTAAATTGTCTAAATTAAACTTTAATCACAAAACATAAATTTCAAAACTTGATGGCAAGTTTTAAACCTTTTTAAAACATAAAGGATCAAATAACAAATAATTTAAATTAACAACTAATCACATAATTATCCATATTTGATATGTTTATGATTTTTTGAAAAACAATTTACCAATTTAATCAAAATAATTAATAATTATCACATAAGGAAATTAAATATTTTATTAATTGATAAATATCTTCAACTAGATCAAAAATATAGTCATATATATATCATAAAATCGGATTTGGGTTGATCTAATATGATAAAGGTAAGTTTCCATAAGATAAATATCAAAAAATCCCGATTTTAGCTCTTCCTGACGCTCGGACTCGCCGAGTACCCACTCTAGACTAGCCGAGTCACGCCAACTCGCCGAGTCCACTATGGGACTCGCCGAGTCCATGACTCAGAAACATAAAATTCGTATTTTGCAAGTAGAAAACAAACAATCATGTAACAGTTTAATAGAAACCAATCTAGGCTCTAATACCACTGATGGGTTTTGGCCATATGAATATTCCTATGTGCACATGCAAACCCTAATGCTTGGATCTAGGTTTCTCTAATTAAACATGCATTGAATCCAAGACTTCTAATGACTAATAAGGTATAAGAACAATACAAAATTCAGAGTTAGAAGCTTACCTTGAAACACTTGTTTGATCTTCTTGTTCTTGGAGCTCTAGAGTCACAAATGTCACTCCTCTAATGGCTTACAAACACCAACTAGCAAGGAGGATGATTTGAGAGAGAGGAGACAGGACAAAATCGGCTAGGGTTCTTCTAAAGACACAGGTGTCGATTTCCCCACCCCAAGAGGTCTATTTATACTTGTAAGGCTCCTAGGGTTTCACCCTTAAACCCTAATTGGATAACTATTACTCAAAGCAATCCAAATCCTTTCCAAGATAAGCCTTGGACGAATTTGAGGCTATCCGAAGCCCTAGAATTCGTCCACCCTCTTATCCTTAAAGGATATATAGCCCAAAGTGTAACTATCAAACAATTGATAGTTTATACCCTCTTAACTCGACGAGTCTCCACATAAAACATGACGAGTTGCTCAATCTTTTATCTTTGAGTCGACGATTTGATTCAATTCAAGGCGGCAATTGGCTATATTTTTGAAGACCATTTCTAGGCGATTCCAAGATGCTTTTTCCCACATAATTGGAGCTGTCAACCACACGAGACGAATGACACCCAAGGCATGGATGAGTTGTTCCTATGTCTAAAGTCAACTGAAGATGGAGCCTTAAATGAAGAAGTTCAACCTTGCAACTACTATCCCAGGGGAGTTTGTTCCAATTCCCTCTTTATTTTATTGTGCTTTAACATGCATAATATGCAATGGGGACATTGCATAAATTAAGTGTGGGGTAGGGGGTTGGTTATATTAGTTAAAATTTTTGTTAATTTATGATAAATTTTGAAAATTTTGCATTAAAATTGCTAGGGCTAATTTAGAAAATTTTGGTAAAGCAATTAGGATTCTATGCTAGTGTTAAGTTTGATGATTGCATGAACACTCAAATGTTTAGTTGAGCCTATACACGTTACAATGCGTTTGTGGCTTCCCTTATTCTAGTAAAATCATGGGACAAAAACACGACACTACTTAGTTTGAAGGATACAATAAGTTTAGCATCGTGTACCAGAAATGTATCCAGGAAAATTATTATCTATAGCCAATAAAGGTTGAAGTTGAACGCCCTTGCTTAAACATGTAGGTTTTGAGTGAAAAAACTGAGGTACATGTAAAAAAACAAAAGAAAGAATTACAAGAAAAGTTGTAAGAATTTTGGAGCAGTTAAAGTAAAGATCAAAATATCAAAATTCCGAAGATTCAAAAAGTTGAAGATAACAAAAAAAATCAAACAAAGAAGGTGGTGAATTCAAAGAAATCAAAGACAAATTATCAAAGAAGTGAAGAATTCCAAAAAGAGCTCTATAGTGGTATAAAAAAAAAGTTGTAATTTTTTTCTAGATTATGTTTGCTTGGGTTGCTTGACCAAAAATACCTTGAGGTTAGGAAGTTTTCTGTGGATGGATTCGGAGGGATGCATAAAATGAGCGTTGTTCAAAAGAAGTGGACGAGTGTTTATGAGGATTGTGAGTATTTAGAGTATGGGGGGTTCCTTAGGAAAAATTTTAGACACAAATGCATATGTTGCGGTCTTGACATAATGGATGGGTTCGATTGGGATTGTCTTATATGATATTAGTGTGCTAAAATTCAGTTTTGCTTGGGGGCAAGCAAAGTGGGGTATTTTGATATGGGCATATTTAGTTATAAAATTCATGCATTATCTTAATACTTTATGTTGATTTTGTCTCATTTAATGAACAAAAGGTTCTTAATTAGTTTATAATTTCATTTTTCATCAACAATTACATACTCAGATGGAAAAGGAAGCGGAACCAGCGATTGGAAGCTTGGATCTTGGATTTTGAAGAAAGAAGGATGTTGTTGGACAGCTTGACCACTCGTTAGTGTTTTGGCCATATCTCATGAACCGTAACTCCAATTGATGAGATTCAAAATGTTCTGAAAACTACACACAATTTTGGACGACTTTCTTGTTTTGAGAAAATGCTGATTCCAAACGGACTCAATGAGTAGGTCGTAAACTTGATGAGTCACTTAGAACTTTTGTGATTCTGGATGCGATGACTTACTGTACACGGGTTGTAAGTGACGGACTCGCTGAGTAGGTCACTGGACTCGATGAGTCACCCTTGTTTTGTCAAAATCTATATAAAGGGACTTTCAGATTGATACCCTAGCAGATAGATGAACCCTTGGAGGCTAATTGTCGACTAAAGGTGCTGCTGGAGCATGGGAAGCTAAGGAATCTTCCCTACATTCAATTTTAAGGAATCAAGTCAAAAATCAAGTTTACTCTTACCTAATATCTTGTTTGAACTATGTTTTTACCAATTGATTTTGTTTTTGAGCTATTTTCTGTTGTAATCATGAGCTAAAACTCATAACTTCTGTTTAGGTAGATGAATTTGTGAACATGGATTGATTATTTGATTAGGATTAATTTTAATTGGTGATTATGTTTTATTAAGCTTGTTAAAGAACCTTATGTGTTAACAATAACTATTCTTCTGTTAATAAATCAGTAAATAAGTTGTATGAACATCTCTTAGTTATTAATTTCATATGATTTATTGTGGCCGCATAGTTGTATGTCTAGGAATAGCGAATGTGAAACTAGAATTAACTAGAAGATAGGTAAGTTAATGTGTGAGCTTTTTTGATGAACATCAGCAAGAGATTAATTGAAGGGCTAATTTAATTAACCATTACAAGTCTTATTTAACCCGAATCAATAACTAGGAAATTCGTTAATTTAGACAACTGGCCACTGATTGAGTTAATTTGTTTCCAAAGGATTAGTAATAACGAATGTGAAACTAATCATCTTAGTCGGTAGGCAATGAAGAATTAATCTGATACATTGAAATCATCCATGGGAACAAATGAGTCGAACCTAAACAGAAGTCCTCTTTATTATTGAATTTAGTTGATTTTTATTTGCTTAGCTCTTAGTTTCTTAGTTTAAGTTTTAGTTAATTGTTTAAGTTTCTAGTCTTGCAAAACTAGAGAAACCTCCTTTTTATTACTTGTTTTATTTAGATAATATTAGCATTTCTTTTAATTGTTTACCATTCCCTGTGTTCGATACCCTACTTACCTAAACTAAAATGCTAATCGATAAGTACACTGTCTTTCGTGTGTTCGTCTTTGTGTTTAAGTTAGTAGGATTAAAACTAGTTGGTTTTACACACATCAAGTTTTTGGCGTCGTTGTCGGGGAACGGTTCAAATACTTAATTTTATTTGCTAATTGTTATCATTTTTATTTTATTGATTCTTTTTATATAGTTTAATTTTTATTTTTATTTTTTTTATTTTATTATGTATTTTCCAAATATCGATGCTTTTGATGCTTTTCTTGAGGAAGTTGTACAGCAAATTGAGCAAGAAGATGAGGAGTATGACTTAGATGATGATTTGAAGAAATTTGGAAGATGGTTAGATCACATCATGCCTAACGATCAAGAACAATTTAAGTCACAAGAGCTAAAGTTACAAGATGAAGAATTTAATCCAAAAAGAGATTTGGAGGAGCTGGAAAGGTTGCTGGCAGAGAGGTCAGACGAAGAACAAGAACAAGCTGAGTTGCAAGAACCAAGCTGTGGTTTGACCATTACCACGACATGACCCCTGTATTTCCAGTTTGTGTTTCAAAGCATAGGGTGACGATTCCAACTTTGGAGAAAGTTCTAAATCACGATCCATTTATGATTAGTATCCAACTGGTTCCAACCCTTGCAATATTCTTGGGTTTTATGAATTCGAGCTTGTTTGGCCAATTTTTGAAGAAACGAGCCAAATTTTACAAATTGGTCAAAAGAAAATATTTAATGCAATGGATGAAATGGCATTGATTTTATTAGAAGTTTATTAAGTTGGGAGTCGAGCGAAAGACTCGCACAAAAAGAAGAGCTTGCGGGAGGCAACCCGTCATTAGAGTTTGCTTTTCTTTTTCTTTCTAAACTTCTAGTATTTAGGGATAATTTAGGATTTTTATTTTGATTTATTTTTATTATTACTCGGTATTTGTTTTTGATCTTTTCAAACTATAGGGTGAAGGATAGAATGAACGAATAAAGCGTGGGGAAATAAAGTGAGGGGTCAAGTCGTAGACGAGAAAATTAGAAGATTTAAGTGATTTTATAAGTCGATGGTTTTAACGGTTAAAAAGGAGTTTCATCACTGAAGAATATAAGGAGGTGTATTACCTTAATACCCTCTTTGACCTCAAAAATAGACCCAAGGCAGAAAGAAGAATTTGCACGATCAGAGCCGAAAACTAGTCGAGTGCACCCGTATAACTCGATGAGTTCCAGTGAAAATTCACGATTTCTACCCATATGACGATTCAACTCGACAAGTCTCCACATAAAAATTGACGAGTTGCTCAATCTTTTATCTTTGAGTCGACGATTTGATTCAATTCAAGGCGGCAATTGGCTATATTTTGGAAGACCATTTCTAGGCGATTCCAAGATGCTTTTTCCCACAAATTTGGAGTTGTCAACCGCACGAGACGAATGACACCCAAGGCATGGATGAGTTGTTCCCATGTCTAAAGTCAACTGAAGATGGAGCTTTAAATGAAGAAGTTCATCCTTACAACTACTATCCCAGGGGAGTTTGTTCCAATTCCCACTTTATTTTAAAGTTCTTTATCATGCATAATATGCAATGGGGACATTGCATAAATTAAGTGTGGGGTAGGGGTTGGTTATATTAGTTAAAGTTTTAGGTAATTTATGAAAAAATTTGAAAATTTTGCATTAAAATTGCTAGCGCTAATTTAGAAAATTTTGGTATAGCAATTAGGATTCTATGCTAGTGTTAAGTTTGATGATTGCATGAAGACCCAAATGTTTAGTTGAGTCTATACACGTTACAATGCATTTGTGGCTTCCCTTATTCTAGTGAAATCATGGGACAAAAACACGACCCTACTTAGTTTGAAGGATACGATAACTTTAGCATCGTATACCAGATATGTATCCAGGAAAATTATTATCTTTTGCCAATAAAGGTTGAAGTTGAGCGCTCTTGCTTAAACATGTAGGTTTTGAGTGAAAAAAAAAAAGTAAGGTAGATGTAAAAAAACAAAAGAGAGAACTGCAAGAAAAGTTGTAAGAATTTTGGAGCAGTTAAAGTAAAGATCAAAAGATCAAAATTCCAAAGATTCAAAAAGTTGAAGATAACAAAAAAATCAAACAAAGAAGGTGGTGAATTCAAAGAAATCAAAGACAAATTATCAAAGAAGTGAAGAATTCCAAAAAGAGCTCCATAATTGTATAAAAAAAAAGTTGTAATTTTTCTAGATTATGTTTGCTTGGGTTGCTTGACCAAAAATACCTTGAGGTTAGGAAGTTTTCTGCGGATGGATTCGGAGGGATGCATAAAATGAGCGTTGTTCAAAAGCAAGGTTGCAAAAATCACTCGACGTTAGCTAGTCGGTGGACTGGGATCAAGGGATTAATCGGCTAGGCGGAGATTAATCGGGGGATTAATCGGGTACTATTAATTGCTAATTTGTTGAATTTTAGAAAAAAGAATATGACTAATATCATATCAAAGTTCGTAAATACCATTAATTTGATAACAAAATAGGTTAATATGATTAATACAACACTAATTATGCCTCAAATAGTTTCCATTGAGATAAAATTTCTTCAAAATGTTCAAATTTCATCGTTTTATAATGTTTCACTCATTATGTATGCAAGGATTAATCGCTAGGCGCCCTCTAATCGGTCAAGTAGCGCCTAGGGATTAATCGGAGATTAATCGGGACATAGTCGGGATTTTTACAACAGTGTTCAAAAGAAGTGGACGAGTGTTTATGAGGATTGTGAGTATTTAGAGTATGGGGGGTTCCTTAGGAAAAATTTTAGACACAAATGCATGCGTTGCGGTCTTGACATAATGGATGGGTTCGATTAAGATTGTCTTATATGATATTAGTGTGCTAAAATTCAGTTTTGCTTGGGGGCAACAAAAGATCAAGTGTGGGGTATTTTGATATGGGCATATTTAGTTATAAAATTCATGCATTATCTTAATACTTTATGTTGATTTTATCTCATTTAATGAACAAAAGGTGCTTAATTAGTTTATAATTTCATTTTTCAGCAATAATTACATACTCGGATGGAAAATGAAGCAGAACTAGCGATTGGAAGCTTGGATTTTGGATTTTGAAGAAAGAAGGATGTTGCTGGACAGCTTGACCACTCGTCAGTGTTTTCGCCATATCTCACGAACCGTAACTCCAATTGACAAGATTCAAATTGTTCTGAACTACACACAATTTTGGATGACTTTCGTGTATTGAGAAAATGGTGATTCCAAACAGACTCGACGAGTAGGTCGTAAACTCGACAAGTCACTTAGATATTTCACGATTCTGGACGCGCTAACTTGCCGTACACGGGCTTTAAGTGACGAACTCGCCGAGTAGGTCACTGGACTCGACGATTCACCTCTGTTTTGTGAAAATATATATAAAGGGACTTTCAGATCGATACCCTAGCAGATAGATGAACCCTTGGAGTCTAATTGTCGACTAAAGGTGCTACTGGAGCGTGGGAAGCTAAGGAATCTTCCCTACATTCAATTTTAAGGAGAATCAAGTCAAAATCAAGTTTACTCTTACCTAATCTCTTGTTTGAACTATGTTTTTACCAATTGATTTTGTTTTTGAGCTTGTTTCTATTGTAATCATGAGCTAAAACTCATAACTTCTGTTTACGTAGATGAATTTGTGAACATGGATTGATTATTTGATTAGGATTAATTTTAATTGGTGATTATGTTTTATTAAGCTTGTTAAAGAACCTTATATGTTAACAATAACTATTCTTCTGTTATTAAATTAGAAATTAAGTTGTATGAACATCTCTTAGTTATTAATTTCATATGATTTATTGTGACCACATAGTTGTATGTCTAGGAATAGCAAATGTGAAACTAGAACTAACTAGAAGATAGGTAAGTTAATGTGTGAGATTTTTTGATGAACATCAGCAAGAGGTTAATTGAAGGGCCAATTTAATTAACCATTACAAGTCTTATTTAACCCGAATCAATAACTAGGAAATCTGTTAATTTAGACAATTGGCCACTGCTTGAGTTAATTTGTTTCATAAGGATTAGTAATAGCGAACGTGAAACTAATCATCTTAGTCGGTAGGCAATGAAGAATTAATCCGATACATTGAAATCATCCATGGGAACAAATGAGTCGAACCTAAACAGAAGTCCTCTTTATTATTGAATTTAGTTGATTTTTATTTGCTTAGCTCTTAGTTTCTTAGTTTAAGTTTTAGTTAATTGTTTAAGTTTCTAGTCTTGCAAAACTAGAGAAACCTCCTTTTTATTACTTGTTTTATTTAGATAATATTATCATTTCTTTTAATTGTTTACCGTTCCCTGTGTTCGATGCCCTACTTACCTGAACTAAACTACTAATCGATAGGTACACTGCCTTTCGTGTGTTCTTCTTTGTGTTTAAGTTAGTAGGATTAAAACTAGTTGGTTTTACACACATCACTCCAAAACCCTCACACACAATATCACAACTGAAGGTGGACGGAATGAGGCTAAAGAGACTGATAGGGTTTGGTTCAAGAGGCTAACAGATTTTTAAATAGGGGAAAGTTTGAGATTTAGTGTTTGCACCCTCAGCACGTACGCCCAGCTTACCTCCGGTACACCCAACGTACGTCCAGCTCCCCTGCAACCAACCATGTAGAGTACGCTAAGCGTAATCATGAGTACGCCCAACATACTCAAGGAACCATATATATATATATATATATATATATATATATATATATATATATATATATATATATGTGTGTGTGTGTGTGTGTGTGTGTGTGTGTGTGTGTGTGTGTAACTTCTTTGAGGGTTTTGAGACAAACCTGGATCAGGGTGTTACAACTTTCCCCTACTTGAACTAGACTTTGTCCTTAAAGTCCGTAGCTAGAACCAGATCAGGGTAATGCTCCCGCATCTCCTCCTCTGGCTCCCAAATCCATTCTGAGCCCTTGCGGTGCTGCCATTGCACTTTTACCAACTTCACTTCGTTGTTCCGAAGACCCTTTGTCTTCCTATCTAAGATGGTGACCGGCCTCTCTACATAATTCAGGCTCCCATCCACCTAAATGTCATCCAAGAAAATAACCGCGGACTCATCATCCACACACTTTCAAAGCTGAGACACATGGAAGGTGTTGTGGATCTGACTCAGCTCCTCTGGTAGCTCTAAACAATACGCCACCTTGCCCACCCGAGTCGTGATCCTGAACACGCCTATGAACCGAGGCCCCAACTTTCCCTTCTTCCGGAACCTAATAATCCCTTTCCAGGGAGACACCTTCAGCAATACAAAATCCCCCTCCTGAAACTCGATATCTGATTGTCGTCGGTTAGCATAACTTTTCTGGCAGCTCTACGCGACTCTCAACCAGTCACGCACCTTCTGAATCAGTCTGGTAGTCTTGAGCACTACCTCAGTGCTCCCTATGATCCAATGCCCGACCTCGTCCCAACACACTAGAGTTCTACACCTCCGACCATATAACATCTCACATAGAGCCTGGTCAATACTGGCATGATTACTATTATTGTACAAGAACTCTGCAGTGGGAGGTATGTATCCCAACTCCCTTCAAAATCTAGAAAGCATGATCCAATAATGTCCTCCAGTGTCTAGATCATCCTTTCACTCTGACCATCAATCTGAGGGTGGTACATCGTACTGAAATGTAGTTGAGTGCCCAGTTCCTCGTGGAACTTCTTTCGGAATCTGGAAGTAAACTGGACATCCCTGTCGGAGACTACAGACACAGGCACCCCATATCTAGTCATCACCTCACGAACATAAATATCTGCTAACTTCTCCGCGTATATACTCTCGGAAATCGGAATAAAGTGGGCACTCTTCGTTAGTCTGTCTACGATCACCCATATAGCGTCCACTCCCCTCTCCGTCCTAGGCAACTTCGTATTGAAGTCCATGGTGATTTCTTATCACTTCCACATAGGGATGGGTAGTGGCTGAACCTTTCCATGAGGCTGCTGATGCTCGGCCTTAACCTTCCTACAAGTCAAGCACAGCTCCACGAACCAGGCAATCTCCCGCTTCATGCAGGGCCACCAATAACTCAGCCTCAAGTCCCTATACATTTTTATAGCCCCCAGGCGTATAGAGAACTTGGATTTGTGTACCTCCTCTAATATCCTCTGCCTCAATCCCCCCGTCACGGGTGCCCATACTCGGCCACAATGTGTCAAAAGGTCGTAGCTATCATTAACAAACAAAGGATATTATCCCCGTATTTTCTCTATCTTCCAATTCTCTTTCTTAGCCCCCTCGACATGGGCCTCCCTGATCATATCCAACAAATGGGAAATCACAGTCATTCTCAAACACATGACCCTAATCGGGGAACCTACCATCTTGCGGCTCAATGCATCGGCCACCATGTTGGCCTTTCTTGGGTGGTAAAGGATCTCACAATCATAATCCTTCAACACATACAACCACCTCCTTTGTCTCATGTTGAGGTTCTGTTGATGCATCAGATAGTCTAGACTCTTATGATTGGTATAAATGGTGAACTTCCCTCCATATAGGTAGTGCCTCCAAATCTTTAGGGCAAACACCACTGCCATCGGTTCCAGGTCATGCGTGGGGTAATTCGCCTTGTGAGGCTTCAACTGCATCGAGCCGTAAGTAATCATATGCCCCCTCTATATCAGTACCGCACCTAACACTAAAATTGATGTGTCACAGTACACCACTAAATCATCTAACCCCTCAGGTAGCACTAGAATCGGAGCCTCACATAACCTCCATCTCAGGGTCTCCAAATCTATATGTTGATCTGCACCCCACCGAAAAGTCACATTCTTCTTGGTCAAGCGGGTCAATTGCACAGCAATCTTGGAGAAATCCTAAATAAATCTTCAATAATAGCCCACTAAACCCAAGAAGCTACGAATCTACGATGCATTCCTTGTTACTTCCCACTGCATCACCGTCTCAACCTTGGTTGGATCAACCGAAATACCCTCCTGGTTGATGACATGCCCTAAAAATTGCACTTCCCACAACCAGAATTCACATTTGGATAACTTTGCATAAATTTTCTCTGCCCTCATGGTCTCCAGTACCTCCTTCAAATGCTTTTCATGCTGCTCCCTGGTCTTAGAATAGACCAGAATATCATCAATAAAAATAATCACGACCAATCCAGCATTGGTCTACATACTGTGTTCATGAGTTCCATGAACGATACGGGGGCATTGGTGAGCCCAAACGGCATCACCACAAACTTATAATGCCCATACCGAGTCCTAAAATTCATCTTCGGTATATCCTTATCTCAAATCCTCATCTGATGATACCCAGACCGAATATCAATCTTGGACAACCAAGACACACCCTAAAGCTGATCAAACAGGTCATCAATCTTGGACAACGAATAATGGTTCTTTATCGTTAGTTTGTTCAGCTCTCTATAATCGATGCACATCCTATGGGATCCGTCCTTCTTTTTCACAAAAAGGATTGGTGCACCCCACGGGGAACTGCTCGGACGAATGAACCCTCGGTTTAGCAGCTCCTGGAGCTGCGTAGATAAATCCTGCATCAACAGTGGTGCCAACCGATATGGTGCCTTCACTATCAGGGTGGCACCCATCACCAAGTTAATGCGAAACTCCACCTGCCTCTCTGGAGGCACTCCTGGTAACTCTTCGAGGAAACATCCTAAAAATCTTGTACAACTGGCACACTTTCCACATCCGCCACGGTCTCTACTCTCGTATCTGCGACATAAGCCAGAAATCTCGTGCAACTCTACTATAAAAAGCTCCTAGCCGACGCAGCCGAATAGAGGGTTGGTCCCTGCGAGGCTCTCTCACCATGAATAACCAGTTCTCTCCCACATGGGGATCGAACCCTGACCAACTGGCGCTCGCAATCAATCATGGCCATGTTGGCCCCCAACCAGTCCAACCCGACAATCACCTTTAACCCTCGCAACGGTATCGGAACTAGATCAACACAGAACCACTTGCCCAACACATTCAGAACACAACCCTTATATACCCTCGCTGCATAACGGTGCAGTCATCTGCAATCTCTACCTCGAGCGGGGAATCCAAAGTCCCCGGCACGTCCCCAAACTTCTTGCTAAGCGCAAGAGACACAAATGATTGGGTAGCACCTGAATCAAACAAGACATGAGTAGTCATACCATTGACCAAAAATGTCCCTATATAAGCGTAAATACACATAAGTCATACAAAATAATAAGAGTAGAGGATAATATTAACATACTAGATATAACGTCTTGCGTGGCCCGAGCCTCCTTGGTAGTCAGCTGAAATGCATGGAGTTTCACCGTCGGGCATCCGCCTTAACAGGGCAGCCATCTGTGATCCTCAGTGTGGCGGGCGCAGGCGCCACCACTTCCCCCCTCCTTGTAACTTCGGACAATCGATCCACTTGTGACAGGTCTGGTTGCAGTGAAAACATATCAAGCCCTTCTCGGGGAAATTCCTGCTCACATGGCCCGGCTAACAAGAAGTACAACACATTGTGCTCTGTCCCTTACAGCTCCTCAATGTGACCTCCCACATTTGGCACACCGACCCCGGCCACGCAAGCCCCGACTAGATGAATCCGAGGTCTTAGGCTTTTTAGCCTGACCTACTGCTGTCTGTGCTTGCTCGGGCTTCCGCTTTGTTCAAAAATCCAACTCCATATCCCTCTCACAGTCCTTCTCCACTATCTCATTAAGGGTCTTACACCTTGTAAAGCTCACAAGCTCCCGACTATCATCCATCAGCATGGAATGGTATCAGGTCTGCCTCAGCTCCTCATCGGTAGCATATTGTGGGATCAACAAATCTCATTCTCGAAACTTAGCGGTGATCTCTGCCACAGTTTCGATGGTCTGCTGCAAGTCATGAAACTCCCGCACTAACTGTTACACCATAATAGGTGATGCAAACTTCGACTTGAAACGCCAAACAAACTCGGCCCAAGTCAACTTAGCCACTCAGGTTAGCCCCACCTGGCTAGTGACCTCACCCCACCAATCATGGGCCCTGTCCCTCAACATAAAAGAAACAAAACAAACCTTTGTCGCATCCAGGAAAGAACTTGTGCATTGGGAGTTCTCGGTATACACCACCCAGCGTTGGCTAATAATGGGTTCCTTGACCTCGAAAAACTCTGGCGCCCCACACGCCTTGAACTCCCGGAACGAGGGATCTGGGCCCCAACCTGGCCTGCAACGCACTTAGCCCTGAATGATCTAAGTCTCTCCTCCATGATCTCCATAATTCCCTCCTTAACTGTCCCGAAAATGATTGGGGTAGCATCAAGGATGCCCCTGGTAAACTTGGTTGCAATAAGCTCGCACAGCCTCTCATCAATCACATCAGTAGTGTCACATGACCCTACCCCGGATCCTAATCCTGATCCTGATCCCCCTGCTCCAAATCGTGTCATCACCATGTTGAACTAAAAAGTCATAAATCATAAGGATTGGGATTTCCATACAAGGGATTTCCACACATTGGTCCTCCTTGAAGTCGTCAGATCTAGCATTGGTTCGGGTATAGGTCCTGTGCTTCCAGTAGTATGGGCCTAATAATACCTTCCACACCTAAATGTACCTCTCCCCATTGCCCAACCTGATAACTCTAATTCGTCCCAAAACCAAACCATACCAATAATTACTGCATATATCAATCTCAGGATGTCCTAAGATTTACTCTACTCATATCAATCAAACTAATCATAATAGGTTGCCTTCATGCATGCAAATTGTACACAGAAAAGGATCAAATAGACTTTCGAATAAAAGATTCTACCCTAGGACTACAACCAAACAAGGAACAGGAAATAAGGCCAAATCAGTCATTCTGAGGCTATAAGCTCCTAACCGTATACAATTTTCAAAGCATACACATAGCAAGTTCCATATAATCAACAAAGCTCACATATCAGTATAACATGGTTAACATATTAGGGAACTACTTACTTGGCTAGGATGATCACGTGCGTTGCACTCTCATCTTTCATTCCACAATCAACAAAGCTCACATATCAATACAATCGTCCATTCCACAAATACTACAACAAACTCTTCAACAATCACTTTCAAAATTCTCAACAAATTAACCGCTTTCAAACTCCTCACCAAGACAATCCTCAATCCTTCAACAAACCTTCCAAAAAACCTCCTACTTACAAGCTAAAACTTCCAAATCCTCCAAATAAGGATCATACTTCTGAGCACTCATAGATTCCGAAATCAGAAAAAACCAAAAATTGTGTGTCACAAGTGCGGGCATGCAAATCACTTTACCAAAGACTACTTAGCTAAAGTCCCTCAAAAACAAAAGGTTAAGGACTTTGCATACTATGCTTGACGTGCTCAAGAATTGGCCGAAAGTGAAAAGGCTTTTGTCACCACTATGTTAAGAGATTTGAAAGGCTACTGGTCATCTAGGGATGATGATGAGTCAACAATTGGAAGAAATATGTGTCTCATGGCTTGACAAGAAATAGAGTGTGATGAAGGCTATTGGTCATCTGGGTTTGAAAGGGAAGATGAAGATGCTGAAACAAACTACTGCTACATGGCTACGAACGATCCACTAGGGAGAAGCATCATTCAATAGGTAAAAATTATGACTACTGAAAATAATTTTGATTTATATATTTGTGAACCATATCTAACTTAGATCCAATAAGACATGAACATCATTTTCAAAGCCTATGAGGTAGCCATAGAAGCCAGTGAGAAGAAGGAAATCGAGTTAAATCATCTTAGGTTACGTTTCAAGGATAAGAAGTTAAAAATGGAGTCTTTAGAACATGAGCTTGTAATGTCAAAAGATGAATGTATCATTTTAAAAGACAAATGTGAAATCACTTATTCTGAAAGAAATTAATGTTTTGATTGGTGATAATAAACGTCTCAATGCTAAGATAGATGCTTTGCATCATTCCATTGACATGCTTGAAGCAAATAGACGGATGAATCATAACTTTCGTCATCCATGGTCCAAAGCACCTAGCCTCAGAAGCGAGTTTCCGAAGCCAATTGATCGTCCTTTGAATTCATGGGAGAGGTTCTGAACATCAAAAATTCGACACCCCAGTTTCTCCCCTGACACCTCTTCACGAAAACGAAGATCACTTTGCTTCCTTAATTCCTGAGTTTCAACCAATTGTTGTCAAGTGTCCTGATTCCACGTCTCTTCCGCCTCTGACAAACCTGGACCTGAATGGGACCACGGAATTTCATCACAGCGTTTCAAACTGTGTAGATTATGTTCTAAGACATATTCCTCCTCACAACTATGTTATTGAGGAAATCATTCTAATGACAACTGAAACTGCTACCTCTAAGTTTGTATGGGCATTTTTAGATGATAAAATTGAAACCTCAAGTTGTGTCTCCTCTGATTCTTGTGAATTTAGTTTCTTCAAAAACTAAGTTGATTCCCATTAATCCGAAATTTAGTAATCCTTCTGTAGGAAAAACCTCAAAATCTTCGTTTCAACCAAAGAAAAAACCAATGCTTAATAGGAAGGATATTGTAGATTCCAAAGTGGAAGCTCGAAATGCTTACAAAAAGGAGGTTAAGTCTAGACAAGATACCAGGTTCCTTGACAAATCCAAAAAGAGTGTACCTCGGAATTCTCGATCCTCAATCCCTAGTTAAAACTTCTTCACTCCCACTAAGATCCTTAAGAGACCTTCAAATTCTATCAGTCCTGTAGAACCAAAGAATGTAGTCAGTTCCACCAGGTCCGAAAATCATATGGATACCACTTTTGTCCAAAAAGACCTCTCCTCGGACTGTCTCATCTGTTTTCATTGCTAAATCTGATGGCACAATTTTTAAACCAAAGTCTTCAAAAACTACTGTGTCATCAAGAAAACAAAAAAGTTTAAAGAAAACATTTTCTTCAAAATCTTCAAAGCAAAATATTGTGTGGAAAATCAAAACACGTGTTGATGAAGTTGTAGTTCCAAAAGTGTCTGTTGAACCCTTCTCTCCGAAAGTTCATGTTTCGAAGCAAACTATTCCGAAAATCATTGTTATTGAATATGATTATGGATAGATGAAAGAATGTTGACATTCTGCTTGTTTCCCAAGGAATCTTGGAATCAGCCTTCAAAACCCTAGTTGCTCATAAGTCACTTCAAAAGTCCAAGACTCGTGCCTTTGTCCCAAAATCTAACTCGGTGCCTAAAAACTCCACTATTCACTAATTTTGCAGGCGCTCTGTGCTTCGGAGCAACGGACAATATGGTATATTGATAGTACTTGCTACATGCACATGACAAGGCAGAAGGACTTTCTGCGAGATCTAAAGCTTACAACAAATGTTGGATATGTAACTTATGGCAAAAATTCCAACTCCCAAATTCGAGGTTATGGCATCCTTACCAATGGAAACTTTTTCATTTCAAATGTGGGATATGTAGCTGATCTAAAGCACAACTTGATAAGCATTGCTCAACTTACTGATGCAAATCATTGAGTTGAATTCGGCAAAAAAAAAAAAAAAAAAAAAAAAAAAAAAAAAAAAAAAAAACATAGATACATCATTGTTGAAGATAGGAAAGACTGCTTGATAAAGTCTAATCATAATAAGAACATGTACCCTCTTGACATCAACATGATCATTGGCAAGCCCCAGCTGTGCTTACTCTCCAAAGCTATTTTTGATGTCAGTTGGTTATGGCACTAATGGCTTGCTCATTTGAACTTTAGATACATGAATGATCTTGTTTTAGGCGAAATGGTTAGAGGTCTACCACTCCTCAAATTTGAAAATGATCACTTATATGTTGCATGTGAGTGTGGTAAACAGTCAAAGAAAGGTCATACAGTCATCATTGAAAACTCAATCTCCAAGCCCTAGAACTTCTACACGTTGATCAATGTAGGCCATCAACAGTTGAAAGCTTACATCACAAAAAGTACATTCTTATGATTGTAGATGATTTCACTAGGTTCACTTGGGTTTTCTTCCTCCGGCTGAAGTCAGAAACAGCCTTAGAGCTCATAAATTTCATCAAAGGAATTGAAGTTATTATCAAACTTCTAGTGAGACGAATCAGAAGTGACAATGGTTTGGAATTCCCAAACTGCACCATTGAAAATTCCCTTACTGAAAAACGCATAGACCACAATTTATCTGCTCCATACACTCCTCAACAAAGCGGTGTAGTCGAACAAAGAAATAGAACTCTAGTTGAAGTTGCTCGATCATTGTTAAATTTTGCAAATCTTCCTCTCTATCTTTGGGTTGTAGCTGTTTCCACTGCATGTTTCACTCAGAATAGAAGTATCATCAATCGGCGCCTCAATAAAAAACCGGATGAAGCCATGAATGGACGGAAGCCAATAATCTCATTTCTTCATGTGTTTGGACACAAATGCTTAATAAAGAATAATCGCGATCAGCTTACCAAGTTCCAACCCAAGGCTGACAAAGCTATTTTCCTTGGTTATTCCTCAAAATCAAAGGCTTACCGAGTTCTAAATCGACGTACTCGAGTTATTGAAGAAAGTTTTGATGTTACCTTTGATGACAATTATGTTCGGAGTTTTGGTCCCTCTCATGTCACCACTTACATTATGGAGTCCGATGCTCCTCCTCCAGAATGTCCAAACATTCAAGTAATCCATGAAGTCGATTTTGAAACTCTCTTTAGACCCTCCGAAATAGCACGTGATTTTGAATTTCGTGTAAGGAATCATGTCTCTTCGAATGTTCCTGTTTCCCAAAATATCTTCGGTCCGATTCCAAGTCTTCCTCCATTTGATTCCGAAGCATTTCAACCTTCACAGGTTGAGGGGGAGAGTGGTCAACCTTCCCTTGAATAAAATATGGATGGATTTCAAGATGCAGTTGCTGACTTCGATGACTCAAATCTGATCAACAATGATGAAAATGAAAACTTCTTCGAGTTCCCTTCTGATGATGATGTCAATCTCTCCAGTTCAGAATTTTAAAGTTCAAACCATTCAAAGGGAGCAATTCAGTCCCATCATTGATATTGGTTCGTTTGCAGCTCAAGAACTTCCAAGGTTACATGTTTGGACCATGGGTCATCCTCCGAACCAAGTAATCGGAAACTTAAATATTGGTATACAAACTAGATCTGCTGCAAGTCTTCAACATGAATGTCACTTTTCGGCATTTATCTCCATGATTGAACCCAAATCCATTAAGGAAACACTTGAACATGCAGATTGGATCACATACATTCAAGAAGAACTGGCAGAATTTGATAGAAATGAAGTTTGGTCTCTCGTCCCTCCTCCTCTGAATCATCCTATTGTTGGTACAAGATGGGTGTTTCACAACAAGTTAGATGATGCATGAGTCATTTCTCGAAACAAAGCAAGACTAGTGGCTAAAGGTTTTACTCAGATAGAAGGCCATGACTACGATGAGACCTTTGCTCCTGTTGCACGTCTTGAAGCTATCAGAATCTTCCTCACTTATTTTGCTCATAAAGGATTCAAAGTCTACCAAATGGATGTTAAAAGTGTGTTTCTAAATGGTGAACTTCACACTGAAGTATATCTTCAACAGCCTCCCGGATTCATCAATCTTGCATATCCAAACCATTGCTACAAACTCCAGAAGGCAGTTTATGGACTCAAGCAAGCTCCTCGCGCATGGTACGAGACCCTCACCAACTTTCTCAAGCGCTCTGGTTTTCAGAGAGGAATTCTAGATCCTACTCTATTCCGAAGATCGAATGGAAAGCATCTCATGCTGGTTGGACGACATCATTTTCGGATCTACTGATCCATCAATGTGGCTGACTTTGCTAAGCTTATGATCAATCAATTCCAAATGAGTATCAATCGAGAGTTAAGTTTCTTTCTTGGTCCCCAAGTCAAACAGACTAATAGAGGAATTTTCATTCACCAAGAGAAGTACATTTCGGAACACCTTAAAAAGTACTCAATGGATAGACGTGCCTCTACCAAGGTACCTATGGGATTCGGACACAAGATTTTTGTTGACCCTTCAGGTATTGCATTCGATGAAAAGAAGTATAGAAGAATGATTGGATCTCTGCTTTATCTCAAAGCTAGTCGTCCAAACATCATGTTCTCCACATGTTTGTGTGCCAGATTTTAGTTCAACCCAAAGATGTCTCATCTTTGGGCAGTCAAGCAAATTTTTTCAGGTACCCTAAAGGTACTAAGAACCTCGGAATCTGGTACCCAACAAATGAGAGTTTTCTATTACAATTTTACTCAAATTCAAACTATGGTGGACTACAACTAGACAAAAAAACACATGAGGTGGATGTCAATTCTTAGGTGGTCGATTGGTTAGTTGGTCATCCAAGAAACATAACTGCATTGCTCTCTCTACATCCGAAGCCGAATATATTGTTGCTTCCAGCTATACCTCTCAAGTTCTATGGATAAAGTCTCAACTATTGGATTATGGTTACCGCTTTCAACGCATTCCCATCTATTGTGATTGTTAAAGTGTTATTGCAATTTCACACAATCCAATTCAGCACTCCATGAAGAAGCACATCGACATATGGTACCATTTCATAAAAGACCATGTTTTGAATGGAAACATTGAACTCATTTTTGTTCGACCTGACGATGAGATTTCTGATGTCTTTACCAAGGCATTAGACGAAACCAAATTTAATGGTTTTCTGAACAAGATGGGTATGATGATGCCTGACCCTAAGTACTTTCAAGAGACTTGTTCTCTTTGATGAAGTATTTGAAAGAAATCTAGTTCCGTTTCGTCAAAAATAAAAAATAAAATAAAATAATATTTATCTCGGAACTACTTTCTCTCGGAATACACGGGATCATTTTATCAGCTTTTATTTCTAATCATCGCTTGATTTTTAAGTTGTACAGTTCATCCTGATTGTATGTTGTTCCAATTCCTCATAAGTCAAAATGAAAAATATTTCATCTCGGAATTCACTCCATAAGGTCATCCCTGAATTCCAGTCTGGAAAGGTATTGTGCTTTACACTTTGAAATTTTTCTTAAAAAAATTGACACCGGAAATTTTCTCAAATCTTGTTCCGGATTGCCTCTCAAATCTCTTTCGAAAATCTTCTTCAATTTTTTTGCAGAACACAAAAATCATCATTTCGAAATTTCACGCCGGAATCTGAAATCAAAATATTTCACTTTGGTTCTTTCAAATCGTAATTCTGGAATCTCAATCAAAAACCTCTTGATCGTTAAACTCACTCCGGATTAATTTTTACTCCGGATCTTTTACAAAAATGTTGTTCCAGAACTCAACTCTTTACCCACCAGTTTTTCAATCTATCCGAAATCGATCATCAGGAATACCAAAGGTCCATAAGGCGAAACATTTTCGTAACGGTTACTTTTAAGAGGATCCTTATCCTATCTTCCTCGATTTTCATGAACACGTTTGCACGCCTCCATAAAGCAACCATCGAATTGTCGTTTAGGGTTTACCATTTCGAGCTACATACAACCTAAACCCTTCCCAAGTCAACTCAACCCTCAAAAAGCGTCATTCATTAAATGCGGCTCATTTCACATTCGGACCCCCATCATTACCTTTACTAACCCGACCCATTTCACTTACCTATATATACCCACTAACATCCCTTTTTATACCTTTACACGCTCAAAACCTCCAAATCTTCAAACCTCTTCTGTGTTCTTCTTGTTCATCAAGCACTCATCATTCTGTAACAATGGCATCCAAATATTCACCATAAAAAACTGCTCTAACTGCCTCAACTCCCAAGAAGTCGATCGCTAAGAAGAAACGATCAACAGGATCATCCTCATCTGCATCCCTTGAACCTTTTCTCAGGGATACGATGCAATTATTTTCACTGAATCTTGAAGATTATGATGAATCAGTGTGTGTTATGGTCGAATTAATAGCAAATCATCCAATCGTTTTTCCCCTCACTAAATTTCCTGAACCACTTCTTTCACTACATCGTCTTCACAGAGCATTCACAAGCATTAAACTTGAAGACAGTGTGTTACAGACCATGATCATCGGAGATAGGATTGTGCCCGTCTTCAAATCCACTTTTCTCAAGGCCATTGGTGTAAAAGAAAACCCCAGGGGTTTTAGAGTTCAAGAACCTACCAATTAAGAGTTTCAGGCATTCCTCAATCACATTGGCTACAATCAAGACTACAAGGCTAAAGACTTCAAGAAATCAGCCATCTCTAGGCTTTGGACAGTGCTGATGCACTTCATAATTCGTGGGTTTTCCGGCAAACATGGTGGTATAGACACTCTCAGCAAAGACTGGCTTCATGTGGTCTATAGCATCTTCTCTGGTCGAACAAATACGGTTGATATTCCAGAGTTTCTATGGCAAGACTTCTGCAAGTTTTCCATCAAGAGGAAGGAAAACGAAATATCAAGCCCTAGATTTTGGGCACTGACGATTCAACAACTCTTTAGGGAGCTTTCTGAACCACTTACGGTCTCTGTAATTCCTCCAGAGGTATGTTTCTCATTCAAAATTGTCAAGGCTTATACAATTTCGTACCAATCCTTTTTTGGTCCGGTTTAACGACTTTCGGACCACATGCTGGCCTCAATTCCTTCTGAATCCATTTACTTGAAACATCATATGGAGACTACGGTTGTGCTTGACCCAACACAACCTACCCCAGTCTCCATTGAGCCCACTTCAGAAAAGGCCAAACCTTCCATGTTCGGATAAAAAATTAAGAAATCTGCCAAATGGAAGAATTCTCCCACAAAGCCAAAGCCTAAAAAGAAACCCAATGTCAGTTCCTCCTCTCAACAGGAAGCAACACGTGACATTTCGGCTGATTCTGGTCATCTGAAGACCCCCCCTGCCCACTCATCTGAGGTACCCCTCGATGTTTCAAAATCACACACACACACTCACGGGGAGTCTCCACATAATCCACCTTCGCCTTCCCAAAAAGGAGATGTCGGTGTTGATCATAGTTCCTTGCACACACTGGAACACACCCACGAGTCACATTTGATAACCCTCTCATTTCATCCACTCGCACATACTCCGAAACCCCTTTTCTGGACCCTTATCATTTGAAAGTTGGAGCAGTCCCTCCGACTTCAGATGCCACAACTGGTCTGATACCTGAAAGGTTTACATGACGATCAGGTACTAACGATCCTAAATGGGACGATTATGTCAACAGGGTTGTTGCTAGATGTCCGGATCTGACCAGAGCTCAAGTGGAAGCTACGCTCACTTAAATGTACAACAGAGCTCTTCAAAGCAATCTTCCATACCTTCCTCCAACAGGTGATGATGCTGATAAAGAACTCGCTTCGGAACAACCTCCAATCACCAATCAAACCAACATATTCCAAGTCGATCCAGAAGAAGAAGTTTCTAAAGAAATCATGTTATCAGACACTAGCAAATCGGTTCTGGATTCTAACTTCATGTCCTCTATTCGTCTTCAATCTAATGTATTATCCTCCAAGTCTGCTTTTGACTTTGGATCATCTTCCTCAACCACACCGTATGATGGATCCAACTCCAAGCTGCATGAAGATGATGCCACTACCAAGCCTGGTCCATCCACAAATTCGTCTTCACATCAAGCAAAGCCGCAACACTCAAATTCTAACATCGGGTCATCAGTAGGTGATTACATTGACCCCTTTGCTCTCCTCAAAATTCAATCACATGTATCGGATACGATGAAGAAGGTCTCCTCAATCAAAACTTCTGAAACAAAGGTCAACACTAAAATGGATCAAAAGGTTTCCTGACTCGATACCAAACTCGATGCCATCCTTCAGTCTCTCTCACACCAGTCTGGACCTTCAGTTGCAGAAAGAGAAGCTCAACTAGATCAACTGATCTCTATTTGGCTCAAGCACTCTCTTGAGGAAGATGAAGCTAAATATGATGCTTCAGTGGAACACTACCTTGACACCATCACCTCTATGCTTAAAGTCCATGACGACTTGGTGTCTGCTACCAATGATCATATCAAGCAGACCCATGTGCGTCATGAAAAACAAATCCAACACTTGGAGAAGGAAATCAAGAAAAAGGACGAGTTGAATCTCATTATTCAACAAGTCCTCATTGAACTGATTCGATACACTTGGAACATTGTCGATGTTCCGAATCGAAAGTTTGATGAGATGTTGGTCGTCCTGGGGCATCTATTCGATCACCTTACAGCTCAATGTGACATCCCCATTTTCACGGCCAGAAAAGACCGATTTTGTTTATGCTTTATAAAAATCAGAGTACCTCTTTTAATAAAAATGTTGCAGAATTTGTTCCCAGTAAAACATGATAAATACGTTATTAAGGCATTTCCGAAGAAAAATATTTTTATTCATTTTAAAACATTTGGGATGTCATCGTCAATACAGAAACATAAGCATAAACAGAACTTACATTCATTATCACTAGTGATTTATATCTCCTTAATCTCTCAGTGTAATGTGACTCCATATCAACACCTGTGATATAAATAAATTGAGTGGGTCAGGTTGGGAAACCTGGTGAGTACATAGGGTTTTCAACCCACAATAATATAATTATTATGTTTAAACAATCAAACAATCAACCCAATTACCCATCCCCATTATCTTCCTTACTCTTAAGAGTCTACCCTAAGAGTCATATATCATGCATTCGTTCATTCTGAATTCCTTCGCTTCCAGGGTTATAGGACTGGCACTAAGTCCATAGCTGCCAATGCTCATCGTAAAGCACTAATTCCATAGCTGCTAAAGTTCATTTATCTGGTACTAAATCCATAGCTACTAGTGTCTAGGTACTAAGTCCATAGCTACCAACATTTATCTATCAGGTACTAAGTCCATAGCTACCAGCATTTATTCAATAGGCACAAAGTCCATAGCTGCCAATCATCATTCATATCATCTTTTATCTCTCATCATTCATCTAACCATGTTATACCCAACATATTTGTAGATATAAAATACGTATACAGTTTAAATCATTTAAAACTTGTATAAATTCGTTCATCCAGCATAGATAGCAAGTATACAGATAATATGTGTGACATCCCCAAAATCTCGGCCAGAAAAGACCGGTTTCATTTATGTTTTTTAAACATTTTTAGAGTAGATCCTTTTGATTTTAAAAGAGATGCAGAATTTTTTCCCAAAAACAAAACATGATAAAATGGATTTTTATCAAAACATTTCATGAAGAAATATAATTTCATTTCATAATAAAAAATCGAGATGCATGTTGCGATACAGACCATAAAGCATAAACGATAACATTACAAGTCATTCAACAAATATATACATATACAGACTTGTAAAAAAATCAACTTGATGATTCATCCATCTTATGCTCTGACGCCACTACCTGTAATACAAAGAAAGCTGAGTAGGTCAGGCTTGGGAGCCTGGTGAGCATATAGGGTTTTCAACCCATAATAAAAAATTATATTAATTTCATCAACCAACAAAAACCCAATTACCCAAGGGACCTAATCTAAGAATATTTCATCGGGCGACAACACATGCTTCGGGGGTTTCCCAGCAATATATGTCAAATAAGGCAACCATGAAGGAGGGGGGAGGGGATGGAGTACAGGGAATGAACACCCAAGTTCATTAACACCTACAGGTGGCGAGCTTGCTAGTGTTCCACAAGACTGTCTAGAAAAGTCTGTGGTCATTATCTAAACTCCGCTGATGACTGAATCAAAAACAACAACATCGAGGCCTCTCTTCATTTTAACACACATCAACTATCTACCCATGCTTTACCCAAAACTTTTGTAGATAAAAATACATATACGGTTTAAAATTTGTATAAAACATTTATTGAACACTTTATTTCAAATCAACAAATAATGTATAAACACATAACACGTATTTCAAAGAAAATACTTCATGTTTAAGTGTCAGAAGAAAGTAACCACACACTCACACGTATATACAACAATGTATATACACATAGCATGTATTTTATAAAATACTTCATATCTATGTGTAACATGAAAGTGACTATACACTCACTCGATCAGAAGATGATCGGACAGTACTACAGCTTGTAAAAGTAGTATTCTTTGGTAGATCTGAAAGATCTTCACAAAAACCGGCTTCTCGCGGGTAGAGCTTCGGCTCGGGAATCTCACTTCTCGGGATCCTCGGGGCTTCAGAACTTGCTTTTGGGCTCGGGAATAACACCGGCGCATCAGGATATAATTGGCACGCAAATCGAGGCAAAAACTAGAGAGAAAGAAAGAAAATGAGCAAAGAAAATGGCTGATCTCGGTTTCTATTTATAGGCTGCTGGGTCTGGGATTAAGCTGGGCATAATTTCCAGGTACGTTGGGCGTAATCTTGGTTACGTTGGGCGTACGCTTCGGATAAGCTTTGGTATGCGTGTCACGATCTTCAAAAATTCATAACTTTCGCATATGAACTCCGTTTTTGACGTTCTTTATATCCACACGTAGGTGAGATTATTCTCTACAACTTTCATTTAGACTCTGTTGGCTAATTTGACTTTATTTTTTATTATTTATTTTTAGTAGGCTGAGACAACAAAACTCCATTATAAATTCATAACTCCATCATCTGACGTCCGTTTTCGTCCCTCTTTCTGTTGTTGCACCACTATAGAAGAGATCTTCGATTCTCGTTTAGAAAGTTTTGGCTAAAACTCGCTCGATCTCAATTCGAACTTTTGGGCTGTCTACTGCTTAGCTTAAACTTCAAAAAATCATAACTTCCTCATACAAAGTTAGATTTAGGTGTTCTTTTTATTCACGCTCTCAGTTAAACATTATCTACGTCTTTCGTGTTGATCACTAAGGTTAAATATCACTCCTTCATAAATTCACTATTTACGTCACGCTGTGCCACACCGGTTTTATCGCGAAACTTCGACAGGTCATAACTTCTTCGTTATAACTCCGATTTCAGCATTCTTTATATTTTCAGAAACCTCATCTCAACCACTACGTCTCCATGAAAAGATATTGGGCTTATCTCACACTTTAATTTTGACGCTTATTTTATTCTTAATTCATTAAATTATAATAATTAAGAAGATAAACACATAATTCACATAATACTCAAATTTTTCATCATTAATACTTAAAAAAAAGAGTTACAAGGGTTAACCTAGACTATTACATCAACAATAATGCCTAGCCTGGAAATGCGGGCGTTACAATATGCACACATAGCACATAGTTTATATAAACTACTTCAGATCTATATGTAAGATGAAATGGACCGTGCACTCACCTGATAAGGTGATGACTTGGTACTCGGACAAAACTCCGTTACTGTTAAAACAATTTCCCTCGAACAAAACCTAGTATCATTACCACTAGAGTTTAGTCTAACGTTAACCGCGACTAATTAATAGTCTATATATTATTACTATTATATAAGCGTTAATAAACACTCTTATATAACTCATAATAATATCCTAAATACTCATTATAAGTTCCTAATAAAGTTACTATATTAAAACATAAGCTCTACTAAAGATAGGGTACGCATAGCTTACTTACAACGGGTTTTTCGCAAAAACGGGCTTCGTTGGAGCAACATTTCCATGCCGAAAGACCCTTTTTCTCAAGACTCTAGGAGCCTCAGGACTTCCTTCGGGTGCTAGGGATGTTCCCTAGGCTTTTTGGGGGGTTTGGGGGGGTTAGAGAGAGAGTTTAGATAGAGAAAGTGAAGTTGGGAATGTGTGAAGAATAAGGGAGCCCAACACCTCTATTTATGTCACAACTGAAAATTTTGTGTCATGTAATCTATACACTCAAGTTAATGTGAATCAAAAACTTAAGAACATGTGTAACACCTATGATTATGACTTCAAAACTTCAATCAAATACATCATACAAGTACTACAAATAGTCATCAAACAATTGGAGACCCTAGAAGTCCTTGTTTAATTCCATTTTGGACTAGGACTCCCTTATTGGATCCAAATGGACCAATAAGCTTCCAATTAGACTATCATGGGCTTAGAACCCTAATTGGGCTCTAATTGGACCCACACTAATTTATTTCAACATTTTGGGCCATGTTGGGCCTAGAATGAAATGAATTAAAAGCCTTGATACATGAATAACCTAAACTAGTCCAATAAAAATATAAAAATCCTACCACATTCCTTTAGACTTAAAACATACCCAATATTAACTCTAATATTGGGCTTAGGGGCAAAGGCCCAAATTTTTCCTTTTCCCTTCCAAATTCTCGGCCCAATGCCCAAGCCCAAGAGGAAATGGAAGAGTTGACTTAATGCATGCCACCTCATTATTAACCAAAGGGTATCTATGCATGGAACTCATACTTCCAAGCACATATCACTTCAAAGATCACTCCTCTTCTCTCCTCTCTCTCACTCTCGGCCACATTCAAACACACACACACAAAAAATTTACTCATTCTTCTCTCAAAGAAACTCTCTCCTTTCCTCTCCATAATTTCGAGATTCTAAGAAGCTTTCAAGAGGATCTTTCAAGCTAATCATCATCTTAGGTAAGTATTTACTTATATACATTATCTAGCTATTTCATTCCATCAAAAATCTCTCCTAAATCTATTCCAACTTGTGATCATGCATCTTAGAAGTCACCAAACTCGAGACCTACCAAGGAAAGGTGCTAAGGCCGAAAATCACTTCATTTTTCCTTCCATTTTCTCTTCAAAACCGAAACCACACTAAGGTGAGCTTCATACCCCCTATTTTCTATTTTTATGAGTTTTGTGGGGGGGAATACAAGTGAAAGTGTAGATATATATGTGTTTTGTATGCCTTGTATGATTTCCATGCTTATATGTGTGCTTTTGTGTGTTATAATGTTGGATCTAGCCATAAAACCCCTCAAAAACCAAGATATACCTTATGTTAAATGATTTTAGCATCAAATATATTTCTACATACAAAGTGTATCTAGAAAAATAGCTAAATGGCTTAGTAACAATTTCTTTGGGCTAAAAACACAATTTTTGGACCAAAAATGTGAAAAATACAAAAACTAAGGGCCCAAATTGACATATCACGAATTCTGATGGATGAGGTGTGTCAAAACAGTTTCAATAAAACAATTTCTGGAAATATACTCATTTAGAGGATTAAAAACATAAATTTCAAGCTTAATGGGCTAAAAATGACATTTTCGGCCCAATGAGGCCCATTATGCGAGATTTTCTGTTTTGGAGGGCCAAAACTGTGTTTTTCTGTAAACCAGTGGACTATAAGTGTTCCAAGTCCTTTTCAAAGGTTTAAAATGTTTTTTTTTAAATTTAAAAAGGACCAAAGTTGCAAAAATTTTACAATTTGGGCCAAAATTGTCAAAATTGCGAAAAAGAAGGGTTATAACCGAGAAAACTGAAATTTCAGGGACTTAAACTGTTTTCATTGAAAAATATGCTGAAAAATATCAATTTCA
Organism: Lactuca saligna; assembly: GCF_052625555.1. Lineage (NCBI taxonomy): Eukaryota > Viridiplantae > Streptophyta > Magnoliopsida > Asterales > Asteraceae > Lactuca > Lactuca saligna. The sequence continues at coordinate 177,110,874 of NC_136423.1, forward strand.
ATAATTTTTGGTGTTAAAATGTCAAGAAAAATGATTTAAGTACCAAACCGGAAAATTATTTAATTAAGGGGTTGAAAAAGTAAATTTTACAAACAATGAGGGGCTGAAAACAGAAAACTTCCAAGGCTTATTCAATACATGCAATTTGATCAAATAATGGCACCGCGACTATCGACGAAATACAATACACTACAATACCAAAAGTCGTTGTTAAACGAATTGGTTCGGTCTCGAACAAATAAAATCCGAAACTACTAACACGACGACACTACGATGCTACGACACTACGACACTACGATTCATACAAGTAACGTTTGGGAATTCAATATACATGCGAGTGTGCACAGACGTCTACGCACCATCTTTGGGCCCCAAAAGTGTAAAATCTTGTTTGTTGGGCCTAGCTAGCCCAATGACCTGATCTTAAGGCCCGAAGACCTCTATCTTACGAAGTGTTGGGTTTTACCGACCTGACACAACGTAAAAGGACTTTCAATGGCTTGTATACTACTGGTCCCCAAGGGTCCTTTGGTATTGCTAGTAAAGTCTACATTTCATGCGAGGCGGGTCTGGGACCCCTCGTACATTTTTATCCCCAATCGGTTAATGGAGTCATCAAGGTCTTCGTGTCCTCTTTCTCTTCGGATGTGGGACTACACATAGTCAGGGCGATTGGATAACGTGATTAATACGTACGACGCCTACGGGATCGTTAGTATAGCTATAAACTGGTCGTTTGTGTAACGCGTGTTTGTAGCAAATAATCATGCTCAAAAATAATCCAACGTCGCCTGGGACTGACACTACGCGCTATGCAATGGTTTCAATGTGACTTCATGGAATTCAAGGAATTAGGAAAACATCGGGTTTTCCTAGGGTTTTCAATACATACAGATTTGAAATGCATACAACTTCAATGAACAATTTTTACAAGTATAGAAACAAACAAGCATACCTATGGATCTTCACAAACGTTTTCAAAAGCTTTTCTTTTCAGAAAATATCGGATTTTCTGGTGATTTTCAAACGATACGAAACATTGTTTTTCTTCAAATACCGCTTATGAACTCACCAACATTTCATATGTTGACGTTTTTCAAAATACTTGTATTCTCAGGTAACCAGTGAATTCAAGGAAATCGTACTCAGTGATGGCTTGCAGTTTATTTATTAACGAACTGAACAATTTATTTTTGGGAATGAAATGTTTAAACAATGTACTTCATGTAAACTTTACTGGTTGTACTATATTAATGCATGGTGACGAATGTTGTTACGTTTCATATATATTCAATGTTATGGTATTCAATTGAGTCACGACAGCCCCCGAACGTTTCCGCCGCCCGGTTCGGGGGTGTGACAAGTTGGTATCAGAGCTTTGTTTATAGTGAACTAGCATATCTAGCCACACATTGATATGCAACTATAAACCAAAAAGAGGGACTAACATAGCTCTGAACAAAACAAGTAAATAAAACACCCTTGCTTGCATTAGGAATAGGAACATAACGCCGAACCAAACAAAAATAATGCTAGTGTCTCGGTTAAATTCAGGACTGTTCTTAGTGGTACCAAGGAGTGGATGTAGCCTGATCAACTACACTCTCTCCAAAGTATAACTAACACACGTCCTGATGAGATCAGGATAGCTAGGGAATCTAAAACTATACCCCTACCACCGAAAAGAGAACGCCTGTTTAGCTTGTGCAATAGCGGTAGAGTCATAGGAAAGTGATAGCTTATTCGTATACTTTCTCCCAGTCTTCATGGAGGGAGAGCATCAGGGCATTCTGTTTCACCAAGCCCTAGGGGCACACAGGATACTCGAAGACAAACCAGAGGGGAATCAAGAGGGAGTCCACGGCGTTGAACCTGACGAGTACATGGACACCGACTACGAGTTCGAGGAGACCGACGATGACATGGAGGAGGATCAGGCCCCGGACATGGATCACGTCGCATCTCCTGTTAGCGAAGTGCAACAGGATCACCACGTCCCACCAGTGAATCCCGCGAGGGAGAATCGCTCCCCAGAAGCCAAGATTGCCGACTTGCGGCAACAACTGTTCGCCATGGAAGCACGTACCGTGCAAGCAGAGCATGAGAGGGATGAGGTCATTGTAGACATGACTGAGATGGCTCAGCACTTCGGCATATGATTTCACCGTTATAGTAGGACGCAGCTCATCGCGGTTAGGGATAGACTTATCTTAGTAGGTCGTTAGGAACTATGCTATGTACCTCGACTCTATGTTTAAGTGACTACACTACTCATAGAGCCGTTATGCTGTCGAACTAGCATCACTCATGTATGCTCTTACGAGCAAAATTTTCATGTATCAAATGCGGATAATATTAATAAATTTTTACGTGTTTTGTTACGATATTACAAATTTCTATGTGTTGAGAAATTATGATTGATTGGTCAATGGTAGTAGTGTTTAAGTTCGTACCATGCACCTAGTCAGTAGGATCACGACCTCACAGAAACAACATACCCTCAACATCTTTCCGTTTTGTGACAGAAAGATGCCTCCCCGACCTACTCGCAGAAACCCAGGACCAACCCCACCTGAAGTTGACTCAGCCGCGTTCCAGGCAGCTGTATCTGCAGCAGTCACTGCAGCGATTGCGCAAATTCATCAAGGGAACAATGGAGGAGTCAATGGGCAAGGAGCCGGAAGTTCAAACAACGGAATGAATCAAGGACCCACCAAGACATGTACCTAAAAGGACATCACAAACGCTAAACCACGGACTTTCAACGGCACTGGAGGGGTGATCACTCTGAAGCGATGGATCGAGAAGGTAGAGTCAGTATTCGAGATATGCGATTGCCCTGAGCAGATGAAGGTGAAGGTCGCGGCCTGTACTTTTGTGGACCAAGCACTCACTTGGTGGAATGGACACGTGGAAGCTATGACGCTCCCTGTAGCCAACTCTATACCATGGGCAGAAATGAAAGAAATGTTAATGGATGAGTACTGCCCCCGAGGCGAAATACAGAAGATGGAGCAAGAGCTATGGAACCTCACTGTGCAGAATGCGAACATCGATGCCTACATATCGAGATTTAGCGAACTATCTCTGTTGTGTCCGGGTATGATCACATCAGAAGGAAAGAAGATTGAACGATTCATCTGGGGACTGACATCCCCCATTCAAGGGAATGTGATAGTTGCGAACCCTAAAACGTTTGACAGTGCGAAGAGATTGGCAAAGAGGTTATATGATCATAACAACAAGAAGGGCGAGAAGCCAGTGGAGACTGAGAAGAAAAAGGAGGGTGATGGAAGGAAAGGGAAGAACAACAAGAGAAAGGGGCGTCAGGGCCCCGAGACCTCTAAAAAGCAGCAAACAGTGGCAGTTAATGCTGTCACCGCACCGGTTCCAGCCACACCACATGCTCCAGCCTCAGCTGCTTCAAATGCTTCAAGACCCTATTCCGGTAATCTTCCCAAATGCAATAAATGCGGTTTCCACCATCTTGGTGAATGCAAGGAATTCCATTGCACCAGTTGCAACCGAAGGGGACACACTGCAAGGTTCTGCAGGACATACCCTCCTCAGAACCAAAGTCAGGGAAACAACTACAACAACAACAACAACCACCGCAATAACAACAACACCAATGCCGGCGGCAACAATGTCGGGCCTAGCCACACCTGCTTCGGGTGTGGAAGGACGGGGCATTTCCGCCGAGATTGCCCTAACAACAACTCAGGAAACAGAGGAGCAGGAAGAATGCTGACTATGGGTCAGAGTGATGCACTCCAGGACCCCGCAGTTGTGACCGGTACGTTCCTCCTAAACCACACTTATGCATGCATCTTATTTGATACTGGAGCGGAGCGAAGTTTCGTAAGCGAGAAGTTTAAACATTTATTAAAACAACAAACCCAGAAGCTAAATGAAACCTATACGGTGGAAATGGCCAATGGGAAAACCGAATCCACTGGGGAGATCTACATCGGATGTACCCTAACCCTTAACCAACACGTCTTACGAATAGACCTAATGCCAGTATCAATTAGGAGTTTCGATGTGATTATCAGCATGAATTGGTTAAGCCCCCACCATGCCGAGATTTTGTGCCACGAGAAGGCCGTTCGCCTTCGTCTCCCAAATCACGAAACCCTAGTAATTTACGGAGACAAACCCAGTACGACTCTTCATCTCATCTTGTGCATCAAAGCACAAAAACATCTGCGAAAGAACAATTTGGCGTTCTTGGCTCACATAGTGGACAAGACCAAAGAAGAAACTAACGTCCAAGATATTCCGGTAGCGTGTGAATTTTCAGACGTGTTTCCTGAAGATCTTCCAGGAGTACCCCCAGAGAGACAGGTTGAGTTCCAAATCGACCTCGTTCCAGAAGCAACTCCTCTCGCTAAATCACCCTATCGGTTGGCCCCTGCTGAAATGCAGGAATTGTCCAGCCAGCTCAGTGAGCTTCTGGACAAGGGATTTATCCGACCTAGCTACTCGCCATGGGGAGCTCCGGTGCTCTTTGTCAAAAAGAAGGATGGATCTTTCAGAATGTGCATCGATTACAGAGAGTTAAATAAACTCACTGTTAAAAACCGCTACCCACTCCCACGAATCGATGATCTATTCGACCAGCTCCAAGGAGCTAGCTATTTTTCTAAAATAGATCTACGGTCCGGATACCACCAACTCAAAGTCCGAGAAGAGGATATTCCTAAAACCGCTTTCCGAACCCGCTACGGACATTATGAATTCGTCGTAATGCCCTTCGGTCTAACAAATGCACCTACCGCATTTATGGACCTAATGAATCGAATCTGTCGACCGTTCCTTGACAACTTCGTCATTGTGTTTATCGATGACATCCTCGTCTATTCTCGAAGCAAAGAGGAGCATGGCCAACATCTCCGACAAGTCCTAGAAACTCTGCGAACGGAAAAGCTTTACGCCAAACTCTCCAACTGCGAGTTCTGGCTCCGGAGTGTGAATTTCCTAGGCCACGTAGTTAGCCAAGACGGAATTCATGTGGATCCCTCTAAGGTCAAAGCTGTGGAAGGATGGGCATCTCCGACTACGCCCACAGAAATTCGTCAGTTCTTAGGCCTAGCAGGCTACTATAGGAGATTCATCCAAAACTTCTCTATGATCGCCAAGCCGCTTACCTTGCTTACGCAAAAGGGCGTGCCATTCAAGTGGACAGACCGACAAGAGATTTCGTTTCGAACCTTGAAACAAGCTCTCTGTAGCGCTCTTGTACTATCTCTACCTGAAGGAACGGAAGATTTTGTAGTCTACTGTGACGCATCGAATCAGGGCTTAGGTTGCGTTCTCATGCAACGTGGAAGAGTGATAGCATATGTGTCCCGCCAACTGAAGATGCACGAAGTAAATTACACGACACATGACCTAGAGCTGGGAGCCGTGGTCTTCGCTCTGAAAATTTAGAGGCACTACCTGTACGGTACAAAGTGCACCATCTTCAAGGACCACAAAAGCCTCCAGCACGTCTTAAATCAGAAGGAGCTGAACATGAGACAATGAAGATGGGTGGAATTGTTAAACGACTACGAATGCGAGATCAAGTACCACCCAGGCAAGGCCAACGTGGTAGTTGATGCATTAAGTCGGAAGGAGTACTCGAATCGTTGTACGAAAACTCTCTCGATAACCATTCAATCTCACCTGGCCACTCAAATTGCAGTAGTCCAGTCAGAGGCCATGAAGACGGAAAATAGAGCAAGCGAAGTATTGCGCGGAATGGAAAAGAACCTGGAGGCAAAGGAGAATGGAGTATACTATTTCATGAACCGTATTTGGGTCCCTAAACTTGGAGGGCTTAGAGATGTTGTCATGAAGGAAGCCCACAAGACGCGATACTCCATTCATCCCGGTTCCGATAAGATGTATTTGGATATTAAACAACACTATTGGTGGCCTAACATGAAGGCGGAAATCGCGACCTACGTCAGTAAGTGCCTTACGTGCGCCAAAGTAAAGGTGGAATACCAGAAACCCTCAGGATTGTTACAGCAACCGGCAATCCCTGAGTGGAAATGGTAGGGGATTTCTATGGATTTCGTGACCAAGCTGCCCAAGACGTCGGATGGACTGGACACCATATGGGTAATAATCGACCGACTGACGAAATCTGCCCATTTCCTGCCAATCAAAGAATCCTACAAGATGGAGAGACTAACACGTTTGTACCTACGAGAAATCGTAAGACTCCATGGGGTGCCAAAATCTATCATCTCGGATAGGGACAGTAGGTTCACATCGCGCTTTTAGCAATCACTCCACAACGCAATGGGAACTCATCTCGATATGAGCACCGCATATCACCCACAAACGGATGGTCAAAGTGAACGAACCATTCAAACGCTTGAAGACATGCTTCGTGCATGTGTGATAGACTTTGGAAAGTCTTGGGATACCCACCTACCATTGATTGAGTTCTCATATAACAATAGTTACCATTCGAGCATCAAGGTGGCTCCTTTCGAAGCACTGTACGGGCGTAAATGTAGATCACCGTTATGTTGGGCTGAAGTAGGTGACACCCAGCTAGCAAGAACGCATACGTCGGATAGGGCACTAACGGGACCGGAGATCATTCGCGAAACCACAGAAAAGATCGTCCAAATCAGAGCTCGATTACAAGCATCGCGTGACCGACAAAAGAGCTACGCCGACAAACGGCGAAAGCCCTTAAAATTCCAGGTCGGTGATCGAGTATTGTTGAAAGTCTCACCATGGAATGGGGTTATACGTTTCGGAAAACGGGGAAAGCTGAACCCGCAATACATTGGACCTTTCGAAATCGTCGCTCGAATAGGTCCGGTAGCATACAGACTACAACTACCCGCAGAGCTAAACGGTGTACACCCCGTGTTTCATGTCTCTAACCTAAAGAAGTGTCTATCAGATGAAACCCTTGTCATTCCTCTTGACGAAATCGAAATCAATGAGAATCTCCAGTTCGTCAAAGAACCAATTGAAATCATGGACAGGGAGGTGAAGCGTACTAAGCAGAGTCGCATCCCGATCGTGAAGGTACGGTGGAACGCAAAGCGTGGGAACGCGAAGATCAAATGAAGCAAAAGTACCCTCACCTATTCTAGCATTCTCAAATCTAACTTTCAAACAGAATTTCGGGACGAAATTCCCTCTAACGGGGGGATGATGTCACAACTGAAAATTTTGTGTCATGTAATCTATACACTCAAGTTAATGTGAATCAAAAACTTAAGAACATGTGTAACACCTATGATTATGACTTCAAAACTTCAATCAAATACATCATACAAGTACTACAAATAGTCATCAAACAATTGGAGACCCTAGAAGTCCTTGTTTAATTCCATTTTGGACTAGGACACCCTTATTGGATCCAAATGGACCAATAAGCTTCCAATTAGACTATCATGGGCTTAGAACCCTAATTGGGCTCTAATTGGACCCACACTAATTTATTTCAACATTTTGGGCCATGTTGGGCCTAGAATGAAATGAATTAAAAGCCTTGATACATAAATAACCTAAACTAGTCCAATAAAAATATAAAAATCCTACCACATTCCTTTAGACTTAAAACATACCCAAGATTAACTCTAATATTGGGCTTAGGGGCAAAGGCCCAAATTTTTCCTTTTCCCTTCCAAATTCTCGGCCCAATGCCCAAGCCCAAGAGGAAATGGAAGAGTTGACTTAATGCATGCCACCTCATTATTAACCAAAGGGTATCTATGCATGGAACTCATACTTCCAAGCACATATCACTTCAAAGATCACTCCTCTTCTCTCCTCTCTCTCACTCTCGGCCACATTCAAACACACACACACAAAAAATTTACTCATTCTTCTCTCAAAGAAACTCTCTCCTTTCCTCTCCATAATTTCGAGATTCTAAGAAGCTTTCAAGAGGATCTTTCAAGCTAATCATCATCTTAGGTAAGTATTTACTTATATACATGATCTAGCTATTTCATTCCATCAAAAATCTCTCCTAAATCTATTCCAACTTGTGATCATGCATCTTAGAAGTCACCAAACTCAAGACCTACCAAGGAAAGGTGCTAAGGCCGAAAATCACTTCATTTTTCCTTCCATTTTCTCTTCAAAACCGAAACCACACTAAGGTGAGCTTCATACCCCCTATTTTCTATTTTTAAGAGTTTTGTGGGAGGGGGAATACAAGTGAAAGTGTAGATATATATGTGTTTTGTATGCCTTGTATGATTTCCATGCTTATATGTGTGCTTTTGTGTGTTATAATGTTGGATCTAGCCATAAAACCCCTCAAAAACCGAGATATACCTTATGTTAAATGATTTTAGCATCAAATATATTTCTACATACAAAGTGTTTCTAGAAAAATAGCTAAATGGCTTAGTAACAATTTCTTTGGGCTAAAAACACAATTTTTGGACCAAAAATGTGAAAAATACAAAAATTAAGGGCCCAAATTGACATATCACGAATTCTGATGGATGAGGTGTGTCAAAACAGTTTCAATAAAACAATTTCTGGAAATATACTCATTTAGAGGATTAAAAACATAAATTTCAAGCTTAATGGGCTAAAAATGACATTTTCGGCCCAATGAGGCCCATTATGCGAGATTTTCTGTTTTGGAGGGCCAAAACTGTGTTTTTCTGTAAAACAGTGGACTATAAGTGTTCCAAGTCCTTTTCAAAGGTTTAAAATTGTCCTTTTTTAAATTTAAAAAGGACCAAAGTTGCAAAAATTTTACAATTTGGGCCAAAATTGTCAAAATTGCGAAAAAGAAGGGTTATAACCGAGAAAACTGAAATTTCAGGGACTTAAACTGTTTTCATTGAAAAATATGCTGAAAAATATCAATTTCAATTATTTTTGGTGTTAAAATGTCAAGAAAAATGATTTAAGGACCAAACCGGAAAATTATTTAATTAAGGGGTTGAAAAAGTAAATTTTACAAACAATGAGGGGCTGAAAACAGAAAACTTCCAAGGCTTATTCAATACATGCAATTTGATCAAATAATGGCACCGCGACTATCGACGAAATACAATACACTACAATACCAAAAGTCGTTGTTAAACGAATTGGTTCGGTCTCGAACAAATAAAATCCGAAACTACTAACACGGCGACACTACGACGCTACGACACTACGACACTACGATTCATACAAGTAATGTTTGGGAATTCAATATACATGCGAGTGTGCACAGACGTCTACGCACCATCTTTGGGCCCCAAAAGTGTAAAATCTTGTTTGTTGGGCCTAGCTAGCCCAATGACCTGATCTTAAGGCCCGAAGACCTCTATCTTACGAAGTGTTGGGTTTTACCGACCTGACACAACGTAAAAGGACTTTCAATGGCTTGTATACTACTGGTCCCCAAGGGTCCTTTGGTATTGCTAGTAAAGTCTACATTTCATGCGAGGCGGGTCTGGGACCCCTCGTACATTTTTATCCCCAACCGGTTAATGGAGTCATCAAGGTCTTCGTGTCCTCTTTCTCTTCGGATGTGGGACTACACATAGTCAGGGCGATTGGATAACGTGATTAATACGGATGTCGCCTACGGGATCGTTAGTATAGCTATAAACTGGTCGTTTGTGTAACGCGTGTTTGTAGCAAATAATCATGCTCAAAAATAATCCAACGTCGCCTGGGACTGACACTACGCGCTATGCAATGGTTTCAATGTGACTTCATGGAATTCAAGGAATTAGGAAAACATCGGGTTTTCCTAGGGTTTTCAATACATACAGATTTGAAATGCATACAACTTCAATGAACAATTTTTACAAGTATAGAAACAAACAAGCATACCTATGGATCTTCACAAACGTTTTCAAAAGCTTTTCTTTTCAGAAAATATCAGATTTTCTGGTGATTTTCAAATGATACAAAACATTGTTTTTCTTCAAATACCGCTTATGAACTCACCAACATTTCATATGTTGACGTTTTTCAAAATACTTGTATTCTCAGGTAACCAGTGAATTCAAGGAAATCGTACTCAGTGATGACTTGCAATTTATTTATTAACGAACTGAACAATTTATTTTTAGGAATGAAATGTTTAAACAATGTACTTCATGTAAACTTTACTGTTTGTACTATATTAATGCATGGTGACGAATGTTGTTACGTTTCATATATATTCAATGTTATGGTATTCAATTGAGTCACGACAGCCCCCGAACGTTTCCACCGCCCGGTTCGGGGTGTGACAATTTATATGCTGGAAAACAGCTCTACTCATCGAGTAGGTCCTCCTACTACTTGATTCAATGCCAGGTCCACCCTCTGGTGGTTTGCCTTGGGGAGAAAGCCTTGTCCCTTATTCAGCTACGTCACCCCTTTTGCAACAGCACGTTGCCGACTTCTAAACCCCGTATCTTACTCATAATAGCTTTGTTTTTGACGTTATTTTTTCCACACGTAGGTAAAAACAAGATCAACAACTTTCATTTAGACTCCGTTGGCTAATTCTCGACCGATCTTAAATTTAACAGTAGGAGGAGATTAGACTATTAAATAACCACGAAGAATTTGTAACTCCTTCATACGGACTCCGTTTTCGTCTGTATTTTTATGGTTGAGTTCCTATTAATGATATCTTCAACTCTCATTAAGGTTGCGTAAGCCAAAAACTGCTCGAACTAAAATTCGAGTTTCGGGTCATTCACTGTTAACCCGAATCTTAGAAAAATCATAACTTCCTCATACGAAGTCACATTTGGGTGTTCTTTTTATGGATGTTCTCGGTTTAACGTATACTACAACTTTTGTTTATATCACTAAGGTTAAAAAGTCCTCCATCATAAATTCACTATTTACGCCTCCCGGTGTCGTGCGGGTTTTACCGTAAAACTTCGACGGGCCATAACTTCTTCGTTATAACTCAGATTTCGGCATTCTTTATATGTACGGAACCCTTGAGGCATATTCTACAACTTGTTTAAGAATATTTATTCTAAATAATCTTTTGTTGAATAGTCATTTTCGACCCCTATTATCTCTAAATTGACTAGCCCGGATCTACGGGCGTTACAATTATCACCCCCTTTGGATGAATACATCCCGGAATTATCAACGAAAAAGGGCTCACATGATGACTCCATACGTTACCTCTTCATCCTAAGTAATAACCGTAACTTGGATGTTTCTTTAAACGAGTATCTAACTCTAAGACTTCCTGACTGCAGGCGGTGCTCGATCTTGCACTTGTTCCCTATCTCACGTTAGACTCCAAATTATGACCTTCAAGTCACAATCTCGATCCTCACTGGATACGAACTTAAGATAAGTTCTTTTATTACTATCATGGACCGATGTTTCATATTCTAATGACCTCTCATCGTATGTTGCAACTCTCATACTCTGGTCTCTTAGAGTCAAATTCCAGAACACACTATGCCTTCCTTCATGTTCTACTGTGATACAATCACATTTCAATATGTAGCATTTCTAGCTACCAACTTCTTTAACAATCATCATGATACTTCTACTGAGCACCTTGGTTAGCTTTCATTTCAATCTTCTTGTTTAAGTCAGATACTACATTGAACTTGGTTCTCTGAACCACGTATCATACTCATCGTAGTCGGACTCAATTTGATATGACCACTAGGGTCGGAATAAAAACAATATTCTTAGTCATTACCAAAACGATGGTAACGACATATTTGAATAAAACGGTATCAATTACTAGCTTCTTGGTAACCTTGTGCTTGCCCTGATCCAAGTGCGAGTCCTGTGCTTCCGGTAGTATAGGCCTCTACTACCTTTCGCACCTACTCATACTCATCCTAAGTATTGTCTGCAGTTTTATCCAAGTCACCATGTAGGAAAATCACATAATCATTCAACACATTAGATAACATAACAAAGGTTTTATATTATTCCTTGAAACAATTACATAGGGGTTCAAGTTTACCCTAGACTATGCCTCTAAGAGGCTACACCACACGATACTACTCTCTTGGCTACTTCGTAACTCATCCTCAATCCTTCACATTGTTTTCTGATTCGTCGAGGATCATGTGGAATGCCCTTGGCCTTGGTGGTGTATCTGGCCTTGCTGATTTATCTTTCCTCGGGCAGTCTTTGGACATGTGCCCCTTACCTCCACATCCGTAACATACCTTATCATTATGTGTACAGTCCTTGGAATAGTGATTAGACCTCCCACACTTGTAAGAAATTACTTCTTCGTTGCATCTCCCACTATGCTTCTTCTTGCACTTATCACACCATCTCGCATCACCTTTCTCTCCTTCTCCAAGCTTCGAGAATTTTCTCTCCTTGTTGGACCTTGAATATCCTTCAAACTTCCTCTTTTCTCCTACCTTATCTTTTTCCAGACCCTTTTCTCTTATCTGGGTCTCTACGTTCTTAGCTGCTCTAATGGTTGTTTTCAAAGTAGTTGCCATTTTGACCGTTGGTCCTAAGTCTGTTGGCAGTCCGTTAGCAAACCTATCAATCTTGTAGAATTCAGTAGGAACCAAGTAGGGAAATAGCTTCATCCTCTCGGTGAATGCGGTGGCATACTCATCAACACTCATCTTCCCTTTCTTCAGGTTCTGAAACTCATTGTTTAGGTCTATCAGATCTATCTCTGAGCAGTACTGCATTTTCAGCTGTTCCAAGAACTCTTTCCATGACATCCTTAGGACTTCTCCTCATGGCATTGTATCTTCCAATAGCTTCCACCAACTCAAGACTTCAGTTTTCAGCCGTCTTACTGCATAGACAGTCTTCTGTTTCTCGCTACAGTTGCAGCTCTCAAACACCATCTCCATTTCGGAGATCCAGTTCATAATCTCAACTGGCTTCGGGCTTCTGGAAAGGCTTGGTGGCTTGGCACCCAAGAAGTTTTTATACATTCGCCCATCCTTGTCGTTTCCCCTCTCCGGGCCATTCCTTCGTTCTCCTTGAGTCCCAACTTGACTTACAAGGTGGCTATAGTTCCCTTCCTCCGATTGCTCGGGAATCAGCTCAGGTTGCTCAATGGGCATGGTAGGTTCATCCCTATTCTCATGCAACATCTTCCTCATTTCTTCCCTTTGTACAGCTAACATAGCCTGAATCATGGCTTGTACTCCAGCCATGGTGATTGGTTCAGGTGCAGCTTCTACTACAACATGTATTTGTTCAATCACTAGGGGCTGTTGATTCCTATTTTCATTTGCATTCCCGACTCCACTTTAGGTTCTTTCCATTTCGATCTATACACCAATTCAGACGTTCGGTGTGTAATGACAAGAATTAAGATAGGAAAGATTTTATTTACGATTGACGTGTAAATCTCCCTATTACTCCAAAAAGTTACATACCAGTTCTAATACAATAATTAAACGTTTAGAAATCTGAACACATAAAATTTTCAGATCAGGTCGGAAATAGACCATAGATCTGATCAAACAACAGCATAAAGCATCACAAATTATTTAGCACATAAAAGCATTTTAGGCATCTTCCCTAATTAAGCTAGTGCTTGTGTCTATTCAGGTGTACTACCTAAAATATATTGGACACACTCCTCATGATCCTCGCTTAGCATTCTAAGTTTAAGTCAAGAAATAAATTTATATTCCTAGTTTGCTTAAACTAATGCTCTGATACCAGCTGTGACAACCCCATTTTCACGGCTAGAAAAGACCGATTTTGTTTATGCTTTATAAAAATCAGAGTACCTCTTTTAATAAAAATGTTGCGGAATTTGTTCCCAATAAAACATGATAAATACGTTATCAAGGCATTTCTGAAGAAAAGTATTTTTATTCATTTTAAAATATTTGGGATGTCATCGTCAATACAGAAACATAAGCGTAAACAGAACTTACATTCATTACTACTAGTGATTTATATCTCCTTAATCTCTCAGTGTAATGTGACTTCATATCAACACCTGTGATATAAATAAACTGAGTGGGTCAGGTTGGGAAACCTGGTGAGTACATAGGGTTTTCAACCCACAATAATATAATTATTATGTTTAAACAATCAAACAATCAACTCAATTACCCATCCCCATTATCTTCCTTACTCTTAAGAGTCTACCCTAAGAGTCATCTATCCTGCATTCGTTCATTCTGAAGTCCTTCGCTTCCGGGGTTATAGGATTGGCACTAAGTCCAAAGCTGCCAATGCTCATTCGTAAAGCACTAATTCCATAGCTGCTAAAGTTCATTCACCGGGTACTAAATCCATAGCTACCAGTGTTTAGGTACTAAATCCATAGCTACCAACATTTATCTATCAGGTACTAAGTTCATATCTAGCAGCATTTATTCAATAGGCACTAAGTCCATAGCTGCCAATGGTCATTCATATCATCTTTTATCTCTCATCATTCATCTACCCATGTTATACCCAACATATTTGTAGATATAAAATACGTATACAGTTTAAATCATTTAAAACTTGTATAAAATCGTTCATCCAGCATAGATAGCAAGTATACAGATAATATGCACACATAGCACGTAGTTTATATAAAATACCTCATATCTATGTGTAAGATGAAAGGGACCATGCACTCACATGATAAGGTGATGACTTGGTACTCGGACAAAACTTCGTTACTGTTAAAACAATTTCCCTCGGACAAAAGCTAGTATCATTACCACTAGGGTTTAGTCTAACGTTAACCGCGACTAATTAATAGTCTAGATATTATTACTATTATATAAGTGTTAATAAACACTCTTATATAACTCATAATAATATCCCAAATACTCATTATAAGTTCCTAATAACGTTACAATATTAAAACATAAGCTATACTAAAGATAGGGTAGGCATAGCCCACTTACGACGGGTTTTTCGCAAAATTAGGCTTCACTAGAGCAGCGTTTCCGAGCTAAAATACCCTTTTTCTTGAGACTCCAGGAGCCTCGGGTCTTCCTTCAGGTGCTAGGGAGGTTCCCTAGGCTTTTTGGGGGGTTTTGGGGGGTTAGAGAGAGAGTTTAGAGAGAGAAAGTGAAGTTGGGAAGGTGTGAAGAATGAGGGAGCCTGGCACCTCTATTTATAGGCTGGAAAACAGATCTACTCGTCGAGTAGGTCCTCCTACTCGTCAAGTCCATGCCAGGTATCACCCTCCGGTGGCTTGCCTTGGGGAGAAAGCATTGGCCCTTATTCAGCCACATCACCCCTTTTGCAGCAGCACCTTGCCGACTTCTAAACCCCGTAACTTTCTCATACGAGCTTCGTTTTCGATGTTCTTTTTTTACACGCGTAGGTAAAAACAAGATCTACAACTTTCATTTAGACTCTGTCAGCTAATTCTCGACCAATCTTAAATTTAACAGTAGGAGGAGATTAGACTGTTAAATGACCACGAAGAATTCGTAACTCCTTCATATGGACTCTGTTTTCGTCTGTATTTTTATGGTTGAGTTCCTATTAATGATATATTCAACTCTCATTAAGGTTGCGTAAGCCAAAATCCGCTCGAACTAAAATTCGAGTTTCGGGCCGTGTACTGTTAAGCCGAATCTTATAAAAATCATAACTTCCTCATACGAAGTCAGATTTGGACGTTCTTTTTATGAATGTTCTCGGTTTAATGTATACTACAACTTTGGTTTAGATCACTAAGGCTAAAAAGTCCTCCATCATAAATTCACTATTTACGTCTCCCGGTGTCGTGCCGGTTTTGCCGTAAAACTTCGACTGGTCATAACTTCTTCGTTATAACTCAGATTTCGGTGTTCTTTATATGTACGGAACCCTTGAGACATATTATACAACTTGTTTAAGATTATTTATTCTAAATAATCTTTTTTCGAAAAGTCATTTTCGACCCCTGTTATCTCTAAATTGACTAGCTCGGATCTACGGGCGTTACAATCAAGCCCCCACTGCGGAAGCATATGATGCCCTCACTAAACAACTCAACACCGGACTCCAAAAGGTGTTTGAAATTTTTTAAGGTCTGAATGAATCAATGAAGATAAGAATTCTACGAAATAAAAGTAAAAGACTAATAGCACTTAGTCAAAGTAAATTACATATTTGGAAAAGGTGCTAACACGCTTTAGCATGGAAATTTTCAAGAAAGGTGAACTTCCCATCTAGAGTAATACCAAACTGACTAAGACTTAGAGTCCGAGTACCAATGTAGAAAGAGAAGAAATGAGTAGGATTCCATATGCTTCTGTCCTTGGATCTATCATGTATGTTATGACATGTACTCGCCCTGGCGTGTTTTTCTTTGAGCATGGCCAGTCGTTATCAGGGAAATGGAAGTAAAGCTCATTGGATATCAGTTAAGAATATTCTCAAGTATCTACGAAGGAGTGGGTCCTAGTACTTGGTGGCACTGATACTTTGAGAGTAATTGGGTATAGCGACGCCAGCTTTCAAACAGATAGAGACAACCTCCATTCTCAATCTGGCCGGGTGTTTACTTTAAATGGAAGAGCAGTTACTTGTAAAAGTTCCAAGCAAGAGACAGTGGCTGATTCTACTTGTGAATCAAAGTACATAACGGAAAGTGAAGCTTCAAAGGAAGCAATTTGGTTGAAGAACTTCATCGAAGATCTTGGAGTTGTTCCAACCATTAAGGAGTTATTGGAACTTTTCTGTGATATTGAAAGGGTGGTCACCTTAACAAAGGAACCAAGAGATCATGGAAGATCAATATATATCGACAGAAAGTACCATTTCATTAGACATAGAGTAGAAGAAGGACACCTCGTTGTGAAGATAATATCATCTGAAGTCACTTACGAAGGGTCTTAGTAGGGCTAAACACATTCAACATGCCACGAGCATAAGGCTGAGAGATGATATTAGTTTTAGTAGTTAAATAGTTATTTTGAAACTTGTATGAAAGTAAATTTAATTGCCCTTTGGTGATTAAATAATAGAGAATTTTTTATGAGTTTGTTTAGTACCTTTTGTCAATTGTTTATTCTTGTGTTTAATTTTTGCATGTTTTACTTCCCGAATAATATGATTATTCAAATTTCATAGTTTATCATACTTTTGGAAGTAAGTAGTGAATGAAGACTATCATGAATTGAATTATAGATTATATAAGGAGTTTTAGACATAGAAATGGTATTGCTATAATGTTTATGAGTACATAGAAATAGAGATTTAAGTATTGGATTAACCCACGCTCATAGAATTACTTCATGGAATTAATCATGAGTAATTCTGAGATGATAATATCTTATAATCTTGGAACAAACATAAATGAGTTGTAGTTTACAAGTTGGTTGTCCATTGATAATAAGAAACACATCAGTAACTTGATGTTATAAAATGTGTTGTCATGCATGATTTGGTGAGTAAATGGTGCAATCATATAAGTCAAAGTTTATTCGTTCCTTTTACCCTAACAGGAAAAGCAATATCTTTGGGCCCTTAGGTGATTTGGTGTTGACTTATAGTGTGGGCCCGAACAGGACTAAATTGATGTGTTCAATCAGAAGTTCTATGTCCTTACCACTACTAGAAAAACAGCATTTTACGATGCTCATTGCACGTCGTAAAACGATCAGACGACGCGCAAATGCGCGTCAAGGAAGGCCCTATCATAAAGAGAGACGATGCGCTTTTGCGCGTCGTCTATAGATGATGCGCATTTACGACATGCAATGCGTATCAAGGAAGGCCGTGTAATAAAGGATGACGACGCACATTTGCGTGTTGTAACCTTACGACGTGCATGTTTATGACACGCAATGCGTATCAAGGAAGCCCCTGTCATAAATGAAGATAACACGCATTTGCGTGTCATAAACTTTAGCAACCATTTACGATATACATTTACGACGCGTCTTTACCATACTCATTTACGCATAATACAAAAATATGGAAACAAATGTATACAAAACAATCAATTTCATCCATAACGTCATGTCAAAAAATTGTAATACATTGGTATTAAGGGGATCCGATTGTATGTTGTTATTAAAATGTTTTCCCTAACTATATAACCTAATACTACATTGCTATTAAGGCACACCTTCTTGTTTCTACTTCTTATTGTTATGATTCTGTTTCCACATGATACCTGCTTTCATCATCAACACATTAGTATTCATAAAGGCTTCAAGCATCATCAATCTATGTTATAAAATATTAAAATTTAATACACATGTAGTAACATACCTTTTTCCAAGAATCCAAGCTTCAATACAACCCATACCTGTATAAAATATTAAAACTTAATACACATGTAGATAATAAAAGTTAATATGAAAGAGTGAAATAGTAATTAAAAATGTCATGGTATAAAATTCAGTTGTTGCCGGCTAAAAAGCCTTTGGGGTCTGCATAAATTTTACCCCCCTAAGATCATTTAGTAGTATTTAAAAAATGTCATGGTATATTTATATTTTTACACACATAGATCTATTTATACCCAATTAAAAAAACTTTTACCTGTCCAAGTGTTTCCTTTTTTCCAGGTAGCAAAGCATCCCTTTTTTCAAACAAAAAACAGAATATACACACATGCATCTGTCATCTTCTTCAGTTAAATGCTACAAATAAAAACTTACTTCCATTTTATAGAAATAAATAGACACTTACTTTCTGTTAACACAATATACACACATGCATCTGTCATCTTCTGCCAATTTTCCACAGACACTAACATAAATTAGATTATATAAAAATTAAATAAAAAACCAAGCTGATTAATAGAGATATAATTATTTAAAACCTTTGATTCATCACCAATTATGAATTGTTTGTTAGGAATGACATATTTACCCCTCTCTTCAACCTTATACTACTCATAGTCCAAAGGAACATGAAATTAGTAGTAGAATGAACTAAAGTGGAAATAGCATAACATACATTCAACTATTGAAATCACATGATTACCCTGCCATCTTCCTTGATGTTCCTGTCTCCTACAACACTTAGGAGTCTAATAAATGAGCATTTCCCCCTTCAACAGTTAAACATATGATACACAAATTGAATGTACCTGTGTCTTAATGACTTTTCAACCTTCTTATTGAACATTTCATTGAGTAAGCATTTAGCTTTTGACGCACCATCATTTTCAAACTGCAAAAATTGCAACTCAAATCATAATCTACATACTATGAAGATTTGAAAACAAAAAGATCATAATATATATATATATATATATATATATATATATATATATATATATATATATATATATATATATATATATATATATATATATATATATATATATAGGGTAAATTACACGGATGGTCCCTGTGGTTTAGGGTAATCTGCATGGTTGGTCCCTAACAACTTTTTTTAACTCGGATCGTCCCTGTTTTATATTTTTATTACACGCTTAGTCCCTGTCCGTTCTAAAAAGACTAATTTACCCTTATCCATTTCTTTATTAATTAAATTTTTATTTATTTATTTATTTATTATCTTATTTAAATAAAAAATACAGGTGGGCCCCTCCCTCCTTCCCCTTCAACCTTCTTCTTCCCTCGACCATTCTCCCATCTCCGATTCATTCATTCTAACTCCGACGACTTCATTAAATCTCCGGCAAACACCAACCAATCAAACCCTCTCTTCACCAAAGAAACAATGTTTACCTGAGAAAAAATAAGAAGAAAGGGGAGGAGACCTGTTATCGATTCAAGAAGAGACAAAGGTGTCTATTGATTGTGAGAAAAAAAGAGGGAAAACAAGACCAAATCAAAACTCACCTGCTATCGATTCTGGTGCCACCTCCACCTACTATTCGTTCCACCAACGTATTCATCTCATCCCACTAGTAACACCTTTTAAATCAAACTCAGATGTAAATAATGGAAATCAAACCTCTACAAACCTAATGCAAGTCAATCGGCATCTAAAACCATCTTGTATGCTAGAAATCTTCTGATGAAATCTTTTTTTTTTGTCTGGATTGAATTCAAACGTTAGGGCTGAAATTGTTTCTTGTGTTTGAAAATCTTAAATCAATCTCAAAACCTAAATCCATCTTCCACTGCAATATGGATTTGTATTAGTACCCTTCGCCTTCTTTTACCTTTCTCTATTTTAGCTTTGAAGAACCCATATTTATCAAACCGAAGATGCCTCTTTCTCCTTCCTCATTTCTATCGTAAGCAGACTTCCATCACTACAACCCGCCTGTCAACTTTGATGAAACCTAGACGAGGATTACTAGCCATCGTTTACCCCATGAACGTCAAGGAAATCGATGGGGGAAATGTGTGTTTAGAATGGTTGAGAAAATTGATGGATGATTTGTGTGTTTTAGGCGTTGGGTGGACGTATTAGAAGGAAGGGATGTGTGGGGAGGCGGTCAACGATTTCCCGGTGGGGTAAGAGGGTAACGAAGAAAGAGATAAGGGTAGTGGTGGGCCCAATGTTGTATTATCTTTTATAAAAAAATGAAAAATAACAAAAAGTAAAATAAAAACAAAATCAAAAGGGTATAATTGTCTTTTTAAGTCGATCAGGGACTAAGCGCGTAACAAAAAGAAACAATCGGGATGATCCGAGTTAAAAAAAGTTGTTAGGGACCAAACGTGCAAATTACCCCTAACCACAGGGACGATCCGTGTAATTTACCCATATATATATATATATATATATATATATATATATATATATATATATATATATATATATATATATATATATATATATATATATATATATATATATATATATATATATGTTTGAATTCAGAGTTTCTTTTCACTGATCATCATCAACTTTGTTACAGCCATTTAATCTATTAATGGTTGCTGTTGAAACACTAGTGGGTGAATGTAATGGCATTGTCTGTGTAGATTTACCACTCAACTTTTTAAGGTGTAACATTTTATAAAGGATCATCCTACTTTTATACTAAGTAATTGCTTACATGAGTGTAGATTTAACTTTTAAGCATACTCACACAAGGGTAACAATTACTATTTAATAGACAAAAGCTCTCATAAAAATGAATGGGAATGTGGGAGTAGACAATGATGTTTTTTTTCAAGAAATTGCTATAAAGAATGATCATTTGATCTACAGTTTTCTGACACATTCCCGTTTACTTGCTTCATGTCAACGTTTACAAGAATGTTTCTTTGATTCCTTATAGTATTCAAAACCAGTTTCTTTATAAGAGAATCCTCCCTTCAATATGTTTTATTTCCGAAAAATCTACACTGTGATTGGTTCATATATTTAACAAGTTTAGATATAAAGTACGAATCTGTTTAGATCTTGCTTGATTAGACAATACCTACCATACCAATTACCAAACACTTAAAAGTTATTGAACCTTTTATAATAAAATAACCAAAAAGAGCTCAAATGTTTGAAGTAAAATAAAAGCTTCTGAAAGTACCTCCCTCCCAATAAAAAACTATATCACCCCCACAAAAGGGGATAAAGAATCCAAAATATTTATGTACAGTTAGTTGGTCATCAATTACAAAAAAAAGGAAGGGGAATCATCGTGTAAATAAATAGATGAGTTAAGAAATAAAGGTAACTAACAAGAAGGGAACACAATTAATTAAGTTTTAAGTTGTAACGCCTCTCCACAATTCTAGTTACATTGTATAAAGAGGAGACAACTATATCAAATATTAATTACAAGTTAACCTTAAGCCTCATGCCGTCAGCTGTAAAGAAAAAAAAAAAAGACAACACAAAGGCAGCAAACTCTTTTCTTCCATTTGAGAATTCATCTTGTTTTCTTCTTTTTGTAATTTTATCCATTTGAGTACTACTTCTTGTTCACTGACAGATCCCAATATTTGTTTTTTGTTTTTGTTATGTTCTTTTTTTATTTGAGTTTGGATTTTGTTGGTTTGACTTTTGGGGATTTTATTTGGTTTCAGGTTTCTTGTGGAGGAAGATGAAGGAGATTAAGAAGACGAAAGAGACAAGGGCATAATGGTCATTTTCATAAATAAGCAACTGTGTCGTAATCACTAATCTTTAAATAATTCTGTAAAACATCTGAAATGCGTTGTTTCTGTGATTGTCATTAAGGATCCAAGAATCTATTTAGACATGAACTTTGTAGCTGAATCCATTGAAGAATCAATCAACATTCTCATTTTCATTCATGAGGGTAAAAGTTGAAATGAAATAGCTTTTACCATAGATTGAGCTCTACTGGAAATATATGCAGAAAGTGCAAATAAAATCCATAAATTGAGCTCTACTGGAAATATATGCAAAAACCAAAAGAACTTTTTTCGTTTAGTTTCCTCTTTATTACATATTTATTTACCGAGTATAAGACTCACATGAAGACAGTAGAGAAGGGACCTGAACATGATTAAAAAAAAAAAAAAAAAAAAAACCTTAATCAAAACTATAAGTAAATTAACCTAATCACTGCAGATTACCTAAAAAATAATAAACCCGAGAAGTTTCTCTAGATTAATATGGGGAAGTTGCATAGAAACTGAAACATACATAAGCCATAGAAATCTATTAACATGTAAAGTACCTGATTGATGCATAAGCATTTTAGTAGTTTGCCCCACTTTCACCACTGACCAAGATCGAGTTGTTGTTTCCTTCATTATCCATTGCCCTAATACATTCAGTATAAAATAAAGAGGTGGGGAGAGGAGATAACCTAAAAGCAAAATCTGCAATTGCAAAACATGAGGATCTAGCTCCCCAAATGTTGTTCCTTTGTAGTGTTGCATCATTGTGCAGTCATTGAAATAAGAGAAAATAAAGATACCTGAGAGAAAAAATGGAAGTCGTAATTATCAAAATTAACTAGACATCTAGAAGAAACAACACACAATGAAAAGGAAGAAGAAAGGTTCTTGTTCTTTTATTGCTTCCAGATAGGATGGGGACTTTAATTTTTTTAGGAGAACCGGCGATAAAGGGTTGAATAGGATCATAGGAGCCATAATTACCACCTATCAATTTCATTCATGAAGTATTATAGGAATAATACAAGAGGAGAATGTCGATTGCAATTTCAAATGAAGTATTAAAAGATGCTAGACCAAAAACCTAATAGAATTTGTTGGAGCCAGAACCAATAGAACTACCAAAGGTATTATTGACACGAACAGGGACATGATATAATATGTGACATAGCATCACCTCGAGGTCCTCCTCTACCTGATTTGATTCGAGAGGCATGTATTCAACAAGGATTATTGGGGAAATCATAGATCCTCAATCCAGTTGTACCGGAAGAATAAAGTATCGCAGCGACATCGGATTGAGAAACGGAGGGAGACGGAGTGGCATGGTGGTGGCGATGGCGTCAATGGATGTAACAACAAGAAAGGCTACAGGGAAGAAGATGGGTTTTAGGTTAGAGAGAGAGAAAAGAAGACGAAGACCCTAGGCTTCTTTCTTGCTGATTGAAAGCGGAGGGGGGGTTAATTTTTCACATAGGCGGGGTTTTAATTTTTGGGGATTTCATTTCCCGCTCAAAACGCGTGTTTCATTAAAAAAATATATATAAAGCGACACACTTACATGACACACATTTTATAATAGGCGTCCTCCATATTTCTTTTTTTTTCTTTTTTGACACTAATTTCAGGGCACGCACAAAAGCGTGCCCTGTATGCCTCAAACTTTATAAGAGATGACATTAATTTTTGGACACTCTCTTTTGCGTATCGTAAATCATTATGTGTCATTGTTTGCGCGTCATTAAAGGTTGTTTTTCTAGTAGTGTACAAGTCGAAAATCGAGAAACAAAGTATTGGACAATGAGATTGATTCTATTGCATGTCTAATGTTCGAATGATATCTTGCAGAACAGAGGATTGTATGATCACTTATCTTAGGACATGTAAGAAGTTATACCGGCAATTATAGTCATAGAATTATCCAAGTGGAATATTGTTGGATTATGTGTCTAAGCCCATAACTAAAATTGATATATATACTTGAATTAATAATAGCACAGTCTTTTTGGGTTTCCCTAAAACGTAGCAATTAGACAGGATGATTTAAAGAGAAAGAGAGAGAGAGAGAGAGAGAGATTAATTTATTATGTAAATAATAAATTAGATAAATGCTTTATTAATGTGTTATGAAAATAATATATTAATTAGAATTCATATTATTTAATTAATAATTAATAAGAAATTAACTTGAATTAATTTTGGGATTAACTAGATTAATTAAAAGTATAGGGACTATTTTTGTTATTTTTTAATAGTTGAGAAAGGAAGGCTCCATAACCTCATAGGATTAGGTGGAAAAAAATCTAAGGGAAACCCTAAGAGATTTCGTCCAAGGCCCTTAGACAATGGGATTGGGCTGCTTGATTGCCAAGCAATGGAATCTAAGGCTTATCCCTTGAACCCTAGCTTTGGCACTAAGTTTCCTCAACTGTATAAGGAGTCCCCTATCCCTTGATATTGTTGATGTCTTCCTTCTACAAGCCTTGGAAGAAATTCCCGCATCTTTCCTAATTCATTCTCTTGCTAGTTTGGGTGTGATTCCATTAGAGGCACGACACTTGTGGTGCTTGGTTCCAGGAGATCAACAAATAGGAATTCTAATTGTTTGTTATAACCACTAAAAAGTATGTAATCCTAAAACCATCTAATGTTAATTTCAAAAATACCCTAGGGTTTCTAGTTTTCTTTTCAATGTTCTTAGTTATAAATTCAATAGAGAAAACATAGATTCTATTTAGTTTGCATGCAAACTTAAGGGTTTTAATTTTTTTTGTTTACCTAAACTCCATCAATCTCCTTACACTATATATATCAAACCAACACTTATTAAGAATTAGGGTAATAATCATAATCAAAGGTCCATTTCTTATTCTCTCTCACTACGGTAAAATGCCATTTTACCCTTTCCAAGATATAGCCAACCAAATATGACCCAAGGCCAAAAAAATGGACCAATTACACTTTTAGGAGTACGTTATGCATACTCTTTCCTTACACCCTGTGTACCAATTTTCCAAAGAAAGAAAAACGGGCAAAATCCCGTTACGTGTTGTGTACTCAGGGGTTACGCCATGCATACTCGAGCCACTTGCCAACCTCTTTATTAAGCTCTTAATAGCTTGTGACCAAACATGAAAGTACTACTTCTCAAGAATCAATGTCAAAAGTTTTCAAATGGAAATAAGTTAAGCAAAGAAAGTAGATGTTTCTCAAGAAAAGGATGAAAAAGAGAAACTCAAAGTTGAAACTTTGTTATTACATGTTACATTCAAATTTGACTCTTATAGACGTCTTAAGTCATAAAGTTCTTGACTTTATGACTTTGCATGGCTTAATGGAGTCCAAAACCAAACCCTAAATCCTTAACATATTCCAATGACTCCAATCTCTTGCATGGGTGAAAAACAACCATCGAGATCCCATTTTTATGACGTAGAATCCTCAGAAATGACAAGATATGACAAAAACAAGCTTTGGAGTGGCTTTTACTCACAAGAACCAAAAACATGGGACCAAAAGCATGAAAAACTCTAAGTGAACCTAGATATAAACTAAGGAATCATAAAAGTGCGAGATTTATACCTTCTGAGGCTTGCAACTGGGATGGAAGTTCTGGATATTCAAGCTCCAAGCTCAACAATGCTTCTATAGTGATTCCTTCTTCACAAAACACATGAAACTCACTCAAAATGCTAAAGATATTCACAAAGTAGCTAGGGTTTTGAAATGAATGCTTTGGGGAGAGTGGAGGTGTAACATCCCAAAAATATAGTCCAAAAATTTCGTTTTAAATCATTTAAGAAAAAACCACAATTCATAAAACAACATAATTAAATCACATGTTGTGTATCTCAAACATCATATAAAAATATTGTATCAAAACCATGTATCAAAATATCAGAGTCTAAAATATCCTAGGCTGAAAACTATGGTGTGTGCTATGCAGTCATCCCGAGCTCTTCCCCTTGCTACCGGAAGTACCTGAAACCAAAACTGAAAACTATAAGCACAAAGCTTAGCGAGTCTCCCTAAACTACCACATACCATACATATAAACACATAAAAGCATACAATGGGCCTTGCCCGCAACATTGGGCCCCGCCCGGTATCGGACGAATCCGACATCGGGCCCCGCCCGGCATCAGACCGAAGTCCGGCATCGGGCCCGCCTAGTAACGGACCGAAGTCCGGTATACATATAACATACCAACATGCATATAACACATAAACATATAGCATAAACAATTAAACATTCCTCGGGCTTGCCCCGACATCGAACCGAAGTCCGGAACACATAACACATAACATATAAGCTAAAACTTCATCGGGCTTGGCCTGGCATCAGACCAAAGTCCGGAACACATCAACAAAATACATGCAAGAATCACGAAGACATCAAGCATACAAACATTCATCGGGCTTACCCCGGCATCAAACCGAAGTTCGGAACATATAAGCTACATTGGGCTATCCTCGGCATCGGATCTAAGTCCGACATACGCTAACATACATAAACGGGTTGGCATTGGTGCCTTCGACCCGTTCCTATTGGAGGAAAACTCACCTATCAAGATAGCTAATGAAATCTCAAGTGAGGAATCTCTAATGGCTGCTCCAACGACTCCCTGGCTATAAATTCACAAGGAACACTTAGTCAAAACTGAAAATACTTCTAAGGGTAAAGTGACCATTTTACCCCTGGTCAAAGTCAATGCTCTGGTCAAGGTCAAATTCAAGGTCAACTTACAGTTTGACCCAACTCATCGGGTTATCTCCTAACTCGTAGAGTTCCTATGCTATGTATACTCGTGATAAATTGAGTCAACTCATCAAGTCCCTTCACAGACTTGTCGAGTTCCACTTGGTACGGAATTGGGACAAATCGACTCAACTCGTCGAGTCCCCTTTCTAGACTCGATGAGTTCCCTTTTCTGTTTGTCTATCTTGATGGATTCAGCCCCTAAACTTCATATCCAATCTTCATACTTCACATAAACCTCGAAAATGTCCTTTTAAGGGTAAAGTTTCCAACTTTACCCGTTAATACCTCTCCTTAATGGGTTTAGCTCAAACCCTAACTCCTTGGGACCTAAATCTTGGTCCCTAAGCCATCCATGCATTAACTAAAGCTTACAACCACAGATTTAACCCCCAACATTACTTGGACACATAAAGCTCCCACCTTTCCCTTTATGCATGGCCTTTTTGGGCTAAAAAGGCCAAAACAACACTTTATGGCTTACATGGGAACTCTAATGGCATAAATTTTGCACCTTTATGCCTTAGCAACTCTTAATGACCCCAGATCTGAATGGATCCTTGCTTGGGACGTCCAAATCCCCAAGGGTCAAGATCCTTGAACCAAAACCCTCAAAAGTGGAAAATAAATAGATCTAATGAATAAATGATCAAGTTATAGACTTTATTACTAGAAAAGGAAGGGAATGAAACATTGCTTCTGGATCTACAATCTTCTCTTGGAGTCCTCTAACTTCTTCTTCTTCTACAAGCTTCAAATCACACAAAAATCACTCAAAATGGCTAACACACTCACACAAAGCTCTAGGGTTTCGTGGATTAGGGTTTGGGACTTGGAGGCTGGAAATGAAGCCATAAGGTGGGGATTAAGAGGTTTAAATAGGGTGCAAAACCCCGAATTTAGGTTTCATCTATATAGCCCTACTCATCAAGTCAGGGCTCCCAACTCGTCGAGTAGATCACTTTAATCCTGCACTATGTAGTCAATAGCGGCACTATGGCGACACTATAGCAGTTAGCGGAGGTAAGGAAACGCTATTTCAAAATAGCGGTTTAGAATAGTTATGGCGCTATTAGTGTCACGATTTACCGCTATTTGCCGCAATTATGGTCGCTGCTATAGTTGTGCTATAGCCGCTATATGAATAAATTCCATTTTTGGGTTATTTTACATTAAAAAAACATTTTTTTGTCCCATCCCATTGAATAAATTAGTTTTTTCTTAACCCAAACCAAAACTTTCGTGTCATTCTATTGAGTGAATTTGTAATTTTATGACTGTCATGACTTCCATTGACACCATGTACGTGTTGTCTTGCTAATTCTATTGAAAACTTAAAGTACTACATTATGATTAACTATCAAATTACTTAATCATTTCATTTGATAACTGTAATTGTGTTAAAGTATGATAAAATAGTAAGTATTGCGTATGTTTTCTTGTTGACTGTGTGAAAGTATGAATAATTGGGGCATTGGTAACTGGTTTGTGAAGTATGATTAATTAATTATGATATGTGAAGGAAGTATGATTAACTAAATATGATATGTGAATTATGATTTATTGATTAACTAATTAACTGGATTGGGTTAAACTTTAAAGTATGATTTACTAATTAATACTTATATATATATATATATATATATATATATATATATATATATACATATACTAAATAATATAAAAAAACGTTATATCACCGCTATACCGCCGTGAGAAACCGTGATTTCAAATAGCGGCTCGTAACCGCGATTATATTTTTGACCACGATAATTGCTTAGATCCCGCGTCCATTATGGTTTCTACTCGATGAGTTTAGGGCTTCCAACTCGTCGAGTAGCTCTACAAAAGTGAATAAATTATAATTAAAGGCGTACGAGGAATCAGGCGTTACAAGAGGATGAACATGAAAAGGCCTCAAGGGACTTCAAGTGTTTAAATAAGGTCTGAACCCTAAAATTTAGGGTTTTGGAATCAACATGAGTACACCCTACGTACTCTATATGTACACCCAACATACTCAATGAAGTCCCTATCATTTTTAATGAATTACGCCTAGCATACACCAAGTATACTCCCTGCATAAATTCAAAATCTCCATTTTCCACTTCAACTTCAAACAACCATAACTTCTTTGTTTCAACTCCATTTTTGGCATTTTTTATATTCATGAAAAGGTATTGAAGAGCCTTACAATCCTATCTCATTATTTTGACTTAAAAAGTATCAAACTAAAATTCTTAATTAACGCAAGAAGTCTAAAACATCACTTTTCCTATTTTACCCTTTGACTCCAAAACACAAACCGAGAGCTTGGATCTCATAACCAATACTATTAACATTTAATATGGTCTAAACCCTATTCACTCGAAGCCTATGACCTTTACTTAATCTATGTGTTTTTCAAAATTCAGTAATAAGAGACTTCTCGAAATAAGATGTTACACCCACAACCTTATCTAATTAATTTTGGCTTAAACATGTCGAACTAAAACCATAGTCCATGTAAGAAGCCCAATATATAACTTTTCCCATTTTACCCTTTTTCTTCAAAGCACAATTCGATGGCTTTAATCACTTAACCCAACATTATCAACATCCAGATATGGTCTAAAATCTATTCCTTTGAAGCCTGAGACATTTAATCGATCCATTTATGGCTTGTTATCCCGATAATGTAAACATTCAAAAACTAGGTGTTACATAGAGACAACAGTTCACACACTAGTAGTTACTCATACCACCAAACCTAAGTGGTGGTCAAACCTCAGTCTACCACTCAAAATTTTAATTTTGACCAGAATTCAAACTGGTCAAAAAGTCAATGGTTAATAGTCCACCGATCACCGCGTTCACGACCAACACTCAACACTCAGGTCTTGCTGCAGTAACTAAAGTCCAAGATAGTCGCGATCAGATCTCACGACATGAAAACCACAACATTATGGTTAATTTTGAAGAACTAACATTTAACCAAGGTCTTAATTTATTAAGACCATGGCTCTAAACCTCCAGAACACTTCGGAATAAGGATTTAATGGATAAAGTTTCTAACTTTATCCATTTACAAGCATCAAACTAGCTCAACCATAACCATAGTTATTCAAAATGCCACAAAGGTTTTTCATGTAGCAAAATAGAAGACAAAAACTTGAGGTTTGAACTCCAAAGGGTCCAAAATACCCCATGACTCAAGCTTTATTCATGTAGTTTGCCAAACTTCATAAGGATCTCAAATCATGGACCAAAACAAGCACTAAATACTAGATCTAATGTAGCATCCCAAAATTTAAGACCAAAAAAATTATTTTTAATTAAGTAACTATAAAACCAATAGTATATAAAAATTTATAGTGTCATCCCATATCAAACCAAAATGTCAATAATCAAAACATGTCATAATAAAAATAGCATCAGAGTATAATCTCAAAGATCTTATGTGCGGAAAACATAGCGTGATGCACCGCGACCATGTCGGCTCATTTCCTTTTGAAGAAGAAGTACCTGAAACCAAAATTGAAAACCATGAAGCTTAGTGAGTTCCCCAAATACCATATACCATACATATCAACATACTGCCTAGCATATCTAGATGTTGGCCTACCCCTTCGGTCTCTTTCAACCGGATACTATCTAGCATATAAGCACATAAATCACATATTGTCATACATAACCATGAACAATACATATGTCATAATCAATAAAAATGTTATATGTCGAACAAAGTCTTGCCATTATGCTACGGGTCGCCATGTAGTCTTTATTGCCAAGTCGGGGTCCACCCCCTCGGTCTTACAGACAATGCTAAGAGTCACCTCTTGGTCTTCCATGCAAGCATCACAAAGACAACTATCATACATACTACTCTACTTAGCCAATTAGCATACAGTGTGCCAAGATCCACCTCCTATTCTTTCATACATAATTCCTAGGGCTAACCCCCGGGTCTTCCTACCATACATAATAGCATACAGTGTGCCAGGAGCCGCCTCCTGGTCTTTCATACATATTGCCTAGGGCTAACCCCTGGGTTTTCCTACAATACATAAACCAAATAGGTCGGCATTGGTGCCTTCGACCCATACAAACAGTAAGGAGACTCACCTCACACTGTTGAAGTCCCGCGAATAAATCTCTGGCTGCTAGCTGCCAGATCCCCGAACTGTTAATCATCAAAACAAAACCTAATTAACAGTCGAGTTCCAATATGTAACCATAAGTCCATACTTGGGTTAAAAAGACCATTTTACCCCTAACCTAGCTTGGTCCATGGCCAAGGCCCAAACTCAAACTCAAACTCTGGAGGCCTAAAAGCCAAATAATAAATCAAGGCCCAACATATGGCCTGGTTTTCCAAATTGGGCCCAAACCTCTACATGGTCTTACCTTAAGGCTCAACCATTTATTGTAGTCCAAACATTTGGCATTTCGGTGGTCCAATATCTCATAATCTTCAAGGCCCAATTATGGCCCATATATGGCCTAATTTTCCAAATTAGGCCCAAACCCCTCACATGGGCCTTACCCTAAATCCCATCAAAATATTCTAGTCCATATTCTTGTTCTTGGATGGCCCATCAATAACCTAATCACCAAATCCCAACAGAAAGGCCCAACTCCAGGCCCAAACAAAATTAGGAGTTTCACATAAAATGACGATTAGGGTTAAGTAAAAACACTTAGGCCCTGTTTGTTTAGCTTTTAATGCCTCTTTAAAAGAGGTACCTCTGAATCTATAAGATTCAGAGCGTTTGGCTAGCACTTAATTTATCATCTTAATTGGGAAAAAAATGTCTGACCGAATCAGATTAAAACTAATGTCTGAAAAGAAGAAAGAGGACGTGTATCTTAATTTTTCTAATCCCTACCCTCGCCTCTTCTCTCTGTCATCAAAGAACACCCGCCTCTATCTTTCTTTCTTCTCATCGACGCACCATTCTCGATCTGCTCGTCGCTCCTATCTGCCATCGTGGGCGTCGTGTCTGACCCCAACTGTTGAGCTACAACCCTCCAGCGTCGTCGCCGACTGCTGCATCATTCCTCCGGTTGCTACACCATTCCTCCATACTCAATCTTAAGCTTCGATCTTCGGGTAATGTCTTCGATTTTCTGATTTCTCATGTTATGTAATCAAGTTTGATTTTCCTACTTCACATAATCATCGAATTTGAAATATGACATGTATTTTTTTTCTAAAATCAGAGATGAAATTAGATGTCAACTTTTTTTGTAGATGATACCCAGATGAAATTAGATGTTAATTTTTTCTGTAGAAGTTAATTTTTTCTTTAGACGGTACCCAGTTGTAGCCACCTTTATGAAGCCTTTGTTTTCTAGATTTCTTGTTATATGCTTGAGATTTCATTTTAGATTCACATGGTACCTTGAATACCAGTTGTGGCATAAGTTATTTCACATTTGGGATGGACAATAAAGGACCTCACATGGGAGTTTCTCGTCACTTTACTTGATGTATTGAATAGGTTGGAATCAAAGATTGAAAGCTGGAGTTTTGAGGCAAGAATAAAAGAATGAAAGATTGTATGTTTGTTGGATGTGAAGTTTTTAGTGAATGCAAACATTTATTTATATGTTGAATTTGTAAGAGATTATTTCTTGTTTAATGCAAACCCTAATGTAGAATTTTTTGGTAAATTTGTGTTTTAAAGTCGTGAACATATGTAGTGGATTAAATGTACAGTAAAAAATTTATATGTAAATGTGAATTTCTCAAGCTTTTAATGGATTTATTATTATTAATTATTATTTTTTAAACAAATGGTAAAATGTTCATGTTTATCATTCAGCATAAAAATTCAGATATTTCAACCAAACAATATGTTAAATGTTCAGATCTTAAAATTTCAGACCCTCTTAAAAATTCAGACCTCTTAAAATTTCAGATCTTAATAATTCAGATCATGCCAAACAACCCCTTAACCCATTAAGGACTTAATCTAATAATTCCAATATTACGTTAAGTTAATTTCAAAGGATTATTAATTAATATTTTAAGTCTAGTAAATAGTTTCAATGCGGTTCTGCTAACATCCAAATTAGGGTTTCATGACATTAGAGTTTTCTAAACCCTAATTAGAGTTTACATAAGTTAGTTAATTAGCTAATTATATATATATATATATATATATATGTGTGTGTGTGTGTGTGTGTGTAAATTGGACACCACCCGCTGCCACCTCGGGCAGTGGTGGTCGACGGTAGTCCATGGCGGCAGCCACCACCTCACGGTGGTGGTGGTTACGATTTTTAGGCCAAAACAGTGAAAACATTCCAAACACACACATATACACACAACCACCCAAAGTGGCGGTTGGTGGCGACAAAATAGTAGCATGAGGTGGCAGCCACTACCTTACTGTGGTGGTGGGGGTTTTCTTCGGTTTTCCGGCCCAACAACGTGCACACACACGCCGATGTACATTGAAACACGTACACCAACGTTTAGAAACACAAACACATACAATGCAGCCACCCATTCACGGTGGCATGCGACTGCCGGATGAGAGTGGCGATGGGATAGCTGCTTGAGCGGCGATAAAGGCTGGTGTGGGGTAGAAATGGCAGAAATAAAGAGGAAAGAAGAATAACGGGTTGCGCCGTTACCGGAGGGATGCAGCAGAGGTGGTAGTCACGACTTCGTGTTCCCGATCTTCCTGACTCGCACGATGCAGACTCACGGTTGTTGCCTTCGTCGGTGGTCCTTGTTGTCATCGGCAGCAGGAGCACAGCCATGGTGTTTCAACGACAGAGATGGTGGCGCTGAGATGGGAGAGATAAGGTGGCAACAGTTGGAGTTTTAGGGTTAGGGTGTAGTGTATGCGACGAGGGGTGAGGGAAAGGTGGTGACGGGTTTAAACCCCGACTCAATCTAAACTTTATTCCATTTGTACAAGATTAGCCCCTGACCCACAAATCCTTTTCAACTTATGTACATAATTTACCATTTAGCCCTCAGCATTCCTAAATCCCTTCAATTTAAGTCCAATATTTTACCAACCACCCCTGACTTCTGAAAATCTTTACAAAATAAATCCTGAAATTATATTTTAACCCCCGAAAATCTAAATTATATCATTTGGCTCCCCAAAACCAACACCCCGCTAAATATTAGGGATTTTAGGGCTATTATTTATTTATTAATTTTATCTATTTATCTATTTAATAAACGGGATGTTACATCTAAACATAACAACACCACAAGATCCATGCTTGAATACTTACGAATGTCAAAAAGATGTTCACACCATTGGATCTATCTTGACACACTCCTTGTACCAGCACGCTTCTTCTTCAAGAGGTATAAAAACACGATTTCAAGGCTTAGTCATCACAAGAGAGAGAGAGGACTAGGGTTTGCTTTGATGTTCTCTGAAGATAAGGATGGGAATAGAGCAAACCCTAAGCACCTCTTTCCTTAAATATGGTTGAAAACCAAAGACTTAAGGTCTTGGGTTGTAGCGGTCACCACATCGCAAACAATAAGGTAACCACGTCACCACTTAATGATGTTGACGCGCCGCAGACACCAACCCACTCTGTCGCGCTAATACCAAAACCCTAAAATCAAGACTTGAATAAAGTAATGTTGAAAAATTAATGCCTAAAAAACGGGTGTTAAGTGTGTTTGTGTGTGTGTGTGTGTCTTCATGAAAATGTTCTTTATGTGTGTACATGTATTCATAAAACGCAAACGAGATGGGTAGTGAAAGTTGGAGGGAGTGAGATGTTTTTTTTTATTTTTTAATCCAAAAATAAATAGTATAACACCGTAAATTTCAAAACAAATTTTTCAATTTTTATAAAACATAATTCCATCAATATTCATCAAACAACCATTTTAATTATCCAAATAAGTCAATACAAAATCCCAAGATCATAATGTCAAAACTCCGAGCGTGTGTGTGTGTACGGATCAAGCCAGCGCCTTCCCGCGGTCGTCACTAGTACCTGAAACAATAACAACAAACACTGTAAGCACAAGGCTTAGTGAGTTCCCCAAAATACCACCCATAACACATATTAGCCACTCGAGGCTATAACTCTGTGGGTCCGTGCACCCAAACTCTGTGAACCCTCAGGTTCTAGCTCTGATAAACATGCACTACATAAATCACATAGAAACAATGCAGTACAACACATAACATGCATAGCATACAATACTCTATTACATAACTCAGGTTACCTACTCAAGGTAATATAGTATAGTGAGAAGACTCACCTCGCGTATCCCGGTATCTCACGAATCCTGGAAATCCCTCGTGCTCGATCCTCCGAGCTCTAATCCTCCTATAACATTATATGCTTCTAATTAATACTTTATATCTCTAAGGTTATCTATCAATAAGGAGTCAACACAGGTCAACTCTGGTCAACGGTCAACGGTCAACTCTGACCAAACTCGGCGAGTACCGAGGAGACTCGGCGAGTCTAGACGTTTTCACCACCCTCTGAAATCCTCTTACTACACGTCGAGTATCCCCCCCTTTACTCGACGAGTTTCACCTGAATGAATCGCGGGGCCACCCCGACTCAACTCGCCGAGTCTCAAGGACAACTCGGCGAGTCCAAGGTTGACTCAGTCCACCCGTCACTCTCCTCCAACTCACCCTGACTCACTGAGTCTACCCATGACTCGTTTGGACCACCCGCTGAACAGTCCCAAGGCAATCTTCAAGATACTCGCCGAGTCGGATGAACAAACTCGGCGAGTCCATGCCATGCAACCATTCCAACTCGCTTCTAAGGTCAGATCTGCTTCCAAAAACTATAGATCTGGCCTCCCTCGACTGATTCATCACGTAAAGTTCCCATCTTGGTGCTCATAACACCACCTATAGCTCCATAATGGAGTTTTTGACCTAAGGCATGAGGATTCCAATCCAAAGCCTCCATTGATCCCCAAAAAGCTTGGGTAAAGGGACACTCTGGACCTCTAAGGGTCCAGATCTATGGTTCCAACCTCATAAGGGACCAAAAGGGCACCAAATCTAGCCATGAAAGGGTTCAACAAACCCTAAATCTAAATAAACAACAACAAACAAGAAGGTAACTCGGATTTATTACCACAAGATGATGCCCTGGACTCCTAACCCATAGAAATGGCTCCTTCTTGCTTTCTCTTTGGCTAGCTCTTCTCTTCCTTGCAAAAATGGCACCTCCAAGGTCAATAATGGCCTCCTACTTAGCTCCAAGTGCTCACACACGATTAGGGTTTCACTCAAGAGGCTGGTGGGCACAAATGACGGCCATTAGGCCCTTTAAATAAGTCTCAAACCCGAGAAATTAAGGTTTCATTACTCAGCGCAGACTCGCCGAGTCCAGGCGCGATTCTTCGACCAAATCCGCGTCTCTACTCGGCGAGTCTGAGCTCCAACTCGCCGAGTCCCCCCTCACAAATCAACAAAAATACCATTTACGCGATACCTGATAAAAGTCCGGATGTTACAAATAGATAATATACAAAATATATAAAAAGAATAAAAAATGATAGAAAAGCATTTTATATACAATAAAAACACCACATAGAAAAAAAACAGAAAAAATAAAACCACAAAGATCAAAAACTTAGACATTGATAGTTGTATAGAATCATCGTATCTTAGCTATAACCAGAGAGACCAACCATTTAATTTTATCGAAAAACAATTTACAAAAGATTTGATAATTTTCCGGGACAATCTAGTAATTTTTGTGTTATGTTGTGTTTTGTCCTAGTCTTAACCAAAAGTCATATTAATAAGACAAAATTGCAAAAATGGTCCCTGTGGTATGCATTTTTTGGGGGTTTTAGTCCAAACTACGACTTTTTTGGATTGGTGGCCCTTTTAAGCTAGTTTTGTTGCATTTTTGGTCCCCCAGAAAACTGAAAAGACTATAATGCCCTCTCTCTCTCTCTCCTTATCTCTCTCTCTCTCCTTATCTCTCTCTCTCTCTCTCTCCCAGATTTATTTCTTCCTTTTCTTCTTCATTTTTATGGTAAAAACCCCGTCGGAGGTAGATGAATTTTCAGTAACCATCAAGAACAACAACTCCACCGGCGAGCCAAGGGGCTTCCATCGCCACCACGAACATGTAGCACCTGGTTCCTGGTATGTAAATCTTAATTGAGTATTTTCCTTTTTAAGCCTTGGACTCGACGAGTCATAGGTCCGACTCGCCGAGTAGGGATGGGACCCCGGGACGCGTTTAAGTTGGCGACTCGGCGAGTCACCGCTGTTAGATGAAACCCTAAGTTTCTGGGGTTTGCACCCTATTTAATCCCCCTTTCCGCCCCAGGCCAGCCCCCATTCACCCCCTAGAGCTCCCAACACTCGTTTAAGCTTGTTCTTTGAAGAGTTGAAGCAATTGTTGTGTGTTCTTGAAGGTTTTGAAGAAAAAGAGAAGTAGATCCAGAAGAAGGGAAGCCATCCAAGCACCATTGTGTTCTCTCATCAGTTCCTTTAAGGTATATCCCATTTTCCCCCTGTTTCTATGCTTAAGGCTTCATTTAAGACATTCTTGGCTCATTTCCAAGCTTGTATGTGAATAATAATTTGAAATAAGTTGATTGGTCTCTAGATCCAAGCATAGTTGAGCTCCAGGAGCTCAGATCCACTACCTTTATGAGCCCATATTGCATATAAACCTTAGATCTACTCTTTTGGTGCATTTTAAACCCTAAAAATCCCATACATGGATATTTACACGTAAAGTTGGAAACTTTTACGTGTTATTCATGCTCTAGGAGCCCAGATCTACGAATGACATGGATTGGATTCGAGCAAAATCGCATTTTTAGCTCTTGCATGGAGCGGACTCAGCGAGTCGCTCATCTGACTCGGCGAGTCCAGTCGCGAGTCTCCGGGTCTATCCCCTTTTTGTTATGTCGAGTCGCGTGGTGAGTCCAGGAGGGACTCGGTGAGTTGGAAGCTAAAACTCACCCATAGTGGAACTCGGTGAGTCGATGCCCCGACTCGGCGAGTTCAAGGCAATCTCCTTAGATCAAGATCAGACTCGGCGAGTTGTTCATACAACTCGGCGAGTCACAGTATAACTTGTTCATCGGATGAAGATGAACTCGGCGAGTTGTTCATACAACTCGGCGAGTAGGATGAAGGACTTGAACATCAGTTTGGAAGGAGAACTCGTCGAGTCGACGCCTAACTCGACGAGTAGAAACATAATTCAGGACAGTCGTTTGGACATGGACTCGGCGAGTTAGCGAGCCAACTCGGCGAATCGGGTCAACTGGAAGTTGACTCTAACTTTGACTTAGGGCATGATCAGGGGTAAAATGGTCATTTTATCCAAAGGTCAGTTAGCAGTTTTTTACTAAGGGTTTGGTGGGAATACAGCTGGAGGATTTCCGGAACAGCAGCAGCAGTCAGACTATTCCCACGAAGATCAGCAGCTACTCCGAGGTGAGTTACCTTCCAGTAGCGGTGGGTCTAAGGCCACAATGTCGGCCCACCAGTAGGAGATGTATGATAGATGATTGTCTTTGTGATATCATCTAGGTTTGCTACTACCTGATATGTTATATGCTAGCATGATATGTTGTATGTAGTAGAGTTCGGTTGTTAGGACTGAAGGGTAGTCAGACACCCCAGATACGTCTGACAGTATGTGATGATATGTTTGCATGTTGGCTTGTTATGTTATATGCGATAGAGGTAGTAGGAGGGGACTAGTCCCCAAGTTCGGTTGTTAGGACCGAAGGGTAGTCAGCACCCCAGAATGGCTTGACACGGGTAGGTCAGCACCCCAGAATGGCTTGACATGGGTAGGACGGCACCCCAGAATGGCCGCACGGGTAGTCGGCACCCAAGAATGGTCGTACCGGGTAGTCAGGCACCCCAGAATAGCCTGGCAGTATGTATGTTATGTGTTGTATGGTATGTGGTATGATGGGGGAACTCACTAAGCTTTGTGCTTACAGTTTACAATTTTGGTTTCAGGTACCTCTTCATCGAAGGGGAAGGAGCTGGCTCGGTAGCGGCACATCATGCACACACATTGGTTTCCGCATTTACTAGATGTCCTTGGGATTTATACTCTGATGTTTCGATTTGATGTATGACTTGTCTTTGAACATGGTTTATGTTGTGATGTAGTTTGGTCAAACAATGTTTTATCTTTTAACATTTTCGAAAAGTAATGTTTTTAAAAATGAAAATTTTGGACGTGAAAATTGGGTCGTTACAGAACACCTCCGTTGCCACCAACTGACGCCTTCGTTAATGCTTCCTTCTTCTCGGATCAACAAAGGATCGAAGTCCTCCATCCTTTTTTACGTTTTTTTGCCGATCACAACAGAAAGGGAATGAAAGCTCCAAGGATAGCCTTCTGTCGGCACTCCTCCTCATGACTATGCAACCACCACAACGTGAGACATGCTTATCAATTTCACAAAGAAAGAAGAAAGACACATCGAATCTCCATCTCTGTTCCATATTCTCGTTCAAAATCAAATAAGAAATAGAGGATCATTGAGATTTGCGATCAAACACACACACACACACACCTATTAATTGATCCAACTAAGATAAAGAAAGGATATCCATGGTTTGATTTCACACGTAAAATCAATTTTAGATTCGAAATTGATTTCATATTGCATTAGGGCTTACCAAGATTGGATCTTGAGAGATCGACGTGGTTAAATCTTGATAGATTCGAAATCGTTTTTCCCCCTGATATGTCTTCAAATTCAATCAATTTCATATGTTGTTCTTGAAGAGCAAACCCAGAACATTGAATGTTCGTGTGTGTGTCGGTGTATGTTAAAGTGCAAACCTGTGACTTTATTTCCATGTGAATTGATTTCCGGTAGTTAAGTCTAAGGGTTTCAATGGAGGAGATGATTAATTTCCCGATAATGGAATGATTATCGAGGTTCATCGGATAAGGGAGGGGAAATAGCATGAACAAGAATTCAAGAACTGGGTGAGAGTTGGGGAAATGGTTTATGGGGGAAAGAGGTGGGGTTACAGGGAGAGAGAGAGAGAGAGAGAGAGAGAGAGAGAGAGAGAGGATAAGTGAGTCCACTTTTATATTTAATAATAATAGTAATAATATTAAAAAGTGAAAGAAAAATGAAAAATAAATTCATTAAGGGTATAATAGTCTTTTTAATTTGAACAGGGATCAAAACTGCAAGCAAAGTAGCTCAGAAGGACGTTCAACCCAAAAAAATTAGAGTTTAGACTATAACCCAAAAAAATACATACTAATAGGGATATTTTTGCATTTTTATCTATTAATAATTCATCAAGTTCACTGGAATTAATGTTGTTTTCAGTTCTCGGTAAGGAACGCTACATAAATAAATGAAAGTGGGCCAGTAGTCTTACGGGCTGTAATCGGACCCAGGGTAACACCGACCGACAACCCGACCTTTTTACGAAGCTGATGCTAGTTGCTACAAAGGAATTGAAGCCATGAAAGACCAAAATCAACAATGGGGAAGCTCTTCGTTGCCCTCTTTCTCTTTACATTTTTCACTGCGTGGACTGTAAAAGCTTGGACCGGTGAAATTCATGGCAGAGTTGTCTGCGATGTCTGTGCCGATGGTTCCGTTGGTCCTGAAGATCACGTCTTAGAAGGTCGGCATCAATCCCTTCTTAAACCCTATCAACTCTATCATATCTTCATTCACATACACTTTGTTACAATTTGTTTGATTTATTTTCTTTCAATCCCTTAAAATTGTTAGATTTAGTACCCATGTAGTTCGAATTTTGCTTAATTTGTCGGTGCAAGTTGAGTCGGTGTCAGTAGTTCGCTCATTGGTTACTTCAATCAGTGCAAGCAATTTTACCTTGACTTTATTCAAGTCTAAAACATCTGTCTTGCTCCGTTAATTTCAATTGATTTTGAACTTCCTGCTTTCGAGGTCACAAAGTTTGTTTTCTCTGATTTATGTTACAAATTGTGGCCACCATTAACAACTGTATATTCGTGTAATGTAATTGCTAAGAGATAACAAGTAAGAGACCTAATTATTCTGAATTTGGACTCCATTAATGTCACCTGATTTGTCATTTGTAGCCATATTCGGATAGTTCTAGAGCATGTATCAAACATGAAAGAGCATATCGAAATTAAACCCTTAAAGATCTTCCACATGGAAATTATCTTTCTCAAAAATCTTATCTTTATACTGCCTTGAACGTAATTTTGTGCGAAATAGAACAAATTGTCCTGCATTTGACACATATATTGAGACAAAAATTACAAGTATTGGTCCCACCCAAAAAGGAGGGACAAGGACACTGCAAAAGACCTAAATGTCGTCCTTTTCATCCTTATAATCCAAAATAGCCCCCAGTCGTGTGTACTTGACACGACTTTCAACTGTCACGACTGTTAGTCTTTTCAATGAAAAAATGTTATGATTGTGTGATTGTAGGCGCAGAAGTTGCGGTTCTTTGCATAACAAAATCAGGGGAAGTTTTAAATTACCAAGCGTTCACGAATTCAAAGGGAATATATACAGTGGCTGAAACTATGCCAGAAAGTGAACGTTGGGATGCTTGTTTGGCAAGACCTATTAGCAGCTTCCATGAACATTGCTCTCATCTTGGAGATGGATTTTCTGGTGTAAAATTTGGTTATAATCATGTATCTGGCTACTCTCATGCTGTTAGACCTTTTGTATATCGACACGCTAGTATTCCAATGTATTGTGCTTGAATGTATGAAGCGTATGATTATAGTATAATAAAATGGCACAAGTAGTTGTACTTAATGTGTAAAGTTTAAATGATAGATAGGATTATGGGAATGAAATTGGAATATGAAGATAATTGTTACTATATGTTAGGCATTAGGTTGGTAAGAAATGGGATGAAATTCTATTTAAAGTTGAATTAAAATTTCACTTGTAATTAATAGTTTTATTTTTGTTTATTTTGATGTATATGACGAAGGTATTTTGGTCTTTTGAAAGAATAATAGAAATGCATTCCTTCAACGCACATCGGTGAAATTTTGCTCCGTTACACATGCAATATTTCTATTTAGTATCAAAATTCAAAGGGCCTATGTCCTAACAAGTGGTAGTTGGAAAGAGACCTAAGGCAGTGTTTGTTCTTTTTTTTTTAAATATCTTTTTGATCATTTTTGTGCCAAAAGATGTTTGAGAAACCAACTGGTTGTTTTTCTGAAGACAAAAGATAAATAATAATAATAATAATAATAATAATAATAATAATAATAATAATAATAATAATAATATTTTTTAACCTTTTTTTTGCAAAAGACCTACAAATAGCTTACATTCTTGTATATGTATTTTAAACCTAATTCATGTCTCCATACTTTTCCATAAGTGGCGAGTGAGTCTAGAGCAAAACTTATGTGGTTCACTATTTATAAAAATAAAATAGTTAAAAGAATATATTAGTAGCAAGTTAGGTCGTATAAACAAAAAAAAAAATTACAATTTTAACCGACGAGGTATAATATCTTGAAATATTTTACAAATGTATAATTACTATACTAGATAAAACAATTTTTTAAATATATAACATTTAAGTATCACTTAAATATTAATCACTTATTCTTTTCATATTGTGACATATATATATATATATATATATATATATATATATATATATATATATATATATAACATTAAACTATCCCTCATTTATTCATCTTATAAACACACAAACAACAACAAATAAAGCAAAATTAATTTAAGTAGTTATTAGTTTAAAAAAAATCACTCAATATTGTATTGGGTTATTTTTTCAATGGGTAATTAAGTATTTGGGCTATTGATGTATAAAAGTTGGGCTTTAAAAGTCTTGATTTATATTAAATTGTTTGCCAAATAAATTAAGATAGGTTACTTATAAAATTTTAGATAGGTAAGAACTAAATTTTATATATTACTTAATAACAAAAATAAAGGTGGGTCACTTCTACATTTTGACACTATGTATACTCCAATGTTTTCCATCAACACACCACCACTACCACACGTCTACATTTTGAGTTTTGACAATAACACACCCCACCCTCTGTTTGTGATCTCAATGTTGGCGATGTTGCATGACTCCCAACGACTCCATGGCCATGCAGTGTACCACAATGAATGGCCAGTAGAAAATGTAATTTGTCACCAATTGTTTTGTAAACTCGAACATGAAATGTCCATCGGCATCATACCCTGTAAAATCGAAATAACACAATAATTTGTAATTTTGATTATTTCACGCTATATGGTCCCACAATTTTTTACTTAAATATTTTTTCAACTAGTATTACTTTTGCAGTCGTAAAAAAAGTGTCGATTATTTGATAAAACAAATTAATTGACTTGTAACAGGTAGTCAACACCGAGACGTGATTGGTGGAGGTTGGCGCAAAAGGGGGAATAACCGAGGGCCCAAAGAAAACGGTTGGAAATGCAACGGGAAACGCTTTCTTCTCTGGTTTTCATCTCCGTTTGTACAGATGAAAAGCCAGATTTCTCGACACTAAAATGATAGCATGGATAAAGCAGTTGGTGATCACATTCGGGGCTTCGTTTCTTTGGCTCGTTTGCTTGATTTACTTTACCCAGGTCTGATTTTCAGTCTCATCTGCTTCTTTGTCGATTATGATTTCCCCCAATTTAAATTACCATTCATGATGCATGGATTAAGGGTTTTAGCATGATAATCCACTATCTTGGGTAATTATCCAGAATCACAAACATTAGATGCATAGGATTCAACATAATTCCAATTCTGAAGGTTAAATGAAGGACATGTCAGTTTTGCTTTCGAAATTTAGTTCATTCGGTTTTCATATTATGTTCATGTTTACAAATTACCATAGATAATAGACCTCTTGAAAAGCCAACAAACTCTTCTCAGGACATGCACAATTTAGGTCCACCCATGGTTGTTTCTCTTCGTGAAGAACAAAAGTGTTATTTCTCACACATGAATCGAATCAAGATATGAACCATTTGGTTTCTTATTTCTAATCCTTTTCAAGATTTGTTATTCGATTAGGGTTTTAGATCTTTTGTATGGACAGCAGTTTCCTACCAGCTGAAAGACAAATTAAAGCTATCACCCTCAGCTTCTCAGTTCGTAACCTCCATATCATTTTTTCCATGGAGCATAAAACCAGTATACGGGTATTGTTCTAATTGTTACGCTTTCATTTGGTTACTGTACTTTTTTGAAAATCTTGTTTATTTATGGTTGCGCATCTTGGGTGCAGAATTATATCAGATTGTATCCCAGTAAATGGAAGGAAAAGGGTTCCTTATTTAGTCATTGCAACACTTCTCTCCCTTTTTTCATGGGCAATTCTTGGCTCGCAGGAATCAACAAGAAATTCTCAACATCAACTCATGATCTTCTTGTTATTGCAAAATCTGGGCTCTGCGATGGCAGATGTTGTCATTGATGCAATGATTGCAGAAGCAGCAAGGCGTGAAAAGTATGTTCTTTCTACTCACTCCATTTTCAAGGTACACTTTGACTTTTAGAAGTCAAAGTAACTTATAATATACTCCAGAAATGCCATGAAAACATCATGTTTCAAAGAAGAAGACGGTAGATAACAGATGTTGAAATTTTAAAAGAAAAAGATGTTTAAATTTAACAAAATCCGTATACAGTTGTATATGAGAAGTAGTAGTTTTGACCTCAAAAACCAAATTGTAAGACTATAGGGCCCCATTTCTTTTTCTTTTTCAGTAAGTGCTGAAAGGTTAAATGATGTCTGTCTAGTGTAAGTACTGTAAGTAAGATACACACAAACTCTGTTTCGCTTTTGGTCGATGCGACCATTTTACCCTTACGTAAAAAAGAAACAACACTAAAAGCTCTCTAATTTCCCATATTTTGCAATTACATTTCTTTTATAGACTAAATAAACTGTCTGATTGTGAGTAAATGACCGTGTTACCCTTCCCTATTACGTAAAAAAAGAAATGACACCTAAAGCTCTCTAATTTCCGGTATTTGTTTCCATTTAAATGACCATTTTACCCTTGTGTTGATTCAGAGCTAAATACGCGGGGGACCTGCAATCAATATCATGGATGACAATGGCTCTAGGGGGAATATGTGGGAATTTGTTTGGAGGATATGCACTAACTAATCTCCAAATGGGAAACATATTTTTACTCTTCTCATTTCTGCCAACTATACAGCTACTTTCATGTGGTTTTGTGACAGAAAGCCCAATCAGTAGTTTAAATTTTACCGAGTTTCCTAGCTTTAATGCCTCTGAAATATATAGTG
The DNA here is from genome assembly GCF_052625555.1 of Lactuca saligna. Lineage (NCBI taxonomy): Eukaryota > Viridiplantae > Streptophyta > Magnoliopsida > Asterales > Asteraceae > Lactuca > Lactuca saligna. The sequence continues at coordinate 177,155,756 of NC_136423.1, forward strand.
GAAGTGGACCAGATGAAGAAAGATCATCAAATGAGGCTCCTAAACCTGGTTCTTTGGTGAGAAAGAGGAGCCATAAAATCAGCAAGAAAAAATATTTAGAGTCAATTAAAGATCAGATGCCTGAAAAAGAAGGATCTCTGCCATTAAAATGGTTTTGGTCTTTGAAAATGGCTGGTTATACTTTGTTTGAAGCTTTTCGACAGCCAATAATTTTAAGGTACAACTTGATAAACTCTCATAAATAGCAATCTGCTTTTACTCATTTTTCTATTTTGGTTACTGGACTTGGAAAATCATTAATAAGACCATTTACTTTTCAAATTTGACTTGTGGTGGGTAATTTTGACCAAAAACCTCATAAATTGAAAATGTAAATGAAGAAAAGACTGTTTCCTTTTTGGACCAGTGTTAGTGACCATTTTACCCTTTTGTCTAGAAATGATGCTGGCTGTTTGTACTTTGTTTTTGAGAAGTATTTATTAGACATTGAAAATTAAGGAAGAAACAGGTACTTGATAGATGATTAGGTTCTCTTTTTAATATAAAAAACAAATATATAGTATATGGTTGTGGTATTAGATAATGATATGTTAATGTTGTATGATTAATTAATTGTATTTGTAGTTCTGATTTAGAAAATTGGGCAAACCAAAACCAGACCAATGGGTTGGTTTTTCCTATCGCAGGTGACGATTCCTAATCTATCAACAGTGAAGTTCTATTACCAAACAGAAGTTCTGAATCTAGAACCTTCTTTTTTGGGCACTTCGCGTGTTATTGGCTGGATGGGCCTCATGTTTGGAACTTTCATTTACAACCGCTTTCTAAAGAAGATCAAGTTACGAAAACTTCTCACGTAAGCTCTTCTCTCTCTCTCTCTCTCTCTCTCTCTTCTTAATACATTAACCCAGCTTTATTGCCTTAAACTCATTAACTTATTATTATGTTCAGACTAAGTCAAACAAAACACCCGTATATATAGATGCATGTTTCTTTATGACTTAATCTTAACAAAATGACTTAATGGGTTAAACCAATAAACCTAACTTAATGCATTAGAACTGCTCTCATGCTATAATTAATAAATATTGTGGAATTTGTTTTTTGGAGTGTAATGGTGAAATGGAAAACCGACCTTATGTATACAACACCTTATCATTACCCTGACTCAATGGCGCAAAAAAATAAAAAAATAAAACCATCCCTTATACAAAAAGTCTGCTTCTTTTTTTTGGGCTGAATGAATCATCTGAATGACCATTTTACCCTGCCAACATATAGTTGTAGTCTGTCACTCTTGACACTTCATTGGTTTCTCGACTACATGTTACATTTCATATCATAACGGATAACGAATCATCTGAATGACCATTTTACCCTTCGGACATGTTGTTGTAGTCTGTCACTATAGTATTGGTTTCTCGACTAAATGTTCCATTTCGTAACAGTATAATTAATTAAGCATCTGAATGCGAGGGAGTAAATGACGATTTTACCCTTGGGGAATATACGTATACTTGCAGGTTATCTCATGTTATACTCTCTCTCACGACACTTCTAGACATAGCATTGGTTTCTAGACTAAATGTTGGGTTTGACATTTCGGATGAAGCAATGGTGTTGTTTGGGTCTGCTCTCTCTGATGCAATCCATCAATTCAAGTATGTAATGTAATGTATTTAAATTTATTTGATTTGACTACAAAAAGTCAAAATCTTTAGACGTTGACTTTTTTGTTGACCGCAGGGTCATGCCTTTCCTGATTCTATCAGGCTACCTATGTCCACCTGGAATAGAAGGGACTCTATTTGCGCTCTTCATGTCAATAAGCAATTTTGGGTCCACTATAAGTTCCTTTTTTGGTGCTGGTTTGGCTTCGGTTCTAAACATATCTTCGGGTTCCTTTAATAATCTTAGTTTTGGGATTGGGATTCAAGTCATTTGCACATATATACCAATTGTTTTCTTGTTTTTGATACCAAAGGATGCTACTGGGATGACAACATAATTCATAGATTACTTACTTTAGATGACTTGATTGTTAAATGGGATGGATTATGGAATGAGAGGAGATAGTTGCAACACATCATTTTAAAACGAGTCAAATTTGGATATATTATTTTGTTCTTAACAATTCACATGGATAAAAATGGGTTAAAAGTTTACCATGGTAGAATTAAACATCCACAACCTCCTAATTTATTAGAATTAGGGCTAACTTGGTGTACTGTTTTATAAAATAAACCATCGTTTATAAGCTAAAGCGGGTTATAAGTCGAAACGAGTAACCTTTGATTTTTGTCAATAATTTAATATGTTAAATATTAGAGATACATGTTAGTGACCATCTGAAATATGGCAGTACTGTTGGTGATTTTAATGGCATCATGTCATTTTAAGTAACTAGAATTAACATGTGAACCAATGGGCTTCAAAATTTGTACTCTAATATATGTACGGGGTTGTGCGAAGTGCACGCATGTATACGATCGAATTAGAAGCCGGTTTGACGACTAGTCGAGGGTCCGGGGGTAGCGCCCCTGGGTCCGGGGTTTCCAAAGAGCAGCGCCCTTTGGCGGGGTCTAGGGGCAGCGCCCCCGCAGGGTTTGGGGCAATGCCCTAAAACCTCACCAAAATTTACAAATGGGAACATAATGAGAAATTCAAATTCTTGAGGGTGATTATGGTAAAACTAACAAAACTCGTTAGTTTTGGTAACCCTAAATCCTCACTAAATTCGGATTACCATGACTTGCTTCCAAAACAACTAATGACGGTCCAACCCTAATCTCATTTACTATATAAACAGTTCTTCCTCTTCAGAAGATGGTTACGATCTTAAACTCTCATTTTTCATCATACTTTCACATAATCGTCTAGCATATTGACTTACAATTTATGTGCCTAGAATCGTAGGTGTCCACTTGGATTATCCTATGTTGAATTTCTTGTAACCCAAACATTGAGTAGAAATATCAGTTCGAAAAGTGATATCATGATCCAAGTTGGTATTCAGATCTCCACAACAAACCCTAACTTCCCTACAAGTACGTGGAAGCAACCAACTTTTTGAATTTACCAAAATGATTACCATGTCATTTCCAAGTAATTTTAGACTAAAAGTATGTCATAACAAAAATACAATTGTTAATAAAAAAGCACATTTCAGATTTCAAACCAAACATTGCGGTCACTAAAAAACTATTTTGAAAATTTGAAAACATATGTTTGTTTTTACTAAAATAAAATTTTAACTAACCATAGCAAAAGTGAAGTGTATTACGATAGGAGGGATGAAAGATGTCACTTAATTGAAAATACGTTGATATTAGTATTTCGGATGTACAAAAGATAGAAAAATGTCTAAGTGTTTTGTATAAGTGAAAAAAGAAATACTCATTAATCAAATCCAAAATGTCATTTCATCTAAAAAAAATGATATGTCATTTTGGTACATGTCCTAAAGTTTGGTCGTTTTTTTATAGTTTTGGTAATCATGTGGTTATTTTATAATTATAGTGTGTTAATCATCGGAAGCTCGTTGCTTTTTTACTCCATAACTTTGAGAGAAGAAGAGAACAATAAAAATGAATATATTTTATTTTTATCACAAAATAGGGTTACTGTCATTGTAACCCAATAATGTTTCGTATATTGGTTTAAATGGTCTCTCGTGATTTTTTTTGCCTCTGAAGGGTACGAACTTGTGTTTCACCTATTAATTTCGTACATTTACCTGTTTTTGAAGGTTACATTGCCTTGTTAATAAAAGAAGTTGTTAATAAATTTATGGGCCCCACTTTTAATCTGTCTTGTTCATCATCATCACCATCGTCTCCATCTCCTTCACCTTCATTTAAATTCATGCTTAAACCCACATTGCTTTTGTTCAGAGCTTCCCTTTCTACATCCCCTTTCTACATCAATATACTTAGAAACCTGAAACAAAATCAAAGAACTAAGATGATTCATCTAGTATGCTCATCAGCCTGCACCTCTACTTCATCACTATTTTGTTCCTTTGGTATAAGTATCTGATCTGATAAAGTTCAACCATTAATAACAAAACCCTAATGATAACATCACCCCCACCACCAGGAACTCAACTGAATCTGGATGAGGCTACTTATTGACTGTCAGACTACAAGTGTTGGCTAATTCCATACCCACAACAAAACTCAACCTCTCGAATGCCAACACAATAAACAACCACATACAAAGTACAGTGCAACAAATCATCACCGCCCTTGGTGGGGTTGTCGCTAGGAAGTGTCACAATACTGGAATTTTCAAGCATCGATGTTAATTAAAGCTTGAATCTCAGTTTAATATCTTATGAAATCATGATACAGAAATTCCTCAAAATAATGTTACTTGTAACTTGAATCTTCTTAACCTTATAGAATTAGCGATTAAGAAAGTTCTAAAACTCATGAAATTATAAGCTTTGATGTTACTTGCTATTTTGTTTCATGCCCTTTATAATACAGAAGTATATGAAAACGAGTTGAATGAGATGTGTATGCTGCTTTGTCCGGTTCAACCCACTAAACAAAATTCAAAGTACCGATATGCATACTTCGTAATGGTGACGAAATTGCAGGTATTGGAGCAGCCGACGAGAGGCTTGGACAAGGATGATACCACAGGAATCGTCGGCAGTACTGATGGTAGAGAGAATGTTGGTAATTTTGACGAGCATTCCCTAACCCATTTGCGAGTTGTTGATCTAGGATTCGGTCCGACAACTGACTCGCAATCAAAATCACCGCCGTCGATCAAATTTAATGTTCAAGATTAGGGCTGGTTAAAATCAGAAGATAGGGAACAGAGTGAAGAAACGTCGATGATCATGATTTGATGTACATGATCAGGCGGCTCTCTCGATAACAAAGAAGATGAAGAACAAAGTGAAGAACCAGAAGAAAATTGATTGAAATCAGAAGAGACACCGCTGCTATTTTTTTGATTTGAACATCTGATTTCTTGTGATGCAATTCATACGTGATTATTGGTTTTCTCTAAACGATAAGCAGACTTCGTTGATTTCATGGCCATCGTTATTGGATTTAGGGTTATTGTCAAGTCCAGTAACGTGGTGGTAATTGAGGTGGGAGTTTAATAACTGACTTTGCATATTAAACCTGCTGACTACGGAGGGTTCATCGGACGACCCCTTCAATTTTTTCAAAATGACTTTTTAAATCTTAAAAACATAAATTCGTACCCTTCAAAGGAAAAAAATTACGAATGATCATTTAAACCAAAATACGAAACATTATTGGGCTACAATGACAATAACCCCACAAAATAACCATGTAAATCACTAAAAAAAGGTTTGTGTATTTTGTGAGGTACTTTTACTGACACAAAAGGTAATTTTTCCAACAAAAGAAGGGTCACTAAATTTAGCCATGAATTAGCAAACATACTCTAATTCCGAGTGTTGTGTAAAATTGGCGAATATACAAAACTAGTAAGTGAGTCTGTGTTTTCCGCGGGTTTTTATGTATTTTTGTTGCGTATTAGGAATGAGAATTAATTAAATAGTGATATTTTATAGTGTTTAAAGTTGAGGGGTCAAAGTAACATTTAAAAAATAGAAGGGTGAAAAAAATGTATTTTACAAAGTTTAGAAAATAAAAGGGTAAAAGTGATATTTTACAAAATTGAAGGTGGAGGGGGTGAAAGTGAAATAAACATGAAAGTCTAGAAAATGAAGGCCCAAAAGTGATATTTTATAAGGTTGAAAGTTGAGGGGTCAATATAACATTTAAAAAATAGAGGGGTGAAAAAAATGTATTTTACAAAGTGTAACGCCCGCGTTTTCAGGTTAGGCATTATCATTGATGTAATAGTCTAGGTTAACCCTTGTAACTCTTTTTGGAGTATTAATGATGAAATATTTGAGTATTTTGTGAATTATGTGTTTAATTTCTTAATTATTATAATTTAATGAATTAAGAATAAATAAGCGTCAAAATTAAAGTATGAGATAAGCCCGATATCTTTGCTTAAAGATGTAGTGGTCGAAACAAGGATTCCGAAGATATAAAGAATGTCGAAATTTGAGTTATAACAAAGAAGTTATGACCTGTTGAAGTTTCGCGACAGAACCAGCAACGCTGAATGACGTAAAAAGTGAAATTTACGTTAGAGAGATATTTAGCCTTATTGACCTAATTGAAAGTCATAGAGTTCGTTAAACCGAGAGTTTGCATAAAAAGAACGCCCAAATCTGACTTCGTATGAGGAAGTTATGATTTTTCGAAGTTTCGACTTAGTATGCAGCCCGAATATTCGATTTGAGACCGAGCGGTTTTTAGCCAAAACAATCTAAACGATAATCGAAGATCTTGTTAATTATAGTAAAACGATAAAAAGATAGGCGAAAACAGACACCGGATGAAGAAGTTATGAGTTTATAACGGAGTTTTCCTGTCCCGACCTACTAAAAATAAATAATAAAAATAAATCAAAATTAACCGACGGAATCTAAACGAAAGTTGTAGAGCATAGTCTTACCTACGCGTGGATATAAAGAACGCCGAAAACGGAATTCGTATGAGGAAGATATGAATTTTTGAAGTTTATTAAATATTTTCGATATGTAATTTAAATATAAAATACCGATATTATCCAGGGGGGGAGTCAACGACCCTATCCTCATTACGCCCAGTGTAATTTCAATTTACGCCCAGCGTAAATCGAAGTTCTAGCCCCCTATAAAAGGATGTCGAGGGCAGCCGATTCTTTTGCTCATTTCTTCCCTTTCTCTCGCGTTTTTGCATCGTTTTTCGTGCAAAAATTATCCCGAAGCCCCGATATCATTCCCGAGCCCCGAAGCAAGTCCCGAGGCCCTGAAGATCCCGAGAAGTGCAATTCCCTAGCCGAAGCTCTGCCTGCGAGGAGTCTGGTTTTTGTGAAGATCTGCCGAAGAATACTACTTCTATAAGCCGTAGTGCTGTCCAATCATCTTCTGATCAAGTGAGTGTGTGGTTACCTTCTTCTAACGCATAATTATGAAGTATTTTATATGAAATACGTGTTGTATGTATATTTTGTGTTATATGCGTGAATGTATATTCACTTTCTTCTATCTCATAGATATGATTTATTCTCTATGAAATACGTGTTATGTGTATGTGTCTCATCTGTTGTTTGGAATATGTATTGAATGAGAATGCTATACAGGTTTTAAACTATGTATAAAAATATATATTTTTATCTACTAATATGTCTGGTAGAACATGGGTAGATAGTTGTGTGATAAACAAATGAGAGGCTTCGATGTTGTTTTTGATTCAGTCATCTAGCGGAGTTTAGATGATGACCATAGACTTTTCCAGACAGTCCTATGGAACGCTAGCAGGTTCGCCACCTGTAGGTGTTAATGAACTTGGGTGTTCGTTCGCTGTACTCCATCCCCCTCATGGTTGCCTTATTTGACATATATTGCCGGGAAACCCCCGAATGCATGTGTTGTCGCCCCGATGAAATATTCTAAGACTAGGTCCCTTGTGTTAGTTGTTTTAGGGACGTAAAGTGAGAATAACGGGAATGGGTAATTGGGTTATTGTGGTTGGTGGAATTAAATATAATTATTTATTGTGGGTTGAAACCCTATATGCTCACCAGGCTCCCAAGTCTGACCCACTCAGTTTTATTTGTATTACAGGAAGTGGCGCAAAGGCATAAGATAGATGAATCATCAAGTTGTTTTGTTTACAAGTCTGTATATGTATATATTTGTTGAATGACTTGTAATGTTATCGTTTATGCTTTATGGTCTGTATCAGAACGTGACATCCCGAGTTTTGATTATATAATGAAAATATATATCTTTTATGAAATGCTTTGGTAAATATTATTTTATCACGTTTTGTTTTCGGGAACAAATTACGCAACTCTTTCAAATCAAAAGGATTTACTCTTAAATTATTTTAAAAGCATAAATGAAAATCGGTCTTTTCTGGCCAAGATTTTGGAGATGTCACACAAAGTATAGAAAACGAAAGAGTAAAAGTGATGTTTTACAAAGTTGAAGGTGGAGGGGGTGAAAGTGAAATAAACACAAAAGTCTAGCAAACAAATGGGTAAAAGTGATATTTTATAAAGTTGAAGGTGGAGGGTATATAAACATGAAAGTTTAGAAAACAAATGGGTAAAAGTGATAATTTATAAAATTGAAGGTGGAAGGGGTGAAAGTGATATTTTAAAAAGTAAAGGAATGAAAAATATCATTTTACAAAATAGACGGGAAAAAATTACTTTTTACAAAAGTTGAAGGTAAAAAGGTGAAAGTTATATTTTTAAAACTAAAGTGAACAAAAATATAATTTTATAAAATAAAAAGGTTGCAAGTAATAGATTATACAAAATTGAGTGATTAAAGTTGTATTTTATTTATTATAATACTTGTACATTGTGCTTTAGGAGATGGACTTTTAGCTATAGTACATCTCCCTCAATATGAGAAGTTGTAATTGTATATATTTTATAATAATGGAAAAAAAAACATTTTTTAAGAAAAATCATGAATAAACTCACAAAATTCAATATTCACAACTTGATAAGATAAATATGTCTAAGTAATAAAATCTAGTTGAAATAGCTAAGGTGCAGGTTATAACATCTAGATTATAGTCTCAAATCGACAATTAAATATTATTAAAAAATAATCTCGCCAATTAGTGGCAAAATGATAAAATTATAAAAATGTGATTATATTATATAGACAAAATTGCAAAAATGGTCCCTGTGGTTTGCATTTTTTCAGGAAAAAAGTCCAAACCACGAGTTTTTTGGTTTTGTGGTCCTTTTGGACTGGTTTGTTTGTGAGAATGGTCCCTATACTTAACACCCGTTAAATTCCATCCGTTAACCCCCTCATGTGCCTTGCACGTGAGGGTATTTCTGTCCTTTTACTTATAGGGACCATTTTTGCATATGGAAAAATAAAACATCCTTTATATATCGTTTTCTTTTCCCAGCTTCTTCCCCAACAAATCTTCTTCCCCAACGTTCTTAACTGTTCTTCCCCAACGACTATTATCTTCCATTTCTCCTTTCCTGACTTGCAATCGAACAATGGTGGTTTGTTTTTGTGGAAAGCTTGCTTTGGTGAAAACGTCTTGGACACCACTGAATCCCGGCAGGAGGTTTTATGCTTGCCCTACTAAGGATTCTGTTTGTGGGTTTATCGGGTGGGTTGACCCACCTATTTGTGCTAGGAGTAAAACCATCATACCTGGTCTTCTAAGAAACATAAATACATTGGAGGAAAGATGTAATGGGCTGGTAAGAAGTATCAACATGTTACAGGAACAGTGCAATGGACTTTTGAGCAGGAACAACATGTTGGAGGCAAGGTGTGATGCATTGAAGGATGAAGGTTTCAAGCTGAAGATGTATTTATGTGCAAGTTGGTTTATGTTTGTGATTGTTATCTTTAGTACTTGGTCTATGTAAGGGATAGGGTTAGGCAAATGTGGGGATTTTTGTTGATCAAGTGATGCAGGGTAAAAATGGTATAATTTTGTTGTAATTTGACTTCATCATGTTTGTAATGAATTCCAAAATGTGTATCAGTTGTGTTCAAAATGTGTATCAGTTGTCAGATATAAGCACATAAATAGAACCAAAATGTAACAAAAGTACATTACCAAAATACATGTCATAAATTTACCAAAATGAACATTCCATTAACCACATGAGTGGAACCAAAAACCATTACCAAGTTAAGCATACAAGTGTCTGTGCACCATACATAACCACATCATCAAACCATAACTAAAGTTTTCAAAAACAAACAGTTTTTAACAACAAGAAACTAAATAGTCATTGCACCACAACAAATAACCACAATCACTTCTTAGATTGATTCCCTCCTTGCCCTTTACAGGTCCTAGAGTTGTGTCCTTTATTCTTGCATTTGCTACAAGTAACACTAACATGTTTCCTTGATAGCTTCTGCACTCCATCATTTCTTGGCCCTTGGGAATTTTCTCCTTGCATCTCATTGACTCCATCACCTTCACTTACCTTCTGCCTTTTGCTTAACCTTTCACCCTCACTGTGTCTTCTTTTTTTCTTAGGCCTTCCCACCTGAGTGTGATGTGGAGGAGGGATTAGCTTTGTTGTACAATTACTTTTAGGCCACATGGGTCTCCCTTTAATTGGTTCCACCTTAAATGAATAAGCTTTTTGCCATGTCTCTAGCCAATACACCTTGTGTACCCACTTGTAAATGTCAAGCTCAGCCTCAGGGTCTTTGCTCATTTCATTCAGAGTTGCAATTGCATGCCTGCAAGGTATTCCCATTAATTCCCACTTTCTGCAAGTACAGGTTTGGTTCCTAACATCCACCACATGTTGATCTTGCAATGCTGCAGTGACTTGATACTTGTTTGCCCCATTCCACCTAGCAATATATTGTGAAGCACCTTTTTTCCTTGCATCTAGGATGTCTGTTGCTGTAGGTGTTAGTGGACCTTTAGCCTTCTTCATTGCCTTCATGACATTGCATATCCTCTTCATTAGATACTCCCTAATGAACTCTAAACATGAAATTACAGGTTTGTCCCTGCCTTTCTCTATCTTCCCATTAAACACTTCACACATGTTTGAAATCAACACATCAGAAACAGCTCTTCCTGCACATTACAATAACATACAATTAATGCTGATAAATAACTGAAACACATAATCTTTACCATATGCAAACATATACAATTACCTGAGAAATGACTCCTTGCCCAATGTACAGGAGGAATTTGCTTCAACCATTGACATGCCTCCTTATCATACTCACTAAACTCTTTCATCAAATGTTCAAACTCAGGAATGGTGGTTGCTGATGCACACCTCCATAAATGGTCCCTGTACTCAGTTTGCCCCCACTTCTTTCTCATATTGTCATGAATATGTCTAATACAATACCTATGCTCAGCATTGGGAAACAATTGATCAACTGCAATTTGTAATCCCTACATGACTCAACATACAATAATTAGAATTAATTTTTTGGTAAAAAAACACAATCTAAATGATCAATTGATGAGTTTTAATTTACCTTTTGCCTGTCACTTATGAAAGTATAGTTTGAGTTGCTCCCAAGCTCCAAGTCATCCCCAAGGTTTTCTAAAAACCACTTCCAGCTAGCTGTGTTTTCAGACTCAACAATTGCATAGGCTAAGGGATAAATTCCATTGTTGGAATCTAGACCAACTGCTGTAAGAACCTGACCAGGGAATAGGCCTTTCATGAAGGCACCATCCAAACCTACTAAGTCTCTAAGACATGCTTTGAAACCTTTTTTCAGTGGACCCAAGCATACATAAATCCTTCTAAACTGCCTTGTTAGGGATGCAGGGTTGCCATTCGGACACACATCTATTTTGACTGTTGTGTCTGGGTTTGTAGCTTGAAGTTCAAGAGCATAGTCCCTCAACAACTCAAACTGTTTTGTGTAGTCCCCAGTTACATGCTTTCTTGCCATATCTTTTGCCCTAAACACCTTATCCATTGAAATACCCACCTGGTAGGTCTTTTGAAAGTGATCTTGTATGGCTCTCAAAGGAATCTTCGGATCTGCCTCAACTTGATCTATGATTTTCTTGCAGATTAAAGAAGCAGTACAAGCTCTGAGTTTTCTTGTTTGTAAGCATGTATGAGTTTGGTTTAAGGTCCTTATAAACCAATCAGATTCGGGGTTTGACCTAGATGCATGTTTATACCAACCACATGTTTCTTTTTGTGTCTTTACTTCTTTGCCCTTGCTTTTTGAAGTGGTAGGTTTAGTCCCCACTTGACCTTTATTGATGACAGGTACAACTCCTCTGCACTGTGCCCTAAGCCTTTGACTGTCATTTTTTTTAAAGAATAGATTCCTTCTTGTTTCTAGTGCATGCACATCAATTAACTCCTTTAATTCTTTTTTACTTTTAAACTTTTGCCCCACTGAGAATGACTGTATATGTACTGACCCAAGGTTGCACCTTTTTTCTTTTCCCAAATTTCTTATGAGAGCTCTTCTTTCTCTGTCTTGGTCTGATCCTTCATCCAATGATTCGAACTCCTCATTGTTGATCACTTCCATATCTTCAGGTTCATGACCATCATTAATACATGCTCCTTTAACATCACTTTCAACATTTAAAAAGAAGTCTGCCATGTCCACATCAACATCTTCTATATTGTTCTCCTCATCCATTATGTCATCCACTTTATCTTCATTTTCTGATTGTTTCCCATCATGATCATCACCTTCATCCTTTTCATACTCTTCATCACTCTCTTCAGATTCAACATCCCCTTCATACTCTTCAACATACTCATCACTTCCATTTAAATTTTCCATAAGGTTGTCAAAAAGTTCATTATATTGTTCATCATCATTAATGGGTGGGGTGTTGTAGCATCTATCAATATGGTCATTATCATGAACCCCAATCATCTCATCCCCTACATTAGCAATATTTGAAGTAAATGGATTGTAGCATCCTTCAACAACAGTTGCAGCCTCATGAATCTCCTTAACACCCTCATTAGTGTTTTCCTTCTCTTTTAAATCATCAATATCCTCTAAATTAAGCCTCTTGCTACAAGAACCTTCCTCTCTTTTTGAATTCCCAACTCTACCCCTTCTATACTCTGGAGAGAATGCATCAGTTTTACTCCCAAAAAGAATCAAAGACATGTACTCACCAATTGGTTCATCATTGACATGGTTCATATTTCTCAATGGAGATTCTACATGAACTTCAGCCTCATATTTAGCCCCTTGATCATCATTTTCTGGTAATTCCTCAATGACAACTTTACCCTTTGCATTTGGAGACATGAAGTATGTGAGTAGATTTGTCTTCCCATGTTCTGTGTACACTTCAATCAACTTGTTATTTTGAATAAATTTAGAAAGATTGATAACATCCTGATCATTCCCTAAAGCTCTAAGACCAAATTGAAAGTCACCATTGGGTATCCTGAAATGGTAGTATATCACTGGGGATTCAACACTCAATTCAATCATCCGTGGGTCTGGGTAACCTAGGTCAAGCATTATGGCATCAAGTTCATGTACAGAAAACTCATCTATATCCACATAATCAACATAACGCACTTCACCTCCAGTATACTTTATGTCAGGTAACTTAGTAAACTTCCCACCATGATGAAGCTTAATACTAAACCATGTGGGTGCACCCGCTACAAGTCAAAATTGTACATGATAACAAAGTCAAAATTTGGCGGATTTTAGTATAAATCAAGGGTAAAATGAAAAATAGGAATGTTTAAGAAAACAGAGCAACTTACCATATAAGGATGATACGTCGACAACTTCATTTTTTGGTCTGATCTACCACATTACGTACACCATTTCGACTTTAAAGTATGACCTTGTCTCCTTTTGCTTCGATTAGGTTCTTTCGATAACGACTTTTTTTTTTTTTTTGCAGGTTTAATGGAGCAGAAGGAAGAAGGAGGGAGGTGGGGAGTTGACGGGTGTTTGGGATTGTAAATGAGGGATAAAAGGTAGAAGGAAGTGTTGACACTGTAAGTAAAATGACAGAAATACCCTCACGTGCAAGGCACATGAGGGGGTTAACGGATGGAATTTAACGGGTGTTAAGTATAGGGACCATTCTCACAAACAAACCAGTCCAAAAGAACCACAAAACCAAAAAACTCGTGGTTTGGACTTTTTTCCTGAAAAAATGCAAACCACAGGGACCATTTTTGCAATTTTGTCTATTATATAGATAAAAAGTTCTCCGGTTTAGGCCCAAGTCCAATATGTTTGATTACAGGCTTTCCCTGTTCACGTTTGGCGAGTAAAAACCCTATCTCCAACTTTTACCTGTATTCGGTCTCTTCGATCGATTTCACGATCATCGGAGGAAAACGAAGCAACTACTCAAGATGACGATCTACATGAATAGATTGTTTCGCAAATCGAATTCAAGTTTTCTTCTATCCAGTGGTAAGGCCCTAAAATCTGAAGTTTCACGATTCAAGGACGACATGTTCCTGGTAGATGCAGGAATTGGAACCCCGAAAATGACCATGAGAGACGAGCTTAGAGGAGTTCCGGGGAGTCATTCGGCAGCCAGGTTCGAGAATAAGGTTGGATTCATGGAGGCAACGGCTGGCGAATCTCTAATCAAAACACAGATCTTGGAGAGATTCTTCATGGATCTCGTCGCCGGTGAACCGGTGATGAAAGAGCGAGCTACGGCTAGGTTTAATGAGATGGCTGGCTCTACTGATGCAGTAGCTGGTGAGCCGGCGATTCTTCTTCCACGAAGATTCACGCAGAATCAAGCTTGGATGGAACTGCAAAAGATCTGGCAATCGAATAAAAAGGTCAGAGGATTTATCATGGAGAAAGTCAAAGGTGGTTATTCGGTTGCAATCGCAGGTTACATTGCTTTTCTTCCATATCGTAGTCCGTTGATAGACAGGCGAAAATTATCGAATGATAGATTCACCATTGAGACAATCAACTCGAAAAGGAAGAAAATTACAGTGTTTTAGTGATGGCAGCTCCTCTTTCACAATAAATCATCTTAGTTTATGGATGTTTTTTGGGCTAATGTTCATCGACTCTGTAGTTGGTCCGTTTTACAAATTTGTTGTTAATTAATTTAGTGCTTAATCACTACAGCAAAATTTTCTTCAAAATTTCATGTGTAGGCCTTTGGTGGAAATGCTCTTCTGTTAATTGTGGAATTCCGATATGAATTTTCTGTTTAGATATATGACAGGGCTCTTGAGCTTGAAAAAGATTTGAACTTTTGAAGTTTCATCAATGGCACGCATACGTGTAAGTAAAGCTTTATGTTCATGCTTTCTCATGAAGATGTTTCTTGCTTTTGTGATTGATTTCTTCCATTAGTAATACTACGCCATGGCTCTATGATAATTGCAAGTTAGATTTGGTAATTCACATCTTGATTTATCACATTCTTTGACTAATACATAAATTAGAACAGTGTTGGAGTTGTTGGTGAAACCTATTAACTATGAAAGCTTGTTGAAACTACAAATGTTGCAATGTGTCAAAATGGAGCGCGACTTTCACTCCCTCCAGCCTCAGTGGTCATTTATGTCGTTATTAAAGTAAAAATAAACCCATCTTTGTGTTCTTTTTCATCTCTTAGGGTTTCTGTTCGTGTTTACAACCAAGCCATAGAAGCTGAAGATAGACCAATAAATGATAAAATAGATCTTGTATGTTTTTTGCATTTAACAACAAAAAACCTATTGAAGTAATTAAAGAAACACAGCTTAAAGGAACACTAAACTCATACTTCTCTATGCTGTTCTCTAGACCTAATGTGTATTTCGTCATTCAGCCTTCCAGTTCTTTATTTTTATTTTTATTTTTTAAATTCATTTGGTTTCAATCTGACCTGACACAACAAATTTACAAGATTAAACCCTAAACCCTATGGGAATTCGATATGAAATGATTGGGTTGACACGACGCCACAGAAAATAAATGTGTAATTTTAGGGTGAAGTTTTTCAGCTTGATTATGACATAACACATCAACTTTTCTATGTCTACTCTCAATCTAATATTTCGTTTTTGCAGACTATGGCTCTTTTTTTCCTTGTGAAAATGGGACTTTGGAAGATCTGTTAGCATAATAATTTCACTAAAATGTTTGTTCTTGATAAAAAAAAATCATGATTTTTGGAAAAATGTTAACAATATAACAATAAGAAGACAAACATCATATTACACGGATCAAATTTTGCAGTACTAGAAAAAGGACATGGTATCTGAGAAAACGATCACTTGCACCCTGTTCTTGAATTTAACTTAACAAGAGAAAAAATGAAATGGGGTGGAGGGAAATTGAAGAAAATAAATAAATAAAAAAATGATGTTCTTGAGTTTCATTAAAAGAAGGAAGTGGAGGGAAATTGAATGATCGTTTTTCTTCCGATTTGGAAGGATTTGGAAAGAAATAACAACATTATTAATTTTTGTTCTATTTCTCCTCAGTTTGGGAACACAAAAAAATTATTTTCCTTTCATTTCTCTTCTTCCTTTATCTTTTGTTAAACTTTGGTTATTTCATGCTCTTTAACCCTCATTTCACAAGTCCTTATTTCATGCTCTTTAACCCTCATTTCACAGTGGGGATTTCGAAACATAAAAATGACGTTGTATGTAGACAAAAATGCATTTTCTAGTGGCTACATCATTGTGAAATGTATGGTTATAGCTGTATTAGGTGGATTTTTTTAATTTTTTTTACCGATGGTTAATGAAATTGGTTTTCTTAACCATTTCTTCCTATTAACTAGTTTCTTTTATAAAGTTTATGCCATTGCAAAAATTATGTTGAGAATGCTTTCGCATTTTCGTGTTCTTATTCTTGCTTTTTGGTGG
Organism: Lactuca saligna; assembly: GCF_052625555.1. Lineage (NCBI taxonomy): Eukaryota > Viridiplantae > Streptophyta > Magnoliopsida > Asterales > Asteraceae > Lactuca > Lactuca saligna. Next base: position 177,172,163 of record NC_136423.1, read on the forward strand.
TTTATACAGAGATGTATTAAGAAACATTTTGATTTTCTCACCTTTTTCCCATATTCATCTTACCTTCAAAACTATTAAGAAATGAGAACAAGATATGAAAAATTAATGCATATTTTTGACTAACTTGTTGATGTATAAGGATGAAGATAATAATTTTATATATTTGCAACACAATTCAATTGGATTAGCTAGTTTTGTTGTTTAATCTTGGGATTTGGAAATGTATTGCAATTTTGTGCCTTTTAATTTTAACTTTTTGGTTTATTTGTCTTTGTGTTTTCTTTAACCATAGGACTGAAAAGTTGACTAAGTAGTTGACAAACCAAAACATTACCTAGTCAACCGACATATCTACATGATATCCACATCAACAATAGCATAATAAGCAGTTGCAAAAAAAAAAAAAAAAAAAAAAACCTAGCAAAACATCGACAACCCACCGAATGATCAAGGGGTTTTTGAGCGTTCTAGAAAGCAGAAAATTATGTTTTAGTGTTTGAATATTTAGTGTTTAGTTTTGGATGTTTGATTGATTTGAATGAAAGCACAAAATTATGTTTTAGGGTTTGAACATTTAGTGTTTAGTTTTGGATGTTTGATTGATTCGAATTTTCTTTAGAGTTTTTTATTTTTTTATTCTATTTTACTATGGTGGTGGAAGTGGTGAACAACCAAATATATAAATAATCAGTTATCCAATTAAAATAATAAAACTAATGACTATAATTTTTACATAATAAGACTATTTGGATGCCATTAGAGCAATATGGATAATTTTTACCAACATGTGTGGTGTAGAATAGCAACTTAAGTTTTCAATCAGGTTAGTAGATTAAAAATTGAATAACATAGTAACAATAAACGAAATCAAATGTTTAATACCATATTATTATCAACTGAAAATTTTGAACTGCAAAATGATACGTAATATTCATTTTTTTTAATTTAAAAAAATGTTAAAATCATCTTGGTTAATATTTTATTATTTTGAGTCGTTCAATGGTAAACTTTGTAAATTTAGTGCAAAAATAAAAATAAGTGTGCAGAAGCTTGAAAATTTTGAACTGCAAAATCATACGTAATATTTCACTTTTTTAAAATTAATAAAAAAACTTTGCAGAAGCTTCTCTAGTTATCAGAGCCAGGTTTCGATCCTGGGACCTGTGGGTTATGGGCCCACCACGCTTCCGCTGCGCCACTCTGATTGTTGATAATTGGTGGTAACTGTATTTTAATAATCCTTGTTCAACAAAAAACAAAGAGCGAATGAAAGTATGAAACAGCTGTCCACTGAATGCTAGCCGGTGAATCTGTGAACGCCTTCATCCACTAACAAAAATCTCTAAAAAGCAATTAAAAGCATAATCGAAGATTTATCGGAGATTGTAGATTCATCGTGCTATTGAACCATGAGACGGAGACCAGGAATCGGTGGTTTACAGACTGCTGCCGCTGCTAGGGTTCGTATCAATTTCCCTTATTTCATACTTGCATACAAATTCGAATTGATGTATAATTTTATTATACTTTCTTCTTTAAAACGATGCATCAGGATCAATATCGATTACTCGGAGAAAATGTAGCCAAGTTAAGAACCGATCTTATGAAAGAGCAGCTTTCCACTTTTCGTTCTCAATTAGAAGACTTTGCTCGCAAACACAAGGTTCTCAATCGATTATCTACTTTTTCCCTACATTTTCTAAATCATCTAATCGCTTATTTATATTTGGTCAGATTGCATTTTCAAGAAATTTTTTATTCTGATAGTTCATACTCTCTTATGCTAAGTGCAGAATGACATTCGCAAGAACCCTGTTTTCAGATCACAATTCCATGAGATGTGTGCAAAAGTAGGAGTAGACCCATTAGCATCAAATAAAGGTTTCTGGGCTGAGCTCTTAGGGATTGGTGATTTCTATTATGAACTTGGTAGGTGTCTGCTTTTAGCTCATATGTTTTGCTTTAAAATGACACCATTGATGTTTATATCTTTACTTATGCAATTAAGTCTTTTCCATATTAAGTGTTGTCTTGATAAATGATTTTAAAGCCTTATTTCCCTGACTTTTTCTGTTAAGTTGTTATTTCTGCATTAAGTCACATAGAAACACTCATATATAGATTACCAGATTAAGGTATGTCCCAATCAAGCAAATAGAAAATAACATCTTATATGGTTTTATCAGGGGTACAAATTGTGGATATATGCTTGGCTACAAGACCCCATAATGGTGGTTTAATCAACTTGGAGGAACTCTGCAAGATTTTAAGTCAGAGGCGAAAGGGTGCTCGTGAGGCAGTGACTGAAGACGATTGCTTACGTGCGATTAGTAAACTTAAGGTAATGTTTCTTTATTTGTTTTATAAAATTGTGTTAATAAATGTTCATTTTATATGATCTACTTTTATGATCTTTGTGATCAGTAGCCTATTATGACTATAGCTTTACCAGATTTAGGGCATGTTGATGTATGTTTTCATAAAGGGAAGTGATTCGTACACAACAATTTTTTGCCGTACACAACAATTTATGCATTATAAAGTTGTACAATACAACACTTTAAAGCACAAATTGTTGTGTGCGGAGAAAAAGTGTTGTGTACATAAATACTGTTTCTTTTCTTAACTAATAAAAACTATTTAAATATGTGTAAATGACCAGTTTACCCTTCTATTTAGAAATGACATTATAAACAAGATTTAAAATGTTGTTATTCTCCTAAGCTTGTTACCTTAATTGATGGTTGTTAGCACTATTATTTCAGGTATTAGGGAGTGGATTTGAAGTGATTACTGTTGGAAAAAGAAAGCTTGTTCGTTCTGTCCCAACTGAATTAAAGAAAGATCACAATGAAATTCTAGAGTTGTCCCAGGTTCGCTTTATTACTTCTAATTGACCATTTTACCCTTGAGAAATGACATATACATATACAAGACTACATTTGGGAAATGAAAGGAAAATGTTTAAGGCAAATTTTAAACAGTTAGGACTTTATCGGGAAAGCCTTATTAGTTATTTCCTTTACTTTATATATTAAGTCGTTCTTCCTGATAAAAATATATGATTTGATGCTTTTTTAGGCTCAAGGTTTTGTGACAGTTGAAGAAGTAGAGAGACGTTTATCATGGTCCACTGGTCGTGCCACTGATGCTCTTGAAACTTTATTGGATGTGAGTGCTTATTTTCATTATTATAATTATAATTATAAATTTGTAATAATAATAGTAATAATAATAATATGTATTTATCTCATGTGAGGTTTTACTAAATTTATGTGTAGGAGGGGCTTGCGATGATTGATGATGGCCATAGAGATGGCAAAAGACGATATTGGTTCCCTTGTGTCTCTTCTGTCTCTTCCTTTGTGTCATCCGAGACTCTTTAATTTTGTACTATTAAGGGTTCAAAGAAAAAAGAAAAAGGGTAACTTTGTAATTTCATTTGTGTTTAATGATTTGAAAATGCTCGGTGTACTGTACAATACACAATGTAATGTAACAAATCATCATATCATCATATATGGATAGTGGTAACAATCTGTCTTACATCACATGGATAGAGAATGCATAGTCTGAATATGTTATAATCTTTAAGTTGCATTGGAATCTAACGCCTTTCTTTTGCTTGAGACTTGCAATGATTTTTTTTTTTTTTTTTTCTTTTTATGATTTTCCGATGTAAAAGGGCATAGCTTCATTTTCAGCATGTTTCGTTTTTATAAGAAAAATGCACCGCCTTACCTTGTTTGATTTTGTGCATGTGAGGTTGTACTACTTTGGCATTTTGCTTTAGGATTTGGATATCTTTATAGGATGGAAGATGGTTGACCAATGGCTGACGTGGAAAGGAAAGGATGCTAGAGATGGGATGTTGATGTTCATGTTCATGAAGCAAGGAATGTATAATATCTATGTTTAACTCCGTTACACTCTTATATTATTAACCTCTTTTATAGATTATCATTTTTGTACTCTAGACCAGTTATGAAAGGCTATTACTAGGTTCATCAATCATTAAATTGAAAAATGTTAAAATAAAAACGCACCACCTTAAGTTAACTTGCAGTCAACCACACATATTTAATTTAACAGAAATTAAAATATCATTTAACATAATTTTCATCTTTTGCTTTCCAAAAAAATCTAGGGACACTGTTAGTTTCCCTTTTCTTTCAATTTTTTTACTACTAGGGACATAACGTTAGATATAAAAAAGAAAAAAAAAAAAAAAAAGTATATTCCTATATTAAGAGAAAGTTTTACAATATACGTAGAATGGGGAACAAAATATATAGTAATTTACAGAAATTGTGTACTTATGGTTGATCATTTTATCACATATACGTAAAAATTTCTGAGTTGTAAAGAATCATGTAGATTGAACTAAATCTGATGGTGGATTTCAATGATTTATTCTAAATATAACTCTAAATGTTTTTGCATTAATTTTGGGAATTAAGAGACAATTTCTCCCTCAAAATTCACACATTCAAGTTTTAACCGCCATGCCAATACCTACGCCATAACTCTTCCTCATTCTTCGATAAACAGTCAATACTGTTGATTTAGTCTCACCAGTTATTTAGCATATCAATCACTTTTACCGATCAACAGTTTCAGGGCTTATATATAAGTTTTAGTTGTATCTAGGAATTATAATTGTCATCCACGATCCATAAATAAGAAGCTTGTCATTAAAGCATAACTCAAAGACTACACTTCTTCAGTTAATTTCCTTTAAATTGAACTTAACCTTTTTCGATTTTGGGTCTTACAAGTGCCTAGTTTGACCATTTATGTGATGAAACGTTCCTGGTTTAAGGTAATGGATATGGCCTATGGTTCAGCTTAGTTCCTGTTTCATACAGCCGTTATGATCTAGTTATATACGTTGTTTCTTTCTTGAATGTTTTTCAGTTTAGTTGATTATGAAGAAGCTAAACTTGACATTTTGCTTGTAGGCTGTGTTTAGGAAATCAAAGAGGCTAACCATGAGTGAATACAGAGGTCACAAGCAACATGAAATTGAAGATATAGGTGATATAGTCGATCTGGATCATATCAGCAATCTACCAGATTATATTCTTCATCAAATTCTGTCTTTTATGCCCACAAAAGAAGCTGTAAAGACGTCCATACTATCTACAAGATGGAAGAACCTCTGGGTTTCTGTTCCCAACGTTGATTTTGATGATGAATTATTGATGGCTAAATTGGCTGATGGATGGCATCGGCCTGATGTGACTTCCTTTGTGAACTTTGTAGAAAGAGTCTTACGATTACATGACGAATCAAATATGGAGAAGTTTCGTCTATCATGTTGTGTATATCGTAATGCATTTCAAATAAGCTCATGGATTTCTGATGCAATCATGCACAATGTTCAGGATCTTGATATGTCTCTCTTTGCAAAGGATCCATCTGTGATTCCTCAGTCTATGTTTCATAACACATCATTGGTTAGCCTGAAAATAAGAATGAACTGTGCTATTCAACTCCCATCTCACGTTTCTTTTCCATGCCTGAAAACCTTACACCTGTCCTTTGTTAGATTCCTGAATGATGATTTTACAGAAAAGCTTTTTTCAGGCTGCCCAGCTCTAGAAGAACTGGCTTTATCAGATTGCAGGTGGATTAACTTGAAGAACATTGCAATTTCTAGTTCCACATTAAAGAGCTTGAGCATACGTGATCTGACACACTTTGTGGTATTCAATCATCCTACTAGTGGCTGTAAGATCAAGATCGATGCAGCAAATATTACATATTTTGAATATTTTGGAAACCTATTAAACGAGATTACCTTCAATGATACAATGTCTCTGGACAAAGCATTCATTAAGTTGCCTAGTCCCGGAGAAGGGGTAAATGAAGTCGCATGTCGAGCTATTGATCTATTTCAACAACTAAAATATGTCGTGTCTTTGACGTTATCTAATCACACTATGGAGGTAATTCGCAAACGTATTCAATAGAATATATATATATATATATATATATATATATATATATATATATATATATATATATATATATATATATATATATATATATATATATATATATATATATATCGGAATTCGCCTCTTTATGACAAACTTGACAAACTAACTTTTGTTTTTGTGTGTTTTCTTTCCCATGCGAAGACTCTTTCATTTGCAGCTTGTATTAGTTTTCCGGTGTTCACAAATTTGACCCATTTAATGCTAACTGTGAAAATCGGGATGAACCATACATTTAGAGTATTGATGCATTTGCTTTCCTTCTGTCCAGTTCTACAATCTATTTGTTTCTCAGAGGTGGATTACTCTATTCTCAAAATTTTAAAATATTGTTCCAGTGATCATGATATTAATGAAAGGTTTTCTAAAAATGTTGTACAGGGATTCATGTGCGACATGCACCTTGGTGAGAACAATTCAACTTGGTCATTGATACCTATATGTATAACGAATTGCCTCAAGATTGTGACCTTGAAGAACTTTCATGGTTATAATTCAGAAATATGTTTTCTCAAGCGTATTTTGAAGACTGCATGTGCTTTGGAGATGATGGATATTTGGTGGTCCAAGACTTATCTACGTGATCTGAAGAGGAAAATAGAGGTCAGGAAGGAATTGGAGAAAATTGAAAGGAAGGCTGCATTTTGTGTCATCAATTTCTCATGAAATCTCAAGAGCACTTGAGTATTTCATTAGCATCTTTGTAATATTTAGGACAAAAACATTTTTCGAAGTTAGGCATTCTAAGGGACCTTCTAGCTCTTAGAGGCCGAAGCAGATATTAAGAGGAAGTTGTTCATCTTAATATACAAAATGATAGGAATAACTTGGAATTAATAGATATCAATCATCAATTGAAACATAAAGTGAAGATCATGAAACAAATCGTTATCAAATTAATTAAGGGGGTGTTTGGGATTGCTTACTTTAAACAACCTGTAATTTTTGTTAAAGTGTTTATTAACTTATCCAACGGTGTTTGGATTATTCTATTCGGTACCAAAATCAAACGTAATAATAAGTTAATAAGTGATTTTTAGTGTTTGCGAAATTCTAACCATGCGCAAAATCTGTCAAAAGCTTTTTTTTATTTTTCTAAAACAAAATCATGTATTGTTATGTCAAGTTGTTAAAATCAGAGTCATACAATGTACTTACTGAATGGTTATTTTATAAGATGTCATTTTGTTACAAAAAAATAAAAAAAATTCCACTTTTACATGTCTGATTTTATTAGAAAAAATTTCCACATTTCTTTGCCTGATTTTGTTAGAAAAATTCACCGCCTTACCCTTCTGATTTTGTGCCAGTGAAGGTTATTCTATTTTGCTTTAGGACTTGGACATCTTTCTAGGATGGAAGATTGTTGACTAGTAGCTGACGTGGAAAACAAAGGAAGCTAGAGATGGAATGTTGGATTAATCGGTTGTTGGTGGTTGTCGAGACCAACAAAATTAATACCCTAAATATTACACACTAAAATAGTGTATAGTGGTGAAGGGGTCGAATCCACGGAGATTGGTTCAATTTATAACTCTATGAAAAATCTCTTTGTAAAAATAGTTGTAAAATAACTGTCACACCCCCGAACCGGACGGCGGAAACGTCCGAGGGCTATCATGACTCATTGAATACCATCACAATGCATATACATGAAACATAACATTATACATCACCAACATTTGGAATGATACAACTGGTAGCGTTTACATTCATTGCATTGTTCAAAACATTACATTCTCAAAAAAAAAAAATAACTGTTTGATACTACTTAAACCACAGCAAAACGTCATAGAGTACAAATCATCCTTCACCTTATCTGTTACCTGAGAATACAAGTATTTTGAAAAACGTCAACATATGAGTTCATAAGTAGTGTTTGAAATCCAATGTATTGTTTGAAAACCATCAGAAAATCCGATATTTTCTAAAAATAGAATAGTGTAAAAATATGCGAAGATCCATGAGTATGCTTGTTTGAATTCTATAGATGTAAGCGTAAGAGTTGTGAAATTCGACCGGTAATTCATAATTGTACTTGTTGAAAACCCTAGGAAAACCCGACGTTTTCCTATCACTTTGCTTTACTTAGTTTGTATACTGTTGTTTCGTTGCGTTAGAGGTAATCGTTGAGCTCCGGAGGCATTGCGAGTACAGTGGGTGGTGAAGTGTTGTGACGTGCGTTAATGAAAACATCCCATCGACAACCTTACAAGCGATCCCTTAGGCGTCACTCGTAATTATTCACACAACTCAATCCTCCCGGACTTGTGTAGTCCCACGACCGGAGGGAAGGAGAGAAGGTGCGAAACCCTCAGTATTTCCCCGCGTCGTTCAAGACTATTGTAATTGCGAAGGGCCTGAAGCCCAATCCCGCAATCGTGAGTTCCCGACTTTACTAGCAGCACTGAAGGACCCTTGGGGACCAGCAGCATGTTTGCCATTGAAAGTCCTTTTACGTTATGTCGGATCGGTAAAACCCAACACTTCGTAAGAGAGAGAGAGGTCTTCGGGCCTTAAGATCAGGTCATTGGGCTAGCTAGGCTCAACAAACAAGATTTTACACTTTTGGGGCCCAAAGGTGGTGCATAGACGTCTGTGCACACTCGCATGTATAGTGACTTCCCAATCGTTATTAGTTATGAATCGTAATGTCGTAATGTCATAGTGTCGTCGTGTTAGTAGTTTCGGATTTTTATTGGTCCGAGACCGAACCAATTCGTTTGATAACGACTTTTGGTGTTGTAATGTATTGTATTTCGTCGAGGTACCATCATTTGATCAAATTGCATGTATTGAACTAGTCTTGAGAATTTTTCTGTTTTCAGCCCCTCATTATTTGTAAAAATTTACTTTTTCAATCCTTTATTTAAAACTTTCCGGTTTGGTCCTTAAATCGATTTTCTTGACATTTTAATACCAAAAATTATTGAAATTAATATTTTTCAGCATATTTTTCATTGAAGACAGTTTAAGTCCTTGAAATTTCAGTTTTCTCGGTTATAACCCATCTTTTCGCAAGTTTGACAATTTTGGCCCAAATTGAAAAATTTTTGCAACTTTAGTCCCCTTTAAATTTAAAAAGCATTCTAAACCTTTGAAAAGGACTTGGATCACTTATAGTCCACTGTTTTACAGAAAAATGCAGTTTTGGCCCTCCAAAACAGAAAATTTCGCATATTGGGCCTCATTGGGCCGAAAATGTCATCTTTAGCCCATTAAGCTTGGAATTTATGTTTTTAACCCTCCAAATAGTATATTTTCAGAAAATACATTATGTAAACTGTTTTGACTCATCTCACCCATCAGATTTCGAAATAATTCATTTTAGGCCCTTCAACTTTGTATTTTCAACATTTTATGTCAAAAAAATGAGTTTTTAGCCCAAATTAAGTGTTGTCAAGCCATTTGGCTATTTTTCTTAGTATAATTTGCATGTAGTAGTATATTTTAAGCTATAATAAAATACATATCTCGGTTTTTAGCATTTCATAACTAGATCTAGCATCAAAATCATACAAAACATACATATAAGCATAGAAATCAACCACAACATACACATAATGATGGATCTACACCTTTGCTTGTATTCTCCCCCACAAAAACTTATGAAAACTGAAAATAAGGGGGTATGAAACTCACCTTGGGTGTTGATTCGGTTTTTGAAGAAAGAATGGAAGAAATGAAGTGATTTTTGGCCTTTGCACTCCTTGATGAAGTTTTCGAGTTTATGGAGTTTTCTAGAGTGCAAGATCACGATTTTTGCATGGATTAGGAAGGGATTTTGATAAAACAAGGAATACAAGTCATAGATCCAAGCAAAACCTTACCTTAGATGATGATTTTTGTGGAAGAACTTCCTTGAATGCTCCCTAAATCTCGAGATTTTGGATGGAGAAGAAGAAAGAAACCTTGAGTGATCTAGAGAGTGTTTGTGAGAGATGTGTGTGTGTGTGTGGGTGTTGCTCGGCCGAGAGTGAGAGAGAGAGGAAGAAGAAATGATTTTTGAGGTGAGGTTTGCATGGAGACATGAGTCTCTTGCATGGAAGTCCAAAAGATAAAAGTGATGTGGCATGAGAAAGTCAAACCCTTCTCTTGGGCTTGCTTTGGGCCGAGAACATGGAAGGAGGAAGGAAAAATTTGGGCTTTTTGCTCCTAAGCCCAATATTAGAGTTAGTCTTAGGTATTTATTGGCCTTATAAAATAAAATTGTGATTTTTATGTTTTAATAAGCTAGATTGGGTTAATCATGGATCAAAGCTTTCAATTTATTTCATTCTAGGCCCAATATGGCCCATAATATTGAAATAAATGAATGGGGGTCCAATTAGAGCCCAATTAGGGTTCTAAACCCATGATAGTCCAATTGGAAGCTTATTGGTCCATTTGGATCCAATAAGGAAGTTCTAGTCCAAAATGGACTTAACAAGAACTTCTAGGGTTTTCCAATTGCTTGATGTAGTGAATTGGGGTTTAGTTTTCCATTGAGTAAGCATCATACATGCTTTTGAGTTTTTGATTTCAACATTTACTTGAGTATAGTGATTACAAGACATAAAATTTCTAGTTGTGACATCATCCCCCCGTTAGAGGGAATTTCGTCCCGAAATTCTGTTTGAAAGCTAGATTTGAGAAAGCTAGAATAGGTGAGGGTACTTTTGCTTCATTTGGTCTCCGCGTTCCCAAGTGAATTCTGGCCCACGCTTTGCGTTCCACCGTACTTTGACGATCGAGATGCGACTCTGCTTAGTACGCTTCACCTCCCTGTCCATGATTTCGATTGGTTCTTCAACGAATAGGAGATTCTCATTGATTTTGATTTCGTCAAGGGGAATGACGAGTGTTTAATCTGAGAGACACTTCTTCAGATTAGAGACGTAAAACACGGGGTGTACACCGTTTAGCTCTGCGGATAGTTGTAGTCTGTATGCTACTGGACCAATCCGAGCGACGATTTCGAAAGGTCCAATGTATCGCGGGTTCAGCTTTCCCCGTTTTCCGAAACGTATAACCCCTTTCCAGGGCGAGACTTTTAACAGTACTCGGTCACCGACCTAAAATTCTAAGGGCTTTCGCCGTTTGTCAGCGTAGCTCTTTTGTCGGTCACGCGATGCTTGCAATCGAGCTCTGATTTGAACGATCTTTTCCGTGGTTTCACGGATGATCTCCGGTCCCATTAGTGTTTTGTCCGACGCATGCGTTCTTGCCAGCTGGGTGTCACCCACTTCAGCCCAACATAATGGTGATCTACATTTACGCCCGTACAGTGCTTCGAAAGGAGCCACCTTGATGCTCGAATGGTAACTATTGTTGTATGAGAACTCGATTAAGGGTAGGTGGGTATCCCAAGACTTTCCAAAGTCTATCACGCATGCGCGGAGCATATCTTCGAGCGTTTGGATGGTTCGCTCGCTTTGACCATCCGTTTGTGGATGATAAGCGGTGCTCATATCGAGGTTTGTTCCCATCGCCTTATGGAGTGATTGCCAAAATCGGGACGTGAACCTACTGTCCCTATCCGAGATGATAGATGTTGGTATTCCGTGGAGTCTCACGATCTCTCGAATGTATAAACGCGTCAATCTCTCCATCTTGTACGATTCTTTAATTGGCAGGAAATGGGCAGATTTCGTTAGTCGGTCGATTATTACCCATATGGTGTCTAATCCATCCGACGTTTTGGGTAGCTTAGTCACGAAATCCATAGAAATCCCCTCCCATTTCCACTCAGGGATTGCCGGTTGCTGTAACAATCCTGAGGGTTTTTGGTATTCCATTTTTACCTTGGCGCACGTAAGGCACTTACTGACGTAGGTCGCGATTTCCGCCTTCATGTTAGGCCACCAATAGTGTTGTTTAATATCCAAATACATCTTATCAGAACCGGGATGAATGGAGTATCGCGTCTTGTGGGCTTCCTTCATGACAACATCTCTAAACCCTCCAAATTTAGGGACCCAAATACGGTTCATGAAATAGTATACTCCATTCTCCTTTGCCTCCAGGTTCTTTTCCATTCCGCGCAATACTTCGCTTGCTCTATTTTCCGTCTTCATGGCCTCTGACTGGGCTACTGCAATTTGAGTGGCCAGGTGTGATTGAATGGTTATCGAGAGAGTTTTCGTACAACGATTAGAGTACTCCTTCCGACTTAATGCATCAGCTACCACGTTGGCCTTGCATGGGTGGTACTTAATCTCACACTCATAATCGTTTAGCAACTCAACCCATCTTCGTTGCCTCATGTTTAACTCCTTTTGGTTTAAGATGTGTTGGAGACTCTTATGATCCGTGAAGATGGTGCACTTTGTACCGTAAAGGTAATGCCTCCAAATTTTTAGGGCAAAGACTACAGCTCCCAACTCTAGGTCATGGGTCGTGTAGTTTACTTCATGCGTCTTTAGCTGGCGGGATGCATAGGCTATCACTCTCCCACGTTGCATGAGAACGCAACCTAAACCCTGATTTGACGCGTCGCAGTAGACTATAAAGTCTTTCGTTCCTTCAGGCAGAGATAGTACAGGTGCGCTACAGAGAGCTTGTTTCAAGGTTCGAAACACGATCTCTTGTTTGTCTGTCCATTTGAATGGTACGCCCTTTTGCGTAAGCGAGGTAAGTGGCTTGGCGATCTTAGAGAAGTTTTGAATGAACCTCCTATAGTAGCCTGCTAATCCCAAGAATTGACGAATTTCCGTGGGCGTTGTCGGGATTGCCCATCCTTCTACAGCTTTGACCTTAGAGGGATCCACATGGATTCCATCTTGGCTGACTACATGACCTAGGAAGTTCACGCTCCGCAGCCAGAACTCACACTTGGAGAGTTTGGCGTAAAGTTTTTCTGATCGTAGAGTTTCTAAGACTTGTCGGAGATGTTGGCCATGCTCTTCCTTGCTTCTAGAATAGACGAGGATGTCATCGATAAAAACAATGACAAAGTTGTCGAGGAACGGTCGGCAGATTCGATTCATTAGGTCCATAAATGCGGCAGGGGCATTCGTTAGACCGAAGGGCATTACGACAAATTCATAATGTCCGTAGCGAGTTCGGAAAGCGGTTTTTGGGATATCCTCTTCCCGGACTTTGAGTTGGTGGTATCCGGACCGTAAATCTATTTTAGAAAAACAACTAGCCCCTTGGAGCTGGTCAAATAGGTCATCGATTCGTGGGAGTGGGTAGCGGTTCTTGATTGTGAGTTTGTTTAACTCTCTATAATCGATACACATTCTAAAAGATCCGTCTTTCTTTTTGACAAAGAGCACCGGAGCTCCCCATGGCGAGTAACTAGGTCGAATAAATCCCTTATCCAAAAGTTCGCTGAGTTGGCTGGATAATTCCTGCATCTCGGCAGGAGCCAACCGGTAGGGTGATTTAGCAAGAGGGGTTGCTCCTGGAATAAGGTCGATTCGAAATTCAACCTGTCTCTCTGGGGGTACTCCCAGGAGATCTTCAGGAAACACGTCCAGAAATTCACATACTACGGGAATGTCTCGAACGTTAATCTCCTTCTTGGTTTTGTCCACCACGTGAGCCAGGAACGCCAGATTGTTCCTTCGTAGATATTTTTGTGCCTTGACACACGAAACGAGGCGAAGGTTCATGCTAGATTTGTCTCCGTAAATTACTAGGGTTCCGTGATTTGGAAGGCGAAGACGGACGGCCTTCTCATGACACATAATTTCGGCATGGTGGGGGCTTAACCAGTCCATGCCGATGATCACATCGAAGCTCCTAATTGACACTGCCATTAGGTCTATTAGAAAAACGTGTTGATTAAGAGTTAGGGTACATCCGGTGTAGATTTCCCCAGTGGATTCGGTTTTCCCATTAGCCATTTCCACCGTATAGGCTTCATTTAGCTTTTGGGGAAGTTGTTTTAATAAGTGCTTAAACTTATTGCTTACGAAACTTCGCTCCGCTTCGGTGTCAAATAAGATGCATGCATATGCGTGGTTTAAGAGAAACGTACCAGTAACAACAGAGGGGTCTTGAATAGCCTCACTCTGACCCATGGTCAACATCCTTCCTGTTCCTCCATTTCTTAAATTGTTGTTGTTGGGACAGTCTCGGCGGATGTGTCCAGTCTTCCCGCATCCGAAGCAGGTGTAGCTAGGCCCTGCGCTATTGCCGCTGGCATGGGCGTTGTTGTTGTTGCGAGGGTTGTTGTTGTTGATTCCCTGATTTTGGTTATGGGGAGGGTAAGCCTTGCAGTACTTTGCGGTGTGACCCCTTCGGTTGCAACTGGTGCACTGAAAATCCTTGCATTCTCCATAGTGATGGAAACCGCACTTGTTGCATTTGGGAAGATTACCGGAATAAGGTTTGGAAGCATTTGAAGTGGCTGAGGTTGGAGCATGTGGTGCGGCTGGAACCGATGTGGTAACAGCATTAACCGTCACTGTCTGCTGCTTCTTGGAGGTGTCGGGGCCCTGGCGCCCCTTCCTCTTATTGTTCTTTCCCCTCTTGCCATCTCCTTCCTTCATCTTCTCAGCCTCCACTGGCTTCTCTCCCTTTTTGTTGTTATGGTCGTACAATCTTTTTGCCAATCTCTTTGCACTGTCAAATGTTTCAGGGTTTGCAGCTATCGCATTCCCTTGAATTGGTGATGTGAGTCCCCAGATGAATCGCTCAATCTTCTTTCCTTCCGAGGCGATCATACCCGGGCACAGCAGAGATAGTTCGCTAAATCTCGATATGTAGGCATCGATATTCGCGTTCTGCACAGTGAGGTTCCATAGCTCTTGTTCCATCTTCTGTATTTCGCCTCGTAGGCAGTACTCTGCCATTAACATTTCTTTCATCTCTGTCCACGGTATAGAGTTGGCTACAGGGAGTGTCATGGATTCTACATGTCCATTCCACCAGGTGAGTGCTTGATCCACAAAAGTGCAGGCTGCGAACTTCACCTTCATGTGCTCAGGGTAGTCGCATATCTCGAATACCGACTCCACCTTTTCGATCCATCGCTTAAGAGTGATCACCCCTCCAGTGCCATTAAAAGTTCGTGGTTTGGCGTTTGTGAAGTCCTTGTAGGTACATGTCTTGGTGGGTCCTTGATTCATTCCATTGTTTGAACTTCCGACTCCTTGCCCATTGACTCCTCCATTGTTCCCTTGTTGAATTTGCGCAATCGCTGCAGTGACTGTTGCAGATACAGCTGCCTGGAAAGCGGCTGAGTCAACTTCGGGTGGGGTTGGTCCTGGGTTTCCGCGAGCAGGTCGGGGAGGCATCTTTCTGTCACAATACGGAAAGATGTTGAGGGTATGTTGTTTCGGTGAGGTCGTGATCCTACTGACTAGGTGCATGGTACGAACTTAAACACTACTACCATTGACCAATCAATAATAATATCTCAACACATAGCAATTTGCAATATCGTAATAAAACACGTAAAAATTTATTAATATTATCCGCATTTGATACATGAAAATTTGCTCGTAGGAGCATACATGAGTGATACTAGTTCGACAGCATAACGACTCTATGAGTAGTGTAGTCACTTAAACATAGAGTTGGAGTACATAGCATATTTCCTAACGACCTACTATGATAAGTCTATCCCTAACCGCGATGAGCTGCGTCCTACTATAACGGTGAAATCATATGCCGAAGTGCTGAGCCAACAGCTGAGCCATCTCAGTCATGTCTACAATGACATCATCCCTCTCCAGCTCTGCTTGCACGGCACGTGCTTCCATGGTGAACAGTTGTTGCCGCAAGTCGGCAATCTCGGCTTCTGGGGAGCGATTTTCCCTCGCGGGATTCACTGGTGGGACATGGTGATCCTGTTGCGCTTCGCTAACAGGAGATGCGACGTGATCTATATCCGGGGCCTGATCCTTCCCCATGTCATCGTCGGTCTCCTCGAACTCGTAGTCGGTATCCATGTATTCGTCAGGTTCAACGCCGTGGACTCCCTCCTGATTCCCCTCTGGTTCGTCTTCGAGTATCCCGTGTGCTCCTAAGGCTTGGTGAAACTGAATGCCCTGATGCTCTCCTTCCATTAATACTGGGAGAAAGTATACGAATAAGCTATCACTTTCCTATGACTCTACCGCTATTGCACAAGCTAAACAGGCGTTCTCTTTTCGGTGGTAGGGGTATAGTTTTAGGTTCCCTAGAAATCCCGATCTCATCAGAACGTGCTTGTATTCTCCCCCACAAAAACTTATGAAAACCGAAAATAAGGGGGTATGAAACTCACCTTGGGTGTTGATTCGGTTTTTGAAGAAAGAATGGAAGAAATGAAGTGATTTTTAGCCTTTGCACTCCTTGACGAAGTTTTCGAGTTTATGGAGTTTTCTAGAGTGCAAGATCACGATTTTTGCATGGATTAGGAAGGGATTTTGATAAAACAAGGAATACAATTCATAGATCCAAGCAAAACCTTACCTTAGATGATGATTTTTGTGGAAGAACTTCCTTGAATGCTCCCTAAATCTCGAGATTTTGGATGGAGAAGAAGAAAGAAACCTTGAGTGATCTAGAGAGTGTTTGTGAGAGATGTGTGTGTGTGTGGGTGTTGCTCGGCCGAGAGTGAGAGAGAGAGGAAGAAGAAATGATGTTTGAGGTGAGGTTTGCATGGAGACATGAGTCTCTTGCATGGAAGTCCAAAAGATAAAAGTGATGTGGCATGAGAAAGTCAAACCCTTCTCTTGGGCTTGCTTTGGGCCGAGAACATGGAAGGAGGAAGGAAAAATTTGGGCTTTTTGCTCCTAAGCCCAATATTAGAGTTAGTCTTAGGTATTTATTGGCCTTATAAAATAAAATTGTGATTTTTATGTTTTAATAAGCTAGATTGGGTTAATCATGGATCAAAGCTTTCAATTTATTTCATTCTAGGCCCAATATGGCCCATAATATTGAAATAAATGAATGGGGGTCCAATTAGAGCCCAATTAGGGTTCTAAACCCATGATAGTCCAATTGGAAGCTTATTGGTCCATTTGGATCCAATAAGGAAGTTCTAGTCCAAAATGGACTTAACAAGAACTTCTAGGGTTTTCCAATTGCTTGATGTAGTGAATTGGGGTTTAGTTTTCCATTGAGTAAGCATTATACATGCTTTTGAGTTTTTGATTTCAACATTTACTTGAGTATAGTGATTACAAGACATAAAATTTCTAGTTGTGACAATAACAATAAAAATAAAATGGGGGGTTTTGGTGTTTTGAAATACTTGAAACAAACTAGAATTAATTATGATTTAAATAGACAATTTCAACTAAAATAAGGGTTTGGCGTAAAATCAATAAGGGAGAGATGGTTGACTTAAAGTTTCCTCACTTTGACTTTTGATGAATATATCATTAGAATTCAATGGTGCAATACTTGTTTTAAATCCTCGATTTGGCTATAGTAATCCAAGAAGCTTAAGATTACCTAGACTTTTCTTAGTTGTTAAAATGGTTAGAGAAGCTCATAACAATTTCCTTAGTCAAAATCACAATTTCCATTAAGCATGTAATTAGTGAAAGTCAACTAGCATTAAGAACCAAAAAGTCACCAAATCCAAGAGGGATCAAATGCTTTCACCACATGTTGGAAGAAATGTTTTTATGATTGTGTGAAGCAAAAACAACACAAAAATCATTTGTTGCTTGCTAATTTGAGGATCATTTACTTAATCAAGAAATTAGCCAACTAATCACCACAAACACATTTAAACTCATGAACTAAAAACATACTAGTAGTGATAATATGATAAAACACAAAACATTTTCATAAAGATATAAGAACAAGTTCATGGATTCTTCAACATTCAACAAAAGTTCAAAGGATTCAACAAAAGTCAACCAAGATTAGTTTAGCCAAGCATGGCTAAACTCAAAGAAACAAAGTTAGAGAAGATTGTACCAAACATTAAGCAAGAATCAAGAGGTAAAAAAGTGATGTTCTTGAGGTGTTCTTGGCCTTCAAAAGTCTTCAAAACTCCAGAGAGAATCTTCAAAAATCGGATGTCCAAGAGTATGCAAAAGATACGCACCAAACTTCCTCAAATAGCTCAAAAGAAGAATTTCCGAAACTGCCCCTGCAGGAGGTTGCGCAACCCGCGTGCTGTTGGGCGGGTGGTCCCTGGATGTAGCATCTTTGAGGTTTTAGGCCTCCATAGCTTATCCCACTTGGCCCAGATCGAATCCAATCACCTCCTAACCCATTTTCTTCAAGTTTTCTTCATTTTAAGCCCAATTTGACCTCTCCAAATCCTCCAAAGCTCGTGCACTCTCCCGATTAACAATCTACGCACGCTTGAATAAACTCCCGCATCTTGCAAATTTAAAATTTATTTCTCTCCAAGCCTTCCAATAATCATCAAGCTCGCTCCATGCATCATCTCCACAATCACCAAGCCTAACATCCTTTTTGTCTACCAAATCTCATCGCTTCCCATACATCCCGAACACTCCCACTCCGCTAGACCCGAAACCTGCAATTATGCTCACAAGATTCGGAAGTACCCGAAATAGTCATAAAATAACAAAAAGGAAAATATGCATAGAAATTATCTAAATTATGAATGAAATATACTAAAATAAACTATAAAAAGAAGTAAACAAAACTAACTATCAGTTGTTTAAGGGTAATTGGGTCCATAATTTTCTTTATGCACAATTTGAATAAGGAAATGTAGGATAAGGTTAATTGACTAATTCTTAATGGGCACATTGGGTTTAAGAATATGGATCAATCCTTGTACCAGTTCTTTAGGTAGCAATGGCTTAGTAGATAGTATTACATTGTTTGTTTTATGTTGCCACGATTGCTTATCTGTTGCTAGTTTGTAAGTCTATATAAGGCATATCTCTGATTTAATTAAAGTAACTCCAACAAAAACACCTTCAGTGCACATCGTGAGTTTTGAGTAGTATGTGTTGTGTGTGTTTTCAAGGACATGTACCAACATGGAATGGATGAGAATAAAGCATACCGTCCACCCAAAAGACAATACAAAAAGTAAAATTTAAATTAAAAAAAAATTAAAAAAGGCAAACCGCCATGTTCATGTTCATGAAGCAACGAAAGTAATAATGTCTATGCTTAACTTCATTACACCCCTATCTTATCAACCTCTTTCATAGATTATCATTTTTGTACAAGTAGACCGATTATGCAAGGATATTACCAGTTTCATCAATCATTAAATTGTAAAATGTTCGAATAATTGCACCTTAGTCCTTAAGTTAACTTGTATCAACCATACATCTTTAATTTAACAGAAATCACAATCTCACTTAACAAAATACTTTATTAGATTTTGAGTAAAATGCAAAAATGATCCGTATGGTTTTGTGATTTTCTTTTGGTGACTCCCACCAAAGAAAATTACAAATCTTGTCAACATGACGATATTTGCAAGTTATAAAACTTTTTTTTGGAAGAAAATTACAAACCACCTAGACTATTTTTGTAGTTTACTCTTAGTTTTTAGTGGGGTAACCTAAATGATAATTAAATGGGTATATACTAGCATCATAATGATACTTTATCAGTAGGGCCGGCTCTACATTATGAAAAACAAAGCAAGGGTTAGGCCCCCAATTTCAAAGTTTATTTTGTTATATATATGTATACGTATTTTTGGGATATAAAGACAAGTTGAAGCTTGGCTTGGTGGTAAAAGCACCAATTTATAAAATTAAAGGTTTCAAGTTCAAAAGCCTTTGTTAACTTAAAGGCCTCAATCTTTTGGTTTGGTTTGCTTAGAACCTCTAAATTAGTGAGCTGCGCTATTGACCCCTCTCTTTATTTCCACTACTATATATACTTGTGCATACAACATACAAAGAGAGGTTCAACTGTATAGTTTCGGAAATTCATTCGTATATCATCCACAAAAAAGTGCACTTACAACCCAAATGCAATAAAGTTGCACATCAAATCTAGACATAACATCAAGCGTTATCAGCCATGAAATGGGGCATCTACATGTTGGTATTCAAAACTTGTTCTTCTCCTTTAGTATTTCGTACTAGCACTACACTGTAACCTTGTCTTTATACCTACGATGAATATCACACATGCAGAGAAAGTGAGCTTGAAAACCTAGTGAGCCTTTTATATTAGTAACACAACAAAAGTACACGAATGGCCTTGTTGACAAAAAATACCACTGCAAGTTTGTATGCAGATTTTTTAAAATGGTTGATCTTTGAGGTTTTGAGATCTTGCATCAGGGTTCCTTTTCTCACGACAAAGTTTGGTAATGAAGATGGAAACGACGAAAAAGCCATCACATGAGGAGAGGGGCATGCGTATGGGGTTAACGGCCAAAAAGATTGTGGTTAGATAAAACGACCTTTGATGCAAGATTTCAAAACATCAAGGACTAGCCATGCTAAAAAAATCTTCATAAGGACTTGTAGTGGTTTCCTTTTGCCAACCACAGGGACACTTCGTGTAGTTTTTTCTAATAATAATGAGTACTAACAAGAAGATAAAATGGCATATAGGAAGACGCAATGCATGCTTATAACATATGTGAGAAAATTTGGCTGAAGCTATAAAGTACATTGTTGTTTCTTGGTAAAAAGCTTTTTTTTAGGCAAATTCGATTAAGTTGTTAATATTGTTGTTTGGGATAAGTTCTGATTTTGAAAGGAATTAAAAACGGGGAATTATGTTGGTGGACAAGAAAGGAATAATATCAATAACGGGTAAGCAATTATTTTGTATGTATTAAATTGGCCACTAGCAACTACTAGCACCATATCAGTACTAAACCAGTAGAAAATGTTTAGATTATAACAATGTGACCTATAGCGAGTTTCCCCAACTTCATTCCCTGCCAACTAGGCAAATCAACATGGCGTCTACGTGGCCAATAAGATGATATAGATATGATGATTTGCTCCTATGGTCTTCACTTTATGTTTTGGTTACTAATAACTAGGGGTGTTCACGGTTCGGTTTGAAACCGTGAAACCGGCCAAACCGGGCATTGGTTTGGTTTCGCGGTTTGTATTTTTCTTTACGGTTTGACTTGCGGCTTCAAACTTTCGAAACCGTAATGAACGGTTTGGCTTATGGTTTCAAAATTTTTAATCCGTAAAAAACCGGACCGGACCGTATGATTTATAGATAAAAACTAATTTTTTATATGTAATTATATATAATTTTATGCTCCATCGTTTGTAAAAAGAAGCATTATATTAATAAAAATAGTATTATACTATTATTATGCTTCATCGTGTCTAACAGTGAAGTGTTAAACATTATTTTAGACATTGACCTGCTTCATTTGCAATCATCCATTTATGATTTTTCTTTTTCATAATTACCAACTAATGATATTTGTTTTTTTAGGCAAGATGATATCACAGTATATGCTCTTTGAATATAAGATGTGCATACATGGTATGGGTTTTAGAATCTGTCTTCAGTCGTTAAAGAGTTTTTTTTGTATTTAATAGACGATATATTTATATATATATGTAAATATGTTGGATTAAATGTTTAATTAATTTGATTAAAACTAAGTATTTTTATATAGTTATACGTGTGTGTATATATATATATATATATATATATATATATATATATATATATATATATATATATATATATATATATATAAAGCCCAAACCGTGAAACCAAACCGGAACCAAACCGTTAGTAACGGTTCGGTTTGGTTCGGTGTAGATTTTCAATGGTTCGGCTTCATTTTATGATTGATAGAAACCGTTACTAACGGTTTGGCTACGGTTTGATATAAAAACCGAAAAAACCGGACCATGAATACCCCTACTAATAACTACAAATTTTTTTATTCCCATATTTTTTTACTAATAACCCATACATTTAATTTTTTTCAATACCAACTTGTTCTCCATGCTACTTTACTTTTTTACAGTTTTTGTCAAGGTTTCATTTTTTATTACGTTGACCCAACTTTTAACTTTTATTATGAATTTGGTCACCATCTACTTTTACATTTTACAGTTTTGGCAAAACTTTTGAATTTATTACGAATTTGGTTCAAACTTTTTTGAAAACTTTCTCCAACTTTTTTAACAATGTCTTTTATATGTTTTCTAAAACTTATTTCTTTTTGAAAATACAATTTTACAAGTTATTTTACATTTTTTAAACTTTAAACCTAAATTTTCGGTAGCAACGTCACAACATATGCATCCCCTAGTTTGTACATAAAAAAGAACGATTTCCACTAAATTCCTGCTTATGCCTCTATGTGCTAAAAGGTCATTATAACGCTATATTGTACATTGTGAAGATGGTAAAGAAATATTAAAAAAGAAATAGAAGTAAATACGGGTTTCTTAATACTTCATGAGAACTTGACAACACAAGCTTTAGAGCTACTTTCGATCTTATCAAATTCCTTTATGACATCTATTTGCTTCTTTAGATCTCCTACCTGAGTCTTAGACCAACAAATGTTCATCCTCTCCAAAACAGTTGCATACTTCAAAACACGTTTGAGAAAACATATTTCTGAATCAGTAGCATGAAAGTTCTTGAAAGTCACAATCTTGAGGCAATTCGTCATGCATATTAGGTACTAATAACCAGATTCTATCTTCCTCACCAAGGTCCAAGCACTGTTTGAATCCCTGTATTAAAATAAATAAATAATACGTTAATATCATGATCGTTGACGTGATGTTTTGATTTTGAGTACAAAATGAGTAATCTACCTGAGAGAGATCAAGAGATTGTAGATTTGGACATAAGTAAAGCGAATCCATCAGTGCTCTGAAAGTATACTAATTCTTGATTTCCTTGGTCAACACTAAATGGATCAAATTTGGGAAAACCGGAAAATGGAGTGCCATGTTGTCTGTATATATAAGAGACTTCACGTGGAAAAGAAAACACACAAACACAAAAGTCAGTATGCATGGAAGGACTCACGTGAATTATTATTATATATATATAAGCCATTTAATATGTAAAAAAAACACAGGTAACATTTGTGTAATTAAATTGCGAATTACCTCCATAGTGCAATTAGATAACCTCAAAGACATGACATTTTGTAGCTGTTTCAGTAGCTCAACAGCTCGACACACAACTTCCTTTTACCATATAGGAGGAGGAGAAACGTGAATGCAAGCTTTGACTAGATTCGATGTATTATTCAATAAAATTTCGTTCGATAGATATCCCGTGTATTCAAAATTTGTAAGATTTTCTGCATCAATCTTGATCTTACACCCACCAAAATCATCAAGTGGACCAAACAATGACTTGTCATTTATAATCAAACTTTTTAAGGAGGGATTGGAAATAACAATGTTCTCCAAAGACATCCACATGCAATCTGATAAAACCAAATTTTCTAAAACTGGACAACCTGAGAAAAGCTTTTCTGCATAATCATCATCCAGGAACTCGAAAATAGATAGGTGCAAGGTTTTCAGGCAAGGAAGAGAAATATGAGACGGGAGTTCAACCCAATGCATCTGTATATTCAGGATCTCCAATGATCTGCTGTTAAACATACACGAAGGAATCATAAATGGATCTACTTCCATTAGACAAAGATCAAGCTCCTTAACATTGTGCATGATTGCATAAGAAATCCATGAATGTATTTGAGATGCATCACAGAAAACACAACATGATAGAGAAAACTTTATTATATCTGATGAATCCCGTGACCGAAGCACTCCTTCCACGAAGTTCTTGAAGGAAGTCACCTCAGGACACAAGTCATCATCAAAATAAATGTTGGGGATTGAAGTCCACAGGTTCTTCCATCTTGTAGATAATATGGATGTCTTTACAACTTCTTGGGTGTCCATAAACGAGAGAATGTGATGAAGAATACAATCTGGTAGATTGCTGATATACTCAACCATATCGTCTACATGTTCAACTTGCTCATGGCCTTTGTGTTCACTCATAGTTAGCCTCTTTGATTTCATAACCACAGCCTATGGACAAAATGTCAAGTTTCAGCTTCTTCAAAATCAAGTAAACTGAAAACATAAACAAAAAACAGTTTAATTGGATAATAATGGCTTTAAAACAGAGGGAGCAAGCTGAGCCATAAGCCATATCCATAACCTTACAGAGTTAGTGTCAAATCAGGAATTTTTGGGTCCTAAAACTGATATAAACAACCTTCAATTTACTGCAAATGAAATGATGCATGCAGGGTAATCTTTGAGTTATGCGCTAATGATAAGCTTCAATTCATGGATATGGTGATTATAATTCCTAGATACATCTATCCGTTTGACCACAGATTGCAAATCAGCAATGAAGGTACATAAAATATCATATTTTGTTAACCTAAACTGATATCTCTAATATAATATAAATACAAACCCTAGCATTATTGTCAGGGTAAAGCTCATTGAAATGCTATACAGCTTGGTAGTTCTTTGATTCACTCCTCCGAATATTACTAACCATATTAAATCGACTAATTAACAGGAACACTTAAAATAAAAGTTACGAACTCGGTCGATTAATCAAGTAAGCATGATAACCAAAACTCAACTTCCATATAAATAAAGGGGGGGATGCTTGATTTCCTGAAGAATGCGTTGTCCTTGTATAAGATCAACACATTCGTACAACTAGCATATAAACATATACGGAGAGAAGTAGAGAAAAACGGCGGACTTTTGAGAGGAGATTTGAGATTGCCTGATGTGTTGTGCGAGACTCTGTTATCGACCAGTGACAGACAAGAGTTTACCGGCGGTGTGCAGAAAATTGGAATGGCGGTTGAGATCGGCGAAAAAGACCTATGATACCTTAATTAATTTTTTAAATATTTTTATTGATTGTTTTAAAAAAAAATTGATTATAAATAATTAATTATTTGTTGATTAAAAAGTGATCAATAGGATATTTAAGGGGCATCTTATTAGCAACATCGTATTAAGGTATTATGGCTGTATTTGGAGCACTTTTTGGAAAAGCCTTAACTTATAGCTTTTAAAAAAAGAGTTTTTAAAAAATATTCTAGGTTAATTTTTGTTGTGGAAAAACTAAAAAGTGGTTGTAAAATTTGTTTACTTTTTTAAAAATATTTAAGTTAGCTTTTGTGATGGAAAATAAAGTCTATAAATTGGTTGTAAAAAATGTTGGGCTTAACTTTTTTAAAGTTAAAATAACCAAAAAGTCACCAAGTCATTTTGAATTTTTGGATTTTTGCCTAGCCTAAAATCGTTTTAAAATACTTTTATAGGTTTTTGGTTTTTTGAAAAGCCAATAAAATAATAAGTTAATTTGAAAAACACTCTCAAACACCCACTACTTTCCCTTTATTTTTATCTCTCTCGCTTTTTATATTTACACATTTGCAGATTTGGTCTCTTAATTTCAAAATTTTATACATCACCTCTATTATCATATATGAATAAATCCACAAATATTTTAGAGTACTATATTTATTTTCTTGCAATATAAATTTTATCCTTATTTTGTGTTTAAATCCCCATTTATTACATTTTTGTATGTTTATATGGTCTGCCTGTCATATATTTATGAAAATGACCAATAGAAACTAATTAAATTATTGAATAATAAGGGTCATGGAGTTGTATATGAATAAATCCATAAATATTTAAAGGTGAGTTATATTTAATTTGTTCTTCTTTTGTATTATATTGTTTTCTTGTATTATAAATTTCTTATGATTTTTGTCCTTAAATCCTTATTATTATTATTTTTTTTTGTCTTCATTGAAATGGCCATTTGAATTAGATTATTGAATGGTCTATTTGTTAAATTTAGCAAGGGATAATGAATTGTGATGATAAACAAGTTTTGAAATTGATATATCTAGATAATTTTTTTTATGCACATATAACAATAAACTTACATAAAATGATTAAAAAATATCATTATGATTAATAATTAAAGTTTTTCTGGTTTTCACTGCCCAATAAACTTGTGAGAGCAACAAGCTTTTGCAATTATCCAAATTTACTAATTTTCCATTTTATACACATTTGACCAATAAACTTATGGTTAATACTAAATTTGGTCAATAGACAATACCAAATGTCTCTAAAATATACTACTTTGCATACGCATTACACTGAGAGGTAAACAACCATGAAATTTGTCCTGAATTGGTCCATATGACTTTGCTATAATCAATTTTAGTTTTTGTAATTTTGACTTCAATTTTAGTTTTTGTCACAAAACGAAGTTGTAAAAAAATTCTAAAACGATTTGGATAAAAATTTGTAAAAAATGTAATTTTGCAAAAAAAAAAGGTTGTAAAAATAATCTTCTAAAAAAATGATATTGTAAAAAAGACTAAGTATTATAAAAAAAAATATGTAAAAAACAGCAAAAAAAACTTGGGTGAAATTTGTAAAAGAAATTAGGCTAAATTTGTAACAAAGGAAAAAAAAAACTAATACATGTTGTATACCTACTATAGCATGTCACATTGACCTCTTTTCCCATAGTTGGTAACTTATTAGGAAAAAACAAATTATATCGGTTCTTGTCCTAGTTTTACCACTAAAACATTGGTTTCATAAAAATGACCATTTTACCCCTATCAAATGCGAAACATAAAGTGCATTTATGTTATTAGCAAAAAAATCAAATTATATTGGAAAATTGGAAGGGGTAAAATAGTAATTTACTTTATAAAATTTTCCATTATTATAAAATATAACAATGTATGTTCAATATATATTTGATAGTACATTGGTATAATAAATAAATTAGAATAAAAGGGGTTAAACCATATTTATATAATGAACAAACTGCATCATGGACTAAATCATCTTCAAAATAAGGCAAATACATGTCATGCATATTGAAAAAAAAAATAATGAGAGAAGTTATCTTTTAAATGAAGAAAATTGCAGAATTTACTCTGTAAAAACATAAAGTACAGAAATTACCCTTTTAATGCAAAAAATGATAAATATTACACTTTAAATAAAGGCACCGATTTAGTTCCTTTATAATCAAAGAAAATAATCATTCATTTATCTTTGTACAATAACTCCCAATAACAGGTGCAACATAACCGAGAGCTCTTATCATACTAAATGATGAGTTGATTATTTTTCAATTAAATTGTTTCTAAAAATATGTTAACAAAAAAATAGAACATTTGCAACTTTAATTATTCAAAAATGAGCAACTCAATAACCTAATAAAATGACTTGAAAAAATAAACCTAAAGTAATTAAAGGAAAGGATGGATCATATGTCTGGCTTTTATTCTCTCTTATAAAGAGAACTTTAATATTTGAGCTCATTATAATCGACTTGATCAAATGGGCCTTTAATCATCACTTCTAATCTTAATTTCATAAAATTAACAGCAAATAAACAAACCAAATTTCTCAAACAGTCATCAGTAGGAGGTTTGTTATTCATTCACGAATTATCAAACTGACACAAAATATGCAATTTGGGAAGAAAATAACATCGACATGAAATTAATCACAACGAACATTAAGAATAAGTATGAGGATTGTGATTCCATTCTTGAATTAAATTGGAATAATTAAACAATCATCATCATGCATAAATATAGACATCCAAATTGGATTGTGATTGAAAAACCATCAGAAAAAAAGGATCACTACATCAATTTATCACAGCCCTACAAAAAGATATGATTTCAGACGACTGTCACGTGATTAAATCCAAAATCCTTTTTTGGTTTTGAAATTTCTAAATTGAAAAGGCACAAAACATAGATTGATAGGAAATAAGATCCATCCAAAACAAAATAGTTTTGTCACCTATTTCGTCGAACACCTTACGTGCATAATCTAAATAACCGCAATTCACATACATATTGATTAGATGGTTGCTTACGTAAGGGTTGGGCAAGGAAGACATTTCAATTGTTCTTGTCAAACATGTAGTGATCTATACCTCGGCTTTGAGAGAAGCAACCATAGCAAGCACTCTTACGGAAAGAAACCAACTTATGTTTGTTGGATATGAGAGATGCTCTGATCCTTTGAGATTTAGGAGGAAGAAAGATACAAGCCGACGTCGATTAATTGTTTAATTGATTACAAATTTTGGTCGAAAACGTTTTTTGTTTCCATATTTATTGCAAGTATTTTGGTATAAGATAAACTATTCAAAATTGAAATGTTGATTTATAGGGATATGATCGTCCATTTCATTAATGAGAAAAATAGCGGGAAAACAATTGAGCAACGCTGGAGAAATTGCCACGTGTAAAAACATGCGTTTAAAAGGGGGACACGTGGAACTTAAAAGAGTCTTTTATTAAGATTAGATTAGATAAGCTAATTAGTAAGTATGAGCTTATAAGCTAATTAGTAAGTATGAGGTAATTTATGAAAAAAATTACTTATTAGAGGTTCCTCATCGGAATAAGATATTTTTCATCCAAATATTTTTTTTAACTTATAGCGGTGTGGAACCTCTAATAAGTTAATAGGTTGTTTTAAGAAGCTTAGCCAAATACCTTAACAATATAGTGACTTTAAGAGAGAGAGAGATAGAGAATTGGAATGAGGGGCAAGGTGGAGCAAACGAGGAACAGAGCATATGTCTGTAGAGAAAGGTCAAACAAGCTTTTAGTGTTGTTCTTAAAATTTGAAAGTTGTAAAATATAAGAGGGGTATTATTGGTATTCCAGAAAAAATATAATGATAATGATTTTAAATTACAGCAAATAATAATAATAATGTATAAAAATTTTAAAATAAATAAATAAATAAGATTTAAGGAAATATAATATTTTGGAAACTTATGTACGTTATATACTAGTTTATAACTCGTGGGAACCACGGTTACAAAATTAATTAAACTATTGCAGTGAGAACTCAAAATTATCAATCAATTATTTCAAATAAATTATTAATTAAGAGATATTTTTTTAGTTATATAAATTATAATCGTTAATTTAAATAAATATATGAAATTATATCAATTTAGAATTTGTATTAATTTTAATTTAATACTTATTCTAATGTAATTAAATTAATGTAATTATCGTGGGAAATTTAAAATTTAAAATTAAGAAGTAATAGGTTGATAAGTGGTATTCATTAATGAAGAAGTCTAATAGGGTGACACATGACAAAAATAGAATAAAATATGCATTAATTAGGATGTTTAATATGATGACACATGTCAAAAGGAGATTAAAATTCTTCTTTGATTAGAATATGGAGATATGATATTTAGATATTACATAAGGAAAATACGATATTCTGCTATTTATTTAGGGTACATATGGAATTTTCCCATATATATATATATATATATATATATATATATATATATATATATATATATATATATATATATATACATACACCCTTACAAGCTACAAAATTTGTCCGTAAATTCCGGAGATTAATATGACACACCCCTTCTCGTATATAAATCCCCAAATAGTTTAGGCCAAAGGGTGTATCTAATGTGAAACATTCCCTCACTTTTTCTCTACCAACTCATTGCCACATCATATTTTTCCTCATCGCCAACCAAGAAGAGGAGATATCTAAAGACTACTCGCCTTGAACACCGTGAGGATTCTTTTTTCCGTGACGACACCTTAAAAAAAAAAAATATATAAATCATAAAATCGAGCATAGTACTATATTGGAGAGAAAAAAAAATTTGGAAAATTTTTTTTTGGATCATTAAAGTTGAAGCATCGATCATTTTTATGATCCGTGATTTAGTTTTTATGATACATGTTTCAATTTTAATGATCCATATTTTTTTCCAATTTTTTCTTTCCAATGTAGTACTATACTTGATTTTATGATTTTTATTTTCTCTTTCAATTTTTTTAAGGTACCCTCACGATTCCTCGCAAAAAGAAAAATCATCACCTATATATATATATATATATATATATATATATATATACCGGGCCGACTGAATAGATCATATTCATATATGAATACGTATATTATATATGAACAAGTATAACGGAAGTGATCATTCATATACAAATATGGCGACGATGGGTGGTGGTGGAGGTGACGGCTGTTGATGGTGGTTGGTTGTGGAGATCGTGGCGGTTGGTGGCGGTTGGTAGTGGAGGAAGGCAGTGTATTCATATATGAACTTTGACAATCCTCATGATATGTTTTTGTTGTGTGGTTGGTACCTAACCGATGTAAAAAGACTATTTTGTCTGTAATATTTTTTAAAAAACTTGGGCAGTCCCACCTTTTATCCCTTGCCCCCAATTATTTCCCATCCAAACCGCCCATTCTCTCCCTCGTCGAAAAAAAATTCGTATTTGGCCGGGCGGGCGTCCTCTCGCCGACGATAGATGCAGCAAAACAGATGGTTCAAAAACATTTTTGGCGTTAGTTATCGGGGGATTCGGTAGAAGTGATGATGATTTGGGTTAGGGATGAGCATGATTCAAAACACAACCGGTACCGACCCAAGAATCTGGAGGAATGTGTGAAAACACGATATCGTACTGAACCATTATCATTTTCACAAAAGTGAATAGATATTGAGAGAAAGACAAAAATCGTATTACTAACAGCATATTTTCATTCCTTACCTTTAATTTATTTATTTATTTATTTATTGTATTCTGGAACATGAAAATACAGTCTATGTTTTCATTTCTCTCTCTTTCTTTTATCTCCTTGTTTCCTTTATTTAACTCTGGAAAACAGAGTAATTACCATTAATAAGATATTGTCTTTGGATAGCGTATGCTAGCAATTCATTCATCACATTTATGAAAGCGGCCATTGGGCAATCAAATTGTTGAATAATAATGGTCACAGACTCGGATTTGGGTATTTGCACATTAGTAAGTAGGATGACAGAATATTGAGAATTGATGTTTAGCATAATAATAATAATAATAATAATAACAATAATAATAATAATAATAATAATAATAATAATAATAGTAACAAATACAGTATATCAAAATATTTATATACTATGACAGAACATAACATTCTAACCGAACATCTTTACATAATAACCAACAAAACACAATCATTTCAACAAGCACAAGTAGGTTTAGGTTTTCAAAATATAATAGTACAAAAGATGGGGCAAATATATCATCAAATCCATCTTCAAGATCCAAATCAAAGTTTCTGCAGTCTTTCCTATCTAAATTCTTCCACCAATCATAGTACCTCAATGAAACCTCACATTGAAACGATCATGATGGAATGAAAAACCTCACAAACTTACCTAATATGTAACATAAGTGATGTAAAGGAAACATACATAGGTAAATACTAAAAGGGAAATGGAAGTACACATTGTTCTCTTCAGATGTCATGAGAACTTGATGACACAAGCTGTAGAGCTCCTTTTCATTGTTTCTATTTCAACCCTTGCCTCTATTCTCATCTTTATATCTGGTCACGGAGTCTTTGACCACCAGATGTCCATCCTCTCCAAAACACATGCATGCTTTAAAACACATTTGAGGAAACCTATTTCTGAGTTATTCGCATGAAAGTTCTTGAAGGTCAATGTCTTGAGGCAATTAGAGATGCATTTAGGTATTGATGACCAAATTGAATAGTTCACACCAAGGTACCTGTCGCGTATGAATCCCTATATATACACCATTTTTAGAAAACCTTGTGTTAATATCATGATCATGGGAATGATATTTTTAACTTTTTGAGAATTGAGTAATTCACCTCAGAGAAACAAATAGATTGTAGAACTGGACAAAAGGAAAGCAAATCCATCAATACTCTAAATGTATGCTTCCCGATTTTCATACTCAATATTAAATGGCTCAGATTTGGAAACACCGGAAAACAGACCAGGTTGTTATCTGCAAATACAAGAGACTGCACACAAAATTCAGTGTATGAGGATTCTGCAAAGATGTGAGTTCTTATATATTCCATTTAAGATGTAAAAATTAGGTTGCCAATTACCTCCAAAGTACGTCTGCATAACTTCAAAGAAACAACATATTGTAGTTGTTTGAGCAGACCAATAACTCGACAAGTGACTTCTTTTTGCCACTCGGGAGGAATGTAAACGCATGCATTCACCAGGGATGATGTATTACTCAAGATAATCTCGTTTGATAGAAATCCGATATATTCAAAATATGTAAGATTTTCTGCGTCGATTTTAATCCTACAGACACTAATAGGATCATACAATGGCTCCTGAAAGTGTAGAATATCCTCCTCAAAGTGTAGAATATCTTCTATGGTCAAGCTCTTTAAGGTGGAATTGGAAGTGACAATGTTCTTCAAGTTCATCCAGTTATGTGATAAAACCAACTCCTCTAGAACTGGACAACCTAACAGAAGCTTTTCTGCATGATCATCATCCGGGAACACAACAGAAAGTAGGTGCAGGGTTTTCAGACATGGAAAAGAAATGCAAGATGGGAGTTCAGTAACATAATAATTTGATCTTATTTTCAGGCTAACCAACGGTGTTCTATCAAGAATAGACCAAGGAATCATAGATGGATCCTCTCGAAAGAGAGACAGATCAAGCTCCTGAACATTGTGCATGATTGCATCAGAAATCCATGAATGTATTTGAGAATTTTGTATTTGAGATTCTTCATAGCTACTAACACATGTTAAACGAAACTTGATGATATTCGATACACCCCGTAATCGGAGGACTTTTTCTATAAACTTCATGAAGGAAGTAACATCAGGCTGATGACGATCATGAACCTTTTTATCATAAAAGAATAGATCATCAAAATCGATGTCGGAGACAGAACAAAACAATAAATCATCAAAATCGATGTTGGGGGCAGAAGCCCAGAGGTTCTTCCATCTTGTTGATAATATGGATGTCTTTACAACTTCTTTGGTTGGCATAAATGATAGGATATGGTGAACAATACAGTCAGGTAGATTGCTGATATAATCGACCATATCACCTATATGTTCAATTTCATGTTGCTCATCGCCTCTGTGTGCACCCATGATTAGCCTCTTTGATTTCCTACTCACTGTGTAAAGGCAAAAATGTCAATCAACTAAACTAAAAGCATTCACGGGAAACAATATAACTTTATCATGATATATGACACACACATCAAAGAGTATTTTTTGAGCTGTGCCCTAATTAATGATATCTCTACCATAGTATACGCATAAACCCTAGACATGAATGCTAAAAAAACGATATCTCTTGATTGTTAAGAGAAATACGATAAACAGAATTCAGCTTCCATATAAATAAACGAGGACATGATTTGTTTCTGCATATAAGATGTTTATAACTGATACTGTAAGACATTCGCAGAGACTTGCATATAAAGACATATATATATATATATATATATATATATATATATATATATATATATATATATATATATATATATATATATATATATATATAGAGAGAGAGAGAGAGAGAGAGAGAGCGATGCTGACTTTTGATGCTCCGTTCGTGACTCTTTATCGACGAATAGCCAAGAGTTTTACCGGAAATTGGCGTGTTAAGAGTGCGAGTGAGTGTGTGAGTTCGAAGGAAGGAAGGAAGAAGGGGCGGGCTTTCTTTCCCTCTCTCTTGCCCAATTTTTTAGAATAATTTACTTTTTTTTTAAAAGGGTTTTGAAGTGTTGGTAAGGAAGGAGTGATCCTTTTAGGCGGTGTTTGATAAATTAAATTATATCTAATTAGTTTATTTGTGAATAAATAATATTAAAATTAATTTATTTAAATTATTACTATCACAATATTAAGGATTCATATTCAAACACTTAAACTTAGTTATGATGGTGGGAATAAGCAATAAACACCTTTTTTTTCTTTGTCCAAACACCCCTTAAATGAGAGCTCATATGTTTAAATCTTTTAGAAGACATTCGGTGATATTTAGGAATAAGTTACATAGTTTGTTGTTTCAAAAAAAAATGACTCTTTTATCTTATATGATTTTGACAAAGTCACAAAAACTTCTACTTTACAAAGGAAACGACATATGGTCTTTTTGAAATTTCTGTTACAAAAGTAGTTCGTATCGTAAAAATTAAAGAAAAAAAACATTTGTTTTAGACCATGTTAGAAATCGCAATCCGGTAGTGTGAAATGGTTACGATTTGAACTGTCTATATTTTTTCGGGAAAATGATTTGATAGGGTAAGAAACTTTTTGAAATATAAATATTTAGTTATTATTATTTTTTTCTTATAAAATAAACCCTTATACTTTATTTTTTTGTAACAATGCAATCCTTTTGACCGGCTATACCCGATATACCGGTCATATACAAATTTTCTTTTAGGGAAAATGACTTGATATGGTAATATAATTTTTGAATTGTACACATTTAGTCTTTATTCTTTTTTTTTTATAAAATAAACCCTTATACTTTATTAATATGTACACAATAGGTCATTTTCACCGGATTCTACAGATTTTGCTTATATGGAAGCACAAGTGGCACTAAATAGCAATTAATTAGCTTAGTCACCGGCGGTGGGTGATCTTCCAGCAACAAGAAAATGACGGCAACCCTTCTCTTTCTCGTCTCTCTTCCTTCCGGGCGAACAGCAACAACCAAACACCATTTACCTGTTGTGTTTCTCCGATCTGTCTCTCTTTGCCTCCATCTTTGAGATATGTTGCCAGAAAAAGAAGAAAGAATTGACGAGGGGGCTACCAGAGTAGCTCCTCGCCACCAACTACCGTCTCTATTTCCTCCTGTCACCCCCTTCAGCCTTGTTGTTTTTGCCATCATTTCTCCTTACTACCAGTGATGTGTAGGAACACACAAAGGAGTCGTCGGATATCGGGGTTATCCCTCTTTTTCATGATGAATAAAAGTTGGAAAAATCTCGTTGTGGATATGTGGATGTCACCTGGGTATTTCATTTTAACAAAATAAAAGAAAGGGAAAATGACTTGATAAGGTAAAATACTTTTTGAAATGTACACATTTAGTCTTATTCTTTTTATTTATTATAAAATAAACTCTTCCACATCAGCAAAACCTGTAGAATCCGGTGAAAATAACTTAATGTGTACATATTCATAAGGTATAAGGGTTTATTTTACAAAAAAAAAATAACGACTAAATGTATACGTTTCAAAAAGTATCTTACACTATCAAGTCATTACCCCTATTTACTCACAACCCAACCGACTATTGAATTATTACTTTTTCTTTCATTTATATATACAATAAATACTATCCACCAAACTTTATATTTTATTATTTATTAATAAAATTATTTAAACAAAAATATACATTATTTAACAGATTTAAATATACATTTTAAATATATAAGTACTATATTTTGTTTGAAGAAAATTAATAAATAAAAGTATTGATATATTTTTATATACTTTTTGTAATAAATATAATGTATAATATTATGTTTTTATAGTTTAAAAGAAAAAAAAAAATTAAAGAACATGGCACTTTCCAAGTCAATCGGTTGTGACGTTAGGGCGTCAGATTATGCTTATTGAAAACAATCATAAATGTATTATTTTTCTTTTATTTATATCTACAACAAATACTATCCACCAAACTCAGTATTTTATTATTTATTAACAAAATTATTTAAAGCAAAATATACATTGTAAAGAATTAATAAATAAAAAATATTTGTATATTTTTTATAATTATTGTAATATATATAATATATAATATTATGTTTTTAAAATTTTAAATAAAAAATTAAAAGAAAATAATACATGTGGCACTTTCCATCTCAATCGGTTGTACCGTTGTTCGTCAGACTATGTTTGTTGAAAACAATCATAACAGTTTGACGTGTATAAAATAAAAGTCATTTTAGTGCAACCAATACCTAAAAAAGCGGATGAGAAGACGAAGATCAATCTATGACACGTGATCTTGGTTAAAATTTTAATGAATATGTATCAAATAATATGTTTATTAAAAAATTGTAAAAAAATTTATCAAAATATTTCTTAAAACTATCCTTATGGTTTGGTCCAACTTTAGAAGGATAAAATGTTTATTTTATCACACATTAACAGTCAAGAAAACAAAATCTTTTTATTTTAATAAAAAAATAGTTTTATTCTTCTTTTGCTAATTATCCTATTAGACATCTTATTAATATCATGTTACTTGTTAATATATTAATTCTTCATTTTAAATTTCAAATTTTAAATTTCTCACTCTAATTACATTAAAATAACAGTTAGAACTAAATTAATACAAATTATAATATGATATAATTTTACATATTTATTTAAATCAATATTATAATTTTATATAACTACAAAATATATTCTAATTAATAATTTATTTAAAATAATTGATTAATAATTTTAAGTTTTTATTATGAAAATTTAATTAATTTTGTAAATATGATTCGTCTAATAAACTAATGACACAATAGATTAATGGATTATCAAAGATATCTATGATCTATTCTAAATATAAGTGTTTGTGCTTGTGGATGTATAAAGGTGGATGTATAAAGGGGTGTTTTTCATTAACCTTAGGAATTAAGGGACTAAATCTATAACTTGTAAGGGTGTATATGTATATAATTAAAGAAGAGGGAAATAAAACCCCTCCAATTTCTCCCTCGAATATATGACCGATTTCTCCCTCAAAATATATGACCGATTTCTCCCTCAAACTCGATCATACTCTCAAGATTTTAGCGGTGACGCCAATGGCAATTTAACTCTTCCTCATTCTTCAATAAATAGTCTCAAACGAGAGGATCTTCGATTCCGTTAATCTACAGCACATCAACAATCTCAAATATTCGCTCAAAGTCAGCTATTTCTCTTCTGTATTTGTTTATATGCAAGTTTGTGCAAAGGTATAGTAAGATCAATTATGAAGATTTTATTTGATAAAAAAAAAAGCATTCTTTAGTAAATGCATCCCCTCCTCTTTTATTTATATTAAGCTGAATGTTGTTTTTCGTACTTATCACATGAAACCACTGAGTTCATTCATGTTATTTGGTTATTTCGATTTAGTCTCTCCAGTAATTATAAAAGAAGTAATCAAAGAACTATCAAGCTATTTAGCATATCAATTAGTTTTACCGTATCAATATTTCTAGGGTTTGTATTATGTATGTCATACACCTTCTGCACCGATTTGCCATAAGGGTGATCAATATATACGATTCCATTGTATCTAGGATTTATAATTGCCATCCATAAATTAGAACAACTCAAAGACTGCTCTTCGTTTGTTCATTCGCGTTAAGAAAGTAATTTATATCGATTTTGAGTCCTAAAATATAACCGTTTAAGTGATGATATGCTGAAAAGCCTTGATGATCTGGTTAAATTGTTTTTCTTGAATGTTTTCAGTTTATTTGATTTTGAAGGAAGCTAAATAAAGTTGACTTTTTGCATGTAGGCTGTGTGTGGGAAATCAAAGAGGTTAACCATGAGTGAACACAGAGGCCACAAGCAACATGATATTGATTTCAGCAATCTACCTGATTGTATTCTTGATCAGATCCTGTCTTTTTTGCCCACAAAAGATGCTGTAAAGACATCTATATTATCTACAAGATGGAAGAACCTCTGGGTTTCTGTTCCCAATATTGATTTTGATGATGCATTGTTGTGTGCTAGAGAGGTTGATGGTTGGCGTAGGCCTCATGTGACTTCCTTTGTGAACTTTGTAGAAAGAGTTCTACGCTTATGCAATCCATCAAAGATGGAGAAGTTTCGTCTATCATGTCGTGTTTTCCGTGATGCATTTCAAATACATTCATGGATTTCTCATGCAATCATGCACAATGTTCAGGAGCTTGATCTGTTTCTCTTTTCAAAGGATCCATCTATGATTCCTCGGTCTGTGTTTCATAACACATCATTGGTTAGCCTTAAAATAAGAATGGATTGTGCTATTCAACTCCCATCACATGTTTCTTTTCCATGCCTGAAAGCCTTGCAATTGTCATGTGTTCAGTTCCTGCATGATGATTTTACAGAAACGTTTCTCTCAGGCTGCCCGGTTCTTGAAAAATTGGTATTATTCAATAACAGCTTTAAATCGAACATTACAATTTCAAGTTCCTCCTTAAAGAGCTTGACTATACGTGATCTGTCAAGGTTTGGGGAAATCGATGATCTTAGTGGCTGTAAGATCAAGATTGGTGCAGAAAATCTTATTTATTTTGAATATATTGGATATCTATCCAACCAGATTATGTTTAGTGATACATCATCTATCGACATATCATTCATTAATATTCCAACTCACAATGAGAGGCTACAGAAAGTTGCAAACCGAGCTATTTATCTACTTAAACAACTACGATATGTCGTGTCTTTGAGGTTATCTAATCTTACCTTGCAGGTAATTTACAATCTAATCTACATATTAAATGGAATATATAGAAACTCGACTCTTTGTGCCCAACCTTGATAGACTAACTTTGTGTTTTGCGTGGTTTCTTTCCCATGCGAAGTCTTTTATTTGCAGATAATATATGTTTTCCCGTGTTCTCGAATTTGACCGATTTAATGCTGACTACAGAAATCGGGATGAATCATACATTTAGAGTACTGATGGGTTTGCTTTCTTCTTGTCCAGTTCTACAATCTATTTGCTTCTCTGAGGTGAATTACTCTATTCTCAAAATTGAAATTAACATCATAATCATCACCTTGATGACCTAGTGGTGGAAGGCTTGCGAAACCACTCTCCAAAAGGGGGTGACACAAGTTCAACCCCCACTTAGTTTAATTGAGGGGTCCCAAAGGGATTTTTTAAACAGTCCAGATGGACAAAGGACAAAGGGCCCCGTAGACCTGGCAATTCATTTTTGTGTCGTGTCACATGTCAACCACGAATTTTACATTATAAGAACTGTAAAATGTGTTCGGATGTGAAACACGAAGAGGACACTCAAATAATTTGTGTAACACGTGACAAGGCACGAATACAATACGTTTTTAACTGCGTTACACGAAAACCACGTATACTATATTTAAGCTCGAAAAACAAGTAAAACAATCTTAATCCAAATTACAAGCTCCCAACTACTATCTATACGTGTTTACGCGCGTGTGTTATACGGATTGCATGTTACATATATTTTATTCATATCTTACTAGGGTAATTCGTGTCTGACATGTGTTTGACGCAAAACACGAATTTTTAAATTCATGTCGACACGAATTTCCCAAACCCATACACGAAAAACATGTGTTGTGTTTGTATCGGTGTCGGTCGTGACTCGTGTCAAGTATTAAATTGTTGGGTCTAGGGCCTGGAGGTTGCCCGTGGAGTCCACCATAACAGTAATAATAATAATAAAGTTCACCATAATAAAATAAAATAAAAACTGAAAAATCATGTCGATGATCATGATTATCAACACATGGTTTACTATAAATGTTGGTTTTCTATAAATGTTGTACAGGGACTCATGTACCTTGGTGAGAACAATTTAATCTGGTCATCAATACCTATATGCATGTCGAATTGCCTAAAGACAGTGTCCATGAAGAACTTTCATGGTTATAATTCAGAAATATGTTTACTAAAACATGTTTTGAAGACTGCACGTGTATTGGAGAGGATGGATATTAGGTGGTCTGAGACTTATCTACGAGATTTGAAGAGGAAAACAAAGGCGAGGAAGGAATTGGAAAAGATTGTAAGGAGCTCTCCTGCTTGTGTCATCAAGTTCTCGTGAAACCTCAAGAAACCTGTACCCACTTCGATTCCTTTTTTAGTATTTCAGGATTTTGGATGCTAATTTCCGGTATATTGAATCTAAGGTTAATTACACTTGATGTTATGTCTAGAGTCGATGCTGTTCTAGCTTATAACTTCATTGCATTTGGGTCGTAAGTGCACTTTTTCTGTGATGATATATTTAAATGAAGTTCACAAAGTATACTTATGTCAAATGACACAGCCTCTCTTGCATGCATGTGGTAGAGACAAGTATATAATTCACATAGTAGTGAAAATAATTTTGAACTAATTAAGACTCGTTTGCTTGTAGGAAATAGTTTTTGGTTTTCTTGGAAAAATATTTTGGAGAAAAAGAAATTAAATTGTTTCTTCCTACCTTTTATGCTTACAAATATTTCTACCCACTAAAATTATGAGAAGTATCATCATTCCACCATTCAATTTAATTTTATTTGATATATTTCTAATATACTTTTAATAAGATAATTAAAAATATATAAAATGATGACATATATCATAATTTTAATAGGTATAAATATTTATAGTCATAAAAGGTAGGAAACAATTTAATTTCTCTTTAGAAAAAGTGATGGATTTTTGTACTGAGTAAATAAAGTTAGAAAACATGATTAGTTAAAGTTGATTGAGTTATTATGTTCGATTGTTTTTGGTTTTCTTATAAAAGTTTTAAAAGAAAACGATAGAGTGATTGAGTTTTTATTTTCCATTTAAATAAAGTGATAGTTTCGTCTTTAACTATTATTTGGAAAATTGTCTTTTAGCCCACAAAAATCTTTAATATATATTAAAACAGAAACCTTATGACATCACCTTAAACAATCTAGACCCTTAATTGTATTTCAATCTTATGTTTTTCACTCTTAAATCAAATTGTTGATACCATCTTTTTCAAATGGAATGTATTTAACTCCAATAAAAACTTTGCAATTGTCAAACAAAATTAACTTAAATCTGTTGAAATAGAATGTATTTAATTCCAATAAAAGTTTCTCATATTTTAAAATCTTGAATTTTCGATTATAAATGTTTTAATATGGTCAACTTTAAAAACATATTACTAATAGTCATTTTAATTAAAGCATTAAATATCAACCATCAATATAAATCTGTTTATATTAGTAAACCTGAAACATCCCAAAATACAGTCCAAAAATTTCGTTTTTAATTCATTGATAAAACCATGAATAACATCATCAAGTGAACATCATAAAACATGTATCTCAAAAACATCATATCAATTGTCAAAATATCAAAGTATCATCTCAAATATTAGAGTAAAATATCACAGGCTATAAAACTATGGTGTGTGCCATGCGATCATCTTGAGCCATTCCCTTTACTACTAGAAGTACCTGAAACCAAAACTGAAAACTGTAAGTACGAAGCTTAGTGAGCTCCCCCAAACTACCAAATACCATACACATAAAATATAACATATAACATAACTTTAGGACTATGCCCAGCTGCATCGGGATGAACCCGACATCGGCTTATCCTGTCCGGCATCGGGCTCACCCCGGCATCAGACCACGTCCATCAGGCTTGCCCTGACATCGGGCTTACCCCGACACACACATTTCATAACATATATCATAAACATATAACATAAACACATAACATACATCGCGCTTGCCTCAGCATCGGACCGAAGCCCTGAACACATAACACATAACACGCATGAATCATAAAGACATCAAGCATACATAACTACTTCTCGAGACCACCTCGGCATCGGACTGAAGTCCGGAACATATAATCTACATCGGGCTATCCCCGACATCGGACCGAAGCCCGGTACATACTAACATACATAAATGGGTCGGCATTGGTGCCTTCGACCCGTTCCTACTGAAGGAAGACTCACATCTCAAAGTGGATGCTGATCTCGTGCGTGAGGAATCTCTGTTGGCTGCTCCCACGACTCCCCGACTAACTCTATACAATAATACTTAGTCAGAAAACTGAAAATCCATCTAAGGGTAAAATAACCATTTTACCCCTGGTAAAAGTCAATGCTCTGGTCAAAGTCAACATTTTGGGTTGACCAACTCGTCGAGTCAACCTTTCAACTCGTCGAGTTCTATAACTCATAAATCATGGAATCGCGACTTAACTCGTCGAGTCCTATCGAGCTACTCATGGTCGCGACTTGGCGATTCAACTCGTCAAGTCCCTCTACAGACTGGTCGAGTTCTACCATAAACTGAAACGAGACAACACGACCCGACTCTTCGAGTTCCCTCATGGACTCGAGGAGTCCTTCTGTCTGTTTGGCCATCTTAACAGAATAAGCCCTTGTTCTATATATATCTAAAGTCCATACTTCGATTGTTCACTGGAAATGACCTTTATGAGGGTAAAGTTTCCAACTTTACTCGTTGATAGCCCTTTTTGAGGGGTTTAACTAAAACCCTTATTCCTTTTAAGACATAGATCTTATCCAAACAGCCTTAACATCTCAAACCAAAGCATGCAAACCTAGATCTAGGGCCTAGGTACCAGTTAACCACGAAAAGTCTCAAGCTTGCTTCCATGCATGGCCTTTTTAAGCTTAAAAAGCCATTATAATGTCCTTAGCACTTGCATGGGGACTCTAAGGGCATAAAGTTTGCACCTTTATGTCCTCACAACCCCTCTAGACACTAGATCTAGAAGAATACCCACCAGGATTGATCCTTTGCCAAAAACTATCAATCTTGGACTAAAAACCCACATAAAAATGCAAATAAATAGATCTAAGAAAAGAATGATCAAGTTGAGGCTTTATTACCAGAAATTACAGCTAAAGTGTAACATCCCAAGTTTGTCGATTGTAGCCCTAAGGATGGAAGGGTAAAGCCATGAAAAGCCTAAGTGCTAAACTATAATTCTGAGACCA
Organism: Lactuca saligna; assembly: GCF_052625555.1. NCBI lineage: Eukaryota > Viridiplantae > Streptophyta > Magnoliopsida > Asterales > Asteraceae > Lactuca > Lactuca saligna. The sequence continues at coordinate 177,214,622 of NC_136423.1, forward strand.
GGAGGAGTACGTTGCGCGTACATAAAGGTACGTTGAGCATACTAGGGCGTGCCCCAGTACGTTGGGCGTACACTTGTGTACATTGGGCGTACTTATAAAGGATGAAAACCCTAATATCTCGGGTTGGAAGCTATAAACATCCTTATTGCTCATTTTTCTCTCCTCCTTCTTAGCCTCCATCTTCCAAAAACGTTCCCAAACCCTAGTTCTTGTGTGAGAGAGTCAATTGGTGGGTATTTTGAGCTCTTGAAGGGGAATTCATTGCAATAAGTGGTTGAAGAAAGAGATTGGCTTGTAGATCTGAAGTTGTGTTGTGCCCTAGAAGCTCCAAGAGGTAAAAAGCTTCAAACTTTATGCTTGTAGGTCATAGATCTAGCCTTTGTATCATTATGGAACCATTTCTTGTCCCAAAACCCCAATATGGTGTATGGTGCATTTGGGACGAGATAAACTGTAACGCCCGTAGATCCGGGCTAGTCAATTTAGAGACGATAGGCGTCAAAAATGAATTTTTGATGAAAGATTATTTAGAATGAATAATCTTAACTAAGTTATAGTATATGTTACAAGGTTTCCGTTCATATAAAGAACACCGAAATCCGAGTTATAACGAAGAAGTTATGACCTGTCGAAGTTTCGCGACGGAACCGGCACGACGTTGAATGACGTAAAAAGTGAATTTACGTTAGAGTGATATTTAGCCTTAGAAATCTAAACGAAAGTCGTAGAGTTCATTAAACCATGAGCGTCCATAAAAAGAACGTCCAAATCTGACTTCGTATGAGAAAGTTATGATTTTTCTAAGTTTCGACTTAGCGGTATGCAGCCCGAATACTCGATTTGAGACCGAGCGGTTTTTAGCCGAAACAATCTAAATGAGAATCGAAGGTCTCGTTAATAGGAGTAAAACGATAAAAAGATAGGCGAAAACGGACGTCGGATAAATAAATTATGATTTTATAACGGAGTTTTCCTGTCTCGGCCTACTAAAAATAAATAATAAAAATAAAGTCAAAATTAGCCGACGGAGTCTAAACGAAAGTTGTAGATCGTAGTCTCACCTATGCGGGGATATAAAGAACGTCGAAAAGGGGCCAAATCCTATCTTCTCCAAGGCCCTAAGCCTTATGATCACTGATGATCGGGTCACGGCCCGAATAATGAAGCAATTCAAAACCGAGTGTTACATACTTTCTATTTAATACAAACAGCATGTGTGTTTTGTGTTTATGTACAAATTACACAAACTTCAAACATACTATATAACAAAGGAATGAGGAAGAGATCAAAGGAATATTAGACTATGATTTTTTTTAATTGAAATAATTTTAAAGTTTAAACTACGAAATATGAAATTTGGTGTTATGATGATTACTTTTGTATGTTTTTATTAGGATTATTATTTTTTGTTGGTGGACTTGGTTTGGAAAATATAATGCATATAGAAGTTGACTTGATTAGGAGAATTACTTTTATAAGTTATATTATATAGATAAAATTAGATAAGTTATAAATGAAAAGTGATAATGTCATTAATTAACTTTGGTTGACACAATTGGTATGACTACTGACAAATTGATTTTAATCTAAAACGAACAATCAAAAAATAGTTAACATGATTTGAAATTAACTTAAATATGGTTTTTCTTTAAGCCTTGTAATACTATTTTTCCTTAAAAATTTAACTTCAACATCAAAAAAGAACTTTAGTTATTGCTTCAAAGACTTGCATCATACACAATGAATGTTGTACCGATCAAACCAATCCAAGAACTGGAAAAACCAAAAGGGTACCATAACCAACACCAACACTATTTTTCCCAAATCGGTTTGGTCCACGGTCCTTAGAATCCACCCAAAATGGTTTTGATTCCAGTCTAGTCTAAACGCTTACCCGTCTCTTGTATCACTTCACATCTCAAGATTACTCGTTATGCTCTTCATTCATCTTACACATCCAGATGTGGTGTTGAATTATTACTTCAAGTATGTAGGTAGAGCATACCTAGAGCGCTAGACAACTTTTTCTAATGAACTCAACAAAATAGCCATATAATCTCTATCCATGTGTGCGGTTGTTTGCCAAAAACACATGTCACCGCAAAGTCATGAAACCATGTATGGGGACAGACGTTTTCCCGGTGTCAGAAGGTCAAGAAATTTGGTGGCTTGATGAAAAGGGAGTCGGCGACCAAATCCTTGGTGAATGGGTCATAACTATAACGATCCTAATGTAGCGAAATTCCTTGTCGGATAAGTTCCAACCTAAATGAAAAGTTGGAAAATTAAAATAGTTGATTTTATTTTCTCAAATTTTCATGAACTATTAATAATGGTTTAATGGTCTAATGAATATGTTTAGCTATGAGATATGTTTAGCTAGGAGATTAGAAGGCGTAGGGGGAGTATTCCCTGAAAGATAAAAATTATAAGAAAAATCATTTTCATTTCATTGTTTGCTACAACCAAACGAAAAAAATTGTTATAGGTATGTATCTATGGTGAATTCTCTATATGTTGTAAACAATATAATCAATTCATTTTCTCAGGCTTAAGTATCTTTCTAAGATTTTTCATTCTCTGCTTCAATTTCATTTATTCGCACCAAAAACATCCCAAGACTTCCATTTTTAATTTTGGGAGCTCAAAGAAAAAAAAGGCAAAATTTGTAAATTCATTTGTGTTTATGATTTGAGAATGTTTTGTGTACAATACACAAATTCTTGTAGCAAGTCATCATATATGGATGGTGGGAAAGATTATAACAATTTGTCCCGCATCACATGGATAGAGATTAGAGAATGTGTGGTTTGAATATATTATAATCCTTAAGGTGCATTGGAATCCAACCTCTTTCTTTTGCTTGAAACTTGCAATGATTTCATTTAGGGTTTTTCTTCTTTTTAGATCCTTGAGATAAAATCTATAGTGTCTTAGTGGATTATTAACTTCGTATTGTATGTATTTTGAAACATGATCACGAGAAACATGAAAGGATAAATATAGATTAACTTGATGTGTGTGCAATATAGATAAAACCAGAAAAAGAAAGTTAAACGTCCATGTCGCCGAACAAGACTTTTTCTTTTTAAGTAGTGTTTTCTTAAAAGCTAGAAGTCCGAAGCTCTCAAACGTTGCGTATCAAATACGTCCGTAATCAGTGTGAGCATGTAACAACGTAAATTTCCAAAACAATTTTTCGCATTTTATAAAAACATAATTCATTTATTATTCATAAAAACATCATTGTTTGAAACTCGATTCATAACATATATCAATCCCAAGATCTCATAGCATAAAATCCTGTGTGTGTACTGATCAAGCCGACACCTTTCCGCGATCCTCACTAGTACCTTATACACATAACACAAAACACTGTAAGCACAAAGCTTAGTGAGTTCCCCAAAATACCACATATAACACATATTAGCCACTCGAGGCTATAACTCTGTGGGTCCGTGCACCCAAACTCTGTGAACCCTCAGGTTCTAACTCTGCAAGCATGCACAGCATAAATCACATAGAAGAATGCAGTGCAACAAACAATATATATAACACTGTATCACATAATTCTATTTACCTACTCAAGGTAAAGTATAGTGAGAAGACTCACCTCGGATGTCTCAGTAAATCTCTGACTCGGTAACTCTGGTCTAGCCTCTGCCCAATCACATGAAATAAATACCCTAATTAATACAACCCTCAGGGCTAGGCTAATCTCTTCCTCTCAATACATCCACTAGGAAGGGTAAAAGACTATCCTACCCTTCATATGACTCTAAGGTCCAAACGTTGACTAACCCTAAAAGTCAACGAAGTCAACGGTCAACCTTGACCAAACTCGTCGAGTGTGCAACTGTGACTCGGCGCGTCCACACATGCTCTTCACTCTCCTAGTCTTCATTCGACTCACTGAGTCAACCTCAACTCTGCAAATCATCATTGATCACAATCTGTGAAATGTCCTGACCCAACTCGTCGAGTCCGGCTCCTGAATCGGCGAGTACCATCGTGCACCCTGTCCTCTAGATTCCCTCTGACTCACCGAGTCACTTCCCCAACTCAGTGAGTCACCAACTGTGTGATTATCGGGAAAACCCTCGTCCTACTCGTCGAGTCGGCTAAAGGACTCAGTGAGTCCATGCCATGCTCAAGCTGAACTGACCTCTTGGGGTCAGATCCACTCCTCTAAACCATAGATCCAGCTTCCCAAGGCATTATAATCATGTAAATCTAACATCTTGGTGCACATGCAAAGGCTCAAAGGCCTTATTTGAAGATATGGCCTCTAAAATGACACCCTAAGTTCATAACCTCCATTAATACCCATAAAGCTCAAGGGGAAAGGGTCCAGATCTACAGCACCAACACGATAAGGGACCAATTACTCCATATAACCATCCTCTAATGGGGCTAAAAAGCCCTAACTCTAAGAATCACATCATAAACTGAATACCTCAAAATGAAGTCTTTGAGCTCTGGAATCACTAGATTAGCACCCTCTTCAGCCTCCTCTTGTCTTGGTCCTCTTCTATTTGCAAAAACACCAACAAAGATCAAGAAATAGCTCATTTCCCTCTAACAAACGCTCTAGCACACTTAGGGTTTCTCTCTGGGGTCTGGTAGCCGCAATTGATAGCCATAAGGCCCTTTAAATAGGCCCCAAACCCGAGGAATTAGGGTTTCATTAAACAACGTGGACTCGCCGAGTCCTCGGGGCGACTCACCGAGTCCAGCCATCCACCCGGATAATGATTCGCGTCTCTACTCGGCGAGTCTACGCATCAACTCGCCGGGTCCTTCCACAAAACTTGAAATTCAAAAGAATAAATATAATACCTGAAATTTTGGATGTTACAGAGCATGACAAATATGGGCAAAAAGAAACGGGAAAATGACTCTTGAGGGTAATTAACTTTTACATTTGTACTCATTTGGTCCTTTTCCTTTGTTTGTATTCAATATACCATCGAACTTGTTGTTTGTGTTCACCATAACCCTTTTGACTGGCTTTTGACCTGTGATAGCCGGTCAAAGGGTTATGGTGAACACAAACAACAAGTTCGATGGTATATTGAGTACAAAAAAAAGGAAATGGACCAAATGAGAACAAATGCAACAGTTGGTTACCCTCCTGATTCATTTTCCTTTTACTCATTTACAGCAAATCTCACGTCATCTCCTACTAATATTAATAACTTTATAAGATTCATTCTTGTTTCTCTTCAAAACATAACCCACGAAAGAACATTATTCATACATGTACAACTTTGTAATGCACTTGAATATTAATTAGGGGAATCTTGACTAAGCAGGCGCATTTCATGACTACATTTACATTTCCAATCAAATGATTTATCGTATCATGGATTCTAGACAAGTCTACAAACGAGTGAAATCACAAGTGTTGTGATTTTTGAGTTTACTTAGCTTTAAGATCGAATTCATGGGATAAGATACAACATCAATATGTACAATATAATGCTTCTTTTGTAGACACATCACCATAATATACCTTGAGGTAAACGTTTATGTTGATAACTATACCTCTCATACACAGTCATATCCTTTTGCAAAGAGGTGTTGACAGTTAACCATAGTAAGCATAATATAGACCATGTTTTAACAATGTTACCCCTTTGAAACGCTCTTCATATACGTTATAGCCAAAGAAGGTTGCAGTCTTTGATAACTTTGCAACTTTAATTTCATTTAACTTTTCGGGGGAAATGACTCAGAAAAGTAACCAACTGTCGAGTTCATTCTCATTTGGTCCTTTTCCTTTTTTTGTACTCAATATACCATCGAACTTGTTGTTTGTGTTCACCATAACCCTTTGACCGGCTATCACAGGTCAAAGCCGGTCAAAAGGGTTATCGTGAACGCAAACAACAAGTTCGATGGTATATTGAATAAAAAAAAGTCAAGGGATCAAATAAGTACAAACGCAAAAGTTAATTACCCCGAAGAATCATTTTCCCAAAAGAAACTAACTTTTATAGTAGCCAATTTGTTTTTATAAGGTTTAAGGTTTTTATTTTTCTAGTAAATCGTGTGGAATTTGTGATATTATGTTTTATACAATGTTTCTAATGTCTATTGCTTCTGTTTTGCGTCACTTCTAAAGTTTTGTTGTGATAATGATGATGATATTTTGAGATTTAAACATTTTAAAATGGAGTAGTCTTAGGTTTGAATTCCACATCTACGGTGTGTTTGTTTTTTTTATAGAACATTTTTAGAATACTAAATACTCTTCCAGCTTGTTTGATTTGTGGATTCTGCCATTTAGGCAGCAAACTTTGACAAAATTGGATTCAAGATTTCATTCATGACATGTTAGGATCATAGGATGTCAAATGTATGGAAGTTTATTTGTTGGGAATCTTTCGGATTCCATAGTATGGAATTCAATCAATTCGTCATTATTTCCAAGTTAAGAAGGAATTTGATTTTGTTCATTACCAAAATACTCTTTTAAAATAAAATTATAAAATTTGATATTATATATTTATTTTGTAAATAAATATTTAATTATGAATAAATATACATATAAATATCATTCAATTCTTATCAACTTACACATATTAAAATATCTTAAATATTAACTCTTTCAAATTCAAGATTCTTTTTTTGATAAATTTCAATCCTTCCAAACCTTAAGATAGGACATATTTGATGCTTGAGAAAGACGTATTTGATGCTTCCGTGCACTCTGCGATTACCAGGCAATTGAAGGTTTTTTCAGATATTGTTTGACAAGTTCATGATATGGTCCCCGAACTTATCAACGACTTTCACTTTGCCCCTCCAATAACAAAAATGTTAAATTAGTAGTTCTAAACTTCTACGATCATCTACGATTGATAAAGTAATGTACTTTCTACTAGTTCAGTTGTTATATCTCAAACTACATCCGAGGAATATATAGAAAAATATATATGATAGTCGAATTTGTTGTCCATTTGTTTTTCATTCGTGACACTATAAATATTTTAGGTTTATTTTCATTACCAAATTCATAAAAAGGATTTATATAGACGTTGTGGGTAAACCAGCAACAAACGGTGCCGTAATTTATTTTTGGATGACAAAACTAATTCTTTTAAAACCAACATCTATAAATCTTGGAGTCATAACATTACTATGCATGACCCGTTGGACTCTATTGAATAGTTCCACAGCTTCTGACGTAAGGAAATCGAAAGTATCAAATACAAATGGTATAAACATGCGTTGATTTTCAATGCACGTTTTCTCATGTTTTTCCACTTTGTTTGATGCAGCTTTTAAAACAGATTGTTCCACAGTAAAAACTTCACTCCCCAAGCCCACAAGAAAGAAAACTCATGTTAGATCCACACATACATGTTTTCTCTAGCTCATCCAAATACTAATACATCTTTTTTTTTAATTAAATAAAGGTTTTCTTGATAATTGACGTGCATTATTATTTTTATTTTAATTACATAAAGATTAATACAATTCAAATGATAATATGTGTATTTTGTATGCTAGAGGTGCGCGATTCGATCTTTTGCACCATTTGTTTTGTTTGCCAAGTTAATTGCTTTTTCTGTAATAATATTATTGTGTTTAATAATAAATATTACTCTATTAATTTATTGCAAACTAACCATAAGTTTCTAATAAGATGTAAAAATTTGATTGTTGCAAACTTGATATCTGAGTTTTGATCGACTACACGCCTCCAAACCTTCAAACGCATTTTAAAGTTGCATATTTAATATAAAATACAATTTTTATATAACTAATACATATTTATATATAAAAATATGGTTTGAGTGTAAAAAAATGTATTTATACAAAACTATGATTTTTAAATGAAAAAAAAAACATATTTATAAGGTTTAAATGTATTAAAAAAATATTTATACGGTTTCAAATAAAAAATTGTCAACATTGAACAAAATTGAAAAAACTAATGTTCGATTTGGAACAAAAAAACTTAGTGTCAAAGTTGAAAGAAAAAATTAAACTTAGTGTCAAAATCGAAAAAAATGAAAACTTAGTGTTTTTTGTGAGAAAAAAAATCAATTTTGATACGTCAGCATGCCACGTCATCAAAAACTGACACGTCATCATGTCACGCCAACATGTAACCTGGTTAACCGGTCAAGTGGTCAGAATTGTAACAAATTGAAAAACACAGTGTCAAAATTGACACAAAAAATAACACGATGTCAAAATCAAATTTCTGTATAAAAAGAGTGTTTTTTGTATATTTACTATTTTCTCATATACTTAATAATGCATATGATCGATGTATATTAGTAAACTTATTAAAAAAAAAAATTTATACAAGGTTTTTAATATGTGAATTATATATATATATATATATATATATATATATATATATATATATATATATATATATATATATATATATATATATATATATATATATCGATGTATATTAGTAAACTTATTAAAAAAAATTATTTTATACAAGGTTTTTAATATGTGAATTTTATATATATATATATATATATATATATATATATATATATATATATATATATATATATATATATATGGGGTTCGGTTCCTGTGAGGACTCAAAAAATGATGAATACTGCGAAGACAATTCTCCAACATCCATTTCATCAAAGGCATAAATGCCAAACCCAATACTTAAGTGTGACGCGTTCACATGCGACCCAAGTCTGTGGTAATTAATACAGACTCGAGAATTAAATCACGTGCGACCAACATCCATGGAACGTCATTTAAGTGAGTTTTTTTTTGGAGCCCTTATTTGAGAAAATGTGGTAAATGAGTACACGGGGCGTACGCGTGTGTACGCTCAACGTACTCATGTGCGTGTTTTTGACGCGGAAGTCACCTAGTACGCTAGGCGTACTAGGCCAAGAGTGAAAACCCTAATTTAGGGTATGTCCCTATTTAAAGGACATGATGGCCTCATTTATGACCACCATTCCCAAACATCAACCCTCTCAAACCCTAATTTCTCGTCCCTTGAGCTTGTGTGTCCATTTGTGAGCTATTAAGTGTTCTTGTGGTTTCTTTGGAGTGAAAAAGGAGCTATAAAGAGGAATGAGTGGGAGTCCAGGCTTTGGATTTGAGCTTATATGTGGTTAGAGCTTCAGTTAGAGGTATAAATCTCAAAGCTTTCTCACCCTTTTGATTTGTGCATCATTTTAGTTCATTTTAGGGTTTTGGTCCGAAAGTTGGATGCTTTATGAGATATTGAGCTCCAAAGTTTATTATCAACTCCTTTGAGTGTTTTTGGTGGTGTAGAGTCATAAAAATCGAGACTTGGATGTTTAAACCAACCCATGCATGAGATATGAGCATTCTTGAGAATAGAGAGTGAGAGTTTTGGTGTTTGTAACTTTATCAGCCATGCAAAGGCTTAAAGTCACAGACTTTATGGAGTATGAGCCTTTAGGGAGTCCAGATCTGAGATTTGAGCTAAGGTCTTAACGGATTAAGACCAAATGAGTAGGAAGAGCAAAAACGGGGCGTACGCTGAGTGTAATCCTAGTACGTGCAACGTAGGGTCGAGAATCCCCAATGCATGCATGGTGAAGGAATACGCTAGGGATGAGCGTAGGCGGGTACCCGCCTCATTTGGCGAGAACCGGAACCGGAACCGGCGGTTCCTAGAAAGTTAGAACCGGAACCGGAACCGGTCTAGGCAGTTCTTCAATTTTTGGAACCAGTCCCGGAACCGGCGGTTCCGGTTCCGGGAGCGGGTAACCCGGTTACATCAACTTTATTAAAAAATTTCAATAAAACTATAATTTATTTCGGTCGGAATCGAATAAATTCGGAACAAAAACGGACAAAATCGAATCAATATTTTCTAAATCGGTCAAAATAGCGCACACATATATTCATACTAGATACCAATATATATATATATATATATATATATATATATATATATATATATATATATATATATATATACCGGTTCCGGCGGTTACCCAGCGGGTAGCGGTTCCTAAAAAACGAGAACCGGAACCGGAACCACTTAAGGCGGTTCCGTAACTTTAGGAACCGGTACCGGAACCGCTTAAGGCGGTTCCAGTTTCGGAACCGGCAGTTCCAAGGCGATTCCAGTTCCGAAAGTAGATACCCGGTTCCGATGCTCATCCCTAGAATACGCCCAACGTAGAGGGCTTTTACGCGCAGCGTACGCGCTGTCGTTGACTTTTAGGGTTTGGTCAATTTGTGGACTATTAAGGTCATGGAAGGGTAAAATGGTCTTTTATCCTTCTGTGAGTTTGTAGAAGGGTTAGTCTAGCTTCTTTGAGAGTCATTGTTAATTAAAGATAATTATCGTATGTATTAGGCGGAGGCTAGACCAGTGATTTGAGTTCAAGGTTATCCGATTTCTTACGAGGTGAGTCTTCTCACTATACTTACCTTGAGTGGTAATTTTGTGTGATCGGAGGGTCTTGTTTTCTTATATTGAGTATTGTGATATCCTGCATTATGTCTTTGTGATTTACATTGTGTATTATTCTGAGTTTGCTGAGTTAGGACCAAGGGGTCCACCCGAGTTGTGGGACTGGAGGGTTCCACTGAGACACATTGGTCGGAAGGTCTTATTGAGTATAGCCGTGAGAGGATAATGTGATGTGTGTGGTATTTTGGGGAACTCACTAAGCTTCGTGCTTACCGTGTTATGTGTTATGTGTTTCAGGTACTTCTCAGGATCACGGGAAGGCGCCAGCTTGATTGTACACATGAGGCGGAGTCACATTTTGAGGATCCCAGATTGTGTTTAAAACATTTTCTAAATATGTGTTTTGAAAACATTATCATTTGGGGGGTTTTGTGAACTATGTTGTGAGAATTACGTGATTTTTAAAATAAAAATTTTGTTTGAAAATTTACAGTGTAACATATAAGCTATTAAAACATGTAAAATTATATAAAATTATTTATCGAAGGCACGTCATTGATTTTTAAAAAGCATAATTAAGTTAACTTTTAAAACTATAAAAAAGATTTTTTTTTTTTGTTAAATTACTTGAAGTATCTTTTGGATTTGAAGCTTTTTTAACGGCTGAATAACATTGAAACAAGCTCTAACCACAAGCTAGAAAAAAATATACAATGACATTAGATGTTTAAAAAAGTATTCTGAAGCCACTCGTTGGAATTTGTATTTCCTATGTGTCATCCAACTAAAAGCAAAAGATACAATATCATCAAAAAGGACTATCCTCCTGCGGTCTCATCTTGTCATAAACGCACCTAAACCTAAATTTCCATAAGCACCCCCAGTCGTGACTAGGATAGCCTCTGAAACCAATTTACGACCTAAACAACAAAGCATGTAAGTCATGCATAAATAAGATATTCACCAAATCAACTCCACACCATCTACGAACTTTTTGAATAAGGAATGTCAATGCCACGTTTTAGCAAATTATCTTCCGTGGGTAAATGGTCCAAAACAACTCTCCATCGAAAAATGTTCGCCTTAATATAGGAAGGATTTTATTCCATTGAAACGACCCAAAAACACGACCCAAAAATTTTCGTTTTTCAATATAATCAAAACCATAATATAAGTAACATAACACAAAACATACGCGATGTATCCTCAAACATAATAAAATATTGTGCGGAAAACTGTATCATACTACATCAACCCAAAACATCAAGAGACATCCCCAGGATAAAAGCTATGCTGTGGTGTGTGTGCGATGCTGTCACCCCGAGCTCTTCCCTTTGCTTGCGGAAGTACCTGAAACTGTAAGCACGAAGCTTAGTGAGCTCCCCCAAACTACCACATACCATACAATAACATATAAACACATATTGGGCCTTGCCCACTGCATCGGCCCGAAGCCCGGAAACTGCATCGGACCGAAGTCCGGAACTGACTGGGACCTTGTCCCCTGCATCGGACCGAAGTCCGGAACTAACTGCATCGGACCGAAGTCCGGAACTGACTGGGACCTTGTCCCCTGCATCGGACCGAAGTCCGGAACTAACTGCATCGGACCGAAGTCTGGAACTGACTGACTGAACATGGCATAGCATAACACATCAACTAGCATAACACATATACGACATGCTACATCGGGCCGTGGCCCGGAACACATAATACTTAACACATAAAACATAGCACACAAATCCTGTTCGAGCCACGAAGGCATCGAACATACTAACTACTGCATCGGACCTAAATCCGGAAACTACTGCTAACTGAACGGGCCGGCATTGTGGCCTTAGACCCGTTCCTACTGGAAGGAAACTCACCTCGTAAGCTGGCTGCTGAGTGTGTGGCTCGGAAAGCTAACGGCTGCTGCTCCTGAATCTCCTCGGCTACAAGTCCATAAACACACTCAATCAAATACTAAACACTGCGCTTGGGGTAGAATGACTCTTTTACCCTCGATCAAAGTCAACTATCTTTTGGGCTGACTCGCCGAGTTGGGCCACCCAACTCGCCGAGTCCTACTCTCACTTTTCACTCTTACTCGCTGCTACTCGTCGAGTCTGGCATCGACTCGACGAGTACCCTCTTGATCCAAGAACTCAGACAATCTTCATCCGACTCGCCGAGCCGGATGAACAAACTCGACGAGTTGTTCTTGATCCCAAGAAGATTGCCTTAGACTCGCCGAGTTGATGAACAACTCGCCGAGTCCCTCCATCACTGAGTTCACCCTCAACTCGCTGAGTCCACTCTCTAGCTCACTGGGTTCACTCGACACTGGTAAAAATGAAGGAATCGGGAACTCGCGACCCAACTCGTCGAGTCGTTCTTCCGACTCGCCGAGTTGCCGCCATGCAACTGATGTTTACTCGATTTTGTTTGAATCCAACACATACAATTGATATATCTGGGTCCAATAAGCTGATTTACCACGTAAAGTTTCCAACTTTACTTGTACAACCTCATGAATAAGGGAAATAAGGCTAAAAGATGCATAAAACGGGTAGATCTATGGTTATCATGCAATATAACTCCAAAAAGACAGTAGATCTGGGCTCTACAACACCCCAACATTCAGATCCATAGATATTTCGGCTTATTAAGACATTCATGCAAACATAAGGCTTGGAACAAGCATCAACTAGCTCTTAGGAGAGCTCTAATGGAAGTTTAAAGCATATAACAAGATGGAACTCCGAAAATACCTCAATTAACTCTGATTTGGCCTTGGATCTTTGCACTACAACACTTCTCCTTGCTTCTTCCTTCTTCTCCTTCTTCACAGCTTCACAAAATGGCACCAAAACACATATAAGCTCTTCAAGGGAGGATTAGGGTTCTCTCACTGCGTTCTCAGGGTGAGGGAAGGCGAGGATGGGGGCTATAAGGTGGTAAAAATAGTGGGCAACCCGGGGATTTTAGGGTTTCACCCAGACGGATGGACTCACTGAGTCAGGGATATGGACTCGCCGAGTCCCCGGCTCACGCGTGCCCTCAGGCGCGACCCTACTCGGCGAGTCAGGCTAGAACTCGCCGAGTCCCTCTTGAAAAACTCACTATAATTACCAATAAATCAACATACCGGGAACGGGTCGTTACATCCATTCTGTTTTAGGGATAACCGAAACTAAACAGATCTCATCAATACGCAATCTGACATCCTTAACAACAAACTTCATCTCATTATTAAGATTCAAACTCCTAGTCCAGTTTATTTGAGAAAATAACTTGCAACAAAAGAGTTTTTAAGGTTTGAAATTGCAAATCCTGAGCACCACTTTGAGGTTCGATTCGCCAATCCCACTTCCAAACTTTTTCCGACCTTCTCTCAACAATAAAACAATTAATATTTGTGTTCAAAAGAGCAATTCTAAGAAAAGCAGGTTCCAACGTTCTGTCTCATACCCAAATCTCCTTCCAAAACCTAGTGTCTCCCCTGTCTCAAATCACCTTTTGCATCAGATTCAAAGAAACAACCTGATTTTTTTATGGAGTTTTAACAGTGAATCAACAATAGAAGAACAAATACCTTTATTTTTTCAATTTATGGTCATCATCCACAAAACCACCATTATTGGCATGAATAGATCGAATCACTTGAACTCAAAGCGCCAAAGGAGACATTTGAAACCACCAACACCGTTTGAGAAGTAAAGCCTCATTTAAAGCCGGAAGAGACTTGATACAAAGTCCTCACCTTTCTTTAGAAGCGAGATCAGTAGACCATTTATCACAAGCAATTTTTTTTTTCATCCAATTCACCTCCCTAAAAGAAATTTGCTCTAGCCGCCTCCAAAATATTACCAACCTTACAAGGCATTTTGAACAAAGAAATATAATAAATTCCCAATGCTCCAAGCACTGATCTAACACAAAGAAAGTCTTCCTCATATAGACATTATTGTTACTCGCCACCTATTCAATTTCTTCTTAAACTTTGACAAAATCGGATCCCAGCTAGAAATATTATCCATGCTAACTTCAGCGGGAACCCCTAAGTACAAAAAAGGGAATTGATCAGATTCACAACCCGCAACATTAACCATGTTTTGCACCACCGCATCCCGGTTCCATAAATCTTCGTTTTATGAACATCAATTTGCATACTTGAAACTACGTGAAAACTATTCAAGATGGCAATTAAATTCTTGACATTTAGCCGAGACCATTTACCAATAAACAAAACATCATTTGCATACAAAAGATGTGAAATACTTACACCATCATCCCTGACTTTAATAAAAAGACATGCATCCATAGCATCAAACATGGCCACATTAAGCCTTCCGTCACCAAAAGGAACAAAAAATGAGACAATAAATATCCTTGTCTAAGCCATCGTTCCAAACTAAATTTTTCTGTAGGATTCCCATTAATTAATAGGGAAAATGACTTACGAACCCAACGAAGTTTCTAAACCGTTCAAAAAACCCCAATCATGTTTTGTTGTTCAAAAAAACCCAACAAACTTAACATTTTGTCTAAAAAGCCCAACTAAGTTACACTTTCCTAAAAGTCAAATAAGAGAAACAGATGATGTGGCTTATTACCGTATCGGAAAAATGACTTGTTAGAACAACAAAGTTTCCAAAACGTTTAAAAAACTCCAATCATTTTTTGACTGTTCAAAAAAAAACCTAACGAACTGAAACAAACAAAATTAGGATTTTTTGAATGGTTTGGAACTTTGTTGGACTTTTTAGATAAAATATTAAGTTCGTTGGGTTTTTTTGAACAAACAAAATATGATTGAGTTTTTTTGAATGGTTTGGAAACTTCGTTAGGCTTTTAAGTCATTTTCCCTTAATTAATATTAACAATCTAGAAGAAATTAAACAAGTTCCTACTGTCAAATGAAACATTTTCTTTTTTTCGAGATTTTTTAAAGATAAAAGGTATAAGCTATCAAAAACTGTATGTTGAACGCGCCCTAAGAGTCCGAAAACCTAAACGAGAACATCATACAAACCAAGTATTGATAGTTGTGTGATTCATAAACAGATAATTCCATATTGTAAGGTTTGATTTTTTTATCACTTTTCCAACTAGATGAATAATGAAAAGAAGTAACCTACCTCGAAAACGAATAATGGTTCTTACTACCCACGCTTAATTACAAAGAACAATAACCGTTTGGTTCTATATAACAGCCTAAATGAAAATTGCTGTAAGCTTGTGGTTTTCTTTTTGTGATTTTAAGAAGTTGGTGACTAAATTATAAAATAAAAACAAATGTTAAGAGTAATTTGTTGCAATTAAGTCTAAATTAAAGAAAAATGTAAAGTTTAGTTGTCTTTTGGTTATAATTGCAAGGCGAGTAGATTATATTTGACTTTAAATTATTAATAGCATACTAGAAGGCGAAGCTTATTAAATGCTTCCTTTGTTTAAACCCACAAAAAGTAACCGTGTTTTAGAATCCCAAATTAATCCCATGAGAGTTTAGTAGACAAACACATGCACCATAATTTATTCATGTTAAAATAAACCACACAAAACTCATGCATCTCATTAATTTTCATGATACTAAGATTATTTCAAAAGATTATGTTTGCCATTGAACTTTAAGCACACAAAGTGCGAAGATAGCCAGTAGACTTTGATGATTAATTTTTTCTTGTAAGTGAACACTTTAATGTTAAGTTGAATATGAAATTCAGTAATAATATATGATTCTTAATCGGATAATTTACATCTTTTGTAAATAAAAATAAGAACTTGTATCAATTGAATCAATGATCACATTATGACAAGGTTTTTTTGTCATCTCAAAGGTGTTTGGTTGTATGATTTAAAGTGTTTTTGAAACTTGAAAACAAACATAATTAAAAAAAACGATATAATTACTAAACGATTTGTAGTCTAGTACCATTAGTAGTTTGAAAAATACCTCTTCTTCATAAAAAATATATAGATTGAAAAGTAAAGTAGAGAGTTGTGAATTAGCTGTTCTAGAAAAACGGATTTTTTTATTACAAACAGAAAGTAAAAATTAATATTTTTGATATTTTCTTGTGAAATGACAACAGATTTGAAGCTTAGGGGGTTTCTGGTAATAAATAGAAAAGCAAAGAACAAGAAACAATGTTTGACAATTAAAGATATAACCAAGGTTTAGACCAAAAGCTCTTCAACCGATTTTTGCATCTGCAATCCACCGGTAATGGCGCTCCCTTCTTCTCCATCCACGTTCACCTGCAAAAACCTCTTCGCAATAACCCTAATTATCGTCTTCCTCCTTTCTTGTTGTACCCACAGTCCACGAGTACAAGCCCTTAAAGCACCAATCAGACCACAAGACATACTCCCACTTTTACCCCGCCAAGTTTCATGGCCTATTCTCAACACTTTCCGAGGCGCCGCCGATCTTCTGCCGAGCTTCGTCGGAGCAGCGGCTATTGCAAATAATTCGCTGTTGCATTGGAAAGGGTCTTGCTTTTATGAGAACACTGCGTGGTTAGAGCTTCATAACAAAAGTGGTAGTGAATTTGGTGGAGGCACTCTTCATATCAAGGTCTATTACCTTTTCATCTATGAATTCTTGATCGCTTTTGATTTGGATAATTCGTGGTTGACATGTACGTTATTGGTTTCTTAATCCTGTAACAATTTAGCGGTTTCTTCTTTTTCAAATTTCTTTTAGGGAGAATATATTCATTTAATTTGATCTTTCGAGGTAAAACTAAGTTCTATATCGAGGGTTTTCTCTAAAGCTCTATGCTCTTAGATATTGGAAAGCTGTTGAGTTTATTTGGTTCAAATTAAAGTTTTAGGAGGTGTTTAGATGTGATTTCTGATCATTTAAACCCTAAATAATGACCACAATCATAATTAAAATCAGTTTTTGACAATTTTAGATCTCCAAACACCCCTTTATACGTGTTATATGGATAAGCATGTGGTTCTATGAATTGTTTTGTTTCTCATCAATTTGGTGACTAAAGATCAAGGCTTTTGAACAATTGTGTGACAAGGAAAAATATCCTTTATTGGAAGTTAGTGGATTATGAATGTGATGAAAAAACTTCTGCTTCTAATATTTTAGGTAAAGTGATTATGATGATGATTTCTTCATTAATTAAGATCAGAAGATAATCAAATTTAGAATAAAAGGCAAGAATTTGCCTGGAAGAAAATGATTATTGAGATGAATTTAAAGTTACTTATCCTAGCTTTAATCAACTGATTATCATGTTCTTAGTTTCAAATTAAGATGTTGTTTCTTTTTGACTTAATGTTCTAAAAACAACTTAATTGATAACGTCAAGAAAAAAGAGACTTTCCTCATCAAGTCCTAACTTCTTACAGATTTTCCCTAAACCCTATACCCTAAATGACGTTGCTTTTGCTTTCGGATTATGTTTATCCCATGTTTTGAATTGATGTTACTTTCTTCATTTCTTTAGGTAAGCAAGGCACACAGTTGGACATGTATGGATATTTACGTCTTTGCCACTCCATATCGTGTGACATGGGACTACTATTTCATATCCCGTGAGCATACCCTTGAGTTTGATGAGTGGGGAGGGAAAGCCGAGTACGAATATGTAAGTTAATAAATTTGATTACTATTGATGATTAGCAAAAAAAAAAAAAAAAAAAAACTTGTACTTTCTCCATTTATCAGTGTAGCCACTTAACTACTATTTGTAATGATTAAACAATTATACTGTTCAAAAAAACATTTTCCCAAACATGTTTTTGATATATTGGCAAAGTACAATAATACAATATTAAAAAAAAAAAAGAAAAAAAAAAAAAACGAACAATAGTCTAATGTTTAAACTCTAAATGTTAAAAATGGTGAAAGTATGTTGTCATTTTTTTGTATTTCATTTATAGTACACAAACTTATACCATTACCAACTACATCTCTTTATTTTCAAAAGGTAAAACGTAAAGGAGTTTCAATTTTCCTCATGGAAGCCGGGATGATAGGAACCCTAGAAGCATTATGGGAGGTTTTCCCTCTTTTCACAAACACCGGATGGGGGGAAACTTCTAATCTTGCTTTTCTCAAAAAACATATGGGAGCTAATTTTGAAGAAAGATCCGGGCCATTTGTAACAAATGTTACGGTTGATGATATACACTCGGGTGACTTTCTTGCAATATCAAAGATCCGCGGGCGATGGGGCGGGTTTGAGACCCTTGAAAAATGGGTATCCGGGGCGTATGCGGGTCATTCTGCTGTTTGCTTGAGGGACCCGGATGGGAATCTATGGGTCGGGGAATCTGGACATGAAGACGATGAGGTAAAATGTGCAATTTTGACCCATTTACCAAAACGTGAGTCGATTTTGGGTTATGTAAATTTGGTAAAAATAAAACGGGTGAAAAGTTAAAACTCGGGAAAAAATGAAACACGTTGAAACTTGAAAGTTGCCCAACGTGTATTTAAATCTTAAAACCACTTAAATCATTTTATTCAAGAAAAAATATCTAAATTAAAGAAATAATCATTAAAATGACAAAATTACCTATTTGTGATTTGATTATAGGGTCAAGATGTAATTGCTTTATTGCCATGGGACGAATGGTGGGAATTTGAGGTGACAAAAGATGATTCTAATCCGCATATCGCATTGCTTCCTTTACATCCCGACCTTCGCTCAAAGTTCAATGAGACTGCAGCATGGGAGTATGCACAAAGCATGATAGGGTTGCCATATGGTTATCATAATTTAATATTTAGTTGGATTGACACCATCAGTGATAACTACCCACCACCGTTGGATGCTAATCTGGTACCAAATTACCTTAATGCCCATTTAAATATTACACAGAACAGGTTGCACTGCATTTAGCTTGCAATGGACTCAGTCCCAATAAGACAAAGGTTGTACTTTTTGTACCATTTAAAAAAGACATAATTTGTACTTTTTTGTCAATAAGACAAAAGTTGTACTTGTTGTCCCATCAACATTAGTCTGGTGATCCAATGCATGTCAAATACAGTATAACTTTTTGTCATGCCATGTTTAGTGGGCCATTCTTAATTTTTGAGTGCTTTAATTAATATTTTTCTTTTTATCATGGTACAGGTTGCTTCAGTTATGACCGTGTGGAATCAACTGCAGCCTGCATATGCGGCTAATATGTGGAACGAAGCCTTGAATAAGCGGCTTGGTACTAAGGTGGGCTGGTGATGAGAAGGGCATTCACGTCTTTTACACACGAGAGATTAAGAGAGAGAGAGTCCATATCCCACCTTGTTTCACCTTTTTGCGTCGGATAAAAAATTGCAACTTTTGTCTCATTGACATCAGTCTCTAAAGTCATGTCATAACAAATGGGGCCTACATTATGCTACTTGGAGTTTTCATTATATCATTTTATATTTGTGTATTTTGATTTTGGTTTATTCCTTTCTCCACAGGGTCTTGATCTTCCAGATATTTTAGTCGAAGTTGAAAAGCGTGGTTCGTCTTTTGCTGAATTATTGACTATTCCTGAACAAGATGATTGGGTTTATGCTGATGGAAAGTCAACTTCTTGTGTTGCGTTTGTCCTTGAAATGTATAAGGAAGCCGGACTTTTTGGGAATCTTGCAAGTGAAATCCAAGTTACCGAGTTCACAGTGAGTCGTTTAATCTCAGAGCATGATTTATACATGTAAATAAAGTAAATTGCATGGCCCAAAAAAGATGTAATGATGTTGGGAAAATGGTCTCAAAATTCACAAACAACCCTCCCGATAAACACAAGAGAATGTATATGAAAACTCCTAAACTGAACAAAAACCATGAACCTCAAGAGAGAACAAATTTTACAATTACATGGACTAATCTCTCAACCCAACCCCACAATTACACCCCCACTCTCCAAAGATTTAACTCGCCCTTTGGACACTCTTAAACAAAAGAAAAGAAATGAATCAAATACTTTGTAGTATATTTTGATTGGGGCACTTTAGGAACCGAAAAACTAGTCCTTTTGTATGCATGGAGTCCACTCCAGTTTTTCGTGTTCCTTTTCCATCCCTAATGAAACCATGTGTGGATTTACATTGATGTATATATTTAATGATTTTGGTTTTTGCAGATAAAGGATGCGTACATGCTCAACTTTTTTGAAGACGATTTGAGTCGTTTGCCAAAGTGGTGTAACGAAGGGGACACAGTAGAGCTTCCATTTTGTCAAATCAAAGGCAAGTATCGAATGGAACTTCCCGGATACAATACTATGAATCCATACCCTTATATGACCGAAAATTGCCCATCACTACCTCCGGACTATTTTAGGCCGGAATACTGCTAAAGCTATACGGGTTTTTGTCTTCATTTGATGGTGTTGTCCTATAAATGGTAGGTATAATGTTAGGATCCTAATTCGCTTATCCTTTTTAGGGTCATGAAACATGGATACATACATTACACAAAAGTCATAACATGAACCACTTGTAGTTGTATATAATTTTGATTATGTTAGACACATGGAGTAGTAGATTGTTTATTGTAATTCTACTGCTCTAGTCTAATGAATTTTATGTGTAAAGATCCATCTTTTATACCTATAAAATTTGGAGGGGTATCATCTCTTTATTGATGTACTTTGGTTGAGTGAAATCCTAAAAGTGAAGCTTCGGCTTCATTTTAGAACCAAACTGTATCGATAACATGTATTACCAATTGAAACGTGATTGCATACTTGTTACAGTTATGTAAATAGGTCAAACAGTGAAACATTGTTGCATAAATAAAATGAAACATGGTTGTATTTCTCGTCTAAGATAAAGAAACCACTTGTTGCATAATTTGAGAAAAAGATTAAAGATACTTGTATTTCGATCATCTCAAAGAAAAATAAAAATTAGATGTTTGATTGTTTCATGCCAGCAAATCAAGCAATAACAACACTAACAGGGAATAGCTTACTTAGTATGTGAACCCAAAAGCACAATACAATTCTATTTTCAAGAAACATGATTACCATATTTGGTATACACAACACAACAATCATTTGGATTACATACACATTAACACTACAGATCACACAATTTATAATCAAATTCTCATTCTGCCTTTGCTGAAAAATGGTTACCTCCAGTGACAATCTTGTACAGATAAAATGCTGTCATCACTCCACTGCAACAAGATACAAAACATACAGCAACTTCATTAGAAAACTATATACATGATGGAGACTAAAACTATATCTTATTTCACTTAATGGTTGTTGCTTTTTTCTTTTTACCCATCCCATATTTGTAAAGTGGCTGAATGGGTATACAACATTTTGTTGTATAAATGTTGTATACATAAAGTTTGTTTTTCAATAAAAAAGAAAAGACTAGATGATCATTTTATCCATACATTGCAAAAAAGCAAATTTCACAATATTCATTGGGAGAAAAAAAGAAGGCAAATATATACAGCGTTAGTGTCTTAATACATTGAGACAGGTTTTTATTGGCTTAGCTATTAATTCATTCTGTTCAGATTAAGTCAAAAAAAGAAACAACCTTATATAGTTGTCCAGATTAAATGCTTAACACATTAAGTCAAAAACATGAGAAATTTTCCAAATTATGTACCTGATACCAGCAACAACACCAGCAGGCATTATCTTCCCAGTCTCAGTGTATCGCTGTCCCATAACCCATGTAAGAGCAGCAGCAATAACTGAGATATCAATTCACCAAACATGTTAACAAGCTATCTTTTACCAAACAAAAAGGTACTATTTCCATCTGTGAAGTGATTTTTTCCACATCAGACATGGCATAAGTGATATTTGTGTTACCACAAACTCTTTTGGGGGTTTTAGAAACAAATTTTGATGGTATCTTTTGGATCCATCAAATTAGGCATTTCATCGAACACTTTCCATGCGCATATATGTTACTTACCTGTTTCAAGAATCATACCAAACCATGAGTTCTTCCGCTTGTGGAATGCATTGAGAGTGAGATACGAAGCGAGGAACAGCAATAATCCAGTGCCCACACCACCAGCCAACGACGTCGTGCTCCCTTTTCTAGCAAACCCAATAATCCCACCGCAGAACACTATGATCCCGTAGGGGATTGTGAAGCAAAAATCATGCATTTTTTAGTGTAACAAGATTAGGGAGTTAGGGGATCTAGGAAGAATATTAGGGTTTTCAACGATCGCGATCGAAGATCTTTAAAGGGTTTGATTTGAATAGATGGATTTGAGAAAGTCTCCCAAGAATCGATATCTAGAAGGTCAACGTTTCTGTTTTGCAGTGGTTGGCTTGCCGCGGCAAAAAGACTATTTGGTCGAATTTATCCTTTTTGTTTGCTCGTGATTTTTGGTCAAAATTATCCCAAACGATTGAAATGTTAAAATTTCCTTGTAATTTCAGAACTATTTTAATAAAAAAAAAATGTGTATATGATCTAATATTTAACAAATGATTATATTTTTAATAATATTTACAAAATCATTATGAATTTTGCACTACCGATTACACATTGTTTTTTTTATGGTCGTTATGATAAAAATCTTTCATGGATTTATTAATATATAAACATATATTTATGTATTTTGTATTATATTAGGTTTTTGATCTTCTTCTTGGGTCTTATGAGATGTGAACATTTAAAAGATACTTTGTAATTGACAATTGGACACATTTCACAATTGATAGTCATTTTATATAAATAGTCAAGAAAAGATCAATTTATTAGATATACTTATACCATTTTGGTTAGTTGGGTAATTATCCAAATAATATTGTAACATATAATGTACGAGGGTTAATATCGTAAATTTGAGTAGTGCAAGTGGGCAACCGACGTAAGGGTGGGATCGGTCCTCTTATGAAGGTAGAACACTAGAACCTTCTTTATTAGGTAAAGTAAGTAGCCACGTTATAAAGTTCAACTGAAACTTTCAGAATAGAGTGAATCACATAATTAGCCCCGTAACCATTCTCTACCTTCCACTTTTGCACCTCAAAAGTTTCATTTAGCTTCTTTAATTATAAGATAGTTGTTAAGATTTATTCTATCATCAAAGAGATTTTTCGTGTTAAAATATGTTAGATTTTTGGATAGATTTATATATATTTCAAATTATATATCAAGCACTTCCATTAAGCATTGCAAATAGCGGTTACAGACAATGATCTATACAGATGATACAAGTCATGATAATGTCATCATTTGTAGGATTGGAGGCTTCATAACATCATTCTTAAATCTGTCAACGTGATTTTATAGTCTGGTGTAAACTTCGGTTTGATAACATTTAAAACACCAAAAACTACCATTTAGGGCAACATTTATTACACAAGACTGAAGAACATAACAAGAAACGGAAATTGGAAACAGAAACTAAAAAGAAGATTATGAATTCATAAGGTCAAATTACCAACAAGAGTACAAAAAACATCCATAAAAATCTAAACGAAAAAAAAAAAACAAGGAAAAATGAGTACAAAAAATCCAAAATTACAACAACACAAGCCCAAGTTCAGATGATCTTAACATGCTCTTAATCCTATAATTATACAGATAATAATGAAGCTTACCATCACCAGGTCCATACTTCAACTCCTTCAAAAACCCTTCATTATGCATCACATCCAAAGCATTAAAAACATCAAAATCCATCTGTTTTGCCACAATAAGCGCATCATTCATCAACTGAATCAATGGAGTCTTTGTTGCCACATTATAATACGAATAAGCCGCTTTCAAATTCGAATGATTCGGGTGTCCAAGAATCGAAGATGGCAAACTGTAAAAACTACAAAAATCAGTCACTTCATGAGTCTCTTGACTTTCAACCACAAAACTATCAACAACACCTTCTTTAGGAACAATCCAATGTTCAACATCCATTTCATCAAAATCAGGTGCCACAACAAACTCCAGTAGATAAGTTTTCAACAGTCTTGTGACACTAGGAACATCACGAAGCTCCATTTTTCTAAATCCGGGTGTCAGGGGCGAATCGGGTAATTTATAAAGTTTCATTGTTCTACTCATGGTCATCCTAGGACCAAGTCTTGAAAACCCAACATCGATAAGTTTTTTAGGGTTTAAAGATCTGTGCCAATATTGACATGAAGTTATGGGGGTGGGAAGAACAACTCCAGCTGTGTAAGCAGCTTGCCAGATGTTTTCCAAATGTACCCTTCGTGTAACCTCTTTGATCATAACAGGGGCTAATCTTTTTGACCTGAGTTTCTTGTGAACACACAAGAAGTTGACTTCTGCCATTGTTATGATCTCGTTTTGAACTCGGATTTTGGCGGGGATTCCGGTTATGAAAGCAACTAACTTTTTTGATGATTTGACACGTACGCCTATGTGCCAGGTTTTGAAGTAACCAGGGGGGTGTAGGGCCCACTGGAGAAACTCTTTGGAGTAATTGAATCTGAACATGTTTTCATCGTCTTCTACGTAGTTGTTTGAGAGGAGGTTGTATACTTCAAGACATGTTTCTTCAGAGTTCATATCACAAGTGACCCATTCGTATAGATTTGGAAGATTGTAGGGTTCTTGTTTGACTTCTGATAATGGTGTTGGAGGTTCAATTGGGCCTTCGGGTAAGCTAGTGTCGCGTAGATCTTTGAATTGTCCTACAGGTTGTGTTTCCCAGAATTTGTGCCTTTGTGAAACAGAGAGGGTTTCTTGAATCTCTCTAGATAATTCATCAATTGGTGCTGATTCAGTTTTGACAATCTCTGAATTTTGATTGGTGGTATCATCATTAACTGAACCATTGTCTGCCATTGTCAGCTGAACCCTATATTTAATTGGAAGATGAACATATTAAAATTGGACCAAAATCATGCCAAAAGAGAAGGAAAAGAAAATTCGGCAGTGATTTCAGAAGCCAAATCTAACAATTTTGAATGCTCACAACGTCAACATTTTTATCCGCTTGACTTGGTTTACAAGTCGAGTTAGTTGTCAAATTTTCTCCAAATTTAACGAATCGATTTCATTTTCAAAAGTTACTCCCTCGCTATCACAATCAAGTACATCTATATCTTTCCACGGATAAATCTAAAACGATAAAGTTCTCATTAGTTGAGAAAATTCAAAAATTGTGCACATATGAACGATCTTCGGAAATCGGAACTAACAGTGCAGAGCAATCGAATCAAGAAAAAAGATAACATATCATGAAATTCGGAACCATTTTGATCAACTGAAATTGTTTGTAACCAAGTGAACAAAGAAGATTGAAATTACCGTTGGTGCAGACCTCAAGTTGATCAAGCGATCGGAGATATGCAGAGCTTTAATGGTTGAATGCTCAGGCGACGGCAGGCAGCTGAAAATAGCCCTAGCGGCAAATCTGAGGGAATATATACGCAATCACATTACAGTAGTACGACACATCGAGATTCGAGGGTAGTTTCGTAAATTAACAAGTTAGCCGGTTTACTTATTCCCCGGCCCACCCACTTTGGCCCGTTTATCATTCAAGTCAATAATTTTTTTTTATTAATATATCCTTATTTATCCTTATTCTATATGATTTATCATTATTTAAATATAAGTTATTAGTTGACATAAATATGAAATAATTAAAAATTGATAGATTAATTACATGGATGTAATTTTTTTAATAGTTGATATTTGCATATTTGAAAGTTTTGATGATTAATTTTTTATAATATAAATTACTATAAAATATATTTCTTTTTATTTGTATATTTAAATAGATAAATAACTATTCAAAAATAATAGAAATTTAATAAATATCAAAAAAACTTTTTTCAAATAGTAGAAAGTTGTATATACTATTGGAAATGTTGTAAGCTGTAACTCATAACTATTTTTTTTTTTAATTGGGAGACTGCATAAAATAATATTATCATGTGTTTTTCTTCCAAATGTATAAATAATATATTTTACTAAATCCATGAAAAAATCATGTCTTTTTTTAATAATAATCTTTCATGGGTATACAATCATATGCATTTTTTCAATAATGATTGTCATGTGATATTACATAGACGCTGCATATCAAAATAAAAGTAGATTTTTTTATTATAAGAATTCCAAAACATAATGTTTGTACATAAAAAAAAATAAACAAATGACCAGTGAATTTTACTTGGGGTCAATTAAATGACAAAAAAAAGTTTATCAGTAGTAATCAATCAAGAGTTGTAAATGACGAACTCTTTTTATATATTACATTACATATGTCGTCTTCTTAAACCAACATTTTTCATGTATGGACATGGCCGCCAACAACAAGAGATAGCATCGTTCATCAACGATTGTAAACAACAAACTTTTTTCATATTTTATTGCATACAAATATAAAATGCTGTTCTTCAAATATCTTCAAATATGCAAGTTGATTCGTTCTTTGGCCATAATATATGAAAATGTGTTTTTTTTCTCAACTGTGCAAGTTGATTACGTAGTACATAACAAAACGAGTTATATCGTATTTTGCATAAACTTGATAAGACTCAAACCCGTGACAACAAAAACTACAATCTTTTGTAAAAGATATGCTCTTGGGACAAATCCATTTGCTGTATATTTTTCAATCGCATGCCTTTATGTGTATCAAAATCATATTTTTCCCTTTAGAAACCAAGTATGTCAAAATCATATTGTATTACTTCTTTCATGTTAACTACTTCTTTTTTTATATTGTAATTGGTCCCCATCCTCATCATATATAACACCAAAAAGCTTGACAAATCATGTGTAACATAACATAACATAACATAGCAGACAAAGCCTTTTACCAAATCAACTAACAACAACAAGGCATATAACATATATGATTGTTGGGGTTATGTAATTACACACAAGTATTAATAAATTACTAATACTATATAATACATGATTAACAAATGTTGTCATGTATTTATTTACGCGTTAACCCTGTTTTGTTTCCTTAGTAGCAACACAGTCTGAAGTGATTAAGGAGGTTATCCAGACCTCATCAGATTTCACAGGCTCATCATCATCATTCCTATGCCAACTCCAAAAGGCATGACTTGAGTTCACTATCTTCAACTCACCATGACCAAAACTCGCTTCACGAAACACTGACCATTCTGGCGATGGCTCCTTGTACCTATCAAATTTCCCAATAACAGCAATGTACTTTATTTTTTACCCATATACCTACTTTATTTTTTAACCTGTAATTACATTTCTCTACCAATCTAGGCAATCTAACAAGCAACAGCAACATACTTATATTTTTACTCATAATAGCAAGATACTTACATTTCCCTACCAATATGGGCAATGTACTTATGGGTAAGAAATCGTAAGTACATTGCCATTATATGTTTAGAAATGTAAATATGTTGCTATTATGAGTAAAAAATAAATTACATTCTACAAGTCTCAAGTCTCAGTTTACATATTCCTTTCATTGGTATAAAAAGATGTTAATGTAAAGTAAAGGACTTACTTTTGTGCTAGCCCTTCTTTGTTTCCTCCATCTCCAATTGTCACATGGACAGCACCACAAGGGTTTGATTTCCCGTTGTAAACACGTTTCTGACAAACAAAAAGATAACCACATTGAAGTCAGTTTCAAATACTAAAGAAAATAATGAAACTAGCAATAAGGATTAAGGGGCAGTTTGGTAAATCGCGCTGTATGTTGAACCGAATGGTTCCAAGCTCTTAATGGTTAAGAGAAGGTAATGTTGCTTAACCGTTTAGAGGCAGTTCCAAGTCTTTTGATTCGTTCAGAGCTTGTATCAAACGCCCTGACTACTGACTGACTTATTCAGATATTACCAAACAGCCCCTAAGGTTATAGGAGTAGTACCGTGCGTTCATAAGCATGCACATGGCCGGAAAAGACAAGATCAACACCAGCTGCATGAAGTAATGGCTCCATTGCTTCCATCATATCATCTCCTTCACCTTGATGAGCATAATTACTATTATACCATGGCACATGAAACAATGCAAGTAACCAAGGTGTCTTTTTTCGGTCTACTGTTGACAGATCTGCCTGTTGCCAGATATTCAATCCAATAATAACAGAAGACTATTTTTTTAGTTCAATGTCATCCCAAAAGTACATAAAAATATAAATCTCTTTCAAATTTATAATTAATAATAAAATAATAGAAAGAAAACAGGCACCTTCAACCAGTTGTATTGCTCAGAATTCACATCATAATCCGTATATGAACCAAGCATCACAACATGAGCCCCTGCAACTTCAAACGAATAATAAAGATTTGACATTGATCCACTTTCTTCATGAGGCATCTTCCATCTAGCATTATAAGATTCAAACCCATCTTTAATAAACGGAATATTCTCTTTCTCATGATTCCCTTGTGTCACCATCCATGGCCTTGCACTTGCAAGTGGCTCCACAAGCTCCCCAAATGTATCCCACCTGCTCTGAATATAATCAGCATAAGAAAGATCACCAGGGAGAAGATGAAGATCATATTGACATAAATCAATATGGTCCAAAGTTGACTTTGTCCAACCAGTTTGACCTAAATCACCAGCCACAGCTAATGTAATTGGGAACTCTGATGGTGGAGTTTTGAGACTGAACTCGGGTCCTTTTCCTCCACATTTGTAATAGTAAACAGTGTTGTGTTCAAGTGGACCAATGACAGTGTGGTGGATTGTCCCTGAGGTGTAAAATAAGTAGCTATAAGAAGTAGTTTCTCCATGACTTCTAGAGGTGTATTTTCCAGGTGATGTTCCATATTCAACAAGTGAAGGAGAAGATGATTTGCTTGTAATCCATGTAACACGAATGTGTTTGTCCCCTGCCAATGACACATGCACCTGAAATCACTGTATTTGTTAGCACTTGTCTCACTAATACAGAATGATTTGTTATCTTTTATGTTTTCATCAATGAGGTCATCAAACATGAGTAAAATGTAGAGATAAGGACATAACAATTAACAAAGACCCTTTTGAATTACTCTGTTGTAAAAGAATAGTATATTTTTCTCCTGTTTTTTCATGTGTTAATGCATGTTTCCACATAATCATAATATCCTTGATCATATACTAGTGTAACTTGTAGGAACTTCTTCTTCTATAGAGCCCACCATATGGCTCTCATCATTGCCCTCGTGTATTCTTTATACCCTTTTTAAAACAATTGAAAACTTTGGAAAAAACTTTTCTGTCCTTTATGTGTCAACAAGAAGGGTTGTATTGTTTACATCTGAGAAAAGTCACAAAACACAGCATATTGCAAAATGGAGCTTGTAAGCACCATAAATGAAAGCTTTTCCATATACACCACACAACAACCAGGTGAAGAGCAAGCATATCAAACAGATAGCAGAATTTACTAAATTTATTACTAACAAGTAACAAACAGTGACATAATTTGAGTTCTTGAATGACCATTATATGGTAAGTACATTTACATTTTTCAACCTCAAATTTTAATCTGCAGAAGTGAATGCATGTATTTCCTAAGGATTACAACAATACCTCTACACAATAATTTTGAGCATAACCATGTAAACTAGCAAATGACAGATTAAAAGCTAGATTCTTTGATATTTAATAAACAAAAAACAACAGAATAATGGAAACGAAAAGGTAAAGTAGGTGCAACATAAAAAATACAACATAAGTATTCGGTATCTCCGGGACAATCTGTTCAATCAACAGATGAATAATTATATGAAACACCTCGATCTACAAGAAGCATAAGATGACGAGCATAGTATTAAACAATACTAGAAAAAAGTAAGCAAATCAAACCTGTTGAGGTTGAGAGGAAGGCTTCGGATCCCACGGAAACTGTAAGTTCTTTCGAGGTGGTGGCCGGACGTAATCAGCAGCTACTGTTATGGCGTTGGCCACCACAACCACCGCCATCAACGGTAACAGTATTTTCAGCTTATTTGGCACCATTTTCAGCTGCGCTTTTTCGAACAGAGTGAATTCGACAGGTTTCATCTGGTCTGAATGAAACGGCATGTTCACTCCAAGTTCCATAGAAACTTACACATTTAACCCTTTATTATTGAAACTTTTCGAAATAGACCTTGTATTATGTCTGGATTACAGCTTTTTTAGACTACCATCAATTATTGTCCAAACATAGAGCCAAATAGTCAATTTACTTTTGCTTTTTTTGCCCCCTTTATTATTATTGCTTTCTCTTTTTCAAACATTACTATTTAAATTAGATCGTGATTAGTAGTATTCTTTCACATTTTATTATAAAGGCTTTGATATTGTTTATATAAGGACAAATGATATAAAATGGGTGTTGCTAATAAGACACTCCTTAGACACCCTATAATCATTTTTACAAAAAGTCAACCTATAATCAACTTCTTGTAATCATCTTTTTTGGAAAACAATGCAATTTCAACCGATAAAAATATTTCAAACATTAATTATGTTGTAAATCAAAAGACACGCAAGGAAACCGACAAATAATATTGTGAATTATATGTCGATTAGTTGCGAATAATAAATTCAATTATTATTATTATATTACCGAGTTTCGTCCAAAACCAAATCTATCCTTCTCGATTAGATCCGATTATAAGAAAGGTAGAAGAAGACTGTCCTGTTATTGGACGAATGAAACACAAGACAGAAAAATAAAACCGACCTGTTGATAGCTGACTTGATCTTGAAGCAACTGCACGGATCAGATTCCTGTCCTTAAAGGTTTTTACTTCGCTTGTATTGGCTGTAAGCAACAGAGTAAAACCCCAGGATTTAATGCAGCTAGATCGATATTCCAACAGCACTGGAAATCGACAAACACAAAGCGACTACTCGGAAACTAGAAGAAAAACCGCAGAGAGAGGGAGAGAGCTTTGAGAATTCGTGTGTGTTCTGAATGGCTCCTAGAGAGCTATATTTATAGGTATCGAAACCCTAGATGGCATAAACCGGGCCCCCATAGGCGGCCCCAGAAACCCTAGGGCGACAGCTTGCTCTCCAAGCAAGCCGTTTCCTTATCCTTCTAGAACGCCCCGATGACTTATCCATTACGAAGTCAACGCCGGTCAATCATTTGACCGGGTCGGTCAAATCGGCTTGACCCGAACTCACCAAAAACAAAAGCTCCTCAGCTCCCAACGATCGATGCGTCGTGCGAAGTGCAAAGTGCGCCTAAATCGCGCCATTTCGCGCACTCGCGGCGTCGGCTAGTGCTAGGCTAGGCTAGGCGCGCGCGTGGGCTTGGCCCATTCCTTTGATCCACTAAAGCCTTTGAAGGCTTACCAAGGGAATAGGCTTATAAACCCCCAAAAGTTTCTTCTCCCCACCAATGTGGGATACAAAGGAAATTGCCAACTTGCAAATCCTTTATATATATAAAGTTCCAACAATCCCCCACCAAGTTGGTAAGTTTCCTTTCACTCAGACAGATGATGTCACTCGGGTGTCACGAAGATTAAACCCTAGTTTAATGAGAACAAACAAGAAGAGACCGATTCAATGGTATCCTTATAGGTTTAAACCATGAACCTTAATGACCTCTCCGGTTTACCCCCACACACCACAAGTCATATTTGTGTTCTCCCTGAGCGCTATTATGGCCATGCGCTATAAATCCTTTTCATGACCCTTTAGAAGATAAACCACTAATCTTCACTTGAGGCGGCACCACCTCTAGATCATATAGGCATAGTTTTACAACATCTTCGTTGCTTTGATGTCTCCAAAACCACGTTAAGAGTCGTAACTCAACCTCATTCTCGGCAACGACGCACTATCCTACCTCACATGGATCTATCATGAATGATAGTACCTTCTATCGTTAGTGATTTCGTTGTTACCCTTTAAACTTGAAAATTAGGAGCACTAATGTCAAGTTGGGTTTCCATCACTAAACGATTCTATTGTGGTTTTAGACCCATGACTCTCGTGGTAGACGTAACCAAATCTCTCGTCAGAGGTTTGGTGAACGGATCTGCCAAGTTCCTACTTGTCTTGACATAGACAACCTTGATGGTACCACTTTCAATTAGGTGTCTCACAAAATTGTGACGCATACCTACATGTCTTGACTTCCCATTATATACCGCATTATATACTTTAGACAGTGTGGCCTCACTGTCACAGTACATGGGTATTGAAGGCATCGGAATATCCCACAAACGTATATCCATAAGTAGATCTCGAATCCACTCTGCCTCTTTGCCTGCTGCTGCTAAGGCAATTAGCTCAGCTTCCATCGTTGAATGAGCTATGCATGTCTGTTTGTTGCTCGCCCAAGAAATAGCACCACCAGCTAGAGTATAAATCCAACCACTTGTGGACTTTGAATCACTAGTGTGATCAATCCAGCTGGCATCAGAATAACCTTCAAGTATTCCATTAGATGACGAATATGTCAATTCAAAAGTACTTGTCCTTTTCAGGTATCCTAGTACTCTACCCACTGCTTTCCAGTGCTCCGTCCCTGGATTAACTGTATACTGACTCAACTTGCTTACAGCGAATGCGATGTCAGGTCGCGTGCAGTGAGTAGCATACATCATGCTCCCAACTGCACTAGCATATTCTAGTTGGGCCACAGCTCGACCAGAATTCACCTTAAGTTTCACACTTGAATCAAAAGGAGTGTTAAATTCCTTAATGTTCAAATGTTGAAACTTTGTCAGAATTTTCTCTATGTAATGAGATTGACTCAGAGAAATCTGACCACCCGTCCTCTTCACCTTGATACCAAGAATAGTATCTACTTCTCCAAGATCTTTCATCTTAAAGTTCGAGGATAGGTATTTCTTCGTCTCAAGAATACCTTCTAGGTGAGTGCTAATGATCAACATATCATCAACATAAAGACATATAACTACTATGTAATCAGATGTATGTTTTGAGTAAATACATCTGTCAGCACTATTGTGCTGAAAACCAAAGGCAGTCACAGTGGTGTTAAATCTCTCATGCCACTGTTTAGGAGCTTGTTTCAACCCGTACAAAGACTTAACAAGTCTACATACTTTGTTTTCTTGTCCAGGTATTACGAAACCTTCAGGTTGCTCCAGGTAAATCTCCTCTTTGAGATAACCATTCAGAAAGGCTGTCTTCACATCCATTTGATGAATATACAATCCCTTCAAAGCTGATATTGCTATGAGAGTCCTAATTGAACTAATTCTAACAACTGGGGCATAGGTATCAAAATAATCGATCCCTTCTCGCTGCCTATAGCCCTTTGCAACCAACCTTGCTTTATAAGCAGATATGGATCCATCAGGATGATATTTCTTCTTGAATATCCATTTGGATCCTATGGGTCTTCTCCCCTTGGGTATATCAGCTAACTCCCAAGTTCCATTACCCATAATTGAATCCATTTCGTCATTGATTGCTTCCTTCCACAGAGGAGCATCCTGAGACGTCATGGCTTCAGTAAATGTCTTAGGATCATCATCCAAATTAATTGAAAAAATGACCTCTCTCAGTCACTTTTGTTTGTGTTCCTTCGACCAGATAAGAATAGAAATCATCTCCAAAGGTTTTCTCAATTCTAGCCCTAGTACTTCTCCTTGGTTCCTCCACACTGGGAGGAGGTGGGAGTATTTCTTGAGAGGTAATTGTAAGTGTTGTATGACTAGAGTTTTCTTCATCCTTAGAAAACTTGTCCTCAAAGAATTCCACATCTCTGGATTCCACAACAACACCAGAATCAATATCTAGTAATCGTTAAGCCTTGCTATTTTGAGCATATCCAATAAATATACTCTTATTAGCTCGTGCTCCCAATTTGGTTCGCTTAGGATCGGGAGTCCGATAATAAGCAACACACCCCCACACTTTCAAATAGTCTAGGTTAGGCTTTCTACCTTTCCACAACTCATAAGGGCTTGTAGGAATCACACGACTAGTGATCCTGTTATGAACATAACAAGCAGTCAATAGTGCTTCCCCCCACAAATTGTTTGGTTGACCTGATTGGTTCAACATACAGTTGACCATCTCACAAAGAGTTTGGTTCTTTCTTTCAGCCAAACCATTCTGTTGAGGGGTGTATGGTGATGTTCTCTCATGTTTGATTCCATTCTCTTCGCAGAATGTGTCAAACTCTTGGTTGAAATATTCTCCGCCTCTGTCCGAGCGAAGAATTTTGATGTGTCTTTCAAGTTGATTTTCGACCTCAGCCTTATATCGTTTAAATGCATCAAAAGCTTCATCTTTTGATCTCAGCAAATAAACATGTAGATATCTACTGAAGTCATCACAGAATGTGATGAAATACCTTTTTCCTCCTCGAGTAAGGATTCCATTTAACTCACATATATCAGAATGAATCAACTCAAGTAAAGATGTGTTTCTCTTAACTGATGGAAATGGTTTCTTTGTGAACTTTGATTTTACACATGTTTCACATTTTTCAAAATCTTTTGAGTCATATTTTAACATACCTTTAGTTTGCATTTTTTCAATGTTTTTAACATTAGTGTGAGCTAAACGTTTATGCCATAAAGAAATTGAACAAACAATATAACCAGAAAAGTTCACTTCATTCACATTAGCAACCAATCCATCAATTACATCATTACCAACACTCGACACCCTAGCAACACTAGAAACACCACACTCAACACTAGGACCACTCACATTTCCCTCATCACTAAGACACAAGCGATACATTCCCGAAGTATTGTTCGCCCTCCCAACATGTCTTCTGCCTTTAGTGATCACAATTTTGCCTCTCGCAAGCACCATCTTGAACCCAGCCTTGTCAAACTTGTCCGCAGAAACCAAACCCTTCGAGATGGTAGGAACATGAAGAACATCTCGAAGAGTCACCCATTCACCACGCGTGAACTTCAAACGAACGTCACCCCTTCCTAGAACTTCAGCTCTATGGCCATCAGCACAGACGACAACCGTCCCATGAGGCATGGGTTGGTAGGTGCGAAAGCTCTCTCGTTGCCCACAAACATGCACAGTGGCTCCAGTGTCTACGAACCAACCTCGAGCACAAATTGCTCGAGTAAGAGAGGAGATCATGAAAATCTCTCCAAGGTTCACACTAGCCACCATTTCAGTAACTTTCTCGACTGCATGTGCAACCGGTATGGATTTGCGATCTTTGCATTCTCTCGCATAGTGCCCAATCTCTCCGCAGAAGTGGCAAGGACCGGCCCTTTTTGGCTTTGAGTTAGGATTTTGATGACCCGGTTTCTTGAAGCTTTGTTTCTTGGGCCCAAAGTTCTTCTTGTTCTGTCCCCCAGATTTGCCTTTGTGGCTAGAATTCCCACCTGACACATGATGCACACTTTGTCCAACTTTACCTCGCTTGTCCCTGATGCGAGTTTCCTCCTCAATGCGGAGGTGTTTCATCAGATCATCCAAGGAGTAGTCCTCAGATTTGTGCATCATTCTCTTAGAGAAATCTTTCCACGAGGGTGGCAGTTTTGCGATTATCGCACCAACCTGAAAGAGTTCTGGAAGAGAGATGGTGAGTGCGTTCAACTTGTTGACCATGACTTGGAGTTCATGCACTTGCTCCATAATTGGTTTGTCATCAACCATTTGAAACTCAAGGTACTTGGACACAAGGTACTTATTAGTACCTTCTTCATGTGCCTTATACTTGAGTTCCAACGCACTCCAAAGCTCTTTAGGATCTTTGACCGGCGAGTAAAGATCATAGAGCCGATCAGATAGGGAATTCTTGATGTGACCCACACACAATTCCTCGGATTCTCTACGCAGAATCCTTTGTTTTTCCAGTTCTGCAATGACCGTTGGGTCCACAGATTTCCCTTCCTTTGGAATGGGATCATCAGGAATTGGTGCTAGTTTTGGGTCCAACAAAAAGGAGAGCTTCAAGACATGAAGCATGAACTTGACCTTTTCGGCCCAACGAGTGTAGTTCTGACCATCGAATTGGTCAAGTTTGGCAAACTCTTGGTTCATGAAGTGGAGGCTAGCAGTAGAGT
This sequence comes from Lactuca saligna, assembly GCF_052625555.1. NCBI lineage: Eukaryota > Viridiplantae > Streptophyta > Magnoliopsida > Asterales > Asteraceae > Lactuca > Lactuca saligna. The sequence continues at coordinate 177,250,911 of NC_136423.1, forward strand.
CCATTAGTCTGTTGATTGATCACAATGTATAAAAAACCTTTAAGATTGTTGTAAATCAAAAGACACGCAAGGAAACCGACAAATAATATTGTGAATTATATGTCGATTAGTTGCGAATAATAAATTCAATTATTATTATTATATTACCGAGTTTCGTCCAAAACCAAATCTATCCTTCTCGATTAGATCCGATTATAAGAAAGGTAGAAGAAGACTGTCCTGTTATTGGACGAATGAAACACAAGACTGAAAAATAAAACCGACCTGTTGATAGCTGACTTGATCTTGAAGCAACTGCACGGATCAGATTCCTGTCCTTAAAGGTTTTTACTTCGCTTGTATTGGCTGTAAGCAACAGAGTAAAACCCCAGGATTTAATGCAGCTAGATCAATATTCCAACAGCACTGGAAATCGACAAACACAAAGCGACTACTCGGAAACGCAGAGAGAGGGAGAGAGCTTTGAGAATTCGTGTGTGTTCTGAATGGCTCCTAGAGATCTATATTTATAGGTATCGAAACCCTAGAAGGCATAAACCGGGCCCCCATAGGCGGCCCCAGAAACCCTAGGGCGACAGCTTGCTCTCCAAGCAAGCCGTTTCCTTATCCTTCTAGAACGCCCCGATGACTTATCCATTACGAAGTCAACGCCGGTCAATCATTTGACCGGGTCGGTCAAATCGGCTTGACCCGAACTCACCAAAAACAAAAGCTCCTCAGCTCCCAGCGACCGATGCGTCGTGCGCCTAAATCGCGCCATTTCGCGCACTCGCGGCGTCGGCTAGTGCTAGGCTAGGCTAGGCGCGCGCATGGGCTTGGCCCATTCCTTTGATCCACTAAAGCCTTTGAAGGCTTATCAAGGGAATAGGCTTATAAACCCCCAAAAGTTTCTTCTCCCCACCAATGTGGGATACAAAGGAAATTGCCAACTTGCAAATCCTTTATATATATAAAGTTCCAACAAATTAGAGTTGTTTAAATGGTAAAATAGGGTGTCTTTTTAGTTAACCCCTATAAAATTATTAATTAGGTTTTAATCTATAAGCTATTTTTGGTTTTTTGTATTAATAAAGTTATTTATAGTATTTATTATGTATATTTGGCTAAAATTTTGTGATGAAAGATGATCACTAATAACCATTAACCATTTATATGTGTTTTTGCCCCTTTTATTATGATTACTTTCTCTTTTCCAAACATTACTATTTAATTAGGATAAATTACAGCATTCGTTCCCCGTGTGTATGTTAAAACATACGTTTAATCTTTATTTTTAAAAATTAATTTGGATTGTCCCTTGTTTGCTTCAAACTTGCACGCATCGTCCCTGATATGCGTTTTTGTTGCAAATGTAGTTCATGCCAAATCTAAACTGACCATAATGCCCTTAATGTATTTATTTGTTCATTTATCCTTGTTATTTTTCTAATTTATTTATTATTTGTTTATTTAAAAATGTAAATGGTCCAACCAACACCACCGTATCATCGTCATAGATCACCAACACCTCCCAACACCGTCGGAAACCAGTGGTTTGCCACTGGAATCCTTTGGAAACCACTTCCACTAATATGTATTTTGAAGCTTATATACAACATGAAAGACGAAGAATGGAAGCGAAAAACATCTCGAGAACCAAACCATCATCCTGAAACCACCACCATTTTCGGTGATGTTCTAGACTTTACTGGTACATACATGGCAGATGAATGCGACTGTCCCAAATTCTCTCTCTCTCTCTCTCTCTCTCTCTCTCTCTCTCTCTCTCTCTCTCTCTCTGTGATCCACCATCGTATGTCCCAAAAATCAAAACCCAAAACTTAAGCTACACACAAGCCCCGATTAGAAAACGAAATAGAACATCAAAACTTTATGTTCCAGATCTACCATGGATGAACTTCGTGTTCTTGTTCATAGAGTTCTAAGGTTTTTTTTGTAGGTTTACTCTCTTAAATGATTTCTATAATTTCTTCAAATAATTTTTTGGGCACGAGTTTATAGAACTAGAGGATCGATGGAAATGAGTAATAGATCTAGAGGATTGATTTTCCAGAATTTTTAAAAGCGATTTATGGGATATATATACAAACGTTTACAGGGATTTCTTGAAGCACTATGTTAATATTTTTGAATCCAGAACTCAAGAACCTCAACGTTTTTCTAGGATTTGTCAAAACGATTTCCAAATGAGTGTATGTATTTTAGGTTTGCTTTGGGATCTCTGTAACATCCCAAAAATATAGTCCAAATATTTCGTTTTAATTCGTAAATAAAAACCATGAGTATCATACATCATATAAAAATCATAAATCTTGTATCTCATAAATATTATAATCAATTGTCAATATATCAAAATCATGTCAAAACATCATAGTAAATCATCACAGGCTAAAAGTTGTGGTGTATGCCATGTAGTCATCCCGAGCTCTTCCCCTTGCTAGTGGAAGTACTTGAAACCAAAACTGAAAACTGTAAGCTCGAAGCTTAGTGAGTCTCCCCAACAATGCATATGACATAAACACATAAACATAACTTGGGCCTAGCCCACTACATCGGGCCCCACTCGGTATTGGACGAGTCCGACATCGAGCCTCGCCCGACATCGAACTAAAATATGGTATACATATAAACATATCAACAATGCATATGACACAAACATAACTTGGGCCTAGCCCGCTACATCGGACCCGGCCCGGCATCGGACGAATCCGGCACTGGCCCTCGTCCGGCATTGGACCGAAGTCCGACATCGGGCCCCGCCCAGCATCAGCCCTGCCTGGCATCGGACCGAAGTCCGGCATCAGGCCCCGTCTAGCATCGGATCGAAGTCTGGTATACGTATAACATATGTAACACCCCGTTTATTTATTAAATAAATAAATGTATAGAAGCCCTAAAATCAATAATAATTGAGCAAGGTGTTGGTTTCAAGGAGTTAAAAGTCACAATTATAGATGTTAGGGTTAAAATGTAAGTCTCATATTTATTATGTACGTATTTATGGAAGCAGGGGTGAAATTAGTAAATATTAGATCTGAATGGTAAAAAAAATTAATGTTGAGGGCTAAAGAGTAAATTATGGACATCATTTGAAATAATTGTAGAGGGAGGGGCTACTTAGTAAAATATGGGACTTGATCTGTAAGGATTTTCAGAAGGAGGGGTTAAATGGTAAATTAAGGGTTTATTTTGAAGAATTAGGGGGGGGGGGGGACTGATATTGTCATTATGGATCAATGTTTGAATGGGAATCGGGTATATTAGTTGTTCAACCGGTGAACCCTAACCCTAACCAAACCTTCTCCAGCCGCCACCCTCCTTATACCCCCTCCATCTCCGGCGTTGTCGCCACCATCCTCCATGCGTTTTCATAGCAGCTAGCGGCCACCACATGAAGCTCTTATCCGCCACCCATGGTTCCGCCATCGAAGCACCTTCATCAGTCGAGAACCGCCAAGATAACAGCGTTGTCGCTGTTTCATTTCCGGTGACGACGAAGACGACCAACGGGTGTCCGTCCTGCTGTCGCTGCTATTATGTTCGGTATCACCATGTTCATCCTCCATTCTTGTGCCGATGCATCAGGTTGATGAAGAAGAAACCGTTGCTGCCACCGACAATGCCGGCTGTAGGCGCAATCATTGTCGCCGTTGGTGCCCCATCGCCCACTGTAGGTCGTTCGTGTGTATGCGGAAGTGTGTTGGGCAGAGGATCAAGAAAGACCACCGTCACCATCGTGAGGTGGTGGCTGACATCGCAACCGTTGTTGTCACCGTCTTCTCGGGTCGTTGCCGCCACCGTACGCCGCCAGGTGGGTGGCTAGGCCCAAATTACAACCGTATTTGTGTGCGATTACTTCAGTGGAGTGATGTTTGGGTGCCTTGTTTGGCCATAATTCTCAAGAACAGCCACCACCACTACCTCACGGTGGTGGCTTCCACCATCTGCCGTCGTTGGCCACCATAAGGTGGCAATGTATGTTTAATTAGTGTAGTGTGTGCTTATTTGTGATTTCATTGTAAATTGTAAATTGGAATAATGAAAGGAAAAATCAAACCACCACCATAGGGTGGTGGTTGTCGCCTCTTGCCGCCACCGACCGCCGTATCGGGTGGCGGTGTGCCTTATTGGATAGTGACTAGTTTGGGATGTTTGGATAAGGGACTAAAACCCTAATGGGCCTTGTAAGCCTTAATGGGTCCAATAAACCCTAATGGGCCTAGTGGAATCATAATGGGCCTAATGAACCCTAATTGGTCAAAGGACCTAACTATTAGGCCTATAGGGCTAAGAATTTGGATATATGCATTGTGGATCAATCGGGACTCGCATTAGAATCATTTATTAAATTAAAATGTTAATTAATAACCATTGGCAATTAACCTAAGGCCATGTGGGAGTTAATGGATTAAGTTCTTAATGGGTTAAGTATGAAAACTTAACCCTAATCATCATTTTATGTGAAAACCCTAAGTTTAGTTGGGACTTTCTATTGGGACTTAGTGATGGAATTATTAATGGACCATCCAAGAATAATCATATAGACTAGAATATGTTGTTGGGCTTTAGGGTAAGGCCCATATGAGAGTTTGGGACTAATTTGGAAAATTGGGTCATAGATAGGCCATAGTTTGGGCCTTTATGATTATGTGATATTGGGTCATTAGAATGTTGAATGTTGGACTGGACTAAATGGTTGGGCCTTATGGTAAGACCTTGTAAAGATTTGGGCCCAATTTGGAAAATTAGGCCATATGTTGGGCTTTGACTCATAGTTGACTTTTGGGCATTTGGATTTGGCTTAGGGCTTGAATAAAGATAAGTTAGGAGTAAAATAATATTTACCCCCAAGTATGTATTTATGGTTATATGTTGGAACCCAATTATTAATTGGCCTAGGGCTTGAATAAAGATAAGTTAGGAGTAAAATAGTATTTACCCCCAAGTATGTATTTATGGTTATGTGTTGGAACCCAATTATTAATTGGGTGATGTTTTGATATTGACAGTTCGGGAATATGTCATTCAACCGCTGGGGATTATGTCTGTGGGACTTCAGCAGTGTGAGGTGAGTTACCTTCCAGTACGGGTGGGTCTAAGGCCACAGTGCCAGCCCACCAACAAGAGTAATTGGTAGGTAATTGCCTTTGTGGTAATTATCTTGGTATGCTTATGTGATATGCCTATAAGATATGTTTATGTGATATGCTTATGTGATATGCTATGTGAGTTAGTGGTAGTAGCAGGGAATAACTTTTCTGTGACTCGATCGTTAGGACCGAAGGGTAGGTTAGTACCCCAGATATGCCTGATCGTATGATTATATTTTGTTATTATATGATAGAGGTAGGGGTGAAATAGTCCCCGTTGCCGGTTGAGATAGACCGAAGGATAGTCAGCACCCCAGAACGGCCTGACATGGGTAGGTGCAACACCTGATTCCTGGTACGCAGTTAATTCAAGCATTTCTTGTGTTTTTCTCTCGGCCTCGACGAGTTGGAAGAATTTTTGGCCGATTTGGGTCATCATTGATAGATTCGATTTGGGTCATCATTGATAGATTGACCAAGAGCGCCCTTTTTATTCCGATTCAGGAGAGTTTTTCCGCCGACAAGTTGGTCGACATCTATATCCGGGAGGTAGTGGCGTGGCACGGGGTGCCAGTTTTAGTGATTTCAGACAGGGATGTGCGGTTCACTTCCAGGTTTTGGAAGAAGTTTCATGACGAGCTAGGTACTCAACTGCATTTTAGCACTGCCTTTCACCCACAGACGGATGGTCAGAGCGAGCGGACCATCCAGACATTAGAGGATATTATTCGAGCGTGTATTTTAGACTTCGGAGGTAGTTGGGATACTTATCTTCCATTAGTGGAGTTCTCCTATAACAATAGCTATCATGCGAGTATTGACCGTCCTCCTTTCGATATGTTGAATGGGAGGAAGTGTAGGACCCCGATATGCTGGGGAGAGGTTGGGCAGAGAGTCACGGGGAGTACCGAAGTAGTACTCAAGACTATGGAGAAGATCCAACAGGTTCAGAGCAGGCTTCATACTGCTCAGAGTCGGCAGAAAAGTTATGCCGACACACGTCGGTCAGACCTGGAGTTTCAGTTCAGGGATATGGTGCTCCTGAAGGTGTTGCCATATAAGGGCGTCATTCGATTCAGGAAGCAGGGCAAGTTGGGCCCCAGATATATTGGACCCTTCAGGGTTATGGACCGGGTGGACAAGGTGGCATATAGGATGAATCTGACAGCCGAACTCAGTCATATTCATAGCACTTTTCATGTCTCCCAGTTGCGGAAATTCCTAGTAGATGATTCGACAGTGGTGCCTTTGGAGGATATTCAGGTTGATGACAGCCCATGGGTTATTATGTTAGTATGTGTAACCTCCCACAAATAAGACCCGAAACTTTCATTTTTAAATTAATAAAACCAGTATTCCGGAGAACATCATCATAAAAGTACAAATAAAACAAATGTATCAATCATCACATCATATCAGAGTAAGTTAAGATAATGTGGAACGAGGTGGTGTGTGATCTGCAAACATCCCAAGCTCTACCATTTGAAAACCGAAGTACCTGAAACATAAACTGAAAACCATAAGCACAAAGTTCAGTGAGTTCCCAAAAAATACCACATACCAAACTTATAAATGGGCCCAACCATGGGGTTCATTCCAACCAAAAGCAAGTATGGGGCCCCGCCCTGGGGCCTCGCCATGGGGTATATTTCAACTCGAACATATCAAAGTGGGCCCTGCCCTGACATATATTTAAACCCAACTATAACATAATGGGCCCCACTCTATGGTATATTTCAACCCAAATATAAAATAATGGGCCTCGCCCTGGGATATATTTCAACCCAAACATAGCATGTATCACACAACATCTAGCATACCACATAACCAGATAATGGGTCGGCCTTGGTGCCTTCGACCTATGGATACGGTGAGAAGACTCATCTCGTACTGCCGAATCAAACAGAAAATCCCTGGCTGCTGGCTAACAGATCCCCGAACTATCAAAGCCAAAACAACACCCAATCAATAATTGAGTTCCAATCCATAACCTTAAATCCATACTTGGAGTAAAAAGACTACTTTACCCCTAACCTAGCTTGGTTAAAGACTAAGGCCCAAACTCACAATCTGAAAGACCCAAAGGCCAATTAATCAACCAAGGCCCAAATATGGCCTAATTTTCCAAATTGCGCCCAAACCCCTTATATGGGCCTTACCCTAAAGCCCAAACATTATTCCTAGTCCAAAACAATTGTACTCAGATGACCCATTAATAACCCAACACACAAGCCCAAAAGAAAACCCAAATTGAAGCCCAAAATGCATAATCTCATCTGACTGTGTACACTCCGCGTACTCAGTTGGTACTCTAAGCGTACGCCTAAGAAACCCAGTACGCCCTGCGTACTGACCCTACCCACAAACAACCTAAAAAACGTCTTAATCCCTTAAGTTAGGATGTCAACTGTAATGACCCAATTTTCACGTCCAAAAATTTCATTTTTAAAAACATTACTTTTCGAAAATGTTAAAAGATAAAACATTGTTTGACCAAACTACATCACAACATAAACCATGTTCAAAGACATGTCATACAACAAATCGAAACATCAGAGTATAAATCCCAAGGACATCTAGTAAATGCGGAAACCAATGTGTGTGCATGATGTGCCACTACCGAGCCAACTCCTTCCCCTTCGATGAAGAGGTACCTGAAACCAAAACTGTAAACTGTAAGCACAAAGCTTAGTGAGTTCCCCATCATACCACATAACATACAACACATAACATACATACTGCCAGGCTATTATGGGGTTCCTGATTACCCGGTACGGCCATTCTGGGGTGCCGACTACCCGTGCGGCCATCCTAGGGTGCCGTCCTACCCATGTCAAGCCATTCTGGGGTGCTGACCTACCCGTGTCAAGCCATTCTGGGGTGCTGACTACCCTTCGGTCCTAACAACCGAACTCGGGGACTAATCCCTTCCTACTACCTCTATCGCATATAACATAACAAGCCAACATGCAAACATATCATCACATACTGTCAGACGTATTCTGGGGCGTCTGACCACCCTTCAGTCCTAACGACCGAACTCTACTACCTACAACATATCATGCTAGCATATAACATAGCAGGTAGTAGCAAACCTAGATGATATCACAAAGACAATCATCTATCATACATCTCCTACTGGTGGGCCGGCATTTTGGCCTTAGACCCACCGCTACTGGAAGGTAACTCACCTCGGAGTAGCTACTGATCTTCGTGGGAATAGTCTGACTGCTGCTGCTGCTGTTTCGAAAATCCTCCGGCTGCATTCCCACCAAACACTTAGTCAAAAACTGCTAACTGACCCTTGGGTAAAATGACCATTTTACCCCTGATCATGCCCTAAGTCAAAGTCAGAGTCAACTTCCAGTTGACCCGACTCGCCGAGTTGGCTCGCCAACTCGCCGAGTCCATGTCCAAACGACTGTCCGGAATTATGTTTCTACTCGTCGAGCTAGGCGTCGACTCGACGAGTTCTCCTTCCAAACTGATGTTCAAGTCCTTCATCCTACTCACCGAGTTGTATGAACAACTCGCCGAGTTCATCTTCATCCGATGAACAAGTTGTACTGTGACTCGCCGAGTTGTATGAACAACTCGCCGAGTCTGATCTTGATCTAAGGAGATTGCCTTGAACTCGCCGAGTCTGGGCATCGACTCGCCGAGTTCCACTATGGGTGAGTTTTAGCTTCCAACTCACCTAGTCCCTCCTGGACTCACCATGCGACTCGACATAACAAAAAGGGGACAAACCCGGAGACTCGCGACTCGAATCGCCGAGTCAGATGAGCGACTCGCCGAGTCCGCTCCATGCAAGAGCTAAAAATGTGATTTTGCTCGAATCCAATCCATGTCATTCGTAGATCTGGGCTCCTAAAGCATAAATAACACGTAAAGTTTCCAACTTTACGTGTAAATATCCATGTATGGGATTTTTAGGGTTCAAAATGCACCAAAAGAGTAGATCTAAGGTTTATATGCAATATGGGCTCATAAAGGTAGTGGATCTGAGCTCCTGGAGCTCAACTATGCTTGGATCTAGAGACCAATCAACTTATTTCGAATTATCATGCACATACAAGCTTGGAAATGAGCCAAGAATGCCTTAGATGAAGCCTTAAGCATAGAAACATGGGGAAAATGGGATATACCTCAAAGGAACTGCTGAGAGAACACAATGGTGCTTGGATGACTTTCCTTCTTCTGGATCTACTTCCCTTTCTCTTCAAAACCTTCAAGAACACACAACAAATGCTTCAACTCTTCAAAGAACAAGCTTAAACGAGGGTTGGGAGCTTTAGGGGGTGAATGGGGGCTGGCCTGGGGCGGAAAGGGGGATTAAATAGGATGCAAACCCCAGAAACTTAGGCTTTTATCCAACAACGGTGACTCGCCGAGTCCAGGATATGGACTCGCCGAGTCGCCAACTTAAACGCGTCCCGGGGTCTCGTCCCTACTCGGCGAGTCGGACCTATGACTCGCCGAGTCCAAGGCTTAAAAAGGAAAATATCCAATTAAGATTTACATACCAGGAACCAGGTGCTACATCAACAACCTCAGAATAGCTAAATATAAGTGACTTTATCCATAAAGTCGAAGGCTTTAAACCTTTGCATGACTTAATGAATCCCAACACCAAACACGAACTACACGGGTTAAAATCACTCCAAAATGTCTTAAAAACTTCTGAATACCTTGAGACCTTAATCCAAACTTCCAGATTTGATACAAAGGGACTTCTAAAGTCATAAAGTTCATGACTTTATGACTTAGCATGACTTAATGGACCCAAATCAAAACCCTAAGTCCCAAGCTTCACCAAAAGACTACCAAATCATGTATGGAAGGTGTATACTCATCAAGATCCAAACTTTATGACTCCATAACCCTAACAAGGGCCAAATATGAAGCTCAAAGGTTTTGGAGTAACTTCTACTCATTAGAACCACCACAAAAGGGACCAAAATCATAACAAAGTGCCACATATTTAGATCTATAAGAAATAGTTGTCAATGTTGAGACTTTATACCTTCAAATTTTAGATCTAGGTGAACAAAGCCTAGATCCAAAAGCTCTAAGTCAAGCAATGACTCTTCAAGAAGTTCCTTCTTCATCATCAAGCACAAAAAACACACATAACTCACTTTGAAGCTCAAGAATCATTCAAATAGGGACTAAGGGTCGATTTTTAGGGTTTAGAGGGATGGAGGATGAAGATATTAGGGTTAGGTTAGGAGATAAGGAGCTTAAATAGGGTACAAGACCCTAAAATTTTATGTTTGATTGGAGTACGCACAACGTACATATGGTACGCCCAACATACTCCATAGAGGATCCGCGACCATCCTGGTCAATACGCCCAACATACGCCAAGGTATGCCTCGCGTCTGCCCTTTTCACTAGTACCCCCCGCGTATCCGGCTAAAACTTAAAACCACCAAACTTCCGAAGGCCATAACTTTTTTGTTATAAGTCCGTTTCTGAAGAGACTTATATCCACTGAAAGGTAATGAGAAGCTCTACACTTATATCAACTCATAGTTGCCTTAAAACTTCTAGAACTAAAACTCAATTTCCATAAAAGCCTAAATTAACACTTTACCGATATACCCTTTGGCTCCAAACACAATCCGAACACCCGGATCACCCAATTTACCTTACCCATACCCAATTGGGTCTAAATATCTTTTCCTCAAAGGCCCTAATGCTGATGATACTCGTTCTTCTGGTCACCACCCCACATTAGGAAACAAATCGGAATAGGGCATTACATGATGCTATATGTTTGCGTGACTATTGCATGTGTACATATTTGGTCACTTAATTATTTTTCGTGTATTGTTAACCTGTGAATTTGTTTTATATTATCCTCACTTTACGTCCCTAAACACCTATCATAAGGGACCTAGCCTAAGGATCATCATCGGGACGGACACTACTGCTAAGGGGATTCCTCAGCAATAAATGTCCTAATAGGCAACCATGTGGGGGATGGAGTACACCGGTGAACACATCGTTCACAACACCTACAGGTTGCGAGCCTGCTAGTGTTCCACTGGACTGTCTAGAAGAGTCCGTGGTCGTCATCTATACTCCGCTAGATGACTGGATCAACAACAACAACATCGAGGCCTCTCATCATTTTATCACACATCACCTATTACATCTACCCATGTTTTACCCCAACATTTTCGTAGATATAAAATACATATACAGTTTAAATCATTGAAAACATGTATAACAACGTTCATCTAGCATAGATAGCAAGTATTCAGATAATATGCACACATAGCACGTAAAATACTTCATATCTATGTGTAAGTTGAAGGTAACTATGCACTCACCTGATTAGGTGGTGACTCAGCACTCGGACAGCGCTTCGATAAAACCTAGTATCGGTACCACTAGGGTTTAGTTTAATGATAACCGCGATAAATTAATTAGTCTGAGTATTATTACGCATTAATAATACTCGATATATCTCATAATAATAGCCCAAATAATTATTTTAAGGACCTAATAACATTCCTATAATTATTTGGAAACTATATTAAAAATTGCGTAAGCGTAGCATACTTACAGCGAATTTTATCGAAAACCGGGACTCAATTGGAGCAGCGTTTCGAAACCGAAAAACTCCTTTTTCTCGGGACTCCGGGAGCCTCGGGGCTTCCTTAGGGTGCTAGGGGTTCACCTAGACCATAGGGAGGCTTCAAAACCTTAGAGAGAGAAAGATTTTAGAGAGAGAATGAGAAATGGTGTGAAAAATCCGGAGAAGTTCGCACCTATTTATAGGGGCCGAAGGTCGCCTCTACGCGGGGCGTACCGAGGGTACGCTGGGCGTACTGCTCGGATAAGGGTGCCAGCTTCGCACCAGCTGGCTCGCAACACCGGTAGGCGCGAGGCGTAGCGACTTCCGACGTGAGGCGTACTCGGACGCGGGGAGTTCTCTTCGTACGCGCGGCGTAAGGCGAGGTGTCGTGGCACGATCCAGAGCGAAGCCGTGGTCAGCAAGCGACGGTTCAGAAGCGGCCACGTCATCCGATTTCGCATCAGTTTCGTATTTTCAAGTTCAAACTTCAAAAATTCGTAACTTTCGCATACGAGCTCCGTTTTTGACGTTCTTTATATCCAAGCGAAGGTGGGAACGTACTCTACAACTTTCATTTAGACTTCGTCGGCTAATTTTGGCTCGATTTTAAATTTTATATTATTAACGAGCCGGGACACGATTGGTTCGTTAAATCCTCATAACTTATTCATCCGACATCCGTTTTTGCCCATCTTTTTCTCGTTACGCTACTCTCAACAAGATCTTCGATTCTCGTTCAGGTCGTGTCGGCTAAAAACCGCTCGATCAAGCATTCGAATTTCGGGTAGTACACTGCTAGTCCGAAACTTCGAAAAGGCGTAACTTCTTCATACGAAGTCGGATTTGGGCGTTCTTTTTATCGATGTTCTTAGTTTAACATATTCTACAACTTTTGTTTAGATTTCTAAGGTTAAAAAGTCTTCTATCGTAAATTTACTATTTTATGTTTTCCGGTGCCGTGCCGGTTTTGCCGTAAAACTTCGGCGGGCCATAACTACTTCATTATAGCTCGGATTTCGGCATTCTTTATATGTATGGAAACCTTGAGACATATTCTACAACTTTATGTAGAGATATCGGGATTATCTCACACTTTAATTTTGACGCTCATTTTTATTCTTTGTTAATTATACATTTATAATAAACACATAGTTCACATAATACTCAAATATTTCATATTTATTACTTCAAAAAGAGTTACAATAGTTGACATAGACTATTACATTGACAAAATGCTTAGCCCTGAAAACCCGAGCGTTACATATTGCTTTACATTCGTCGTGAGCCACCACCGAACTACTAGGTTCGTTTTTCCCTTGTAGATTACAAACCCTTTATCCCTTCACACTCCCATATAAAGTTGCAAACTTGAAGAAATATTTGGAAACTAAAGTTCATAAAGATGATGATAATCAAGTAAATGAAACAAAAACAAGCTTATGTAATGGCGACTTTGCTTTAGAAGATCCTATGTCATGAAACGAATAGAAACAAATACATCTAAAATTGAATATGAGATTTTTGAATACAAATTATAATCAATGATTTGAATTCAAACATAACAAAAAAGATTTTGCTTTAGAAGATCTAAAGTCATTGAACGAATAGAAACAACCCGTAAAATTCAATATGAGATTTTTGAATACAAACTATAATCGATGATTTGAATTCATACATAACGAAAAACAATAATAATAGTAATAGAAACTTGATTTATCCCTTTTCAAATTATAGAACATTTTGTACATGAAGTGATACAAAGTTTATAAGAAAAAAAGTGTGATGTCGATTGATTAGCAGAGACTTGATTAGCATATTCAGATGGATGAAAACCATCCCATAACACAAACTGAGTCGCATTGGGACATGTCCCGATCAATTTAGTGTTACAAAAGAACACCATCATTTCCAATTTTTCTGTCCTACAACACCCTCTCAACGCCTCCACAAACCCTAAAATAAACGATTATATGTAATCATTTAAACGAAATCAATTTTTGACTATAAGGATATGGAATTTCAGACTTAATTTTTGTTGCCATGGGAGGCGAGATCTTTGATTAGGTCGTAGAGTGGTTGAAGATGCTGAAAATAACCATCTTGAGATATGGGTGTTATGATACAAGTTGGGTCGCAACTAAATTTATCTTATTGTTGAACGATTGAGCATCTATGTTGATCTTCGCTACAGACCCCTTTCCATGGGATATGAACAAAATTCTCATTGCGTGTAAGCAGTCAAGCGGTGGGAGTGATGCCACTCCGATTCTCCTTGCTCCTAATCCTTACAAATCATTTTTTTTGTTTGTAAATTGTAATCAAATAGCAAAATCCACAATAATAAAACACCCAAATGATGATTTTGAATTTGTTATGGTGGATTAGGATTAATTTTACCTTGATGAAACTTGAAGAGATTCAGACGAGGTAGGATCTATATTTGAAAAAAAAACATTTTAGGCGTCCACTGGAGTTTGTATCCATCTGAAATGTCGCTGGAGGTGAACCCCCAAAATAGATTTTCCTGTTATTGCTAGTAATAGTGGTATATTTTAAACAAAAAAACAAGTCTAAGGGTTAATGGTGCACAAAAAAAAAAATTATGTGATTGAATATGTTCTAAAGGTATAATTTAATTACTCTTTAAGTCATTTATCCCTTCAATAAACTTAAAATCCGAAAAAAAAAATTATATGATTTTTCTACAAAACTTAAAAGGTTTTTAGTTCATTTTCCAAAAAAAAAGAAAAAAAAAGCCCAATAAATGTATAAAAGTACTATGGGTGCCGCTAAATGGTCCTTTTACTTTTATAATGTCACTAAATTATCCTTGTAATGGCCTAATGGGTTTATGAAAATGGATCCGACTAAATGGGCCTTTTACTTTCTTATTGTCCGCCGATTTAACCGGCCCAAATCATCTCGGTATATAAAATGCTACGGCTCTCACAAAAATATCCTCTCGCACGAATCAACCCTATCTGGATTTAGGGTCTCTGCGATCCGTCTAGGGTTCTTATCGATCAACCCTATACTTCAATTTTACCGATAGATTCTGTTAGGGTTTCTATATTATTGTTCTACCCTATAAACAGTTTGATTTGTCGAATCAATTAGGTTTCCTTTCACAAGATGATGCAACCAGGAAACGGCATGGCACCGGTACCAATGGCTCCGATGCAGCCGCCACCACAACAACAGCAGTACCAACAAGCACCACCGCAACAGCAGTGGATGATGCCCCCACCGGCTCAACAACAGCACCAACAACCACTGCCGCCCCATATGTGGGCCCAGCAACAGGCACCGCCTCAGCAGCAGCAACAAGCACAACATATGATGCAAGCAAATCAGCAGTCGCAGCAGTATTCTTCTGCTCCGGCGAGTTCCGATGAGATTCGGTCTCTTTGGATCGGAGACTTGCAGTATTGGATGGATGAAACATATGTTACTAATTGCTTCTACAACACCGGAGAGGTACTACTGATCCTTTTCCCTAATGAGCTCTTTACGTATGTATTGAAAAATTGGAATTGCGATTTAAGTTGTTTCTAATTCTATTTTCAGGTTCTCACGGTGAAGATTATTCGAAACAAACAAACTGGACAACCTGAAGGCTATGGTTTTATTGAGTTCAGGAGTCGTGCTGGTGCAGAAAATGCTTTACAGACCTACAATGGGACGCTGATGCCATCTGCTGAGCAGAATTTTCGCCTTAACTGGGCAACTCTTGGTGCTGGTGAGAGACGCAATGATGACACTCCTGACTACACAATCTTTGTTGGAGATCTTGCTGCTGATGTTTCGGATTACATATTGCAAGAAACGTTCAAAACTGTTTACCCGTCAGTCAAGGGAGCGAAAGTTGTCACTGATAGAACTACTGGACGCTCTAAAGGATATGGTTTTGTTAGATTTGGAGAGGAGAGTGAGCAAGTTCGTGCCATGTCTGAAATGAATGGTGTTTTATGTTCATCCAGGCCAATGCGTATTGGCCCTGCAGCTACCAAGAGTGGTGGTGGAGGTGGTGGTGGTGGTGGTGCAGGTGGTGGAGGTGGTATGCAGAAAGGTACGTTTTCGAATGCTTTAGAATTATTATTCCTGTGTAACTACCCTCAAACGATTGCTTTTGTTGAAATGGAATACTGTATGCTATCTTATTTGTTTCTTTTGTTGCTTTTTTAGATAGACTTTGGTCTACTCTTTTATTTCTATAGTCGGTGGTTCTTAGATAGCTTTTGTCACTCATGCCTTGGACACCAGGAGTTCATATCTTTTCTTTCCAGTAGTTGCATTTGTGAACCTGGGATCATTTAATTATGTAAAAGACACACAAAACTTATAAAAGCTCATGTTGTCTCAAAAGCAGGACCCAGAGAGGCTCTCATTTTTGGGTGCCTGGAACTGATTTCAGCCGAATTGATTCCACTTTATTGCAGTGGCCTTGTTTAGGTCAGTGGTTTTGTTTATGTAATGAGTTTCTTTCCTTATTACAGTTCCTTTTTCTAAATTTTCATTTCCTTTCCCTTTAGTTTCCGAGTTCCTTCAGTAATTATTTACCAGTCTTAAGTAAATTGCTTTACTTCTTTCGTAGTTGCACTCTTTTTTTTCAAGTTTCTTTTCTTCATATCATGCCATCTTTTCTATTTGTTCCAGTCTTTTACCTCTTTATATTCCTGTCATATTCAGTCTTTCAACATCCAATTATCATCTTTGAGTATTGGGTTTTCTTTCTTTTTTGCTGCTGTGTTACCCATGCGTTAGGCTTTGGACACGTGTTGTCAGTTATTTTTCTTGTATCAAGACAGAAGACCACATTTATATATAGAATAAATTTAATTCTTTAATCTTTCCCTAATCTTGTTATGTGTTTTTTTTTAATAATTTGTATTGCCCTTCAAGGCTTGTGCTTTTTTTAGTATTTGTATTTGTATAGTTCCAACAGAAGCTGGAGTACAGGTATTGCAGTTACTGACCATTTTTTAGGCACAACATCTGGAATTCTTCATTGTTGATTTGGATAAGAATAAGATGTTTCTTCTTTGCTTTACTTTATTTTATTTTTCTAAATATTTTTGAAACATGCAGCCCCTTACCAAAGTGCTCAAGGAAGTCAGGGAGAGAGCGACCCAAACAACACAACTGTGGGTATTATTGTCTTTTTTTTGTGGCTATTCTATTTGAATCTCTAAATGTTTGACAATTGAGAATGATGAGTGCAGATATTTGTTGGTGGTTTGGATCCAAGTGTTTCTGATGAAACCCTAAGGGGGGTATTTGGTCAATTTGGTGAACTAATTCATGTTAAGATTCCCGTAGGCAAGCGATGTGGATTTGTTCAATTTGCCAACAGGTATCAACATAAAGCCGCTCTGGAAGTTTATTTTTTGTTTCCATATTTACCCTTGTTTGTTATTTTTCAGAGGGTGTGCAGAACAAGCTTTGTCGATTCTAAATGGAACTGAATTAGGAGGCCAAAATATCCGGCTTTCTTGGGGTCGTAGTCCTTCAAGCAAACAGGGGCAATCGGAGCAGCCACATTATGGTGGTGGAGGTGGCGGTGGTGGTGGTGGTGCTTACTATGGATATGCTCAAGGGTATGAGGCGTATGGGTATGCTCCTCCGCCTCAAGATCCAAATGCTTATTATGGAGTCTATGCAGGGGCTGCAGGGTATGGTGGTTACCAACAACCACAGCAGGTAGTATGCATTTTTTGTTTCTTTTTATATTTTATATTCATACTAAAAGGGCATTTATGTCTTTTTACACAAACAAGAGATGAGAGAACAAGCATCTGTTTCATCTTGTTCCCACCTTTTTGGGTTTACTTTTTCATGAGGCTCATTTTTTTTTAATGATTTAATGAGTTGAGCCAGAAAACTTTGTTTAATGATTATGGAGAATTTTATTTTTCGAAATGTAAGGGTATAATGGTCCTTTGGTCTCAATCCATAAAAATCTGACCTTTATGCATACCCTTGATTGTTTTTAAGGTTTTGTGGGTGGTCAAAGGGTTGACTTGGAATTGTATTATTTTTTTTTTTTGCAGTGATGATTAGCATTGAAGGTTGGGGGTGTGAGTTGTTATATGAAGTTGGTCAAGTCTGTACTATATATGGTGCGTGGAGTTTGATATATGTGCCCAAGAGAAACAAACATCTCCTATTGTGGATGTTACTTTTTTTTTTTTTTTTTTATCCTTTTTTCTTCTTCTCCCTGATATTATGTTTGCTGATCTAACTCTGGGTTTGAGATTGTTAGAGATGTTTGTTAAGAATATTGGATTGTTGCTGTAAGCCTAGTTTTTTTTTTCAAGCGTCCTTTTTTTTTTCTTTTCAAAAAGAAATGTTTTTTTTAAATGTTTGCATAAATCGTCCTACAAATGACTTAAAATCCCATTGGAATATACAAATGCTAAAACAAAAGCGTGATACTTCCTGTGTTAAACTTTCTGATGTAATCGTTTGGTTTTTGCTCTAGCTTCTTGTTAGAACTCCCTTTTTAAAATATTTCGGCTGTTCAGAGACACTGTCATACTTCCTATTAAATCATGTAAACTCCTTGTATCCACAAATTTTACGTTGCACTAATTGGTCTGATACTCCTTTTCATTGGCATTTGTTCAATTGGAAAGCTTTTAAGTTGCAATACCATGGGCATTCTATAAGCAGTTCTACGATTCAATGTAACAATTGTGGAAGGATTATATTTTTTTTCAAAAAACAACGTAAGAGTATTTAAAGTTACTTCGAAAAAGAAAAGATATCGACAAAAAATGACAACATCAAAGATTAGATATATTGGTTTTATCGTGTATTTCCCTATTTACCATAATGACCTGTATGTCTAGAAATCTAGAATGGAGCATTTCGGATTCTAGATTCATTGATGATCCTGCTCTTCTTATATCATAATGTACTTCGCCCATCCACAAGTATTTAACAGTTGATCCCAACTTTATGTGAAAAGATTCATGATCACTCATCTGTGAAGCTTATATCTTGACCAAAAGTTTTTTGGTATCATTTTTGGTAGCAAAGTTGGTACCCATTGGCAACAATATATACATGTTCATATGGACTAACCACTTCTTCCTTATCGTCTTCAAACCATTCCTCTAGAAGCTCACCAAAGTTGTCTACATAAATGGATATTCTCTTACCAATAACGTACATTTGGGACATGGTACTAAGGCTTTTCACAAGGTTCTTGCATGAAATCGTTTGAGGAATGTTTTACACAATCATTAAAATCCACACCAGCAAAATCATGGTATGTGAAAAGAAAATGTTGCCATCAGAATATGTGGAGGGATAACGTATAAACACTCATTGAAAGTTAAGATCAACTTTCAGATACACAACATCTGGATTCTACATAGAAACTATTTTCAATTACAAACATGTATACTCAAGCAACTAAATTTCGAAAAAGGGTTGGACACTTACAATTACCGAGAACTCCCAAAAGCTTGAATTATGAATTTCTTTGTTGTATGAGGATATGAAAGCGTTGTCGATGCCTTGGGATTGTATTTGAGTAGCATTTATTTACAATTTCTTTTACACATGGATTAACACACATGTCCAGGAAAACGGAAAAACTTACAAATAATATATTCACATAACCATGGTAACTGGATGAATACTTCAAGTTTGTGATAAGGTCATTTGATATGCATGTGAAAAGAACACCATTCCCACCCCCACATTGATACCCAAATTGTGGTGTAGACCATGAACCACCACACCCAATAATCTTATTTCTCTCTCTATCTCTCTACTTTTTTATTAATTAAAAAACAAATACTTTTAAATAATTAAAAAAAAGAAGTTCATTATAATGGTATGGTTTAAATGTTATGATTATATACTTTTGGGGTGGTGGTATGGTGGGTATACGACTATACACCACGGCCTAATGACTTTATTGACATGCTTTTTGAGATGTTGAGGATCGACGATAAAAGAAAAAAAAAATCATTAACCTTAACCCTAAAAAGTAAAAAGACAAAAAAAGCAGTCATTTCTATAAAATGTTACAGTTACAATCAAGTATCAACCCCATCTACCACAGATGATCTCCCAAAAACAACTTAAACCTTTACTTTCTCACTTCAATTAAAGACGTACAAAAATGGGGCATACACATTAAACAGCTGTTAACAACTCATGATGAGTGCATAGAGCTCAACAACTTAAGCGCAAGTTCCTCTTGTTCACGCAACGATATCGCATCCGTCTTCGATGCCACCTCATCTTTCCTTGCCACATCATCATCATCACCATCGCTATCAAAGTACACTTTTGATTTTTTAAGGTTGCGTGTGTCTTTATCGGACCCAGAAAAGCCGTCGTCGTCTTCGTCCACGTCATCATCATTATCTCTTGCCCTTTTATGTTTTTCCTTTTCCTTTAGTCTCTTTTCTTTACGTCTTTGGCGATCCAAAATCTTGTCCTCCTTGTCTCGTGAGATCATATCCAGTTTCATCTCTGCATACCTCTTCAATACTACAATGCGAAACCCCATTTGTTATCAGCAAAAAATAACAATCTACTTTCACATGTCATTTTTTGTTTATTTTAGTGTCCTACTTTCATTTTCTTCCTATTACAACCTTGTAAGCTAAAAAAACAATTTAACCAAGAAGTGCTGAGTCAGCATAAAGTACATATAAGAAATAAAAGTACAATGCTATGATTATTTCTTGCATTTACCCCTTTTGTTTTAAGAAAAAAGTGTGGATTACCTTTATCTTTATCAAGAAGTGCTGAGTCAGCATTCATGGCAGCTAATCTTGCAAGAGGTGGCAATGTGTTCCCTTCTTCATCAAATACAACTCGTGTCCCCACTGGTCTATGGACATTAATCTTCAACTTCTTTTTCTTAAGAACCCTAGTTGTAGGCCTACAAACAATATGTCAAATTTATATTTTATCACACCAATTAAATCTCAAAAATTACTTTTTAACCATAAAAGTACATAAAACAAGAGTAAATCACATTTGATTTTTGGTCCTCATTTGAGGTTCTTGTAACAATTTTGGTCCTTGTTCCAAGTGAAAGAATCATTCTTGGTCCTTAAGTATATTAATCTTTGCATTTTAGCCACCAAAAATAGTCAATTTCTTGGAAAGGGGACTAAAACGTTACAAAAACACATATAAGGACCAAACCGCAAGAAAACTTTTTGTGACCAAAATAGCTAATCTCAGGGACCAAAAATGAAACTTACTAAAAAAAACAAATAAGAAAGTAAGGATACATATTACATACAACATATTTTCAATCGCCTTCATGTCCTCATCGTTTTCCGTTTCCTTTCTCTGAAGTAAATCAAGTGTCTCTTCATCTTCTTCAGATTCCTCGAGTAAATTGTTACTTTCCTTTTTACTCGAAATCTTTATCAAATCTTTTTGCACGGGCACTTCGGGCAGCAAAGTGGACTCCTCGGGCAGCTTCTTTTTGTCTATATTCTTACGGTCAAGGTAACGGAGTTGTGGGGTCATTGGGAGACCCAATGAGGCTGAGTAGTCATCAATGGGAAGCTTTGCAACATCAAAAACTTCTTTATCTTTTTGTTTGTAAATTGATTTCACATAAGTTTTAAAGGCTCTTTGAGCTAAAGGCTGTAGATCCGTGTACTTTGCTAGTAATGCAGCCAATAAACCAGAAACCGATTGTAAACGCTTTGTGTTTGCCTGAAATTTGCAACAAAATGTTCAGATGCCAACACATGATGACAAAAAGCAGAGTAAATTGCAGGAAATAGCAACACACTTTTCTTCTCATTACACATTTTGTTTACCTATAGTAGCAATGTACTTGTAATTTCTTTACACATAAATACTAATGTACTTATAACTCCATTACAATAGTTCAAAAGAAAGTATGTGTTGTTATAGAGTAAGAGTATAAAGTATGTTGCTATTCTATTAAAATTGCTTAAGAAAAGCAAGGGAATAAGTATGTTACCTTGTCAACCTGAACAGGTATTTTCTTCTCTTGCAATCGATCAAGCATTTTCATTTCTGAAGGGAGAAGAAATAACACTGACCGGCCTGCTGAATCATATCGGGCAGTCCGACCGACTCTATGTATGTAACCTGCCACGTCATCAGGGCAATCCACCTAAAAAAAACAAAATGGTATTTACTCCTTCTTTCCACATTAAGTCTTGTCAAACTTTTGAAATTTTCTTAACTTAATGGGGAGGCCTCATTTCCCTAACTTTCTGTGGTAAGTAAAAAAAGGAACACTCATATATGTAGCTTACTGGATTAAGTCATGTTTCCATTAAGTATAAAAAATGTTACCTGAACAACCCAATCAACACCTTTGTTGAAATCCAGACCTCTTGAAGATACATCAGTTGAAAAAAGAACTGATCTTTGTTCAACAAATTGTTGCAATATAAATGTCCGTTTTATTTGTTTCATCCTTCCATGTAGGCACTTTAGAGGTATCCCAGGACGCAGTTTCTTGAATGCTTCATATACAAACCTTACCTATCAAAAATGGGTTTCAAATTTAATACATTAAAGAAACAGAAAAAAAAAAAAAGAAAAGGCCTAATAGAACCTATTAGAATGTTTGGTTTGGTTGTCATACAATTAGAATTAGCATTTCTGATTATTTAACAAAGTTGAAAGTAATCCATTACCCATTTTGCTACCTTGTAAAGACTATGTGAGAATGTTATTTCAACCATTTTGTTAATTTTCATGATTTTAGTTCAGTTACAATTTATTTTCTAATGACAACTACAAAATACATTCTTATATGATAACTTTGGGTTGGATGAGCTTTGTTCTGTTTAAGCAAATAAAAATTTCATAAAGTATAACTAAAAATTCTAAACAGTACACTTAAAACTTAAAACTATATTATAGATAATATAAAAAAATCATTCAATTCCTACATTCAAACCATGATCATGGAATTCATTACATTCAAATAAAACAGAAATAAAGAACTTACCTGCTTGCAGCTGGAAAGAAAAACAAGAATCCTTGAGTTTAAATGTGCCTTTATAAAACTCCATAACATGTCTAGCTTTTGATCAAGAGGAACAAGCATGACTTTTTGCTGTAGTCTACTTGGAGTAGCAGCTATGGCTTCTTCATCAACAGCAACATATTCAGGGTCCTTTAAACTGAGTCGTGCAAGATCTTTAACTGATTTTGTTTGTGTTGCAGAAAAAAGTAGAGTCTGTCTGTGTTTTGGGAGCTGTGAAATTATAGCATTTACTTCTTTCTTAAATCCCGCATCTAGAATACGATCCGCTTCATCAAGTACCAAAACCTGTTAACTAGCAATGAATCATTCAAACACACCCAAATCAGTGAACTTTCCATAAGAACAAGAGAAATAAAAGAAAATAGAAAATTGAATTTTGAATTTTGACCTGTAGTTGTGAACAATCAAAATTTGGAGTTGTGTCCATGTGTTTGAGAAGCCTGCCAGGTGTACAAATCAATATATTCATTCGATTCACACGATCTTTCTCTTCATCATATTCATTACCACCAATTAAAAGACCAGCACTAAATCCATGGTGTTTGCCAACTGATTTTAGTACACCAAAAATCTGGTCTGCTAGCTCTCTAGTGGGAGACATGATAATGCTACCTACTCCATCCTCTACACCCCATCTTGCTTTATACAACTTCTCCAAAACCTGACAAATTGTAAGTTTTGAATCATAAACATGATGTAAGATGATAAAAAGTTGAAGGCAAACTAGATTAAGAGACAATGTTGGGATTTACATTTTCTTTTTCATACAAGAGCAGAAAAAAATTCAACTTCCAGCTTGACCACAAAGGCACAAACGATTAATGGTAAATAACTTACAACATATGGATGAACTTCACCCCTTCAAGATTCATATGGTTTTAAAGATTTGGCATCACATGATCACAATTTTCATAAAATATCATATAGCCTATGCAATACACAAAATATGCCAATACAAATACAAAAGACAGCTTAAACTTCAGGAAAATAAATAAAGTAATAAAAGTAGCAAATAATAAGAAACATCGGTTTGCAGTATCCAGCATCACACAGCAAATGAATCAACCATTCAACAAATTCTAAAAAAAAAAAATAAGGTATTTATCATCATATCTTTTATGTATGAGTTAAAGTGATTATCTTTATGATTTTCTGATCATTTAGGTTGTGTTCCATGCGCTACATGAAAAGCTAGGTTATCAATAAGCTATTTCAAGTAGCTTGTTAAAAGGCTAAGCTTATAAGCTAGTTTATAAGCTACTTTAGGGGTCTCGCCTAAAAACAAATTGCAAAAAGCTCAAACATAAGCTAGCTTATTCATGCCAAACACAGCCTTTGAGACCAACTATCAGATTTTGAGAAGCTAAAAGTTGCTAAAACAGATTTTTTTTTTTTGAAAATAAAAGAAAAATTACCAACCTATCCTAACATCAATCAGCTCCAACTATCAGAGAAATGATGTTTTCTTAAGCATAAGCTCTAGTATAATCATAAATACACATATTTCTATAGGGTATGCCTTCATTGGAGTTATTAACTAGGCTTACAATTGTGCCAGAAAAGCATATACATCAGATGTTGGATTGTTCGCTGAAATTACAAACTTACAGGAATTATAAACGCTAAAGTTTTGCCGGATCCAGTTTTGGCAGCACCAAGTATATCACGACCAGATAGTGAATGAGGCAATGAAGCCCTCTGAATATTAGTCATGTTCTTATACCCAGATTGTCGCAATCTATCTTTGATATTCTTTGACAGAGGTAATTGCTGGAATTTCGTGCAACCGGCGTACTGAGAGTACGTACTCTCATCGATACGGCCGATCGGGGACTTCGCCGGCAGCGGCGGAAGGGATAATGGATTGGAACCTGATTCTGGCTTCCCAAATTCTATCCATTTCTCCAGTAATTCGATTTCCTGTACTTCCGATGTGCGGCTCTGTATACGTAACTGTTTGGATTTAGGCTTCTTCATTGGGAAATTAGTTGCTAGGGTTTCAGAGAGTGATTGAAATAGTTGGGTATCGATTGTTTTATGTTAAAAAAAAAAAAAAAAAAAAAAAAAATTCTGGGTGCGGAGAGTTGGGGTTTTAGGCGGTAGGGCTTTTGGGCACAATTGAAATTCTATGTAACCACAAGGCAGCTAGGGTTTATCGCAAGCTAGTTGAAGTTAAAAGTATTTTACTTTTGATTAAACTTAGCGACTTATATATTTTTATTTTATAATATCAGGTGAAACATCAATGTATTATAAGGGAAAGATCAATGTATTACATGAGTTTATTTAAATAAATTAAATATAAAATTTTAAAAATTTAAGAATCTTGAATTAATAAAAAAAAAATTAAGAATATTGAATTATTAAAATTAAAGTGTTTTTTTACTTTTAAATTTAAATAAATAATTTAGATAAATAAACAAAACAAACTAATGAGTTTTAATTTAGAAATTTTAAAATTAGAAGGAAAGTCGTTTAATGGATATGAAATGCATCTATTATTATATTTATTACAATTAATAAAGAAAGTTAAATATTATGTCAAATTTAATAAAAATAAAAAAACCATAAATTGCCATGTGAAAAAAATTTAATTGAAAATAACCACAAAATGACATGTGGTAAAAACAATAAGAGTGTGACATGTGGCAAAAAGATTTTCATTTATAAGAGTATAAGATGCTTTTTAAAGTAAATTATCTAAATTAATATTTACTAGGTGTAAGACTCATATATAATATATGGGTTAATTAAATATAAATGTCTAAATATTTAAAAACTTTTGGATTTATAAGAAAATAAGAAAAATAATAAATTATTAAAATTTATTTTTTTATATTTTAACTTTAAATAAATAAACAAAATAAACTAATAAGCTTTAATTTGATTATTTTGAAATAAGAAGGTAAGTCTATTAATAAAATTGATATTCATTTATTACTACATTTATTGTAATTATTATATTAAAATATCATGTCGAATTTATTAAAATAAAAAAAAAAAAAACTATAAAATAACATGTGAAAAAGAAAATAATGCAAAGTAACCATAAAATGACATTTAGCAAACTAACTGAGATTGTGACATATGATAAAAAAAACATTTTATTTATTAGAGTAGAAGATATAATGATTATTAACTTTAATATAATTTGAATTTTTATAACTCCTGTAGTAGACAAAACTGTAATATAAAATAAAATATACTAAATTACTAAAATGCTCCATATGGTTTTGTCAAAATTACACGTTTGATCCCTATTTTTTTTTTTGTACTCGAATCGTCCTTGTGGTTTGATTTTGTTGCATTTTTCATCCCTTACATACATAATATTAGGGACCAAATTTACAATTTTGACCAAACCTTAGGGACGAAAAACGAAATAAAATCAAACCACACGAATGATCCAAGTGCAAAAAAAAAGTTATGGACCAAACGTGCAATTTGACTAAAACATATGAATGATTTTAGTAATTTATTCAAAAAAAATATCTAAAATAAATTAAAGTTAGACATACACAAACTTTATGAGATACATAATTGTCAAATATGCCAATAAATTAAAATTTTAGATTTTTATATAAAACATAGAATTATACTCTAATAAATAAAAATAATTTTTCGATATATGTTACTTTCTTATACGTTTTGCCACATGTTATTTTATGGTATTTTTGAATTAAATTATATCTATGTCATTTTATGACTTTTTTTATTTTATTAAATTATACATAATTAAAATATAAATATAGTAATTTTAATTAAGTTAAAAATAAATAAATAGTAATTTAATTAACAAAACTTTGTTTCTAATTTTAAAATTCCTAAATTGAAACCAATTTATTTTCATCTTTTATCTGTTTAAATTTAAAAAGGAAATAAGCATTTCAGTTTCAATAATTTAATTATTTTCTTATTTTCCTTATAAATTCAAACATTTTAAATGTTTTTTTTTATTTAACTTTTATACATACTTATAAAGCTAGCATTTTTCCATGAAACTTATGCATTTGAAACCCCCATAAAAATTTGCAAACACCTCATGCATTTGAAACCTCCTATTTTAATGAATACCACTCAAAAGTCTCTTAACAATGATTAACAATTCAAAGGTTTTATAACTCATATAATTTATTTAATAAACAATTAATGGATACTCTACTATAAAAAGATTAATCTTTTTTAGTAGACACATAAATACAAATCACATACAAAATTCACAAAGAATACAAGTTTAAATTTTTTTTTGTTGGTTTGAATGCTTTGAACAACTTTATGAGCCATGTTATTGTGTTGAAGTTTTTAATTTGTAAGTTTGTTATATACTAATTATTTTTTGTATTTTCTTAATTTAAGTATTCTTTTAAAATTATCATTCTATGTTGTAGTTGAAATTTTGATGTAAATTAAATTAGATTTATGTTATCGATCATATGTTATGGAACGTGGTATATATATATATATATATATATATATATATATATATATATATATATATATATATATATATATACTAGCAGTGCACCCGCGCAAAGCGGCGGGGCGTGTAAATTCTTTTAGTGATATGTTTCCTCTACAAAAATGTTATGTTACAAAAGAAAGTACACGTCGAAGACAAAATAATCAAACTATGGTGTTATTTGGGAAATGAAGTCATTTTTTGTTCCTGGACGGTGGACTTTATAGTAGAGGAGGGAGCAAAGAGGTATATGCGATTGGAGGGATATTTGAATCAACATGCTAAATTTAAGGATATTTAAAAGGGTTCAAAATTTGAATGAATCCGAGATTTGAGGAAACCATATCAAATTGTTGAGAAATATAGGGAGATTTGATGATAAATATTTGAATTCAAAATATGGTTAAAATTTAATATTATTTTATTAATGATTACTTGTACTATCAGCTTCATCATTTGGACGTCTTAAAAAAATATTATTATTATAATCTATCTATTTTTAGAAATAGTTAGATTTCTTTTATAAGATAGTAAAGATATATATATATATATATATATATATATATATATATATATATATATATATATATATATATATATACTATTGTATACATGTTTGTATATTCATGTTGCTTCAAAAAAATAATAAATTAAAAATCATGGATATATCATATTATCCATATTATCCATGTAAGCGTTTTTTAGAATATAAATCGTCTATCTTATCACTTTATATTTTAGTATATGTTTAACACTTTAATTATAATAATAAGTGCTTTTTAAAATTAATAAGAAATAATTATAAATAATAAAATCAAATTACATGGATATGTCATATTATCCATGCAAGTCTCTTTTGAAATACAAATTGTCACTTTGTTATTTAGTGTATGTTTCACATTTTAATAATAATATCAAGTGTTTCTTAAAAGTCTTCTTTAACTTATTATTAATAATAAGTGGCTTAAAATTAATCAATAACAATTTTAAATGATAATAACATCAAATAATAAATTACATTTAGTTATAAATAAATTGTATTTTAAATGATTATCATTATTGAAATTAGAAAATGATCGCATAAGTAAAATTATAATTAATCAATAATAATAATTGTTAAAAATAATACTAAATAGATAATTATATTTAATTCTATTATTGAGGAATGTAGGTTGATGTCAATGAATATTATTGTTCAAAATAATTGAGATTATATATGTGTGTGTGTGTGTCTCTCTCTCTCTCTGTATATATATATATATATATATATATATATATATACACACACACACACACACATTAGTGTAGAAATATTATCTCAAAGTTAATGTCAATAACATAACCATTTTACACATATATTTTCAATATTTTAACAATATATTTTTAATCTTCGTTGCGCAACGCGCGAGAATTCGTCTAGTTTTAAATAAACTCGTGTAATACATGAGTCTCACAACTAGTGAAACATCCAAAATATGGTCCTAACAATTTTATTTTTAATAGTAGATAAAATAATATTTTCAAATATCATCAAAACATTTCAAATAAAAACCAATGTATCAATTGCCATAAAATCAGATTAAAACATCATATGCAGAATCCCAATGGAGTGTGCGATGCAGTCAATCCGAGTTCTTCCTTTTGCATCCGGAAGTACCTGAAACATAAATTGAAAACAATAAGTACAAAACTTAGTGAGTTCCCCAAACCACCGCATACCATACATACAATAAACATACAATGGGCCCCGTCCAATATCAAGCTGAGCTCAGTAATAGATCGGGCCCCGCCCAACATACAAATAACATATATCAAGTTGAGTTGAGATAAGCCTTACTTTATATCTCGATCTCCTTTCTCTCATCGTCGAATGTCAAGGTTCTAAGGGAGGGCAACAACGATCGAAGTGGGTGTTTGGGTGGTGCTACCTGATCGGAAGGAGGCGAAGGCACAACTTAGGCCGGCGACAATTGGTAGTTTCTTCTTTTTTGGTCAGTGGTAAGAAGGAAACGAGAGAGAGAGAGAGAGAGGGAGGGAGAGAGAGTATGTGTATGTATGTGTGGGTGAGCGAGTAAGAGAGAGAGGGTAATTTATTAATTATTATTATTATTTTTTTGTAACAAAAAAATGAAAAAAGAAAATACAAATGGCAAAATCATCATTTTAGAAAAAATTAAACCAAGATGGACACAACTCACAACAAAATGAAAACGTTTTGATTATGAGCAAGGTTCTAAAAGGCGTGAGGCGTGGCGTGGTGGCAGGGTCAAGCTTCAAGCTTAACGAGTTATGGCGAGCCATGACGTTTTTCAAGGCATGATGTAAGGCGACGATTTTCTATTAATTTATAATTATATTATCACATAAATATAAATTTATATCAAATATACATAGTTTTTTGAAGTATTATATCAACAACTAATAACAAAAAATTAATAAAAAACACAGTACTTGTATGTCCGATTAGAAAATGTATAAAAAAGAGCAAAAAAAACGTGTCTCAAATGAAAAAACACGCGCCATAACACGGTATAACGCGCTATGACACGCCATATCACGCATTGCCACGCATCACGCCTAACAGCAATGTTATGAAGCTTTTCGTAACGGCGACGCCGTGTCTCACGCCATGGCGTACTTTTTAGAACACTGATTATGAGTGTCAGTCCAAACCTATTTAACCAAAGTGCCAATTTTAGGCATACCAAATTGACCATTCTTGCAATTTTGTGGCCTGTCAAAACTAAAATTGTATTTTACATACTTGTTTTATTGATTATAAATAAATATATAGTATAAACATTGTATATGGATTTTAAAATATATTATTTTTCACATGCAATTTAAGCCGAAATTCACCCTTTTCTATTTGAATAAATTATACCCTAAATCCCATATTATTATTACTTTAAAGTTTAAATCGATCCAAATCCCCGACTTCCAATATGATGACAGAGCCGCCCTGATCCGGCCCCGGTATAAAATGCTTCCGTAAAATCGAAAGAATTCGATTTAACATCTCACACTTCCAATCCATCCATGGTGTCATTATATTTCAAGAACTACATCTACCACTAGATCTCTCTCGCTTCTGATTCTTCAACTCACAACGATTGATTCACTTTATACTACGTACACCACCATCAAATCAAATCAAATCAATACAATCAACAACAACAACGTCACGTCGCCATTTCAAAATGGGTTGGAGGAATGAAGAAGATGAAAGAAGATCACCATCATCATCGCCACTGGTAAACGATGCCTTGCTTTTAACAACCATGTGTATCATTGGCCTCTCTGTTGACGTTCACATCAAGGATGGGTCCATCTATTCTGGAATCTTTCACACTGCCTGTGTTGACGACCGTTATGGTATGTAGGTTTTTCTTTTTCTGATTTGATTTTATTGATTTATGATCTGAATCTCCTGATTCGTTCTTCGCAATTCTTGTCAATAGTAGTTTTTTGTCGATATTTGATTTTGAAATGCCATTACAATGGTGAAAAGTTGTATAATTATGGTATCTTTTGATTACTTTTTGGTGGTTTTATAAAGTTGCATGTTCATTTGTCTTGGTTATGAATCTGAATCTATTAGGCTTCTTGATAATTTCCATTGGAATAAGTTTTTGCAGTCAATACTTGATCTTCAAATGCAATTGAAAATAGAAAAGTTTGTTTTTCCACCATTAGCATCTGCTAGAACTTACAAATAATTTAGAAACTAATAGTAATCAATCATACCATTTAGGGTAAATCAGTGTGTCCTCAATTAAAGTCTCTAAATTTCTCAAATGGATGAAGTATCATAACGAGTAGATGAAAGTGATTATGTGATATTGTACAATCAAAAGCAAATGATTAGGTGTAATAAAACACTGTTTATTAAATAGTGATTAAATGTGTTTCTACCATTTGAACTTGTAATTATCTAAGGATCTTAAAGAAGAAACTGATATAAGAAGATATATATAGTTAGAAAATAACCTTAGTTGCAGGCTTGCAGCTAGTATCAAAAACTGATTGTTCAAAGTTTGATCCCTAACTAATAGGATTATCATGAGCAAAAATAGGTTATCCAAACACTAGAAACTGATTACTGTTATATAGTAAAGTATTTTATCTTTTTATTTATTTATTTAAGATTGCATTGTGTATTGGTGTAGCTATTGTGTTGAAGCAAGCAAGGATGATCAAGAAGGGGAGTTGTGATTCAAATGTGGCAAACGAGGGGGTGATAGGAACACTTATAATTCAATCAGAGGATCTTGTCCAAGTGGTTGCTAAGGTAACACCACATTTATCATTTTTACATCTTTTATGCTTTATAAACTTTATTACAAGTAAATTATTTAATTTTATTATTATTTTTTGTTCAGAGAGTAGTGCTTCCAGCAGATGGTTTTGCTGGACATGAAACAGGGGATGATACAGGGGCAGTTGCATGCTCTTTCCCTTCTAATGGAACTCAACTGACTGAAGGAAATAAAACAATGTCCACAAAGTCAAACGTTGACCAACCTCAAGCTAATCAAACAAAGTATGTCTTTCTTTTTAAGTTTTTTTTTGAAAATTTGTTAATAGTTTAATGGAAATCTTAAGCTATTGTAATTCTGTTTTGTAGTATTGTTTTGAATCTTTATTCAGATGGAATATGTTGTTACTCATATTTATTAGTGCAGATGCTTGTCTGGAACTGACAACGGGTTTCCTACTCACTCAACCAATAATACTCTTGAAGTCAATAAAAATGCAGATGCTAAAGTTTCTACAAAGGTGACATTTTTGGAAAATTTGATGAATGAATATATATTTGAATTGAATTTTAGGGGTATTTGGATTTGCGTTTTGAAAGTGATTATGTAATGGTTTCGTTTGCAATCTTTAATATATTCTTCATAAACTACAGAAAGAAGAAGCTTTGAAGGATTCAGATGATAACAGGTGAGGATGAGAAGGGCATTTACGTCTTTTTCACAATTGGGATATCGAGAATTTGCAATTTATGTCCTGTGTAATGAACATGACAAAAAAGGGCATTCACGTCTTTTGCACAAACTGAGTTTTTAAATGAATTGCTTATGTTATGGCAGAAAGAAGAAAAGTTATCAAAGTAATGGGGTGAAAACCAACAACCAAAAGGAATCAATTATGAGTTCATCATCATCTCCAACCGAAACCATCACTTCAAAAATCCCAAATTCTAATCAAACTGCTAAGGTATATATATATATATATATATATATATATATATATATATATATTTGAAGCATATAATACGATTCATAATCAATTTTTTCAAAACTGATTAAACTTAACTTTTTATTCAGGAATTTAAACTTAATCCAGGAGCAAAAATATTTTCTCCTTCGTTTCCAAATAAAAGATCAGCTACTCCTCCGGTGATACCCACCGGAGCAAATCTTGCATACGTTCAGGACGGTTATCCGGCGGTACAAGTGGCGGCACCACCACCGGAAGTTGAAATCAGCCCGTATGCTCCTCGTTCTTTACCGGTTAAGTTTTTTCCGTATGGTGGAAATGGAGGTGGCGATGTACAACAACATCATCCTCCACCTGTAAGTTTTTATGAAAAATTTTGGATTGTTAAATTTAAATCCAAAATATTGAAATTGTATGTTGTTAAATTTTTGGTTGTAGATTGTTGGATATATGACAAATAGAGGTCAACCGGTTAGATATAGTAATCAATATCAAACTACACCAACCTATGTTCAACCCGCCACTCAAAATGTACACATTTCATTTTTTATTTTATACTGTAAATCTAAATCTATCTGTAGTTGTTTAGGGTTTTGCTGATCTGTGTGTTGATTGTTATAGGTAATGGTTGGAAGATTTGGACCGGTTGTCTATGTTCATCCAGTCTCTCAAGTAAGATTTTTCAATCCTTTGGTGGGTCCCGTTTGTTACAAAGGACAATTTTTAATATTTTTTTTTTAAATTTCTTGAAGGATGTGGTCCCGAGCACGACGGGTTTCTCTCAAGTGAATACATGCTCTATCTTGACTCCACACCAAGTACATGTCCCTAAACACCAAGGTAATGTAATCAATCACATTCCATTCCATGATTTGTGTGGTTGTCTAATTGTTGGAATTCAATTCCATCGGATTCATGGAATCCACTATTCCATTTCACTCATTTCCTTGTTTGTTAAAAGACGTAAATGCCCTTATTATGTGTATATATATATATATGTAAATAGAGTTTCGTCTCATGCCAAGAAATTGATGGGGTGATTGGTTCGCATAATGTTTCTGGAAGGAATGGAATTTGCCAAAGGAACTGGAATCTCAAGGAATGATAACCTGTCATGCATTGTGCTGACATGAAATGGAATGTAGTGCAATAAGAGAATTTAACTCTGGGAATTAGTTTTTATATTTCTTTATTTAATATATTTGGGTATTCGAATCTTTTAAGGAAAAAAAATGAAGAATACAATTAAATTCCTTCCACCTATCCCTTGGAATGGTGAAATGCGTCCACAAAGCATACAATTTAGTTTAACAAATTTGTTTCTTCAAAAATTTGGATAATGTATTTTTGTTTTTGTGTTTTAATAAAAAAAATTGAAGAATGTAATTGAATTCCTAAAGGGTATAAAAGTAAAAAAGCTTGTTGTGTTGCAGGAAGTGCAGCAGCCCAAGCATTGCAGCTATGTGCAACACCACCATTTATATCCGCCGCCGGTGGTGGTGGTGGTCAAACCCCGTTTATGTTACCGGGCCACCACATTCCCATTTCACAACCGCCTTACCCCATCATCCGCCCAATGCCGCTCCCTGGATCTAATGCTTTTTTAGTATCAAAGTTTTCTTGAAAAGCTATTCTCTCTCATCAAGTTTTGACATTTTTTGAGTTTTGGTGCTTCATTCTGTTTTCTTCTTTTTGTAATTCAAATACAAGGTGGGTTGGAAATTGATAATAGCTAAAAAAATTGGTGGTATAGTTTTTTTTTTTAATCGGAGTTTGATTTTAAAACTCGTTTTGTTTGATAATTCAAGTCTTTTTTTTGGTGGGATTATGAAGAGAGAATGCTATCATGTCATTTGAAACCAGGACAATATATCTAAAGTACATAGTCTTGTGGCTTGGCCATAAATTATGGTGTTTGTTAAGATAAAAACATAACAAAGAGCATTGTACTTGTATGTATGTTTGTGCACTGTGATTCAGATTGATGTTAATAAAACAAAAATTACAATTTGTTGACCCTTCGAAAGAATTGGCACTATGGTGTGCAAAAAAAAAAAAAAAAAATCATAACAATACAGTAAAGTTAAAATAAAAAAAATAAAAAATTGTAGACAAAAAACTAGACTAAAAAATTCTAAAAGATTGACATCTTTACACTGCATTTTAGCAAAAATAAATTGTAAACATTCACTTCCTTTACAAGTTTAATTTACTAAGAGTCTTCATAAATATTGATTCTATGAATGTAATTGATGAAAGTAAAAATAAATGAATAATAAATTCAAAAAAATCAAACATAGTAGATTTTTTGAATGTAAAAAACCAAAACTTTTAATTAAGATTCTGAGCACCTAATAAGAAAAATGGCAATTCTTATTCCCATCTAATTTAGAACAACATAACCAATGTAGCTTTTTCTATTAAACCTAAATAAAATGCACATAGTCTAATCCCCTTCTAGTCTCTATCCTTAAACTCCCCCTTCTACTCTCTATCATGTGTAACTTCACTCGATCCTTAAACTCCTTTGTCGAACTGAAAATCTAAAATATATATACAAGTGCTCACTAACCATGGCTTCATCTTTTTCATGTGCATTTTGTATAGATCTAATAAATTTCCTTCTTTCACTACCTTTTTCATCGTCTGACCCCGACAACAAAACTTCAATATTTCAATGTCGTCTTCTTGTGTAACTTCAACTAGCTATCTTTGTCGTAGACACACCTCCAACCCATTCAACATCCTTATTAATGTTCAAGTGTGTAACACTGTCATAATCAACTAATTGTGGGTCTTTGTCCAAGTCAACCATGGGTTCAACTCTGTCATGCACAACTAGTTGTGGGTTTTTGTCCAAGTCAACTGTGGGTGTAGTATTGTCATGCTCGACTATATTTGGGTCTTTGTTGAAGTCAATTGCAAATGATTCATGCCAATTTAGAAACTATTTTTTTAAACATGTTGGAGGTTGTTCAATTTCAACTATTCGTACCTTAGATTGGGTGGGGGGACATTAACACCCCGTTCCCGAGTTGTAGCAAAGAAAAATAAGAGAAGAGAATAGAAAGTAAGGAGAGAAAAGAAGAGAAAAGAAATGAAAATAAAATTTTCTTTTGTGTTTCCGAGTTGGAAAGAAGTGCAAGGAAAGTTAAATATTTTGTTCTTTCTCTCGAAATCCTTCCAAATCGGAAGGAAAGTGAGAAAGTGATCCCTCCATTTCCTTCCACTTCCTTCCTTTAATGAAACTCGGAAATACCAATTTCTTTTACTTTCCTCTTACTTCCACCCATTTCCTTTCTTTTCTCTCCTTAAATTGAACTCGGGAACGGAAACGGGGTGTAAGTTCAATTTCAACTATTTGTACCTTAGATTGGGTGGGGGGGCATTAAGTCAATTGGAGGTTGTTCAATTTCAACTATACCTCTATTATCTTATGTTTACCAACAAATGTACACAAATAGTGGACATCTTGATCACAACCCAATACAAACACTCGAAATTGAAATCGTTGAATGGTCTTTGAAAATGATACCGGAGCAAATTAGGTTCACCAAATACCCAAGTCATCCATCATGTCATAAATCATGTGAACGGAAAAGGCATCCATGTCCAGCAACATAACGTTGCTTCCGGTTGATATACTTTTTTTTTTTGGAAAGATTATGAGTTCCTCGTTGTGGTGTAAGCGAATGACAAGTATTGTAGGACAATAGGTTGTTGATTGAGGAAAAACATTACAATGGAACTTATTAAGTAAACATCAGAGAGATTAAGAACTTGACAAGGTCGGTATAAGCATATTGTATCTACAAATAACAACAATTTTGTTTGTTGTAGCATGTATCCTCCAAGTGACCACCATAGTTTGCTTGAAGCGTATATGTTAGGGTTTTCTCTTTTGAAGGTTTTTGCGTGTTCTTTTCATGCCCGTTGTGGGAAATGGAGTAATGATAGTGTATAATCATTAAACCTTTGATAGGGTGTAATTTGAAATGATAAAAAATACCGATATGATAAAAGGCACATAAGAGGTTTAAATGGTGAAACAAGACAATATCAAGACAGGGACCAACACACAACATATTGAAAACTTGAGGATCACCAAAGTTTTTAAAAAAAAATGTTAAGGAGAATGCGTACAAACTACACTAAACCATTACCATTCGCATAATTTACTCTTGTTTTTATTTTATTATCATGGTTAATGAAAGTTAAAAATAAATAAATAAATCAACAAAGCAAACATGGTAGGCTTTTCAATATCAAAAACTAAATTCTTTTATTTTGGCAGACTAGGTGATAAAAGATGATAAAAAAATAAAAAAGCTTGTCCAGTCCTTTATAACAAGTTACAACTCAGAAGAAGCAAAATTTTATAAAGCATTTAACACAGCAAAACAAGATGAAACCATTTTCCATTGCATACATGAGTAGTTAACACTAACAGAATATCCACTTACTTTTTACGGAAGTTAAAGAAAGTTAGGAAGCCAATGCAACATTTTTCTATTTTAGAAACAACATAATAAACAAGGTAGCTTAGCTTAGCTTCTTTTTTTTTTTTTTTTTTTTTCTATTAAACATAAATAAAGTGCGCACACTCTTCTACCCTAACCCTAGCTGTTTGTTGTTCTTTGGTGCGCTTTAATAACTAATAACAAACAGAAACAACAATTAATCAACATCAACATATCCAACTTTTTTTCAGCTTACAGGCTTCATTATCAGTTAGTTTCTTCATCTCTGTTACTGTTTCGGTTAACCGTAAAACTTGCAGTTGGATGTCCATTTCGTGGAGCCTGATCATCACCCATATTCTGCTGAACAGCCTACATGTATTATCTTTACTAAAATTAGCAACCTACTTTACTCTTTTGCTACCAACCTATAATAATAGCAATGTACTTTATATTTAAAAACCTACAAGAGCAATGTACTTTCATTTTGTTACATATTGATATCGCCATCATCAATAAATAACATGTAAGTATGTTGCTATTATGTGTAAGAAACTGTAAGTATGTAATTATCTGTAAAATAGTGAAAGTATTTTTTTGGTATTTTATTATAAGAAACGGGATTTTCTTTTGTGCAATGTGTTGTGATGCAAAGTGAAATTGGTTACTAGTGAGTGACTTTGGGAAAACTTAACACTATCAGCATCTCCAACCAAACACCAAAACTCGTTATTTTTTTTTTATGCTAAATTTGGTGTTAATCTTCCAATTTACAATTTGGGCCTTCAGATTTGATATTTTCTAAAATTGTACAATGATATTTTAAATGTAATATTTATTACTTGTACTATTATACTCTAAATAATATTTATTTAAATGTGTCGGAAATGCAATTTTATGAATATAAGGGTACCATTGAAAATATATCAAATAAAAAAAAGGATACTCTTTTTGTTGTTCAAAATGGTGTAATGGGTTGGAGATAAATCAATATTTACACCAATAATCACACGATTTGGCACAAAAAATAGGTGTAATGGATTTGATGTAGTCTAAGAGGATGAAGAGTGCGAAAACATTACCTGTAAAAGTTCAGTCATTCTCCCGGTGGTTCCCGCATGCATAACGGGTCCGGGTCCGGGTCCCATCACGGGTGCAGGTTGAAAATGGTGAACCGAGTGTCGTGTC
Organism: Lactuca saligna; assembly: GCF_052625555.1. Taxonomy (NCBI): domain Eukaryota; kingdom Viridiplantae; phylum Streptophyta; class Magnoliopsida; order Asterales; family Asteraceae; genus Lactuca; species Lactuca saligna. The sequence goes on from NC_136423.1 coordinate 177,288,943, forward strand.
TGCAACGGTTCAACAAAAAGAGGCTCATTCATGTCACCAATATCCGTTTCCATTTTCACAACCCGATCCGCTTGACCAACAGTTGACTTACTACTTCCTTCCACCTGTTGACCATCTGTCACACCTTGTTTGACTGAAACATTTTCATTTCCAGACCCTGTAAAATGGGAGCTTGTCTGCGACTCAGAAGCTTGACTTGTTGACCCGTTCGGCGGGTATACCGCCAATGGCAAAACCGAGTGAACCGGTTTCCCTTGTGTGGCCCGCAAATGAGGCGGCGGTTGATTCGGTAATGGCCCATTTGGTTGAAGAACAACCGGGGTCACATTTCCTCTACCAGGGGTAAACACGTAATTTTTAGAAGGTGAGTTTGGGAGTGTTGTTTGATCAGGAGAACCATTGGGGACATAAGTAATGAGCTGCATGTTCTTTTCTTTTGATCGTCTTTTTCGCCTGCGGATCGGAGGTTGCATTTCTGGAAATGGAACTTGGGTTCTTTTGATCATTTCGACATGTGGCGCCACGTCATTATCGGGTGTTATGGGAGCGGTGTGACCTGGCTTGAACACTGCACCTCTTAGGGTTATATTTGAGTTACCGATTCTGACAGCAAGGAGGTAACCGGCTTCAAAAGTGGCTTCAACTACACCAGTTACGGTTTGACCGATCATGACTTGGGTTGGATCATGGATTGGATCAAGTCGGGGGGTGGTGGTGTGATGTTGGGCAAAACCGGGTTGCATTCGGGCAGCTTGTGAACGGGCTTTTGCTGCCCGTCTTTCACTCGGATCCTTTCGTGGGCGCCCACGTTTTCGTTTTTCGGGAATCATTAGTGATGCTTCGGGTCTTACTTCTTGGTTGACCAGGTTCATCATTGGATTATAAACAGATTTTTTTTAAAAGAATGTAGAGATTTTGCCTGCAAATAGATAAAGAATTAAAGATCAGTCATTACTCATTAGTGAGTTCTAACACATAAATAAAGCTACAAGCCTGATGCCATAAAAACTTTCGAATATAAAGTTATATAGCTTCATTATCAAAAGAGAAGGATCTACAGTTAATGACATGCTGAAGCAGATGCATATAGGGAAAAATAAGAAACAATCAATGTAGAAAATTAATATAGATACAGATAATAATTGGACTGTTGATCAACAACAAACATGATAGGTCAACTGGAACCCTAATCAGAACCAAATATTTACTACGTACGAGAAAGTTAGGTTATTTGGAAATCGGAACACTTCAAAACAGAAAGTCGAAATGAAGATACAAACCAGTTCAAAAAATTTACTAATCGATCCTACAAGTTGATCCTGAATTGTCTGCACATGATTAACATTTCTTCTTTTACTTAGGTCGGATTATTGATAATCAATTCTAGGTTAACTGATTACGTATTCATTTCGTCTGCGTCCTTTAGCACTCACGGCGACTTGCCAACTTGTGCATCAAATAAAACAGCAAATAAGCGATCAGCGAAAAAAGCTCTACATGATACAACACTTGCGACGTAATCCGTATGTTCAGACATGATCGCATTACACATCGAGCGACTAAAACAAATTTAGTTTCAAACGAGCAACAAAAAAAATCAATGAAACACTGAAATGAGAACATAAACACAAAGTCAACCGCCTGCACAGAATCAGTAGCAAGGATGGAGTAAGATGCAAAATACCACAGATTACCATAAAATCGTTGAACGAAGATAAAAATTACACTCACTTGACATACAATTATAGCTTATCAAGCCTCCTTCCTTTAACAGATCATGCATAAAAGCATCAATTTGAAGACTACATGAATAAGCATGTACAGTAAATGCATAAAATAGCGAGTAACCATCAAATGTAGGAGCAAATTTTCAGATACCTACCCTATGTCGGATATGGTGATGTAATTTGAAAATCTAGCCGTACCTTTATAGTTTTAGAGGATCGAAAGCGAAATTGACACGGTGATTTGAAACCCTAGATTTTCTGTGTTGAGAGTGAGGAGACTGGGATGGTGAGTCGGAGCTAATTACGGCGTTTTATTAAGAAAAATATCGACCATTTGTGTTTCTAATTTTGGCCTGACAAATTTAAAGGATAAAATTGCACTTACCTCCTCCAAAAATGTAGGTATATACATTTAAGACCCTTCTAATTGGATTAACTACGTTTCATTCCTTGTGGTTTGATGATAAGTTGTATGGTGTGGTAGAAGCGTGTAATTATAGACTTATAGTCGTATGTTTGTAAATGGTAATATGATATAATGCATAAAACAAAAATAGTAATTATATAATCATTGATTAATAAATAATTGATTTTAGGTTTAAAGGAAATTACCTTACAAGTTATACCACATATTTATTATGTAGGTAAGAAATTTAATGATTGGATTTTTACGTTTAAATTATTAACTTATTTAGCGATATGCATAAAAATATCAGTTTACGTGAAGAACATTTGAAGAATATGAAATTCAAATCATATTTGGATGCATGCATGCATTATTATCCATACATGGAAACATGTTATGAATTGTAACATATTGTCATAATATATTAGCAATATACTATCAAATAATCTTATTTGTGATTGAGTATGCAAAACATGGATCTTGTCTTTGTATGTCTATGTCTTACAATGTGTAATATATGTGTTACTTGACAATCACTAGCTTGCATGCATTTGCAAATGGTGGTGGTTAAAAGTTCGATCATACACACCCTCATATTAAAAGGTGAATGCAATAACATCTTGTTACATTAAGTTATGTCTTAAACAATTGTCTTAAACAATTGACAATTACATCTATATAAACATGAATGGGTTAGTTTGTTGTTCCTAAACATTTTATTTGTATTTAATATAGATGGATGCTTACAAAATCCAACTTATAACTTAAATATTATGATGACTTTTATCATATGTACTTAATCTGTTAATGTTCAAAATTTTACATTTTACTTTTATACCTTATCCTTGCTTTCTTTACAACATGGGCCATAAGCATTGACTAACCATAGGCTTTTATCTATATTTGAGGATACATCTTGATTTAATTTTCATAAAATACAGGATAAAACATCAAATATTGTGGAAGCTACATCCTAAACACATCAATTGCAACTAATATATTTTGGGTATTACAAACAACTCCTCAATAGTCTAAATACATATAAGTACTACAACATTAACCCCCTGTGGTAACGACAATTTTTGACCCTATACTGATGGCAGTCGTCGGTATAGGGTGTATCGACAACAAGTTCTCAAGACTGAGTCGTCGGCATAGGCATGTCGTGATAGGTACCCCTATTCCGACGACCTTTTATTGGTACAGATTTCGTCGAGAATATTTTCAAAAAAAAAAAAAGGAATACAGTTTTATTAATTACCTGTGGAGACGACATGTTGTCAGGATAGATTATATATATAGCGATGACATGTTAACGGTATAGATACCACCTATAGCGACAATTAGTCGTCGCCACAAAGTTTTCACAGTTGCCGATCAAATACCTATACCGACGACTGATCGTCGGGATAGCCAGTGGGTGTTTTTTTGTAACACCGTAAAAATTTGAACACTTTTTCACTTTTGTAACTCATAAAATATCATTTGAAATCATAAACAAATCATTATATCAACATTGTATCAATACAAAACCCATTATCAATATATATATATATATATATATATATATATATATATATATATACTCCGATATGCGTGTGTATGGATCATGCTGGCGCCTTCCCGCAATCATCGTTGGTACCTGAAACACATATCACATAACACTGTAAGCATAAATGCTTAGTGAGTTCTCCAAAATACCACTCTAACACATAATAGCCACTCGAGGTTGTAACTCTGTTGACCTTCAGGTCTATGTGTCTCAGTGGAGCCCTCCAGCCCCAACTCTCTATGGGCCCTCTGGCCCTAACTCTTTGGACCCGAAAGTCCTAACTCTGTAGACCCGAAGGTCCTAACTCTGTAACTCTGAATCATACATAGCACATATCACAATAAATCATGGCACATAAATAACATGCAATTACACTGACATATAACTCTAAAATACTCTATCACATAACTATGTTACCACACTAGGTAAAGTATAGTGAGAAGACTCACCTCATGCGTCTCAGTAAATCTCTGACTCGATAGGAATATTGCCTAGTCTTCGCCTATTCACATAAAGTAAATACTCTTATAAATATAATTCTCGAGACTAGACTCAACCTGCCTTTGGCACCCTCGGGATGGAAAAAGGCTATTTTACCCCTTCTCAACACAAGTACTCCATTGACCAAACCCTAAAAATCAACGGTCACACTTTGACCCTACTCACCGCGTGCACTCTGGTGACTCGGCGAGTTCACACATGTTCTTTAACACTTTGTTCCGCTTAGCACGCCGAGTCCCTCCCTATGCTTGACAAGTCATACTAGGCATGAATCGCGGGGCCACCACGACTCAACTTGCCGAGTCTCAAAAACAACTCGGCGAGTGTTGCGTTGAACTCCAATCCTCTAACTCCCTTCTAACTCACTGAGTCATCCCCCAACTCAGCAAGTCTACTCACTGAGCAATTTACGTGAAACCCTAACCCTACTCGCCGAGTCTCAGGAACAACTCGGCGAGTTCATGCCATGCACAAACTCTACTGGCCTCCCGAGGTCAGATCTGTTTCCCTAAATCAAAGATCTGGCCTTCCCAAGCATGAATGTCACGTAAAGCTCGAAACTTGATGCTTGTATAACAACAACAAGGCATCAAAAGGAGATTTAGTCCCAAAAATGGCAACCTAAGTCTAGTAACCCCAAACTATTCCATAAAGCTCCAAGGGTTAAGGTCTCTGGACCTCTTTGAGTCCAGATCCAAGGCACAAACTCGAAGAGGGACCATTTGCTCCACATAATCACTCTCCAAAGGGGTTAGAAAACCCTAACTATATAGATCAACACCAAAACTGAAGGAGGTTCGAACTATTACCTCAAAATGAAGTCTCTGAATCCCTGGAACTGCTAGAATCGCACCTCCCCTCTTGCTCTTGCACCTCCTTCTTGCTAAACCAAAGATACAAGGATCAAAAGTGTCTTCTTCTTCCTTTCAATGATTTGGATCACTTATGGTTCTCTCAAGGGATTGGTAGCCGCAATGAGAGGCTATAAGTTCCCTTAAATAGGCTCCAAACCCGGGGATTTAGGGTTTCATTAAACAGCGGGGACTCGCCGAGTCCACTCATGGACTCGCCGAGTCCAAAGCGAATCCGGATGAACAATCACGACCCTACTCGGTGAGTCTACGCATCAACTCGCCGAATTCCTTCTCATAATTCAAAATGATTAAATAAAATAATATACCTGGAAACCCGGCTGTTACATTTTTTTTTAGTTTTTACAAATTTTGTATGTTACCATTCCTACATTTTTAATAAATCCAAACACTTTGCAGCATATATCAATTGAGATACAATAACTAGCTATCATTGTTTAAATTCAAAACATCAAATTCGAGTTTAATATCACAATAATTAGTTTAACATTGCTCAAAATAACACAAAGCATCAACAATCATTATCATATTCTTCTTCTTCTATTCTATTGGGCTCGATATTTTGTTGAGAGGTACTTCCTTGTGTATTGGAGTTGAATAGAAAGTTATGAAAAATAGTGGTGGTTGGGAGTTAGGAATATATGTTGTGAATGGTGCATTATATTGTTAGAAGTATTATTGCATTTGTTATACATCAAATTGGCATTGAGATTTGGAATGAGAATGAGAATATGTGGAAGTGGAAGCTCGTTTATTTGGAATTAGACCGATGTTTGTCCATCATATACTTATGAGTAATTGGGTCTAGATCTTAAAGTTCTTTCATGGCAATCTTAAAATCTACCTCAGTTGTTGCTTTACAAGCCTTCCATAATATGGTTCATAATGGGCATCACTATACCTTTTTCTTAAGTTTTGGCTAATATGTTTAGCACATTGCTTGTGCTCTACATATGGAAGGAGTTTTTTGACAGCCTCAATCAGACCTTGTTAAAAATTGTAAATTATATCAAAATAATTTTGCAACTAAAAAGGGAAATGAAGGACAAATAAGTAAAGTACCTTGTATTGATTAGATATTACATTGTATCTATATCTTAAATTAAGTCCCAGGTCATCAATGAGTGTGAAACGTCCAAAAATTATGACCCAAAATTTTCATTTTTATATTAAGTAAAAACAATATTCCAAAACATTATTCATACATCCCAATATAGTAAATATGTCAAAAATCATAAAAATCATAGTATGTCCCATAAACGGAATCCATAAGGTGTGTGCAATGCAGTCAATCCGATCTTTTCCCCTTGGAACCAGAAGTACCTGAAGCATAAACTAAAAATCGTAAGCACAAAGCTTAGTGAATTCCCCAAAATATCACACACCATACATACAATAAACATATAATGGGCCTCGCCCTGTCATCGGGCCCCGCTCGGTAATAGGTCGGGCCCAGCCTAACATATAACATATATCAAATAATCACAAAGATACATAACATATAAAATGGTTATCGGGGCCCGCCAAATATCGGGTCTTAGCCCGGTGAACATATAAGCAGATAACACATGCAAGAGTCACGTAGATAGCTAGCATGCTAACATATCATAAACATAGGCCGGCATTGGTGCCTTCGACCCGCTAAACCCAGTGAGGAAACTCACCTCAAAAGCTGAAAGAAACGAATGATCACCGACTGTTGGTCCTACAACTCCCCGAGATATCAATTGCCATATAAAAACTAATTAACATTTGGGATCTACATCATGACCAAAAACCTCAACTTAAGGGGTAAAAAGACCATTTTACCCCTAACATAGCTTGGTACAAGAATGGAGCCCATAACCACCATCCAATAGGCCCAAGAGTCACACAGTCCATCACGGCCCAAAATATGGCATAATTTCCAATTGTGCCCAAATCCCTCACATGGGCCTTAGCCCAAGGCCTAATAATGTTCCCTATCCCAAAACTCGAAAAACCAGATGGCCCAAACTAAGCCCTAACCTTCTAATCCCATAATGAAGCCTAAACTTAAGGCCCAACAACGAAATGACATCAGACTGAGTATGTTGGGCGTACTCAATGTTGCAAAACTCGGCCTACTCGGCCGATTACTCGAAATCGGCCCTCCACCGAGGCGAGTAATGTGAACTCGGCCAAAAAACTCGGATTCAGTCAAACTCAGTCAAAAATCAATCAAACTCGGTCAAACTTGGGCCTACTCGGTCTTACTCGGGCCAACTCGGTCAAACTCGGCCAACTCGGTCAAAATCGATTAAACTCGGTCAAAAGGTCAAAATTGTCATAAAAAGAGAAAAAATCAAGAATTTCGAGATTAATATGTATAACGCACTTAATTATTTATTATTTAACACACACATGTGATTATTACTACATATATCTTAAATTTTCAGTAATTATTCACATAGTGAGACAATTGTGTGTATTTTAGTTTTTATGTATTCACAAGTATCTAATTTTGGTTATATGTTTCAATCAAATTATGATTTTAACATATGATTTTGGCATATATAATTTTCCAAAAAATATTTCTACACGAATTACCGAATCCGAGTACTCACTACTCCACAGTCGGCCGAGCAGGTACCGAGTAGCGAGTTCTACAACCTTGGGCGTACTCAGCCGGTATGCTAAGCGTACTGGCATGAAGGCTTGTATGTTGCATGTACAAGCTTGTACGTCCAGCATACTCTTCCACTTTAGCCAACTTCAATATTAAGCTCCTAACCGATTAAGACTTTGCTCAAGGATGTAGATTCGGCCTATTGAAGTTGAAATACCACATAAAGTTGTTAACTTTACGTCCATGCATGACCATAAGAAACTCCATAACTTAACAAGGACTTAATAAATGATGTAATGAAAGCATGAGACCCCTAAACTCCATAAAGTTTGCACCTTTATGCCAAAGGAGTCTATGAAAACCTTATATCATAAAGAACAAGCCTTTGGGACATCCTAATCCCAACATCCATCCAAACCATGGCTAAAAACATAACAATTTAACCCAAAATATATATTTAAGCATCTAGAAAGCAAGATGAGAACTTGCTACCTCAAAAACTAGGAAAATAAGGTGGTGATTTTAGATCCAAGACCTCCTTTTCAGAATAAGCTACTTCTAGCTTCTTCAACTCTTTCAAAATACACAAAAAGGAACACCAAAAGCTCACCATAAGATCACACACTCAATAATGGAAGCTAAGGCTCGATTTTAGGGGTTTCTGGATAGAAGAGGCTGATAGGGAGGCTGACACTCTGGACTTAATGACATTATATAGGACTTAATGACAAGTGTGTTACTCAAGTGGTGATAGATACGATGATGACTGGCAAAAAATAAAAAATAAGAAAGAATGGCTACCTTATGATGAGTACAATAAGGCTAAGGAGGAAAAGTATAAACAAAAAGGAAGAGGTTTTTATCGAAAAGAGGAACCGGTGCAAGAAAATAAGTCAGACTGTGAAGATATGCTTACGAGATTTGCAGTTGCATCCGAGAAAAGGCACAATGATACTGATGATGCAATTAAGGAGCAACAAAACTTAATGAAATAGCACCAAATCATGATGAAAGATCAAGCAACCTTACTTATGAATCAGCAAGCCTCTTTTCTCAATATTAAAAAACAGAGTGTAACGCCCCATTTCGAGTATGTAATCTAAACATAGTTTTTCCCTTTTCTTAATCTGTACTCGACGAGTCAAAAGCTCGACTCGTCGAGTAGAGACAGGTTTTGCACGCGGGGTTAGCCTGCAACTCGACGAGTCTATATTCTTAGACTCGATGAGTCTACTAGTCTGGATAAAACCCTAATTTCAAGGGTTTGCGCCCTATTTAACAACCTTATGAGCCCTAAACCAGCCTCCATCACCTTCAGAACATCCCTTGTCAAACCTTAGCATTTCCTTTAGCATTTTTGAACTATTTTTCACCTTGTGAATGATTTTGGTGCATTTTGGGGGTTAGAAGAAGAAGAAAAAAAAAGGAGGTATTTAAAGAGCGCAAAGAGGATCCGAGTTTCTGGTCACATTTCAATTCCCATTGAGGTATGAAACTCGAATCTTTACTTCCTAGCTTTTAGATCTCCTTAAAATCTTGTTATTATTAATTTGAGTCATTTCTGGACCTTGATGTCGATTTGAGAAGTAGTTGAGATGAATGGGCTTCAGATCTAGGCGTTTCAGAGTTCAATGAGCTAAAGATTTCCACCTTTATTGAGCCATGTTCCCATTCCAAACCTAGAACTCCACTTTTAGCTTATTTTGGGTATTTAAGCTCTATTTGATCTTGCTTGCACGTAAAGTTGGAAACTTTACGTGTAAAACCAACCCTAAGGATCCAAATCTATGGATTGGATGCACTGAAATCGACTATATAGTATTAGCATGCATGATACTCGACGGGTCGTCCTTAGGACTCGACGTGTTCATATGATGAAGGAGCACTCGACGAGTTGTTCATACAACTCGGTGAGTCGGATGAAGTTAGACTCGATGTTAGTATCGAAGAAGATCTCGTCGAGTCTTTGCCAAACTCGATGAGTGGAAGCAGGTAGAGGATTGGAATGGATGATAGTGTAACGACCCAATTTTCACGTCCAAAAAATTCATTTTTGATTAAGTGATTTACAAACCATTTGTAACAAAATATCATCCGATCATATCATTTGATGAAACATGTCTCGTATCTGAAAATCGAATCGTAAAAACATAATAAGGTCAGAGTACAAATCCTAGAATAACTCATGGTGCGGAAAACAAAGAGTGTGTGTTTGATGTGCCGCTACCGCGCCAGCTCCTTCCCCTTCGCTTAAGAGGTACCTGAAACCAAAGCTATAAACTATAAACACGAGGCTTAGTGAGTTCCCCCATCGTACCATATAACATGCAATCACATAGGATACATACTGTTGGACAATTATGGGGTGCCCGACCTACCCGATACGGTCATTCTGGGGTGCCGACCTACCCATGCGGCCATTCTGGGGTGCTGTACTACCTATGCGGCCATTATGGGGTGCCGTCCTACCCATGTCAAACCATTATGGGGTGCTGACCTACCTGTAGGTCCTAATAACCGACCCCCGGGGACTATTCCCCTCCTACTACCGCTATCACATATAACAAATCATGCCAGCACATAAACATATTAGGTAGTAGCAAACCTAGATGATATCACAAAGACAATCATTTAATCATACAACTCCTACTGGTGGGTCAACATTGTGTCCATAGACCCACCGCTACTGGAAGGTAACTCACCTTGTAGTAGCTGTTGATCTGTGCGGGAATCCTCTGACTGCTATCGCTGCTGCTCCGGAAATCCTCTGACTATAATCCCCACAAAACATTTAGTCAAACACTGTTAACTGTTCTTAGGTAAAATGACCATTTTATCCCTGACCAAGTCAAAGTCAAAGTCAACTTCTAGTTGACTTGACTCGCTGAGTTGGCTCGCCAACTCGTCGAGTCCATATGCTTCCATTTGTCCTTATACTCGTCTCTAATCATTGAGTTAGGCGGTGACTCGACGAGTTTTCCTTCTAAATGAACATCGACTGAATCCTCATCCGACTTGTCGAGTTGTCTGAACAACTCGTTAAGTTCATCTTCAACTGATACACAGGTCCTGTCCTTGACTCGCCGAGTTGTATGAATAACTCGTCGAGTTCATCATCATTCTTAAGAAGTTTGCCTTGGACTCGCCGAGTCTGCTCATGCACTCGCCGAGTCCTATGAACTTTCAAAACAATGGCTTAGTCCATAACGTTGGGTCACTCCCCGGGACTCCTTAGAACCTTTCCACACTCAACTGGGTTCTTTTGACCCTCAACTGATATGGGACAGCAACCTTGGACTCGCCGAGTCCAAGAATGGACTCGTCGAGTTGGTTACATCCACTCACTAAATCTTCGATTTCTGACGTACAACCCTTGATCAAAAGGTAGATCTATGCTTCTACAATCGATCTAACACGTAAAGTTACAAACTTTACGTGCATGCATGTGACTTTGAGCTCAAAAGGTCCTAAAACAATCTCTTACAATGCATGGGGCCTTCTTTGAGTGCAAAAGACACTCCTTTATGCCTTGTAACCCCTCTAAGGACTTAGATCTGAAATATCAACTCCTAACCATGATTGCAATCATGGTTGGTGACCAAAATGGATTCGAAAAGCCCTAAAACTCCACAAAATGGGATTTATCAAAAGAACAAACAAGGTATAGACTTTATACATTCTGAAGACTGCAAATGATGCTCAAAATCGGATCCTTCTAGCCTCCTCTTGACCCTTTAAGCTTTTCCTTCCTTCCTTGGGACACAAATTACCAAAATCACACCAAATGCTTTAGATTGCTTCAATAACGGCAAGGGTTTGCTATGGGGGGTCTTTTGGGAACAAATGGTACGAAGGAGGCCGAGTTAAGGTGTTTAAATAGGGTGAAAACCCTCGAGTTAGGGTTTTTGTCCAGATAGGGCCTACTCGTCGAGTCCGGGACCCGACTCGTCGAGTCCACACCTTAAACCCTACGTCTCATCCCGCTTCTACTCAGCGAGTTAGTCCCTCAACTCGCCGAGTCCAAGGCCAAAATGCAAAATATAGATAGAAGAATACATACCAAGAACCATGTGCTACAGATAGGGACTTGGCAAGTCCGGTCAACTGAAAGTTGACTTTGACCTGGATGTTGACTTTAACCAGGGGTAAAATAGTCTCTTTACCATGAGAATAGTTATCAATATTTGATTTGGTGTTTATAGGATTTGTAGCCGGGGAGTTTCGGAGCAACAGTCAGGCAGTTTCAGATTTAGCATCTCAATAGCAAGCATCACAAGGTGAGTTTTCTTTCCAATATGAACGAGTCTACAGCCACAATGGCGGCCCGTTTAGTCAGTACTAGTTCCGGACTTCGATCTGATGCAATAGTTCAGTGTGCTTGATGTCTTTGTGATTCAAGTATGTCTTTGTGTTATGTGTTCCGGACTTCGGTCCGATGCACTTTGCAGTATATGTCTTTATGCTAGTAGTTATGATTATGCAATGCTATGTTCAGTCAGCTTCTGGACTTCGATCCGATGTAGAGGGCAAGGCCCTGTTTAGTTCCGTACTTCGGTTCGATCCAGTTTTCCGGACTACGGTCCGATGCAGAGGGAAAGACCCTGGTTAGTTCCGGACTTCGATCCGATGCAGTTTCTGCACTATGGTTTGATGCAGAGGGCAAGGTCCTGGTTAGTTCCGGAGTTTGGTCTGATGCAGTTCCCGGACTTCGGTCTGATGCAGTGGGCAAGGCCCAATATGTGTTTATATGTTTTTGTATGGTATGTGGTAGATTGGGCGAGCTCACTAAGCTTTGTGCCTACAGTTTCAGTTTTTCGTTTCAGGTACTTCCGCAAGTAAAGGGAAGAGATCAGGTTGATGGCATAGCATACACCACAGTTACAGTTTTATCCTGGGGGTTTATTCAGATGTTTCGATATGATATTAACTTTAGTTTTTGATTTGATACATTAGTATGGCATTTTGAGACATAAGATGCATGGTCTTATTATATAACATTCAATTTTGTGGTTTTTAATAATGTTAAAACAAAAATTTTTGGATTGTATTTTTGGGATATTTCAAGTTAGGCCAACTTGCATTACAAATAAATGAGAGGCAACCAGGTGGATTTCCTAGTAATACTGAAAATAATCTGAAAGGCACACATATAAACATTGTGACAACTAGGAGTGGGAAGATTATAACTCCTCTGGCCCTATTCAGAAAGAAGATCCTAAGATAGTGCATGAGGAAGAAGCAGAAACTGAAAAATTACAAATTCCCGATCTGACTCGCTGAGTCCCAGATATGGACTCGATGAGTCCCCCACTTAAATTGAAAGACAAGCCTCCTGTTAAGCCATATCAACCTCCACTGCCATTTCTAGCTCGAGTCAGACAAGAAAAGCATGATGTTGATTACCAAAAGTTCCAGGAGCACATAAAGGCCCTTCAAATCAATATGTCATTCATCGAGGCGGATGCATGATATGTGCATATTTAGTGTGTATTAAGTGTAGTTTAGTATTCATATATTAGCTAAATTGTTTCATATTATGGACAAAAGGTACTTAAAAGTGTTAAATTATGTTTTTCAGTCCAAAGATGAAGCTCGGAAGCGAAAGGAAGCAAGAGAAGCGGTTTAGGAGCTCAAGAGTGGAAAGAAGAAAGAAAACACCCATAAAAAGCTTCTACTCGTCGAGTTGTCCCTTGACTCGACGAGTCCGGTCGCGGATTCAGAAAGATAAGCATTCGGAAGTCAAGATAGTTATCGGATTACGACTAATGTGAGAGGGACTCGACGAGTCACCATATGACTCGACGAGTCGGGATGCATATATAAAGATAACTCTATAATGCGAGAGAAAAGAATTCTGGGAAGTTTCAGAAGTGCTTAGCTGCGAATAAGAAGCCAGAAGAACCCTAGAAGTCGACCAAGGAAGCTAGAATCCAATCCCGGGAGTAATTAAGGCGTAATTTCACCATTCTACTTAATTCTTTTGTTTTGTCAACATGATTAAGCAACTTGAACTTATTTGTTTGCTGTTATTTACCTTAGTTATGAACTAATTTCTTTAGACTTCTGTTTGGGGATACAAAGTTGACAATATGGTTTGATTGATTGGTAGGATTAATTCTAAGTTGGTGATTAATTGTTATTTTAGCTTGCTAAAGAACCTTGTGTATGAATGATAATTAATTTTCTGTTAATAGGAAGATAATTGATTAGTATGAACATCTATTGATTATCAACCTCATGTGATATGTGACCACTATATCATATGTCTAGGATTAATGAATATGAAACTAGGATTAATAAGGAAATTAAGTAAATTCATGTACAAGCTTGTAAGATGACCATCGAACAAGAGGTTAATTAAGAGTAACGAATTAATTAGCTATTGCAAGTCTAACTTAACCCGAATAATTAATCTAGTAAATATAATTAAATTAAGCAATTGGCCACTGTTTGAATTAGTTTATTTGCTAAGGATTAGGGTAGTGAACACAAACTTAATCACTTGAATCGGTAACCAACGAAAGAATTAATCCATTGCACTATTACCTTAAAATCAACCATAAAGTTAACCGAGTTGAACTAAACAGAAGTTTCTTTCCCATTATTGAATCTAGTTAATTTGTTCTTTTCTAGTCTTGCATTAGTTTTAGTTAGTAAGTTTCTAGTCTTGTAAAACTAGAGAAAAACCCCTATTTGCTAAAGTAACTTAGATAGAATTAGTTTTTAATTTAATTTGCCGTTCCCTGTGTTTGATACCCTGCTTATTTAGCTATACCACAATTGATAGGTTCACTGCCTTTTGTGTGTTATTTGATAATTAAAGTAGGATTAAAACTAAGTGAGTTTTACACACATCAAGTTTTTGGCGCCGTTGCTGGGGAACGGTTCTAAAATTAGCATTAAAATTCTAATTCAATCGATCCTTTGTGTAAGATTCATCTTACACAAAGTTAATTTATGTTTCATTTTTTTTTAAGTTTTAGTTTAAAAAAAAAAATAATAATAATAATAATCGCTGATTTTAACTTGAACTCGCCGAGTGCATTCGCCCCGACTCGGCGAGTCTGACGCTAAATCAGGTTTAATTTTTGTTCTTTTTTACGCGCTTTGTTTTGTTTTAGTTTGCAGTTGGTTCATGACCCGAGGATCTGCTACGCCTCTAGTTCCCCCTCTTGAAGATCCGGAAACCGCATTAAGAAGAAACAAGGGCAAAACCGTTGGAGAAACCGCTTCTTCAAAGAACTCACCACTCAAAAACCTCAAATCCGTTTTTAAGAAGAGGAGCAGCAAAGCAGGAGCATCCAGTGCATCGTTGACAACCGAAGATCCGATCCCAAAAGACACCGATTACGAGACCGAAGAAGAAAGCGAGCACACATCCGAGTTTGAAGACGACTTAGCCACCGCTATGGCTAATATTGACGAAATCCCCATGGGGGAGTGGAAGAAAAGGATGCGTGATGACACCGGCTCGGGACTTGTGCAACCCGCAATCCCCGCTACCGCTACGTTTGAACTAAAGGGCCATATTCTCGCTCAACTCAAGGAGATACCGTTTCACGGGAGAGATCATGAAGACGCCTATAGGCACTTAGATGAAGTAAATGACGTGGCGGATTACTTCAATGTACCTAATGTGCCCCGCGAGATCCAGCTACTACGCATGCTTCCTGTCACATTTAAAGGAGCTGCAAAGGATTGGTTGAAGTCACTCCCTCCCGGATCAGTTACCACGTGGGCCAAAATGAAAGAAGAGTTCATAGATCACTTCTGCCCACCTTCCAAGATAGCCAAGCTAAAGAAAGCCATTGCCAACTTCGAGCAACAACCCGGCGAATCCCTATATGAAGCTTGGGAAAGATACAAGAGCCTACTTCGAAATTGCCCCCACCATGATCTCAATAGCCAACAAGAGGTCTCTATCTTTTATGATGGAGTAAATGTCACCACGAGGCAACTACTCGATTCACAAGGCCCACTCACCCGAAAGCCACCTCCGGAAATAAAAGAGTTAATTGAAGAATTCTCCAGGCACTCGAGAGAATACCACAACCCGAGAAATGAAGTGAGTCGCGGAGCAGTAAATTCGGTAAACGATGGTATGGCGGCGGTGATAGCTAAACTCGATAGCCTAGACCGAAGAATGACAAAAATGGATCAAACAATCCATGCTATTCGAGTTGGATGTGAAAATTGTGGCGGTCCCCATCTTACCAAGGAATGTGATCGAGACGAGAATGGAAATAAAAAGGCTCAAGTATTTTACTCCAGCGACGATAGATACGATGAAGACTGGAGGAAACCGAAGAAGGAATGGCTCCCATACGAAGAGTACAGAAAGGCTAAGGAAGAGAAATATAAACAGAGGGAGAGAGGATATTATCAAAAGGAAGAACCGGTGACGGACAAGAAGACGAATTTAGAAGAAATACTTACAAAATTCATAGCCGCGTCCGAGAAAAGACATAATGATCATGATGTGGCAATGCAAGAAACCAGAAACATGTTGAGGAATCAGCAAGCTTCTATTCTCAACATTGAGAAACATCTGGGCCAACTTGCACATCAAGTAAACAAAAGAAGACCGGGCCAACTTCCGAGTGACACCCAATCCAATCCAAGAAATGAGAACGTGAGCGTAATAACCTCCAGCGGTGAAGAAGAATTGGCAGAAACACTAAGAGTTTCCAAGAAGAAGGCAGAAAAGGAAGAAAAACCATAACAAGAAAAACTCGATCCGACTCGCCGAGTCACCAAAATGGACTCGACGAGTCCAGTCAGGAATGAAGAAAATGCCAGTTTTCTGAAGCCATACAATCCTCCTTTGCCATACCCATCCAGAGCCATGCCGTCAGAAAAAGTTCAAGCCTATAGAACCTTCATGGAGCATGTTAAAGCTTTACAAGTCAATATGCCATTCGTCGACACAATGCTCCAAACTCCTAAATACTTTAACCTGCTTAAGGGTCTGTTTGCTGCTAGGAAAGATCTTGCTGAAGTCGCGGAGATACTGATGAGTGAGCTGCCTGAGAAGAAGGGTGATCCGGGTAACATAGTAATTCCGTGCCAATTTGGTAATGAAGTTTCTACACAAGCATTGGCTGATTCAGGGGCAAGCATTAATTTGATGCTCTATTCATTCTTTAAGAAGCTGAATTTGCCAGCACCAAAGCCGGTAAATATGAGAATCCATTTGGCAAATAAAACAATAATTCATCCACAAGGCATATGTGAAAATCTCCTTATCAAGGTAGACAAGTTTATTTTCTTAGTAGACTTCGTGGTGGTGGAGATGAAAGAAGACCCCGAAATACCAATTGTTTTGGGAAGAACATTTTTAAACACCGCAGGTGCCCTAATAGACATATGTGAGTCCACTTTGACATTAAGAGTGGGTGATGAGTCGGTGATGTTTAAAGCTAATCCAGAGGTCAAGCAAGAAGAAGTAAAAGGAATGGAGGTCCAACACGCTGATGTGGCATGCCTTGATACAATGCCAATTGGAGAAGAGTCGAGCATAAAAGAGGATGAGGACATAAATGGAAGCAGAGCGGAAGCTGATCACCAATTCACTACTAAACCTAGAGCATGGACCGCTATGAAATATGAAGTTATCAAATTTAAAGAAAAGGAGGTTCAAAAGTTGGTGAAAAAGCATGGGTTGAAAAGGAGGAAGAGGAAAAGAGAGGCCCAACCAGCTGAGGATGATACAGAGAAAAAGAGAAGAGACGAATTGAAAAGGGCTTACAAGAAGAAGATTCACGCCTACAAGACTAAGTATAAACCACAAAAAGTGAGGCGTACATTCCCGATGCTTGAAGACGACAAAATGTAAATGGGAAGGAGTCTAGCTAATGACTCCTCAAAAAGAAGCGCTTGGCGGGAGGCAACCCGTCGTTAGAGTTTGCTTTCTTTTACTCTTTATTTTTTATTTTTGTTTTGTGTTTCAATTTTAATCTTTCAAATCATCGGACTTGTCTGCTTAAGGGAGCGCCTAGCTTAAGAGTGGGGTGAAAAGATTTTGAATAAATAACAAAATTTTAAAAATTAGTAATGTTTTACAAGAGACTCGCCGAGTCTGACCCTGACTCGACGAGTATATACTGATTTCAGAAAAAAATTGTAACTGCGCGATTGGACTCGCCGAGTCTGACCCTGACTCGACGAGTCGATTTTATTTACAGAAAAAAATAAACATTTTCGAAATTACTTTTACATCTAATAGGGTTTTAACCCTAAAAATTCAGTTTCCACACCACACTCGCCGGGTACAACTCTCTCCCAAGCATTCAAGAGTTCCTTCAACTTTTCTTCCAAATTCTCAAGGTTTAAACTCAAAAGGTAACAACTTTCTTCTTGATTTCTAGATAGAATGTGATTATAAGGTCATCTACACTTGCAATTTCATGAAAAAAACCCGTTTTTGAAAAAGTGACTAAATTCTAGGTTTTCGATTTTGTCATGAATATTGTTGTTTTGAACGTTTATTGTGGCCTTATTACTTAGTAGGAAGTCCCTGAACAAAACCCTTGCAAGAATTTAAAGGTTACATGGTTCAATTTTGTGAGACCCGTCGACCGACTCGTACAGGTCGCGCGACTCGCCGAGTCGGGCATGGACTCGACGAGTCCAGTCGATTTGCAGAAACAATTCGTTTTTTTTTTACATTCTGTGTTTTCTGGGTATGGTTTATATGTTTTGCAGGAATCATGTTTAGAAGAGGACAATCTTCAAGTGGTAGCCAAGGGGAATTTCCGTGGTTAAATTTCCCACAAATCGAATCCGCTTCAACAATGCGGAAGTGGAAGAAGAAGCTTTCCGATATCAAAAAGAAGGAGGTCTATGTACCGAACAGAATTGATTGGGAGTGGTTGCAAAATGTGCGATATGAAGAAGAATTAGCTCCGTACCTTTTAAAGGAGTTTCAACATAACGGCGAGTCAATGATATGTGATGGGTGGAGTCGGGTCTTCCGCATACAAGAGCCGGTATATTTGGAGCTTTGCTTGGAGTTCTTCTCCACGGTATCATTTACCGGTGGAGTGGATTTATATCATCCGGCAAGCTTCACTTTTTGTCTTGGGGGCGAGTATCGTCAATGCTCGGTGGTGGATCTTGCTTGCCGACTAGGGATTTATGATCAACCTTTGGTTTCAACAAACCTCTTTCGGGCCTTTTTGGCAACCACTCACATGGTGTTTCCCGATGGGGTTACTAGCACGGGTTGGTGGAATACTATAGGGAATAAAGTTTATATCCCGAAGTCAGCACAAGAAGGGAGCATCCGATCCCCGACTCACCGCCTCATTCACCGCCTTATTTCCTCCACCATCAACCAAAGGAAGGACGATGACAAGGTTTCCAACCTTGATGTTTTCTACCTTTGGAGCATTATCACGCCCGGAATCTTTTGCAACATCCCGTGGTGCATTGCTTCATACCTCTCCGCGGGTGCGGTCAAAGATCGCAAAACATCGCGTATCAATGGAGGCATGTTTGTCACTCGATTGGCTAATTCATTCGGGTTGATGAACCGTGGTGCCTGGAACCTCTTGACATTGATCCCGACACCCCCATTTAATCCCATTCTTTTCCGCAGAGCACGAATCATTGAAGACTATGGTGGTGGCCATTATGCCATCCCAAATGATGACCCAGTTGTAGGTCCCGAAGCACCGGGAAGGAGGGTGAGATCGCGAAGGGAAAGGGATGTGGAGGATGAACCGCCAGTGATTCCGGTAGAGACTGAAGACGTACCAATGGACTGGTACAATATAGAGATGAGGCGGATGCAAGACCAAATGGCTAGGGGGCTAAATTTTAGCAACCAATCCCACATAAGACTTTTTGACCACTTCAATATCCCACATATTGATGGTGGGAATTACCCATACATTCCATCGTGGGACGAGAGGATTAGTGCACGCCAAAGCGGAGCTGGGGGAAGTGGAGCCAACGATGATGAGGAGGAAGATGAAGATTGATTTTTTTTTTGTTTTTGTGTTCAAACAATTTCAATTTTTATTTTGTTTTGTTTTTTGGTGTGTATGCTTTTTGATATTATTTTGTTTAATAGTTGTTTGCTTTAGTTATTTTCAGGATTGCATTTTGATTGCTTAGGATGAGGTAAAGCATGGATGTTTTTGCGTGTGAGAGCGAGTTAAGGAAGCGAGTTTTTAACGTCAAAGTGTCAAGTCCGGTCTTAGGGGTATGAGCGATTGAGTCCGCATGTGAGGAAGGGTTAACGGAGTTGTGAGAGGCTAAAACAGTTGCCACATACCAAGATTTTTCATTCAGGTGCCAACTCGTCGAGTGCACTAAGCTGACTCGACGAGTCGCTTTGTATTTCCAGATATTTTGAGACGGCGCGCTGCTACTCGGCGAGTCCATCATCAGACTCGACGAGTCATTCATTTTTTGAGCCGAACGACTGCTGATTTGATGCTAATACTTATACCACTTGCATCCTTCTACTTCCATATCCATTCTTCAAGATCTTACGCCGATTTTCGCATATTAGAGTGACCCACACGAGGGATGGATGAGATTTTTCCATGTATGAAGTTTATTGAAGATGGAGCTTAAATGAGAGTGATCAACCTATCCACTGCTATCCCAGGGGAGTTTGTTCCAATTCCCTCTTTATTTTTCTGTTTTTATGCATAATATGCAATGAGGGCATTGCATCACATTAGTGTGGGGTAGGGGTTGGTTACATAATAGTCAAATTTTTAAAAATTTTGCATACCAAAAGGATTATTTAGGATTTAATTTAGAAAATTTTGGTAAAAAATTAGGATTCCATGTTAGAATTGTGTTGATAATTGCATGACAACCCAAATGTTTAGTTGAGCCTATACACGTTCTAGTGCATTTGTGGCTTCCTTATTTCAGTGAAATCATGAGACAAAAACACGACTTTGCTCAGCCTGAGGGATGTAATATGTTTAGCAGCCTAAACCTGAAATGTATCCAGGAAGATTTTTATCATTAGCCAATAAAGGTTGAGATTGAGCGCCCCTGCTTAAGCATGTAGGGATTTGAGTGAAAAAAGTGAGTTACATGTTAAAAAAAAGAGAGAGAATTACAAGAAAAAATTTGAAGGATTTTTGGAGCGTCAAAGTTAAGTATCAAATTTGAAGATCGAAAATTCCGAAGAATTCAAAAAGTTGAAGATACCAAAAATCGAACAACAAAGGTGGTGAATTCAAAGATATCCAAGATCAAATTATCAAAGAAGTGAAGAATTCCAAAGAGCTCCAATGTGGTATCATAAATTGTAATTGTCTAGATTATGTATGCTTGGGTTGCTCAATTAAAAATACCTTGAGGGTAAAGAGGTTTTCTGAGGATGGATTCGGAGGGTTGCATAAAATGAGCATAGTTCGGGGTGAGTGGGCGAATGTTTATGAGGATTGTGAGTATTTGAAGTATGGGGGGTTTTTAGGAATTTTAGACACAAATGCATGCGTTGCGGTCTTGGCATAATGGCTGGGTTGGATTGGAGTTATTATACGTGATTCTAATGTGTTAAAATTCAGTTTTGCTTGAGGGCAAGCAAAAGACAAGTGTGGGGTATTTTGATATGTGCATATTTAGTGTGTATTAAGTGTAGTTTAGTATTCATATATTAGCTAAATTGTTGCATATTATGGACAAAAGGTACTTAAAAGTGTTAAATTATGTTTTTCAGTCCAAAGATGAAGCTCGGAAGCGAAAGGAAGCAAGAGAAGCGGTTAGGAGCTCAAGAGTGGAAAGAAGAAAGAAAACACCCATAAAAAGCTTCTACTCGGCGAGTTGTCCCTTGACTCGACGAGTCCGGTCGCGGATTCAGAAAGATAAGCATTCGGAAGTCAAGATAGTTATCGGATTACGACTAATGTGAGAGGGACTCGACGAGTCACCATATGACTCGACGAGTCGGGATGCATATATAAAGATAACTCTATAATGCGAGAGAAAAGAATTCTGGGAAGTTTCAGAAGTGCTTAGCTGCGAATAAGAAGCCAGAAGAACCCTAGAAGTCGACCAAGGAAGCTAGAATCCAATCCCGGGAGTAATTAAGGCGTAATTTCACCATTCTACTTAATTCTTTTGTTTTGTCAACATGATTAAGCAACTTGAACTTATTTGTTTGCTGTTATTTACCTTAGTTATGAACTAATTTCTTTAGACTTCTGTTTGGGGATACAAAGTTGACAATATGGTTTGATTGATTGGTAGGATTAATTCTAAGTTGGTGATTAATTGTTATTTTAGCTTGCTAAAGAACCTTGTGTATGAATGATAATTAATTTTCTGTTAATAGGAAGATAATTGATTAGTATGAACATCTATTGATTATCAACCTTATGTGATATGTGACCACTATATCATATGTCTAGGATTAATGAATATGAAACTAGTATTAATAAGGAAATTAAGTAAATTCATGTACAAGCTTGTAAGATGACCATCGAACAAGAGGTTAATTAAGAGTAACGAATTAATTAGCTATTGCAAGTCTAACTTAACCCGAATAATTAATCTAGTAAATATAATTAAATTAAGCAATTGGCCACTGTTTGAATTAGTTTATTTGCTAAGGATTAGGGTAGTGAACACAAACTTAATCACTTGAATCGGTAACCAACGAAAGAATTAATCCATTGCACTATTACCTTAAAATCAACCATAAAGTTAACCGAGTTGAACTAAACAGAAGTTTCTTTCCCATTATTGAATCTAGTTAATTTGTTCTTTTCTAGTCTTGCATTAGTTTTAGTTAGTAAGTTTCTAGTCTTGTAAAACTAGAGAAAAACCCCTATTTGCTAAAGTAACTTAGATAGAATTAGTTTTTAATTTAATTTGCCGTTCCCTGTGTTCGATACCCTGCTTATTTAGCTATACCACAATTGATAGGTTCACTGCCTTTTGTGTGTTATTTGATAATTAAAGTAGGATTAAAACTAAGTGAGTTTTACACACATCAATGCACAAATGCCTAAACATACAAAATTCCTAAAGGAGCGTCTAACTAATAAAAAGAAGATAGAAAAGGTGAAGAAAGTGGTCTTAAATGAAAAGTGTTCAACTGCCATGTTGAACAAACTACCTAAGAAGAAGGGTGATTCGGGAAGTTTAACATTACCTTGTCAATTCGGGAATTTAGCAACTATACATGCATTGGCTGATTCGGGGGCAAGTGTTCATCTCATGCCATATTCATTATTCAAGAAATTAAATCTTCCGGAGCCAAGGGCAATTCAAATGGCAATTCACTTAGCAAATGAGACGGTCACATTTCCAAGGGGAATATACGAAGATCTATTGGTGAAAGTTGACAAGTTTGTGTTCCCCGCAGACTTTATAGTACTAGACATGGAAGCGGACCCTTAAGTCCTGATCATACTTGGAAGACCTTTCCTCAACACGGCGAGTGCTATAGTAGACATGCGAGATTCTAAAATTACCATCTGGGTGGGAGAAGATTCATTTACATTTGGAGTTGATAAAGCAATGAAGCATGCAAGATATAGTGATGACACGGCATTCTCAGTTGATATGTTGGAAGAGTTAATGGAAGAATGGAAAGAAGACAAGTCAAACAAGTCCACTGTTATCTTTAAAGATTAATTTGATGCTGAAAGAGACCTGATGGAGATAGAGAGATTGCTAGAGGAAGCCAACTATAATGAATTAATCAAAAGTGTTGGAAGTCTGACTCGTCGAGTAGCACCCACCGACTCGGCGAGTCCCCTTGAAAATTGCGATCAATCGCAAATTTAGCCTCGGGATCGACGAGTCCCCTCACTGGACTCGACGTGTTCAACATTTAGAACACGAAATACGAACTAAAATCCTACCTGATCATCTAGAATATGCATTTATTGAAGATGGCCAACAAAAACTCGTAATTATAGCTTCTGATCTAGCTAAACATGAAAAAGAAAGACTTATAGGAGTACTAAAGAAAAGACAAGGGGCCATAGCATGTAAGATAGCCGATAAAAAAGGGATAAGTCCAACATATTGTTCTCATAAGATTAACCTAGAAGATGGAGCTAAACCGGGAGTTTAACGCTAAAGAAGACTTAACCAAAATATGCAAGAAGTGGTGAAGAAGGAGGTGGTTAAACTATTAGATGCAGGTGTCATTTACTCAATCTCTGATATCCCACGGGTAAGTCTGATGCAAGTAATGACGGTGGTTACCAATGAAGATAACGAGTTAATTCCAACAAGAACAACAACCGGGTGATGCGTTTGCATCGAAGGGCAACCGATTTAGGTTGATACTTTATCACTCTCTCACTCCCAATACTCTCTCTAAGCCCTATTTTAACCCATCGAAGCCCCAGTATCATCCCGAGACACGAAGCAAGTACCGAAGCCCGAAGATCCTGAGAAGAAAAGAGTTTCCGAGTCGAACCTCTGCCTGCGAGAAGCCCGGTGTGTGAAGATCTTCTAGGCTGTGAAATTGGGGATGTCACAGTTGGTATCAAAGCATTAGTTTAAGCGAATTAGGAATTTGTAGGAAATTTCTAGACTTAAACTTATAAAGCTAAGTCATGATCGTGAGGATTGTGTCTAAAATATGTTAGTTAGTACACCTAAATTGACACAAGCACTAGTTTATTTTAGGAATAAGTCCTAAAATGCTTTTATGTGCTAACTGTTTTGTGTGATAGCTATATTGATGCTATTTTGTTTGGATCTATGGTCTGTTGCCGACCGGATCTGGAAACTTTATGTGTGTAGGATTCTAAGCGTATGACTACGATATTAGAACTATCATGTAAATGTTTCGGAGTGATAAGGATGATTTAAACATCTATCGTGATTGAGGATCTGAATTCACCATATTTGGTGTGTAGATCAAAAATGGTAAGAACCAGAAGTGGAGTTGGAAACGTGAACAAAGACAAGAATCAACCACCTGCGATTGAGTGAGTGCCTGTTGTAGCAGCAGCACCAGAGCCAATGACGATGGATGGGGTGCAAGTGATGATGCAGATGATGTTGGATCGCCAAATGGAAGAGACAAGGCGATTACTCCAACATAATCCTGAGGAACTGTCACTTCAAGTGGAAGAGACCGAAATGAATAGAGGGCATTCGGAGGGAGGTAACTATAGTGGGACTGTTGGACAAGCAGAACCCCCAGTGACAGAAAGGAATGGCCCGGAAAGGGAAAGAAACAAAATGGGCGTATGTATAAAAACTTCTTGGGTGCCAAGCCGCCAAGTCTTTCTGGAAGCCCAAAGCTCATTGAGATTATGGACTGGATCTCTGAAATGGAGATGGTGTTTGAGAGTTGCGACTGTAGCAACAAACAGAAGACTGTCTTTGCAGTTAGACAACTGAAGGTCGGAGTCTTGAGCTGGTGGAAGTTACTGGCAGATATGATGCCTCGAGGGGAATCCCTGAGGATTTCTTGGGAGTCAATCCTGGAGCAGTTAACGATGCAGTACTGCTCATAGATAGATTTGAACAATGAGTTCCAGAAACTTGAAAAGGGGGAAAATGAGCATTGATGATTATACTATTGCGTTTATCGAAAAGATGATTGTTTCCATACTTGGTGCCGACTGAGCTCGCCAAGATTGAAAATTTTGCTAACGGATTGCCATCAGACTTTGGACCAACGGTCAAAATGGCAAGTATGTTGAAGGCTGACGTTAAAGCTGCTAAGAATGTTAAGACTCAGATAAAAGAGAAGGGTCTAGATAAGGTTGAAATTGGAGAAAAGATGAAGTCTGAAGGATCCTCAATACATGACAATAAGGGAAAGTTCGCAAAGTCTAACCTAGATGACCAAAGGTATGGACCCAAGTGTATGAAAAGTGCAAGAAGAAGCACTTTGGAACATGCAACGAAGAGGTAACCTGTTACAAATGTGGAAGGATTAGCCACTATTCCAAGAACTGTACACACAATGATAAGGTGTGCTATGGATGCGGAGGCAAGGGGCACATGTCTAGAGACTGCCCAAAGAAAAATGAAGCAGCAAGGCTAGAAGCAACACTAAAACCAAGGGCATTCCACATGATCCTTGATGAAGCATAAAACAACACGAAGATTCAAGATGAAGACTTCATATATATATATATATATATATATATATATATATATATATATATATATATAAAGTCTGTAGTAGGAAGTGTAGCCTAATAGAGGCGTAGTATAGGGTGATCTTGAACCTTTGTGTAGTCGTTTCAAGAAATAATATAAACCCTAGTTTTGCTATCTAATGTGTTTTATGATTGTGTAATTTTCTTGTATGGTGACTTGGTCAACTGCGGGACAATACTTGGGACGAGTATGAGTAGGTATGAAAGGTAGTAGATGCATATACTACCGGAAGCACATGACTCACACTTGGATCAGGGAAAGTCACAAGGTTACCAAGAAGCTAGTCATTGACCTCGTTTTATTCAAGTATGTCGTTACCATTGTTTTGGTAGTGACTACGAGGATGATTGATATTATGGCCCTAGCCGTCATATCAAATTGAGTCCGACTACGATGAGTTTGTTACATGGTTCATAGAACCAAGTTCGAGGTAGCATCTGACTCAAGTCAAAAGATTGAAATCAATGCGGTCGATAACATCGCGCTCATTGTTAAGGAAGCTTGTAGCTAGAAATGATACATGTAAAAATGTGATTATATCACATTAGAATATGAAGGCAGGTATATTCCATTCCGGAATTTGACTTTATGAGATCGAGTCTAAGTGTCGCATCATGCGATGAGAGGTCAATAGAGCATGACCCATCAATCTGTTGCAATAGATAAATGAAAGTATTTATCCTAAGAAGAAGAAGGAGTCCAAAATAAGGACTTATTTGGTAACTCAAAGGTTACGATTGAAAGTACAACATGGTAAGAAAAACAGATGCTAGATTGAGCATTGTCTGTAGTCATGAAGCCCTAGAGTTAAATACTCATTCGAGGTAACATGGATGTTATGATTATTACTTAGGATGAAGAGGTAATGTATGGAATCATTATCCAAGCCCTATTTTCGTTGATGATTCCGGGACGTAATCATCCTAAGGGGGAGTGTTAGGTGCTATTTGTGCACCCTTTTTGCACACCTTTTTGTCCCATTTTATGCATATATTTAGCAAAATTGTTCTTCCTTTTCCTTGCATTTTATCATATTCATTTTAGTCTCTAGAACAACCTTATTTGCACACTTTTATATCTTTTTCAGGTAAACCGGAGGTTGGAACGCGCTTTGGGAAGTGTCGGGAAGCATTGGTGGAGATTTCGGGACGATCCGGCGAAGAACTAAAAAGTTGGAAAAATCAAATTTGGAATTGGAGTCAGAGAGGTACACGGGGCGTGTTGAATTTACACTAAAAAGTGGGCACGGGGCGTGTTTGACCAAAATGGGAGCTATTGACCATGCTGAACACGACCCGTGTCAATTTAGTGCAAATCAACACGGGGCGTGTTGCTGAACACGACCCGTGTCAGTTTAGCCTATTTTAACACGGGCCGTGTTCGACCCAGAAACCAACTTTTGGCAGTTTTTCCTATCTTTCATATTACGGGTTAAGGGTCATTTTTAGAAAAACACAACATACCAGAGCACCATTGGAGGAGGATTTTCAAAGGTTTTTGCAAGGGTTTGATTAGCAATCATTTGGAAACATTATTTCTAGTATTTGTAAGTTGTAATTGCACTTTAATTCCATCTTTTATTCTTGTGATCTTGTTCTAGCCATGTGTGGCTAGAACCCTAATTTCTCCAATTTCATGTTTTGACTTCTTGGTAGTGACTTCATTCATATGACATGATGTTTGTTCTTAATTTCTATTTAATGAATTTGATTTTGCTTCAATCGAATGTTTGATTCTAATTATGATTCTTATTGGCCATTTGAATTAGGGTTAGATCATTCAAGTTATCTCTTTTACAAAATCCGTAATTGTTTTGTGAAATTGAACAAGTAACAAGCATTAAATTAATCTCTATCGAATGAATTTGGTGTAAATCTTATTCATACACTTTTACACTCCCGAGCTTATGAGGGGTATTGGGTGTTGTTGGGAACATTCACATAAAGCTTCATGCAATATTATAATCTAATCCTAAGAGCTTGTTTAGATTAGGTTAATAAGGTTAGGGTTAATCAAAGAGCTTGTTTTGGTTAATTAATATGGTGAATGGGAAGTGTTAGAGCTTATTAGCACTTTCAAGTACCAACTTATATAGAATTGAATGAATATTGTGTCATCTTGGAGTCACATTGCTAAATTGTCATACATGGGGTTGGAGTCCTCACAAATTCTGAACTTAATTCACGCACTTAATTGACTGCTTATGTTTTTAATTATTTGTTTAATCATTACATTCTAAAACCCCCCTCTCTTTTTACTATTGGTGACTATAGTACCTTGTGCAAATAGGTATAGACCAATTGTCCTGTGTCTCTGTGGATCGACCCTGCTTACCTTGTACTACCTTTTTAGTGCAATATAGTGGGATTATTTTGGAGTATATCGTACCCCTTTATTTGTTGGGTTTGACACACCTAACAGGGAGATAATTGTAACGCCTGCAAATTCAGGCTAGTCAATTAAGAGACAATAAGTGTCGAAAACGATTTTTTGATAGAATATTATTTAGGAGGATTAGTCTTAACTAAGTTATAGCATATTTTACAAGGATTTCGTACATATAAAGAATGTTGAAATCCGAGTTATAATGAAGAAGTTATGACGTGTCGAAGTTTCGCGACAGAACCGGCACGACGCTGTGTGACGTAAAAAGTGAATTTACGATAGAGCGATATTTAGACTTACTGATCTAAACGAATGTTGTAGAGTTCGTTAAACTGACAATGTGCATAAAAAGAACACTCAAATCTGACTTCGTATGAGCAAGTTACGATTTTTCGAAGTTTTGGCTTAGCAGTGTACAACCCAAAGTTCGAATATGAGATCGAGTGATATTTAGCCGAAACAATCTAAACGAGAATTGAAGATCTCATCAATAGTAGTCCAACGGTGAAAAGACAGACGAAAACGGACGACATATGAAGTACAACGAATGAACACTCTCAGTTCATTAACACCTACAGGTTGCGAACCTGCTAATGTTTCCCACTGGACTGTCTAGAAAGTCCGTGGTCGTCATCCAAACTCCGCTAGATGACTGGATTTCAAAACACATCGAGGCCTCTCATCAATTTTATTTTATCACACATCACTATCTACCCACGTTCTACCCAACATTTTTGTAGATAAAAATACTTATATAGTTTAAAACTTGTATAAAACATCAACTCAACAGTTACGCCAAATAAACAATTAATATATCTACACATAGCACGTATTATAAGGTAAATACTTCATATATATATGTGTAAAATGAAAGTGACTATACATTCACTTGATTTGATGATAATCGGGCAGCAATTTGTTTCCTAAAACGATCGTTTCTAATAAAACCGGGAGTTTTATTGAGAAACCGGGATTTGCAAAAGTCAGGCTTCGAAACCGGAAAGATAAATTTTCCGGGCTTCTCGAGCACTTCGTGGCGTATTTCGGGTTTACAATCAATACCGGGGCTTTGGGGGATTCTAAGATGAAGAAAATATGAAGAGAGGGGTGAAAGATGGTAAAATCTCAAAAGTACACGAGAGGCTTCGCAAGTACCCTTCTATTTATAGGGTCCGAAGTCTTGATCCAACAGCTGAGAAGGTTCTGATCCGACGGCTGAGAGGCTTCGCAGGGGGGTGGCTCACACGAGGGTTTCACATGCGAAGGGCTCGTTGGCAGCTTCTGATTGGACCGCGGTCTACTGGTGCACATGCGATGTTCGGAGATAGGCTATGCGAGGCTCGGAGCTAGGGTGGTGCGAGGCTCGGTCCAGCTGCGAGCTTCGGATTAGGCATCCCTTTGGTCGAATCAGAAGAGGACACGGGGCGACACGGGGCAGTCTCGCATGCGAGGTGACTCTGCAGCTCGGATACGTGGCGCATGAGGAGCGAGGACACGTGGCAAACATGCTGCAAGGGTGACGTGGCGAAGCCACATATGCGAATTTTCTCGGTTTTTTGTACAAAAACTTCTAAAATCCATAACTTTCGCATACAAGCTCCGTTTTTTACGTTCTTTATATGCACGTGTAGCTAAAATTACGCTCTACAACTTCCATTTAAACTTCGTCGGCTAATTTTGAATTTAAATTTTATATTATTATTTTTAACAGACCGGGACAGGAAATCCGTTAAAAATTCATAACTTCTTCATCCGACGTCCGTTTTCGTCAGACTTTTTACCGTTATGCTCCTAATGACGAGACCTTCAATTCTCGTTTAGGTTGTGTCGGCTAAAAATCGTTAGATCTAAAATTCGAGTTTTTAGCTGTCTACTACTAAGCTGAAACTTCGAAAAATCATAACTTCATCATATGAAGTCTGATTTGGGCGTTCTTTTTATCGAACTTCTCAGTTTAACGAATACTACATCTTTTGTTTATATCACTAAGGCTAAAAAGTAGTTTATCAAAAACTCACGTTTTACGACACTCGGCACCGTGTCGGTTTATCGCGAAACTTCTACAGGTCATAACTTCTTCATTATAACTCGGATTTTGGCATTCTTTATATCTCTGAAATCCTTGTTTCAAGCACTACAAGTTTATGTAAAGATATCAGGCTTATCTTAAACTTTAATTTTGACGTTTATTTTTATTCTTAATTAAATAAATCCTAATAATTAAGCATAAAACACATAATTCACATAATATTCACATAATTCCTTTTCATTTCTTCAAAATGAGTTACAATGGTTAGCCCAAACTATCAACTCAATATAAATGCCTAGGCTAGAAACACGAGTGTTACAATTCTCTCCCCCTTAGGATGATTCTGTCCCCAGAATCACATATCACCAAACAACTGCGGGTAGCGACTCATCATGTCACTCTCTGTTTCCCAAGTGAGATTTGGTCCATTTGTATGTTTCCAACATATAAGCACTAAATTAATCATCTTGCGTCGCAACTTCATAGTCTTACGGTCAACGATTGCCTTAGGTTCTTCGATCAACCTCTTATTTTCAACCAACCTTAACTTAGAAATCGGAATTATGTCGGGCACATCTCCCATGAAATTTCTCAAGTAATACACATGAAAGGTGTTATGAATACCCTCCATTTCTTCCGGTAACTCTAGCTTGTAAGCTTGATTCCCGATCTTCTGAAGAACTTTGAACGGTCCAATAAACCTTGGACTCAACTTTCCTCGTTTCCCAAATCTGATAAGTCCCTTCCACGACGAGACTTTAAGTAAAACCGAATCTCCAACTTCAAAGGTTATCGGTCGTCTTTTCTTGTCAGCATAACTCTTTTGTTGATCTTGAGCAGCTAACATCCTTTCTCTTATCACTTTCAACTTTTCGACAGTCTGATGGACTATTTCAGGTCCCATAAACTGCTTTTCCCCAGCTTCCAGCCAACATGATGGCGTTCGACACTTTTCCCCATATAAATCATGATAAGGTGCCATCTTAATGCTTGAGTGGAAACTATTATTATAGGAAAATTCTACTAGAGGTAAGTGTTCATCCCAATTACCTTGGACTAGGGTACATGCTCTCAGCATATCCTCCAATGTTTGAATCGTTCTTTCACTCTGACCATCGGTTTGCGGATGGTAAGTTGTACTCAAACACAACTTGGTACCCAATTCCTCTTGTAGACTCCTCCAAAACCTTGAGGTAAAACGGCTATCACGATCGGATACAATCGTTAGCGGAACACCGTGAAGCCTCACAATTTCCTTCACATAAGAATTCGCAAGTTTATCCATGGACCATTTCTCTTTGGCTGCTATGAAATATGCACTCTTAGTGAAGCGGTCAACGACCACCCAAATCATGTCGTGACCGTTCCTTGGTCTGGGTAGTTTAGTCACAAAATCCATGGTTATGTCTTCCCATTTACCTCTGGGTATGGGTAAAGGTTCTAAACTCCCATACGGTTTCTGATGTTGTGCTTTAACCCTAGCACAAGTTACACACTCGGCCACATACTTAGCAACATCGAGCTTCATCGTCGGCCACCAATAATAGGGTTTTAGATCCCTATACATTTTTGTACTGCTGGGATGAATCGAGTACATGGTCTTGTGAGCTTCTTCCATCAGAAGATCTCTTACTCCGCCCGTCTTAGGTACCCAAATCCTATTTTGGAATACCTTCAACCCTTGGTTGTTTGTATCGAACACTAACGTTTTGCCCAAACGTTCTTCTTTTCGGTCACTTTTCTCTAAAACTTCCTCTTGAGCTTTCTTTATACTTTCCACAATTGTCGAGACAGCTTCAATTCTCAACGCTCTTGGCCTTTTCTTTTCAAGGTTTACCTTTCGACTGAGAGCATCAACAACCACATTTGCTTTACCAGGGTGGTAAAGTATCTCACAGTCGTAGTCCTTGAGTAACTCTAGCCAGCATCGTTGCCTCATGTTCAATTCCTTCTGATTAAAGAGATATTGGAGACTCTTATGACCAGTGAAAAGTTTACACTTTGTGCCATAAAGATAATGCCTCCATATCTTTAGGGCGAATACTACCACTGCCAACTTCAAATCGTGAGTGGGGTAGTTCTTTTCATGTTCCTTCAATTTCCTTGATGCATATGCTATCACTTTATCCCTTTGGGTCAGAACACAACCTAACCCAACTCCAGATGCATCACTATAAACTGCAAAGTCATCAACTCCTTCAGGCAACGAAAGAATCGGTGCTTCACACAATCTCTTCTTCAACTTCTCAAAGGCTTCCTTACGCTTCTTATTCTAAGCATAAGTAGCTCCTTTGTGGGTCAAAGCTGTTAATGGAGTAGCAATCAAAGAAAAGCCTTGGATAAACCTTCAGTAATATCCAGCTAATCCTAAAAAGCTTCGAATCTCCGTAGGACTTTTTGGTTGTTCCCACTTCATTACAGCTTTAATCTTTGCTGGGTCAACCATTATGCCTTCTTGGTTAACCACATGACCTAAAAATTGGTCTTCTTGAATCCAAAATTCACATTTGGAGAACTTTGCATACAACTTCTCCCTTTTCAGGACTTCTAGCACTTCGCGCAAATGCTTTTCATGATCCTGCTTGCTTTTCGAATAAATCAACATGTCGTCTATGAATACTATCATGGATTTATCTAGGAATGGTTTACAAACCCTATTCATCAAATCCATGAAAGCTGCTGGGGCATTGGTTAGTCCGAATGACATAACCAAAAATTCATAGTGTCCATATCTTGTTCTAAACACAGTCTTTTCGATATCATGCTCTCTCACCTTTAGTTGATGGTATCCCGACCTAAGATCGATCATCGAGAAATAGCTCGAACCCTGTAACTGGTCGAACAGGTCATCGATCCTTGGCAACGGGTACTTGTTCTTTATCGTCACTTTGTTCAACTCTTTGTAATCGATGCACATTCTCATGCTCCTGTCTTTCTTCTTTACAAATAACATAGGGGCTCCCCAAGGCGATGAACTAGGTCGAATGAAACCTTTGTCCAATAATTCCTGAAGTTGTGTCATAAGTTCTTTCATCTCTGTTAGTGCTAATCGATAGGGTGCTTTTGCTATCGGCGTCGTTCCTGGTAACAAGTCGATACGGAATTCTACTTGTCGATCAGGGGGCAATCCGGGAAGATCTTCAGGAAAGACTTCCGGATAATCACACACCACCGGAATATTATGCACCTCCTTATTTCCATCTTAGCATCGATCACGAACGCTAAATATGATGTACATCCCTTGGCCAAACACTTTCTGGCTTTCATTAGGGAAATGATTCCAGAATTTACTCTGTGTTTGTCTCCATACACCATAAACGACTTTTTCCCTGGCGGGTTTACTTTTACTGTCTTCTTTCTACATAATATTGCTGCATCGTTGGCACTAAGCCAATCCATTCCTAAAACTATGTCAAATCCATTTAATTCGATAGGCAATAATTCCTCTTGGAACTTATTCCCATCCAAGTCAATGAGGATGTTTTTCATACGATGGCTAACAGGTACAAACTTGCCACTAGCAATCTCGACTAATAAGGCATTAACTAGCCTATCTACAGGCAAAGCTAGCTTTCTACCAAATTCATGCGATACAAAGAGTAATTGGCTCCATAATCAAACAAAATTTGGGCAGGCAATTCGTTTACGAGAAAGGTACCTGAAGCGACATCGACTTCTTCTTTTGCAACTTCAAGTGTCATTTGAAAGGCTCTCGCCTTCGGCTTTGGTGGTAGATTGGGTTTTGCTGCATCCTTCCTCTTTGGACAGTCTTTAAGAATGTGCCCTACTTCATGGCACTCAAAACATACCCTCTTTTCGGACGGACACACATTGGCATAATGCCCAATTTTTCCACATTTGAAGCAAGTCACCTCCTCACTGCATCTCCCAGAGTGCTTTTTCTTGCACTTCTCACACCATTTCACTTCACCTCCTCCTCCTCCAAACTTCTTGGACTTAGAAAATTTGCTTTTCTTGTTGGAACCTGAGGTTCCTTCAAATTTTCTCTTTTCACCAACTTCTGCCCTCTCCAGACCCTTCTCTCTGATCTGAACCTCAACATTCTTAGCAGCCCAGATGGCGGCTTTCAAAGTGGTTGCTTGCTTAACCATCGGACCAAAGTCCGTTGGAAATATGAGGGCAAACTTGTTGACCTTAGAGAGTTCAGTTGGAACTAGATGAGGAACAAGCTTCATATTTTCCATAAAACTAGCAACGTATTCAGTAACACTCATCTTTCCTTTCTTTAAATTCTGGAACTCATTGTTGATTTCCAGAAGATCCTGCTCGGAGCAGTACTGCAATTTCAGTTGTACCACAAAATCTTGCCAAGACATCTTACTAGCTTCACCCTTGGGCATCGAATCAGCTAGTAACTTCCACCAACTCAACACACCAGACTTTAACAGAGGGATTGCAAGTGCAGTATTTTGTTTGTTGCTGCACTTGCAACTTTCAAACATCGTCTCCATTTCGGAGATCCAATTCATGACTTCCACTGGTGTCGGACTCCCAGATAGACACGACGGTTTAGATGCCATGAAATCTTTGTATTTGCATCCGCGTCCATCAACTCCTCCATCCTGGTTGTTTTGTCTAACTATCAGTGGGTTGGCTTGACCAAGAGTCCCACTGTAGTTCCCTCCTACTGATTGCCCTTCATTCAATACGGGTTGTTCAATAAGCATCGTGGTCTCTTCCCTATGTTGTTGTAGTAATCTCCTTGTCTCCTACAATTGTCGATCTAACATCATATGTATCATTGCTTGTACCCCACCCATCGTCATTGGCTCAGGTGCAGCTCCTACAACAGGTACTTGCTCAACTACTTGAGGTTGAGGCTGTTGACCCCTGTTTTCGTTTGCATTTGCAGCTCCTCTACGAGTCCTGTCCATTACAATCTATATAACGAATAAGGCGAATTTAAGTCTTTATCCTTGTTAGACATGTCAATTCCCTTATAACGAATCTATATAACGAATAAGCTGAAACTTCGAAAAATCATAACTTCCTCAAACGAAGTCAGATTTGGGCGTTCTTTTTATCGAACTTCTCGGTTTAACGAATACTATGACTTTTGTTTAGATCACTGAGGCTAAAAAGTAGTTTATCAAAAACTCACTTTTTACAACACTCGGCACCGTGTCGGTTTATCGCGAAACTTCGACAGGTCATAACTTCTTCGTTATGACTCGGATTTCGACATTCTTTATATCTCTGAAATCCTTATTTCGAGCACTACAAGTTTATGTAAAGATATTGGGCTTATCTCAAACTTTAATTTTGACGCTTATTTTTATTCTTAATTAAATAAACCCTAATAATTAAGCATAAAACACATAATTCACATAATATTCACATAATTCCTTTTCATTTCTTCAAAATGAGTTACAATGGTTAACCCAGACTATCAACTCAATATAAATGCCTAGGCTAAAAACACGAGTGTTACATGAGTGTATAGTCACTTTCATAACACGATTTTAATACAAGTATTGTTTGAATGTATTAAGTATATGTTTTGTTGGAGTGTGTCGTCACTTTCTTCTAACACATAAATATTAAATATTTGTTATGAAATATGTGTTATGTGTTTATATATTGTTGTTTATTTGATATGAGTGTGGAATGGATATTTTATATAGTTTTTAAATGAGTTAAACTGTATATGTATTTTATATATACAAATATGTTGGGTAGAAAATGGGTAGTGGAGATAGTTGGTGTGTGATAAAAGGATGAGTTGGGTAATGAGATAAGAGGTGATATAGATATTGAGATGAGGGTGACAAATGGAAAATGAGTGAAACCTTTACCCAAATGATGGCCCCGGTCATTCAGCAGAGTAGGGATGACAACCACAAACTATTATAGACAGTCAGTGGAACACTAGCAGACTCGCAACTTGTAGGTGTTTGTGAACAATGTGTTCACCGGTGTACTCTAAAAACCCATTGACATGTATTGCGATAGGGATCTCGAGAATGATATTGTCAATAAACAAGATAAACTTGTTATTAGATTTGGGAGTGTGGATCAGATCAGAATTTAGGTATAGTAAATTGTCCCTAGTCCGGGAGTATGGATTGGGCACAGGTTTTAGATCCGAAAGTATGGATCAGACCAATAGGTTAGTTTTAGATCCGAGAATATGGATCAGGTGAAGAGATTAGTTTTAGATTCGTGAGTATGGATCAGGTAAAGAGGAAAATTTTAGATATGAGAGTTAAATTGTGTCGTTCTGGGGATCGATGGGGTAGGATAAGAGTTGTTTTTATATGGTGAAATTATATAAGTTTGTGAGTTCTATATGTATATATGTATGATATAACATTGTGGGTTGAAAACCCTATATGCTCACCAGGCTCCAAAGCTTGACCCATTCAGTTTTCTGTGTATCACAGGTATCAATACGAAGACATATTTCACTTGAGAGATTAAAGGGGATGTAAATCACTAGTGTAAATAAATGTATGTTCTGTTTATGCTTATGTGCCTGTATCGGAACATGACATCCCGATATTTTGTTATATAATGAAAATACATTTCTTTAAGAAATGCTTTGATAAATTCTTATCACATTTTGTTTTCGGAACAAATTCCGCAACTGTTTTCTTTAAAAGATTACTCTGATTTAAAAAAAACAAAGCATAAACAAATCGGTCTTTTCTGATCGTGAAATTGGGGATGTCACATAGAACACTACTTTTATGGTCGTTGAAAGCGCACCATAGTCTGCAGGAAAAACACAACAACTCTGTCTTCCTCTTTACTCGTTAAAACTACTACTCAACATAGGTGATTCTGCAGGTAAAAGAGGAGTAGCATAAAGGAAAACAATATGTAACCAAGCTTCACGGGAGTAACATTTGGACTCCTTCTCATCTCTCTTTCTATTACTGACCATGTTCAACAGAGAAACTTAATTAAAATCTCATGAAAACACAAAAAAATGGTTTGTGAAGAAAAATATCTTGCTTTCACTCTTCTCCACCTCGAAAATATCGATCGACATCTCATTGAAATATTCTCCTAAATTCTCTCACTCCTTTTGCACTCTAAATTTCTCTTTAGCAAATGCATGTAAAACACACCTAACACTAAACCTTCATTGCTAGGGTTTGGTTTTTATTCAATGGATAAAACAGAGCCTTGTGTTGTTTCTTTATGGAGAATATGATGCAAGTTCAAACAAAATGGTGGGGTGGGGGGGGGGGGGGGGGGCGGGGGAGGAAAGCCTATAAGTTGTTGGGTGTATGGAGCAACATAACACCATATTTTTGGAAATAACATGATTAGCTCATTGAATTTTCGGCATGCTTATATTACACCCCTAATCCTTGATTTCAATTCAATACAAACTTCTTAAATTAAAATTTAATAACTTTACTTAAATCTTCTTAATTAATTTTCAATACACCTTATTTTATCTGATTAATCATCATCATCATTATTAATCGTTTATTAGATTTAAAATAGGCTCTAACACCTCCCATTCTCCAATTTATTAGATTTAAAACTAACTTAATATTCTAGTTCGAATCTAAATAAGCTCTTAGAGATAAACCAAAAGACTGCATCAAGCCTTATGTGAATGCTCCCACCAACACATAATATTCCTCACAAGCCCGAGAGCGTAAGAATGTGTGAATAATATTTACATTAATAACATTCATCGGAAGTCAATTTAATGCTCGTTACTAGTTCTAATTCACAAAAAAATTACAAAATTTGCAATTTGATAACTTGAATGATCTAACCCTAATTCAAATAGCTAATAAGAATTAAAACTTAAATCAAACTCTTTGTTGAAACATAATCAAATTCACTAGATAAAAGATTGAACATGAACATTAATTCATATAATTAAACCACAAATGGCAGGTCAAGACATAAAATTGGAAAACCTAGGATTCTAGCAACACATAACTAGAATAAAATCAACAAGTCTAGAAATGAAATTAAAGTATCAAAGTTTCTTACAAAGATGAAATAAAATGTGTCCAACTGATCTCCTCAAAGTTAATAGCTAAACCCTTCTGCAAAAATCGCCCCTTGGTCGCCCTGGATGAGAGATAATGTCCAAAATGGCTAAAAGTCCCACAATAGGTCATAAAAGAAAATTGCCAAAAGGCAGTTGAGACGACCCCATGTCAAATATAGCTAAAATGACATGACCGCATGTGGTTTCAAAGTATATTGCGTTATTTTGATCTATCTCCAAAGTTTAATGCTGAATTTGGCCCAACTCCTCGTATGACACGACACCATGTCGAATTATACTGGAATGACATGATCTGTGTCAAGTAGGACACGACTCGTGTGAAGCCTTATGCCTAATTTGACATGCCCTGTGTTAAACATTTTATGATGAAATATTGAATTCTTCGTTTGAGTTCCGAAAATTCCGTCACATTGCTACCGACCTTTTTCACAATTCTGAATCACCTCCAACCCCCGTAATTGCCTGAAATGGTATAAAAAATATGGAAATGAAGTGTGCCAAATTTTATTCAAAAAACGATTAAAATACATGATTAATTATTGAATTGCAATGCAAAAGAGTGAACTAAACATGCTAAACAAAGTGCATACAATGAATGCATCTTACAATTATACTTTCACCTCTTCCTATTAGAGCATTATATTTTGAAAAATATATTTAGGGGTGTTTGGATAGGAAAAAAAGAAGTGCTTATTGCTTATTCTCACAATAAGTTAATTTAAGTGTTTGGATAAAATCCAACTTATTAGGCTAAATAAACTAATTTTAATAAGCATTCCTTCCCATGCTTATTGCTTATTGCTTATTCCCACCACAAATAAACTATAAGCAATAAGCTAAAAATCTAATCCAAACACCCTTTAATTATAGCAATGTCATCCAAAACAAAACAATTTTGATTGCTATAATTTGATGAATTTGTCAAATATTTCTGTTTGATTTTGGTTTTTGGTTAAATTTGGATTTATATTGTGTTTATATTTATTCAATAAGTTAGTATGGTTTTTTTATAAAAAAAATTCAATTAAACAAAAAATAAAGGTGAAATGATCCAGCACAGTGACACTCTCTTACAAATTTTGAGACATTTTAAAAATTTGATCCTATACAAACTGCCCTAAGTTTTTTCCAAAATCAAAATAGAGCATTGGATTAGCATTCGGAGTTTTGAGGCCCAATATCGTAAAACAAAGTCGTTTCTAAAGCTAGAAAAAGTGTGAACTGAGTGCTCCCCTAGTTATCCGATCCTCCCCTAAACCTTCAGCTCTCATCGCCGCCGCATCACGTAGCTGAACTCCCGCCGGTCAACACGTCTACCTAACCTTGCTGCCGTCGCTTCAGTTGCTGGAAATCGTATACAGATGGATGAGGGTTCACATCACTCGTAATTTTAATTTAGCGTTGGATTGCCGTCGGGTCGTCACTTGTTCGTTTGCATCTCCTTTATCACTCCGGGCGGCAGCAGCGGCAAATTGTTTACTAGTAAATCTTCGTAGGAAGAATTACCTGTCTGCTTTAGGTAGGTTTTATTTTTCGACTGTTGCTTCGGTGCGAGATTCCTCCCGCGTGAAGACCATGGGTTCGCAAGCAGCGGCGGAGGTCGAGTGGCCGGCCAACAAAGTAAGAGATACCTTTGTAAAGTTTTTTGAAGAAAGGAATCACGTTTACTGGAAATCAAGTCCTGTGGTTCCTGTCAATGATCCCACCCTTCTCTTTGCGAATGCTGGTTTGTTAATCTCGTCTCATCTGATTGATTGCTATATGACTGTATTGTTAATTTCACGTAATTTTAGATAACTCATATCTGTTGAATGCTAATTTGACAACTGATATTTGGAATCCAGACACTGATCAAGTAAATAGAACATGTCTACATATATGGTACTTAGTTTTGAAATTAATTATCCATCATGATATCTAAACAACAATAACTTTGAATTACAGGAATGAACCAGTTTAAGCCTATCTTCTTGGGTACTGCTGATCCTAACACATCATTGAGCAAACTGACTCGTGCATGCAACACTCAAAAGTGCATTCGCGCTGGTGGGAAGCATAATGATCTCGATGATGTTGGCAAAGACACTTATCATCATACCTTCTTTGAGATGCTTGGTAACTGGTCATTTGGTGATTATTTCAAAGAAGAAGCCATTGGATGGGCATGGGAGCTTCTAACAACGGTAATGTCCACAACTTTTTATCTCATTTTACCATTACTCTTTCATGTCCATGAGTTGTGCCATTTATATTGGTTTACAGGTTTTTAAGCTACCTACTGATAGAATATATGCTACTTATTTTGGTGGTGATGAAAAACTGGGCCTTCCTGCTGATAACGAAGCCAGAGAAATATGGCTCAAATATCTTCCAACCGAAAGAGTTTTGCCTTTTGGTTGTAAAGTAAGTTTTTTCATCTGTTCTAATCATGCTTAGGTTTCAGCTAACTAATCATGTTTGCTCCATTAATTTTCTGGTAGGACAACTTCTGGGAGATGGGTGACACTGGCCCATGTGGACCCTGTACTGAAATACACTTTGATAGAATTGGTGGTCGTGATGCTGCAGATTTAGTTAACAATGATGACCCAACATTGATCGAAATATGGAATAATGTGTTTATTCAGGTAAAGATCTTGAAGTTTGTCTCATTTGTAAGCATGCATAGTTTTTATGTTCCATTGGCATTGTGGTTCATGTTTGTTTTTCCTATTCCACAGTTTAACAGGGAAGCTGATGGATCCTTGAAACCTCTACCTGCCAAACACGTGGATACTGGAATGGGATTTGAAAGATTGACTTCAATTCTTCAGAACAAGCTGAGCAATTATGACACTGATGTCTTTCTACCTATTTTTGATGCTATCCAGAAGGTAATATAAAAACTGCAAGAACACATACAAATACACTCCTTTACATATGTTAGTTGCAAATTGCAATATACATTGTCTGACTTCCATTGCTTTTGACTAGTCAACTGGTGCCAGACCATATTCTGGCAAAGTGGGGGCAGATGATGTGGATGGAATTGACATGGCATACAGAGTTGTTGCTGATCACATCAGAACTCTTTCATTTGCCATTGCAGATGGTTCTTGTCCAGGTTAATTCCACTGTCTGAATTGTTTGCTTTAGTATTACTCAATAAGATGTATGTTTAATTTTCTTTATTATTTAACCATAATGACTAATTGTGCTATATAACTTGTTCTGATTTTTATAATAATATAAATTTTCTCGTCTTATAGGCAATGAAGGGCGTGAGTATGTTTTGCGCCGCATTCTTCGGCGAGCTGTACGTTATGGAACAGAAGTATTGAAAGCACAACAAGGATTTTTCAATGGGTAAATTTTGAAAGTCTGATTCAAAATCAACAATATGATGTATATATGTTTTTTTTTTTTCTCTCAATGGAAATATTATCATATTGAAGGGATACAATATGGTGTATATTATAGTATATGCGGCTTTTGGTAATATTTTGTCATGATGGAAACAGATTGGTAAAAGTTGTGGTGGATGTAATGGGTCATGTTTTTCCTGAGCTAAAGCAACAAGAGGCGCATATCAGGGAGATTATAGCAGAAGAGGAAGCAAGCTTTGGGAGGACATTACTCCATGTAAGCTTAATCTTTATTTACAATCCTATTTTTTACACAAAAAGTTGAAAATCAAATTGGAAAAGAATGAAAATGGTTGTGAATGAATCGACATCTATC
The DNA here is from genome assembly GCF_052625555.1 of Lactuca saligna. Lineage (NCBI taxonomy): Eukaryota > Viridiplantae > Streptophyta > Magnoliopsida > Asterales > Asteraceae > Lactuca > Lactuca saligna. The sequence goes on from NC_136423.1 coordinate 177,330,844, forward strand.
CTTTGTTTTGCATATAGAGAGAATTAAACTAGGCTATTTTTTAAACAGTATAAAAATTTCTTGTTTTAACAAGGAATAACAACAAAAATGAGTTTATACAATGACTAAATTGGCCATGGTTGTGTATATAGGGAATTGAGAAGTTTAAGAAGACTGTTCAAGATGTCCAGGGAAAGATATTTAGTGGACATGATGCATTTCTGTTGTGGGACACTTTTGGATTTCCATTGGATCTAACTCAGGTGTGTGGAGGGTTCTTTTGACTACTTAATTTTATTTTCATTTGTTTTTCTATTATAAACATATATGTTTTGTTTTTCCAGTTGATGGCAGAAGAAAGAGGTTTGACTGTTGATGTTGATGGGTTTAATATTGCAATGAATGAAGCCAGAGAAAGATCAAGAAACGCCCAGAATAAGGTTCCTCATTTTGTGTTCTTTTTTCTTATCTTGTGTCCATGAAAAATAACTGAATCTTTGTCTGGTAGTTTCATTGCTAATGTAATATTTGTGACAGCAAGCTGCTGTTACGATTGTCATGGATGCAGATGCCACCTCAGCACTCCATAAGAAAGGGGTTGCTACAACAAATGACAGTTTCAAATTTACATGGTTTAAGGTATGTAGGCAAGCCTGTTTACTTATATAACTTCATTCACCATATGCCAAGTTAATATTTTGCTAAGAATATAATTTTTTTTAATAAAAATTCCAGGACCATAAAACTGTGATAAAAGCCATTTACACGGGTAGTGAGTATGTGGAACGTGCTTCTGTTGGTGATGATGTTGGTATAATTCTTGAAAGCACAAGTTTCTATGCTGAGCAAGGTGGTCAGGTTAGTCATTAGTGTTTGCCTATTGACCTATTCATCACTATTGTCTCAGTCAAGTAAAATCATCTTTTTAGAAAAATGATGAGATATGCAACAGTGTTTTTTTTTTTTTTAAATGTAATTTACGCCATAACATAATTTATATGTTTATTTTTATAAAATGTGACATAGTTTACTGGTGTTTTAGATATTTGATACTGGAGTACTTGGAGGCTCATCTGGATCATTTGAAGTTGTGAATGTTCAAGTTTACGCTGGTTATGTGATTCATCTTGGTAAAATTAGTGGGAAGTCTGGCACTTTCCATGTGGGCGATGAAGTAATTTGTAAGGTTAGCCAAATTGCAGGAAATAGCAACATACTTTATTACGTTTTTTTTGTTTACCAATATAGACAATGTGCATTAAGTTTCTACCCATAATAACTATATGTTTATTTTCTTTACACATATTAGCAACAAACTTACATATTTTTACAAATAATGGACATATGTAAAAATAAAGTACAATGCCCTTACTGATAGCAAAATGTAAGTATATTGCTATAATAGCTGAAAACTGAAGCAAGGTACATTGCTATTATTGGTTACGAAATGACATATGTTGCTATTATGGGTAAGTAATAAACTAAATTGCCATATTGGTAGTAAGGGTGAAGTATGATGCTATTCTCCATACTTTTCTCATTAATATTTCTGTGGTGTCTTGCTTGTACTTTGTTTCACCTTTTTGGTATTGGTATCTTGTTGTTTAGGTTGACTATGAAAGGCGTCAGCGCATTGCTCCCAACCATACCTGTACACACATGTTGAATTTTGCCTTAAGGGTAATTGAAAAATTATTGATTTTATAATTTTTCTTTATTGTCACCTTTGTTGATCATTCTCAAAACTCCCTAACACTGCATTGTTTTTGTAGGAAGTACTTGGAACACATGTTGACCAGAAAGGATCAATTGTTCTTCCTGAAAAACTAAGATTTGACTTTTCCCATGGTAAAGCTTATCATTCTATGCTCTTGTCACAACATCATATTTGAAAAATCTACACATTTATAGAGATACAAAGACTTTCACTACTATAATTCTGTAGATGTTTTAAAAGTGCAATGCTATAATTTTGTAGTTTCTTTGAAGTACTATATACCATAGTAAGAAAAAAGGTGTATAGAAAGAACCAAAAGTAGGATGCTATAGCAAAAAAATATTTAAAATTACATTGCTATTTTGCACTAGCAATAAAAAATACATATAAAATTTGTACAGGAAAGCCAGTAAAGCCAGAAGATCTTCGCAAAATCGAATCCATTGTGAATGAACAAATTAAAGCCGAACTAGAAGTTTCTGCAAAGGAGGCAAGCCTTGCTGATGCAAAACGTGTAAACGGATTACGTGCTGTATTTGGTGAAGTAAGCAGTATAAAACTATTTAGTTTTTGTTCTTTTTTTTTTTTTTTAAATCACAGAAAATAAAAAAAATTACTTGGTGATATATACAGGTGTATCCTGATCCAGTTAGGATTGTTGCTATTGGTCGAAAAGTTGATGAACTCTTGGCTAATCCTGAAAATGATGAGTGGCAATCCATATCTGCAGAGCTCTGCGGAGGTATATATGCATTTTAATATTGATGACTTGAGGGCATTAATGTCTTTTGTACAAATGAGAGGTCGAGAGCAAGTCCGTGTCCTACCTTATAGGGCATTAACCACACTCTCTCCTTTAACCGTTTTTTTACTCCATTAATCATCCTTGAGTCTTAAATCTTTTTTCTTATTTACTAGTTAATCTATTTTATTAATTTTACAAAAGAATAATGAATATGTATCTAAAAAGTCTATCATTAAAAAACATAGTAACACCAATATTGAATATTTGAAATTAGAATGGTGCTTTTTTTTTTTTTTTAATAACTGACATACATTATGATGTATTTATTTATTTAAATGTTAACACCAAGTAATGTTTCATTGAGAAATATGTTGTGTGTTGCTTGATAAAATATCTCATATAGAGAAAAATAAACTTTTGAAAAGGTTGTGCATTGGAGAAGGTTTGTGTTAATACAGGTTAATCGAAATCTGATGTGGCAAGAGTAAAATGTTTTTAAATCTTAGTAATTTTTCTCCCATTATCATTAATCTAGACCAAAGCATGCTAAACACAAATGGGGCTTTATAGCGCTCTTTTTTTTAATAGAAGTCTTTTTGATATATTTTAGGGACGCATATTTCAAATACACGCGAGGCAAAGGCATTTGCACTTTTATCTGAAGAGGGAATTGCAAAGGGGATTAGGCGAGTTACTGCTGTTACTACAGAATATGCTTTTGAGGCTATCAAAAAAGCAGCTACACTCGAGGAGGAAGTCAATCAGGCATCAAAGCTGGAAGGAAGTCTCCTTGAACAGGTTGCTTGTTTAGTTTATGGAAAATTAAGGGGAAGTCTCCTTCAATTTAGACAACATACTCTATAATTTTTACCTTTGATAGTAATGTTTTTATATTTTTGGGAAATTTTTTTTGTTTCAGAAAGTATCATCTTTGAATGGTCAAGTAGAGTCTGCAGCTATTTCATCAGCAAAGAAGGCTGATCTAAAGGCAAAAATCTCCATCCTACAGGTAAGAAAAACACAACCTTTTTTTTAACAACATAAATATTTTCTCTAGTTAAAAAAACTAATTTTTGGTTTTTTAAAAGAGATAAGCATAACTGCATAACACAGTTTCACTAACTTATCGATTTAGCCACTGAACTATCATTTTTGGATACCAATAACAGCAATATGTGAAATGACTATGTTCCAAACTACTTATACTTACAATTTCTTACAATTCTATACCAATAACAGCAATATGTGAAATAAGCATTTTATAAGCTCAAGGTATAAGGTAAAAAAATATCAGCAGGTGGCTATTATGAGTAAAAGATTAACTGAGAAAATAATTGTTTTTCTTTTTCCTTGTTTCGAAACAGTGAAAAAAATTTATGACTGTTTTAAACAATCAGTAGAGAAAATAGCTTAATTGTTTTTGTATTTGTGTTTAAGTAAAAGTAAAAAGATAAAGATGGGTTGGGTGGTTTTGTATTTACAGAATCAAGTGATAAAAAATAAAAAGAAAATGGGTGAAGAGAACATACAGAAAGCTGTTGAAAGTGCGACTAAAGCAGCAGAAGTTGCTTTATCTGAAGGAAAGGCTTTCTGCATTTCACATGTTGAAGTTGGCTCAGACACTGCTGCCATTCGTGAAGCAGTTGTCAAAGTCATGGAGCAAAAGGTAGGTTGTCCTTTTTTATTTAAAAAAAAAAATACATTTTTTTTTAATTACTAATTTTGGTTTTGTGAGCAGGGAATGGCGGTGATGGTTTTTAGCACTGATGAAGTATCAAAGAAGGCTTTAATTTGTGCGGGTGTACCAGAAAAAAGTGATAAAAGTCAGCATTTGAAGGTGTTGGAGTGGCTCAAGGCGGCACTGCAGCCGCTAGATGGTAAAGGCGGTGGAGGGAAAGGCGGTCTTGCTCAAGGCCAGGTAATTATTGCCATTTACATTCTGTGATTATTGTTGAATAATATAATATAATAATAGAATAGTTTTGTACTTTTGTAACATATATAAAAATATTCATTCCATTCCTATGGCATGGGTGAACCATGCATGATCATGACGGCATGTAATTTTCCTTCCTTTTTACCTTAAGTTTGATGCTATTTTATTTTCTCAAATATTTTTTAATCATCATTTATGCATACATACATACATTCAGCACTTAATAGGAGGATCTGTTTATGACAATAATATTGTACTTTCTTTCAGGGACCTGATATAAAGCATGTGGATGAAGCAATAGATGTTGCCAAGTCGTTTGCTGCCCTCAAACTCGGCTGAAAAGTATAACACTTCTCTTCTCGTATTGTTTTAGTTTTATGGTTTCCTTATTTCAATATACGAATCTACAGAATGGTCTTGAAACTTGAATCTTCTCTTTCTTTTTCATAGTTGAAACCATGTTGGTTTGTGTTAATATTTTTCAAATTAGAAAACCTCTATTTATGTGTTTCTTATATTGTTAATTGGTGCTTTTTTTAATTGCATTGTCATGTTGGAAATTCACTTATTAAATAAACTACTACTAGTACCCTCAAAATAAAACAGGGGTACCTATTTAACATAACGTAGTTAATAATAAAGGTAGAACTTTTTATTTTTTTTATTTTTTATTTTTTTGTGTGTGGGCGTGTGTGGAAAATAACCACAGTTTGGATTGGGTCATTTAGAATGTTTCTTTTAACAAAAAAAAAAAAAAACATTTTGAATCTAAAATCCAGGAGACGGAAAAAAAAAAAAACTGTTCCAAAGATTAAAAAATAAGTTCGAAATATAATGAATATATCTATAGTTTTGAGAAAATTCTTGTTTACTTAAATCTAACAAAAAGTCTGTCAACAAATAAAAAGTATATAAAATACAATAACTTAAAATTAAACATTTTGATTGAAAACATCTGTAATTTTGAGAAAATATTTTGTTTTTTTTTGCTTAAATTCAACAAAAATTCGGAGACAACAGATAAGAACTATATAAAATAATGACTTAAAATGTGAAAAGGATGATATGAGACATTTTGATAATGAACATTTTAGACATGAATAAAAAAGGTTTTTTTTTGAAAAACTTATGTGCAAATGAGAAAGAATTTCAAGAACAACTCTAGAGCAGCCCATTTAGGAGAAGATAATCATTTTTGTAAAACATAAAATTTTGTTATTTATCAATATCCCAATATATAAAGTAACAACGGTCTAAATTTTCTTAACATTTGTGTAGATTCAAATTATCTAAAACGATAAATTTGATTAAATTCAAAATCATAAAATTGGAGAAAATGTTAATTTCAGACATCATAAATAAGGAAACTTTTTTGAAACTTTTTTTTTTTATGAAAATAAGAAAAAGACATACTTTATTTATTTTTGATTAGTCCGAGTATTTTTGGACAAAATATCATTTTTGTTAACAACTATGTTCATAATTAGTTTAGTTCATATCCTTTATTTTAAAAAGATAATATAAAATAATACCAACTTTTTTATTTTTTATATGTATTCTAATAAATAAAGATTTTTTTTGACACATGTAATATTTTAATTCATTTTATGGTTATTTTAATTTTTTTTCCATGTGATATATATATATATATATATATATATATATATATATATATATATATATATATATATATATATATATTAAAATTAAATTTCACATAATATTGATATCTAATAGTTATAATAAATTGATATCAATTTTATTAATGTAGACTTTTATTCTAATTTTAAAATTCCTAAATTAGTTTAACGACATAATTTATTAGAATTCACTAACGAATAACCATGACATCATAAATTTCAATTTTGTCTTTGATTTTATGCTTATGTACAAACAAGCTTATGAACAATTAGTTTAATGATATAATTTTTAACTATGACATCATAAGACGACAAACACAAAAACACGATAAACAAATGCTAAATCGTGTCAATTTTATATCGAATTTTGAATACGGACACGACACAACACGACATCGTGTTTTTTACACTTGATACGAAAACGAATTCGAATTTCAATTTTGTTCAAATTTCGTTTATTTTCGTGAAAATTTATCGTGGCATGCCACTGGCTCATAAAACATCATTTTAAAAATCTTTTATCTTCTTTAGTTAAAAATCTTTTATCTAACTTTAGTTAAAAATAAATAAGTTTTATTATGAAAGAATAAAAATTAAAAATGTAATAGGATACTCACACTCCCACATGCCAAATGAACAGAGAGACAACAACCATTGTAATTATCCATTTCTCCTGTTTTAATTTCGTTGCATAACGTATTTGTTTGGGAAAATCGAAAACCTTCTTACAATAAACGGATACTGATTTTGTGCTTCTGGGTTCATGGTGGATTTTGAAGCACCTTCATTCTCTTTAGGGCTTGATTATGACCTACTCGATTCAGAGCCCCAAATCACTTCTGTAAGTGAAGATGATGATTATGAAACTCTAATTGTCGATGATTCGGAGCCTGAATATTCGGATCCTCCTCCGAAGTCGAAGCGCCTCCGGCGTGTACTTACCAACGATGTGACAACATCATCAACGGTTTCAGCCAATCCTGAGGTGGCATTGCGTTCCAGTGCGGTTGTTGATGATGAAGATGATGACGTGTTCTGTTCAAAGGAGGATATGCGTACTGGTGACAATCTACTTCCAGTAATTGTTTCTCATTTCTATGAACATATAATGATAAATTATTGAATCAAATTAATTTGAACAACCAACATCTATCAGTCGATTGCATGCCCTCATGAAAGAAATACACTTGGAGCACCATGAGAACACTTCCAACTTTGCAAAAAGTTTCATGTAGGGATTTGGTCACGACTAAGATCAATGTCGCCTTAAATGATATTATTTGCATTCAATCCATTTTGAAATTATGATAAGTGGAACAATGTTAATCAGCCGAGTAAGTATCAATATACTCATTATAATCCATGCTTAACTTTAGCTCATATCCCAATCTATTAAGATCATAATTAGTAACCTGAAGTTGTATGTTCTTGACTGAAGTTATTTCTTCAATGCTACCTTAAACAATACGTGATTCTTTGGTATTCAATAACCCTTGAAACCCTAATTGTCAGATTTCTGAAACACGTGTTTCAGAATTGTTAATATTAAGCTTTTTAATACATTTGGTGATTCTCTTATTCATAACGTTCTTACTGAAGATCCGTAGAGGCCTAGATTGTGTTTCTGCTTGATATACGTTTCAGAATTGCCCATTTTGAGACTTCTGTTCACTTGTTTGTTAAATTATCTGTTGTTTCTATCTTCAAATTGTCTTCACATCATTCTTCTCATACATACTGTTTTTATTTCTAATATCAGATGAACATCTGCATACACAAAACCATCCTCTCTCCACCAGTTCAAAGTTACCAAGCACGCCAGGAGTTTTGACTAGTCAACCAGGAAACGAAAGTCAAACTTTCCGTCCTCGTAGACGACTTCTGTTGACTGGTTCTGACTCTGATTCAGATGATCCTTCTGTCAGTGACAATGTTAATAATAACAAATGTAACATATCAGAATCAATTGATTTATCCACTACAAAAAGAGAAAGTCCATGTGAAGATTTCAGATCAGAGAAAAGTTCATTACATTTTGATGACTCTCTTCCTCCTGCTGTTCGTTACTTTTTTCACGATGATTTAAGAATCCAAGAGCTTGTTCAAAGTCGCCTTCCTAATTTTTTTCCTCTGTGTAAAATTTCAAATAGAGAGCTTGAGCAACCCAGCACATCAGAAATCGATTACATGTAATCTTTGCTTCCAGTTCATTTAACTATTTGACTGATGGCTTTTAAGCTGCCATTTGTTACACTAAATAGGACATAAAGCTGCAAGTTTTGTCTCATTTTGGATGACAAAAACAAAAAGTCAAAAAGTTGTAGTTTTTGTCCCATTATCTTAATCCCACCTAATTCCATATTTTTGAATGACACAAAAAAGTTGCAATTAATTGGGGTTTATGGTGTAATGACATATTCTTGTTAGAGTGACATGTTTGTGTGTTTGTTACAGGGGTCAATTTAAGTGTGGTGCAAGCTCAAAAGAAGGTGTTAGAGATATTAAAGACAAGAAAAGCTCAAAAAGTAGGAGTAAAATTTCAAGAAAAGAGAATGTTGAAGAGACATCACAAGGATGGGTGAACCCAAAGCTTTGTGTTGATAACAAGATTATAACAAAAAACACTCCAAAAAGAAAGACTCATGCAGCTCAACAATCTGCTGGATATTGGGTAACAGGTCAAGATGGAAAAAGGGTAAGTTTAATTGGTTAAAAAAGTTCTTAATTTACAAAGTTTTACTTATTTGCTTATAACAACTATTAAAAATTAATTCTACATTTGGTTTAATCATCATTTTCAAATGCTATCCAGTTTGTTATGGTTGACTTCAAGTTCTAAGTGTTTATTTTAAATAATTTGTTTGATATCATCATCAGAAGCCGATGGTACTATAAAATTACTTATATACACATTTTATCTTTTTTCTTTCTTAAATAATCAAAAGATTTCAAACATTTGACACCTTCAGAAGTTATTGTTTGTGGTTTATACTTGAATACATTAAAATGCAATTCTTGAAATACTAGTTATTCTTTTGTTGTTTTAAATGTTTTAAAGTATTCATAATCCTTCAGGTTTATGTTGGTAAAAGGGGTCAGGAGCTGACTGGACGAGTTGCTTACATGCAGTACAAAAAGGTATGAACTCCTTATTTTATGTTACCTAGTTTTTTAACCAATTAAATTTGTCAAAATTCACCATTATTAAATTTATCTGATTATGATTATTCATTATCACATGGAAAACACTCATCTAAATAATGAATTTTTTGCTAGTTTCTTATTGTGAGTGAGTGTTGCTGAATATTTGTATTATTGTGGCAGGAGAGTGGATCATGGTTTAAAAAGGCAAAGAGGAAATCTGCTAAGAAGAATAAATGAATTATATAATGGTAAATACATTAATCGAAAAGAGAATGGAATGGAATGACAAAATAGTGTTTGCTTGTCACAAAGGAATGGAATGGAATGGAATATATCTTACAGGAATGCGATTTCTTCTTTTGGGCTGATATATTATTATTGTAATTGTCAGTTATTTTTATTCATATAATCTTTAATAACCCTAATCAATTTAAAAATAAAAAGATATGTTTTAATATAATTTTATGTAAAAATTTCATGGTATTTTTTTTAAAAATTTTGTAAACAGTTTTTTTATTGGTATATAATTCTTTTAACTATTAGACATATATTCTAAACGACTAGTCGTACATGTCATCAATTAATGAAACATGGAGAAAATAATCAAATCATTACTTAATTTTAGTTTGAGATATATTCGTAAATCAGATTAAAATAATGAAACTTTAATGGAATCAAGTCAACAATAAAACCGGGAAAAAATGTCAAATTGTCATTTTTACTGGTACTTTATGTTTTTTCGTAAACAAATTTTAGTTTGAGACTTATTTATAAATTATGGTAAAATATTGAGAATTTTGTGAAGATTTTTCTAACTAAAAACAATAAGCTCCTATCGCCAAATAAATGTTTTTTTTTTTCCTTAAAAGCTCCAAAAAAATCGTGTGCCAAATATAGGGACGAATAAAAACTGAACCGAAAACAAAAAAAAAACCAACATAACCAAAACCGAAACGAAAGTAATAACCGACGGTTTAGGTTTGAATTTTACAAAAACCGAAAAATAACGGTTTGGTTCGGTTTTGACGTATAAAACCGTCCATAAAAACTGATCCGACACACATATATATATATATATATATATATATATATATATATTATGTTTTAAACTTTTAGTTTTAGACTTCAGACTTTATCTTTTTAGTACTTTATGTTTATTTTCAACAAATTGTTAATGGTGTTAAATTTTGATCTTTGAACACTTTTATATTTTTAGAGTATTAGAATCCGTATTCTTTATTTTAATATATTTGAAGTAGATAAAATACTATTTATTACAACGTACTTTCACTGGGTTTGAACCCAAAAACTAGAAAAATACAGGAGCTAATAAACCCACGTTTTAAAACTGAAAACCCAACCCGGAAAACCGAACCATGCAAAAACTGAACCTATATGGGTTTAAAAATAAAAAAACCGCCTTTCTAATGTTCTTTGGTTTGGTTTTAACCAAAAACCGATCTAAACCAACCCATGCACCCTAGCCAAACATGCCCTTAACGATCTAAGAATAAAGTCCATGTACCAAATTTGAACTATCTAAGACGCTAAGAACAAGTGGTATGATGAACCAATCCACAAAATAAATGATGCTGATGCATAACCACATTCAATTTAAAAATCTTTAAACCTTCGTTTGCTACTGCATAAAGAACCATGATCTTCTTACAACCAATTTGAACCCCATATCATTTGGTTGAGCAGATTATTTTTGAAAATATTCCAGTGATTTTCTTTGACATATTATTAGGGTTGTAAACGAACTAAACGTTCGGCGACCCGTTCGTGAACTGTTCAGCGGGAAGTTCGTTTACGTTCATTTATTTAATAAATGAACGAATATGAACACAATTCGTTTAGTTAAACGAACGAACATGAATAATAGTCTCGTTCGTTTATTTATGTTCATGAACGTTTGTTTATGCTGTTCGTTTATTTAAATTTATTTATGTTCATATATGGTCAACTATTTTTTATTACATTACTATATTACATGTTCGTTTATGTTTAAGTATGTTCATTGTATTTGTTTATCTTTGTTCATTTATGTTCGTTTAACATGTTTATGAACATAAACAAACACATGAACAATGTAATTTGTTAAACGAACGAACATGAACAAGAACACTTGTTCGTTTATCCGTCGTGTTCGTTCGATTGTTTGGCTAACTTAAACGAACGAACATTAATAATGCATTGTTCATGTTCGTTCGTTTCGTTTATAACCCTACATAGTATTGTACATAATTGTATGAATACCCAATAAAATTATAATTGAAGTAGTGTTTATATTTGTGAATATACTAAGAAAGGATGGGAAATCATTTGCATAGTGATGAAAAAGACAAAATACATACATCAACCTATTCTTTCATTTTCTCTACCATGACAGATTATTTAGAGAACTTTTCATATATGCTAAAACCCTTTAAATAAAACCTTTTAAAGTAAACCTTATGTCGATGCTTTGTTAGTTACATTTATAAAATAACATATGTAACATCCCATTTTTGTTATTCCATTAATTATCGTAATTTCATAATGAAATAATAATAATAATAATAATAATAATAATAATAATAATAATAATAAATAAGTAAATAAAATAAAATAAAAAATATTAATTAAAAAAGTTAGCAATGATCATTTAACATAAAAAGAATTCATATATAGTGAGAGACTAAAATGGTTAAAATTAGAAACTTAATTTATTAAGACTTTTGACTTTAAGGGTTGTTTTTTTCAAAATGGAAAGTTAAGAGGACGAAGTAAAAATGTGGGGATAAACCTATGGACAGCTAGACAATATCCAAGACGCCTTATTGCCCAATGGGTCGAACCCTAGCCCACTTATAGAGGGGTGTCGACAATTTATAAGCTAAGAGGGGGGGGGGGGGATGTGTCATCAGGAAAAGAAGGAGAAGTTACGAGTTGGGTGGTGACTGAGTGGAAGTTCGCCGAAGAAGAGAGGGAGGAGGAGGAAGTGATGTCAATGCATGACGTATGTATATCTTCTTCTTCCTCTAGCTTATTTTTTCATTTCTATCTTCAAACACCACACACTACCACCATTACCAATGGTTGTAGCTGCCAAAAATTCATCTTATCAAATACTATGTCCAAATTGGATGGTGGTAAGGCCATGAATCCTTACAATTTCCATGGATAGAATTTTAAATTTAGACATTTCTTCTTCTTTTTGGTATAACAATGGTGTGGAGGTTTTTATCACCCTAGGACAACCATTAAACCACCATGTCACCAACAATTCATGGTGGTTGAGTGGTGTTTTATTTTCCAACTTAAATCTGTAGGGATTAAGTGCTTAATGGGTGTGTATTGAAGACCAAACCCATGATTTCCTTCTAAGGACCATTAAGTGAAAAAGTGTGGGTTGTATGATTGATTTTAAGCATAGTTCTTAATCCATTAAGATTTTTATCTTATACATCTAAAAATACATGGTTATAGCTTGATTTTCATTGAAATCAATAGTCATGAGCTTATTCATTAAGTTTTTAATGAGTGGGGTGAAAAGTATACTTAAACATGTTAATGTATGAATTTAAGAAATCTGTCCCTCATCTTTCAAAAATATTATAAAATTAATGGGATATCCAATTTGTATGAAATTTATGTCCCTGAAAAAGTATGGATGTCTAGTTTCTTCCATACAAAAGGTTTGACCGATTTCCAATTATAAATGTTGTAAATATCACTTCCAATGTAGATTCATCCATAAAACCTACTGATCGTATTTGTTATCTTTTAAAATTCAAGATTAGATATAGGGAAATCCAATTTGCATGAGGTTTTGGTCCGGAGCTTAAGAATGTCTAATTTCTTCCTCCAAAGGTCTTAGGTGGATTCCACTCCCAAGTTGAATGGAATTTGCATTCTATACAAATTGGTCCAAGAAGATGGCTAATTGCAATAACCATATTGTAAATGCATCATTAATTCTATAAAATTCCAAATGACATGAGGTCCTTGGATTGTGTTTAGAGAATGAAGTATAGTTTACCATATATTTTATCAATGGAAGGATACCCACTATTTCTAGGGTGTTGGTGACCATATTTGCAAATTGGTCCAGAATGATGACAAAATTTTAAAGTATGTTTCGTGTCCGATTTAAGTTGATGCTCTTTCTTGGGGATTATCCCATCCACTTTTGTGATCCACATGCTCTCTAACCACAGTGTTTGCATCAATCTAAAGATTTATGAAGTGAAACTATGTTTTAAAGCAAAAATCCTTGTTTAACAACTTTATAACACTTGTAGTGTATAATTTATGTGCAAAAATATATTTTTCTATTTATATGATATTTGTAGTTTTATGATTTTAATGTGTAGAGCTATTTTACAATCAATCAATTGTAATATCATTTTCAACAACTTTATTAACATATAATCCTAAATCTAAATACCGCAACTAATTAATCAGACCGTAGTATATTCATTTGTCTAATTTTCCTTTGAATAAAAGGAACCTAAAAACAAGAGAATTATCAAAAACAAAAGAAAATGAGGTCGATTAAAAATTGATACAATGTGGAAAATGGAATTTGAAAGAGAAAGATGAAGAGGATGATAATACATTTTTTTGGAACCAACAAATATATTATAGAAGGCCATCTCCGAGCAAGTGGCTACGCGGGGCAAGAAGAAAATAGGGAAAAGGAGATTACATCATAGTTTTTTGATTTTATAAACATCTAAGTAGACATACATACCATTTAACCCACTTATAGTGACAATATGATCTCCTATGTTTTACCCACATATACACTAGGTACTTGACATTATCTGCTATCTTAGTTAGAGCTATACAAATGTTTTTAAATACTCAATAACATATTGATTTCCATATCAACCATATAGTACCATTGCATACACTTATGATATTATTTCTCTTATTTGGGCATCTTCCCCAGTTCTTCGCGAAAATGATGAGTTATCTAATGGTGTCAAATTGTGGGTCAGGAATATTACACCATTTGAAGATCCACTCCCATACTGTAACCGACAATGGACACCAAATCAGAATATTCCCAACAACTCCTTCCTTATGTGAGCAATATGTACATGTGGTGTTTGTAATTTGTAACGCTCGTCTTTTAGGAACCTTTCAAATTTATGGCTTAACTTAAATATTTTTGCAAATCTAGTCCTTACGCATGGTGTAACTCATTAACAAGGGACACATATTTCTTTGAGTACGTCGGGCGTACATATGGGTACGTAGGGCGTACTCATGCTAGTGGCAAACCCTAATTTTTTGAGTTGAGCCCTATTTAAACACCTTATGTCCCCCTATGGCCTCTTCATGCTCAACCTCCTTTCACCCAAAGCTATTATTTGAAACCCTAGCCCCCATTTGTGAAAGTTTGTGACCGTTGAGTGTTGTTGTGGGTTTTTGGTACTCTTAGAAGAAGAAGAAGTCCACCATTGAAGCTTGGTGAAGATCAAGCTCCTACATCCAGAACTTTAATCATCCTTGCAAGCTTATGAAGGTATAAAGCTTGTACCTTTATGTTTCTTTTTCTAGATCTAGAATTGGTCCATGCTATGTTATGCTTTTGGTCCTAAGATTTGGATTTTTGAGGTATGGGTTACTCTAAATGTCATGAATGTCATTTCTGGTCATTTCTAAGTTGATGAAGTCATAAAAATCGGAGCTTGGACACTCCCATTCATCCAGACATGATATTTTGGACATTAGAGTGTACTTTGGACTTAGGGTTTGAATTTGTGCCTCATTGAGCCATGAAAAGGCATTAAGTTGTCGAATTTATTAGTTAAAACATTCCTGAGGTTAAGATCTCTGAGTTGGATGAAATATCTTTAAACATTAAGAGCTTAATAAAAAATATGGGCAGTTGGCGAGTACGCTAGGTATACCCTCTAGGTACGTACGACGTAACGGGTTTAGCCCGTGTACCCATTCGATGAAGGTTCAATATGCTAGGCATACACAGGGTGTATGCATGACGTACTCACCTAAAGCCCATTTGGGTCATTTTGGGCCTTGGTTCATAGCTTGTTGGGCCCGAAGTACGAAGGGTAAAAGGGTCTTTTACCCTTTGTGAGAGGGTTTATGACTTGGACCTTTATTTGTGGGTTATTACCCTAAATAGTGATTATGGTTGGTTAGAATGTGTTCAGTGTGAGGAGTCGTTGTAGCTGCCGCTTGTGTGTATGATTGCTCTGTTGGATAAGGTGTCTAAGTCCATAACTATTTCTGGTATGTACTTGACCTGGTTTGGTATGGTCCATTTGGGTTGCATGACATCATGCATTTGGATAGACTAAAATGAGAGGAATAACACTTATGGTTTATTAATATATTATAAGTTCCAAGATATTAATAATATTATTTAATTAGTATTGATCAAGAATTAATTTAGAATTAGTTAAGTGATAAAAAAGGTGACTAATTAAATATATGGGTTGATTGTGTGAATCATCCATACTTGTATAGTGGGCTAAATGCTCCATGGATTATCAAGTTGGGCTAAGACACATAGGATGCTCCATGGAGGTGTAAACCCATTGATCATGGAAATGAAGAGTCATGTCACATTATGGTTTACATGGTGTAACCCTAATTGTAACATACTGTATAAGTAACATGAAGCTCACCAAAATCGGTCACTATTTTGGTAAGCTCAACACACTCAAAGTCTCAAGGAAAGATGAAATAAGCTCTAAAACTCCATAAAATAAGATCTAATCAAACTCATGAGCAAGGTAGAGACTTTTTGCCTTCAACATAAGCTCTAGATGAAATAACACCAGATCCATCAGTCTCTTCTCATTCCTTGCTTTGATACTCCACTCTTCTCTTCAAAAGTGCACTAAAATGCCCAAAGACTCTCTCTCTCTCTCTCTCTCTCTCTCTTAGCTCAATATAGGCGATTAGGGTTTCACAAAAAGGAGTAAGGTGGCTGGTGAGACGGAAATGGGGGCTTAAGGTCCTTTAAATAGGACCCAACCCCGAAGATAAGGTTTCCTCTCACAGCGCCAACTCGCCGAGTTGGTCATAAAACCCACGTGATCAATCCACCTCTACTCGACGATTTAGGGCATCCAACTCGTCGAGTTGGTCAAACAACTCATAAATAAATATATAAATATTATACCTGAGAGTCGGGATGTTACATATAATAATTTTTTATTTATATTTTTGATTTGTCATAAATTTAATAACATTATACTTATTTATATTGATTTTGCTTTGAAGCTTTGTTTTCGGCCTCACTAGTTTGATTGTTTGTGTTCCGCCCTTGAACCCAACGCACTCAAGCACCAAGTAATAGAAAAGAGATGGCGGCGGCCAAATGATGGGTACCCGAAGAAGTGTTAGTATTGGCACAATCATGAGACGATATTTCAGAAGATGAGAAGACATAAAGACAAAAAACATAACCATTTTTGGAGGCGAGTTACAAAAAGGTTCTACAAAGGCATGAATCTTCTAGAATATCGTTCAAAACACCAAGTGTACTTCAAATGGGGGTAAAACAAACAAAGAAGTCATGTTGTTTAATGATTTATATAACAAAATGAAACGTCAATGGAAAAGTATAGAGAGTGATGAAATGATTTTGAAGAAAACTCTAAAAGTGTACCATCAAAAAAATAAGAAGGCGTTCAAGTTTATTGAGTTTCGAAATATCATAAAAGATAACAAAAAATTGGAAAATGTGCAAAACAACCGATGAACATATCGATAGTGGTTCAAAGCTCTCAAGAACATCTGAATATGACTACACTACATCAAATGCTCGTGTTGGGTTCGACCTCAACGATGATGAATCCGTTCAAGTTACACCATTTTTCCGACCAATGGGATGAGACAAAGTAAAAGGCAAAGACAAATGCAAAGCGATAGATTCCGATGACTTGAACTAAATAGGGGACGATACGAATGATATAAAACGAAGAACGATTTTTTTTGGCAAATTGCTTTTGAAAGAAAGTTTCAGAAACAAAAAAATAGTAACATGCAAATACTAATGATGGACACATCGTGCATGACCGATGATGAACTTGAAATTGATTTGACGATGAAGGTCGACGTTAAAAAACGTCACGCTAAGTAGGTTTAAAATTTCTAGCCATTTTTAATCGTTTGTTTGTTGTGTGTGTTATTTATTTATATTTTTTTATTTTGTAGGTTTAAAATTTCTAGTTTTTTATTTTATTTTCGAAGTGTTTAGATTTTTTTAATGTCATGTTTTTTATTTATTTCTATATAGTACAACATAAGATTTTATTATTATTATTATTTTTTTAAAATTTTGATGTAATGAGTTGTTATGTTTTTTTTTATTAAAATTGAAAATTTTATTTAATTAAATTGTTAAAAAAAATATAACATCACACCTAGTGGCTAGTGTGTGGCAAAAACCACACTTTTATGTTAAAAAACATATGATAAAACGACACCATTCCTTCGACCTTAACCATCAATTCTTTTAATCGGATGCTCCATAATTATCATCCGAAGTTAAATCTTTAGAAACTTCGTGGGTTCGGCTCCTAAACTAAAGACATGACCTTGCAATTAAGCCACACCTCCAATTATTTACAGCCTTTGTTTTAATACATAAAAATCATGTACAGTTCAACTTAACATTGAAAATGATTTATATCTAACATCATCAAAATTCAACGGCCGAAAAACGAGGTCATGCCATCATTTTCTTCTCATGCACGTATCTGAATATTCACTTAACCTTCAATGCATTTTTAATCATTAACAAAATAATAGCATTATTAAACTAGTTTAGGCGTGTCTATTTTGTCATTTTTAAATCCATTTTATTTTAATTTATAAATTGCTAAAAAAAATCGCATATTCTCGATTTTATGATTCATACTTGAAAAAACAAAATCCCACGGTTCACGTTTTCATGTTTGCGTCATTTTAAGTGGCATACATTCATTTATTACTCACTCTCTGTTCGTATTACGTCAGCATTTAATATACATTTAAATTTAGATGCATCCTTTAAAAATAGACTGAATATATTGTATATAATATACTGCAAATTCTTATATATATATATATATATTAATTATAAACAAGAAATTGTCTCAAATAATGCAACATGTTTATGCCTTTATTTTAATTCTGTTATAATTGTATTAGACAAATGAACATTAAACGTTAAACGTCGCCTCTACAGATGGGGCAAGAACCCTGCCTAATAAGCCATTCGTCTATGCATTCTAAGTGAAATACATGTCTGCAACTTGGTAGCTCTCTTCCTTCTTCTTCGTTTTCAAAATCCTGCAAACAAATCGCACAGTTTATATCATTGAATTCATCTTCCCTTTGATTAATCTTAACTCGATTTGCAAATCGGCATTTTGGTAATCTGCTAAAAGCATCTTCCGATAATCCTCTTGTCCCAGTGGTTTCAATGTCGAACATGTCAACCAAACTCATCTCGATTGCATTCGTCTGCCATTGATAAGCTTTAAGCATAGCTGGACTAACCCACTCAACGAACACTTTCCCATTTAGAAGACTACACAGCAGTGCTACCTGTACAACAACCACAAGTTCGTTAATTGCTGCTTAAGCACAATTGACAATACAACTTAAACTGCACAAAGTACAAACGAAAGTCAAAAACCTTCGAAAATGGTTCGCCATTAGCCATCATATCCATGATCTGTAACGCTGTTATCGCACCAGTGACTGCACCCACACCGGCTCCACGAAGTAGCCCCGTTTCCGTCGTTTGCCCTTTGATTGCGCCGGTGATTATTCCGATAAGTGCTCCTCCTGCATCGTATACTCAATTTCGTTAATGAAATTTCTGAATCGAATTGTGAAATTGGATTTAGGGGAAGAATGAAGAATGAAGAAACGAACCTAATGCGAAGGCGCAAGTGAGAAACGCTGAGAAGATTCTGTTGATGAGATTTAGAAGAGTCTCGATTTGGAAATCAGGCATGGTGTTCGCCGGCTGGAGTAAGATGCGGGAGGAACGGAGGGGATCGGTGGAGGTGGGAATAACGTAGAGGAATGGGAGTGGATTGGCATTGAAAAGGAGAAGGGAACGCATTTATAGTGGAAGAGAGTATAGAAAACAGAGGAAAAGGCATTTAATATCGAAGATAGTTTTCAATCTCTATAAATTTATTGAATCAACGTATTTTACTTTATGTTGTGAAAAGATCATACTGTATCTACTTAAGTTGATATGTTACTTTTAAAATTTATATTTATAAGAGTAAATTACTGAAATGGTCCTTATGGTTTGGTCAAAATTGCACGTTTGATTTCTATTTTTTTTTCAGATCGTCCCTGTGGTTTGATTTTGTTGCGTTTTTCGTCCCTTACATACATAAAGTTAGGGACCAAACGTGTAATTTTGACCAAACCGTAGGGACGAAAAACGCAACGAAATCAAATCACAGGAACGATCCGAATGTCAAAAAAAAGTTAGGAACCAAACAATTTTGACCAAACCATAGAGACGATTTTAGTAATTTTTTTTGAAGATAAATTCCATTTCCATTAAATAAATTTAGTAATTTACTCTATTTATAAACATATATTATTACCTTCCCGTTAGACCGGAGGGTGTGCGAGGGATTCTTCCCTCACTTTTGGTGGACCATACCCCTCTTTCCCTCACCTAAAAGTGAAGGAATTGGTGGGAAGCTATTCCCTTACTTTTTTTTTTTAATATATTTCATACATATATTATACTCATTTTTGTAGGGAATTAAAAACCATGAATTTTGATATATATATTTTTTATATTTTTACAGTAGGTATATAATTTTATAAATATTAAAAAGATAAAAAGAAAAAAAAAAACTGGCCAATAGCATGAGGAGAGAGAGTGCGACACCCACTCTCCCACCTTTTTTCCCGTGTTTCTTTCCCTCACCCACGGAATGGTGTGCAGGAGTGAGGGAAGCTTCCCTCACCCCTTTCTCGCACCCATTCAGTCCGCCCTTAGAAACCAAGGTCGGTGGTAGTTTTTTTTTGGCATTTTTATTATTCTTAATTATTTTTTTTCTTTTTTAGTCAATACCTGTCAAGTTTAATCATTGTAAAATTTTTACTTTTTTATCCTTGCTTTGAAATTTCAATCACTACGACTATGACAATTTCAATCCTTGCCTTAAAGCTTTTTAAAATGAATTTGGAGACCATAGAAGTTTCAAATTTATTCAAAAAACATCATTCAAATATTATATATTCAAAAAACACTCTCAAACTAAGACATATATATATATATATATATATATATATATATATATATATATATATATATATATATATTCATAAAACACCAACGAAGTACATATTCTATTCAAAAAACACCATGTTATGGTTTGGGTAACTTACATGTATTGTCACTAACTTTTTTTTCTTAACTCGGATGGTCCCTAGTGTTTATATTTCTTTTGCCTTTGGACAATGATCGAATTAAAAGACTAATATAATCTTATTAGCATTTAACATTTATTTTTATTACTTTTTAATTATTTATACAATTGATAGATTTAAAATAAATAATAACAGAAATTTTATTTTGCGTTCGGACAATAATCGAGTTAAAAGACTAATATACCCTTATTAGTTTTATTTAACATTTTTTTTTGTTACTTGTTAATTATTTATACAATTGATATATTTAAAATAAATAATAACATAAATTGTATAAATGATTAATAAATAATAAAAATAATGTTAAATGAAAGTACTAAGGGTATATTAGTCTTTTAACTCGATCGTACGGTCCCTAGCGTTTATATTTATTTTGCATTCGGACAATGATCAAGTTAAAAGACTAATATACCCTTATTAGTTTCATTTAACATTTATTTTTATTACTTGTTAATTATTTATACAATTAATATATTTAAAATAAATAATAACATAAATTATATAAATAAAAAAAATGCTAAATGAAAGTAGTAAGGGTATATTAGTCTTTTAACTCGATCATGGTCCGAAGTCAAAGCAAATTTAAACTAAAGGGACCGTCCGAGTTAAGAAAAAAAAGTTAGGGACAAAATATGTAAGTTACCCCAAACCATTGAGATGATGTTTTTTGAACAGAACGTGTACTTCGTTGATATTTTTTTAACATATGTCTTAGTTTGATGATGTTTTTTGAACATGTGATACTTGAATGAGTTTTTTGAACGAATTTGAAACTTCCATAGTCTCCTAAGTCATTTCCCCCTATTTTATTAAAGTTTGTTAAAATTTCAATTTCATCCCCCATTTTATTAAAGTTTGTTTATATAATATGAATTTTCTATAGTTACCATCCCTTAACTCTAAATGTCATTTTTGTCTCTTCAACTTTAAACTTTATAAAATGTCATTTGCATCCCCTCGACTTTTTAAATTTTTGTGTCTATCCTATTCACCGACATTTTTGTTAGTGGTATCGACATTGTATATTTATTATTTAAAAAATACAACGCTATCTAATTTTTATCAATATAATTATCAAAATTCAATTTACAAAACATAATGGCGCCACCGCAACGTGCAACAGGAAAAATACTAGTTATAAATTTAGAATCAAATAAAAAGATTGTAACCTTAAAAAATGATTCTTGATAATTGGTTTTTAGTTATTTACCCTTATCTATTCTTAGAATGATCAGACCGGAGGATAGTGCACACCACGGTGGGTTATGTGTCACCTGTGGTGGTGCAGTGAACACGACATTGCCTATATATATGTGGTGGTGCGGTGGAGCCGCCACAAGAGGGAAGGTTACCACACCCAAAAACCCAACAGACATATACCAACGTTCAAATTAACGACTACTTTTCAAAACCTATTTTTTTCTTTTAAAAAAGACTATAAATACCATACTCCATTTCATACATTTCACACCATCACAGTACATTTAATTCATACAAAATGTAACATCCAATTTTTACAGAAGAAATCCTTTTTAATTAAGGTAAAACACCATTTTCATAAAAGCCGAGTTAGGAAAATTCATTTGCTTAATATACAATTCTTTAAAAATTAGAATAATATAATAACTGCGGAACCCCAATGTTGCTGATATGTGTGTTCAATCACATCTTTGCCTTCCCACGATCATCAAAGGTACCTAAAAAACATTTAATCCACAACTATAAACCAAAGCTTAGTGAGTTCCCCCAAAATACCACACACCACAATATACATACAATGCATGCACACATGAGCATGCAGTTTGATTGGATCGTCTCGCAAGGCCTATAGTACACTTGGACCAATCTCCCGAGCCTCAAGTCTAAATGGACCGCCTTGCAAGGCCTACAGTACACCTAGACTGCTCTCATTGGCCTCCATTCCATGACTGGCCCGCCTTCCATAGCATACAACTAGTCCTCATCTGGTCTATACTATACTGCTAGCCTGACCCGGGTGTCTTGGCCTACTACACATATTAGGATCTGATGGGTTTTAAGCATATCTACAAATGCTATATGATCATGCAACCCTAATTGCTTTGGATCTAAGTTTTTCACTAGTTGAACATGCAAATTGAATACCAAAGCAAAACCCTAGATCTAGCATATAATTTTGAAACTCATATATAATTAGGGTTTAGAAGATTACCTTGCTTGTTATGTTGTAATAACAAGAACACCTTGTGGATCTTGACTCTTGAAAGCAAAGTGCCTCAAATGTTGCACTTCTAATGGCTTACATACACTTGTAGCAAAAGGATGAGAGGTGAGAGGAGGGAATGCACTTAGAATTTCGGTTAGGGTTCCAATTAGCAAGCATAGGCCGAAATCCCTAAGTGGTGGGGTCTTTATATAATTGAGGGTTGCTAGGGTTTTCAGTTGGAAACCCTAATTTCCTGCTTAATGCTTAAGCAACCCATGGACCCTTATTATGGAGCCTTGGACGAAAATCTTATAGGGCCTCCTATAATTTTCGTCCACTCCATCATAAGGAGTCCAATAGCCCAGTTTCACAACTATCAATAATTTGCAAAAAAAACCTTGTTCCTTTAATTAGTTCCTTCAATCCCAAAATTAATTCCAAATTAATTTCTGATTAAATACTAAGTAAATAATATGATTTCTAATTAATATATTATTTTCATAATACATTAATAAATCATTTATCAATCTCTCTCTCCAAAATTCATCTTGTCAAGTTGCTAAAATGAAGGCATCCCAAAAGGACCATACTACTATCAAATCAAGTACATACCAGTTATAGTTATGGGCTTAGACACCTAATCCAATAGTCTCCCACTTGGATAAATATAGTAACTATGATTGCAAGTATGACTTCAAAATTTGACTAGCAATCGTAGCTTTCAAAAATCGTTGTCATACTCTGACCTAGTCAGTTACAAGTCCTAAGATAAGGGATCATATAATCCTCCGTTCTGCAAGATATCATGTGGACAAATGACATGGAATAGAATCATTCTTAATGTCCAACAGTTTGTTTCCCAATTTCTGATTTGTTTAACGATGAACTTAATTAAACACATCAATTCAGTCTGACCGGGACCAACACATAAGTCAACACAAAATCATCGAGGGGCCCAAGATGTAACACCGTAAATTTCAAGACAAAATTTTCATTTAAAATAATCATTTTACTCTTAGAAACACTTGTTTAAAATCTTATTCATAGTCGATTTACAAAACATAACTCCATTTTCACTTGCATAGAAAACCTGGATCCTCCAAAATATGACTCTTTCTCTGGTGTGTACAATCAAGCCGGTGCCGTCCCGTGATACTGAAAGAAACCTAAAAAACATCAAACAAAACACTGTAAGCACGAAGCTTAGTGAGTTCCCCAAAAAACCACACATAACACATATTAGCCACTCGAGGCTATAACTCTGTGGGTCCGTGCACCCAAACTCTGTGAATCCTCAGGTTCTAACTCTGGGAACCTTCCGGTTCCAACTCTATAAACATGCACAACATAAATCACATAGAAATAATGCAGTACAACACATCACGTACATATAGCATACAAATACTCTAATCACATAACTCTGGTTACCTACTCAAGGTAAAGTATAGTGAGAAGACTCACCTGGCAAACAGGAAGCAGATATCCCCACACTTGAATCTCGAACTCGCCACCGCCTAACACGTAAGGCAAATACTCTCATGAATATAACTCTCGAGACTAGAATAAATCCTCTCATAACACCCTCTTATGGTTAAAAGACTATTTTACCTCTCTCTTGGCCCAAAGGCCACATCGCTGACCAAACCCTAAAAGTCAACGGCCAACCCTTGGTCGAAATCAAAGTCCTCAATCTAAGTCAACCCCTGACTGACCCTACTCGCCGAGTCAACCCTGTGACTCGTCGAGTTCCCATAATCAGAACTTCATTCAATCTGCGACCTAACTCGCCGAGTCACCCCGAGACTCGCCGAGTCCAACAACTCTGAGTCCACTCGCACTCGACTCACCGAGTCATCCCTCGACTCACCGATTCTCGGCTCAACCAGAGAATATTTGGGACTCTTCGACACGACTCGTCGAGACCAAGGCTATCTTCAACCTACTCGCCGAGTTGTTCTTCCAACTCGTCGAGTTCCAGGCCATCTTCAAGCAACTCGTCGAGTCGACCCATGTGACTCGCCGAGTACCACCGTTCTGAATCCATTTAGAAGCACTCCAGGCCATGCAATTGATCCAAAACATAGATCTAGCCTCCTACAACCCATCCATCACGTAAAGTGGCAAACTTTACGTGAATCCAAAGAGATCTAAGCCGTTTGCACATTGGGGCTAGGGTTTGGGACATGTAAGCTTCACTAAACACTCCAACACAGGGACTTTCATGCTCTCTGATTCTTCTCCCTTCCAGATCTGAGGTAGCAACCTCAGATCTAACCTCTAGACTTCCCATTTCATCCATAGACAATTTCTCACAAACCCCAAAATGAAGAAACAACATAACAACAGGTCAATAACGAGATATTACCTCTAAGTGATGCCCCAACTGCAATGAAATTCGAATCCAAGCAAATCCCCTTGCTCCAAGCCTTCAATCTTCCCAAAATTCCTTCAACCATTACTTCTCCAAGCTCCAATCCACTCAACAATGGTGCTTCTCCGTGATTTAGGGTTTTCTGGGGCTCAAGGGGTGATAAAGAGGCTGGGAGGAAAACATAGTGATCTTTATATAAGGCTCAACCCCGAGAATTAGGGTTTTCTCCACTCAGCGCCTACTCGCCGAGTCCATTACACTGACTCGCCGAGTCGGCCACTTAACACGCGACCAGGTCGCGACTCTACTCGCCGAGTCCGCACATGGACTCGCCGAGTCACTCTTTCCCAATTTACTCTTTTAGCCCTTCAACTCTACTCTTGATATTTCGGGATGTTACAATTCTCCCCCACTTAAATTAGGCTTCGCCCTCGAAGCCTACAACAACTCAACTACAGAAATACTCCCACAACATGCCACCTAGCCTTAATCGGACCCACTCTTACAAGGCATACCCATCGAAACTCGAACACACTTTCCCTTTCCTTACGGTGTCCTGACCACTGTCTCGAACCGGGCACCGGATGTACCCTCAGATAACCACACTCAACGATCCGAGAATTACCCATGAAGCATCACTGATCCAAATCTCAACAATCACTTGACCCATAAGGGTTAGAAGCCATGAACCATCGGATCCCCGATCCAAATCCCATCCTATCCAATCCGTGACGACAGAAAGGCCCACTCTTCAATCCCAGAGCAAATATCATGAGTCCTCTTCTTGCACTCAAGCACCCAAGCCGCACCAACCTTCGCACTCTCGGGTTAGGAGAACCTGTCGCACTGATGACATCTCTAACGTCCCCAGGAGACACCACCACTACGCACACGACCCTTGATCAGAATCAAGCTGGGAGTCCCAGACTCCATCCCTACATCCAACCGAGGATCGTCTCCACTCTGATCTCTGGGAATCAAGCTGGGAGTCCCAGGCACCAGGTCAGCTTTTGACTCCATAGCTGAGCCTCCAAAGGTCACCCAAATCATGATCCAAATATCCCACTAACTTCCTCCCTGTGACCACTATCCCGGCCCCGTGACACGCAAGTCACGAAATTCTCTTTTCCTTATGCAAGAAAGTACAATCCAACCGAGGATCGTCTCCACTCTGATCTCTGGTTTCTGCTGCGCATATCCCTTGCCATCTCACCACATTCCCCGACAGAGACGGGGACCCCAGTCTCGCCCCCGGTCCAACATCCAGGCTCCAAAAACTCAATACTAGGGCTACTCAAGCCCAAAACTCTTCCACATCATACACTGATCGGAGAACATTCCATCATCACACTCTCTTGCCATCTAGTGAGCACTACGGCTCCCCGCGGTATCACAACACCCTCTGACTAGTGAGTACTACGGCTCCCTGCAGTATCAAAACACCCTCTGACTAGTGAGTACTACGGCTCTCCGCAGTTTCACAACACCCTCTGACTAGTGAGTACTACGGCTCTCCGCAGTATCACAACACCCTCTGACTAGTGAGTACTATGGCTCCCCGCAGTATCACAACACCCTCTGACTCCACTAGCTCGTGCTCCACAGACTATCATAGGCGGCTACCCATACTCGTCTCGAATATTCATCATAGACTCTGGAGGCAATCGTCATAACAGATGCCCACCCTTGCGCAGATCCACTCTCCCAAGTAATCTCCCTGGATGCCCATACTCGAAGGGCTATCACTAGTTCCATAGATACCTGATATACCACAAGTCGTCTCAACTCAAGATTCACGAATAACTTCGAAATAAAGATATCAATACCCGGATACCTCAGAACACCCCCACCGAACATCACAAGATCCTGCCACAACCACAGATCTCCTGCCCCAAGCACCATATAGATGCAATAATACATTCCCTCTGAACCCCATAACTAGATCTTCATTTTTCCCAAGTTGCAACTTCGGTGTATTCAATTTCTCAATTGCAATACGAAGAAATGCTAACGCTACGAAATACGCTGATAATTCTCCGAAACCCTTTTTCCCGCCGCTCAAAATCCAAACAAGGATACGCATACCGACCCGGGAGTTGGCTGCCCAATCATTCTTTATCTACTTGCCCCAACACCGACCAATACCAGATTCCTGACTAATAAACACCTGTCGTGGAGACATTCATCCTTTTCAAACAAGTACTTCCCGCATTAACTCACTCTGACCCCTTTCCTCGATCACCGACATCTCTGGTCTCATGATTTCTTACCGCATATCTATATACTCCACTTATACCTGCTCTTGACAAATCTCTGCTTTCTTACATACGGCACCCGGTTCTCCCCCACTTAGGGTTCGAACCATCACCAAATAGCACGCAACTAACCCATAACTATATTCTCCAGCAAAATCGCACCTGCCCCCAGAA
This sequence comes from Lactuca saligna, assembly GCF_052625555.1. Taxonomy (NCBI): domain Eukaryota; kingdom Viridiplantae; phylum Streptophyta; class Magnoliopsida; order Asterales; family Asteraceae; genus Lactuca; species Lactuca saligna. The sequence goes on from NC_136423.1 coordinate 177,358,417, forward strand.
AGTGCTACACAACGCCCGATAATCCCCCCTTAAGGAAATGAATCGACCTCATATACTCTGAACCTCTGGTGAACTCCTCAAGAACTTCTCGTCACGTCTTCCTCTAGCCATTCCAAATCTCGTACCAATTTAGTACCAAACAACTCAACTGCTCGATAACATCCCTGGCTCATAGACTGAACCATAAAACCATCATACCCCTCACCTCAACTCATTAACCAACGCTCCAACACCGGGATCATCCCAAGAACAGGAACCCACTCCCAAATTCAACACCCATGGATAGAAAACTCTCGGCACCGCTGAACTCGACTGAACTCCCCGCTGATACCACTACCGTACACCCGACTAAACTCAATTAGGTATAGCGTGGCCCTCGACTATCTTAGTCCCAACTGACTATCTGCTCATGATAGATCACTGCCTCGCGGCACACATGCTACCTGATACTCTGGTGGGAAATCATCGTCAATGACGACCTGCAGGGTTTACCCCTAAACCCAAAACTAAAACATCATGCTCCTCATTTTTTTTTTCACACGTACATAATCAGTACCTCCCCGATCATAGGAGGTGACATCTCCTTTATCGACTGATTGCCCAAATCAGATCGAAATTCTCCCTTCTCACTGACTCCTTAATAAAATACTCTAAGGGGCTCTCGATCTCCCTCTCAAGGGACGCCTCATCGAACTTACTCATGACCGAATAACCAAAGAACCACAAACATCCTTCACTATGACCCATGGTACTCATTCCATGACATCTCTTCTCAATATGCCCCGGTGTATGGTACCCTAACCATAACATCACTCCCCAATCCGCTCCGATGTATGGTACCCGGACCATAACATCACTCCTCAATCCGCTCCGATGTATGGTACTCGAACCATAACATCACTCCTCAATCTGGTCTGATGTATGGTACCCGAACCATAACATCACTCCTCAATATACTCTGATGTATGGTACTCGAACCATAACATCACTTCCTCAATCTGCTCTGATGTATGGTACCCGAACCATAACATCACTCCTCAATCTGCTCTGATGTATGGTACTCGAACCATAACATCACTTCCTCAATATGCTCTGATGTATGGTACCCGAACCATAACATCACTCCTCAATCCGCTCCTTAGAACCTTCAGAATACTCCCTGTATCAAGTATGGGTCCTCTGCTTTCAGTAGTACGGGCCCATACTACCTGCCACATCTACCCATACTTTCCACACGGACCATCCCAGAGCTTCTAAGTAGCTGCTCGACCTGCCCTTTCACTAATCCCATCGCGCGCGCTCGCTCCCCAGCGAAATTCTCTACTCTGCAAGCGCATTCATCTGGCTAGGGTTACTCCCTAGGCTCTTCCGTTGTCCTCCCCCTTCTTTGCTATCAGCTGCTGAAGAGCTCCTAATGATGCCAGCCATCTACCTCCTAAATATCGTCATATTCACTTGGTAGCTGACTCCCATCATCGAGAGTTCCACAGCACAAAGCAAGCAGCATTCGAGCATCGAAGAATACATAGGACTCCCTCTCTGTGATAACTCCACCTTCTCGGCTCATCCTCGAAAGTACCACCAAACTCTGTAACTCTACCCCTCATGGGTTCTAACTGGATATTCTCACTCATCACATACTCAAAAGCATAACACATATAACAACGAGTCCTAGGCTAAGGCATCACAAATCAGGCCACTCTAGTCCTAACATATGAAATACCTAGCCTGTCTCTAGCATGCAATAATATCTCATAAAGTGCATCATAAATATCTCATAACACAAAATAAGGGTATTTTGGGAAATCACCGTTCGGGCTCTGGCTGATTGTACACACTGCTCTTTCTTGCTTCCTCTTTGAACCCTTATTCATTTTTAGAAAATTATTTCCTTAAAACTTTTCTTACTTCCTCAGTTTGAGTCCAGATTTACCTGAAGGCGCATCCGAATCCCTCAAACCAAGGCTCTGATACCAACTTGTAACACCGTAAATTTCAAGACAAAATTTTCATTTAAAATAATCATTTTACTCTTAGAAACACTTGTTTAAAATCTTATTCATAGTCGATTTACAAAACATAACTCCATTTTCACTTGCATAGAAAACCAGGATCCTCCAAAATATGACTCTTTCTCTGGTGTGTACAATCAAGCCGGTGCCGTCCCGTGATACTGAAAGAAACCTGAAAAACATCAAACAAAACACTGTAAGCACGAAGCTTAGTGAGTTCCCCAAAATACCACACATAACACATATTAGCCACTCGAGGTTATAACTCTGTGGGTCTGTGCACCCAAACTCTGTGAACCCTCAGGTTCTAACTCTGGGAACCTTCCGGTTCCAACTCTATAAACATGCACAGCATAAATCACATAGAAATAATGCAGTACAACACATCACGTACATATAGCATAAAAATACTCTAATCACATAACTCTGGTTACCTACTCAAGGTAAAGTATAGTGAGAAGACTCACCTGGCAAGCAGGAAGCAGATATCCCCACACTTGAATCTCGAACTCGCCACCGCCTAACACGTAAGGCAAATACTCTCATGAATATAACTCTCGAGACTAGAATAAATCCTCTCATAACACCCTCTTATGGTTAAAAGACTATTTTACCTCTCTCTTGGCCCAAAGGCCACATCGCTGACCAAACCCTAAAAGTCAACGGCCAACCCTTGGTCGAAATCAAAGTCCTCAGTCTAAGTGAACCCCTGACTGACCCTACTCGCTGAGTCAACCCTGTGACTCGTCGAGTTCCCATAATCAGAACTTCATTCAATCTGCGACCTAACCGAGTCCAACAACTCTGAGTCCACTCGCACTCGACTCACCGAGTCATCCCTCGACTCACCGATTCTCGGCTCAACCAGAGAATATTTGGGACTCTTCGACACGACTCGTCGAGACCAAGGCTATCTTCAACCTACTCGCCGAGTTGTTCTTCCAACTCGTCGAGTTCCAGGCCATCTTCAAGCAACTCGTCGAGTCGAACCATGTGACTCGCCGAATACCACCGTTCTGAATCCATTTAGAAGCACTCCAGGCCATGCAATTGATCCAAAACATAGATCTAGCCTCCTACAACCCATCCATCACGTAAAGTGGCAAACTTTACGTGAATCCAAAGAGATCTAAGCCGTTTGCACATTGGGGCTAGGGTTTGGGACATGTAAGCTTCACTAAACACTCCAACACAGGGACTTTCATGCTCTCTGATTCTTCTCCCTTCCAGATCTGAGGTAGCAACCTCAGATCTAACCTCTAGACTTCCCATTTCATCCATAGACAATCTCTCACAAACCCCAAAATGAAGAAACAACATAACAACAGGTCAATAACGAGATATTACCTCTAAGTGATGCCCCAACTGCAATGAAATTCGAATCCAAGCAAATCCCCTTGCTCCAAGCCTTCAATCTTCCCAAAATTCCTTCAACCATTACTTCTCCAAGCTCCAATCCACTCAACAATGGTGCTTCTCCGTGATTTAGGGTTTTCTGGGGCTCAAGGGGTGATAAAGAGGCTGGGAGGAAAACATAGTGATCTTTATATAAGGCTCAACCCCGAGAATTAGGGTTTTCTCCACTCAGCGCCTACTCGCCGAGTCCATTACACTGACTCGCCGAGTCGGCCACTTAACACGCGACCAGGTCGCGACTCTACTCGCCGAGTCCGCACATGGACTCGCCGAGTCACTCTTTCCCAATTTACTCTTTTAGCCCTTCAACTCTACTCTTGATATTTCGGGATGTTACACAAGATATCTATTTTACCCTTAGTTTAAAAGGTGTTGGGTTTTCAGCATTCTAACACTCCTATGGTGTACATGAAACCCTATAAACCTTGGATCTATGTTTTACTATGATACATGCAAAATTGATTTTCCAAGGTTCTTAACCTATCTAACATACCATGGGAAACTTTTAAACATAAATGCTAGAAGAAGAATATACCTTTTTGTAGTTTGGATTCCTTAAGAACCTTGTTAGCCTAGCACCTCAAGTGTGATGCCTCAAATGTCTCACACAATACTACAACTCTTGGAATAGGCTTAAGAGAAGTTCACATAACCTCAAAATCGGATAGCCCTCTATCTTGCACAAGGAGTAGTGCCGATTTTGCTTGCATGGGGTTCTTTATATAGTTGTGACACAATTAGGGTTACATCATGTAAACCCTAATTGTCATGGCTTTTCATATTCCATGATCCATGGGTTTGTAACCTCCATGGATTATCCATGGAGCACCTTATGGGTTTTAACCCAATCCATACAAACCATGGATCATTAGCCCACTATATAAGAATAGATTATTTACACAATCGACCCTATATATTTAATTAGTCTCTTTTTGATCACTTAATTAATTTCAAATCAATTCTTTGATCAATACTAATTAAAAAATATTATTAATATATTGGAACTTATAATATATTAATAATCCTTAAGTGTCCTTTCTCTCATTTAGTCTATCCAAGTGTTGCAATGCCATGCAACCCAAATGGACCATGCCAATATGAACTTAGATACCTAATCCAACAGTCTTCTACTTCGATAAGTCTAATAACTATATTTGTAAGAATAACTTTAGGAACCGATCAGCAATCATAGCTCTTTCAAGGTCTCGCGGAACCGAGATGATAATGATGTGTCATTTAAGATAAGTGATCATATAATCCTCTTTTCTAGATATCAGCCAGACAAATACATGGAACAATGTCTTACTTATTGTCCAGTAGTTTGTTTCTCGATGTCCGATTTGTTTGACATAGAACTTAATTGAAAACATCAACTTAGTTTTGACCGGGCCCGGTACATGGGTCAACACAAAATCATTGAGGGGCCCAGATATCGATTCTAATCCAAGAAGGAACAAATAAACTTCAACTCATATGCTTGTTCTACTACTTGTTGAATCATACACAAAGGCACGTTTTATAACATTGAGTTACCTATGCGTTTTCGTACAATCAATGTATAACCAAATCATAGGCAACACGTCATATCTCTATGTTTGAAGACTTATATGATATTACCGTGTCACGATCACTCGAGATAAATTCCATGAAGTGATACCAGTGAGCGTGGGTTGAATCCAATACTTATAACTTATGAGCACTCATGAATGTTGCAGCAACTCGTGCTATGTCCCATACCTTGGACATCTACAATCCAGCTTCATGACAGTCTTGATTCAGATTTACTTCCAACATATGGCCGACTGTGGATGGTTTGAATAACTAGTCATTCGGGAAGAATGACCTAGTTATTCTGGAAGTCAAAACATGCAAAGTGAAACACAAGAATAATCGAATCAAATATGGTCTCATAACTTATGAATATAAATAGAACATTTTTTATTTATCACCATATTTATTACACATTATTCATTGCATACTGTTTCAAACTATCAACTTTATACTTGAATTAAAAACTATAGTTGTCCCATGCTCCAAGCATGTACACTATGGTTTTTTTCTTAAACACTAGTCTTGCCATACACCAAGTATGCACACTATGTTTTTCCAAACATTAGTTATGCCATACACCAAGTATGCACACTAAGTTTGTTTATAATATTTACTCTGTGAAATAGATCGATTGAACATAATTCCAATGATACTCATTTCACAATCCCAAATCCTTATTGCAAATGCAAGAATTCCAAACTCCTGCCAGTTACCTAAATCTATTAGATTCTATACTTATATGCTTTGATCCTCTTGTAATGATTATGCACAAAGTCACCAAGACTTGTCAATAGACATTACAAAGTATTCCAATGGAGATCAAATCCATGGAAACGAAGTCTAATATTCAAAGTTCATTGCCTTTGAACATTCTTCTTACATTAAGTTTCCTAATCTTACATAGATTTAATGAATAACTTCCACCTATGGGAACATTTCCATATTCCCCTTTTGACTTTTACTCCTAAAAAAGAGTTGCCCCTTTTCAGAATATGTCAATATGGTCCTTCCAAAATTAACACTATACTTTTAACTATCCCTGAGCAACCAATCTTTGGTAAACCTTAGATTGTCCTCGACAATTGCTTATCAAATTAGTCATATCTAGTTCTAGTACTTTTTCCCTCTTAATGCTCTGGGCATTTGGAAAAATTTAGAACAAATGAATATTATAACACATGCAATCGATCCTATATCCGAAGCGTATGGGACACGATTCATAAAGACATGATACTAGACCAGTCTTTTGCTGTAATATTTCTATTTCTATTTGCCAAGTTCTCATAATTCATATTATGAAAAGGGATGTCGTAATCATAATCGAATTATAGAACGCAAATAATGGACCCATATATAGAATTTCCTTATGTTGAGCCATTCCAACATAAAATTTATATATATATATATATATATATATATATATATATATATATATATATATATCCTTGACTAAAGATGATTAAAACTTCAATCTAAGCTTTTAGAATTGAAAATGAAGTATAATTTCCTCTCCCTTAATTATAGCAAAACAACTTTTTCCCAATTGAAACCTTTTGTTTTCTATAATTAACATTGTTAACTTTCAACACTTATTATAATTATCATGCTCTCACTTGTATGATGATTATTAGCATAACACTTATGCTCCCACTAGTTTTGACATGTACTCATAAATCAACTAGACTTCTAGAAATCAATACTTTATTGACCTTCTTACCAAAGTTCATATTTCTGATATGAGATGCTTTGATAAAACTTTATCAAAATCATAAACCTTTCCTTAAATAGCACACATATGTGTCTAAACAATTTTAGAACTTTGAAAAGGGATGCCATAATCATAGTCACAATTGTTTAGACATTTGCCATTCTTACAAGTCCATGTTAGTGTGCCGGTTAACCACACACACTCCACTAACGACTTTGAGAATGAAAATATCACAATTGCTATCTACTTAAAATCTACTTAGTGAAAGCGTTTCCTCACCATCATTTTCATGAATCGGAGAGAAACTTTATGACACTTAGATTTTATGGTATATGTGTTCCTATCCAGGTGAATTTTTCAAAACCATAATCACAAGACAAGGTTAGTGACAAAACCAAACTCTTATGGATTGAACTTGTGCTGTCTTAACTTATTGCCACCTGGTAGCACAAGGGTCTGCCATTACTTCCAAGTTGTTACGCAACCAATTGAGAACTCTCAAAAATCATATGCAAAGCCAACTTTAACTGGAATGGGCACATAAATAGGAATATGTCAACGCGTTAGGTTATAAACCTCAAGTCGTGTGCTAGTGATAAACTATAAGTTTTTTTTTTATTCTTGATTAGATCTGGAAGCTTTTCCAAGATCTTTAAGACTCCCACTGTTCTCTTGACATATAAGACTCACTTGCCAAATATTCAAGAGATAGTGCGGATTCTTTATCAAGACAAACACTTCACACAATTGGCCTTAGTTGTCTTTGTTTTATCCAAAACATCACAACTTACCAATTTCAAATGTACAAGAGTAGGACACATTTTACTCTTACATTTGATAAGTGTTATAAACCTTCTTTTAAGATATGTCACTCAATTTACAATCTTTGAATATGACTCTAAGATTTGTAATGGAACAAAGTATGATTCATCTTCTTGATTTAACCACTTCAACAATTCATGATTCCTCTTCTTAGCCATAAGAATGCACTAAGATGTCCTTAGAGGACCATTTGTGATATGGTTTCTTAATTATTAAGATGATTACAAAACATGATACTAAAGTAATCTCCCATCTTTTCAGATTTGAGAAACTTTTATCTCTTTGCCTAATTTGATTCTTCTGATTCGTTCTGCTATACATCAAAACTTTTTCCAATGTTTCAGAATTATACTTATTTTGTAAGTATAACTATATTTACTAAACTTTGGTAAATCGTGACTAATAGTCTTATCGATCTTTTGTAGTGGAGCTTGACCAGTGCACAAGAATGTGTACTCGATGCCTTAGTCCTTCACTTGACTCACATATACATGTGAACAAGGAATTAGTCTTAATTTTCCAAAGCTGAAAGTTCTCTTTCATCATACTATACAACTTGTTTCGGTCCAATTGAGGCTTGGGTGATGAGAATCTTTCCTTATTTCATAAATTTAGACACTACCACAAATGAAATAATCAAATTCATATTTCCATTATTGCTTGAAACATATAAACATCAATTTTCCATAAAGCCATTGCAAGGGGATATAAACTAAAATAAATCAAAATTTTATTTATTTATAAAATGTGGAAAAACTTTTTCCTTACAATTCAACTTTAAAATGAAAACTATGCTATTACATATTTCATAGCAATCTATCATAACTCTCTAAGTAGTAGCTCAAGAATCCGATCTTCGAACCATGTGATTGAAATCCATCTTCGCAATCAGATTTAACATACTCTTTCTTTAAGTTCCCTTCCCTTTGCTTGATTCTGCCAAACACCAAAATGTAACCGAGTCACATTTTGTATTAAGAATCATCAATAAGGAACTTAACAAAGTTAGATAGTGGACTTACCAGAAGCAAAATTAAACATTCTGACTAGACCTTCTCTTAGATCTTTCAGGTAGTTAGGGTAGCTTTGCAACCAATGCCCCTTCCTTTTCGGTAATAGAACCATATGGACCCTTTGGGAATGGTACACAAGACTATCTCAGACTTAGCCTTTCTCTTTACCATTTGGTCAACAGAGTTGACTATGGCCGATCCCTTTCCATTGGGAAGAGAAAACTTTCTGGATTTCTAATGTCACAAATTGTCAATGTCCATGGTAGTTTGGAAAGTTGATCTACTAATCAAGAAGATGAATCATACTTTGTTCCATTACAAATCTTAGAGCTCCAAATCGCTGCTGATTCAGTAGCACCAAGCATATAGATAAGATCATTAAGGTTCATGCCATAGTTTGTTACATAGTAGTCCCAAAGAAACTCACTATGTGACTTAGAAAGTGATTGAACAACCAACTTTCTCAAGACTTTGACACCCAACTGTCCCGGCTTGTCAATATGTGACTTCATCTCCAAGATGTGATCACACATAGACCGTGCTTGCCAATAGGGCTTGAGTGACCTTGAACTTGTGGAATATGGAGAATAATTGGAGGAGGTGGAGGAATTGAAGTATGATTTCCATGATCCAGTCACGGGACATCATCTTCATTAGGAAAGTTTGTTCCAAGAGTTTTGGAAAGATCATAATTGTCTGAAACATACATCTTTTGGGAGATATTCAAGATATTTGATTTAAAGTCCTTAATATAACACCCAATTTGAAATATTAAGGCTAGGACCCAACACAATATTTTATAACTTGGAAGAGGGATGCCGTAATCCAAGCTATAAAATATTTGAAGGTAGGAGAATGAAGATTCACCAATTTCCACCATGAAAAACGAAATAAATTATTAGGTTTTAATTGGTTTTGAAACTCCTAGATTTTTTGAGATTCATTGAACTTTTCAATGGCATGTATCAATCTCGAGTGTGCCATTCAGGTTTTGTGACTGGGATTCCGAGGATCACAAAACAAGGTGTGAAGTAACCATGCAAATTACTTTGTTCCCTTAATGTTTACCCCTCAATCGATGAGCTGGTTAACCACATGCACTACTTCGATACTATGATAAACATTAAGTTACCATTTTCCTACCTTCTTAAGTCCAGCTAGTGTGCCGGTTAACCATACACGCTCCACTAACCTACTTAAGCAAAGTGAAAAGTGTAATTTCATGGGTTAGCACCTTATTCACATTTTCCTAAAGTAAGTAAGATTGGGAATTTATAAAAGCATTTAGTTAGTTTATGTTCATCATAATTTTAACAAAGATTAAAGGCCTTGTCTTACCCGTTCAGCTAACGACCCTCCACCGATCAAGGAAGCGGTGGGTGAGAGTGGACACCCATTAAGCTGCCATTTTATAGGCAATAACCTTATACCCTCCTTACAGACCAACTTTGTGAATAAGGCCTACTAACGGTAAAACAACTTTTTCTTATACATATATAATTATTATTAAAATTATAATATTACAAAGTATAAAGGTTCAATTTTAACTTTTAAAATTCTAGGGGTTGGAACTAAAGTTTTTAGAGTGACTTTACATGTTCCAAAACTTGAGGGCAAGTTTTGTCACTTTAAAAAAAAATTCATATTTCATAACTTATGAGTTAAATGGTTTATTAAAATGAGAGACTTTTCATTTTATGTAACCCATGTGTTTCTTTAATGGATTTTAAAAGGATGACTTTTAGTAATCCATAACTTGAGGACAAATTATGGATTCTATTAAAACACATAATGATCAATAATTAAACTAACAAGCAAGTTACAAATAATTCCTATGATCTTCTAAACTCATACATGCATATCAACAATTTCAAGAATCATAAAATTAACCATATAAAACTTGAAAATTTGATAATAGCTATTGAAAATGGATTAACATAACCATTAGACCATCTAAAACAATTTTTATAAGACCAAAACAGTTTAGGGTAATGTTTCTAGTCCATTTCAAGCAGCAAAATTTGAAAAACTGCACTCTGACAAGCCAACTCGTCGTGTGCATGAACTGACTCGTCGAGCTGGTTGAATATAGGCATGGAATCGTTGAGTCTCCCCATGGACTTGGCGAGTGGACTATCTAGACATCCAATTTTTCGAGTTTTTCAGCAAGTTTACATCAAATATCAAGAAAACAAGCCTAGGCTCTGATACCACTGTTGGGTTTTGAGCATTCTAACACTCCTATGGTGTACATGCAACCTTAGAAACCTTGGATCTATGTTTTACTATGATACATGAAAAATTGATTTTCCAAGGTTCTTAACCTATCTAGCATACCATGTGGAACTTTTAAACATAAATGCTAGAAGAAGAACATACCTTTTGTAGTTTGGATTCCTTGAGAACGTTGTGAGCCTAGCACCTCAAGTGTGATGCCTCAAATGTCTCACACAACACTACAACTCTTGGAATAGGCTTGAGAGAAGTTCACTTAACCTCAAAATCGGCTAGCCCTCTATCTTGTACAAGTAATAGTGCCTATTTTGCTTACATGGAGTTCTTTACATAGTTGTGGCATAATTAGGGTTACACAATGTAAACCCTAATTGTCATGGTTTCTCATATTCCATGATCCATGGGTTTGTGACCTCCATGGATTATCCATGGAGCACCTTATGGGTTTTAGCCCAATCCATACAAACCATGGATCATTAGCCCAATATATAAGAATATATTATTTACACAATCAACCCTATATATTTAATTAGTCTCTTTTTGATCACTTAATTAATTTCAAATCAACTATTTGATCAATAATAATTAAAAAATATTATTAATATATTAGAACTTATAATATATTAATAATCCTTAAGTGTCCTTTCTCTCATTTAGTCTATCCAAGTGTTGCAATGCCATGCAACCCAAATGGACCATGCCAACCGGGTCAAGTACATCCCAAAAACAGTTATGAACTTAGACACCTAATCCAACAAAAGGAACATATAAACTTTGACTTATATGCTTATACTATTTACTCATCAAATCGTACACAACAATACATTTTATAGCATCAAGTTACTGATGCATTTACGCATTATCAATGCACAACCAACTCATAAACATCAACTCGTATATATATATATATATATATATATATATATATATATATATATATATATATGCTTAAAGATTATATGATATTATCATCTCATAATTACTCATGATAAATTCCATGAAGTAGTTATATGAGCGTGGGTTTAATCCAATATTCAAATCCCATTTCAAGAGTACTCATGAACGTTGCAACAAACATTTGCTATGTCTAAACACTTAGACAATCTACATGCCAATTCATGACAATCTTAATTCACTACTTACATCCAAAGTCTGATCGACTGTGGATATTATGAATAATCCAATTATCCGGGAAGTAAAACATGCAAAAGTGAAACACAATGATAAACAATTGACAAAAGACGGTAAACAATAATTATAAATAAATCTCAATTACTTAATCATCAAATGTCAATTACATTTATACTTTTACAAGTTTTTAAATATCTATCTAATCGCTAAAACTAATATCATCCTTTAGACCAATGCTCCTTTCATGTTGAACGTGCTTGATCCTACTCAGATCCTTTGTGAGGGGATCTGCGGGATTCTCTTCTGATGATACCCTATTTACGATGAGGAGTCCTTCTTCTACCCGATATCTAATGAAATGATATTTTTTGTCGATATTCCTGGATATACCATGATCTCTTGGCTCCTTGGTCAAGGAAACCGCTCCTTTATTATCGTAGAAAATATCTATGGGCTCCTTTATGGCTAGCATAACTCCAAGGTCTCCGATGAAGTTCTTCAACCATATAGCCTCCTTTGACACTACGCTCATAGCTATATACTCCGATTCATATTTAGAATCAACTATGGTCTCCTACTTGGAACTTTTCCAAGTCACAACTCCTCCATTCAGGGTAAATACCCACCCTAACTGAGAACGAAAGTTGTCTCTATCTGTCTGAAATTTGGCATCACTATACCCTGTGACTCTTAAGTCATCACTACCACCAAGCACAAGGACCCGATCCTTAGTCCTTCGCAGATACTTTAGAATGTCCTTGATTGCTATCCAATGAGCCTTACCCGGGTTCCCTTGATATCGACACACCATGCTTAAAGCAATAGCCGCATTAGGGTGAGTACATGTCATAGCATAAATGATTGATTCAATGATGGAAGCATATGGAATCCGACTCATTTCTGCTATCTCTGCATCGGTACTCGGACTCTGAGTCTTACTCAGTTTGGTATTGCTCTGGATGGGTAACTCTCATTTCTTGGAATTCTAAATGCTAAAACGCTTTAGCACTTTATCCAAGTACTTTGACTAAGTATAATTAGTCTACTACTCATATTTCTCAGAATCCTTATTCCCAGAATATAACCAGCCTCTCCTAGATCCTTCATAGCGAAACACTTTCCAAGCCAGGACTTAACTTCCTGCAAGGTTGGAACGTCGTCTCCTATGAGTAGTGATGACATACAATACTAGAAAGCTAACTATACTCCTACTAGATTTGAAATATACACATGACTCATCTTCACTCCTAGAGAAACCAAACTCTTTGACTTTCTCATCGAAACAAAGATTCCATTTTCGAGAAGCTTGCTTCAATCCATAGATTGACTTTTCAAGCTTACACACTCTATTGGGGTATTTAGCATCCACAAAACCCTTTAGCTGACTCATGTAAACATCTTCAGCCAGATTTCCATTAAGGAAAGCGGTTTTGACATCCATATGCTTGATTTCATAATCATGAAACGCAACGATGGCTAACATAACCCTAATAGATTTAATCTTAGCCGCTGGTGAGAAGGTCTCATCATAGTCAAACCTTGGGGTTTGAGTAAAGTCCTTCACCACCAGTCGAGCCTTGAAGGTGTGTACCTTTACATCCATACCTGTCTTCTTCTTGAAGATCCATTTGTACCCAACTGTCTTACGACCTGGTACATTATCAACCAAGTTCCAAACTTGATTATCATACATGGACTTGATCTCGTTGTCCATCGCCTCTTTCCATTTAGAAAACTCATGGCCCTCCATGGCTTTCCTGTAGTTAGAAGGCTCATCCATATTTATTAGTGTACTGTCACTGATAAACGTATCACCATCTGTAGTAATATGGAAACCATAAAACTCAGGTGCCATTCTAACTCGAGTGGAACGTCTAAGAGGTAACGACTTGTCAATAAGTTTAACATGAATTTCTTCCTCAGGTTGAGTGATAGAGTTAGAGGTTCCTTCATCGCTTGACTCTTGAATTTCTTCAAGATCAATTGTACTCTCACTGTCCTCTTTGCATATGACTTCCTTCTAGAAGAAAACTCCCCTTTGTGCTACAAAGACCATGTTCTAACTAGGTCTGTAGAACAAGTATCCAAATGAATTCCGTGGGTAGCCAATGAAAATACATCGCTCACTTCGAGGTTCAAGATTTTCGCGAGTCTCTTGTCTAACGATAGCTTCACAACCCCAAACCTTGATATGTTCCAACGAGGGAACTTTCCTTTTCCACATCTTGTGAGGTGTTTTGGCAGCCTTCTTTAATTGGACTAGATTAAGGATATGGGCGACAATCTCCAATTTTAGACTTCGTCCTCGTTCAAGTTGGGCCATCTACTCGCCGACTCTCAGTCCAATTTGCGAGAAATACTTGAATGAAATACATACCGGGAACCGGGTGCTACAAATCTCCCCCACTTAAGACTTCGTCCTCGAAGTCTACTGCTCGCTTTTGGAAAGGCTCTGGGTAATGCTCCGTCATCTCATCCACCGACTCCCACGTCCACTCTGAGCCCTTCCGGTGCTGCCATTGCACTTTCACCAGCTCAACCCTCTTATTCCTCAGATCCTTTGACTTCCGGTAGACGATTGTCACAGGCCGCTGAATGTAGTTCAGGCTGTCGTCAACCTGAATATCCTCTAGGGGCACCACTTCCGCGTCATCCACCATAAACTTCCGTAGCTGGGAGACATGGAAAGTGTTGTGGATATGACTGAGTTCGACACTTCGACTGGCAGATTGATCCTGTACGCCATCTTGCCCACCCAGGCTATAACCTTGAAAGGTCCAATGTACATGGGGCCCAACTTTCCCTGCTTCCTGAACCGGATGACGCCTTTCCAAGGCGACACCTTCAGGAGAACCATATCCTTGACCTGGAACTCCAAGTCTGAACAGTGCTTGTCGGCATAGCTTTGCTGCCGACTTTGTGTAGTCTGGAGCCTGCTCCTGACCTACTGAATCCTCCTTTCCGTCTTGAGCACCACTTCGGTGCTCCCCATGAGCCTCTGGCCAACCTCACCCCAACATATCGGGGTCCGACACTTTCTCCCGTATAACATCTCAAAGGGAGGGAGATCGATACTCGCGTGGTAGCTGTTGTTATAGGAGAATTCAACCAATGGCAGGTAAGTGTCCCACCTACCACCGAAGTGTAGCACATACGCCCTCAACATATCCTCCAAAGTCTGAGTGGTCTACTCGCTCTATCCATTCGTCTGAGGGTGAAACGCAGTGCTAAAGCGCAAACGAGTACCCAGCTCATCGTGAAATTTCTTCCAGAACCTGAAAGTAAATCGCACATCCCTGTCAAAAATCACTGACATTGGCACCCCTTGCCGTGCCACCACCTCTCCAATGTAGATATCGGCCAATTTCTCGGTCGATATACTCTCTTGGATCGGTATAAAATGGGAGCTCTTGGTCAATCGATCCACGATGATGCATATGGAATCCACTCCCCATGCGGTCCTGGGAAGTTTGGTGATGAAGTACATGGTAATATCATCCCATTTCCACATGAGAATATCCTGTTGGGTTATGAGCATTCTTACACTCCTAAGTGTACATGCAACCCTAAATACCTTGGATCTATGTTTTCTCTATTATACATGCAAATATGAACATCCAAGGTATTATCCTAATCTAGCATACAAAAACTATCAATATAACAAGATAGAATACATACCTCTTTGATGTAAAATGTCTTCATGAAGCTTGAGTGCCTAGTGCCCCAAGTGTGACACCTCAAATGGTTCACACAACACCAAATACACTTGGAATAACTTGAGAGAATTCTACACTTCATGAAAAACGGCTAGCCCTCTCTAGAATAATACTAGTGGCCGATTTTTGTCAAGAATAATATCTTTATATAGTGTTACAATTAGGGCAAACCCTAATTGTCATGACTTTCCATTTCCTTGGATCCATGGGTTCAAATACACCATGGAGCATCCATGGAGCATCATATGGGTTTTGGCCCAACTAGATAATCCATGGAGCATTAGCCCACTATACAAGTATGGATGATTTACACAATCAACCCATATATTTAATTAGTCTTCTTTTGATCACTTAATTAATCCTAGATTAATTCTTGATCAATACTAATTAAATAATCTTATTATTCTTATTATTAATATAATAGAACTTATAATATATTAATAACCATAAGTGTCTTATTTCTCTCATTATAGTCTATCTAAGTGCATGATGCCATGCAACCCAAATGGACCATGCCGGGTCGGGTCAAGTCTTACCAATTATAGTTATGGACTTAGACATTAATCCAACATATCCAACGACTGCATCTTGCCGTGTGGCGTCTGATGTTTGGCCTTGACCTTCCTGTAGGTCAAGCACTGCTCCACATACCATGCTACGTCCCGCTTCATGCAGGGCCACCAATAGTCAAGACGAAGATCCCTATACATCTTTGTCGCCCCGGGATGGATAGAAAACCTGGATTTGTGCGCCTCCTCCGCCAATGTCTGACATACGCCTCCATGATAGGGGACCCACACCCTATGGTGGAGGGTCAAAAACCCTCGACTATCATAGTCGAAAGAGGAAACATGACCCACCATACGCTCGCTCTTCCGATGTTCCTCCTTCATAGCCTCTTATTGGGCCTCTCGAATCTGCTCCAACAGTGGAGTCACAACGGTCATCCACCTGCAGATATCCCTGATCAGCGCTGCCTTGCGGCTAAGCACATCAGCCACCACATTGGCCTTCCCTAGGAGGTAAAGGATCTCACAACCATAATCCTTCACCACATCTAACCATCGACGCTGCCTCATGTTCATATTTGGCTTATCCATAAGATACCTCAGGCTCTTGTGATCTGTGTAAATGGTACAATGAACTCCATAGAGGTAATGACGCCAAATCTTGAGGGAAAAAACAACCTCCCCCCAGCTCCAAATCATGCGTCGGATAGTTCGCCTCGTGAGGCTTCAGCTACTTTGAGGAACCAGAAGCGTTGTTTGAGGTAAACATCTGAAAAAAATAAAGACAAGTTTTGACTAGGTAAAGAAATCCTTAATATTACACCCAAAATGAAATATTAAGGCTAGGACCCAACACAATAATTCACAATTCAGAAGAAGGATCCCGTAATCCAATTGCAAATTATTTGAAGGTAGGTAAATGACAATTTACCAATTCCACAATGAAAAACGAAATTTAAAAAGAATTAGGTTTTAGATGAAATTAAACTCCTAGATCTTTTGAGATCCATTGAATTATTAAATGACATGTTTAATCTCAATTATGCCCTCTCTATTTGTGACTGGGATACCGAGGATCACAAACAAGGTATGAATAACTATGCAAATTAGCTTGGTACTCTCGACGTCATTTGTCACCTAGTCAATGTGTCAGTTAACCACACACGCTCCACTAACGACTTTTATAAAGTGAAATGTGCAATTTCATGAATTAGCATCAAATTCACATTTTCCTAAAGTAACTAAAATTGGGAATTTTATAAAAGCATTTAATTACTTTATACTTTTCATTATACTTATTAATGAGAATTTAATGTCCTATCCTACCCGTTCGGTTAACGATCATCCACTAGTCAAGAGTGCGGTGGATAACAATGGATACCCAATGACAGTCATTTTATAGGTTGCTTCCTTAAACATCCCTTATAGAGCAACTTCGTGAATGAGGCCTACTAACGGTAAGACTGACTTTTCTTATATATATATATATATATATATATATATATATATATATATATATATATATATATATATATATATATATATTAAACTTTTAATTATATAATAATATAAGGGTGTATTTTAAACTTTTAAAATACTAGGGTTCTAGAATTTAAGATTTCAAAATTAAAACTATTTAATTAAATTTTAAATTATAAAACCAAAATTTGTACTTTTGAAACTTTTCAAAATACTAGGATAAATTGAAAAATAAAATAATTTTATATTTATCCTAAATATTTTTATCTTTATCCAAAATTTAACCAAATCCTTTAATTATGATGACGATATCAGATTACCTATCAGAAAATTCAATTTTAGGCAATAAAAACGAATTTAGGTAATTATCCTAATCAAATCAAGATATCAAAATTGAAAAATCAGGCATCTGACGAGTCAAGCAATGAATTTGTCGAGTTGAGCCAACTCGTCGAGTCCCTTGATGAAGTCGTTGAGTTCCTTGAGTAGAATGAGGATTCTGCTCCCTTCTCCTTTGGACAATTCACTATTGCATCAAATTCAATTGAAAAACATACTTGGCTCTGATACCACTAATGGGTTTTGAGCATATCTACAAATCCTATGTGATCATGCAACCTTAATTGCTTTGGATCTAAGTTTTTCAGTAGTTGAACATGCAATTTGAATACCAAAGTAAAACCCTAGATCTAGCATATAATTTCGAAATTCATATATAATTAGGGTTTTGAAGATTACCTTTCTTGTTTTGTTGTGGTTTTCAAGACTTTTTCGTTCAAAAAACAAAATAATGGGACTTAAGTGTAACTTTTCCAAAAATATTGGGACTTTTCTGAAGATTTTCCGTAATTGTGTTTACAATAGTAGACACTAAAGATTTGATAAAAATAGTAAAGCTTGTCATTTTTTGACTGTTACACATTCCTTGTCCATCCATTTGCCCATTCATTCCCTGAGTGTGTTGACTATTTTGACTCTTTTGACTTGTGGATGATGTTTTTTTCATTGCCACATCCCTAGCCAATGGCCTACCCTTTCTTTTCTTCTCCTTTAGAGGTTGGGGCTTACTTGGATTCTTACAGGTTCTTTTGTTATGCCCTTCCTCCTAATAGTTCCGGCATATCTTTGTTCCTCCAACAGACTTTATCTTCTTGTACTCTCCATCCTTCTCTGTGACATGTTTCATTCTTTTGGTTTTAGGTCTTCCTGACATCCTCCTTGCAAGTGGTGGCAGTGGTTTGGAATATGGTGTCTTGGCCTACATTTTACTACCATTTAGAGGCCTTATATTTCCTTAGTCTCTACAAACTTCTCTTTGGAAAACCATGAACTGATCAGTGTTTCAGGTTGTTGTGTGTGGTTCATAGCTACACATACATGGACACATGGAATCCTAGATATTTCCCACGATCTACAAGTGCATAATTGTTCTCCTAAGTCCACCTGGAAATACTCAAATCCTAGTCTCACTTCAAATATTTTTGTGTCACTAACTACAACACTCCACAACCTGTAATTCATGTAATATATGTTAGTGAATAATCTTAGTGAATATTGAATAGTGTTAGTCAATAATGTTACCTCATATCTTTACACCACTCATACAACTTTATCAACATTATAGGACATACATCTCCCCTCCATTTTAAGTGTATTATAGACATCCTATAAAACCTCTCCATAACATACAATTTGATCTCCTCCAACATAGTAAGAATTGGTTTAGTCCTTACCTCTAGAATTACTGAATTGAAGCTCTCTGATATACCATTTTCTACTGCTTCATATGCTCTACCTTTCCTATAAAATGCTTCGTTCCAACTCTCCGGGTTCCTTTCCATGAGGTGTTCATAAGCACTCCCATTCATTTCTTTGAATTCCTCCATTTGTCTCAAGAAAAGATGACTCTATGGCTGACATTGAAGCTGCCCAAAAATGTCTCTTGTAATCAATCCCATTGTATACCTTTTTAAAGTTGACATACACATATCTGGCACACTGTCTATGCTCAACTATAGTAACTTCTCCTTGACATCCTCTACTAAGCCCTACATTCATACAAAAAAATGTGAAGACACAAAAAAAAGAGTAACCATATATAAAAGAGTAAACAAACAAAAAAGAGTAAACATACCTTATGTTGATCATAAATTATTGTTAGCCCTTCACCTAACTCTAAGCCAAGGCCTTCCACAAGAAACTTAATAAACCACTCCCAGTTGTCCTTGTTTTCAACATCAATCATGGCCCAAACTATTAGGTATACCTGTTTGTTCCCATCCCTACCTATTGTTGTGAGTAGTTCCCCTTTGCATTATGACATTGTCCTTTTAGAAAACAACCATCTAGTCCAATGACTATCCTGCAACTCCTAATCCACTTATCCTTTATAGCCTTAAAACATGTAACATCGGGACTTCCAGGTATATTGTTTATTTATTTAATTATTTTGAAGACTATTGAGCTACTCGATGAGTTGGTGCATAACTCGTCAAGTAGAGTCGCGATGTGTCATGTGGGATTAATGACCTACTCAATGAGTCCAGGAGCTGACTCACCGAGTAGACGATGTGATGAGAAACCCTAAATGCTTGGGTTTATGACCTATTTAAGGGCACTTATAGCCTCATTTGCGGCTATACTTCCCTGAGAGTAAACCCTAAACGACATGTGAGCTTAGAGAAGAGAGTTTTGAGCTAACCTGAAGTGTTTGGTGCATCTTTTGAAGAGAAGAGAAGGATTCCAATCCAAAGGACAAGAAGAAGTTGTTGGATCCGTGGCTATTTCACCTCAGAGCTTCTGGGAAAGGTATAAAGCTTGCACCTTTCTCATTTTGTTGAGTAGATCTCATGATTTTGGGAGTTTAGGGCTTGTTCTATCTAAAATGAGGACCTTGAGTGTTTTAAGTTCATATAGAGGTGTGGACTTCAGATCTAGACCATGTGAGGTCCCTAGAGTTTAAAAGTATCTGCTTTATTCAGCCATAATAATGATCTTGAGTGAAAAACCCTTTCTAAGTTATGTTTTGGCATTTCAAGCTCTAAGGTGCCATGCATGCACGTAAAGCATGTGACTTTACGTGATAATCGAGCCTTAAGAGTGTAGATCTAGAGTCTGGGAAGGTTTTCTGCTTTGAAATCGTCTGAATGATAAAAAGAGTCTAAATGGACTTGGTGAGTCGAGGAGCCGACTTGACGAGTCGGTTAGGGTTTGCCCTGATGAGCTGGCTATGCTATAACTCGATGAGTTAGGGGTTAACTCGACGAGTTGGACCTTCATGAAGACTTCTGAAGGACGACTAGACTCGATGAGTCACATGAGTGCACTCGGCGAGTCAGGTCAAACTGGGACTAATGACTCGATTTTGACTTCTGTTGACTTTAGGGTTTGGTCAACATAAGTAATGGAGACCATGGAGGGGTAAAATAGTCTTTTACCCATTCCAAGAGTTAGAGAGAATTAAAGAGATCAACCTTTAGTGTATTTGAGTATGAGTGGAGTATTGATTAGAGATACTTATCTCATGTGTTAGGCGAAGGCTAGTTCGAGATTCCCGAGTACGAGGCTTTTACTTGTTAGCTTACAAGGTGAGTCTTCTCACTATACTTACCAAGATTGGTATCTTTCTGTGACTGATCTGTCTTATGTGCTTATCAGTGTATTGTGATATTTTGCATTATATCTTTGTGATTTATGTTGAATATTGTTTTTTTATGAGCTTATTGAGTTAGGGTCGGAGGGTCCCACTGAGACACATTAACCGGAGGGTCTTGTTAAGTTATGGCCTAGAGTGGCTAATGAGCTGTGTGTGGTATTTTGGGGAACTCACTAAGCTTTTTTCTTATCGTGTTATGTGTTATGTGGTTCAGGTACTTCTCAGGATCACTGGAAGACGTCCACTTGATTGTACACACATCGGAGACTGAGTTATGATTGAGAGGATCCTGGAGTTTTATATACAATTGTTAAACATGAGTTTTGATGATTTGACATTTTGACACTTTGTGATTTTATTATTGGAATAAATGTGTTTTGAAATTGAAAATTTTGGCTTGAAAATTTACGTTGTTACAAGTTGGTATCGGAGCCTTGGGTTGATGGATTCGGATGAACCCCCGAGTGTGTTTGGACTGAAACTGAGGATTTGAGAAGAATTTTCAAAACAAAAGAATTTTTCCAAAACGAGAACGAGTTTTAAGAGAAAACAAGTTGAAGCGGTGTGTACAATCAGCCATAGCCCGAACGGTGATTTCCCAAAATACCCTTACTTTTGTGTTATAAAATATTTATGAGATATTTTGTTAAGATTTCATGTAAGAGGATAGGCTAGGTATTTCATATTCTAGGGCTAGAGTTGCCTGATTTGTGATGCCTTAGCCTAGGAGATATTTTGATCAGTGTTATATGTTATTTGCTTGAGTATGTTATGAGTTATGAGTCGGGAGATGATCTAGGAAGAGATACTTAGATGAGCTTAAGAGAGGGGTCTACTGAGAGAGTAGCTTGTGATTCGTGAGATATAGAGTATTTGTGAATTAGAATCCTAGGAGGAGGACTTGGGGTGACTACAGGTGGGGTGTGGAAGGTAGTATTGGGCCCGTACTACCGAAAGCACCCGGTCTGTGTGAAATGTAAGTAAGAATCCTTAGGATGCTAAGGAGCAAGTAGGGATGAGTATTCGAGTGTGAGATCTTACTGGTTTGCGTGCTACTGACGTTCGGCCGATAAAGGCCAAGGTTGCGAAGGCTCGTGGGAGATTTTTTCAGCTGACAGCGGAGGAGGTCCGCGCAGCACCTGATGTCGTGGTTGGTACATATTTCCTATTTATTTATTCTTAGATTTATTGTGCTTATTTTGTGCTATATTCAGGTACATTTCTTTTGAGTTCTGTACTTGCTTTAGTATTATTTGATTCGGGTGCGAATTGATCCTTCGTGTCTTTAGCTTTTAGTCATCACACCGGTATTCGACGTGAGGCGTTGAGTCGACCTCTGAGGGTTTCTGTAGTAGATGAGCATGCGGTTTTTGCTACCGATGTATTACGAGGATATGTACTAAAGATTTTTGGTGTCGCGTTTCCGGTTGACCTGATACCGATCGCGATGGGTGATGTCTGTGTCATCGTGGGTATGGATTGGTTGACCCACTTTGGAGCAGTGATCGACTACGAGCATCAGTTGGTGAATATACGAGACCCTAGTAGAGGAGTGCTTACAGTGTATGACGAGGGTACCAGATCTAGATCAGCTTTCTGCTCTGCTGCCAGGGCCAGGCAGTGTTTGCAGCAGGGATGTATGGGATTCCTAGCGTACGTGATGGATTCATTGAGTGTGCCAGAGAGGCTGAATTCTATCTCCGAGGTTCGGATAGAGTGCGATTTTCCTGATGTTTTTCTCGAGGAGTTGTTGGGTGTGCCTCCCGAGAGGAAAGTAGCGTTTCGGATTGATTTGGTTCCGGGAGCGGTGCCTATTGCCAAGGCACCTTGTCGCCTAGCGCCACCAGAGATGTAGGAGTCATCCTCACAACTTCAGGAGCTGCTGGAGAAGGGATTCATTCAACCGAGTAGCTCGTCGTGGGGAGCGCCAATCCTTTTTGTCAAGAATAAGGATGGTTCACACCATATGTGCATTGATTACCGGGAGTTGAACAAGTTGACGGTCAAGAACCGTTATCCACTTCCGAGGATTGGTGATTTATTCGATCAGCTGCATGGGGTATCTTGGTTTTCCAAGATTGATTTGAGATCAGTATATCACCAGATGAGAGTATGCGAGGAGGATATTCAGAAGACGGACTTTATAACTCATTATGAGCATTACGAGTTCGTGGTGATGCCTTTTGGGCTCACCAACGCACCGGCGGCATTCATGGATCTCATGAACCAGGTGTGCAGGCCTATGTTGGAGCGGTCGGTGATCGTGTTCATCGATGATATCTTAGTATATTCGAGATCTAGAGAGCAACATGAGGAGCATCTACGAGAGGTTCTTGGGGTTTTGAGGACAGAGAGGTTGTATGCCAAATTCTCCAAGTGTGATTTCTGGTTACGAGAGGTCCAGTTCCTGGGAAATCTCGTCAATCAGAATGGGATATTGGTCGATCCCGCCAATATTGAGGTGATTATGAGATGGGAGGTGCTGAGATCCCCATCCGAGATCAGGAGTTTTCTGGGATTGGTCGGGTACTATCGAAGATTTCTCCAAGATTGTCGTTCCTCTCACCAAGTTGACCTGGAAGGGCATTACTTTTGTTTAGGGGCCTGAGCAGTAGGCATCATTCGAGACTCTTCGCCAGAGATTGTGCGAAGCTCCGGTGTTATCCCTTCCGGAGGGAATGGAGGACTTTGTGGTCTATTGCGATGCGTCTATCTTAAGGATGGATGCAATGTTGATGCAGAGGGGTCACGTGATAGCATATGCATCGAGGCAGCTGAAGCCTCATGAGACGAGGTATCCCACCCATGATTTGGAGTTAGGGGCAGTAGTGTCCACCCTCAAGGTTTGGCGCCATTAACTTTATGGTGTTCGGTGTACCATATACACGGACCACAAGAGCTTGAAGTATCTCATGGATCAGCCCAACCTAAATATGAGACATAGGAGGTGGTTGGATGTGGTGAAAGACTATGATTACAAGATCTTGTACCATTCGGGAAAGATTAATATGGTAGCTAACGCCCTGAGCCGTAGAGAGGATAGAGTGCTCTGATCCGAGATGTGTTTATGAGGATGATAGTGATGACTCCAGTCTTAGATACCATTCGAGAGGCCCAGGTGGAGGTCGTGAGACCGGAGAACCACAAGAGGGATCGGGTGAGTAGGCAGGTATCCGAGTTTGCGAAGGATAGTCGAGGGCTTATGACTTTCCGAGGGCAGATTTGGGTGCCCTATACTGGTGGAGCTCGTCGTATTCTGATGGAGGAGGCGCATAGATCGATATTCTCGATCCATCCAGGAGCCACTAAGATGTACTTGGACCTGAAGAGAGATTATTGGTGCCCATGTATGAAGAGTGACGTGGCTTGGGTAGTCGAGAGGTGCTTGACCTGTCGTCGGGTTAAGGCCGAGCACCAGCATCCTCATAGCAAGTTGCAGCCACTAGAGGTTCCCCAGTGGAAGTGGGAATAGATTTCCATGGATTTTATCACCAAATTGTCGAGGGCCGCGTGAGGTGTCGATGCGATTTGGGTGATTGTCGACCGGTTGACGAAGAGCGCTCACTTTCGTGCTATTAGTGAGCGTTCTTCTGCTGAGATACTAGGCGAGATATATGTAAGAAAAGTGGTAGCTCAGCATGGAGTGTCGACATTGATAGTGTCAGATCGGGATGTGCACTTTACTTTCAGGTTTTGGAAGAAGTTTCATGAGGAGTTGGTTATGCGATTGCACTTCAGTACAGCCTACCATCCACAAACAGACGGGCAGAGTGAGTGGACGCTTCAGACGCTCGAGACATACTTCGAGCATGTGTTATGGACTTTGGTGGAAGTTAGGACACATATCCGCCTTTAGCTGAGTTTTCTTACAACAACAGCCACCATTCCAGTATTGGTATGCCTCCTTTTGAGCTTCTTCATGGGAGGAGGTGCCATACTCCTATCTGTTGGGGAGAGGTGGGATAATGAGTGATGGGTCGCACTGAGATAGTGCTCAAGACGACTGAGTGGATTCAACAGCTCAGACAGAGGTTACTGATGGCCCAAAGTCACCAGAAGAGTTACGCAGACAGGCGATGATCCGAGCTTGAGTTTCAGGTTGGAGATTTTGTCCTCCTGAGGGTATCCCCGTAGAAAGGGGTCATCCAATTCAAGAAGAGGGGCAAGTTAGGGCCCCGATGGGTGACCGCTAGAGTGGGTAAGGTAGCGTACCGTTTGGAGCTACCTACGGAGTTGAGCCAGATTCATAACACCTTCCACGTGTCTCAGCTGAGGAAGTGTGTAGCCAATGAGATGGCAGTGGTGCCATTAGAGGACATTCAGGTGGATACGAGCTTGAATTACATTGAGAGGCCGTTTGTGATCATGGATCGAATGGTGAAGGTTCTGAGGAACAAATAGGTACCCCCTGGTTCAGGTCCAATGGCAACATCGGAGAGGGTCCGAGTTGGACTTGGGAGCCGGAGTCCGAGATGTGAGGGAAGTATCCAAAGTTATTTCCAGATCATGACTTCGAGGGCGAAGTCTGATTCAAATGGGGGAGAATTTTAACATCCGGACTTCTAGGTATATTTTTTGTTTATTTATTTAATTAGTTTGAGGACTATTGAGCTACTCGATGAGTCGGTGCTACAACTTGCCGAGTAGAGTCAAGATGTGTCACATGGGATTAATGACCTACTCGATGAGTCCAGGAGCCGACTCGCCGAGTAGATGTTGTGATGAGAAACCCTAAATCCTCGAGTTTGGGACCTATTTAATAATCTAATATCGAACGGACAGTTAAATGGGTGAATCTGCCCTAAGCCCACAACCAAACAAGGAAGAGGGAGTAAAGCGGAAAGCACACATCCAACCGCCTATCGGATATTAATTACATATAACCCTGACGTATAAACCAAGGTATTATAGAATTAACCACTAAAGGTCCTTTAAGTTATATTGTTTTAATAAAATGAATTAAACCCTTTTACTGATAAGCTTCTAGTTTAGCCTACTAAATGTTCTATCTGAAAAGTATGTTTTTGTACTAGAAAACGGCATATTGAATTTGTATTCTATGACCAGAACCATACATGGTACTCCTTATGATTACTTGGTGTATATGGAATATATATATATATATATATATATATATATATATATATATATATATATATATATATAAGATCGAATAGATAGTAGACTGGGTGAATCTGCTCTAAGCCCACAACCAAACAAAGAACAGGAAATGCAGCGGAAATCACACATTCTACTGTCTACCGGACCCGATTAATATATATCCATGATGTATCTATTGAGGAATCATAAAGTTAGCGTGATAGGCCCCCTTTTTACTAAATGTACTAAGACTCGACTGTATTGTTTGTCTTTTGTAAGTTTTGCCAAGTTTAAGACTATCTTTACTAGAAAATAGTTTGCATTACTTCTTATGTGATAAGATCACTATATGAATGTAATGGTAAAATGAAAGTATTCAGTAATGTTGTATAAAGTAACTACCGAAACACTAACTACCTTAAAACCAGTTTATTAATTAAGGTTAAAATGTGATGAGATTATAACCATACTTGATTGACTAGTAAAACACGATAATCAAAGACGTCAAAATGGTATGACATTCGTCACCCGTAGACCTACAGGTCTCCCTGTAGCTAGCAGAAAGGTGTAGGATGGTCAATCTTGTATAGATCTATACAAAAATTCACGCTCTCCCTCAAGGAGACTATGGTTACAAAACTTGACACACCAGTATATTGTCATGCCATGAAGTAGTGGCTCACATTAATGTTATAGTATTTTTGTATTTGTATAGTATGTTCTATCTGTTCTAGTGTATTGTATGTTCTCTTTGTATAGTATGTTCCTCCCTGTTTCTCATTACAGTATGTTCTTTCTATTTCTCGTTATGGTTTGTTTGAACTGACTCTTGTATGCTTCATTGTACTAGAAATAGTGAGTGGTAATCCGATAAAACTGCAAAATTGGTCCCTGTGGTATCTAAAAAACTTGGGATAGGGTCCAAAATCAAAGTTTTCCTTTTGTTACGGTCCTAAAATTAAGAAACTTTTGTAGTTTTGGTCCATGGAGCACTTGAATTGACTGTTTTGCCCTCTAAATTTCTATTTTGTATTTTGTTTACATTTTCTATTTGTCTGTAAATATTAATAAAAAGGCCCACCCCATATCTCCACCCTTCCCCCCTCTCATCTTCTTCTTCCACGTCCTCTCTCTCTCTCTCTCACACACACACATATATACAAAGTATTGTATGTATCACAAGAACCCACCCTCCATTTAACCTAAATCTAAATAAACAGAGACACACCCAGTTTATCATTTTGAGTTTGAGAACATCAATTGTTTCCAAATAGTTTGAAAGTCAATTGTTTCTAGTTCAGTTTAGAAAATAGATAAATCAATTGGAAGCCATAATTGATTTGACTGGATGAGAGATGAAGACGAGGGAGGTTGTCTCTAGTAGTAGATGAAGGTGCTTCATAGTGGACTTCTCGGACGATGCTGGTTCTCTGGATGATGAAGAATTGATGTGTTCCAGATTAATGGTACATGAAGATAGAGGGTTATAGATCTGCATACACCAAATAAGGGAGACATGGTCTTCCAAATCGATAGGTACAATGACCACCGGCTACATGTCCTCCCTCATATTTCCTTCATATTCAGCATCGACCTGTATCCTATTCCTTCTGTATTTGTCGGAAAATCTCACTAGAGACTGTTGGGGTGCAAAGTTATTCATTCATGACTTTGTAAATGTTTGACTTTTGTAAAATCCACTTGCATGTGGTGCTTTAGCCTTTAGACCCATTTGTTAGTTAGAGTGAGAGAGAGACATGTAAACACCTCTATAAATAGTGGGTTCATACCACTTGTAGAGGTGTGCTTGAGAGATGTAGAAGTGAGTGTGTAAGTGTGTGTTAATTATGTAGTCTAGATCTAGATCCTTTTTGTGTAACACCATATACATTCAATATATCTCTTAAACACCCAAATCACCATGTTCAATTGTGCAAGCTTTAATTCTGCATGCCATACCATGTTCTTTGTCACTACAATTGGTATCAGAGCTTGGTTTTCACGATCAACGTGACTTTTGAAGAACGATTCTCGGTTTGGCAAATTTTGTCGCAATTTGATCAATTTTGGTGAGTCTCTCTCTATGATCTCTCGTAATTTTTGATTCGTGCTTTGCGTTCTTGATTTTTGATCGTTTGATTCGTTGGATCTAAATTTTTTTTTAAAAAAAAAAAACCCCATTGATATCCAATAATTTTTTTTAGATCAAAGCCAACCAAAAACAATCAATTACTGTTTGTACTTCAAGTTTGAGTCAATAATTCATCTTATTCTGAATCCTCGATGTTTTGTTACTGTTCATAGCTTCAATAACTAAGTCCAAAGAATTACATCAATTGAAAATCATTCAAAGCCCAATTGATTTTGATTCATTACTTTTATTATTCATTCAATCCAAGATTGAGCCCAAATCTGAAAATCCGTTACTGTTCACTTAATTGAGCTCATCATCAAATAGAGTCGATATTTCTGTGTTCGCTCTAAGTCGTATTCAACTTTTCGTTTGTTCTTAGTTCAGAAATCTCGTTCTTATTTTATAAATCTTATCGATCGATTTGGATTTGTTTGAGGATATAAACTTGTGAATTGATTTCTTTTTCTTTTTGTCTTCTATCTCTAAATCAATGAGGATCAAGTTTTGGGTATGAAATTGAACAGTCGATCTTTTGATTTTGATGAAATTGTTGATCGAGAATACTTGAAGATGTTGAAGAACAGTTGAAAAACACCTTTTGATCTGAAATCGGAACTCAAAATCATCGATTTTGTGTTTATGGATCGTTGACTCAAAAAGTCAAAATCGGTTTGTGAATTTGTTCACTGTGCGACTGATTTAGTTTGGAATCGAGTATATTGTGGTCGATGGTTATGATATTGGTTGATAAGAGAGGTGTGTTAACGAATGACTAATTACAAGAAGAAATTTGATGTTGAATGGTTGGATTTGATTTTGGTTCTTCAATTCTAAATCGATGATAGAGGGTATGACGTCTATGAACGAACAGTCGATTTCCATCTGTTAACCATAAAGTATGAGAAACAAAAGAAAATCAGTTTCTTAGGATCGAAATCCATATTTACTGGATTTGTTCATTCGCATAGAATCCGTGTTCAGGGTTAACTGAAGTCAAAATCGCAATTGCTATGAAGAATCGATATTTGATAGTTTTGATTTTGTGTTGAAGAAATGATTTGGAGTTGCGAATTTAATTTTGAAAAGCCAATCAGTTGGGTTCGCATATGAAAACAGATGAGTTCGTATCTATGAATTGATTTTGTTGGTCATTTGGAATTCGCATTTGGTGATACAGTTTTATGGTTGATGGTCCAACTCACTTCACATTTGGTTACAGAGACTAAAATCGGATTCGCATTTGAGTAAATCAAAATTCAGGTTCGCATGAATGGAATTCGCATTTGGTGTTGTGTTCAATTCTGGAGTAGAAGATTTTGATTGTGTTCACATTTTATGACAAAATGAGAATGCGAAGAAGAAAATGTTCGCATTGGATAAAAGAAAAAAAATGCGAAGTAGGAATGTGAGAAACTTTTCACTGATTAGTGAATTGGGGAAGAAGAAAACAAAGAGTTTCGCATTTGGTCCCTGTTCTTTTCAAGAAATAACTCAAGTAGCCCAACTTCGCAAGTTTGAAGAACATGCTGAAATTGTAAAAACGAATACCTGTAGTTTCGCATTTTTGACAGTTTATACCCAACTTCGCAAATGGGGTCATAAAATGCTGAAATTGCAGAATTTTCAAATCTGGTCCCTGCAGTTTGTGTGAATTTACACATTTTACCCAGTTTCGCAAATGGGAGTGTGTTTCGCATATTTGGCTGTTTTTGGCGCAACGGGTCACTGCAGAATTTTGAAATTGACAATTTTTACCTATTTTTGAGAAATTTTGTCAAAGGCGATCCGTGAACGGCAATAAAAATTGAATATTTTTTGGGTTTTCCGGATTGAAGTACAAAGTTTATGCCACATGTTAAAGGGGAGTTTTGACATGAAAAATTCCGAATAGAGCACGTTCTTTTTCCATGAAGTTTTATAATCAAATTTCAATTATAAAAAGATGGAGAAGTTTTATATGGAAATTCGAACTTGAATTTTTCATATTACGCGGATTTGAAGACCGAAGTGATCTTGAAGTTTTGAAGTTTACGAGATGATGCAATTGGAAGTTCGGAAGTGATGTATTCGAAATGGGTTTGGAATTATTGAAGATTTTTGGGGTGTGTTTTTATGCGCAACTTTGGGTGATTATTTGGAGTTTGGAATACTCTTGATCATTCGTTGCTGCTCGGATTGTATGGTCTCACATCCTAGAGCCGAAATTGAAGAGTCATGGAAGAATTGAAGATTGAAGTTCGTTTCGACATGTGTCACCTTTGAGGCTCGAACCGCGTAGTGCTTGATTTTGGAAGATTTGAAGTAGGTCATTCATTCCTAACTTTGAGGGGGAGAATGTTGGGGTGCAAAGTTATTCATTCATGACTTTGTAAATGTTTGACTTTTTTAAAACCCACTTGCATGTGGTGCTTTAGCCTTTAGACCCATTTGTTAGTTAGAGTGAGAGAGAGAGAGACATGTAAACACCTCTATAAATAGTGGGTTCATACCACTTGTGTAAGTGTGTGTTAATTATGTAGTCTAGATCTAGATCCTTTTTGTGTAACACCATATACATTCAATATATCTCTTAAACACCCAAATCACCATGTTCAATTGTGAAAGCTTTAATTCCGCATGCCATATCATGTAAATCCTCTAAACTATACCTATTATAGTGTACTAGTAATGTTGTTTGAGTGACTGAGTATGTTTGTACACCTTTGCTACCCAAAGGTGTTTAACTGATTTGAAAAACTTTTATATCTACATACATATACATAATATACAACTAAGATTTATACGAGATTCGGATAAACAGCCGATACCATAAGTCCACAACCAAACAAGGAACAGGAAATAAACCGAGTTATCAGTCCTAAGCCCTTTAAACCTTATATATATAACTATATCTATATAGACATAATTTTGACAATGTATAAGTTTGAGCGAGTTTTGTAAAACATTAAAGAGTTTAACATATAAAAACAGTTTTAACCATTTGAATGGTTATTGATGACTTGATCTCAATTTATAAAATTATTTGAAATAGTTCGTTTGATAACATAGTTTGAAGTATAAGAAATCTCTTGTTTTGATAGTTATAAACCACATGTGATTGATTATACAATTATATGGTTTTCTACTTGTATTCCCCCTATAAAAGAATTTAAAATCATTTAAAAGACACGTTAAGGGTATGAACTCACTTGGTAAGAGTGACGTTTTGAAGAAGACGATGTTTAACTCAGGCAACACTTCGACTGGAAAGAAGCAAGTTTCTCGAGAACTTCGGGACTTCGGACTACCGTCAGGGCTTGGACAAGTAGCCGGGGCGTCAGGGTAGTCTCGGGATGCTTAACACAGAGTAAAAGTGGAAAAGTGGATTGAAATGAGCAGCCAAAATCGAAGCCCTCGGTTTCTATTTATAGGGTGGATTTTTGGAGTTCACGTCGTGAACTTGGGGTGGTTCATGTCGTGATTTTTGATCTTATCCCTTCTGTAGACTCGACGTCTGATAGTCCGTCTCTGGCACACATCAGTTACCAGCTCACATCATGAGCTTCAGGCTCACGTCGTGAGTTTTCTGACAGTGTGTGGTTTCGTGTCCGAACTTTAGAAATCCATATCTCTCGTATACGAGTTCCATTTTTGATGCTATTTATATCTACGCGTAGGTGATATTGTGATCTACTACGTTCTTTTAGACTCCGTCGGCTAGTTTGATTTTAGTTTTATTATTATATGCTTAACAGTCTGAGACAAGAAAAGTTCATTAAAAATTCATAACTCCTTCATCTGGCGTCTGTTTTCGTCTGTCTTTTTACTGTTCTACTACTATTGTCGATATCTTCAATTCTCATTTAGGTTGCGTGGGCTAAAAGTCGCTCGATCTCTATTTCGAGTTTTTAGTTGTCTACTGCTATATCCAAAACTTAGAAAAATCACAACTTCCTCATACGAAGTCAGAGTTGGACGTTCTTTTTATGTACATTTACGGTTTAATGATATCTACGATTTTCATTTTGATACCAAAGGCTAAAAAGTATTTATTGAAATTTCACGTTTTATGATTAAGAGTGTTTTACAAGTTTTGTTGCAGATATTTGATTGGTCATAACTTCTTCTTCATAACACGGATTTTAGTATTCTTTATGTTTTTGAAACCCTTGTTACGATCTCTATCACTTAGTACATTCCAATTGAGATTTTTGAACATTTCATTTTTGACTCTATTCTTATTATCTCAAAAACAATAGGTTACAATACTTGACTTTAGATCATTATATTGACTTGAATATATCGGGTTGTTACAGTAGTTTCCTAAGATAAACATTTATCCATTTTTTTCATCCATAAGGTATCCAAGGAACCCTTAATGCCCAAGGAAACCCTATAAAACGTTCGTAACTTAGGAAGGTTCTAGAATTATGTTCAACTTTTGAACATTATCACCTTTAGTCTTTTTACTTTTCATTATTTCAGTTAATCTCAAAATTAATTCCAATTAATTTATAATTACACAATCTATTTCTAATTAATATATTATTTTCATAATATATCAATAAATCATTTATTGCTATTTATTAATCATCAAATAAATCAATAAACCAGTCTCTCTATCTAAAAGTCAACATATTCAATTACTAGGTTTCAAGGCAACCCAAAAAGACTTTGTTAATAGTTCAAATATACAAATTTATTTATTGGCTTAGACACCTAATCGAATATTAATGGGATTGAAAATGACTTAGTGAACCCAAAAAGACTATGTTACGTTTAGTCTAGTTCTCAATTCTTCATTTCAGATTCGATCTATTCTCGTTTTTTTTCAGTCCCAGTCCGATTCGGGCCGGTTATACATCCATGTTCATGGCTATTCTTATAAATATTAAACCTGATTCGGTTTTAATTCATTAAAATTTTCTGTTTTGTGGCTTGTTTAATTAAAAGTTTATTATCGTATATTATCAATTTTAATAGAAGATAGATGAAAAAGATATGTGAGAATATGATACTAAAAATATTGTAGAGGTGGATGCTCTAAGAGAATATCGAAGACAGATTCGAGATTTCTACCAAGAGAAGAAAGTTGATATATGATATGGAAAAAGTTTATAGAAAAATCATAATGAGAATGAAAGTGCAAAATGCATGCATTGTCGTAAGCAACTTGTTGAAAGGTCTAAATCTTGCAATGACCAATTAAAAATCATTTAACTGGAAGCAATAGAAAAAAGATGTTGGTCAATATATGATATCAACCAAGAAAACATTTACTATGATTTGGTTTTAATTGAATCAAGTACAATGAACAAACAATAGGATGGATTTTACGTATATTGTATGGATTTTACGTATATTGTTATCAAGTACAATTATCTATTTAGCAGGTCGGATATTTGTTGATTGAATTGATAAGAGTATGAATTTCATTATTCAAAACCCTATAGATTATAGAATGTATTTGAATCAAATTTTGAAATTTTATAAAAACATTTAGACGTTCAGGTCAAAGCTGATTCAGTCTGCTTCATTTTCAGGTGCACATGTCTTATATTTTTGACTAAAATGCACAAATACCCCCTGTGGTTTGCTCAAAATTTTCACTTTGGTCCAAAAAGGTTTGGACTAGCACCACAGGTCCAAAGTTTTCATTTTTTGCGAGTTTGGTCCAAAGGGTTAACCTCGGTCTATTTCCCCCGTTAAGATATGTTTGCCTTGTCAAATTGGGGGTATTTTGGTCATTCCTTATTTATTCCCCTTATTTGATATTAATAAATGAGTACTAAGAAATCAAAGCTACTCAACCTTCTATGTTTTCGTTCTCATCTTGATCTTCTTCTTCTTCTTCAGTTGACCTAAATCAAGCATCTTTTTCTTCTTTAGAAATCGAAATAAAAAATGGCATTTTGTTTTTGTGGTAAAATGGCTATAGTTTGCACTTCATGGACTTGAAAAAAAAAATTCAGGTCGACGCTTATGGGGATGCCATGCTGAGGTAAGCAAAAGTTTTTTGGATTTCAACAGTACTCTCCCATTACATGTTACGGTTTGTGTTTGTCTCTTCAATTTTGATGGGATCAAAATGTCAATTTATTAGGCGGTTTAATGGTCCAATGTGTAAACGTTCAAAAGTTATTATACGTGGCCTGCTGAGGACAATAAACAAATTGAAGTCACAAAACACAAGACTCAAATGTTACTTGTTATGCAGTTGGATGTTGTTTGTACTTATTCTGGTTTCCAAGAAGTAGATTGAAGTGTAATGGTTTGGGTAGTATTTAATGTGTTGGGTAGTATTTTGTTCAAGCAATGTAATATTTTGGGTAGTATTTTGTGGTAGTCTTTTGTGGTTAATATGTAAGCAATGTAAGACATGTTTTGGAACAAATTGTCAATGGTAATTATATTTGGTGCCTTTATTTTGACCCTTTCTATTTTATTTATGATTTAAACATTGTCAATGATAATTGTATGTTTTGTTTAAAAGGGCACACTGGTCAAGTTCTACTAACATAAAATTTTAATGTGTTGGGTAGTATATTGTTTAAACAGTGTAATATTTGGGGTAGTATTTTGTGGTAGTCTTTTGTGGTTAAGATGTAAGCAATGTAAGACATGTTTTGTAACAAATTGTCAATGGTAATTATATTTGGTGTCTTTATTTTGACCATTTCTATTTTATTTATGATTTAAACATTATCAATGATAATTGTATGTTTTCTTTAAAAGGGCACACTGGTCAAGTTCTACTAACATAAAATTGTTCATTAGATTAACATCAAATTAAACATAACATAAGCCATTGCATCAAATCCAGTCTAAATTGTTCCCATACATCTCAATACACACTATCAAGTACCAAAAAAGAACATCAAATAACTTAAACCCTAAATGACATCAAGTACTAAACATACAATACACATAAACATAACATTATCCCCAAAAGACACTTATAGTCCTACATACATCCAAATACCTTCAAATCCCATCAGTTACCTCCTTGTACACTGCAAGTTGTAGCATTGTGCCCTTTATTTTTACACTTGCTGCAAGTTACTTTGATAACCTTTCTTGTAAGCATTCCACTCCCACTAACAACATGACTTTGACTCACACTCCCACTAGCACCATTGTCTCCCTTCTTCTAACTTTTCACCTCAACAAATTGCCTCCTCTTTTTCTTGGGCCTTCCATGCTGATTATGGTGTACAGAAGGGGTGATTTTAGTTGGAAATTCACTTATAGGCCACATATCTTGACCTTTAATATGCTCTACCTTGTACACATAAGCTGCTTTCCAAGTTTTTAGTCAGTGCACCCTGTGGGCATAAGTGTGCAACTCTCCAAACTCCTCACCATTATCTGCTTTGTCATTTAGGAGTATAATGACTTGTTTACAAGGGAATCATGATAATTCCCACTTCTTGTAGCTATATACTCTTTCAACCATGTAAACAACATGTTGATCCTGCCATGGCCTTTGCACTTGATATTTTTCTTACCCGTTCCACTTAGCTATGTACTGAGATGCCCAAGTAACATTCGTTTCCATGATCTTTGTTGCAGGTGGGGTTCGTGGACCAGCACACTTTTTTTCCACCTTTATGATATTACATATTCTTTTCATCATATACAGGGCCTGATGTACTCCAAGCAGCTTATCAGTGGCTTGTCCTTTCCCTCAATCAACTTGCTATTAAAAACTCCACAAAGATTATTCTAAAGC
The DNA here is from genome assembly GCF_052625555.1 of Lactuca saligna. Classification (NCBI taxonomy): domain Eukaryota; kingdom Viridiplantae; phylum Streptophyta; class Magnoliopsida; order Asterales; family Asteraceae; genus Lactuca; species Lactuca saligna. Next base: position 177,394,609 of record NC_136423.1, read on the forward strand.
ATATCTGATACTTCTCTACCTGAAAAAACCACAATGTTGTCATAATCAAGCACATACTAAGAAAAAATACAACAAATGACTAAATTCAAAACTTCAATTAATTACCTGCGAAGTGGCTTCTTGCCCAGTGTTGTGGGGGAATCTGCTTCAAGAAATTGTATGCTTCTATATCATACAAGCTAAATTTTCTTATCATATGGTTGAACTTTGGGATTGTTATTGTTGTTGCACACTTCCATAAGTGGTCTTTGTACTCCTTAGTTCTCCATGTTTTCCTAATCTTCTCATGTATACGCCTGAGTCAAAACTTTTGCTCAACACATGGGAACAACTGAGAAATGGCAGACTGTAATCCTTGTGAAGGAAATAAAACATTGTTAGTATATTAGATCTAAATATGGAAAATTTAAAAAACTAATTACATACCTTTTGTTTGCCACTTATAAATGTGAAGTTTAAGTTTGCATGTAGGTGCAGTCGTGCAGATCATCTCGTATACACTAAAGAAACCATTTCCAACTGTTAGTGTTCTCAGTCTCAACAATGGCATAAGCTAGGGGGTATATTAGATTGTTGGAGCCTACCACAACTATAGTTAATGTTTGTCGTGTGAAAGAGCCCTTCTTAAATGCCCCACCGAAACCTAGAAAATCCATCAGGAAAGCTCTAAACCCTTTCTTCATTCCACCCAGACACACATACATCCTTTTAAACCTTCTTGAGGTAGCACTTGGGTTGGGTTTAAAATCAAACAATAACTTCACAATTGTATCTGGATTGGTAGACCGTAACTCCAAGATATAATCTTTGAGAGCATGATACTGCTTTTTGTAATCCCCCTGTATATGTTTTTTTCATAGTAGATTTGGCCATGAATACCTTGTAAATAAAGAATCCAACTTGATACTCCTTTTGCAGTTGCTCTTGAAGAGCTATGACTAGGATTGTTGGGTTGGATCAGTTTGATCCATTAGCTATTTAGAAATGAACTTTGTAGTTACAGATCTAACTTTTCTTTTCTGCAGGCATCTGTGTTTATGGTTGCAATTTCTAATGAACCAAGTATTATCTACCGTCTATGATGCACGGAAACGCCTTAGAAGATGCCGCTCCCGTATCTGAAACGTGCAAGAAACGGATACGCCTGAGAAACGGACGGGAAACGTTTCCGGCAAGTATCGACTACACACGAAACGTTTCTCGCAAGTATCGTGAACGTTTCTCGCAAGTATCAGCGTTTCCTTTGTTTTTTTTTTTTTTTTTGCATGGGCTTTTATTAATTATTACGTGGTGAAGTAATGGGCTCGAACTACCGGCGGACCGCTTATTGCAATTACCCTACGTATTAGTGTATTACCTACAATTACCCTACGTCCCTTCACTACAATTAGCCGATTAATAAAATTAACTTTTGCAAAGCTTATTGCAAACTGCTGTAGTGCTGCCTGTGCTTCACCGATTGCTGCTGGCCTGCTGGGTATTCCAAAATTCCAACTTTTCCACTTTCCAGTTTCTAAGTTTCTTTGCTTATCGGTTTTTTTAGTTTACTTTACTAGTTGTCTAGTTTACTATCTCTTTTGTCGTCGATCAATAAGACAAGAACAGGAAAAAATAAATTTAAAAGGCAGTGAATCGTTGAATTGTATGGCTTCTTCTCAAGAACAAGAAACACAAGGATCATCTACATCAGTTGATCAACCTCCATTGTGGGACTTTGTGACTAAGCTCGATAAACTTCCTGGATCAGGAGGATGTTGGAAGTTCAAGTGTAATCTTTGCAGTGAAACCCGACAAGGATCATATTCTAGAGTTAGAGCACATTTGCTTGGCATAAAAGGTAATCTATTATTCAAATTAGTGTGTGAGTGTCTATGTAATTTTCAATTTTTTATTTATGTTATTGACGTGTTGTATTGATTCATGAAAAATTGTAAATAAATAAAATTAGAGGCTGCGATTTTTGTTTTGATTCATGTATTTTTTGCAATTTTTGATTCGTGTTATTGTATTGACATATTGAACTATTGATTCATTAACGATTGTAATGAAATAAGAGGCTGTGATTTTTGTTTTGATTCATGTATTTGTTGCACTTTTGATTCATGTTATTCAATATAACTATTTAATTATTTATTCATGAACAATGGTAAAGAAATAAGAGGTTTTTGATTCACTTTCTTGTTTTGAACTTTTGATTAATGTAATGTAATTGAATTTATAATGTTAATGATGAGTTGATGACCTTATTTTTTTCGTGTTGTGTAATTGAGAATGTCAATGTTTTTATGTTGTTTAATATAGGTACCAGGATTTCTATTTGCAAGAAAGCAACAACAACTGACAAACTTAACATGACACGATTAGAAGATGAGTATGAAAAGAAGAAAACCGAGTCACAAGCAAAAGAAGTTCAGTTGCCATGTGAAGCTGGTGTTGGATTTAAGAAAAGAAAAGGTATTTCAACACCTATTGAAAGAGCTTTTGGTGTTGAAATTAGGGACCAACTGGATCAAGAAATAGCTAGAATGTTTTATACCGGAGGTTTACCTTTTAATCTTGCAAGAAATCCACACTATGTAAGGGCTTTTCAGTTTGCTGCTAACAACAAAATTGATGGTTATGTACCTCCTGGTTATAATAAGCTAAGAACAACATTACTACAAAAAGAAAAAGATAATGTTCACAAGCTATTGGAGCCACTTAGGTTAACATGGAAAGAAAAGGGTGTGACTATTGTGAGTGATGGTTGGAGTGATCCTACAAGAACACCTCTAATCAACTTCATGGCTACCTCAGGCAATGGTCCTTTGTTTCTAAAGGCAGTGAATTGTTTTGGGGAAGTGAAAGATAGATTTTTTATTGCTGAATTGATGAAGGAAGTCATTAATGAAATTGGTCATGAAAATGTTGTGCAAATCATTACCGACAATGCAGCAAATTGTAAGGCGGCTGGAGAGATTATAGAAAGTCAGTTTCCTCATATCTATTGGACACCATGTGTTGTTCATACACTTAATCTTGCTTTGAAGAACATTTGTTCACCAAGGAATGTGGAAACAAATGAACTAACATATGAACAGTGCCGCTGGATAAAAGAAGTTCATGAAGAGGCGTTTGCAATAAAAAATTTCATCATGAACCATAACATGAGGCTCTCGATTTTCACCAAGTTTACTCCTCTTAGGTTGCTTTCTGTTGCTGACACTCGCTTTGCCTCCATCATTGTGATGCTTAAGAGATTGAAACTTATCAAAAGGGGTCTTCAAGCTATGGTCATAAGCGAAGAATGGTCTTCTTATAGATTAGATGACACTGAGAAGGCAAACTCTGTGAAAGAATATATTTTGAATGATGATTGGTGGGATAAAGTAACATATATTCTTAGTTTCACTGGACCTATATATGAGATGATTAGAGCTTGTGACACTGACAAGCCATGTTTACACTTGGTCTATGAGATGTGGGATTCTATGATTGAGAAAGTGAAGATTGAGATCTACAAGAAAGAAAAACGTCCTGCATCTCAAATAAGTTGTTTTTACGACATTGTGCATCGTATTTTAGTGGCTCGATGGGCGAAGAATAACACCCCCTTACACTGTTTAGCTCACTCTTTACATCCAAGGTATAAGATTTTAAATTATAAACTTGATTTGTATTATATATTTATCTTTTAACTTTTGGAGGTTGTAGATATTATAGTGATGCATGGTTAATGGAAGATTCTACAAGATGTGCTCCACATAGGGATGGAGAAATTTCACAAGAAAGGATGAAATGCTTTCGAAGGTTGTTTCCTAATGATGATGAGTATGGCAGAGTCCTTGATGAGTATGCGATGTTTTCAATGAAGAGTGGTCCTTTTGAAGATTTAACAAGCATTTCAAAGATGGCTACTATGGAACCCAAGAATTGGTGGGTTAACTTTGGTGCTCAAACTCCTTTTCTCCAGACTTTGGCTTTTAGATTACTTGGACAACCTAGTTCTTCTTCTTGTGCTGAGCGTAATTGGAGTACTTATGCATTTATCCACTCGCTTAAAAGGAACAAGCTGACTACAAGTCGTGCTCAAGACTTGGTTTATATCCACAATAATCTCCGACTTTTGTCAAGGACTCCGAAAGATGATGTAAAGATGTGGGATGTGGGCGGAGATGCTTTTGATTCAATGGAAGACGTCGGATTTTTGGAGTTTGCAGATCTCTCACTAGATGAACCCGATTTTGAAAATGAATTAATTATTGATAATTAGTTACTTTTGAAATATTTAGTATTTTGGGAATTTAAACTTTACATATTTTGGAATTTCTTTAATATAGATATGTTTTTTTCATATTTTTTATATTGCCGTATCTGTGCCGTATCCGTATCTTGAATTTTTGAGTTTTGCCGTTTCCCGTTTCCGTTCCGTATCCGTTTCCCGTTGCCGTATCCGTTTCCGTGCAACTTAGTCTACCGTTCACCTGAAACTGTGTATCATCCAATGACAGGGGGTAGGTTCAGCCACTTGACCATCATTAAAAGCTACAGCTCCTTTATGGAGAGCCCTTAACCTCATTTTGTTGTTTTTCTGAAGAATATATTCCTTCTAGTTTCCAATGCATGCAGTTGTATCTTTTCCTTTAACTCCTTATCCGAAAATTTACGTTGTGTATCTCTACTTGAGAGCACCTTGTCTCCTTCCCCAATTCTTTTAATACAACTCTCCTTTTCCTTTTTATATCAGAACCCTCATCCATTGGAGCCCATTGATCATTATGTATAACATCTAATTCTTCAAGTTCCTCCTCACTCTTATTATCTCTATGCTTTGTTACTTATTTTTCAATAAATTTTGCTTCAAGATCGATATTCATGTAAAAATCCCTCATATCTACTTCTACTCAGAGATTATGTTTCACTGTCGTTACTGTCCTCCTTGTCCTCACTTCTTTCATCACTCTCTTATTCAATCTCAACCTTACCTTCATCTTCAATTCCATCATCAACTTCATAATCCCTCATGTCTACATTTTCCTCACCTTCATGGACCTCATCACCTACATTCTCTTCATTGAATTCATTCATTTCATTGAATTCTTCAGTGACTTCCATATTTAATGCACCGTCCAAACCTTCATGGACCTTATAGTCTACATTTTGTTCAATGACTTCCATATTAACTATAGGATTAGACTGAAAAATATGTTGGTACAACCCAAGATCAAATTCATTAGCTTCCTTATCAAATTCATTAAATCCATGGTCAAATTCATTAGGTGAATTATCCTTATTTACACCAATCCTAACAATACAAATATCTTCCATGGCCAATTTCTTAATAAATGATGACAATGCTTTGTCCTTGATAAATCCCTTTTTGTACTATACTCGGGGGATATTGACAAGGCTAAATCAGCTTCATTATCTATAACAGGGGATATGCATGTTTGTGGCATACAACTCGGTTGGTTATCAGTTTGGGGTGGGTTCATGTTCCTCAATTTCATCTAATTGCTTAATAATAATTTTTTTTACAGATTTAGGAGACATAAAGTAAGTAAGCAAGTTAGTCATACCATGTTCAGTGTAAACCCTTATCAGTTTATGCTCCTTTACATATTGGGCAAGATTGAGGACATCACCATCATCATTTCCTAGGGCCCGTAATCCAAAATGCATGTCTCCCTTAGGCACTCGAAAATGATAGTAGATAAATGGAGGAACTGAGTATCCTAACCCTTTCATAATCACATCCATCTCATGAACAAAAAAAACTCTTCTATATCCACCATATCAACATACGTCACAGTACCATCAATGTAGTTGACATCTAGAAAATTTGTGAACTCGCCTCCATGATGTAGCTTGATGGTAAATAGTTTAGGATGTCCATCTTCAAGACAAGAGCAAAAAACAAAATATATAAGTGATGATTTCACCAAAAAAAATCAAGTAAATGAGCAACAAACAAAATTACATACCATAAACCACCCTTGGGTTGAATGATGTGCTTGACAACCTTAAGTGTCACATTGGTATATGCATTCACTACGAAAGTCACCTGATTGAAGCTAACAACCTTGGTAATCAGATTAGGGTTCTTGATCCTCAGTCAATGACGAGGGAAATTGAATCGAATCACAGTTATTAAGGAGTATAAATACGATTAAGGCTCGATATTATCTATATGGCCCTAATTACATACATATTCTCTTTTATTAATATTAAATAAGTGGAATAAATAAAGAATGACCAAAATACCACCAATTTGACAAGTCAAACATATCTTAACGGGGGGAAGTAGACGCAGGTTGATTCTTTGGACTAAACTCACAACAAAATAAAAACTTTAGACCAAACTTTTTTAGACCAAAGTGACAAATTTCAGCAAACTACAGAGACTATTTGTGCAGTTTAGTCTTATATTATATGCGCTTGACCCAATATTTGTAAATCAATATATACCTAAAATAGCCGTTTAAAAAAATGCTTAAAATAAAAAGAAATTCTGTAATGGGTCTAATGGCCAATAGCTCAATACTTGTTTCTTAAAATGAGTCCGTTGTGCATTTTACAAGAACTAAAAGTCTAAACTAGAAGCAATAACCCTTTATCAATCATAATTTAGTATATACTCCGGAGTTTGTCAAATTTTAGTATATACATTTGTAGTTCATCATAATTTTCTGTAATCATATTGTAAAATTACGTCTTTTTTATACTAAATTAATGTAATGTTTAGTATAACATTTCAAATAACCTGAACCATGTAACATACCATTTTATAGATGAAAAACGTTTATGATATTCATCATACATCGTTATAGCATCAGTATGTATGAACAAACAAATTTAACGTTGGTTGTGAAACTAGTCGGTAGGATGCTTAAAAGGTAACATTCACCCTTTTTTGTATATTAAAAAAAGTCGGACATCATTATAATCATAAATAGAATGTCACAGTTTCAATTTTTAGTATTATTAAAATGTAAATTTATGTTATTTTTTTATTTTTATTTTATTTATTATTATTTTTTTTCAATCACCATGGCGAATAGTGTTATAAACAACCAATCTAGCCATGTGTTGAGAAACATAATATGTAATAAGGTATTCAGGGTCAGTCTGTGGGCATGGGCAAGCTGGGCGACCGTCCCGGGCCCCCAAATACTACAGGGCCCCAATTTTTAACTTGTTATTTTGGTTATATATTAACAGCACATTACTTTTTAGCCAATTGGACTACTTCAAACCCAAATACTCTGATCAGGAACTAATCCAAAAGATGGAGCGTGGGAGAGAACGAGACTTACTTGTCATGCGTCCTAATTCCAAGGTGTCGTAACTCTTCAACAGTCAGATTTCTATAGAAAATCTAAACATTGCCATGGAAAATCCAAACGACATCTTTTCCAAAAGCAAGAGTTAACGATCATTCTTCTATTTCTTATTCAAGATTTCAAGGTAATCGATTTCTTTCATCCTTTTCTGATTTTTTGAATTCGTCCACAACAACCATTAGTGAATCGAATGTTATTTTAGAATTGAGAGATTGATTGTGTCTCGTTCTTCTCACGATTTCAGAAAACGGGAAACTCTATTGTTTCCCTTCTTGTTGTCGATTTTCTTTTTCTGATATAGCACCAATGGGAAGTTAATAAGGTTATTTGATTTATTTTAGGAATCTGGCCTAGAGGTTTGAATTGAGAGTTCCAGTTACTGCCTCAATAGGATTTCTTTCTCAATTTCTAAAAATTTGAAGGCTCAATTTTTAGAATCGACTATTAGAGGTGAAATTGATTTCTGATAATATGACTGTGAATCTTTATATCTTCTATCGCTTTTGAAATTTCTTATTCTTTTTTGAAATTCGATTTTTATGAGGTTGTTCAAGTTAGAGACATAATCAAATGTTAATATTTATGAGTTAGAGATAGTTCTTGAACTTTATTGCTTAATTTCGATTTGTAATGTTAATATTCTTATTTTTGATTTATGAATGGTACTCTTTTTTATTTTTATTTCTATGTTTTTATATGTATAGAATTTTTTGTTGTTGTATAGTTTTTTCAACTACTTCCATGTTATTAACAACAAGAAGTATTCTGGATTTAAGCAATTCACCTAACAACTTTTTGTCGATGATAAATCTACTTCAGTTGGAGGTCAACAACTTATGTACAGGAAAAGAACTGAACAAGTTAATGAAGAAACAAAGGGGATGAGACTTTAGTATTTTTGTACTTCTAATAGCATTGTATTTTTAGTTTTCCCCATTCTATGGTGTACAAATTTAAATGAATTGTTATGTATGTATAATTTATAAAATAGTGTAATATACAAATACATAAATTTTTTGAAAAGGCCCCATTTTTTATTTTGCTATGGGCCTCCAATCATGTTGGTCCGACCCTGAAGGTATTGTACTTTGTAAACAAAGATAAGAATAAAGAACTTTTGAAGAATTTAAAGTTTTAATATGAAGTTCTTACAAAATCAACGACTTGTTAGATATTTGGAGATCATAATTTACACAAACTTGATAAACTTTGATTCGATTGACTTGTTATTAATAATATGATAAAGGCTCTACCTTTGTATGATGTTAACGATGTACACACATTAAATTTGATTTTTGAAAGAAAGAAGTAGCAGCCCATATTTGATAAAACTTTCTTTCAGAGCCACCATTGTTCAAACAACAATCAAATGACCTTATTTAATGACAAAGAGTCGTCATTTTCTTTGTTTAGATTAGTTTTAATTTTTTCAAGGTTGCTGTTTTGGTGGGTTTCTATACTTTTATCATTTTGCCCTTATTAATTTGTTTTTTTTAATCGTATGCCGTTATTCCTCTATATATTTTATTTTTCTTGTGCGTTGTACTATTTCTTTCTAGTTTCCTACTGATGTTTATTTATTAAAGAGTAAATTACACGAATGGTCCCTATGGTTTAGGGTAATTTATACGTTTGGTCCCTAATTTATTTTTTTAACTCGGAAGGTCTCTATTGTTTGTTTTTGTTACACGGTTGGTCTCTGTCTTACCTAAAAAGACTATTTTAACCCTGATTTTTTTAATTTATTTAAATAAACACACTCTCAACCCTACTCTCCTCACCTTACCCTACCTATCTCATCATTTTTCCATATTCAAATAATAGTCTTTTTAGGTAAGATAGGGACCAAGCGCGTAACAAATATAAATAGAAGGGACCAAACGCGTAACAAAAACAAACAGTAGGGACCTTCCGAGTTAAAAAAGTAAATTAGGGACCAAACGTGCAAATTACCACAAACCATAGAGACCATTCGTGTAATTTACTCTTTATTAAAATATTTATCGTTCGAAAAAAAACTATTAAAAATTTAGACACCATTTTATTATTTCGAAAAAAAACTTCAATTCCAGTTATTTAGTTGTTTAATGGTCAAATGTCACTTTCGGATACAAGGTGAATCTGTATATTTATGCTTTGAATTACACCATACATGATATACCCTAAATTCTTAATTGGTTTAAACTAGGGTGACAGTTCCCTTGTTTTGTGGGGTCCTAATCTATAAATATTTGATTAGGCAGGGTTTATATTTGTAACTTTTTTTTAAATATGTTGACCGTTACTATAAAAAAAATATACAAATGGAGGGTTTTTGTAATTTATTTTTTAGGGCAGGAAACAAATCTTACAACATATGAAAATCTCATAAACATGGATCGCTCTTTTATATAAGAAAAAAATCTACATATTGATTTTTCTGTAAATTATATTGACATTTTTTATAATTTAGTTTCTATATAGAAATCAAACCTACTACAAAAATTTTAAGGCCAAAATATGAAACTTACTGCAAAAATGGTCCATGTGGTAAACATTTTTTTTTTTCAGTTTTGGTCAAACCCGAACGTTTTTGGATTGGTGGTCTTTTTGAACTAGTTTGCTTGTAGTTTTGGTCTCTCGGAAAAAAGAAAAGACTAAAATACCTTTGATCTATTTATTTTTATTTTTTTAATTTAAAAAGAAATAATATTCTTTTATCTATTTTAATAATTAAAAAATAAGAGAACATCTCTCTCTCTCTCTCTCTCTCACACACACACAGAGCATCAATCAATGTTCCCCAGACAAATCTTCATATTGAATCAAATCTACAATCCAAATGGGGCTTATGTTCAAAAAAAAAAAATCATCTTCACCACTCTCGCTCAATTTTCACCTTTATCAGTTCATTAGGTTTGAAGCATTGATCTTCAAATATACAGATATATAAATCAACCCTTTTTTGAAGGCTTTAATCGCAAGTTTGGGAAACTGGTTCCTTTTGAAATCGACTAGCAACAAATGTGTATAACATATCTTTTACGATTTACACTTTTTTAAGGCTTGATACAGATCTACGGACCTCCACGAGAGCTCCACCCAACTGGTTCCTCCTTCCTGTATTGAGGGATTCAACGTATATAAATTTCCTCCTTCCTACATCTCTTATCTATCATTCCACCAATATCATTCCCCTTATGACTATCCCATGAAAATACTAGCGGTTAATCCCAGCCAAACACCTCTGCCCAACAAGTTTATCCATAAAGAAAACAACCCTACAACTAACCCACCAACATACTAAAATGTTTTTAACTCAAACTCCCCCTCTTTGAACCGCTAGATAAAACTTCCACAATCTCTACCACCAGAAATAAAAAAACACAAACCTATGGATCAAAACTCATTCAAACCTAGAAATCAAATCCACAAATCAAACCAAAAATCAAACTGGCATAGTAGATGGTGATGGTTGAACATGATGATTTTAATTAGTGGTGTAGAAGATAGAAAGATTGACAAATATTGTAGAGGGAAGAAAGAGAGCGTGAGACAGTGAGAAAGAAAGAAAAAGAGAGAAATAGAGAAGGAGAAAGGAGGATGGTGCTAGCGATCTACCGTGGTGGTGGTGTTGTTGGATTAGGGTGTCTAAACTAATAACTAAATTGGTATATTCTTGAATTAAAAGCAAAGTCTTTTTTGGGTTGCTAGTATTTGTATCATCTAAGATCAAGTTTACATATGTAACACCCGGTTCCCGATATGTATTTAAATTTAATTGATTGTATGTTTTTACATTGGGACCTAGCGAGTTGGAGGCCCAACTTGTCGAGTAGACTAGACTCTTGGTTGCAGGTTTTAAGTAACCTACCCGACGAGTCGGAGAGCCCGACTCGGCGAGTAGGACTGTCTGGATGAAACCCTAATATTTAGGGTTTGCACCATATTTAAACACCTTATCTTGTCCCAACCCAGCCTCCATCGTCCCTCCTAGTCCAGAAAAGCCCTAAATCGAAACCCTAATCATTTATTGAGTGTTCTTGAGCTTTTTGGTGCCATTTTTGTGTATTTGAAGTTTGAGAAGGAGAAGGAAGCTTAAGAGATCAAGAGGAAGAAAGAAAATCTAGAGGTTTTGGCACATTTCCAGCTCATTTGAGGTATGAAGCTGAAACCTTGACCATATATCTCTTAGATCTCTACTTATGGTTAATTTTTACCTTTTCTAAGCCTTAGAAGTGCCATATTCGGGATTTTGTAGTTATAAAGGGGTATAACTTCAGATCTGGAACCATTGAGGGTTCCTATGGCATAAAGGTGCCAACTTTATTGCCATAAGAGCCTCATGCATCTTGTAGACTCCATTTTAGGGCCATTTGTGCCAAATACCCCATGCATGAACGTCAAGTTTGTAACTTTACGTGTATTATGGGCCCTAGGAGGCTAGATCTATGTTTTAGATGTGTTAAATCCGACTGAAATCAATTATATGGGCATGGACTTTAGGGGAATCGGCGAGTCGTTCATGGGACTCGACGAGTCGGGGTATGGTTCCCCAACCCTTTTCTGCTTTGATCGAACTGGTTGAGCCTAGAAGAGGACTCAACAAGTTAGATGTGAAACTGGACCTGGAAATCATGGAACTTGGCGAATTCAAGAACAGAACTCGGCGAGTTCAAGGCAAGTACTAACTGCATGAAGACGAAATCGACGAGTTTATAAGGAACTTGGTGAGTCCAGGGCTAAATGTGCCTTTTTGCATGAAGGAGGACTCGACGAGTTCAAGGATCAACTCAGCGAGTCAGTTGAAGAATGTCCCGACTTGGTATGTAGTAGAACTCGAAGAGTGCATGCAAGGCTCGACGAGTAGGGTCGAGGTTTTACTGTTTTGAGGATTTGGGGACTCAGCGAGTTGTTGGGTGAACTCGACGAGTCGAATCAACCAGATGTTGACTTTGACCTAGAGTTGACTTTAACCAAGGTGTCGACCTTGACTTTGCCTTTGACCTGAGTAGACCATGTAAGGGTTAAGAGTGTGTAATGGTAAACTAAGGAAGGTTGTATGTGTAGGAGTTGATCCCGACATCGAGGAAAGTTCAGTTCCTACACGACATTGATGTGAGTTACCCTCACATAGAAGTGGGTCTAAGGCCACAATGTCGGCCCACTAGTAGAAGCTTGTAGTTAGATGATTGTCTGTGTGATAATTGTCTGTGTGATAATTGTCTGGTATGCCACTATTTGTTATGTTCTATGTGTCAATATGCTATGATTCTATGTGGTAGTGGTAGGGGTGAAATAGTTCCCGATATCCGGTTGAAATAGACCGAAAGGGAGACCAACACCTAGATATGCTAGGCAGTTATCCGGTTGAAATAGACCGAAGGGGACGCCGACACTTAGATATTCCTAGCTCGATATGTTATTGTAAGGTATGTGGTATGATGGGGGAACTCTGTAGCACCTGGTTTCCGGTATGTGAATTTTATTTGAGCATTGCCCTATTTTAGCCTTGGACTCGGCGAGTCATAAGGTCCGACTCGCCGAGTAGGGACGAGACTCAGGACACGTTTAAGTGGGCGACTCGGCGAGTCCATATCCTGGACTCGGCGAGTCACCGCTGCTGGATGAAACCCTAAGTTTCAAGGGTTTGCACCCTATTTAAACCCTCATTCCGCCCCAACTCGTCCCCATTCACCCCCAGAACTCCCCAACATCGTTTTTCCCTTATTTCCATGAGAGTTTGAAGTGCTCTTGGTGTGTTCTTGAAGGTTTTGAGGAGAAAGAGGTGTAGATCAAGAAGAGGAGAAGGAGATCAGGCATCTTTGTGTCATTTCGACATATTCCTTGAGGTATAGCTCGTTTCCCCCCTGTTTTCAAGCTTGTAATCTCTTTTTGCTTCATTGGAGTCCTTCTTGGGCTCTTCCCCAAGCTTGTTTGTGCTTTGTGGGTGATAATAAGTTTTTAGCCTTTAGATCTAGGCATGATCTAGTCCCTGGAACTTGGATCTAATGCCTTTATGGGGTCATATTGCATGAAAGCCCTAGATCTACCCCTTTTGGTGCACTTTGAGCCTTAAAATCCATATTGGTGAATATCTACACGTAAAGTTGGAAACTTTACGTGTGATTTGTGTCCTAGAAGCCCAGATCTGTGAATGGCATGGACTGGAATCGAGCAAATCGGTGTATTTGATGGATGCATGGCTGCGACTCGGCGAGTCATATATGTGACTCGACGAGTCTGGTCGCGAGTCACTGAACCGGTCCCTTTAAGATGTATCGAGTTGAGCCGTGAGTCACAGGGGGTGACTCGGTGAGTTGGAAGTCGAACTCACTCATGATAGGACTCGGTGAGTCAATGCCCTGACTCGGCGAGTCCAAGGCAATCTTCATAAGATCAAGAACAGACTCGGCGAGTTGTTCATACAACTCGGCGAGTCTTAGCATATGTGTTCTTCGGATGAAGATGAACTCGACGAGTTGTTCATACAACTTGGCGAGTAGAATGAAGGAGTTGAATGATAGTTTAGAAGATGAACTCATCGAGTCATAGCCCAACTCGACGAGTAGAATCAGGGACCCAGGACAATAGTTTGCTAGGGACTCAGCGAGTGGAGATCCACTCGGCGAGTCGGGTAAACTAATAGTTGACTACGATTTGACTTAGGGCTAGACCAGGGGTAAAATGGTCTTTTTACCCAAAGGACGGTTAGCAGCGTATGACTAAGTATATTGTGGGAATTACAGCCGGGGAGTTTCCGGAGCAGCAGCAGCAGTAGTAGGTGATCAATTCCCACATAGACCAGCAGCTATTTCGAGGTGAGTCTCCCTTCAATAGTAACGGGTCTAAGGCACCAAGGCCGGCCCGTATAGATGGGACGTTAGTATTATAGTGTGGGCCGAGCCCGTATCTATTAGTCGAGTTGATTGTGATATATATATACCAGTATGATAGAACTGTTTATACTTGTTGTCTGCGTGATACTTGTATGATCTGTGTGGACGGTTGGGTGTGGGCGAGGCCCGTATCCCTCCGAGAATGGAGTGTGGGCTAGGCCCGTATCTCCCAGGAAGCGAAGTGTGGGCGGGGCCCGTATCCCTCCGAGAATGGAGTGTGGGCTAGGCCCGTATCTCCCAGAAAGTGAGGTGTGGGCGGGGCCCGTATCCTCACGAGTGTGGGCGGGGCCCGTATCTCCTAATTGCATGTTATTTGTTATATGCTGTATGGTATGGGGTATTACGGGGGAGCTCACTAAGCTTTGTGCTTACGGTTTCAGTTTTGGTTTCAGGTACCTCCTCAGCTAGGGGAAAGGAGCCGGCACGGTAGCAGCATGTCACACACACACTCTTCGGTTTCCGCATTTACAAGATTCACTGGGATTGTACTCTGATATTTGATGGATTGTATGGTTTGAATATTAAAACATGGTTTGCAATGTGTTATGGCGTGATTAAACAATGCTTTTATTTATTAATGTTTACTAAAAGTAATATTTTAAAATGAAAATTTTTGGACATGAAAATTGGGTCGTTACAAACTCACTATGCTTTGTGCTTATGGTTTTCTATTTTGGTTTCAGGTACCTCTTTGTCGAAGGGGAAGGAGCTGGCACGGTAGCAGCGCATCGCACATACCTAATTTCCGCATTTTGAGATCCATGGGATTATACTCTGACATTATTACTACTGATGATATGATTTTTGAGACATGTGGTTATGGTTTTATGGATTTATATGATATCGATGATGTTTTACATTAAACTATTTTATAAGTAACATAATTAAAAACAAAATTTTTGGTCTTGAAATTTTGGGATGTTACAACATATTTATCTTTGTATTATATTTCTTGTGTATGTGTTAATGTATGTTAAATTTTTATTATAATTTATATAATATTATTAAATATTTGATGACATGTAAACATGTTTATCTACCTTGTAAATTGGATTGTCCATTTGGTTTCTTCTTATTTAAAGGAAATACAGGAATGGAAGGTGATAATATGAATATTTAAGATGGGGAAGAGGGAGAGCAGTATCATATTAAGAATGACTCTGGATTTAACGGTGGTGGTATATTTGGATTTGGGAAACTTATCCTTACTTGTATATGCATATCCAAGAGTTGGAGGAAAGTGATTTGAGGAAAAAGACGGTTGACCATGACTTAGGTATGAGAAAAATGACTCATGTTTGAGAAAAATGGATCGTAAAATGGACCCATCTTGGATCATCTTGACCCGACCAATGAAAAATCATCTCATGCGCCTCACGCGCTATAATAATGATACACACACACATACATACATACATATAGTATATATATATATATATACACACACACACACACACACAATCCTAAATGATTAGTTATAATTAGTGGTTCTTAGGGTTCTTAACTTTCAGTGGTTCTCATTTGATCTTTTACATATATATATATATATATATATATATATATATATATATACACACACACACACACACACACACACACATATATATATATATATATATATATACATGTGTGTGTGTGTAAAAGATCAAATGAGAACCACTGAAAGTTAAGAACCCTAAGAACCACTAATTATAACTAATCATTAAGGCTAATTGTATAATTTCTAATATTTTGATATTTTTTATAGTTTTTATAAATACCAAAAAACATTAAGGGTATTATGTTCAATCTTTATATGAAATATTTATGACTAATAGGTGGTTCTCATTTCTCACCAAAACAAAACATAAAGTTCTACCACCACTTTGTTTCTCCTCTCCTTCTCACCTAAGATACCAGCACCGTCAGTCACCATCGGCCACCGTCGGTTATCAGCCCAACCACCACCTCCTCCTTCCCCATCAATGTCTTTCCCATCTCCCTTCATTTATGGTTGTTCAACTCTAGTTATTTCTCTCTAATCTATATGAAAACCACCAAATTTGGTCAACTATCACCACCAGAAACCTTTGACGAGTTTCCTTCAAGCTATAACGCATCATATTGGTTACACATTCGCCGCCTCCACGAGTGGCACACGACGAAACAAATCCGGACCTGATGTAAACTTGATGTGTTTCAGGTTAGATCTGTATCGTCCTCCTCCACTCCTTACTATCTTCATCTTCATCTGACGAGCATCATTGACCACAACTACGTTATTGACGACGAGACTTTTAGATATAAAGTGTTTAGGTCTAGATCTATGTTCTCATGTGATAGATCTACGATCTCTGGTGGCAGATCTATGATTTTCGCCTCTAGTTCTACTATTTACGCCTTCGGATCTACGAGTTTCAGTGACATTGAGTGACCAGATCGAAAATCTTCGTCAACCTTCACCATTGTTGCCTTGTCGCTTCATTGAAACACTACTAATTCGTCTCCATCTCTTTCTCTCTGATCTTAGGTGCAACACCAACATATCTATGCATCAGATATGTTGATTTCTATATTGATTTTTTTTTTCTGTTTTTGTTAAGCTGTGAATTTAAGGTTTTAATATCTTATTTGTAGCATATTTTTTAGTATTAGTTTTAACTACTATTAAGTTGTGAACCTAAGTTTTTTTATTAGTTATAATACTTTTATAAAATTATTATTTATGTTTTATGCTTTAGTGTTATTATGTTGTGAATTGAAATTAAAATGTGTGTTATTATGTTAGTGTTTTTCTAAAAAATGTGTTTTTTTTTTATCTGTGAATTGTGATGTTTTAATGTTCTAGTTACTGTGTAATTTTATTAAAGTTAGGCTTGATTGTTATTAATAAGAAAATATAACTTCTAAGCTGTAAATACATAATTTTTTTATAAGTTTTAAGTTGTAAATCCAAGTTTTTTTTTATTTGTTATAATATTTTAAAAGAATTGTTGTTAATAGGTTTATTGGTTGTTATGTTGTGAATTGTATTTAGGATATGTTATTATGTAGATGTTTTCTAAAATAATATATAGATATATATATATATATATATATATATATATATATATATATATATATATATATATTCTTAATAAAAGAGTCCCTAAACCGCCACGTGTCACCCTTATAATCCATCTTCTTGCCACATGTCACTACCACAACTACATTTTGCTTGCTTTTCCCGCCCATTCCTTGCTTCAAAAGTCGACATCGTCAGCTCCTATTAATCAGCAAATCAGTTTAAATACTTCATTATTTACTTCCCTTAAAAACATTAAAATTTCGGTTTAATTTTGTAAATACAATAAGAATAGAGATACGATATCCCCCAAAATCAGGTGTATATATATATATATATATATATATATATATATATATATATATATATATATATATATATATATTCTTAATAAAAGAGTCCCTAAACCGCCACGTGTCACCCTTATAATCCATCTTCTTGCCACATGTCACTACCACAACTACATTTTGCTTGCTTTTCCTGCCCATTCCTTGCTTCAAAAGTCGACATCGTCAGCTCCTATTAATCAGCAAATCAGTTTAAATACTTCATTATTTACTTCCCTTAAAAACATTAAAATTTCGTTTTAATTTTGTAAATACAATAAGAATAGAGATACGATATCCCCCAAAATCAGGTATTGCTATTTCATTTACCTTATCTTATAACAAATTTATCTCCAACATAATAGGAATTCAATCATAAGGATGATTAATTACATAGATTTTTAATATTTAAATTTCGATTTGGATTATATATGTTTACCTTTTCAGTAGACTTATAAATATCGATCCCCTAAAATTGTTTTCTTCATTGGCATCTTCAAAGCTTTCAATCAATAATTCTTCTGAATCTCTGCAAACTACCCTCTGCATTCACACCAGGTTAGTATAAACATATAATTGTTCACTAATTTATGTTTATGTGATGTGATCTACATTATGTTATTTACTTTATTTCTTTTTTCTTCTCCTCCTGTTACGATTCTGATGTACCCTCCTCTCAACAAGTATGTGGTAAAGGAAAGGTAAACTCACATAGTTAAAACACACACACAAATATAGATACACAGATTACACACACATTTAAAATACGTTTTATTGGGATGAATTGGTAAATTCATCTTGTTTGGTCTTGCAAAAAAAAATGCAGAACATTGGTAAAAGTTACATTTTTTTTTGGTGTGTTTGATATATAAACCTAATCATATTCAAAATCAATTTGCTTGCCCAACCTTACATTCAAAGTATTTGAGATTGATAGTGTAAGTGGTTAAGCAACAAATTATAATCATTTATTTGAATCGTGATTTAATCAAACCAAGCGGGAAATCTCAAATCCAAAAATTCATTTACACTAGCTGGAACTAAATTTTTTTCAGGATATATAGAGAGAAATTCAGGATTTGTTTATTCACTACAATCAAATGTTATATACGAAGATTGATCCGGTAGAAAGTATTCGACCTGATTGCAAACAATTTGCAGCTTCCTAAAAAAAGCCCTAATTACTTACCAATTAAAATCGCATAGTCGGTTCAATATTAGCCAGAAATTCCTCACTTTCTTTTTGAAATCGCAACAAATCGAACTTCATTTGACCATTTTTCTTCCAAAGATGCACAAGAACTTCCATCGTGTGGATTGTGAAGGTATTTCACCTTTTTCTCTATTCCATCTCTATTCCATGTTCTGATATGTGATTATTTTCAACAATAAAATAAAATTTTAATTTAGTCCCCATACTTTAAAATAATACCAACTGATTTCGTTCTCTTATTTTCTTGAAATCATGTTTAAAAATTATATATTGTATTTTTAAATCATAGATAGGTTTACAACATTCATTTAACAAAAATATTTTGTAAATATGAATATTAATATACAAAATTTATATGATACACAAGTTCATTAACATTAGATACAATGTATACAATGTTTGGTATTTTTTAAAATTATTACATGGGCAAAAAAAATATCAATTGTAACAAAATATACTTTGTATTGTAAAATAAAAACACAAAAATTATCCAAAATACATATTTATAAATGTAAATATGTACTTTTACGTGCTACAAAAACAATCGAAATTTTTTAATCGTTATATTTAATTTATAATAAATACAAACTCCTTAGTTGAAATAAACAATCACAATCACTTTATAACATATTATTTATAAATTATAATATTAATATGAATCATATATTTCAAAATCTCGTTTTTTATTTAACGTTCATTATTTTATTTCATTAAACTTTCACTACCGACATATAAGCTATTTAGTTCAATTGAACACTTCCTTAAAATAAATTCTCAAAATAATACACTTTAAACTTATCTTCTTTTTGTTTAAGTAAGTAGTCCTCTTTTGCAGATTCTATAAATAACGTGGAGAATAATATCAATCGTCATATTGGAAGCAACAATGACATCAAATTTTTATTTGAAGATTGTCTTTAAAACTTTTAGACGTCAAAATTTCTTATAGTTGTTTGTTTTGCTATTATCATAAATAAAAGTCAATGTCAATCATTGTCAAAGGTTGATTTGTTTTTACGAAATGCGGTAAGTTATATGTTGTTTTATCCAGAATAAATAGCAGATAATGATTAAAGTTATTAATTTTAGATAAAGATTTTCAATTGAAATACATTGCTTTTTATTTTGTTAACATCTAATATTTTTTAATCTATATAATAAAAAAATTCAAACCGTGGTTCTCACAGGTTATAACCTAGTATATTACACTTACAACCTATCATTTGCCAAATAAAATGCTACAATTATAACGCACGAAAAACAAACACCAAGTTATAGTATTAACCTCTTGAATATATTAACACATATCCAATCAATTGGTCCCACAAATATTGAAATTAGTTATCGTTAGAAACAAAATATTCATAAACATAAATGCAAGCATTATAATATAAAAGAAAAGCTTAATCCCGAATTCACTAGATACTCAACGAATGTATTTAATGATCAAAAGGGGACATGAATAAATCTATAATCTAGTAGAATTCACTAGGCATGCAAGTGGCTTATTTATATATATATATATATATATATATATATATATATATATATATATATATATATATATATATATATATATATATATATATATATATATATATATATATATATAGGTTCAGGTTCATTTGACAACATTTTAATTTTGTGAGATCGTGAGACCAAATCTAAAAATAATTTTAAATGCAAAATAAATGGAAAAATCCAAAAATTCTTTTTTTAAATATTATTTTCGGAACTTGAATTAACTAAAAAGAGGAACCATCTCGGGCTTTCACCTTTCGAGGGATCAACTTTGGTCCCACTAGAAGAGGAACCATCTCGGGCTTTCACCTTTCGATAGTTATTTGAAGAAGCTTTCCTCTTCTTTCCCTTCCCTTGACCAATAGCCAAGACAGGAGCAGCGGATGGATTGGGAGTTGGTGCAACAGACTTGTCCTTGAAATTGCTCTCAGCAACCCTCAAGAGACCTTGGAGTTTACTTAGAGTGACCTCCTCTTTGTTCATGTGGTAGGTCATCCTAAATTGATTGTACATCGGAGGCAAAGAGTGAAGCACCATGTCGATCGCCAAGTCTTCGCCGAAGTCAACATTTAACTTGCGAAGACGGTCGACATACCTTTGCATCTTTTGCAAGTGCACGGTAAGAGATTCTCCATGACCCATCTTAGCGGAAATCATGTTAGTGAAAATCTCGTAACGCTCTTGTCTCGCGTTTTGGTGGTACCTCTCCAACAAGTCTTGATGCATCTCGTATGGATACATGTCCTCGTAGGACTTTTGGAATTCGGAGTTCATGGTGGCGATCATGATGCAATGTACCTTCATTGCATCTCGCTCATGAGTTTCAAAGGCGGTGATTTCGGCGGGAGTAGCAACTTCGGGGTTGATTTTCTCGAGCTTCTCATCGAGGACATACTCTTTATCCTCATAGCGAGCAATGGTGCGAATGTATCTTATCCATTCGCCAAAGTTCGTTCCATCGAAGGTGACCTTTTGGCAAAGGCTCATCAACGTGAAGGAACTAGCAGCAGCGTTGTTTGCGTTTGACATCTATAGAAAGGACAAAGATAGATTAGAACAAGAATCCCTAATTATGACCCAATAAGAAAAATTAGGGCTAGGATCCAACAATAACATTTACATACTAGAAAAGGGATGCCGTAATCCAACATGCAAATAAATTGAAGGTAAGTGAATGACGATTCACTAATTCTCCATCACAAAACTTAAACTTTTAGTCCTAAGTGTTTTTGAGAATTCCTAGGTTCGAATGAGATTCATTGAACTATTCAATGGCATGTTTAAATCTCGATATGCCCCTCTTGTTTGTGACTGGGATGCCGAGGATCACAAAGTGGGTGTGAATTACCATGCAAATTCACATGGTGCCTTCATTGTAACGATCACCTATTCGATGTGCCGGTAAACCACACACGCTCCATCGAACTATGATAAACAATGAATCACCCTTTGCCACCTTCGCTTAGAACCAATTAGTGTGACGGTAAGCCACACACGCTCCACTAACATCTTAGCAAGGTGCAAAGTGTAATTTCATGGGATTGCATCAATTCACTTTTCCTAAAGTAACTAAGATTGGGAAATTTTAAAAGGAAAGTTTAGTTACTTCGTATTTCTTATTATACTTTTAATGCGAGGATGAGGTTGCCCTATCCTACCCGTTCGGCTAACGACCCTCCACCAATCAAGCAAGCAGTGGGTGTGAGTGTACATCCATTAAGCGCCATTTTATAGGCCGCAACCTTATACCCACCTTATAGATCGGCTTTGTGAATGAGGCCTACTAGCGGTAAGACTAGCATTTAGTTATACATATATATATTATTCTAGTAATATTATATAAGTATAGGGTTGCATTTTAAACTTTTTCAAAATCTAGGGTTTGAAATTTAAGTTGTCTAAATTAAAACTTTAATCACAAATATAAATTTCAAAACTTTAGGGTAGGTTTTAAACATTTAAAACATGAAGGATCAAATAACAAATAATTCCAATTAACAATTAATATTCTAATTATCTTTATTTGATTTATCTTGATTTCTTTGAAGATAATTACCAAAATAATTAATTATTATCATATAAGGAAATTAAATATTTTATTAGATGATAAATATCTTTAATTAGATCAAGATAATAGTCATATTTATCAAAAAATCGGATTTACATTGATCTAATATGATTAAGGTAAGTTTCCATAAGATAATTATGAAAAAATCCCGAATCTGGCCATTCCTGACGCCTGGACTCGCCGAGTGCACAAGGGGACTCGCCGAGTCAGGCCTACTCGACGAGTCCACCTTGGAACTCGACGAGTCAGTGACTCAAAACCCAAAAAATCGAATTTTGCAGGTTTGTTTCAGTTATTCAAGCAATAATTTAAAGAAAACCAATCTAGGCTCTGATACCACTGTTGGGTTTTAGCCATAAGAACTTTCCTATGTGCGCATGCAAAACCCTATTGCTTGGATCTAGGCTTTCTAATAAACATGCTTTTGAATCCAAGACTTCTAATGGCTAATTAGGTTAAACAACAATATTAAAACAGATCTAGAATCATACCTTTGAATCCCTTGTTGATCTTGTTTGTCTTGGAGCTTCTAGAGTCACAATTGTCACTCCTCTAATGGCTTACAAACACCAATAGCAAGCAAGATGATTTAGGAGAGAGGAGAGGGGAGGAATTCGACCAGAGGTTCCTTGCTTTAGGTTGTGTGTCGAATTCCCTCACCCATAGGGTCTATTTATACTTGTAGACTCCTTAAGGGTTTCACCCTAAACCCTAATTGGATAATCTTCACTTAAGGCTATCCAAATCCATTCCATAGATAACCATATAGACGATTTGAGCTATCCTAAAGCTCTTAGAATCCGTCCAAGGTCCATCCTAATGGATTTACAGTCTAAAGTCTAACTATCAAACAATTGACAGTTTACACCCTCTTATTTAATTAATCTCTTTAAGTCACCAAATTAATACCAATTAATTTATGACTTATATTAATCAAATAGCTAAATATTATTCCTTATAATATTTACTCTCTCTTAATAAATCATCCTTCAAGTTGCTATGGTGAAGGCAACCCAAAAGGACCATGCACCACCGAATATAGTTATAGCCTTAGACACTATTCCAACAGTCTCCCACTTGGATAAGTCTAGTAACTATACAAGTACAATACGGTTTGCAATCGTAGCTCTCAAAGACGCTGTCAACTCTGATCTAATCAATCTTGTCCTTTAGATAAGGGATCGTACAGTCCTCTGTTAGATATCATCCTGACAATCCTATGGAATGGTTAGTCTAGCATTTAGATTTCTCGATCTTCGATTTATTTGACATAAAACTTAATCGAACACATCAATTCAGTTCTGACCGGGCCCGGCACATAAGTCAAATCAAATCATCGAGTGGCCAAGATATCTCTTCTACCCTCTTAGGATAAAATTTACAGATAAACTTCGACTTATATGCATTTACTTATTCATTAACCAACTATACACAACAATGCGTTTTATAACATCAAGTTACTGATGCGTTTTCGCATTATCAATGCACAATCAATTAACAAATAATAAACCATATATCTAGGTTTTAAGACCATATGATATTATCGTCTTGCGATCACCTTTTTATATCTTATTCCATAAGGTGATTCCAGCAAGCGCGGGTTTATTCCAATGCTCAAAACCAGTTCATAAGCACTCATGAACGTTGCAGCAACCCTTGCTATGTCTAACACCATTTAGACACTCTACACACCAATTCATGACAATCTTCATTCATATCTACTCCCAACATATGAACGATTGTGGACCATTTTGAATAATTCGATTATTCCTAATAAACTCAATTATTCTGGAAGTCAAAACATGCAAAGTGAAACAATAGTTAAACAATTAACATGTGACAGTAACTTTACTCATAAATAAAACTCCTTTATTTAATCATCAAATGTTAATTACATTTATCTATTAAACGTTTCTAATACTATCTAACCTATGCTAATATCATCCTTCAGCCCAATACTCCTAGCATGCTGCAAGTGCTTAACCCTACTCAGTTCCTTCGTAAGCGGATCTGCTGGGTTATCTTCTGATGATATCCTCTTCACTACGAGTTGTCCTTCTTCTACACGATGTCTAATGAAGTGATATTTTCTGTCGATATGTCGAGATCTACCATGATCCCTCGGTTCCTTGGTCAAGGCAACCGCACCTTCGTTATCACAGAAAATCTCCATGGGCTCCTTTATGGCCGGCACAACTCCAAGATCACCGATGAAGTTCTTCAGCCATATTGCCTCCTTTGACGCTTCGCTCGCTGCGATGTACTCTGATTCGCACGTTGAATCAACTATGGTTTCTTGCTTGGAACTTTTCCATGTCACTGCTCCTCCATTTAGGGTAAAGACCCAGCCCGACTGCGAACGGTAGTTGTCCCTGTCGGTCTGAAAGCTGGCGTCACTATACCCTCGCACCTTCAAGTCATCACTCCCTCCAAGGACTAAGAACCATTCTTTCGTCCTCCGAAGGTACTTAAGGAAGTTCTTCACCGCAATCCAATGTGCTTTGCCAGGGTTCCCTTGATATCTGCTAACCATGCTCAAAGCGAAGGCTACATCAGGGCGAGTACAAGTCATAGCGTACATGATTGAGCCAACTGCGGAAGCGTATGGTACTCGGCTCATTTCTGCTATCTCAGCTTCGGTACTCGGACTTTGAGTCTTACTCAACTTGGCATTTCCTTGTATCGGTAGTTCTCCCTTCTTTGAGTTTTCCATACTAAAGCGTTTTAGTACCTTCTCCAAGTAAGTATTCTGACTAAGTCCAATTAGTCTCTTACTTCTTTCTCTTACTATCCTTATTCCCAAAATGTAAGAAGCCTCTCCGAGGTCCTTCATAGCGAAGCACTTCCCGAGCCAGGACTTAACCTCCTGCAGAGTCGGGATGTCGTTTCCTATGAGTAATATGTCATCGACATATAGAACGAGGAAGCTTACTATACTCCCACTGGCTTTGACATATACACAAGATTCGTCTTCGCTTCGTACAAATCCAAACTCTTTGACTTTCTCATCGAAGCAAAGATTCCATCTGCGAGACGCTTGCTTAAGTCCATAAATGGACTTCTCAAGCTTACACACTCTATTCGGATGCTTCGGATCCACAAACCCCTCTGGCTGAGCCATGTAAACATCCTCAGCCAACTTTCCGTTAAGGAAAGTGGTCTTGACATCCATTTGCCAAATCTCATAATCATGAAATGCGGCAATTGCTAGCATCACTCTAATAGATTTAATCTTCGCAACTGGTGAGAAGGTCTCATCATAGTCAACTCCGGGAGTTTGAGTAAAGCCCTTCGCAACCAATCGCGCTTTATATGTGTGTACGTTCCCGTCCACGTCGGTCTTCTTCTTGAAGATCCACTTGCACCCTACGGTCTTACGTTCGGGCACGTAATCAACCAAATTCCAAACTTGGTTATCGTACATGGATTGGATCTCGCTATCCATCGCCTCTTTCCATTTCGCAGACTCCGGGCCTGCCATGGCTTCCTTATAGCTATTAGGTTCTTCAAGATTTACTAGTGTACCATCACTAATATACGTGTCCCCTTCGGTAGTAATATGAAAACCATAAAACTGGGGATGAACTCTAACTCTATCGGAACGTCTAAGAGGTAAGGATTCGTCAATCGGTTCAACCGGAGTTTCCTCCTCGGGTTGAATGCCAGCGGTAGAGGTTCCTTCATCTATCGATTCTTTAATCTCTTCAAGTTCGATTTGCCTCCCACTGTCTCCTTGGCTTATGAGTTCTCGCTCTCAGAAAACTCCTCTCCTCGCAACAAAGATAACATTATCTTTTGGTCTATAGAAGAGATATCCAAAGGAAGTTTGCGGGTAGCCGATGAAAATACATCGCTCACTTCGAGGTTCAAGCTTGTCGTGAGTATCTCGTCTTACGAAAGCCTCGCAACCCCAAACCTTGATATGTGCCAACGAGGGAGCTTTCCCCGTCCACATCTCGTGAGGTGTTTTGGCAACCTTCTTAGTAGGGACTCGGTTAAGGATATGGGCGGCAGTCTCTAAGGCATACCCCCAAAAGAAGATAGGTAGTGAAGCACGACTCATCATAGAGCGAACCATATCCAATAAGGTTCGATTACGCCTTTCTGCCACACCATTCAACTGCGGTGTCCTAGGAGGCGTCAATTGCGAAACTATTCCACACTCCTTGAGATAATCGTGGAATTCAAGACTTAGGTACTCTCCTCCTCGATCGGATCGAAGCATCTTGATTTTCCTGCCCAATTGATTCTCCACTTCATTCTTGAACTCTTTGAACTTTTCAAAGGTTTCTAACTTTTGCTTGATTAAATAGATATACCCATATCTACTATAATCATCGGTAAAAGTCACATAGAAGCGGTTCCCATCCTTCATGGTTAATCTAAAAGGTCCACATACATCGGTATGTATTAGGTCTAATAGCCCCTCACCCCTTTCACAAGTACTCGTGAAGGGTGACTTAGTCATCTTTCCAAGTAAACAAGACTCGCATGTGTCATCTTCCCTAAGGTCGAATGACTCCAACACTCCATCCTTTTGGAGTTGGGCTATGCGTTTCTTGTTGACATGTCCAAGACGACAATGCCACAAGGATGCTTTATCCATACTAGTGGAAGAATCAATATTCAAAACATCATTTCCTAAGTTATCAACAATCATAACAGTTTCATATATTCCATTACATGGTATAGCTTCAAAGTAAAAGACACCATTTAGATAAGCCAAAATAGAACCATTCTCATTATTAAAAGAAAATCTAAATCCTTGTCTATATAAACCATGAAATGAAATGATGTTTCTAGCCATTTCTGGCGAATAGCAACAATTGTTCAAATCCAAAACTAAACTATTCTTAAGCACTAAAGAATACACTCCAATCTTGGTCACAGGCGACGATCTTCTGTTCCCCATGATGAGATTGATTCTTCCTTGCTCCACATCCCTACTTCTTCTTAGTCTCTGCACATTAGAACAAATGTGATAACCGCAACCGGTGTCAAGAACCCAAGAAATAGCATGATTAGAATTGTTAGATTTGATTGCATATATACCTGCGAAAGATGGCTTTATCTTTCCTTCCTTGATGGCTTGCAGGTAATCCGGGCAGCTTCTCTTCCAATGTCCTATCTTATGGCAGTGGTGGCACTCTGCCTCCTTCGGGTTAGAGCAGGGCTTAGAGGGATCAACTTTGGTCCCACTAGAAGAGGAACCATCTCGGGCTTTCACCTTTCGATAGTTATTTGAAGAAGCTTTCCTCTTCTTTCCCTTCCCTTGACCAATAGCCAAGACAGGAGCAGCGGATGGATTGGGAGTTGGTGCAACAGACTTGTCCTTGAAATTGCTCTCAGCAACCCTCAAGAGACCTTGGAGTTTACTTAGAGTGACCTCCTCTTTGTTCATGTGGTAGGTCATCCTAAATTGATTGTACATCGGAGGCAAAGAGTGAAGCACCATGTCGATCGCCAAGTCTTCGCCGAAGTCAACATTTAACTTGCGAAGACGGTCGACATACCTTTGCATCTTTTGCAAGTGCACGGTAAGAGATTCTCCATGACCCATCTTAGTGGAAATCATGTTAGTGAAAATCTCATAACGCTCTTGATTCGCGTTTTGGTGGTACCTCTCCAACAAGTCTTGATGCATCTCGTATGGATACATGTCCTCGTAGGACTTTTGGAATTCGGAGTTCATGGTGGCGATCATGATGCAATGTACCTTCGTTGCATCTCGCTCATGAGTTTCAAAGGCGGTGATTTCGGCGGGAGTAGCAACTTCGGGGTTGATTTTCTCGAGCTTCTCATCGAGGACATACTCTTTATCCTCATAGCGAGCAATGGTGCAAATGTATCTTATCCATTCGCCAAAGTTCGTTCCATCGAAGGTGACCTTTTGGCAAAGGCTCATCAACGTGAAGGAACTAGCAGCAGCGTTGTTTGCGTTTGACATCTATAGAAAGGACAAAGATAGATTAGAACAAGAATCCCTAATTATCACCCAATAAGAAAAATTAGGGCTAGGATCCAACAATAACATTTACATACTAGAAAAGGGATGCCGTAATCCAACATGCAAATAAATTGAAGGTAAGTGAATGACGATTCACTAATTCTCCATCACAAAACTTAAACTTTTAGTCCTAAGTGTTTTTGAGAATTCCTAGGTTCGGATGAGATTCATTGAACTATTCAATGGCATGTTTAAATCTCGATATGCCCCTCTTGTTTGTGATTGGGATGCCGAGGATCACAAAGTGGGTGTGAATTACCATGCAAATTCACATGGTGCCTTCATTGTAACGATCACCTATTCGATGTGCCGGTAAACCACACACGCTCCATCGAACTATGATAAACAATGAATCACCCTTTGCCACCTTCGCTTAGAACCAATTAGTGTGCCGGTAAGCCACACACGCTCCACTAACATCTTAGCAAGGTGAAAAGTGTAATTTCATGGGATTGCATCAATTCACTTTTCCTAAAGTAACTAAGATTGGGAAATTTTAAAAGGAAAGTTTAGTTACTTCGTATTTCTTATTATACTTTTAATGCGAGGATGAGGTTGCCCTATCCTACCCGTTCGGCTAACGACCCTCCACCAATCAAGCAAGCGGTGGGTGTGAGTGTACATCCATTAAGCGCCATTTTATAGGCCGCAACCTTATACCCACCTTATAGATCGGCTTTGTGAATGAGGCCTACTAGCGGTAAGACTAGCATTTAGTTATACATATATATATATATATATATATATATATATATATATATATATATATATATATATATATATTATTCTAGTAATATTATATAAGTATAGGGTTGCATTTTAAACTTTTTCAAAATATAGGGTTTGAAATTTAAGTTGTCTAAATTAAAACTTTAATCACAAATATAAATTTCAAAACTTTAGGGTAGGTTTTAAACATTTAAAACATGAAGGATCAAATAACAAATAATTCCAATTAACAATTAATATTCTAATTATCTTTATTTGATTTATCTTGATTTCTTTGAAGATAATTACCAAAATAATTAATTATTATCATATAAGGAAATTAAATATTTTATTAGATGATAAATATCTTTAATTAGATCAAGATAATAGTCATATTTATCAAAAAATCGGATTTACATTGATCTAATATGATTAAGGTAAGTTTCCATAAGATAATTATGAAAAAATCCCGAATCTGGCCATTCCTGACGCCTGGACTCGCCGAGTGCACAAGGGGACTCGCCGAGTCAGGCCTACTCGACGAGTCCACCTTGGAACTCGACGAGTCAGTGACTCAAAACCCAAAAAATTGAATTTTGCAGGTTTGTTTCAGTTATTCAAGCAATAATTTAAAGAAAACCAATCTAGGCTCTGATACCACTGTTGGGTTTTAGCCATAAGAACTTTCCTATGTGCGCATGCAAAACCCTATTGCTTGGATCTAGGCTTTCTAATAAACATGCTTTTGAATCCAAGACTTCTAATGGCTAATTAGGTTAAACAACAATATTAAAACAGATCTAGAATCATACCTTTGAATCCCTTGTTGATCTTGTTTGTCTTGGAGCTTCTAGAGTCACAATTGTCACTCCTCTAATGGCTTACAAACACCAATAGCAAGCAAGATGATTTAGGAGAGAGGAGAGGGGAGGAATTCGACCAGAGGTTCCTTGCTTTAGGTTGTGTGTCGAATTCCCTCACCCATAGGGTCTATTTATACTTGTAGACTCCTTAAGGGTTTCACCCTAAACCCTAATTGGATAATCTTCACTTAAGGCTATCCAAATCCATTCCATAGATAACCATATAGACGATTTGAGCTATCCTAAAGCTCTTAGAATCTGTCCAAGGTCCATCCTAATGGATTTACAGTCTAAAGTCTAACTATCAAACAATTGACAGTTTACACCCTCTTATTTAATTAATCTCTTTAAGTCACCAAATTAATACCAATTAATTTATGACTTATATTAATCAAATAGCTAAATATTATTCCTTATAATATTTACTCTCTCTTAATAAATCATCCTTCAAGTTGCTATGGTGAAGGCAACCCAAAAGGACCATGCACCACCGAATATAGTTATAGCCTTAGACACTATTCCAACAGAAAGGTCATTCAGGATCGAGCCGCTGCGGGAAATGCGGCAGGACGCACGTGGGGATGTGTAGGATGGGATCAGGAGGCTGCTACAAGTGCGACAAGACAGGGCACTTTAGCAGGGATTGTACTGCTCCAGCTTCAGCTATTCAGACATCCGAGTTGCTGTGTTTTCACTGCAACCAGAGGGGCCACAAGAAGGCCAATTGCCCTCAGTTGTCAATTGCAGCGCCAGTGAAGGCGCCGGCTCCAGCAACCCTGCGGATCACGGACGGTCGGCAGGGCAAGGCAGAGGCTCCAGTAGTGAGGAGTCGGGCATTTCAGTTGACTGCCGAGGAGGCACGCGCCGCGCCCGATGTGGTGACGGGTATGATTCTTTCCTTCTATCTTTTGATTTATGATGTTATGGTATTGATATGTGCTCCGTGTGTATACATGTGTATTAGGATCGTTCCATGTGAACGGCATCCCGGTTCAGGTATTGTTCGACTCGGGTGCATCCCGATCGTTCGTTTCCCTTGCTCTTAGCAAGAGATTCCATGAGACTTCAAGCGAGTTAGATTGCCCGTTAGAGGTAGAGATTGCTGACGATCGATCGGTGTGAGCATTGATGGTGTTTCGGGATTGTGTTCTACGACTGTTTGAGGAGCGTTACCTGGTAGACTTGGTTCCCATCCCATTGCGTGGGAACAAGGTGATTATTGGTATGGATTGGTTGAGCCCTAATGGGGCAGTGATAGATTGCGCGCAGCAGCTAGTGCGAGTCAAGACCCCAAGCGGGGGAGAGTTAGTGATTCATGGAGAGCGACCGCAGTGTGGACCCGCTGTATGTTCAGCAGCGAGGGCTAGGCGCTACCTTCAGCAGGGATGCGCGGGTTATGTCGCGTATGTGATGGATACCCGGGAGGCGGGTAAGGCGACCGTGAGCGAGGTCCCGGTGGTTCGAGATTTTGCTGATGTTTTCCCGGAGGAACTACCTGGGATACCTCCGGAGCGACAGGTGGAGTTCAGGATTGACCTCATTCCCGGTGCGGCTCCGATAGCCAAAGCACCATATCGGTTGGCTCCTCCCGAGATGCAGGAGTTGTCTACGCAGCTACAGGAGCTGCTGGACAAGGGATTTATTCGGCCGAGCAGTTCACCCTGGGGAGCCCCGATTCTGTTTGTAAGAAAGAAGGACGGGTCGCATCGGATGTGTATAGATTATCGGGAGCTGAACAAGGTAATGGTGAAGAACCGATACCCGCTTCCGAGGATTGACGACCTATTTGACCAGCTTCAGGAAGCATCTTGGTTCTCCAAGATTGACTTGCGTTCAGGCTATCATCAGATGAGGGTCAGGGAGGAGGATATGCAGAAGACTGCGTTTCGGACGCGCTATGGTCATTACGAGTTCGTGGTGATGCCGTTTGGGCTCACCAATGCTCCTGCCGCGTTCATGGACCTCATGAACCGCGTGTGTAGACCGATGCTGGATCGGTCTGTGATAGTCTTTATCGATGATATCTTGGTCTATTCCAAGACTCGGGAGGAACACGAGGAGCATCTGAGGGAGGTATTGGAGACCCTGAGGAGGGAGAGCTTGTATGCCAAGTTCTCCAAGTGTGAGTTTTGGTTGCGCGAGGTGCAATTCCTTGGGCACCTAGTCAACCAGAACGGGATTCTGGTTGATCCAGCCAAGGTCGAGGCCGTGATGAGATGGGAGGTCCCGAAGTCTCCATCTGAGATTCGGAGCTTCCTGGGATTGGCAGGCTACTATCGGAGGTTTATCCAAGATTTCTCCAAGATAGCCGTACCCCTGACGCGACTGACGAAGAAAGCCGTGGTCTTTCGGTGGGGACCCGAGCAGCAGGCTGCGTTTGAGATGCTGAGGCAGAAATTGTGTGAGGCGCCTATCCTAGCCCTGCCTGAGGGCGTCGAGGATTTTGTGGTTTACTGCGATGCATCCATTTCGGGGTTGGGCGCAGTTCTGATGCAGCGAGGGCATGTCATTGCCTACGCTTCACGGCAGCTCAAGCCTCACGAGGCAAATTACCCGATGCACGATTTGGAGTTGGGGGCGGTGGTCTTTGCCCTCAAGATTTGGCGACATTACCTCTACGGGGTTCGGTATACCATCTACACGGACCACAAGAGTTTGAGGTACCTCATGGACCAGCCGAATCTGAACATGAGGCAGCGGCGGTGGTTGGATGTGGTGAAGGACTATGATTGCGAGATCCTTTACCACCCGGGGAAGGCCAATGTGGTGGCCGATGCGCTTAGCCGCAAGACGGTGCCGATCAGGGACGTTTGTTTGAGGATGACTGTGGTGACTCCCCTGTTGGAGCAGATTCGGGAGGCTCAACAGGAGGCTATCAAGGAGGAACATCGGAAGAGCGAGCGTGTGGTGGGTCAGGTTTCCTCCTTTGATTATGATGGCAAAGGACTTTTGACATTACACCGTAGGGTGTGGGTGCCGTATCACGGTGGCGTGCGTCAGATTTTGATGGAGGAGGCGCACAAGTCCCGATTTTCTATTCATCCCGGGGCGACGAAGATGTATAGGGATCTTCGTCCGGATTATTGGTGGCCTTGCATGAAGTGGGATGTGGCATGGTACGTCGAGCGGTGTTTGACCTGCAGGAAGGTCAAGGCCGAACATCAGAGACCGCATGGCAAGATGCAGCCGTTGGACATTCCACTGTGGAAATGGGAAGATATCACGATGGATTTTATCACAAAGCTTCCCAGGACCGCACGTGGAGTGGATTCGATTTGGGTCATCGTGGATAGATTGACCAAGAGTGCTCACTTTATTCCAACTCAGGAGAGCATATCGGCCGAAAAATTGGCCGACATCTATATCAGGGAGATTGTGGCACGGCATGGAGTGCCAGTATCGGTAATCTCGGACAGGGACGTGCGTTTTACTTCCAGATTTTGGAAGAATTTCCATGACGAGTTGGGCACTCGTCTGCATTTTAGCACCGCCTTTCACCCGCAGACAGATGGTCAGAGTGAGCGGACCATCCAGACTTTGGAGGACATGTTGCGGGCGTGTGTGCTGGATTTCGGTGGTAGCTGGGATACCTATCTTCCTTTGGCTGAGTTCTCCTACAACAACAGCTATCACGCGAGTATTGACCGACCACCGTTCGAGATGTTGTATGGGCGGAAGTGCAGAACCCCGATATGTTGGGGTGAGGTTGGCCAGAGAGTCATGGGAAGCACCGAGGTGGTGCTAGAGACGACCGAGAGGATCCAGCAGGTTCGGAGCAGACTTCAGACTGCACAGAGTCGGCAGAAAAGCTACGCCGATAGACATCGATCCGACTTGGAATTCCAAGTCGGGGATATGGTTCTCCTGAAAGTGTCGCCTTGGAAAGGTGTCATTCGATTCAGGAAGCGGGGCAAGTTGGGCCCAAGGTTCATCGGGCCGTTCAGGGTTGCAGCCCGGGTGGGCAAGGTGGCGTATAGGCTGGACCTGCCAGCCGAGCTCAGTCAGATCCACAGCACCTTTCATGTTTTGCAGCTGCGGAAGTGCCTGGTGGATGATTCAGCAGTAGTTCCATTGGAGGATATTCAGGTTGACGACAGCTTGAATTACATTGAGCGCCCAGTCGCAATACTTGACAGAAAGACAAAGATGTTGAGAAACAAGAGGGTAGAACTAGTGAAGGTGCAATGGCAGCACCGCAAGGGTTCGGAATGGACTTGGGAACCGATGGACGAGATGATGGAGCATTACCCCGAGCTGTTTCAGGACCGGGCAGCAGACTTTGAGGACGAAGTCTAAAATAAGTGGGGGAGATTTGTAGCACCTGGTTTCCGGTATGTGAATTTTATTTGAGCATTGCCCTATTTTAGCCTTGGACTCGGCGAGTCATAAGGTCCGACTCGCCGAGTAGGGACGAGACTCAGGACACGTTTAAGTGGGCGACTCGGCGAGTCCATATCCTGGACTCGGCGAGTCACCGTTGCTGGATGAAACCCTAAGTTTCAAGGGTTTGCACCCTATTTAAACCCTCATTCCGCCCCAACTCGTCCCCATTCACCCCCAGAACTCCCCAACATCGTTTTTCCCTTATTTCCTTGAGAGTTTGAAGTGCTCTTGGTGTGTTCTTGAAGGTTTTGAGGAGAAAGAGGTGTAGATCAAGAAGAGGAGAAGGAGATCAGGCATCTTTGTGTCATTTCGACATATTCCTTGAGGTATAGCTCGTTTCCCCTCTGTTTTCAAGCTTGTAATCTCTTTTTGCTTCATTGGAGTCCTTCTTGGGCTCTTCCCCAAGCTTGTTTGTGCTTTGTGGGTGATAATAAGTTTTTAGCCTTTAGATCTAGGCATGATCTAGTCCCTGGAACTTGGATCTAATGCCTTTATGGGGTCATATTGCATGAAAGCCCTAGATCTACCCCTTTTGGTGCACTTTGAGCCTTAAAATCCATATTGGTGAATATCTACACGTAAAGTTGGAAACTTTACGTGTGATTTGTGTCCTAGAAGCCCAGATCTGTGAATGGCATGGATTGGAATCGAGCAAATCGGTGTATTTGATGGATGCATGGCTGCGACTCGGCAAGTCATATATGTGACTCGACGAGTCTGGTCGCGAGTCACTGAACCGGTCCCTTTAAGATGTATCGAGTTGAGCCGTGAGTCACAGGGGGTGACTCGGTGAGTTGGAAGCCGAACTCACTCATGATAGGACTCGGCAAGTCAATGCCCTGACTCGGCGAGTCCAAGGCAATCTTCATAAGATCAAGAACAGACTCGGCGAGTTGTTCATACAACTCGGCGAGTCTTAGCATATGTGTTCTTCGGATGAAGATGAACTCGACGAGTTGTTCATACAACTCGGCGAGTAGGATGAAGGAGTTGAATGATAGTTTAGAAGATGAACTCATCGAGTCATAGCCCAACTCGACGAGTAGAATCAGGGACCCAGGACAATAGTTTGCTAGGGACTCGGCGAGTGGAGATCCACTCGGCGAGTCGGGTAAACTAATAGTTGACTTCGATTTGACTTAGGGCTAGACCAGGGGTAAAATGGTCTTTTTACCCAAAGGACGGTTAGCAGCGTATGACTAAGTATATTGTGGGAATTACAGCCGGGGAGTTTCCGGAGCAGCAGCAGCAGTAGTAGGTGATCAATTCCCACATAGACCAGCAGCTATTTCGAGGTGAGTCTCCCTTCAATAGTAACGGGTCTAAGGCACCAAGGTCGGCCCGTATAGATGGGATGTTAGTATTATAGTGTGGGCCGAGCCCGTATCTATTAGTCGAGTTGATTGTGATATATATACCAGTATGATAGAACTGTTTATACTTGTTGTCTGCGTGATACTTGTATGATCTGTGTGGACGGTTGGGTGTGGGCGAGGCCCGTATCCCTCCGAGAATGGAGTGTGGGCTAGGCCCGTATCTCCCAGGTAGCGAAGTGTGGGCGGGGCCCGTATCTTCACGAGTGTGGGTGGGGCCCGTATCTCTCAGAAAGTGAGGTGTGGGCGGGGCCCGTATCTCCTAATTGCATGTTATTTGTTATATGCTGTATGGTATGGGGTATTACGGGGGAGCTCACTAAGCTTTGTGCTTACGGTTTCAGTTTTGGTTTCAGGTACCTCCTCAGCTAGGGGAAAGGAGCCGGCACGGTAGCAGCATGTCACACACACACTCTTCGGTTTCCGCATTTACGAGATTCACTGGGATTGTACTCTGATATTTGATGGATTGTATGGTTTGAATATTAAAACATGGTTTGCAATGTGTTATGGCGTGATTAAACAATGCTTTTATTTATTAATGTTTACTAAAAGTAATATTTTAAAATGAAAATTTTTGGACATGAAAATTGGGTCGTTACAAACTCACTATGCTTTGTGCTTATGGTTTTCTATTTTGGTTTCAGGTACCTCTTTGTCGAAGGGGAAGGAGCTGGCACGGTAGCAGCGCATCGCACATACCTAATTTCCGCATTTTGAGATCCATGGGATTATACTCTGACATTATTACTACTGATGATATGATTTTTGAGACATGTGGTTATGGTTTTATGGATTTATATGATATCGATGATGTTTTACATTAAACTATTTTATAAGTAACATAATTAAAAACAAAATTTTTGGTCTTGAAATTTTGGGATGTTACAACATATTTATCTTTCTATTATATTTCTTGTGTATGTGTTAATGTATGTTAAATTTTTATTATAATTTATACAATATTATTAAATATTTGATGACATGTAAACATGTTTATCTACCTTGTAAATTGGATTGTCCATTTGGTTTCTTCTTATTTAAAGGAAATACAGGAATGGAAGGTGATAATATGAATATTTAAGATGGGGAAGAGGGAGAGCAGTATCATATTAAGAATGACTCTGGATTTAACGGTGGTGGTATATTTGGATTTGGGAAACTTATCCTTACTTGTATATGCATATCCAAGAGTCGGAGGAAAGTGATTTGAGGAAAAAGACGGTTGACCATGACTTAGGTATGAGAAAAATGACTCATGTTTGAGAAAAATGGATCGTAAAATGGACCCATCTTGGATCATCTTGACCCGACCAATGAAAAATCATCTCATGCGCCTCACGCGCTATAATAATGATACACACACACATACATACATACATATAGTATATATACACACACACACACACACACACACACAATCCTAAATGATTAGTTATAATTAGTGGTTCTTAGGGTTCTTAACTTTCAGTGGTTCTCATTTGATCTTTTACATATATATATATATATATATATACACACACACACACACACACACACACACACACACACACACATATATATATATATATATATATATATATATATATACATGTGTGTGTGTGTAAAAGATCAAATGAGAACCACTGAAAGTTAAGAACCCTAAGAACCACTAATTATAACTAATCATTAAGGCTAATTGTATAATTTCTAATATTTTGATATTTTTTATAGTTTTTATAAATACCAAAAAACATTAAGGGTATTATGTTCAATCTTTATATGAAATATTTATGACTAATAGGTGGTTCTCATTTCTCACCAAAACAAAACATAAAGTTCTACCACCACTTTGTTTCTCCTCTCCTTCTCACCTAAGATACCAGCACCGTCAGTCACCATCGGCCACTGTCGGTTATCAGCCCAACCACCACCTCCTCCTTCCCCATCAATGTCTTTCCCATCTCCCTTCATTTATGGTTGTTCAACTCTAGTTATTTCTCTCTAATCTATATGAAAACCACCAAATTTGGTCAACTATCACCACCAGAAACCTTTGACGAGTTTCCTTCAAGCTATAATGCATCATATTGGTTACACATTCGCCGCCTCCACGAGTGGCACACGACGAAACAAATCCGGACCTGATGTAAACTTGATGTGTTTCAGGTTATATCTGTATCGTCCTCCTCCACTCCTTACTATCTTCATCTTCATCTGACGAGCATCATTGACCACAACTACGTTATTGACGACGAGACTTTTAGATATAAAGTGTTTAGGTCTAGATCTATGTTCTCATGTGATAGATCTACGATCTCTGGTGGCAGATCTATGATTTTCGCCTCTAGTTCTACTATTTACGCCTTCGGATCTACGAGTTTCAGTGACATTGAGTGACCAGATCGAAAATCTTCGTCAACCTTCACCATTGTTGCCTTGTCGCTTCATTGAAACACTACTAATTCGTCTCCATCTCTTTCTCTCTGATCTTAGGTGCAACACCAACATATCTATGCATCAGATATGTTGATTTCTATATTGATTTTTTTTTCTGTTTTTGTTAAGCTGTGAATGTAAGGTTTTAATATCTTATTTGTAGCATATTTGTTTTAATATTAGTTTTAACTACTATTAAGTTGTGAACCTAAGTTTTTTTATTAGTTATAATACTTTTATAAAATTATTATTTATGTTTTATGCTTTAGTGTTATTATGTTGTGAATTGAAATTAAAATGTGTGTTATTATGTTAGTGTTTTTCTAAAAAATGTGTTTTTTTTTATCTGTGAATTGTGATGTTTTAATGTTCTAGTTACTGTGTAATTTTATTAAAGTTAGGTTTGATTGTTATTAATAAGAAAATATAACTTCTAAGCTGTAAATACATAATTTTTAATAAGTTTTAAGTTGTAAATCCAAGTTTTTTTTATTTGTTATAATATTTTAAAAGAATTGTTGTTAATAGGTTTATTGGTTGTTATGTTGTGAATTGTATTTAGGATATGTTATTATGTAGATGTTTTCTAAAATAATATATATATATATATATATATATATATATATATATATATATATATATATATATATATATATATATATATATATATATTCTTAATAAAAGAGTCCCTAAACCGCCACGTGTCACCCTTATAATCCATCTTCTTGCCACATGTCACTACCACAACTACATTTTGCTTGCTTTTCCCGCCCATTCCTTGCTTCAAAAGTCGACATCGTCAGCTCCTATTAATCAGCAAATCAGTTTAAATACTTCATTATTTACTTCCCTTAAAAACATTAAAATTTCGTTTTAATTTTGTAAATACAATAAGAATAGAGATACGATATCCCCCAAAATCAAGTGTGTGTGTGTATATATATATATATATATATATATATATATATATATATATATATATATATATATATATTCTTAATAAAAGAGTCCCTAAACCGCCACGTGTCACCCTTATAATCCATCTTCTTGCCACATGTCACTACCACAACTACATTTTGCTTGCTTTTCCCGCCCATTCCTTGCTTCAAAAGTCGACATCGTCAACTCCTATTAATCAGCAAATCAGTTTAAATACTTCATTATTTACTTCCCTTAAAAACATTAAAATTTCGTTTTAATTTTGTAAATACAATAAGAATAGAGATACGATATCCCCCAAAATCAGGTGTATATATATATATATATATATATATATATATATATATATATATATATATATATATATATATATATTCTTAATAAAAGAGTCCCTAAACCGCCACGTGTCACCCTTATAATCCATCTTCTTGCCACATGTCACTACCACAACTACATTTTGCTTGCTTTTCCCGCCCATTCCTTGCTTCAAAAGTCGACATCGTCGGCTCCTATTAATCAGCAAATCAGTTTAAATACTTCATTATTTACTTCCCTTAAAAACATTAAAATTTCGTTTTAATTTTGTAAATACAATAAGAATAGAGATACGATATCCCCCAAAATCAGGTATTGCTATTTCATTTGCCTTATCTTATAACAAATTTATCTCCAACATAATAGGAATTCAATCATAAGGATGATTAATTACATAGATTTTTAATATTTAAATTTCGATTTGGATTATATATGTTTACCTTTTCAGTAGACTTATAAATATCGATCCCCTAAAATTGTTTTCTTCATTGGCATCTTCAAAGCTTTCAATCAATAATTCTTCTGAATCTCTGCAAACTACCCTCTGCATTCACACCAGGTTAGTATAAACATATAATTGTTCACTAATTTATGTTTATGTGATGTGATCTACATTATGTTATTTACTTTATTTCTTTTTTCTTCTCCTCCTGTTACGATTCTGATGTACCCTCCTCTCAACAAGTATGTGGTAAAGGAAAGGTAAACTCACATAGTTAAAACACACACACAAATATAGATACACAAATTACACACACATTTAAAATACGTTTTATTGGGATGAATTGGTAAATTCATCTTGTTTGGTCTTGCAAAAAAAATGCAGAACATTGGTAAATGCATACAAAGGTTAAAAGATTGTACATTTGAATTCACCACGGTTGGATGGAAGTGAAATGGGATGTCGCAGGGGTATAACAGTCTTTTTTAAAGAAACAACATAATGGTTAACAATTGATGACATAAAATCAAACAATAAGAACCTAAAATTCTTTATTTTTTGTATAATTTGTGGGAAAAAATTATACATTTGCTTTAAACCTTTAATTCAAGAACTATTTTTGTTCATTTTTTGACATACCATTCCTGTAACTTTTTTATACATATAGACACATTGATATTTGATTCATTTTTACACCATTGGATGGTAGATGCATTAAAACGCATTGTACTTTCTAACTTTAAGTCTATATAACATTTTACTTTGTAAGTGTATAAAACAAAAGTAAGTTGCTAATTTATAATATTTTAAAAAATAAGTGCATTTTATTAGATCTTGGAAAGTAAATTGTTAAAAGTCAATGAACAATAAGTGGTTCTTCTTTCAAGATTGATTTCTCAGACATCCTAATAAAAAACTGATCATTTGCAGTTATGGATTATTATTGTGTAATTTGCATCTTTCTTAAACAATGAGACAGGAGGATGAGTGTCAATTTCGATTGCTTGAAATAAATGTAACTTTGAATGTGTGTAGTATATCTTCTTGATATGTTTTCTACCAAATTACTATATGTTTTCTTCTTGATATGTTTTGTTATTGTTTTGTGAAAAAAAAAAAAAAAAAAAAACCCATAGAAAGTTACATTTTTTTTGGTGTGTTTGATATATAAACCTAATCATATTCAAAATCAATTTGCTTGCCCAACCTTACATTCAAAGTATTTGAGATTGATAGTGTAAGTGGTTAAGCAACAAATTATAATCATTTATTTGAATCGTGATTTAATCAAACCAAGCGGGAAATCTCAAATCCAAAAATTCATTTACACTAGCTGGAACTAAATTTTTTTCAGGATATATAGAGAGAAATTCAGGATTTGTTTATTCACTACAATCAAATGTTATATACGAAGATTGATCCGGTAGAAAGTATTCGACCTGATTGCAAACAATTTGCAGCTTCCTAAAAAAAGCCCTAATTACTTACCAATTAAAATCGCATAGTCGGTTCAATATTAGCCAGAAATTCCTCACTTTCTTTTTGAAATCGCAGCAAATCGAACTTCATTTGACCATTTTTCTTCCAAAGATGCACAAGAACTTCCATCGTGTGGATTGTGAAGGTATTTCACCTTTTTCTCTATTCCATCTCTATTCCATGTTCTGATATGTGATTATTTTCAACAATAAAATAAAATTTTAATTTAGTCCCCATACTTTAAAATAATACCAACTGATTTCGTTCTCTTATTTTCTTGAAATCATGTTTAAAAATTATATATTGTATTTTTAAATCATAGATAGGTTTACAACATTCATTTAACAAAAATATTTTGTAAATATGAATATTAATATACAAAATTTATATGATACACAAGTTCATTAACATTAGATACAATGTATACAATGTTTGGTATTTTTTAAAATTATTACATGGGCAAAAAAAATATCAATTGTAACAAAATATACTTTGTATTGTAAAATAAAAACACAAAAATTATCCAAAATACATATTTATAAATGTAAATATGTACTTTTACGTGCTACAAAAACAATCGAAATTTTTTAATCATTATATTTAATTTATAATAAATACAAACTCCTTAGTTGAAATAAACAATCACAATCACTTTATAACATATTATTTATAAATTATAATATTAATATGAATCATATATTTCAAAATCTCGTTTTTTATTTAACGTTCATTATTTTATTTCATTAAACTTTCACTACCGACATATAAGCTATTTAGTTCAATTGAACACTTCCTTAAAATAAATTCTCAAAATAATACACTTTAAACTTATCTTCTTTTTGTTTAAGTAAGTAGTCCTCTTTTGCAGATTCTATAAATAACGTGGAGAATAATATCAATCGTCATATTGGAAGCAACAATGACATCAAATTTTTATTTGAAGATTGTCTTTAAAACTTTTAGACGTCAAAATTTCTTATAGTTGTTTGTTTTGCTATTATCATAAATAAAAGTCAATGTCAATCATTGTCAAAGGTTGATTTGTTTTTACGAAATACGGTAAGTTATATGTTGTTTTATCCAGAATAAATAGCAGATAATGATTAAAGTTATTAATTTTAGATAAAGATTTTCAATTGAAATACATTGCTTTTTATTTTGTTAACATCTAATATTTTTTAATCTATATAATAAAAAAATTCAAACCGTGGTTCTCACAGGTTATAACCTAGTATATTACACTTACAACCTATCATTTGCCAAATAAAATGCTACAATTATAACGCACGAAAAACAAACACCAAGTTATAGTATTAACCTCTTGAATATATTAACACATATCCAATCAATTGGTCCCACAAATATTGAAATTAGTTATCGTTAGAAACAAAATATTCATAAACATAAATGCAAGCATTATAATATAAAAGAAAAGCTTAATCCCGAATTCACTAGATACTCAACGAATGTATTTAATGATCAAAAGGGGACATGAATAAATCTATAATCTAGTAGAATTCACTAGGCATGCAAGTGGCTTTTATATATATATATATATATATATATATATATATATATATATATATATATATATATATATATATATATATATATATATATATATATATATATATATATATATATATATATATATATATATAGAGAGAGGTTCAGGTTCATTTGACAACATTTTAATTTTGTGAGATCGTGAGATCAAATCTAAAAATAATTTTAAATGCAAAATAAATGGAAAAATCCAAAAATTCTTTTTTTAAATATTATTTTCGGAACTTGAATTAACTAAAAAAAATAAAAATAAATATAAAATAAATAAAAGAAATTCCGTTTTTTTTTTTTTGAAAAATACGTGAAATATTCTAAATAGAATATTACACTGACATATTCTAAAAAAATAATTTTAAAATGCAAAATAAATGGAAAAATCTAAAAATTCTTTTTTTAAATATTATTTTCGGAACTTGAATTAACTAAAAAAATTTAAAAAAAAATAAAAAAAATTCTATTTTTTTTGAAAAATACATGAAATATTCTAAATAAAATATTACACTGTACATATTCTAAAAATAATTTTAAAATGCAAAATAAATGGAAAAATTAAAAAATTCTTTTTTTAAATATTATTTTTGGAACATGAATTAACTAAAAAAAAAAAAAAAAAAAAAAAAAATGCATCTCACGGTCTCACAAAATATAGGTGGTCTCAAATGAACCTAACCCTATATATATATATATATATATATATATATATATATATATATATATATATATATATATATATATATATATATATATATATATATATATATATATATATATATAGCCGTTTACCCGCACTAAGCGTCGGGCGACAAAGAGTTTCTTTCGGAAGATAGTTTTATCAGTGATGATTAGTTTCCTTTAGACGTGAGCTATTCATTGCGGCCATTTGGTAGACTATTTTGTGTTGAATAGTTCATTTCAACGGATAGTTTCTTGCTAGGTGCATAGTCATATAATACGATAGAAGTTGAGTCTACATTTGTTTAACATCCGGACTCCCAGGTATCTTATTTTATGCTTTAATATTG
Source organism: Lactuca saligna (assembly GCF_052625555.1). Taxonomy (NCBI): domain Eukaryota; kingdom Viridiplantae; phylum Streptophyta; class Magnoliopsida; order Asterales; family Asteraceae; genus Lactuca; species Lactuca saligna. Next base: position 177,438,495 of record NC_136423.1, read on the forward strand.
AGTTTTCTGAGAGAGACTCGGCGAGTAGTCGCTCAGACTCGCCGAGTAGGAGCGCAGATGGTCAGACTGATTTAATGGCGAACTCGACGAGTTCATTCGTGGACTCGGCGAGTCCACACTGTTTAATGAAACCCTAATCCCCGGTGTTTGAGACTTATTTAAACGGGCTTGTAGCCACCATTTGCGGCTACCAGATCCTTGAGAGAAACCCTTATTGTGCTTGAGCGTTTGTGAGAAAGAAGAAGTCATTATTGGATCTTTGTGGGTTTGTTTTGCAAGAAGAAGTTGATTCCAGCTTGGAGGAGGCCAAGGAGGTTGCATATTCGTGGATTTCAAGCAGAGGGCATCATCTTTGAGGTAGCATATCGACCCTCTTTCTGTTTGTTAAAGCATCCATGGATCTAGGGTTTCTTATGCCCCTTTATTGGGTTGATTTGTTGAGAATAAGGTCCCTTATCATGTTTATACTTTAGATTCGGACCCATAGTGGTCCAGAGAAGGTTATCCATCTTGCTTTATGCTGGGTTATGGAAGAAATGAACTTAGAGTGCTGTATTTGGGACTAAATCATCAAGTAGTGTCATTTGGACGTTGCATGTGTATCAAGTTTGAACCTTTACGTGTTTATTGAGCTTGGGGAGGTTAGATCTATGGATTAGAGGAGCAGATCTGACCTCAGAAGGTCATTTGAGTTTGAGCATGGCTTGAACTCGCCGAGTCCAAGAACAGACTTGGCGAGTAGGATGGGTTTTCCCCATAAATCACACAGATGGTAACTCGCTGAGTTGGGGAAGTGACTTAGTGAGTCATTTGGGATTTTAAGTACCTGAGTTCATGACTAAACTCGTCGAGTCACACTAGTGCACTCGGCGAGTCTGGTCAAAGGGTTGACCGTTGACTTTGTTTACTTTTAGGGTTTGGTCAATTTTAGAGTATTTGAGACTTGAGAGGGGTAAAATGGTCTTTTACCCTCCTGAAAGTGCTAAGAGAGGGAATGTTCTAGCCTTGGGAAATTTGTTGACGCCGAGTGTTTATTTCGTATGATTAGGAGGAGACTAGATCCCATTTCCACGGAGTCCAAGATTTCCGAGTTACCAAGTTACGCGAGGTGAGTCTTCTCACTTTACGTTACCTAGAGTGGTATTATGAGTTGACTGGAAGGTCTTGTGTGCTATGTATAAGATTGTGTGCCATGTATGAGATTATGTGCTATGTGATTTATGTATGATATATTATTGTATAGACCAGACCGGAGAGTCCAACGATTCAGACCGGGCCAGAGGGCCCAACGAGCTATGACCGGACCAGAGGGTCTAACGCGCTACGAGATCGGAGGGTCCCGCTGAGACACATCGACCGGAGGTTCGTACAGTAGCCTCGAGTGGCGTATGTGTTGTATGTGGTATTTTGGGAGACTGACTAAGCATTTATGCTTACAGTTGTTGTGCTATGTGTTTCAGATACTAGCGAGGACCGTGGAAAGGCGCCGGCGTGACCCGTACACACAGAGAAGGGATTTGATTTTGTGATCTTGGGATAAGTTATGGTTTAATAACTATTATTGAATACTTTTGAGAATATTTTTATATAAATTTGGTTGTTGAAAAATGAAAATTTTGTTTTCAAAATCTCGTCGTTACAAATTGGAATTTCATCTAATAGTTCATACTTGATTTTGTAATATATATATAAATAACAACAATCTGCAATCATGTAGTTTTGTACATTTATAACATGTCCAATAAATAAACTACACCAATCTGCAATCATGTTGTTTCATGTGCTAAACCTACATTAAACTTCAAATGAGCATCTAAGATACATATTTGAAGAAATTGTAAAATAATAAGTTGTTGATGGTACCTTGTTAATCACATAAAACTTCTTTGTACACAACGTTTGATGTGTAGATTCCATATTTATCAAAAGTTTTTTTTTGGCTTTACTAATACCTTGGTATTGACACGTGATATTCCTCTGGACAACGCCACATAAAGTTAGCAATGTGAGAATACCGATTCTGGCAGATAAACACCTACATTTGGAATTGTTTGTCCTTGAGCTTTATTAATTGTCATAGAGAAACTAAGCAAAATAGGAAATTGCTTTCTCTTTAGTTTGAATGGGAACATCTGTAACGATGAGATTTTCAAAAACAAAATTTTCATTTTTCAACAACCAAATATATATATATATATATATATATATATATATATATATATATATATAATATTCTCAAAAGTATTCCACAATAGTTATCAAATCAAAACATATCCCAAGATCACAAATCAAATCTCCTCTCTTTGTGTACGGGTCACGCCGACGCCTTTCCACGGTCCTCGCTAGTACCTGAAACACATAACACAACAACTGTTAGCATAAATGCTTAGTGAGTTCCCCAAAATACCACATACAACACATACGCCAATCGAGGCTACTGTACGACCCTCCGGTCGATGTGTCTCAGCGGGACCCTCCAATCCCGTAGCTCGTTGGACCCTCTGGTCCGATCATAGCTCGTTGGGCCCTCTGGCCCGGTCTAAATCGTTGGACCCTCCGGTCCGGTCTGTATCGTTGTACCCTGCGGTCTGGTCTATACCATCATATAACATACATATATCACATAGCACATAACTCATTCGTAACACATAATCTAATACATAGAACATAGGACCCTCCGGTCAACATATAAATACCACTCTAGGTAACGTATAGTGAGAAGACTCACCTCGTGTAACTTGGTAACTCGGAAATCTCGGACTCCGTGAAATAGGATCTAGCCTCCGCCTCAAAATGAAGCTTCTTTCACTGCTAAACTCGGATCCAAAAGCTTGAGCTCCAACTCTTCCTCCTCCAAGGTTATCACTTTGCTCCAAATGGCCAAGAACATAATACTAAGCCCTCCTAGACACTCCCTTGCTATATGAACGAGATTTAGGGTTTTGAAATGGTAAAGCTCTTGAAAAGGTGGCCAACAAAAGGGCCTTAAGGTTGCTTAAATAGGGAGGCTCAACATATTAGGGTTTCTCTTCTGGGTGGGGTACACCCCGCGTACCTGGCAACCCTTCCCGCTCAAGACCCAGACGAGTACGCTGAGCATACACCCCAGTACGCCCAGTGTACTCGCCAAACATGCATTTCCTTAACAAGGGCCAAATGTGCCCCTTGCTCAAAGATGAAGTTTCATAAGGTATACCTGATTTTTGGGATGTTACAATTCTCCCCCACTAGAACCAGACTTCGCCCTCGAAGTCTCATGTCGAAAACAACTCCGGATGATGCTCCCGCATCTCCGACTCTGGCTCCCAAGTCAGCTCGGACCCCCTCTGATGCTACCACTGAACCTGAACTAAATGCACCTCCTTGTTTCTCGGAACCTTGATCTTCCGATCCAAGATTGCAATTGGCCTCTCGATATAATTCAAACTCGTGTCCACCTGGATATCCTCCAATGGTACAACTGCCGACTCATTGGCTATACACTGCCTCAGTTGCGACACATGGAATGTATCATGAATCTGGTCCAACTCCGCAGGTAGCTCCAAGCGATATGCTACCCTACCCACCCTCACGATCACTCTAAATGGCCTAATATACTGGGGTCCCAGCTTGCCGCTCTTCCTGAATCGAATCACTCCTTTCCAAGGAGATACCTTCAGGAGCACGAAATCACCGACCTGGAACTCGAGTTCGGATAGTCGCCTATCTGCATAACTCTTCTGGCGACTCTGAGCGGTCAACAACCATTGTATGACCTGTTGTATCTGCTCTGTCGTCTGAAGCACTATCTCTATACTACCCATCACACGTTGCCCTACCTCGCCCCAACAAATGGGGGTTCGACACCTCCTTCCATACAACAACTCAAAGGGTAGCATACCAATGCCCGAGTGATAGTTGTTGTTATAGGAAAACTCAGCCAAGGGAAAATACGTGTCCCAACTCCCACCGAAATCCAGTACACATGCCCGAAGCCTGTCCTCGAGCGTCTGGATCATCCGCTCGTTCTGCCCATCGGTCTGCAGGTGGTATGCAGTACTAAAATGCTGCCTCATACCCAATTCCTCATGAAATTTCTTCCAAAATCTGGAAGTGAAACACACATCTCGATCTGAGACAATCGAGATCAGTACTCCATGTCGCGATACCACCTACTTCATGTACAACTCTGCCAGCCTCTCCACAGAAGAGCTCTCACTGATGGCAAGGAAATGAGCGCTCTTCGTCAACCTATCCACAATCAACCAAATTGCATCGAATCCTCTAGTAGTCCTCGGCAATTTGGTGATAAAATCCATGGTGATCTGTTCCCACTTCCACTCGGGAATCTCTAACGGCTGCAACTTACCATGTGGACGCTGGTGCTCGGCCTTAACCTTGCGACAGGTCAAGCACCTCTCTACGAACCATGCAACATCCATTTTCATACAGGGCCACCAATACTCCTTCTTAAGGTCCAAATACATTTTAGTGGCCCCGGGGTGGATCGAGAACTTCGATCTATGCGCCTCCTCCATCAAGATGGTACGCGTTCCGCCCACAAACGGTACCCAAACCCGACCCTGAAAGGTCATAAGTCCACGACTATCGGTAACAAACTTTGATACCTGCCCGATCACTCGCTCCCTTTTGCGGTTCTCTGGTCTCACGGCCTCCGCCTGGGCCCCTCGAATGGTGTCCCACACCGGAGTCATCATTGTCAATCTCATGCAAACATCTTGCATCAGGGCGCCCTCCGCTCTACGGCTCAAGGCATCGGCTACAACATTAGCCTTGTCCGGGTGGTACAGGATCTCGCAGTCGTAATCCTTTACCACATCCAACCATCTCCTCTGGCGCATATTCAGGTTAGGCTGATCCATCAGGTACTTCAAGCTTTTGTGGTCCGTGTATATGGTACACCGAACCCCATACAGATAGTGACGCCAGATCTTGAGGGCAAACACCACTGCCCCCAACTCCAGATCGTGGGTAGGATACCTTGACTCATGAGGTTTCAACTGCATTGATGCATATGCTATCACATGCCCCCTCTGCATAAGCACCGCTCCCAACCCTGATATCGATGCATCACAGTACACCACAAAATCCTCCATCCCTTCTGGGAGTGCGAGCACCGGAGCTTCGCACAATTTCTGGCGAAGTGTCTCAAATGAGGTCTGCTGCTCCGGACCCCATGAAAAAGCAACACCCTTCCGGGTCAACTTGGTGAGTGGCACGACGATCTTAGAGAAATCACTGATAAATCTCTGATAATAACCAACCAACCCTAGGAAACTCCTTATCTCGGTAGGTGACCTCGGCACCTCCCAACTCATCACCGCCTCGATCTTTGCCGGATCGACCAATATCCCCTTCAAGTTAACGAGGTGCCCAAGGAACTGGACCTCCCGTAACCAAAAATCACACTTGGAGAATTTGGCGTAAAGCTTCTCCGATCTCAGAACTCCGAGGATCTCCCTCAAATGCTCCTCATGTTGCTCTTTGGATCTCGAATACACCAAGATATCATCGTTGAATACGATCACTGAACGATCCAACATCAGCCTGCACACCCTGTTCACGAGATCCATGAACGCTGCTGGTGCATTGGTGAGCCCGAAAGGCATCACCACGAACTCGTAATGCCCGTAACGAGTCCTGAACGCTGTCTTCTGGATATCTACATCCCAAACCCTCATCTGGTGATATCCCGATCTCAAGTCTATCTTGGAGAACCAAGACGCTCCCTGCAACTGATCAAACAGATCGTCGATCCTCGGTAACGGGTAATGGTTCTTGACCATCAACTTGTTCAACTCCCGGTAATCAATACACATCCGGTGTGAACCATCCTTCTTCTTGACAAAAAGGATCGGCGCTCCCCAAGGTGAGCTACTCGGTCTGATAAACCACTTTCCCAGCAGCTCCTGAAGCTGCAAGGATAACTCCTGCATCTCGGGCGACACAAGGCAATAGGGTGCCTTGGCAATAGGTGCCACCCCCGGTACCAAGTCGATACGAAACTCCACCTGCGTCTCGGGAGGCACACCCGACAACTCCTCGGGGAAAACATCAGCGAACTCCCTCATAATCGGGACCTCATCAATCGAACTTGCCCTCCCAGCGGCCACTTGCGTGTCCATCACATAGGCCACAAATCCCTACAACCTTGCTGTAAACTCTGCCTCACCCTAGCAGCTGAACAAAATGATGACTCAGGAGGGGTTCCTCACCATACATCGTAAGTACTCCCCCACTAGGGTCTCGAATTGTCACCAACTAACGCTCGCAGTCTATAATAGCTCCAAAATGGCTCAACCAATCCATGCCCACTATGATACAGACGTCCCCCATCACAATCAGGACTAGATCGATCGAGAACCCCACACCGAAGATCTCAATTCTACATCCTTGAATCACCTCCATGGCATACACTGCTCGCTCGTTAGCTATAGAAACTCGTAGAGGTTGACTCAAAGCCTCTCGACAAATATTGATATGTCGACAAAAAGCTAACGACACAAAAGATCGACTTGCTCATGAGTCAAATAGCACTAAGGCAGGTACAGAATTCACAAGAAAGCTACCTACGCATAACATAATATAAGCATAATATCTCAAACTCAAAATAAATAGACAGAAGAATACATATCGGCCACAACGTCGGGTGTTGCGCGGACCTCCTCCGTTGTCAACTGGAAGGCTCTCTCGTGAGCCTTCGGCGCCTCGACCTTTGCTGGTCGAACCTCGGTAGCCCTAGCTGCAGGCACAAATCCCTACGCTGATCCCTGATGTAGCTGAGGGCACTCAGCCTTCCGATGGTCGGTCTGGTTGCAATGGAAGCAAACAGAAAATCCCTTGGGGAAATCTCTCGCGATATGCCCCTCCTTCCCGCACTTGTAGCATACTCCCGCTCTACACGACCCCTCGTGACTCTTGCCGCACTTCCCACAAGTGTGGCCCTTCACACTCCTAGATCTCGAATCAGCGGGCCTGGCCCCCTTGGCTGCCGACTGAGACTGTGTCGGCCGCCGATCTTTCCCCTGAGACTCCGCCTCCTCCCTGGCCTGAGTCTCCAACTCTATCTCCATCTTCCATACATGTGCCTAGAGCTTGGAAAATGTCTGGTAAGTCGAGTTCACCACGAACACCTGAATATCTCTCCTCAGAACACTCAGATACTAGCTCATGCGAGCCTGCTCGGTAGACACCTGCTCAGGGTAAAACATCCCCCTCTCATGAAACTTCCACATAATCACAGTAACTGAATCAATACCCTGCTTGAGGGTCAAAAACTCCTGAGCCAGTCGTTCCCTTTCCATAGGAGAAATGTACTCATCACGAAGCATGGTGGTGAAATTTTCCCAGGTCGCTGTCAGAGTGAAGCTCGCTGTCACGAACTTCCACCAATCCTTCGCTCCCAAGCGGAGTTGGTTCAGAGCGAACCGTACTATCAAGTGTTCCGGACAAGAACACTTGTAGAAACATCCCTCGATGTCATAGATCCACCTCATCGCAGCAATCGGGTCCTGCGTCCCATCGAACTTTGGTGGCTTCATGTTGCTGAACTCCTAAAACAACAACGAGTCACCTCCCTGAGGTCTAGCAACATCAACAGCAGCAACAGCCACAGCCTCAATCACTGATGCATATCGCTCGTCAAAGGTCTCAATCAATGTGGTATTGATGTCCTCGAACATCTCTAGAATCTCGGCTCGGATGGCAGCAGCCACCTCCTCATGAATCAATCGACGGATCTCCTCGTCGCTGACACTGCTGCTCCCACGTGCGTGTCGTGTCCCAACCATGATGTCTCTGAAATACAACATAAAAATATCAGAGACTCGATCAAGCATACTTGCACTCGATAACGCAACCCTACTCGTTCTCCAATATCCTAAGGATTCTTACTTGGACTGCTCATTGATCCGGTCTCTTCAGTAGTATGGGCCCTATACTACCGACCACACCGCATCAGCATTCACCCCAAGTCCTCCTCCTTGGATCCCAGATCGCAAGTACTCTACTCTCGCTATGCATTGGCTACCCTCTGATAGACCTCTCATGAGCTCCTAACTACTACCTACTCCCTCTCAAGGCATCTCATAGCAGTAGTAATCTTCTAGGCTAAGGGATCACAAATCAGGCCACTTTAGTCCGAATATGAATACCTAGCCTACTCTAGCATGCATAACATAACATATCATATCTCATAACTTATAATGTAAGGGTATTTTGGGGATTCACCGTTCGGGCGCTGGCTGACCGTACACACTGTTCCGCTCTGGTTTCCTCTAAACCTCTTACTCTTTTTAGAAAATTTAGTTTTATTGTTGAAAATTTCTCAAATCCTCAGTTTGAGTTCAGATACGCCCGAAGGTGCATCCGAGTCCCTCAAACCAAGACTCTGATACCAACTTGTAATGATGAGATTTTCAAAACAAAATTTTCATTTTTCAAAAACCAAATATATATATAAAATATTCTCAAAAGTATTCCACAATAGTTATCAAATCAAAACATATCCGAAGATCACAAATCAAATCTCCTCTCTGTGTGTACGGGTCACGCCGACGCCTTTCCACGGTCCTCGCTAGTACCTGAAACACATAACACAACAACTGTAAGCATAAATACTTAGTGAGTTCCCCAAAATACCACATACAACACATACGCCAATCGAGGCTACTGTACGACCCTCCGGTCGATGTGTCTCAGCGGGACCCTCCAGTCCAGTAGCTCGTTGGACCCTCTGGTCCGGTCATAGCTCGTTGGGCCCTCTGGCCCGGTCTAAATCGTTGGACCCTTTCAGTCCGGTCTGTATTGTTGTACCCTCCGGTCTGGTCTATACCATCATATAACATACATATATATCACATAGCACATAACTCATTCGTAACACATAATCTCATACATAGCACATAGGACCCTCCGGTCAACATAGAATACCACTCTAGTTAACGTATAGTGAGAAGACTCACCTCGTGTAACTCGGTAACTCGGAAATCTCGGACTCCATGAAATAGGATCTAGCCTCCGCCTCAAAATGAAGCTTCTTTCACTGCTAAACTCGAATCCAAAAGCTTGAGCTCAAACTCTTCCTCCTCCAAGGCTAGCACTTTGCTCCAAATGGCCAAGAACACAATACTAAGCCCCCCTAGACACTCCCTTGCTATATGAACGAGATTTAGGGTTTTGAAATGGTAAAGCTCTTGAAAAGGTGGCCAACAAAAGGGCCTTAAGGTTGCTTAAATAGGAAGGCTCAACATATTAGGGTTTCTCTTATGGGCTGGGTATGCCCCGCGTACACATTAGTATGCCCCGCGTACCTAGCGACCCTTCCCGCTCAAGACACGGATGAGTACGCTGAGCGTACACCCCGTGTACTCGCCAAACATGCATTTCCTTAACAAGGGCCAAATGTGCCCCTTGCTCAAAGATGAAGGTTCATAAGGTATACCTGATTTTTGGGATGTTACAACATCTCATCGTCAGATGGACAAAGAGGAATTCTTGGTAAAAAGACTCGTTTTCCAGCATGTTGGCCAATAATTATCTCTGCATCAATGACATTTTGTTAGAAAGCTCAATATATCAATCTAGTGCCATTACATAACCCATTTGAAGGATCGATATTTCGCAAAAGTATTACTGGGCACCCAGTTTTTAACCGAAGATAATGAGGGGGTACGGCACTAACATTTAGCGAGTTAAAATATTCCATTTAATATAAGTTATTTTTGTCATCTTCCGCTTCATCAAAACTGTAGTAAACTTTTGCATGCCAGAAAATCGTTCGATCAACTTATTATTAATCTCATCAACACTTTCATTTTTAGTTGACAATATCGCCCTCGAAATGATAAATTTTGAATCGGCGCCATTGGATTGCAAAGAAGGAAATATTGCTTCAATCTGAGCGTCCACTAAATTAGGTTTATCAGTGTATGGAATGGACATGTTATCAGGTATACGAATAAAGGAATCATCCAATCTTTCCACATTTCCATTACCGACTCGTAATAAAAAATCAGAAAACCATGGGTCATTTATCACTCTCATGTTAATATTTAATTGAAGCCTTTTAACTGAAGCCCATAGAGGTGACATTCATAAGCTAGATGTAACAACCCGAAGTTGTTCATCGCCAAAACGTGTTCTACCCGAAAAATTCACCGTTATCAAATTCGTTCCGTTTTCACTTTGGATTAAATTATTTAAACTTATATGTTTATTATAATTTAATGAGTGTCCAAACCCCTTTGGAATTCATGAAATTAACCCAAAAGTGTTTATTTCAAAAAGTTAGAAACGTTCCCGCCGGGTTACGGTAACTTAATCGGGTGCGACCAAAAGCCCCGTTTAATGTCGGTATCGGGTAGAATTCCACTGTGTCCAAGTTTTAGGACCTATATAAACGTGTTTAAGCACCAATTTGAAGCTTTTTATTCCTCTCTCTACTCTCTCTCTAACCTCTCTCCTAAAATCCAAGTTTAAGGGTCCAAATCATCAATTTTAGGCTCCAAATCTTTGAGGTACTTTCCCTAGCTTGTTATGTAACCTCCCTAGCCTTCAAATTCGAGTTCAACACATGGATTAGGACCACATTCATGAGTTTACGGCCCTGGAACCATCCTAGGCCATAAACTCATATAAAATGGGTTTTGGAGCACAAAAATCCTTCCTAAACACAATTGGACCTTAGATATGGCTAGATGGCTTCATGGAATGGACTTATAACATTTTAAACATGGATATTGAGACATTTGAAGGATTTTACGGCCAAGGAACATGCTTGGGCCGTAAACTCATATATATGGGTTTTTTATGACCTTAAACCCTTCCAAAACCTCAACAAGACATGGATATGACTTCTAGAATAATTGCTTTAGCGTTGGAACACTTTAAACATAATTTTTGGGGGACTTATATGAGTTTATGGCCAAGGCTTGTGCTTGGCCGTAAACTCCTTAAAAATGGGTGTAAATTCAATTTCAAGGTGTTAGAAAGCCATCCAACACCACCAAAAGCCTTGGAATAAATCATAGGACCAACCAAAAATAGTTTAAGGACCTTAAACACATCAAAACCCCACATTTGAGAGTTTACGGCCATAGAACATGCCCCATGGCCGTAAACTCCTAAAAGTGTGTCAAATGGTGCACAAAATTCATTTCTAGGCTTGTGGGAATTTTTAGAATCACATGTGATTAGTTTTAAGACCTTAAAAACACTTATTCAAGAGGATATGAGAGTTTACGGCCATAGACCCCATGCTTAGGCCGTAAACTCCCTTAAGTGTTGTATTTGATGATTTGAATTCAATCCAAGCCTTAGGTAAAATTATTCCAAGCATTTCCCAAGTGTCCATATCCATTTGTGACCCATTAAACACCATAAACCACCCCACCATGAGTTTATGGCCGTAAACTCATGGGGAATGGGTGTTATGGCCGAAAACTCCATTTAGAAGTTTACTCTTGGGGAGTAAGCTCATTTCCTAAGTCCCTCGCATCATTACATGTCCTTAAACGCCACCCGGGTCCCTCCAAACACTTGTATAGGAGTGTTTTCGCAAGTAGAAGTAATTGTCCTTATCAAATAATCAATCTAGGTCCTAATTAGATACAAATGTGTATATTTACATTATACTTAGGAACATCGTGCGTTTGCAAGCCTCGGACCAACGTTTAGCATCCGAAATCGTCACATTTCTCGTTCGGTGAGTTCATACCCCTACGCCCTTTTCCGTGTTTTTCAATGTTTTCAGGGGGGGAATACAAGCAAACAATAACTGTTTTCAAATCATAACATTGATATGTTTCAAATAATATCTGGCAAAATTATAAATACTTTTACTCCTTATGTATTATGCTGAGCATAAGGAATGATTTATCAATTACAACTAAATGGATTTTAGTTAAGAAAATAACCAAACTAATCAAATTATTATGGGAATAATTTGGGGTTCTTTATTGTTCGTTTTATCATGTACTAATATGTATATAAAGTTCTTAGATAAACTATGTCTGATTCAGTTTATCTCCGTATCATTTGAATGTATTGCCAGATAGTTCCATTGTATGTATTTATATTTGTTGTATTACGTTTCATAATCTTTTGTATGTTGATATCATATGAGAACCCTGTGAATAGTTTAGTACTAGTTTTTGAGGTAGTCACTACCCTTTATTGATGATCAGTAAATCCTCCCCGGAAGTGTAACCAGAGTCTCCTGGAGGGAGAGCGAGGAATTTGTGAATAGATCTATTCGGGACTAACAATCCCACACCTTAACTGTTAGCTACAATTAGGCGGGCATGCCTGGGATGACAAATTTCTGGATATCATTCGACGTCTGACAAGCGTCAAGGAGGTCTCGTTGTTGTATTAGCATGGTTACCCGACTCACAACATGTATTAATATAAGTTTATTCACAGTATCGTTTTGACTTTGTTTCGATTCCGTATCTACTTTTTATATGGTATCTATAACTTGTACGGGATGTTTTCCCCATGATTTTTAACTATATCTTATACGGGATAGTAATCCCATGGTTTTGTATCTATAACTTGTACGGGATGTTTGCCCCATGGTTTTTAACTATATCTTATACGGGATAGTAATCCCATGGTTTTGGATCTATAACTATTACGGGATAGTAATCCCATGGTTTACACCTATATCTTGTCCGGGATAGTGATCCCATGGTTTTCAATCTATATTTATTTCGGGATAGTAATCCCATGATTTCGATCTATATCAAGTACGGGATGATAATCCCATGGTCTAAATCTATATCTTGTCCGGGATAGTAATCCCATGGTTCCCAATCTATATTTTCATATATATCAAAATATCTTGTGTCTAGTCCGGGATGGTAGTCCCATGGTCTTAAATCTGTATTTTCATATGTGTCAAACTATCTTATATCTCGTTCGGGATAGTGATCCCAAGATTTTCAATATATAGTTTTGTGTATTAAACTATACTCTGTGTTATTCAATCTTGCATTTAGGAAAATATGGGATTTTCCTGGGGTAAAATACATCACATAATCGAATTGGTAACAAATGATAACTAAACTAACTTTACATAAGAAAATATGGGATTTTCTTGGATAACAAACCTTTTCGGAAAACTAAAGGAAACCGATACATTTTCATAAAACAAAACCGCTTATGAACTCACCAGCTTTATGCTGATTTTCAAACCGTTTGTATTCTCAGGTCCAAGTTAGACAGGTACCCGGTGATCTCTTTTGGTGAAGACGGAGTGCGTGGAAGACTTGTCTCGTTTTGTTCATATGATATATGTATAACTTTTGTACAATTTACTTTTGAAACAAATGTAAACTTTCATATATATATATATATATATATATATATATATATATATATATATATATATATATATGTAATGTAATGGTTGTTTACTGTGATTACTATGTACATTGGATTTGATACACAACGTGGAGTCCACCCCGGAAATGTTTCCGCCTTTATTTTCGAGGTGTGACACTAGATTCCACAATTTATGCTCGAGTGCCACGTCTCACGACGGACAACACTTGTCTAAAGTCACCTCCCATAACCATTATCTTTCCACCTAAAAGGAGCTTCTCATCTCTGATGTCTTGCATTGTCCGATCAACTGCTTCTACCGACTGCCTCTTAGCCATTGCTGCTTCATCCCAAATGATTACCTTTGCCTCGCGAAGTAGCTGAGCCTTCCCGCTTTGTTTAGTGATCTTGCACATCGAGTTATTATCAAGGTTGAGGGGAATTCCAAATCGTGAATGAGTTGTTTTCTCTCCTGGCATGTTTTTAGCCGTAACACCTGACGTGGCAGTTGCAAGTGCAATAAGACCACATGCACAAATATTGGCCAACAAAGCTTTGTACAAAAATGTCTTCCCAGTTCCACCGGGACCATCTATGAAGAACACACCCAGAATATTTTCATCCACATGCCTCATTATCTCATCATATGCAAACTTCTGGTCTAGATTGAGAGAGTCCCGCGCAAGTAAGTCTTCATTTTCCACATTTATACAGTATTCTTCTAGCACCTCACAATAGCCTCTTGATTGTAAATCGATGTGTGCACTGACATTTGGAAGGTCGTAATCACTAAGCTTTTTACTCATAGATTCTATATTTATGATGTTAAATGCTTCCGGCATCCTCGGTTGGAACTCTATGTTGCTTAATTTGATTGATATCAAAATGTTCACTGAAAAGCAGATAAAAACTATTAAAACGTATTGATTTATTAATTTTAATAACACTACAACTATTATTATTTTTCTATAAAAAACTTACTTGAATCAAATGAACCAATTTCACCCGAGAAACAAATATTATATACTTTCTCTTTATCGCATAGAAAGTCTTCACAATCCGATGGCGTGTTTGGTCGGTTATATATAGTTTCATCTTTATTATATTCCCCTATTTATAATCAAATATTTCCAAAGTCATCTAATTTTATTTTCGTGTAATAATAATAATAATAATAATAATAATAATAATAATAATAAACACTTAAGGCCCATCTTGGATTTATAAAGTGAACGAAGTTAACGTCAGTAAACCAGAGTAACGGGAATAGTTTCTCTTGCCTTTGATGATTTTTCCAACAATATCTAAAAATAGCGATAATTAAAAGGACAACTTGTTATTATTTTAAAAACTTTAGAATGCTATATATATATATATATATATATATATATATATATATATATATATATAATTAATTAATTAATTAAATTTACCGATCCTCATTTTTCTCTCTATTCGATGCTCTACTAAACTTTTTATCGAGGCAACCAATGGAAATACCGCAAACCATGATATGATAGCATCGGCCAAAAGATTAAACCGTGTGTTATTGCTGATCTTAATCATCAAATCGTCATGTAATAAACTGTATTCTTGATACCTCGGATACTCAGCATATGTTGGTTCGATTTGGAAGGTAGTAAGTACCTGAGAAGTGATTTCGACGTGATAAAGGTGTTGGGCAAGGGCGGAGACACCGACGCTGGATACCTCGCTGGAGAGTCCAAGGTCATCAATAGTTTGAAATTATTTCATTCTGATGGCGATCGAGAGAGAGAAAGAGAGGCGAGAGAGAGGGACGTTGTAACAACATGAATTTTCAAAACAACTTTTTAAATTTCTTAAAACATGTTTTCATCCAAATCAAGCCATAACAATCCAGTGTATCATATCATAATACAAAACATATCAAATCCCAAGATCATGAAATAAATCTTCTATCAGTTTGTACAGATCATGTCTGCGCCTTCCTACGGTCCTCGCTAGTACCTGAAACACATAACACAACAACTGTAAGCATAATTGCTTAGTGAGTTTCCCTAAGATACCACTTACACGCATACGCCCCTCCAGGCCATGATCTTCCGGTCCATGTGTCTCAGGGGACTTCTATCCCAACCCGGTAAACCTTCCGGTCCTACTAGCGTTGACCTTCTGGTCCACATCACAATGCCTTCCGGCCCATAACATAATGCCTTCCGGCCCATATCAAACATAGCATACATAGCACATACAAACAGTTAACTTAATCACATACAATGCATACAACTTATAACATATCCGACCTTCAGGTCACACATAGACACCCTTCCGGGTACAGTATAGTGAGAAGACTCACCTTTGATATCTCGGTAAATCACTGACTTGGTAGGAATGCGATCTAGCCTCTGCCTAAACACATAAGGCAAATATTCCCATAAATATAACTGTAATCTAACCTTTCTTAACATCCTCAGAAGGGTTAAAGACCATTTTACCCCTCTTCTGACTCAAATGCCTCGCTGCTGACCAAACCCTAAAAGTCAACCAAAGTCAATGGTCAAACTTTGACCCGACTCGGCGAGTGCACTTGGGCAACTTGGCGAGTCCACCTATCTCCACTTACTCCTTAGTCCCATTTAACACGTCGAGTCCCTCCCTTTACTCGACGAGTCCCCAGGCATGAATCGCGGGGCTACCTTGACTCAACTCGCCGAGTCCCAAGAACAACTCGGCGAGTACATGCCATGCACAGGTTCTTTTGACCTCCTAAGGTCAGATCTGTTCCTCAATTCCATAGATCTGACATTCCCAATCAATATAATCACATAAAGCTCGAAACTTGATGCTTATAAACATACATAATGGCATCAAATGGAGATTTAGTACCAAAAATGGCAACCTAAGTCCAATCACCCCTCAAGGACCCATAAAGCATACTGGATTGAAGTCTCTGAACCTCTTTGAGTCCAGATCCAAAGCATAGTCTCGATGAGGGAACAATTGCTCCATATAAACATCCTCACAAGAGGTTAGAAAACCCTAATCTCTAAGTTCAATACTAAAACTGAAGAAGGTTCGAATGAATACCTCAAGTTGGAATCTATGGACTCTGAAACCACTTGAATCACACCTCCTTCAGCCTCCTCTTGCTCTTGATCACCTTCTTTTTGCCAAGCCAAGGATAGAAAGATCAATAAAGGCTTCTCCTTCCTTCCAAACAATATAGATCACTAAGGGTGCTCTCAAGGGACTGGTAGCTGCAATGGGAGGCTAAGAGTACCCTTAAATAAGCTCAAACCCTGGAGGAATAGGGTTTCATTAAACAGCGTGGACTCGCCGAGTCCAATGTGAACCCAGATGAACAATCACGACCCTACTCGGCGATTCTACGCATCAACTCGCCGAGTTCCTTCACATAATTCAAAAAATAAATAAATAATATACCTGGGATTCCGAATGTTACAATTCTCCCCCACTAGAATCAGACTTCATCCTCGAAGTCTCATTCTATAAACAATTCAAGATGCTGCTCACGCATCTCGCGCTCCGGCTCCCAAGTCAGCTCTGACCCCTTCTTGTGCTGCCACTGCACTTGCACCAAAGGCACTTCCTTGTTCCTCAGAACCTTGACCTTCCGATCCCTAATTGCCACCGGTTTCTCCACATAGTTCAGGCCTGCATCCACCTAAATGTCCTCTAATGGTACCACTACCGACTCGTCGGCTATACACTTCCTCAATTGCGACACATGAAAAGTGTCGTGAATCTGCCCCAACTCCGCAGGTAAATCCAAACAGTAAGCTACCCTGAAAGGTCCAATATATCGAGGCCCCAACTTGCCCCTTTTCCTGAATCGTATCACTCCTTTCGTAGGAGAGACCTTTAAGAGTACGAGGTCACCAACCTGAAACTCGAGCTTGGACCGACGCCTGTCCGCATAACTCTTCTGGCGACTCTAAGCGGTCAACAATCTCTGCCTGACCTGTTGTATCTGCTTTGTCGTCTGAAGCACGATCTCCGTATTACCCATTACACGTTGCCCCACTTCTCCTTAGCATATGGGGGTCCGACACCTCCTCCCATACAACAGCTCAAAGGGTGGCATACCAATGCTCGAATGATGGTTGTTGTTGTAAGAAAACTCTGACAAGAGTAAATATGTGTCCCAACTTCCTCCAAAATCCAAAACACACGCTCGGAGCATATCCTCGAGTGTCTGAATCATCCGCTCACTCTGCCCGTCCATCTGTAGGTGGTATGCGGTACTGAAATGCAGCCTCGTACCCAACTCCTCGTGAAACTTCTTCCAAAATCTGGAAGTAAATCGTACATCTCGATCTGAAACAATCGACATCGGTACCCCATGCCGCGATACCACCTCGCTCACATACAACTCTGCCAACCTCTTAGCATAAGAGCTCTCACTGATAGCAAGAAAATGAGCGCTCTTCGTCAACCTATCCACAATCACCCAAATTGCATCGAATCCCATCACAGTCCTTGGCAATTTGGTGATAACATCCATGGTAATCTGATCCCACTTCCACTCGGTAATCTCCAGCGGCTGCAGCTTACCATGCTGATGCTGGTGCTCAGCCTTAACTTGGCGACAAGTTAGGCACCTCTCGATGAACCATGCAACATCCCTCTTCATAAAGGGCCACCAATACTCATTCTTTAGATCCAAATACATCTTAGTGGCTCCGGGATGGATCGAGAACTTCGGTGCAGTGCCGGTTTTGTCGCAGATCTTCGGTTGGTCATAACTTCTTCGTTATAACTCGGATTTTGACGAAGTTTTCGCCTACAAGTTTCTAACGAGATTCTCTACAACATCAAATAATAAAATTTTACTTATTTAAAATTTTATATTTTCGCTAAATTTCACTATTTGGATTTTAATTGGAATCTCATAAGACTTCCAATATTTTCTGAGTGATTCTAAACATAGTTTTACTTTATTTCTAGTAAAAACCATCTGTTAGAACTCAACACTCAATTTTACATAATATTTCACAATTTTATTCATTACAAAACACGATTTCAAAATGTGTATGTTACAAATACCTCCTCCTTTTGAGGATTTCGTCCCCGAAATTACATCGATTAAAATAAATGGGGATATTTTGCTTTTATCTCATTCTTATTTTCCCAAGTATAGTTTGGGCCACGATGGTGTTTCCACTTGACAAGCACCAATTCTACTTCTTTATTGCGTAGCTTAGTTGTTCTTTCATTCACGATTTCTTCAGGCTCTTCAACATATCTTAACTTATTATCCACTTTCACCTCAGATAATGGAACTGTCTCATCGTAGATGCTCAAGCATTTGCGCAGATAACTTACATGAAACACATCATGAATACCTGCCAAATCTTCAGGCAATTCTTAGCGGTATGCTTGCTTTCCAATTCTCTGGATGATTTTGAAAGGACCAACAAATCTAGGACTCAACTTTCCTTTCTTCCCAAATCACATAAGGCCTTTCCTTGGGGATACCTTCAGCATCACAAAATCACCTACTTGGAATTCTATAGGTCGTCTTCTCTTTTCCGTATAGGACTTATGTCGATCCCGGGCCGCTTTCATTCTTTCTCGTACGATTTGAATCTTTTCGGTGGTGTCTTGAATCATTTCAGGGCCTCCAAGGATCTTCTGTCCTACATCACGCCAACATAACGGCGTACGGCATTTGCGACCATATAATGCTTCATATGGTGGCATTTTGATTGAAGTGTGGTAACTATTATTATACGAAAATTCGACAAGCGGTAAATATTTATCCCAGTTACCACCGAACTCCAAAACACATGCACGAAGCATATCTTCTACTGTCTGGATTGTTCTCTCCATCTGACCATCTGTCTGGGGATGATAAGCGGTGCTGAGAGCAACTCGAGATCCCAATTCGCGTTGCATACTCGCCCAAAAGTGTGAAGTGAAGCGAGTATCGCGATCGGAAATGATCTTTAGTGGCACACCATGTCTTGCAACAATTTCATCCAAGTATACTTGTGCGTATTTCTCCATTGGAGCCGTTTCACGCATGACGAGAAAATGTGCACTCTTAGTCAGGCGGTCGACGATTACCCAAATGCTATCATGCTGTCTAGCAATCTTTGGCAATTTGGTAATAAAATCCATGGACAACTCTTCCCACTTCCATACAGGAACACTAAGGCTTTCTGGAGTTCCATAAGGCTTTTGGTGTTCTGTTTTGACTTGTAAGCATACTAAGAATTCTTGTACATATCTTCCAATGTCTCTCTTTAATCCAGGCCACCAATAATCAGCTCTTACATCATAGTACATTTTACTTGTACCAGGATGTATTGATAGCTTAGACTTATGAGCTTCATCTAAAATCTTCTGTCTTAATCCACCAATCTTTGGAATCCATAGCCGATTCTTAAATACTTTTAATCCTCGTGGATCATCAATTAAAACATCGGCATAATGTACCATTCCTTCCTTCTTTACATTTTCTAGCTTTAAGGCTTCAACTTGCCACTTCTCTAGTTCATCAAGAATGGTGAACTTCATTGTAGTGTGAGTAATAGTATAACACATACTATTAGGATAAACTTTCCTGCTAAGTGCATCTGCAACCACATTAGCCTTTCCAGGATGGTACAGGATTTCGCAATAATAGTCTTTGATCAGCTCCATGGCTCGTTGTTGTCTCATATTCAAAGTTTGCTGACTAAATATATACTTGAGACTCTTGTGGTCGGTAAATAATTAGCATTTCGTACCAAAAAGGTAATGTCTCCAAAGTTTTAGGGCAAATACTACTGCAGCGAGTTCAAGATCATGGGTAGGATAATTCTTTTCATAATCTTTCAGTTGTCTTGAGGCATAGACTATCACTTTACCACGTTGCATCAACACACAACCGAGTCCCAATCTTGAAGCATCGCTATATACGGAGAAATCATCATCACCTTCTGGGAGTGATAAGATGGGAGCATGAGTCAAAAGATCTTTTAGAGTTGAGAAAGCTTTTTCTTGAGCTTCACCCCATTCGAACTTCACTTCCTTCCGTGGAAGACTTGTGAGAGGTACGGCTATATGAGAAAAGTCTTTAATGAATCTCCAGTAATATCCCGCAAGACCTAAGAAACTTCGAATTTTGGAAGCATTACGGGGCACTTCCTAATTTTGAATGGCTTCGATTTTGATGGGATCTACAGATACACCGTTACTAGAAATAATATGGGCGAGAAATTGAACTTGACGAAGCCAAAATTCACATTTCAAGAATTTAGCATAAAGTTTCTCCTTTCAAAGAAGTTCTAAGATTTCACGAATATGAACGGCATGATCGGCTTCAGACTTGGAATAGATTAAAATATCGTCAATGAATACGATGACAGACTTATCGAGCATTGGGCGGCACACTCGATTCATCATATCCATGAATACGGCAGGAGCATTTGTCAAACCGAATGGCATGACAAGGAATTCAAAATGCCCATAACGAGTACGGAAAGCAGTCTTTGGTAATCCTTGCTCTTGTACTTTCAACTGATGATAGCCAGATCTGAAATCGATCTTTGAGAAATAGCTAACACCCTGAAGTTGATCGAATAAATTGTCGATGCGAGGTAGTGGGTACTTGTTCTTGATAGTCATTTTATTCAGCTCACAATAATCAATGCACATTCGCATTGATCCGTCCTTCTTCATGACAAACAATACTGGAGCACCCCAAGGAGAAGTACTCAGTCGAATAAAGCCTTTGTCAAGTAATTCCTGCAGTTGGATCATCATTTCTTTCATCTCGGCTGGTGCAAGACGATAAGGAGTCTTTGCAATCGGAGTAGCACCGGGCACAAGGTCAATTCGAAATTCTACTTGTCTGTCCGGAGGAAGTCCAGGCAGATCATCGAGGAAAACATCGGGATATTCGTTAACAATGGGAATATCATTTACAGTTTTATTCTCCTTTCTTGAGATGTCAACTGTATAGGCCAGATAGATAGGACAACCTTTCGATATGAATTTACGAGCTTTTTGGAAAGAGATTATTTTTAAGATCATTTGTTCACCGTAGACATGAATAGGATCTTCCCCTTCAATAGGAATGTGTACCATCTTTTCGTAACACAAGAGTTCTGCATGGTTCTTTGACAACCAATCCATGCCGAGAAAAATATCGAAATTGGGCAAGGAGATAGGGATTAGGTTAGCAAGAAAATTATAGCCTTCAATTTCTATGACACAATCCCTATAGATTTAATTAGCAAGTAATGACATACTTCCTGCAGTATCTACGTGAAATGGTTGCGCGAGTGCATAGCAAATAGTTTGAAAAGAATGCGCAAAATTCATAAGATACGAAAGAATCCGAGGCACCAGAATCAAATAAGATGTGTGCAGGTCTAGAGTTGACAAGAAATGTACTCGTCACGACATTCGGGTCCTCACGTGCTTCCTCTGTGGTAATCTAGAATGCACGACCCTTAGCTTTTAGCACCTCCTCCTTTTTAGCTGGAGTACTCTTTGGTTGTTGGACAGGAACTTGACTTCTCGCTCGTTGTTGAAACACATCATGAATACCTGCCCAATATTCAGGCAATTCTAAGCGGTATGCTTGCTTTCCAATTCTCTGGATGATTTTGAAAGGACCAACAAATCTAGGACTCAACTTTCCATTCTTCCCAAATCGCATAAGGCCTTTCCTTGGGGATACCTTCAGCATCACGAAATCACCTACTTGGAATTCTATAGGTCATCTTCTCTTTTCCGTATAGGACTTCTGTCGATCACGGGCCGCTTTCATTCTTTCTCGTACGATTTGAATCTTTTCGGTGGTGTCTTGAATCATTTCAAGGCCTCCAAGGATCTTCTGTCCTACATCACGCCAACATAACGGCGTACGGCATTTGCGACCATATAATGCTTCATATGGTGGCATTTTGATTGAAGTGTGGTAACTGTTATTATACGAAAATTCGACAAGCGGTAAATATTTATCCCAGTTACCACCGAACTCCAAAACACATGCACGAAGCATATCTTCTACTGTCTGGATTGTTCTCTCCATCTGACCATCTGTCTGGGGATGATAAGTGGTGCTGAGAGCAACTCGAGATCCCAATTCGCGTTGCATACTCGCCCAAAAGTGAGAAGTGAAGCGAGTATCGCGATCGGAAATGATCTTTAGTGTCACACCCCCAAACCAGAACGGCGGAAACGTTCGGGGGCGGAGGACGTCATGTTCAATATCATAACAGTTCATAGAAAGGAAAGTACACACCACCATATATAATAAGTTTGCAAGATGTTTACATAGTTGTATTCATTACATGTTCAAAATAAAGGTACATAAACATCATTCAAAATGAAGTAATTAACGCCAGCGCGTTAATCCCAAAAGTTGATTCCCAACCTGCTTAGCGATTTCCTGAGAATACAAGTTATTTCAAAGAAAAAGTGTCAACAATTAAGTTGGTGAGTCCATAAGTAGTTTAGAAAAATTGGATGCCATTCCAAAATGGGTGTATGTTTTCCAGTAAACGTAGCGTTTCAAAATGCAAAGAGTTGTGATTTGTGGTGTTGGAAATGAATGCATTAGCTCCAGAAAATCCCATATTTTCCTTAATAGTTGAAATACGATTTGTTGTGTTTTCCAAGAAAACCCTTATTTTCTTATAAAAGTATGAGATGTATATAGTTGTTCATGTTATAAGTTGTAAATGATTGCACCGGGAAAATCCCTTATTTTCCTATTAGTAGTTTGGTTTGTATGCAGGAAAAACCCTTATTTTCCTCACACATAATGCCAGTCTCTAAGACCGAAAATTGCAAGAAACCGACGTTCCCCGTAAGTGTGTCATAGTTTTATATATAATAAAACTACGCGAAGACCGAACCGGTTGGATGAAGAATAGTTTTAATAACTACTCGCTCATCAAAACTGAATATCATAATAATTGTATATCCGATGAGTTTCTATAACCATACTAAACATAATATGCCTGTAACGACGTTCTTCAGGCGTCGCAGTGCTATGACAACTGTCACCCCAAAAGACGGACTGTAGCTAACAGTCAGGGTGCGGGATCATGACTTCCTGTATAGATCTATACACATTTGACACGTTCTCATCGCGGGAGATTCTGGTTATAGACAGGACCTACTGCAGTACTTTCTAATAAAGAAAAGTAACGTTTGAAGATGTACACGTCTCATGGATTCTCAATTAAGTCTATATTAAAGTGATAGTTTTGTATGCAAAGTTTATCCTTTTTCAAAATCTTTGATAAAGCAAAATCATAAGTTTTTAGAATGTATAAAACGATTTAACAATGAAAGATCATTATATGCTTCGTATAAGTCTAATGCACACAAAGTATGACAAGAGTTTTCCATAATAGTAATGAGTTCCAAGTGGTTTATTTGATAATATAAGTGAAGTGAAACTTTATAAAATACACGATAATAACCGTATGTTTACTTGTATTCCCCCCCTAAAAGAGTGTAAAAGTATTTAAAAATGTATTTAAAGTGTGTTAGAAAGGGGTATGAACTCACTTGACAACTTGAAGATAGCGAGATGGAAAAACGGCAGAGTTTCGTCTCGGGAAATGGATTTTCCTCGGAAATCTCGGGATTCCTCGGGAGAAAATCGACCTTCGGATCTTGTACGAAGCGACCAGGGCTTCGGGGTAGTACGAGCACGGAAAACGAGGAAAAACGCAAGAGAAATGAGAGAGAATGAGCCCTTTCTTTGGAAACCTTCGTATGCTATTTATAGAGAGGCTGGTCTGCCTCAGTACGCGGGGCGTACGCTAGTACGCAGCGCGTACGCGTACGTCACGCATGACCGAGGCCTCGACTGCCTCGGCTTCGGATGGGACGGATCCCTGGGTTCGCGGGTCGGATGGGACGGGTCGCTGGCACGCGGGTCGGATGGGACAGCGGGTCGGGTTCTCCGGATCGTGCGACGTGGACGATCCGAGGCCGTGGCCTCTCAGTACGCGGGGCGTACTAGGGTACGCGGCGCGTACTATAGCCCTAGGCTGACTCCTCTTCGGATAATACCGAATTTTGAATAAAAATTATATATAAATTAATTATCAAACTTCAAAAATTCATATCTCCCTCATACGAACTCCGTTTTTGGCGTTCTTTATATCCCCGCGAAGGTGAGACTACGATCTACAACTTTCATTTAGATTCCGTTGGCAAATTCCGAAATTATTTTTATTATTTATTTATTAAAGTGACGTGTTTAAGGAATTTCTTTAAAAATTCATAACTTATTCATATGATGTCCGATTTGAGCGTTCTTTTTATGCATGTTTGTAGTTTAACGATATCTATCACTTTCATTTAGACACCTAAGGTCAGAAAATGTTTTATTGAAACTTTGCGTTTTTACGTAACTTTGTATTGCTGGTTTTTGTCGGAAAACTTATAATGAGCATAACTTCTTCATTATAACTCGGATTTTTGTGTTATTTATATGTTTGGAAACCTTAAGATGATAACTACCACATAGTGTACTCCAAATAGAGTTTTTGAATACTTCATATTCTATTTCCTTTCTCAAGGAGGTTACATGACTCGATCTTTACTGACATGAAATAACGGGTTGTTACATCATCCCACCGTTAGAGGGAATTTCGTCCCGAAATTTTTAATACAAAGGAAGAGTCTTAGGGGCTGGGGAAGAGATGTGGATACTTCTGTTGCATTTGATCCTCTCGTTCCCACGTGAACTCGGGTCCCCTCTTAGCATTCCATCGGACCTTTACTATTGGAATGCGACTCTGTTTAGTTCGTTTAATTTCCCTATCCATGATCTCGACGGGTTCTTCCACAAAGTTAAGATTTTCATTTAGTTCGATCTCATCGAGTGGAATTACAAGTGTTTCGTCGGACAGACACTTCTTCAGGTTTGATACGTGGAATACTGGATGTACTTTGTTAAGCTCTATTGGAAGTTGGAGTTTGTAGGCTACTGGACCAACCCTTGAAATGATTTCGAAGGGTCCAATGTACCTAGGATTCAGCTTCCCACGCTTTCCAAAGCGTATCATTCCCTTCCAGGGTGAGACTTTCAGTAGTACCCGATCGCCAGTCTGGAATTCCAATGGTTTACGTCTTTTGTCGGCGTAGCTCTTTTGTCTATCCCTCGAGGATCTCAGTCGCTCTCGTATTTGCGCGATCTTTTCAGTAATTTCTCTGATGATCTCTGGACCAGTGAGGGTGCTATCAGGGACTAGACCTTTTGCTAGTTGGGTGTCGCCTACTTCCGTCCAGCACAGAGGTGATCTGCACTTACGGCCGTAAAGGGCTTCAAATGGAGCAGCATTGATACTGGTATGATAACTATTGTTATAAGAGAACTCAACCAAAGGTAAGTGAACATCCCATGCTTTACCAAAGTCGATTACACATGCTCGCAACATGTCTTCCAAGGTTTGGATCGTTCTTTCGCTCTGTCCGTCAGTTTGGGGGTGATAGGCTGTACTCATGTCCAATCTTGTTCCCATGGATTGTTGCAATGATTGCCAGAACCTAGATGTGAATCTGCTGTCTCTATCCGAGATGATAGACATTGGCACTCCATGGAGTCGTACGATCTCTCGGATGTAGATTCTCGATAGCTTTTCCATTTTATCAGTTTCCTTGATCGGTAGGAAATGAGCGGACTTGGTTAATCTATCGACGATTACCCAAATAGTATCTTGGCCACCCTGAGCTTTGGGCAGTTTCGTTATGAAGTCCATGGAAATCTGCTCCCATTTCCACTCAGGAATTTCAGGTTGTTGGAGTAGTCCTGAGGGTTTCTGGTGTTCTATTTTGATCTTGGCGCAAGTCAAACACTTGCTCACATATGTAGCGACCTCTGCTTTCATGTTTGGCCACCAGTAGAGTTGTTTGAGATCTTGATACATCTTGTCTGACCCGGGGTGTACGGAGTATGGAGTCTTGTGTGCCTCGTTCATAACTACCTCTCTAAGTCCACCAAACTTGGGCATCCATATTCAGTTCATGAGGTAGCGTGCTCCGTCACTCTTGATTTCTAAATTCTTGTCCATTCCCCTAAGGGTTTCACTTGTCACGTTTTCGGGTTTTAGGGCCTCTATCTGAGCTTCCTTGACCTGTGTCGACAGGTGCGAATGGATTGACATGGCTAATGACTTCACTCTTCGGCCAGAGTACTCCTTACGGCTAAGGGCATCTGCCACGACATTAGCCTTTCCTGGGTGATAGCGAATCTCACATTCGTAGTCGTTGAGTAATTCGACCCAACGTCGCTGCCTCATGTTCAACTCCTTCTGGTTGAAGATGTGTTGTAGGCTCTTGTGGTCTGTAAAGATAGTGCATTTGGTACCATATAGGTAGTGTCTCCAGATTTTAAGAGCGAAGACCACCGCCCCAAGCTCTAAATCATGAGTGGTGTAATTGACCTCATGCGTTTTTAGTTGTCGTGAGGCATATGCAATAACCTTTCCCCTCTGCATTAGTACACAGCCCAGCCCTTGCTTCGAAGCGTCTCAATATACTACAAAATCTTCGGTCCCTTCTGGGAGAGAAAGGATGGGCGCACTGCAAAGGGCCTGTTTCAAAGTCTGAAATGCAGAATCTTGCTTTTCTCCCCAATTGTAGGTCACCCCTTTCTGGGTTAAGGCGGTAAGAGGCTTTGCGATGCTGGAGAAATTTTGGATGAACCGTCGATAATAACCAGCCAGGCCTAGGAATTGGCGAATTTCTGTTGGTGTAGTTGGCGCCGACCAGTTTTTGATAGCCTTAATTTTTGATGGATCCACGTGGATCCCTTCCTTGCTGACCACGTGACCGAGAAAGTCCACCTTTCTAATCCAAAATTCACATTTTGAGAATTTTGCATACAGTCTCTCAGTCTGTAACGTCTCTAGCACTTGCCTCAGATGTTGACCATGCTCTTCTTTATTCTTTGAATAAATGAGTATGTCGTCTATGAACACTATCACGAATTTATCCAAGAATGGACGACATACCCGATTCATTAGATCCATGAATATGGCCGGGGCATTAGTTAGCCTGAACGGCATCACTACGAATTCGTAATGTCCGTATCGTGTTCGGAAAGCCGTCTTGGAGATATCACTCTCCAGGACTCGCAGCTGGTGATATCCCGACCTCAGATCGATCTTGGAGAAGTAGTTGGCTCCTTGGAGTTGGTCGAACAAGTCATCGATTCGGGGTAGGGGGTATCGGTTCTTGATGGTAAGTTTGTTGAGTTCTCGGTAGTCGATGCACATTCTGAATGATCCATCCTTCTTTTTCACGAACAGTACAGGTGCTCCCCATGGTGAGAAGCTCGGTCTGATGAATCCTTTTCCCAGTAGTTCATTCAGTTGGCTGGATAGCTCTTGCATTTCTGTCGGGCTAATCGATAGGGTGCTTTGGCTACTGGGGTAGCTCCGGGAACCAGATCGATTCGGAACTCCACTTGCCTCGCAGGTGGTATTCCTGGAAGGTCCTCGGGAAAAACATCAGGAAAATCGCGTACGTCGGGCACACTCTTGATATCTTGTACTTTGCGTTTCACATCCACAACATGTGCCAAGAACGCGTGACACTCCTTGCGTAGGCATTTCTGAGCTTGGATACTTGAGATGATACGAAGAGTGGTACTTGGTTTGTCGCCCAAGATAACGAAAGTTTCGCCGGTTGGCAGATTAAGACGAACGGCCTTATCGTAACATAGAATGTCCGCATGATGAGAACTCAGCCAATCCATGCCAATGATGACATCAAAACTCTTAATCGAGACTGGCATGAGGTTGATTGAGAATGGATGATCATTTAAAGTTAGGGTGCAATTTAAGTATATCTCCTTAGTGCCTTCGGTTTTCCCGTTGGCCATTTCTACTATGAATGGTTCACTCAATGATTGTGGTATTGATTTCAGCAGGCCTTTAAAGCCGTGACTCACAAAACTCCTTTCCGCGCCACTATGAAACAAAATGCATGCATACGAGTTATCGAGAAGGAACGTACCCGTAACAACTGTAGGGTCCGCAATGGCTTCATCCTGTCCCATTGCGAAAACTCGGCCCCTTCCACCGGTATTCCGGTTGTTTACCCTTGGGCAGTACTTGCTGTAGTGCCCTGTGTCTCCGCACTCGAAGCAGGCGCGGTTTACCCCGGTATTAGTGGTGGGAACGGATGGTTGGATTGGCCCTTTACAATAGCGAGTTGTATGTCCCTTTTTATTACAGTTGGTGCATTGAAGATTGGAGCAAGGACCGTGGTGGTGGAAACTGCATCGGTTGCATTTAAGAAGTTTCCCAATGTATGAGCTTGTGGGGGAAGGGTTCGTAGGTACAGTAATAGCGTGTGTCGCTATCACTTGTTGTTTCCTGGGGTTTTCCTGGAGAGTTTGTCCTCTCCTTTTGTTCCAAGTCTTACTCTGGCCCTGAGTTTCCCTAGGTGGATTTGCAGTTGTCGAAATGATACCGGGTTTTACTCCGTGGTCGATGAGTCGCTGGGCCAGGCGCTTAGCACTGTTGTAGGTAGCAGGGCCGGAAGCTAGGACATGCCCTTGAATCTGGGGTGACAACCCCCAAATGTACCTTTCAACCTTCTTTGATTCTGGGTTGACCATGGTAGGGCACAGTGCAGCGAGGTCGTTGAACCTAGTGGTGTAGGTGATTAGGTCAGACCCAGTCATTTTCAGATTCCAGAGCTCCTGCTCAAGCTTTTGTACTTCGCCCCTTGGGCAATATTCTTCCAGTAGTAGAACCTTTAGGTCGTCCCAACTCATGGCGTTGGCGACAGTGAGCGTCACTGAATTCACATGGCTTTTCCACCAAGTGAGGGATCGATCTACAAAGGTGCAGGCAGCGAACTTGACTTTGCTTGCTTCTAGGCATGAGCAGATCTCGAAGACCGTTTCGGTCTTTTCGAACCATTGCATTAGTGCAATGACTCCTCCTGTTCCATTAAAAGTTTTTGGCTTAGCGTTAGAGAACTCCTTGTAGGTACATTCTCTTCCTTGGCCATGACCAGTGCCATGATTTGGATGATTCGTGCTGCTTCCCGCCCCTCCATTCCCTTGGGAGTTTATTTGCGAGAGGGCTGCAGTTACTGCTGTTGTGATAGCAGCCTGAACCATGGCCGGATCATAAGCTGGTGGTGGAGGTGGTGGTGGTGCCGTGCCCGGCCTGGGCCTTAGGTTTGGACGAGGAGGCATCTTGCTGCCAAAAGAAAAATATGGAGGAAAATTATAAGTTTTGGCAGTTCAAAGTTGAATGATATTGAATGAACTTCTAATAGTTTTAGGAAGTTGAGTTTAACTGACACATGTTTTAAGCTTGAAAGTAAAGTTTGAATAGATGCACCAATGAATCGAACTATTTGCGCATGATTAACAACGGTAAGAAAAGCGGTATACCCTTATATATATTAAACATATAGTTGTGTTACAGCGGGGTCTAGACAAAATTTCTTGGCCTCTCTAAAGGCCTCCGGTTACGGAAAATTTTTAAAGAAAGTAATACTTTTATCCAAAGTCCTAGTTTATAACAAAATTTGAGAGTTGGGCAAGTACTACTTGCGGTGCGCCTTGCGTTTAGAGCTCGACTCTGTGTCGGACTGCTTCGACCCCATGAGGCGTCTATCAAACGCAGCTTGTTGTTCTCTTAATTCTGCGAAGGCCGCGTTTGCTTGTGCTTGAAACGCTTCGGCGCGAATGTGGATGTCGTTCTGCATCAACTCTAGGCGGTTGATATCGGCCGTGTGAATTTGCACATCCACATTGATCTCTCGGATTCGGTTGGCTTGCACTCCAGATTGATAGCACTGGTTGGCGAGTTTGCCAACCATGACCGGAAGTGCGCGATCGGCTGATCCCCCGCCTCTCACATCATAGAAGTCTCGGCACATGCCGTAAGGAGGGCGTAAGCTTTGTTGTTGGCTCCAATGATGGAGGTGACTTCCCCACACTGGAGTGGGTCCTTGGAAATTCCTCACGTGGACGGGAGGTTGTAGGACTGGTGGATTTATAATTTCTGGCTCCGAATCCGTGCCAGAGTCATCCCCTGCCTCCAAATCTATAGGCTCTTCGTCTTCTTCAGAATCTGCTTCGATCCACCCACCATTACCTTGGTTGGGGTAGTAGGGGTCATTGGGGTGATGGAATCCCGCCATTTAGACTGTACGAGAATAGGGTTAAAAGTTTACTATAAGTTAGAGCACATGAAACTTACTCTCGAGTTTAATGGTTGACGGCACTCGAATACACCCTCAATATTCTTTATGCTTTTGGAAATTTTAAAATTTGTTGTCCATTACAGACACTCCTTGGCATATGTTTAGTCGGCTCTTGGAAAAATATAGTTGATCAGGCTATATCCTTCCCAGTTCCGATTACATGTCCCAAGGCATACCTGCACTGCACAACCGATATATAATACTTCAATGTTGTTTTAACTATGGTAATGACCATGTTGTTGATATGAAATGAATGCATGCCTACTTTACAAAAACAAAATAAAAATTAAAATTTTTAAAAGTATGACTCTTACTCAGAGTGTTTTTACCCAGTTGAGTTTATAGTTGTATACCACAAAGAAATGGTTTTGATATACTTAATTCCCTATAAACAATGCTCTGATACCAATCTGTCACACCCCCAAACCAGAACGGCGGAAACGTTCGGGGGCGGAGGACGTCATGTTCAATATCATAACAGTTCATAGAAAGGAAAGTACACACCACCATATATAATAAGTTTGCAAGATGTTTACATAGTTGTATTCATTACATGTTCAAAATAAAGGTACATAAACATCATTCAAAATGAAGTAATTAACGCCAGCGCGTTAATCCCAAAAGTTGATTCCCAACCTGCTTAGCGATTTCCTGAGAATACAAGTTATTTCAAAGAAAAAGTGTCAACAATTAAGTTGGTGAGTCCATAAGTAGTTTAGAAAAATTGGATGCCATTCCAAAATGGGTGTATGTTTTCCAGTAAACGTAGCGTTTCAAAATGCAAAGAGTTGTGATTTGTGGTGTTGGAAATGAATGCATTAGCTCCAGAAAATCCCATATTTTCCTTAATAGTTGAAATACGATTTGTTGTGTTTTCCAAGAAAACCCTTATTTTCTTATAAAAGTATGAGATGTATATAGTTGTTCATGTTATAAGTTGTAAATGATTGCACCGGGAAAATCCCTTATTTTCCTATTAGTAGTTTGGTTTGTATGCAGGAAAAACCCTTATTTTCCTCACACATAATGCCAGTCTCTAAGACCGAAAATTGCAAGAAACCGACGTTCCCCGTAAGTGTGTCATAGTTTTATATATAATAAAACTACGCGAAGACCGAACCGGTTGGATGAAGAATAGTTTTAATAACTACTCGCTCATCAAAACTGAATATCATAATAATTGTATATCCGATGAGTTTCTATAACCATACTAAACATAATATGCCTGTAACGACGTTCTTCAGGCGTCGCAGTGCTATGACAACTGTCACCCCAAAAGACGGACTGTAGCTAACAGTCAGGGTGCGGGATCATGACTTCCCGTATAGATCTATACACATTTGACACGTTCTCGTCGCGGGAGATTCTGGTTATAGACAGGACTTACTGCAGTACTTTCTAATAAAGAAAAGTAACGTTTGAAGATGTACGCGTCTCA
Organism: Lactuca saligna; assembly: GCF_052625555.1. NCBI lineage: Eukaryota > Viridiplantae > Streptophyta > Magnoliopsida > Asterales > Asteraceae > Lactuca > Lactuca saligna. Next base: position 177,470,458 of record NC_136423.1, read on the forward strand.
TGGATTCTCAATTAAGTCTATATTAAAGTGATAGTTTTGTATGCAAAGTTTATCCTTTTTCAAAATCTTTGATAAAGCAAAATCATAAGTTTTTAGAATGTATAAAACGATTTAACAATGAAAGATCATTATATGCTTCGTATAAGTCTAATGCACACAAAGTATGACAAGAGTTTTCCATAATAGTAATGAGTTCCAAGTGGTTTATTTGATAATATAAGTGAAGTGAAACTTTATAAAATACACGATAATAACCGTATGTTTACTTGTATTCCCCCCCTAAAAGAGTGTAAAAGTATTTAAAAATGTATTTAAAGTGTGTTAGAAAGGGGTATGAACTCACTTGACAACTTGAAGATAGCGAGATGGAAAAACGGCAGAGTTTCGTCTCGGGAAATGGATTTTCCTCGGAAATCTCGGGATTCCTCGGGAGAAAATCGACCTTCGGATCTTGTACGAAGCGACCAGGGCTTCGGGGTAGTACGAGCACGGAAAACGAGGAAAAACGCAAGAGAAATGAGAGAGAATGAGCCCTTTCTTTGGAAACCTTCGTATGCTATTTATAGAGAGGCTGGTCTGCCTCAGTACGCGGGGCGTACGCTAGTACGCAGCGCGTACGCGTACGTCACGCATGACCGAGGCCTCGACTGCCTCGGCTTCGGATGGGACGGATCCCTGGGTTCGCGGGTCGGATGGGACGGGTCGCTGGCACGCAGGTCGGATGGGACAGCGGGTCGGGTTCTCCGGATCGTGCGACGTGGACGATCCGAGGCCGTGGCCTCTCAGTACGCGGGGCGTACTAGGGTACGCGGCGCGTACTATAGCCCTAGGCTGACTCCTCTTCGGATAATACCGAATTTTGAATAAAAATTATATATAAATTAATTATCAAACTTCAAAAATTCATATCTCCCTCATACGAACTCCGTTTTTGGCGTTCTTTATATCCCCGCGAAAGTGAGACTACGATCTACAACTTTCATTTAGATTCCGTTGGCAAATTCCGAAATTATTTTTATTATTTATTTATTAAAGTGACGTGTTTAAGGAATTTCTTTAAAAATTCATAACTTATTCATATGATGTCCGATTTGAGCGTTCTTTTTATGCATGTTTGTAGTTTAACGATATCTATCACTTTCATTTAGACACCTAAGGTCAGAAAATGTTTTATTGAAACTTTGCGTTTTTACGTAACTTTGTATTGCTGGTTTTTGTCGGAAAACTTATAATGAGCATAACTTCTTCGTTATAACTCGGATTTTTGTGTTATTTATATGATTGGAAACCTTAAGATGATAACTACCACATAGTGTACTCCAAATAGAGTTTTTGAATACTTCATATTCTATTTCCTTTCTCAAGGAGGTTACATGACTCGATCTTTACTGACATGAAATAACGGGTTGTTACATTTAGTGGCACACCATGTCTTGCAACAATTTCAGCCTATGTTTGCTAATTGGAACCCTAGCCGAAATTCTAAATGCATTCTCTCCTCTCACCTCTCATCCTTTTGCTACAAGTGTTTGTAAGCCTTTAAAGGTGCAACATTTGAGGCAATTTGCTTTCAACTGTCAAGATCTACAAGGTGTTCTTGTTATTACGGCAAAAATTTGCAGTTTAACTCTTTTTGACCGGTTGAAACCGGTATCAAATTAATTTGAGAGTATTTCATAAACTAACCCAAAATATTAGGACTTTCTATAAACAAAAATATTAGGACTTTTCTGCAAACAAAAACCTTATAATAATAATAATAATAATAATAATAATAATAATAATAATAATAATAATAACAATAATAATAATAATAATAATAATAATAATAATAATAAATAATATTACTGTTTTCCGAACTTGTTATTATTAATATTGTTAATAATACATATAAATGAAAAAATAATATTAATGACATTGTTTAAGGGTGGAGGTGGAGGAGATTGTGATGCTTTTAGCATTGAAATCATGAATATTTGTTTGTATATTTTTACTTTGTATATGATCATTTCATATTGGTTATTATTGTTTTCAATTTAGAATATTAATACTTAACAATTTATAAGAAGTTGCATATTTGTAAAATTGTTTATAAATAGTTTAAGGTAGAAGAATTTATCACTTTGTATATAAATTTTTTTAAGGTGGAAGGATTACTTTCCAAATCCAATAGATCCACTACAAACATTAAATAAGATATTGTAATTAATACTTTTGAATTTTGACGTGAGTTACCTATGTAGATGTTTGTGGTAGATCTGTTGGATTTGGAAAGTAATATTTATACCTTAAACAATTTTATATACAAAGTGAGAAATCATTCTATCTTAAACTACTAGTTGTGAGACCCGTATATTATACGGGTTGATTAAAACAAAATGTTAAGTACGAACGATTAAATAGAAATTTTATTTGAAATTGAAATTGAAATAAATGAAAATTATGAGAAAACAAACATGCAAAAAGTAAATAAATTAAAATTATGTGTTTAGTGTGTACTAAACGGGTTAATTATAGCAAAATGTTAAACATAAAGGTTTAAACTGTAAATTTATTTGAAATTTGAATTAAATTTTAAAATTTGAAATTTGAAATTTATAGTTATTATGGTTGGTTTAATTTATGGAAACTAAATTAATGATATATTGAAAATGAAAATTAAAGTAATGACAAGTGGAAAATAAATATATCTCAAATTATGACAAAATGACATGTGGCTAATTTTATGAGAGAATGACATGTGACAAAGTCATTTTCATTTATTAGGGTAGATTTACAAATAATTTTACAAATATACAATTTCTTTTAAATTGTTAAGTATTAATATTCTGAATTGAAAACAATAATAACCAATATGAAATGATCATATACAAAGTAAAAATATACAAGTAGACATTAGTGATTTCAATGCTAAAAACATCACCATTTTCTTTACCTCCACCCTTAAACAATGTCATTAATATTATTTTTTTCATTTAAATGCATTTATATGTATTATTAACAATAATAATAAGTTCAAAAAATAGTATTATTATTTATAATAATAATAATAATAATAATAATAAGAGTTTTATATGTAGAAAAATCATAATATTTTTGTTTATAGAAAAGTCATATTATTTTGTGTTAGTTTACGAAATAGTTCCAAATTAATTTGGTACCAGTTTCAACCGGTCAAAAAGGGTGAAACTGCAAAGTTTTGCAGGTTTTCACGACTTTTTCGTTAAAAAAAATCTTGAAACTTAAATGTAATTTTTCCAAAAGGGGAAATGACTTATTAGGGTAATTAATTGTTGCCTTTGTACTCAATTGGTCACTTTCTTTTTTTTCTTTTTTTTTTGTATCTCATTTACCATTGAACTTGTTGTAGGTGTTCACAGAAACTATTGAAACCGACTATTGAAGGTTTCTGACAATTTCTTATCTTCGGTGACTCTCCGGTCGTCTTCTCCGGCGAGCCTCCGGTAAAAATGTGATTTTCGACGGATCCTTGGGTCTCGGCTTGATGACTTATAGCAGCAGCAAGTAGCAGGAGGTGGTAATGGTGGTTTACCGGTAGCAAAAGGGAGGTGGCAGGTGGGTTCTAGTGATGGTAGGAGGAGGTGGCAGGTGGCTTGCTGCTTGCGTCCCTTCTACCTTTTTCTGGCGTCAAATCGACAGGAGGGGGAGAGGGGAAGGTGGAGAAAGCTATGCAGCAACAAAGGCGGTGGATGCCGCTTGGATGACAGTCGAGAAAAGTCCGCCAGAAAAACTTATTTTTGTTGGAGGCTCGCCGGAGAAGACGACCGGAGAGTCACCGGAGATAAGAATTTGTCGGAAACCTTCAATAGCTGGTTTCAATGATTTCTGTGAACACATACAACAAGTTCAATGGTAAATGAGATACAAAAAAAGGAAAGTGACCAATTGAGTACAAGGACAATAGTTAATTATCCTAATAAGTCATTTCCCCTTTTCAAAAATTTTGAGACTTTTCTGAAGATTTTCCACACAATTACTGTCTAAATGTTTATGTGTGTAATTTCATAATGGCATGCAACAAGTTTATTGGAGTTAAATTTAAATTTCCAAAAAAAAAAAGTTAAAACCCAATTTTTAGAATAATTCGTAAATTGGAACTTAAAAAAAAAAACAGTTTTCCTTTATCCGTAACCGGTTTGACAAGATGTATATATTCCTTTCAAAAAACTGATAAAAACCAGAACTACCTAACGAAATTCCTTTATAAAAAGAACGGATGTGGTCCGAACCGAATGTTTTAGAAAGTAGGTTTCGATATTAAATAGATTTTGTGTACATCTAGGTATAAAGTTTTAGACGGAAAGATGTGAGCAACATCCACAAATGTTTTTATGACTTGACAGTCGGATAACGGTGTTACCATGACACAAACACCTCCCCTTCACCGTTTTTATATATATTATGAGGCTTTCCGTTGCTTTTCATTACCATCACAACCTCCCTCAACACAGTTATCTTCCTCTCTTTTCTTCTCCTTCACCTCAACATGTTCTCCACTTCTTCCTTCTTGTCAAACTCGTTTCCAAGGTAAAAAAGATGAATAATTTTTTTGTTGCTTTTAAAATATAAAAAATAATTTTTCAACAAATAACAAAAGAATCACCGTTGCAGGTAAATATTTTAATAAAAATATTAATTATAAAAGTTATAATATTTTTATTATACTACTACTATTTATAAGGTATTAGTAATATTCATATAAGTTTATTGCAAATTGTATTCATTATTAATAATATTTTTGTGATGGAATTTTTTTTACTTGAATAGTGATTTATTTATTTATTTGATGTTAAAAATAATGAAAATTAGAGCTTGTGTTTGATATCAAAATGATGTTCATAAAGTTGGAATTAGGAACATTTCTTGGTATTTTGCTAAACCTCTTGTTCAATAAAAGCAAAATGAAAGACAAACCCACGAGATGCTTCATAGAAATCACATGCCAAATGATTCGTTTTTGAGTAAATTACACGAATGGTCCCTATGGTTTAGGGTAATTTGCGCGTTTGGTCCCTAACTTATTTTTTTAACTCGGAAGGTTCTTACTGTTTGTTTTTGTTACGCGGTTGGTCCCTATCTTACCTAAAAAGACTATTATGCCCTTGATTCTTTTAATTTATCTAAATAAACACACCCCTAATCCCACCCCATCACCTTACCTCACCTACCCCATCATTTTTTTCTCTTTAAATAATAGTCTTTTTAGATAAGATAGGGACCAAACGCGTAACAAAAATAAACAGTAGGGACCAAACGCGTAACAAAAACAAACCATAGGAACCTTCCGAGTTAAAAAAATAAGTTAGGGACCAAGCACGCAAATTACCCCAAACCATAGGGACCATTCGTGTAATTTACTCTTCGTTTTTAGATGCTGGCCAAACATCATCCCCAAAACAAATGAGCTTACCATTTATGGTTTATTCTAATTTAGGTTTCAATGCAAACCGCTTTTAACTCTAAACTTGATATTAATGTACACGATATCTAAAGGATAAATAAAAAATTATATAAAAAGCACAATAATTATTACCATATAAAAAACAATAACAACAAACCTCACAAATGAAATAAGATAGGAGAGGTGGATATCAACAATTATTAAACAATTATTATATGAATAAAATATTATCCTAAAACTTAAAACTTACAAAATATCTAAATATAATTGAAGAAATATAAATATATAATTTATCAAATTAAATTTATTTTAATTATTTGGATTAAATAAAGAAGAAACAAACACCTTACTTGAAGACAAAGAGTGAAAGCTCCTAATATTTGGCAGATTCTCAATGGACACAAAGCAAAGCACATTTCTTCATCCAAAGATGGAGGTGGACAACATGAAGACTCTCAAAAAGTCAAAATGTCTGACTTCCTACTTCTCCTTGACCACATTCAACCCAATCAAACCGCGTCTAATTTCTTCGAAGATTCCATTCTTTTAAATCTCAAGTATTCCGAATGAGCTCACCACGTTCCTTCCTTCAACCTCTTCTGTACCTTAAACTATTCCTCCATGAATTATTATTCAATCTTAGCGGTTTGACTTTTCTCTTTGACCATCTTCATCGACACCCCTTTTGATCTTCGATTTCGAACCAACAACCAAATAACAACAATCAATCCTCATCTGGGTATTCGTTTCTTGATCAATTTCCACAATTCCATTCAAAATATCAAGAAATGGGGTTGTGTAGTAGCAAAAGCAAGAGTGGAGGGACATACCCTGATGCTCATAGAACAAGATCCGTTGAACCCAATGCGGTTTACACCAAAACCCCTGCTCCGGCAGCTCAAACTCCGGCGAGAAAGCAGCCGCCGCCGCCCAGTCCCAAGAGGGTGTTTACAGCTGACTCGATTCTCGGAAAACCATTTGAAGACGTTAAACAACATTACACCATGGGGAGAGAATTGGGTAGAGGTCAATTTGGTGTTACATATCTTTGTATAAAGAAATCAACTGGTCAAAAGTATGCTTGTAAGTCGATATCAAAGAAGAAACTTGTAACCAAAAGTGATAAGGATGATATGAGGAAAGAAATTCAGATTATGCAGCATCTAAGTGGGCAGGCTAATATTGTTGAGTTTAAAGGTGCTTATGAAGATAAGCAATCTGTGCATTTGGTTATGGAGGTTTGTGAAGGAGGTGAGCTTTTTGATAGGATCATTGCAAAAGGTCATTATAGTGAAAGAGCTGCAGCCTCGATTTGCAGGTCGATTGTGAATGTGGTTCATGTTTGTCACTTTATGGGAGTGATGCATCGTGATTTAAAGCCTGAAAATTTCTTGCTTTCGGATAAGAGTGAGAACGCACTTCTTAAAGCTACAGATTTCGGTTTATCGGTCTTCATTCAAGAAGGTATTGCTAATCGAATCTCTATTTTGTAACATATACAAATCTTAATCTTTTGACTTTTAAGAAAAAATCCCATTGAAAGAATCGGTTCTTGCAAGATTTTATAGGATTCAACAATAATTAGATAGTTGAACTTTAAAAAGTTCAATGATTCACGTTTTATTGTGGGCATTTTCGTGATCAATCTTACTAATGAAAATTTCCTAGATTTTTATGTAAATGTTTGCAATATATCTCACGGACTTGTCTACACAAGCTCACTCTATGACACTTAGTCCTCAAACCAAGTCAAATCACTCTCGTAAACAAGGAAAACAAGGAAATGTATGTGAAGTAAAGCAAACGATGAACAACACAATAAGTTAATGGAAAGAGATTTGTTAGTAGTGCTTTAGAATGATAGAGAAAACTACACAAGGATAGGATGATTATATGAGTGGACAGTAATTTAAATGGAAACTATTTTTGAATATACACAACTATTATTGCTAGATCTTTACACTCTTATTCGGGTTAAGTGTCCATCTATAGAAAAAGCTTTTAAATGAAAAAATATCAAAATGTTATGTCTTTGATGTAAATAACATTTATACTTATTTGCATAAGCCGCACGATATTTTGACAATTTTTTCGGAAGAAAACATAGTATTTCATTTTTACATGATGGAACCTGTTAAACCGATAAAAGGCAAGAATGAAAGTTGGATAATACTTTTGGTTTACATTATAAAAAACAATTAGGTCGTATCTGAAAAACTGGTTAAAAATATTAGGTTTTTCGTAAAAATAACACTTCAAATTTAAAGAAATTACAATTTTAACACTTCATGCTTGAGATCTTTAGTCTTCCTGCAATACGAGGGGACAATAACATGAATGAACGCTAAAGAAGGTCCTACTTTACTCTTACATCTATAGATTCTTCCACCATCTTCTTGATATCTCCAGAAAAGTTCTTAATTCGATCTTGGTGTACAATGTCTTGAACTTCTTTTGAGCTACACAGCATTATATATGATGACCTTGTTATATGACAAAGCAAACAAATACTTTCAGGAAAAGCGTATCGGCAAGTTGTTGGAAGTGCGTATTATGTTGCACCAGAGGTATTGACACGTAAATACGGGAAGGAAATAGACATATGGAGTGCAGGGGTGATACTGTATATCCTGCTAAGTGGTGTGCCTCCCTTTTGGGCAGGTAATTTGATGCTCTGTTTTTTTATTTTTTTTTATAAGTTATAACATGAAATTGGGTATGAAATTGCAGAGACAGAGAAGGGAATATTTGATGCTGTACTTGAAGGTTATATTGATTTTGAAAGTGATCCATGGCCATCTATCTCCACAAGTGCTAAGGATCTTGTTCGAAGGATGCTCACACTAGACCCTAAGAAGAGAATAACTTCTGCTCAAGTTCTTGGTATGTATCTGTATAATAATAGATCATAGATGTAGATTCTTAGGTGTTGTTTCTTTTTTCAAATGATAGACTTCGGGGCTCTTTGAGAAAAATAAACCCTTTAGCGCTGAATGATCCCAACCTCTTACTGGTTTGGAGGTTATTAAACAGATTATTAAAATGGTGACATGTTTTAATCTGGTAACATATATACGACTGTTTTTTCCTTACTTCAAAAAGAACGGTTTATTTATATAAATAAAGTAAATAAATAAAGTTTTCCCCCATGGCCATAGGCATAGGGTAGAGTAAATTCCAGTATTTACCCTTATTTGACAAACGTTCCAACACCATTTAAGTAACTATTACAACTAACACATCCAAACCTTATTTCTTGCATTACTTTTTATTATGGTTAATTATCTGATTAAACTAGTCATTATCACATATTCAAAACAGGCTATGCTCATAAGCTCATATGTATAGATGCAGATATGCTCATGAGCTCATAATATCTTTCTTGTATGTTTCAAAAATGGTACACAGAGCATCCATGGATAAGAGAAGGTGGTGAAGCATCCGACAAGCCAATCGACAGTGCAGTCCTTTCTAGGATGAAGCAATTCCGAGCTATGAATAAGCTCAAGAAGCTTGCTCTCAAGGTAACCCAAAACAGCTACTATTTTAGCTTCAGTGTTACCTCTAATAGAGTGTGTTCATCCATAGAGGTGAACACAGACCGGGCTGGACCAGTATTGCTGGTCCGGCCCAGTCCAATTTGATTACAGTTAGGACTGGGTCCAGGACCTGGACTCAGTCCATTCCGAAAACCGTACACTGCTATCTATCTACTGACACCGACAGTATGAGTTTTATAGGTCATTGCGGAAAATCTATCAGCAGAAGAGATTCAAGGGTTGAAATCAATGTTTAAAAACATAGACACTGATAACAGTGGAACTATTACTTATGAAGAGCTTAAAACTGGATTGGCTCGATTAGGGTCAAAGCTCTCGGAGGCTGAAGTGAAGCAACTCATGGAAGCAGTAAGATGTTTCCCATGTTAAAAAAAAAAGTTGGAATTTCTATTTTTAAACACCCTTTTACCTTATAAACTTGTTTTTTATGATTCAGGCTGATGTTGATGGAAATGGATCGATTGATTACATTGAGTTCATCACAGCAACAATGCATCGACACAAATTAGAAAGGGAAGAACATTTGTACAAAGCCTTTCAGCATTTTGATACCGATAATAGTGGGTGAGTAAAGTAGCCTTAAAATTTATTGTATTTAACTATAAAACTATCACAATTCACAACCAATCTAATTTGGTTGTGATGTTTTGAGTGAATCAGGTTTATTACAAGAGATGAATTAGAAGCAGCAATGAAGAAATATGGAATGGGAGATGAAGCCACCATTAAAGATATTATAGCCGAAGTTGACACCGATAATGTGAGTTCTTTGTTGTCATAGTTGTCTTGAATGTTTCTTGAGTGTTTAAAAGTTACAATTGTTGTTTGTGTATGAATTATTATAGGACGGGAAGATAAACTATGAAGAATTCTGCACGATGATGAGAAGTGGGACCCAACCGGGCAAGCTGTTCTAACTAGTGCAATTTGTTTCTTCAAACAAAACAGAAAAAGAATCGGAAAACAGCTTCTAGAAACTCCAATGTCTACTAGATAGATACCAATGAATTTAGGAGCATAGATAATAATCCAAAAGAGCCGAGTCTGAGTTTGATTCATCAAAGTTTTACTATTTTCATCATTTTCCCAATACCCTACTCGTAATATGTATTATAGTTTTTTAAATCGCTCTTTTGTTTATGAAGCATTTGTTTGGTTTGTTCCTATATAAATTTTATAATGGTGTAAAGTTGTATCATTATTGTTATTTCCATTTTGGATTGGATTCTTATGTCTATCTCTCTACCTGTACCTAAACTAAAGAGTAAAGAGTGATCACAATTTTGTAAAAGTAAAGGAGACAAGGTTTGATGGTAAAGTCAACAACAGTTCTGGTTTGTAAAATAAATAATGTCAAATTTGTAAAAAGTTACGACTTAATATTGGGAAAAATCCCACTTCCTTAACTTTCTATGTTAAGTCATTCTTTTGGCATGAAGTTAAAAAAACAACTATAAACATGAGTTTTATAAATGTGGAAAATCTGTCAGTAGAAGATTTCAATTCAAGGGTTGAAATCAAAAATCAATTTTGTAGTAAAAAAAAAGGTAGAACAAGGTGGGGAAAAAGACTTGCTCTTAATATCCCGGTGGAAAGGACATGTATGCCCTCCTCGTCTAACTGTATTCAAACATAAGAAAGATCATGGCCATTCATTTTTGCTGATGAAACATGCATACAAGCCAATAAAATGAGTCAAATTCGATGCCAAAACCAATGCATGTTCAAATGTAGACTTTATTACAAAAATCAACTGTGAATGTGAGACATTATCTAAAAATTCCATAACAAAATGATCCAGAAAATGCTGATAAACTATAAATCTTGATTCAATCTTTTTGATCATTTACCCTTTTTTGCAGGTTTTTTCACATTTTGTGGCTTTTGTGGCTTACGTGCACGTGTAAGTGCAAATTCCCCTAATTTGTGGCCTACCATGGCATCTTTTATTTGAATAGGACGATGTCTCTTTCCATTATGAATAGCAATACGATGGCCCACCATTTCGGGTATGATCATAGATGCACGTGACCATGATTTTATGGTGTGTTTCTCATCATTTGCATTCAGCTTAGCTATCATTCTCTTCAAATGAGTAGCTACAAATGGAAATCTGTTTATAAGTGGTGCCATTGAGAAACAAACTTCTTCCTTTCACCAATACCTGAAAGTGAGAAACAATGTTTTCAAGTGGATATAGAGTTATAGACCAACTTTGCAAATACATTAACCCTAACTTTAGACCATATATGAAAATCATACTATAAAGCTATAATGTTAGATTGACAGGGGGAATGAAATAAAACATATGCATTTATAGTTTCATATCAACAAAATTCCTGGATAAATGCTTGAAATTGCAGGGTAAATTTTTGAAAATCATGTGACATAGTTGGTTTGTCATCAACCATTCTTTTATAAAATGGAGAGCATGTAGTAACACTAACATATTCTCAAAAACCAGATTCTAGAAGCTCTGTTAGTCTTTTAACATCTTCAAGAAACCTTATGAATTCAAAATAAAGATCTTCCATCTCCATGTAATGTACTTAAACTAATCAAACAGCCAAAGTGCCAAACAATGAGTACAAGTGTACAACCATAAGTAAGGATCTTTCCGGAAATCGAAGGGGGGAAAGCATCGACATCATGAAAGATGTAACTAACAGTCGAAAATGAAAGATGCCATAACTGAATGCAAGTCGCGTATGGTAAATAAAACCAAAAAACAAAACCTAATCGCAAGGTGTAAGCCTTTTCTAACAAATGTGAAGAGTTAGGGTTCTTATGATTACCTGAATCACTTCATCAAGAAGCCATTCAATAATTAAAAATCACTCGAGAGAGGCGTACCTAGATCGATGATGTGGGCGAGATCGATAAACTCGCTCTTATGAAAAATGAGACAGGCAAGGGTTTATTTTCAAGTTGAAGCGCCTCGTTTTTTTCTGTTTCGGCTCAACGAAGCTGATAAAATGTTAAAAGGGTAAAGGATATAAGAACATTCTTTTTTTCATTATTGTAATTTTCTTTTCTTTTAACTTTACTTTTTCTATTGGAATATTAGATTTTGAAACATCAATTTATTATAATGTCAAATAACAAGTTATTTTTATTTTTTTTAAACCAAAAAACTAATATAATCTTAAACTATTTCTCTAATTTTTCCCTCATAAGACTTGAACCATCAACCTAAAAAAAACATGAATTAGATGATTTAACTCGATAAATAACATGTTAATAATATATATATATATGACCATTACCTCTAGAGGTTAACACTTTTTTTGATAAATATATTATTTCAATTGCCTTCAAGTTTTTAACAACCCACAAAAATATTATAAAAGATAATAAAATTTGTTTTTTTCGATTTTCACCTGTTATAGTATACAGAAAGTCATTTTGCATATTTACATTTTGACCCATAATTTTAAATTGTTTATGGATTTGATCCAAACTTTAAATTTTGTTACATATATATGGTTCAAACTTTTTCTTGAAAACAATTCTACCAAAAAATTGTTTGTTTTTGTAAGGTGGTAAAATGTCAAAAAAATTTCTAGTATATTATAAAAAAGTTGTAAACACTATAAAAAAAATGTAAAAAAAGTTTAAAAAAAGGTTGTAAAAAATATAAAAAAATCCTGAAAAAACATAAAAGAAGTTGTACAAAATAACTACTTTTTGGTAGAATTTGTTAAAAAAAAAAAAGTTGGGGTCATATTCTTAACAATATTCAAATTTAGAATAAATTCATAATAAAATTTAAAATATAAGATAAACGTGTAATAAAAAAAAAAATACAGTTTATACATTTTTATAATATTCTTTTTGAGTTTGTTGACAAGTTGAAGATAATTAGAATAGTATATTTAAAAAAAAGAAAATGTTTGCCACAAACTTAATGGTTATATATCTATAAAAAACATAAATAACTAAATCTGTAAAACAAATTAATCTAGCAACAGAAAAATACTAAAATACTGTTCACTAAAATAAGTTTATTTATTTAATTTTAGATTTCCGTAAAAAAAAAAGTTTTATTTATTTATTTATTTTTTGAAAAAATTGTATGCGTTAGAGAGACTCTTGAATCATTTTACAACTAATGGAAGGTCGGTCATACAACTAGAAGGCCGTCGACGGAAACTCCGTATCACTGCCCAAATATCTATCGATCTTCGAAAATCTCTCAAGAACTCCGGTTCCGATTCCCTTTCAGGCCATTTCTCCTTCCTTTCATCATTTGATGGATAAAGGAAAGGGTTTGGAAGCCGTACAGAGATCCTTTCAGAATATTGATTTGACTTTCAATTCCAGGAACCCTAACAAATTGGCCAAGAATTATAACCCTTTGCTGCTATCTTCCTGTGAGTTTCTATATGCTAATTCTCGTTTTCTAATTGTTTATACACATAAGAGTTGTAGTCAACATGAATTTCTATTAGGCTAGTTATCTTGAAATCTTGTAATTTCTTTATAAGGGTAACACACTAGCTGAACATAAGGGCAAGGGGGTATGTAGATTCATATCTAAATGTTCGTATTATGTATGATGTGCTTCCTTTATCTTTCGATGAAAACGATGAATATCATATTTCGTAATTTAGTAGGCTGAGATAAATTTTGAAGAGAAGTTTCTGATTGTTTTGAACTTCACAGCTATGAGTTACATATAAAAGAACTAAAGAAGTGTTGCTGAGTATATCAGTTTTTCTTTTGGTTTAGTTTGAACTTGAATATGTGTATTTTATTTGGCTGCAATCAGCTTGCTTATAATTGTTTTGTTTGTGTAACAGGGTCACCTTTGGAGAAGAGAAAACCTCCTGCTCTTGTAAGCTTGTGTCTTGGATTTATAGGCAAACATCTTGAGGATATTATTGAGGATTTAGATCTTGTGGCCAGTTTCCCACCAGACATTAAGGTAGGTATTATGATTCTGTTATTTCACACTTATGTATGTGAATATCCTTTTGATGCTCAAGATTGTAGCAAAATGAGGATAACCAATTTGCGTTATAGTGAATATTATTTAATAGGAGTTTGGATATGTTTTCATTGTGGTGCTTATTGACTAAACTCTAGTCCTTTGACATGTATCTTAAAATTTTCATTCAATAAGCACATTGTTGTGACATCCCTCATTACATTTGGAACTACATAATTAAAGATCAGGAAGCTACATGCTGCTTTACATAGTTTTCAATTAGGTCTATGCATTTTGGTTGTAAATTTCATGGCTTAGTTTTATTTGGTAAAGGCCGTTGGATGGGGAAATTCAGGGTAGTTTTTTTTTTCTTTTTTTTTGTTCAGTTTGTTAGTATGTGTCATTATGTATTTTTAACAAAAAGAACTTTTTAGATTCTAGTCATAGAGATTTGAGTATATTTCTTTAAAAGAATGTTTGTGTTTTAGTCTAAATTCTTCAAATGAATGATCAACTTATCAGATGATCATAACAGCCATTGCAAGAAGAAGAAATTTGCTAAGTGATGATGTGATCGTTGCATTGGCTGAAAGCTCATGGGAAATTCTCGATTTATCAGATTCAGAAGTCTCAGATATCGGTTTATTGAAAGTGATAAGGATTTGTAGCCAATTAAAAGCTATGGACATAAGGTGTTATAACATGAAGATTCACTTTTGTCTTTTGTATGCTATTTCCATTAACATTAGTTTCTTATACAGTCGTTGCAGCAAGATCACTCCATTTGGTGTTTCAGAACTTGTGAAAAATTGCCCTTGTCTAGAGATATTGAGATGGGGGTACGATTTCCATATCTTTCTTTTCTATTTTCTATTTTATATTCATATAAAATGTTGTATGTAAAAAATTGTTGACTACACCACAAGATGAACAACCCAATATTTTGGGCTTATTGTATACGGGCTATGAACGCAGTTAATATTGCAGAGGATGCCCAAGGAGTGAACATACTGCACGCAACTCTTTAAGCATCTTGAAACCAACATTGAATGATGTTGAAGGCGATTCATGGGAAGAACTTGATACCACAGAGATCATACATGGAGCACAATCTTTACGTTGGCTTGTATGGGTACGTATTCAAACTTACTTACAATGTTTCTCCCAAATATACCCTTTATTAATTATAAAAAAGCTCAACATTCTACATGCCTTTTTATGTCATTTCACATTATTCAGCTAGCTTATTAGATAGTTTTGCTACGTCATTTTTATCGGCTAGTTTGTCAGTTAGCAGCTAGTTTTTTAGCTATCAGCTAGTCTGCTTAACATGGTCTTAGACTTATTCTTTGTGCTTGTTTTACAGCCAACAATTGACAAAGATTCATTAGAGATTTTGGCAACCGAATGTCCACGTATTATAGTGAACCCGAAACCATCATTCTTTGGGCACAAAGGGATTGATATTCCCAAACACGCGTTACCTGGTGTAGCATTGGATGAATTTATTGTAGAAGATATCGACCCAAAAACATGGGCAGTTTCAGGATCTAAGCTTATAAGGACAACTCAACCTGTTTTGAGCTCAGTTGAGTTGCCAATTGCTGAGAAATTTAGGCTTGCGTTTGTTGAGAGAGATGCTAGATTGGCTCCTAAACGTGCAAAGAATGCTAGACAACGACAAAGAAGGGCAGAAAGAGAGTGGGTGACAACAAGTACAAGTGTCAAGTCCATTGTGCTTGCTGGACAATTGAGTAAAAATTTACGTAGTTAGTATGTATCAATAGTTAAAGGTTGCAAATGTTTTATAGAATTTTGTCTATGTATATCGTGTTTTACTATATTGTAGCAATTTATGTGTGCTATGTTGTTTTGGTTGCAAGATGCTTAAATGTTTGCATGCAATGGTAGACACTGCCATACAGTGTCTACCCTTGACTGCTGTCATTAACTGTGAAATTTTCATATAATATGTGTTTGAATTCACTTAGAGCATCTCCAAAATTACCTTCTTTTTTCCCTATATCTGAGTTATAAACTTAGTTGAAAATCATATATGAAAAATCCAGAAATAACCGATTGATTTTGAAAATATTGTTTGTGTATAGGGAGATGCCTATAATGATTGTTGAGGTGTATCGTTGGACAAAAATTAGCTTCCTGAAAGGATTAAGTTGTGAGAAAAAGGTACTTCTGTATATTGGGTTATATAAAGGACATATTCTGTTAATCAAACTATGCTATATACTATTATTGCTCTTCAATCCACCATTATGTATCCCTTTGGCTTTATCCCTTAAAAAATGTTCCTTAGGATCTACTGTCAATATCCTTGATTCATATCCATGCTTTTAGAATTGATAATGATGGGGTGGAAGACGACAAATGTTTCAGGGGATATGAAAGTCAGAATTAAAAACTCAACATGCATTGAAGTATTTAACTTATATGGAACAAGTGGACTATTTAAAAGATGATTAATTTCACCTAAATGCCCAATTTTTTATAAACACGTGCGAATCTTTTCAATCGCCTTGAATGCATATTAATATATTAGGACTATTTAAAATGACTTTGGATGCATCATGTTTGATTTTTTGTTATAAAAACAAAAATGCTTTTGACATATATACATCCATACTTGTTCATAATCGCTCATTCTTGCAAACTATAATGTCTTTTTTAGCATTTTCACAAGAATGAAATTTAGTTTGCAAAAAAAGCCAAGTACAATTTTTTGAAAAGTAGGAGCACCTTATAGTGGAAAATCTTGTTAAAGAACACCCAACTCAATATGATGCCACTTTAGTAATATAAACAAACAATCATTTGTTCATATAGCACTGACTACTTTTACAGACGTCTTTGTTTACATAATATATAGATGTTAAGGGGACCCTTTTTATATAAAATCAGCATTTGAATAAACTTAATACATGTCAAAGAAGTTAACTCTGTTAAGATTCGGGGCCCATCTCGTGCTTTGGTGGCTGCAACCAACTATATTTAGGACCATAAACACGATACAGTCCAAACCATTCTCTTTTTTCCTTTATTTATATTATCACTCTCTTAATTTTCCAAAAGTAATCACAAATGGTTTAAATATATTTGAAAAACAGTGGAGATCTGATTGGTTTTGAATTGGTACTATATACATCGAATGGCGGCTGCTGTACACCAAACTAAATCATGCTGATGGCTGAACTGAATGGTTCCAACCTCTTAATGATTAAGAGAATTTAATATTGTTGCCTAGCTATTTAGATGAAATTCCAAGGCTTTTGATTCTTTCAAGATCCTGCAGATATTGTTCCAAACCCCTTGAATGCTAACCGATTCAGAGGTTACTTCTGAATAGTTTCATTCAAAGGTTACCAAACAACCCCTAAGCGGTTGTTCTTTTTTTTTTTCCCCTCATTAAGTGTGGTTTACATAAAATAATCAAATTTGTGAAAAGTCAGGACTAACAGGGAAAAACTTGTTCACTGACTATCTCTATTAAGTGATTGTCTATACATTAAATAAAAAAGAAATATTTATATATAATGGGTTATAGTAAGGAGCATTTATCCATTGATAATGTTCTTTACCTATCTACCTTTTTACTTCTCCCTAAATTTACTTTTTACATTCATTTTATTCAGTAATATTTCTAGACAAAAAGGTAAAATAGTACCTAACAGCTGCTGGTTTTGAAGATTTTCTGCGACTGTATTTGTATGACCTGATACATTGAATGATAGCTGGAGTTCATCAAACAAATTGGAAAGACCATTATGGCTTTCACGAAATCGATTATTTTAAGAAAAGGTCGATTGATGTTATTGATATTTATTTGATAGTTACAAATACCATTCAAAGAATCAATGAAAGAAGGCTCCTTTTTCATAAGCCAACATATTTTGTGCTTTCTTGATCACATTAAATCACGAATCTAGTTAACCTTTAATAGAAAAATTACGTTCTATGCTTCAATAAATGGCACATAGAACTACTATCAATCTATCATTAAAGCCTTTTCCCCTTTATCTCTAATAAAGTAGTCTTATTTATTTATTTCTGACGTAGGATCATAAAAGCAACATAAACAATAAAGATGAATTGGACTTATATGGAACAAGTGGACGAATAAAAAAACTGTCAAAAAGATCTAACCATTGAAGTCCAATAATTGAGTATATTCCAATCTTATAAAGAACCATCAAGGGTATAGAAACTTTGATCGAGTTTATACTCTTTAGTTTTACTAATATTATCTGCTTGGCGGCTTGTAAGAGCAGGAGAAAACGAAATTTTCATGCCCCTTTGAAGATAATTAAATTACAACTTTACCCCATCCTTGTTCTACTTCTTATTCAAAACTTTCACATGCTTTTAGGTTTCTTTTTTTTCATTTTAGTGATAACTCTTTATTGAAGTTGGGTCATTTCATTCGAGAAAGTAGAAACAGCATGGGCACAAATTTGGTGATTGTGAGCATTCGAGCAAGATTTTTGTAACCTTATAAAGTACAATCCTCAGACCTCAAGAATTCCACTATCTCTAAAACCCCTTTTCATTACTTCAAAGTTTGTATTTTTAGTGTAGTTAGAAGGTCGAAAGTTTATAAAATTTGATCATTTTTCACACAACCAGCTGAAAAGGTGAATCTTTGAATGGAAGGTGAGTATGGTATGTACAGGAAAGGAAGCAGTGGATGGTCATACATGACTGGAAATGACGAGTTTCAAGAAACTGATGTTTGGTCTGTTTGGAATCAAAGAAATGATTTTGATTCAAAATCTATCAAGTCAAAAGGATCGTCATCTTCTAATTTGACTTCAAGAAGCATTCCTCTTTCGACTGCAGCCAGAATGATTCCAAGACCTGGTACAAACAATCCCTGCATGGAATCTAGGATTCCTCAACAACAATCAGCACCTGTCAACGTTCCTGATTGGTCAAAGATTTATGGAAAGTCAAAGAGATCAGCACAGAATTCTACGTGGCTTAATTATGGTGATGATGATGGTGATGGTGATGATGATGAAGGTGGTCATAATGGTAGAGCGAGTTGGGACAGTGATGATGATGATGATGATGATGATGGGAGCATGATGCCACCTCATGAATGGATTGCACAGAAGCTTGCAAGGAGTCAAATTTCTTCATTTTCTGTATGTGAAGGTGCTGGAAGAACACTCAAAGGTAGAGATCTTAGTAGAGTAAGAGATACTGTCTTGATCAAAACTGGATTTCTGGAATAATTTTCTCTGCTCTACATACATTCTCTTCGAAAACATATTTTCCAGATTTTTTTTTTGAAAAAAAAGGAAAACCACAAAAAATTTTAAGAAGTGACATTATTGTTATCATTATCGTGATGACGTGACACTATCAGCAATTCAGTATGATTGATTATTTTGATAATAAAAATGGGCCCTATTCACTTCTATACCCTGGTATTGTTTGTGTGAATTATTATTGCCGGGACAGTTATAATCGAATCAAACGTTAAATAAATCGCTCGTGAATTATTCAGCGGAAATTTCGTTAATTTATTTAATAAATTGACAAGTATTAACAAGATTTTTTGTGCTTTTAGTTAAACGAATGAATACAAAATGTTCTCATTCGTTCAATTATGTTCACGAACGTTTATTTACATCATTTATGTTAGTTTATTATATGATATTATACAATTGATTAGAGTGAAAGTGAAACTTTTAAGACCGGTTCAAGTTTTACAACATAGATATTTTGTAATGTTAGTACATTTAGTATATTAGAAGTGTTGATGTTATGTTTTTCGATTCTTGATTTGAATGTTAATGTTCATTTAGGCTTATTCTTGTTTGAATTATGCTCATTGATGTTTTTTTTTTTTTTTTTTTTTTATATGTTTGTTCATTTATGGTTGTTTATGTTTGTTGATATGTATTTTTATGCATTAGTTTTAAATTTATAAATGTAACAATATATGATTTTTTGAAAGTGTTTCACATCCGTAGATCACGTTTTTTGAGACTTCTGCCCATAAACCCCGATTTTTAGACTTCTGCCGGTATGATGTTACTATTAGGGATGAGCATAGGCGGGTACCCGCCTCATTTGGCGAGAACAGGAGCCGGCGGTTCCTAGAAAGTTAGAACCGGAACTGGAACCGCTCCAGGTAGTTCTTAAATGTTTGGAACCAATCTCGGAACCGACGGTTCCGGTTCCGAGAGCGGGTAACCCGGTTACATTAATTTTCTTAACTTTTGCCGATAAAACCGCAATTCAGTTCGATCAAAATAAAGTTAATTCAGACCAAAGACGGACAAAATCGGACCAATATATTCTAAACCGGTCTTAGTAACACGCATGTTTATATATATATATATATATATATATATATATATATATATATATATATAAACCGGTTCCGGCGGGTACCCAACGGGTAGCGGTTCCGAAAATGAGAACCAGAACCGGAACCGCTTAAGGCGGTTCCATAACTTTAGGAACCGGAATCGGAACCACTTAAGGCGGTTCCAGTTCCAAAAGCAGGTACCTGAATCCGATGCTCATCCCTAGTTACTATGATTTGTTATTACTCTGATTTTGGTACTCAATATCATATGTTTTGAGCAAATAGATGCTTTTATTATACTCTTGAAAATGTTTTTGAATGAATACTTATTTAATGGGCCCCGCCCGGCATTGGGACCTGCACGACATCGAACCCCGATCAGAACAGATCTATCTATCATCAGGCCCCGCCCGGTACACATACAAACACATAAATACATGCAAAAATCACAAAGATAAATAACATACAATATATTCATCAGGCCCGCTCGGTACACATATAAACACATAACACATGCAAGAGTCATGTAGACAACTAGCATCATAATCATAACAAACTATTGGCCGATATTGGTGCCTTCGACCCTGAAAACATAGTGAGGAAACTCACCTCAAGCTATTAAATCTCTCAAATAAAATCTCGATCTGCTGTTCTGGAAAATCCTCATGCTAACACCAACAAATAATATCCAATTAATAATTGGATCCCGATCCATAATCAGGAATCTAAATATTTGCCAACATCCAGGGTAAAAGATCATTTTACCATTTTCTTACTTGGCCCAAAACCAAGGCCCAACTAATATGCTCTAAAGGCCCAATTCCTAAATGACATCCTAAGGCCCAAATTCTTAAATGGCATCCTAAGGCCCAATATGGCACAACTTCCTAATTGGGCCCAAAAACCATCATGGACCCAATTCCAAGAAGGCCCATAGACTAACCATAGCCCAAAGGCATAAGTCCCAACCCTAGAAGCCCAGATATGGCCTAAACCCGTAAAAGTCAACCGATAATCAAACTGCTGAGTATGTTGGGCGTACTCAGACTTACGCTTGGCGTACTCCTTTCGGGGCCAGTACGAGCTGGGTACGCCTCACATACTTCGAAGACAACCAAATCAATTCATTAAGCACTTAACCAGTTAGGCCATCATGTCAACACTAAAATCTGATCCTAAATGGTGACTTAACACGTAAAGCTGGCAACTTTACTCCCATGCATGACCTAATGGGACCCAAAACTCAAAAATAACCATATTAAGAACCCTAACACTTGCATGGACCAAAATAACTCATAAAGGTTGCATTTTTATAGACAAGGGACCTCAAATGTGCAAAGATCTAACATCCATGGCGTCTGGAGTAGACCAAAATCTCAAATATGGATTAAAAGACCAAAAAATGCACAGATAACACCCTAAGTTGGATCTAGCATAAAGAACCATCAAGATGAGAGATTGTTACCTCAAATGACTTGCTAAGATGAAGATGACTTTAGATCTACAAGCTCAAGTCACTTCCAAACCACCTCCAAGTGTTCTTCTTCCACTTCACCAAAAAAAAAAAACCCACTATCAAGCTTAAATCTCACAAATGTCTCTTAGGGTTTCGATCTCAGGGTATAGAGTGATGGAGGTTGTTCATTAGGAGGTCCAAGGGTGTCTTAAGTTGTTTAAATAGGGTACAAGCCCTAAAATTTAGGGTTTGTCCCTACATTACGTACGCCCTGTGTACTCTCACGTATACCCCATGTACGTGGGTGCATCAGTGATCCATCGATGATCTAGTACGCTAAGCGTACTTGGAGAGTATGCACCGCGTACTAGCTATGGACTTAAATGATAGAAATTTTTACAATAAGGGTCAAAACAAACATACCAATAAATCTCGAATGTTACAATTTTCCCCTACTTGAATCATACTTCGTCATCGAAGTCTGCTGCCCCCAATAACTGTGGATAATGCTCCCTCGTCTCGTCCTCCGGCTCCCACATCCATTATGAACCCTTGCGGTGTTGCTAATGAACTTTCACTAACTAAACAACCTTATTCCTCAAGGTTTTCATCTTTCTGTTAAGAATCACCACCTATCTCTCGATTTAATTTAAGTGATCATCCATGTGAATATCCTCCAATAGAACTACCACAAAATCATCCCCTAAACATTTCCACAACTGAGAGACGTGAAACATGATATTGATCTAACTAAGCTCCTCTGGAAGATCTAAGCGATAAGCAACCCATGCTACCCGAGCCAAAACCCTGAAAGGACCGTTGTACCTAGGGCCTAACTTCCCCTCTTCCTGAATTAGATGACACATTTCCAAGGTGACACCTTCAGGAGAACCATATCCCCACCTGGAACTTTATATCTGTTAGGCGCCTATCGACGTAGCTCTTATGCTGACTCTGAGCTGTCTCAAGTCTGCTCCGAACCTACTGAATCAACTCGATAGTCTTGATTACCACTTCAATACTCCCTATAACTCGCTGACCAACCTCACCCCAACATATCGGGGTCCTGCATTTCCTGCCATAAAGCATCTCAAAAGGAGGCCCATCAATATTGTTGGCATGATATTGTTGTTATACGAAAATTCCACTAACGGAATATACATATCCCAACTCCCATCAAAATCTAATAAACACACCCTAAGCAAAGTCTGGAAAGTCCACTCACTCTATCTGTCAGTCTTCAGGTGGAAACTGTACTGAAATGCAGACGAGTACCCAACTCCTCATGGAACCTCTTCCAAAACCTGGAAGTAAATCGGATATCCCTGTCTGAAACCACTGAAACCGACACCCCATTACGTGCCACAACCTCCCTAATGTGTATTTCGGCTAACTTCCCTGCTGAAATACCCTCCTGAATAAGAATAAAATTCACGCTCTTGGTCAATAACTCCACGATGACCCATTTAGAATCCACTCTGCACGCGGTCTAAGGCAACGTCGTAATAAAATCCTTAGTAATCTCTTCCCATTTCCAAATGGGAATGTCTAACGACTGCACCTTTTCGTGAGGTTACTGATGTTCAACCTTGACTTTCCTACAATTCAAGCACCTCTCTACATACCAAGCCATATCCCGCTTAATACAGGACCACCAATAATCTCAACGGAGATCTATATACATCTTCGACTCCCCAGGATGAATGGAGAATCTTGATTTGTATGCCTACTCCATCAGGGCCTGACGCGGACCACCCTAATAAAGTACTCACACTATCCTATGGAGAGTGAAAAATCCTCGACTATCATAATCAAAGGAAGCCACCTGACCCATAATACACTCACTTTTTCGGTGCTCTTCCTTCATAGCCTCAACATGAGCCTAAATCTGCCCCAAGAGTGGAGTAATCATTGTCATCCTCAAACAAATGTCCTTGATTGGAGCCGCAATATCCTTGCGGCTTAGAGCATAGGCCACCACATTGGCCTTCCTTGGATGGTAAAGGATCTTACAATCATAATCCTTGACCACATCCAACCACCGGTGCTACCTCATGTTTATATTCGGCTGATCCATCAAATACCTTAGGCTCTTGTACTCCGTGAAAATAGTACAACGTACTCCATAGAGGTAATGCCACCAAATCTTGAGGGAGAACACCACCGCCCCCAACTCCAAATCATGTGTAGGGTAATTCTCCTCATGAGGCTTCAACTGCCTCGAAGTGTAAGCAATAATGTGACTCTGCTGCATCAGAACTGCACCCAAACCCGAGATTGAAGCATCAGAATAAACCACAAAATCTTTAACACCCTCAGCCAAGTTCAGAATTGGCGCCTCACATAGTCTCTGTTTCAAAGTCTCAAAAGCTTCCTGTTGTTCAGGCCCCCAATGGAAAGTGACTGTCTTCTTCGTCAATCGAGTTAGAGGGAACACTATCTTAGAGTAATCCTGAATGAATCTCTTATAGTAACCTACTAGACTAAGGAAACTCTGAATCTTAGATGGAGACTTTGGAACCTCTCATCCCATCACCGCCTTATCCTTGGCCGAATCAACCAAAATATTGTTCTAGTTGACAAGATGCCCCAGAAAATGCACCTCCGCAACCAAAACTCACACTTGGAGAACTTCACAAATAATCTCTCCCTCCTTAAAGTCAATAATATCTCCGTTAGGTGCTCCTCATGCAATGATGTGTGTAAAATGCACTGGTTTTAATCCTACTTTTAAGTTGTAAATTTAGCACACAAAGGCAGTGAACTTGTCTTTTAGTGGTATAGATGAATAAGTAGAGTGTTGAACTCAGGGAACGGAAATTAAACTAATAACTAATTTTAACTAAGCAAATAATAAAAGTAGAGGTTTTTCTCTAGTTTTACAAGACTAGAAACTTAAACAAAACACCTAACACGAAATTTAACTAAAAAACTATCAAGTAAAAATTCACCAAATTTTGATAAAGAGCTTCTGTTTAGGTCCAACCAATTCACTCATATGGTTATTTTTATAGTAATGTAATATATTAATTGTTATGGGTTACCAACTATAGTGGTTAGGTTCATTATCACTAATACTAACCCTTAGATAATTAATTAATTCACACCGTGGCCAATTGTTTAAACTAATAAATTCCCTAGTTCAACTATTTGGATTAAATAAGATTTGTAATTGGTTAATCAAGTGGGTGATTTAGTTAACCTCTTGTTTGTTGGTTTCTCAAACAAGCTCACACATTAATTTACCTATTCTCTTATTAATTCTAGTTTCATGTTCATTATTCCTAGTCATATGATAAAGTAGTCACATAAACATATGAGGTTAACAACTAAGAGATGTTCATGCAGCTTAATTGTCTTCCAATTAACAGAAAATAGTTTTAATCAATCCATTAGGTTCTTTAACAAACTTAATTTAATGAAATCACCAATAAACAATTAACAAAAGTATCAATTAAACCATAGGAGTAATTAGGTTCTTCCTAAACAGAAGCCATCCGAGTTTTAGCTCATGATTGCAAGAAAAACAAGCTCAAAAACGAATTTGATTAAACTAAACATAATGCAATCCTAGATTAAGTGGAAAATATAACCTAATTTGCTTCCAAGCTTCAAAAGATCAAAGACTAGGGTTCTTTAGCTCTTCAAGGGTTTCTCCAATCGTAGCTCTCTCTCCAAGGAAGCCATAAAAGTCTTTAATTCGGATTAAGAATCCTTATTTATAGTTATCACAAAACAGAGGCTACTCGGCGAGTAGGTCGTGGACTCGCCGAGTAGATGCATGGAATCCGTGTACAGCAAGGATTTTTGACTTTTCTTCGGGATCCTTCTTACGAACTCATCGAGTAGAGGTGTGGACTCACCGAGTAGATGTGTTATACTTCCTTTTTCTTCATCCTTTGGTCTCTAATTGCTCCTCCTTACTCCTTTTTGCTCCAAAGCTGTCTCTTGGACTGAAAACATAATTTAAGCATCATTAAGTACCTTTTGTCCAAATTATTCATATAATTAGCTAAAAATGAATAAAAATATATGCTAAACATATGGCTAATTATGCAAATATCACTTACGCTCAGCATATAAGGCTAGTACACCCAACGTAAGTGGCCAAACTACAACTAAAACAACATGAAGGCATAAATGAAAGTACCTAGAAATGGGTGTTACAGACGGGTGTCAGATTCTTACATTTTCCAAATAATGATCTCTTGTATCCAATGCATCTTCATATTTTAGTTTTATGTTAATCGATCAAAGCGACGGGTGGACAAAGGTCCATCGATGGAAGGAAAATAAGATGTTGGGAGGGGGTGTATTTTCATAGATTAGGATCATCATTTATTACTACAAATTCTAATTTTGAATCTGTGTAAAGGTATTCTTCTATGTTGTTTGTTATGAATTCTTTGTAATCAGTTAGAACATGTGACTTTTGAAAGCTTTTTTCAAACACAAAAACATATCAAATGTTATATTTCTTAGTGATGTAGTACAAATAGGATGATTTTAGATTTTCCCTTTTTTAGTAGATAATATGTTTGAGCTTATTATCAATCTATGTTCCTACAACATTTTATAGAAGGGACAAAAAAAACAAGGTCTTCATAAGGCTCGTTGGCCGAATATGGGAGGTAATCAAAAGCATGTAACATTGCACAAAAATATGGATTTTCGGGTGTTCTAAGTCTTATGTTAAGAATGTAACTAAATTAGAGGATATGGTCTTTAGATTTGATAAATTAGATGTTATGATGAGCAAAACTATATAATATTAGGTTATTGGTTAAATGAAGAAATTGAAAATTATTTAAAATATACATTCATTGTGTACTAATGTAGGATTTAATGATTTGGAAATCCATCACATCAAAGATAGTGATGATTAAACTTTCATCTCCTACGAGTTACACAAAGTTCCTTTAATATATGGGTATTAGTGGATTTCTTGGAAAATTATTAATATGGTCATTGAACTTTGAAAGCAAAGAACATATTGTACTACTCAAGACTGAGTGGATTCCTTTGAGTGTGTAGATTATAGTTTCTTGCTATTAGTGTATCCCATATAGGTGTGGCAAGGTCCTATAAATGTCTATATATGTTTGATTCCATCATCTCTCCATTAGGTCTCTTTCGGAGTGACCATATTGGACTCAACCATATATTCTACATGGAATTAGAGTCGGCATCTGCACTTGTAGCTCAATAGATTTTTGTCTGACCTTATCGAGACTCCTTCTTTAAAAGGGAGTGTTAGTGTATCCTATATTGGTGTGATAGTGACACCGTCCCTTATATATATATATATATATATATATATATATATATATATATATATATATATATATATATATATATATATATATAATATTCGAGTCTCCCTTCTCGATCTCTCTCTATAAGAGCCCATTCGACGTATACACCCTTATGGCTTGTTACAAACATTATCTATCATCATTTATCCTTTACCCCTAAAGGGGTGTGTTAATGTATCTTATATTGATGTGACATGGTCCTATAAGTGTCTAGATATATTGAAGTTCCCATATATATATATATATATATATATATATATATATATATATATATATATATATGTGTGTGTGTGTGTGTGTGTGTGTATAAGAGCTTTTTTGGAGACACAATATTTGACTCCATATACGTGTTACACTTTCTACGAGTGTAGCTAGTCTATAACTATTCCAAAAGGGTAACCTCTAACATAAGGTGTACATTAAGACTAAACACTTTGTATGCATTATGGGCTTTAAAATTAGTTCTTGGTAATAAAAATATTATTGTGAGAATAAGAGGGACTACATGGTGAATAATAGTTTTAGAGAAGAGTATTTTTCACTCGTGGAATGTGATAGTGAATCGATCAAAGAACCAAATAGTTTTAATGGTAGTATAAAATATGAGCCAGCTGAAGATTATGTAAGGTCGAACCTTATAATCAGATGAGTCAAATACACGTTGACCATCAGCTTCAACCCCAATGCCAACATCATCTTATTTACCTCTCCAACGGCAGCGTGTGATCACTAGTAGTAGTGTATTTACTTTATATTCTGTAATTATACTAATAGTAGTTGTCAGTTAACTATTCCTTAGTCTTAGTGATTATGATCAATTTATTTACTTAGGTTAGAGTCAATCCCTTAAATGTCGGGATTGATTGTAACTAGTCTTACTATATATCTGTGTACTCGGTTTGTCCTAATTGCCACCAATAATCGATGCTTTGTGTCGATTCTCTTTGTGAGGATCATTTCTTAGTGAAAATATCTTTGTGATAACTTTGTTCTTAGTTCTTCTTGTTTGTATCTGATCAAGAGAACCTTTAGATTACTTGTCAACCAAAAATAGAAAACGATACTAAAGGTAAAGATGTATATTTAAGATAGAGATATGCATGGAGGATCCTAAAATTAATATGTGTAAAGAAAATGAATCATGATGTAATGTGTGACATCCCCAAAATCACGGCCAGAAAAGACCGGTTTTGTTTATACTTTATTTCAAAATCAGAGTTATCTTTTAATAAAAGGGTTGCGGAATTTGTCCCAAAACAATAATATGATAAAGATTTATCAAAAGCATTTCCATGGAAATGTATTTCATTAAAAGACTCGGGATGTCATGTTCGTACAGATCAAAAGTATAAACAGTACAATATAAGCCTTACTACATTATTTCATATCTACAGGCCTATATCCGTAATCCCTCGTCCAAAACATCACACCTATGCTCATGCGCCATTACCTGTAATGCATAAAGCTGAGTGGGTCAGGCTTGGGAGCCTGGTGAGCACATAGGGTTTTCAACCCACAATAAATAAGTTTATTAATTTCATCAATCAACAATAACCCGATTACCCGTTCCCGTTATCCTCACTTTACGTCCCTAAACACCTATCATAAGGGACCTAGCCTAAGGATCATCATCGGGACGAACACTACTGCTAAGGGGATTCCTCAGCAATAAATGTCCTAATAGGCAACCATGTGGGGGATGGAGTACACCGGTGAACACATCGTTCACAACACCTACAGGTTGCGAGCCTGCTAGCGTTCCACTGGACTGTCTAGAAGAGTCCGTGGTCGTCATCTATACTCCGCTAGATGACTGGATCAACAACAACAACATCGAGGCCTCTCATCATTTTATCACACATCACCTATTACATCTACCCATGTTTTACCCCAACATTTTCGTAGATATAAAATACATATACAGTTTAAATCATTGAAAACATGTATAACAACGTTCATCTAGCATAGATAGCAAGTATTCAGATAATATGCACACATAGCACGTAATTTATATAAAATACTTCATATCTATGTGTAAGTTGAAGGTAACTATGCACTCACCGGAAAAGGTGGTGATTCCGAACTCAGACAGCGCTTCGCTTCTTAAAAAGAATTTTTCTTCGACGAAACCTAGTATTATTACCACTAGAGTTTAGTTTATTATTCGTCGAGACTAATTAATAGTCTAGCTATTATTATTATTATATAAGCGTCAAAAAAAATACTTATATAACCCATAATAATAGCCCAAGTATTTATTATAAGTTCCTAATAACGTTACTATAATTAAATAAAAGTTATATTAAAAATAGCGTAGGCGTAGCTCACTTACAGCGGGTTTTATAGAAAACCGGACTTTGCTTGGAGCAGCGTTCCCGAGCCGAAAAGCTCTTCTTCTCGGAGCCTTCGAGCACTCCGGGGCTTCCGCCTCGTGCTAGGGAGGTTCCCTAGGCTTTTCGGGGGATTTCGGAGCTAGAGAGAGGTTCTAGAGAGAGAGAGAGAGAGAGTAAAGAGAAGAAAGAATGGGAAAGGTGTGAAGAAAATGAGGGTGGGAGAGGTGGTATTTATAGGGTGAAATGTGGCTGAACTTGGTGCCACATGTCACCATCTGGTGGCAAGCCTTGGGGAGAAAGCAATGGCCAAGATTGTGCCACATCACCCATTTTCGCACAGCACACTTCCGACTTCTAAAATCCGTAACTTTCACATACGACCTCCGTTTTTGACGTTCTTTATATCCACGCGTAGGTAATAATAAGATCTACAACTTTCATTTTGACACCGTCAGCTAATTCTCGACCGATCTTAAATTTAACAGTACAAGGAGATTATACTGTTAAACGTCTGCGTAAAATTAATAACTTCTACATACGGACTCTGTTTTTGTCTGTCTTTTTACCGTTGATTTCCTATTAATGAGATCTTCAACTCTCATTTATGTTGCGTAAGCCAAAAACCGCTCGAACTAAAATTCGAGTTTCAGGCCGTGCACTGCTAAGTCGAATCTTAGAAAAATCATAACTTCTTCATACGAAGTCAGATTTGGGCGTTCTTTTTATTGATGTTCTTAGTTTAACATATTCTACGACTTTTGTTTAGATTGCTAAGGCTAAAAAGTCTTCTATCGTAAATTCACTATTTACGTCTCCCGGTATCGTGCCGGTTTTGTCGTAAAACTTCGGCGGGCCATAACTTCTTCGTTATAGCTCGGATTTCGGTATTCTTTATATGTACGGAAACCTTGAGACATATTCTACAACTTTATGTAGAGATATCGGGATTATCTCACACTTTAATTTTGACGCTCATTTTTATTCTTTATTAATTATACATTTATAATTAAATAATAAACACATAAACACACATAATTCACATAATACTCAAATATTTCATATTTATTACTTCAAAAAGAGTTACAATAGTTGACCTAGACTATTACATTGACAAAAATGCTTAGCCCTGAAAACCCGGGCGTTACATAATGTTGATTATAGAGTGCACATGATATTAATATTTCTCAAATTTCATCAAAGGTTCATGTTGATAAGGTTCAACATGTATTGTTATTGATATGAAGGTTGAAAAAGAATCAACATATCAAATTTTTAAAAGAAAGTAGATTAAGGTATGATCAAGTATTTGAAGAAGGTATGATCAAGTATTTCCATCATTTTTCATACAAATGTGTATGTTTTTATATGGTTGTTATGCAATCTAAAATATAACTAATAATGGAACACTTTTAGTCAGAAAAGATGTAATAATGGGCTCCATCCCATATAAGAAAACATTATGTGGATGAAATATTAGATGTTAATAGCATATTGTGTGACTCTTTTGTATGAGTTAAGTCCAAGTGGCTCAGATTCTTCTAGAACTCGAAAATGAAATTGGATCTCTATAATCAATGAAATTACTCATAAAATTGCAATTAGTAAAGTTATATGAGTATAGATGAGCAATTGTGTAAAATATCTACTTAGTTCATAAAGATGTAATATGTGTTTTATAAATGATGGTGTGTTTTAATTATGTGAAGCACTAGTTGCAAAAACTAAGGAGTTGAATAAGCTTTATGAGGCTACACTTTCATACATGTTTGTTGGAAGGCATCTATATATTATCAAACATATCAATAACAAGTATTGTAGGTTCTTGAAATGAAACTTCTTCTTTTAGTCTGATATGATAATGGATCTTCGCCTTACATACGTTGTTCACTTTGTCATGAATGTTATGTGTTCAAACCACTTTATACATTGAGGAAGGCTGGATTGTTTAAAGGAGTTATGGAATCTTCTTCATATGGAATGGTTAATTGAAACCAAAGACAATCAACTATTCAAACTATCATGGTTAATCCAGTTCAAATGGATGAGTAATTTCGGTCTTCTTTTTCTTTAAAATTTAAGGATTAGGATTTTATAAGTCAGAGAATAAAAGGAAGTACTTTCAAGAGGCTTTCTTATAATAGTAAGGAATTACTTAATGCTACATTTTTTGTTGTAAAAATCAAATAAGTGTTGCATCTAGTACGTAAGAAACAAAGAATTTACTTTAATGCTAGTTATACGTGAATCTATGAGGTTACTGACAAATAACATTAAAAAATACAAGGATAAATAATATATTTACAATATATAAATTATTATTTAAATAATTAGTTATTTATTATTTATTATTATAATGTAAATAATAAAAAAGGTTTTACTTATCATTAAATAAAATACTTTCTTTAGTTTATTTGTCTAATTAACTAATTAATGAGTAATTAATGAGTTTGGGATACTGAAGTGGTTGGCATGAACACGCTTTCCTAAAGCTCACCTAAAGTTCAAATAAAAGAAAGACATGTAAGAATTATGGAAATAAGTCAATACTGAAAACCCTAATCCAATCTTATCATTCACCTTGTATTTAGTGACTCCATTTGGTCCCCCTCTCTTGGTCGACAATCATAAGACAAGTGAAAATATAATTGTTTTGATTTTGATTTTTGGTGTCTAACAGTAGTTCGTATTAGCTCATATGGATAGCAATAGTAGTGATCTATCTTGATCATTGTCTCCTACATCAAAGGATCCATACATACTAAGGTAATAGATTTCTAACATCATATGGGTTGATGTTTTGGTTAATTATAAATGTTCTAATGGGATCCAACTTTTAGAAATTCTTATAAAGTTTTAATTTGTTAAGTCTTCCTTTGTGTACTACTCTTAAACTGGTTTTGGTTTACATACTTCCCAATAAGGTATCAAAGCCACATTTATATTTATGATCACCATTAATTTATTTTGATTGTTTATGTTGATCGTTCTTGGCGTTCATGTTGAAGATTAAAACACTTCAATTAAATATTCATATATTTAACTATTTAGTGGTTCTTATATAATTATTTTTTAGAAAGTATCATTTTGTTATAAATAACATATATTATTTTATAAAAATCCATTAAATTTGTTACAATATGATGTAATTGTAGTATGTTGTTCTTGTCCATTTGAACGTTCGTTATCGTGACGTTATCATTTTAGTCACGTCAACTTGAAATATATAGAAAACTTCCAATAAAAAGGAATCTTAGCATCATGTAACTTTGAGTCATTTTAATTTATGTGATTTATATTATGTGAGAAGGGGATTAAAGCATCATCACTTAGATGAAAACATTACTCAGACTAATGCATATTGATGTATATGACCTTTATAGAAAAATGTCCATATAGACTTGCCTTACATCTATTTTTTGAGATTATCCTTTAGAGTATGCAATAAGCATTCTTAAATGGTTTTAACTAAGGAAGGAGAACAACTCACCATATTTTCTATGGCTTGGGCAAGCTTTTTAAATTGTCTTAAATGAAATTCTAGAAATTGCTAAGCCTACTTATGAACTTTGACGAAATTCTTCTTTCATGTAGTAATCATTAAAGTGTTATGATTACATATTTTCATATGTGTATAAGAGGATTATTAGAGATGTCAATAAGAAGTTTTGATTACATAGTCATATATGTATAATTGGATTATCAGATATGGAAAATAGGAAGTATGTTAAGTACAAATTGATTCTTCCAAATAAAGATCCATTTGGACTTAAAAGTACATACCTTTAATGATCTATTCACAACGAATGATTCTCCAAAATTATAAATATTTAGGAAACTCTTCTTTCATATAGCAATCGTTAAAGCGTTATAGTTACATATTGTCATATTTGTATAATTGGATTATCGAAGATGACAAATAAAATCAAAACACATTCCTAAATGGTTTGTTCTTGATAATCGTTGAGATAAGTTCTATGTTTCATTCAGGCTAATTATCCAAGCTTGCAAGACCTTAATATTGGCTTGAAAATTGCTTTTTCCCCAGGAAATACCATATCAAAATCAAGATCTATATTGATAGATCTAAACAGAAAATTGTCCTATGACTTTTGAAGATTGACAAGACTTTGATATAATTCAAGATACAACATTGCAAATTTCTGAATCTTGATAATTACACACATGATTAATTAATGTTGAGTATGTATTAATGTCCCATCACATATGATGAGGTAAGATATATAATTGAACTTTTTTTAGGTTTTTCTACCGATTGAATCATCACATATGTTGTGATAAGTGCATATTTCCTAGTTTATTGATAAATAGGTAGATATATTAGTGAAAAGTGTTGCATTGAAACAAACTTTAAAATATATATATATATATATATATATATATATATATATATATATATATATATATATATATATAATTTTGTTTTATATGGTTTATAAAACATAAATTTTTTTTTTACAAAATTTACAACTACGTTTGCAACATTTTGCAAACATTTTTTGCAACTTTTCCCTAATGTCCTCTTATATATATTCTCTTGTAAAAAACTTTTTCTAAAATTTTAGTTTTTATAAACTAATTCTTTTTTAACATATTTGTTTATATGCATATAAAATTGTAAAACTCCTTTTTTTACATACAGCTTTACATATTTGTATAAAAGACCAAGTTCTAGAAAACTTAGTAAAAAAGTTGTCAAAATAAGTTTTGCAAAAAGTTTTCAAAAATGCAATTTAAGAAAAGTTGTAAAAACTATGGGAACTATTTGGGACAACTATCATGGTTGCTCTTGGTGTAATATATTAGTGTTTTAAGACGATTGAAGTATCTCGTTTGCCAAATTTATTATATTTTCTTTCTCTTGTATTAATAATCCATGTTTTTTTTGTTTCAAAATAATAATTTACTTTTGAAATAAATAATCATTTTATCAAATTACCTCTTATTATTAGTTAAAATACCATAAAAATAAATATAGCTATTATAAAATTAAATGTAATATTTTATTCAATAAAGTTAATGATAATGAATATTTCTTTAATGTGTATGTTCTTTTTTTTGGACAATAATTTTGGAACGAAATATTTAAATACTATTTATATCATTTTACGATTATCGTCTAGTTAGTCTATTTTAAATATTATTTTTTTATAAACTCCCAATAAATTTATTATATGAAAAGCTAATATATAGTTAGTCTATAAAACATAACCCAAATTCTTAGCATAATAAAACCTTGAAAGCACCATCTTTCCTTTTTTTCTAGACATGACGTCAATTGTACTTTGTGAATAAATAGTTATACACCATAAAAAGAAAAACCACTTATAACTATATCCATCATTACTCATTAGCCACAAAACCCATTTAATTATACAAACCATAAAAAAACATTAAAAATAAACAGAGGAATAATAATTTACACACACAATACCACCACAAGATGAATGGGACCCATCTTATTATCACAATTATCAATCATACTGATAATGATAATGTCATTTCTTGAATTTGTTGGGTTTTAAAAAATATTTCGTGGGAAGTTATGAATTATGAAGATAATGTATGTAGAGTAGGGAATATTATTCAAGAAATCCAGTTTTCGTCAAAACAGCATTTCTTACCCTACTGAGATCTCTGCCTTTGAGTGTTCTTCCAGCACCTTCGCATACAGAAAATGAAGAAATTTGACTCCTTGCAAGCTTCTGTGCAATCCATTCATGAGGGGGCATCATGTTCCCATCACCATTATCATCATCATCATCACTGTCCCAACTCCCTCTACCATTATTATGACCACCATAATCAAGCCGTGGAGAATTCTGTGATGATCTGTTTGACTTTCCATAGATCCTTGACCAATCAGGAACGTTGACAGGTGCTGATTGTTGTTGAGGAATCCTAGATTCCATGCAGGGATTGTTTGTACCAGGTCTAGGAATCATTCTGGCTGCTGTTGAAATAGGAATGCTTCTTGAATTCAAATTAGAAGATGATGATGATCGTTTTGACTTGATAGATTTTGAATCAAAATCATTGCTTTGATTCCAAACAGACCAAACATCAGTTTCTTGAAATTCTTCATTTCCAGTCGTGTATGACCATCCACTGCTTCCTTTCTTGTACATGCCATACTCACCTTCCATTCAAAGATTCACCTTTTCAGGTGTGTTTGGTGAAAAATGGCTGAAATTTATAATCTCTTTACCTTTTTTCTACATTAAATATACAAACTTTGAAGTATTGAAAAAAGGGGTTGAGTGATAGTGGAGTTTTTGAGGAGTCAACTTTATATCGTTACAAAAATCTTAGATATGATGTTTCTACTTTCTCAAATGAAATGACCCAACTTCTATAGAGTCTTGTAATTTATTAAACAACAAATAAAGTTTTAGAACAAATATATAGAAACCCGAAAAGAAATGAGAAAAGAGAAAAAAAAAAAAAAAAAAAAAAAAAGGTGAAAGTTTCAAATAAGAAGGATGGAGTAACCTTGTAATTTAACTATCTTGAAACGGACTTTTATAACTTCATTTTCCCCTACTGTTATATTATTAGTAAAAATATAGAGTGCAAACTCAAACTAAGTTTCAATACATTCGATGGTTCTTTATAAGAATGGAATATACACAATTATTGCACTTGAAATGTAAGAAATTTTTGACATTTTTTATTAGCCCACTTGTTCCATATAAGTCCAATTCATCTTTATTAGTGGTTAGATGTCCCATTAAAAGAAGCATAGAAAGTAGTTTTTATGTTCAAAGGTTACATAGATACATCAAAATTCGCGATCTAATGTCAAAAAAGCAAGAAATAAGTCGGTTTTATGCAATGTTTTACAAATCGGTTTGAACCGACCGATCGATCCGGTTGGACCGAGAACCAAGGAAGGAAATTGTTCACCTATTAACCGTTTTATGCATATTTTTTAACTAGAACGAACCGGCCGGTTTTTACAAAAACCCGGTTGAACTGGTTAAATTAAATCGGTTGAATCGAATAAATTGAATAAAAACACATGAAAAAAAAACATTTTACAGAATAAACTTTGATGATCTTTTTCACATATATTTAGATTTCTATAAATAAAAACATTCGTAAATGTTATGAAGTTTTTTTATGTGTTTGTATTCATTTAAAACTATATTTTTTTTCGGTATTATACTTTGTTTTTCTTTTTGATGTATGTCGACTGATGTAAAATTTATCGTTATGTGTTAATTTAATGTATTTGGATTGATCTACAACTTATTTTTATGTGTATTTTTAATGTATAAACTTGTGGACGCAAAATTCTTGATTTATATATGTATGCATGTGTAGAAAAATAAGAAAAAAGAAATTATAGACACATGTTGACCCGACGGTGGAACCGGTTAAACCTATTGAACTAGAAACTAATCACCATACCGGTTCAACTAACAAACCGGTTTCTAAAACATTGGTTTTATGAAACATGAATCTTGTTTCATTGATTCTTTGAATGGGATACATATGAGATCAAAGACTTAAACATACATGTAACTATCGATTAAGCATAACTAGCATCAATTAATTTTTTAGATAAAACTTCAAAAATGGTCCCTGTGGTTTTCAAAAATATCAAGTTTAGTCCCTAAGTTCAAAAAACCTCACAGATGGTCCCTGTGGTTTCAAAACTTTTAACAAATGGTCCTTCCGCCTAACTCCGACAGCTTTCTACCGTTAAGTGAGGGGTATTTTCGTCATTTCAATACACAGGGACCATTTATGAGGTTTTCTCTATTTTATATATGAGTAAATTACACGAATGGTCCCTATGGTTTAGGGTAATTTGCGCATTTGGTCCCTAATTTGTATTTTTAACTCGGAAGGTCCCTATTGTTTGTTTTTGTTACGCACTTGGTCCCTATCATACATAAAAAGACTATTTTACCCTTGATTTTTTAATCTATTTAAATAAACACACCCCCAACCCCACCCCTCTCACCTTACCTTACACGCCCCATCATTTTTTTCTATTTAAATAATAGTCGTTTTGGGTAAGACAGGGACCAAGCGTGTAACAAAAACAAACATTAGGGACCAAGCGCGTAACAAAAACAAATAGTAGGGACCTTCCGAGTTAAAAAAATAAGTTAGGGACCAAACGTGCAAATTACCCCAAACCATAGGGACCATTCGTGTAATTTACTCTTTATATATATATATATATATATATATATATATATATATATATATATATATATATATATATATATATATAATTATTTAATTAAAGGGCCCCACTCTCTCTCTCTCTCTCTCTCTCTCTCTCCACCCATAGAATACTCTCATTCTTCACCTTCTTTGTTTCTCTCATCGCTACCCGTCCCCCCAAGACAAACACCGGCTGCTGCCATCGTCTTCTACAATCAGCCACCTGCCGCCGGTCATGGTCTTCTTACTCTGCCTCCGCTGCACCTAGTCACCGACCAATCACAGCCAACATGCCTTCTCTCGTACCGGAAAAGCACCAACCACAAAACCCAATCCACCTCACCGGAAAATCGCAAAAATCGCCACAACATCCACCTGCTCCTTCTGATCACCAAAATCGCCACAACGACTACATCGAACATCGGCAGTGAGAGATAGCGACCAGAACAGATTTAGGGTTTTTTTATCCACCACAAAACATAGAAAAAACAGAAGGGAAAAGTTGCAATGCATGTCAGAGGTGGTGGGGAAAAGCACAAGTCGATTCAAACCACTTCTTAGGGGGAGATCAATTTGAGGTCACCAGTGCAAATGCAAATCGATCCTAGGATGAACAACTATACACAAATCGATTTCCAGAAGTGAAATTATGATTAGGAATTCAAATAATCGATCCATCGTACCTAGCGATACAGAAAAAATCAAAGAGCCGCTGTAAAATGCGACCTTCTCTCCCGCCTAAATTCAATTCAGTCGACGCCCAAATTCCGATCACAAGGTACAAAATCGAGTTCAGGTATGGTCGTTTTTTACATCAGGGACGCCAGTGGGAATGTATCCGATCGCGATTGGGATCGATTGGAAGAATTTTGGGGTTCGCCAAGATATTACGTACCGGGACGATTTGGCTTCGATTGGGTACGAGGATCGGAACCAATTGAGCATTTCTGGTAACTATGGTTCCATCTCACCTCAAGGAAATTTTGATGTTTTCATCGTCTAATACAACATAATCCACCATCGCTGACAATTTTGAGCTATGTTATGTAGTAGCCCTGTCGAAAATACCCGATACCCGAATTACCCGCCCGATTTTTTCGGGTATCGGGTAAATCGGATCGGGTAAATCGGGTATCGGGTAAATTATTCCGGGTAATCGTGTTACCCGATTTTTTTCGGGTCGGGTAAAGGGTACATTTTTTGGGTTTCGGGTATACCCGAATTACCCAAATTATTTTAAATTTTTTTTTTTGTAGAGCTTGTACTATATAACAGTTATTTGATCACGCTTAAACTAACTATCATTATTGTAAAACATAAATATATTTATTATATCAATAAGACACTAACAATATTAAAAGTAATTTTTATATATCATCACGTTTTTTAAAACTTAACTATTTTCTAGATTATAGTTTTTATTACAACTAACAAACTCATTATCTTGACGAAACTTCAAAACATGACAAAACTTATGGCTACATTTATCTTAATCATTTTAAACTTTTAAATTAAGATCTTTAGGTGTTTATTTTTTTAACATCTTATTAGACTAGATTAAGTTGTTAAAAAATTACTTGATATCTCATGTATTATTGACTAAAAAATCTTAATGTTCAAAGCTTGAGTAACTTCGTTTATGTCTCGTTTGTTTATATAAACAAGACTATTAAAGCACGACGTATTTATTTTATTAAATTTATTTTCAGGTGAAATTCAAAAAAAAATATTATATATTTCGGGTAATACCCGAATTACCCAAACCCGATCCGATACCCGAATTACCCAAACCCGAATTACCCGAATTTAGTTTGGGTAGGGTAACGGGTAATTTTTCTAACATGAAAAACCCGAATTACCCGAAACCCGAAAAAATTACCCGTTCAACACCCCTATTATGTAGTAATGCTCAACTATAGAAGTGGGCTTTCATGGGGTTGGATTTCTTGAGAGAGAGAGAGAGAGAGAGAGAGAGAGAGAGAGAGAGAGAGAGAGAGAGAGAGAGAGAGAGAAAGGGGTAGGGCCCTTTAATTAAATAATTATATTTTTTTTTCTTTTTTTTAATAGAGAATACCTCATAAATGATCCCTGTGTATTGAAATGACGAAAATGTCCCTCACTTAACGGTAGAAAGCTGGCGGAGTTTTGCGGAAGGACCATTTGTTAAAAGTTTTGAAACCACAGGAACCATCTGTGAGGTTTTTTGAACTTAGGGACTAAACTTGATATTTTCGGAAACCACAATGACCATTTTTGAAGTTTTGTCATTTTTTTATAACGATTAATTAGTGAAAGCCATACATGCACTCCGGCCATCATTCAATGAATCAAGTCTCATGAACACTTATAAAAATCTTCAAAACCAATTAGCTCTTAAAGCATCCATAACGGTGACTTGAATGAGGTGGCAAGTTTATTTATCATTTAATGGATTAAACTCTATCATAGTAAGATGTCCCTTTAGCATTCAATGGATTTAA
Organism: Lactuca saligna; assembly: GCF_052625555.1. Classification (NCBI taxonomy): domain Eukaryota; kingdom Viridiplantae; phylum Streptophyta; class Magnoliopsida; order Asterales; family Asteraceae; genus Lactuca; species Lactuca saligna. The sequence goes on from NC_136423.1 coordinate 177,510,487, forward strand.
AGTTTAATGGTCATTGAACTCTTCAATGGAAAAAATAAAAGTTTTTAATTCTTATATATATATATATATATATATATATATATATATATATATATATATATATATATAGAGAGAGAGAGAGAGAGACACACACACACACTATAAATTAGTTTTTTTATTGAACTTTGTAAAGTTCAATGCATTGTAGGAAAAAATTGATAAAGTTATATGGAATGTAAAAAAATGATATGACAATGTGTTGAACTCTATGAAGTTCAATTCATTGTAGATATCCTTAGGTACCATCTCTTTTTGACGACTTGGCGGATTTAATGGGAACAATACTTCATCTGTTTTTTTACCATTAAGTGTTGTATGAGTAAAGTGACGAAAATCAAGGGAAATGAAAAATTCCCCGTGTAATTCGAACTTTTTACAAATTGGCCATTATTTATTTTTTTTCCTTCTATTTTCTCCAAGTGTGTTGTAATTTACTTAAATATATTTTAGGGCTTTTTTACCGCTTAATAAGAAAAAGAAAAGAAACAAGGCATTAGTTTGTTTGAAGTGCAGCCGTCATTCGATGTATCTAGCCAGTCAAGTACGGTAAGTCGGTAACAATATCTTCAAAACCAATCAGATCTTCGCCGTTTTTCAAATTAATTACAACCGTCTGTATTTTGTAATTACTTTTGGAAAAAGAAAGTGTGATAATATAAAGAAAGAAAAACAAAAGGAACATGGTTTGGACTTTACGGGGCTTATGCTCCTAAAAACAGTTGGTCACAGCCGCCAAAGTATGAGATGGGCCCCAAACCATAATAGAGTTAACATCTTTGGCATGTATTAAGTTTATGTAATGATGATTTTATATAAGAAAGGGTCCACTTAACAGTTAAAACCTATATTCTGTAAAAAATATGTTTGTAAAAGCAGTCAATGCTATATGAACAGATGATTTCTTTGTTTATATTACTAAAGTGCGTATCCTATTGAGTTGGGTGTTATTTAACAAAACATTTCAATGCCAGCACTTGTAAATACTGTGTATCATATATATGAGGAAGAATAAAACTTTTTACTAAAGAATGATCAAATTTGTAAACCGTTGTACTTGGCTTTTCACTTCAAACTAACCATCAAATTCATGATTTCTTCCAAGATTCGAAGGTGTGAAATATTTAATTATATTTTCTACTTTTAATTAGGCAAATTTTGATGTTTTAGGTACAAAATAATAGTCTTTTTCATATCCCACTTGCTCCATATAAATCCAATGCATGTATATATTTTTTTTAATTTCGGCTTTTTTATAACCTAAAACTTTGTTGTCATCTTCAACCCCATCATTTGGGACAATCGTAATTGATTCTAAAAGCACGGATATGAATCAAGGATGGTGAGTGGAGATCCTAAGGAACCTTATGTTAATAAAGCCAAAGGAATTAATAAAGGTGGATTCAAGAGCAATAATATATAACAGCAGTTTGTTTTACAAAACATGTTCTTTGTATAAATGGTAAACAATATACACAAGTACATTTTTTGAAACTGTTCCCTTTCAGGACGCTATTTTCTGTCCAATTATGGATTTCGACCTTCATTATATGCATTCACATGTATATAAACATCTTCAAGATCAGTAATATGTTGCTCATAAATAACCATCAACTCTCCAATATTATTAATCAGTAAAAGAAGGTACTTTTGGAACTTACTGTGGTTATAACAAAATGACCATGCTAATCATGAGAGTCTTGAGCAGGAAAATAACGATCCCTACACGCGTGTTATAAAATAACTTACTGTGGTTATACAGCTCGATCCCAGCCAGGGGCTCTGCCCCTTGGACCCCGCTCCCAGGGGCGCTGCCCCCAGACCCCCTTTCGTTTAGGGGTTTCGTCTCTAAATGACAGTTTACTTTGAATCTTGAATAAACTCAAACAAGTGTGCACTCCGCACCTTCCTTACTTGTTTAATATTTATCAAGATTGATTTTTGGTCACCAAGTCAATCCATTACACTTAAATACACATTGATGATACAAAATCACCAACACTTAATGCCATACACATAAATGTATTTCGACCAAAATACGTTTCGATATCATAATGCTTGAAAAATATCATTTGGTATTAGTCTTAAAAATACATTATGGTATTAAATTCTTCAAAATACCTTGTTGTATTAAAGTCGTGAAAATACATAACGGTATTAAATTCTTCAAAATACCTTGTTGTAGTAAAGTAGTAAAAATACTTTATGGTATTAAATTCTTGAAAAAATCGATCTTCAAACATTCTTTAACGAACAAGTGATATGATCTCGCGATCCCAGCACTTCCAAACCGAAAGCCTCTAAAAATTGGCAATTGAAAAGATAATAACCGGAAACTCCAAAAGAGTTATCCATAATAAGGTCTAGGTTGATTGTGGATGATTTCAAGTTCTTTCACCTCCAACTTGTCATCATAATAAATTTGAACCATAACATCTCTCATATTCACATGCCAAATGGAAAATCTAGCCCCACGATCCAACATCACAATTTTACAACTAATGTTGGCCATAAAAAATATTTTAAATAACATTTAAAGAAGGCCAAGGGGAAGATCGATTTATAAAGGATTAAAGGCCAGAAAAAAATCGATCTGAAAAAAATTGATTTAAGAGGTTAGAAAAAAAAGATCAATTTTCTAGGCTAAAAATCGATTAAACGGCTAGGATGACGCCTTGTGAAAATCAATAAATATGCTATTCAAGCTTTAAGAAAAATCGATATATGTGGGGAAAATGACTTGATAGGGTAAGATATTTTTTGAAATATATACATTTAGTTCTTATTCTCTTTTTCTTATAAAATAAACTCTTATACTTTATTTTTTGTAACAATGCAATCCTTGTGATGGGTTATACCCGATATACCGGTCATATACGGAATTTCTTCTAGGGAAAATGACTTGATATGATAAGATACTTTTTGAATTGTACACATTTAGTCCTTATTCTTTTTTTTTGTAAAATAAACCCTTATACTTTAATAATATGTACACATTAGGTCATTTTCACCGGATTCTATAGGTTTTGCTGACGTGGAGGGTTTATTTTACAAAAAAAAAAAAAAGAATAAGGACTAAATGTGTATATTTCAAAAAGTATCTTACCCTATCAAGTCATTTTCCCTTTCTTTTATTTTGTTGAAATGAAATACCCAGGTGGCATCCACATATCAGCAACGAAATTGTTCCAACTTTTATTCATCATGAAAAAGAGGGAGAACCCCGATCTCCGGCGATTCCTTTGTGTGTTCCTACACATCACTGGTACCAAAGGAGGAATGATGGCAAAAACAACAAGGTCGAAGGGGAAGGCAGGAGGAAGTAGAGACAGTAGTTGGCGGCGAGGAACTGCTCTGGTAGCCCCCTCGTCGATTCTTTCTTCTTTTTCTGGCAACATATCTCAAAGATGGAGGCAAAGAGAGACAGATCGGAGAAACACAACAGGTAAAGGGTGTTTGGTTGTTGCTGTTCGACCGGAAGGAAGCGAGAAGAGAAAGAGAAGGGTCGCCTCCCTTTTCTTGTTGCTGGAGGATCACCCACCTCCGGTGACTAAGCTAATTAATTGCTATTTAGTGTCACTTGTGCTTCCATATCAGCAAAACCTGTAGAATCCGGTGAAAATGACCTAATGTGTACATATTAATAAAGTATAATGGTTTGTTTTACAAAAAAACGAATAAGAACTAAATGTGTACAATTCAAAAAGTATCTTACCCTATCAAGTTATTTTTCCAAAAAAGAAATTCGTATATGACCGGTATACCGGATATAGCCAGTCACAAGGATTGTATTGTTAGAAAAAATAAAGTATAAAGGTTTATTTTACAAGAAAAAAATAAGGACTAAATATGTATATTTCAAAAGATATCTTACCCTATCAAATCATTTTCCGAAAGTTTAATAAGGGCATAATATTATCGATTTTATATATGGTAATAGCTGAGTAAAATAGAAATATATATGAGGCTGACAGTATATGGGCTCAAAGAAAATTTGATCAATGGTCCAAATATAATGGGCTTACAGACCGATTAATGTTTGAGCGTTAACGGATGAATGCGGCTATTAAAAAAATCACATATAAGGCTTCTAGCCTTCTAGATAAGTGAAAGAGGCTGGCATAAATAAATAAATAAAATAAAAAATATACATTATATATAAACGTTTGTGGTGATTATAAAATTTAGGGATAATTTCATATATATACCCTTTTAAACTTCAAAATACCATATTTATCCAGTTTAATTTCTTAATATCATATTTACCATTCATAAACCTTCAAAATATCATATTTGTCCAAATCCTATTTTATAATGTTTTTAATATTTTATAATCATTTTTATACCTTAAAATTATTATAATAATTAAGAAATTTAAACATATTATCCTTATGTTTATGATAATGGAATGTGAACTTCTAAATTGTTGGAATGTCGGTCTTTTGACAGACAAAAATATTTATCTTTAACCTTTTCTATGGAATGTATATTTTGATTGTTTTGTTTTTGCTGTTGTTGATTATTATCATTTTGTAGATGAATTGATATTTTGATGTTTAAAAAGTGCATATACGATGTTTTGATATTTAAGAATGACATATATTATATTTTGATGTTTAAAAAGAACATATATGATATTTTGAAATTTTATAAAGGGTAAATATGATATTTAGAAATTAAGTTTAGTGAATATGATATTTTGATGTTTAAGAATGACATATATGAAATTCTCCCTAAAATTTAATAGACAATTTTTGTCCATATGATTTCTAAAACTTGCATAAATGACCATTTTTGCTAACGCATGCTACTGTTCATTCGATAGTGTGAGAGTACTTTGATATTTTCAAATAGTATGGAGTGAATTTGTGACTATGATTAAACCATAAAGACTATTTATGTAATTCATTTTTATATTTTATGTTATGAGTTTGTGTTCACCTCTAACTTTTTAAAATATCACTTTTAATCCTTCGAACTTTGAAAAAATGTTAATTTCACCCATATATTCTAAACTTTCGTGTTTAACCCTATATTATATATCATTTGATTTTCATTAATAACTTTCGTTTGTTAACCTAAAAAAATATTTTTATGCGTTTGTTTCTATATATTTGTTGGTATATGTTGAGTATTTGAGATATTGAAACTAATTTGGCATGTTTGACTATTTAGGGAAGCCTTTTAGGGTTAATCGTTTTATGATTCCCTACGATGCCTTTACAGTAGAAGTTTTTCATCGAGCTCTTCTAATAAATTTGTTTTATATTTTTGCTAAATATTTTATGTTCCTTATAATAATCACTAGGTTAGCTTTTGATATAGGCTTTTTCCTGATTAGGATTTTATTTGTACGTTCATATCATAATCAATATAAACAAAACCTTTATCAGATTACCTACATATTATGGCGATTGATTCTTGATTACTCTTGATATCCTGCATTCGTCACCTCGAATTTATTCCCAACAAGTGGTATCAGAGTAGATTCTTGTATATCTTAGCGATTATTGCAAGAATCGATCTTGTTTATGGTGATATTTTATCATAAATCTCACCTTGTTTTTCAAGTTTTGTAAGTTTTCTGAAAAGAAAAAGTCTAATATCTCGTTTTATTGCAAAATGTTGTTCAGATCTGTTATCTTCTACTCATTATTTCATATGATTTGTTCTTGAATCGTGTTCTGGAAGAGAATTAGAAGAAAATTTTCGTGTTTATTCGAATTTTTGTGTTCATATCTATTTTATCTCTCTAAAAATCATCTCGGATCCATTTTCTCTTTCTAGAATTCTTCTCAGATCTGCTTTCTATCTCTTCAAGTTATATATCTTGTTGAAGATCTAATGGATCTTTTATTTTGTAACTCCATTTTAGAACTTGGATTAAAGGTTACTAAACTAGTCTATAGTGTCGAAAAGGTGACTTTATTTCATGTTCTTGGTGATTATACGTTGAGGGATGTTACTAAGTTATATAATTTTTTTGTTGATAAGAAAATATCTGAATACTCACGTAGTCACGTGTTAATGAACGTGAATTACAAAAGGATGAGATAATAGTAGAACAATTTTGTATTATCCATGGACATTTAGACCGAGAAAATAAACAACAGATTTTGGAGATAAAAATAGCTGAAAAGAAAAAGGAAGATGTTCTTGGTGTTCTTGGTGAAGTTCATAATGTTCCTCGTGTTTTTGAAGAAAAGATGACTCCAGATTTTCTTGTTGAGGGGGAGTCAAGTGGTTCGTGTTTTATAATCCAAATCTAGATGTTCTGAAGACGAATCTCATTGCAAAAATTTAGAAGTCGTGAATGTGAAGAAGTATTGTTCAATTGGAACTCAAACATATGAATTTTCTTGCTCTGATGAAGTTTTTGAAGGAATGGTTCCATATAGAAAGCCAGTAATTCAAGATATTCAGATTTACCAAACTCCAAAAGTTTGTGTACCAAAGGTTTCTAATGTTCAGATTCAGAAAGATGAAGAGGCTATTCAGATCCGAAATTCGTTTCTGAAGCCTAGAAATCAGAAAAGAAAGAAGAAGAAGAAGAAGAAGAAGAAGAAGAAGAAGAAGAAGAAGAAGAGTAAAATAAAGAAGGTTTGGATGTCCAAGGTACAAGTACCTAATGCATGTGAAAAGATTTAGAAAGCTGAAGTCAAGAATGTTCAAAGAAAATTCAATTTTTCTTCAGATGAATATGTTAGAAGTTGGAGAAAAGAGAAAAGAGAATTTGGTTGGTTTAATGAAATTTGTGGAAATTTTTGTTTTCCAACTAAAAAGTGGGTATTATTTTCAAAAGATGATCGATTGAAATTGTGTTGAAGAAATCTATTTTTATTAATTTTTAATGGTTGATAATGACAAAAAGGTGAATAGTTGAAAAAGTGGGTGAAAATGACATTTTCTGCAAAAAGAGGGATTCTATCTGACACATTTCAGCAAAAGGGGTGCAAGTTGTCAGTGTACTGTAATAGGAGGATAAGATTCGGAACCATTGAAAATGGGGGTAACATTCGGAATTTATTGAAACTTTGGTCATAATTTGTTAGTTTCGGAGTTAAGGGTATACTCCGTCATTTCTTTAAAATGTGAAGGATGTTTTCGGGGTTTGGTCAATTGTTTAAATTTTTTCCAATAAAACGACATTGAAGAACCAAACTCTGAATCTTGAAATTGACAATCGATCAATGTTTACCATCAAACTCCGAATCGCTTCGAGCATTCGGAGGTCTAGGCTCGGAGTGATTCGCTACCACAACACTTTCGGAGTTTATGAATTCGGAGGTTGCAATCGTTTGGAGTTCTGAAACTCGCAATCGCTTTATGGAATTCATGGTCCATTGTGTTCATACTCAGAGTCCTCGGAATCACTCTCTCGGAATCGGAATTTACAGTTAATCGGAACGAAACTGTAACTGATTCGAAATTGAAATTATTCTAAGTTTGCGATTGTCGTTCTGAGTTTAATGAATCGGAAGTTAATTTTTTCTATAGTCAATGATGCAGTTTTCATTACCAAATTCATAAGAAAGATTTACATAGACATTGCGAGTAAACGATCAACAAGCTATACCGCAATCCCTTTTTGGATGACAAAACTAATTCTTTTAAAAATAACATATATAGATCTAGTAGTCATAACATTACTATGCATGCCCTGTTGGACTCTATTGAGTAGCTCCACAGCTTCTGACGCAAGGAAACCAAAAGTATCAAATGAAAAGGGTATAAATGTGTGTTGATTTTTCATGCACGCTTTTTCATGTTTTGCCACTTTACTTGACGCACTTTTAAAGCAGTTTGCCCCATAGTGAAAACTCCACTCCCTAAGCCCACAAGAGGGGAAACCCCTATTAGATCCATGCATTTATGTTTTCCTCCAGCCCATCCAAATACTAAAACATCAGTTGGTCTAAGTGTTGATCTTCCTTCCAATGGGTCAGTCAGAAAGTTCACAGGGGCCTCTTTCTTGGCAGAAATCTCAGCATGCCTAAATATGTCGAAAAGAACACCCCTACCTAGATCGTGTCGGTACTTGAAACTTGGGAGCTCTTTATAATGAACGGCATGCTCCCTAAAGGAGTCCAAACATGCCTTTCGACAAACAGGGCAAGTCTCGTCAGCTGGAAATAAAGGGATCATAAGGCGATACTTAAGGATGACACAATACTCCAGTGGTAACATATGCTGGCCAAGACCGTCAATAGGAATAATCATAAGAAAATCCTGAGCATGTGGGATCCTTAGACACGCAAAAATTGTTTTTTGCCTACTCACCATGTCAAAGTGAACTTCCATGTCTTGGACAATTTTAAAATTGGAATTGGAAGTCATATTCTTTCATAGTTAACAGGTTTTGGACTTGATAATCCCGTTCGATGCTGATATTGGTATCACAAATTGGAGTTATAAATCAAAACGTAAAAGTATGCAATAGTCGGAGGTATTTGATTTCATCAAATGTGATTTTGACTTTTGAAAGTCAAACAACGTGTTCGCATCCGTGAAGAAGATGCTCCAGTTTACAATTTCAGTCCTCGGAGTTCTTTTAGCTTGACAATTTTAACCTATTTTTCCAAACTGTTCATAAATTCTAGGATTTTACCATTTTAACCCATTTTTACCAAAGTATTTTCATTTCTAATCTTTTTATTTGGTCTTATTCTTTTTAATCTCTTCTAAATAATTGTTTCTTATTCTATCCTTTTGGTCTAATATTTAAAAATCGAATAATACAAAAAAAAAATTGTTATGAGTAAATTACACGAATGGTCCCTATGGTTTTGGGTAATTTGCATGTGTGGTCCCTAACTTATTTTTCTAATTCAGAAGATCCCTACTGTTTGTTTTTGCTACGTGATTGGTCCCTTTCTTACATAAAAACACTATTTTGCCCTCGATTTTTTTAATTTATTTAAATAAATACACCATCAACATCACTTCCACATCACCTTACCTTACCTTACCTAACTCATATTATTTAAATAAATTAAAAAACCAAGGGCAAAATAGTCTTTTTAGGTAAGTCAGGGACCGAGCGCGTAACAAAAACAAACTGTAAAGACTTTCCGAATTAAAAAAAAAGTTAGGGACCAAACATGCAAATTACCCCAACAATATATTTGCATATTATGGTGATTGATTCTTGATTGTTCTTGATATTCTGCATTCGTCATCTCGGATTTATTCCCAACCGTATAATTCAAGGTAGTCAACGTTTCGACTTTAATTTAGAAATTTGTTTTGTTATTTTTTTTTTAAAATACATGTTTTTTTTTTTATAAAATTGTCGATTTAAATTCGAGTTTATCTATGTTTCGACATAGTTTTTTCACATTTTTGTGTTTAAAACTTTTTTTATGTTTCATCGAGCTTATCTATGTTTCGTACTTGTCTACGTTTTTTTTATAATAACTTTTCATTCGTTAACTTCAAAAATTGTATTATCATCGAGCTTGTCTACGTTTCGCAAAATATATTTTTTTAAAGTTTTTGTGTTTAATTTTATATACATTTCATACGTATGACTCGGTCACATATAATACGTTTTTTATTATTTAAGTTTTAATCCGTTAATTTGAAAAAAATTACTTACTTATTTTTATGCATGTGTCGATATAAATTTAAGTTTTTTTATGTTTCGAACTAATTTTTTTTTTTACATTTTGTTGCTTAATTTATGTATCTTCCTGCATATGAGTTTTTTCATGTGTAATAGATAAAAGTGTAATTATAAGCATTAAATTTTGTAGCTTGAAATTTAACGATTGTATTGATAATCGTTATGTTTCGATGTAAAAAAAACACGAACGAAAAAAACACATATATAAAAATAACCACAAAACATTAAAAATTACATCGAAATGTAGACAAACTCGAGTCTATACTGATACTTACAAAAAAAATTACGTCGAAACGTAGACAAACTCAAATATAATATATTTTTAAGCTAATGAACAAAAGTTATTATATATGATCCGAATAGTATACATTAATTTATATATAAAATTAATCACAAAAACGTAAAAATAAAATAAAATACAAAAATACATCGAAATATAGACAAACTCAAATATAATATGTTTTATAAAACTATCAAACAAAAATTACTATACGTGACATGTCTCATACGTAAAAAGCATACATAAAATTAAACACACAAAAAAAAATTACGTCGAAACATAGACAAACTTGAATTTAAACAGATAAAATTATTAAAAAAAAGAAAAAAAACATGTAATTAAAAAAAAGTAACGAAAGAAATTTCTAAATGAAAGTCGAAACTTTGACCACCTTGAATTATACCAACAAATATATAAAAAAATAAATATGTAAAAATAGTTTTTTTAAGCTAACGAACGGAAATTATTACTAAAAATCAAATTATATGTACTACAAGGTTAAACACAAAAACTTAGAAAAAAAAAAGGGTAAAAGTAATATTTTTCAAAATTCAAATTGAAAGGTTCAAATTAATATTTTAAAAAGTAATTTGTGGAAAAGTCACAAACTCATAAACATAATATATAAAAAAAATTACATAAATGGTCCCTACGGTTTACCTATAATTACAAATTCAGTTTTTGCTATTTGAAAACACTAAAATACTCTTACACTAACGGATTAACAGTAACTTTATCAACAAAAATGATAATTCGTGCAAATTTTTGAATCATAGAGACAAGTTCGTAAAACAAATTAACAAGAACGTGAATTTAGTAACCACAAAAGCCATTTTTGTAGTTAATCACAAAATCCATTTTTGTAGTTAATATGTGGATGAAATAGAATAACGAGCTCTTGAAGATAATCGGCTAAAGAAAAACATCTCTTTAAAGAGTGTTTTTGGTAGGGATGTCAAAAAGTCTCGTGGGATCCTGATCCTGTGGGGGCCCCATTCTGTATGGGGGCATTTGTTGAAAGAAATCGGATACGAGGGCGGGGGCGGGGCAAAGTTAACCCCCGTTTTAATTTTGGGGGTAGGGGCGGGGGTGGGGGTTGGTAGTCCCGTCCCGAAACCCCCGTGTGGGCCCGTTAATAAATTATATAAATTGACATATATTAATTATATAAATATAATTAACAATAAAATGATTTTTGTGTACAAAAATTCAACAAAACATGTTTTTAAATTGTTTGTAATATGTAAAATTATGTTATAAATATCTATTTGTTACCCAAAAAATAGTTTCTTTTACCCCAAACAATAACTTATTTTAGCTCAAATAAGTTAGCTCAAAATCAATCGGGGGCAGGGACCGGGGTGGAAAGGATGGAATTCGGGGGCGGGGGCGGGGCAGGGGAATGAGAAAACCTTGACAATATATATATATATATATATATATATATATATATATATATATATATATATATATATATATATATATATATATATATATATATTAGTTTATCAAAAAAAAAATCACAATGCAAAAAATTTATGTATCGATAGGTACATAAATTTTGTATATAAACCACATGGTAGAAATTAGGATTGTGAAAATTATACCATGAAAAATCAATCAACATGTTACCAATCGAACCAAAAAAGTTGGTAACCAGTATATTTGATCGCCAATATATTTGGTTGGTAGTACCGTACCAATTAAGAAATATTGGTACGGTAATAGTACTGAAGTTTGAATACAATGGTAATATCGTACCAACCAATTCGTTATATATATATATATATATATATATATATATATATATATATATATATATATATATATATATATATATATATATATATATATAGAAACCAAAATTGTATATTTTAATTCTCAATTGTGTTTAGTATTTATAGTTTTAAGAATATTATATAAATCATTTGGTCGCATTATTCAATAGTTATTACCACGTAAAAATGCAAAATTAAAATAAAATTACCTAATGTATTTGTTTATTTTAAATTTTTACAAGAAAATTAAAAGAAGTTGGTATATATTATTGTCAATTTGTACCAACAAAACTTATTGGTAGATAAATATATTGGTATCAAATCTAGTTAGTACAATATTGATAACAAAAATTTTATACCTACTATAGTTCATATCAATTTCATCCCTAATAAAAATCGATAATCTCTAGTCTTTTGACTCTATTTTTATTATTGGCACATGGGATTCGGTATATTGTCCACCTAATAGGCTTAAATAGTCCACCAAATTGAGTCGTCTTACCTTTTTGGCCTCTTAAATTAACAAAAAAATATTAACGTTAACTGTATAAAAGAAGATGATATTATTGTTCTTTTAAATATTCATAATAGTAGATGCGAATGTTTATCCCCCATTTTCTTGCACGTGCAACCATGTGCCAAATGGTGGTGTTTCTCTTACCAGATTTATGAAAGTAATTATGATAACAAATTATAGGTGTTTATGTACTTTTTGTTGGAAAAGAAGTAGGATATTGTGATTTGAATTTCATCAATGCTTTACTTTAATACGAAGATGATTTAACTTTTACAAATTAAAAAGGTTCGAAAATAGAAAATCTTTATGCGTAAAATAGCAATTGTAAACTATAAAAAGTTTGGTGGTATTTTGCATGGCGAATGAGGATTGTAAACTATACGAATAAATGGATAAATGAAAGGGTTAATGTTACATTCTGGTTACCAATTATAAACAATTTATGTATTAAGTCATCAAAGTCTTAATGGTGTTTGCTGGGTTAGAAACCAGGTTATCTCTTTAAGTGATCTAAAGTTCGTTTTCTAAAGTTTATTGCCCATATGAGAGTCTTGGTAGAAAAACGTGTGGATATGCACAGTGACGAATCTAGAACTAAAAACCACATGGTTCCTTATCTAAATAAAACTGAAATAAATAGTTTTTTTTAGCAAAGATAAGTAGATATTTTAGCCAAAATAAGATAGATCCTTCATATTTTATATATATATATATATTTGTTGTAATTAAAAAAAAAGTAGGTTCTAGGACAAAAGGTAGGTCCTAGGACCTACCTTAGCTACACTTAGCTACGCCACTGGACATGCAGATGATGGTCAACTTTTATTATTTAATAAAAAGAAGGAAGTCTAGTTATCGAATTGTTTAATGAAATCTATTAGTCGGATTGTCTTTGTTGGAACTTTGTATATGGAAATTGTATTATGGGACATTGGGACTTGTACCACATTGAAAGAAAGAAAGAAAGAAAAAATCTTCCTTATAAACATAATTTCTATTAGATTATCAATATGGATAAATCATCGGGCTAAAGTGGATAAGATTGGTATGTGTTGTTAATTAGGTTAGTCCACACCACATACTAAACCCAATCTACTAGAAATTAAGCTTACAAGTAAGAACTTTTTCTTTCTTGCATCCAATGTGGAACAAGCCCCACAAGGCAATTTCTATATACAAAGTTCCATCAATCTCTATCTTGGTTACTCGTTGTATGGTCAAAGATTCACAAGATACTATGTATACAACTTAAAAGGCCTTTTGGTTCAAGTACAACCATTTACCAAAAAAACTCATTGGTCCAAGCAGAGAATCAATCAATATCCTCATACATAGACTCTCAATAACAGAAGTAGACATCTTATGAATCAAAGCATCAGCCACCACATTGGCTTTCCTAAGATGATACAGAATCTCACAGTTATAATCTTTGACTACGTCAAGCCACCTGCACTACCTCATATTCAGATTCGGCTGATCCATGAGATATCACATAATCTTTTGATCCGTGTAGGCAGTACAACGGAAGACATAATCTTGAGAGCGAACACCACTGCTTCGAACTCCAAATCATGATTCGGATAACAAACCTCGTACGGCTTCAGCTGCTGAGAAGCATAAGCAATAACTCTCCCACACCGCATAAGCACCTCTCCCAAACCAGTGATGGATGCATAAAAAATTACCATAAATCCTCAACGCCCTCAAGGAGGGTCAACACTGGGGCCTCCCATAACTTTCTCCTCAAAGTCTAGAATGTCGCCTGCTGCTTAGGGCCCCAACGGAAATCCACACCCTTCCTAGTCAGACGAGTGAGGGGTAACGCAATCTTGGAGAAGTCTTGAATAAATCTCCGATAATATCCTACCAATCCTAAGAAAGTCCTGATCTTAGAGGGAGACTTTGGAACATCCCACTGCATCACAACCTCGATCTTAGCATGATTGACCAAAATCCTGTTTATATTCCAATAATTTTATTGACAGTTTAAAGACAATTAATTGTCAGTTCAATACATATCGATTGAAGGCAAACGGGCAACAAGCTGTGCTGCTAGCCCTTTCTGGATAGAAAAACCAATTCTTTTGAAAACAACATTTGTGGATCTAGGAGATATGACATTAGAATGCATGACCCGTTGCACTCTATTAGGGAGTTCCACCGCCTCTGGTGCGAGAAAACCAAATGTATCGAATGCAAAAGGAACAAACACATGTTGATTTTCTCTGCATGCATTCTTGTGCAACGCTCACACTTCGAGAACTTGGCATACAGTCGTTCTCGCCTCAACACTCCCAAAAGCTCTTGAAGGTGCTCCTCATGTTTCTTCCAGGTTTTGGGATACACCAATATATCATCAATGAATACAATAACTAATCGATCGATCATCGGCCTGCATAATCGATTCATCAAATCCATAAATATCGTAGGCAAATTGGTGAGCCCAAATGGCATCACCACGAACTCATAATGACCATAACAAGTCTGAAATGTGGTCTTCTCCATGTCCTCCTCTCTAACCCCCAGCTAATGGTACCCCGATCTCAAATCAATTTTGGAGAATAAGGTTTGCACCCTACTACTGATCAAATAGGTCATCAAATTATGAAGCGAGTAACGGTTCTTCACCGTCAACTTGTTCAACTCCCGGTTGTAACACTTGTTTCCAAGTATGAAATTATTTCTGATTTGTGTAGTAGTTCTTTTTTGCCACGGCATGGTGAAGCCTCACCACGACATGTCAATAAGCTTTTGAGGATGCATTTTTATGGACCACCACAGAGTGGTGGTGGATGATGGAGAAAACACTAAGTTTTAGGAGATGAGCCTTATTTAAAGATCTTTAACCCCTCATAGCCTCCCTCACACCAGCCTCCATTCCCCCAAATCGTTCCTTGCAAACCCTAATCACCTTCCACCATTTTTGAGCTAGTTTGGTACTCTTTGTAGCTCGAGAAGGAAAAGGAGGAGGAAGGGAGAAAAGATCAAGCAAGTAGGTCCCCATTCTTCATCTTGGCACTCTCTTGGACCCTTGTAAGTCTCCAAGGCTCGATTTTTATCTTACCAAGTTGTTAGATCTTGAGTTTTGTCCTATTAGCCTCTTGTTCTTGATTTTTGGAATGGTTAAACTGATGGGTTTTGGTCATAAGACATCCTATGTGCTCATACAAACCCTAATGCTTGGATCTAGGTTTCTCTATTGTACATGCAAGTTATCCAAGACTATAAACCCAAATTCTAGCATTCAAGTAATCATATTAACATAAGAATAGGTTTATAATGTTACCTTGATTGTTATGTAGCAATAACAATCTCAAATCTCCTTGTATTGACTTTGGAAGGCTTAGAGTCACAAGTGTCACTCCTCTAATGGTTCACAAACACCATAAGCAAGAGGATGAAGAGGAGAGAGGTTGGAGGCTGCCAAAAACGTGTAGAACCCTATAAAGATCATTAGCCACGTTTTTGAGCCTTAAGGGGTCTTTATATAGTTGGGCTATTAGGGTTATCTAACAAGGAAACCCTAATTTGGATGCTTAAGCCCTAAGCAACCCATAGACTCCTTTAATTAAGCCACGAACGATTTCCTTATGGGTTTCCCATTAGAATTCGTCCATCCCTTAATATAAGGCAATCCATGGCCCAAATTATAATTATCTTATAATTACAATTCCAGTCCCTTAAGTTTAATTAATCTCTTTTAGTCACAAAACTAATTACCAATTAATTATTGACTAATATAAATTAAACAATATGATTTCTCCTTTAATATATCATTCCCATAATATATTAATAAATCATATTTAATCCTTTCTCTCCATAATTCATCCTATCAAGTTGCTTTGGTGAAGGCAACCCAAAAGGACCATGCACCATCGGGTCAAGTACATACCAAAATAGTTATGGACTTAGACACTAATCCAACAGTCTCCCACTTGGATAAGTCTAACAACTATTATGCGTATGACTTCAGATCCTGATCTGCAATCGTAGCTTTCCAAAGCCGCTGTCAACTCTGATCCTATCAGATACGCGTGTCCTTAGATAAGGGATCATATATTCCTCCATTCTAGATATCGTATGAGATATGATTTCTAATCATTCTCTTTGTACTATATCTCGATTTCCGATTTATGACGACAGACTAATTGAACAAATCAAATTAGCCCTAGCCCGGCCGAGCATTTACGTTTGTCATCACTAAACCATCGAGGGGCCCAAAAGATATCGCTTTTATTCTTTGAATAAAAGGAATGGATAAACTTTGATACAATGCTTGCTTGCACTTACTAACCAAATCACACACAACAATATGTTTTATAACACCAAGTTACTAGTGCGTTTACATATTATCAATGTGCAACCGATTCGCAAGATACAACTCACACATCTCGGTTTCAAGAATATAAGATGTTATCGTCTCACCAATCACTCGTAATACAATTCATGGAGTGATCCAAGTGAGCGTGGGTTTAATCCAATGCTCAAATCATATTCATAAGCACTCATGAACGTTGCAGCAAACATTTGCTTATGTCTAATACTTTTCTAGACAATCCACACACCAATTCACGACAGTCTTCATTCATATCTACTTCCAACATATGAGCGACTGTGGCCCGTTCGAATAATTCGATTATTCTTAATAAACTCAATTATTCTGGAAGTCAAAACATGCAAGGTGAAACACAAGAATAATACTAATCCCATATGGCCTCAAACTTTTGAGTAAAAATAAAACTCCTTTTATTTATCACCATATCGATTACTCATTATTTGTCGTTTCGGGTAATCAACTTCTTACTTGAATTATAACACTTGTCCCATGCTCTTAGCATGCACACAATGTTTACCTACGGTTCTTACTTTGTGAAATAGACAAATTGAACACATTTCCAATCATTCTCACTTTACAACTCCAAATCCTTTTTCATAAGTGTAAGAATATCAAATTCTTGCTACTTATAGAATATGCTAGATTCTAACACTTTATGCAACGATCCTTTCGTAATGTCACTGCACCGAAGTCACAAAGACTATTGCTAATGATGTTACAAAATCTTTTATCGGAGATTGTTACAAGATAATTCCTTAGATATTATGTCTCTCACTCAAAGTACATTCCTTTGAACATCCTTTTGCATAAAAGTTTCTAATCTAGTCATAGATTTTCAATATTTTACTTCCCAATATGGACACGCTTCCATATTTTCCATATGACAACTTATTCTTAATAGAATCTTATCTATTCATAATAATGTCAATATGGTCCATCCAATACCATGCTTCCAACTACTCACAAGCGACCAATCCTCGTTGAACTTTGGATTGTCCTTTGATAGTTGTTTAATTATTTTAGTCAAAACCAATTCTAGTCCCTTTTCCCTCTAAATGCACTAGACATTTGGAAAATTTTAGAATGGTCAAACATTAAAGCATTTGCAATCGATCCTGTACCCGAAGCGTATGGGACACGACGCATAATGTTTTATTTGCTATAAAGTCGATCATTTTGTGACTTGCAACCCACCAAATGGACTTTGAAAATAGCAACTAACTTCCATAGAAATGGATAGATCTCATGCATGGTCACAAAGGACTTCAAAGATCGAAACTGATATTAGGACACATTTAGCACTAAGGGTGGCAACCCTAGGCCTAGAAATGAAGGTGAACCGCAAAAATCCATTCTTGGAACCTTAAGAGGTCCAAAACTCCATAAAAAAATACATAAGCATTCATGAGGCAAGATGGAAGCTTTTAACCTCAAATAAGTGCCAAAATATGGTATAATCTCGGATCCTTGAGCTTAAGATACTTAAGTTCTTCTTCTCTAACTTCTTCCAAACTTCCAATCACCACCAAGGACTTCACAAGGCCAAAAACATATAAGGATGAAGTGTAAGGGCTTATCTAGGGTCTCTGAGGTTGAGAGGCTGGTAAACAGACTAGGGTTTGAATCATAATGTTGTATTATATTTCTTAAACCCTAAAAATTAGGTTTTGGAGTCTGCTCACGTACACTGCGCGTACGTGCATGCGTCCCCCGAATCCAATGACCCTCTACGCCCTGCGTATGCCAAGCGTATGCCTAATGTACGTCTTCTGGGTAGCCCAACTATACAACCTACTTGCTAATGGTCCACTCAATAGTCCACATATCCAATTCATAGTCCAACAATAATTAAAGAACATTTTAAAATAATAATACCTCAAGTGATGGATGTTATAGTTGGAAGTGTTATGTTTTGGTCTATTATTCGTTGATATTTTGGCATGAAGTTGTTTTAGTGTGGGTAGTCTGTCGGGGATTCAGACCAATGTACATTCTAGGTTTTAGAAAGGCTAGAAGTGGTTTCCTTCAGGTGCTCAGAGTTTGTTTTTCTTCGGGATGGAAGTTTTGGTTTGGATTCGGTTGTCTTGGGAAATTCGTTTTATGCGTAGAATTTTTAGTTACATTCCTCAAGTTGTTTGTTTTAATACGAATGTTGGTAAGGAGTGATTTCGAGGACAAAATCTAATTTAAATGGGGGAGAGTTGTAACACTCGGTTTCGAATTTGCTTCTTTATTCGGGGATACGGTCCAATCTTCAGTGGTCATGAGGATTAGGGCCTTGGGTAAGGAAGAATTTGGCCCTTCTTGGGTGTGGGTGTTATGGTTTAAGTGATCCAAGTGTTCGATGGTGTCTTCGAAGGTCAAGGGTATAATCGTAATTTGACAATTCATTATTGGGTTAATACCATAAAAGCCATAAGTTTTACACCATAATTCTAAATTAGCCCTAAATGGATTTTTTGTGTCTAATTAGCCATTATGTATGTGTTGACTTTTGCCTCAAACCCTGTTAGCCGGTTTCCCCGGTTTCAGCCGGTTACCCCTTTACAAATAAGGGTTTTACCGTTAGAAACCATCTTCCATCTCCTACTTCTACATTCTCCGACTTCTTCTTCCACGCATCTAACTTCTTCATGGCTAGTTCATCTACAGGGTCTACAGGGTCAATGACTTCAGGATTTCAAAATGTTAATGTCAATTTCAGGAACAGAAACAACCCCATGGTTTTGTGTCGTTGTGGTGTTGAGGCTAGCTTCTCAATTTCATGGACGGACAAGAATCCTGGAAGAAATTTTAGGGGATGCACCAATTACAAGGTATGTTCTTCACTCTTTGATCCAGTATAGAGTTTTGTTATGGGACTAAGGGCAAATTTGTCATAAAAATGTGTAGTATAAAGTTTTTGAATGGGACTAAGGGCAAATCTATCATAAAAATGTGCACATTTGTTCTTCACTCTTTGATCCAGTAGAGAGTTTTGTTATGGGACTAAGGGAAAATTTGTCATAAAAATGTGCATTATAAAGTTTTGTTATGGGACTAAGGGCAAATCTGTCATAAAAATGTGCAGGATCCTTCCAGGTATTGTAAGTTCTTCATGTGGTTGGACCCACCTTTGCCTAGTGAAGATTACAAAAACCTCATGTACCAAATGCATTTAGCTCTGGTTGGGATGGTTGATGGCAATGCTCGGTTGGAACAGGTGAATGTGGATCAAAATAGGAGGTTGATGTTGATGATGAAGCTTATGTTTATCATGGTCATGCTATTTGCAATGATGTTGGTAACAGGGACTGTATTGCTGGTGAGATTATAGGAAGTTAGGAAGTTAAGTTTAGTCTTTTTGTGAAGTTGTTGGTTAGGTGAAATTGTATTAGATGCTTATTTTGGCACAGTTGTAATAACATCTGAAAACATTTTGATGGTTGTAATATGGATACCCTTGTAATACATAGTCCTACGGGACAATTAATATGAAAAGCATTAACCAGAAATTGACAATTTACTATCCATTACAAACTGACATAGAAATTTTGTAACGCCCGTGTTTCTAGGCTTGCCATTTTTAGCAATGTAATAGTCTAGGTTAACCTTGTAACTCAACTTGAAATAATAAGAATGTATTATCTGTGAATTATTTGAATTATGTGATTTATGTGTGTATTTTCTTAATTTTTATAATTTAATGAATTAAGAATAAAATAAGCGTCAAAATTTAAGTGTGAGTTAAGCCTGACATCTTTGCATAAAGTTGTAGTGGTCGACACAAGGATTCCGGGGATATAAGGAATGCCAAAATCCGAGTTATAACGAAGAAGTTATGACCTGTCGAAGTTTCGAGACAGAACCGGTACGACGCTGAGTGACGTAAAATATGAATTTAAGATAGAGCGATATTTAGCCTTAGCGATCTAAACGAAAGTCGTAGATTTCGTTAAACCGTGAGCATGCATAAAAGGAACGCCCAAATCTGACTTCGTATGAGGAAGTTATGATTTTATGAAGTTTCGACTTAGCAGTATACAGCCCGAATACTCGATTTGAGATCGAACGGTTTTTAGCCGAAACAATCTAAATGAGAATCAAAGATCTTGTTGTTAGTAGCGAAACGATGAAAAGTTAGGCGAGAACGGACATCAGACGAAGAAGTTATGAATTTATAACGAAGTTTTTCTGTCCCGGCCTTCTAAAAATAAATAATAAAAATAAAAGTCAAAATTAGCCGACGGAGTCTAAATGAAAGTTGTAGAGTATGGTCTGACCTTCGCGTGGATATAAAGAACGTCGAAAACGGAGCTCGTATGCGGAAGTTACGCAATTTAGAAGTTTGACAAGTCAATTACGCCCCGCGTAATTTGAGTACGCCCCGCGTACTCAGTCGGATGCAACTTGTCTGACCAATACTCGAGTGCCACCAGTCGACGCACGCAGTGACGTCAAAGTACGCCCCGCGTAACCTGAGTACGCCCCGCGTAATTTGAGTACGCCCCGCGTAATCCCAGACCCAACAGCCTATAAATAGAACTCGAATTCAGCCATTTTCTCTTGTTCAAACTCTTCCCTCTCTCTAAGTTTTGCCTCGTTTTGCGTGCCGTTTATACCCCAAAGCCCCGGTAATATTCCCGAGCCCCGAAGTAAGATCCGAAGCCCCGAGGATCCCGAAGAGCGTTATTCCCGAGCCGAAACGCTGCCCGCGAGGAGCCCGGTTTTGTGAAGATCTTCCAGATCTACGGAGAAACACCTCTTCTACAAGCCGTAGTGCTGCCCGATCATCTTTTGATCAAGTGAGTGTGTAGTTATTTTCATTCCAACGCAATATTATGAAGTATTTCATATAAAATACGTGTTAGGTGTATATATTTGGTTGTTATACGTGTGAGTGTATATTCACTCTCTTCTATCTTACAGATCTGATGTATTCTCTATGAAATACGTGTTATGTGTGTATGCCTCATCTGTTATGTGGAATATGTGTTGATTAAAACATGTTATACAGGTTTTTAAACTATGTATAAAAACGTATATTTTTATCTACTAATATGTTGGGTAGAACATGGGTAGGTAATTGGTGTGTAATAAACAGATGAGAGGCCTCGGTGTTATTGGTGTTATTGGTGTTATTCTAGTCATTCAGCAGAGTATGGATGACGACCACGGACTATTCTAGACTGTCCTGTGGAATACTAGCAGGCTCATTACCTGTAGGTGTTGTGAACGACGTGTTCACCGGTGTACTCTATCCCCCACATGGTTGCCTTTAGGATACTTATTGTTGAGGAAGCCCCTCTGCAGTAATGTCCGTCCCGATGAAAAATCCTGAAATAGGTTCCTTATAATAGACGTTATTTTTAGGAACGTAAGGTGAGGATGACAGGAATGGGTAATCGGGTTTATTGTTGATGGTTGAAATTAAATATAATTATTGTGGGTTGAAAACCCTATATGCTCACCAGGCTCCCAAGCATGACCCACTCAGTTGATTTATTTTACAGGAAGTGGCGCAAGAGCTTAAGATGGGCGAACATCAAATTGTTTTGTTTACAAGTCTGTATATGTATATATTTGTTGAATGACTTGTAATGCTATCGTTTATGCTTTATGATCTGTATCGGAACATGACATCCCGTCTTTTGATTATGAAATGAAATCATATTTCTTTATGAAATGTTTTGATAAATATCTATTTTATCATGTTTTGTTTTTGGGAACAAATTCCGCATCTCTTTTAAAATTAAAAGGATTTACTCTGAAAATTATTTTAAAAAGCATAAATGAAATCGGTCTTTTCTGGCCGAGATTTTGGGGATGTCACAAATTTGAACTTACTACAAACCACAATCTTTATAAACATAATAGCCAAATACATACATGGAGGGTAACAATCAGAACCAAACTTCCAATTTTACAACAATGTTTACAAGCCAAAAGATGATTTCCAAAAATGACAATGTTACTAAAATTTACAGTCAAAAGATAACATGTTGTCAACAAATTGGAAGCTTGTTACCAAAAGATGCTTTCACAAAAAAGGGCTATCGATTTATGCCCAATTAACCTCCCGTCCATAACAACATCAGTCCAATGTAAGTGCTTTCTTAATTGTTGAACCACCTCCATCTGGATCATGCACTGCTTTTTTCAACTTAATCTTGATAATTCTTTCTGAGGGCTTCCTTTTTTTTACCAACGGATCTTGTGTTTCTTGACTGGTCTCTTCATCAACTATACTCTCAGCCAACATCTCCTTCCTCTCTTTTTTGTCAACTGTGAATAAGAAATTAACATAAACATATTATCATATAATGTTCAAGAAAATTGTGTTAATAATTAAATTTATAACTACACACCTTATTAAAAGCTTCAACAATTTCCCCATGATCATATCCAGATGCCTGCAGATCTTTAATAGTTTCAAAATCTTCATGGTCAACACCTGCCACATTTTGACTTATACTACCATGCACAACCCCTATTCTCCCTACATATTTGATCTTACCTCCCCTCCTTTCCATCATCTTCATTCTCTTCAAAGGAGAAATTGACTGATCAACATCTATCATCTTACCTGCTTCTTTTGATGTGCCCTCAACAACTTTAATCTTTCCCTCACTTGCTTCTTTTGATGTGTGATCAACAACTTTATTATGTCCTTCATTTACTTCTTTTGATGTGTCCTCAACAACTTTCTTCTTTCCCTTATCTACTTTCCTTGGTGTCTTTGCAATGTTCACAACTAAATTCCCTCCCCCATCTCCCTTTGGTCTACCATTTTTCCTTTTAGGGACAGGGTCCCTTGGACCTTCTCCATTCTTACAAGACAGCTTATTATGACCAAGTTCCCTACATTGCCCACACCTAACAGTCCTGCTAACCTTTGCCTTTTGAGTAGGGAACTTAGAATCCTGACATTCTGAGGCATGTCTTCTTCTCTTTGTTTTTGGCCTTCCAGGCATTCTCCTAACAAGGGGTGGTAAGGGCTTCAAATATTCAGTACAGGGCCACATATTACTTCCATTAACAGGTAAGATGTTGTCCCTGTATGTCTCTATGAACTTGTCCTTATGGAACCAAAAGGAAATAAAATCAGTTGGATCTCTATGTGTGAAATTGATTGCAGCTTGAGCATGAACACATGGTAACCCTGATATCTCCCATAATCTGCATGAACAAGAATGAGCATCTAAATCCACCTTGTAAGCTGAATATCCATGCCTTGTCTCAAATAATGCCCCTCCACTTGGTATTACTATCCAGAACCTAAAATTATAAGTAATTAGTAATGTAAATGTATAGACTTAAGATCACAATTAAAATCAAATAAGCATACCTCATATGCTTTCCAAACTCCTTAATCTTCTCTAAGGTGTTTGGGCCATAGTCACCTTTCCATTGAGAAACTATAGCAGCTTGATGATAAAACCTATTCATCAAATAAATCCTGATTTCTTCAAGCATTGTTAGAATTGGTTTTTTTCTCATGTGAATGATCATCGAGTTAAAACACTCTGATATGCCATTCTCTATAGCCTCACAAGCATATCCATGAGAGAAAATGCCCTACACCAAGAATGTGGTTTGTTTGACATCAGCCATTCATAACCACTGGGAGTTATGTCTTTGATTTTCTTCATTGTTGCTATAAAGTCCCCCTCCACAGTACTGTTGGCAGCTTCCCAAAACAGGTTCTTGAGCTCTAACCCAGTGTATTTCTTCCTGAAGTTTGCATAGATGTGCCTGGCACATTGTCTATGTTCAACATATGGAAGTAGTTCTGTAACAGCTTGTAGTAGACCCTAGCATTGAATAAACAAAATTATTATCAATGTATAATAATTAAACAAATTTATAGTATAATTTACCTTGTGCTGATCGGAAATAACCACAAGACCCCTACCACAGTCAAGGTCAAGATCAGCAACTAACAACTCAATAAACCAAGTCCAATTATCTTTGTTCTCTACATCGATCACTGCCCATGCTATTGGATATACATGATTGTCTGCATCTCTTCCAATAGCAGTCAAAAGTTCTCCCTTGATCTGACCCTTTAGGAAACAACCATCCAAACCTATCACACGTCTGCAACCCCTATTCCAACCATCCTTAAAAGCCTTTAAACATACATAAAACCTTTTGAAATAGTTCATGCCACTTGCATTAGAATCTACTCCCACCTTACAAGTGCTCCTTGGGTTAGACCTGAGGATTTCTACAGCATAGTCCCATACCTTTGCATAATGTTCTTCTAACTTACCTTCTATCATCTCTCTTGCCTTTGTCCTAGCCCTGTGACATTGCCCCTTGGATACATTTACTGAAAACATCCTAAGTACATCTTCCTTCATCTCAGTTAATGTCATCTTTGGCTTCATAACAATATCCTTCAAGTAATGTTTGGCCAACCAGTTACAACTAACCAAAGTTCCAAAATTAAAATTTCTGGCACATAGATGTATGTCACATATAGATTTAATCTGAAATGTTCGTTCATTATACTTCCAAGCAGCATAAACTCTAAAGGGACATGGGTCTTTTTTATATATTTTCCCACACCTAGCAATCACTCTATGCCTATCACTCTTCATAAACCACAACTGATATCCATTAGCGACCGCATAGTTAGTTAATGCAAACCTGAGTTGAGCAGGGGACTCGTAACACTCTCCCACTACCGGCTTCATTTGTTTCCAATGTATGTCTGGATCATGAACCCTGTACTCTACACCTACTTCACCGTCATTTTGATCATCAATATGATCATGTTCTGGATCCTTAACACCAACTTCATGATCATCATCTCCCATTCCATCAAGAGTCCTCCTTAGCATATTTTCATCACATAACATGTTAAGAAATGGGTCATCAGACAGGTTTGAGGTCGGTTTAAAGGTCTCTGGTGCAAAATCCAGGAAAGAGAAATCTATGAGATCATCATCAGAGTCCTCGTCCTTTACATAAACCTTTTCAGGCCCTTTCACCTTTTTAGTTCCAGATGATGAAGCCATCTGTTCAAAATGAAAAGTTATACTTGTAAGTGACACTATGGAACTCGATTATGTACGATAAGAACACACATACACATCAATTTCTTATTGGCACCCCCACGTACCTTTCTACTTCAGTGATTATCAACTTCAAAATAGAAGCTTTTTTACATGCAACAATGGTGTAAGAAACCCTTTTCAAACCCTTCTTCTTCGTAAGACCAACTACAAGAAACCCTTTTTTTGATGCAAGACGTTTCTGTGAAAGGTGATATTAGGTGGTATACGAACTATCAAGTAGTATAGGAGAGTGGTGACCGGCTGCGTACCTTGACCGGCTGTTAACCGGATGATAACACGATTTTGAAACGGGGTCACAATTATTTAGGCTAATTAGACACAAAAAATCCATTTAGGGCTAATTTAGAATAACAATGTAAAACTTATGGCTTTTTTGGTATTAACCCTTCATTATTTAATGAATTTTGCATTTAATTTCGATTGGTTTTCAGACTAATTAAAGTTTATAGAAGTGTAGGGCTTCTCGTTACCTTTTCGTAGATATAAATAACGTCGAACACGGATAAGGGATGCAAAAGTTATGATCATTTGAAGTTACAGGGGTGCTGGGCCAAAATGGGTATGCATGGCGTACAAGGGAGGTACACATGGCGTACATGGGAATTTGGATGCGGGTGCATTTGGGAATGCCCTGCGTTCCCCAAGGGAACAAGTTGCGTTCATCAAGCCAGATTAAAACCCTAAATTAGGGTCTTGGACCCTATTTAAAGACCTTAACTCACTTCCAACCCTCATTTCCTTCAACCTCCATCCTCTCTAACCCTAAGAATGAAACCCTAGCCTCCATTTGAGTTATTCTTGAGCTTCAAAGTGATTTATATGTGTTTTTTTTTGCTTGAGGAATAAGAAGGAACTTATTGAACAATCATTGCTTGACTTAGAGGTTTTAGATACTGGCTTTATGCACCTAGATCTATCTTCTGGAGGTATAAAGTCTCAACCTTGACAACTCTTTCATGTATATCTAGCTAAGTGGTATTTTGTTATGGTTTTGGTCCCTTTAAGGTGGTTCTTGTGAGTAGAATTTACTCCACAACCTTTGAGCTTCATATTTGGTACTTGTTGAGGTTATGGAGTCGTAAAGTTTGGATCTTGATATGTATAAACCTTCCATGCATGATTTGGTAGTCATTTGATGAAGTTTGGGACTTAGGGTTTTGATTTGGGTCCCACTGAGTTATGTTAAGTCATAAATTTTGAAACTTAATGACTTAAGAAGTCCCTTGAAATCAGATCTGGAAGTTTGGATTGAGGTGTTAATGTATTAAGAAGTTTTTAAGACATTTTGGGGTAATTTTGACCTTTGGGGTTCATCTTTGGTGTTGGGCTTCTTTAAGCTATGCGAAGGCTTGAAGCCTTCGACTTTATGGGTTAAGTCACTGTTATGGGACTATTCTAGGGTTCTAGACGTTGGACTTAATGGATTAAGTCCTTAGAATGAGAATTAGGGAATTTTCCTTGAACGCCTTACGTAGCCCCTGGGAATGCACCGTATTCCGTCTTGAGTCCCTGCCAAGTTGTCCGAGGACTAACACCGTACGTTCAACCCTTGGACGCCGTACGTTCGTCTGATCAGTGGAGTTTTTGGTTGTTGGGCTTAGACTTAACTTTGGATGTGGGTCTTGCTGATTTGGGCCTTGCGGTGTCATTTCGGTTTTGGGCTACCTATTTAGGCTTTGTTGCTTTGGGCCTTTTGGGCCATTTGAGATCAATTATTAGACTAAAGGGAATTTTTGGGCTTTAGGATAAGGCCCATATGGGTTGGGCCCAATTTGGAAAATTGGGTCATTACTGGGCCTTTGTGAAACTTTTGGTTTTGGGCCTTTATGGTTTTTAGACTTGGGCCTTAATTTTGGTTCAAATCGGGTTAGGGGTAAAATGGTCATTTTACCCCAAGTATGGTTTATGGATCATAGTTTGGAACCCAATTGCTAATTCAGTGTTATCTTGGTATTGATATCCCGAAGGAATCGTCAGGGTAGTAGCTAGGGATTTCTTTTACTGAACTTCTGCATTCGAGGTGAGTCTCCTCACTATTCTATGGGTTGAAGACATCAATGCCGGCCCATTTAGTTTATGTATTGTAGGAAGACCTGGGGGTAACCCTTGGCAGGTTGTATGAAAGACCAGGAGGCAGCTCCTGGAAAACTGTATGCAAGAATAGAGTCTGAAATCTAGCAGTTTATTAGTTAAGTAGTGTAGATTGTATGCTACTTGTCTTTGTGATGCTTGCATGGAAGACCATGAGGTGGCTCATGGTACTTATCTGTAAGACCTAGGTTTGTGGCCCTCGGTCTGTCAAGGAAGACCACAAGGTGGCCCTCGGTTTTTAAATTCATGTTTTCTAAAAAAAGTAAAATATCACCATTTAAAAAAAATCGAAAATTATTAAAAAATCCAAAATTTTATTGATCATGTTAATTTTTAGATTATTATATTAATATTTTCAATAACAAAAAAAAACATTAAATGAGATTGATAAGATGACGATCATGCCCTTAATGAGTTAATTTTGATCTAATGCTCCAATATATATATATATATATATATATATATATATATATATATATATATATATATATATATATATATATATATATATATATATATATATATATATAGGTTTAGGAAAAATCCAAAAATTCTTTTTTTAATTATTATTTTACTCATTTTCTTTACCTAAAAGAAATTATAAAAAATTACCGTTTTTTTTTGAAAAATACGTGAAATATTATAATAAAATATTACACTGAAAATATTTCAATGTGATTTTTTGAATGTTAGAATATTTTATTATTCTAGTAGATTTATCATATATGTAAAATATTCTACTAAAATATTGCATGGATATTTAAAAATAATAATAATTTTTTTTTGGATAAAAAAAGTTACGAAAATAATATTTAAATTTTTTTTCGAAAATTTTCAATTATTTTGCATTTTAAAAATATATCTTTTTTAATCTTTAAAATGGGTTAATATCGTAAAATTATAACAAATAGTATTTCGCTTTCTTTTTAGTCACTTATCTTTTAATTATATTTAAAAAGTCAATGAACTCTTTCTATGTTCTCATTATATTATTTAAGTGGATTTGATCAAATAATTTTTGTCATAGTGGATGCAATACCACCATCATTAGCTAGATATAAGCAAACAAATTTAATAGGCTTTGGAAGTGCTTCTTAAATTGGCTTATTAGTTTATTGGTTTTTCAAAAAACAAATAAATTAAAAATGTTTGGATTGTTTAAAAAAGTTTTTAAAATGATTTTTTAGCTAGATAAAATAACAGAATTTCAAAAAGCCATAAAATCTTGGCCTTTTAGTTTTTTGTGATCAATTTAGCCTAATCAAATACTTTTTAAAATCAATTTATTGATTTTTTAGTTTTTCCCACGATAAAAATTAACCCAAACACTTTTTAAAAACTTATTTTAAAAGCAATAAATAAATAAACGCTTTTCCCAAAAACACCTTTGAGATTAAAAAACAATTCCAAAGATACCCTATGTCATATTGGATTTCAATAGAATAATTTGTCATAGTGGATGCAATACCACAATAATTCTATAATATAAGTAAACGAAATGTCACATTCACAATGTACCTTACATAAGCTTTGGTAGTCGGTTAAAATCTATCTCAATAACGATGATACAAAGCCTAAATAACAAATTACGTCAAGTTTATGACATTAATTCAAAATATGTTATTGAATTATGTAATTTTCGTCCCATTATTTCATATTTTTTTTTCTCAATAGTAAATAAACTAATAATGATTTAGAATTTAAAATTGTAATAATCTTATAATAATAATATATATTGAGCATTTAATTTCTGTATTAGCGGCAAAAATATAAAGACCAGAAATTTCACAAGACAGCAGCATTTGCAGTTTCACTTTCTGTTGGTGTGGGTGGGTCTACTCCCCTTAAATAATGTCTATTTTCCACCGCACCACCATCTGCTTTCAACCATCCTTCCCCAAATTTGAAGCCACGCATCGCATCGACAGTATCAGACACCAAGAAACTGTACCAATCGCACTTCTCCATCTCAAATTCGCAATCTTTTCGTTTCCTCAAACCACAAGGGCAACTAAATTCAACCGAAGTCCAGTTTCCAGTCCTCATAATCATTTGATCTAGGGCTTCCTCCCGTCAATTGACCTGCTGATTGAAGTTTGAAGTCAATAACAGTGTTCCTCGATCTGATTATCTATTTCTGATTGAGTTGAGCTCAGATTAGTTGCTTGATTTATCGGTGTTGCAAGAGTTAAGCTTACGATAATGTCTTGGAAGAACAGAGGTGGTGGAGAGTCGCATTCAAGAAGTCTGATGTCAAGACAGTTGACCCTATTCTTGTGTGCCGGTTGCTTCTTCGCCGGAATGCTCTTTACGGACAGGTTTTCTTCTCTTTCGTTTACTGACCCCACACACCACTTAATGGAGGGTTTATATTGGAATCATTGAGTCCTCATATCTCGCTTTTTGATAATCTTTGAAATGTGCGTCAAATGATTATGAAAATGGTTTCTTTAAATTCGTGATTCCTTTTAAAATTTAGTGATCTTAATGGACGGATTTAGCAATCATTTCTTGTCTACAGATTCTTGAATCTTGTAACTTTTGCTGATCTTGATATGGGTTTAGAATTCAGTATTGCTTACATATTCTTTATCCTTACACACGAACTAGATCAAACAAGATCCGGAAAAACATAATTTACCAAAGGAACGAGATTAATGAGATTAATTGTTTATGGTGTTAGATTGTGGATCGAGCCTGAAGCTAAAGAGCTATCAAGACCAACTGGAACTGAAGATGAACAAATTAAAGTCCTTGCAGATGGTTGTGACACAAGACTAGTGAGTAAAAAAATCTATTTAGTTTCATTTTTATTTATCTCATTCATCACATTTTCCTTTTTTATGTTCTCATTAGAAGGACGTTAGGAGGGATTCCAAAGATATAATCCGTGAAGTTTCAAAAACACATAATGCAGTCCAGTAAGCTTCCTTATCCATATCCTTTCAACAAAAAACATGTTTGACTTTGCTGATTTTTTTCTTCTTGTTGCAGAACACTAGATAAAACAATTTCAAGCTTAGAGATGGAACTAGCAGCTGCAAGAGCAATGCAAGATTCTATACTTACAGGATCCCCTATATCTGATGATTTGATGTTACCTGAGCCCATTAAGAAAAGAAAATATCTAATGGTTATAGGCGTTAATACAGCTTTTAGCAGCCGAAAGAGAAGGGATTCTGTACGTGCTACATGGATGCCTCAAGGTTATTTATGCTTCCATGCTTTTTATCTAATCTAAACATTCCTTTTTCTTTTTGAATCTTGAATCTTGAGTCTTGAATCTTTTTTATGTTTTATAAACTCCAGGTGATAAACTTAGGAAACTAGAGGAAGAAAAGGGTATTGTCATGCGATTTGTTATAGGCCATGGGTATGCAGCAACTACTTCACTATTTTATAGCTATGCACTAAAACATGTATTGTATTGATGTTTGATGTTTGATGTTGTTTTCCAGTGCTACATCTGGTGGTATTCTTGATAGAGCTATTGAAGCCGAAGATAGAAAGCATGGGGATTTCTTGAGGCTGGTAAAATAAAATTACTTCTCCACTACAAAAAAAAAAAAAAAAATTTAGGCATCTGTAACTAAGTAACTAAAGTATTAAAGACTGATTAATTAAGCACCAATACTTATATAAATGGATGTGAGCAGGAGCATATTGAGGGGTACCTTGAACTATCTGCCAAAACAAAAACATATTTTACAACCGCTGTTGCTTTGTGGGATGCCGATTTCTATGTCAAGGTCGATGACGACGTGCATGTAAATATAGGTAAAGTTATAATATGACCTTTTCCTTTTTTTTTTTATATATATATATATATATATATATATATATATATATATATATATATATATATATATATATTTTCCTCTTGTCACAAGTTTGTGGTTGTGATTACAGCTACACTTGGAGCAACCTTAGCTAAGCATCGGTTGAATCCACGTGTGTACATTGGATGCATGAAATCTGGTCCTGTGCTTGCTCACAAGTAAGCCAAAAGCTTTTTCTGTGTTAGTTTGAATGTTGACTATCGAGGGTTCGAGCATTGACTTTTTTTTTTCTTTTTCTTAAAGAGGAGTGAGATATCACGAGCCTGAGCACTGGAAATTTGGTGAGGAAGGAAACAAGTATTTCCGACATGCCACTGGACAACTATACGCCATCTCAAAAGATTTAGCCACTTATATCTCCATAAACCAGTAAGTAGCATCAATTATCCCCATTTGTTACACAAAACATGACATGACAGAACATGTTGTACTGTGTCTCTGGTATGACAAAATTCACTTTTTTGGTATCTAACTTTTGAATTTTTTAGGAACGTACTACACAAATACGTGAATGAGGACGTGTCTCTAGGATCATGGTTCATTGGACTAGACGTGGAGCACATCGATGATAGAAGGCTATGTTGCGGGACGCCACCTGGTAATTCTCTTGTATATATGTTGATTATCTGTGTCAGTATCTTACATCAGCTAGACACAGTCTCATCTGTCTCTATATATGTTGGAGTCTGTGTCATCTGACTCTTTTGAAGAGAAAATCAACGACTATAAGTATCTCACAATATGAATGTTTGTTTCTTGTGAGTGTAGATTGTGAGTGGAAGGCTCAAGCAGGGAACATATGTGTGGCGTCTTTTGACTGGAGTTGCAGTGGGATTTGTAGGTCTGCTGATAGGATCAAGGAGGTTCACAAGCGGTGTGGGGAAGGGGAGGATGCTCTTTGGAGTGCATCTTTCTGATGATGATGATGTCAAAAAGGTGTAAATCTTTAGAGAAAAAAAAAAAAAAACATTATCTTTCTTTATAACCATACTTGAAGAGAAAACCCGTGAGTTTGATGGTGAGAGGGTGCCAATCGATTTTAGGTGAAGAGGAAGTACCCGATGTTTTCTTTTTGATTTGGGTAAATATTGTTTTGGCACAATAAGCTTCATGGGTACGATGCATTTAGAAGATTGTGAAATTCAAGTTTGTAATATTTAGATTACGTTGAAAATGTTGTAGTTGTTGGGAACTAGTAAAAGATATTGATATGGAATGAAGCAAACAAAAAACATCAACGGAATATTTTTTGAGCAATAAAAAGGATTTTGTTGTTTGGATTTTATTGGGTGGAAAGCTTTGTGACATAAGAAACATATTTTGTAATGTTAGAAGGCAACCATCTTTTTCAATTCTAGCACAAAATGATCGCCATATTCGTGAGGAAATCTTGTGAATTCATGAGTTAACGTATTTGATACAAGTGATTTCGTTTATGAACACGAAATTCATTAAACATGGGAAGTGATTTAAGTCAAATCGTTTGAAGCTTTAACATTATTGTTTCGTGAATACTCTGTGAAGGAATACAAATGGTCCACCGTCTATTTATCATGATCGTGAAGCCTGCTTTTTTTTTTTTTTTTTTTTTTTTTTTTGCTTCGAAATATGCAAAAGATTTTCATTTCAAACACTAAAAATGCCATATTTTCAGAAAGGGTCTTTTATTCCCCAAAACTGAAAATTATATCACCATCAAGTATGCCCTTAAACCTATTTCCTCGAAGCTGATATAAAAAAAATGTTATGTTGAATTATACATATAAGACTATAAACATTTCTCGAGTGTAGACAAGTTTTGTAAATTTGTTTTAGGTAGGCAATTGTGTCGTATCGAAACATTAAACGGGTTAAAAATGTTTGACCCTAACCCGATCCGTTAAATAACGTGTCATATCATGTCAACCCGTTTACTTTCGTGTCGGTTTCGTATTAGGGGTATACCTTGAAATATGTTGTGTTATGTGAGGTTAGAAGATTGAGCATGTTTAAAGAGTAGGAGTTGTATAGGCAGAAAGAAAAAATTAATAGTTTGGAGGCGAAATAGATGAAGTCATAGCAAGTTCAGATGACATGAACTGGGGAGGTGAAAGACAAGATCATGATGATCATAGAGTGGTTAAAGGGACTGTATTGTTTGGAAGAGAACAGAAAAACTGAAAATGAAGTCTTGATCTAGACAGCTAAGTCATTTCAACATTACGAAACGACTGAATCTAATGGTTTTCTTTTAATTATGGTTTTTGTTTTGGGGAAAATGTCACTGTAGCCCCACGAACTTTCACATTTTGGTTTAAAAGGTCCTTATTGTTATTTTTTGGCTTTATAAGGGCATGAATTCTCTTTTTACCGGCTTTTAAGGCCATTTTCTAGAAAATGAAGGGGTCACCCGGTTACCCCTTTCACAATCAGCCAGTTATCTTGTACACATCATTAAAAAAAGCCAGCTCATTTGCCAGATCAGATGCCACCTAATGTATACGAACAGGAGAGCACGAAATTAAGGGAGAACAACCATGTGGAATCTATCGTCATTATCATCACTTCCCCTCGAAATAGCATTCATCATTTCTTTCTCATTGCTTCTTCTTCGTCTTACTCTCCCCTAACCCCCAACCTTCGTTATCATTCCATCTCAATTCCGAAAGTCAATTCCAAGAAACAACGACCATTGCCACCACTGGAGACATACTTGCACTCCTTGGCACACCTCAGCAGGTTGCATCCGTCGACCCCCAACTGATAATTTGAGATAAGTCAAGTATCCAACAACGAACCCATTCGTCCAAATCGATCACACACAATGCCAATTCCAAGCCGAACTTTCGCAGGTAACATAATTTTGACTTTCCCATTAACCCGTAAGAACATCTGTTCAATTTCCGATGGCAGATGAAAGATGCGCTTCTGATATCTGTACTTCAAATCCGATTACACCGTTCACAGATCAATAATTCCAATTTTGACCTTTTTAGTTTGACTCACAAGAACACCCTTACAAACGCGATTTCATTCCATTGAGTTCATGTCACGATTTCATTCGCTCGTATGACACAACCTGTAAGTTAAATTAACCATTCGGAACCCAACACATCATAAACACCAAATCCCAGTTCTTCAAATCGATTTTAAGATCAAATAGCTCATCAGTCGAGTTCATTACCACAATTATCTGTATTTTCAAAACTTTAAAACATCGAATCTTCATATCATCATTATTTTCATCGAATGACATAAACAAGAAACTAAATTGATGTTGAAACGAGAATGAGTAGATAGACTTTTTTAAACAAAGAATCAATTGATAAAATCAAAATTGATGTCGATAATGCCATTACTCAAAAAGATCGATTCCAGAACAGATGAGCAAAAGATTTAACAACCATGGATAAGAATCGTCAATTGTTGTTCATTGCCTCCGGCTTCTGCCCCCAGCCCTGGATGCCCTTTCCACCATTTCGATGGCGACAGCCAGGTCAAGGACTTCATCCATAGGCTTCTGCATCATCCAAAAATCCCTAATTCGATTTCATGTTAAGATACAATGAGATGGCTGACAACCTGATATTTTGGTGAATCTCACAAATTTGGCAACGAAAATGGGTGATGAATTGGGTGACCACTGTACCCTTAGGGCCCAAGCAAGGCAACTCATTAGTAAGTCGTTGATGTGTCATCTGAGGTGGGTGAGTTAACTCTGTAATTGAGTTAGGTGATGATTAGGCAAAGAAACCGGTTAAATTGGGGCAAAATCCCAAATTAGCCGGTAAAAAGAGAATTCATGCCCTTATAAAGCCTAAAAATAACAATATGGACCTTTTAAACCAAAATGTGAAAGTTCGTGGGACTACGGTGACATTTTCCCTTTGTTTTGTATATTTCTAGTTTATTTAAAGCATTCAAAAATCTTGCATATACATACACATGTCATTTTCGAGTTGAATTTCTCAACCCTAACCTTACTCGTTTAATTTTCGTATCGTGTCGTGTCAACCCGTTTATTTAAACGGGCTGAAATATCTTACTCAAACCCGCTTATTTCGTGTCGAGTTCGTGTCAGTTTCGTGTCGTATCAATTTCAGTTATTCATTTATGGCATTTAATCCTTCGAATTAATTTAAATATCAAAGAAACTTCTATAATACCTTATTTTATCATATGCGGTTAAGGAATTTAAATTATTTATATTTACATGTAATATTTAATGGAACATTCATTTCCTTTTAATAGCGGTTCACTATTAACATGAGTCTATCATTGAAATTTCTATGTGTTCAGTAGATAAATATATCATTCTTCTATGTTAATTCTTCACCCATCTTATACTATTTGTAAGCATTCAACGTTTATTAAATGATATTTAAAATTACATACTAAAACCATAGTTTCTAATAATATCAACTAAACTATACACCTATTTTATACAAATTGTTTCCTTTTTTTTTTTTTTTTTTTTTTTTTTTTTTAAAATTTTATGTTTTACATAAGACCATATTTAAATAAATACATTATGCAATACATATTATCTAATTTAGTTGGGTAATGGTCTTAATTCATTAAAGTGTTTGGGTTCACGATTTGTCATTGACACTTGTTTTTTAAATTTTAGTTTAAATTTATCGGAATTAATTTATATATAAATCCCTTTTCAGATAACCATAATAGATTTGTAATAGAGCCGGTTAAATTTTTTTAACTTATATAGTTCATATCTTAGTAGTAAAATTTTTATAACAATTAAATTAAATTTAATGGGAATTTCTAGTAATTGGGGGCCTCTATTTTTCTGTTTGCCTTGGGCTCTAAAATTGTTTGGGACAGCCTTAAGCCCAGGACATCAAAATAGTTGAGGCATGAGATTTGGTCCATTAATTATAGGTATAGTTAACTTATTTTATTTGGTCTTAATGTAATCTGGTCGAAGGTTATCGCTGATATGGGGTAAGGCGGCAAAACGGGCATGGCTTTAAAAAAAAAAGAACGTGGTAATATAGCGATCAACCGAGCCAATCACGAATGCAAATAGATGGCGAGGAGTCGGTGTCGATTTTCACGCAAAACGCATTATGAATCAACCGTAAAAAAATCAATTTTCACACATGTGATGGAGAATTTTGGATTTGCATTGTGATGGAAATTTTTTGCCCCTATTTTGCTTTTTGGTGTCCTACTTGGTGTTGATGATTTTTTTGCTCGTATATGGTGCGCTTGATTTCTTATTCAATGTTGGTTCCTCCATGTTATAGTTTTTGGTGGTGGTTTTGCTGCTTTCACTGTTGAGTGCTTCGTTTTGGACCTTTTTGCTCTTGCGGATGTGGGCAACGGGGGTTCCTGTTATTAGTGACATGGCACCTAATAACGGCGCCATAACGGGAGGAACACCGTCCCCTAGCCGTTATTAGGTGTTACGCTATAACGCATTATGACCATAACGGGAGGTAGCGTACGTGATTTATTGTGTTTTTTGCTTCAACGACTATAATTTTGACCGTTTGAAACAAATGATAACATAAAAAAAAATCAAGTTTTATATATACTATCACATAACCTTTCTTATTTTTACCTACAAACACATACTTCTTTACATATTTCTTTCAATATTTGAAAACCAAAATATGAGTCAATTTGATCCGGCCCATCCGTACAACGATGATAACGACGAAGACAATTTGTTCGTGAGTATGATGAATCGGTATTATACAGACAACCTACTACAGCCAGATCCAACTTCACTACTCGTGCGACGTGCGACGTGCGACGTTAAATAGAGATCATGAGGAAGGGCATAAACGGCTAGTTAAAGATTACTTTGCGGAAAATTGTGTCTACCAGCCAAACGATTTCAAAAGAAGATTTCGTTTGCGAAAAAATGTTTTTGAAAGGATAGACAATGCTATGGAAGCAATGTATCGTTTTATTCAACTTTTATAATTTACAAAATGTCACTTTTAGATAAAATAAATACAATTTTAAATGTTTAATATTTATTTAGGTATCGTTTTTTTCAACTTTTATAATTTATAAAATGTCACTTTTAGATAAAATAAATACAATTTTTACATGTTTAATATTTATTTAGGTATGAATTTTTCCAAATGAGATATGATGCTAGAAGCAAACGAGGCTTCATAAGGTTGCAAAAATATGTTACTGCAATTAAACTTATGGCAATGGGGAAGTCGTCCAATTTTGTTGACGATTATATGAGAATGTCTGAGAGGACCGCACGAGAAAGTTTGTATTTATTGGCAAGAGGTGTTGTCGAAACCTTCGGTGACCAATACTTGCGCAAACCTTCGTTGCATACAACTATATGCAACGCATGAAGAAAGACATGGTTTTCCGGATATGCTTCGGAGCATTGACCGCACACACCCCGTGGCATGGAAAAGCCAGTATTCGAGCGATCATCATGGAGCGCCTTTGTTGGTATTGGAGGTTGTTGGTTCACAAGATTTATGGATTCGACATGATTTTTTCAGGGTTGCGGGTTCTAATAACGACGTCAACGTTTTCGATCAATCACCAATATTTGACGATCTTTTGTCAGAAAATGCCCCGGATGCTCTTTTCACAGCGAATGAAAATGAATACAAGTTTGGGTATTACCTTACAGACGAAATATATCCACAATATTCCACGCTTGTGAAGGCGTTTCGACACCCAATAGATCCAAGGGACAAATATTTCAAGAGACGACAAGAAGAAACACATAAGGATGTTGAATGTGCTTTTGGGGTTTTGAAATCAAAATGACACATAGTTGAACATACGGCGAGACCTTATGAGTTAGATACTCTACGATATATCATGTATGCATATATCATAATGCATAACATGGTTGTCGAAGATAAATGACACAATATTGCAACATATTCTCCTACGGAGCCAAGACATGTGCAATTTCAACCCGGGACATCAGAATATTTATTTAGAATGGTTGATATTCAAGATTAACGAAAATACAAACAACTCTGTGAAAATTTAGCAGATTATATCTATGTTGGTCACGAAGATGAAGATGAACAATTTTAGGCCAAAAAATGTAGGTTTTATCATCTTTTTTTTTAAAATTATTTTTTAATGTTGTTTTTAATTTAAGTTTTATTAAAATTTTATTTTTACTTTTCAAATATAAATAAATAAAAAAAACAAATTCGAAATATAGAAAAAAAGCATCAAAATAATAATAATAATAATAATAATAATTGGTGTTATCACATGTTATTAAATATTACTAATTTCAACCTTGGGTACAGTAGAATGTTTTGAACATGTAATAACATTTTATCCATTCCTAGTAGTCTTAGAATTAGTTTCCCTTTGTGGTTCCTCTGTTTTAGTCATTTACTTTTGTTGGTTTCATCCTATTTAGACTTTGTTTTGTTCTTTTGTTTTAGTCATTTACTTTTGTTGGTTTCATCCTATTTAGACTTTGTTTTGTTCTTTTGTTCGTTTCTGTGCCGTATTGTACTTTTGTCCGGCCTCTGGTTGACCTTCTCTTTTTAAATGTATTGCTTGGCTGTTAAAAAAAAGCAAAAAGACGACAATGATTTCATAAGGATTTCTCTTCAATTCTATAGTCTTCTTGTATTTCTGTGTCTCTTATGAATATCTCTCAGTTTGGTTGCTCAGCCTCACAAATAGATTTTCAGGCTCACCCATTACTAATTTATAGCTTGCTATTTGTTTCAAAGGTCAGGTTGTTTTTGTTTATTGCTTTAGTAATGATTAATGGTTAAGCCATTAAAATCAATTGAATTATTATTAAAGTCGGTATTTAAATTTTCATTAAATTCAATTTAATTTTGCTATTTGACTTAGAAATGGGATTACAATTTACTTTGCTTCTATGTTATTGTTAACTCGAATCGTTGAAGCTCCTTTGTTCCAATGTTTTTGTTTGAAATTCATGAGTACATAGATTTGACTGCAAGACTTTTTTTTTTTTTTTTTTTGGTTCTACCCGGGTTTTTTTTATTCCATTCAAAGTTAGATACCAAAGAAACCAATCATTGAAAATAATTATTTGTTCCAACTTGTAATTTATTAAATCAAACCAAGTTACAAAAGAAACCAAACAATGTAAAATATCTAGCATTTTGCCAAAGAATAATTTAAGAGTAACTAGTTAGCATCTTATAAAAGAAACCAATATGTGCAAATAACTTTTGTTTATGCTATAATAGGATTTATAGGATTATCGTGAATTTTATTAGCTTCTTTGTAATTGCAATTTTTCTTTTTTTTCAATTTTCGCATTACTTATAGTCTTTTTGTAATTGCTATGTCACTTTGCTTCTAAAGTTTAAACTTTTTCAACAACCAAGTTGAAACAAAAACTCGTGTAAATGTTTTATTCTTCTCTGTTTTGGTATTGTTTATTAAGATGTATTTGTTATGTATTGAAGACCAAACATGTTTTCCCGACATAACCATCAAGTGATCGAAATAAGTGATGGAATTTAGCATATTTATTATTTATTGATGACATTAACTACGTTTAATACTTTGTTTTAGGTGACTTTTGCATGTTTTATGTTGTATCGATACAATCCTTTAATATAAAAATGTATTGCATTTTTGGTGTATAGCTTTATAATTTAAATGAACTCGATGCAAATGTCGGGGCATTATTAGCGCTTTTCGCTCGGGGCATAAAAAACCTTTGGATCGGCCCTGCATGCATGTTGCTAGCGTTGACAATTACATCTCTTTAGTAGATCTTAAACAACCATGATTTCATTTGATGGGATTGTTTTCAAAATTAACACTATAAAAATGACACTTGAAAGTCCAAAAATATATTAAACCAGTCTTACGACATGTTTGGAAAAACTAGTTGGTAACGAGTAGTTGGAAGCTAGAAACTGAAAGTTGTTGTATTTATGCAGAAGTGTTTCATAAAAGTAGTTGTTAACTTTTAAGTATGTAAATAAGTTAAAAACTAAAGGCCCCAAAAGCTATTAAAGTAGCTTTTGGATTCAAAGTTTTTTAGATAAAAGCTAAATAAAAGGGCGCGAAAGGTATTTTTTATGGTTCGTAACATTCGCTCAAATTTACCATTTTGTTCAGATGTGTAGGGATATGAGATACGAATAGAGATGCCATTTAAACCATATAGGTTGTGAAAATGCATGGTTGTCAAATTCCCCCATCAATTTCAAATTAGAAAGAACTTGACGTCTCGAATAAATAGGTTTTTAATATAATTGTGGAAATGAATAAATTCGGAAAATACGTTGAAATTTTGTTTTAAAGGATATACCGAAGCATGATGTGAGAAATGATCTAAAAATATGGCATGATATTTCCAACCACTATGACTAGATAAAGGGGATTTGCAAACTCCGAATGTGCAATAGCAAAAGGAAAGATACAGTATAAATGGAAATACTAAACGTAAGTCGCACATGTTTTCCTGCTTAACATACAAGAAAAAGAATGTTGGACTTGTATTTATTACACTTGATAACACGAGTAAAAACCAAATGTTTAAATATATTATTCTTGTAACTAGGTGGATAAAGGCATAGATGCCAAACAGACGAACCGACAACTAAAAAGACTTGAGAAGATGAA
The DNA here is from genome assembly GCF_052625555.1 of Lactuca saligna. Lineage (NCBI taxonomy): Eukaryota > Viridiplantae > Streptophyta > Magnoliopsida > Asterales > Asteraceae > Lactuca > Lactuca saligna. The sequence continues at coordinate 177,551,636 of NC_136423.1, forward strand.
GCAATGAGTGGGTAGAGGTCACCCAAGCTATCACAATACAAAGGCATTTTATTTGTCCGAAAGTCTTTTATAGAAAAACCAAAGGCCTTAAACTTAATAGAAAATTTAGTTTTTATATTGCACTTACGAACATAAACAAGGTTTTTGATGATATGAGGAGTAATTATAACATTATGAAGATGTAAAGTTCGATAAGGCTGAGACTAGAGATAAAGGGAGAGCTTGTTTAGGTAACATGTATAGATGATCCATCATGGATAGAGGATGAGCCTATTTTGCCGTGACTTTGACCGAAACCACAATTTTGACTAAAATCTATCATTAGAAAAATAGGAGAAGAAGAATGGTCGGAAGATGACAGTTGTATAGCTCTCACTTAATTCATACGTTGCTCTTCAAGAAAGAGCATGGAGCGACTCTCGAGGAAAGTTGGAAAAGTAAGGCTAGCGATGTGGTCGTATTTAGAAGACAACTCGTTTATGGTATAAACAATCAAATTCTTCTCATGTATAGAGGAATCAATGTTGTCCAATAGGTTGATAATGGTTTTGATGCAAGTGCAATACTCTGTAACGGTGGAATTCCCGATGGTGATGGTTCTTAACCCACTATCAAGTTGAATAGCTTTAGCATCTTTATTGTTTCGAAACAACTTGTTAAGATTGTTCCAAATGTCACGAGTCGTAGCGGATGCTTTAGAATCATTTGAAGTAGGTTTTGAGAAAGGGTGCCATAGATCTAGGATTTGACAAGGGAATCTAGATGATTCCACTCTTAATCATTTATGTCTATCAAATAATGTTTTGAAAATCTGACCAGACATTAAATCGCTTGTCTTACCGGTTCGATAGTTCAACTGGTTTGATCACTTGAACGCGTCCTAAAAACCGGATGAACCGGACGATGTCACACACACACACATGTATATACATATATATATATATATATATATATATATATATATATATATATATATATATATATATATCATGATTTTTGAACATTTAAAATGTAACATCACCTTCTGATTTCAAATTCTAATAATTTATAAGCTTACTCCTTAAAATCTTGTTTTAAACGTAATGATAAAAGTACAAAAAAATCATCTTTTATTGAATGTACAAGAAAGGCCTCAAAGTTATTGTTTAGGTCTATCCCACATCGTCTAAAAAAACTAAAGTTGAGGCTTTGGAGAGGTGTATAAAAGGAATGGAGTGACTCGGTTTTGAGAGATCAAGGAACGGACCTCCCATATTAAAGTGTGGGTCCCTTTAACTTCTTTTTAGTATAAGTTTAATAATCTTTTAATGAAAGTCTGGTTTTGTTCGGTTTGACCACTCTAGTTTTTCTTGGTTTTTGGTTGAATTGTTGGTTCTTTCCCGATTTGTTTGCAAGCGGTTTTTTGGCTTAAGAAAACAGGTGTACTTACTGGTTCCCGGTTGAACCGGCCGGTTCGGTTCGGTTTTCAAAACAATGCTATCAAAGTTTTTGTGAAAGGTTTCTAAATATATAGTAACACTGAAACCTACATAACCTACAGAGTTTGTTATTGGCAACCATCAAGAAGATTGGAAGAAAAGAAGAATTAGGGTACGGAGGTCATGGGCCAGAAGGAACGATATCAACGAGCTTCAAAATAAAGGTAAGAAGACTCTAATGTCATGTAAAGCTATGGTTTTCTCATTTGGAAATATATGAAGCAACCAAGTTGATAGATGCTATTATTTCATATGTGATTATAAGTAGGAGTTTCATCAAAGCCATTTTATAATATTTGTTTTAAGAACACACATAAAAAAACGTTAATTGAACGATTAATTATGAAGAATATTATGATAATTAAATATGAAATTCATTAATTATAAAAAATATTCTTTATAATTAATATATTTTATATTTAATTATGATAATATTTCGATAATTAATATTTTGTTTATATCATATTAAAAAATTCATTATTCAAAATTATCCCAATCAGCCAAGACCCGTCCTATAAAGACCGGTTTTTAGTGAGCCAAATATTGGATCAGTAAAACCATCCGATCTAGGCCGTGCCTAACTCAAAATCAAGCCACCTGAATTATTCGTTTACCCTAATCAAGAAACGTAGAAAACTATAAGTCAATTAATAAGAGACCAAGACGTCACCTGCAATTTCCTGTCGATTTCAGAAATCTTTCTTTCCGGTTCGTAATACCCAAGTTGTTTCACTCGGTAAATTTCTATCTTTTCTGATCTTTCAATTCGATCGTTTTCTATAATTGTGTAATTTAATAGAAACCCTAATCTGATCTACCCATCGGTGTTCGTTTTTCAGTTGATAGCATCCTCTTGATCACAATGGCCAAAAGCTCCTTCAAACTAGAGCATCCTCTGGGTTCTTTTTCTTACCTCTTCTCTTTTTACTTTCGATATTGTTTTGATTAACCCTATACGTGCTTCCATTTACGGATGCTTGATTTTTTTCGTTCTTGATCGATTGATCGAACTAATTAGGATCGTTTTCTGCGATAATATTGATTAATTATGGGGTTTCTTGTTCTTCCTTTGTTTTGTGCAAATTGTTGCCTAGGGTTTACGTAGACAAAAAGTGATTGTTCTTTTCTATATTGTAGTAACCTTTTAAGGAATGATCTTTAATTACATTAATCTTTATAACTGTAAGATTTCCGTTCGTATCTGTATCAATGAAGGTTTTGAGCTACTCTATGAATTAGGGGTCGAAGGTGAAAACAAGATGTAATCAATTTCTGCCTTGCTGATAGTATAACCTCTTAAGTTTTTTTGTGAAGATTTAACGATTTTCTTAGTAATCTGTGTGCATCTTGATTTGATTAATGCTAGAATAGTTTGTGGAGGATGTTTGATTGTATGCATCCTTGATTGATTTGATCGCACTAATTAGGATCCTTTTGTGCCAGTTTGTTCTTCATTAATTACGTGTATTTTGTTATTTGATGCAAGTTGTATGCATTTTTGGTATTTTTTGTGGAATTCTTAAGTATGGTTTGCTTAGGCCTATATTAATTCTTTTAATTTGCAACTGTGGATGCATCTTTGAGTCATGTTATCTTTAATTACATTAATCTTTTATAAATATTTAGTGTAATAAATGTAATTACAGAAACTATAACTATATAAATATTTATACAATAACAACTCAAAATAACAAATGTCTGGTAGCTTTTGACCCATTTCCTTTTTAGCAACTTTTGTCACTTAACCTTTTATAGATAAAACATAACAAAGCTGGACCATTCATATATTTTGATGAAAATAAGTTGTAATTAGTAACTGAAAATACAATCTCTAAAGCTTTATGAAGTTTTAAAAGTTTTTTTTTTTTTTGTGGTTCTTTATATGTATTTTGTAGAGAGGCGACAAGCTGAAGCTGCTCGTATCAGAGAAAAATATCCTGACAGAATTCCGGTACTAAATATTTTCCAACATGTGTTAAAAACTTAAAATACATTAAATATTTGTGTTATTTATGTTCTGTTTTTACAGGTTATTGTGGAAAAGGCTGAAAGAACTGACATACCCGACATTGACAAGAAAAAGTTAGTCCCTTTCTTTTTTAGTTGAATTTAATCTTGTCATGCAACTATCATGTTCCACTTTTTTGTGCCAAAAATTGACTTCTGTTCTGTCTCAATCATGCCAAACACAGTACAACTTGTTATCTTATTTTCCACTTTCTTTTTTTAGTCTCATTGATATTGGTCTGATTTATGACATGACTCATGTCATGTCATGTTCCCACTTTTTTAGTGGACCAATAAAGTTGCACTTTTTGTCTCATTGATCAGTATCAATACCAAAACTTGATTAATGGTTGTAGGTATCTGGTGCCTGCTGATCTGACTGTAGGACAGTTTGTTTATGTGGTCAGAAAGCGTATTAAGCTCAGTGCTGAAAAGGCCATTTTTATCTTTGTCAGGAATGTTCTGCCACCTACGGGTAATAATAAGTTTGAAACCTTTTTTTAATATTGAAGATCTCAGTGTATATGATGAGATTATTTGCAACTTTTGTTTAGCTGCTATGATGTCTGCAATATATGAAGAAAACAAAGATGAGGATGGGTTTTTGTACATGACGTACAGTGGGGAGAATACATTTGGATTGCTTTGAAGTGCATGCTAATGGAAAAAGGTTGATGATTGATGTGATGTGAATATGGTGATTTGGGCGATATGAATATGTACATTCTTACTCTATTATGGTTATTTGGATATTTTTCTATTAGGTTCAAGAACTATGTCTTCTCTTTGCTTTTGCTTGATTTGGCAAGTTAATATGTTTTTACTTTTTATGTTGGAAGTTGGAATTAGTTGATGGTAATGTGAATGAATGGTGTTTGCTTAGTGTTAATGAAGGATTCATTTCTTTTCTAGAGTTGTGTTATTTCCACTGTGTTTTGGTGCCTGGCTGCTGGTGGTGGTGGTGGTTCCGGGTGTGTGGTGGCAGCTAGTGGCTACCACCGGTGGTTATGTGTCATTCTTCTTTTTTCCTTCCAAACTCTTCTCTGAGTTAAAGTTGATAGATATCATCAAAATTGATGAATATTTTGAAAATTGTTTTTCTAGATGTAAGAATAAAATGACACAATCTAGTAAAAAAACATATCTTATGACTTATGTATATACCATAGCATCTTGGGTGAATATACATCATTACATATTTAACCATTTCTTTCATACACAACTTCATTTAAAAAAAAACCCCTAGTGTTTGTTAAATGTCATTTTCTTTTGTCTAAAACTAATGTGTAAACTAAAAAATGATATATTTAAAATAGACATCTAATAATTTCAATTGATATGATTTAGATTGTCAAGAATATGATTTATATTTGTACATAAAACCACTTTCGAACTTTGGTTCATTTCATAGATGAATAATACGTTGAATATCATGTAAAAATTACTATGATTAAATTATAAATTTAAATTATTCAAAAAGTTGTACATAATAACTTTTCACCCATAACTAAGTTATAGCCTTTACATGGTAAACGAATTGAACACTAGAAACATGTTGAACACACTTGTTGCACGTGTTTGTTAATTAAGAGCGGAGATTGGAATTTCAATCATCTAAAGAGTATATTTAATGATATAATTTCTTAAACTGTTTTGATAAACTGTTAAACATAACCTTTTTATCCTGTTTGCTTTAAAAAACTAAACTGTAACTATTATAATCAGTTCTTGAAACAGCATTCAACACAATTTATTTACAAAAAGTTGAAAACAGAAGAAAGAAAGTGTTACATTCTTCATGTGATTGAATCAACCCAAATCCAGACTTTTTTGACCCGAACTCCTTACCCACCATCCGACCGACTCATTTTAGGAGCTCCACTTATAAAAAGTAAATTAGGGTTAGTTGAACTGTAAAGTCGGCATGCAAGAAACAATCAATAACAGTTTGCTTGTTTATTTGTTGAATTCATTATCATTAATAGATAATAGATGACAGAGTCATGACACCACAACACGGAGTCGGCCGAGTAATATGCGTGTGTTTTTCTCCTTATAAATTAATGTGTCTTTACACCTTGATAAACACAACATGGCCTCCTTTTTGTCCAAATTCTTCTGCTGCTTCTCACACACCTCCTCAGCTTCACCCTCCAAATTCATTTGCAAAGGAGACGTCTGTGTTTTGAATCAAAATGCCAACCTTCTCAACACCAAGCCATGCCACAAATCATAACATCAATACTATATATTCTGCAAAAGAGTTATTCTTCCAACATCCTCTAAGCTAGCTGACTCATAAACATCATTTGAGAGGCCACAAATATATTGAAATTAAAACACCCACACAACAGATGTTGAGCCTTAATTTGACCTCTTATATCATTTTCCAACCACCAGATTCAAGATCAGTTGCAGTGAAACGAGCCAGACTCATATTGTCGAAATGATTTTAATCAAGTCCAACCTCATCCATAACAGCCAGATGAGTAGCAACATACACAAAGATTATGTTAGATTGGTATAGGATATGTCGAGTCTTTGAATTACTACTTGAGATATGGATATGATGTTAGGTTTGTAGAGGATATGTGAATTCTAAATTTTCTTTCCAGAAGAGCTATTGAGAAACGAGGGTAAACTCCAAATATTAGCCGATGTGGAGCTCCGACTGAATAATAGTTGATATCAAACTTAATGTATAATGCTTGTCATGATGTTTGGTATTGAGCATGTGGTGACCGGTTGCCTGCTTATGCGACCAAGCAATGGGGTCTTGAAATCAGAAACTACGTCTCTGTATATAGATCTTGATGTACTTGTAGATCTTATCATGAAATCAATAGAAACTCTCTTTGGTTCGTGTGTGGACGTAATATTGAAAACCATAATCGTATGAAACACGTAAATCATGTGTTGCTTATTTTTATGGTATTTTATTATCATGCGTGTCGATTTAAAAGTTAACACTTGGTTGAGGATATATTGTAGCACCAAAACATAGACCATATTCCAACAATTTCATCTTGCAAATATCAACCACACACTCAATCTTAGCCACCTTAAAATTCACAATAGCATACAACTCACTTTTTAAAAAAAGAACAATGTATTTCTTAATATGGTTCTTTCGTTTGAAAATAAGTTTTGATTAATCCCGAAAATATGAACATGCAAAATCTGTTAGTATATATTTTGTATTGTATTCTTGTATTTAGAATGGCCCATTGTTGGCCCAAGGCCTTTATGTATTTTTCTTATGTTGTACGTGTATTTATTTGGCATGTTAATGAGAAATCCAATTCATGGAAAAATATCCATTGTAATATGGTATCAATATCATGCCTTTAAAAGCGCCGTAATCCTAATCATTCCTTTCTTCCTCACGATTCTTCATCCCTACGCCCCCTGTTCTTATTCTTCTTCTTTCTTCAATGGCCACTGATAAACCTTATGGAATCACTACTATCCGAGCCCTTGTTCCTCTCATTCTCGATCTGGATCGCCATAATTATGATGCATGGCGGGAACTTTTCTCCACTCGTTGTGCTGGTTATGGAGTCAACACTCATTTGAAATCTCCTACCAAAACACCGCCTGAGTTATCTGATGCTGAATGGAACATGATTGACAATGTCGTCAAGTCTTGGCTATATGGTACGTTATCTCAGAACCTTCTAAATACGATCCTCAAATCTCCAGGCTTCCGCTCACGTTGTTTGGATGAACCTGGAAAAACTATTCAGAGATAATAAGGATTCCAAAGCTTTTCAACTTGACATTGAAATCAGGAATATAACTATGGGTGACTCCACTGTTCTTGCTTACTGCACCCGCATCAAAACTATTGCAGATTTGCTTGAAAATCTTGAAAACCCGGTTCCAGAGAAGAATCTTGTGATGTACACCACCAATGGATTATCCTCCAAATATGATTCTATTGCCACTCTTATCCGCCACACCTCTCCAACTCCATCTTTTTTCAGATGTTCGATCCACGGTGGAAGAGCAACGAATCAATCTCCACCATCCGGTTTGTTGGGGTTGAAACAAACTTTTATTCTGAGCTGGAACAAAAGAAAGAGCTTACATCGCTCAATTACAAGAAAAAAAACAACCCTCTAATACTCGCTCTAAGTATTATTGTATCACGTTTTTGTGGTGTTCTACAACTTTAGTTAGAGCTCTTATTTATAGCTAAACAAGCCTACAATTACTATTGCTACCATTTATTGTGTTCATTAGGTGAACATACGAAGTTGCCATTTTAATATCACCAAAGGAAGCATTCATTTGTCAATAGAAGAGGGTGGTGCAGTTACTCTTGTCAGGTTTATACCTAAGTCACCCAAGTCAGGTTTACACTCACATTCTCCCCCTTAAACCAAACTTGGCTTGATATTCGTCACGCCGATCATGTTTCGCATTTCACTATGTTTCACGTATGCTAAAGCCTCTGTAAAGATGTCCGCCCATTGATCATTCGAGTTGACATATTCCACTATAATTTGCCCATGTTCAACACATTCTCGTATAAAGTGATAACAAATGTCAATGTGTTTGCTTTGACCATGAAACACGATATTTTTCATCAATATGATTGCTGACTTGTTATCGACATATAAGGTGATAGACATGATATGATGTCCCGTGAGCTTCTTCACGAGATTAGCAAGCCAAATGGCTGGACATGCTGCTGTTGTAGCTGCCATGAACTCGGCTTCACATGTGGACAAAGCAACAGTCTTTTGCTTTTGAGATTGCCAAGTTATCACATTTCTTCCTAGATAGAGAATCATTCCACTTGTGCTCTTGATATCAACATGGTCACCTCCAAGATCACTATTGGTAAAACCAACCAAATCTTCAATTTCACGACCTCTTCCATAGTTGAGTCCATAATCAACGGTTCCTTTCACATATCGTAATATGTGTTTCACAACTTGGAAATGCAAAGTGGTCGATTCCTCCATGAAACGACTTGCAATTCCAACCGAAAATGACAAGTCCAGTTGAGTGTTAGTTAAGTACCTTAAACAACCTACCACTCGCCTATATTCGGTTGGGTCAACTTTTTCACCATCTTCATCCTTCTTAACCTTCAACTTAGGTTCCATTGGTGAGGTTATCCAAATTGCTCTAAAATCTTCTTTGAGTAAGCCGTTTATCATAAAGATATTTCACACTTCTTTTGCAAAACTTCGATTCCAAGGTACTAAGAAAGTAATCCCAAATCACTAATTTCAAATTCTTTCTTGATTTGTTCTTTGAATTCGACAACGTCATTATTGTTCGATCTGGTTCCTTTTGTAAACAGTTGGGTCTTGTGAACTTTTTGTAAAACAAAGCCTTTTTAAGCTTTTATCCAACCGAATGTTCCAAGCTCGAGGAGCTTGTCGTAGACTATAAAGAGCTTTATAAAGCTTGAACATCTTGTTACTGTTTGCTTTATCAACACATCCTTCTGGTTGGGGTGACATAAACCTCCTCCTTGAGATCTCCATTGAGAAAAGCCGACTTGACATGGAGATGGTGGACAACCCACCTATGTTGAGTTGCTAAGGCAAGGATGAACCTTACGGTGTCAAGTCGTGCTATCGGTGCAAAAACTTCATCAAAGTCGACTCCTTCCTTTTGTACAAATCCTTTTGCTACAAGTCGAGCTTTATGCTTCACCACATGTCCCAACTTATCTTTCTTCACTTTAAACACCCATTTCAAACCGATTGTTTTGTGTCCAGGTGGTAAATCGGTAAGTTTTCATGTCTTGTTCTTCTTGATTTCATCTAACTCTGTTTGCATAGCCTCCTGTCATGCTTTAGAGGTTACTGCCTCTTTAAAATTCAAGGGTTGATCCGCTGAAATCATCAACAATTCTCTGGGTTCAAGGAACACATTTTCGGCTTCAGAATAAATATCAGTTAACGGACGTAATCCCCTTGCCCCAATCTCACTAGAAGGGCTTTCCATATGGGACGAGGCTGAAGAAAAAGAGGCTGAGACAGGAATATGTGGGGCTTATTCAGACTCGTCAAATTGAGCATATGGTTTTCCAACTTGGATAACATCACTTCCAAGGCTGTTTGGTTGTTCCGAGTTGGTTTTGGGGTTATTTTGAGGTGTATTTGAGGTTATGGTTCAATTATAGTAAATGTCTTGGGAGTCACCATCTCTTCTTCTTGTTTTTTGTACCAATTCTGCTCTTCTTTTTCGTCAAAAACAACATTGCGACTAACTCGCAACTTTCGGTCTTGCAGATCAAACAAACAGTTTCCTTTAGTTCCATCTTCCACACCTAAATACACCATCTTTTTACTTCGATCATGAAACTTCTTCAAGTGCCCACCTACAAGTTTAGCAAAAGCAACACAACCAAAAACTTTTAGATGTTTAAGGTTGGGCTTTTTACCAAACCATGCTTCATAAGGCTTTTTGTGGGGAAGTGCTTTTGTTGACAGGAGGTTGAGAAGATAAACTGCATGTCTAACTGCTTTTCCCCAAAACTCTCCCGAGACATTTCTTCCTTTGAGCGGACTTCTTGTCATGTCCATAATGGTCCGATTTCGCCTTTCTACAACTCCGTTCCGTTGAGGCGAATATGGTGCCGTAAGATGCCTTTGAATACCATTTTCTTCACATAATAATGAGAATTCTTTTAAAGTTAACTCCCCCCCTCGATCCATTCGAAGTGTCTTCATTTGATAACCTAGATTCTATTCAACCATCAACTTGAACCGTTTGAAAGCGCTCAAGGCTTGAGACTTCTCCGATAGCATGTAAACCCACATCTATCGACTAAAATCGTCTACTAAAAGGAGAAAATATTTACTCCCTCCAACAGACGTAGGTGTGATCGGACTACATAAGTCCGTATGAACAAGTTGTAGAGGTTTTTGAGCCCAAAAAACTGCATGATCCGAAGGAATTCGGGTTTGCTTGGAAAGAGCGCACCCTTCACATACTTGGTTTGGGTGCTCAATCTTTGGGACTCTAGTTGCCATATTCTTTTCGGACAACTTCTTTAAGGCGAGAAAGTTAACATGACCGAGTCTAGAATGCCATATCCAAGCTGGTTCATCTTTTATTGCTAAAAGACAAGTCGTTCTACCGGTCCTTAAAGGAGATTTATATTATTTTTAACTCTCAAAAGTAGAGTTTGTTTCTGTCAAACAATGTCAGATTCGACCCATCATTATGACCCAAATCCCTTCCTCTATCATTTGTCCAAGACTTATAATATTATTTTTTTAGACTTGGAATAAAATATACCTCCTTAAGGAGTCTTTGGTCGCCATTTTTCTATCGAGTAAAATCGACCCTTTTCCCAAAATAGTGACGGTCGAACCATCCCTAAATTTCACGTGACCCATAATGTGGTCATCTAGTTCACGAAACTTTGAGAGGTATCTGGTCATATGATTGCTAGCACCATTGTCGAGATACCATACCTCAGACTCGACTCGACTTTCTCCTGATGCAAGAAGATTAACACATATCTTCTCTCTTAGACACCTTTTTGTGTGCATATTCTTGTGAGGCCGCCATCATCAAAATAGGATCTTCTTCGTTGGCTTGAGTGAGGTTCACCTCCTCACCTCGATTCTTGTTTGGACACTCTGAAGCATAATGACCAAATTGTTCACAAGTAAAACATTTGATTTTACTTTTATCCTTTCGAGAAGGATTATGGTCATTCTGATTTACATTCTACTCGCGACCACCTCCTTGGCCACGTCCACGACCTCGACCTTATCCCCGACCTCGGTTACATGTCCTCCTCGTCCTCTTGAAGTGTTTGACAAGTTTCTCTCGCCATTTTACTTCGAACGAGATACCCACTCGACATGTGTAAGCAATAAAGAAGGTCCTCCTTCTTTTTCTCCATACCTTCGAAGTCTCTCTTCATGGGTCTTAAGACGACCCACAACTTCTTCTACCTTCATATTCTTCAAATCTCCGAATTGCTCGATAGATGTTGTGATTTGTATAAATCGAATTGGTACGACTCGCAAAAACTTCTTCACAGCCGTAATTTCTTCAATATTTTAACCTAGAGATCGAATACCGGTTACGATAGTATTCAATATCATGACAAAATCATCTACCGATTCACTGTCTTTCATTCAGATCACCTCAAAGTTACTTCTCAAGGTTTGAGCTTTGGCCTCCTTGACCCAATCGACTCCCATGTGCATCACCTTAAGTGTTTCCCATGCTTCTTTAGCTGTGTCCTTCTCAACTAACATCAGAAGTACGTCCTTTGGAATTGCTTGATAAATAGTCGCAAGAGCCATCCGATCTTTACGTTCGTCTGTTTCTGCATTTTTAATTACATCCCATACTCCTTGTGCTTGTAAATTTACTCTCATTTTATGGCCCACACCGCACAGTTCATCTTCGTGAGCATCAGGTAGTGTAACGTAACACTACCATCTTTCTCGGTCCTTTGAATACTTTCAACTTTGGGTTGAGAAGATGACGAGGTTGGTGTAGTCATTCTTGGCATATACTTTGGCATACATGACCTTGAAACTTTTTTTAAGTATGGGGGACAATATGAACTTTTCAGACGTTCAGGTGGGCAAATAGAACTTTTACGGAAGTAAAAGGGGGCTAAAATGAAATTATTCTGAAAAACAGGACCAAAATTGAATTTTTTCTGAACAACAGGGGATAAATTGCACTTTCCGAAAGAATAGGGGCTAAATTGCAATTTTTTAGAACTTTAGTCAGCTGCTGACGTCACTGCTATAGTGTTGCTAGAGTACTGATGACGTCATCCTTCTTCTCCGGCGGACCATCGGTGAACTGGTTTTTCGGCGGGTTTTTCGGCAAGTTTGAGCAACTTTGACCGGTGATTTGGATGCCTTCCAGTGGTCGAAAAATCCAAAAAAATATATTTTCGGAATCCTCGGAACGAGACCTTTCCGACGGTGTACTTGGAAATTGTTTTTGAGTCAAAAAAATTTCGACCAAAAAACTCTGATACCACTTATTGGGGTTGAAACAAACTTTTATTCTGAACTGGAACAAAAGAATGAGCTTACAAACTTAATTACAAGAAAGAAAAAAACCCTCTAATACTCACTCTAAGTATTACTGTATCACTCTCTGTTTTTATGGTGTTCTACAATTAAAGTTAGAGCTCTTATTTATACCTAAAGAAGCCTACAATTACTGTTACTACCATTTATTGTGTTCATTATGTGAACATACGAAGTTGCCATTTTAATGTCAACACTGGAAGCATTCATTTTTCAACAGAAGAGGGTGGTGCAGTTACTCTCTTCAGGTTTATACCTAAGTCACCCAAGTCAGGTTTACACTCACATGGTTCAACCCTCACATTTAGAACACTCTACCTCCCCGATGTTGCTCCTCTCTGAAGCATCTAGTGGTAGCTTTGGTCAACATAACGGTGGCTTTAGCTGTCTTGGTAATGGTCGTGGTGGTGGAGGAAATCGGCAACATTAGCGACGCTCTTCTGATCAGCGTCATCAGCAATCATCGGCGCCATGGGCTCCCCTCTAGGTTTTACATGGGCTTTAGATCCTGCTGGATCCCCTTCTCATCAAAATGGACTTCTCGCTACACCGATTTCAATCCAGTGCCCTCTACAAACCCACTAACGCTCCAACAATCAGCCCATACACAACCAGGAGGACCACTTCGCTGCTACTAGACCAGATCAACATGCCCCTAAGTGGTTTGAGACAGCCTCGGGCGCAACTTATGATCAACCCACTAAACTACCTTAGTTTTTAGTGCTATAAGTCTCAATGACACGACGAATGGTGGTTGGTTTATGGATTCCAGTGCCGCACCTCACATCCATTCCAATGAAGGTATACTTAATTCATCTTATTCTATTTGCAATACTAGTTTTGTTATGGTTGGTGATGGGTCGTTTATTAATGTAACTAAGACCAAATCTTCTACTCTTTCATCCATTAATCCGTATCGTACCCTCCACCTTCATAACATTTTAATTACTCCTAAAATCATCAAAATTTTAGTATCCGTTCAAAAATTTACCAAGGATAATTGTTATTCTATTGAGTTTGATGCCTTTGGTTTTTCTGTGAAGGACTTCATGACCAAGCAGGTTCTTCTCCGTTATGATAGCTCTAGCGATCTACATCCCATTACTGCACCATCTCATCAAGCTCTTGTTGTCATTGATCCTTCTATTTGGCATCAACGTCTTGGTCATACTGGATATAATGTCTTTTGACAGTTAATTTATAGTAAATTTATTCAATGTAATAAAACTAAGTCCAAACTTCTTTGCCTTGCCTGTAAAGCAGACAAACATGTTCAACTTCCTTTCAGTCTTTCCGATTTTGGTGTTTTTTTTTTTTTTTTTTTTTTTTTTTTTTCCATTTGACTTAATTCATTTTGATGTTTGGACTTCACCTTTGGTGAGTCATAGTGGTTTGAAATATTATGTTATCTTCTTAGATTATTTTTCTCATTATGTTTGGGTGTATCCTCTTCAACGTAAATATGATGTGTTTGCTAAGTTTTTTCACTTTCATGCTTATGTTCACAACCAATTTAATCGGGACATTAAAGCTTTTCAATGTGATAATTGGGGGGAGGGGGTTGAGTATGATAATCGTGCCTTTCATGATCTGTGTGACTCTAACGGCATATCTATGTGTTTTTCGTGTCCTTTCACCCTTAACAAAATGGACGGCCAGAACGCATGTTAAGAACTATCAACAACACTGTCCGTACCGTATTATTTCACTCTCATCTTCATCCCCCATTTTAGGTGAAAGCGCTCCATATGTCATGCCACTTGTTAAACATTATTCCATCCACATCCATAAAAAATGACACACCTCATTTCAAGCTATTTCAAAAACACCCAACAGACTCCCACCTTAAAGTTTTTGGTTGCTTATGCTACCCCCATCATAACCTCACCCATAATTTTTCCCCTCGCACTTTTTCTTGCATCTTCTTAGGCTACCCATCTCATCACCGTGGTTATCGATGCTATGATCTCGAGTACAAAAAGATAATCATTTCCCTTCATGTCACATTTGATGAGACTGTCTTCTCTTATGGCTCATTTACTCCCAATGATTCTCCCTCCTATTAATTTCTTGATGACCTTGAGTCTTCTTCTCCTGTGGGTCAGAAATTTCACACCTGTCCTTCCAACTCCACTACTGACGTCGCCTCTCCCTTAATCTTGACTACCCTAATCACCACTGAAACCATATCAAACGACACTCTAACTCACCCCATGACTACAAGAGCCAAACATGGTATTCAAAAACCTATTACTCGTCTCAAACTTCTTACCCAAAATGAATTGTCCCTTCCTCAGTCTTATTTACATGCTCTAGATGATCCTCACTAACTATCATCCATGCAAGAGGAATATGATGCTTTAATGAAAAACAACATGTAGACTTTTGTTCCATGACCACAGGGGGAAAATATTGTTTAATCCATTTGGATATTTAAGAAGAAACAAAATGCAGATGGCTCTTTAAACAGGTACAAGTCTAGGTTGGTTGCTAATGGAAAAAGTCAACGTCCGAGCATCGATTGTGATGAGACTTTTAGTCTGGTAGTTAAATTGGCTTCTATCCAGACCATTCTTAGTTTAGCTACTTCTTAGCATTAACCTATTCACCAACTTGATGTGAAGAATGTCTTTCTTCACAGTCATCTTCAAGAGACCATCTACATGCACTAGCTCCCTAATTTTCGTGATCAGGTTCACCTTGATTATGTTTATCTTCTTCAGAAGTCGCTATATGGTATCAAATAGGTTCCTTGCGTATGGTACCACCGATTTGCTCAGTTTTCTACTCAGATCGGGTTCACTCATATTCGTTGTGACTCATCATTGTTTGTATTTAAAGATGGTCATTCTATGGCATACTTGCTTCTTTATGTGGGTGATATCATTCTTACGGCTTCATCTAAGGATCTTTTCAATGACTTATTTCTTCTTTCTTTCAAGAGTTATTTAAGAATGATCTCGAGAATCTTAACTATTACTTGGGTATTTCGGTTCAACGCAACACCACCAGCTTGTTCCTCATCCAGAAGAAATATACTTTGGATATTCTTGATCGTGCATAGATGCAGTCATGAAACCCATGTCATACTCCTATTGACACTCATACTAAGTTGGACTCGTCTAGCACTCCGGTTGCTGATCCCACTATGTTTAGAAGTCTTTTTGGGGATCTTTAGTATCTCATGCTCACTCGTCCCAACATTGCCTTTGTTGTTCAAAAAATCTGTCTTTACATGCATGATCCCAGGGAGCCACATCTTCATGCTCCTAAATGTATCTTGCATTACCTGCATGGCACTATTGATCATGGTATTTAACTTCATGTTTCCCTGTCTCGTGATCTCATTGCATATTCTAATGCAGATTGGGGAGAAGGGGGAGGGGGTTGTCCTACTACACGTAGGTCCACAACTGGTTACTGCATCTACCTTTGTAGCACTATTAAATCATGTTCATCCAAGAACTAGGCTACCATCTCTTAATGTAGTGCCGAAGCTAAATACAGGGGTGTCGCTAATGCTGTTATGCAAACATCGTGGCTTCGTAATTTACTCAAAGAACTTCATTTTTCACCTACCGAAGCCATGATTGTCTATTCAGATAATGTCAACGCATTTTACATGTCTACTAATCCGATTCAACACCAACGGACCAAAGACATAAAGATTGATATTCACTTTGTCCGTGACAAAGTTTCCATTGGAGATATTCGAGTTTTACACGTTCCTACCACATCTTAGTATGCCGACATATTCACCAAAGCCCTTTCTTCCACTCTGTTTTTTGACTTCAGATCCAGTCTGAATGTCCACTCTTCTCCTCCTGTTACGACTAAATAGGGGATGTTAGTTTATACTTTGTATTGTATTCTTGTATTTAGAATAACCCGTTGTTGGCCCAAGGCCTTTATGAATTTTCCTTATGCTGTATGTGTATTAATTTGGAATATTAATGAGAAATCTAATTCATGGCAAAATATCCCTTGTGATAAAAGCTAAAGGTTAATTTGTTTAGATACAAATAGTATGTATCGTGATACATAAACAATAACATAACCATTAGAAGCATATTATAGCGAACTACATTATTACATGGATATATTTTAGGTTATATTAATATATATGTTTGAAACCGTACATATGTCTACAATAACACTTGGACACTTAACCTTTGGGTGATGGACACCGATTCATGACCTCTTGATGTTGCTAAGCCAAAAGCTCTCCGATGAGTTTCACTTGTGATGCATTATATATTTTCTTTTTGGTAAAACCATGCCTTGTTGGTGGTGCAATTCGATATATTCTTAGTATCATTGCCTCGTGTTAAGTAATCCATAAACTTAACAATAAAAATGTCTTGCTTCATGACCATCTCCAAGAAATCGTATACATGCACCAACAGATTGGGTTTCGTCTCCCCACTTGTCCCAACAATGTGTGGATTCACAAACAACCATTCTACTACTTAAAACTCGCACCACGAGCGTGATACCAACAATTTTGCTCACTATGTTTGCACTACCTATTTCCATCATATTTGTTTCAAGCACTTTCTGTTTATCTATATCAACTGCTTGGGATGTCAATGGGGCCAAATGGGAGGCATAAATAGCCTCCGCACCCCACCCCCGAATTTGCATATTTCCCCCGATCTCATCCCCAAATTTCAATATCATCCCCATTTCTGCCCCCTTTTCTCCCGTTTCATCGTTTTCCCCGAATCGGCCTGAAATCTCTTGTTTAACCTTATATATATATATATATATATATATATATATATATATATATATATATATATATATATATATATATATATACTATTTTTCACTTATTTATTTTGCTTAACCTTAAAATTATGCTAATCATTCAAAGACATAAAAATATATAGTAGATAATGGTTATGCTAATTTTAATTATTACTCTTATAAAAATAGTTAAATATAGGGTAATAATTTAAAGGCACTCGCAGGGCATTCGGGTAGGAACGGAGGCCTAGCCCCGACCCTGACTCGGAAAACTAAACGGGAGTAAAACCCGACCCAAACTGAGCCCAAAAATATTGCTACATACCTCCCATATGAAAACGGGGTCCCACAAAATTTTTTGACATCTCTATCACCACCTCCTCAAATTTACTAACAAATGTTATCAGAGGATTTTTTAGGCTCAACGAAATGGGTTGCCAATGTGGGCTCGCTATGAGGCTAGCGCCTCGCTGAATATTTTCCCTGGCTTGCGCTAGGGAGCCTGCCAGCATACAATCGCCACCATCCTATATATATATATATATATATATATATATATATATATATATATATATATATATATATATATATAGAGAGAGAGAGAGAGAGAGAGAGAGAGAGGTAAATGCATGTGATTGGTAGTTGGACTTTTGACTAGAACTTTATCATCTTTTAACCATTTTTTTTAAAATCAATATTTTTAACAAAAAAAATAGCCATTTTTTGCTAACACAATTCAAATTTTATTCCAACCACTATAAATAAACACTTAACCCTCAACATTTCACCACACACAATTCCATTTTTTTCTCTTGAAACACTTTTCAATTCACTAAAACACAATGTTTTCACCTATTCAAAACAAAACCCAAGACGAAACAATTTTTTTTTTCAAACCTTCCATCACTAAACTTTTCATCACCAAACATTCTATCACCAACTTGTTATCAACCTTCACTCGATCAACCTGTTCATTCACCTGCTAGTTACTATTATCCTGCTATGGGTCCATAATTGTATACACTACATCCATACTCTTCTTAATTCTAATCTCAACCCATGCCATTTTATCAAAACCATCCCCAAACTAATTTTCAATCCCAACCCATACCCGATCCAGATCTTGAACTTGATCTATTTGAGTCGGTTCAAGAAACCCAATTCTTTTCCCAACACAAACCCCAAACTACTTTCCAATCTGAACCACGCTCACCTAGTCGATGGTCCTTCTAATTCTTCCGATGAAGAACCTGTTCAAGAGCCTGAAGTTGACCCCAAAGGAAAACGTAAAGAAAATGAAAAATGACAAGGATGGAAGGATAAAGAAGAGAAGTCATTAACGCAAGCAAGAATAAATGTATCAGAGGATCCGAAAACGGGGGACGATAAAAATTCGACAAACTTTAAATTTAGAGTTTGGAAAGGTTTTTGTGCCCGAATGAATAAGGAGTATTGCACTACTAGTCAAGTATGCTCGAAATGGAGGACCACCAACAAATTCGACAACTTTTAAATTTAGAGTTTGGAAAGGTTTTTGTGCCTGAATGAATAAGGAGTATCACACTACTAGCCAAGTATACTCGAAATGGAGAACCACCAATAAAAATTCAATGGAGTTCAATGACATCTATATGAACGCGACCTGCAACCTGCAAAACGGTGCAAATGAGGTGAATGTCATAGAAAAATGTAACATCTCGAAATAGCAGGAGTTGTGTGGAAGGGCTAAAAGTGTAATTTGGGAAAGAGTGACTCGTCGAGTCCATGGATGGACTCGGCGAGTAGAGTCACGACTTGGTCGCGTGTTAAATAGTCGACTCGGCGAGTCATTGAGATGGACTCGGTGAGTAGGCGCTGAGTGGAGAAAACCCTAATTCCCGGAGTTGAGCCCTATATAAAGAGCCTTATGTTTCCTCCCCAGCCTTTTTATCACCCCTTTGAGTCCTTGAAGCCCTAAAATCATGGAGAAGCACCATTGTTGAGTGGATTGGAGCTTGGAGAAGTAATTGTTGGAGAAAGTTTGGAAGTTTGAAGGTGTGGAGCAAGGGGTTTTGCTTGGATTCGAGTTTCCTTGCAGTTTAGGGCACCCTTTGAAGGTAAAATCTCGTTCTTAAGCTGCTATTGTCTTGTCTCTTCATTTTGGGGTTTGGGGGGAAACTTATCTTGGGTTATTTTGGAGTCTAAAGGTTAGATCTGAGGTTGCTACCTCAGATCTGGAATGGAGGAGGGTTAGAATGCAGGAAAGTCCCTGTGTTGAGTGTTGAATGAAGCTATCTTGTGCCAAACCTTAGCCCTAATGTGCAAAATGCATAGATCTCTTTGGATTCACGTAAAGATTGCCACTTTACGTGATGGATGAGTTGTAGGAGGCTAGATCTATGTTTTGGATCAATTGCATGGCCTGGAACGCTTCTGTTTGGATTCAGATCGGTGGTACTCGGCGAGTCACATGGGTGGACTCGATGAGTTGCTTGAAGACGAGCTGAGACTCGTCGAGTTGGAAGAACAACTCGGCGAGTTGGATGAAGATGGTCTGGAACTTGACGAGTTGGATGAACAACTCGGCGAGTAGGTTGAAGATAGCCTTGGACTCGGCGAGTCTGTTCTTGGACTCGGCGAGTCTTGTCGAGGAGTCCCAATATCTTTTGGTTGAGTCGAAGAATCGGCGAGTCAAGGGATGACTCGGTGAGTTATGTGCGAATGGACTCAGAGTTGTTGGAATCGGCGAGTTAGGTCGCAGATTGAGTGAAGTTTGGAGTTGGGATCTCGACGAGTCATAGGGTTGACTTGGCGAGTAGGGTCAGTCAGGGGTTGACTTTGACCCAGTCTTGGACCAAGGGTTGACCAGTGGTCTCCAGGGGTATTTTGGTAATTGTTGGTTATGGTTTTGAGTTCAGTGCATTGGTGGCTGTCTAGTGGTGGAGATCGTATCAAGGATCAGAGCAGTTCGGGTTATCTGTTCAGTCGGCAGTTTCAAGGTGAGTTATCCTCACTATATCTATAGGGTTTAAGGCACCAAGGCCGACCCTTTTTATCGGATGGAAATCCGAGTAATTGTCTGTTGTATGATATTACGGGATATGGGCCAGAAGGCGTTATGTTATGGGCCGGAAGGCATTACATGTTGCGGGCCGGAAGGCAATGCGATGTGGACCGGAAGGTCATGGCCTGGAAAGGCGTATGTGCATAATTATTATGTTGGCTTAGTCGTAGGGTGATGTTATGCTAGTGATCGGCTAGGGTGGTATCTTGGTTAGAGTAATGATATGTTATGTGATCTGTTGACCGATTTGCTAACTGGGAACTGTTATATGATTACATGTTATGTGCATGGTTGTTTTATGTTCTGTCATGATATGTATGCTTTTTATGTTGCGGGCCGGAAGGCGATATGATATGGGCTGGAAGGCTATGTGTTATGGGCCGGAAGGCGATATGTTTTGGACCGGAAGGTTGTGGCCTGGAAGGGCGTATATGTGGTTGGTATTTTGGGGGTATCTCACTAAGCTTTCGGGCTTACAGTTGTGGTTTGTATGTTTTCAGGTTCTCAGGAGTCTGTGGCAAGGAAAAGGCGTGATCGTACCGTTCCTCGCGTTGGTGTTTTATGAAATGGACCTGAGAAAAATACTCTGTTAAATAATGTATTGAAAACCTTTTTGTAACAACGTTATTAAAATGGATTGTTTTGAAAAATTTAAATTGGTTGTATTTTTCGGTTGTTACAAGTTGGTATCAGAGCCTTGGTTTGAGTGAATTGGAGGAACACTTGTGTGACTCCAGTCTCAAATCGAGGAAGGTTTTAAAAGAGAAATTAAAATGGTTTTAAAATTAAGAAAAAAGAGGACGCGGAGGTACGATCAGCCGGAGCCAGTAAGTAACCCCAAATTACCATTCATAACATTGTTTTATTGAGCTTTGATAGAACAACATGCTAGAGTTAGGCTAGGGATCTTCAGGAATTCATGTTAATGTTGCCTGATTGTGATGTCTGTAGCCTAGGGTTCCTTATGGGAGATTCTCAGTGTTCCTCTAGTGGTGAAGGTTGAGCGTTGATATGCATGTTCTCTAGGGTGTTGTGGTAGTACTTCATACAAATATGGGTAGGTGTGGAAGGTAGTATGGGCCCGAACTACTAAAAGCACAGGACCCATACGCGTATCAGGGAAACCATGACCTCTAGGGTTGGGTTGAGAGTTGGTTCTCGGGATAGTGGGAAGAGTCTGAGGTTTTCTAATATATTTTCAGTATGGAGATTTCGAGGCATGCTAGAAGCGGATCCGGGTCAGGATCGGGTGCAGGAGGAGGGGTTGCGGACGGGTCAGTACCGCCTGAGATTATTGGTCAGATGAGCTCGTGCGAGTTGGATGCGAGGATCCGCGAGATCCTGCATGATGAGGTTGCTGCATTGTTCCGGGCTGAGTTGCCGGAGTTGTTTGGGTCGATCAAGACCGCCATGGTCGAGTATTTTGATGAGCGTTATGCGGCTCTCGCGGAGACGGCTGCCGCGGCGGCTACAGTGGCTGTAGCAGTAGTAAGGGGAGGAGCTGATAGGGATTTTCAGTATCGGGATTTCGATAATACGGAGCCTCCCACCTTCGATGGAGTTCAGAACCCGATTGTTGCTATGAGATGGTTATCGGACATGGAGGGGTGTTTCTTCATGAGTTCATGCCCTGCTGATCAGAGGGTGAAGTGTGCTCTGAACCTGTTGAGGCTCGGGGCAAAGGATTGGTGGAGGTTGACCACGGGGTCATATTTGGATGCGCAGAGGGCTGCGATTTCATGGGATCAGTTCAGAGAGATGTTCAGTACTCGTTATGTTCCGCAGGTAGAGAGGGAGAGGTTGGCTCGGGAGTTCCTCGAGCTGAAGCAGGATTCGGAGTCGGTGACGGAAATCACCAGAATGTTCACTGAGAGGGCGATGTTTTGCCCTGAGTTCGCTTCGGAGCAGGCTCAGATGTCCTGATACCTGAGTATGCTAAAGAGAGACATCAGACAGTTTGTGTCCGCACAGAGGTGCGAGACATTGTTGGAGTTGCAGGAGGCCGCCAGGCGGCGTGAGTTAGAGATTGAGTTGGAGTTGCGTGAGCTGAGGCAAGCCCCGATTCAGTCGGAGCCGACAATGAAACGGTCTAAGACCGTTGATTCCAGGATGGGGGATCGAAGCAGCCACACTTGTGGGAAGTGTGGGAGGAGTCACACCGGAGTTTGCAAGTCCGGTGGTGCATGCCGCAAGTGCGGAAAGGAGGGACATTATGCCAGGGATTGTCGGCGGTCAGCACCGGTTCGGGATTTGAGGATTTGCTATCATGGTCGTCGGGTTGGACGTATGAGGGTCAACTGTCCACGGTTTTCCGCGGGATCGGTGCAGGCTCCAGCACCGACCACTTTGAGGATTTCAGGAGAAGGTCAGGGTGGAGCGGAGCCCCCAAGGGCTCAAGGTCGTGCTTATTAGATTGCGGCAGAGGATGTCAGAGCAGTACCGGATACAACTGCGGGTATGTTTCTTTCTGGATGTCATGTTATCTTGCGATTATTATGGTGTATTGTTGTGTTGGTATCTTTGTGTGGTTTTGATGCGGTATTCGTCGTTATGAGGGTTTGGCATGGTTATGGATTTGTGATTTAGGTTTCGTCTTGGTATCCGTTGTTCCTTGAGGGTTTGGCATGGTTATGGATTTGTGATTCGGGTTTTCGTCTTGGCATCCGTTGTTCCTTGAGGGTTTGGCATGGTTATGGATTGTGTTTCGGGTTTTCATCTTGGTATCCGTTGTTCCCTAAGGTTTGGGTATGGTTATAGTTTGGTGTTTTGTGCTTTCGTTGGTTATCATTCGTGAGGGTTATTAGTGGAGGTGCGACATTGGGTTAAAGGTCGGGTAGCATCGGCTTCCCGAGGAGTAGTTAGATACAGTTGAGTTTCTTTCGAGCGGGTTAATCAGTGTTGATATGAGATCTCGTTGAGGATTGTTATGCTTGTGGGAAGCAGTCCGCGTGTAAGTGTTCTCTTTGTGCAGGGTTGTTCTGGAAGGTCGGTGATGGCGACCGGTGGTTGTTAATCAGTGCTATAAGTGGGGGAGAGTTGGAGAACTCTCTGGGAGATCGATGAGTATTTTAGAGTGCTTAGCTGTTAGGATTCAGCAGTGTTCTGTTAGCCCAGAATATAGGCTGATAGGAATCGAGTGTCGGGCATGCGGGGTGGGATACCGACCTAGGGCATTTGATTGTGGAGGCCTGGGAGCAGGCCGGGATCGAGTATGTATGATGGAATTAGGGTTCGAAAACCCCTAGTGGACTAGAACATTATGCATGGGAGGATTTCCGGGGGCGATAGCTCGGAATGATGAATGCTTGTTGAGCGGTCTCGAATGGACTGAAGGCTTGGTAGGACGGTCCAGTCATGCTGAAGACTCAGCAGGTATTGTTGGATCAGTTTGAGGATATGGATTGGGTATGTCGCAATGTGTTGCATTAGAAGATCTGGCCCCGGGTAGTGATCTTGGTGAGTTGAGATAATGCATGGGCTTGAGGGTCCCCTGCGATGAGAGTCATAATATGTATGTTGGATGGATAGCGGATACGCTATGGAAGGGTGGTGTAGCGTTGGGCGAGCACTGTGGCACTTGTCAGAGTGACATTGTGGTCGAGTGGCTTCCTTGGTAAAGGAAGAGAGAGTGAGGTGTAACTCCGAGAGGGGGTGCAAGTTCATAGAAGTGAAAGCGGCAGAGCAGAGTTGTGATTAGAGTGATTCGAGTATGGTTTTTGAGCCGCATGTTTACGGCAGTGGAATAGGAGCTCATCCATTTTGGGATGCCTGCTGAGGTTGCAAGGGAAATTCCGCAGCTGTAGAGCCAAGAGGCTCAGAAAGGATGCAGGGAGGGAGTCTTGAACTCTCGGTGTGATTTTGATCAGGGTATGGGGTATGTATTAGTGGCTTATTCCGGGGGATGTTGGAGGATATTATCAGTGTATCAGGTTTTCCCAACCTGAGGGTGTTAGGACTAGTTCAGCATGTGTATGCGGTTGCAAGGGGAGAACTCGTGGGAGTTGCTCTGAGATTGAGAATGGGTCTCTCAGTCGTCCCAGATTGGATAAAGTGGGATTCGGATCGGGGATCCGACGGTTCAAAGTTTTCTAACCCTTATGGGTCGAGTGATTATTGAGATTTGGGGGCAGTAATGCATCTCGGGTAATTCTCGATTATTGAGTGTGATTATCAGAGGGTACAGTCGGTGCCCGGTCCGAGACGGTGGTCAGGACACCGTAAAGGGAGGGAAAGTGTGTTCGAGTTTCAATGGGTATGCCTTGTGGGACCTGGTCCGGTTATGGCCAGATGGCGTGCTGTGGGAACATCTTTGGAGTTGTATTGCTGTAGGCTTCGGGGGCGAAGCCTAATTTAAGTGGGGGAAAATTGTAACATCCCGAAATAGCAAGAGTTGTGTGGAAGGGCTAAAAGTGTAATTTGGGAAAGAGTCACTCGTCGAGTCCATGGATGGACTCGGCGAGTAGAGTCGCGACTTGGTCGCGTGTTAAATAGCCGACTCGGCGAGTCATTGAGATGGACTCGGCGAGTAGGCGCTGAGTGGAGAAAACCCTAATTCCCGGAGTTGAGCCCTATATAAAGAGCCTTATGTTTCCTCCCCAGCCTTTTTATCACCCCTTTGAGTCCTTGAAGCCCTAAAATCGTGGAGAAGCACCATTGTTGAGTGGATTGGAGCTTGGAGAAGTAATTGTTGGAGAAAGTTTGGAAGTTTGAAGGTGTGGAGCAAGGGGTTTTGCTTGGATTCGAGTTTCCTTGCAGTTTAGGGCACCCTTTGAAGGTAAAATCTCGTTCTTAAGCTGCTATTGTCTTGTCTCTTCATTTTGGGGTTTGGGGGGAAACTTATCTTGGGTTATTTTGGAGTCTAAAGGTTGGATCTGAGGTTGCTACCTCAGATCTGGAATGGAGGAGGGTTAGAATGCAGGAAAGTCCCTGTGTTGAGTGTTGAATGAAGCTATCTTGTGCCAAACCTTAGCTCTAATGTGCAAAATGCATAGATCTCTTTGGATTCACGTAAAGATTGCCACTTTACATGATGGATGAGTTGTAGGAGGCTAGATCTATGTTTTGGATCAATTGCATGGCCTGGAACGCTTCTGTTTGGATTCAAACCGGTGGTACTCGGCGAGTCACATGGGTGGACTCGACGAGTTGGATCAACAACTCGGCGAGTAGGTTGAAGATAGCCTTGGACTCGACGAGTCTGTTCTTGGACTCGGCGAGTCTTGTCGAGGAGTCCCAATATCTTTTGGTTGAGTCGAAGAATCGGCGAGTCAAGGGATGACTCGGTGAGTTATGTGCGAATGGACTCAGAGTTGTTGTCGGGGTGACTCGGCGAGTTAGGTCGCGGATTGAGTGAAGTTTGGAGTTGGGAACTCGACGAGTCATAGGGTTGACTCGGCGAGTAGGGTCAGTCAGGGGTTGACTTTGACCCAGTCTTTGACCAAGGGTTGACCAGTGGTCTCCAGGGGTATTTTGGTAATTGTTGGTTATGGTTTTGAGTTCAGTGCATTGGTGGCTGTCCAGTGGTGGAGATCGTATCAGGGATCGGAGCAGTTCGGGTTATCTGTTCAGTCGGCAGTTTCAAGGTGAGTTATCCTCACTATATCTATAGGGTTTAAGGCACCAAGGCCGACCCTTTTTATCGGATGGAAATCCGAGTAATTGTCTGTTGTATGATATTGCGGGATATGGGTCGGAAGGCGTTACGTTATGGGCCGGAAGGCATTACATGTTGCGGGCCGGAAGGCAATGCGATGTGGACCGGAAGGTCATGGCCTGGAAAGGCGTATGTGCATAATTATTATGTTGGCTTAGTCGTAGGGTGATGTTATGCTAGTGATCGGCTAGGGTGGTATCTTGGTTAGAGTAATGATATGTTATGTGATCTGTTGACCGATTTGCTAACTGGGAACTGTTATATGATTACATGTTATGTGCATGGTTGTTTTATGTTCTGTCATGATATGTATGCTTTTTATGTTGCGGGCTGGAAGGCGATATGATATGGGCCGGAAGGCATTACGCTATGGGCCGGAAGGCGATATGTTTTGGACCGGAAGGTTGTGGCCTGGAAGGGCGTATATGTGGTTGGTATTTTGGGGGTATCTCACTAAGCTTTCGGGCTTACAGTTGTGGTTTGTATGTTTTCAGGTTCTCAGGAGTCTGTGGCAAGGCAAAAGCGTGATCGTACCGTTCCTCGCGTTGGTGTTTTATGAAATGGACCTGGGAAAAATACTCTGTTAAATAATGTATTGAAAACCTTTTTGTAACAACGTTATTAAAATGGATTGTTTTGAAAAATTTAAATTGGTTGTATTTTCGGTTGTTACAAAAAATATCGTCAAATTTATAAGGAAAAAACAGGAACATATTTTGCAAATGAGGTGTTTTGGGGAGTTGTGAAGAACAAACCAAAATGGATTGCTCTAAAAAGTGCTGATGATTTTTCGGGTATGTCCAAACAAAGAAGAACTTCCGATTCAACCTGTATTTAATCTTCCAATGCGCATATCAGGATTGACCTCAACAACGAAGATCCATATGAAGTTGAAAGCTAACAGGTGGTCAAATTTTATCGAGTGAAGTGGAGGAGATGAAGAACGACATCCAAGAGTTTGACAGTAAGCTTGTAAACTATTTGGAAGTTGAAAAGGAAAGAGAAAAAAATTGTATGCTAAAGATTTTTTTAAAAAGTGGATCGAAGTTGTTCGAAATGGATCGTCAGACTTTCGTGAATGCAAAGCCAGAGATTGCTAAACAATATAATTGAGATAAGTAGTAGGATTTATGTATTAAATCTACTTTTAAATAATTATTTTTAAATCGAGTATTAAATCGTGTTGTATGTATTAAGTCGTGTTTTTATGTATTAAGGTAAGGTTTTAGTAATAAGTAATGTTTTAATTTATTAAGTCGTATTTTTAGTTTTAATTTATTGTAAACCCTTTTTTGTTTAATATTAAGTTTTTGCGTTTAAAAAATATAAATGATTTAATATGAATTGTTTCTGAATTAAAAATATAATTTATTTAAGATAAAAAAAAATAAAAAAAAATCAATGAAGGCTAAGGGTGCTACCACTTCCTGTCAAATGTTAAGAAAAAGATGGTAGCCAAGTGACATGAAAAAAATGACACGACAAAAAAAACATTGATATGACAATGTGCAAAGTGTCCTACCATTTCATTATACCTTGTCTTGTTATTCATGTCACATAAGTGAGTCTAAAAGGGTGTTTGAGATTGTTTTTCAAATGACTTTTTAACTTTTGGCTTTTCCAAAAAGCCAAAAAATTCAAAAAGATGTTTGACAATTAGAAAAGTATTTTTGAAACTAACTTTTTGTCGAGAAGAAAAATATGGTTTTTCAAAATTCAAGAAATACTATCTTTTTCTAATTTTTAGTCACTTAAACGGTAAATTACATTCAAAAGTCAAGAAATATAAATGCAAACACTTTTTAAAAACAACTTTTGCTTTTGTCTTCTCAAAAGCTAAAGTAAAAAAGAACTTATACAAAAAGAAAATTTGAGATTAAAAAGTAATCCAAAACCCTAAAGTGATGTTTGGTTCGCAGAATGTTGCTGAAGAAATTTGAATTGGAATTAGAAAAGGAATTTGTTAGGAATTTGAATCAAAATCCATATGCTATTTGGTTAGCATGAAATGAAATTGAAATGAATTCAAGATTTTGTTTGGTTCGCAGAAAATGAAATTGAAATTCATGTAAAATTACAAAATTGCCCCTTTATCTATCTTCCTTAAATATGCTTTGTTTTCTAAGTTATATGTAAGTATATATTATATAAATTATTAAAACAGTAAAGGTTTTTTTCCCCTAATTTACTATACCATTAAACTTATTTTTCATATTTCTTCAACAATTGAAACCCAAATATGAAACGAAATCTTTAGCAGCTTCCATTTCATGTTCAAATGTAACATCCCGATGATGAGGTATTTCTAATTTTAACCCTAAGTAAGAAGATTAATTGCATTTTAGACCATGTGTATGAGAAATGTTGCAATTTGGCCTACAGTGGCATTTTTGAAATTTTGGGGACGGGCTCATGTAACGCCCCGATTCTCAGGTATTGCTTAAATAAGATTTATTGGGTTAAGCTCTGCTCGACCTACTCGTCGAGTAGCAGCTGGGTGAGATCGCGTGTTAAGTGGCCTACTCGACGAGTCCATATTGGGACTCGCCGAGTAGGAGCTGGCAGATGAAACCCTAAATTTCGGGGTTTGCACCTCTATTTAAAGGAGCCTTAGCCTCCTTTGGCATCTTTGCAGTCTTTGAGAGCCCTTTAAAACCCTAATACACGTGTGTAAGTGCCTTTGTGTGGTGTTTGAAGCTTAGAAAGAGAATCTTGGAGGAAGAAAGCTAGGAGTGCAAAGGAATTGAAGCAAGGAAGGCGTGGGAAGCAAGATTTATCTCAGCTAGTATCCTTTGGAGGTATCAAAGTGCCATCCTTACTTCCCTTTTTCCCTTTTGTTGATTTTCTAGGGCTTTTTATGGATTTTCAAGTTGGTATGATGAGCTATGGGCTAGATCTGGAGTTGTAACTTCAGATCTGGACCCTCCTTGGATTTTAGAAGCATAAAGTCACAGTTTTGGTTTTGATTGAGGTCTCTCTTGGGCATGAAGCCCCATTAAGAACTTAGATTTGGCCTTTAGAGCCTTTATAGCCATGCATGCACGTAAAGTTTGCAACTATATGTGATAAGCATGCCCTGGAAGCTTGTATCTATGATTTGGAGCCGATGCATGGCTCAAAACAAGTCTGTATGGAAAATGGACTGAATGGACTCGACGAGTCGCAAGGTTGACTCGGCGAGTCACATGAAAATGGCCGTGAACTCGACGAGGTGGATGAACAACTCGGCGAGTACGATGAAGATTTCCATAAACTCAACGAGTTGAAGAACAACTCGGCGAGTCGGATGAGTTTTCACTTGGATATGTATGAGTGTGTACCCGTTGAGTTGCAAGGACGGAACTCGACGGGTGGCCTTAAAGTTTGATCGAGAATCAAAGGACTCGACGAGTCACCTCGATGACCTGGTGAGTTGGAAGGTGTTTCAAGGAACTCGGTGAGTAGCCAAGGGTACTGAGCGAGTTAAGGTCAACATGGACTGTTGACCTTGACTGGGGACTTTGACTTTGACCAGGGGTTGACTAGTGGGTTATGGAGTACCTTATAAGGTTAAGGACTTATGAGTATGTTGTACTATGATAATAGGTGGTGGAGCCTGTGTCAAGTGTTCCAAGAGTTGGAGTTTACCTTTCGAGTCTACATATGCGAGGTGAGTTATCCTCACTATATCGATAGGGTCTACGGCACCAAGGCCGACCCTTTAGTTGTTATTTTTATGGTATGCTACATGTTGTTATGATCTGTTAGATCGGAATCGGGGTAGACAGTATGTTATGCTCTTATGATCCATAGGGATTGGTATGTTAGTGACCTGCTAGGTCGGTACTGTAGTTACAAGAGAATTCTATGATTGATGATCAGTGAGATAGACATGTTTGATGTTTGTATATGCCAGTATATGATAGTATGCGCACATGGTTATTTGCTTGTGGTTGGGTTGAGGCGGTCCTGCTTTGTGCTGAAGGCCAATATACCCTATGAGCGGTCCAGGGAGACTGTAGGCCCACGTGGCGGACCAGTCATGCCGAAGGCTCAGGATAGATTTAGACAGACTGTAGGCCCGATAGGGCGGTCCAGTCAGGCCGATGACCCAATATGCATGTTGATGTATTGAATATCTCTGATATGGTATTGTCAGTGTGGTATTGGTATTTTGGGGGTAGCTCACTAAGCCTCGGGCTTACAATTTTTAGTTTATGTTTTCAGGTACTTCAGGAGATCATGGAAAGGCAAAGGCATGACCATACCGCTCCTCATCCTTATGTTATGATTTTTGGGACACTCTGATGGAAAATGATTTGAAAACATTTTGTAAACAATGCTATTTGGTTTTCATTTATGATTGAAAAAGTTTAAATTTGACGTAAAATTTATGGATGTTACAAGTTGGTATCAGAGCCTTGGTTTGAGTGAATTGGAGGAACACTCCTGTGAATCCAATCTCAAATCAACGAGATTTTTGGAAAGTAAGTTTTTAAAATGGTTTTCAAAATAAAGGATGGAGGGTGTAGAGGGTATGATCAACCGGAGCCTGTAAGTAAACCCCAACATACCATACAGTTATTTGATATTCTGATATCTTAGAACAGCATGCTAGTGCTAGGCTAGGGATCTTCGGGAATCACATGATAGATTTGCCAGATTATATGATGCCTATTAGCCTAGGGTTTCTTGTATGTGGAATTGACATCATAACTGTAGATGTTTAGTGTATGCATCACGTCTGTGCATAATAAAGACCTTATAGCCTAAGAATGTTGATTCGGCCTTCCGATAAGATTGGATATTCAAAAGTCTATTGGGTCCAGCATTATGTCCAGCTAGCATGCACTAGAGCGGAAGGGGATGATGGAAGTTTCATGGATGTATGAGTCATGAGGAGTGGTGAGACTAGATGCGAGATAGTTGATATTCCTCTAGAAGAGAGGGTTGGGCGTATTTCTATGTTGATGATATTGTTAGGGCGTTCTGGTGATACTTGAGGCAAATATAGGTAGGTGTGGAAGGTAGTATAGGCCCGTACTACTGAAAGCACAAGACCCATACGCGTAGCAAGGAAATCACAACCCCTAGGGTTTTGGGGTTTTGGTCTCCCGACATTATGTTATTTATCCGATGACTTATATATATATATATATATATATATATATATATATATATATATATATATATATATATATATATATATATTCAGTATGGTGATGACGAGACGTGTTGCTTTGGGATCCGGATCCGGATCCGGATCAAGATCGGGGTCGGGAGACAGACGGTTGGAGGTGCCGGTAGCACCTGAGCCTGTGGTTCAGATAGGGACCGAGGAGTTGGATGCCATGATCCGGGAGATCATGCATGACGAGAATGCTGCTTCATTCCGAGCGTAGCTACCAGAGATATTTGGGTCGATTAAGACCGCGATGGTTGAGTACTTTGATGAGCGATATGTAGCTCTAGCAGAGACAGTTGCCGCTGTAGCCACTTGGGTTGTAACTGCGGCAGGGGTTGGAGGAGGAGCCGACAAGGCTTTCCAGTATCGGGACTTCGATAATACGAAGCCCCGTGACATTTGATTGTACACGAGATGCGATCAGGGCTATGCGGTGGTTGTCTAACGTGGAGGGCTTTTTCTTCACGTGCTCATGTCCTGCTGACCAGAAGGTCAGGTGTGCTCTGAACCTGCTTAGGCTCGGGGCAAAGGACTGGTGGAGATTGACGACAAGTTCATATTCTGATGATCAGCGGGTTGCTATTACTTGGGAGCAGTTCCGGGATATGTTTCGCACCCGCTACATTCCATGTGTGGAATGGGAGCGGCTTGCTCAGGAGTTTTTGACATTGAGATAGGATGGGGAGTCTGTGATGGAGATCAGCCGGATATTCACTGAGAGGGCTATGTTTTGCTCGGAGTTCACCTCATAGCAGTCTCAGATGACTCGTTATCTGAGTATGCTCAAGACGGATATACGACAGTTTGTGGCTACACAACATTGTGATACCCTCGTGGATCTACAGGAAGCCGCGAGGTGGCGTGAGTTGGAGATAGAGCTGCAGCTGAAGGAGCAGCATTAGGAACCGACACAGTCTCAGCCGACGCCTAAGCGGTCTAAGACTGCTGATACACGGTCTGGGGGTCAGTAGAGCCGCACTTGTGGAAATTGTGGCAGGGTTCATTCGGGAGTTTGTAGAGCAGGAGGTGGGTGCCAAAAATGTGGCATGGAGGGGCACTATACCCTGTCATCAGTCCGCCCCTCCCACAAATATGAGGATTTGTTACCATTGTCATCAGGGTGTTCATGTGAAGACCAACTGTCCGCAGCTCCCTGCCAAGCCGGCGCAGGGTTCCGCATCAGCTACTGTGAGGATTGGAGATTGGAGGCCAGTCAAGGTGGCGCCCCCGGAGGCTCAGGGTCGCGCCTTCCAGCTCACGACCGAGGAGGCCAAGGAAGCACCGGACGTGGTTGCTGGTACGTTTCTATTCTTTGTCTCAGTTATGGTATTTGTGTTATGCTTATGAATTGTACTTGTGATTAGGTACGTTTTTAGTAAACTATTTTCCCGCTTTAGTATTATTTGACTCGGGGGCGAGTCAATCGTTTGTATCTCAGACCTTCTCTAAAGGGTTCAGTATGCCGAGGGATGATCTTGAGTGCTCGTTGCGAGTTTCGATCGCCAACGAGCATGGAGTTTTTCCTTCTTTGGTCTTCCGGGGATGCGAGTTGGAGATTTTCGGGGTGTCCTTCCCGATAGATTTGATTCCTATCCCCATGGGGGATGTATGCATGATTGTGGGGATGGATTGGCTTAGCCATTTTGGCGCCATGATCTACTGTGAAGGATAGCGGGTGGTGGTTCGAACCCCAAGTGGGGGAGAACTTGTAGTATATGGTGAGGGCACCAGGTTGGGAGCAGGGTTTTTTTTCAGTAGCCAGGGCTCGACAGTATATTCAGCATGGGTGTGCCAGTTATTTGGCGTATGTGGTAGATACTTGGGTTAGAGAGTAGCTCTCAGTTTCTTAGGTTTCGGTGGTGAGGGAGTTTGCTGATGTGTTTCCGGAGGAGTTACCCGGAGTGCCTCCGGAGAGGCAGGTTGAGTTCAGGATTGACCTAGTGCCAGGTACAGCCCCTATCACCAAGGTGCCGAACCGATTGGCACCGCCTGAGATGCTGGAGCTATCATCTCAGTTGCAGGAGCTGCTGGGTAAGTAGTTTATTCGTCTGAGTAGTTCACCCTGGGGAGCACCGATCCTTTTCGTGAGGAAGAAGGATGGTTCGCACAGGATGTGCATTGACTATAGGGAGCTGAACAAGTTAACGGTGAAGAACCGTTACCCACTCCCGAGGAAAAATGATCTTTTCGATCAGCTGCACGGTGCATCTTGGTTTTCCAAGATTGATTTGAGATCAGGATATCACCAGGTCAGGGTGAGGGAGGACGACGTGGAGAAGACCGCCTTTCGGACTCGTTATGGTCATTACGAGTTCGTGGTGATGCCGTTTGGGCTCACCAACACGCCAGAGGTGTTCATGGATCTGATGAACCGAGTCTGCAGACCGATGCTTGATCACTCGGTCATTATGTTCATAGATAATATCTTGGTTTATTCCAAGACTTGGGAGCAGCATGAGGAGCATCTTAGGGAGCTTCTGGGGGTTCTGAGGCGAGAATGGTTGTATGCTAAGTTCTCGAAATGCAAATTTTGGTTACGAGAGATCCAGTTCCTCAGACATGTCATTAACCAGGAGGGGATTTTGGTCGATCCGATCTTGAGTTGAGAGCGGTGGTTTTCGCTTTCAAGATTTGTAGGCACTATCTGTACGGGGTCCGTTGCACTATATACACGCATCACAAGAGCTTGAGACATATCATGGATCAGCCGGACCTGAACATGAGGCAGCACACGTGGCTGGATGTGGTCAAAGACTATGATTGTGAGATCCTTTACCATCCTGGTAAAGCGAACGTGGTTACGGATGCTCTAAGCCGCAAGTCAGCTGGGTACGTTCTCGACCCCAGCCAGGTGTATGAGGATAGCGGTGGATTGCCCACTGGTGGGTTTGGTCATGGATGCTTAAATTGAGGGTATGAGACTAGAGAACTAGAAGATGGAGAGGATTAAGGGTGAAAGAGCCCGGTTTGTTCAGGATAGTCGCGGGTTGTTGACCCGTTACGGTTGGGTTTGGGTTCTGATGTCTGGAGGGGTCCGACAGACAGTGATGGAGGAGGCTCATAAGTTTCATTTTTTGATTCACCCGGGAGCCTCTAAGATGTACCGTGATTTGAGTTTGAGTTATTGGTGGCCTGGCATGAAGCGAGATATCGCTTGGTTTGTCGAGAGGTGCTTGACCTGTAGGATGGTCAAGATTGAGCACCAGAGGCCGCATGGTAAGCTGCAGCCTCTGGAGATTCCCATGTGGAAATGGGAACGGATCGCGATGGATTTCATCACAAAGTTGCCGAGGACAGCAGGGGGGTTCGATGCTATATGGATCATCATGGATTGATTGACCAAGAGTGCCCATTTCCTAGCCATATGGGAGAGTTCGTCGGCAGAGAAGTTGGCCGACCTGTACGTCAGAGAGATTGTCTCTCGCCATGGGGTTCTAGTTTCTATCGTTTCCGATCGAGATGTCAGGTTTACTTCCCATTTTTGGCAGAAGTTCCACGAGGAACTGGGTACGAGACTGCATTTTAGCACAACGTTCCATCCGCAGACTGATGGGCAGAGTGACTGGACCATTCAAACCCTTGAGGATATGTTGAGGGCGTACGTTATTGATTTCGGTGGGAGTTGGGATTCCCACCTACCGCTTGCAGAGTTCGCCTACAACAACAACTATCATTCCAGTATTGGCGCCTCGCCTTTCGAGCTGCTGTATGGGCGGAAGTGTAGGACCCCAGTCTGCTGGAGCGAGGTGGGGCACATGATGATGGTTCGGACAGAGGTAGTTCTACAAACTACCGAGATGATACACCAGATTAGACAGCGACTGCAGATCGCTCAGAGTCTGCAGAAAAGTTATGCCGACCGATGCCGATCTGAGCTGGAATTTCAGGTGGGTAACATGGTTCTCCTGAAGCTCTCACCCTGGAAGGGTGTGATTCACTTCAGGAAGAGGGAAAATTAGGTCTCCGTTACATTGGGCCGTTCAGGATTATTGCCACGGTTGGCAGGGTGGCTTATAGGATAGAGCTTAGCTGGATCCACAAAACATTTCATGTTTCGCAATTGCGAAAATGCATTATGGACTAGGAGGCAGTGGTATCGTTGGATGACATTTAGGTCGATGAGCGCCTGAACTATGTGGAGAGGCCTGTGGCTATTTTGGAAAGGAAGAAAAAGATTCTATGAAACAAGGAAATACCTTTAGTAAAGGTACAGTGGGAACATTGGAAGGGATCCGAGTGGACATGGGAGCCGGAGGCGGAGATGCGCGAGCATTACCCGACATTGTTTATTCCAGCGGACTTCGAGGGCGGAGTCTAGTTCAAGTGGGGGAGAGTTGTAACGCCCCGATTACCAGGTATTGCCTAAATAAGATTTATTGGGTAAAGCTCTACTCGACGAGTTGGTTGACCTACTCGTCGAGTAGCAGCTGGATGAGATCGCGTGTTAAGTGACCTACTCGACGAGTCCATATTGGGACTCGACGACTAGGAGCTGGCAGATGAAACCCTAAATTTCAGGGTTTTGACCTCTATTTAAAGGAGCCTTAGCCTCCTTTGGCCTCTTTGCAGTCTTTTAGAGCCCCTTAAAACCCTAATATGCATGTGTGAGTGCCTTTGTGTGGTGTTTGAAGCTTAGAAAGAGAATCTTAGAGGAAGAAAGCTAGGAGTGCAAAGGAATTGAAGCAAGGAAGGTGTAGGAAGCAAGATTTATCTCAGCTAGCATCCTTTGGAGGTATCAAAGTGCCATCCTTACTTCCCTTTTTCCATTTTGTTGAGTTTCTAGGGCTTTTTATGGATTTTCAAGTTGGTATGATGAGCTATGGGCTAGATCTGGAGTTGTAACTTTAGATCTGGACCCTCCTTAGATTTTAGAAGCATAAAGTCACAATTTTGGTTGTGATTAAGGCCCCTCTTGGCCATGAAGCCCCATTAAGAACTTAGATTTGGCATTTAGAGCCTTTATATCCATGCATGCACGTAAAGTTTTCAACTTTACGTGATAAGCATGCCCTAGAAGCTTGGATCTGTGATTTGGAACCATTGCATGGCTCAAAATAAGTATGTATGGAAAATGGACTGAATGGACTCGACGAGTCGCAAGGTTGACTCGGCGAGTCACATGAAGATGGCCGTGAACTCGACGAGTTGGATGGACAACTCGGCGAGTCCGATGAAGATTGCCATAAACTCGACGAGTTGAAGAACAATTCGGCTAGTCGGATGAGTTTTCTCTTGGATATGTATGAGTGTGTACCCGTCGAGTTGTAAGGAGGGAGCTCGATGGGTGGCCTTCAAGTTTGATCGAGAATCGAAGGACTGGACAAGTCACCTCGATGACCCGGCGAGTTGGAAGGTGCTTCAAGGAACTCAGCGAGTAGCCAAGGGTACTCGGAGAGTTAAGGTCAAGATGGACTGTTGACCTTGACTGAGGACTTTGACTTTGACCAGGGGTTGACTAGTTGGTTATGGAGTACCTTATAAGGTTAAGGACTTATGAATATGATGTACTATGATAATAGTGTTGGAATAGTTTCTAAGCCCGTAACTATATTTGGTATGTACTTGACCCGATTGTGCATGGTCCTTTTGGATTGCCTTCACCAAAGCAACTTGACAAGGTAATTTAAGGAGAAAGAGAGAATATTATGGTTTATTAATAAATTGTAAGAATAATATCTTAAAGGAGAAATCATACTTATTTAATTAGTATTGGTCATAAATTAATTAGGAATTAATTTGGTGACTAAAGGAGATTAATTAAATAAAGGGGTATAAACTGTCAAATGTATGATAGTTAAGTTTTGGGCTAAGGAAGCCTTATGGACTTAAGGGGGAACGAAATTATGATGTGGATCCATCATATTTTCGGCCAAGGCCTTATTCCGGAAGGTTCCTTGGGCTGCTTGGTGGTTATGCTGTCCATTAGTGTTTAGACTGAAACCCTAGTAGCCTGCAAGTATAAATAAGACCCCCAGGCTATGGTAATTGGCTACACTTCATTCCAAGAGAACCCTAGGGCCGATTTCTAGCATCTCTCACCCTCTCTCATATTGCCTTCTTGCTTGTGGGGTTTGTGAACCATTAGAGGAGTTACAATTGTGACTCTAAGCTCAAGATCAAGAAGATTACAAGGATTTCAAGCTACTTGAAAGAGGTAAAACACTTGGATCTGTTTTCTTTATGATAATTTTGAATTATATATGATAGATCTAGGTTTGTAAGTCTTGGATTCAAAGCATGTACAATAGAGAAACCCAGATCCAAGCATTAGGGTTTGTATGAGCACATATGATTGTTTCTTATGCATAAAACCCATCAAATAGGTGGTGGAGGCTGTGTCAAGTGATCCGAGAGTTGGAGTTTACCTTTCGAGTCGACATCTGCGAGGTGAGTTATACTCACTATATCGATAGGGTTTACGGCAACAAGGTCGAACCTTTAGTTGTTATTGTTATGGTATGCTACATGTGGTTATGATCTGTTAGATCGGAATCGGGGTAGATAGTATGTTATGCTCTTATGATCCATAGGGATTGGTATGTTAGTGACCTGTTAGGTCGGTACTCTAGTTACAGGAGAATTCTATGATTGATGATCGGTGAGATAAATATGTTTGATGTTTGTATATGCCAGTATATGATAGTATGTGCACATGGTTATTTTCTTGTGGTTGGGTTGAGGTGGTCCTGCTTTGTGCTGGAGGCCAATATACCTTATGAGCGGTCTGGGGAGACTGTAGGCCTATGTGGCGGACCAGTCATGCCGAAGGCTTAGGATAGATTCAGACAGACTGTAGGCCCGGTAGGGCGGTCCAGTCAGGCCGATGGCCCAGTATGCATGTTGATTGATTGAATATCTCTGATATGGTATTGTCAGTGTGGAATTGGTATTTTAGGGGTAGCTTACTAAGCCTCGGGCTTACAGTTTTCAGTTTATTATTTCAGGTACTTCAGGAGATCATGGAAAGGCGAAGGCGTGACCATACTGCTCCTCATCCTTATGTTATGATTTTTGGGACACTCTGATGCAAAATGATTTGAAAACATTTTGTAAACAATGCTATTTGGTTTTTATTTATGATTGAAAAAGTTTAAATTTGGCGTAAAATTTATGGATGTTACAACTCACGTACGCTGGGTGTACATAGGGTACGCTAGACGTACGTTCCTGATCCACACACCCTAATTTTATGGTTTGGACCTTATATAAACATCGTTAACTTCCTAATGCTCACTCCCCCATCAACCTCCAACCCTCATTTCGTCCATTGCAACCCTAATCTATTGTGTGTGTCCATTTGAGCTTAAAAGTGTGTGTTTTGGTGCCTTTAAAGAAAGAAAAAGATAGAAGAACCAACTTAGAAGAGCAAGACCTCAAAGATCTAGGAACACCTTACCTCTAACCTTCATTTTTAGGTATAAAGTTTTGAACTTGTTGAGCCTATCACTAGATCTTGTTATGTTATATGTTTAAGCTTATTAGCCATATGTTCTTGGTTCTTTGGGTGTGAGCTACCATAGACCCAATGAGTTGTCCTTCTGGAAGTTTTAGGGTAGTTTGAGTGATAAAAATATGATCTTGGCTCTTAGTTCTTCCCCATGCATGAGTTTGGTTGTCTTAATGGCTTACGATGTTGTGGGTTTTTAGTGTTAAACACTTAGTGACCATGCAAGACCATAAAGTTGGAAACTTTATGGTCAAGGACAACAATTGAGACTTGGATACATAAGGGATTAAGTATTAAGTACTTAATTAGTTGGGGAAGCATCCAGATGCATACGCTGGATGTACCACATGGTACATCGTGCGTATGAGGCCAAGCCCTGTTTTTTGGTCAGCAATTGAGTAATCCCTGTGTATGAGGCCGGATCAAGTTGGCTGGGTTGAATCGACTGGTTTGTTGAGTTTGACCAATTGTAACCAAAGGGTATTTTGGGAAATTTGGTACTAATTTAAGCTGGGCAATATTTTGAATAATAGGTGTCGGGTAGAGCTGGTATTTGGAGCTGAGATTTATTTCAGCTTTTGTTCAGACTGAGAGGAGAGTTCTCTCACTATGCTAATGGGTCTAAGGCACCAATGTTGACCCACTTATTAAATTCATATATATCCTAAGATGTAGGATTGCTATGATAGCTCCATGTGTGCTTTGTTTGTGTATATGTCAACATATGGACGGTTGGGTTGAGGCCACGTGCCAACAAATTCGGTATGGTTGGATTGAGACTGAGAGTCAACAAACCTGGATTGTTGGGTTGAGGCCACGTGCCAATAAACCTTGGATGATTGGGTTGAGGTTTTAATGCTCTGTGCTGTAAACCAACAAACCTGATATGATTGGGTTGAAGTCAAGGACCAACAAACCCTGTATGCGTGCTTGTATTGTATATGTATTTGTTTGTGTTGTAGGGTATTTTGGGAAGCTCACAAAGCTTTGGCTTACAATTTGGATCTCAATGTTTCAGATACTTTTGATGAGCAGGGAAAAGCAAATGCGTGATTTTACACATCATCTCGCAGTTTATGGCGATTAATACTCTGATTCGATATTTTGACTTATTATGATTTGCAAATAATGTTTTGGTAACTTGTGGATTTATAGATTTGTGTTTTAAAATGAAAATTTTTACTCTGATTTTTGGGACGTTACATCAAAATTCTTCTACATGCTATTTCTTTCACCTTTTCATGTCAATAAACAACAACATAATTTTGTTACCAATCTTTCTAAATTCAATAGTAAACTTAGAACAAAAAGGAAGTTGAGATTTCACACATCCTTTATGTTTTCGCAAAAGACAATTCACCAACAATAAAACTCATATATGTATAACTAAAACACCACATTCAATTTTTCACAAAGCTGATGTGAAATAAAAGAGAGATTGACTTGTAACACCCAAAAATTTCAAGCCAATTTAAAACTTTTAAAAACATTTAAAACCAACAGTTATTACAGATTTATTTTCAAAATAGTCTATATCAAAATTTTTCCCAGAAACATAAACAAAACATGAGGAGCTGTACGATCATGCCTTCCCCTTGCCGCGATCTCCTGATGTACCTGAAACAATAAACTGAAATTGTAAGCCTAATAGCTTAGTGAGTTCCCCCAAAATACCGATACACTGCACATAATACATATACAAATAACATCATATACTGGGTCCGTAGATTTACAGACTGGATTACCTTCTCTGCCCACAGTGTGAGTGGATTGCCTTCCGGCCCACAACTCACATCTGGATTGCCATCGAGCCCACAGTACGAGTCTCCCCTAGCTTGTATCTGGAATGCTCCTGGGTTTGTTGGTTTCCGCACGAAGCAGTATCACCTCAACCCATCCCACATAATATGTTGACATATAATATAACTAATATACATACAAATAATCACATGATACTACAGGTAGTCATACAGATCTACCTAACTGGCATAGCAACTAACATGCAACACTAACTCATACTACCAACTGCTAGGACATCGTATCTAATGGGCCAGCCTTGGTGCCTTAGACCCCTTAGTATAGTGAGGATAACTCACATCGCAACAGCCGACTCGAAATATAAGCTCAAACTCTCAGATCACAGCTCCAAACTCCACCACCTATATTCGCCACACAATCATGTTCATAAATTCCCAAAATGCCCCAGAAGTCAAAAAGTCAACCCTTGGTAAAAGTCAAAGTCAAAGTCAACTGCCAAGGTCAACAGTCCATGTTGACCTGAACTCGTCGAGTACAACCAGCCACTCGCCAAGCTCCTTGCATAACTCATTAACTCGCCAAGTCACTTGAGTGACTCATCGAGTTCCTAATATTTGTGGCCGTGAACCCGTTGGCCAACTCGTCGAGTTTCTCTTGCAACTCGCCAAGTTCACGCGTGTCCAAAGATTGGGAAAACCCTAGGTGACTCGCCGAGTCACTTTACTGACTCGTCAAGTCTACTATAATCTTCATCGGACTTGCCAAGTTGACCATGCAACTCGCCGAGTGCCTTCAGTCGTTCATCCAAACAGATGCTTTTTAAGCCATGCTAAGGTTCCATATTGCAAAGCCAAATCCGTAAGGCATGGTTATCACGTAAAGTTGCAAACTTTACGTGCATGCAAGGCTCTAGAGACTTTAAATGACAAATCCAAGCTTGCAATGGAGTTTTTCACCTTAGGAGAGTCTCATTCATGCAAAAGCTGGAAGCTTTATGAACTTAGAGATCCAAAGGAGTTCAGATCTGAAGTTGCAACTTCAGATCTAGCTTAAACATAAGAAAGGCTTCCTAATATGCTAGAAAAGCCCTAAAAATTCACCCAAAAGAGGTCTAGAATGGAATGAGGTCAAGATGATGACTTAATACCTTCCAAAGGGTGCCCACTGAAGTAGATATCTGATTCCCATGAGTTCCTTGCTTCTAATCACTTGTTCCCTCAGCTTTTCTCACCAAAATCCTTCTTCAAAGCTTAAACACACTAATGAAGAATACACACACACAAATTAGGGTTTTGGAATGTCAAGAGGCTGTAGAGGGGAGGTTGGGGAGGCCAATGACCCTTTAAATAGGGTGCAAAACCCCGGGAATTAGGGTTTCATCATCCAGCTTCTGCTCGTCGAGTCCCTACTTGGACTCGGCAAGTAGGTCACTTAAACATGTGGACTAACCTGCTGCTACTCGACGAGTCGGGCAACCAACTTGTCGAGTAGACCTTAAAATCAAAAAGATCTTATATCATAAGTCAATACCTGAGAATCAGGGCGTTACATTGACAACCAAGAAGAGAAATGGATTTTAACAATCATTCAATTAATAGAAATCGACAAAATTCCATTCTAGTAACAACGAGTTTAAGAAATCAATTTTAACAAGCATTCAATAAACAGTAACAATGATTTTAAGAAACCATCGATTTTGACAGAATGTAGACAACAACAACGGTTTTAACAAGCATTCAACTAACAGAAACTGAAAAACAGGAAGAAAAATCAGTTTTCAGGAGACGAGGTTGAGATAACCAGGAAAAAATCGATAAATAGGAAGATCAATCGGTTTTAGGAAACTAACGATTTTGATAGTAAATTAAGAGCGTGAGAGATAGCAAGCATGAGATCGAGGCAACAACAATTCACTTACATGGCGAAAGAATCGTAGAAGAGGCTGATTTTGATGAAAAGAGGTTTGTCGAATGATTTTGACAAAGAGATTGTATATGTGAGATATGGTTGTATACGTGAGTATAATGGTAATCGTTATCTTTCCTTGTTAGTAAGGAATTCATTCCATCCTTTAATTGAAGGAAAGTATTTTCCTTCCTATAAAGGAATATTTTCCTATTTAAGATTCATTTCTCCTCTTTAAAGTTGAACCAAATAGCCCTATCGAAAATACCCGATACCCGAATTACCCGTCCGATTTTTTCGAGTATCGGGTAAATTTTTTTGGGTAATCGGGTGACCAGACTTTTTTTGGGTCGGGTAAAGGGTATATTTTTTTGGGTTTCGGGTATACCCGAATTATTTTAATTTTTTTTTTTTGTAGAGCTTGTACTATATAGTCGCTATTTGATCACACTTAAAGTAACTATTATTATTGTAAAACATGAATCTCTTTATTATGACAATATGACACTAACAATATTAAAAGTAATTGTTTATATATCATCATGTTCTTTAAAACTTAACTGTTTTCTAGATTATAGTTTTTATTGCAACCAACAAACTTATAATCTTAACAAAACTTCAGAATATGACAAAACTTATGACTATAATTATCTTAAACATTTAAAAATTTTAAATTAAGATCTTTAAGTATTTATTTTTTTAACATCTTATTGGATTAAATTAAATTGTTAAAAAATTACTTGATATCTTATGTATTATTGACTGAAAAATCTTAATGTTCAAAGTTTGAGTAACTTCGTTTATGTCTCGTTTGTTTATATAAACAAGACTAATAAAGCACTACGTATTTATTTCATTAAATTTATTTTCAGGTGAAATTCAATTTTTTTTTATATATTTCAGATAATACCCGAATCACCCAAACCCGACCTGATACCTGAATCACCCAAACCCGACCTGATACCTGAATTACCCAATCCGAATTTAATTTGGTTTGGGTAACAGATATTTTTTTAACATGAAAACCCGAATTACCCGAAACCCGAAAAAATTAGCCGATAAACACCCCTATAATCCGCAAGAATTCGAGGGAATTGAATTATTAAAATCATTTTCCCTGAATTTTCATTCCATTCCTGCCAACCAAAGAGATCTAAGAATATATTTTTTATTTTTTTTAGCATGAATTGATAAAAAAAATCTGTTCATATCAAATCATTAAATTATAGAATGATTAAATTATATTACATTTTAACAAATCCAATTAAATATCACTAAAATGGTAAAACTATATCATATATTTACAATTTCAATTACCCAGATGATTGAGTTTTTTTAACAAATCAAAATAGCTATTGTATATAATTAATTACACAATATCATAATAGATTTTTCCAATGTATACCAAATTAAAAAATATTATCCCTAAGTATACGGTTTACACCGTTGCACCACCCATACCACAAACCGAGAGCCTGCACGCACACTCAAACATGGGATCACGTTATGAACCTTCCGATCGTTCACGCCGCCGACTCTTGACCTCGTTTATAAACCCCACCAGTCTCCCACTTTTCCAAGCACAAATTAACACATCATGGTTGTTGCTACTTCCGTCAACGGCGAAGTGACGGCATTCTTGGTGTGTTTTCTGGTGTTTATTGGGCTAAGAATCAGTGTATGTAAAGCTCAGGCAGCTGCACCGGCGGTTTACATGTTCGGGGACTCGT
The DNA here is from genome assembly GCF_052625555.1 of Lactuca saligna. Taxonomy (NCBI): domain Eukaryota; kingdom Viridiplantae; phylum Streptophyta; class Magnoliopsida; order Asterales; family Asteraceae; genus Lactuca; species Lactuca saligna. The sequence continues at coordinate 177,595,614 of NC_136423.1, forward strand.
TGGTGGACGTCGGAAACAATAACCACCTGCCACTTTCAATCGCCAAAGCTGATTTCCCTCACAACGGCATTGATTTTGTCGATGGAAAACCCACCGGCAGATTCTCAAACGGAATGAATGCTGCTGACTTTCTTGGTACGTGGGGTTTATCTGGTCACTTCTTGATTGATTATATGCAGTAAATGTATAGTAATATTGTAACTGTATCTTGATTCTTGCAGCGAAAAAGATGGGGTTACCAACATCGCCACCATATTTATCATTGATCGGAGATGCTACACTTCCGATAACCGGAGTCAGCTTTGCATCTGGAGGATGTGGAGTCCTGAACAGCACCGGCGAAAAATTTGTAAGAACACATTGACAAAAAATGAAAAAATAAATAAATGCGGTGAACGTGGATCGAACACGTGACCTTCAGATCTTCAGTCTGACGCTCTCCCAACTGAGCTATCTCCGCTTTGTGATTTAGTCATTAACGTAGTTTATTTTATAATCTTACTACAGAAACAATCGATTTCATTTGCTCAACAAGTAGAATACTTCTCATTGGTCAATGACCATCTGGTCAGACGACTCGGACCATCTGGAGCCCAGGTGCACCTATCAAAATCATTATTCGCCATTGTTATTGGAAGCAACGATCTTTTTGCCTACTTTAAAACGAGTTCCACAGTCTCTATCAAGTACACTCCACAACAATATTTGGATCTTATGGTGTCCACCTTCAAAGGTCTACTAAAGGTACCAAATTTTGGTAAAATAAGTTAAGGCTAATTGACCCTTTTGGTTTAATTGAAAGTGTATTGAATACAGATGTTATATGAATTGGGTGCACGAAAAGTTTTGGTGACCGGAGTTGGGGCAATAGGTTGTTCTCCAATTCAAAGAAAGCAAAACAAAACTGGTGGTTGCAATGTAGGGCTAAATTACTGGTCGGTCAAGTACAATGATGGGCTGAAAACAATGTTACAAGAGATGAAATCTGAATTGGGCATGAACTATGCTTACTTTGATATATATAATGTCATGGTCAACCTATTTCAGGAGCCCGAAACTTATGGTACTATATATAAGTGATGAACCCATTATTTGACCTTTATTGTCAAAGTTGTAGCTGGTCCTTACCAAAAAAGTTCGGTCCGGAACCGGAACCGGAACCGGCTTTTCTTAACCGACTTTGACCATAATAGTATATTTGAGTCATGCAAGTGTACACTTCTACCTTTTTGCTACAATATAAAAAAACTCATGTTTTGAAAACCGGACAGGACCGGCCGGAACCGGTTCTTAAAGGCTAAAAAACCGGTATTCATGTGAACCGATGAAAATCGGTAAAAACCGGCTGAACCGGTAAAAACTGGTCTGGTTAAACCGGTAAAACCGGTTATTTTAAAAAATATATATATTTTTTCATTTTTGGTATTTTTAATATAATTAAATATAATTATCACATCATCCGGTTTTTCCGGTTTTTGAGACAGGTCCGACCGGTTGGACCACTTGAACCATCGAACTAGTAAGACGACCAGTTCGGTCTCCGGTTCAGTTTTCAAAACTTTGAAAAAAACAATAACTTCTCTTGCAAAAGGTAGAAACTGAAAATGTTAATTTATGCTCACGATGCACGTATGATTTTAGGGTTTACGGAGATAAAAAAGGCTTGTTGCGGGTTCGGGAACCTAAATGCGGATGTGCCGTGCATTCCCTTATCGAGTTATTGCTTGAACAGAAGAAGCCATGTGTTTTGGGATCTTTATCATCCTACAGAAGCAGTTTCCAGCATGTTTACAGACATTTTGTATAGTGGATCGCAACAATATATGATTCCCATGAATGTGGAGCAGCTTCTTGGTGTTTGAATTAGGCTCATGGAGGAAAACAAAATAATAGGATTCAAATAACTTTTTTTTCTTCGAAAATTGACGTAATGTAGGTTAATAAAAAGGCCACAAAGAGAAAAGTGAGAATTTTAACCCATTTACTTATAATTGATTGATTTGGGTTATAAACTTATAATATATCATCAACGAGTTAAGCGAGTTTAATTGCTCAATACGATACTTGTTTTATATATTATCGTCTAATTTTATCATATTGGTGATTTGGATAACTTAATATCGAAGTTATTTTTCATCAACAATAAATCAAAATAGTATTGTAAAAATCTAAACAAGACTACAAGTTCCCACTTAATTTCTGATTAATCTCTATGTGGTATATGAACGTCCAGGAGACACGTAGTGATTAATTCATGAATACACAATTACTAAAATGGTCGAAACCGATAAATATTAAACACCTTAAAAAAGTTCTATCTTAATATTAACTATTTGAAGAAAGATTGGTGTTTTATTAGTCGTATTAACTTACTTTTTTCATGATATTAGTAGTATTTACTTCCTGTTTATGATATTAGTCATATTTATTTTATTAAATGTTAAATGATTTACAATTTAGGGTCTCCGATTAGTGGCCGAAGTCGCAGACTAATCCACGATTAGAACGACTAAACTCTAGTCACTAGTAGACCGACTTAATACCATCTAATGATTTTTACAACATTGAATTAAACAATCTAATTTTATCTCACTTAAATTTCATATCAATTTTTTTCTAAGTTCAACCTTAATTGGTTTTTCGATATAAGTATTCCTTTCAAGTTGTAGGTGTAATATGAACATCTACCTATTATTATCGATAACATGATGTAGTAGTTGTGGACTATAAGCATCTTGTTTTTCTTTGCAAAAAGATTAAATGGTTATTTTCTTATCCATGATTCATCTTGATTATACGAAAGTAATCATAATGACCAGTTATAGAGAAATTAAATGTGTAATAAGAAGTTAAGAATTTTCTTGTTCTTGAATATGAGATTTGGGAAGTGAAAGGAGCTAGTAAGCTTCTTAAATTTTACTTATAGAGTTTAAAATCAGATAGCACCGATGATATATATATATTTTTTTAGAATGATAGATATTATTAAAATAAACTTATAATATATCATCAACGAGTTAAGCGAGTGTAATTGCTCAATACGATACTTGTTTTATATATTATCGTCTAATTTTATCATGTTGGTGACTTGGATAACTTAATATCGAAGTTATTTTTCATCAACAATAAATGAAAACAATATTGTAAAAATCTAAACAAGACTACTAGTCCCCACTTAATTTCTGATTAATACCTATGTGGTATACGACCGTCTAGGAGACACGTAGTGATTAATTCATGAATAGACAATTACTAAAATTGTCGAAGCCGATAAATATTGAACACCTTATAGAAGTTCTATCTTAATATTAACTATTTGAAGAAGAATTGGTGTTGTATTAGTCGTATTAACTTACTTTTTTCATGATATTAGTAGTATTTACTTACTATTTATGATATTAGTCACATTTATTTTATTAAATGTTAAATGATTTACAATTTAGGATCTCCGATTAGTGGCTGAAGTCGCCGACTAATCCACGACTAGAACGACTAAACTCTAGTCAATAGTAGACCGACTTAATAAAATCTAATGATTTTTACAACATTGAATTAAAAAATCTAATTTTATTTCACTTAATTTCACATCATTTTTTTCTAAGCTCAACATTAATTAGTTTTTTCGATATAAGTATTCCTTTTAAGTTGTAGGTGTAGTATGAACATCTACCTATTATTATCGATAACATGATGTAGTTGTGGATTATAAACATCTTCTTTTTCTTTAAAAAAAGAATAAATGATTCTTTTCTTATTCACGATCCATCATGGTTATACAAAAGCAATCATAATGATATTATTAATAACAAGTTATGATGAAATTAAATGTGTAATATGAAGATAAGAATTTTCTTGTTTTTGAATATGAGATTTGGGAAGTGTAGGAGCTAGTAAGCTTCTTAAATTTTAATTATAAAGTTTAAAATAAGAGAGCACCGATGATATATTATTTCTTTTAGAATGATGTATATTATTAAAATAGGAATGAGGCTAAAAAACCAGCACAACAAAAGCAATTAGATATTATATGCAAACACCAACAAATGAAAAGTTCCTTTTTCTTTATCTAGGAAAAGAGAAACAATGTAATTTCAACTAAGAAAATCAACTCCTTGGTATTTACACTCCTGCAAAGAACCTCGTTCCGTATGTTAGGAAATCAGATGATACTTGTCAAGAATCAAAATAAATCTTATGCCAATTGTCAAAATCCGATGAACCTTGTTAGGAAGTAATCTAGATAACACACGAATCTAAAAAGCACACAAAGACAAAGTATTTATGTGGTTCGGTCAAAATGAGCTAAGGCCATGGGTAGGAGGGAGTATCTTATTTACAAAGTTCTCAAACAGAGATTACAAGTACAGTCAACATAGATTCAACCTACTCACTAAGGATACAAAAAGATATATTCAAATGACTAGGCGATATCCCTATTTATAGAATAAGGATCATACCTAAAACCCTAATGGCCCAAGCCCATGAAAGGTGTCAACCAATCATATTCCGCCGTGCAGCCGCTTTTGGAACCTTCATCCTTGAGATACTCTGCATATGCATCATCAAAACACATGATCTAGCATCATGAACAAAGATCATTCATCGTAAGTATCCATGGCACATCATGATGGCGTATCCTCCACCATAGTGGCGCATCATGCCATTTGGAGTAACCAAATTGAGAATCTTCAACTTTCTGTAACATCCCAAAAATCACAACAAATTTAAACTTTTTAAAACACCGCTTTTACTAATGAAAATGTTTACAAATAATTGTTTCCAAAAATATATTTAAAATCAGAGTCTCCAAAGATCTTCAATATAAAAACCTAGGATGTCTACGGTCACACTTTCGTCTTCCTGCGATCATCAAAAGTACTTGAAACAACAACTAAAAACCGTAAGCCAAAGCTTAGTGAGTTCCCCCAAAGTACCACCACATACAACATATCCAACAACAACATGTACAACCGAGCCTTCAGCCTGATTGGAACGCCTCGCAGGGCCTACAACCTATCTAGAACGCTCTCGAGCCTTCGACATGACTGGACCGCCTCACAGGGCCTATAGCCTATCCAGATCGCTCGCTGGGTCCTCGGCCTGACTGGACCGCCTTGCAGGGCCAACAGTCTATCCGGACCGCCCTGGGTATCTTGGTCTTCAACACAAAGCAGGATCGCCTCAACCCAACCCACCACAACATGTCGACATACACATAACAGATAAACATATAACCAGGCATCAGACAAACAAGCAGATCTACAGACAACTATCGCATGCTAACATCCTATATACCAGGATACTGATTTAACAGATCACTACAGAATAACAACATCATATATACTAGGATACAGATCTAACATATCACTACAACATAACAACATTGTATATACCAAGATAAAGATCTAACATATCAATCCAAAGGGTCGCCCTTGGTGCCTTTGACCCGTAAGTACAATGAGGAAAACTCGCATCCCAATCTGAACAATAATTGATGAGGTCCAGACTCCGAATCTCAGCTCTGACAGACATCTATCCATCCAAATGACCAAATTCTCAAACACAATCCGAAATACCCAAAATACCCTCAAGTCAAACTGGGTTAACCTTGGTCAAAGTTAAAAGTAAAACTGGTTCAAAATCAACAAGTCAACTGAGTCAACCCAGCCGAGTAAACCCATGGCACGTACACGGGGCGTACTCCAAGAGTACACGGGCGTACTTCGACATTGACCGCAGATTGGTGAGTTGACCTCGTTCGTGCTACGTACTCAAGTTACGCAGGGCGTACGCCCAGACTTCCCAAACTTCATTAACAGCCTAATGCCTTAAGCTGTTATGTCTAATTTTCAGATCCAAGGTGAAATCATCCTCAAGAGTCATAAAGTTTCCAACTTTATGATTTTTCATGTCTATTAAGTGATTCAACATCTTAAAACATTAAGACCTTCTAAAGCATGCATGGAGAAAGACCAACCATTAAGACTCCATTTTTATGACTCAAGACCCTTCCCAAGGTCTGAAAGGACGACTTATTGGGTCAAGAATAGGCCATGCTTAAGAATCACCACTTTGGGACCAAAAAGTGTCTTAAAAGAGCAAAATTCTAGATCTACAAGATGAAGTGATCAAGTTGCTAACTTTTTACCTTATGAAGGTTGCTATTCAGGAAGGAATCGCAGATCTAAAGTGATTCCAAATTCCAAGCTCTTCACACCACATTATTCTCCTTCAAGAACACTTCTAACCGCCCAAATGGGCCTAAAAAAGGCACTCTTTCACTTAGGGTTTGCTTAGGGTCGATCTCACAAAAGGAGGCTGAGGAAGGAAGGGGACATGAGGTTATAATGACATTTATATAGGGCCAAAACCCTAAAAATTAGGGTTTGGACATCCTGCGTGTACGACCTGCGTACGAGGTGTACGCCCAACGTACTAAGGTTCGCCCTAGTATTCTTAGCATACGCTTCGTACACCCAACGTACTAATCCACCACACAAAATTACTATAATGCCACTAAGGCCCACACATGCAATCTTTTCCAATTCCAAGGGATAAAATATAACATTATTGAAACATAGTGTCGATGTTGAAATTACTTGACATCAGGATGTTACAATTTTCCCCACTAAAATCAGACTTCGTCCCTGAAGTTCGTTGTTGCAACTAACCCAGGGTAGTGATCCCACATCTCCACCTCAGCTACTCAGACGGTCCACCTTGGAACCTGACCCAAACTAAAAGTCGGCTCATTTAGGCGATTGCCTTCCCCTACTATCCTCATCCCACTTTTTAGGGTTTTAAAAGTGAGCACTATATTTTGCAATGCTTTAAATTCCTAGAAATTTTGTAGATTATAAAACTGATTTGATACAAAATACAAAATGAGTTATGTTTAGAAATGTACGCATTAGTGATGTTTCATAAACATGTTTGGAGTAGATAGTTGCAAATATATCATGTTTGGTTTCGAGAAAACACATTTAAGTAAAGTACAATGCCTAAATGAGAAAGTGGTCAAAGAGTCAAAACAAAAACAGTTTTAAAGGCCCAACGAAGCTTTTACACATAACATGAACATCGATGCCATATGTTTGGGTTTTATAGAATAGACTTTAAACACTTTTATAAAAGAAAATGTTTCTAATTTTTTTGAAAATGTGACAAAATTGTAACAAGGTTTAAAATGGTTTATATTCCCTTAAAAAACACATCTAACTATTGAAACGGATTTGAAAGGATATTAAAATGGCAAGGTTAAAATCAACTTTGGTTAAATTAAGTTTTAAAGAAAACTTCTAAGTTAAAGTGAGTTAACAAGGTAAATTCGGTTGTTTTTAGCGAGAAATATAGATTACATGGTTGGGAAATGTCTAGTAAAATGTGTGTAATGGTTATAAATTATTGTCATAATGATAAATAAAACCGGTGAAATGAAATAGGTTTTTAATGAAAGTTTAAGAAGTAAGGAATAAGTGGACTAGTTTAACTAGCCATACCTAATACTAAGGCGAGTATAAGGAAAGTACCGATGACTTTCCTCCAAAATAAAGGACATGAAATTTTTTTGTATAACGTTTTATAGTATAGACGCAGTTCTGAACATTTTGTAGAAGTCAAAGGTTAAGTTATAGGCTTGGCGTGTGGCGTATGGCAAAGAGGATGTAATCCTTGATAATGATAGGAATGTCAATAATGCAAATAAGGACTCAAGCAAATGTTTGAAAACGATAAGGGTTGAAGGAGATTCAAAATTATAGGAAAGATTCATACAACGAAGTCGTGTGATGTTTGATCGGTCATGAAAAATTTAAGGTTGAAGGTTGGTCATGAAACATGTTAGTAATATCGAAAGTGTAAGATAATGGTACACTTGAGATGATCACTGCTACATTTGGGGGCCTTAAATTAAGACTTGTAAATATTTGTCATAAAGGGGATGGTTTGTGCTTGAATTTTGATATACAAAGTAATAATGGTAGGGTAAGAACTACCTAAAGAAAAGGTTTTAGGTATAAAAGAGATATTCTAGGTTAAATTTGAAGGTCAAGATGGAAATAACTGATAACTAAAATCGTAGTGTTGAAGAGAAGCCTCATGTATCGGTAACAATGGGTTAAACCTTCGTGTCTCCTTGTGATTCATATCGAGAATGCTCACCAATGATATCCAAGTCATGTATACTAGTAGCGACTCTTTTGCCTCCTACCACGATGCTGCTATTGCCATCCTCCTTTTCGTATCTGTAACATCCCGACTCCCTGGTATGATTTTTAATTATTTTATTTCTTTTTGACATGGCAACTTGACGAGTTGGAAGCACCAACTCGCCGAGTAGAAAATATTATGGCTGTAAGATTTTAGAGTCTACTCGACGAGTTGGAGGACCCCGACTCGACGAGTAGGAGCTGGGTGAGAAAACCCTAAAAATAAATAATAAAAATAATTTCAGAATTTGCAAAGTCTGGCAAAAAACAGACATCGAACAAAGAAGTTATGGATTTCTAACGAACTTTTCTTACCCCGACCTTTTAAAAATAAATAATAAAAATAATTTCAAAATTTGCCAACGGAGTCTAAACGAAAGTTGTAGAGTGTAGTCTCACCTACACGCGAATATAAAGAACGTCGAAAACGGAGTTCATATGAAGAAGATATGAATCTATAAAGTTTACTAAATAATAAAAATATAAAATTTAATCAAAATTCGGTATTATCCGAAGGGGGAGTCACCGGCCCAATCCAAGTTACGCCCGGCGTAATAGCGTATGCCCAGCGTACGCGAGGAATAGGCCTCAGATCATCCACGTCGCCCCTATGCGAGGCTATTCCCCGTCCCATTCGAGCTCCGAGGCAGTCAAGGATGCGGTCACGCATGACGCACGCGTACGCCCAACGTACCGAGGCGGTTCCCAGCCCCTATAAAAGGGATGTTAGGGTTCCGGGGAATTTACACCTTTTCTCTCATCTTTCTTGCGTTTTTGCCTTGTTTTCCGTGCACGTGCTATCCCGAAGCCCTGGTGTCCATACTCAAGTCCCGAAGGTCATTTGCGCTCCCGAGATTCCCGAGAAAATTCGCTTCCTCGAGTCAAAGTTCTGCTCGGTTTTCATCTCACTTTCTTCGATCTTTCAAGTAAGTTCATACCCCTATAAACTACGTTTTTAAATGTTTTATAAATACTTTTTATACAATATTAAGGGGGGGGGGGGAATGCAAGTAAAACACGCGGTTATTATCGTGTGTAACATAACGATTCACTATATAAACTTTTTATCTAAATAATCATATGTGATTCATAAACTACTACATGAGTATTCTCGTATGAAATATATACTTTCAAAGACACCTTGTCTTGTGGAAATAAAATGTGTCTATATATGTATATATATATATATATATATATATATATATATATATATATATATATATATATATACAAATCAAATGCTCCATTTTACATTAGGTATATGTGAACAGTTAAGTCACTTTACATGTTATACCTTACATAAAGAGTGAGCATTATACTAGGGTTTACTATATGAACGAAACACACTTTGAGAAACTATAATAGCTGTAGTTTACGAGGAAATCACGAACATTTACATACTAGGTACACAACATCAAAGAAGATATTTTCATATACAAGAACAAATGGATATTTTTATACGTAAATCTGTTTTATACTAAATTTTGTGAGACATTTCACGTACTTTTAAGTATGCATTTTAAGTCTTGTATTATATACCATAATCCCTTGTAGGGGGAGCGTGATACTTGTGTATAGATCTATACAGGATTGACAATCCCACACCTAAGCTGTTAGCTACAGCTAGGCCGGCAGGCCTGGGGTGACAATCGTCATAACTTTCCAACGCCTGAAGAACGTTGATATAGGCATCCTGGTCAAATAGCATGGTTATAAGACTCACATGGAGTATTAAAAACACATTGATTTACGGGGTTTTTCAAATGCCTTAACGATTTACACATGAGACTACTATTTTAGGCATGAAAGGCACTATTGCATTACAGTTGTGGAACAAATCAAACAATCATCTACTTTGTAGAAAATATGGGATTTTCTTGAAACATTTAACGTGAACAAAACATTTTCATTCTTTTTCATATAAACATTATCACTAAATACTTATGAACTCACCATCTTAAATGCCGATCTACTATTTCAAAAACCACTTGTATTTCTCAGGGATTCAGTAATAAAGGTAAACTACAGCTTTTGAAGAAGGGACGTTGCGGCGTTAGTTTAATTTCATTTTAAACGTCATGTTGTAATTTCTTTTGAAACAAGTACCTTTCAACAATGTCAACTTTTAAATTATATATATGATGGTTGTATTTCTTTCTTTACTATGTACTCAATTGTTACGATACTACATGAAGTCATCCACCCTCGAACGATTCCGCCGTTCTGGTTTGGGGGTGTGACATTAAGTCATAGAATTGAGTCATGGCTGAATAAAGGTGGCAACTTTGAGCTTCTAAAGCTTGAGAGTGCCCAAATTTGAAGTCCTTTCATCCCCAGGAGTGTAAATCTCGGAATGACCTTGGAAATGGCCCAAAATGACAACATACAAGCTAGGAAGGAGATCTAAGTGAATAACAACCAAGGTATAAGCTTTATACCTCTAGGAAAACGGAAATGACTCGTTAGCTCCGGATCTCCAACCTTCCTTCTGCAACTCCAAGCCTTTGCTTCCTTCTTCTAGCTTTAAATCACAAAAGTGGCAAGAAATAGCTCAATATCACACAAGGCTGAGTAAGGTTTCGAGAGTGGGTTGTGGAGGTGATGGAGGTTGGGGTGGAGACCTGTTATGATGCCTAAATATGGTGTAAACCATAAATATTAGGGTTTCCTCCTGACATACCTACTCGTGGAGTCCAGGCTTACGACTCGTCAAGTAGATCACTTAAGACCCGCATCCAATATGTCATATACTCGACGAGTTAGGTCTACCAACTCATCGAGTAGCTCTAAAAATAAATACTTAAATAGATTAAATGCGTAACAGGAACGGGGCGTTACAATTCTCCCCCACTTGTCTTAGACTTAGTCGTCGAAGTCTGCTATGTCTGAAAACAACTCCGGGTAGTGCTCCCTCATCTCCTCCTTGGGCTCCCAAGTCCACTCCGAGCCCTTGCGGTGTTGCCTCAGCACCATAACTAGCTCGACCCTCTTTTTCCTCAGCTCTTTCATCTTGTGATCCAAAATCGCCACCAGTCTATCAATGTAATTCAGGCTGTCATCAACCTAAATATCCTCTAAGGGTATAACCGCCATTTCGTCCACTAAGCACTTCCGTAGCTAGGAAATGTGGAAGGTACTGTGCATTTAGCTGAGTTCGACAGGTAGTCCAGTCTATACGCTACCTTACCCACCCAGGCTATGACTCTGAAGGGAACGATGTACCTGGGGCCCAACTTTCCTCGCTTTAGGAACCGTATAACACCCTTCTAGGGTGACACCTTCAGGAGGACCATATTGCCTTCCCGAAACTCCAAGTTTGAATGCCGCTTGTCGGTGTAACTCTTCTGCCTACTCTGAGAAGTCTAGAGTCTGATCCAGACCTGTTGGATCCGCTCCGTGGACTTTAGTACTACCTCCATACTCCCCATGACCCTCTGACCGACCTCACCCCAATAGATTGGGGTCCTACACTTCCTCCCGTAGAGCATCTCTAAGGGAGGACGGTCTATACTGGCGTGGTAATTGTTGTTATATGAAAATTCCGCTAACGGAAGATATGTATACCAACAGCCACCAAAATCCAGAACGCATGCTCGAAGCATGTCCTCGAGAGTTTGAATCCTCCTCTCACTCTGTCTGTCCGTCTGGGGTGGAAAACGATGCTGAAATGGAGACGAGTACCCATCTCATCGTGAAACCGCTTCTAAAATTTGGAAGTAAAACGGACATCTCGGTCTGACACTATCGAGACAGGCACTCCGTGTCGTGCCACTACCTCTCGCGCATAAATCTCGGCCAGCTTCTCGGCCGAGATACTCTCTTGGATTGGTATAAAGTGGGCGCTCTTGGTCAATCGATCCACAATGACCCAAATCGCATCAACCCCACGTACATTCTTGAGAAGGTTAGTGATAAAATCCATAGTAATGTCCTCCTATTTCCACACAGGGATGTCTAACGGATGCATCTTTCCGTCAAGCATCTGGTGCTCTGCCTTGACCTTCCTGCGGGTCAGGCATCTCTCCATATACCAAGCTACGTCCCACTTCATGAAGGGCCACCAGTAATTGGGTCGAAGATCTCTGTACATCTTCGTCGCTCCCGGATGGATGGAGAACCTGGACTTGTAGGCCTCATCCATCAGTACATGTTGTACTCCTCCCCAATATAGTACCCAGACCCTCCCATGCAGGGTCAACAACCCGTGACTTTCATAATCGAATGAGGCCACCTGGCCTATAATCCGCTCGTACTTCCGGCGCTCCTCCTTCAGGCCCTCAACCTACGCCTCTCGGATCTGCTCCAACAATGGAGTAATCACTATCATCCTCATACAGATGTCTCGGATCGGGACTGCTATCGGCTTACGGCTCAAGGTGACAGCCACTACGTTGGCCTTGGCTGGGTGGTAAAGGATCTCACAGTCGTAGTCCTTCATCACATCTAACCACCGACGCTGCCTCATGTTTAGATTTGGCTGATCCATGAGTTACTTCAAACTCTTGTGATCCGTGTAAATGGTACAACGGACCCCATAGAGGTAGTGCCGCAAAATATTGAGGGAGAATACCACAACCCCCAACTCTAAATTGTGCGTTGGATAGTTAGCCTCGTGGGGCTTCAGCTGTCTCAAGGCATAAACTATCACATAACCCCGCCGCACCAACACTGCTCCCGTGCATGTGATCAAAGCATCACATTAGACTACGGATTCATCTACTCCCTCTGGCAGAGTGAGAGTTAGTGCCTCGCACAACCGCTATCTGAGTGTCTCAAAGGTTGCCTGCTGCTCAGGTCCCCAGTGAGAAACCACTAACTTATTGGTCAGTCAGGAGAACGGAACTGCAATCTTGGAGAAGTCTTGGATACATCTCATGTAATACCCTGCTAATCCCAGGAAACTCTGAATCTCAGTTGGAGACCTCTGAATATCCCATTGCATCACGGCCTCCATCTTGGTTGGATCTACCAAAATACCTTTCTAGTTGACAAGATGCCCAAGAAACTGCACCTCGCGTAACCAGAACTCACACTTGGAGAACTTTGCAAAAAGTCTCTCCCTCCTCAGTGTCTCCAACACCTATCTCAGTTGCTCCTCATGTTGTTCCTGAGTCTTGGAGTAAACTAATATGTCCTCATTAAATACTATTATAGACCGATCCAACATCGGTCTACACATGCGGCTCATGAGGTCCATCAACACGGCTGGAGCATTGGTGAACTCAAATGGCATCACCACAAACTCATAATGACCATAGTGAGTCCTAAAAGTTGTCTTCTGCACATCATCATCTCTGACTCGCATCCGGTGATACCCTGGCCGTAGGTCAATCTTCGAGAACCAAGATGCACCCTGGAGCTGGTCAAACAAATCATATATCCTCGGAAGTGGGTAATGGTTCTTCATCGTCACCTTATTCAGCTCCTGGTAGTCTATGCACATGCGATGTGACCCGTTATTCTTCTTCACAAACAAGATTGGGGCTCCCCATGGTGAACTGCTCGTCCTGATAAAAACCTTGTCTAACAACTCTTGCAGCTGCGTAGACAACTCTTGCATCTCAGGAGGAGCCAGACGATATGGTGCCTTGGCTATCAGAGCCGCACCAGGAACCAGGTCAATCCTAAACTCAACCTGTCTCTCCGGAGGTATCCCAGGTAAATCCTCCAGGAATACGTCTGGGTACTCTCACACTACCGGTACATCATCAACTGTCTCCTTACCCTTATCCCGGGTATCCATGACATAGACAATGTTTCCTGCGCAACACTGCTAAAGGTGGCGCCTCGCCCTCGCACTGAACAGAGAACCGGTCCGCGCTGTAGCCTTTCGCCTTGGATCACTAACCCTCCCCCACTAGGAGTGCGAACCTTCACTAACTGCTGCTCACAATCAATAACTGGCCCATTAGGGCTCAACCAATCCATGCCCACTATTTCCTTATTCCCACGCATGGGAATAGGAAATAGGTCTATTGAAAACTGCTCATCGAATAGTTGTAGCATATATCCTCTATGAACCCTCATGACCCTGACGGTCATTCCATCTGCTATCTCCACATCCAGTGGACAACCTAGCTCCCCTGGAGCTCCTACAAATTGCTTGTTGAGCGTGAGCGACACAAAAGATCGGGTGGCACCTGAGTCAAACAATACCAATGCTGATATACCGTTCATTAGGAACGATCCTATAATAAAACACATAAAACATGAGCGATAATCAAGATAAATAAAGAGATAAGGAGAGAATATATACTAGTCACAACATCGGGAGCTGCACATGCCTCCTCAACAGTCAGTTGAAAATATATGCTCCTTACTATGGGCGCCTCAGCCCGGCCCTGATGGCCATCTGTAATCCTTAGTGTAGCAGGAGCAGGTGCAGCCACCTGTCCTACTGTAGCTAAACTCGGGCACTAGGACCGACTTTGTCCCCTCTGATTGCACTGAAAGCAAATTAGATATGATCCTGTCATAGTGGTAGTAGCTGTACGATCCTTGCTCATATAACCACTCTGGTCGCACTTGAAGCAACCCGAACTCCCTGCCTTGCACGCCCCCTCGTGCATCTTGCCACATTTGCCACACCAGCTGCGACCCTACTGGCTCCTCGATCTGTGATTTGACACCTTAGGCTTCTTTCCCGCACTCACTATCTGCACCCCCTTGGGTTTCCTCTTCCTCTCCATCTCCAAATCTAGCCCCCTCTCCCGAGCTCTCGCAATCATGTCTTTTAGCGTCTTGCAGCTAGAACGGCTCATAAATTGTCGTATGTCGCTCCTCAACATCTCATGATATCGAGCCTTCATAATCTCCTCGTCCACCACGTACTGCACAAGAAGGGCCTTATCCCTAAACTTGGCGTTGATCTCAGTCATCGTCTTAGTGTTCTACTGTAAATCCTAGAACTCTCTCGCTAGTTGTTGCACCTCAATCACCGGTGTGAACTCGGCCCTGAACCTGGCTGAAAAGTCACTCCTGGTCATCACATCTAAAGCTGCATCATCACCAATGACATGTCCGACCTCTTCCCACCAGTCGCGTGCTCTGTCCTGCAGTAGACAGGAAGGAAGTTGGACCTTGTCCCCCTCGGGACATATGCTTGTATAGAAAGCATTGGGCAACATTAGCCAACCATCTGCTACTAGCAATGGGGTCCTTAGCCCGATGGTAATCTGGATCTTCATATGCTCTGAACTCCCTGAAAGTCACCGTATGGGCACCTAGCATGACTGCTATCTCAGTGCGGAAAGCACTCAACCTCCCATCGAGAATCTCCAGGACACCCTCCTTGATCGTTCCAAAAATCACAGGAGTCTGGTCTTGTATGTTGTGCGTGATCTCTGAGGAGATGAACTCCCTAGTCTACTCGTCTAGTTACTCAGCTCCAGAGCCTGAGCCTGATCCCTCACCTGAACTGCCAGCTGCTGGTCTAGGGCGTAACACCACCATTCTAAAAAACACAACATAATAAACATCCGAATGCTAATATATACTCGAGGGATCATATACACTACAAGTTTCCTAGATTCATCTCAGCCTTCCTTGACTCGAGTATGGATCATCTGCTTTTAGTAGTACGAGCCCATACTACCTTCCACATCTATCCGTACATTCCTCAAGAACTGTGTTGACTCTACCAAGTCTCTTCTACTACTAATGCTTCACATGCTACTCTCATCCTAGTCTTTCCCTAGGGTAATCACCATCCCACTCTCCTCCCTCAGGTGCATAAGAAGTCCGTGCTATCCTCCCCTAACTAGCTCGCGAATACTATTGCATATCACTCAGACTAGATAATTCTTCAAATAAGAGATCCTAACCTACGATGGTTGTACTCAAACAAGAGCTGTGAAATAGAGCTAGACCTAACCTTATGAAATTATTTAGTCCTTGCAATATGTAACTTAACATATTCGTTTACTAGTTAGGGAAATATAGCTGGAACTCCTAAAAGCACAAAGCAAGTAGCATTCGGACATTAAGTACACATAATCAAGCATATACTACTCAGGCTATCATCTTGAAGAATATGTACTAGCATGCAGTTCATAAAGCTGATACACATATACATGCACATAAGGCATCCTTCCTAGATCCTTAGTCCTAATCTAACATGCAGTTCTTATAATGTTGATAATCATAACATACCATAAACTTGTATTGGTAATTTGGGAGTACTTACTTGAGCTCGGATGATTGCATTCACTACACCTTTTCCCTTTTCAAAGTTGTTTTCTAGAATTCTATTCTTTTCTCAAAATCCTTTTCTAATTTTTTTTTCTTTTGAAATTTTTTATACCACTTCCTTAGTCTGAGTTCAGGCACACTCGAAAGTGTGTCCGAATCTCTCAAACCAAGGCTCTAATACCAACTTGAAACATCCCAAAAATTTCGTTTTTAAATGATTAATAAAACCATAAATCATTCATCACCATAAAGAAAATCACGAACCATGTATTTGAAAACATCATGCTAAATAATTATCAAAATCAATGAGAAAATGTCAGAGTCTAATACAATCCCAGGATGAAACTATGGTGTGTGCCATGCAATCATCCCGAGCTCTTCCCCTTGCTAGTAGGAGTACCTGAAACCAAAACTGAAAACTGTAAGCACGAAGCTTAGTGAGATCCCCCAAACTACCACGTACCATACACTGGGCCTTGCTCGCTACATCGAGCCCTGCCTGGGATCAGAATGAAATCCGGTATACATATAAACACATCAATAATGCAAATAACATAAACATAACTTGATCCTAGCCCACTGCATTGGGGCGCTCCCGACATCGTCTTACCCGACAACGGTCCCCGCCCGACATCCGACAACATCGGGCATCAGGCCCCACCCAGCATCGGGCTTGCCCTGACATCAGACCGAAGTCCGGCATACATACATCATGTTATATAGCATAATCACATATCTTAAGCATATAAACAATCCTCGGGCTTGTCCCGGCATCGAACCATAGTCCAGCATACATACAATATAACATACAAGCTAAACATTCATCGGGCTTGCCCCGGTATCGGACCGAAGCCTGGAAAACATAACACATAACATGCAAGAATCACAAAGACCTCAAGCATACATAAACGCTTCTTGGGACCATCCTAGAATCGGAACGAAGTCCGGAACATAGAAGCTACATCGGGCTATTCCCGGCATTGGACCTAAGTCCGACATATGCTAACAGACATAAATGGACAGGGATTGGTGCCTTCGACCCGTTCCTACTAGAGGAAAACTCACCTCTTAAGGCTAACTGCTAAAACTCAAGTGAAGAATCTCTGTCTACTGCTCTGGCGACTCCCGACTATCAACTACATAATACACTTAATCAAAATCTAGTAATCCTTCTCAGGGTAAAATGACCATTTACCCTTGGTCAAAGTCAACATCCAGGTCAAAGTCAAATTTCAAGGTCAACTCTCAGTTAACCCCAACTCGTCGAGTTATCTCCCAATTCAGCGAGTTCATGCACTACTCAGCCTCGTAGTAAACTAAGTCAACTCGTTGAGTCCCTTCCTAGACTCGTCGAGTTCTTCCTGTCATAACATTGGGACATATCGACTCTAACTTGTTGAGCCCCTCCTTGGACTTGTCAAGTTCTTCAGCTTCCGAGTCCGAGTCTTGTCCAACTCACTGAGTCATCTCCTAAAATCAATGGTCTCACTCACAACCAGAAAAGGGGTTAGGGTTCACGATCCGACTTGTCGAGTCCAAGAACAACTCGTTGAGTCCTCCATGTGATATATCCATTCAGTCGATTCTAATCAATTCCAATGCTTTTAATTCATAGATCTGGACTCCATATACTAGTATTACATGTAAAGTTGCTAACTTTATGTGCATGCATGGTACTATGAAGCTAAAACACCCAATACAAGCCAAAATGAAGGTCTATGTCGTAGAATGGAGTCATGGTTGAATAAAGGTGGCAACTTTGAGCTTCTAAAGCTCAAGAGTGCCCAGATATGAAGTCCTTTCATCCCCAAGAGTTCAAATCTCGGAATGACCTTGGAAATGGCCCAAAATGACAATATACAAGAAAAGAAGGAGATCTAAGTGAGCAACAACCAAGGTATAAGCTTTATACCTCTATGAAAACGGAAATGAGTCCTTAGCTTTGGATCTCCAACCTTCCTTCTGCAACTCCAAGCCTTTGCTTCCTTCTTCTAGCTTTAAATCACAAAATGGCAAGAAACAACTCAATATCACAGAAGGCTGAGTAGGGTTTTGAGAGTGGGCTGTGGAGGTGATGGAGGTTGGGGTGGAGACCTGTTATGATGCTTAAATAGCGTGCAAACCCTAAAGATTAGGGTTTCCTCCTGACGGACCTACTCGTCGAGTCCAAGGTTACGACTCGTCGAGTAGATCACTTAAGACCCGCGTCCAATCTTGCATATACTAGACAATTTAGGGTTACCAACTCGTTGAGTAGCTCTAAAAATAAATATTTAATAGATTAAATGCGTACCAGGAACAGGGCGTTACATAATGCCAATCGGTAGGGTTTTTTTTTTTCTTTTTTTTTTTTTTTCTAATTTCAAAAGCATATAGATAATAGGAGGATATAGAATTGAATATAGATTCTTGATGTGCTGGGAAAGAATTAGAAATCAGTCAACTACAGAATTAAAATATGATTATGGAAATCCGATTCCATTCAACTGGTAAGCCAAACACAATGACTATGGGATTTTGATTTCCATTTCCTTCACTTTCCTTAGGAATCCCACAATACAAACGTGCCCTCATATGTCTATATAATGATCGGTAAATGCATATTGATTATGTAATTGTGTTTGTAATTGTATTAATGTTCCAAGTGCAAGAAATAACAATGTACTTTGGGTTCTTATTCCTAGTTTAAAAATAGCAATGCACTTTGGCATCAATAAATGCATGTTGATTTGGTAATAGTGTTTATAATTGTTGTTTTTCCTAAATGCAAGAAATAACAATTTACTTTGGTATTTTGTCCCTAGTTTAAAATAGCAATGTACTTGGTCAATATTAAATGCATGTTGATTTGGTAATTGTGTTTTTGTCCCAAGTGTAAGAAATAGATAAGTGAAAGAAATAGAAATGTATTTTTGGTAGTTTTTGTTTATGTTTGACAGTTTAACTTACAAGTTTATATATATCGTTATTTATTATGTAGTTGGAAAATCTCCGGGCAATACTCAACAACCCGACGTGTAGTGTGGAACTATATGCTTTTTTTTTTTAATCGGGGAAAGATAAAGGAGGAAACGAGGGGAACGGAGATGATGGTTCGTCAGATAATTAGTTTGTGTTTTGTATGTTAGACTTGTTGTGACACTTTGGTACTTGTTAAAATTATAACACTTTGGTTGTTTATTTTGGTATGAAATTATGTACACTATTTGATACGTAATCGGATGTTGTTATGTAATTTTATTTAATGTTGTTACATATCGGTTTTTTTGCACCCAAAATTGTTGATTAAAAAAAATTAAATTTAAATAAAATGAAAAATATTATTATCGGCGATAGAGGGAATTACCGGCGACAAAGTTATTAGTGGCAACAGAGGGTATTACCGGCGACACGATCATTAGCGGCGGCAAATATCTTTACCAACGACATTTTGAGCAATACCGACGACTTTTTAACGGCGATGTGTCGCCGCTATTTCCTTTAGCGGCCATATGTCTAATTTTTACCGACAATTTTTTTCGTTGTTATTTTTTTTATTATTTTTTTTACAGAATGAAAACTATTAATGAGATTATTTCCTGAATCATTTCTTCTCGTTGTTCTCCCATGTAAGATTTTATTTTTTAGTTAGTCTTCTTCACCTTTGCTATTATGTATTCTTCAAGTTACATTGAATTCTGATCAGAAAAACAGAATCATAAATCGATACATAACTTATTATTAGTTTTGTGCGGATAATGGAATTTTTTTTGGAAAGATTCTTTCAGCAGATGCGAAAATACATAATGTTTGTTAACCATGACAGAAAGTTTATACTTTTGAGTTTGATAAAGAGAATACATTTTAATATTACAATGAATGACAATAAATCATTTATTCATATTTATTGATTTAATGTGATACTGTCCTAGCTAGTAAAGAGTGCAGTGACCACGATGTTGGTTTTATGAGGAGTATCAATATTGCTTTACTCTTCAAATGGTTCCGGAGAATAAAGTCAGATAGCATAGCACTTTGGAGTCGGGCTATTTGCGCTATTCATAACTCCTTTTCAAAACCGCTATCTAATCTTTCTAAGAAGTCTTTTCCAGGCGTTTGGTATAATATTGGTAAAATTATGCAAGATCTTGAAGCTCTAGGCATCAATCCTTTGAAGATTCTCAAATGATCGGTGGGCTCCTACTAACACTCTCTTTTGGCATGACTATTGGCTGGGAGATGAACCTCTTGCCTCTAAATTCCCTCACCTGTTGACCCTTGATGTGAAGAAAATCTTGTTTTGTTTCTGAGAGAATTTCCGTAAATGGCTGTTGCTAGAAATGGAAAAAAAGGCCGAGGCTCCCTTGTGAGATCGAGGACTGGGACAAATTTCAAGATTATTTCTGTAACTGGTCTATCTCTAATTCCCCCGACAGGTGGACTTCTACCTTGGTTACCGATGACAGTTTTTATGTCAATAATTTAAGACGTATTATCGATTCTAAAATCACATGTGCTGTTGATAATCCCATCATCTGGACTAATGAGGTCCCCCGCAAAGTAACTGGTTTTGCTTGGTGCTCATGTATGGATCGCATTCCTTCTGCGGTGGCCCTTTCTCTCAGAGGAGTCTCCATTCCCACCTCATGTAACTTTTGCTCTAATGGACTCGATTCTACATATCACATTTTGATTGGCTGCTCGTTCGCTACTGAGGTGCTTCAATGGAAGTTAAAATGGTGTAATATTCCATGGTAGACTTTTGATTCGGTGAAAGACCTGGTGGGTTTTGCAGCTAATTGGGGTTGATGTTCAAAGAAGAGAAGAATCTTGATTGCCATTGTGTACGGTTACCTTTGGTTTTTCTGGAAAGCCAGAAATGACATGGTGTTTAATAAAAGACATACCACCCCTACGAATACGGCGGACCACATCATTATTGA
Organism: Lactuca saligna; assembly: GCF_052625555.1. Classification (NCBI taxonomy): domain Eukaryota; kingdom Viridiplantae; phylum Streptophyta; class Magnoliopsida; order Asterales; family Asteraceae; genus Lactuca; species Lactuca saligna. Next base: position 177,616,933 of record NC_136423.1, read on the forward strand.
GGTGTATAATTGGGTGAACTTTATGGGCAATTTGGGTAGATTTATTTGGTCGGATTGGCTTTGTTACTATTTTAAAACTATGCAATCTTGTTTTGTTTTCTTTTTGCTCAGCCTGTCTCTTATAGGCGTGTGCTTGTTCCGTTTTGTTTGTTGCTTTTTTATAAATCGTCGTTTGCAAAAAAGATAAAACAGTGTACTTTCATACAAAATAAAAAATTGCATATCTAGTTAATTAAAATAGACGGGGGTAGCAAAGTGTTTGCCCGCATTTTATTTTTATAGTGCAATTTGCATTTAAAGGTCATCATTTTCCACAATTATTGGAGTGGATTCCCGCACCCATTTTATTTTCGTTGCTGATGTTTTATCTTGTATCCATGCTTATGTTGTCGTTGATGCTGTTCATTTTGATTTGACTAGTGTGGTCGTTGCCTCTAGTGATATTGGCAGGAGGATTTCCACGGATAATGGTGTTATTAATATGGTTGTCAATACTAAGACATAAGAAAGGAGGATTTCCACGGATAATGGTGTTATTAATACGGTTGTCAATACTAAGAAATAAGAAGAAGCAACCCCTGTTGCTGTTATCGTTGGCTTCACCATGATTACTGCCGTTGTCGTTACCAGTATTATTAGGTCATCCATTATACCCACCACATATCACATATGTGGTGGGTGCCACATCAGTACCACAATCATCTACTATTAACATGGGATACAATAAAATTACATTTTTTATAATTAAAAAGCATTCATTTTTTTAAACTAGTGTTTCATTAATTATAAAAATAAAATTACAACTTCAAACTACATTACTTAGTTAATTTAGAAAGAAATTACATTAATTAAAAAAACAAAGAAACATACATATAAAAAACCTATTCATCGTTCATGCTATGTTGGTACAAATGTTCTGCGACATCTTCTCGAAGATTGAAACACGTTTCACTATTATGAATTTCAACGCATTTGTTCCCGGTACGAACTCCTCAATTGGAACGACAACGTCGTTCGGATCATACGTGCAAATCGCTCGACCTTCATCTTCGATAATCATATTATGCATTATAATACATGCACTACTACAAAATGGTTAATAGTAAACGCTCCTTAATATATGTTTTTACGAATTCGGTATTTTATTCTAGAAGGCGCAATTTATTTTCTAAAAAAAATACGTTCATCTTAATGGATCGTACTTTATTAAGGTATCCAAAAAGATGCATTATGGTTTTTCGTCTAATTAATTTATTTTTCCGCCTAAATATATTTGCCCAATATCTTTTAATTTGTATCTCGTCCTTACCCTAATTCTACAACCGTTCGTTTCTTTCCTATAATCCTACGATTGCCGCATCATCACCACCACTAGAAACTATTGCCGCCACCACCATAGCCACCAATTGATGTTGCTCCACAATAGCCACCGGCGACTGTTGCCGCCACCATGACTGTCATGCCTTCTCTGCACACACCATTTGTTCGTTCAAGAGGTTACTTCTTACTTATCTTAATCATTAATCAGCAATTCTAAATCTTTAAGATTTTGGTGCCTCCATTGTTGCTTAGGATACTTGGATTTTAAAATTGATATACATTTTTTGCCTAAGTTTTTTATTATGGTATGTACGATCTTCAGTTTTCTTAGGGTTTTTTTTTTTTTTTTTTTTTTTTTTTTTTTTTTTTTTTTGCATAATGATCTTTGACATGACCAACCTCATACATAAGGATGTTGCAACTTTGGTTTGATAAATATTGATTAAGTTCTTAGTTTTTGAAAAGTGAAATTCCCATAGCATTTTATAGTTTTTCAAACATGCCATAGGGGAATGCTTTCTCTAGCATTTGAAGACTTAATTAAGCAACTATGCACTCACTGTGGCACCGAGAGCATTTAAATCAAGGTTTGTTGGTTCCTTGGTTTTTCCTTGAATTTAGTGGCAACATGCGTATTTTTTATTGTATTTCTGTTAATACAATGTTGAAGTTAAATATATATATATATATATATATATATATATATATATATATATATATATATATTGCATGAATATTCTAAGGATTAATTGAACTAATGTTGGTATGATATAAATTCTTTTAGATTTTTGGTATCCTTAACGTGAGCTATTCACATCTAGATTAGATTTTTCTACATATATTTTCATTCTTAGAATGTTTGTTGCATATTTATATTATATTGGAATAAATAAAAGCTTATATGAATTAGCTAGAAGTTATCCGAGACATGACTTCTTTAAATCACATATGTTGGTGAGTTTCGTTATGTTCCACTTTTCGATGAATTTTTCTTTACAATTCTATGTATGCTTTACAATTTTTTTAACTATCCAGGGTATTAAAGGAAAAGTAATGTAATAGACTTTTTTAGTATCAACATGTGGTTATGGGTAATCATATAAATGCGAAAAAATGATTGTTCAAACAAATATTGTCATGCTTTTCTATATTAATTTTACTATATTGTGAAGAGGTGTTCATATGTAGAGTGACATTGAGAACATGTTTGTTTCATGAACAGGTTTGGGCCCTAGGATCGTTATGTGGACACTTGTTCCATTGAGATTTGCTTATACTTAAGGTAATGTTTGCTTCTTGAACATTTTGGTTACGAAGTTGTTTTTATTTATCTAGTTAGTATTGGGGACTTGTATTTGACCTTAGGTCTAGTCTGATTTGGTATTGGGAAAGTCAAAATTAACTTAACTTGATGTCCTCATTTTCTAATTTCTATTTTTTTTCTGTAGATTTGTTTTTCATAATTGCTACACACTACCAGAATATGTAAGTTGTAATATTGTAAGCGATTATAATGTGTTGAGCTCTGGATTCGTCAATATGTAACATCTTTCATTTTATTATCTTTAATTGGAATCCATAATGCACAAAAGATATTTTTTGATCGACATCCCATGATCTTAACACTATTTTAGAAATTGCGGGTGTGAATGCTTATTATGCTATGGATCTGTGCCTAGACCAAAAACTTAATGATTACAATGACTTGATGATGCAGTCTCTACATTTCTCATTATAAGGTATTTGGCTTTTTATGTTTTATATCAAGTCATGCGTGATTTATTTGATTTCTCCTACCCGTATGGTCTCAAACTGTAAAATAAAGTAGACTCCATGAATTGGAGTAAAAAATGGTGTCTCAAAGAAAAAATTTGTATTTTTTTTTATTAATTTTGTTAGTTATAGAGTACGGTTGTTTCTAAGAAACAATACTTTATAATACTTATAGAGTACGGTTATACAACCGTACCCTATTTAGTCGTTAAATAGGAAACTCCCCCCTTAGAGTACGCTCCTATAACCGTACTCTATTACCTATTTTAAACCATACCGTATTGCCACTTTTGTAGTAGTGATGCTAGGACCATTCGTTTAATTCTTTCTTTATCCCAGAGTCGTGTAGCATATTTTACTACATGCCATGTCTGCTTAAGGACTCCAAATGCCCTCTCGATATCATTTCTCGCCGATTCCTGTTTTTTTGTAAAAAACTTTGCCTTCACTTCGAGGAACCGAGTATGCCTTCACCAATGTAGAATGATTCGGGTATATCCCATCACCAAGGTAGTAACCGTATTTGTACGCGTGCCCGTTCACCGTGAACGTCATATCAGGTGCTTTGCCGGTCCAAATATTGTTGAAAAGTGGAGACTGACCAAGAACATTAAGATCGTTGTTAGACCCCACTACTCCAAAAAAGGCATGCCATATCCACAAATCTTGAGATGCAACAGCTTCTAGGATGATAGTTGGTTCACCTATATCTTCTCGAGTGAACTGACCACGCCATGCAGTTGGACATTTTTCCCAAGCCACATGCGTACAATCTAGACTGCCAAGCATACCTGGAAATCCATGCCTCTCTTCATGAGCCGAGTATAATATCTCAATATCACGTTGAGTAGGTTTGCGCAAATATTCTTCGTGAAAAACCTCATAAACACATGCAGAAAACCAATCTACACATTCAACGGCGGTCATCTCGGATACTTTCAAGTATTTGTCAGATGCATCGAATGCTATACCGTATCCCAAATACCTAAGAGCAGCCGTACATTTTTGTATACTATTAAAACCCATTCTTCCTCTAGCGTCATGTTTTTGTTTGAAAAAATCATAACGAAATTCTAAAGCATTACTAATATGTAAAAATATAGCCTTATTCAAACGGAAACGACTTTCAAAGGAGTCGTCATTATAAAGATAATTATCGGCAAAGTAATCACGTACCAATAAGCCGTGTGCGGCTTGACGATCGACGACCACCCTTGTACGAGCTGCATTCGAACTTTCTTCGTCGTGAATGTGTTGCACAACGTTGAAGAATATATCGACGAATTCTACGTCGTCATCCGAATCAAAAGTTTTTAGAAATTCAATATGTTTTGTGGAATCCATGTATATGTGTTTTGTGGTTGTAGAGAATGAAAATTAGAATGAGATGTAAGTTTTGGTGAAAATAAAAAGGTTTATTTATATAGTGAATTGAGTTTGAAAAAAAAAAAGAAAAAAGAAAAAAGAAAACGGTCAAAATAGCCGTTCAACGGCCAAATAAACCCACAGCCAATCATGTTCTCCTTTTGATTTCATCGTCGGGAGCACGGAAGAGCACGACCACGCCCGACCATGGAATGTCGGGGTGGTGTGCACGGAAAATTTTCGTGGCCAGCTAAACCACGGATTGCTTCGTGGTATGTATACCACAAGGTCTTAACCTACATAGCTGCAGCGCTTAGTGATGTTTTTATATAATCCTCTTGCCCACCTTCAGTATCACCCTTTTGAGCTACTGCAACACAACTGGTGACATGTCCTTCTCCACCAATTGCATTAGTAACTCCATTTCTAATAACTCCATATCCAAGGGATGTCTTCTCCATTCCAACAAGCTTTCTACCGGAAACAATGTCATGAGTTGTCAAAATCAAAAACCAAAATAAATCAATATTAAAAGGCATAAAAATCATCATATATGACTTTTTAACGTTCTATGGATGAGTTGTAATAACTGACTACAAAATACATGGTATATATAGGGATTTAAGATGGCCCTAATTTAATAGGATATCTGAGATCTAACTAAATTATCAATTATGCATCTCAAATTATTCATAAATATTAGTATTCCGTATACCATACAACCTGAATTGACAAAACATCAACCAATTTTTTTTTCTTATATATTTACTAACATGTTAATTATATATTGTCATGTTATTTTATAAGTGAACTGACATGAAATAACCCACAAAAAAGTAATTTATTCATATACCCCTTCCAAATTGTTTGGTTTACCCCGACATAATATATTATCTTTTATTATTTTAATTTTTTTTTTGTTATTTGTTATTTTTTTGTTAGTTTATTTATTTTATTTTATTTTTAATATTTTTCTACCTATCTTTACATTGCTTTTCTCGGTCAGATTATCTCCATGTTATTTTTTTTCATTCGGATTAACTCTTTGTTATTTTTTTTTTTCGTTCGGATTATCTTTGTTTTTTTTGTTTTATTTTTTTTCAATTTCGACTATCCTTCTGTTATTTTTCGGTTGTACTATCATTGCATTATTTTTCTATTCAGACTGTTCACATTTTATATTATCGTTCAAACTATTATTGTGTTATTTTTGTAGTTCGAACTATGTGGTTTTATTATTTTGTTGTGATTTTCGTAGCCTTAAAATAAATCACACATTCAAAAGAATAACATATGGTTAGTCTGAATAAAAAAATAATACACGGTTAATCCGAATGTTAAAAAATTACACAAGGATAGTTGGAACGAAGAAAAATGACACAGGGATAGACGAGACGATAAAATAACACTGCAAGAAAGATATCAGCGGCGACTTGTGTCGCCGCAAAAGATAGGGCTTGTCGCTGCTAAAGGTATTAGCGGTGACATGTCGTTGCAAAAAGGCCGCCGCTAATGCTTCGTCGCAAATGTTCTACAGGTCGCTGCTAATGTGTTGTCCCCGCTAGTAGGTAACTGATGCCGCTAAAGGTGTTGCCGCTAAAATAATTTTTATTTTTATTTAACATTAAAATTATAAAAGACAATATAACATGTATAAAAGCTGCTACAATTTTATAGAAATATTAACCCAAAATATTAATTCATACACAATCAATCCAAAATATTAATCCATATATACACAACAATCCAAAATATTCTTTCAAACAAAGTGCAACTTATAAAAAATATTATTTCAAACAAAATAGTTCATAAAATAACTACTCGTTCTCATTACTTTCATCATTTCCTTCATTATTATTTGGTGGTGACAATGAGCGAAACCACTCTTCAAATGCCGCAAAACAGGTTGGGTCCTTTAGTATCGTTTGGTCCCTAACTTTTTTTTTGCACTCGGATCGTCCCTGTAGTTTGATTTTGTTGCGTTTCTCGTCCTTATGGTTTGATTTTGTTGCATTTTTCGTCCCTTACATACATAAAGTTAGGGACCAAACATGAAATGTTTACCAAACCATAGGGTCGAAAAACGCAACAAAATCAAACCACAGGGATGATCTGAGTGCAGAAAAAAAAGTTACGGACCAACCGTGCAATTTTGAAACCACAGGGAGGATTTCAGTAATTTACTCTACTTTTCAACTTAAACTAACAATTACCTATGATTGTGGTAGTTCCTGTGTTATCCGTTGTTCTTGATCGTACATACACACAGGCGTTGGAGGTTTATGTCCAATGCCTCTGATATGTCCGCATCGAGCACCCAATATTCTTTCAAAACATTTTTTTATGTCACTTGGTGTTAGACCGCTTGTGAAGAAGAAGCTTGAGTTTGTTGATTGATCTCCTGGAGTAAAACATTCCGTATTTTCAAAAAATGATAAACATAACAAAAATTAGATTACTAAATACCCTTACACCATGGGGAACTTTTAAACATAAATGCTAGAAGAAGAACATACATTTTGTAGTTTGGATTCCTTGAGAACCTTGTGAGCCTAGCACCTCAAGTGTGATGCCTCAAATGTCTCACACAACACTACAACTATTGGAATAGACTTAAGAGAAGTTCACTTAACCTCAAAATCAGCTAGCCCTCTCACATGTACAAGTAGTAGTCCCGATTTTGCTTCTATGGGGTTCTTTATATAGTTGTGGCACAATTAGGGTTACACCATGTAAACCCTAATTGTCATGGCTTTTCATATTCCATGATCCATGGGTTTGTAACCTCCATGGATTATCCATGGAGCACCTTATGAGTTTTAGCCTAATCCATACAAACCATGGATCAGTAGCCCACTATATAAGAATAGATTATTTTCACAATCAACCCCATATATTTAATTAGTCTCTTTTTGATCACTTAATTATTTTCAAATTAATTCTTTGATCAATACTAATTAATATGTTAGAACATATAATATATTAATAATCCTTAAGTGCAATTTCTCTTATTTAGTCTATCCAAGTATTGCAATGCCATGCAACCCAAATGGACCATGCCAACTGGGTCAAGTACATCCCAGAAATAGTTATGAACTTAGACACCTAATCCAACATAACCTAGCGTACGTCGCGTGTAAGTCCCAGAGACGTAGTACACTGCGCGTACCAGGGTGGTACGCTAAATGTATGCACCATAGATGGACTTGGACATTGTTTTGGGCGTTGAGCTGTTGGGCTTCAATTGGTTATTGGTCCTTGATGTATTTTGGGATGGTGGGCCACTTCATCTTTTTTGGGCCATGGATGTTATGATTGGGCCTTATTGGGCCATGATTCCTGTTAATGAATTGTAGACATGGATTTTAGGCCCATTTTTAAAGAAAGAATATTTGAGCCTTATGGAATGACTTGGGGTTTGGGATTCCCTTTTATCAAGTGAAGTCCTAACATTGATGTAACATTCCGTTTAAAATAGATCTAAGAATCAAAAAATAAACTCGGAACCCTGAGAAGTAATTTTTATTATTATTTTAGAATATTATAGCCCAAAATCGAATAATAAGTTATCGGGATGTTAGTTCGGGGGTTAAAGTGTAATTTTAGGATTTATTTTGAAAATGATTTCAAAAGTTATGGTGTGTTTGGTAAGTATTGTAACTGAATTGTAATGAATAATGAAAGATGGGGTTATTTGGTAAATGTTGGATCAAAGTGAAGGGATTTTATGGAGTCAGGGGATAAATGATAATTTTGGGACTTAATATGAAAGGAAAAGGAGAAGGAGGGACCAGTTTTTCAATATGGATCATAGTTTGAATGGAGCCGGTATATAACTGTTCCATTGCTTCTAAACCCTAACCCTAATGCAACTTCAGTCGTCACCTCCCTCTCTACCCTTGATCTCCAGTCGCCACCACCTTATACTCCTTCTTCGATCTCCGGCGCTGCACCACCACTTCGTTCCTCTCGTGTTTTCAACCAACGAAGACAGCAGTGACCTATGGGTGCTACCAGATTCTCACCTCCAACCGTCGTGGCATTATTTTTGTTGAAGATGAGTGTTGCTGCCGCCACCTCCTTACCCGATGACACCGGAAAAACCACCGGATATCTACCGTTGTCAATGTTGCTATCAACGAATACGAAGGCTGACTTGGACGATGGGGTAGTCGATGATTTGAGGAGTCTGTGTGATGACCTATCATTGCAGCTATTTTCAAAACTGAGTCTCCGCCTTCTTTGTTTCTTCATCTTCTATTACATCACCACCACCGTAAGGTGCTGGTTGTCGCTATACGCCACCTTGAGGTTGGTGATAGTGTTCATGTTTTGAGCAAAAAGATGGATGTGTGTGTCGCAGTCGAACCTGATATGCATTATGCGAGTGTTGATTGGTTGGAAATCAAATGAGGGCCACCACCACTGTGAGGTGGTGGCTAACACCTCCGACCACCGCCTGCCGCTACAGTGCGGCTGTGTGTGTGTGTGTATTATTTTATGTGAGTGTATGTGTCTGAGTATTGATGTAAAGTTGTAATCGTGTGGAAATAATCAAGGAAAAACCCATAACCACCATTGTGGGGTGGTGGCTGCCGCCACGAGTCGTCGTGTTGGGTGGTGGTGTGCCTCGTTTGTGTTTTGACTCGTTTGGGGATGCTTGGAGAAAGTGGTCCCAATGAAACCCTAATGGACCCAATGAAACCCTAATGGGCCCAATGAAGCTTTGATTGACCTAAAATCCCAACCAAGTGACTAATAGGCTAGTTGGAAACCCTAATTAGGGTTTGGAAAACTCTAATGGCATAAAACCCTAATTTTGGGGAATTATCGGGACCCACACTTGAATTAATTATATATTGGACTTAATGGATCAAGTTCTTAATGGGTTAAGTAGGAGCACTTAACCATAATCGTAATTTCATGTGAAACCCCTAATTTCACTTGGGCCTTGAGTTGGGCCTTTCTATGAGGTTTTCGTGATTGGACTATTGAAGGGCTTTCCAAGAACAAGTAAATGGACTAAAATAATTGTATGCGTTTTAGGATAAGACCCATGTGAGAGACTTGGGCCCAATTTGGAAAATTGGGCCATATATGGGCTATACTTGGACCTTTATGATTATGTGATGTTGGTCCATTGTAATACCAGGAGTTTGGACTACAATAATTGGATAGCCCTTAAGGAAAGACCATGTAGAGTTATGGGCCCAATTTGGAAAATTGGGCCATGGCCCATTACTTGACTATTGGGCCTTTGAAGTGTGAGTTGGACCTTGGTCTTGGAACCCAATTATTAATTGGGTATTGTTTGATGTTGGCAGTTCGAGAATCTGTCAACCAGCAGCTGGAGTTTCATCCACGAAGCTTCAGTAGTGCCAGGTGAGTTGTCGTCACTATACTAAGGGGTCTAAGGCACCAAGGCCGGTGTAACACCGTAAATTTCCAAACGAAAATTTTTCATTTTAAAATCATACAAGTCTCATAATTCATCTCACAAAATCTCATTTATTTAGTTTAGAAAACGTATCTCCATAAATGTTTGATTAATAATCAAGGATTCTCAAAACATAACTCTTTCTCGGGTATGTACAATCGAGCCGGTGCCTTCCCGCGATCCTGAGAAAAACCTGAAACACATAACACATAACACGGTAAGCACGAAGCTTATTGAGTTCCCTAAAATACCACATACAACACATTGGCCACTCGAGGCTATAACTTTGTAAGACCCTCGATATATATGTCTCAGTGGGACCCTCTAGTCCCATGGCTCGTTGGAACTTCTGGTCTGGTATAAGTGAGGACCCTCCGGTCTCACAGCTCGATGGACCCTCCGATTCGGTCTTAGTAACACATAATATACAATTTATATCACACAGACAATTGCATAACTCAAGTAAGCACATACGACCCTCTGGCCACACATAAATACCACTCTAAGTAAAGTATAATGAGAAGACTCACCTCGGATGATTAACAACTGCTATAAACGTTATTGCTACGCACCAGCCTCTAACTCTGAGCCAAAACACCAATTAACCCAATTAGGAACTAAGTCCAGATTCTCACTTATTAGGTCTAAAGGAAGACCACTAACTAGCTCATTAATAGCCTAAACCGATTGGGCCCACCAAGGCCCAATAATAAATGGGCTCACTTGAGGCCTACTCTCAAAACTAAATGTCAAGGCCAACTGAAGGGCCCAAGCATGGATCTATATATTCCTCTTGTCTAATACTCTATTGCAACAAGCGCAAATTCCATGCCCAACACTCAAGGCCCAAAATGAGACTTAGCCCAAAAGACCACAGTGAGGTTACGCGGGGCATACCTCCCTAGGTACGCTCAACGTACTAACAACCCAGATTGGCCATCGGGGACACTGGGGTAGTACGTGGGGCGTACAGGAATTACGCTCAGCGTACTCCCTAGTTTCACTCTTTCTACTCATTTGGTCTTAATCAGTTAAGACATTAACTCAAATCCCAGATCTAGACTCCCTAATGTCTCTTACTCCATAAAGTCAGTGACTTTAAGCCTTTGCATGGCTGGAAAGGTCACAAACACCCAAAACACTCACTCCTTTATCTCAAAAAGCTCATAACTCATGCATGGCTTGATTCTAACGACCAACATTGGATTTTTATGACATTACACTACTAATCACACTAAAAGGGGTTGATCTGTCACACCCCCGAACCAGACGGCAGAAACGTCCAGGGGCTTGTGCGTGACTTCATCTTGAAATATCATTACATTGAATATAATTGAAACATAACATCATCATCATCATCACACATGTAATATTACAACATTCATTGTTTACATCGAGTATTGTATTTGAATATTACATGCCAAAATAGTAAGAGTATGATGAAACAAAATATAACCCAATATCCATTAGTTTTTTTCGTTTATCCTGCTTCAACGGTTTCCTGAGAATACAAGTTATTTTGAAAACGGTCAACATAAAAATGTTGGTGAGTTCATAAGCATGTTTGTGAAAATGATTTGTAAAACTTTGAAAACCACCAGAAAATCCGATATTTTCTAAAATCTGTTTAGTGTGTTTGTGTTAGATCTTGTATTAATGCATGTATGTTATTTTTTATTTGACTAAAAAGGTAAAGAGAATGTAAGAGCATGTAAAGAGAATGTTCCCAGACAACCCGATGTTGCCTGTAAAAAAAAAAAGGTCTTCCGTAAACTTCATAACGTTAATTCCTCTTAGCGAGCTGTCATAAGCATACTAAATAATGACATTTTCGCCTGTCTTGGCGTCATTGGATGCCGATTTTGATTTTGATTATAAGGTTTTCGTCACCCTAGACTGAGTTAGTCTAACTGTAGCGAACAGCTGAGGTGTGGGGTGTCAACCTCATATAGATCTATACACAAATCCTCGTTCTCCCCCCAAGAGACTCTGGTTATAACTACAGGCTATTATCGTACACTTAATAGGTGCCAACCGTCAAAACTCACTAGATCCTTAATCGAATTTACGCGAAGAAAAAGGTATAAATTCATTCCAGGACCAATGATCCATGTAAGTGAACCACCAAGGCATCGCTAAACATGTAAATCATTTCAAGACCCAAATGAAATGAGATTATATAACATGGGCCCAAAATATATATGAAAGGACAACTAAGGCCCATTTCACATGTAAAGTATTTACAGGCCCAAATGGCACACAAATATTATCCAAGGTCCGTCGCACATGTTAATGGGTCAATGAGTCCCAATAAACATATACATGACCTCTCACACATAAAAATGGGTCACTAAGGCCCAATAACCTAGAAAATGATCAAATTAAATCCATTTGTTGGTTTATCATTGATTTTAGTTCAAGTATTCACTAAGATAGCATAAAAAGAAAAACGCATATAAAACCCATTCTCAGGCCCAATAAACATGTAGGTGGACCACTAAGGCCCACTATACGTGTCTATTATTTCCATGCTCAAAAGGAATGTAAATGTCTATCCTAAGCCCAATATACATGTAAAAGGACACTAAGGCCCACTAAACATGCATATTATTTCCAGGCCCAATAAGGATATGAATATCGTTTTTAACCCGCTCGTTATTGTTTTGTTTATTTTAGCTTGATTATTTACAAAGTTGATATAAAAAGCCCACCTTTTTGTAAAAATGACGTTCGTGGCCCAATAAGCCAAAAATTTACAATTAAGGCCCAATTTTTGTAAGAATAACACTTTAATCTCCAATTTTGTTAAAAACTTGTGTTGATGACTACTTTGTGATAAAAATAACATTTTAAATCCATTTTTGTCAAAAAATATCATTTTGGCTTGATTTTTGTGGAAATACATATTTTTCTGGTTTTGGGCTTTTCCGACCTAGTTTTTGGAAAATTTGTAGAAAATTCATCGTAAAGTTTGGAAATTTTGTATACTTTGTTAAAAAAATTTCTTAAAATCTTTGATGGCTTCAAACTAGTGTGAAATTGCTCACCTTCACAGGTTGGTCCGAAAGTGTTTCAAATTGGATATTAAGTTTTGTAAAATTCGCCAAAAATTGTAGAAAATCGTATGAAAACGTGCGAGTAGTCATTTTAAAGGTATAAATCTGAAATTTAGCCATGTAAAACAGTTTTGAAAAATACTTCCATTAAGAGGGTCAAAACAGTCCGAGATTGGACTAAAACTTTCCAGTTAAAAGCTGTTTTATGAGTTTAGTTTATAGATCTTTGAACACAACACTCATTTTTGCTATATCAAGTGTATAAATCCCAGATATACTAGCTTACATGTATTATGTTTGATAAAACATACTTCTCTCAAGATTTATATGAAGATCCAAGTGATAAACTTCAAGTTCTTGACATATTTTTAGATTAATGAAGTAAGCAACATATAATCACCAAATGATTCAAGAAAACACACATAATCATGCATATACACATAGATCTACACAAAGCAACTTGTATTCTCCCCCAAAATCATGTGAAAACCGAAAACAAGGGGTATGAACTCACCTTTTCTTGTTGTTCTTGGTTTCTAGGTGAAGAAGTGAAGAGATCTTGGTCCTAGCAAGCTTCTTGAAGAACTTTGGAACTTAGATGGCTCTAAGATGCATGATTCACGAAAACATGGTGGTAAGAGGTGTGAATGAGGTTATATATGAAGTATGTTACTTAGGTTTGTAAGATCTTACCACTATGTGAAACTTGAAATGATTTTCTTGATGATTTCCCTTGCATCCATGGTTTTTCTTGAGAGGAAATGGGTGGAGATGTGTTGTGTGCTTGAGAGAATAATGGTTAAGTTTGAGAAGAGAGATAGATTAGAGTGAGAGAGAGATGGCCGAGAGTTAGAGAAGAGAGGGAGGGGAGATAAGTGACTTGTATGGAAGTATGGGGGATCTAACATGGATGCATGGTGGACAATGTGGAGGTGGCACCTCCAAAGTCAACCCTCTCCTTTCCACTTCATTTTTTTTATTTGATGTTGGGCCGAAATTAATGGGCCAAGAGGAGTAGGGATGGAATAGTGTGAGCACATTTATATTTAGCTACGATTTTTTTTGGAACCTAAACATAAAATTTTCGGCCCATTGGGCTCATTAGATAACTCAAGGCCCATTATGGTATAAAGGAATGGGCTTGTGGCCCATTAGGGCTAATTAATTCATTTATGGCCCATCAAGGTCCAAATGGTGGTAGAATGAATCATTCTAGGTCCAAATGGCCCAAAATGTTATAGATTGACGAATTGATGATTTATTGGTCCCTTAGGCCCAATAAGAGAATTCTAGTCCGTAAGGAACTTGAGTCGGGATTTCTAAGGTTCCCGGACCTTAGTTGAATATATGAGATGTATTTGGATGAGCATAGAGTATGATATTCCCTTAGAGTAAAAGTTATTACACTAGGTGAATGATTGCATGAGAGTAGAATTTCCTAGCAAAAATGCTAGTTATGACATGAACATAGCCTCGGGAGTTCACTATCTTATAAAGTCTCCACCTTTTGGGACAAAAACCCTAAAATACACTAATATGATGCTCAAAACAAAAGAGTGAGAAAGATTGAAGCTTTATACATCTATATAAAGCTTCCAACTCAGATATGATCAGATCCAAGGCATGGACTCCTCACTCCTCCTTATCCAAAGCTCCTTCTTTACTCCATGAGCACACGAAAAGAAATCAAGGCTCTACAATGCACTCACAAGCTCCATGAACGAAGGATTAGGGTTTTAGAAGGTTATAGACTGAGGATGGTGGGCAGAAATGAGGCCATCTCATTCTTTATATAGGGACACATCCAAAGTTAGGGTTTCCACTTTATGCCTAGTACGCCCAACGTACCCTCTGGTACGCCCAACGTACTAGGTGACTTTGCTTGAAAATCACGCACACGAGTACGCTAAGCGTACACATATGTACGATCAACGTACTCAACTATCACCTTTCTCAAATAAGGGACTTATCTTGCCTCAAATTCAAACTTCCATTGCTTCCTCGATATAACCTCGATTCCCATGAACCTCAAACCCACGGAAATATGACGAGATGCCCAAAGCTTCTAGCAACTCGTTGCAAACCCGAGACCTCCTCATGCCGGGTTTGCAACCCACGAACCCTGATCACGGACGATCCAAAATAGGATGTTACAATTCTCCCCCACTTGACTTAGATTTTTCCCTCGAAATCACTCCTTATCAATACATAGATCGAACCCAAACCCGAGAAGCACCACCGGAAAGACCCCATATACTATAATAATCTCCTCCAAAAGCACCTGAACCCTACAGGGACTCCCGACCCCGAAGAAGGACATACCCAACTGCCGCTGCGATACCCAATCTGACTATTCAGAACTTGAAACTCTAGTGGTCTATCTCCCTGCCAGACCACCCTCACAAAGCATCATCCTGCTAATCGCCCATCGACTCACAGACTCTAAGAACACTCTTCCAACTATAATTCTCTAATCGATCCCGATCGCAACTCAAAAGGAACAGAAAGGTCATAATCCCCTAAGGACCCATCGCCTGAACAGCTATCAAAACTCATCAGAAAGAGAGAAACCCAAAACTCAAACACAAGAAAAGATCATGCTCGCTTGGAAGTATCCTTTGATATCTGAAGACATAAGCCCCAACTTCCTCTCAGTTATTCCCTTCAACATTTAGCATCAAGTCACCTCCCGACCCAAAAGATGAGCCTCTAAAGGTTACTCATTGCAAACCAAAACGTCTCACCGACTTCCTTCTCACGATAACTATCTCGGTTCATCGTGACACACAAATCACGGAGTTTGCTTTACCCCAAGCGAATGTTACAACTCATCTGAAATCGTCTCACCTCCAATGTCTATCGTCTATCACCCACTGGTTCCGTGCATCTCGCGATACTTCTCATATCAACGAAACTGATCCCATCCAGCTTAAGATATCAGATGGAGGTCAATACCCCCCTCAAAATGAAACCCATTTACGTATCTGAAACCTCATAATGCCTATTCAATACATGAATAGATCCAGACTTGAGCTTGAGAGTCTGATTCAACACCAGAATTGTAACCACTCATTTCCAATCTGATACTCAGCTCATGACCCAAAATTCGTGGATTATGCACACACCATCTCTCTAATTCCTTCCGATTACGATTATCCCTACTCATCCTGGGATATAACAATTCCCGACTGACACGGAGACCCCCGTCTCACCCCTAGTTTGACAACAGGCTCCCGAAGACTCAAGCGGTAAGCCTATCTAAGCCTAAGAAATCCTCTGCGGCAGACTCTAATTAGTGAATACTACAGCTCCCGACAGAACAGTAGTCTTGTGATACTTTCTCACTGACTTGTGAATGCTACGGCTCCCCACAGTATCACAACACACTCTCTCTAACCAGTGAATACTACGGCTCCTTGCAGTATCACGACACCCTCTCGCTGACTAGTGAATACTGCGACTCCCCGCAATATAACAACCATCTCCCACTATCCAGTGAATACTACGCCCCCCGGTAGTATCACAATGCTCTCTTTTGCTGACTTATGGATGCTACGGCACCCCGTAGTCTTACAACACTCTCTTGCTCATTGAATCACCATGGGCTCACTCCACGGTTTCTCTTGATAATCCCAATCAAATTCTCCCATCCGGATCCACTTGCTCTCTTATCACCCTCTAACCTCATCATCAAGCATCACCACATTGAGTTCAACAACTCATGCTCCACAGCTCAACATAGATAGGTGCTTACACCCACTCATCTTATGCACCACCACTCCTGATGCAAGTTCTCGTAGGCAAGCCACTAGTCTCAGCACAGATACACCCTTAGATAGTCTCATTCTGGTGACAATTAATTGATGGGTTCCCACGAGAACAAAATCACTCGGTACTCCACTCGCCATCTCACAACTCGAGTCCTAACATGACCAAAAATTAGGACATCATACTCGGGTACCTCGGTACACTATCACAACGTCTCATGCGGTCTTGCTTTTACCACTGAGCTTTTAGTTACACAAATTGAAACCTCGAAATACTCCCATCTCCCAAATTGGAACACGGAGGAATCATCAATGACTGAATAAACGTTGACAAAATTCCTAAGCTCCACCGTCTACTGATCACCGCCCATAGGAACTTCTCATACCGACTCAAATTGGTTGACAAACCAAATGCCGCCCTCTTCTGGAATATAGATTACAATCTATACTTATACCCACAAATCTCAGCTATTGCACCCTCAACTTAGCGGCCCATCCGCCTCAAACTCAACATTTGCAAACCCGAATTTTTTTAGCAATAATAAATCCTCTGACCAACGACCACCTTCTGCGAAATCTCTCATCTTTCCTTAAGCACATACTCATACATCATCCCGCCTTGCACCTCACCTCATCCACCAATAACCCAGGTCTCGGGTGTACACACCGTGGTCCTCCATAACCAGCTCTCTAACCACACTTGAACAAATTGTTGATCTTCTTAATTGAATACCTAGTTCTCCCCCACTCAGGGTTCGAACCATCACTAGTCGACATACCAACAATTTAGTCCATAGACTATTTCACTAGGTACATCACACTTAACTCTGGGAACATACCACGAAAATACTCAATGATCTTCCCGAGGAAACCAAGCAACTCCAAATATCCCGTAACTCACACAAAATCTCAAAATCCTCCCAACACCATTGCCTCTTGTCATCTAGAAATCTCAAACCGATATACCGCCGGACACCTCAACTGTTCCAAAAACCCTAAGCCTCAGTTTGGAAATAATGTACTATCACACACTTAGTCTTTGACTCCTTGACCAGCCTCCTAACATGGGAATCATCATCCACTACAAGAAAAAAGGCCTTTTACGACGCTCATTGCGCGTCGTAAAAGGCTCAGACGACGCGCAAATGCGCGTCAAGGAAGGCCCTGTCATAAAGAAAGACGACGCGCTTTTGCGCGTCGTCTATAGACGACGCGCATTTACGACACTCATTTACGACGCGCATTTACGACGCGCGTTTACGACACGCAATGCGTATCAAAGAAGGCCCTGTCATAAAGGAAGACGATACGCATTCACGTGTCGTAACCTTACGACGCGCGTGTTAATGACACGCAATGCGTATCAAGAAAGCCACTGTCAAGAAAGGCCATGTCATAAATGAAGATGACACACATTTTTGCGTATCATAATTTTAAATGTTTAAAAAAAATATTATTTATAGATTTTTCTAATTTTCAAATTAAATAATACATTAAAAATCTCATAATACAAAATAAAATACCATAAATAACAAAGATAATTCATTTCACTAATATGTCAAATACAAATAACTATTCTAGTAGTGAGTAAATGTTATAAAAAAAAATGAACTCATTTATATACAATGGCATTATCTAGCTTCCTATGTGCCAAGAACTCTATGTACAAAATGTTATCTTTGGTATGCATGTCTAAATACCTACTAACTCCTCCTATTCAAAAGATAGCCACCAATTTTCTCAGCAAAGTGTTGAAAAGGTACCTGCAATACAAAATCATTAACAAACATAATATATTTTAATTTTTTATTGAAGTATATGAAAATTGAAGTAGTTAGTTTAGTTAGCTACCTCATTTTCCTGTTTGATATCATGTGTAAAGAATTGTTACATATACATCCTATACAGAGTAATAAAGTAGGAGGTTATTTCCTGTAGTTTACCCATAAAAGAAAGGAAAAAAAAAAACTTACAGGTTCTGTAATATAGACACGTGCCAGGTCCTTCAAAAGGTGAATTGAGAGAAACAAATACGTTTGCAGCATTCATGAGATTAATACTTAACCTCCTTCCCATAATTATTCTTTGCATTTCATTGTACAATCTGTTAATCAAATTTATATGTAAAAGGGTCATCATTTTGAACTCACGTTCCAACACCTTCTTTGAATAGATGACTATAATTTCTAGCCACAATTCAACTTATAAAAAGGAAAGAAAACAACAATCTAGCTTATAAAAGATTAATAAATAGAGGGCCTGAAATTGCTTAAAGCTCAACACCAGTAATCGCTAATCAATAAGATAATACTTTGTTTTTTTAACTTCTCCAACCATTGGTGGTTGTTGAGTTGACCCGGCATCTTGTTGGAAAAATCAGGGCTTCCTTCAACTTCTCTCACTTTGTCCATAAGAAGGGATGATGGGCTTACTTCCTTCAAATCAACATTCAGATTCTTAAACAAAACCTGAAAGGCCACAATAACAATAGTGAATATAGTATATTATCGGAATTGATGTTATAAACTTTTTGATTATGATGTGTGTAATATGATGTGTGTGCAGAAGAGTAGGGATCTTGCTGGGTACCATAGTTTTCAGCATAAGTAACCTGAACAGGAAGGTTTTGTCCGCTTGCAGCCCCACCGTATGCATGGTACACATCCACCACACCATGTGTGGCTGCAACTGCAACTGGTTGTGCATACGAATCTTGAATGTTCACCATTGTCCTGCAACCTATATATATATATATATATATATATATATATATATATATACATATATATATATATATATATATATATATATATATATATTACAACTGCAACTGGTAACACTGTAACTCCTAGGCACCAAGAAGGGTATTTTTGGAAATTGTAAAAGATCAAAAAGGGTATTTCAGGAAAGTGAAAAACCCAAAAGGGTATGTCTGGAAATTGAGATACCTGAACAAGCTCTTCATTTTCAATAGCACACTTGCAAAAAATTTAAACTTTTAAAACCCATCTTAGAAGGACTAAAGGTTAGAAAGGAGAAGTAATGAAGCTATGAGTTGAGAAAAGAGTAATCACAGCAAGGTCTCTAAAACAGACCTGCTGTTCAAAATGGATTTACTCCAAAATATAAAACAGAAACATAGCTTTAACTAAATTTTATAGAAAACTATGATTGTTCAGGATTCCAGAACTATAAAGAACTCCTTCTAACTCTAAAGGATGAATTAAATATGAATTTTACAAAAAGGTGTATCACTTCTATCTCCAACAAGACAGTCAAGTGAGGTTGGCCAACTCTACCCAACTTGTGAGTAGAATTCGTCCATACCAAAATTCAGAGAAGTAAAGGACATACAAATGAAAGTCTCAGAGTTGGAATTGAATGAAAAGCATTTCCCAAGCTCCGGATATAAAATTCACATTGTGGACAATCACAACACTAGTAAAAGCTGGTGACTGCCCACTGATCTGGAGTCTGGATCAATTCTAACCAATTTATAATTGGAAATAACACCCCATCTGCTCCAGATCTTAAATTCATAATATCAGGAACATATATAAACTTGGAATCACTCTGGATCCTTTTCCAAGCCTTATAAATGATGAAAACAAAATGACATATCAGAACAGACCCGGATCAGACCTAACAGCAAAGATTCTATTCTTGCACATAGATAAAGTCCTTACCAGTGAAGTTGGGCTGCTTAAGAAAGTTAGCCAACTCAATTTGTGAACTTTGGGAACTGGTTTGGGGTCCGTTTGAGTTCTATAGCTCAAGGTATGATTTTTACAATATGACTATAGATCTGATGGAAAACAGAATCATAGCCACCCGTGATTCCTTTTTGGCTTATCCATCCTTCTCCATTGTTAAAAAAAAGTTCTACTGAGAACTGATACAGATACAAGACATGAAATCTAATTAAACCATTGAGATGAACATGTAGTCAACATTTCATAGATGTAAACATGATATCCCATGCCTCTAACATGGAACATGATATACACATATCAAAACTTTTAATTGAATTTACAAATACATACACTAGCCAAAATCAAGGGATATCAAGTACCTTAGTTGATGACTTGAGTAGTGAACTACAATCATTTTCTGTGCAATCCATCATGTAGATCATTGGAACTAGGTAAAAGAAGAATAAAAACCAATGAGTGGACAGAAAAAAAAGTAAACAGGTAAAAGGAGCTAAACAGAAAGTTATACCAAATGAAAATACAAATGCCATCTACGCCTTACCATTCCTTGAATGTCTGATATCAATATCATCAGAGAGTAGCTGGAAGCCTAAATCTTTAGCAAGTGAAAGAGGACATTTTGGGACCAAACTAAAAAAAAAACTAGTTGCACTCAGGGCCAGAAGTGTAGTTTACTATATCTTCTTTATAAACCATCATCTGGAATTATTTTTCACAAAATAAAAAAAAACATATAAGGTTTTCTCAAGTATCAACTATAAAAAATAAAAACCAATTTCCACTGATCTCGATTGATGTTACTGCTATTCAGATGAAAGAAGAAGAGGAGAGAAGTAAAACAGAGAAAGGAAAAGAAGGAGCTATTGTGGATCTTATGCAAGTGCTTCTTGCCAGCACTAAAGAAGTTAAGGAACAAAATGATGGGTTTGTTGATGTGGTGAAGAAAACCAAAGGAAATAATGGAAATTTGTTTTTAAAAGAAGCTACAGGGGGGAAAAATAGTTTTCGAGTCAGGGGCATCAAGGGAATTTCTCGAAAAATGAAGGTTCAGGGGTTTTTGCTGGAACGGTTGACCTGTTCTTTCAAGCTCCCCATCATCCCTCTCATGCAAATCATTCTTCTGTAAAACTACATGAACAGCTGTGATTCCAAACAGAAAACAAATTGACCACAAGATTAGGAAAAAACTCATTTAAGAAACGAGTTGGGTGAAATTAAATGGAAAATAGAAAACAACTTCTGGTACATGTACAGATGAGAAATATATAATGTAAAATTTCAAAGAACATTGAGGAAGAGTAAAGATTAGTGAGAAAAACCTACCTCCAACGATGGATTTTCATGTGCATTCATCTTTTAGGTCACCTATTTCAATGCACTCTCATTTTAATAAGCACATACAAATTAGGGTTTTTTCGTATGGAGAAAGAGGAACGGTAGTGGTGGTGCGGTGTGCATTGCTAATGGTGATGGTGTAGTGGCTGGTGTGATGGTGGTCATAAATGAGCATTTTAGAAAGAGAGAGAGAAGGGTGGTTGCAGTGGTTTAAAAGAGGAGCAACAATGACGATTTGGAGTGGTAAGTGGGTCTAATGGTGGCGGTGCGGTCATCTGACGTGTGAGGACCGACAATGGTGAGGGAGAGAGAGAGAGAGAGAGAGAAGAACGATTGAAAGAAGGTAGAGGAGAGCATGGCGGGGTTTTTAATTTTTTCAGAATTTCATTTCCCCCTTTCCCCCACTATTAAAGGATGGAACGCGTGTTCCATTAATAAATATAAAGCGACATCCGTAGACGATGCACATTTTATTATAGGTGCCCTCCGTGTTTTTTTAGACACTAATTTAAGGGCGCGCAATAATGCGTGTCTTCTATCCTTAAATTTTTTGAAGAGATGACATTTTTCTAATGTCACTCTCCTTTGCGTAACATAGATCAAGGAGCGTCGTATTTTGCGCGTCGTAAAAGGCCTTTTTTCTTGTAGTGATCAAAGCACGAGACCTCACTCTCATAACTGAGACACAATGTAACAACGAGGGCCACCGCCCCGATATATTCCTCTTAACCACCTGAAACTGCTGCCAAAAGCATGCCACACTCATAAAGGCACCTTCCAAGGTCTCTTCTATCTCATCCTCCACTAATGACTCCATAGTACCAGAAATACCTCATAGCAAACAAAGTACCCACATACTCCGATTAAAAGGTCACCACCAATGCTACCCCACAAGGTTTACCTCTAAACCCTGAAACCAGAAAACTCGATATCTCCTTTGCTTCTCCCAGAAAACTGGAACAACGCAACTCTTGCCATAGAAGGTGACGTCTCATCCATCAGCCGATGGCTCGACTCAGATCTCGATCCTCCAATAAGCATCATCCCTACTCATCCCTGAGCCTTGCGACTCCAACTAACATCACATCAATAAAATCCATCGGAAATGAACTCGATTTCCCTTTACAGGTATACTCCCTTAAAATTTGCTCAACATGGCCCTCTGGCCCCACACTCTATCACCTGTTCTCAGACTAATCAACCACCAGAGGACAACTGGTAAAACCAGAAGCACTAACCGCCACAAATCATAATACTCAAACCATGTGAACACCTTTAAATCTGCCATGAATCATGGTACCCGAACCATGTTATCTCCTCTCAATCTTCTACTTAGAACCTCTAGTATTCTCCCTTTTTCTAGTACGGGTCCTCTGCTTTCAGTAGTACGGGACCATACTACTTGCCACATCTACTCTTACTTTCCACACAGATCGTCCCAGAATTTGTAAGTAGCTCCTCAACCTTATCGATCACCAATCCCATTAAACTAGGTTGCTTCCCAGCGAATAATCTCCTCTATCAACGTACACATCTGACTAAGGCCACTCCCTAGGCTCTTCCTAGGTTTCCTCACTTCTCTGTCATCAGCTGCTGAAGAACTCCTTATGATGCCAATCATCTACCTCCTGAATATCATCATATTCACTTAGTAATTGAATCCCATAATCAAGAGTTCCATAAAGCATGAAGCAAGCAGCATTCGGGCATCGAATAATCTCTATCATCATGTAAAACCACTCTAGGTTACAAATCCACTTGCTCTACTCCCACAAAAAGGTATCCCAAACTCAAGCAACTCTACCCCCTCGCGGGTATCTAACTACTCTCTTAGTAGGCTCCTCAAATTCTCATCTAGGTATTTCTCCTAGATTACTCCTCTACTCAAGTTCTCTCTAAAAGATCTCTGTTGGATACTCTTACTCCACACATACTCAAAAGCACATCACAGATAGCAAAATTCCAAGGCTAAGGCATCACAAATCAGGCAAATCTAGCCCTAAAATATGAAATAGCTAGCCTATCTTCTAGCATGCATCACTAACATCTCAATAATAACTCATAACACAAATAAGTAAGGGTATTTTGGGAAATCATCGTTCGGGCACTGACTGATTGTAAACAATGATCTTTCTCGCTTTTCTCTTAGAAACACTTGCTCGTTTTAGAAAATTCATTTATTTTGAAAATTATTCTCAAATCCTCAGTTTGAGTCCAGATATTCCCGAAGGTGCATCTGAATCCCTCAAACCAAGGCTCTGATACCAACTTGTAACACCGTATATTTCCAATTTTTTTTTTCATTTTAAAATCATATAAGTCTCATAATGCATTTCAAAAAATCACATTTATTTAGTTTACAAAACGCATCTCATAAATGTTTGATTAATAATCAAGGATCCTCAAAACATAACTCTTTCTTTGGTGTGTACAATCGAGCTGGTGCCTTCCTGCGATCCTAAGAAAAGCCTGAAACACATAACACAGTAAGCACGAAGCTTTGTGAGTTCCCTAAAATACCACATACAACGCATTAGCCACTCGAGTCTATAACTCTGTAAGATCCTCTGGTCTATGTGTCTATGTGGGACCCTCCACTCCCATGGGTCGTTGGACCCTCTGGTCCGGTCTAAGTGAAGACCCTCTGGTCTTACAGCTTGTTGGACCCTCTGGTCCTATCTCAGTAACACATAATATAGCATATATATATCACACAGACAATTGCATAACTCAAGTAAGCACATACGACCCTTTGGTCACACCTAAATACCACTCTAGGTAAAGTATAGTGAGAAGACTCACCTCGGAGGATAAACACTCTTATAAATATTATTGCTATGCACCGACCTCTAACTCTAAAACAAGACCACAATTAACCCAATTAAGAACTAAGTCCAAACTCTCACTCATTAGGTCTAAAGGAAGACCACTGACGAACCCATTAATAGCCTAAACCCATTGGGCCTACCAAAGCCCAATAATAAATAGGCTCACCCAAGGCCCACTCTCAAAACTAAATGGCAAGCCCAACTCAAGGGCCCAAACATGGATATATATATATATATATATATGTATGTATGTATGTATGTATGTATGTATGTATGTATGTATGTATGTATGTATGTATGTATGTATTCCTCTTGTCTAATACTCTATTGCAACAAGCGCAAACTTCATGCCTAACACTCAAGGCCCAAAATGAGACTTAGCCCAAAAGTCCATAGTGAGGTTACACGGGGCGTACCTCCCTTGGTACGCTCAGCGTACTCACAATCCAGATTGGCCATCAGGGACACTAGGTAGTACACAGGGCATATAGGAATTACGCTCAGCGTACTCCCCAGATTCACTCTTTCTACTCATTTGGTCTTAATCAGTTAAGACATTAACTGAAATCCTAGATCTGGACTCCCTAATGGCTCTTACTCCATAAAGTCAGGGACTTTAATCCCTTTCATGCCTAGAAAGGTCACAAACACCCAAAACACTCACTACTTTATCTCAAAAAGCTCATAACTCATGCATGGCTTGATTCCGATGACCAACATTGGATTTTTATGACATTACACTACTAATCACACTCAAAGGGGTTGATCATAGCCTCTGGAATTCACTATCTCATAAAGTCTCCACCTTTTGGGACAAAAACCCTAAAATACACTAATATGATGCTCAAAACAAACGAGTGAGAAATATTGAAGTTTTATACCTATATATGAAGCTTCCAACTTAGATATGCTTAGATCCAAGGCCTGGACTCCTCACTCCTTCTTCTCCAAAGCTCCTTCTTTACTCCAAGAACACACCAAAACCACTCAAGGCTCTAAAATGCACTCACAAGCTCTATGAATGAAGGATTAGGGTTTTACAAGGTTTAAAGACTGAGGATGGTGGCTAGGAATAAGGCAATCTCATTCTTTATATAGGGAAAATCCAAAGTTAAGGTTTCCACTCTGTGCCTAGTACGCCCAGTGTACCCTCTGGTACGCCCAGCGTACTAGGTGACTCCACTTGAAAATGACACACACGAGTACGCTAAGCGTACACATATGTACGCCCAGCGTACTTAGATGCCACCTTTCTCAAATAAAGGACTTATCTTGCCACAACTTCAAACTTTTATTGCTTCCTTGATATAACCTCGATTCCCATGAACCTCGAACCCACGGAAATGTGACAAGATGCCCTAAGCTTCTAGCAACTCGTTGCAACCCCGAGACCTCCTCATGCCTAGTTTGCAACCCACGAACCCTAATCACGAATGATCCGAAACAGGATGTTACAGCTGACCCATTAGATATGTTATCCTAGCACTTGGTATTATGTTGATTATGAGTTAGTTTTGCATGCTAGTTGCTATACCAGTTTGGTAGATCTGTAGGACTACATGTGTTATTATCTGATTACCTATGTACATTAGTTGTGTTATATGTCGACATACTATGTGGGATGGGTTGAGGTTGTACTGCTGCGTGCAGTAGCCAACAAACCCTAGAGTATTCTATATATGAGCTGAGGGCCGGGCAGGGCATGCCAGACTCATACTGAGGACTCAGGAGAATTCCAGATACGAGTTAAGGGTCGGGTAAGGCATGCCAGACTCGTACTGTGGGCTCAGTGGCAAGCCAGATGTGAGCTGTGGACCTAGAAGGCTATCCAGACTCACAATGTGGGCCCAAGGGTAATCCAGTATGTAAAGATGTGGACCTATTGGATGCTGTTTTGTTCGTTATGTTATGATATTGCTGTTATGGTTTTGTGGATTGTATTTGTATTAGTATTTTGAGGGTAACTCACTAAGCCTTCGAGCTTACATTTATTGATTATTGCTTCAGGTGCATCTGATGATTGCGGGAAGGTAAAGACTTGATCGTACAACTCCTCATATTTTATGTCTATGTTTCTGGGATACTCTGATATAGAACTCTTTTGAAAAAAAATTTGTAATAATTGTTGGTTTTAATGTTTTAAAAAGTTTGAATTTGACTTGATTTTTATGGATGTTACAATTAGTTAACATTATTATTCAGTGTGGGTGGTTGCGAGCAGTTAGGAGAACAACTTTCGCATTCTTCGGACAGAGGTGAGTCTTCTGACCATATCAATGAGTCTAAGGTACCAAGGCCGACTTTATGAGATGATGATTGTTGATTGAACATACGATATGATAGTATGACATTTGCATGAAAGACCACGTGGGGGTTTCCGTGGCATTTGGTATAAGTCATTGGAGGATTTCCAGGGCATCCTAGTATATCTTCTCTTAGAGTTTGCATTGTGTCTTGCTTGGTAGCATGACCTTATGGGGGTTCCCAGGGCAAGAAGACCTTGTGGGGGTTCCCAAGGTAGGAAGATCATGTGGGGGTTCCCATGGCAGATAAGACCACATGGGGGTTCCCGTGGCATTAGGTGTAAAACGCAGGAGGGTTTCCAGGGCTTCCTTATATGTTGTATGCATGACTTATATGATATCTGTACCTTATAACTAACTTGATATGTGTTATGTGGGTTGTGTATGGGATATGCTCGGGGGGGGGGGGGGGGGGGACTCACTAAGCATTAGCTTACAATTTGTAGTATTGTTTTAGGTACATCTGAACCCAAGGGCAAGGACAAAACTTGATGGCGCGATGTGCACTCTATCACCGACATTTTATGGAACACTTTGACGTTGTTTTTTTTCTTAAAATAAAGTTGTAATGCATGTGGATTTGAAAAGAGTTTCTTTGGGATTTCATAGTTTATGGAAATGGTTTTATTTATTAAAATTGAAACATTCTTTTGAAAATTTGAGTGGTTACAGTTTCGAAAACATTGATCTGTCTCTCTCTTTAATATCTCTAATTTTAAATAAAGAGTATAATTGTCTATTTCTATAAAAATATGTGGATAGATCAAAAATTACATCTAAAAAAATCAGCTCCCGTTTTGCAACTATGCTTAGCTAGCTATGAATTTTATTCCAAAGGGCTTCTTCGAGTTCAGCAGTGTCATCATGTGTTGTCTTGCATTTTTGAGGTCGAATGCCAAATCCGGTCGGTGGAATTAGGTATTAGGTTAGGAGTAGTTTAGAATATTGGTAAAAAAAAGTTATGACTTTTACATGTTCTTTAAATCAACATATACACACCGACGTGTTTTTTAAGTCTACTTATACACACTACACTCAATAGTCAATTCTATGTATATTTCGTGGTTCCAAGAATCAAATGGAAGCAAACTAGATTTCCCTACAAATACGCTCTCACGAATCACTTGATCACCAACCAGAAAATCACGGATATTAAAAAATCAGATTACTCCGCCGATCTAGGTTTCCATCTCTCTTGATTTCCACTTGTTTTCAAAATCATTCTATATTTAGAAGCTTGTAATTCCTTTTTGAGTTCTCTTTATATCATGTATCTCAACTGAAATCCTCATTGCCTGAAAGAAGTTGATTCCTAAAGAAATCGCCGATATCCGGAAATAATGGTTCTCGTTGTAACTTAGGTACATAATCATTCTCCATGTTTTTGGCCACAATCTGCATTGTTTCATATTCCAATTCATTATGGTCCAATTACACTATTCGAAGGGTTTTAATCGATCAATGTATATGTTTGATGCCGATATAAGATACTAATCATGGATAAATTTTCGGCAGGACTCGTTGGAAAACGTAAGATTTGGGAAGAAAGGGAGTCCAAGAAGCTAAGAGAACCGATAATCCGAAAATGTCGTTTCCGATTTTTGATGGAAATGTATACCTATTAAAGGGGATTCCTAATTTTCTGGTAACTTCTTCTTCCCACATAAACATTCTGTAAAAGTAAAACATGCAGCAATAATCACGTTAAAAACCCATATTCAAACAATACTTAGTAGTACGTATGTTCATTATACAAAGATCTTCATATATTTTAGGCAAAAGAGGACAATTCACCAGCTCATGTTGAGGTGAATAACAATATCATACCATCATCAGCCGTGCTAAAGCAATTGGCCATAGGTTTTCAGTAAGTATTTTCTAATACAACTTTTTTTTTTCTGTGCTTTTATTTGTGAATGATCTACAATGTTATGATGATGAAATCAGGACCACAAAAGGTTTAAGGTCGATGAAGGATCTTTTGGCATCATCAAGAGATTCATCACCTGTAAAAGAGAGATCTGGTTTAAGCTTATCTGCTATGAAATCATTTGTAGTGGGGGAGAGGGAAGATGATAAGTTTTCTTCTGAGTTTGGTCGTAATGAAAAAGTAATGTCTTTTATCCATTCACTTCTCAATGCGGGTAAATTCTTTACTTACTAACTTATAATGTTGTCTTTCCTGAAAAAAGTGACATTGTTTAGTTTCTTGAAGTCCCTCTTGATAACATTTCACTACCATTATAATCATTGCAAGATATTTGCAGAAGGAAACTTTTCTCGAAAGAAGGTTGGATCTTGTCTTAAGACGAATAAAATGATTACTAATTTTTCCAAAGAACTTCATGGAGCACCTGCCGAGAGCTTCGTTACGGAGCTTGCTGCAGTTGTTGGAAGTTTGAAAACTTTGAGGAAAATGGCATTGTTTTGGTCGAGGGTAGTTTTAGAAGTGAGTTGCTCTTGTCTATCTTGTATGGAGCTCACAATGTTTGCGTTGGGTTTGTGTAGACTCTTTAATTAAATGGGTTGAGATTTTCAACGTTACACAGCATGCATAATGATAAGGTTACAATTTTTTCAATACGGGTTGACCCATCTATTTTTCTCACAACCCAACGATAAACAGGTCGACCTGGTTGGACCCATTGAAATTTTAAAGGTTAAATAAAGTAAAAAAAATATAGACTTAGTTATTAACCAGGTTACAAACCCAAAAAATTGTTAAAATTTAATTGTCGGAAAAAGATTCTACGTACATTTTTAAGAATTTGAGATTTTGCTTTTTGTATTTTTTGAATTTATAAGATTAAATAAAATATAAAAAAACTAATATAGTTTGATAGGTTGACGGGTGATCGATTTCATGTCATAAGTTTCTATATATGCTAACACAATCTATTTAATTAGACGTATATTAACTTACTCTCTCTTGATGCTTTTTTGAATATGTGATGTACAGTTGAGAAGGCTATGGTGTGAAGGACAATACATACCAGGAATCCCTACGGATGAAATCCCAAACTTAAATTCCTGTCTTTTGTACCAGGATTTGCAGGTTATCAATTGTTGTATTTCGAGGAAACAAAGGCGAGTTATCGCCACCCAATCATTAGATGCGGTTCCAAAACAAGCCAATCGTGATCCTGATTTGTATGCTAAGATTAGCACTGGGGAACGTGTGCTTCGATTAGGAGCTCACAAACGACTTGAGAACACCACACTTTTAAAAACTGGTGAACCCGTGTATACACCTATTATGCAGGTTTAATTTGATCATATTTACGAGATATATGCCATTGGTTATTATGAAATCGACTCCTGTTTTGGTTAACGTTTTGGTTCATAGGAAGGGCCGTTGCTTACTGAAGAAGTTATTAGGGAAACGGAGGAGCTTGTGTTACGTACTGGGAGGTTAGTGCATCAAGGTAGTGCTTGGTATGATAATGGAAGGAATGAAAATAAACTAAAACTGTTTTGTTTGCTTTTTTATTATCTTAATTAAATTACGGTTTTTTTTTTTTCAAATAACAATTTTTTTAACGTACGCTGAATTAAATTAATTTGAAATTCATTCGATTCCTCTACCAGACCAACCAAACATGAGCATAACTCATTCCATTAAGCTGCTTATTCTATCATCCCATTTATTCCAAACTAGTATGATTTTTCACACAAATTGACACTTTATATACGTGCTCAGTGTTGGTGCGGGGTGTTCTCAGCTTCTCTCTGACATGCAGGCTTTCAAGGTGAAATTTTAACCAAAATGGTTTCATTAAAAAGGAAATTTTAACGACTAGCTTAGTGTTTCTGCTTAATTTGGGTTATAAATCATGTTTTAGGCAGCAAATCCAGGGTGCATATTAGAAGATTTCGTTAGATGGCACTCACCCCCTGACTGGACAGAAACATCAACAGATGATGAGAGTAAAGAATCCATTAATGGTGATCTTTCTTCTTCTAAAGGACAGCTGAGTACGCGTATGCAAAAAGAAGGTATATATATCTACACCGTCTTATTCTCTCTTTTTTTCTGCCGGTTTTCTTAATTTCATGATTTTAAGGTAATTTGTGGCGAGAACTATGGGAAGCTGCAAAATCGATACCCGCTGTTAAACAATCTCCATTATACGATGAGGATTTATCAGTGTAAGTGAGACGATTTCATTTTTTTAAGAGTAAATTACATTTTTGGTTACTGAATATAGTTGATTTTTGAAATTTTAGTACCATTAAGTTTTCTCAATTGCAATTTTAGTCATTATTTGATATTTTTGTAACGTTTTCTTGTCCATGTTCCAAGCACATGAGTAACTTTAAGGCCAAGATTACAAATATCAGTTGTGCTAGGGACATAATGTAGTCATTTTACTTGAAAAAAGTCCACAAATGCCACAAGAAGCCTAGATAAGGACGAAAATTCCAAAACGCAATTATACTCAGGGTTCAGAACACTAATTTACTTTTCATTTATAAAATTCGCCGTTCCCTATTTGAAGAAAATCGGTATCGTTCTTTATAGGGAAGGTATTCTGCATGGCTTTGAGAACATCTCACCTTCTGGTTTCTTTGAGCAGTTGTTTCTTTCTCTTGTAAGCACAATCGAACCAATTTAATCTCTTTGTTTCTGTTAAAAACCATAATTTTAATATTTCAAATCATTAAATATATGTTTTGATGATATGAATATTTCAAAATTTCAGCTTAGTTCAGGATGTACGATTGCTGAGGCCAGAATTTCAACTAACGAAGATCTGTACAAGTTGTTTAAGGAGTGCAAAGAGTATATTATTATTACGTGTCAAGGCAAACGTTGGGTTGAAAAAGCAGATGATATATGCAAGGTATCTTCTTATATGGCTAACAACACGTGTCATGTTTTTAACTTAATAATTTATGGTGATCTGGTAATAGGTTTATGAGACAGTGGCGATGATGGCATTGTGCCCCAATGGGGTCATAAGGATCACAAAGCCGCAGCCTCATGAGCCCCCTGCAAGTGATGAAACCAAGGGTGGTTTTGGGAAAGTTGGCGTCATGTTTGGTGCTATAGATAATAGTCCGTGGAAAACACCACCAAAGGGCCCAAAGAAGCAAGAAGATGACACAACAGCACAAGCTTCCTTAATGTTTTCAAAGAAGCCACCAAAACCTACTGAGAAACAAGTCGGTTCTATCGAAAACATACCGTTACCTCAATGATGTTTCTTCACGATAATCTAGATATTGATAAACACGATAGCGATAGATAATTATATGTTATGTATAGTATTTCAATTCCTTATTATTAGGCTATTATGTATATTATAAGTAGGCAATGATAATAAAAGTCATATTCATGTGAAATACATCTCCCATGGTATCGGCCAAGACACGTTATTAACCCTAGCCGAGTTCTTTTCGACGGTCCACTTCGACAAGGAGCCGACGCGATGGACTGACCATCAACTTTTACTTTTCGCCTGGGAGGCGTATCCTGCTCCTAATCGAGCTAGGGAGAGGTGTCTAAGGATTTACACTGTTGAGGAGACTTTGAGCCCTCATTTTTATGCTTACCTTGACAGTTGTATTACCTCCCCACCATAGGAGTATATCTAGATGTAGGTCTAGGCCCACACTGGGGGGACTTATGTCTCTAGGACAGCCAAGGAGAGTGCCTTCTGTTCTCCTATATATCGGTTGATTCATCGATTTGACTCTTCCCCCATTTGTCATAGACAAGAGTGTGACAAGGTTCCTTCGAGCGATCTTTTCTAGCCCTACTCAGATGGAGGTTTGCCTTTATTTTCCTTTTGCTCTTGCTTCTAACTTATCTAGCGTGGCTCTAGGGTCCACACCTTCAAGCAGGATCTACGAGGGTCATTGGGTTACTAGGTTGGCCTTATCCTATGAGGTCGACACTAGTGGGATGGTCCCTATGCCTATCCAGGAGTTGAGTACTATCGCTCTCGGGAAGATGCAGGTGTTGGTTAGGGAGGTAGGGCAGTTGTGGAGGATTCCGGAGGACGACATCGTGGAGCTGATTCAGCAGATGGAGCAGGAGGACATCCCTTTGCCTGCCTTCGTGAGGCATCAGAGGCCTAGATACGCGGAGCCTGGTCAGCTGGAGACGATTCTATGTGATGTGATGCAGTATCTAATTGCTGCAAAGGAGGAGCATCGTTGGATTATGGATTTGGTCTCTGCGATGATGCGACATCTAGGGATGGACCATCAACCTTTTCCTAGAGCGGGTCCTTGTGTTTACCACCTTCTTAGTCATAGGGCGTCGGTCATGATGGTGTCGGTCCTTCAGGCCCTCTTCCCAAAGATACTGATGATGATGACACGGAGGATGAGGAGGCTAAGTACGAAAGCAGCGATAAATAGGTTGAGGGTTTTTTTTTGGGTTTGATACTTTGTATTTTTGAAAATTATGATGTATTTTGATACACTTTACATACATTGTTTGTATTTGTATGTATGATTTCTGTTTTATCGTTTTTCTATCCCCAATCCAGTCGATGTATTGGTTCGGTCAAGTCTAAACATAGTTGATCAGACTATATTTAGGAGTGACTTAATTTGCACATACTGATTTATCCTGGATATTTGTCTTATGTATTTGTATATGTTATTCGGGATTGATGGTTTTATTATTGTTTTGTACTTCTAGACTATGTATGGTTCAGCCAGTAGGAAGAGTCGGCGGGCAGGACCATTTTGGAGTATAGTTGATTTGAAATCCAACAACCCAAGTCAACAGTTCCAACCTACACACTTCTCCAATCTGTAGTCTATTAGTAGAGTAATTAATAGTACTAATTTTATTTATAGGCTTGAGGATAAACCTAATCAGAATATATTTCCTAAGTTATAGCCGTAATTCCTAAAGAAATGTTAATTCGCTGTGGCAATTAGCTCTTATACCATTCTGTCACAACATACCCGGCCGATGGTGGAAAAGTGTAACCCTGTAAATTTTCAAATAAATTGTTCATTTTTAAAATCATGTAAACTCATTATCACATTTCCCAAAAACCACAAAGTGTATAATTTGTCAAAAGACAAGTCAACAAATGTTTAACAAAATCCCAAAATCTTCAAAATCATGATCTCTAACTGGTGTGTACAATCAAGTCGGCCCGCGATCTTGAGAAGTACCTGAAATACATATCAGACAACACGGTAAGCACGAAGCTTAGTGAGTTCCCCAAAATACCACATACATACATAATAAGCCTCTCATAGCTATAACTCGACATGGACCCTCCAGTCATGTGTCTCGGTGAGGACCTTCCGGTCTCACGACTCGGTGTGGACCCTCCGGTCATGTGTCTTAGTGAAGACCCTCCGGTCTTACAGCTCGAGTGGACCCTCCAGTCCCGTATCTCAGTGAAGACTCTCCGGTCTCACAACTTAGTTTGGACCCTCCGATCCTAACTAAGTAAAGCATAGAATAATATAACATATATCACAAAGAAAAAATGCATAATATCACATAACTCAGTATAAGCACATAGGACCCTTCGATCGATAACTCAAATAAGACCCTCCGATCGATAACTCAAGTAAGTATAGTGAGCAGACTCACCTCGTTAGTAAGCAAGTAGCTCTAGTACCCCACGAACAGTCTAGTCTCCGTCAACATAATATAATCATCTCTAATTAACACTTTATTATCACAACTCTAAAAAGTTAGGTTAACCCCTTTTCTTACTCTCGGAAAGGGTGAAGGAATATTTTACCCCTTTATGATCTTCTTTACTCATGGCTTGACAAAACCCTAAAAGCCAACAAAAGTCAATGCTTGAGTCAACAGTCCATGTTATCCGAACTCGTCGAGTGCGTCTACGTGACTCGTCGAGTTCCTTCTTTTCTCTGAGAAATCAGGAAAGTCTAACTCAACTCGTTGAGTTGTCTCATCAACTCGCCGATTTGTAGTGCATCCAAACTGTCACACCCCGAAACCGACGGTGGAAACGTTCTGGGGCGGAGGATGTCATGCGTAGTATCACAACCATTGTACACAGTAAGCATAGTAAACACAACCATTACATTACATAAGAATATTTACATTTGTTTGAAAGCGGAGAAATACATAGTTTATATACATCAGTATAAACAAAAGTAAAGACGAG
Organism: Lactuca saligna; assembly: GCF_052625555.1. NCBI lineage: Eukaryota > Viridiplantae > Streptophyta > Magnoliopsida > Asterales > Asteraceae > Lactuca > Lactuca saligna. Next base: position 177,651,950 of record NC_136423.1, read on the forward strand.
ACTTCAATATGCATCGTCTTCTCCGAAAGTAAGCAAGATACCTGTCTAACATGAACTTGAGAATACAAGCAGTTTTAGAAACATCAACATAAAGCTAGTGAGTTCATAAGCATGTTTTGTAAGGAAAAACTGGTTACTAAATCTTGTGAAAATACTTTAGTTCTACTGATAAAGATTTCAGTAAATATCGAAAACCATTATTATTGAGTTATGAAATACATATGCATGTTTTCCTAGAAAATCCCATATTTTCTAACATGTTTGTCGATTTCCATGTTTGTCGATTCCCATACGGTAAGAAAACCATGGTTACCACCAGTAAGTATAGTAGTTTTACTACTTAAGATAAAACCATAAGTGGTGTCCCTGGAATACCCTCCAGTAAGTAAGTAGGTAGTTTTATTACATAAATAAAACTATAGAAGAAGGAAAGTAATCCGTGAACAAAGTTATTTCATACATATTGTGAGTCGTATAACCATACTAAATTGACCCGTGACCTCCTTGACGTTCTTCAGGCGTCGTACGATTTCCAAAATTTGTCACCACAGGCGTGCCCGCCTAACTATAGCTAGCAATTTAGTGTGGGATTGGCAGTCCTGAATAGATCAATCCACAAATTTCACGTTCTCCCTCTAGGAGACTCCGGTTATACTACCAGAGATGAATTATTGGTACCCCATAGGGAATAATGAAGATAAGTCTCACAAGATAGTATTAACTAATTCATGAAATATTTAGATGTTATCGAGTTTCGAAGTCATTTGGAACAAAGTAGAGTATAAATAATTAAACACAAGGTAATTATTTAGTATGATACTCTAGGTTAATAATGGATAAACTAAATCATACATAGTTTATATATTGACTTTGCATCAAATTAGAATCTGAAAGCAAGTAATGAAGATCCCAAATTATTCCCATAATAATTTGAATGGTTTGATAAGTTCTCATGTTGTTTAGAAAACTATGTAATTATATTTAGAAAGCATCCCTTATGCTCTGCATATTACAAAAGGGATAAAGTTATCTAAAAGTTTGATTGAAAATCGTTATAATTACATCAGTTTTTGAATTACAAAATCCTTTATGATTTACTTGTATTCCCCCTCCCCCCTGAAAACTTGAAAAACTCCTATTTAACATATAAGGATACATTTAAGTATCTAATTAGTTATTTAATAACTAATTATACAAGTAAAGGCGTACTAATGCACAAAACACTTTACCACTAGTGCTAGAAGTACCAAGGGTTTCATATAAAGAGAGCATGACCTCACATTAGAGTTTACTCTTCAAATGGATGACCTCTAGAGGTGTTTACGGCCCCAAGACCACTTCCCCCATGAGTTTATGGCCGTAAACTCATGGAAGTGGTGCCATTGGTTGCTTAAAAGTCTAATATCACTTAGGGAAGCAAATTAGACTCAATTCTAAGGCATAGGAACTGACTAGGGATCCAAATGGACCTTTTGGGGAGTTCACGGCTGTAAACATAGTAGTTTATGGCCATAAACTCATATTTGTCCCTTCATTTCATGCTTTGGTGGTTGTAGGTTAAGCATACTAATTTCTAGTCATTTATACAAGCCATAGGGGAAGTTAGGGCACCATATTACCCCTTTAGGGAGTTTACGACCAAAGGACCAATTCATTGGGGGTTTACGGCCGTAAACTCTATGAGGACTTGGTTTCTTTGATGTTTAAGGTCCCTACTTCGATGGTGGTTGATTCTATGTTGAGTTCTAGGCATAAGGAAGGATGAAAGGGAACTTTGCACCCTTAAAGGGAGTTCATGGCCCAAGAACTTTCATTGGCCGTAAACTCTCATTCATCCTTGATTCATGGTGTTTTCTATGTCCAAAACATGTTAATCCTAGTGTACAATGAGTTAGGATAGGAATACTTACAATCTAGGAGCTTGAAATGGATGATTTAGGCCAAGAACTCTAGTGTGTTCTTGATGAATCAAGAACACTTGAATAGCAACTTAACTGGAATGAATTCATGGATAGAATGGTATAAGATCACTAGAATAAGTGTTGAATGAGCAACTTAGGGAGTAAATACTTACACCTTGATGATTTCTGATCCAAAACCGAGTTTGAAGGGAGATAGTAGAGAGAGGGACTTCTAAGAGTGGAAAAAGAGTGAAATGGAGGACCACTCATTCCTTATATAAGGTGAGTTTACTGCCCAAATGAGTTTACCGCCGTAAGCTCCATGTTTACGGCCGTAAACTCCATCTTATGGAGTTTATGGCATGGTTTTTGATGTTAGGACCTTAGTGGCGGTTTTCTAACACTTGATCCTTAAGTGTAGTCGGCTCGGAATACTAATACGGACTTTAATTTGGGCTAAAAGATGGCGGAAATGAATTTGATTTTCAAATGAAGTTATAGACTGCTGAAATTATATATACGAAATATTTGGGTTGTCACACAAACTATTGGGGATAACCCTAACCGACTCTTCCAGTTGGCTCATCCACTCGTCAAGCCCTTAAGTCCATTTCATTCAGATGATTTTAAGCAAAACTAAAGCCCCAAACTCTAGATCTAGCCTCCCAAGGCTGAAATACCACATAAAGCTGCAAGCTTTTTGTCCATGCATGGCACCTAGGGCTCAAAGTGCCAAAACAAAGCTCTATAAAGGGTTTAATGCATAAACTTGGCCAATAGCTTAATAAAACTTGCATCTTTAGGCATTAGGGACCTCATACTACCCAGATTTGAAGTTTCAGCTTCATGGAATACTCAAACAACTCAAAGGATCAAAAAGGAAGATGGAAATGGCCACAAACTCCCTAAAGAAGAGATCTAACCAAACAATGATCGAGGTGATACCTTTTTACCTCCAAAAAGCAGCTAGCACTAAAAAGAACACTGGATCTAGAGGCTTCTTCTCATTCCAAGCCTTATGATCTTCTATCTCCTACCAACAATGCACAAAATCACACACTTTTAGTCTCTCTCTCTCTCTCTCTCTGATGATACCAACTCTTTTAGTGTAGTTATTACTTAATCGAGTAAGAATGATAGAATCAGAGTGATATGAAAATGATTAACACAAGATCTAAATAATATTTGTTTGGCTCGATTATGCTTTCAATGAGTGCAAAGTGAATAGACAATTACAAGAAAGTTCTTATCTAATTCTAGTACCGAACACCTATTTATAGGGAACTAGAAAGCATACAAAAAATAAAAGGGACCAAAATGTGAAAAGCTTTGAAACTAAAGTACCCTTATAATGACATTACATACTAATGAAACTATCCCTTGATATTCGACACATCACAACCAAATTTGACATCAACATTCTCCCCCTTTGTGAGAAGTGTCGAATCTAGGTCATCAACATCTGGATAGCTTGATGCATTGAACTTCGAATCCCTGCATACCAATTCATCACATTCTTCAATTCAGCCTTATCTCCTTCATTGTTTTTCTTACAGTTATTCATATGGACAATCAAGTTTGTATATTGTGCAGTAGTATATATCTTTCGACATTGCATGCTTGGAACAAAAACTTTGTCTTCCTTCCCTTCTTGCTTCTACCAACAAAGATTATCCCATGAGGCTTCATACCTATCTATCCTTCATCATAAGGCTACAAATTGGCTTTACTCTTCAATAACGATTGAGATACGATAATCTCTTTACGCATTGTAACAGCTAATCCGACATCTGTCAAGGCTAAACAATTATAATAATTATCGATGAATAACTTGATATGAGCAAGACCCAGCTGATATTCTTGTTTGATTGTACCCTGAAGTTTTGTTTCATTATTGACCTTAAGAATCTTCGTGACAAGGCTTAAGTCATTCAGATTCATAGAGGGAAGTCAACCACAGAAAAGTTGAAGTTGGTATTGTTTGCTCTGACCACATGATATCAAAAATTTTGATGTACACCCTCGAATAGAACATCTTTGGAGATACCCAAAACTCTAACTATCTTGACAGGTGACCAAACTTCCTCTTTTTCTTTCCCAAGTACAACATGAAATCGAAGTTTCAGCTTCTTGTACTCTTCTTTATCATCGAATTTGTCAACAATCTGATATTCAGAAGTAATAAAAATCATCTTGTTCATGGGAATGTCCAATTGATTCATATCTGAATTCTCAGTTGCATAACTCTTCTTTGGTTTCTTCTCAAAGTAATGCATTTCACCATGCACTACCATAGCTTCATTGTTGTTATAGCTATGTATTTTCCTTAGAACACCTTTATTCAAATTTGGAGGATCATTTTGACGAAGTCTGAGTATGCTTTGAATACGACATTGTTTTTCCATTTCTGCTTCAATAGTTTCTTTTCTTTCTTCCTTCATCTGTTCAACACTAACACATTTCCCTTTTCCTTTATCCGCTTCAGTAAGTTTAGGTTTCGAAGAAGAACTGGAACCACCAATAACAATCACTTTTGCCAAAGCTCTTCTTGTTGTTGTTGTTGTTGAAATAATTATGTTAGTCTTCTTTGGCAAAGTTGTTGGAATTTGAAGTCAGAATTTTTCCCACAACTTTCGCATCTCCACTCATATCTCCATTTGTCTTGCCAGATGCTCCTTCGCCTTTACTTACACCAACTTTTTTTCTTTCTCCCCCTTGCCTCCCTATGACAACACGTGGGACATCCATTGATAGTAAGTTTAGGAGTTTCGAGAGTGGAGCCAATCCAGAATGAATTGTCAACTCAAGCAATTGAAACTTCTAAGTTAAAAGCTCAGGAGTGAACAATGATGAAGAACCAGACTTTGAAACCATCGCTTTCAATTCAACCAAAAGCAAATCAATCTTCCCAAAATTGTTTGACTCAACTTCTTCCTGTGCATCCATCTTCGGAAGCATGGAATTATAACACTCAACAATTTTTGTTACTGCACCAACAATAATATCTACCTTTTTGATAATAGAAGAGTTGTTGTTTGTCAAATCCTTTATCTCATTTTCAACATCTTATCGTAACTCTTCAATCTTTCTATTGACATCTTCTCGAATACTTTACATCTTGAACAAAAAGAACATGTCGTTGCTTGGCAACAACTTCAACTCGCCATTAAAGGTCTCAGATTGAGCCTTGACCCTTAACTCTTTATTCTTGTCAGCCTGATCAAGTTTGTTTAGAAGTCAAAGCTCTTGATCTTTTAGCATGACATCCACATCGATACCAAACACCGAATGTTTACCCCCTCCATCAGCTTTTCGTTGGAGTAAAGAATTGAGCTTTCATTTTAAGATCTTGAACTGTTTCCCAGACATCAGCATATTGTCGAGAATATTCTCCTCTTCAGGATCAAATTCAATACTAGAAAACGAACCTACGAACCCTCCATCGTCTATTTCATCATCATAAACAATTTTGGTTCTTCGGTGGATTGGGATGGAAACAAGGATGTAATTGGTTGTTGCATTATTGTATCAAATGTAGGAAAATGAGTTGAGGTTGAAATGGTCGTAGAGAAGTGGTAGCATCAATGGTAGAAGTTTCTAAAGTTGAGGAAAGTATAATATGTTGAGTACCTTGATGTTGATCACGTTGGCCTTTACTATTCGACACTCCATCACCTATGCTGACATTTGTGTCCATATGAGATATGTGGACATGGATGCTTGAAGTTCGAACCTTCTCAGTAACTGACTTGGTTATCAAAACTTCGGGTGGTATGACTGTTCTCTACTCAGGAGTGCATTTCTTCGCAGGATCACCTTAATTAGTGGTTGTGTCTGATGGGTTTTGGTCATAAGACATCCTATGTGCTTATACAAACCCTAATGCTTGGATCTAGGTTTCTCTATTGTACATACAAATTAGGGTTTTTTCGTATGGAGAAAGAGGAACGGTAGTGGTGGTGCGGTGTGCATTGCTAATGGTGATGGTGTAGTGGCTGGTGTGATGGTGGTCATAAATGAGCATTTTAGAAAGAGAGAGAGAAGGGTGGTTGCAGTGGTTTAAAAGAGGAGCAACAATGACGATTTGGAGTGGTAAGTGGGTCTAATGGTGGCGGTGCGGTCATCTGACGTGTGAGGACCGACAATGGTAAGGGAGAGAGAGAGAGAGAGAGAGAGAGAGAGAGAAGAACGATTGAAAGAAGGTAGAGGAGAGCATGGCGGGGTTTTTAATTTTTTCAGAATTTCATTTCCCCCTTTCCCCCACTATTAAAGGATGGAACGCGCGTTCCATTAATAAATATAAAGCGACATCCGTAGACGATGCACATTTTATTATAGGTGCCCTCCGTGTTTTTTTAGACACTAATTTAAGGGCGCGCAATAATGCGTGTCTTCTATCCTTAAATTTTTTGAAGAGATGACATTTTTCTATTGTCACTCTCCTTTGCGTAACATAGATCAAGGAGCGTCGTATTTTGCGCGTCGTAAAAGGCCTTTTTTCTTGTAGTGATCAAAGCACGAGACCTCACTCTCATAACTGAGACACAATGTAACAACGAGGGCCACCGCCCCGATATATTCCTCTTAACCACCTGAAACTGCTGCCAAAAGCATGCCACACTCATAAAGGCACCTTCCAAGGTCTCTTCTATCTCATCCTCCACTAATGACTCCATAGTACCAGAAATACCTCATAGCAAACAAAGTACCCACATACTCCGATTAAAAGGTCACCACCAATGCTACCCCACAAGGTTTACCTCCAAACCCTGAAACCAGAAAACTCGATATCTCCTTTGCTTCTCCCAGAAAACTGGAACAACGCAACTCTTGCCATAGAAGGTGACGTCTCATCCATCAGCCGATGGCTCGACTCAGATCTCGATCCTCCAATAAGCATCATCCCTACTCATCCCTGAGCCTTGCGACTCCAACTAACATCACATCAATAAAATCCATCGGAAATGAACTCGATTTCCCTTTACAGGTATACTCCCTTAAAATTTGCTCAACATGGCCCTCTGGCCCCACACTCTATCACCTGTTCTCAGACTAATCAACCACCAGAGGACAACTGGTAAAACCAGAAGCACTAACCGCCACAAATCATAATACTCAAACCATGTGAACACCTTTAAATCTGCCATGAATCATGGTACCCGAACCATGTTATCTCCTCTCAATCTTCTACTTAGAACCTCTATTATTCTCCCTTTTTCGAGTACGGGTCCTCTGCTTTCAGTAGTACGGGACCATACTACTTGCCACATCTACTCTTACTTTCCACACAGATCGTCCCAGATGTTGATCACGTTGGCCTTTACTATTCGACACTCCATCACCTATGCTGACATTTGTGTCCATATGAGATATGTGGACATGGATGCTTGAAGTTCGAACCTTCTCAGTAACTGACTTGGTTATCAAAACTTCGGGTGGTATGACTGTTCTCTACTCAGGAGTACATGCTTTGAATCCAAGACTATAAACCCTAATACTAGCATACAAGTAATCATATTATCATGAGAATAAGTTTATAGTGTTACCTTGATTGTTATGTAGCAATAACAATCCCAATTTCTCTTTGAATTGACTTTGGAAGGCTTAGAGTCACAAGTGTCACTCCTCTAATGGCTCACAAACACCATAAGCAAGAGGATGAAGAGGAGAGAGGATGGAGGCTGCCAAAAATGTGTGTAAACCCTTACAAGAACATTAGCCACGTTTTTGAGCCTTAAGGGGTCTTTATATAGTTGGGCTATTAGGGTTATCTAACAAGGAAACCCTAATTTGGATGCTTATGCCCTAAGCAACCCATAGACTCCTTTAATTAAGCCCATGGACGATTTCCTTATGGGTTTCCCATTAGAATTCGTCCATCCCTTAATATAAGGCAATCCATGGCCCAAATTGCAATTATCCTATAATTACAATTCCAGTCCCATAAGTTTAATTAATCTCTTTTAGTCACAAAACTAATTACCAATTAATTATTGACTAATACTAATTAAACAATATGATTTCTCCTTTAATATATTATTCTCATAATACATTAATAAATCATATTTAATCCTTACTCTCCATAAATCATCCTATCAAGTTGCTTTGGTGAAGGCAACCCAAAAGGACCATGCACCATCGGGTCAAGTACATACCAAAATAGTTATGGACTTAGACACTAATCCATCTGCAATCGTAGCTTTCCAAAGCCGCTGTCAACTCTGATCATATCAGATACGTGTGTCCTTAGATAAGGGATCATATATTCCTCCATTCTAGATATCGTATGAGATATGATTTTTAATCATTCTCTTTGTACTACTTCTCGATTTCCGATTTATGACGACAGACTAACTGAACAAATCAAATTAGCCCTAGCCCGGCCGAGCATTTACGTATGTCATCACTAAACCATCGAGGGGCCCAAAGATATCGCTTTTATTCTTTGAATAAAAGGAACGGATAAACTTTGATACAATGCTTGCTTGCACTCACTCACCGAATCACACACAACAATATGTTTTATAACACCAAGTTACTAGTGCGTTTACATATTATCAATGTGCAACCGATTCGCAAGATACAACTCACACATCTCGGTTTCAAGAATATAAGATGTTATCGTCTCACTAATCACTCGTAATACAATTCATGGAGTGATCCAAGTGAGCGTGGGTTTAATCCAATGCTCAAATCATATTCATAAGCACTCATGAACGTTGCAGCAAACATTTGCTTATGTCTAATACTCTTCTAGACAATCCACACACCAATTCACGACAGTCTTCATTCATATCTACTTCCAACATATGAACGACTGTGGCCCGTTTGAATAATTCGATTATTCTTAATAAACTCAATTATTCTGGAAGTCAAAACATGCAAGGTGAAACACAAGAATAATACTAATCCCATATGGCCTCAAACCTTTGAGTATAAACAAAAAACGTTTTATTTATCACCATACCGATTACTCATTATTTGTCGTTTCGGGTAATCAACTTCTTACTTGAATTCCAACACTTGTCCCATGCTCCTAGCATGCACACAATGTTTACCTATGGTTCTTACTTTTGTGAAATAGACAAATTGAACACATTTCCAATCATTCTCATTTTACAACTCCAAATCCATTTTCTTAAGTGTAAGAATATCAAATTCTTGTTACTTATAGAATACACTAGATTCTAACACTTTATGCAACGATCCTTTTGTAATGTCACTGCACTAAAGTCTCAAAGACTATTTCCAATGATATTACAAATTCCTCTATCGGAGATTGTTACAAGACAATTCCTTAGATATGATGTCTCTCACTCAAAGTACATTCCTTTGAACATCCTTTTGCATAAAAGTTTCTAATCTAGACATAGATTTTCAATATTTACTTCCCAATATGGACACGCTTCCATATTTTCCATATGACAACTAATTTCTTAATAGAATCTTATATATTCGTAATGATGTCGATATTGTCCATCAAATATGGAAACATTTCCATAATTTCCAATACTATACTTCCAACTACTCACAAGCGACCAATCCTCGTCGAACTTTGGATTGTCCTTTGATAGTTGTTTAATTATTTTAGTCAAAACCAATTCTAGTCCCTTTTCCCTCTAAATGCACTAGACATTTGGAAAATATTAGAATGGTCAAACATTAAATCATTTGCAATCGATCCTATACTCGAAGCGTATGGGACACGACACACAATGTTTTATTTGCTATGTTCTCAAAATTCGAATTGTGAAGAGGAATGCCGTAATCATAATCGAAATTTTAAGAACACACTATGTACCCTTGACTAAATTTATTAACATTCCACAACCTAATCCTTTAGATTTGAAATGAAGCATAATATTCTATCCCTTAATTATAGCAAAACAACCTTTCAACTCTTACAACTTTGCAAAGTATGACTCTTTTTTCTATAATTAATATTGCCAACTTTGCAATATGTGCCTTAATAATCATACAATCATAACATTTATGCTCCCACTATCATGATGATTATTATAAAACATAACACTTATGCTCCCACTAGCTTCGACATGTATTTATAAACATCTTAACTTTCAGAAAAACAATACTTATTGAATTTCTTAAGTTCATGTTTCTAATACTTAGTGCTTTGATAATCTTTTATCAAGGCTTCTTGAACTTATACACTTTTGCCTTAGATAGTTCATATGTGTGTCTTAACAATTAAGACTAATTGCCAAACCTCACAATTCAAATTATGGAAAGGGATGCCATAACCATGATCGAATTCGAGAATGCAATTTTACAATCACTATCTTTTAAAATCTTTCTTAGTGAAAGCATTTTCTCACAATCATTTTCATGAAGGAGGAAATCTTATGACACTTAGATTTAAACAGTGTATGTGTTCCTATCCATGTGAATTTGTTAAAAACCAAAGTTTACGACAAATTCAAACTCATATGGATCGAACTTTCTTAATCTTGATTTCTTGCCTCATGGTAGCACAGCTGCCCACCACGTCTTCCAATAAGTTAAGCAGCTCACCTTTTCCTATCAATGTACTTTCCATTGATCAAGGTCCTTGCCTTTTATGCATTCAAATGAGAACTCATAGGACTCACATGCATAATTTACTCGATTGGATTGGCACAGAAACATAATGTCTTCACGATAGGTTGTAAACCTCAACTCGTGTGCTAGTGATGATCGATAAGGTTTATTTGATTTGTTCTTGAAACTTTTCAAGACTATTAAGACTCCCACTGACTCCTTGACATATACGATTCTCTTATCAAAACATTTCTTGACAAACAATATTCAAGAGTTAGTGTAGCTTATATCAAAACAAAACACTTCATAATTTTGGTCTTAGTTGGTCTTTGTCTTATCCAAGACATCACAACTTTCCACAATTGATGAATGTTATAAACCTTCTTAATACTATTCACTCAATGTCACAATCTTGACTTTAAGACTTGTTTTGGAACGAAGTATGATTGACTTCTTGATTTGACCATTTCTTCAATCTTTGATTCCTCTTCTTGGACATACAATTGTACCAAGACTCATTAGAGGATCAATTGAGATATGGTTCTTAATCATTAAGACCTATCATAAGGCATAAAAGCTACTCTCCCTTCTTCTTAGAATGGAGAAACTCTTATCTTTCTACCTACTTGATTCTTCTTATTTGTTTTGCTATTGATCTAAACCCTTTAATCAATTCAAAATTACACTTAATCTTGTAAGTGTAATCATATTTACTAAGCCTTTAGCAAATCATGACGAATATCTTTGTTACTCTTATGGTAAACTCGATTAACACACAACTTTGTGTACTCGATCTCCTAGTCCTTTCACTTGACACTTTGTCAATGAGTTAGTCTAATTTCCAAATACGTAATTTCTCATTCATCGTGCATCCACGTTGCATGATTCCAAGTTTCTGTCCAATTGAAACTTGGGCGATGAGAAACTCTCCCTATTTGGTAAATTCTTGACATTTCCATAAATAACATAACTAAGAATCATATCCATTCGTTGTAGAAATATGCAAACATAAATTTTCACATAATGATTTCATTGCAAGGAAGTAAACAAATAAATAAATAAGTCAAACAAAATTTATTTTATTTATAAAAGCAGAGGAAAAACATTTGTCCTTACAATGCAAAATTTATTGAAAACTATGTAAAAAGAAAATTTCTTACAACTCTATCATAACTATCTAAGCTCAAAATCCAATCTTCAAGTCCATGAGATCGAGATCCATCTCTTGTGATTAGATTCATCTTGCTCTCTTATCAAGCTTCCTTTCTTTTCACCGATCCTTCAAAACATTCAAATGCAATCTTATTACATCATGTATTAAGAATTAATGAATAGGAACTCAATGGAGTTAGATAGTGGATTCTTACCTAAAGTGTAGTCATACTTTTGACTCTTCCATCTCTTAGATCTCTTAGGTAAATAGGGCAACTTCATCTCCAATGCCCCTTCTCTTGGCAATAAAAGCAAATTGACTCTTTTGGAACAACACATGGAACTACTTCAGACATCGCCTTTCTCTTATGATCAAACTTTTCGATCATTGCATGTCTTTCATTGCCATTGTCTATATCCATAGAGGTCTTGAAGGCAGATTCACCAATCAACTTTGCTTTTCTATTGCGCCAAACCATTGTTGGTTCAGCAGCAATAAGCATGTAGGTGAGATCTATAAGGGTCACGTCGTGGTCTATCATATAGTACTCTCTTGCGAACTCACTATATGAGTTAGGAAGTGACTGAAGAACCCAATCAACAGTCATCGCTTCACCGACAACGGATCCCATCATTCTTAGTCTATCAATGTGTGACTTCATCCCTAAGACGTGTGCACACATCGACTTGCCCTCTTTAAGTTCACTTTCCAAAAGGGCTTGAGTGATATTGAACCTTTCAATTTTACAATCTTGTGGGTTAGGGAGAATAATTGGAGGAGGAGGATGAAGTGAAGCATGATTTCTTGTTCCTCGATCGAATCGTGGAATATCATCTTCATGTGGAATGCTTGTTCCACGGGACTTGAGAAGACCATAGTTGTCGAACTTTGACATCGGGAGAAAAATGAATTCAAGTTAGTTGATTGATTGAGTCCTTGGTAAATCACCCAAATGAAATTCCAAGGCTAGGACCCAACACAATATCCTACAACTCGGGAGAGGGATGCCGTAACCCAAATTGCAGAACATTTGAAGGTAAGTGAATGACGATTCACTAGTTTCCACCATGAAAAACGAAAAAGAAATTTAAGTTTTAAATCTATGAAAACTCCTAGATCCTTTGAGATTCATTGAACATTTCAATGGCATGTTTAAATCTCGATATGCCCCTCTTGTTTGTGACTGGGATGCCGAGGATCACAAAGCGGGTGTGAATAACCATGCAAACTACATGGTGCCCTCACATGTTACAATCACCTATTCGATGTGCCGGTAAACAACACACGCTCCACCGAACTATGACAAACATTGAGTCACCCTTTGCTACCTTTGCTTAGAACCATTTAGTGTGCCGGTAAACCACACACGCTCCACTAACGTCTTCGCAAGGGCACAAAGTGTAATTTCATGGAATTGCATCAATTCACTTTTGCCTAAGTAACTAAGATTGGGAATTTGAAAAACATTTAGTTACTTTGTATTTCATTATACTTATAATGGAAGGTTTCGTCCTATCCTACCCGTTCGGCTAACGACCCTCCACTAGTCAAGAGTGCGGTGGGTAAGAGTGGATACCCATTCAATCGCCATTTTATAGGCAATTTCCTTAAACACCCCTTATAGACCAGCTTCGTGAATGAGGCCTACTAACGGTAAGACTGACTTTTACTCATACATATATATAATATTAGACCTTTAATGTTATATATAGTATAGGGTGTATTTTATACTTTTAAAATACTATATGGTTAACTTTAACAATTACACTTTTAATTCAATTAAAAATTAACCTAAACTTTTATGGATTTATTAAATCTCTTTTAATTATACTCCTTAATTAATTAATAAAACCATAAGGGTGTGATTTGAACTTTTCAAAACACTACTAGGGTTTTAGAATTTAACATTTCTAATTAAACCTTTTAATCAACTTTTAAATTCCAAAACTTGAGGGCAAGTTTTGAAACCTTTTTCAAAACATTAGGGTTTTAACTATTTAAATTTCAAAACTTCAAAACTTTTGGGTTCAAATTTAAACTATGAAACCTAAAGGGGAAAATATGAAACCTTTCATAACAACAAGGATCAAATAACAAATAATTTTAAATTAACATTTAATCACATAATTATCCATATTTGATTTATTTAATGATTTCTTGCAAAACAATTTATCAATTACTCAAAATAATTAATCAATTATCTTATAAGGAAACAATTATCTTGTTAATTGATAATTATCTTTAATTAGGTCAAGAATATAGTCATATATATCATAAAATCGGATTTATATTGATCTAACATGATAAGGTAACTTTCCTAATACAAAAACAGCAAGAAATCCCGAGATAAGCATTATCTGACGAGTTGACTCGTCGAGTCAGGCATGGACTCGGCGAGTCCAGTCTCCACAATCCAAAAAATCGAATTTTTCAGTTATACAATGCATCAATACAATTGAAACCAATCTAGGCTCTGATACCACTGATGGGTTTTGGTCATAAGACATCCTATGTGCTTATACAAACCCTAATGCTTGGATCTAGGTTTCTCTATTGTACATGCTTTGAATCCAAGACTATAAACCCTAATACTAGCATACAAGTAATCATATTATCATGAGAATAAGTTTATAGTGTTACCTTGATTGTTATGTAGCAATAACAATCCCAATTTCTCTTTGAATTGACTTTGGAAGGCTTAGAGTCACAAGTGTCACTCCTCTAATGGCTCACAAACACCATAAGCAAGAGGATGAAGAGGAGAGAGGATGGAGGCTGCCAAAAACGTGTGTAAACCCTTACAAGAACATTAGCCACATTTTTTAGCCTTAAGGGGTCTTTATATAGTTGGGCTATTAGGGTTATCTAACAAGGAAACCCTAATTTGGATGCTTATGCCCTAAGCAACCCATAGACTCCTTTAATTAAGCCCATGGACGATTTCCTTATGGGTTTCCCATTAGAATTCGTCCATCCCTTAATATAAGGCAATCCATGGCCCAAATTGCAATTATCCTATAATTACAATTCCAGTCCCTTAAGTTTAATTAATCTCTTTTAGTTACAAAACTAATTACCAATTAATTATTGACTAATACTAATTAAACAATATGATTTCTCCTTTAATATATTATTCTCATAATACATTAATAAATCATATTTAATCCTTACTCTCCATAAATCATCCTATCAAGTTGCTTTGGTGAAGGCAACCCAAAAGGACCATGCACCATTGGGTCAAGTACATACCAAAATAGTTATGGACTTAGACACTAATCCAACAGTGTCCACATTAGATACTTTCATAATGCCACCAAAATTTCCAATCTTCTCAAAGTTCGACTTGACTAGAGAATTACTAGTTGGTGATGGATTATCCAAAACATCATCTCTAAAAGGAGATTCAAGAACAACATCTTCATCCATAGAATCTTCTTGAATGATTAATTTCCTCTATTTCTTTTGTTTTTTTGAGATCTTCTTAACCATATCCTCTGCTTTCATTTTCTTCGATTGTGGAGAAACAGGTGTGGGTATTTCACGAATAATGAAGCAAACCTGAAGCCAAGTGATACAACTTTCTTTTCGATCCACCATGAAAACCAGACGAATTCTTCCCAAACAATACCTTTGATTGATCATTCTCACTGTTGTCCTCCTCCCTAATCGTCTCTCCGTACACCTTTAATCTTCCGATTGCATCCTTAAAGCCCACCGTCTTCAAATCCAAGACCTGCTCAAGGGAGGCGACAATGTGTATGAACTTTATTCTTGGTAGGGACTTCAGAAATTTCTTCACCATTTTTGGTTCATCGATCGACTCCCCCAGTGTTGCTACCTTAGATGCGATTCCAGATAATTTCACGATAAAGGTTTCGATTGACTCCGATTCAGACATCTTCAATCCATCAAAATCTGCCATAAGGGTTTGTAGTCTCGCTTCCTTGACCCGATCAACACCAACATGATGCGATTTAATTGCCTCCTAAAGAGCTTTAGAGGATTCGACATCACCGATTTGCATTATAAGGGTTTTCGGCATCGCCTGATAAATCAACCTCATCACCAGTTAATCCTTTTCTTCATTAACATCAGTCGACCGTTGAGCTATTTTTACAACCTTGATGTTATCCCTTACACAAGGGTGTATCTACATATATCAAATGTACTTTTTTTAGTTTTATATATTAATCCTCATTCTAATAAATGAATAGTTTTAATTTCCTTTTGTCAAATGTCACTCCAATACAATTCCTCGTTAATATTATGTCATGTGTCATGTGGATATATTAGACAAGTCATTTCAAAATTCAAATTTACATTTTCTAATTATATGTTAAATTTGAAGTTATAACAACTTTAAAAATTTAATATATCTCTTAATTAATAAATTATTCAAAATAATTGATTAATAATTTTAAATTTTTATTATAAGAGTTTAATTAATTTTATAACATGTGGTTCCTATGGGTTATAAATTAGTTATATTGAATAAAGTTTAGGAACGATCTTGAGAACAAATATGACTCAGCTTACATTATTTTTGACAAGATAAAAAGACAAATAAATGAAAGAAATGGTGGTGGGTTTATATTTAAATTTACAAAACAAATAGTTAATTTTTATTAAAACTTATCCCATATAGGAGATATAAAGAAAGATATGTACTTATTTGATATTATAAAATGGACAATCGATGGTTATAATAGAAATTTCATATTTTTGGTTCTAAAAATAATTATTGCAAATGAACTCGTTAATAAAAAAGAAATTTAGTCGTGCAAAATAAATAAATTTTTTTACAAAAATCTAGTTTTAGGGGTAAGATAGACTCGTTTTTTCTGGTTCGACGTGACCTTATTCATAAAATGGATTGTTTATTTTTAGATGTTTCTAATTATAGTTAATTAGAAACAACATACTATTTTATTTTATTTTAGTTTTGCCGGTGCCCTTATATGAAATATGCAATATCTTATTACTTTGATTTGTTTTTTAACGTTTTTGGTAGAAAATCGTCATTGTTTAATGCTTGGATCTTTGAAACAATCACCGATGATAAAAATTTCATTTTGTAATTTCGATTAGCGTTCATTTACCGTCCACAATTTCTTAAATTTCATCTTCATCTCATCCTTCAAGATTTTTTATTTTATTTTATTGCAATATCCATGGACTTTAGTAGATAAATATTGTTGAACAACTTATCAAATGAATAAAATGAGAAAGTGTTTGAATCACATATACTGATATACAAAACGAAAATCAAAATATGATCTCTTTGTAAAAAGATTAATATCTACTTGTTCTTTTACATAATTAAGACTATTAATGAGATTATTTCATGAATCATTTCTTTCTTGTTGTTCTCCTTCTTTGTTTCAATTTATCCATCATGTGATATTTGTCTTTGTTGGTTAGTGTTCTTTGCCTTTGCTATTATATATTCTTTAAGTTACATTGAATTATGATCAGAAAAAACCGTTGAATGATTACATAACTTATCAACGATGATAGAAAGTTTATAGTTTTAGTTCGATAAAAAAATACATTTTGACATGCCAATGAATGAAGATATTAGTTATTGCATCATCTTTTCATTTATTTATTTAATGTGACAGCACATAAAATAATATGTATCTTCATACAGAGCCAAACAATGCATGTGTTCTTAAAAAGTAGACAATGGTAGCAAGTTGTTTGCCCCCATTTTATTTTAAAAGTTTAATTTGCATTTAAAGGTCATAATTATCTACCATAATTGATGTTGAATCATATTCCCATGCCCGTGTCGTTTTTATTGATGCTGTCCAGATTAATTTTACTACTCCTAATTCCACCTAATCTTCGATGAAACTTGAACTATCAACCTCTAGTAAAGAGAGCACCACACGATATCACTGTGCTAGAAACCCTTTGAGATATTAATTTGACTAGTGTTTGTGTTGTCGGTACTCATATTGGCATGAGTATTTCCATGACTAATGGTGTTGTTGATACTGTAGTATGTGCTACGGCAAATGAAGACGCAATTCTTGTTGCTATTATTGTTGGCTTCACCATGATTACTGTCGATGTCCTCACGAGTATTGTCAGCATAAGTACCTAAAAGGTTGTGTGATTTTTTATATAATCCTCTTGCCCTCCTCCAATATCAATTTTTTGCGCTACTGCACGATGACTATTGGGATGTTCTCGAAATATTGCATCAACAACTCCATATCCAATAGATGTCAAAATTAGAAACCCAAAAAATACATTATTAAAAGGCTTAAGAACTATCCTATAGGATTTTTTTTAACGTCTATTGATGACTAGTAATCAGTTTAGTTGTTATTTCTTTGGAAATTTTGTTTAAAACCTCTCTACGAAAATAAATGAATATTTGGTTTGCATTATAACGAGTGGGAGATGGAAAGTTATTGAAACAAATCTTCAATACGTATATCCACAGAGAGATATTTCTGAATTTGCTTTAATATTTTCTAAGTATACTAGTTATAGTGAGTTTTTATCTTTGGTGCGAAGGAAAACCGGTTTGTTAGACAAATACAAAATTAGTCTTCGTTTCCATCATCTTGAATTGAATCATTATGTAGCCATAGTTGAAAACATGGATGTTAGAATGTTAATCAATTTAATCAAATCTAGTGGAGGAAGCGATGTGAAAGTATTTGTGGTGGCCAATGAAGGTGATGTTGTTATAGAGGGTGGCGAGAGTGGAAATGAGTCAGTTGCTAACTTATGCAACGATAAAGGGAGCAACAATCCTGTAACATCTTAAAAATCATGACGAAAATTTCATTTTTATATATGAAAATAACCATATCTATCAAAATCATTCCATCCAAAAACATGTCATGGTATCAAATCATAGTATCACATCAAAACTCATATCAATATATCAAAGTAAAAACATCCCAGGCTAAATAAAATGGTGTCTGCACTCCAGTCATCCGGAGCTTTTTCCCTTGCTACTTGAAGTACCTGAAACCAAAACTGAAAAACTATAAGCACGAAGCTTAGTGAGTCTCCCCAAACTACCATATACCATACGCATAATCATGCTACTAGGAGATACGAGCCCCGCCCATACTTGACTAACTAGGAGATACGAGCCTCGTCCACACTCCGCTGACTACGAGATACGAGCCCTACCCACACTCAGCTAACTACGAGATATAGGCGCCGCCCACACTCGGCTAACTATGAGATACGAGCCCCGCCAACAAGCAAGTAACTATGAGATACGGGCCCACCTACACTCAGCTACTAAATACATATACAAGTATCACACATATGACAAGTATAGCCAAATCTATCAATCAATACAATATCCATACTTCAATAATGCTATGAGATACGTGCCTCGCCCACACTCAGCTATCTATGAGATACGAGCCTCGCTCACACTCAGCTACTAATAAATATAAATAACATATACGGGTCTGCCTTGGTTCCTTTGAGCCGTTCAAACCAGAAGGAAACTCACCTAACTATCAGATGATAGCCGGAACCTCTCTGCCCGTAATCAGCTCTACTCACTCCTTGAACCAATACAACCTCTTAGATACCATTCCATACTCATAACCCTTAAGGGTCAACTCTGGTCAAGTCAAAGTCAATCTCAAGTCAAATTTAACGCTCTGAGTTGACTCAACTCGTCGACTTCACCCTTCAACTCGTTGAGTTCCCATGAATCACAGGATCGTGATATCGCGATCTAGCTCGTCGAGTTTTCCTCCAACTCGTCCAGTTCCTCCTTCTCAATAGAAACAAGATTTTCCTAGTACAACTCATTGAGCTCCCTTGTAGACTAGTCGAGTTCCTTCAACGGAATCGGGAATGTTCGACCCAACTCGTCAAGCTCCTTTATAAACTCGCCAAGTTTTTCGCATTTCTTATCTATTCAGTCCTTTACTTAGATCTAAGGTTCCAGAACATAGATCTACATTATTTCCATGGCCTATTTATCTAAAGCATACAACTTGATGGCTTTACATTCCTCAAATAGACCCAATCTCGAGATATAGCAACCTACTTCTATGGACATGATCTTTTCTTGGACAAGAATGGGTTTAGAACCCTTTTTATGAATCTAACGACCAAATGATATTAAGAATCGAAGTCTTTAGCATCTGATCTATTGAGGTTATCAAGTTTCCCATAATGGGGTCAAAAAGACCCATAAAACAAGACTAAGAGGGATCTAGGCTATGAATCATCAAGTTAAGGTCTTTTTATCACAGAAAGTTGCCAAAGATGGAGAAGATCCTAGATCTAGTGCTTCTCCTCAAGCTCAATGATCTTCTAGTTCTTCCAAGTCCTTCACCAAGCACAAAAACACACAAAAATCCACTCAAAACCTCAAGTTTCTCACCAAGGGGCTCACAATACAAGTTAGGGTTTCAGCGAGGCTAATGAGAGGCCAAGGGAAAAGGGTGAAAAACCCTGGAAATTAGGGTTTCATTCCAGCCGATCCACTCGTCGAGTTGAGGCCTCTCAACTTGTCGAGTAGGTTACTTAAATCACACGGTGCTGACAATCTCTAATCGACAAGTTTGGTGCTTGGAACTCGTCGAGTTGCTATGTAAATATGAATATATTATAATTTAAATGTGTACCAGGAACCAGGCATTACAATTCTCCCCCACTTGTCTCAGATTTCGTCCTCGAAGTCTGCTGCCTCAAATAACTTTGGATAATGTTCTCTTATCTCCTACTCGGTATCCTAAGTCCACTTTGACCCCTTGCGGTGCATCCACTACACCTTCACCAACTAAACGACCTTGTTCCTCAAGGTTTTCATCTTGCGATCCAGAATCACCACTAATCTCTCAATGTAGTTCAGGCGGTCATCCACATGAATAGCCTCTAAGAGCATAACTGCAGAATCGTCCACTAAGCACTTCCACGGCTGGGAGACATGAAAAGTGTTGTGGATCTGGTTGAGCTTTACTGAAGATCCAAATGATAGGCTACACGACACACTCGATCTGTAACTCTAAAAGGACCAATGTACCTGGGGCCCAACTTGCCTCGCTTCCTGATCCGGATGACAACTTTCCAAGGTTACACCTTCAAAGGATCATGTCTCCTACCTGGAACTCTAGGTCTAAACGAATCTTGTCGGCATAGCTTTTCTGCTGATTCTGAGCAGTCTGGAGCCTGCTCCGGACCTGCTGGATCTTCTCCGTGGTCTTGAGTACCACCTCAGTACTCCTCATGACTCTCTGACCGACCTCTTCGCAATAGATTGGGGTCCTACACTTCCTCCCGTAGAGCATATCAAAGGGAGGAAGATCTATGTTGGCATGATAACTATTGTTATATGAAAATTATGCTAATAGAAGATACGTATCCCAACTACTGCCAAAATCCAATACACATGCGCACATCATATCCTCGAGAGTCTGGATCGCCTTTCACTATGCCCATCAGTACGAGGGTGAAAGGTTGTGCTGAAGTGAAGATGAGCACCCATCTCATCATGAAACTGCTTCCAAAGCCTGGAAATGAAATGAATGTCTCGGTCTGACAAAACCAAAACCAGCACTCCATGGCATGCCACCACCTCGCGAACGTAGATCTCAACTAGCTTCTCAGCCAATATAGACTCCTAGATCGAGATCTAATCAGCACTCTTGGTCAACCGATACATGATGAATCAAATCGAATCTACTGCACGTGCGGTCCTGGGAAGCTTCACGATGAAATCGATAGTGATATATTCCCATTTCCACACGTGAATATCCAACGGCTGCATCTTGTCGTGAGGTCGCCGGTGCTCGACCTTGACTTTCCTGCAACTCAAGCACCGCTCCACATACCATGCTATGTCACCCCCCTAAACCGAGTAAATGGTGAAAATTTTGGGGGGCGGATGACGTCATGTACAATATCATAACCATTTCATAATAGAGATCAAACCATTACAAACATTCTATTGATAATTTAGTATTTACATTGTATTTGAATCATTGCTTGACTCCAAAAGTATACACGTAGCACTTGGTTCCAGGTATGTAATTTATTTTGTTGTATTTTGCATTTTTGGCACGGGACTCGGCGAGTTGAAGGCCCAACTCGTCGAGTAGGAGTGGGATTGGACACGGTACTTAAGTGATGGACTCGTCGAGTCCGCTGCCAAACTCAACATGTAGGCTCTGACTGCACAAAACCCTAATATGAGGGTTTGCACCCTATTTAATCATCTCTTTCAGCCACCACTTGTCCTTAATGCTCCCAAAGACCCTCCATAGAAAACCCTAAGTGTTTTGGTGCAAGATCTAAGGCTTTTGAATGATTTTTGTGGGTTTTGGCCTCAAGGAAGAAGGAAGTGCATAGAAGGATCACGAGGAGGCTGAAGGATTTGAGTTTGGTTCATCATTTGCAGTATTTGAAAGGTATAAAGTCTGTACCTTGCTTGTTTATTTGTTAGATCCCTTTTTGGGGGAAAATTTAGGGCTTTTAAGCCATATGAGGTGACCAACAATGATTTTCAAACATGGTTGGGGGTCAATACTTCGGATCTAGCACTTGGGAAGAGTCACAAGACAAATTTGGGTTGCTTTTGCACCCAAGGAAGGCCCCATGCAACATGAGAGCCATTTTAGAGCCTTTTTGGCTCAAAAGTCGTATGCATGCACGTAAAGTTCGTAACTTTACGTGCTAGATCGAGTTTAGGGGCTTGGATCTATCATTTGGACAAGTGTTGTACATCAGAAATCGAGGATTTAGGGTGTCGACGTTTTCGACTCGGCGAGTCCGTTCTTGGGACTCAACGAGTCCAAGGCTTTGAGTCCCACAACTGTTGAGGGTCAAAAGAACTCAGTTGTGTGTTAGAAGGGTTATAGCAGGACAGAAGGAGTGACCCAACGCATTGGACTTACTTTTAGACCTGGAGTTCATGGGACTCAACGAGTGCTAGAACAGACTCGGTGAGTCCAAGGCAATCTTCTTATGTTTGAAGATGAACTCGACGAGTTGTTCATACAACTCGGCGAGTCAAGGTCAGGACATGCTCATCAGATGAAGGTGAACTCAACGAGTTGTTCATACAACTCGGTGAGTCGGATGAAGGTTCATTAATGTTCGTAAATAAGGGGAACTCGTCGAGTCATTGCCAAACTCAACAAGTTGAGTCATGGATAAGGACAACTAAAGGGTAGGGACTCGATGAGTTGATGTCCCAACTCGGCGAGTTTGGTTAACTGGAAGTTGACTTTGACTTTGACTTGGACTTGGTTTGGGGTAAAACAGTCAATTTACCCTAAGAGTAGATATCAGATTCTGACTAAGTGTTTTGTGGGGATTATAGCCGGAGGATTTCCAGAGTAGCAGCAGTCAGAGGTTCCCCATGCAGATTTTCAGCAACTACTTGTATGAGGTGAGTTACCTTCCAGTAGGGGTGGGTCTAAGGCCACAATGCCGACCCACCAAAGAGGAATAATTAGGAGATGATTGTCTTTGTGATAATTATCTTGGTTTGGTTATGTGCCTTGGTTATGAGATTTATCTGTATGATATGTTATGTATATAGTAGGGATCAGTTTCCCTGACAGCAATCCTTAGGACCATAGGGTAGGTCAGTACCCGGATATGCCTGACTGTATGTTTATATCTTGATGTTTCATGCTAGTGGTAGAGGGTGGAATAGTCGCAAGTTACTGGTTGAAAGATACCGATAACAGTTACCGGTTGAAAGATACCAATGATGATTACCGGTTGAAAGATACCGATGCCGATTACCGGTTGAAAGATACCAATGGAAGTTACCGGTTGAAAGATACCGATGATATTGTATGGTATGTGTATGATGGAGGAACTCATTAAGCTTTGTGCTTATGGTTTCTGCTTTGGTTTCAGGAACCTCTTCATCTAAGGGGAAGGATTCGACGGCGTAGCATCGCATCACACACACACACACACGATTCCGCATTGGATTTTTCTTGTATTGCACTCCTATTTTCAGTATTTTGATGTCACGGTTTGGAACATAGTATTATGATTTTGTAATGTGTTGATTTATTGACAATGTTATGGTAAAGTGTTTTAAAATTATTAATTCGAAAATGAAATTTTCGGGCTCGAATTTTGGGATGTTACAAATTGTAAGTTATTATAACCATGCTAATGACCTAGATGGCCTATACGACGTTCTTCAGGCATTGGAATCAGTGCGACATTTGACACCCCTGACCTGCCGGTCTAGCTGTTGCAAGTAGCTTTGGTGCAGGATTGTCAGTCCTGTATAGATCTATACACAAGTGTTATGATCTCTCTCCACTAGACTCTGGTTATAATACAACACTTTTGTTGGTACTTAGGTAAGTACTTGAAGATAATGTCTTACAAAGCTATATTAATGGTTTACATATAGTGTAATGAAATCCCCTTTCCTTGAAATGTTTGTATGTAAATGTTTACATAGTAGGAAAATAACTACTCTTTTAAATAATTATTTTCTGTGCCCCCAACCGGGTAAAATAGTATGTATGTCCGTAAACTATACCTATTATACTTTATATGAGTGTTTTGTTGGGATGGTGAACCCTTTGCATATTATTATCAAATTTGTACCCATATGTATATTTATATTTAATAAAAATTTAAATGCAATGATTTGTATATTAACAAAATTTATCTTGTGTTTTACTTGTACCCCCCTGAAATATATAAAAAAATCGTAAAAACTGGAGGGGTATGAACTCACCTCGGGCGTTCTTGGCAGGATAACGGTGTGAGTGTGTAAGGGTAGTTTGGTTGTAATGATTCGAAGCTTATTTTGTACTCTTCGTATGGTTTGTAATATATTTTACTAAGGTTCTTTTGATTCGAAGCTTAAGTGTTTTAGCCTTAGTATATTTTTTGTACGCTTTATGTATCCTATAAATAGGATCATTTACTAGAGTTAGATAACTTGAACAGTTTTGTCTATTCTCTCTGTAAAAACTCTTAAAGCGTAATTGAGCTGAAGTGAAGATCTTATTTACATCGTGTGTTCAATTACTAATTGATTGATAAACATTTACTCTGATTCATTTCATACTCGATTCTTTGTTCCATCAATTGGTATTAGAGTAGGAATCATTTCTGTGATCTGATTTTCAATTGTTCAAAAAAATTTTGAATCAACTTTTTGGTTCAAAAGTTTCCACGCTTTTTGAAATTGAAAAATACTTCTAGATCTAATATTGTAATTAGATTCTACTTTTGGATTATTGAATCAAGTGATTTTCTGAAATTTCTGAATCATTTTCGATTATCATTTTTCAAATTCTCGTTGTTAATTCAAAAATCTCGAAAAACTTTATCTGTTCATCAATGGTGAATTTTAATATCAATTCAATGACTTCTTTTTCTCATATGCTTGGATCATCAACCAAAATTCCTATGTTAATTCCTGAATACTATGATCAGTGGGCTGATCGTATGCAGGATTATCTCAATGGGATTGATGAAGAGTTATGGACTTGCATCAATAGATCAGTTCAACCACCTGCAAATGTTCAAACTTTGGGTTCGTCTGGAACTACTTCTGTTGTTGAAGATCAACAAACTAGATTGAAGAACAATGAAAAGAGATGCATGAGAGAGTTGAGAGGTGCTTTGCCACCTGTTGTTTACAACTACATTCGTGGTTGTAAAACATCTAAGGAGATTTGGAATTCTCTTAAAGAGAAGTATCAAGGAAGTGAAAAGAAAAAGATTTATTCTATAAAGCAATGTCTAGTTGAATTGAAGGAGTTCAGACAGAAAGAAACAGAATCAACTGAAAGCTATTACGATTGACTGAATGAGTTGATCTACAGATGCAGCCGCTACGGAATAACAAGGTCCTTAATAGAGTATAATCTTACTTTTGTGATGGGATTGAGGAAGGAGGGAGAGTGAAGATGAAGAAAGTGGTACATAACAGATCTGGACATCCGATTCTTATGATGAAGAGATGAGGCATCCGACTCATGGTGCCATGTTCGCAAGTTTTGAGGAGGAAGAAGAGGAAGAGGTAAATGGACAATGTTTTGTTACAAAGACAAGTGACAAATCTCCAATGACAACCAAGGTACGTTCAATTCTTGAATCTTTTAATATTCCTTTACATGCATATGATTCTTAAATAATTGCATTTGATGATACTATTGCTTACTTTGTTGCTATTGTTGTGTCTCCTAATAACGAGGCCAAGAAACTAAATAATCAATTGCTAGAGACACGAAAGTTGTTAAACATAAAAAGAAGCAGAGTAGAATATCTAGAATTGCAGTTACAAAATGTCAATAAGGATAGGGAAGAATTAGACAAATATGTCAGGTTGTTGTTGAAACAATGAAACATTTACTGTAATTCAGCCAAACGTTTATATGCAAAATTAACTGCTTTACATCATTCTTTTGACATTAGCAAAGAACAACATCATAAATTGCTACCTTTTCTTGCATTCGAAAGAGAAAAAGTTGATGTCATGACATACGATTGTGAACATACAATAACCGATTTTGACAAAGTACCAGGTGATAGGTTTGCATATGGCATTTTTAAGATATATGAGTTTTTAAATGCAGAATAATTGGTTAATATTGTTAATGAAAGTTTAATAAAAGATGAAAAAAATGAAAATCTTGAAAAGAACTGAACATTCGAAACTTGATTCCCAAAACAATTTTGCTGATGTCGATGAGAATTCAGATATTCTTAGCGAATTAGTGAAATTGAAGAAGAAGAAAGTATTGATTGTTCTCAGTTATCTATCATTAATATCACATCTAAGATCAAAGGTAAAGAAATTGTTAATGATTCGATGGTTAATGATGACATTGGAAAACCCTCTACTTCAATTTTTTTTTTTTTTTTTGACTTTGATGATGTGGAAGTGCGAGACAGTCAGATTGATAGTAGTGATGATGAGGAGGACGAAGATCAAGCTTCGAATGTGTGTAAGGAAGAAAAGAAAGTTTTAAACGAAACTTTAATTCCAAGAGTTGTCGATGAACAAGTGTATGGAGACACTGAAAAGTTTGACAAAGTGATGAGTGACAAAGGAGCACATTTTCTGGAAACGAACAAAGTTGTATATCCAAATTTTACATGCACTCATAATGTAGTGTTTCCAAATCAAGTCTTCAGCATCACTAGAAATTCAGAGAATATAAAGCCAGAATTCAACAAGTTGGTCGAAGAGGACAACAAACGTTCCACAGACAAAGGGTTCTATGCAAATCAGAATATCGTTGAAAACAACCTCACTAAAAATTCGTATGTTTTTCAACAATAGAAACCAAAACAAAAATGGGTTGTTACTGAAAAGGAAAATGAAGTTGTTACAAAAGAAGTTGTTAATTCAACTCCAATTATGAAACTTAATTCAAATGAATTCAAAGAGCTTGTTGATAAGTTTTCAAAAAATAATAAAGTTTCAAAGAGAAAAGCACGAAAGGTAATTTTTTGGAAAGTTGTGTCTAAGGAAAAATTTTCTTTAACCAAATCTAAAGTTTTAGAAACGAAAAATAGTGTTTCAAAATCCAACTCAACATATGTTGCAAAATCAATGAGTGTTCAACAGAAAATATTCAAAGGAAAACCAAGAAACACATCTTTTCATCAACCAATGAATTTAATAGACATTTTTTCAATTAATCAAAAGGTTGAATATGTTTAAAAACCTGAAAACATTCGAAAGTATAAGACTTCACAAAAAAGTTGTGAATGATTGAAAACTTAACAATGTTTGAAAATCATCGAATACTCAACCACCTTTGCACGAAGCTTTCAAATCATCAACAAAATTTACTCCACAAAAGCCAAATTTTCCAAATCCTTCAATCACAAAGTTTCAAGCACAAAAGGAAAATCAGAAGTTCATTCAGTGAATTATTGGCTTGAAGGACAAGGAAAAAGGTTTCAGTCCGGAAAGTTTACTCAAGGTCAAATCAAATCAGCCTATGAAAAGTATTTGAATGAGTCCTCAACTGGAAGTTTATCTTCACAAGATTCAAATACTCCAATTTGGAGATGGAAACCAATCAACAAAGTAACAAAAACTGAGAAGCCCGAGGTTCAATCTAGTGAAAATCCGAAACTATCGAAAAATTACATTTCAATATCTTTAGAAGATGTTGTTGATTTAATTGATAAGTTCAAAACACAAGTTCGAACATGGGCTTTTGGTTCTAAAATTCATTCTTTGTTTCAAACTAATAGCCAAGGACCCAAAAAGCCTTGGGAACCTAAATTTTTTCAATAATCATAGGTACTTTGTTACGATCAATACGATAATAAATGGTAAATTGATAGTGGTTGCTCTCTTCACATGACTGGAAAGAAGGAAAACTTGCGCGATTTTTGAAGCTTGAAGAATGCTGGAGTGGTTAAGTTTTGAAACAATCAAAAGTGTCAAGTCAAAGGATATGGGAAAATCACGAATAGTCAATTTACAGTGAATCAGGTTGCTTACGTAGAAGGTCTTCAGCACAACTTGATAAGTGTATCACAACTTGTGGTGGGCACTGGTAATCAAATATTTTTCAACGAAGAAGGAAGTATTATTTCGAATGTCAACACAAAAGAAATTTTGCTTAAATCTAATCGAAAAGGTGATATGTTTACATTATACATCAAACTAATTGTGGTTAAACCAGTTGTATGTCTACTTTCGAAAGCTACATCAGATCTAAGCTGGCTTTGGCATCGAAGATTTTCTCATCTTAACTTTCGAAATATCAACAAACTTGTTGTGCAAGATTTGGTAAAAGGTTTACCTGTACTTAAATTTGTTAATGATTCTTTATGTGTAGCTTGTGAAGTTGGAAAACAACATAAGCAAGGTCATCCAATCACAATTGATTCGAAGATTGTTGAACCTCTGAAGCTTTTACACATTGATTTGTGTGGACCATCGACTATATCTACTCTCAACAAGAAACGATACATTTTACTAATTTTTGATGATTTTTCAAGATTCACGTGGGTTTATTTTCTCAGGCTTACATCCGAAGATGCATAAATCATGATTGACTTTATCAAGAAAATGGAAACGACGTTGAAGAAGACAGTTCGAAAGATAAATAGTGATCATGGAACTGAATTTAAGAACAATGTTCTTGATTCGTTTTTAGTGGATAAAAGAATTTTGCATAATTTTTCATCTCCATATACTCCACAACAAAATGGTGTTTTTTAACGAAGAAATAGATCTTTATGTGAAGCTGCAAGAACAATCTTGGCATATGTGAATCTTCCACAATATCTTTGGGCTGAAGCTGTATCTACTGCATGTTTTACTCAAAACAGATCTTTTATTCATCGTCAATTTAATATCACTCCATATGAAATAATCAATAATAGAAAACCTAATGTGAATTTTTTCCATGTTTTAGAATGTAGGTGCTTTATTATGAATTTTAAGGACAACGTTTTGAAATTTCAATCGAAAGTTGATGAAGGGATTTTCCTTAGATATTCGCATAATTCGGTAGCCTATCGAGTGCTAAAAAAAGAACACGAAAAGTGGAAGAGACATTCAATGTTACATTTGATGATTATGTAATCAAAGCAAGATAGGCCTTCGAATAAGTGACCTTAACTCCAAATTCACAAGGAATAGGGGTAAAACAAAAATACACAAATTCTAAGTCTATGACATCCTAGTTACATATAACCTTGGCGTATCCACTTAGCAACTATTGACTTAGTAATGAAGACCATTTTGAGTTCTCAAGTAAGTAATTATAGTAACACAAAATACTCCTATAATATTTTAGACTTAGGTTCTGTTATAATGTTCTCATTGTGGTAGTGTTGGTAAGTGTTTAGACTTGTTGCCACATCACAACCATTCTTGGGCATGTGCTAATCACTCCTCGGACCAGCATAGTTGATCAGGCTATGCCACTCCCAAGACTGGCCATACATCCCCGAGCTTACTTGTGATATTCAATAATCGTAATACTTTTGTTCTTGTCATTGTGACACGGATTTTAGTATGAATGCAGGTATGTATACTTAGTTAAATATTTTATTATTTAAAAGTATAAACTCTTGGTCAGAGTATTTTTAATCCCATTGTATTTATAGTTAGTATATCTTTTATAGGTTGATATATTCAATTCACTATAAACAATGTTCTGATACCAATCTGTCACACCCTAAAACCGAGAATGGCAGAAACGTTTTGGGGCGGAGGACGTCATGTAATGTATCATAACAATACAAAGTAGTAAACAAGCAACAACATCATCCATTGCATTAATAGTATAATTTTAAATACATGTGTGTTCTTTCATAGTATAAGACAACATAATGAATGTTCAAAATAAAAGACGAGTCTTGACTGCTCCGTCTTCACAAAACCTAGTCGTCGTACCTGTCTATTTTTCACCTGAGAATACAAGTTATTTTGAAAGCGAGTATCTACAATAAAGCTGGTGAATTTGTAAGTATTAATGTGTCTTTGATTTGTAAAACTATAAAGAATTAATTGTAAATGTTTGAAGAAAAGTTTGTATAAGTATGAAAGTGTTTGTAAGTAATTGTAAATGTTTGAAAACCCTAGAAAATCGCATATTTCCTACTAGGTATAAAAAGTAGTCTTCTACCAAGACTCGACTGTTTTGCAAGTAGTCTTCTACCAAGACTCGACTGTTTTGCAAGTAGTCTTCTACCAAGACCCGACTGTTTTGAAAGTAGTCTTCTACCAAGACCCGACTGTTTTGAAAGTAGCCTTCTACCAAGACCCGACTGTTTTGTAAGTAAGCATCATTGTAATGTGACGGTTTTTACCTGATTAACTATTATTAAAAAACTATAGTTTACCTCATCATTTATGCGTATGAGTCACAATATAAAGGTAATAAGGAAAATAGTCTATCTATATCAAATATATCCTACCTCATCGATTATGTGAATGAACCACAAAGTAAAGGAAGGAAAATATTATAATAACTAAAAATTGTATCCTTTTGTACTAGGATATTCACGGCGTGGAAACTCGCCGAACAATATAACCGTAGACACCCGTCGATGATCATTTTCCCTACTGTAGATAACAGCTTTGGGTGTGGAATGGTAAGTCCCGAAACATACTAAACGTATTAATTTAGGTGGACAAAAGTAACATCTATTAAACGTATTAATGTAAACGTAGTTATGTAAACGTAGTCATGTAAGCGTATCTCTGTAAACGTATCTATGTAAACGTATTCATGTAAGCGTATCTTTGTAAACGTAGCTATGTAAACGTATTCATGTAAACGTATCTATGTAAACGTACCTATGTAAACGTATCTATGTAAGCATATTTATGTAAACGTATTCATGTAAGTGTATGTAATGTATTAGTATAGACTCGTGAATGAACTGACTCTTGTGTCATTCCTTATACTTGGAATAATAGTAGTATCTCCTATCTATACATATTATAGTTATTATTAATGTATGTGTATAACCGAAAGTGTGCCTTTGCTACCCAAAGGTACTTAACTGACCGATGGAGCTTTTATATCTATATATGTATACATGATATATATAACTAATATTTAGATGACATCCGGATGGATAACCGGTGATCTAAGGTTACATGCCAACAAGGAAAAGGAAATAAAGCGAGCTAGACGTCCTAAGTTCTTTAAACATTACTTATGTAACTATACATATATGGTGAATCACGCAACAAGATACATATTCCTGGTCTAAAACTCATTACCTTCGAGACTATCGGATTAATTTTGCAAGATTTGAAGAAAAAAAATTTCGAAGAGAGAGAGAGAGAGAGTGGAAGGGTGTTTGCGGCCGGAATCAAGAGACTGATGAAGATTCCGGTAGTAAACTCTTATTTATACCCATTTTACACTTACCTGATAGCCATACAGTATAAAGCAGGGTCCAACACAGTCCAAAAAAATTTTAAATTTTAAAAACAATTCTTTTGAGGATTAATATTAAAACTAAAATTATAAATAAAATTAAATTAACTTTGCAAAATTTAAAATAGCTTATAAATTCTTTAATAGTTAATAAAATAAAATAAAAATAAAAATAAAAAAAATTAAAGTTGTTGGACATCTTAAAATTTAATTACAGAGAATGTATTTGTGACGCTGGGATCAAAATTGTTGGACAGCCTTATTCCACTTGTCAGTACCCTTATCTTCACATCTTCGTCTGATCGATCGCCATTATTGTGGTCCACTTAAACACGAAAAATTTGTGACAACTTTAGGACAATTTACCAATGACATGACACATACTTATATAGATGATTATAATTCTTCATTATCATGATTGGCCCTAATTCTTAAATAAGATTTTCTTATGACCATTTAACTGACTACGACCAGGGATATTATTGTCCACCTAAATTGAGCAGCGACATCTATAGACAACCTGTATGTGCTCAATTTTAATTGTACTAGAACGCGTTTCCCACTTCCTGGCATGCCCCAGCCATCAAGGACTTCCAAAATACTCCTTACACCGAGAGAGCAGAAAATTATTAAGAGAGAAGATAGATTTAGAATGCATATGATGTACATACAGATCGGATCTCTTCCAATCACGCAAAGGATGAAACATATGGCTAACTGAAGTTTCAGAGGGATTGATAAGAGAACGTTGCATATACTGTGTACCAGGTCGGATTTTGAGTCACGCAGAGGAGACCGTATATGGCTAACAGATGGAAAGAATTGCATAGATAGAAGATGCAGAGAGATAGAGTTGCATATGCTACAGTCCAGGTCGGATCTTTCGATCACAGAAAGGAGGAAACATATGTCTAACAGATAGAAAGAAAGAAAATAACCTTCTACAGACCTAGTTTATCGGAATTCCCCAGTCACCCCATCCAACCGGAATTAAGGACAGAATACGCATATCGAGGAAAAGTGAATCCACAGTTCTAGATACGGGTTATTTAATGTGACTGGTAGATTCCCATGTATATCTCCCTGCTCAACCTATCCGAGCGTCGTGATGTCAGGCTAAACAGATCTAACTAGGTTAAAGTTTGTCAAGTCCTTAAATTCATTAGATTCAACTTTCCCTAGTCAAGTCCATTTAAAATCTTTCGTGCCTACCAACGCATACAGAGCGTAGACGATTCAATTTAGGTACGTTACGCAGATTCAGATTTCCCTTTATCAGTTGCTAATTTCATTTCCCTTCACAACACCTGCAAACAAGACTAATAGCAACATTTTTTAATTTTCCGGATTTTTTTTAATGTTTTTGGATTTTTTAGTATTTTTTTATTGTTTTTGGATTTTTTTATTTTTATTTTTATTGTTTTTGGATTTTTTTTAAATTATTTCTCCCCCTAAATTTGTGCATGGGTGAGAATTAAGTAAGATAAACTAAAATAAAAATAACATGCGCAAATTTAATCTATCCTACAAAAAAATAAAATTGAGAAATGAAGAATTAAGAAAAAGAAAAAAAAAACTTAATCCTCAAAACAAATCATTTTCAGAAAACCCACAAGCACATCGAAACAAGCTTTGTTAAATGGCTTTGTGAACAAATCCGCCACATTATTAGCAGTAGGGACATGTTCCAGGCGGTTAGTGAATGCTAATAACAGTCTCTGATAAAGTGAATTTTAATGTCAATGTGCTTGGTTTTAGAGTGTTGGACTGGATTTTTGGTAATTTGAATAGCGGTCACATTATCACAGTAAATAGGGGTTTCTAAATAATTCAAACCGTAATCCAACAACTGATGTTGGATCCAAATGACTTGAGAACAGCAGGTCGATGCAGCAACGTATTCTGCCTCCGCTGTGGAAGTTGAGACAGTGAGTTGCTTCTTGCATTGCCACAAAACTAGTCTGTCACCTAGGTATTGACACCCTCCTGAGGTTGATTTTCTGTTAGGCTCACAGCCTCCATAATTACTATCAGCAAAAGCATATAGATCAAATTCAGAATTCTTCGGATACCAAAGACCCAATTTTGGGCTCCCTTTGATGTACCAAAAAATTCTTTTGACAACAATAACATGTGAAAGTTTAGGATTAGCTTGATACCGTGCACATTGACAAACTGCAAACATGATGTCAGGTCGGCTTGCAGTAAGATACATTAGCGATCCGATCATCAACCGATAGTGGGTCTGATCTACGGATTCGCCGTCAGGATCTGGAGTCAGAAGAGGTCGTTCAGCCTTTGGTGTTGAAGCCGATTTAGCATCGTGAAACCTGAATTTCTCAAGAACATCCTCCACATAATTGGCTTGATGTAGCAGGAATCCGGTTGAATTTTCTTTAACCTGAAGCGCTAAAAACATGATCATTTCTCCCAACAAACTCATTTCGAACCGCTTCTTCATTACACCTTCGAATTCTTTACAGAGTTGCAGACTAGTCGACCCAAAGATAATGTCGTCAACATTGATTTTCAAAAGTATATGACATTGCCAACATGCTTGATAAACAAAGTATGATCGATAGTGCCACGAGAGTAGCCATGCTCGAGCAAATGCTTTGTTAGAGTTGCATACCATGCTCGAGGAGCTTGATGTAACCCATACAATGTTTTGTCCAACTTGTAGACATGATTAGGAAATTTTAAGTCAATGAACCCGGGAGGTTGATCAACGTAGATTTCTTCCTTCACCTTTCCATACAAGAAGGCAGTCTTGACGTCCATTTGATACGCAGTAAAGTTCATGTAAGAACCACATGCTAGGCAAATACGAATGGCCTCCAGGCGAGCTACTGGAGCATAAACTTTAGTGTAATCAAGACCCTCGACTTGTCGAAACCCGCGAACCACTAATCGAGCTTTATTTCTCACAATAACCCCTGAATCGTCCTGCTTATTGCGATAAACCCATCTTGTGTCAAGAGACTTCTTGCCCTTTGGTAACTAAATTAACTTCCAAACACCAAGTTTTTCAAATTGATGCAGTTCCTCATGCATTGCATCTACTCAATTGTTCTCATTCAGATCCATTTCAACATTCTTGGGCTCTATTTAAGAGATAAAGCAAGAGTAGAGACAAGTATTAACATCTCCACTCTGACTTCTTGTTTTATCATCGTCGCCCAACTGACCAATGATGATATGGATCAGATGATCGCGTTGAATCCTTGAAGGTATCTTTTGGTTGATATCATTGAAAGAGATAGGAAGAGTGTGAATGTTGATACCTCCTTCATTTGCTGATTGAGTCGCTCCAGAAGGCTCTACTACAAACTCATTTGAGATAAGTTTAGGAAAGAGTAGTTCCATAAAGGTTGAAGAGGCTGCGAAAGCATCATTAGGCATGATCTCTCTTTCCATAGGAGTAGATGGCGTAGCTTCAGCATCAGGAGTATCATTTTGGGTTGGAGATTTAGGACTATCATGTTGCACAGATGACTCCCCCTCTGGTATATCAAAGGACTCCTCCTCAGGTATAGCAGAGGACTTCCCTTCAGATGAAACCGGGGACTTCCCCGTGGATGATGAAGAGGATACAGATGGAGGTCTGTAGACAACTTCTTCATCTTCATCTTCAGAAAACTTCTTCAAACCAGACACAGATCCAGATGAGCCACTCGAAGACACATTTATTGATTTGAATAGCGATGTGTAATCAAACAACCAATCTGGACCCACTCTAGCGTCCGTCTCATTTTCTTCCAACCAACTCACGCTATAAGATTCCACAATCTGTTTTGTCTTCTTATTGTAGACTCTATAGGCAGTGCGAGCAGCATACCTAATGAACTAACAGTCATTGGCATTGGCATTAAACTTCGAGTTGGTATTTAAGTGAAGAAGGGTGCAAGGCAGCTAAATACACGGAAATGACTGACTGATGGCTTGTGATTATATAAAATTTCATACAGGGTCTTCATCTGAGCTTTGTTGATCAACACACAATTCTGAACATAGCAGGAAGTGTTTATCGCCTCGACCCAAAAGAAAACTGGTAGTTTTGAATCACACAGCATCGTCCTTGCAACGTCTTTTAACGTTCTGTTTCTCCTTTCAACAACACCATTTTGTTGGGGTGTGTGAGCAAAGCTGTATTGACACATGATACCCTTTTCTACGCAAAAGTGATCGAGTACAAAATTCTTGAACAATGTTTCGTTGTCAGTACAAAGCGCCTTCACCCGATTGTTAGTCTGGTTCTCAATTAATACTATGAATTTCTTAATCAAATCAGCAACTCCAGCTTTGTTGGATAGAAAGAAAACCCACGTAAATCGATAGAAATCTTCAATCACAACCAGGCAATAAGACTTTATGTTGATGTTGAGAACATTTACTGGTCCAAACAAATCCATATGTAGCAATTGAAGCACCTGGCTAATTGAGTTGACCTGTTTTGGCAGGTGTGGTTTTCTATGATACTTTCCTTGGGCACATGACACATACTTTTCAAACGTAATGAAGTCTTTGACAGGCAATCCAGGGACCATCTCATTTTTCGCAAGACGATTCAAGTTCTTGGCATTAGCATGACCTAGTCTTCTGTGCAACAACATTGTAGTTTGTTCGGAGATCTTGAAGAAAAGGCACGTAACTTGTTTTGGAAGATTTCTATTCATATCAATGATATAGGCATTCCCATCCCTTTTAGATTTTACAAGAATCCACTCTTCTGGGACGACAAAGTCTGGCTTGAGAATCATGCATTCCTTATCAGTGAAATGCGTAGAATAGCCGTTGTTACAGATCTGAGATACACTTAACAGACTATGCTTCAGTTCGGGAGCAAAATTAACATTCTCGAAACTTAAAACCCCATTTGTGATAGTTCCTCTTTGAGTGATCTTGCCACATTCTCCACCCGCAAAGGAGATGTATCCCCCATTAAATGATTGAATGTTGTGCAGTTTGGCGATCTCTCTTGTCATATGTCGGGAACAGCCGCTTTCGATGAACCACGGTCTAACGACATTCCCCCGTAACTATCCCTGCAAAATGTGCGGGTTTAATTAGATATGGGAACCCAAGTCATTATTTTCCTGGGTGGTCCTGATGCCTTTTCAGACTGATAATTTTCGGATTTTTCAGAGGACACGAAAGATGAATATGAAGCCAGTTTGGGCAACCATTGATAATTGGGTTTTCTAATAGTCTCGGGTGATTTTGAGATTAAATGTTTATCAGTTTGCTTGAAGCATGTGGGTTTTCTACTAGAGTTGGTTGAAGACCCACTGCTGCTTCTTGACGAAACCGACCTTGGCTTGACCATGCTCGGTTTTGGCAAACTGCTTGGGACTTTGTGATGAAAAACCTTTTTATGTTTTTGAAAAACGGCCCTTTTTCTACTCCGATCATCTTTCCAATCATCATTTCGAGAATGATTTCTAGAGGACTTTCTAGTTAAATACGTTCCTCTGAATTTGTTTTCTCCTCTTGGAAAATCGAAATGTACAAACATATGATTTTGACAGTTTCTAGGTATATGGCCACCAACTCCACAATTGAAACAAATGTGTTTGTTATTGTTATAACTTGTACTACATTGATCAGATTTGTTTTCCATCCCAACACCCTTGCTTCTCTCACAAGAACATGAATAAGAATTAGGTTGTGAGGCAAGTGAGGGTACATTAGATGGAGAAGATTGTGAAACTGGTGGTTCTTCAAGCTTATTATCACACACATCAAAATTGTCAACCAAATTGTTCAAAGTAGACACTTTCAAACCATTCAAAATAGTATCAGAAACAATAGAAACACCACCACAAAAAACATTGTCATTTGAAACATCAAAAAAAATATTGTCTTTATTCAAAACTAAAGCTTCAGGTTTAGACTCGGTTTTATTTTCAAAAACAGATCCTTCAACTTCGTGCTTTGACTGATTCAAGGATTGATCTGCAAGAGAAGTAGAAGTGTTAGTACTTTCAACATTAATAAATCCTCCAGAAACAAAACCAGATGGCTTGCCATAAACCATGAATGGTTCATTGGCAATCTCTTATTTGGACAAGGGCTTATGCTGATATGAATGATTGAAAGGAGGAGGCACTTGATTATAACCTAGACCCTTTGATTGATTTCGTTTAAATTGCATGCAGTGGTCTATCATATTTGCAACTACCTCACTCAAGACATCAAATTTCCTAAAATCAAAATCAGTTGTTTCAAATTTGCCCTTTAAAGATTCAATTTCAGCCACTAGTTCAGCGTTCTGTTTCATTACATAATCATAATTTTCGCATTTATTATTGTTGTCTTCCTTAAGTCTCCTAAAGTCCTTTATTTTAGATTCCAATTGGGCTTTAAGTGGTTTTTGACATTTTCTGAGTTGGTAACCTTCATTTATAAGGTCTTCTACTTCCCTTTTTAGTGAGTCATTAAGTTCACGGAGAATCTTAAGGCTTTCTACTTCACTACCTAATGTCTCAATTTTCTCATGCAAAATTTTAACATAATCAATACAGGCTTGAGAGCATAATGGTAAACTTACCTCGGTTGTATTAGGTTCATGAGAAGAAGATACCATCAATGCAAACTGCAGCTCCATCATTTTATCTTCAGCTGCCACAATCTCTGTCGGAGCATCATCACAGACCTGCGCCAGGTGGGAATTTTCAGGTCCAGACAAGTTCAGGGCATGCATCTGATCCTACCAGTCGAATGACTATGCAACCATAGCCTTCTCGTTGTTTATCTGAGCACCACTTCGATTGTTTCCAACTGCAACTATTGTCCTATCATTATTTAATCTCCTGTCCGGCTGTGGACAATCATGAGCAAAATTCCCTAGCTTGTGGCAGTTGAAACATCGCAACTTTCCCTTGCTGAACCCAACTTTCTTGTCAGCACTCATCCCCCAGTTGTTCTTTCCAATCTTATTGGCAAACTATTTCGCCCTAAAAACTACCATGGAAATTTGCCATGTAATATCCATCTCCCCAACGTCTTCAGGGTGAATCTGATCAAGATCGGTAAATAATAGTTGGGGTGGAAGATCAATGGCTACAAGTGCATTGTAGCAATTGACAATCCCTGAAGCAAGCGCGGGATTTTCATCACCCTCCTTTACTCTTGAAGAAGAAGCCCCATTTGAGGATGAAGCAGCTTGAGTAGCCATGCACGATTGATTCTATGAGAAAGGCATGGCTGATGTAGAGGAAGCTGATGGAGTGGGAAAAGTTTGAATCTGAGCTTGCGGAGTAGTAAATGATTGACCTGCAAAAGGAAGAGAAAAAGAAAAAGATGAAATAGCATTGATAGTAGAGATGCCAAGGTTCGCAGCTGAGTATGAGTTCACATGGTTGATCTCTCGTTGCTTGTCATTAATATTACAGGCCTTGATGACAGCCATCACTTCAGCAAGAGAGAGACGGATAAGATCCTTAGTCTTCTTGATGATAGCTACATTCATGTCCCAATATTTTGGGAGAGCATTCAGTAGCTTCTTGTTTTATCTCCAACTTTGTATAGAAAATCCCGGCTACAGCTATTTCGATATTAAGAGATGTGAACCGTTGCAGGTGTGCTTTAAGAGTCTCTCCAGGAACATAGTTGAACATATTGAACCATTATCGCAGCATATCTTGGTGACTCTCCCGCATGTCTTCATTCCCTTCATAGACCTCAATTAGGGCTTCCCACAAATCCTTAGCAGAAGTATACGGCCTTAAACCTTGAGCAATATCTGGAGATAGGGCCATGGTCAAGGTGGCCAAAGCCTTCTCCTGCTCTTCAACTTTCTCGAAGTCTTCATCAGTGTAGTTTTCTATCTTCTTGTCAACCACTTGCCTTGCAACTATAGCGGTTATTCTGACTGGATCTTTGATTATGTATTTCCAGATTTTGAAGTTTTCATTTTTATCTATTTCTCTATTCTGTATTTCCATTCTGGGAAGCCTTCAGCAGATAAAAGTCTAGGAATTCGGATGGTTGTGCCCATAACTGAATCCAGCTCGTGATGATTTGTTTGACTTTGAGAATACATTATTATTATTATTTTTGTTTAATTAATATGAAATAGAAATTAAATTATTTATGATTAGTTAAGCTTCTGGTCAAAAACAGTTTATTGTCGTAAATGTTGTTTACGGTTAAGCGACAGATTACGGCCGTAAACTCCGAGTTTACGGTCGAAAGGAGTTCACAATCTCAAGCTTACGGACGAAGAATAAACAATTTACGGTTGATGAATGTTCCTTATTCATGGCTCAAGTATTCGATTTACGGTCCAAGAATGTTAAAAAGTTTGTGGCCGTAAACTGTGATTACGACCGTAAGCTCAGGCCGAAAGCTTGAATTTTGCAGTTTTTTTATTAGACCAAAAACCCTTTTTGCACCAATCACAAACTTTAGTCTCAAACCAATGAAAACTCGCTCCAAGAGCGATTATAGAGTGCCTTTGACACTGATCTTGCTCTGATACCAATTGTAAGGTCCTGAGAATGGATCTTACCAGTGATCAATAGCAAACACAATCACAGAAACAAGAATAAGAGTAGAAAAGAAAAGAAATCAAGCTTGCACATGTTCTATTGCTGAAAACATCTGGTACAACTCGATATACGAGCGTGAACTATTAGGCAACAACAACAAAACACGACTGGCTAACCCTTTATATAT
Source organism: Lactuca saligna (assembly GCF_052625555.1). NCBI lineage: Eukaryota > Viridiplantae > Streptophyta > Magnoliopsida > Asterales > Asteraceae > Lactuca > Lactuca saligna. The sequence goes on from NC_136423.1 coordinate 177,692,083, forward strand.
AGGGAACTACGATCGAAAAGAGTTTACGTCCGTAAGGTGATTACGGCCGTAAACTCATTACATACGCGTAAACACACAATAAACCTACCCACAATACTCTATCAATACGTAACCACTATTACAACACAAAGTCTAGACCAAACCACCAATTGAGCCTTTCACAAAGGGAAAAGCTCGGGATGATGGTTTCGCACACACCACAACTTCAGTTTTACGCTGGTAGTTTTATTCAGATATTTTGATATGATTGATACAGTGTTTGTTTTGACACAGTTACTTTGACTTTTGAGTTACTCATTCCATGGTTCTTAGTATATATATTACATTCGATGATGTGATTTTTAGTAATATTAAAACAAAAAATTTTGGGTTGTGTTTTAGGTTGTTACAAGTTTGTATCAGAGCCTTGGTTTGAGGGATTCAGGCACACTTTCGAGTAAAACTAGACTCAAACTAACGAAATGGGAAAAGATTTTAAACCAAAAATGTTTTCAAAAGTATTTTTGAAAAAGAAACTTAAAAAGAAAAGAGTTTTAAGAAAAGGTAAAAGGGTGTGGTGCATGCGATTAGCCGAGCTCAAGTAAGTACTCCTAAATTACCCATACAAGTTTATCTTATGATTATGAGTTTCAGTTTCAGTAGAACATCATGCTAGAATAGGAATAAGGATCCCTTATGTGCCTGCTTTATGTGTTTCATCTTTATGAGAATTGCATGCTAGACAATAGTAGGATAGCCTGTTTAGGTTATGCATGATAGCATGATCTTATCATGGTATGATAGTACAGTTTCTCGTTATTAGGATAGAATTTCTTGTGTAGTTTCTTGTGTCAGAATGTTGCTTGCTTTGTGTTTTGTGGGACTCTAAGTGATGGGAGTTAGCCATTAGGTGAATATGTCACATAACATGTGACCTAGGTTGAATAATATCAGAGTACTGGATATGGTCGTACTGCGCAGCTCTCATTTGAGTCTAATCGTTGTAGGAATGAGTATTTTACTAGAAAGATTATCTGAGCCTCGTCACATGTGGTGATATTTAGGTGATGACTAATTGGCATTACAAAGAGGCCTTCAGTAGCTGAGGACTGGTTTTGGTTGAGTTAGAGGTTTCCCTTGGGCAAGCCTTGGATGAGAGTAGTAGAGATCAGTAACAATAGTAGTGACTTGGTGGAGTCGAGGCAGATCTTGAGGAAAGTACGGATAGATGTGGAAGGTAGTATGGGCCCGTACTACTGAAAGCAGAGGGTCCGTACTTGAATCAAGGAAAGCTGAGATGTGACCAAGAAACTTGTAGTAATAGTGATCTCTCGAGATATATCAGTGTTCCTGACGTTTATTATGATGTGTTTTCAGAATGGTGGTTTTACGCCCTAGACCAGTAGTCGGCAGTTTAGGTGCCGAGGAGGGATCAAGATCAGGCTTGGGGGCCGAGCATTTGGATGATCAGACTAGGGAGTTTCTCTCTTCATAGATTACTCGCATCATACTTGATCAAACTCCTATGATCTTTGGTTCGATCAAGGAGAGTATTTCGGAGCTGATGGATGAGAGGTTGAGTACCTTCCGTGTCGAGGTGGCGCCCATGATGGGGTCGTGCACACTCAACTTCAGGGATTTCCAGGCTTATGGAGCTCCAGACTAGCATGGGGCACGGGACCCTGTAGCGAGTACCGGGTGGTTGGTGGATGTTGCCAATGCTTTCCGCACTAGTAGATGTCCTGAGGGGGACAAGGTCAGACTAACATCCTGTCTTCTGAAGGACAAGGCACGAGACTGGTGGGAGGAGATCGGGCATGTCATCGGGGATGACGCAACACTTTGATGTGATGTATTGGGCTGATGTTACTACCAGGTTTAGAGCTGAGTTTGCACTGGTTATTGAGGTGCAGCAATTAGCCACGAAGTTTCAGGATCTCACCCAGACTACAGAGATAGTGGCGAAGATTACCGCAAAGTTCAGGGAGAGGGCTCTTCTCGCTCCTCAGGATTCAATTGATGAGGAAATGAGGAAGGAACATTATCATGAGATGTTGTGGAGTGATATCCTCCAGTTTGTGAGCCGGTGCAGTTGTAAACCGCTGGATGATATGATTGCGAGGGCTCGTGAGAGAGAGATAGATTTGGATATGGAGAAGAAGAGGAAGCTAGAGGTGGCATCTAGCACAGGGAGTTCGGGCAAAAAGCCCAAGGTATCGAATCACAGATCTAGAGGACATCAAAGCCACAGGTGTGGCAAGTGTGGGAGATTGCACGATGGGGCATGCAAAGCAGGGAGTTTCGGTTGCTACAAGTGCGGCCGAACCGGGAATATGAGCAGAGATTATACAACTACTCCCATCGTTACCGCAACATCTAATTTGATTTGCTTCCATTGCAATCAGAGGGGACACAAAAAGTCCCAGTGTCCGAGTTTGGCAGCAGCAGCAAAGGTGGCAACACCTGCCCCTACAACTTTGAGGATTACAGACGGCCGTCAGGGCCAAAGTGAAGTGCTAGTGGCGAAGAGTAGAGTTATTCAGATGACAACAGAGGAGGCATGAGTGACTCCTGATGTGGTGACGGGTATGTATCTTCCCTTCATCTATTTATTAATAATGATTGTTTCTTATGATTATATGTTTTTATATAGGGTCGTTCTTAGTGAATGGCATTTTAGCTACAATATTGTTTGATTTGGGGGATACCCGATTATTTGTCTCACTTGCAAATACCAAGAGGTTTAGTAGAGCTCCACGGGAGTTGGATTATCCACTTGAGGTTGAGATAGTTGATGAAATGACCGTCAGGGTTGCGAGAGTAAATAGGGAGTGTTCGTTGCAGTTATTTGATGAGCACTTTTCAGTGGACTAGGTTCCCATTCCCCTGCTAGGGAATAAGGTTATAGTAGGTATGGATTGGCTGAGCCCCAACGGGGCAGTGATTGATTGTGAGCTATAGTTAGTGAAGGTCTGCACCCCTTGTGGGGGAGAGTTGGTGATTCAGGGAGAGATGGCACAACGCGGACCGATTCTTTTTTCAGCAGCGAGAGCACGACACTACTTCCAGCAGGGTTGCACCGGGTACGTCGCCTGAGTTTTAGATGCCCGGGAGAAGGGAAAGGCAATTGTTGACGATGTACCGGTGGTACGTGAGTACCTGGATGTATTTATAGAGGATTTTCCTAAAATACCTCCTAAGAGACAGGTCGAGTTCAGGATTGACCTGGTCCCTGGTGCGACACTGATAGCCAAGGCACCATATCGATTGGCTCCTCCAGAGATGCATGAGTTGTCTAAGCAGCTACAGGAGCTGTTAGATAAGGGTTTTATCAGACCGAGCAGTTCACCATGGGGAGCCCCGATCCTATTTATGAAGAATAAGGATGGGTCGTACCATTTTTGTATAGTTACTCAGAGTTGAACAAGGTAACGGTGAAGAACCGTTACCCACTCCCAAGGATAGATGACTTGTTTGATCAACTTCAGGGAGCATCTTGGTTTATCAAGATTGATCTGTGCTCCGGTTATCATCAGATACAGGTCAGAGGAGAGGATGTTCAGAAGACCGCTTTTAGGACCCGCTATGGTCATTATGAGTTTGTGGTGATGCCGTTTGGGCTCACCAACGCTCCAGCCGTATTCATGGATCTCATGAACCGTGTATGCAGATCGATGCTGGATTGGTCTGTGATAGTGTTCATCGACGACTTCTTGGTATATTCCAAGACTCAGGAGCAGCATGAGGAGCACTTGAGAGAGGTCCTAGAGACTTTGAGGAGGGAGAGAATTTTCGTGAAGTTCTCCGAGTGCGAGTTCTGGTTGCGCGAGGTGCAGTTCCTTGGACACCTCTTCAATCAGAAGAGTATACTAGTGGATCTGGCCAAGACAGAGGCCGTGATGTAGTGGGAGGTTTCGAGGTCTCCATCTGAGATTCGGAGCTTCCTAGGTTTGGCAGGGTACTACAGGAGATTTATCTAGGACTTCTCCAAGATAGTATTTCCACTCACCCGACTGACTAGGAAGTCAGTGGTGTTTCGCTGGGGGCCTGAGTAGCAGGTAGCATTTGAGACCCTCGGACAGCGATTGTGCGACGCACTGATTCTTACCCTACCAGAGGATGTGGATGACTTTGTAGTCTACTGTGATGCCTCGATCACCGGAATGGGAGCAGTTTTGATGCAACGATGGCATGTGATAGCTTATGCCTCTAGACAATTGAAGCCTTACGGGGCTAACTATCCGACACACGATTTAGAGCTGGGGGAAGTGGTGTTCGCCCTCAAGATTTGGAGGCATTGCTTCTATGGGGTCCGTTGTACCATTTACATAGATCACAAGAGTTTTAGGTACCTCATGGATCAGCCGAATCTGAACATGAGCAAGCGCTGATGGTTGGACGTGGTAAGGGATTACGATTGTGAGATCCTTTATCATCCGGGCAAGGCCAACATTGTGGCCGACGCCCTAAGCTGCAAGGCGATGGCGGCTCCAATCAGGGATATATGTCTGAGGATGATGGTGATTACTCCATTGTTGGAGCAAATTAGAGAGGCACATGTCGAGGGCCTAAAGGAGGAGAGACAGAAGTATGAGAGGATTGTGGGCCGAGTAGCTTCTTTCGATTATGATAGTCGAGGATTGTTGACCCTTCATGGGAGAGTCTGGGTGCTGTATTGGGGAGGAGTACGACAGGTGTTCATGGATGAGGCTTACAATTCTCGGTTCTCCATCCATCTAGGGGTGACGAAGATGTATAGAGATCTTCGACCCGATGATTGGTGGACATACATGAAGCCGGACATGGCCTGGTACGTAGAGAGATGCTTGACCTGCAGGAAGGTCAACGCAGAACACTAGAGACCCCATGGCAAGATGTAGCCATTAGACATTCTTCTGTGGAAATAGGAGGATATCACAATTGATTTCATGACTAAGCTTCCCAGGACCGCACGTGGAGTTGATTCGATTTGGGTTATAGTGGATCGGCTGACCAAGAGCACGCATTTCATACCGTAGGAGAGAATATGGGTCGAGAAGTTAGCCAATATCTATGTCTGCGAGGTAGTGGCACAACATGGGATACCTGTATCAGTGGTATCAGATCGAGTTTGTTCCACGTTTTGGAAGCGGTTTCATGACGAGATGGGTACTTGTCTCCATTTCAGCACCGCTTTCCACCCACATACGGACGAGCAGAGTGAGAGGATGATTCACACTCTTGAGGACATGCTTCGGGTATGTGTCCTAGATTTTGGTGGCAGTTGGGATACATATCTTAATTTAGCGGAATTTTCGTATAACAACAGTTACCATGCTAGCATTGACCCCCTCCTTTCGAAGATGCTTTACGGGAGAAAGTGTAGGACCCTGATTTGTTAGGGCGAGGTTGGTCAGCGAGTCATCGGAAGTACCGAGGTGGTGCTCAAGACCACAGAGTTGATCCAGCAGGTCCGTAGCAGACTGCAGACTATGCAGAGTTGGCAGAAGAGTTACGCCGACAGGAGGCGTTCAGACTTGGAGTTTTAGGTGGGCGATATGGTCCTCCTAAAGGTATCACCCTGGAAGGGTGTTATCAGGTTCTAGAAGAGGGCAAGCTGGGCCCCAGGTTCATTGGCCCTTTTAGGGTTTTGGCTCGGTTGGTCGGGTTGCTTATCGGTTAGATATTCCATCAGAGCTTAGCCAGATCCATAACACTTTCCGTGTTTCTCAGTTGAGGAAGTGTTTGGTGGATGAGTTAGCAGTTGTAACCTTGGAGGATATTCAGGTTGATAGCAGCTTGAATTATATTGAGAGGCCCGTTGTGATATTGCATCGGAAAGCGAAGACCTTGAGGAACAAGGTAGTCCAGCTAATGAAGGTGCAGTGGCAGCACTAGAAGGGTTCAGAATGGACGTGGGTGGCCGAGGAGGAAATGAGGGATCATTATCCAGAGATATTTATAGATTCATCAGCAGTAGACTTCAAGGACGAAGTCTAAGATAAGTGAGGGAGAGTTGTAACACCCCATTTCTGGTATGTGATTTAAATAAAGTAATTTTTTATTTCTTAAGAGGTACTCGACGAGTCACTAGCCCGAATCGTCGAGTAGAGTCCGGAGTTGCACGCGGTTTAAGTTGGGATTTGCACGCGACTTAGCGAGTCCATATTCCCAGACTTGGCGAGTCTGCCAGTCTGGATGAAACCCTAATTTCAAGTGTTTGCACCCTATTTAAATATTTTATGTGCCCCAAGACCAGCCTCTCTCACCCACAAAGAGTACCATGAGAAACCCTAGCCGTTCTTAAGCATTTTTGGAGCATTTTCTCACTTGTGAAGGTTTTAGTGCATCTTGGGGGTTTTAGAAAGAAGAGAGAAGAGAAGTATTTAAGGGGAGCAAGTAGATTTGGATTTCTGGTTGCATTACTGTCCCCTTTGAGGTATCAAGCTCGAATCTTTTCTTATTATCAATTAGATATCTTGAAAAGTTTGCTCTTGTTGATTTTGAGCCTATTCTTGGCTTTAAGGTCAAATTAAGAGTTGATATGATGAATGGACTTCAGAACTAAGTTTTCCAGAGCCTCTTAAGCTCAAGGTTGCCACATTTATTGAGCCAAGTTTCCATTCCAAGCTTAGATCTCTTCCTTTAGCTTATTTTGGGTATTCGAGCTTCATATTAGCATGCATCCACGAAAAGTTAGAAACTTTACGTGAAAAACTAGCGCTAGGAGACGAGATCTATGAATGGAATGCACTGGATTTGAGCAGAATCGACTCTATAGTAATGACATGCATGAGACTCGACGAGTCAAGTCGCGAGTCCCCGATTTTCCCCATTTGAGAGTTTAGGGTGGAATCAGTGAGTAGGTAATGGACTCGGTGAGTTAAGGCTCAGATCTAATAGTGGAGGGACTCAACGAGTTGTTGGTACGACTCAGCTAGTCAAGGATTGATCTCATTCATAAGATGAAGGAGGACTCGATGAGTTGTTCATACAACTCAGCGAGTCAGATGAAGATGAACTCGATGTTAGTATCGAATAGGAACTCGTTGAGACTTTGCTAAACTCGACGAGTAGAGGCATATAGAGGTTTGGAAATAAGGATAGGGACTCGGCAAGTTGGCAGCCCGACTCGGCGAGTCAAGTCAACTGAGAGTTGACTTTGGCTAGAGGCTTGACTTTGAACCGCAGTAAAATAGTCATGTTACCCTAAGTTTAGTTATCACTAGTTAATTGAGTATTTGTGGGAATTGTAGCTGGGAAGCTACAGAGTAGCAGCAGCAGTCAGTTTCTGAGTAGCATTTCTTTAGCCAGCTTACGAGGTGACTTTCCTCCCAGTAGGAACGGGTCTACAGCCACAATGCCGGACCATTTAGTTAGCAGTAGTTTCGGACCTCAGTCCGATGCAGTAGTTAGAATGCTTGATGTCTTTGTGCTGCAAGTAAGTTTTGTGTTATGTGTTCCGGACTCTGGTCCGATACAGTATGTAGTATATGTGTTCATGCTAGATGATATGTTTATGCTATGCCATGTTCAGTCAGTTTCCGGACTTTGGTCCGATGCAGGGGACAAGGTCCCAGTCAGTTCCGGACTTCGGTCCGATGCAATGAGTTCCAGACTTCGGTCCGATGCAGGGGACGAGGTCCCAGTCAGTTCCGAACTTCGGACCGATGCAGATAGTTCCGGACTTCGGTTTGATGTAGGGGATGGGGTCCTAGTCAGTTCCGGACTTCCGTCCGATGCAGTTTCCAGACTTCGGTCCGATGCAATTTCCGGACTTCGATCCGATGTAGAGGGCATGGCCCTGGCTAGTTCCGGACATCGGTCTGATGCGTTGTTTATATGTTATTTTATAGTATGTGGTAGTTTGGGGGAGATCACTAAGCTTCGTGTTTACAGTTTCAGTTTTGGTTTCACGTACTTCTGCTAGCAAAGGGAAGAGCTCAGGATGATGGCATTTCACACACCACAGATTCAGTTTTATCCTGGGAATTTTATTCAGATATTTTGATATGATTGATACGGTGTTTGTTTTGACGCAGTTACTTTGACTTTTGAGTTACTCATTCCATGGTTCTTAGTATATATGACATTCGATGATGTGATTTTTAGTAATATTAAAACAAAAAAATTTTGGGTAGTGTTTTCCAGACTTCGTTCCGATGAAGATGACAAGGCCCTCGCTAGTTTCGGACTTCGGTCCGATGCATTGTTTATATGTTATTGAATGGTATGTGGTAGTTTGGGGGAGCTCACTAGCTTTGTGCTTACAATTTCAGTTTTGGTTTTAGGTACTTCCGCTAGCAAAGGGAAGAGCTCGGGATGATGGGATCACACACACGACAGCTTCAGTTTTATCCTGGGAGTTTTATTCATATATTTTGATATGATTGATATAGTGTTTGGTTTGACGCAGTTACTTTGACTTTTTAGTTACTCATTCCATGGTTCATAGTATATATGACATTCGATGATGTGATTTTTAGTAATATTAAAACAAAAAATTTTGGGTAGTGTTTTGGGTTGTTACAAACGAACTCCATCACCCTTAACTTCTAGGTTTTTATCCATTCCTCTTAAGGCCTCACCTACCATATTCTCATTTTCAAGGCTCTCAGCTGAGCCTCTTTGATCTACGTGGATAAGTGTGAATGGATGGTCATGACTGATGACTTTTGCTCGGCAGCTCGAGTACTCCTTCCGACTAAGGGCATCTGATACTACATTGGCTTTGCCTGGATGATAGCGAATCTCGCATTCATAATCATTTAGTAGTTCTACCCTTCGTCGTTGCCTCATGTTAAGTTCTTTTTTATCGAAGATGTGCTGGAGGATTTTATGATCCATGAAGATTGTGCACTTCATACCACACAGGTAGTGTCTTCAGATATTTAGATCAAATACTACTACTCCTAATTCGAGGTCGTATGTGGTATAGTTGATCTTGTGGTCATTAAGCATTCTCGAGGAATATGAAATGACCTTCCCTCGTTGCATAAGAATGCAACCTAGCCCTTGCTTGGACGCATCGCAGTAAACTACAAAATTTTATGTCCCTTCTAGGAGGGACAAAATTGGGGCACTGCATAAGGATTGCTTTAGTGTTTGGAAAGCAGTTGCTTGTTTCTCCTCCCAGTTGAAGGTTAGACCCTTCTAAGTCAAAGTAGTGAGTAGCTTAACAATCTTGGAGAAGTTTTTAATTAACCTCCTGCAGTATCCAGCAAGGCCTAAGAGTTGACGAATTTCAGCTGGAGTTCTTGGGGTCGCCCAGTTTTCGATTGCCTTGTTTTTGGAGGGATACACATGTATCCCTTCCTTGCTAGCCACGTGAACTAGGAAATCCACCCTTCGAATCCAGAATTCGCATTTCGAGAACTTCGCATACAACTTCTCTGCCCTTAATGTTTCTAAGACTTGTCTTAGTTGTTGACTGTGCTCTTCCTTACTTCGGGAGTAGAATAATATGTCGTCGATGAAAACTATTACAAATTTATCTAAGTAAGGTCGACACACACAGTTCAACAGGTCCATGAACACCGCGGGTGCATTTATTAATCCAAAGGGCATTACTACGAATTCATAGTGACCGTAGTGTGTTCTGAATGTGGTCTTGGGAATATCTTCCTCCTAGACTCGTAGCTAATGGTATCCTGGTCTTAGGTCGATCTTTTAGAAGTAACTTGCTCCTTGAATTTGATTGAATAGGTCATCGATTCGAGGTAAAGGGTATCGATTTTTTATGGTGAATTTATTTAATTCCCAATAGTCTATGCACATACGGAATGATCCATCCTTCTTCTTCACAAATAAGACCGATGCTCCCCACGGCGAGAAACTCGGTTTGATGAATCCTTTTCTTAGCAGCTCGTTCAGTTGATTGGATAGTTCCTTCATTTCTAACGGTGCTAAATGGTACGAGGATTTGGATACGGGGGTAGCTTCGAGAATCAAGTCGATTCTGAACTCGACTTGGCTTTCGGGAGGTACTCATGGAAGATCTTTGGGAAATACATCATGGAAGTTACAGACATCGGGAATATCCTTGATGTCTTTTACCTTTTGGTCCTTATCTACCACATGAGCTAAGAAGACGCAGTATTCTATCCTTGATGCAAGAAATGATTTGAAGATTCGTGTTGGGTTTGTTTCCATAAATGACGAGGGTTTCGCTTCTTTGTAGATTAAAGCAAATGGCTTTTTCGTAACACAGGATATCAAAATGGTGAGGACTTAACCAATCCATGCCAATGATGACATCAAAACTTTTTATTGCGACCGACATGAAGTCGATTTGGAAAGAGTAGTTGTTTAGAGTGAGGGTACATCCTATGTATATATCATTAGTGCTCTCTGTCTTTCCGTTTTCCATTTCTACAGTGAATGTGTCCTTTAATGATTGGGGATTTTGTTTAAGTAAGTGTATAAATTCATGGTTCACAAAAAATTGCTCCACACCACTATCGAAAAGTATGCATGCATATGAATGATTAAGGAGGAATGTACTGGTAACCACAATAGAATCATTCATGGCCTCCTCTTGCCCCATTGTTAACATTCTTCCCACTCCACCGACATTCCTTGCTTTCGGGAAATTTCTCTTGAAATTTCCCGTTTCGCCACATTTGTAGCAAGCTTGGCTCACTCTGAAATTAGTGGTTTGAGTGCTTTGTTATGTCAGTGCCTTACATAAGCGGGAAGTGTACCCCTTCTGGTTGCAATTAACATAGTGCATCTCCCGACAAGGTCTATAATGGTGAAAGTTGCACTTATCGCATTTTGAGAGACTGTCGGCATATGACTTAGTTGTTGCTGGAGTGGCTGGAATAGTAGCAGCGTGAAATGCCACAGTTTGCTGCTTCTTTGCGGGCTCTTGCAACGACTGGCCCTTCCTTTTGTTCTAAAACTTCTTTATGTTTCCACTTTCTTTGGGTTTTTCGGGAATGGTTGTCATAAAGCCCTGGCGGACTCCATGATCCACCAATGTTTGTTCCAGACGCTTGGAACTGTCAAAGGTAGATGGGTTTGCAACTATTACGTTACCTTGAATGTGCGGGGATAGTCCCGAGATGTATCATTTCACTTTCTTACTCTCCGGGGTGACCATCCCGGGACAGAATACTGCTAGGTCGCTAAATCTGGAAGTGTAAGCTGCAATATTAGATTCCTTCATCGTCAAGTTCTAGAGCTCTTGCTTTAGCTTTTGCACCTCGCCCCTCGGGTAGTATTCTGATAGCATCAGAATCTTTAGATCTTCCCAGCTCATGGCGTTGGCTCTAGGAGATTCAACGACTTGACATAGTCGTTCCACCAGGAGAGGGCTCTATCCATGAATGTACATGCTGCAAATTTAACCTTGCTAGCTTCTAGGCACGGACATAATTCGAACACTGATTTAGTCTTTTCGAACCAATGTGATAGAGCAATAACACCTCCGGTGCCATCAAAAGACTTTGGTTTGTAGTTTGTGAAGTCCTTGTAGGAACATTCCCTCGTATGTCCCTGACTATTTCCATGGCTAGCGTTATTGGTACCACCTCCTAACCTACTAGTGCTATTCGTGCTTATTTGCACTGTGGCGGGTGCCACAACGGCTGTTACAGCAGCTTGGAAAATAGATCTATCCATATGCTGAGGATAATGAGATGAGTGAAATATCTGTAGAAGATGATGTTGACTGTTCACAATGCCTTAATAATGAACCTAAAAAAGCGAAAGCTCTGATTTCAGAAAACTCAATTGAATTCGCACATCTTTATCAAAATAATCCAATGGTTCTAAAGGAAGTTGCTACTGTCTTTCGAAAGCTCCAAATGTTGCCTAACCAAGTCTTTAAAGTTAATGGCGTATCTAAACGTCAAACTATCGAACTAACGTCCTTAGTCAAAGCTGATAATGCTGACGTGTGTGATGAGCACTTCTGGTCCACCACGATTAACAATGCAGACAAAACAATAGGTCTATCTGAGAAGACCTCTTGGAGAGTTAAAGGAAGGTATGTAGCTAAACCTTTAAATAAGTTTAATAATACCTATGAAAAGGGAAGTTCCAGTTGAACCAAGGACAATCTCACTGATAACTCTTCAGTTCAAGACGACACTCCTGTGCGAAAGACAAGGACAAAAGCGAACTTTCACAAATCTGCTGAACAGGTCGTAGCACAAAAACATCAACAAAATGCTAGGTATAACAAAAATATGAAGCAACAAAAACAATTTTTGAATCAAGGAATACAAACCTTGTTCACCATGAAAAGCGTTTCAATCATTAGATGAACATTGGATCAAATGTCCGAAAAATTTCATATGAAATTTATTACTACCAAGCTTTAGGTGGCTTACACTTTCAACAAACCATTACACCTCTGATGGTTTGTTTCTAAACCAAACCAAGTATGGTCAACATATTCTATGTCGGGCCGGGCTTCTTGTCTCTAAACATGTTGGAATGCCACTTGCCACAAATGATGTTTTTTTCTATAAACAAAACTCCTTTTCACGACTCAACCCTCTACCGATCGTTTGTTGGCGCTCTTTAGTATTTGGTTATGACCAACCCGAACATCTCATACATTGTTAATCAAGCAACTCAGTTCCTCCACCCTCCAACACATGAACAGCTCGCCTTAGTAAAAAGGATCATGCGATACATCAAGGACACTCTCAATAATGGTCTTCAAATTTTGTGTCCTACAAATCAATGCTCATTGGTCACTCAAATGCATATTTAACGTGTTATATTGAAACCAAACGTTCCACCTATGGCTACACGATCTTCTTTGGTGCAAATCTTGGGTCTTGGAGTTTAAAAAAAAATTCCAACCTTTTTAAGATGTAGTTGTGAATCCGAATACCAAGCCATGAGGAATAGCACTGCTGAGCTCACATGGACTCCTCATCCCTTACGTGACTTAAATGCATTGCCAAATGAACGCCTGATGTTACTTTATGACAACTTAAGTGCCATCTTCCTTCGTGAAAACCCGGTAGCATACAAGAGAGCTAAACATATCGACGTTGATCACCATTTCGTACGAGAACTTGTATTGTCCAAAAAATTGCATATGAAATTTGTTACTACCAAGCTTTCGGCGGCTTACATTTTCAACAAACCATTACACTTCCGTTGGTTTGTTTCTAAACCAAACCAAGTATGGTCATGATATTCTATGTCGGTCCGGTCTTCTTGTTTCTAACCCTATTGGAATGTCACTTACCACCAATGATGTTTTTTTCTATAAACAAAACTCCTTTTCACGGCTCAACCCTCTATCGATCGTTTTTTGGCGCTCTTTACTATTTGGCTATCACAAACCCGGACATCTCATACATTGTTAATCTAGCATGTCAGTTCATCCACCCTCCAACACATGAACACCTCACTTTAGTAAAAAGGATCGTGCGATACATCAAGGACACTCTCAATCATGGTCTTCAATTTTTGTGTCCTCCAAATCTATGCTCATTGGTTACTCAGATGCAGATTTAACATGTTATATTGAAACAAAACATTCCACATATTGCTACGCGATCTTCTTTGTTGTAAATCTTGGATCTTGGAGTTTGAAAAAAAAACCTACCTTTTTAAGATGTAGTTGTGAATCTGAATACCAAGCCATGGCAAACAGCACTGCCGAGCTCACATGGATTCCTCATCCCTTACGTGACTTAAATGCATTGCCAACTGAATGCCTAATGTTAATTTGTGACAACTTAAGCGACATCTTGCTTAGTGAAAACCCGGTAGCACACAAGAGAGCTAAAATATCGACATTGATCACCATTTCGTTCTAGAACTTGTATTGTCCGAAAAATTGCAAATGGAATTCGTTACTACCAAGCTTTAGGTGGCTTACACTTTCAACAAACCATTGCACTTCCGATGGTTTGTATCTAAACCAAACCAAGTATGGTCATGATATTCTATGTCGGTCCGGTCTTCTTGTTTCTAAACCTGTTGGAATGCCACTTGCCAAAAATGATGTTTTTTCTATAAGCATAACTCGTTTTCATGACTCGACCATCTACTGAACTTTTGTTGGTGCTCTTTAATACTTGGCTATCACCAAATCAGACATCTCATACATTGTTAATCAACCAGGTCAGTTCCTCCACACTCCAACACATCAATACCTCACCATAGTAAAAAAGATCATGTGATACATCAAGGACAGTCTCAATCATGGTCTTCAATTTTTGTGTCCTCTAAATCTATGCTCATTGGTTACTCAAATTCATATTTAACATGTTATATTGAATCCAAATGATCCACCAATGGCTACACGATCTTCTTTGGTGAAAATCTTGGGTCTTGGCGTTTGAAAAAAAAAACTACCTTTTTAAGATGTAGTTGTGAATCCGAATACCAAGCAATGGCGAACAGCAGTGTCGAGTTCACATGGATTCCTCATCCCTTACGTGACATAAATGCATTGCCAATTGAATGCCTAATGTTACTTTGTGACAACTTAAGCGCGATCTTCCTTAGTGAAAACCCGGTAGCACACAAGAGAGCTAAACATATCGACATTGATCACAATTTCGTTCTAGAACTTGTATTGTCCGAAAAATTGCAAATGGAATTCGTTACTACCAAGCTTTAGGCGATATATACTTTCGACAAACCATTACACTTCCGATGGTTTGTTTCTAAACCAAACCAAGTATGGTCATGATATTCTATGTCCGGTCAGACTTCTTGTTTTTAAACTTGTTGGAATGCCACTTGCCACAAATGATGTTTTTTCTATAAACAAAACGCCATTTCACGACTCAACCCTCTACCGATTGTTTGTTGGCGCTCTTTAGCATTTGGTTATCACCAACCCGGACATCTCATACATTGTTAATCAAGCAGGTCAGTTCCTCCACCCTCAACCACACTGTCAAATATGGTCTTCAATTTTTGTGTCCTCCAAATCTATGCTCATTGTTTACTCAGATGCAAATTTAACGTGTTATATTGAAACCAAATGTTGCACCTATGGCTACACGATCTTCTTTGGTGCAAATCTTGGGTCTTGGAGTTTGAAAAAAACCTACCTTTTTAAGATGTAGTGTGAATCTGAATACCAAGATGTGGCAAACAGCATTGTCGAGCTCACATGGATTCCTCATCCCTTACGTGACTTAAATGCATTGCCAACTGAACGCCTAATGTTACTTTGTGACAACTTAAGCGCCATCTTCCTTAGTGAAAACATGGTAGCACACAAGAGAGCTAAACATATCGAAATTGATCACCATTTCGTTCGAGAACTTGTATTGTCCGAAAATTTGCAAATGAAAGTCGTTAGTACCAAGCTCTAGGCGGCTTACACGTTCAACAAACCACTACACTTCCGATGGTTTATTTCTAAACCAAACGAAGTATGGTCATGATATTCTATGTCGGATCGGTCTTCTTGTTTATAAACCTGTTGGAATGTCACTTACCACCGATGATGTTTTTTCTATAAACAAAACTCCTTTTCACGGCTCAACCCTCTATCGATCGTTTGTTGATGCTCTCTACTATTTGGCTATCACAAACCTGGACATCTCATACATTGTTAATCAAGCAGGTCAGTTCCTCCACCCTCCAACACATGAACACCTCACCTTAGTAAAAAGGATCATGCGATACATCAAGGACACTCTCAATCATGGTCTTCAATTTTTGTATCCTCCAAATCTATGCTCATTGGTTACTTAGATGCAGATTTAACATGTTATATTGAAACCCGACGTTCCACTTATGGCTACACGAACTTCTTTGGTGCAAATCTTGGGTCTTGGAGTTTTAAAAAAACGTACCTTTTTAAAATGTAGTTGCGAATCCGAATACCAAACCATGGCGAATAGCACTGCCGAGCTTACATGGATTCCTCATCGCTTATGTGACTTAAATGCAACGCCAACTGAACGCCTAATGTTACTTTGTGACAACTTAAGCACTATCTTCCTTAGTGAAAACCCGATAGCACACAAGAGAGCTAAACATATCGACATTCATCACTATTTCGTTCAAGAACATGTATTGTACGAAAAATTGCAAATGAAATTTGTTACTACCAAGGTTTAGGCGGCTTACACTTTCAACAAACCATTACACTTCCGATGGTTTGTTTGTAAACTAAACCAAGTAGGGTAATGATATTCTATGTTGGGCCGGTCTTCTTGTTTCTAAACCTGTTGGAATGCCACTTGCCGCAAATGATATTTTTTCTATAAACAAAACTCCTTTTCACGACTCAACCCTCTACCGATCGTTTGTTGGCACTCTTTAGTATTTGGCTTTCACCAACCCGGACATCTCATACATCATTAATCAAGCTGGTCAGTTCCTCCTCCCTCCAACACATGAACACCACACCTTAGTAAAAAGGATCTCCCGATACATCAAGGACACTCTCAATCATGGTCTTCAATTTCTGTTTCCTCCAAATCTATGCACATTGGTTACTCAGATGCAAATTTAACGTGTTATATTGAAACCAGATGTTCCACCTATGGCTACACGATCTTCTTTTTTGCCAATATTGGGTCTTGGAGTTTGAAAAAAAATCTACCTTTTTAATATGTAGTTGTGAATCCGAATACCAAACCATGGTGAACAGCACTGCCTATCTCACATGGATTCCTTATCCCTTACGTGACTTAAATGCATTGCCAACTGAACGTCTAATGTTACTTTGTGACAACGTAAGCGCCATCTTCCTTCGTGAAAACCCAGTAGCATACAAGAGAGCTAAACATATCGACATTGATCACTATTTCATTGGAGAACTTGTATTGTCCGAAAAATTGCCTATGAAATTTGTTACTACCAAGCTTTAGGCGGCTTAAACTTTCAACAAACCATTACACTTCCGATGGTTTTTTTCTAAACCAAACCAAGTATGATCATGATATTCTATGTCGGCCGGTATAATTCTTTCTAAACGTGTTAAAATGCCACTTGCCACAAATGATGCTTTTTCTACAAACAAAACTCGTTTTCACGACTCAACCCTCTATCGATTGATTGTTGGCGCTCTTTAGTGTTTGGCTATCGCCAACCCGAACATCTCATACATTGTTAATCAAGCAAGTCAGTTCCTCCACCCTCCAACACATGAACACCTCACCTTAGTAAAAAGGATCATGTGATACATCAAGGACACTCTCAATCATGGTCTTCAATTTTTGTGTCCTCTAAATCTATGCTCATTGGTTACTCAAATGCAGATTTAACGTGTTATATTGAAACTAAACATTCCTCCTATGGCTACACGATCTTATTTGGTGCAAATCTTGTGTCTTGGAGTTTGAAAAAAAAAACTACCTTTTTAAGATGTAGTTGTGAATCCGAATACCAAGCCATGGCGAACAGCACTGCCGAGCTCACATGGATTCCTCATCCCTTACGTGACTTAAATGCATTTCCAACAGAACACCTAATGTTACTTTGTGACAACTTAAGTGCCATCGTCCTTAGTGCAAACCCGATAGCATAAAAGAGAGCTAAACATATCGACATTGATCACCATTTCGTTTGAGAACTTGTATTGTTCGAAAAATTGCAAATTAAATTCGTTACTACCAAGCTTTAAGCAGGTTACACTTTCAACAAACCATTGCACTTCCAATGGTTTGTTTCTAAACCAAACCAAGTATAGCCATGATATTCTATGTCGGGTCGGTCTTCTTGTTTCTAAACCTGTTGGAATGCCACTTGCCACAAATGATGTTTTCTCTATAAACAAAACTCCTTTTCACGACTCAACCCTCTATCGATCATTTGTTGGTGCTCTTTATTATTTGGCTATCACCAACCCGAACATCTCATACATTGTTAATCAAGCAGGTCAGTTCCCCCACCCTCTAACACATAAACACCTCACCTTAGTAAAAAGGATCATGTGATACATCAAGGACACTCTCAATCATGGTCTTCAATTTTTGTGTCATCCAAATCTATGCTCATTGGTTAACCAGGCGTTCCACCTAAGGCTACACGGTCTTCTTTGGTGCAAATCTTGGGTCTTGGAGTTTTAAAAAAAAAAAAAAAACTAGCTTTTTAAGATGTAGTTGTGAATCCGAATACCAAGCCATGGCGAATAGCACTGTCGAATCACATGGATTCCTCATCCCTTACGTGACTTAAATGCATTGCCAAATGAACGCCTGATGTTACTTTATGACAACTTAAGTGCCATCTTCCTTCGTGAAAACCCGGTAGCATACAAGAGAGCTAAACATATCGACGTTGATCACCATTTCGTACGAGAACTTGTATTGTCCAAAAAATTGCATATGAAATTTGTTACTACCAAGCTTTCGGCGGCTTACATTTTCAACAAACCATTACACTTCCGTTGGTTTGTTTCTAAACCAAACCAAGTATGGTCATGATATTCTATGTCGGTCCGGTCTTCTTGTTTCTAACCCTGTTGGAATGTCACTTACCACCAATGATGTTTTTTTCTATAAACAAAACTCCTTTTCACGGCTCAACCCTCTATCGATCGTTTTTTGGCGCTCTTTACTATTTGGCTATCACAAACCCGGACATCTCATACATTGTTAATCTAGCATGTCAGTTCATCCACCCTCCAACACATGAACACCTCACTTTAGCAAAAAGGATCGTGCTATACATCAAGGACACTCTCAATCATGGTCTTCAATTTTTGTGTCCTCCAAATCTATGCTCATAGGTTACTCAAATGCAGATTTAACGTGTTATATTGAAACCAAACGTTCCACCTATGGCTACGCGATCTTCTTTGGTGCAAATCATGGGTCATGGAGTTTGTAAAAAAACGTACCTTTTTAAGATGTAGTTGTGAATCCGAATACCAAACCACGGCGAACAACACTGCCGAGCTCACATGGATTCCTCATCCCTTACGTGACTTAAATGCACTGCCAACTGAACGCCTAATGTTACTTTGTGACAACTTAAGCCCCATCTTCCTTAGTGAAAACCCGGTAGCACACAAGAGAGCTAAACATATCTACATTAATCACCATTTCGTTCGAGAACTTGTATTGTCCGAATGCATATGAAATTTGTTACTACCAAGCTTTAGGCGGCTTACACATTCAACAAAGCATTAGTGAGATCGCTCTTTGAATAGTTTCGAGATCCAATGAGAGTGCGTCCACCACCCGTAGATTTTGAGGGGGAGGTGAGGAGGGGTATTGGAGATAAATCTTGTCCATGGTTAGGTTATTTAATTACTTGAGTTATTTTCAATTTACCTTGTATCGCTTCTGTAATTGTGTTGTACTCTTGTATTCATACGTTATCATAAATTAGTAATATTCTAAGGGAAAGATGTATCATACTCTCACAAAGTATACGACCAAATTGGGCATCACAACCTTCTTGCTGATTTAGTGGAACACATCTTCAATGCTCGAGTGAATCACATTGTCGACAATTTTGATGAAGACGAGTTATTCAACGATACATATGACGAATCGGCAATGTTTCAAGAGATTTTGGCGTGGATTATGATGATGTGGCGAACAACAGTGATTAGACATCACGTACTATTCTACTATGTTTTGATTATGGTTTTTTTATTTTGTTTTTGATTTAGTATGTATTTTTTAATTAATGAAGGATTTTTTTTCTATTATTTATTTTATATAATTACATTTTATTCAATTAAAAAATATATAAAAAAAAAGTGTGCTAAACACATCAGTTTTATGGGGTAATCAAAATGATATGACAATAACATGAGAGTGCAATTAGATGATATAGTATAGTATGGTATCACACCCATCAATTTTAATTTCATTTGAATAACATAATTTATTTCGAAAGATGCCTCTGGATATCCAAAATATTTATGGCTAGTTAATTGTAATCAAATGTTTATAATATTCGTTTACATCATTACTAATTAATTTATTTAAAGAGACATATAACTCCTACACCGAGTCAAACCATACATGTTTACTTAGTAGATAATTAGGGTAGCAATAAATATAACTCCTAACTTAATCAAAAAGTTATATTTGAGATTCAACTTCATCATTTTCCCATCCTCTTCCCATAGTTTCATTTCAATTATGGATATCGATTCCCATGCCCATGCCTAGACCATTGATAGGGTCAATTCTGATACCGTATCCCATGTTCATGTTACTGCCATTGTTGTTGTTGTTGGTACTATCATTGTCGGTGCCACTCACATTACCATTTCTATTGGTGCTGCCATTACTGTTGCTATCGTCTTTGTCATTTCCGATTCTGTTGTTGCTATTATTGTCGATGCTGACACAGTTGCCAATGCATTTGTCATTTCCATTGTTGTTAGCGTTGTTGTAGTTGCTATTGGTGTTGGTGTTGGTGTTTTCTCCAATGTTTCCAGTATGATCATAATCTGCTCCCAACACCCCACCAATATTTTTCTTTATTGATACTTTTATACGATCTTCATGCCTTCCCACAGTATCACCTCTTGCAAGATGATTGCCTACATGTCCTCCTCTGTGTATTACTTCTGGACTTCTACATGCTATGTCTGTTGTGGAACAGCCAATCTTTCTAATAACCTCACCATGTCCAAGGGATTTCTTCTTATCTCTAACAAGCTCGCTATCAGAAACAACAACAATTGTGCAAATTAAAAACCCTAAAAATACAATAAAAGGGTTAAGAGCCATCATTTTGGTTCTTATAAATATTCTATCGGTAACATACAATACATGATAAAAAATCACATGTATATATATGGAGTTAAGTGGACGCAAATTTAACAGAACTGATGAGATGTAACTCAATAAGCACATTTCCACTTAAAACTATACATAAACGCTATGAATTATGATTTGACAAAACATGAAATACTTTTCTCTCTCTTTTTTGTTTTAAAATATGTTAATTATGGTCATGATAATTTATCATTAATTGTAGTGACATATATAACTTACAAAATTAATCAAACTCTATGTAATGTTTTAGTGTTTTTCCAAAGTAAAAAAAACATGTTGAAGATGAACAAAACGAGAGGAGAAAACTATTCATGTTCTTTAATCAAAGTTCAGGGCGGTCAGTTGATGTTAAGGGCCCAGTGCGGAGAATAGAAAAAAGGACAAAACTAATCTACTATAATAAATAAAGGTCTTTTTGCCACATGTCCTCTTCTCATTCATTTGGACACATGGTATTTTCTAAAATTTTTAAATTTTTTATTTTCCATTTGTCATTTTATTATATTTTTCATTTTATTAAATTAAAGTTTCACATTTAATGTGTAAGGTAATATATATGTAAAGTACTTATTAGAAAAAGTTTATATATATATATATATATATATATATATATATATATATATATATATATATATATATATATAATGTATTCAATACATTAAAGTCTCATTAATTTTAATAATTCAAAATTTTCTCATTTTTCTTATAAATTCAAACTTTTCAAATTGTTAAAATTTTATAATTTTTTTTTAATTAAACCCATGTAATACATGGGTCACACACCTAGTTAGTATTAAAAAACAAAGAAAATTAAAAGGTAATAAAATTCGAACATACGCTATTTGGATACAAATAAATACACCACTTTCAACCAACTAAACTACAAGATACTTTGTTAACTATCTACCTAATAGTTTATATATTATAATGTGAACTTGAAAAGTTGGTTAATTAAATTTATATATTATAATGTGAACTTGAAAAGTTGGTTAATTAAAACTTAAAACAAAACACTGGAGCAAACGTTATAACGTGAAACTAGAAAGTTGGTTAATTATAATTTTAAACAAAGAGTTGGAGCCATGGTGGATTTAAAACACTGAAGCTGAGTTGATGACCCAACAGGCTGAAGTACAAGTAATTTTGCTTAATTTTTACGTAAAATAAACATATAATATATTAATTATTTAAATTTATAAAAATTAGGGCTCTTTTTTTTGGCCCGAGTGGTACACCGTGCACCCTCTTAGGACCAGGCCTATCAAAGTTTTATTAGTAATTTATTAAATAATTCATGATTATGAAGTATTTTAAATTCAATATCTTTATGTTGTATTATAGATCATCCTACCTAGTACATGTGTGTTAGAACCAATGTATAAAAAAAAAAAACAAAAACAAAATACAAAATCTATAGAAACATTAAAACGAGAATGTGATAGATTATGTTAGAACCAATGTATAAAAAAAAAAAAAAAAAAAAAAATCAAAAACCAAAATCTATAGAAACATTAAAACGAGAATGTGACAGATTCAATATTCTTAAGGATAATTACCCCCATTAATTGTCGTTGTTGGGTTAGATGAATAAGATCCTCCCAAACCCCCATCGAGTTCTAACAACTTTTTTCCCATGAAAAAGACCTTGAACATTTCTTTGAATGTACCAAAAAATAAATAAATAAATAAAAACTTGTATGAAAATGAAAGGAAGAAACTTATATTTGTAGCACAAAACTTCAATAGTTTAGAATTTTTGGACCAAAAAACAATAGGCATAGCAAATCAGAGGACCAAAACCTGTTTACACTTCCCTCCAAATCTTGCTTTAAATTGTACTTGAATTAATAAACTCACTAAAGTTTTTCTTCATCCCAATGTATTATTACAGTGTAACTCACACTTCACAAAAAAGTAATAAATATTACATTTTTTCTAACAATATATATATATATATATATATATATATATATATATATATATATATATATATATATATATATATATATATATATATATATTAGTCGTTTACCCGCGTAAAGCGGCGGGCGACGAATATTTTTTTTTTGGCAATTATTTCCTTTCGGCAGACAATGTTTAGTTTCTTGTGATTTCACATTTGAAAGGGCTAAATGCTAATAACCAAAAGTACATCGATAAAAAAATAAAACTTGGATAAAAAAAATAGTATGAACTTGACATTAACTAAAAGTATTTTGAGAAAAAATATCACATTGTCTCCTTTTAGTTAATATTTGTGAAGAAAATCTAGATAAGTATACCCACGCAATGCAACGGGCGACGAATACCATGTTTCGACAATTAGTTTCTTTTTGGAATGAAAACCATCTCGCCATATATATAAGAAAAAAAAGGTGAGGATGAAAACAAAATATATGGAAAACCACATGGACCATTTGTATAATTTCGACAACTTTTTCGTACCTGTTTTTTGGGGCGGGTCTTTATTTTGTTGCTTTTTTTTTCGGTTTCATTTTAGTATACCTTGGTCCAATGGCCTTTGACGATATCATTTTCGGTTCGAATTCAAGTTTTTCAGTCTAACTTAAGTTTTTTCGTTTTAGTTCTACTTTTATGTATTTTGATGTTTTTGTTTTCATTTGAAGATAATCCCACTCGGTTATATTAGTAAAGTTTCATCAAATCAAATTAAAACTTTATCAACTAAAACTCTATTAAAAATGGTTTTTAAATAATAATTTCATATATATATATATATATATATATATATATATATATATATATATATATATATATATATATATATATATATATATATATATATAATAATATTAATGATTGATACATACTAATTGGAATCAATCAAATAAATAAACAAATAACCTATTACGACATTCTAAAATTGGCTTTCTTTGCTTCATGTTTTTAAATTATTCTTAGAGAACCGGAGAAAAAGAAAATTATATATTTTAAACGTTAAAAAATTTAAGGTTTGTGTTTTTAAATTGAAATAAACTCAAGTCGATTGAAAGCTTATGCTACTACTCGATTTGGTTATTATTGTAACCAATTCAAATCAATCGAACTACTATGCTATTACTCCTGTAATCGATTATTGCAACTATTAAAATTGATCTAAAATTTGGTATTATATACCAAGAATCTCTCATCACAAAAAGGAATAATAATAAATAAATAAATAAAAAATAAAAAATAAAAAATAAAAAAAAAAACTTGAGAAGTAATCTTAAGCAAAGGAAATGATACGATTCTTTTATGAGAGAGGATTATATATGCTGCCAATTTTTAGATTTGGAGAAAAAACCTTCTTTTAAATACCATTTCACCAAGAAACAGAGTAGACATAAAGATATAAAAATATAAGGTTTGGAGATTTTGGACAAAGGAATGGCGTCAAAATATGCTATTTATTGCTATTTAAATTTCATGGAACCATTTAGCACTTTTAAATCATAACATTAGATAAATGATCAACATATATGTGTCTATCCACCAACTTTCAAAATACTAAGGAAATGAAAATAAACGTAAAAAAAATAGAATTAAACTACAATGGTTGTCATTAAACCAAGCCTTGTAAGAAAAAGTTGTTGCAACCCTAATTCCATGCCAAAGCTTTTGACTACCACTCATGTGCCGGTTAGAGGTAAGCTCACATCTTGATTGTCATTGGAATTATAAAAAAAATAATAAAATAAAAAAAATACTAATTTAACAATGCCTAAGTTGTATCCAAAGAATATATTATTAGTGACTTTGTTAAATGAATGGAGGCAATTTTCTACTACTCTTTCTAATGGTTTCACTTCCCCATTCTAGTGATCAGCTCTACCCCTAAAAAACACAGATCAAAATACCGACTAAGATGAATAAATTTCTAAAAGATCAGATACCAAACATCCACCTGATTATCAAAAGTACAATAAGTTGTAAGCCATAACCTCTAATTACGAGAAAAAACACCAAAGAAACAACATCATTATTATTTTTCAGAATGATTCATTGAAAACAATCAAGTCAAGGACCAAAGATTTTAAATATTGTCTCAAGTCTTAACAGATAGAAACTCAGAGACTATTGAAAATTAGTTGTAATCACAACTACTTTGAGGTACAAAGAGCTACATACAAATATCTTGAAATAAAAGATCAAACATGAACTATCTATCAAAATTTAGCACTCACCAAAAACCGCATGATTGCTTTAGGCACAAAATATTGGATCTCTTTCCTAACAATTGTATAATATGATTGCAATAATTGTTTTGTAACGGTCAATGCCACTGTTTCATGCTCCGAATGCATTTCTGATGAATTCAACATTAATGGTGGCTGCCACCATTAATTTTTGACACACAAAGTGTACAAAAAGTGAATCAAAACACTTTATAAAAGAAAGAACAAGGAAACAATGGAATTGAATGCATATTTGAATGTAATGGTAAACCTCTCAAAGATGTATTATAGATGAACCAGGCTCGTTGTGATTAAGGATTCCACAGTTAGAGTTGCTTCCAGATGCATCTATTGCACGATTTTGAACCTCTTTTCCACAAAAAAATGAAGAAATCATCCAATTGGAACTCCTCACACTTCTTAAAATATCACAAAATAGAAAATCTATTAATATAAGGAATTGTTAGAATGGAATAAGAAATGTAATGGAAAGAGCATAGATCAGAAAATGAAATACTTTAAACACATATCATCGGATTCCAATTACAACTTACTTTTGAAACCTTAGAGCTAGCAAAAATGAAATTCTTTAAACACATATTACCGGATTCTGATTATTGGAATATGTCAAACTTGCTTAAAAACCGTATAAGAGATGATTTTTGCATAGACCAGAAAAAAATAAAAATATTATTATGACCCATAATTGACAATAAAAGAATAAAAAAACATATACGAAGTTCATCAAAACATATTTTACACAGAAACACCTATAAGAACCTAACCTATAATCAAGAAAGTAAAAATAAAAAAGATACATACCTCTGGAGTACATACATATTGAGATTTCCATCAATTCAAGTTAAATCCTCAAATAAGGTCATAATATGGAGAAGAAATTCATGAAATCAGGAAATATGTTCAAAACGAAATGCCTAAACAACATAACATGATAGATGATTTATGCATAGATCATAAAAACATAGAAATATTATTATGAACAGTAATTTACAAAAAAAAAAAAAAAAAAAAAAAAAAAAAAAAAAAAACCAAAAAAAACAAAAAAACCAAAAAATAAAGAAAAAGAAAAAGTGAGCTCATCTAAAAGAGCATTGTATCCTCATTTTAAACGCCTGAAAATTCATCATTCCATCATTAAAATTAAAAAATTCTAGTGTAGTACCTTTCAGAAACAGAGAAAGGTACATGGATCAAGATAATCATCTGGCTTGTTTCTCCTTCGCTTCTTTTAGAACAAATTACCTTACATTACATAACAAAATTAGCTTATTTTAGTAGAAATGCATTCTTATTTCCTTCAGGAAAAAAATAATGGATTCAATTTGCACATGTATTTATCGCTTTGAATTTTTGGGTGACAAACACTTCAATGGGGGAGAAAGAGGCGATAGTCGATCTTCACAACCAAAAATAGAAATAAAAGATTATGGATGAATACCTGGAGATTGAGAGAATCATCAAATATATAAACAAACCTCGAAGGATTTCCCCTTAAATCTAATACCGAAGAGAAAGAAGCTTAGATTATGAGGATTATCGTGTGAGAGTTGCGTTTAGGGTTTTGAGTTTTTAGATATGGTAAAGAGAGCATGTGTTTACATAGAAAAATTGATGATTTCAAATGAGGGAGGGGAGAGATATTCATCTGTAATGAGGGTTTTAATCGAGAAATAGAGAGAAAGTGAATCGTTGGATTTGATTGCGAAAAAGCAAAGGATGTATATAACTATATATGTTGGATTCAACTTTTTGTCTTCAACCCACCACAGATCTAACTTGCAACCAATCGAAACAGTAAATGTAATGATTAGAATAAACTAAAATCGAAACTATATACATAAAAACACTCACCGTCTTTGTGTGCGAGAGAAAAATGGATTAGGGTTTATGTTGGAAAATACTACAAAATTAGGAGCGTTGACCATTTTAAGAAACGATGGTTACCATCTCAGTAGTCACGACATGTGACTTCATTTGACGGTAATGGTGAAATTCCTGTGATGATGTCAAATAGAGGTAAATGGTCACGTTTAGGTTTTTCACTAGAGGGAGCACAGAGAGATGGAGGAAGGCTGTGTGTGTGTGTGAGAGAGAGAGATACGATGGAGAACTTCAAAGAAGGATTCGGAAGCACCCATATTTGCAGAAATCTCGTATTCAACATAGACTTAATCAAATCAAGGGGACGGACCAATTCTTATATGCATCAAATAGTTGTACCTTGAGTTATAAAGTTTGGACTATTTTAAATATAATAATATTTTATTGATGATTACTTGCACTATTAGCTTGATGATTTGGACGTTTTTAAAAAATAATATTATTATATTCAATTTATTTATAGAAATAATGAGATTTCTTTTATAAGATAGTAAAAGATATATATATATATATATATATATATATATATATATTCAAGTATTCTAACTAAGTATTTTATGGATATAACGCTAAATATGAGACAATTATTTTGAAAACATGAATTAGGGTAAAATTGTAATATTAGCTTTTAATTAATTTTGGCAATTAAATATTCAAATAATTAACCCCTTTAATTAAATTTAGGCAAAATAGTTAACTGCTTTCAAACCCTACATAGTACAAGCATCGGCCTTAACAGACCCACCAAGCCCTAAATCCCTTTATGGCATGTTTTTGCTTATGCCTAGAGAGAGAATATATTATGATCGGGAGAAAAGTGCAACAACTATGGTGTGGATCCAAGGAGGAAGACGAGGACGGAAACATCAAGCAAGAAGAAGAATTTAGTTGTGGGATCGGCTACAGCAGTTAAAACTTCTTGGTTCTTTTTTTTTCTTCCTTTCCTTCTATCTTCCTTCTTCTCAATTTTTTTCTCTAACCGAGAGCCACCTTGGCCAGTGATTGTATCTATCTTCAACAGTCAATGGTAGCAGGTCAACGCAGTAACCCTCCCTTCCGCCATCGCTCCCTCCTTTGGCCTGATCCAGGGGCCGAAGGACTTCAGACACAACATACTATCCCTGACCTCGCCTTTCTCGCACAAAAAATCGACATTTCCAGTAAAGATCTGATGTGTCTCATATCACTTGATGTGGTAGCAGAGAAGAGGATCAAAAGGCTGGCTATGAAGGTTGGCAAGAATTTGTTTAATTTTATGAAATCGTTTTGTGGAATTGACTCTTCTGTAACTATTTATTTCGTGATTAAATCGATCCATGACCATCAATTATATTCCCCTTTCATATTCTTTTCATAAATTTACATCAACATGTTATATTAGTTTTCTATATGAGCATAGCAACTTGCCATGGAAAAAGAACAAAGATGTCTGAATCTAAAAGTGAATTGAGTGGTTTAAAAGTTGATAGAGAAAGTAATAAACCTTCTTAACCACCTAAAGACTACATCCATGTCAGAGCAAGAAGGTGTCAAGCTAATGACGACCATAGTCTTGCAGAAAGAGTAATTCATTATCTATTTCTTTTATATATTGATTATATTCCCACTTTTTATAACTCCATCTTCATGATTTAATCCCAATTTTTCTAGGATGGGAGAGAGAAAAGAGTAGTGAAAGGATGAAAATTCTTCAATATTTGGTCCCTGGGTGTAATAAGGTGCACCATGGATTCTGATTTTTTTTTATATTTTGGCATCAAAAGATTAAAAAAAAATGATTGTAAAACAGATTATTCACTTTTTTTTGTATTAGGTTATAAGAAAAGCACTTGTACTTGATGAAATAATCAACTACATTCAATCACTGCAACATCAAGTGAAGGTACTTTTTCATTATTTCATATCAGATTTACTTCTTCTTATATGATACAAATCAATGTGTAAGATTATTTTAGTGGTTAAAAGGGTACTGTGGAGAAAAAGAACATGTGAATGAACTTATGAATGAATTTATATGATATTGTATAATCTATTTTCACTAGAAAAAGAAGGAGTCCGAGGGTGCTTTTCTGTAGTTCTGACAACAATTCTGGCATAATGGAATCTCGAATTCCAAGTCCATCAGAATGGAATCTCAAATTTTAAGTAAAAGCAGGGAATTACCAAACACAACACATACTAGTATTTTGTAATTCTACTTAACTATCATTTTGACTATTTGATTACTTTTATTTCGAATCATAAAAGGTATAATATGTTTTGGGATTTTTTTTTTTGGTTTTGAATTTTTTTACTAAAATGTTGTTGGTTGTTGTAATGTTGGATTGGTTATGCATTGTTAAAGAAGAAACTTGATAAGAAACAAACGTTTTTATTGTGAAGAAGAACTTCAATATTCATTCAGAATTGATTAATATTTTTTTCTATTAGAATGGATTAACAACAATATTCTATCAAATTGTATTAGTATTTTACTTAGATTTCAATGTTTTTATTTTATTTTTAACCATTAACATTTCTTTGTCTTTTGGAATAAATGTAATTGTTAACCATTATTACTTGTATTCTTTCAGAATGAATGTGATTTATATATGTTCATAGTTGTATTTGTTAAGAATGAATGTAATTATTGATTTTAAGATATTAAAATTCTTTTCATATAAAATTTGTGTTCATTAAAAATTATTAATTTTGATAATATATATTTATAGTATTCTATCAAAATTTAATGTTGTTTTTCAAGATAATCATAAACATATTCTTTTAGAATGTTCGAATTAATATATTTATTATCCTAAAAATTAGATTTTTAAAATTTAGATAATTAAATGTTCCTTAAAGTCTGCAATTTTCTTTTTTTTAATTTTTGTTCATTGACTAAAATACCCTTAGAATGAAATTATATGTTATTTTTTTAATTATGGTCGTTACACACACATGCACACACACTCACACGACCGAATTAAGTAACTTAGTTGCTTCGTTACACACACCTGGTTCCTAGCCTAACCCTCTTACATGTAAGTTATGTTTACCCTACTTTAAGTATAACTTATGTTTATGTTCAATATCGTTATTATGAACTTATAAACTATATATATATATATATATATATATATATATATA
The DNA here is from genome assembly GCF_052625555.1 of Lactuca saligna. NCBI lineage: Eukaryota > Viridiplantae > Streptophyta > Magnoliopsida > Asterales > Asteraceae > Lactuca > Lactuca saligna. The sequence continues at coordinate 177,721,937 of NC_136423.1, forward strand.
TATATATATATATATATATATATATATATATAAAATATACAACCTTTTATTATAAGATCTTTTAACTACTCATGGTACGGAGAATCTGGTTTGAAGGGCTGCATATGGTTGCTGGATTTCAGAAGTGCTATAATGCCAAAATGGTCCTGCCCTCCGTTTGCAACGTCCCAAATTTTCAAACGAAAATTTTAATTTTAAAGTAATCAAACGTATTTCCATAAGTCATGAAATCCCAAAACAATTGTTTTCAAATCAACATTCATTACAACTTTATTAAAAAAAACATTAGAGCGTCCCATTATGATATCAATGAGAGAGAGAGAGTGTGTGTGCATGTCGCGCCATCATGCCTTGCCCTTCCCCTTGGATCAGATGTACCTAAAACAAATTTGTAAACTGAAAGCTGAAAGCTTAGTGAGTTCCCCAGAGCATTCCTACACACAACCCACATACAACATGTTATACCAGCTAAAACAACTATACGTATCACATAAGCCATGCATACAACATATAAGGAAGACATGGAAACCTTCCAAGGTCTTATAAAAAATGCCACGAAAAACCCCCATGTGGTCTTGACTAGCCGCCACTGGAACCCCCACGTGGTCTACACAAGTCATGCAATATCATAAAAGCTAACAAATCAACATTCTAATAATCGATAGAAACCCTCAAAAGACTTATACTAGATGCCATGGAAACCTCCACATGGTCTTAATTATGTTGCCTCGGGAACCTCCCAGGGTCTTTCATACAAATGTCCTATCGACATATCACATACCCAACTATCAAACCATACAACAATAAATGGGCCGGCCTTGGTGCCTTAGACCCAAAGGTATGGTGAGTAGACTCACCTCTATCTACTGAATGCGAAATTTGCTCTCCTAACAATCTATATCCTTCCGTGCTGAATAATAATATTAATCAATGTTAGAACTTTACTTAATAAAAAGGGAACCGAACCCCTAGTCCTTCCAAAAAGGCCCAATTATCCTTTCTTTGTTAATGGGCCCAAAGTCCATGTCTAAAATCATTAATGGGCCTCTTGGCCCAATAAGACCCTACCATAACACCAATGGCCCAATACCGATAAAATGGCCAACTATTATATGAATGCAACAAAATCTAATAAGCAAATGAGGGACAACAATTCAAAGGACCAAAACAGATCCAAGCCGATATGTGATGCGTACGCTTAGCATACCACCCTGGTACGCACAACGTACTGGGCTCTGGGACTTACGCGCAACGTACGCTTGGTTACGCCCAAAGTACTAACAAATTAAGCACTTTTTCCATTAAGTGCTTAATACTCGATTCGTTTACATCCAAAAGTCAGATCTACGCTTATTAAGAGGACCTAGGGCATAAAGTTGGCAACTTTATGCCTTTGTATGCCTCAGATGTTCCCAACACCCCCATTAAGACCTTTCTAAGGTTCATAACACATGCATGAGCTCAAAACATCCACCAAGACTCCATTTTTATGTTACAAAAGGACCAAGTGTAACACCCTAAATTTGGTATGTCTTGAAACCAGCAAGAAATTTGCATTTTACCAAAATTGGTCCTTTAAGTACGCTCGACGTACTTTAGTGTACACTTAGTGTACTATGCATGGATGGATGCGGAGGCGCTAGGCGTATGCTGGGGGTACCAGCAGGTTCGTCAGGCATACGTGCCAAGGGTCCAAAACCCTAATTTTCAGATGTGAGACCTATTTAAGCAACCTTAAGTCACTTGGACATAACCCTAGAGAGCCTCCACTACCTTAGAACTTTCTTACACTCCAGCAAATCTTGTTAGACCATTTTTGAGCTTTAAAGAGTGCAGTGTGGCCTTTTTAGTGTTCTTTCTAGGAAGAAGAGGTGGATAAACAAGCTAGGAACGAGTTGGTGCTTCAAGAATCTGCATATTAGGCACCTTGCAAAGCTAATGGAGGTAAAAAGCTTGGATCTTTCTTCTTTAATCATTAGATCTAGCCAGGGTTTTCATCTTTGCCCCTTTTGGTTGATTTTGGACCTTTATTGGTGAGTTATGCAACCTCAAAAATTGAAATGTCAAATCTGAGGTCCCTTTGTCCTTTTTCAACATAAAAATGGAGTCTTTGTGGGTATTTTGACCTCATGCATGTGTTAAGAGCTTTAAAAAGGTCTTAATGAGGGTATTGGCAGCATATGGGGCATGCAAAGGCATAAAGTTGCCAACTTTATGCCTTAGGTCGTCTTAATAGGGATAGATCCGACTTCTGGACGTAAAAGATTTGAGTATTTAGCACTTAATAGAAAAAGTGCTTAAGCCGCTAGTACGCTGGGCGTAACCTAGTGTACGCTCCGCATAAGCCATAGAACCTCAGTACACTGTGCGTACTAGGATGGTATGCTAAGCGTACGCATCGTAGTGGAGTTAAATCTGTTTTGGGCCTTTGAGCTTTTGGGCCTCATTTTGATTATTGGGCTCGGTGGCATTATGGGAATATTGGGCTATATCACTTGCCATGGACCATAGATATATTGATTAGGCCTTATTGGGCCAAATGGCCCATTAAGGATTTTGGACTTGCACTTTGGGCACAATAGCAAGGGATGGATAGTTGGGCCTCATGGGAGGGTAGGGAGTTTGGGTCTCCCTTAGTTAAGTAAAGTCCTAACATTGTTTAATATTATTATTCAACACGGGAGGTTTTGGACACTTGGAGAACAACTTTTGTATTTAGCAGAAAGAGGTGAGTCTTCTCACCATACCCATGGGTCTCTGGGACCACGGCTGGCCCATTTCATGATATGTAATGCATTAGCTGTAATAAAGTTATGTGATATGATAGTTAACTTGTGATAAGTTGTATGCTTGTGATTATGTGTGATTACATGAAAGCCCATGGGGGAGCCCATGACACTTGGATATAAAACCATGTGGGGGAGACCATGGTCGTCCGGCAGGGAAAGACCTTGGGAGAGCCCATGATAGTTAGGTAAAAGACCATGTGGGGGAGCCCATGGCATCCTTATGTAGGGATATGTGGTAGAGATAACTTTATAGTTAACATGATATGTTATGTGGTACAGATAGCTTCTTAGCTACTATTATGTGGTAGAGATATCCTATTAGCTAATATGATATGTGTTATGTGGAATACGGTTAGGGGTATGCTCTAGGGAACTCACTAAGCATTCGCTTACAGTTTGTGGTATTGTTTCAGGTACATCTGAGTCCAAGGCCAAGGGCAAGGCTTGATGGCGTAGCATGCACTCTATCTCACATTCACGGATATGTTTTAGGGACACACTGATGATTTAAATAAGTTGTAATGAATTCTGATTTGAAGACAATTATATTTGGACTTCATGGTTTATGGAAATGTGTTTTATTAATTAAAAATGAAAATTTCTTTGGAAAATTTGGGTCATTACAAGTTTTTATCAGAGCCCTGGTTTGAGGGATCCGGGTACACTCTCAGGTGTGGCAGGACTCAAACTAACGAAATGATAAATTGTTTTCAAAATAAAAGCTAAAAAAACATTTTACGAAGTAAAAAGAAGAGAGTGCAACGCGCACGATCAGTCGAGCCAAGTATGTAGTTCCCAATGTGTTAGCCATGTTATACTGAAATTTGAGCTTGATGATCGTATGAGACTTGTATTGTGTATTCTTGTTAAATTGTATACGGTTAGGAGCTTATAGCCTCAGAATGATTGATTTGGCCTTATTTCCTGTTCCTTGTTTGGTTGTGGTCCTAGGGGAGAATCTTTTATTTGAAACTCTATTTGATCCTTTTCTGTGTATAATTTGCATGCATAAAGGCAATATGTTATGATTGGTCTGATTGATGTGGGTAGAAGAAATTTTAGGACAACTTGGGTTATGGGTTATGATTTATTTCAGGTCGAATTGGAATTATCAGTTGGAGCCTTGGGGAAAGGTATAGGTCGGTGTGGAAGGTAGTATTGGACCGATACTACTGAAAGCACGGGACCTGCACCCGAACCAATGCTAGATCTGATCACCCAAGGAGGACCGGTGTGGGAAGAACCCCTATATATAATGTGTCCTGATTATTATGGTTTGTGACTTTTCAGTTCAGCATGGTGGTGACATGATTTGGGGCAGGGGGATCAGGATCAAGGTCTGGATCGGGGTCTAGGTCCGTATCGGGCAGCGGTACTGAGCCTATTGATGAGAGGTTGCACGATATCATTGCATCTGAGGTTAAGAAGGGCATCCTTGATGCTACCCCAATCATTTTCGGGACAGTCAAGGAAGGCATTATGCAGATCATGGAGGAGAGACTCAAATCATTCAGGGCTAATATTGTTGCGGGCCAGATTGGGGCCGGACTCCCTCGTTCCGGGAGTTCAAGGCATGTGCAATGCTGGAGTTTTTTAGGGTCAGGGACCCCATTGTTTCTCGATGTTGGCTGGTAGATATCGAAAATGCCCAACACACAAGTTCTTGCCTGGACGTGGCAAAGGTTGGGTTTGCTTCTTTCATACTGAGAGATAGGGCTCAGGATTGGTGGGGGGAGGTTACTAGACAGGTGGGACTAGCCAGGGTGGCTAAGAAGTCATGGGTCGAGTTTGTCTGGAGATTTGATTTGGAGTAAGCACCACCCATAGTGGTGCAAGGATTAGTGCGGGAGTTTCATGATTTGCAGCAAACCACCGAGACTGTGGCGGAGATAACCGCCAAGTTTCGGGAGCGAGCTTTGTTGATCCCACAGTATGCTACTAGCGAGGACATGAGGAGGATGATGTATCATTCCACGCTGAGGGATGATGTCAGGGAGTTTGTGAGCTTCATAGTGTGCAAGACCCTAAATGAGATGGTAAAGAAGACCCGTGAGCGAGAGATGGAGTTAGACTTCTACACCAAGCGGAAGCCCGAGCAGGCACAGAGAGTATTGGATTACGCTAAAAAACCTAAGACCTTGGATTTATCTAGTAGAAACCAGCAGGGATGCGGCCGGTGCACCAAGTACGGTAAGCCGTATAGTGGAGCTTGTAGAGTAACAGGCTAGGGATGCTACGCTTGTGGCCAACGGGGCCACTTGAGCAGGGATTGCCTCAAAAAGGGATTGATTTGTTTCAACTACAACCAAACGGGCCACAAGCAGGCCGATTGTTCAAGGTTGCAAGTAGGGGGAGGAGCGATGGCGGCGCCTGCGCCCACCACATTGAGGATTACTGAAGGCAGCCCTGCGAAGGCGGATGTTCCGGCATTGAAGAGCTGCGCATTCCAGTTGACCGAAGAGGAGGCTCGGGTAGCACTAAATGTTGTGACTGGTACTTATCCATTATTCTCTGTTCTTATTATTTGTGTAACTTATGTGTACTATATGCTTGTATAGGGACCATTTTGGTCAATGGTGTGTCTGCTCATGTCCTGTTTGATTCGGGTGCTAGCCAATCATTTGTGTCACTTGCACTTAGCAAGAAGTTCGGAGATGCGTCGGGGACCTTAGATCCCTACTCGAGGTGGAGATTGTAGAAGACTGCATCGTTAATGTTGCGAGGGTATATCAAGACTGTGTACTGAATGTATTGGGAGAGAGGTTCCGTGTTAACCTAGTTCCGATATCATTGCGAGGGTTGAAAGTGATTATTGGGATGGATTGGTTGGGAGGAAACGGGGCCATGATTGATTATGAAATCCAACTGGCTAGGGTTCAAACCCCAAGTGGGGGAGAACTAGTTATTCACGGTGAGAGGACCTCGCAGAGACCGACCCTTTGTTCGGATGCGAAGGCAAAGAGGTTTTTACAGCAGGGTTGCACAGGATTTTTGCGTATTTCTCAGATACGAGAGTAGAGACTGTGATGGATGTGGAAAGTGTGCCAGTGGTATAGGATTTTTGGGACGTTTTCTCCGAAGAGTTACCAGGAGTGCCTCCGGAGAGGCAGGTGGAGTTTCGCATTGATTTGGTGTCGAGTGCCACTCTGATAGAAAAGGCACTCTACCAGTTGGCACCATAGGAGATGCAGGAGCTATCTATGTAGCTTCAGGAGATGCTAGACTGAGGGTTCATTCGCCCAAGCAGTTCCCCGTAGGGAGCACCGATTCTTTTCGTGAAAAAGAAGGATGGAATGCACAGTATGTGCATCAATTATAGGGAGCTGAAAAAACTAACGGTGAAGAATCATTATCTGTTGCCGAGGATCGATGATTTGTTTAATTAGCTTCAGGGTGCATCTTGGTTTTCCAGGATTGATCTTCGGTTGGGGTATCCTCATATGAGGATTTGGGTACCAAAGACAACTTTCAAGACTCGGTATAGGCATTATGAGTTTGTGGTAATGTCGTTTAGGCTCACCAATGCCCAAGCAGCATTCATGGATCTTATGAACAGGGTGTGTAGACCGGTGTTGGATCGGTCTGTGATCATTTTTATTGATGATATCATGCTCTATTCTAAGACTAAGGAGCAGCATAAACAGCATCTAAGGGAAGTATTAGAGACCGTGAGAGTGGAGAAACTTTATGAAAAGTTCTCCAAGTGTGAATTCTGACTGCGGGAAGTATAGTTTTGGGGCATGTCATCAATCAGGAGGGCATTTTGGTTGATCCAGCTAAGGTTGAGGTAGTGATGCGATGGGAAGTACCGAAGAATGCATCAAAGTTTCATAGATTTTTGGGTTTATCGGGCTACTATCAGAGATTTGTCTAGGATTTCTCCAAGATTGCTTTTGAGACCCTGCGATGGAAGTTATGTGAGGCTCTGATTCTAGTACTACTTAAGGGGTTGGATGATCTGGTGGAGTATTGTGACACATCAATTTCAGGGTTGGGTGCAGTACTGATGTAGAGACAGCACGTGATAGCATACACCTCGAGGCAGTTGAAGCCTTACGAGGCGAATTACCCCACACATGATCTAGAGATGGGAGCGGTAGTGTTTACCCTCAAGATTTGGAGGCACTATTAATTTGGAGTACAGTTCACTATATATACCGATCACAAGAGTTGGAAGTATTTTATGGATCAGCAGAACATCAACATGCGATAGAGGAGGTGGTTGGATGTGATGAAGGAGTACGATTGCGAGATTCTATACCACCCAGGGAAAGCCAACGTTGTGGCTGATGCTTTAAGCTGCAAGACGGCAGGATCCCCAATTCGGGACATTTGTATGAGGATAACGGTGACTTCTCCTTTGTTACACATGATCAAAGAGGATCAGGTCGAGGGGGTGAAGAAGGATAATTGGAATTTTGAGCGGATTCGGGGACAGTATCCTTTGTTTGTGAAGAATAGCAACGGCCTTTTGACGCAATGTAGTCAAGTATAGGTACCAGTGACAGGGGGAGTGAGGTAGAGACTATTAGAGGGGGCGCACAAGTCTAAATTCTCTATACACCTAGGAGCTATGAAAATGTATAGGGACTTCAGGCTGGGTTATTGGTGGCCCTGCATGATGTGGGAAATCGCCTGGTTCGTGGAGCACTGCTTAACCTGCAGAAAGGTCAAGGCTGAGAACCAGCAGCCACATGGCAAGGTTCAGGCACTACCTATTCCCATGTGGAAGTGGGAAGAGATCACCATGGACTTCATCACAAAGTTTCCTAGGATGGCGAGGGGAGTGGACGCTATATGGGTAATCATAGAAAGACTGACAAAGAGTGCCCACTTTATTTTGATTTCCGAGAGTATATCCACATAAAAGTTGGCAAATATTTATGTGCGTGAGGTGGTGGCTAGACATGGGGTGCCCGTGTCTATGGTCTTCGATAGAGAGGTCCGGTTTACTTCGACGTTTTAGAAGAGTTCCATGAAGAACTGGGCACCCAACTTCACTTCAGTACAGCGTACCATCCTTAGAATGAAGGTCAGAGTGAGAGGATGATCCAGACACCGGAGGACATCCTTCGAACATGGGTGTTGGATTTTAGAAGGAGTTGGGATACATACCTCCCACTAGTAGAGTTCTTGTACAATAATAGTACGTTATCATGCCAGTATTAACCGAGCTCCATTTGAGATGTTATATGGCCAAAGGTGCATGACCCCGGTGTGTTAGGACGAAGTTGGGCATCGGGTCATGGGGAGAACTGAAGTAGTGCTTAAGACTACTGGATTGATTCAGCAGGTGCGTGACCGGTTGCGAGTCGCACAGAGCCGTCAAAAAAGTTATGCTGACTGACGCCGTTCGGATCTCGAGTTTCGGGTAGGGGATTTTGTATTATTGAAGGTGTCGCCATGGAAAGGGATTATCAGGTTCTGGAAGAGGGGTAAGTAGGGGCCTTGGTTCATAGGACCGTTCATGATCACGGCCCCGGAGGACAGGTTGGCATATCGCTTAGAGCTCCCCATGGAGCTTAGATAGATTCACAATACCTTCCAAGTTTCTTAGCTTCAGAAGTGTGTTGTTGACGAGTCTACAGTTGTTTCAATGGATGAAATTTAGGTGGATGGGACCCTGGATTATGTCGAGAAGTCGGTCGCCATCCTAGATAGGAAGATGAAGGGTATTCGGAACAACAAAGTGAAGCTAGTAAAGGTACAATGGCAGCACCTGAGGGGGTCTAAATAGACTTGGGAGCCGGAGGAGGAGATGCGGGAGCATTATCCCGAACTGTTTACACCTACGGACTTTGAGGACAAAGTTTAGTTCAAGTGGGGGAGAGTTGTAACACCCTAAATCTGGTATGTCTTGAAACCCTCAAGAAATTTGCATTTTACCAAAATTGGTCCTTTAAGTACGTTGGGCATACTTAAGTGTATGCTTAGCGTACTATGCATGGATGGACGTGCATGAACTGGGTGTAGCAGCATGTACACCGCGCGTACGCGCCAGGGGTCCAAAACCCTAATTTTCGGACATGAGACCTATTTAAGCAACCTTAAGTCACTTTGTCCTAACCCTAGAGAGCCTCCACTGCCTTAGAACGTTCTTACACTCCATAGAATCTTGTGAGACCATTTTTGAGCTTTAAAGAGAACATTGTGGCCTTTTTAGTGTTCTTTCAAAGAAGAAGAGCTGGATAAACAAGCTAGGAACGAGTTAGGGCTTCAAGAACCTACATATTAGGCACCTTGAAAATCTACTAGAGGTAAAAAGCTTGGATCTTTCATATTTAATATTTAGATCTACCTAGGGTTTTCATTTTTGCCCCTTTTCGTTGATTTTGGACCTCCATTAGTGAGTTATGCAACTCCAAAGGATGGAAATGTCAAATCTCAGGTCCCTTAGTCCTTTTTCAACATAAAATTTGAGTCTTCGTGGGTATTTTCACATCATGCGTGTGTTAAGAGCTTTAAAAAGGTCTTAATAAGGGTATTGGGAGCATATGGGACATGCAAAGGCATAAAGTTGCCAACTTTATGCCTTATGTCATCTTAATAGGGATAGATCCGACTTTTGGACGTAAAAGATTTGAGTATTAAGCACTTAATGGAAAGAGTGCTTAAGCCGCTAGTACGCTGGGTGTAACCCAATGTACGTGGCGCGTAAGCCCTAAAACCTCAGTACGTTGCACGTACAAGGACGGTACGCTAAGCGTACGCATCACAGTGGAGCTAAATCTGTTTTGGGCCTTTGAGCTTTTAGGCCTCATTTGATTATTGGGCTCGGTAGTATTCTGGGAATATTGGGACATATCATACCCCATGGACCATAGATATATCGATTGGGCCTTATTGGGCTAAGTGGTCCATTAAGGATTTTGGACTTGGACTTTGGGCCTAATTGCAAGGGATGGATCATAGGGCCTTATGGAAGGATTAGGAGTTTGGGTCTCCCATAGTTAATTAAAGTCCTAACATTTTTTAATATTATTATTCAGCACGGGAGGTTTCAGACACTAGGAGAACGGATTTTGTATTCAGCAGACAAATGTGAGTATTCTCACGATACTCATGGGTCTAAGGGACCAAGGCCGACCCATTTCATGATATGTAATGCATTTTATGTAATAGAGTTATGGGATATGATAGTTAGGTTGTATGCTTGTGATCATGTGTGGTTGCATGAAAGACCATGGGGGAGCCCATGGTACTTGAATGTAAGACCATGTAGGGGACCCATGGTCGTTCGATAGGGAAATACCATGGGGAAACCCATGGTACTTAGGTGTAAGACCATGCGGGGGAGCCCATGACATCCTTATGCAGGGATATTTGGTAGAGATACCTTTACAGTTAACATTATATGTTATGTGGTATAGATAGCTTCTTAGCTAATGTTATGTGGTAAAGATAACTCATTAGCTATTATGATATGTGTTATGTGGAATATGGGTGGGGTATGCTTTGGGGAACTCACTAAGCATTCGCTTACAGCTTGTGGTATTGTTTCAGGTATATCTAAGCCCAAGGGAAAGGACAAGGCTTGATGGCATGACATGCACTCTATCTCTCTTTCAGGGATATGTTTTTAGGACACTCTGATGATTTAAGTAAGTTGTAATGAATGCTGATTTGAAAAAAATTATGTCTGGACTTCATGGTTTATGCAAATGTGTTTTATTAATTAAAAAGGAAATTTCTTTGGAAAATTTAGGTTGTTACACCAAGGGACCTCATGTCTGTCATTTCCATCCTCTGGAATTTCTTAACTCATAAGAGGAGGTCCAAAATCAACTAAAGGGAGAAAACTAGAAAACCCTAGCTAAGTCAACTGAATAAGATGGCAAGGCCATAGCTTTATACCTCCAGAAGCTTTGCAAAGTGACCTAGATGCAAATTCTTGAAGCACCAAACCACCCCAGGCATGCTTAGCAATTCCCTCTTCTCTAATGAACTCTAAAATGGCATCAGAAACCCACTCCTTAAGCTCAAAACCCTCTCACACAATATCTTAGTTGTAGGTGGACGAAATGAAGCTAAAGAGACTGATAGGGTTTGGTCCAAGAGGCTAAAAGGTAATTAAATATGGTTCAAGTCTGAGATTTAGGGCTTTGGCCCTCTTTTGCATACGCTCTGTGTACCCTTACATACGTACCGTGTACATAAGGCTCCTTCGTGATCCTTCTCCCATAGTACGCTAAGCGTACCCATAGGTACACCGAACGTACGGGAGGGACCATTTTGCCAATTAATTCATTTTCAAGGGTGTCAAAGGTGTACCTGATTTGGACTGTTACAACTCTCCCCCACTTGAACTAGACTTCATCCTCGAAGTCCGTAGCTACGAATAGATCGGGATATTGCTGCCGCATCTCCTCGTCCGACTCCCAAGTCCATTCAGAGCCTCTTCAGTGTTGTTATTTCAGCTTTACCGGCTTCTCCTCCTTGTTCCGAAGACCCTTCGTCTTGCTATCTAAGATGGAAAACAACCTCTCGATGTAGTTCAGGCTCCCATCCACCTGAATATTGCCCAATGAGATGACGATGGACTCTTCGGTGACACACTTCCGAAGCTGAGACATGTGGAAGGTGTTGTGAATTTGGCTAAGCTCCTCCGGCAAATCCAAGTGATATTCCACCTTGCCCACCTGGGTTGAGATCCTGAACGGGCCTATATACCGAGGCCCCAACTTTCCCCTCTTTCGAAACTTGATAATCCCTTTCTAGGGTGACACCTTCAACAACACCAAATCCCCCACCTAAAACTTCAGATCTGATCACCTTCGACCAGCATAACTTTTCTGAAGGCTCTACGCGTACCATAATGGGTCGCGCACATGCTGAATCAACCCGAAAGTCTTGAGCACTTCTTCAATGCTCCCCTTGACTCGGTGTCCAAGCTTGACCCAACAAACCAGGGTTTGGCACCCCCACCCATATAACATCTCGAATGGAGCTCGGTCGATACTGGCATGATAATTGTTATTGTATGAAAACTTTTCCTGTGAGAGATACGTGTCCCAACTACATCCAAAATCCAACATGCATGCTCGAAGCATGTCCTCCAGTGTTGGGATCGTCCTCCCACTATGGCCATCAATCTAGGGGTGACACACCGTGCTAAAATGTAGGTAAGTTCCCAGTTCCTCATGGAACTTCTTCCAAAACCTAGAAGTAAACCGAACATCCCTATCAGACACTATCAACACTGGCACCCCGTGTCTCGCCACCACCTATCGTACATAAATATCCACCAAATTCTCCACGGATATACTCTCGGAAATCAGAATGAAGTGGGCACTCTTCGTCAGTCTGTCTATGATTACCTGTATGGCGTCCACACATACATTTTTGTAGCCCCTGGATGTATACAGAAATTGGACTTGTGCGCCTCCTCTAATATCCTCTGCCTCACTCCTCCATTCACCGGCACCCACACACGGTCACACTGCGTCAAAAGGCTACGACTATCCTTAAAAAACAAAGGATATTGTCCCTGGATTCTCTCTGTCTTCCAATTCTATTTCATCACTCCCTCAAACTGGGCCTCCTTGATCGAATCCAACAAAGGAGAAATCATCGTCATCCACATATAATTGTTCCTAATCGAAGACCCCGCCGTCTTATGGCTCAATGCATCGGCCACCACGGTGGCCTTCCATGGATGGTATAGGATCTCACAATCATAGTCCTTTAGCACATCTAACCACGTCCTCTGTCACATGTTGAGGTTCTGCTAATCCATCAAATACTTTAAACTCTTGTGATCTGTATAAATGGTGCACCACACTCCGTACAAATAGTGCCTCCAAATCTTCAGGGAAAACACCATTACCCCCAATTCCAGGTCGTGAGTGGAAAAATTTGCCTCATGAGGCTTCAACTGCCTCGAGGCGTAAGCTATCACGTGCCCCCTCTACATCAGAACTACACCTAACCTTGAAATCGATGAGTCACAGTACACCACCAAATCGGCTAACCCATCAGATAGTACTAGGATCGGAGCCTCGCATAACCTCCGTCTCAGGGTCTCAAAAGCTATATGGTAATCCGTGCCCCATCGAAAGGTCACATTCTTCTTCGTTAAGTGAGTCAATGGCACATCAATCTTGGAGAAATCCTGAATAAATCTCCTATAATAGCCCGTTAAACTCAAGAAGCTATGAATCTATGATGCGCTCTTCGGTACTTCCTACCGCATCACATCCTCAATCCTGACTGGATCAACCGAAATGCCCTCCTGATTGATGATATGCCCCAAAAAATGTACCTCTCGCAACAATAAATCACACTTGGAGAACATCGCATAAATCTTCTCTGCCCTCTGGGTCTCCAGTACATCCCTCAAATGCTTCTCATGCTATTCTCTGGTCTTAGAATAGACCATGATATCATCAATAAACATAATCACCGACTGATCCAGCATCAGTCTACACATCCTATTCATGAGATCCATGAACGTTATTGGGGTATTATTGAGCCCAAACGGCATCACCACAAACTCATAGTGCCCATACCGAGTCCTGAAAGCTACTTTCGGTATGTCCACATCCCGAATCCTCATCTAATCGTACCCTAACCAAAAATCAATCTTGGAAAACTAAGACGCACCCTGCAGTTGATCGAAAAAATCATTGATCCTTGGCAACGGATAAAGTTTCTTCACCGTTAGTTTATCAGATCTTGGTAATCAATGCACATCCTGTGTGATCCATCGTTCTTTTTCACGAACATGATCGGTGCTCCCACAAGGAACTACTCAGACAAATGAACCCTCGGTCTAGCAGCTCCTGAAGCTGTGCACATCCTAGCCCTCGAAGTCGAACAGAGAGTAGGCCACTACGAGTCCCTCTCACCATGTTTAACCAGTTGTAACATCGTAAATTTTTAAACAAAAATTTTGATTTCAAGTTACCAACATCACATATAATAATTCTCAAAATCTCAAGTTTCGATGTCCTAACATATTTGAAAATAGTTTTCAAAAGTATTTATCAAAATCCAGGATCCTCATTCATGACTCTTTTCTCTTGTGTGTACAATTAAGCCACCGCCTTCCCGCGATCCTGATAAGAACCTAAAACACATAACACACAACACGGTAAGCACAAAGCTTAGTGAATTCCCCAAAATACCACATACACATATTAGCCACTCGAGGCAATAACTTTGTAGGACCCTCCGGTCCGATGTGTCTCAGTGGGACCCTCCGGTCCGGTTTAAGTGAGGACCCTTCAATCTCATAACTCGTTAGACCCTCCGGTTCGCTCATAATATAACATCGTTTTTTGGACCCTCCGGTCCGGTCTAAATATCACATAATATAGCTCACGACACATATCACACATAAATTGCATAACTCAGGCAAGCATATAAGACCCTCTGGTCACACATAATTACCACTCTAGGTATAGTATAGTAAGAAGACTCAGCTCAGATGATGAAGAGTCCCTATAAACGTTGTTGACACGCACCGACCTATAACTCTATGCCAAACCCACAATTATCCCAATTAGGAACTAATTCTCAACTCTCGCTCATTAGGTCTAAAGGTAGTCCACTAACCAGCCCATCAATGACTTAAAACCCATTGGGCCCACTAAGGCCCAATAATACATGGTCTCTCCCGAGGCCCAACTCTCTCACATCTAATGGCAAGCCCAACTCAAGGGCCTAAAGAACATATATATATATATATATATATATATATATATATATATATATATATATATATATATATATATATATATATATAATCCTCTGGTCTAAGACTTTATTCCAACAAGTCCAAACTCTAGGCCCAACACTCAAGGCCCAAAAGTCCACGGTGAGGTTACGTGGGACATACCTCTCTTGGTACGCCCAGCGTACTCACGAATCCATATTGTCCATCGGGGACATTGGGGCAGCACGTAGGGCATACAGGAATTACTCTCAACGTACTCCCCCGATTCACTCTTTCTACTCATTTGGTCTTAAACAATTAAGACATTACCTTAATCCCCATATCTGGACTCCCTAATGGCACTTACTCCATAAATTCAGTGACTTTAAGCCTTTGCTTGGCTGGAAAGGTTACAAACACCCAAAACACTCACTTCCTTATCTCAAAAACCTCCTATCACATGCATGGCTTGATTCCAATGTCCAAGATTGGATTTTTATGAGATAACACCACTAAATATACTCAAAGGGAAATATATTATGCTTTGGAGGACAACAACTCATAAAGCTTCATGCTTTGGGACCAAAAACCCTAAAATGGACCCAAAACAAAAACTAGCACAACAATAAGCAAGTTCAAAACTTCATACCTCTAGGAGATGCACCAACAAGAGAAGAACATAGATCCAAAATCTAGGTGCTCAAGCTATTCTCTTTCAAAGCTCCTTCTTCTTCAAAAATCCAAACACAATAAGTGATCACCCCACTAGATCCACATGAGAATGCCACCAAGATTCAAACTTTATTCTTTCTGGAGCTAGATCAACATGATTAGGGCTTGGATCCTCAAGCTCCAAGCCAAGCAATGCTTCCTCAACGAACTCCTTCTTCCACAATATGCACCAAAAACTCACCAAAATGCTTAAGAATCACTCAAATGGAGGCTTAGGGTCGATTTCTAAGGTTTAGAGGGATGGAGGCTGAAGATACTAGGGTTAGGTTATAAGACAAGGAGCTTAAATAGGGTCCAAGACCCTAAAATAGTGTTCAGATCTGATTGGTGTACACCCAATGTTCATATAGTACGCCCAACGTACTCTGAAGAACATTCGCGACCACCCGTGGTTAGTACGTCCAACATACTCCCAAATTACGCCCAGCGTACGATTTGTGTATGCCCATCGTACTCGGCTAAGCCTACAAACCTCAAAACTTTTTAAAGGCCATAACTTCTTTGTTATAAATCCATTTCCGAAGATCCTTATATCCACAAAAGGGTAACGAGAAGCCCTACACTTCTATCAACTTTATTCCTCTTAAAACCCACTCGAACTCATATCCAAAATTCATAAAAATCCCGCACCAAGACCTTTAACAATACATTTGGGCTCTAAAGCACAAACCGAACTCTTTTGTGAAACAACCTACTTTACCCATATCCCAAAAGGCCTAAACCTTTCTCCTTCAAAGCCTCAAAACCTTCTCATACTCAGATTAAGTCCCATGGGCCTTAAATCACAAAATAATCTGGAACAGGATGTTACACTAGTTCTCCCCTACTTGGGCTTTGAATTCTCACTAGTTATCGCTCACAATCGATCATGGCCCCACATACCTTGAACTCCCAGAATGAGGGAGTTTGGGCCCCAACCTGATCCGCAACAATATCAACCCTGAATTCCTTGAGTCTTTCCTCCATGATCTCCATCATGCCATCCTTGGCTGTCCCAAAAATAATTGGGTTAGCGTTAAGGATGCCCCTAGTAACCTTGGCTGCAATAAGCTCGTGTAGCCACTCATCAATCATATCGGTAGTGTCGCTTGATCCTGCCATGGATCCAGATCCCGATCCTAATCCCCCTGCTCCAAATCGTGTCACCACCATGCTAAAGTGAAATGTAATAAAATATAATGATCCTGACGACTATACAGGGATCTCTCCATACTGGTTCTCCTTAGAGCTCCTAGGTCTAACATTGCTTTTGGTACAGGTCCTATGCTTTCAGTAGTACGGGCCTAATACTACCTTCTACACATACTTGTACCTTCCCTAAAGCTCTACCTGATAACTCTAATTCTTCCCAAAATAAATCATATCCCACAGATAACTGAATATCTAAAATCCTAGGATGTCCTAAGATTTGCTATACTCACATCAATCTGACCAATCATAACAGGTTGCCTTCATGCATGCAAATTATACACATATAAGGATCAAATAGATTTTAGAATAAAAGATTCTACCCTAGGACCACAACCATAAAATGAACAGGAAATAAGACCAAATCAATCATTCTAAGGCTATATGCTCCTATCCATATACAATTTTAAAAGCATACACATAGAAAATTCCATACGATCATTAAAGGTCAAATATAAAAATAACATGACTAACACATTGGGAAACTACTTACTTGGCTCGAATGATCACGAGCATTGCACTCTCATCTTTTCCTTTCTTTAAAAGGTTTTGCATTTTATTTTTGAAAACTCTTTTCCCATTTCCTTCGTTTGAGTCCTGACACACCCAAGAGGGTGCTCGAATCCCTCATACCAAGGCTCTGATACCAACTTGTAACGACCCAATTTTTCAAAAGAAAATTTTCATTTTAAGCTAATCAAACATATTTCCATAAATCGTTAAATCCTAAAACAATAGTTTTCTAATCCACGTTCATTACAACTTTATTAAAAACAACATCAAAGCATCCCATTACGATATATATATATATATATATATATATATATATATATATATATATATATATATATATATATATATATATATATGAGAGAGAGAGAGAGAGTGCACGCCACACCATCACTCCTTGCCCTTACCCTTGGGCTCAAATGTACTTGAACAAATCTGTAAATGGTAAGTTGAAAGCTAAGTGAGTTCCCCAGAGCATACCCACACACAATCTACATACAACATATCATACCAGCTAAAACAATTATACATATCACATAATCCATGCATACAACATATAAGGAAGCCATGGAAACCTTCCAAGGTCTTATACAAAACACCATGGGAAACCCCCATGTGGTCTTGACTAGCCGCCACTGGAACCCCCATGTGGTCTTGCCTAATTGTTGTGGGAACCCACACGCGGTCTACACAAGTCATGCAATATCATACGAGCTAACAAATCAACTTTCTAAGAATTCATGGAAACCCTCCAAGGACTTATACTAGATGCCATGAGAATCTCCACATGGTCTTAATTATACTATCTTGGGAACCTCCTGGGATCTTTTATACAAATATCCTAACGACATATCACATAACCAACTATCAATACATACAACCATAAATGGGTTGGCCTTCGTGCCTTAGACCCATTGGTGTGGTGAGAAGACTCACCTCTATCTACGGAATGTGAAAGCTGCTCTCCTAATAGTTTGTATCCTTCCGTGCTGAATAATAATATTAATCAATGTTAGGACTTTACTAAATAAAAAGGGAACCCAACCCCAAGTTCTTCTAAAAAGGCCTAATTATCCTTTCTTTGTTAATGGGCCCAAAGTCCATGTCGAAAATAATTAATGGGCCTCCTGGCCCAATAAGACCCTACCATAACACCAATGACCCAATATAGATAAAATAGCCCACTATTCTCAGAATGCAACCAAGTACAATAATCAAATGAGGCCCAACAATTCAAAGGCCCAAAACAGATCCAAGCCCATCTGTGATTCGTACGCTTAGCGTACCACCCTTGTATGCACACTATACTGGGCTCTAGGACTTACATGCAGTGTATACTGGGTTACATCCAGTGTACTAATAGATTAAGCACTTTTTCCATTAAGTGCTTAATATTGGATTCTTTTACGCCTAAAAGTCAGATTTATGCTTATTAAGACGACCTAGGCATAAAGTTGGTAACTTTATGCCTTTTCATGCCTCAAATGTTCCTAACACCCCCATTAAGACCTTTCTAAGGTTCTTAACCCATGCATGAGGTCAAAACATCCACCAAGACTCCATTTTTATGTTGCAAAAGGACCAAGGGACCTCAAATCTGTCATTTCCATCCTTTGGATTTTCTTAACTCAAAAGAGGAGGTCCAAAATCAACCAAAGGGACAAAACTAGAAAACCCTAGCTAAATCAAATGAATAAGATGTCAAGGTCATAGCTTTATATCTCCATAAGCTTTGCAAAGTGACCTTGATGTAGATTCTTGAAGCACCAAACCACCCCAAGCTTGCTTAGAAATTCTCTCTTATTAAATGAACTCTAAAATGGCCACAAAAACCCACTCGTTAAGCTCAAAACCATCTGACACAATATCTCAGTTGTAGGTGGACAAAATGAGGCTAAAGAGACTGATAGGGATTGGTCTAAGAGGCTAAAAGGTGTTTAAATAGGGGCCAAGTCCGAGATATATGGTTTTGGCCCTCTGTTGCATAAACCTGACGTACCCTTACGTACACCCTGCCTTTGCAAGGCTCCTTCACGATCCTTCTCCCATAGTACGCTAAGCGTACCCTTAGGTACACCCAACATACGAGAGGGACCTTTTTTTCCAATTAATTCATTTTCAAGGGTTTCAAAGGTGTACCTGATTTGGAGTGTTACACTGGTGTTTCATGTTTGGCCTCTATCCATACATAGTAGTTGAAAAGTATCGTTTAACACTTATAAAACAAGAACGCTTGTAAATAGTCGCAGTAAATATTAGACTAAAATCTAGCAGTAATGATACTAGGTTTCATTGAAGGAAAATAGAATTGTTAGAAGCGCAGCGCTGCCTGAGTTCGGAATCATCGTTGTAACAAGTGAGTGCATAGTTACTTTCATCTTACACATAGATATGAATTATTTAATATAAATTACGTGCTATGTGTGCATATTATCTGTGTTCTTGGTATCTATGCTGGATGAACAAAATCTACATGTTTAATTCCATTTAAATTGTATAGGTATTTTATACCTATAATCATGATGGGTAAAGATTAGTAGATTAAAGATGAAATGAGATGAGAGATGAAATATGAGATGAATGATGAGAGATGAAAGATGATATAAATGATGAGAGGTGAAAGATGATGAGAAGTGATGGTCCAAGCGATGGCCTAGTCATCTAGCAGAGTATAGATGACAACCACGGACTATTCTAGACAGTCCAGTGGAACACTAGCAAGCTCGCAATTTGTAGGTATTCTGCATGATGTGTTCTCCAGATGTACTCTAAAAACCCATTGACATGTATTGTGGGTGGACTCCTCAAAATAATATTGTCAATAAAACAGATAAACCCTAGCAACTATGGACTTAGTGTCTTACAATTAAACGTTGGTATTTATGGATTTAGTGGCCTATAGATGAACACCGGCAACTATGGACTTAGTGTCTGTTAAATAAACCTTAGCAGCGATGAACTTCATGCCTATTCCTTGATAAATGACTTATAGGGTAGATCATTAAGAAATAAAGAAGATAATGGGGATTGGTAATTGGGTTAATTGTTTGATGATGAAACATAATAACTTTATTATTGTGGGTTGAAAACCCTATATGCTCACCATGTTTGCCAACCTGACCCACTTGGTTTATTAGTATCACATGTGTTGATACGAAGCTACCTTACACTGAGAGATTAAAGGAGATCTAAATCACTAGTGTAAATGAATGTAAGGTCTGTTTATGAGTATGTTTCTGTATTGACGTTGACATCCTAAAGTTTTAATATAAAAAAATCATTTCTTTGGAAATGATTTGATAATGTATTTATCATGTTTTTTGGGAACAAATTCCATAATATTATTTTTTAAAAATCAATACTCTGATTTTCAAATAAGCATAAATAAAAATTTTTAAAAGACCGTGAATTTGGGGATGTCACAGATGGTATCAGAGCATTAGTTTAAGCGAACTTGGAATATTTGGGATTTCTAGACTTAAACATAGAATGCTAAGTGATGATCGTGAGGAGTGTGTCTAATATAGTTTAAGTAGTACCCCTAAATAGACAAAAGCACTAGCTTATTTAGGGAAGATACCTAAATTGCTTTTATTTGCTGATATGTGCATATTTAGCCATGTGTTTAGTATAGATTTTTATCAATTATTAGCTAACTATTTGCATAATATGGACAAAAGGTACTTAATAATGTCTAAATTATATTTTCAGTCAAGAAGACATGCTTGGAAGCAAAAAAAAAAAAAAAAAAAAAAAAAAAAAAAAAAAAAAGGAGAAGCAATTAGAAGCTGGAGAATGAAGAAAGAAGAACAAACATGGAGCTACTCGGCGAGTTCCAATGAATGTTCGCGAAGTAATGTCCAGAGTCCTTGCGGTACACGTATTTCTCAAAGGAACTCGACGAGTTGGATACCTAGTCCCCGAGTTGCCCCTGTTTTGAGAAAATTATAAATAGGAGATCTAATTCCGAATTGTAGAGTTTTTTGGCTTCTCTAGAGAATAACTTGCGACTGAGGAAAACCTTGGAGACCTGAAGAACCCTAATCTTTGATCTTTAGAAGACTCAAGGCGAATTAGGTTAAATTTTCCACTTATTCTTAGAAGTGAATCATGTTTAGATCATCTAAATTTGTTTTTAGCTTCTCTTTTATTGTAATCATGAGCTGAATTTTCATAGTTTCTGTTTAGGAAAGACCAAATTACTCCTATGGTTTGATTCATACTTAGATTGATTGATTATTGGTGATTTTATTAAATTAAGTTTGTTAAAGACCCTTATGCATTAACCATAACTATTTTCTGTTAATTGGAATACAATTAGGCTGCATGAACATCTCTTAATTGTTAAACTCATATGATTTATGTGAACACTTTATTATATGCCGAGGATTATCGGGGTGTGTCACTAGAAGCGTATGGCTTCTCGCTATCTTTTTGTAGATATAAAGATCATCGGAAACGGACTTAGAATGAAGGAGTTATAGCACTTTGAAGCTATTGACATTAATGGCCCCTTAATGGAAAAGTTGGCGACAAGAACTATGCATGCAAAGTGGAAGGCACGTGGGTACGCCCAGCTTACGCCCCATGTATTAAGGGAAATGGTCAAGGGTTCCTTAGGTGTATGCCCAGCAAATAGGAAGTACGCTCAGCATACGTCCAGAGTCCGGATACCCTAAATCTAGGGTGCGCCACTATATAAGAAACATTAAACCCTTAAGGTTCAGCTTCCATTTCACCCTAAAGAGCTGCTACAAAACCCTAAACCCTCTTGAGTGTTCTTGGAGCTTGTAAGGCCATTTTGGATTGCATTTTAGTGTTCTTGGAGAGGAGTGATCATCTTAGAGTCTCATTGATCAAGGAAGAGCTTTTTAGATCCATGTTCTCCAGCTCATTTACAAACCCCTTAAGGTATAAAGCTTCCATCTTTCCTCATAGAAGTTTAGATCTAGGTTTATGGAGCTTTGGACCTTTTTAGGTCCAAAGGATCGACCTTTATGATGAAACCTGGTGTTTGAGCTTAGGGTTACCACCCTAAGTGCTAAAAAGGTCCTATAGACAGTAAAGTCTCCATCTTAAACGTCTTAATGTGTTCATGCATGAGATTTAGCCCTCTTTATGGAAGTGGAATATCATTTTGGATGTTTGGGCTTGTTTGGGTCAAGTAAAGTCACCAAATCAGTGACTTTATAGTTTAAGACGTGGAAAAGGACTATGATTTGTAATTGTAGCTTCAAAAGTGGAGTATTAAGCACTTAATGAGAAAAGGGATTATCAGGGGGGTTACGTTGAGCATACGTGCAGGTACGCCCGGCGTACTTACCACTTACCTAGTACGCTTAGCGTACGTGAGTGTACGCTCCACATACTCTGTCAGTTTAGGCTTTGAGTTATTGGGCCTCGGATTGGGCCATGCTTTGGACTTTGGGCCTTAGTGGGCCAACATAAGTCAGATGTTGTGGGCCAAGTAATTGTTCGGGCTTAGGGTAAGGCCCATTAGAAGGATTGGGCCTGATTTAGCAAATTGGGCCATTAGTGGGCTACTAGTGGGCTTGGGAAGCTTACCTAGTATTGGGCCTTAGTTTTGGGCCTTAGATATGGACCAAATTGGACTAGGGGGTAGAATGGTCATATTACCCTAGGATTATTGTATTGGACTAAGTGATGTTTGGTATTGGTAGTTCGGGAAGCCGAAGGGGTCAGTAATTTGGGAAGTGCCAGTCAGCAGCCATAGGAGTATCAACAGGGTTCAGTAGTACGAGGTGAGTCTCCTCACCATACCAATAGGTCTAAGGCACCAATGTCAACCCATTTTATGATATGTGATACACTAGTTGAAGTTGTAGTATGTGGCATGTTAGCTAGTTATGTGATAAGGAGCATGCTAATGATTATGTGGTATGCTAATTGATTATGTGGTGCGTGATATTCTAGTGGTCTTTGTGATACTCGAATGGAAGACCTCGGGGGGTTCCCGGGAGACTTAGGTGTAAGACTTTGGAGGGTTTCCTTGGCATCCTAGGTCAAGACCTTAAGGGGTTACCGAGGCACTTAGGTGTAAGACCTTGGAGGGTTTCCTTGTCATCCTAGGTCAAAGACCTCGGGGGGATCCCACTGCATTGGGCTAAGACCATGTGGGAGTTCCCATTACACCCGGTGTAAGACCCTGGAGGATTTCTAGGGCTTCCCTATATGTTTATGTACATGGATGGTGTGGTTGATATGTTTTACGTGGGTATGTGAATAAGACCTTGGAGGGTTTTCATGGCAGTTTTATAGGTGTATATGCATGCTAATGTGATTGTTACGGTTTATGTAGCTGTTATAGCTAATATGGATTACGTGGTTATGTGGATTGTGTAGGGTATGTTATGGGGAACTCGCTAAGCTTCGTTCTTACATTTTTGTTTATGGTTTCAGGTATCATCGATTTGGAAAAGAAGGGCTCGGATTTACCGCAGTGCAAACACCTATGATTTCCGCAATAGATGATTTTGGGATAAACTCTGATAAATATTTTACTTAATGATGATTTGAAATGTTTGAAATGAATGGTATCAATGCTTTAACTACATTTAAAATTGAAAACTTTATCCTTTATTTTTGGGTCGTTTCAACATGGTTCATGAGTTAAGTATATGGTTGGGACGAGTAGTTCCAATTCTGTGTTAGACCAGACTATTGTGGGGGAGTTTGGATCTATCTGTGTGGAGGACGAGCAAGTTGGGGATTTCAGAGTTTTCAAATGGATTTCATTCTGAGTGGGATTTGTTTCCTATTTGATGTTTTAGACTTGGGTGAATTGGTTCGTTGGTTTGAGGAGGACCATGAAACACATGAAGCAGCAAGTAGTAGACGACCGAGGTCGTATGTGGGGTGCGATTTCAAATCGGTTGTAGTAATCGCTTGGGGTAAAGCGAACTTCCTGATTATGGAGTTCAGTGTGATTGGATGAGTCATGTTGGTTGGATAGGGCGAGTGTAAAATCTTATTTCCGGATGGGCAAGGGTAGCCTTGGAGATTCAACTCTTGGGTCGGGAGCTGAGTTGGTACTCGGTGTTGGGAGAAACATTGAGAGGAAGTTGGGGCTTATGATTGTAGAGATCCGAGGATAGTTCTGACTATGTATGTTCATTCTTCTAGTGTTTGAGAGCGGAGTATTGAGATTCATTTTCAGATTGGTTCTTATAGCAGTACCAGTGGTTGGTCCTTGTTGAGATGTGACTCCTCTATCCTTTTGAGTTATGATCGGGATTGACTAGTATGTCTGACGTGAGTGATTAACAGCCAATTATGGTCAAAGACTTGTCCACATTTGTCGCGATGAGATACTCAGAGTTAGGAGTGTTATCAGTCTGAGAATCAATGATAGATTGGTATGGTGATATTCTGCATAGGCGGTCTTTAGGGGACATAGACCACTACAGTTTCCGAGTTTTAGAGAGTCAAAGTCGATGCTGCATCAGCAACAGGATCCATCCTCTTCGGGTTGGGAGTTCCAGTTAGTTTTGGATGTCTTGGGAAGGAGATCTTTGTATGATATGAGATTTTCTGGTGGTGCTTCTCAGGTTATTTGTTTCGATCGATGTGTTGATAAAGAGTGATTTCGAGGGCGAAATCTAATTCAAGTAGGGGAGAATTGTAACACCCTGATTTCCTGGATGTGGAAACTTGAGGAATTAGTGCAAGTTGAAGGGCCTACTCGATGAGTTGGTTGGCCCCAACTCGTCATGTAGGAGTTGATCAGGATGCGTGGGTTAGGAATCATACTCGTCGAGTTGGAGGGATGGACTCGACGAGTTGAGGTTGTGTGATGAAACCCTAATTTCTCGGACGTGCAGCCTATTTAAAGGACCTTAAGTCCTTTACCTCGCCTCCCTTACCACCTTTCATGTCCAGAGATTAACCCTATCAACCTAAGTGTGTATGAGGCTAAAAGTGTGTTTTTGGAGCATTCCTTGAAGAGGATTGAGGACCTAGAGGCTTGGAACGAGGGAAATCTTGTAGATCTAGCATCTACAACGTGTTGACATCCAGTGGGAGGTAAAAAGTCTCTATCTTGGCTTTCCATTCCTTAGATCTCTTCTTATGTGAGTTTAAGGGCTTTTTGGTGCAAAATAAGGGCCATTCTCGATTTAAGCTTGCCTAGAGAGTATGAGTTTCAGATCTGGACTTCTCTAGGTCCCATGTACATAAAGCTTCAAGCTTTATGAAGCTTTAAACTGTCTTCATGTCCTAAACCCCTTCTTGAGGTGATTTAGCCTTAGGAGGCCTTGTATGATCGTAAAATTAGCAACTTTACGTGGTAACTCCATCCTAGGAGGTTAGATCTGGAGTTTGAAGCATTGGAATCAATTGGAATAAGTTTAATGAAAAAGGGCTGAGGAACTCGATGAGTCGGGCATCCAACTCGACGATTTGAGTTGGGTTTTCCCGTTTCTGGTTTCAGAGTGAACTTGACGAGTTGATGAGACAACTCGACGAGTTGTTAGGGTTTTTCCCCAGTCTTCTGGACTCTGCATGGACTCGATGAGTTGGATAGCAACTCAGGGAGTTGACATGGGTTTTCGTGATTTATGAGTACCAAGGACTCGACGAGTTCATGAGCTGCACTCGACGAGTTGAGTCAACATGGACTGTTGACTTGAGTGTTGACTTATGTTGACTTTTAGGGTTGGGTCAAGTTATGTACTTTAGAGAGCATGGAGGGGTAAAATGTTCTTTCACCCTTTTAGAGATTTAGTAGAGGAGTTAGCTTAACCTTTTATATAATTTTTAAGTAGAGATGATTGTGATATGTGTAGGCGGAGTCTAAACCAGCAATTCGAGTGTGGGATATATTGCTTTAATCTGCGATATGAGTCTTCTCACTATACTTACTTGAGCGGTAATACTGTATGACCGGAGCGTCTTATTTAAGTTATCGACCGGAGGTTCCTATGTGCTTATACTGAGTTATGTGATATTATGCATGTTGTCTTTGTGATATATGCTATATTATTATATGTTTTACTAAGTTAGGACCGGAGGGTCCAAACTGAGTTGTGAGACCAGAGGGTCTTCACTGAGATATAGGACTGGAGGGTCCAACCCAAGCTATGAGACCAGAGAGTCCTCACTAAGACACGTGACCGGAGGGTCCACACCAAGCCGTGAGGCTGGAGGGTCCTCACTGAGATGAATGAGAACGGAGGGTCTGTGCCGAGTTATAGCCATGAGAAGCTTATTATTTGTATATGTGGTATTTTGGGGAACTCGTTAAGCTTCGTGCATACCGTGTTGTGTGATATGTGTTTCAGGTACTTTTCAGGATTGCGGGAAGGCGCCGACTTGATTGTACGCACCAGTTAGAGATCATGTTTTGAGGATTCCGGGATTTTATCAAACATTGTTGACTTATGTTTTGACAACTTATACATTTTGTGGTTTTTGGGAAATGTGATATTTAGTTTATGTGATTTTAAAAATGAAAAATTTATTTGAAATTTTACAGTGTTACATACCTAATACATAAACTGAAAACCCTAAGCACAAAGCTTAGTGAGTTTCCCCAAACTACCACATACCATACATAAAATAACATTTAGTGGGCCCACCCTGTCATCGGGCCCCGCCCGACATTAGATCCTGTCCTACATCGGGCCTCGCCCGACATTGACCCCCACTCGATAATAGACTAGGGCTCGCCCAGCATACATATAAGATATATCAAATAACATGTACACATGCCATAATCACATAGATACAAGACATAGAAATAGTCATCAAGCCCCGCCTGACATCGGACATTAGCCCGTAAAGCATATACACACATACACATGCAAGAGTTACGAAGACAACTAGCATACTAGCATAGCATAAACATAGGCCAACATTGGTTCCTTCGACTCGCAAAACCCAGTGAGAAGACTCACCTCAATTAGCTAACTGAAACGAATGATCCCTGACTGCTGGTCCTACAGCTCCTTAAGCTAACAATTTCCAAATAAAAGTTAACTAACAAAGGGATCTACCTTATTAACCAAAAATCCCTATTTGCATGGGCTTTAGCCTAAGGCCCAATAATGTTTCTCTAGCCCATTGGTCCAATTCCAGATGGTCCACCACGGCCCAAGTCATCAATCCATGAAAGTGACCCAAACTGAGGCCCAAACAACTCAAAACCCTAATTTTTAGGCTTCAAGGTATATATATATATATATATATATATATATATATATATATATATATATATATGTCATTTTTTCCCATGCCCAGCCTCCTTAGTTCAGAAACCCTAAAATCTAACACTTATCAACCTTGTGTGTTCTTGACCTTGTGGAGTTCATTTTTGGTAGTGTGGAGCCTTGGAAAGAAAAAGAGGAAGTTGGTGAAGGGGAGTTAGTGAAGCTTGAGCTTGAAGATCCGAAACATCATCATCATTAACACTCATTTGATGTATAAAGTTTAGAACTTGCCTTATTAATGCTTAGATCTCTTGTGTTTGAGTTTTTGGACCTTTTTGGTCCCGTGGATGAAGCTTTGTTGATCAATGTCATTTCTTAAGCTTAGAGTTGCCACTCTTGGTGCTATTTGAGTCCTAAAGTCATATAGTTGCCATTTTGGAGGTCTTGAAGCATCCATGCATGAGTATTTGTCATTTTTAAGGAAGTAGGTTGTTATATTCCAAGTTTGGGTTCATTTGGGGGCATACAAGCCACCAAGTGGTCGACTTTATGGATTAAGGCACTTCATTGGACTCATATATGTGTTTGGAGCCTCAAATCTATAGGGTTTAAGTGCTTTTTGGGGTTATGGCTCATTAGGAGAGTATACTGTGCGTACAAGCTTGTACACACATCGTACAACTTCCCCCACCCCACAATCATTATCGCATCCTCCTACTTTCATGATGGAGGTTAGGAGAGGACGGTGCAAGGATGGAGGCATTGTTGTAAAGATGGGGGACATGTTAATTATTTTACATGCTTTTAATGGACTTTTTCTAACAGGGTTAGAAAAAAAAAAAAAAGGATGAAAACTATTTGTGTCTTATAGATGTTTACCAATCCTATTTTTTTTTTTTTTATTAAAATCTATAATTGACCTTTCTACTGCAACTTCTTCCAATAATCCGTCAGTTACGTTTGTAGGTTTGTAGGTGTTGTGAATTACCATGGGCTGTGGTAAAAAAACAAGCGGGCGCCGCAATGTAAAAAATATGACTTGTCACAAACGTGCAACAGTGAAAAAATAAGGAGCGCCGATGTCGCTGTCACGCCACATGCTCACGTGTTCTCATGTGATTGGCTTTATCTGAACTTTGAAGCCAAGTAAACGCAACGCCGCCCATCGTCGGCCAATCCTCCAAATCCCTCTCCTTTCGCCACGTGGTTCAATCACAACTACTCTTCTCTCCTTTTATATTTCAAACCACCATTGTGCTTTTATGCTAACAAACTCATCAAAATTGAAATTCGTCACTTTCTCTCTCAAATGATCTGGAAAAAAGGTCCCATTATCGGCCGTGGTTCCTCCGCCACCGTCTCTCTCGCCACCACCGTCACCGGAGACCTCTTCGCTGTCAAGTCCGTCGAGCTTTCAAGTTCACAGTTCTTACAGAAAGAGCAAGAATGCCTTTCTAAATTAAAATCCCCTCATGTAATCGATTACATCGGGTTTAATGTTGATTATGATGACAACATTCCGATGTATAATCTGTTCATGGAGTATGCACCTGGTGGCACGATTTCAGATGTGATAAAGAAACATGGAGGGTGTCTTGATGAGGGCCTTATCCGATCTTATACTCGTCAGATTCTACTTGGGTTGGATTATATTCACTCCAACAATTTGGTACATTGTGATATCAAGTGCCAGAATGTGTTGGTTGCCAACGATGGCGTCAAAATTGGTGATCTTGGTTGTGCTAAATTGGCGGAGATCGGCGGAGTTGCTTCCTCTGTGTTTTCCGGTACACCGGTTTTCATGGCCCCGGAGGTTGCAAGAGGAGAACAACAAGGATTTTCGGCTGACGTGTGGGCTGTTGGGTGTGCAGTAATCGAAATGGCAACCGGTTCTAACCCGTGGCCTGATGTAAATAACCCAGTGTCTGCTTTATACAGAATTGGGTATTCCGGTGATCTTCCATTGTTTCCGACGTCGTTATCGGTGGAAGCTAAAGATTTCTTGAATAAGTGTTTGCGAACAAATGTTGAAGAAAGATGGACAGCAAACCAACTTCTTCAACACCCATTTGTTAAGTCGAATTCTGATTTCCAAAAGATTGAAAATTTCCCTAAGAATTCTCCAAGTAGCATCCTGGATCAAGGATTCTGGGACTGTTTTGAAGCGTCGGAGCCTTCACCACCGCCGACCCGTTTCATGAACTTCTCCGGCGAGTCTCCGATAGTTAGGATAGGACAGTTGGTTGAAGGAACTCCTTCACGTTTGCCCATTTGGGTTGACGAAGAAGAGTGGATGACAGTAAGAACAAATCAGATAGACAACGCAGAATTGGAAGACGACAACACTGAGTCGACTCGTATGGACTCGTTTTCAGAAGAAGTGTTTTCTTCACGATCTGTTGGAACAATTTTAGAATCCAGTGTAGTTGAAATGAGTGGAGCAAGTGTGTTTGTTTCAAGATATCTTGATTGCAAGAACATGAATGATAATAATAATAATAATAATTGTTTTCTCATTGATTCAAATTTAAGCTATGCGTTATTGGCTCTAACTGTTTGATTCATCACGTCTCGTTTTACTTTTGGTATATTACTTTGGTTTTTTGAATGTTTGATGCCGCTTTTTTGTTGAAAGAAGAATCTAAGCGAGTGGGGAAGGTCAAACACTTATTGATATGTACAAAGATGCTACATCTTTTTACTAATTTTAGTAAGAAAAATAATTTGATTATTTTTTTTTAGTGGAGTTAATATATATTTGTGATTTCAGCTAGTGACTTTTTGTTATAAACACTTTGTTAGATACTTTGTAGTCAAGTAGACTAACACCAATTTATAATAATTTGGTCATTTTAAAAAAAGTAATATTTTAATTTGCTTTAAGTTTGTTTGTAATATAGGTGGAAAATTGATTTTGTAGAGTATTTTTTTTATAGTTTGATTAAACTCACATTTATTGTTTAAAAAATCATTTTGATTGACTATCATAGTATTGTAGATTTAACTGGTTTATTTGTTCAAGAAAAACTATTAAACTTGCGTTAAATTTTTATTTTTTGTAAAACGTACCATTTTATTATTCTTCGTTACGGTGAAGACCTCCTCACCCCTCCTTTACTTCCGCCATCATCCTTCCTTCCGCCTCTCACACGTCTCTGCTTCTCTTCTCTTGCTATTTTACGAAAACCACCCATCCCCACATCCTTCTCTTGCCTCTTTCTTCTTGAACCACACACCATTACTATCAACCTCTATTCAAATATTTTAGATTATTTCGTGATAATAGTTGTGAATGGCGGAGATAAATGGTTGTAGTGACAAACGATTGTGATAGAAGATAATGTTTGTAATGGAAGTGGTGTTGATGAGAGTTGATTGTATTGGTTAGAGAAGATGACAAATGTCACCGTTTAATGGTAAATCGTATTTATACAAAAACTTAATAGTAATTGTGTATAAAAAAAGACATGTAATATCCGGTTAAAATGGTAGTTTTCAAACAGGTTGGTAAGTTTAATGGTATATATATATATATATATATATATATATATATATATATATATATATATATATATATATATATATATATATATATATATATATATATATATTACTAAATATGTAAAAAAAATGAGAATTCATTGCCCTACAAAGTCATTTCCATATTTATTACTTCACCAAGTTGAGTGTTTATGTAAGTAATTCAAATGCATATATTCGTTAAATGTCCATTAAATTTAATAAATAAATAATAATATATAACCTCATATCATAAATACCCATTTTAATTGTGTACTAATATAATAAAAGAAAGGGTTGACTATGTAAAATTCAACCAATTTGCGACATGAATCTCTTTATATGTAGCTCAATAATTTATCACCAAATACAAATATTGTTTTAAAGTTGACTTTTTTAGTGGCCATTTTATAGGCTTTTGAACACCGCACAATGCATGTTCATTTAACATTATCTATACAATACATATGTCATGACTCACGACTCACATTTTCATATGATGTCACTATTTCATGTTATTCTTCACCTTTTTAAACCGGTGATTAACGATTCTAATAATAAGAAAACAAAGTTTGATATGAAGACCTTTTGTAATGAACCCCAAAGAGAAAGTATAATTAGGTAGAAAGATAAGAAGATGTCAATCAATGATTAGAATTGTTTCTCTTTGGCATCTAGTTCAAAATTGAATTCTGATGCTATGTGAATTCGTCTTCTTGTTTGAGTTGCTTGTTGTGTAGATATTCCCACTTATATTCTCAACTTCTTTTGCATTTTAAAAGATTTGACTTTTCATGCTTTTAGTTAAAAAATACACAAACTTGGAATATGCTCTGTCCTTTTCATTTGGAATTTGGTGTTCGTTGGGAAGGTTGCAACCTAAAATGAGATCCTTTCCTCTCTTCAACAACATTTTAAAATGGACGGCCTAGTGCATAAAGATCCCTTTGCAACGGCCACAGAAGGATTCCAACCAGGGTCGGTCCTGACGGTGGGCAACCCGGGCGATCGCCCAGGGCCCACGACTCTTAGGGGCCCAAAATTTCTGATATATATATATATATATATATATATATATATATATATATATATATATATATATATATATATATATATATATATATAAAATAAATTGATGTATATGTCTTCTAAGGGCCCAATTACCAAATTAACCGAAATTAAGGCCAATGAAATAACCTCTTTTATCTAGACTCTAGAACTCGTTTTGAAGTAACGTTAAGCAAATACTGCCGTTTAAGGTGTCTTTCAGGAATCTACATCTGGTGGGAATCAATTAATCAAATCGACACGTCGTGAATCCTACTCGTTGCCTCGTGAATCCTAATCAAAATAATGATTCATAATCAATTATGTCGCGCGATTTCTTCCCTTCTCGTAGCCTCTTACCAGCCTTCATATTATAATCAGTTATGTCGAGAGAATGCAAATTTGCAAAGCACCCGACGAATGAGATAAAAACCATAAGGTTGGCCATAGATTTTTTTTGTTTGTTTTTCCTTTGATTCTTTTGTTTTTCATCTAGTATTATTTTTTGATTTGATTTATTATTCATGTTTCTTATATTTTATTATTATTTATTTAATTTTTTTATTTTGTTTGTGCATCTGTGTCTCAGATTGCTGGAAACTGGACTGTCAATTATTTCTAGCTTTTACCTAGGTTTCATTTTTTTTACTTAACAATGTAACTTTTTTGTAGATATCTTATTCAAAACTCAAAAATTTAAATCCAATTTTAATTTTTTTGATGTTTTAGTGTTGTTTCTGATTTTATTTTATATTCACGTTCCTAGTCCTGGTATCTAATCAAATGCTGAAAGGTTATATATTTTTTTTCCTGGTTTTGGATGTTCTCAGATTTCTCGAGACTTGACTTTATATATTGTACCTACATTTTAGTTTTTTTACTTAAGAACGTAATATTTTTTGTTGATATATGATTCGGAATTCAAAACTTTAAATCCAGTTCTAATTTTCAGATGTTTGATTGTTTGTTTCTGATTTTAATTTGCAGTTGCACCTTAATTTAAATTGAATATGACATTAGGCTTCTATAACTTTGAGACATAAATCATATACCAAAAATCGGATCTAATATTTTCCTATAAATAGATAGTGTTTACGTATTTACAATCTACAATGATACTAATTTCTCTTTTAGGTAATATTGTGGTCATATTTATGTTGTGTGCTTTGTAACGATGTGTTTATTTTTAAATTAAAATAAATTATTATTCTAGGGGCCCATTTTTTTTCTTTTCGCCCTGGGCCCGCAAGACGTTTGGACCGGCCCTGATTCCAACGCCTAATGGGCGGCCTAGTGCATACATACTTTTATTTAAAAAAAACACAAACTTCATCTTAAAGTTGACATAAGTGAGATTTCAAATAGAGTCAAATTCATTTCAGAGTATTTTATGTCAAAAATTTTATAACTAAGTCATCTTAATGTGGATAATAAATTGCACCGCCAAAGTTATGAAATCCTTTTTAATCAACAACAAGACTCCTTATGAAATCATTTTTAATCGAAAACCACTTATGAAATCATTTTTAATCGAAAACACAGAATATGATCACATGCGAGTTTTTGGTGCTAGGTTTACATCGAAGATCACAAAATCAGAAAAGATAAATTCGAAGAAAGGGGGAGGGCTTTCATCTTCATGGGATATCCTCAAGGACAAAAAGGATATCGTGTGTTCGATCTACAATAAAAGAAATCCATAGTGTCACGAGACGTATAATTTGTTGAGTGTGCTTTTCCATATCAAACACTTGCACCATGTCAAAATGTGAATAAAAAGAATCGTCGAACAGAGATTGACGTTTTCGAACTAATAACAATCAACCCACATGTCATGAGCGAAGAAACTACAAACAAAAATGAACCAGCACAACCTGATGAATACCTAGATCACATAGCCTCTACAAACGAGCTCAACTCAACAATCGACAATGACGATCCAGGATTAGTCCAAAACTCAAACCCAACACACAACACGGAACCACGTATACATAACTGACCCATACGAGGCTGATTTAACACTTTCCATAGACCACTCTTTATCAAATGCCAATCTAGGAACCTTGATGGTACATTATTTATCTCACTTTGTTTCATGTAAATATTTCACTAAATCTCATAAAGCTTACTTATGTGTTATCTCTTCCCAAGATGATCCTAAACAGCTTTTTTTCAAGAAGTTAAGAGTCTATACTTGAGAGATTTCATGACAAGGGAAAGACAAGCTCTTGAAGTAGCAATACATGGACCTTAACTACCTTACCATTGAGAAAGGAAGATAGTGATTTAAAGTGGGTGTACAAATCAAATACAATCTTCCGATGAGATAGAATGATACAAAGTGGAAGGGATATACTTTCATGAAATTTTCGCCCTGGTTGCAAAGCTAGTGATTATTTGTAACGGTACAGAAAAATTGGTTCATCCATTAGCTGGATGTCAATAACGCCATTTTGCATGGTGATCTTGATGAATAAGTTTACATGAAATTCCATAAGGATTCATTAAAGAAAATGATTCACAAGTTTGAAAGTCCTTATACGGTCTGCGACAAGATTCTCAAAACTGGTACAAAAAAATTCACTAAATCTCATCTAGAGATTGATTTTCATCATTCAACAACTAAAAGTTCTCTTTTCATCCTTAAACAAGGAAACTTATACATCACAACTCTTATATATGTTGATGACATCATACTTTTGGGGAGCCAATATCATAAAATAGCAAAGGTAAAATCATAGATCTTGATAGGAAATTTAGCACCAAAGACTTGGGGGCCTTAAAAATATTTCCTTGAAATTGAAGTCACTCGAACGGTTGATGGGATTGTTCTTAGCCAAAGAAAATACACAATATAAATTTTATCCGACATTGATTTAGAAGGCTATCGAACTAGCAATTTCCCCATGGGACAAAATGTTCGACTTGACAATGTTGAATGCTCAACACTTGCAGATACTGGGAAATATTGAAGCCTCATTGGAAGGTTGCTTTACATACAAGTCAATCAACCAGATATCACATTCACAATCAACATCCTTAGCCACATTTTTTCTTCACCTCGAAAACCAAATTAGGATTCCACCATATGCATGCTTCGATACCTCAAAATTGATCATGGTTAAGGAATATTTTTACCAGTACAAGGGAAATTAATTCTTCTGGACGGTCTAAAACTGTTTATTTCATAACTTTAAGAGGAGCTCCTATTTCTTGGAAAACTAAGAAACAATATGTGGTTTTCCTTTTCTCTGTTGAATCAGAATATAGGTCCCATACTGATGTACTATGATAACCAGTCCACACATCACATTGCAAACAACATTGTTTTTCATGAGCGAACAAAGCATGTCAATATTAATTGCTACTTAGTTCATTAACGAGTGGAATCTCAATATATCAAGCCTTGTGACATCAGTAGCAAAGACAAAATTGCAGATATTATTACTAAACCACTTGGGACTTGGGAGCAACAATTTAGGTTTTACAGTGAAAGATGTCATTCATAATCACTCCATCTTGAGGGGAGTAAAGGAGTTTACTTTGGATTTGGATTATTTCTTATTTTGTATTTATGTATATTTGAATAGGATAGTTTCCTTACTTTAAGTTGCTTGCTCTTAAATGTCACAACTAGGAATTTTGATGCCTTGTAACAACAACAATGATACCAACTGTAAACCAACAATGTGAAAGCATGCATGATGCTTATTCAATAACAACAAAACTTCAATCAAACATTTTATACAAGCACTGCAAATAGTCAACAAAGAATTGGAAACCCTAGAAATCTCGGTTTAAGTCCATTTTGGACTATGATTTCCTTATTGGGCCTAATGGGCCAATAAGCTTCAAATTTGACTATTTTGGGCTTAGAACTCTTAAATGGGCTCTAATTGGACTCATATACGCGAAACTTAATATTTTGGGCCTTATAAGCCTAAAATGAACTAGTTTATCCCTAATGGACCTTATTGGGCCACAACTAACCTAATTAGCCCTAATGGGCCATAAAACTCATTCTAGATTTATTTTGGGCCGTAAACCCTCATGGGAGCCCAATGGGCCGAAAAGTTTTCCTCATGAGCTACATGTTTTTCAAACAATGCAAGAATGGGCTCAAATTACTACATAACTCCTTTCAATAAGCCCATTCTCAGCCCAACCACAAAACATGAGGAAGGAAGAGTTGACTTTTGCTTGCCACCTCACTTTTATTTTGTGGATAACTAGGCATTACAGTTCAAACATCCAAGCTCTATCTCATATTTCCATGCAACCTCATCTCTCTTCTTCTTCTTGATTCTCGGCCGAGAGGAGACCCACCCACACCCACAAAATTCATTCCAACTCTTTCCAAATCCTCTCAAGAACACTTGCACTTATTCTTAAAAAAATTTGAGATTTAAAGCTTTCAAGGAGCTTCTTCCATAAAAATCAACATTTAAGGTAAGTTGGTGTTTAAATCCATGATCTAACTACGTTATTTCATAAAAAATCTCCTCCTAATTCTAGTCAAACTCATGATCACCATCTTAGAAAACTCTAAGTTCGAGATCTTCCAAGAAGGCTTGCTAGGACCAAATTTTCTTCCATTCCTCTTCAAAAACCGAACCCACAACTCAAGGTGAGTTCATACCCTTCTCTTTTTCGGTTTTTTACAAGTTTTATGGGGGAGAATACAAGAAAAATGTGTAGATCTATGTGTATGTGTATGCTATGTATGATTCTATGCATGTATGTGTGATTTTATGTTTTTTTGTGGTGAATATGTAACCAAAAAGGGAAGAAATCTCGAGATCTATGCCATAAGAAGGAAAACAAACATGATCTAAGTTATATTATACTAAACAAGTCAAGAATATTAACTTATAAGATTGTGATAAACATATTTCAACATAAAACCCACTTTTGGGCTTAAATTGTCAAATAAACAAAAGTTGGGTTAAAAATTGTCATTTACGGTTTTTTTAAGGGTCAAAGGAGTCAAAACAGTTACAACAAATGTTTTTATGAATATTATGCACTTCAAAGGACTTAAAATGTTTAATGGGCTAATTTTTGGGCTTTTCGACCCAACAAGCCCAAAGTTGCGAAAATCATGAAATTAAAAGGGCTGAAATGGTGATTTCTTCAAAACAGGGGATAAAAAGTTAAACAAAACTATTTCAAGGATTAAAAATGTCTTTCTTTTCCAAAAAGGATCAAAAATGTTAAGTTTTTGGATTTTGGGCCAAAATTGTAAAAGTTGCAAAAGCTTGGGTTTAACCAAAAAATACTTTTCTGGAAGGGATGAAACTGCCAAAGAATAAGTTTTAAGCTAAAAATATCATTTGAACAAGTTTATGACTCAAAAGTGTCAAGAAAAGATTTTAAGGGCAAAAATATTTTTTTTTATAAGGGACTAAAATTATCGTTTTTATTAAAGATGGATGAAAAAAGGTTAAACCAATATTCTTATGTCAATTATTTTATTTCTAGAATATTGAGTCAAAAATGCTAAACTACGATGTACAAAAATTGAAAGATGAATACACGCATAACTCCAAGTATCGTTATAAACAAATCGATCGGTCTCAAGTCGATACAAAAATAACAATCGTCCAATCAAACCCACCAACAATCGTGCAATACCTAAGGCAAGTAAACATTCCAAAACCTTGGTATTAAAGGCTTCAATCATGCTTGTTGGACCTTTGAAATCCATTAGCATGATCTTTGGGTCCAAGGGATAATGAAAATATGTTATTGGGACTTTTATGACCCAATTCCATATTGAAAGGACCCTCAATGGCTTTTGAATGCTATCGGGCCTTAGTGGCCCATGAGTATAGCTAGTAAGGTCAAAGTAATCAAATGCGAGATGGGCCAATGTGTCCTTCGCACGCCCAACAGCCTAAAATAACTCACAGAAGCAGCAGGACTTTGTGCTCCTCTCCTCCTCGTTTGCCAGGCTTATGAGTAATCAAAGTAAACAGATTCAGGTTGTTAATCAAAAGTAATCAATGTTGTTTGGATTTAAGTGAGTAATAACGGGCGAAAGCTCTAAGGATCGTTCGTAGTCTGTAGTTATAACTAGTCATTATCATGCATGGTTATAACGACTCACAACCATTAATTAATCCAAAACCATCCAAGTAATCAAGGAAGAGTAATCAAAATCATTCATTGTGGTGGTATAACAATTTGAGAAATCATGGTATTTTATGTATTTGGAAAACATCGGGTTTTCCGGGGAAGTTCAACATTTTCACTTGTACGTTTAATACTAAGTTCTTCTATTATACATGTTTTGAAATCATCATGCATATATGTACGTGTAACATCCAAAATTTCAAACAAATTTAAACTTTTAAAAACATGTGAAGTTCATCAAAATATTAAAAATTTAGTTTTCAAAACATTAATTATCAGAGTCTTTTCCCAGAAACATAACATAGTAGCAGGAGCTGTATGATCACGCTTTGGCCTTGCCGCGATCCCCTGAGGTACCTGAAACCATAAACTGAAACTGTAAGCCCGAAAGCTTAGTCAGTCACCCCAAAATACCGATACACATACAGTCCACATAACAATATCAACATTAGCATATCATATCAATCAAAACATAACAGCATACACTGGGTCCCCAACTTTACAAGCTGGACTACCCCCAGGCCCTTAGTACGAGTCTGGAATGCCTACCGGGCCGTCAGCTCATATCTGGAATGCCATCGAGCCCTCAGTACGAGTCTGGAATGCCTACCGGGCCCTCATCTCGTATCTGGAATGCTCCCGAGACCTCAGTATGAGTCCGGAATGCCTACCGGGCCCTTAGCTAATATTTGGAATACTCTCGAGTTTGTTGGCTATCGCACGGAGCAGTACAACCTCAACCCACCCCATACAACATGTCGACATGTAACAGATAAATGCACATACAGGTAATCAATCAGTATCATAGACAATCCTACAGATCTACCCAACTAGCATATCAACTGGCATACATTACTAACTCAACTCAACATATCAATAACTACTACGATATCGAATCCATTGGGCCGGCCTTGGTGCCTTACACCCCTTAGTATAGTAAACATAACTCACCTTGAAACGTCGACTCACAGAAATTAGTTCCAACCTTCGAGTTATTGTAACGAATCCCACAACCTATATTTATCACGAATTGCATACCTAAGATTCTGATCCTTCTAGAGATGTCCTTAAAGTCAACAGATCAACTAAGGTCAATGGTCAAAGTCAACAGTCAAGGTCATCAGTCCATGTTGACCTGACTCGCCTAGTTTCCTCGGCTACTCGCCGAGGTTCCTTGGCTTCCGGTCCACTCGCCGAGTCATCGAGTGACTCGTCGAGTTTCCCTCGTTTTTCGACTGAACTCTAAAGCCACTCGTCAGGTTTCCTAAGCGAAACTCGACGGGTGCATATGTGGGCATATCCTTGGGAAAGTTCATTTGACTTGCCGAGTTGTTCATCCAACTCGCCGTGTTTCATGACGATCTTCATCGGACTCTCCGAGTTGTTCATCCAACTCGTCGAGTTTCACGGCTTCTGTTAAGTGTTTCAAACCCAACAAATAAAGGGGTAAAATTACTCCTTAAACAATACTACTTCATACTAGAAATGTAATACAAGGTAAGCAGGGTCAATCCACAGAGACACGGAACAAATGTTTATACCTTTTTACGGAAGGTACAATAATGGTCACATAAATTGGGGGTTGGTATGCAATGATATAAACAAGAGGATAAAGCAATAAGTAAATGATCAATTAAATGAAACAAATTCAGGATTTGTGAGAACTCCAACTCTATGCAAGACAATTTAACAATGTGATTCCAAGGATGAAATGATATCTAATCAATTCCACCTAAGTTGGTACTTGAAAGTGTTAACACGTTCTAACACTTCCCATTCACCAAGTTGTCAAATTCAAAACAAGCTCTTTGAAAATAACCTAACCTTCTAATTTATGTCTAAACAAGCTCTTAGATAGAAATCAATAGGTTGCAATAAGATTTATGTGAATGTTCCCAACAACACCCAATACTCCTGACAAGCTTAGGAGTGTAAGAGTATGTGAATAAGATTTACAATAAATTCATTCAATGGAAATCAATTTAGTGTTTGTTACTTAGTTCAATTCACAAAACAATTACGGATTTTGCAATTTGATAACTTGAATGACCTAACCCTAATTCAAATGGCCAATAAGAATCACAATTAGAATCAAACATTAAATTGAAACAAAATCAAATTCACTAGGTAGGAATTAGAAGCAAACATCAAATCACATGATTGAAATCACAACTAAAAAGTCAAGACAAGAAGTTGGAGAAACTAGGGTTCTAGCCACTCATGACTAGAACAAGATCACAAATCTAGAAAATTAAATTAAAGTTCTTACAAAATGAAATCAAATGTTCCCAAGTGTTAATCAACTTCAAAATCCTCAATAAATTCGCCTTCTCCACTCCAAAAGTCGACCCCCTTTGTAAAAAGTCAGTTCCCCCTTTAAGAATGGTGAAAAACTGCTTTAAAACCCACGTTTACGTTTACCCGACCCGCGTAAATTAACACTGTCATTTACACGGCCCGCGTAAACACAAAAGTATACTGCGTAGAAGTCTACGTTTACACGGCCCGCGTAAATGCAAGGCTTGCATTTACACGGCCGTGTAAATCTCTGTAAAGCCAAAATGTTCTTTTCTTTGATATCTTGCTCCTCGGTGCTCCGCAAGTCCCGAAATTTTGTCCGCAACTTTTATTTACCTCCTCCAACAAGATCCTACATCCAAAAGTCCCTGAAATATCACAAAAGTATTTGAATGAAATTGCCTCATGAAAAATCCCGAAAAACATGCAAAATGCATGAGTTTAAACCTAAATGCAATGCACTTTTATGGATTAAAACTACAAAATGGGTACATGAAATGCACCTAACAGCTTCCTTCATCAGACTCGCCGAGTCATCCTTGTGACTCGCCGAGTCCGTTTGGTCATTTTCTATACAGACTTATTCTGAGCCATGCAGTAGCTCCAATTCATAGATCTAGGCTTCTATGGCATACTTATTATGTAAAGTCACAAACTTTACGTACATGCATTGCATTTAAGGCTCTACATATTGGCCTCATAATCGATTTAGCCCTTATATATTTTTTTTATTCAATTAAGTCCCAAATACCGGTTATCATATTCAATTTAACCCTTTGACCCAGTCAACAGGTCATCCAACTTTCAAAAATTACATTTTCGTCCCAGATTTCAAAATGTATTACAAATTTGTTCCAAAATTTACACTTTTGGCCCAGATTTTAAATTTTTTTTACAAATTTGGTCCAAAATTGACCCTTTTTGCCTAAATTTTAGGATTTTTATTATAAATTCATCCTAACTTTACTTTTCTTTACAACTTTTTTTCTCAAAAGTTTGTTTATAATATGTTTTTTTCTTTAAAACTCATATTTATACAAATAAAACATATTTTCACATTAAAATCTTATTTTTTCTAGAAAAAAACATCATAAACGGTCCTTGTTGTTTTCCAAAATCTGAAGTTCAGTCCGTGTAGTTTAAAAATCTCATAGATGGTCTTTGTGCTTTCAAAACTTTTAACGATTGGTCCTTATTGCTAACTCTGTTAAGTTTTGTCTGTTAACTTGAGGGCATTTTCGTCATTTCATACGATAGGGACCATTTATGATGTTCTCTAGAAATCAGTTTTGAAGAAATATTTCAGCTTTTGGTAGAATCTGTCATTAGAACAAACTGCAAGGATCGAATCTGTTAAGATTGTGAACCCTACTGTCTTCTTCCTGGTAAATCAATTCAACGACTATATATATATTATTCACCATTTTGGAAGCCTACAATTCGATTCCTTTGAAATGTCAAATGATCCATACCCTAAATAAATAGTTTTATGCCCATTAAAAGCTGTTCCCCATCGATGGTCCTGTAGTCTTGGATTAGTGACTCCCTGGTTGTCTCCCAAAACACACTATCACTTCCAGGTGTGTTTATTCTTATGAGATGTAAATCTTTAAGTTTGTATAAAAGAGACGTTTTTTTACTAAAATACCCCCAAATTGTGTGCTTCATGATCTCTACGTTTGTACTGATTCGTATTTTTAGAGTCGAAAGCTCGGCTTCCAGCTTTAACACAAATTAATCTTCCGCGTTGATTGTCTTCTCCCCTATGCAAATCGAATCGTTGAACAAATTTGCGATTGCCTTTAGGTCAAGTCCCTGTAAAAATCAACAGTTGGCTTTATTTAGACATGAAATTGGAACAATTAGCATCTAAGATGTGTGAAAGACGTGTTCCACTACAGAAGTGTGAAATATGAAATTGGAACAAATAGCCATTGAAGCCTCCTACATAAGTCAGATTCAATACTTCATTAGCACCGATCAACACAGTGAAAACTAAATTACATATTCATTCAATTCAAGAAATCTTGGAATTGGACTTACTATGGGGTTATATGGGTTGATAATATTGGGGTGACCGAAATAGATGGGAAGAGGGATGAGGGGAGCCCCAACGATGTCGAGCAAGATATGAATGTCAGCATTCCGACCACTATAGTCAGAAAATTGGTGTCTTGGATCGGTGAAATGAGGTTTCATCCACGATTTCAAGGTTTTCCTATAGGTGGTTTTGTGGTTGATCTTGTTATCATAGAAGGTTTCCTCCGGTATCGGAACTTCGAGCACTGTTTCAAGAGCATCTTCGTTGTCTACGTTTGGGCACAAGGTCCTCATCATCAGGTTTTGAGAGAGAGTGAGCGAGAGAGAGAGGGGGGGGGGAGAGAGAGAGAGAGAGAGAGAGAGAGAGCTCTTATATATTAAATAATTATATTTAATTTTTTCTTTTTTTAAAAATTTAAGAGAAAACATCATATATGGCCCCTATTGTGGTTAAATGATGAAATGCCCTTCAGTTAACGGGTAAAATTTAACGGAGTTAGCAATAAGGACCAATCGTTAAAAGTTTTGAAAGCATAGGGACCATCTATGAGGTTTTTAAACCACGAGGACTAAACTTTAGATTTTGGAAAACCATAGGGACCATTTACAATGTTATTTCTTTTTTCTATAAAAAAACTTTTTAAAACTTTTTTTTGTATATGAAATATCTAATTATAAAAATAGGTTTGGATTATTTATGTGATCTCTCTTAAAAAATCAATTAAGAAATTAAAAGTAACCCTAAATTATACTATTAAATTATAGTTTGTCAAAAACTAGTTACACTCATTTTAATATTATGTATTTGTTCTTTAATCACATTTATAGGAAAAGTTTAAATAATAGAAGATGCTACATATTGAAAACTTCATATTTTTTGTTTCTCGCTGAGTACATGTTCATATATAGTTCATCATCACTTTGGATTTCTTTATTTAAACTTCTTTGTAAAATCGGATTCATGTGTCAATTTTGTTTGTTGTAATAACAAAAAATAACTATCTAGAATGGAGCAATTGTCATTTGTCGATAAGGAGGTTTTTGGCAGAAAATCACATTTAACAAATGTAAAAAAGTATTACAAACGTTGATAGTTACAACTCCTACTGAAATCAATATGGATTGTCATATATGAGATTAGAACAACTTTACATACCTTTTGTCATATATATGTGATCGAAGGTATAATTTAATTTATGAAGATGCAACAGATTGAAAAATACATATAAACAACTAT
Source organism: Lactuca saligna (assembly GCF_052625555.1). NCBI lineage: Eukaryota > Viridiplantae > Streptophyta > Magnoliopsida > Asterales > Asteraceae > Lactuca > Lactuca saligna. The sequence continues at coordinate 177,765,254 of NC_136423.1, forward strand.
ATTAAAATCTCATAGAAAAAAAATACACACTAAATAGAACACATATTAAAATATCTATATTAATAGTATAATTTATGGTTACTTTTAATTTAGGGTAACTAGTATAACTAGTTTTTGACAAACTATAATTTAATAGTATAATTTATGGTTACTTTTAATTTCTTGATTGATTTTTTTAAAACAAATCACACAAATAATCCAAACCTATTTTTATAATTAGATATTTCATATACACAAAAGTTTTTATAAAAAGTTTTTATATAGAAGATTTGTATGTGATTTTTTTTTTGTGTATAAATATGAGTTTTAAAGAAAAAAACATATTAGAAACAAACTTTTGAGAAAAAAAGATGTAAAAAAGACTAAAGTTATGATGAATTCATAATAAAGCTCTAAAATTTGGGCAAAAAGTGTAAATTTAGGACCAAATTTGTAAAAAAAATATAAAATATGGGCCAAAAATGTAAAATTTAGACCAAATTTGTAATAAATTTTGACATCTGGGCCGAAAATGTAATTTTTGAAAGTTGGATGACATGTTGACCGGGTCAAAGGGTTAAATTGAATACGATTACCGGTATTTGGGATTTAATTGAATAAAAAAAAATATATAAGGGCTAAATCGATTATGAGGTCAATATATAGGGACTTTATTGTAGTCTTCCTTACGTTTAATACTATGTTCTTCAATTATACATGTTTTGAAATCATCATGCATATATGTACGTGTAACATCCAAAATTTCAAACAAATTTAAACTTTTAAAAACATGTCAAGTTCATCAAAATATTACAAATTTAGTTTTCAAAACATTAATTATCAAAGGCTTATCCGAGAAACATAACATAGTAGGAGGAGTTGTACGATCACGCCTTGGCCTTGCCGCGATCCCCTGAGGTACCTGAAACCATAAACTGAAACTGTAAGCCCGAAAGCTTAGTAAGTCACCTCAAAATACCGATACACATACAGTCCACATAACAATATCAACATTAGCATATCATATCAATCAAAACAGAACAGCATACATTGGGTCCCCAGCTTTACAAGCTGGACTACTCCCAGGCCCTCAGTACGAGTCTGGAATGCCTACCGAGCCATCAGCTCGTATCTGGAATGCCATCGAGCCCTCAGTACGAGTCTGGAATGCCTACCGGGCCCTCAACTCGTGTTTGGAATGCTCCTGAGTCCTCAGTATGAGTCCGGAATGCCTACCGGGCCCTCAGCTCATATTTGGAATACTCTCGGGTTTGTTGGCTACCGAACGAAGCAGTACAACCTCAACCCACCCATACAACATGTCGACATGTAACAGATAAATGCACATACATGTAATCAATCAGTATCACAAGCAATCCTACAGATCTACCCGACTAGCATATCAACTAGCACACATTACTAACTTAACTCAACATATCAATAACTACTAGGATATCGAATCTATTGGACCGGCCTTGGTGCCTTACACCCGTTAGTATAGTAAGGATAACTCACCTCGAAACGTCGACTCACAGAAATTAGTTCCAACCTTCGGGTTACTGTCACGAATCCCACGACCTATATTTATCACGAATTGCATACATAAGATTCTGATCCTTCTAGAACTGTCCTCAAAAGTCAACAGATCAACTTAGGTCAATGGTCAAAGTCAATAGTCAAGGTCAACAGTCCATGTTGACCTGACTCGCCGAGTTCCCTCGGCTACTCGCCGAGGTTCCTTGGCTTCCGGTGCACTCGCCGATAGGGCTGTAAACGAACCAAACGAACACGAACAAGGACTTGTTCACGTTCATTCGTTTAAGTTAGCCGAACAATAAACGAACACGAACAGATAAATGAACGAGATTTTCTTGTTCATGCTCGTTCGTTTAAAAAATTACTTTGTTGATGTTCGTTCATTTATGTTCGTGAACATGCTAAACGAACATAAACGTACAAAGATAAAAAACACACACACACACACAATTAAACATATATGAACATAAACGAACATATAATATAGCAATATAATAAAAAATAATTGAATATAGATGAATATAAATAAACTTAAACGAACGAACATAAACGAACGTAAATGAATATCGTAAACGAATGATCACGAACATAAATGAACGAACGAGACTATTGTTCATGTTCGTTCATTTAACTAAACGAACGATAATTTTTGTTCATGTTCGTTAATTTATTAAATAAACGAACATAAACGAACTTCCCGCCGAACAGTTCACGAACGGTTCGTCGAACGTTCAGTTCATTTACAGCCCTACTGAAGGGTATAATAATTAGACATTCTAGTTTAAACTTTAAAGATAAAATTACTTGTTTGCAAAGTATTGTTGTTATGGAGGAGTATTTTAGACATTCTCTTGGTAAACACATGCAACAAGTTGTAAGGATTTGTTATCCTCAAATCTCAGGTAATACTCAAACTTATGTTTTATTTGCGTTATACATCTAAGTAGATATTATGTAACTATGTAAATATCAATTTATTAATTACAACATTGTGGTATTTGAAAACTAATCAACCAGCTCAAATTCGCCTTATAGTTTTGCATGTGGGTGTTTCATCTTTTTCTTTTTTCAATCCTTTTAGTTCATGTTTTACCTTTTCATACATGTTTTCTACTGATGTAATGACTCTCTACAACTATTCATTGCAGGATGATCAAAATGTTTAAGGATTGAAAATTGCAACAGGACATGTGGCAGCAAATACTATAAGACTGTTAATTTCTGGGTGCCAAGCTGGCGGGTTAATTGGGGTATCTGGTCAAAACATTGGTCAACTAAGAAACTCCTCTGGTGCAACTTAATGAGGAAGACAACCAACATGGTAAGGCTAGTTACTTATCTTACGGCTATTATTATTATTTATTGCTATATGTTAATGTTATTTTTTTATTATTAATATATAGGTTAATTCGTCCGGAATCTAACACAACTAGAAGAAGGTCTTGGATACTTTCATTTGGACTTGGTTGTACAAATAGGTTATATAGTTATAGAAAACCTCTTAAGAGCAATGTACAATTACATTCCTTTAATACCAATGTATTACAATGTATTGTATTTTTGTATGGCATTAACTTTTGTGCAATGTATTGTATTTTTTGTATATGGTATTGTATTTTCTATTATGAGACATGAAATGAAAATTTAATTTGAAAATTATTAAATCTATAAATATTATTTTTAAAATAAAATAAAATTACGATACGCAAAAATGTGTGTCATCTTTATTTATGACATGGTCTTTCTTGACAGCGGCCTTAATGATACACATTGTGTGTCATAAATGCGTGTCGTAAATGTATGTCGTCTATAGACAACACGCAAAAGCATGTCGTCTCTCGTTATGACAGAGCCTTTCTTGACACGCATTTGCGCGTCTTCTGAGCGTTTTACGACACGCATTGTGCATCGTAAAAGGCTATTTTCTAGTGGTGAAATGACATTTGATCATTAACATTTGATGCTAAGACTCCTATTAAGACTGGTATATGTCTCAATATGAAAGAGTCTATCACTCGCATATGAATTTTCCGTCAATTCCTTGTGAAAGTAGTGTGAAGTGTAATGACAATCAATTCCTTTCTACTTTCAGGTTTCTTCTCCATGCTCAGAATATGTCAATACAATCTCCTTGAGTCTCATCTTCTTCTGAACTCACTTTCCAAGACAAATGAAATTTTGAGATAAACATAAAAATTAAAAGTAAACTTAGCACACTAAGAAATAAAAATAAAAGTAAAATACGCTCAAAAACAATATTTTTAGCTTTTTGATTTTTTTGAAAAAGAAATAAAAACAGAAAGAAACATATTTTTGTATTTTTGGATTTTTTTTTAATTCAACCACTAAATTTGTGCATATAAGAAAATATGAACAAATTTAACCAAAAACAAAAGTAAAACACAAAATGTAAATTTTTCTAATTTTTTTATTTCTCCCCCCTTAAATTGAGCACGGGGAAGAAATAAAATAAATGTGAAAAATTAAAAGAAATTTATCTTTGAAACGAATCATTTTAAGAAAAACTCAAGAGCATCGAAAGAATTCAAACCAAAAGACAGCAATTGAGGACGCAAGCAGCAACGAATTCAGCCTTAGCTGTGTTTCAATCTCGCAATAGATCCGAAAATTCTTCACATCGTTATGCACAAAACCCATTTGTGATCCTTTCCTTTCTTCCTTTCTCGCAACAGACACATACTCTCAAACAAAGTTATGTATGTTGTACAGTTGAGAGATGCTTCCTATCAAGTGCCTGGAATAGCTACTATCAACAAACCAAAGTCTCATGATATGCCTCCATAGCTGCTCCGACACTGAGCGAAATCAGGTTGTCTTTGGAACCCAGTCCATTTTGAAACTGGATCGACCTTTGTCATCTACGCAAGGTACTCTCTTCCATGACATATCCTGCTTATCACAAACAGAAGATGCAGAAATAGTCGAGTCATTAGAAGATTTAGGAGATTTAACCTTAGGTACCCATCTGCAGTCGGGTTTAACCCATTTCTTATTCGAGAGGATGGGTGGATCAATACTTGGTTTTCAACTTGAAGTCGGCCGTCGAGATGGATTTGACCTAACTGGTCTTGGTTTCACTAGAGCATCTCTTGAGCTTGGCTTCTTAGTTGGCATTCCCTTCTTGGCCTTCTGTGTCTTCCAGTCACCATTGTTTGAATGTGGCCTCGAAGGGCTTCTTTTGGGGTATCTTCCTCCTGACGCGTTCCGCCATCCTTGTGCGTAGTATGGAATGTATGCGCGATTAGGACAATTTCTGGCAATGTTTCCAGGTGTTCCACAGTGAAAACATGTCTTTTTCTTCACGTAGGAATTGTCTCTTCCAGCCCCTGGTGGCGTGCCCTTGCCTCGTTTCTGGTTGTTCCCACATGCACACATACAGCAAGCCAGCTGTTTCACTTGTTCTAGTGACCTGTATTTACCAACAGCATGTTGGTTAGAAGCATCAAATTCAAAGTTCAAGGAGTCATTAGTTTGACAATCAGTAGAAATTGCATAACTAGAATTAGTTATGTTCTCCTTGTCCTCATCTTCCACTACTTTACCTGCACATGAAGTAGAAACATTAGTATCTTTAATCTCAACACCCTCAGTTGGCCCTGATTGTTCAATCTTAACTGAAGCTGGTGCAGGGGTTTGGCCATACTGAGCAGGTATCTCTTCCTCGTTCGTCCCAAGGGGTGGGTTATAGTTGTCATTGAAAAGAGGTGGGAAACTATGATACCCTAGACCCTTATATTGATTATCTTTTAATTTTAGTTGTTTTTCTATCATTGAAGCAACTATCTCACTTGACACATCATATTTTTTGAAATTAAAATCAGCATGTTCAAATCGAATTTTTAATGTGTCAAGCTCATCAGTCATAGTGGCAAGTTATTTCTTGATAAATTTGTAGTTCTCACACTTGTTGCTATACTCTTCCTATAATTTCCTAAACTCCTTATTCGTGGCCTCTAATTGTTCATTTAAGCGTTTTTGACCTTTCCTAAGGGTATATCCTTGATATTTAAGGTCCTTATTTTCTCTTTTTAATAAATCGATTTGTTCACGAAGAAACTTAATCGTAGTTTCACAAGATTGAAAGCATGAAACTTCATTGACCGGGATGTTTGAGGAACTCATTGTTTTATTTAATTGCCCTTTGACTTAAAACCAATAAACTCAACCCTAAAAGTCAAATTTAAAAAGTCAAACCGAAAGGCTAAACTTGAAATTTTGAAATTTAAACGAGAAAGTCAAAGGTAAAACTTGAAAGTCAAAGTCAAAATTTTAAGGTCAAAAGTCAAAAATTAAAAGTCAAAAACTTTGGGTTGAAAATGGAATTTTAAAATTAAAAAAATTGATTTTTGGGCTAAAAGTGTTAAAATTGCGAAATTTGAACCGAAATAACGAGTCTATTTGAATTAAATTGGGAAAGAAAATAACATCGGGGTTGCTAGATGAGTTGGTAAGGCGTTGGTTGAGGAAGCAAGAGACTTGGGTTCGATCCTCCTCCAATACAAACAAAATTTTAATATTTCGCTGCTAGTGAGGACTACGCGCGCGAGTGCGAAGGCTGTCCGAGATTGAGCCGGGCCATAAACCTGTTGGCCGAGAACTCCTATTGACCGAGAATGCGGACCGAACAAGCGAGGTTGCTGACCGAAAACGTGCAAGATGCACGGCCGAAAACGTCTGACGCTAGCCGTAAAAGCCTTCTTCGGAGGCCGTATGCACTTTGGAGCTAGGAGAAAAACTCGTAATTTTTTGACTTTTTAGCACCAAAACTCGATCAAAAAGCCACTTTTATGAAAAACTCGAAGAACAAAACCCCAATATTGTGTCAAAAGCTATCCAAAAATGCAAAATCCTTAAAGAACAAGTGCAATAATGCTCCATATATTTCCAGAATTATTGATACAATCCAAGCTCTAATACCAACTATAAGTCCCAAATTTGTTTGATGTATCAATCAGATCTAATTGAGGGTGCGAAATCCCAATCAATAGGATGATTCAAGATCAAATGAAGAAGAAGGGGAAGGGGAAGAGGAATAAGATGAATGTTGATGAATCTTCAATGTTTATATGATTAGAATGATCCAAAAACACACACTAGTTCTCTCTCTAAATTTCTCTCTATAGCACATCATATGAGTGAATGCTCCTCTCTAGCCATACACTCTTATGACTCCACTATATATATATATATATATATATATATATATATATATATATATATATATATATATATATATATATATATATATATATATATATATATATATGGACCTAAGGCCAAGCCCAAAAAACAAGGCCTTGACCGAAAACCATTATTTGACCGTAAACAGGTTCACGGCCGTAAACATCAGGTTGTTTGCAGTCCTAGACAGAAAAATATTATTGCCTAGAAAATAAAAGTATAAATCATATTTTTGACCTAACAATCACATTCAATCTTTTTTCTTATTGTTTGATTCAACTAAATTGTTTTGAATCTATCGATCATTATTTTATAGTTTCATCCGGTCCTTCGAGTTGGAGATAAAGAGTTTGAGTTCACCATTGTAGATTCTCCTTTACTAAATCTTAATGATATATCTTATTAGTATCTCCAACATCATGCTCAATTTTGATAGTCATGAAGTTCCAAAAAAAAGTTTTCTATTCATTGCATTTGGTTATATAAAATCATTCATTGAATATTACTATGATCAACTGGAATTCACTAATATTGGACTTACGAAAGCTTTCAATATAGTTATCAAAAGACCATACATTTTATTAGATGACATTGATCAGTATGTTGATGGTGAAATTCTCACGAAGCCAAAGGGTGTTGTATACTATGTTAGGAAGAAGGATAATGTGGTAAACAAGTATATGTTTTATACCAATTTCAAGCAAAAGTTTTCTACCACACATGTGACAACATACTAGTGAGGATTGTAATTTGCAAGAATAATTCTAAAGAAGATATAAATGAAATATGGAAGATAATTATATGGTATCTATAAATAAGGAGAACACTTCATGATATCATTAAGATCATGATTGCAGTTTGAAGATCATCATTATTCTTCACAAAGGGGGGGGGGGGGGGGGGTTTATAATGTATTTTGTTGTGAAGAATCATAAATTTTGAATTCATCTTTGAAGTGGAGATGATGTTGAAGAATTGTATAACGAAGAGCCATCTTACAATCAATATCAAAATATTCACTATTTTGATATATCTTTTTATTATTTGTATCATTTTCTTTTGTCTCGTGAGTGTCGAAGTCTACACATTGTTTTGTGATCAGTTGAGGGCACTTGGTATGTTACCTATAAACAGTGTTATAGGTTAGAGTGTCTTTAACACTTTCCGCACACTTCCACTTTTTACTCTTTTTTTATCATTTTGTACTCTAACCTACTTCGTGATCAATCATTAAGCTTAAAAGAATTATTTACATGTTATGTTCTTGCATTTACTTTAGTTTAATTCATTTGATTGATTTCATAACTCATCAAGATCTCCATTGCATGCACTTAGATCTCCAACCCCTATTGCAAGATCATCTAGACCATCCCATGCTCCTTCAGTTGTCATGAACTCACTTGATGCATTCTCATGGGACATTGAACCAATAGACAAGTCTAAAAAATAAGCCCATTAACAATACCCAATCTCCCCCACCCTTCGATTTGTGTTCACCACGGGTGAAAATGTGTTAATATCTCATGCGTAGGCCAAGACTGTTCCCCAATCACCTTGTCTCAAATTATGGAGGCAGTTACAAATCTCTCATTAAATGTCACAACTTTAGTGGATACTCTTACTCAGTTAGTTGATCTCATTGACAATGGGTTGGCTGCAATCAAGGCCTTAATATCTCCATCCACTGATACCTTAGCCATTCCAGGTGAAAATCCTACAGGCTTAGGCTCCTCCTTATTTTCACCTCAATAACATCCGTTTTTCCTATTTTCCATGTTGCTGCTACTACTAATCGAACTCATTAGCTCCGGCTGGAACCATTGATGGTAATTCTGCTCTGACTTTCTTCCTTTAACACTTAATTGCCTTATTAATATCAATAAGTTGGAGAGTTCATGGCTTCATGGGGGTATCATGCTCAGGGTGAGCCTAATACTGAGATGGAGCACATCTTTCTGGATTATGATGAAGAACTAACTTTGAATGAGCTAGATTTTCTAAATGAGCATGTTAAGCTTATTGCAATTTCTCCTCTAAATGTTCTATAACCAAACAAAAAGATCCCTACTAAAGACTCCTCAAGAACTGATGTTTCTTCTCACATAAGTTCTTTGTTCAAGAAAAGAACAGTTACTGATCCTCCACAGTGTAACGCTCGTGTTTTTGGCTAAGCATTAATATGATGATGTAATAGTTAGGGTCAACAATTGTAACCTATTATGAGGTAATGAAGAGTCATTATTTGATTATTATGTGATTTATGTGCAATATACGTGCTTATAATGATATAATAAAATAATAATAAAAATATGCATCAAAAATAAGTTAATAGATAAACCTAATATCTACGAAGAAAGTTGAAGTGGTCGTGACAATGATTCCGGAGATATAAAGAACACTAAACTCCGGCTTCTAACGAAAAAGTTATGACCCGTCGAAGTTTTTTTTGACAAAACTGGCACGACGTTGTATATCATAAAAAGTGAGTTTGCGATAAAATACTTTTTAGCCTTAGCGATCTAAACTAGAGTCGTAGTATACATTAAACAGATAGTGTGCATATAGAGAATGTCCAAATCTGACTTTGTTAGAGGAAGTTATGATTTTTCTAAGATTTGGCATAGCAGTATGTAGCCCGAAAATCAAATTTTAGATCGATCGATTTTTAGCCGACACAACCTAAACGAGAATCGAAGATCTCGTTAATAGGAGCTCAACGATATAAAGACTTACGAAAACGGACGTCGGATGACAAAGTTATGAAATTTTAATGGACTTTAACTGTCTAAGCCTATTAAAATATAACTTTAAAAATAAAGTAGAAATTAGCCAACAGAGTCTAAAAAAATTGTAGATCACGTCGCTACCTACGCGTGGATATAAAGAACGTAAAAAACGGAGCTCTTATGAGAAAGTTACGAAATTTAGAAAATAATTAAATTATGGGTTAAGATGCAAGGCTAACACGTGGCAAGATCTCATCTTCATGTACGCTCTTCACACACATCGCTGGTACGCCCAATGTAAGGCCTTGTACAACCAGATTACTGAGTACGCCCAATATAACCAATATGTACGCCCCGCGTTCGACCCCCGCCCAACCTATAAATAGAGGCGCAAATCTCTCATTTACTTCACACCTTTTCTTACCAATTTCTCCCAATACCACCAAACCCTATCTTCCATTCCCTAGCACTTCCTAAGTGCTAGAAGCAAGTCCAGAGTGCCAGAAGGCCCTGAGAAGAAGATCTTTCGACTCAGAGGTTCTGCCCGAGCATATCCTGGTTCCTTGCTACCCCCTTGTAAGTGAGTTATGCTTACTCTAATTTAAATATAACTTATGTTTAAGTTACTTATCATTATTATGAACCTATAAAAAAGATTTATCAAATTCAAAGTCGTTATACTGATTGATCTACTTACGGGGATGATGTCTAGGTTGCCATTTCGTAAGGTGTTTAAAGTGAGATTTTCAAATACATACCTCCGATATGACCCTACTTGGTTGTCCCTTACTTGATAGATCATGGCGTAGACTTTCAGTTAATGATGAATCTAGACTAATAATTAGTCGCAATAAATATTAGACTAAAATCTAGTAATGATAATACTAGGTTTAACCGAAGGAAAAGAAAATTGTTAGAAGCGAAGCGCTGTCCGAATTTGGAGTCATCACTTTATCAACTGAGTGCATAATTACTTTCATCTTACACATAGATATGAAGTATTTAATATAAATTATGTGTTATGTGTGCATATTATCTGTGTTCTTGATATCTACGTTAGATGAACAAAATAAACATGTTTTGTTCGATTTAAACTGTACATATATTTATACCTATAATTATGATGGGTAAAGATGGGTAGAGTATATAGATGATGAAATAAATTGTAACATCCTAATTTTCGAGTCCAAAAATTTCGTTTGTAATTAAGTAAATTATATATTTGTTTACTAAAAACATTATCATGTCAACTCATAAAACATCATGAATATGTCTAAAAATCACAACATCAAACAGTAGTATAAAGCAGAGTATAATCCCAGAAAACTCAATGCGGAAATCAAATGTGTGTGTAATGCGCTGCTACGCCGCCAGCTCTTTCCCCTTGGATGAAGAGGTACCTAAAACCAAAACTAAATTGTAAGCACAAAGCTTAGTGAGTTGCCCCATCATACCACATACCATACAATCACATAGCATACATACTGTCGGGCAATTTTGGGGTGCCCGACCTACCCATGGCAAGCCATTATGGGGTGCTGACCTACCCATGTCAAGCCATTCTGGGTTGTTGACCTAACCATGTCAAGCCGTTCTGGGGTGCCGACTACCCTCCGTTCTATTTCAACCGGCATCGGGGACTATTTCACCCCTACCTCTTGTTGGGTTTTAGCCATAAGAACTTTCCTATGTGCGCATGCAAAACCCTAATGCTTGGATCTAGGCTTTCTAATAAACATTCTTTTGAATCCAAGACTTCTAATGGCTAATTAGGTTAAACAACAATATTAAAACAGATCTAGAATCATACCTTTGAATTCCTTGTTGATCTTGTTTGTCTTGGAGCTTCTAGAGTCACAATTGTCACTCCTCTAATGGCTTACAAACACCAATAGCAATCAAGATGATTTAGGAGAGAGGAGAGGGGAGAAATTCGACTAGAGGTTCCTTGCTTAAGGTTGTGTGTCAAATTCCCTCATCCATAGGGGCTATTTATACTATTAGACTCCTTAAGGGTTTCACCCTAAACCCTAATTGGATAATCTTCTCTTAAGGCTATCCAAATCCATTCCATAGATAACCCTATGGACGATTTTGAGCTATCCTAAAGCTCTTAGAATCCGTCCAAGGTGTATCCTAATGGATTTATAATCTAAAGTCTAACTATCAAACAATTGACAGTTTATACCCTCTTATTTAATTAATCTCTTTAAGTCACCAAATTAATACCAATTAATTTATGACTTATATTAATCAAATAGCTAAATATTATTCCTTATAATATTCACTCTCTCTTAATAAATCATCCTTCAAGTTGCTATGGTGAAGGCAACCCAAAAGGACCATGCACCACCGAATATAGTTATAGCCTTAGACACTATTCCAACACCTCTATCATACAATAACAAAATATAATCATATGGTCAGGCATATGAGCATATCTAGTGTACTAACCTACCCTTCGTTCCTAACGAACAAGTCAGGGAAAAGTTATTCCCTGCTACTACCACAAACCCACATAGCATATCACATGAGCATATCTCATAAGCATATCTCATAAGCATATCACATAAGCATATCTCAAAAGCATACCAAGATAATTATCATAAAGACAATTATCTACCAATTACTCTTGTTGGTGGGCCGGCAATGTGGCCTTAGACCCACCCCTACTGGAAGGTAACTCACCTCGATGTCGTGTAGCGTCTGCACTGTCCTCAATATGAAAGTTGGCTCTCCTCGACTCCTCAATCCCTACACAACAACCCTTCTAAGTTATCAATTTGTACCCACAACCCCTTCAAGGGTCAACTTGAATCCAAGTCAAAGCCAAAGTCAAAGTCAAAACCTGGTCAAGTCAACTCTTTGGTTGACCAGACTCGCTAAGTTGGTCCGCCAACTCGCTGAGTCCCTTTGTCCACATAATACTACAAACCTGTCCCTATTCTTCGAGTCTAGCAAGAGCTCGACGAGTTCACCTTCAACAACACTTTAGTCAATCTTCAACCAAATCAGCGAGTTCTTCCTTGAACTTGTCGAGTTCATCTTCAGCATATGAATGCGTCCAGTCTATGACTCGCCGAGTTGTAAGAACAACTCATCGAGTCCATCTTCAAAGATTAGCAGATTGTCGTGGACTTACCGAGTTTGTTCTAGCACTCGTCGAGTCCCATGATTCCCAGGTCCCTTAAGAACCTAAACAGCTGGGGAACCTTCCACACTATCATCTGGTCCTTCGACAGAAGGGATTTGGTGGTCATTACACCCTGACTCACCGAGTCCATCCTTGACCATTACTATACAGTCGATTTAAATGGGTTTTAACACATCAAAACTATAGATCTGGCCTCCTAATGTCCATTTTACACGTAAAGTTTCAAGCTTGGTGCACATGCATGGGATCTTTGGCTCAAAAAGCCATAAAAGATGGTCTACAAGATGCATGGGGTGTTTATGGAAACAAAGTTGGCATCTGTATGCCATAAAGACCCCCAATGGCCCCAAATCTGAAGTCATAACTTCGTATTACACTTCACAACCTGAAAATGGCTTAGAAAGCCCTAAATATACCAAGATCCAAGCCCTAAAGATGATTATTTACATGGAAGATCAAGATAGGAGCTTTTTACCTTAAATGAGCTGGAACTGGAACAAAATCTCTGGATCTCCAAGCTGCCACTTGAAATCCCAAGCTCCTTTCCTCTTCTCAAGCTTCACAAACCACCAAAATGCACAAAATAACCTTAGAACACTCAAACAAGGCTAGGGTTTCGAGTTAGGGTTTGCTCTAGATGATGGGGGATGAGTTGAGGGGTTATAATGTATTTAAATATGGTGCAAACCCTTAATTTAGGGTTTCACTCAAACAGCGTCAACTCGCCGAGTCGGTCTCCCAACTCATCGAGTAGACTACTTAAACTTCATGCGGATCACGACTCTACTCGATGAGTTGGGCCTCCAATTCGTCGAGTCCCAAAGAAAAACATATACTTGAATTAAAGGCATACCAGGGATCGGGTGTTACATAAATGATGAGAGGCCTCGATGTTTAAGCTGATTCAGTCATCTAGCAGAGTATAGGTGACGACCATGGGCTATTCTAGACAGTCCAGTGGAACATTGGCAAGCTCATAACCTGTAGGTGTTTTTGAACTACGTGTTCACCAGGTGTACTCCATCCCCCTCATGGTTTCCTTTTTTACATATATTTTTGAGGAATCCCCTAAGCAGTGTTGTCCATCCCGATGATAATCCTTAGACTAGGTCCCTTAAATTAGATGCTTTAGGTATAGAAAGTAAGGATAACGGGAACAGGTAATCGAGTTGAAGGATTTGATGAAATCAATAAACTTAATTATTTTTGGTTGAAAACCCTATGTGCTCACCATGCTCCTAAGCCAGACCCACTCAGTTTCTTCTATTACAGGTAGTGGAAATAGATCATAGTTATGATCTAATGAGAGATCACTAGATTATAGGCCATTAGAATAATAAATGTTGTAAGGCATGTAATATTTCTATTTATGCTTATGTATTGTATTAACAATGACGTCCAGGCGTTTTTAATATAATGAAAACACATTTCTTCGGAAATGCTTTCATAAATTACTTATCATATTTTTGGGAACAAATTTTGAAATATTATTCTTCAAAAGGGTACTCTCGTTTTTAAATAAAGCATAAACAAATCGGTCTTTCTGGCCGTGAAATTGGGGATGTCACACACAACATTCCACATCCAAACTTCCTGAGAAGAATGATGATGATCTTTAGGATCATTATGACATACCTCCCATTGCAATTCAGATTAGATGTATAGTTAAAGAAGCTTTAGTTTTTATCAAGGAGCAGAACATTTAAATCATGAATCAAATTTCCTTGAAGCAAAATGAATAATTTTTGCAAGACATCATCACTCCGAATATTCTTCTGACTACAAGATTTCATTCAGCAAAGCATTCTTTAAATGATGGAGAAAATAGAAGGTTGGAGCTGGAAAATCAAAGGGCAAATCAAGATAAGTAGGGTGATGTTACCACCAGAAGCATAAAGGCTGAAAAAATATTAAGATTTAGGTCCTTCAAGCCAAAGAATAATAGAGTCTTAACTCTTAATATGACAAGATAAGGTGGTCATGATCTCTTACCTAAGTAGATTTTAGTCTCAAAACTCAATTTTTTTGCTTCGTCTCCTCCTCCCAAACCAACCCATGGGAAAAACAAGTCGAAGGTTTGAGGATGAAGATATCAAGGGTCTAATTCCATTTAGATCTACAATAATCAACAACAACTTTCCTCCCAATGTTGTCCCTGAACCCTATAAGTTTGTGGACATGCCGATATATAGATTGTTCTATCAAGGAAAGAATGGTAAGATGTGCTTTCAAAGGCATAAGGATTTACACAAACTCCAACACATCACTTAGTTTGTCTAAGATATTTAATCAAGGGAAAATAAGTTTCTAGAAACTATCATGTTATATTGTTAATGGAATTAAGCAAAAGAAGATAGGAGTTTCTGGCTAACATTGCTTTTATGAGGCTTGAGATTATGAGTGAATTTGTGGATTATGATAACCGAATTGTCGATCCGTTTACTTAGTCTTGTATTTATTTTATAAATTAATACTTTGTATTCTACAAAGAGTTTCCTTTTAGTATAGTTAGTGTTGGCATCATCAAATAGGGGGAGATTGTTAGGACCCTTTTGATGTGTCAAAAGTTATTTGTCAGTGGTTGCAGCCACTGATGACATCAAAGTGTGTATCTACTGATGTCATCCGGAACCTTCGTCAAGATCCAAAATCAAATGAATCCATTTAACTGAATATAGTCTTTCCTTATTAAGATAAGGATTGAATTTAAGAATGGATTACGTATAGTAGAAGACTCTCATTTTGTATGGGATTTTGTTTCCTTATATTACCTATCGTGTATGTTAATATATGATCTTAGAATTGTGTTGCATATATCGATACCCTGTTGTGTAAAGGGTTATCGATCAAGAGTGCATATGTAAAAAAAGTATGTGCTCTGATTACCTCTTGGTTTAAGAAACTAATCATTCAATAAAGTTTGGTTTCTATGTATTCTCATGTTAGTAATATTGTTTACTTGTTATTATTCTAGGTGAATATGTCGTTGAGGGGAAAAAATATAAAAAGAGTTATGTACACATTTTGTAGGGGTGAACATGGTACGGTGCTGATTCTTTTTCCTCTAAACTGTATATTGTACCAACCATACCAATTATAGTTGGTATAAAAAATTTAATTTATGTTGATATTGTACCAAGTATGTAACGATATATTTGGTTACCAACAAGTTTGGTGTACAAATTAGTAATGGTATATGCCAACTTCTATTAATTTTATTGGTAAGCTTTAATATAAGCTAATACATCGAGTAATTTTGGCAATTCCGTAGTTCTTTTAGTTTACTAAAATTTCTATTGAAGTAATATTAAAGTAATATTTTAATTTTGTAATTTAACGTGGTAGTAACTATTAACTCATGTCGCAGAATGACTTATATCATCGTCTTAAAATTATATCTCTAAATACAATTGACAATTAATATATAATTTTGTGTGTGTGTGTGTGTGTATATATATATATGTACACACACACACACACACACATATATATATATATATATATATATATAGAGAGAGAGAGAGAGAGAGATTCATATGTTCTCTACATCTATTATGTGGATGTAGGGACCAATCAAAATTTAGGAAAAAATAATTAATTAATTAAATCAATAAAGGTATTTTCGGGTTTTTACATTTTCAATTAATGGAATCTTTTAATTAAATTCCTATAATTAAGGAAAGAAAATAAATATGTTGACCTAATCTCTCTCTCTCTCTCTCTCTCTCTCTTATATCACACGATAATTTATTCTTCTTCACATACATGCGACATCACAAAGACTCCACCACTGGTGCAAACACCAGACGAAATCACTGCCACCGGCACCCTCCTTCTTCCTTATGGCTACCAGTGCAACCGTCTTCTTTCTCCAGATCAACAATCAAACCCACAAAATAAATGGCAGACCTAGAAGAATCGATCGGTGGTTCCCAAGAAAGAACTGGTAATCGCCACCATCTGAGTCACTGTTACAATTGATCTTTAACGGCCAACACATGTTGATTTCAAGCCTTCACCTGCATACATGTTTTATGTATCGTGTTGTCATCGTCTGAAATTATATTCCTATCTTCCCCTTTTTTTATTCGTGCAATTTTATGATTGATAGCACACACACTTTTTAAGTTTATCAAGATTGCAATGGTCTGCTAATCAAATCATTTTTAATGCTTTATCAAAATGTATGACATACTTTATCACATGATTGTCAAAATCACGATAATGGTTATAGGATCGTACGATCTTAGGTACGGAAAATGATATGGATCGTAAACGAATCGTATTTTGGGTAGGATTGCAGGTAAGATTGTACGATCCTAGGTATGAAAAACGATATGGATCATAAACGAATCATATTTTTGGTAGAATCGCAGGTAGGATCGTAGGATCAGGATCTGATCCAATCCGATCCTACCTTCCTATGATTTTTTTTAGCAAATTAACTTTTTTACCATTTTATTTACCGTTTAACATTTTGTGTTGTGACTTATGACTAATATTTTGAAGTTTTTATAACTTTTGCAGGAAAAATTAAATGTTTGAAATATTTTTCATTATGTTAAAATTGTAAATTAAAATTATGTTTTATTTTGTGGGATCTTAGGATCCCAATCCCAATCTTACGATCCCGATCTTGCAAACCCAAAAATGATCCTACATAGGATCTCGATATTCACAACCTTGACTTTATCAAATAAAGGTAAGTGCTTTTTTAATAAAATAAATTCAAAACAATGTTCCCGTGATTTAGTTTCTTTTTTTTATTTGCTTGGCTTAATGGAATTATAAAATTATAGTACATATTATCGTAAATATTTGTGTACCATCAATTAAATTACATGTGTATCTTTTGAGTTATTTTTTCTTGTTATTGTTTAGCTTTTATGTGTGTTTTTAGTGTGTGAGAGTTTGAGTGGAGGTAAGCGTAAGCACAATATTCCTCCTTCAATAGTTCATAATTGAGGCAATATAAGTTCTTAATTGTGTTAATTTTGATGTTGTGTGTTTTTCACCACATGTGTTGATGAAATACCTTCATGAAACTATAAGCACAATATTCCTCCTTCAATAGTTCATAGTTGAGGCAATATAAGTTCTTAATTGTGTTAATTCTGATGTTGTGTGTTGTTGCACCACATGTGTTGATGAAATACCTTCATGAAACTATAAGCACAAATAATTTATATATACTAGACTTTACGTAGTTATGCGGACCTTTTAGTATTTGATGGGTCTTCTTTATGTTCATCTTTCATACGAGCTTTGTTGTTAATCGAAGAGATTCTAAATTGTCTCACATATGGCATGAATAATGTGTTGAAAAGAATTGTTCATATAAATATTCTATCAGAATGGAAAAGATAAGAATGCACCACTGCACATGTAAGAAAGACACCCGCTTTGATGATTGTTACATAATATTGTAATGAATTTTACCTTTTTTGTATGCAGCCTTTAAGTTTTTTGAATGAATTTCATAACCATAGTTTTAATATGGAAAAGAAAGAAAACATGGAGTATTGAGAGTATATTCTAGCAGAATGAATTCTTCCCAAATGTTGTATTTTGATAGAATTTTAGTTAATTATTCATATGTTCAATGTGCAGTTGTACCACGTGTATGACTACAAGATATTTGGAAATTAATTCATTATAAGAATGGCTTGGAAACCTAATAGGAATGGCTTGAAGAATAAATCAAAGATTGATCACACTCATAGTTTAGGAATGTTGTTATTTTTTTAAAAATTACACTTGTTATTCTTTTCAGAATATTGTTATAATTCAAGAATGTTTTTTTTTTGTAGCACAATCATACTATGTAATTATTTGATATATTATTTGTAACATCCCAAGTCCACGTATAGCATATAAACCTTGATATTTTGAGCATTTGTCCATTTTGGCCCTTTTTGGAAAAAGGTGGTAAATGAGTATGTGGGGCGTACTAGAGTGTACGCTCAGCGTATTCATATATGTGCATATGACGCGGAGTCCACCTAGTACGTTAGACGTACCAGAGGGTACGCTGAGCGTACTAGGCCCAGAATGAAAACCCTAATTGTTGGTGAGTCCCCTATATAAAGGATATGATGGCCTCATTCCTGGCCACCATTCCCAGAAACCAAACCCTCCTAACCCTAAATCATCGTTCTTATAGCTTGTGATTGCATTTGAGAGCTTGTGAGTGTAATCTTATGTTCTTGGAGTGAAGAAGAAGCCTTGGAGAGAAGGA
Source organism: Lactuca saligna (assembly GCF_052625555.1). NCBI lineage: Eukaryota > Viridiplantae > Streptophyta > Magnoliopsida > Asterales > Asteraceae > Lactuca > Lactuca saligna. Next base: position 177,784,089 of record NC_136423.1, read on the forward strand.
GTGGGAGTCCAGGCTTTTAGATCTGAGCTTAGTTGTGTGGAAAGCTTCACATAGAGGTATAAAGCTTCAACCTTTCTCACTCTTTTGCTTTGTGCATTTATATGGAGTATTTTAGGGTTTTGTCCGAAAAGAGGAAGACTTTATGAGATGATGAGGTCCAAAGACCTTGATCAACCCCCTTTTAGTGTATTTTGTGGAGTAAAGTCATAAAAATCCAATCTTGGACGTTAGGAGCAAGCCATGCATGAGTTATGAGCTTTATGAGGAAAGAGGATGGGTGTTTTGAGTGTTTGTGACCTAATCAGCCATGCAAAGGCTTAAAGTCGTTGGCTTCATGGATTAAGAGATGTTAGGGGGTCCAGATCTATGATTTGAACCAAGGTCTTAACTGATTAAGACCAAATATGTGAGGAGATTGAAATTGTGACTTACTGTGGGCGTAATCCCAATACGCGTAGCGTAGGGGTCGAGCTTCCCCGATATCTGCATGGAAGCTGAGTTCGACTAGCATAGAGAGTTGGTACGCGCAGCGTACTCCCTGCCGTTGACTTTGGTTGACTTTTAGGGTTTTGGTCAACATGTGGTCTATTGAGCCCATGGAGGGGTAAATGGTCTTTTACCCTTCTGTGAGTATTTGGAAGGGTTAGTCTAGCTTCATGAGAGCAACTATTAATTAGGGATAATTATTGTGTGTGTTAGGCGGAGGCTAGACTGGTGATTCGAGTTCGAGGTTGTCCAATTCCTACGAGGTGAGTCTTCTCACTATACTTTACCTAGAGTGGTATTTCTGTATGACCAGAGGGTCGTATGTGCTTATTTGAGTTATGCATTTGTCTGTGTGATATATATGATATATTATGTGTTACCAAGATCGGACTGGAGGGTCCAACGAGTTGTGAGACCGAAGGGTCTTCACTAAGACCGGACCAGAGGGTCCAACGAGCCATGGGACTGGAGTATCCCACTGAGACACATAGACCGGAAGGTCTTATAGAGTTATAGCCTCGAGTGGCTAATGAGTTGTATGTGGTATTTTGGAGAACTCACTAAGCTTCGTGCTTAGTGTGTTGTGTGTTATGTGTTTCAGGTACTTCTCAGGATCACGGGAGAGTGCCGGCATGATTGTACACACACACACATCAGAGTTTGAGTTATGATTTAGAGGATCCTGGAGATTGATATATATATATATAATCTTTGATTATGAGATTTGATGATTGACATTGTGACATTTTGAGATTTTATTACTGTGATAAATGTTTTCTTTTAAATTGAAAAAAAAATAGTTTGTTCGTTACATTATGAGTTCAAGAATAGATTTTATGTGTTATTTCATAATGTACTTATTTATATTTTATTCTTATTTATGTTTTAAATAAAGTATATCATAAACGTTCATTCTAAAAGAATGTCATTCTGACATAATAAATAGGATATAATTGGTTATGATTAAAAACTAAATTAAAATTGAACTTGAATTATATATATATATATATATATATATATATATATATATATATATATATATATATATATATAATTTTCCTTTAAAATTCGAAAATCACCTTTTTTTAAAATAGTTTAATTGACTTAAATACCCTTATAGTTAAATTTGATTGATAATATGGTACATGATATTCCACTGTAATGTCAGACCTTCAAAATCATAGTCATTGATTATTTTTTATCATTTGGTCCAGAATTTTCTTTTCGACCACACAATAGATGTAAAGAACACATAAACTTATATATATATATATATATATATATATATATATATATATATATATAGATATATATATATATATATATATATATATATACACACCTACAAATGAATTGGTTGGTATGATATTGTCATGGTATTCTAATTTTTATGCTATTATCAAACCAAGATTGTTTAATTTGTACGGTACTACCAACTAAACGTATTGACTACCAATTTTATTAGCTTGTTTGGTAACATGTTCGTTGGCTTTTTGTGATACTATTTTAACATCCCTAATCGTTTGTAATCATTATTACACATAATTAGATGGGGTTTATTAGTATTATTATGTTCTGCAAAATTAGTATTTACAAATTACAAATGGTCAGTTTTCTTAGTTTTTATATAAAATCATATAATCATATAATGATAGAATTATTTTCTTTACACAAGGGGTCATAATCTTTTCCATCATCTTTATATATATATATATATATATATATATATATATATATAGGGTGTATCTTAACAATATTACATTTTATGTCAGTTTTTTCAGTATTAAAACAACACTCATGAAACTAATTTTGAAATTGCACTACAAGAAAAAATAACTCGATTCAACATTTGATGTGAGTGTGTATTTGGTTCCTTTTGTACATAATCTATTTAGTATTCTTTTGGCGAGATATACTTTGGAGAACTCTAGTTTGGTGTAAAATTGTTATCACTTTTTTTGTTTTTGCCAACATAATCATTGTTTTGGTGGTCATTGGCAATAATGGAGCCAATCACAGCAGCCAAAGCTGCCATGAAATGTGGATCCGCCGTGACTGTCGACGTGGTTGCATCCATAAGCTCCTGGTCAGAATTTTGGATGCCAGAAAACCTTCTTACACTATATTGTTGAGCATCCAGTTGTGCCAAAATCGATGGTTTGTTAGGAAGGCTAAAATTAGGATGTGTGTTGGTCGAAAAAGGGAATTGAAATGGGGGTTGTTGGAGGTGGTTAGAGCTAGGGTTTGTGAGGTCTAATGTAATGGTAGGAAATGGTGTATTTGTTGACAAGGTAGTGGTCATATTCTGATGATAAGAAGAAAGCATGGATCCTTCTATAAGTTGGTGGTTATGGTGGTTAGAGCTTGAAATTGAACCGGAGAATAGCATAGAGGCGGCAGCAGAGGTTGTGGATGTCATTGCCATGGCAGCATGTGGTAGTGGATGGTTGTGAGTGCCTTCATATGTCGTTATCAAAATCGTCTCATCATCCATAGATCGTTGTACCTATAGAAAATTTGCATAATTTTTTGTGAGTCAAGTGATATTTTATGAATATACTTTGAATATTGATGACTTTTGATCTAATTGTATTAATATCAACAATCTTGATAAAATTCGAAATTTTAAGGATATATTGATATTTTTAAAAGATAGCTTTCATCTATTTATTTATAAATTTATTGAAAAAAGTGTTTATTCATTATTAATTTATGTTACTTTTATTATAGTATAGTACTTGTAATTATATTTAACATTTAGTTATTTATAATTTAAGGAAAAAAAAACAAAATCAGAAACAAACAAAATATATTGACCGGCCTGACCATGCATGTTGCTTTTATGCATAACCTTTTTCGAAATTTAATTGGGTCAAACCGGGTTCACCCAGTTGTTAAACATACTCGTATTCATTTCTTCTTTTCGATGGTACCATGGAGATTTTTGTAGCAAAAATAAATAATTGGCTGAGATTTATTTCTTCATTCTCAACTTTTTTTTCTCAATTGAATATATATATATATATATATATATATATATATATATATATATATATATATATAGGACGGTTAAATTAAGATTCAAAATAAATAAATAAATAAAAACCTTGAGATTCAACCTCAGCCACATATTTCTCATATGTCAAAAACATTCAGCATACCGGCAAATGATTATACATATACGTCCGTTCACAAATTGAGTAATCATATATGACTATAACGGTTGGTGGCAGAATATGTGGTGGTGGCAGAGGTGGTAGTGGTATAAGTGACGGCGGTGGCAGTGTTGCGGTCGGCTGTTGGCAGAGGTGGTGGTAGTGGTGGTGGCGGTGCCAATTGTGGTGGTAGAGAAGGTGACGGAGGTGAAAGGAACGGACAATGCTACATAATCATTTATGATTATAACTGACCCACTGCACCGGTACGCCTGAAGGTTGGAGCGTCAGACGTGAATTATGTGGCTGAGAATGAATCTTATAATTATATTCATCTATGGGCATTACTCATCCTTCATCGGCCCGATACACCGGAACATTTTTTTTATTGGCTGAGAATGATTCTTCATTCTCAATATTTTTTATTTTTTCAACTGAACTTTTATATATATATATATATATATATATATATATATATATATATATATATATATATATATATATATATATATATATATATATATATATATATATATATATATATATTACTCATCCTTCATCGGCCCGATACACCGGGACATTTTTTTTATTGGCTGAGAATGATTCTCTATTTTCAATATTTTTTATATTTTCAACTGAACTTTTATATATATATATATATATATATATATATATATATATATATATATATATATATATATATATATATATATATATATATATATATATATATATATATATATATATATATATATATATATAACATCAAAATTTATAAAAGTCTTTGGGCATTTTTAGGTGTAGTTAAATGTGTATTGTGGTTTTTAATTTGTTGAGTTTACAATTTCATCTAAATCGAGGCATGTAACTTTGGTATCTATTATGTTGCTCAGTAGGTTTTTGGGTAGTTTACCGCCACTTACGTAATCACATTATGTCTCAAAGACTCAAATCGGGAAAAAAAAAAAAAAAAAAAAAATTAAGAAAATGGTCGAATGAGTTAAGCATATTAAAATTCACTTTAAATATATTTAAAAGAAAATGTACAAAGTTGATCGAAGGTTGACCCAATCTTGCGCGACCCATTAATTAAGGCTCGTGCTAAAAAGATCATCTTTTTGATGGTTACCAAAAATATCCTTTTATTTATATTATCACCAGCTATTAGAACAAATTATTTGTAAATTGAAAAAATAAAAATAAAAATATCTTATTATATGTTTCAGATGAGAAAAATACGATGATGATGATGACGACGAAGAACAAGGTGAACCTACTTGCTTACGCACTGGACAATTTACTGCCATGGTGCAGCGATAATAAGCTCGAGGACAAGGATTCCCTTTCGCCATTTTTTGCCCATATTTTCTCCATTGACATCCATCTGAAATCTGTATATATACGTACAAGCATATATGTGAATTGTGATTATAGTTTCTTCGTGTCTTCATATAAACAGAATAAACATGTCATCAACTATTCAACTCCAAGTTCAGGTTCTTATTTATATCTTGTATATGTATATCATGTGTTTAAGGATAAAATAATTAGATTTCCAGAAGAAATTATTGTCGTCATTGTTCCAACAAAATTAATTCTTTCCAATAAATGTGAATCACATATATACTATTTATTATATAGACATCCTTAGCATAGATCACATATTTAATTTTATGGTATTTGTAATAACAGTCTAAAAATTCACATTCAGATGATGTGATAGACATAATTAGCATGACTCTAATTAAGGATGACCAAAGTCCACGACTATAAGTTTGACAAATTTGTGATGATTTTGGTCAAACTTAATGGCAGCTTTCGTAGTCGTAGACTTATATAGCCACCATTATATGCAATTTCTACGTCTTTCATTTCTATAAAACTGATTTTAAATATTAAATATAAAACTTAATTTAATTAGTTTTTTAGCAAATAAATAAATAAATTACTAACCATGGATGCTTCAGACCGAGCCCTAACCGACACACGGACCCTTCTCATAGTTGTTTCAGCCGTAGCTGATCCTTGATCACAAATATTCTTCGGTGAATTCAACTTAACATCTTTGTTCATATCAGAGCTATCAACATTTGGATCAATCTTCATTAATGGTGGATTGAGATTCTGGAATTCCAACGTATCGTCTTCCACCTTATTTATAGTCTATTATATTCCAAATCATATCAATCAGTTTAATGTCATTGTAGTGTAATTAAAACGAAACTTGATCAATGGATATATATGTTGAATTAGTTATATATACACCTTAATATGTCTTTGTAAAAAGATATATTTTTCTTTGATTTGAGCAAGCATCGATCGCAAACTTTCATTTTCTCGCTTCATCTTTTCAAGCTCGGCCTGTAATATAGCCAACTTCGACCAAATATATCAGACTACTGAATTCATTTCTAATTATCACCATCATACTCATCGTTTTGTTCACAAATTTGAAAAACGATATTAGGGTTGCTAATTAAAGAGTGCCTTAACTAGATTGAATCTGTACGTATGAGTTTATATATATATACCTTATGAGCATCTTGGTTTTTCGTATTTATTGTAGTAAGATTCGAACCCACCTGCATATATACGACACATAAAACACGAATATGTTTGGTTAAAGAATTTTGTTATAGATTAAAAAGAGTAATTAAAGGGTCAAGGATAATCATGTTCATGCATCTGTTCATCATAATCTAGATATGACTGGTCATCTCAACGCGCAGTTTGAACAAAAACCATCAAAAACGATACGAGATTAGCAAGAAGCAGATGTAATTAAATGATTAAATCAACTTACATTTAAGTTAAGCTGGAGTTCTTGATTAACTCTGTCGTGTTCTTTGTTTTCTATGGCATGATGAAAACTAGAAGGATGCTGCAGGGAAGAATTACCAGTAGTACTAGTTCTCGAGAAGAAATCCACTTCGTTAATGATCGCAGAACTGTTTTCATGGCGATTGATCGGAAACTTGTGTCCGTCGAATGAATTGAGAACCATATTCTCACATCGAGCTTCCATTACATGAACGGGTAATCAGAGTGGTTGATGGATTTGAAGCAAAGAAGGAAATGCGTATTGATGAAGATTGGAAGAACCCTAGATATTGTGTGATCAGGAAGAGAAGAAGACGACTGGTTTGCTTTGAAAAGTCGATGAAATGGAGTGGGGTTTAAAATATAAGAAGAGGAAGACTTGGGACCAAATGTGAAACGAAGTGAGTTATGGAATAAATATATATTATTAATTAAAAAAGGCTGGAGAGTTTCGTCAGATGGTGCGTCAATAGGTACATGTGTCTTCTTCTCTATGGGGACTACCCTAACCCTAGGCTGATCTAATTCACTTATATGATCCCAATCGCTTCTTATTCTTATTCATGTTTCTTACTTTATTTATTTTAGACTAGCTGTGATGTAATAAATTTGTCTATTTAAAAAAATAAATAATAATTTATAAAATTTAAATTTATAAAAAAATATATTTTTTTTTTAATTATTAATATTGAAGTATTTATTTATCTTTTAAATTTAAACTAATAATTCAAATAAATAAACAACTAAAATAGTTAGATTAAATTTAGAAATTTAAAAAATATAATGAAAACTACATTAATGAATTGTATATATATATATATATATATATATATATATATATATATATATATATATATATATATATATATATATATATATATATATATAATTACATTTAAATATTAGATAAAATTAAAATAAAATAGAAACAAACCACAAAATGATATTGATATAATTTGATCTAAACTTACCACATAAGGATATGTAATATAATGGATAAAAAGATGACAAATAGCAAAAATTATTTTTATTTAATAGGGACTATATACTAAATTATCTAAATACTCTCTTATATTTTTTTATCTTTCTATTCATACCAAATGTTGATATGCGATATATTAATACAATTAATAATATTTTAATCCATTTGTCAATATTTAATATTTATAGAATGATAACAGGAAAAAAATGTATGAACAAATTTAATTTCTCTTTAATTTTTGTTAAAAAAAATTTGTTTTATTTTTTTAACACTTAATTTTATTAGAAAACACTGAATATATTAAATGTCTATGTTTGAGGGATTCGAACGCAGTATACAATATTGTAGGTTACCTTATGTTTTTAAATGATAAATCTATTTTTTTTAATCAAATTTTTGGTCGGAAATTTGGAAGATTACAACTTGGTATTAGAGTCTTAGTTTGAGGGATTCGGACGCACTTTACAATATGTCTGAACTCAAACTGAGGACTAAGAGATTTTTTAAATTAGGTTTTGGAAAAGAATGCTTTTATTCAAAGAAATTTAAGAAAATAGTTGGGTTAGAAACATGAGCTTGGTCTTGTCATGTTCTTGTCTGATTGTTGTCTTAAGACCACGAGCATGGTTTTTTGAACTGATTTTTAATTTATAAATAGAAGATGAGATACGTATTGTTAGTCAGAGCTAAGGATGTAAGAGACTCCTAATATACTGTAACATCCAAAATTTATAATCAAAAATTTTCATTTTTAATTAAATAATTATAAAACTACTAGTAGAAAAACATCCATCGTGTCATCTCATATCAAAATCAAGTGTCAATAATCAAAACATGTCATATTAAAACATCATCAGAGTATAACTCCTAAAGATCTCATGTGCGGAAATCATGGTGTGACACATTGCAATCATGTCGGTTCCTTTCCTTTTGAGGAAGAAGTACCTGAAACCAAAACTGAAAACCGTAAGCACAAAGCTGAGTGAGTTCCCCATCATACCACATAGCCACATACTGTCAGGCATATCTGGGTGCCCAACCTACCCCTTCGGTCTAGTCCGACCGGATATTGCCGAGCATATCTTGGTGTTGCTCTCCCCTTCAGTCTTACCGACCGGATACTGTCGAGCATATATGGGTGTTGGCCTCCAATTCGGTTTAACCGGCCGGATACTGCCGAGCATATATAGGTGTTGGCCTCCCCTTCGGTCTAACCGACCAGATACTGCCGAGCATATCTGGGTGCTGGCCTCCCTATCGGTCATACTGACCGGATACAAGGTCTATTTCACCCCTACCACTACCACACAATATCATAGCATACTAACACATAAAACATAACAGATAATGGCCTACCAAACAATTATCACGCAGACAATCATCTAATTACAAACTCCTACTAGTGGGTCGGCCTTGGTGCCTTAGACCCACTGATATCAGGAAGGTTACTCACCTCGAATACTAGAATGTAGTTGGAAATCCTCGACTCCGAACGTTAACCCAAATCAAGTTCCTAAACATGAAAGATTTCCTTAATTACCCTTTCATACTCAACACCCCTTACGGATCAACTTTGGTCAAAGTCAAAGTCAACGCTCCGAGTTGAATCGACACGTCGAGTTTGCCCTTCAACTCGCCGAGTTCTCAAGAATTATAAAATCGTGGAATCACCATCTAACTTGTCGAGTTTTCCTCCAACTCGTCGAGTTCCTCCTTGACTCACAAAGTTGCGATATCCTGAGTCGACTCGTCGAGCTTCTCCTTTAACTCGTCGAGTCCCTCTTTTCCCGCAAATTCGGGACATTTTCAAAACAACTCGTCGAGTTCTCTTATGAACTCGAAAAGTTCCTCAATCTGTGAACTTTCTTAATGCATTAAGTATATATTCTTCAAATCAAGGCCCTATCTTGTGGATCCAAGTTGGAAATACCCATTAAGAACCTCTCACCAAGGCATAAACTCAAACCCTAACCTAAAAGGGATTAGTTTCAACTCTAAAAACCTTCACAACTTCAAGATAGACCATGAGGTCATAGATCTGGGCTCTAGGGACAGTTTGGTCACGTAAAGCTCCCATTTTTACTTGCATGCATGTTCTAATGGGGCTTAGAATACCAAAATGGCGGTCTAAACGTTACATGGGGCTTCCATGGCCCTAAAGTTGACACCTTTATGCCATGAAGTCCCCTCAATACCATAGATCTGAAGGTTTTTCCCAAGTTGGATGTCCAAATCCCAACCATCAATAAATTGGACCAAAACATGAAGCAATACATCCCAAAACTAGATCTAAGTATGCTTTAGACAAGGTTGAAGCTTTATACCTCAGATGAACTAGAAATGAAGCCCAACTTCTGGGCCTACAACTCTTCTACACGTCCTTGCTACTTCTTCTATCTCCTTCTTCTTCAAAACCGCCAAGAAATTAAAAAGTTAGCTCAAAACTCTCAAAGATGCCTTAGGGTTTTGTGATTAGGTTTTGGATAGTGCAGGATGGAAATGAGGCCAACTTATTGGGGTTAGGTTGTTTAAATAGGTGCAAAACCCCGTAATTAGGGTTTCATTTAAACCAGCCTACTCGTCCAGTTGAGGCCTCTCAACTCGTCAAGTAGGTTTTCCCAAAACCTGCGGTCCAAGTCGTTTCTATTCAATGAGTTTGGGCTACCAACTTATTGAGTGGCTCTATAAAAATGAATGATTTATAAGCTTAATACATACCAGAAACCATGCATTACATATATCCATATGGTTGTGTATTTTATGTTCTGGATAGATATGCATGCTAAAATATAGGCTAAGGATATGTTCATGAACTCCATGCTAGAATTGTCTGATTTGTATAGATGTCTCATACATAATTAGAATCTAATAGCCTTAGAAATTGAGTTGGCCTTACTACATGTTCCTTTTCTGGTTGTGGTTTTAGGTTAGAGACGCTTATTTAAATGTCTACTTCATTCTAGATTATGTACGGCTTCGCATTTGTGGGACATTTCAACAGATACTAGTGGCAACTTTGTTCAACTTGCAGGTATGTGGGAGGGAAAATTATAGAGAGGGTCTAGGAAGTGTAGTAGTATGTATATTGTTAGACCGATGCGTGTGTAATAGGTGTTTAGTGGAGTCGTACGAAGTGACTTAAGAGTCTTGGAACAATCCTTAGAGAAAGCATTAATAGGTATGGAGGTTAAAATATGGGCTCGTGCTACCGAAAGAATAAGATCCGTACTTAGGTTAAGGAAGTGTTACAAGAATACCAAGGAACTAGTATGTGGATATGTATAGTGTAGGTTAGCATTGTGCATTTATTATGATATGTTCCTATCATCTTTCATATTCGGTATGGTGACTATTTCGTGATGGAGGATCATATTTGGTATGGGCAGTGTGTTGGATTAGGTATCTAAGCCCATAATTATATTTGGTATGTACTTAACCCGATAGTAGCATGGTCCTTTTGGGTTGCCTTCACCAAGGCAACTTGACTGAATGATTAATGGAGAGAGTGGATATTATGGTTTATTAATATATTATAAGAACAATATATTAAAAGAGAAATCGTATTTTTTTAATTAATATTAGTCAAATAATTAATTAAGAAATTATTTTGTGGCTAAAAGAGATTAATTAAATAAAGGGGACTGGAATTGCAGTTATAAGATAATTGGATTTTAGGCTGTGAAACCCTAAGGATTAAGGGGGACGATTTTAATGGTGGAAGCCGACCTAGAAATCGACCAAGGCCTCATTTTGGAAGGTTACTTGGACTGCTTAAGGCCTAAGCTATCCGATTAGGGTTTTGACTGAAACCCTAGCATCGCACCTATATAAAGGACACCAAGGCTTAGGATTTCGGCTACCACTTGTTCCCTAGAGTTCATAGAGCTGAAATTAAGCCTCCATTCCCTCTCTCTAAGATCATCTTCTTGCCTTGGTGTTTGTAAGTCATTAGAGGTATTACAATTGTGATACTAAAGCTCTTGGAGTTGAAGATTCTTGCAATAATCAAAAGGTAATCTTCTAAACTTGTATTTAGTTATAGATATCGATTTTGTATGCTAGAATTAGGAATTGCAAGCTTCGGATGATTTTCATGTACAATAGAGAAACCTATATCCAAAGCTTTAGGCTTTTGCATGCGCACCATGGGATTTACAGTAAGCCAGACCATCTTAAGGTTGATTATCCGCAGAGAGCGGAAGGGATGGTTTTAGATCCAACACCTTTAGTTTGGCAGTTATCAGATGGGCTTCAGGGAACAAATGAGGTCCCCAGGGTCAGGGTTAGAGTTATCTAGCTTCTTTAGAGCAGGCGAGTGCAACATCTGCCAATGTCATCGGTACATTTACATTTATTTTTCTTTGTTTTATTGTAATCCTTGATGATTTATTGAATAGTATTTATTTTAATCGATTATGGATCTGCATTAGAATGATTAATTATGGTTGATTTGCTTGTTGTTGTGGGATTATAAACGTAAGTTAGTATTTATTAGCCATTGATTGAAGAATTTGTGTAACATCCATTCTAGGTATGATTTTATGTTTTGTAAGCCTAAGTAGAAGAGTTGGGTTTTGACCATGGCGTGGTGCCATCAGGAGATCAAAACCTTAGTGTTCAGATCTTTAGCCCCATTTAAGGAATATTAGGGACAACGTTTCTTCCAAACCCCAACCTCCATCTATTAAAACATTTCCTCCAAACCCTAGCTTCCCTTGTTATGTTTTAAGCATTTTGTGTGTGTTGTGGCATTTTATAGGAAGAAGCACCACCCCTTGGAGTTTGAGGGTGTGTTGTAGAAGACCCATCACCTTGGTTACCTTCAGGACCTTTGTAAGTGCTTGAGTTCTCAACTTTATGGTTTTAAGTTCATAGATCTAGAATTTTGAGTCCTTCTTTTGTATTTGGAGGAAGTTTATGGAAGAACTCCATGTAAATCTTGCAACTTTACCCATATAGACTATCCCTTAAGTGTTTTATCTTTTAGATCTTGAACGAGGGAGTGTTTTAAGACCATGAAAAGAATATAGGTCTCATTTTCACTTTTTTGACCTAGAATGGTGAAAGACATGCATGGGATGTGCATATCCACAAAGGGATGGTTTTTATGTGTAACATCCCAAGTTCAGAAGCAAGATTTCGGGGGTGTAAAGTGTAAATGGGAGGGTGGACTCGGCGAGTTGGATCAACCAGGAAGGCAGACGTTGACCTGAACTGAGACTTGGACCAAGAGTTGACCAGTTGATTTCCAAGGGTATGTTGGTAATTTGGGTTCTGATGGTGATGGTTTCATTGGAGTGATAGGTAGTGGTGTTCGTGGCGATGATCTAGAGTTTTGATTCTATCCTCCAGCTCGGCAAGTGCAAGGTGAGTTATCCTCACTATACTCAAGGGTCTAAGGCACTAAGGCCAGCCCTTTAATTTGTATTTGAGATAGTTACATTATGATATGATAGCTCAATATCCTAGTAGATAGAATGATTCTTATGTTGGTATGATTGGTTAGATCAGTATTTTGATAGAGTGAATGTGGTTATGATTAGTGACCTACAGTTTGGTCTGATTGTCTGTATGCTGATAGGAGATTACCTGCTATATGTGCACATGATTGTTTGTTAGTTGTGGGGTATTACATCCCGAGGATGATAGGGCCCTAGTATGTTCTCTGTATAGACTATGATATGATTATCAGGTATCAGTGCACATGGTTGACTAGTTATGTGGGGTATTCAGTCCCGAGGATGATAGGACCCTAGTATGTTGTTAGTGTAGACTGTTATATAGTTATCTGATAGATGCATATGTTTGTTAGTAGGTGGAATTCCAACCCGATGGTTGTGGGCCAGGAGTATTCCATCCCGGTAGGATGATTAAAGTCATAGTAGGTGGGCATTCCACCCTGATGGTTGTGGATCGGGAGTATTCCATCTTGGTAGGATGACTGGACTCATAGTATGTTGGCATTCCAACCCGGTGGTTGAGGGGCCTGGGGTATTCCATCCGGATGGATGATTGGACCCATAGTAATTATTATATGTGTAGGAATGTGGGCATTCCAACCCTATGGTTGTGGGTCGGGAGTATTCCATCCCGAGGATGATTGGACTCGTAGTATGTTGGCATTCCAACCTGATGGTTGAGGGCCAGGGGTATTTGTCACACCCCCGAACCAGACGGCAGAAACATCTGGGAGCTTGTGCGTAACTTCATCTTGAAATATCATTACAGTGAATATAATTGAAACATAACATCATCATCATCACACATGTAATATAACAACCTTCATTGTTTACATCGAGTATTGTATTTTAATATTACATGCCAAAATAGTAAGAGTATGATGAAACAAAATATAAAACAATATCCATTAGTTTGTTTCTTTCATCCTACTTCAACGGTTTCCTAAGAATACAAGTTATTTTGAAAACAGTCAACATATATAATGTTGGTGAGTTCATAAGCATGTTTGTGAAAATGATTTGTAAAACTTTGAAACCACCAGAAAATCTGATATTTTCTGCAAACTGTTTAGTATGTTTGTGTCAGATCATGTATTAATGCAAGTGTGTTTTTGTTTATTTGACTAAAAGGGGTAAAGAGAATGTAGAGAGAAGGTAAAGAGCATGTAAAGAGAATGTTCCCAGACAACCCGATGTTGTCTGTAAAAAAAAAAGATTGGTCTTCCGTAAACTTCATAACGTTAATTCCTCTGAGCGAGCCATTATAACCATAATAAATAATTACAATTTCACCTGTATTGGCGTCGTTGGACGCCGGTTTTGATTTTGATTATAAGGTTTTCGTCACCCTAGACTAATTTAGTCTAACTGTAGCGAACAGCTCAGGTGTGGGGTGTCATCCCCGTATAGATCTATACACAAATCCCCGCTCTCCCTCCAAGATACTCTGGTTATAAATACAGGCTACGATCGTGCACTTAATAGGTGCCAACCGACAAAAATCACTAGATTCTTAATCGAATTTACGCGAAGAAAGGTATAATCTCATTCCAGGCCCAATGAACCATGTAAGTGAACCACTAAGGCATCGCTAAACATGTAAATCATTTAGAGGCCCAAATTGGAATGAAATTATATAACATGGTCCCGAAATATATATATATATATATATATATATGAAAGGACAACTAAGGCCCAAATAGCACACAAATAGTATCTAAGGTCCGTCACACATGTTAATGGGTCAATGAAGCCAATAAACATATAAATAGTATACAGGACCTCTCACACATAAAAATGGGCCACTAAGGCCTAATAACTTAGAAAATGATCAAATGAATTTGTTTGTTAGTTTAACATTGGTTTTGGTTCAAGTATTCACTAAAATAGCATAAAAGAAAGAAGAACACATATAAAACTCATTCCCAGGCCCAATAAACATATAAGTGGACCACTAAAGCTCACTATATGTGTCTATTATTTCCAGGCTCAAGGGAATATGAATATCTATCCTAAGCCCAATATACATGTAAAATGACACTAAGACCCACTAAACATGTATATTATTTTCAGGCCCAATAAGGATATGAATATCGTTTTTAATCCGTTTGCTATTGTTTTGTTTATTTTAGCTTGATTATTTACAATGTTGATATAAAAAGCTCACTTTTGTAAAAATGACGTTTTTGACCCAATAAACCAAAAATTTACAATTAAGGCCCAATTTTTGTAAGAATAACACTTTAGTCTCCATTTTGTTCAAAACTTGTGTTGATGACTAGTTTGTGGTAAAAATAACATTTTAAACTCATTTTTGTCAAAATATCATTTTTGGCTTGATTTTTGTGGAAATACACATTTTTCTGGTTTTGGGCTTTTCCGACCTAGTTATTGGAAATTTTGTAGAAAAATCATCGTAAGTCGAAATTTGGATCTGTAAATTCTAGAATTTTGGAAATTTGTCTACTTTGTTCAAAAAAATTCTCATAATTTTTAATGGCTTCTAACAAGTGTGAAATTTCTCACCTTCACAGGCTGGTCCGAAATTATTTCAAATCTGATAAGCGGTTTTGTAAAATTCGCCAAAAATTGTAGAAAATCGTATGAAAACGAGAGAGTAGTCATTTTAAAGGTACAATCCTAAATTTTTTTCATGTAAAACAGTTTTGAAAAATATTATCATTAAAGGGGTCAAAACAGTCCGAGATTGGACCAAAACTTTTCTATCAAGGGTTGTTTTGTGAGTTTAATCTATAGATCTTAGAACACAACACTCATTTTTGCTATTTATGTAACGACGTAAATTTCCAAAACCAATTTTTCGCATTTTATAAAAAAAAACATAATTCATTTATTAATCATAAAAACATCATTGTTTGAAACTCAATTCATAACATATATCAATCCCAAGATCTCATAGCATAAAAATCCCGTGTGTATACTGATCAAGCCGGTGCCTTCCCGCGATCCTCACTAGTACCTGAAACACATAACACAAAACACTGTAAGCACAAAGCTTAGTGAGTTCCCCAAAATACCACATATAACACATACTATCCACTAGAGGCTATAACTATGTGGATCCGTGCACCCAAACTCTGTGAACCCTCAGGTTCTAACTCTGCAAGCATGCACAGCATAAATCACATAGAAGAATGCAGTGCAACAAACAATATATATGAAACACTGTATCACATAATTCTATTTACCTACTCAAGGTAAAGTATAGTGAGAAGACTCATCTCAGATATCCCAGTAAATTTTTGACTCGGTAACTCTGGTCTAGCCTATGCCTATTCGCATGAAATAAATACCCAAATTAATACAACCCTCATGGCTAGGCTAATCTCCACCTCTCAATGCATCCACTAGGAAGGGTAAAAGACTATCCTACCCTTCCGATGACTCTAAGGTCCAAACATTGACTAACCCTAAAAGTCAACGAAGTCAATGGTCAACCTTGACCAAACTCGACGAGTGTGCAACTGTGACACGGCGAGTCCACACAGGCTCTTCACTCTCCTAGTCCTCATTCGACTCACTGAGTCAACCTCAACTCTGCAAATCATCACTGATCAAAATCTGTGAAATGTCCTGACCCAACTCGCCGAGTCCGGCTCCTGACTCGGCGAGTACCATCGTGCACTCTGTCCTCTAGATTCCCTCTGACTCACCAAGTCACTTCCCAAACTCAGCGAGTCACCAACTGTGTGATTATCGGGAAAAACCCTCGTCCTACTTGCCGAGTCAGCTAAAGGACTCGGCGAGTCCATGCCATGCTCAAGCTGAACTGACCTCTTGAGGTTAGATCCGTTTCTCTAAACCATAGATCCAGCTTCCCAAGGTATTATAAGCACGTAAATCTAACATCTTGATGCACATGCAAAGGCTCAAAGGCCTTATTTGAAGATATGGCCTCTAAGGTGACACCCTAAGTTCATAACCTCCATTAATGCTCATAAAGCTCAAGGGGAAAGGGTCCCTAGACCTCCTTGGGTCCAGATCTACAATACCAACACGAGAAGGGACCAATCACTCCATATATTCATCCTCTAATGGGGCTAAAAAGCCCTAAATCTAAGAATCATATCATAAACTGAAGAAGGGTTCAAATGGATACCTCAAAATAAAGTCTTTGAGCTCTGGAATCACTAGCTTATCACCCTCTTCAGCCTCCTCTTGTCTTGGTCCTCTTCTATTTGCAAAAAGACCAACAAAGATCAAGAAATAGCTCCTTTCCCTCTCACAAATGCTCTAGCACACTTAGGGTTTCTCTCTAGGGTCTGGTAGCCGCAAATGACGGCCATAAGGCCCTTTAAATAGGCCCCAAACTCGAGGAATTAGGGTTTCATTAAATAGCGTGGACTCGCCGAGTCCTCGGGGCAACTCGCCGAGTCCAGCCGTTCACCCAGATAATGATTCGCATCTCTACTCGGCGAGTCTACGCATCAACTCGCCCAGTCCTTCCACAAAACTTGAATTTTAAAAGAATAAATATAATACCTGAAATTTCGGATGTTACAATCTAAAGTGTATAAATCCCAGATCTACTAGTTTATATGTAATATATGTGATAAAAAAATACTTTTCTGAAAGTTCTTATGAAGATCCAAGTGATAAACTTCAAGTTCTTAACATATTTTTAGATTAATGAAGTAATCAACACATAATCACCAAATAATTCATGGAAGACACACATAGTCATGCATATACACATAGATCTACCCAAAGCAACTTGTATTCTCCCCCAAAAAACAAGTAAAAACCAAAACAAGAGGGTATGAACTCACCTTGGGGTTTGGATTTCGGTTTTGATGAAGATAAGAAGAAGGTGGTGTAAGTTATGACTCTAGCTAGCTTCTTGAAGTGATCTTCGAATCTTGATGAGTTCTAGGGAGCATGTTCAGTCACGAATTTGAGGTGGTAAGAGGAGTGATTTAAGTTTAAATATGTATCAAATCAATTTAGGTTGTGAGATCTTACCAATGATGATGATCTTTGATGAAAACTCCTCTTGAAACCACACACCAAAACTTGAAAATTTAGAGGAAGGAGGATGAGTTCTTTATAGACTTCTTTAGAGTGTTTGAATGAAATGAAAATGTTGGGGAATGAAGGGTTTGGCCGAATTTAGAAGAAGAGGGAGGATAAGAAGATTGAGGTGAAGTTTGCATGGATATCCACCATGCAAACATGACGTGTCATAAGCAAGATTTTTCTTCTTTTCTCTCATTTTTTTATATAAATGTGAGTTGGGCCTAGATTTGGTATAGAGTAATAAGAATGAAATGATTTGAGCCTAACCTTGGCCTTGTTCGAAATTTTGTGAAGCTCCAAGCACTTTTCAGCCAATTAGGCTCTTAAGAAGGTTCATGGCCCACTAGGGCAAATGGAACCATTTATGGCCCAACAAGACCTATTAGATATAAAAATGTATTATTTTAGGCCTACATGGCCCAAAATGCTAAAGTTTTATGAATGTGGTCCATTTGGAATCCAATTAGGGTTCCTAGTACCAAAATAGTCAAATTGAAATTTTAATGGTCCATTACGCCTAATAAGGGGATCCTAGTCCATAACAAACTTGAACCGGGATTTACTTTAGGGTTTACAATCCATATGAGATGTATTGTATTAGGTTTTAACTTTAAATCAAGAGTTTTGAATTCAAACGAATGGTTTTGATTTAAGCATAGTGTATGATATTCACTTAAAGTACAAGCCTTACAATAGATGATGTTTTCATGAGAATAGAATGTCCTAGCAAAAATGTCAGTTGTGACAGTATTCCAACCCGATGGTTGAATGGACCCATAGTATGTTGTTTTGTTACTGTATGTGTATGGGTATTTTAGGGGTAACTCACTAAGCTTTCGAACTTACAATTTCAGTGTATTGTTTCAGGTACCTCAGGAGATCATGGCAAGTCGAAGGCGTGATCGTACCGTTCCTCATTTTTATGCTGATGTTTCTGGGATACTCTGATAATAAAGTAATTGAAAACCTTTTTGTTATAATTAATGGATTTGGATTTTTTTGAAAAACTTTAAATTGGTTGGAAATTTCTAGATGTTACAAGTTGGTATTAGAGCCTTGGTTTGAGTGAATTGGAGGAACATTCGTGTGAATCCAGTCTCAAATCAAGGAAAGGTTTTCGAAATAAATTCTAAAATTGTTTTTAAAATAAGTAAAAGAGGATGCAGGGGGTACGATCAGTCGGAGCCAGTAAATAGACCCCAAAATACCATACAGTTATTTGATTATGTGATATGATAGAACAGCATGCTAGTACTAGGCTAGGGATCTTCGGGAATTGCATGATAGAATTGCCTGATTACATGATTCCTGCTAGCCTAGGGTTCTCTTTATATGGAATTGACATCATTATTGTAGTTATTTTGTGTATGCATCATTGTTATACATAACTAATATCTTATAGCCTGAGAATGTTTGATTTGGCCTTATGTTATGTTCTTGTTTGATTGGGAGATTAGGGTAGGATTGGATATTAGAAAGTCTATATGGTCCAGCGTTATGTATGGCTAGCATACACTAATGTTGCAGGGTTGGTGGAAGTTTCATGGACGGGTAGGTTGTGGGACCGGTAGGTCAGTTATGAGATAGTTAGCACTCATCTAGAAGTGAGGATTGAGTGCTCGCTATGTATATTTATATTGTTAAGGTGTTGTGGTGATATTTGAGAAAAATATGGGTAGGTGTGGAAGGTATTATGGGCCCATACTACTGAAAGCACATGACTCATACACGTATCAAGGAAGTCACAACCCCTAGGGTTTGGTTAGGAGTAGGTTCCCTATCGTTATACGGGCTATCAGAGACCTTTCTGGTGTATTATCAAAATGGTGATTACGAGACGTCTTGAGACCGAATCCAAGCCAGGATCGAGAGTTGGCAGCCAGGAAAGGCTAGTGTTGTCAGAGGATCATGTCGGTGAGATCATTCGGTGGGAGGTGATCGAGATTGTTCGGGGACAGTTGCCATCTTGGAGGTCTTAATGGGTTCATGCAACAGTTATAGCCTTTTTCCTGGAAGTAGATTGTTGTACTTTGAGTATTGGGTTCTAGTGGGTCATATAAGTCACCGATTCAGTGACTTTATGGATGTTGGAGTTGGATTTGGAGCTCAAGTTATGAGTAGACCCGAGTTATGTTCATGAAGGTATTCCAATCTAGGGTATTCCATCATGAGGATGACCGGACCCTATGATCGATTGGAGCTGACATGTTTGGTATTCCAACCTGAAGCTTGATTGGTCCAAACGTGTGCATGATACGAGAGTATACCATCCCAGGGATCACTGGAACCGTCATAGACATGCCTAGTATTCCAGCCTGAGGCTGATTGGTCCAGGTATGAGTGTTAGTGAGATGATTGTTACATGTTTAATTATCTTCAGCTAGGGTTTTGGCGGTTGGAAGTGGAAGGGTTAATTGATGGATTGGTTTGTCATTTTCTAGGGGCAGGGATTATACCTTTCAGATTTCGAGCATGAAGAAGTGAGCAGACTCGTGACCCAGGATCAAGTTGTATTCCAGCTTAGGGACAATTGGTTGCAGGGATTGGGGATATTATTCAGCGCGGATGAGCGTAGGTGGGTTGATGTGGAAAAAGTATTTTGTGAGGTCCGGTTTCTTTTGGATCTCTTGTAACGAGCGGTAAGGATTGATTGTGTGATCTACTGCACCTCTGCGGATTATAGACTATGTATTGGGAAGTAGTTATTGCCAACTCCGAGCAGAGGTTGTTTTAGCTGTTACAGTTCAGCTGGGATTCAGGAAATGATCATTTGGCTCTTAGGAGTGTGCGATCATTTGGGGTTGGCTAGTGATAGAGCACTAGTGGGAAAGAGTTAATTGTCATCGGATTGATAGTCGAAAAGTGAAAAGGGTCAGGAATTCTCCCAATTATCATGTATTGTGAAGACTTAGTCAAACCTAAGTGGGGGAGAATCGTCCCAGGATACAAAAGCATGTGTGGTGTTGGAATGGAATAAGTTTCGCATCGTTGTCAGGAGGAAAGACTGTTGGATTAGTGTCTAAGGTTGTAATTATATTTGGTAAGTACTTGACCCGATTGTGCATGGTCCTTTTTAGGTTGCCTTCACCATAGCAACTTGACAGGGTGATTTATATAAAGAGAAGAGATATTATTATTAATGTATTATAAGAATAATATGTTAAAGGAATAATAATATTAATTTGATTAATATATGTCATAAATTAATTAGGAATTAATTTGGTGACTTAAAGATATTAATTAAAGAAAGGGGTATAAACTGTCAAGTGTGTGATAGTTGTATTTTGAGCTAAGAATCCTTATGGATATGGGTTGGACGATTTTAGGGATGTGGATCACCTAGAAATCGTCCAAGGCTTATCTAGGAGGGATATTGGATTGGTTTGAGGCTAAGTTATCCAATTAGGGTTTTAGGGTGAAACCCTAGGAGCTCACAGTATAAATAGACCCTTGGGGTTGTGGAAATAAACACCTTTGTTATTGGACTAACCCTAGAGCCAATTTTCCTCTTCCTTACCTCTCTCAAATCATCTTCTTGCTGGTTGGTGTTTGTAAGCCATTAGAGGAGTGACAATTGTGACTCTAAGCTCCAAGGAGAAGAAGGTTTCAAGCAAGTAATTCAAGGTATGATTCTAGATTTGTTTTCATATGTTTTGATTGTTAGTCTACATTAGATCTAGCCATGAAAGTCTTGGATATATTGCTTGTTCAATTAGAGAAACCTAGATCCAAGCAATTAGGGTTTGCATGTGCACATAGGAAAGTTCTTATGGCTCAAACCCTCAAAGACAACCTAAGTGGCTGGTTGGTTTGAGGGTTGTGGGGTTAGGAGTTTGGTAAAACTCCCCAGCATGTGTATCACATCTTCTCGATTGATGATAATAGGAATTGGGGAAATCAGGTTGGAGTTCTAGTCATGAATAGAGTTCAGCTCGAGCAATTGGCCGAAGGTGTGCTTGACTCTAAAAGTTTTGGAATAATAGATGGAGGGTTTAGTTAGCTGTCAGGACTTTGCAGTGCTCCTAAAACGGGTGTGCGGGTGATCTATAGTATGTGGTAGGCACGCGGTTAAGGGAGTAGACCATGAAAATTTCGAGGGGGGAAAAACAATCGATATAAGGCCTAGGGTTAGGCCGGGGTAGAGTCCATGGAATGGATCAAGATTTCGGAACCCAAGTGGGTGAGGACAGTCTGCATGTGAAAGATCACCAGAAGGAGTGGTCCTAGGGATTACTCAACAGTTGAACGGTCCGAATAGACCGAAGGCCTGGTAAGGCGGTTCGGTTATGATGAAGACTCTGTATGTACTATAGATCTATGTGCGGGTATGGAGTATACTGATATGCTAATAGCAATCAGTGGGTCTGTTTTCAAGTGATGAAGATATTGAGGAAGTGTGATGAGGACTTTACATAGGTTTATCAGTTGTGTGTCCAGTTTCGGAGTATATGTGTTATGGACTGGCGACGTGATCTACAAGTGGGTAGTGTAGAAAGGAGTTTGATGTTGTGGCAATGACTGATATTACAAGGTCGTGGATTAAGCCTCCTTGGAGGTGGAGGAGATGAGTATCTCCAGGATGGAGTTTTGGACAGCGGAGGAGGAAGTAGCAGGGCGGACAGACTCGGAAGCAACCCAGACCAATGTTAAGGACCATGTGAGGGTATTCCAGTCACAGGCCATGAGTGTAGAAATAGTGATAGTTATGTTCTCTACTGTAGCGTGCTGGGATTAGACGTATTGTGGAGGTTTGGGCGAGTTGTACTCGGTTGTGTCGAATCAGAAGAGGTTAAAGGAGATGCAAGGATACATCCTTGGATTTCCAAGTATGGTTGTAGTCATGGTTATGCATGTAGTGGTATTCCAATCTAGGGTATTCCATCATGAGGATGACCGGACCCTATGATTAATCGGACCTGATATGTTTGGTATTCCAACCTGTGGGTTGATTGGGCCAAACATGTGTAGGGATACGAGGGTATTCCATCCTAGGGATGATTGGACCCGTCATAGGCATACCTGGTATTCCAGCCCGAGGCTGATTGGGCCAGGTATGAGTGCTTATGCATTATAGATGGTTGTTCATGGGATTTGATCGGAATTTGAAGGATGCGTTATCCTGTTAGCGCGGAAAGGAATCGGATTCAGGAAGGGAACAGGACAACTTCCCAACATTGCAAGTTACTAGGGGTATTGCCAGTTTTGGCAAAGGATAACAGATTAGTACTGGGTCGGAGCCCAGTGGATTATAATGGTATCCAGTTTTCGCAAGCTGCGAAAGGATGGGCAAGACAGGAATATAGTGGTATCATCAGGTGATACCTAGTTGTTATGTGTTTTCATCAAGGAAAAGAAGTCGGTGGTCGGCTTGGAACAATTGTCAGGACCCTGCAGGGGAATAGATCGATTTTAAAGGGATCTGGTAGTAGTGTTTGGAGATACATGGGTCGGTTTGAGATCAGAGGCTGCATTGTGGGAGTATTATCTGGAATTGTGTGCTGCAGCAGGCTTTGAGGACGAAGCCTAATTTAAGTGGGGGAGAATTGTAACATCCCAAGTTCAGAAGCAAGAGTTCGGGGGTGTAAAGTGTAAATGAGAGGGTGGACTCGGCGAGTTGGATCAACCAGGAAGGTTGACGTTGACCAGGATTGAGACTTGGACCAAGAGTTGACCAGTTGATTTCCAAGGGTATGTTGGTAATTTGGGTTCTGATGGTGATGGTGTCACTGGAGTGATAAGTGGTGGTGTTTGTGGCGGTGATTGAGAGTTTTGATTCTATCCCTCTAGCTCGGCAAGTGCAAGGTGAGTTATCCTCACTATACTCAAGGGTCTATGGCACCAAGTCCGGCCCTTTGATTTGTATTTGAGATAGTTACATTGTGATATGATAGCTCAGTATCCTAGTAGATAGGATGATTGTGATGCTGGTATGATTGGTTAGATCAATATTTTGATAGAGTGGATGTGGTTATGATTAGTAACCTACAGTTAGGTCTGATTTTATGTATGCTGATAGGAGATTACCTGCTTTATGTGCACATGATTCTTTGTTATTCGTGGGGTATTCCATCCCGAGGATGATAGGACCCTAGTATGTTATCTGTATAGACTATGATATGATTATCAGGTATCAGTACACATGGTTGACTAGTTATCTAGGGTATTCCATCCCGAGGATGATAGGACCCTAGTATGTTGTTAGTAAAGACTGTTATATGGTTATCTGATAGATGCATATGTTTGTTAGTAGGTAGGAATTCCAACCCGATGGTTGTAGGCCAGGAGTATTCCATTCCGGTAGGATGATTGGACTCATAGTAAGTGGGCATTCCAACCTAATGGTTGTGGGTCGGGAGTATTCCATCCCGGTAGGATGACTGGACTCATAGTATGTTGGCATTCCAACCCGATGGTTGAGGGGCCTGGGGTATTCCATCCGGATGGATGATTGGACCCATAGTGGTTATTATATGTGTAGGAATTTGGGCATTCCAAGCAGATGGTTGTGGGCCAGGAGTATTCCATCCCGAGGATGATTGGACTCGTAGTATGTTGGCATTCCAACCCGATGGTTGAGGTCCAGGGGTATTCCAACCCGATGGTTGAATGGACCCATAGTATGTTGTTTTGTTACTGTATGTGTATGGTTGTATGTGTATGGGTATTTTGGGAGTTACTCACTAAGCTTCCGGGCTTACAATTTCAGTGTATTGTTTCAGGTACCTCAGGAGATCGTGGCAAGGCGAAGGCGTGATCGTAACGCTCCTCATTTTTATGTTGATGTTTCTGGGATACTCTGATAATAAACTAATTGAAAACCTTTTTGTAATAATTAATGGATTTAGATTGTTTTTTAAAAAGTTTAAATTGGTTGGAAATTTATGGATGTTACATTATGACTCTTTTGAGTGCAAGGAAGCCTTCTGGAAAGTATGAGTGGTTGGCTTAATGGATTAAGGGATTAATCATTAAGTTCTACTGGGAAAATTTCTTTGGCGCGGAGCATAGCTCGCCACGGTGCAATGGCGTGGGTTTCATCCATGGCTATTTTGTCGAGTAGCTTCCACGGCATGGTCACTGGTTGGCCACGATGTGGTGGCTAACCATTGCATTTAACCGTTAACTTTTTGACCGGGTTGACTTTTAGTCAAAATGTTAGTTTCGGTCGGTAGACTAAGGCTAGACCTTTTGTGATTCATTAGGTGGTGTGTAGTACCAGTTTCTTGTCTTTGAGAACTATGATTTAGTCTACTCTAATTAGCGAGGTGAGTCTTCTCACTATACTGTGTAGAATGTTTGATTGTCTTTCTGACTCTTACATGTATGTTGGGCAAAGCCCATTATATATGTTGGTCAGGCCCATTATATATGTTTTGGTGGGGCCCGTTATATATGTTGGGCGGGGCCCGTTATATTTGTTGGGCGAGGCTCATTATGTATGTTGGGCGGGGCCCGTTATTTACTTTTGGTGAGGCCCATTATGTATACTAGGTGGGGCCCGTTATTCATGTTGGGTGGTGCCCATATTGGTAATTTGATTAGGTGAAGGACTCGATTCTTAAAGGATTTTGTGGACTACGAGTTTAAGAATTTTGACCAAAAGCAATTAGGCTTAACAAGATTTTGGACTTGTTGGTTTAGGCTCACCGTGGTGCAGTGGATGGGTTACCATGGTGCAGTAAGCATTGCAACTAAGCCCATAAACATTAGGTTTTCTTCCACATTTAAAGGCTTGAACTCCAAGGTTGGATCATTTCCTTCATCCTCCATCCTCCCTACTCGAAACCCTAGCCCCCTAACCTTGTGTTTGCATCCTTAGAGATTTTTGTGATCTAAGAAGCTATCAAGTGTTCAAGATTGGTGTTGTCTTCAATCCTCAGCTCAAGAACCACCCTTATTCCCCTCTTTTGCGATGTATGTCTTAAAGATCATTTTTTTATTCAAGTTTTTGCATTGGTCTAAGAGTTATAAGGGTTTTGGTCACTTTGACCTTGTGTTCTTAGAGTTTGAGTGACTTCAAAACTTTGGGATGCCAAATGATCATGTTTCTAGAGTTAAGGAATAATAAAGGGTGATTGCTTATGTTCATTTCCAACCATGATTAGATTTATGAGATTTTATGGACTTAATCTTGTTAGGGTTTTCATTTAGTTAGATCTAACCCTTAGAATGGATAAATTTAGAAACTTTATCCATTAACTCATGGAGATGAATCAGATCTGAAGTTACGAGCCTTGATTTGTAAGGATTAAGCACTTAAACAAGAAAATGGTTCTAACCGAAACCACCACACGGCCAGGGAAGGACCTCTGCATGGTTACACGTTGCATCGCAGCTGTTTTGTCCTAACAAGGCCACAACACGGTAGCTGTTGGATTTTATTAACCTTTGGCTTTGACCAATTTGACCTTGGGTCAAACTTAAAGGTTTTGGGTTGTAGACTGAGGATTGATCTTTATTTTTTTTAGACAGTTCACACGTTTAAATAGTACAAGGAGCTGAGAATGAAGTTGTACTTCTTTAGTGTTACATTCAGGTGAGTTTTCTCACTATACCTTGTGTAACATTATATATCCTTTGTATGTTAGGATATATGTATTATTGGAGTGTAAGTATGCTATTTTAATAGCATAGTTCCTTAGCTATGTTTCAATGTAGGGCACTTGGTGTCATGGTACGCTAGACTGGTAAGGTCTTGCTTGTTGAGTGTATAATATTAATAAGTGTCATGAATGAATAAAGTAATGGTAGTATTAGTCGTTCATTGAGTGGATACCCTATGGTTCATGTGTAGTTTGAATTAGATAACCTGAGAACTCTTGGTCCAAGTCTTATTGGATGGTTCTTGTTTGATTTATTACTTTCGGGTGGGATCATTTGTTCGACTGTCTATCTTATTTCCTACTATGTATGACTACTTATTCATAAGGTGGTCATTAATATTATTAGCATTGGCCTCGATATAGATATTGTATGACTATGAGCTGATGGTTACATGACAGCTGAGAGCCTATGGTAGTTGATGGCTGAGAGCAAGTAGAAGTATAGTGCCAAAGTGTTAGTAGATGATATGCATGGTTATTACGTAAGTTGTATGTATGTTAATAGGAGAGCTGGTGGAACGGTGCTAGAGCTAAAGATTTATGTATTGTATGTATGGTGGAATATGTGGTATATTTGGCAACTCACTAAGCTC
Organism: Lactuca saligna; assembly: GCF_052625555.1. Classification (NCBI taxonomy): domain Eukaryota; kingdom Viridiplantae; phylum Streptophyta; class Magnoliopsida; order Asterales; family Asteraceae; genus Lactuca; species Lactuca saligna. The sequence goes on from NC_136423.1 coordinate 177,811,224, forward strand.
TATGCCTACAACTGTGGATTTAATGTTTTTCAAGTTGTTCATGGGAAGTGTGCGGCGTAACTATACACTCACATTGATGTTATTTGGTTTTCATTATTTTGTAATTCAACTCCCTCATATCTTATGCTTTTCAAATAATTAGATGTTACCTTATGTTTTCAAGTAAACGGTTTTTAAATGCTAAATCAAATTTTTAGATGAAAATTTTGGTCGGAAATTTGGGACTTTACATAAATATTGGCTTCTTAGTTGACAACGACTTACATAAATGATTAGTCACCGATACAAGTCCAACTGAGTTATTTGCATAACAAAAAAATATACTTACTTGCTATTGTAACGACCAAAATTTTCAAATAATTTTTCTCTTTTTAAAACATAATAAAACTCATCCCATAATTCTCAAAATCACATATGTCTTAATGTCATAAAGAAAACATAATCCCAAAATCACAAAACAATCTCCTGCCGGTGTGTACAATCATGTCGGCGCCTTCCCGCGATCCTTAGAACTACCTGAAACATATAACACATGACATGGTAAGCATAAAGCTTAGTGAGTTCCCCAAAATACCACACACAACTCGTAAGCCACTCGAGGCTACAACTCAGTGAGACCCTCTAGTCAATATGTTTCAGTAGGACCCTCTGGTCCTACAACTCGGATGGATCCTCTGATCCCACTACTCAGTACACAGATAAACACAGCAGTAAGACAATAATAATTCACAATACAATAAGCAGGATATCTCAATACACAAACAGACTCACATAAGACCCTCCGGTCACACATAGGTTACCACTCAAGGTAAGTATAGTGAGAAGACTCACCTCGTAATCGGTAAGAATAGACACGCCCTCAAAGATCCCGAATCACCCTCCTCCTAATATAGTTTATAACAATTCTAATCAATATCTCATTCATACACAAGCTTCTCTTTCTACTCTAATCTTGGGTAAAAGTCCATTTTACCCTTTTCACAACTATGGTTGGCCAATACCCTAAAGTCAGCCCAAAGTTAACTCATGTCACAAGCATGACTCATCGAGTACACTCGTGTGACTCGCTGAGTCTGATTGATCCTCTGAGTCCTTGGAAACGATTCAACTCGTCGAGTTACCTTAACTCGTCGAGTTATGGCATCGTCAACTCAGACAGGGAAAACCCTAACCGACTCGTCGAGTCAGCCCCTTGACTCGGCGAGTCTATTCAGAATCTTTTCTTATTCAAACGATTTCAACACGGGGAGATCACTGAAACCTTAGATCTATATTCCTTAACCCCTTTTTCACGTAAAGGTGCAACCTTTACTTCTCATGCATGGCACTAATGGCTCAAAATGCCAAATCTCACCTTAATAAAGGCTTTTCTCTCAACTCACTCACCATGAGTGAGTAAAGCAGAGACATCTGGACTCTAGAGTCTTTATTTGGTCTATATCTAAGTTATCACTCTCTATGAACTCCTAAATCAACATAGATTTACATAAGATGGAAAGAGGGAAAACCCTAGGATTCAAAATCTCAAGAACTATATGAAAGTGTTGAAAATGGAGAAGTAGAATACCTCTAAATGATGCTCTAGAGTGTACTAGCCTCAGATCCACTCCTTCTTCTTGCTCCTAAGTTGAATCCTTCCTTCCTCTTACTAAAAATCACCAAAATGAATCACTCACACACTCTCACAGCTAAGAACTCGTTTAGGGTTTTCTCTCCAGGGTATGCATCCGCAAGGAGACCATAAAGGATCTTTAAATAGGCCAGAGGCCCAGAAATTTAGGGTTTCTGCCGTCAGCGCTGACTCGTCGAGTCGGTTCACTAATACACGTCACCAGGTCGCGATTCTACTCGACGAGTCCAAGCATTGACTCGTTGAGTCACTCTTAAAATTCTCAAATTAAATAATGAATATTAATATACCTAGAAACTGAATGCTACAATTCTCCCCCACTAGAATTAGACTTCACCCTCATCGTAATGTCATTTTTTTTCTTACATTCCCCTCTGATAGAAAATGATCATCTTAACTAACTCTCACCACGTGGTTTGGTGTTCACCGCACTACGGTCGTGACAGCTCACCTGACCGTGGTATGTAGCATTAGTACTCCCACCCATCAATAGTTTTCCTTGTATTTATCTTACATTAATTAACCAATTTACGTGACACAAAGGTTTATTAGAAATTTAAAAGTTTATGCAAGTTTCAAATGAATGTGGTGCAAGTAATTTAATCGATAGATATAAATATAACCAAATAGGCTAAGACTTAAATATGTTAGAGGTGACAATTTAAGGTTATTTATAGGCAAATAAATCGACTTGTGCTTCATTTCATCAACGGGTAAAACACGTAAACCCAAACAAACTTAAAAGTGCGTAGCCTTATAAATAAATGTTATTATTAATATCTGTATCAGCATTCAGCACAACATAAATATATTTAACAAGTTATCTATTTACAAAATTCAAAAGAAATTGACAAAAAGGCGTTACAAGTCATCCCGACCTGGCCCGAACAGTTACCCAACATACCCATTTTGACACCCCTCAACTTTTTTTAATAATAATTGTATATTCTAACAAAACAATCCTAAGACAAAATTGCAAAAATGGTCTCTGTGTTATGCAAAATTTTGGGGTTTTAGTCTAAACAGTGACTTTTTTGGTTTCGTAGTCCTCTTAGAGTGGTTTGTATGTGAAAATGGTCCCTCCGAAAATTGAAATGACTATAATACCCTTGGCATATTTATTTTTCATTTTTCTTTCATTTTTTTAAAATTTAATATTTATTTATTTATTTTAACAATTAAAAAAATAATAGAAGACCCATCTCTCTCTCTCTCTCTCTCTCTCTCTCTCTCTAACCTAACCCAACCCAGACCACTTCATCTTCAAGATTTTATCCCCCAAATCCATCGTCGACATCCCCACTCGATCTCATAAACACTGAAGCACACCTTCGATAAAAGTATCTAATATAGTTGTATGCCTTGGCCCATAAATTGATGTGCTATTCTTTATACATGGCATGTGGTTTTCAAGATACATGGCTTGGGGTTTTCAAGATACCTTACAATTCTCCATCGCTGCACTAATGGAGTTCAGATCAAGATTTAATGCGCAGCCTCTTCTTTGAGGACATCGAAGGCGGCAACCTCTTCTTTGAGGACTTTAGTCAAACACTTGGTCTGCCACAATGAAAACTCCACCTCTATACAGAAGCAATTCGTAGAGGGATTCAACGCACCCAAACAACTATAAAACATAGGCAATTTAAAGGAGAAAAAAAAACAAAATTGGACTTGTCTTTAATCACCCAATTGAATTTCGAAGAAGCCATAATCGCACATTGTACTTGAGTTTCTGCAGTCTTTTTAATCGATAATCACTTGTGAAATAGAAATGGAATCTGTCACCCGACTATTTCCTTCACCCACTTTAGAAGCCCAACCAAGAACCTCATCGTTGAATCATTGTTTAATTGAAATCCCCTCTCAAATGGCTCTATACCATGTTGTTGGACTTGAGGAAACGATTGTAGAGGAATTAACATGAGAGAGAGAGAGAGAGGGGGGGGTGGGTTCTTTATTATTTTTTTAATTGTTAAAATAAATAAATAAATATTAAATTTTAAAAAAATGAAAGAAAAATGAAAAATAAATACCCAAAGGTATTATAGTCATTTCAATTTTAGGAGGGACCACTTTCACATACAAACCACTCCAAAATGACTAAAGGACTACGAAACCAAAAAAATCACTGTTTGGATTAAAACCCCAAAATTTTGCATAACACAGGCACCATTTTTGCAAAGTTTGAAAGGGCAAAAGATTAATTTAAAATAAGAAAGAGAGTTGACTCTTGACTAAGATTCTGCTAACACGATTCTTACACGCACATAGGTGTATAAAATATGCCAATCCAAAGAGTTGAATTTCTATCGTCTTATGTGGACATAAACTAATATAATCCACATTTGGGAATGTGGGGTTCAAAAAACAAGCATATCAAGAATTCTTGCGACAAAGAAATTGTAACTCGTGTCAACATGAGTAGTTTAAATGGAGCTTTCGAAAAGAAATCAAGTCATTGACTATGTGTGAAACTTCTTTTCCTTTAGTTTTTGGAAGTGGGTCAAGTAAACAATATGGAGACCGATTCAACGCCATTAATACAAGGGTACTATTATTTCTTCCCTTTGTTATGACGCTTAGTTAACTTTCACTTTCGCCATCACTAGATTGCCATTTTTTCATATCATTATCGTTTTCTACCTTAATTCGATATAGGATAGGGTTCTAGTTGACAAAAAGACTACCATTATGTATAAAAAATAATAATAATAATAACAAGATAACGATAAGTATGAACAAGGATTCAGATGAGTGAAATATTGTAACATTTCAAGCGTCTGTATGTACATCTGAGATGTTTCCACTATAGTAGACCTTTTTCACAAAAGCTTATTTGTTGGTTTCAGAAAAAAAAAAAAAAAGTTATTTATTTGTAATTGATAAGACAAAAGAATAAAACATCATTAGAATTATGAGAAAACTCTATATAGAGAGCTTGTAGATTCACAAGGAAAGTGAAAAGGGCTATGTGATATTAGGTTTTGACTCCCATTTCTTGGGGTTTTATTTTACTTGATTCCAACTATACAAGACTTGTAGCCGTTTTTGTTGACCCCAAAGGAGAAAAGCATGCAATTTCTACCTTCTTTTGCTGACCCAAGAGAGAGAAAATAATAGAATAACTATGAAAGTTGACCCAATAGTAGCTCATTCATAATGTGTTTTTATTATAACAATTTAGAGCAATAGTCATTTGTTAATCTACACTAAACAACTCTTAACCCTAGACCCAAAAGCTTAACATGTGATCTCTTTTAGTATATCATTGACATTGTATGCATATATGCAACTCCCTAATACATAAAAATGTAAAAAATAATAATAACTTACATTGTAGACATCAACATTGCTCTGATTTTGGCTCTAAGTTCATCAGGAACCTCAGTTATCTGAGAGGGCTGTGGCTTTTGTTCTTGATATGAAGAACTTGACACATCAACAGAAGCTTCTCTACTGACATTATCAACCACATGTCCCCTTTTTGAACTCATCTCCCCTTCTTCTGAATTTGAAGCCTTTCCATCATCATGAGTATGCTTATGTTTATGCCTAGAAGAACGAGAATGACTTTTCCTATGTTTATGAGAAGAAGACTTGTGGGACCGATGTTTCCTTCTAGAATGTTCATATTCATGTTCATCTTCATCATCTGAACTACTAGAAGAACGATGCTTCTTTTTCCTTTTGTGATCTTTTTTGTCCACGTCAGCATGTTTATGAGAAGTACTATGATGTCTTTCTTCTTCACTCTCATGAGATCTATGCTTCTTCTTCTTATGGTGTCTATGTGACCTTTTTTCTTCTCTCTCATCACCCTCATCATCATCGATATCATTATTATGTATGCTAGATCTATCTCTGTATTTCCTCTTTGAACGTTTTTCATCATCCAAATGCTCCTTTTCTGATTTTATTTTTTTGTCTGATGATACTTGTGGCTCAGCTGATAAGCCACGTGTGGGTTCGGCTTTTGATGGGTTGGTCCCACTTTTCAGCATTGCCACAAACATTTTAGCCCGTTTTAGTCTCTCAGCTTTTAACTTTTGCTCATTGGAATCAGTTTCATTTACATTAGAAGAAGATGATTGTTGTTGTTGTTGTCCACCAAATTTTCCATTCAAGATCCCTAAATTTGGATGTTTGATGCCACGTGTAGCAGCTTGAAGAATAGCTGCAGCTTGAGCAGCATCCACCTGGACACTTTGTTCTTGTGTGGGTTTAGATGGAGGATCTGATGCTTCTTTTTTAGACTTATTCATTACCATTTTGAACTTCTCTTTTCTATCGGAATCAAGAGGTATATCATCAGATTCCATTAAAGAAGCTTCTGTATCCCTTGAGTTCAACATTTTCTTGTGGGAAGCGTTTCCTTTCTCATTGTGGAAACTCTTGACAGTTGACTTCGACTACAAGATAGAAAGAACAAAAAATGAGAACAGATTGTTGACTTAAATAATGTAAATAAACAGATTGCTAAGAAGAAAGAAGAAAAAAGAAAAAAGAAAGAACCTCGTGAGCTGTGTGAAGAACTTTTAGATAGTATGGATGGAATATGTTAGATGGGATTAGAAAAGGGAATCTTCCATGACCACGATCTTGTTCCATAAGTACTCCTTCAAACTGCCTCCCATTCTTGATAATGAATTCTACAATCTTCTCAACCAGTTTTTTCATGTCAGATGGAGGATCCATAACCATGAGCTCAGCAGTTTTGGGAATTGGAGGAAGAGAAGAAGCCCGAATACCAGAGACTGAACTTGATGTTGATGATTCACCTTTTCTCATGATGCTCGTTTTTACAGCCTTCACTGCATTTGGAAAAGAATTCTTTCTAATAATAGGAGCACCATCTAGTGATTGCTTTGAAACAGACTCGTCTCTGCCAGCTGGCAATATGGTGGTTTTAGTTTGCCAGCTGGCAAAATCATCTTTTCCAGATGGTGATGATGAAGGATGTTCTGTTCCATTATCATCATCTTCACCAGTGCCATATACAGAACCAAGTAAAGACAAAGCTCCAGTGGGATTCTCTGTATTTGATGTTTTCTCTTCGTTTGACTGAAGGAGATCCTTGTGGTTGACCAGAAACCTGAAGTAAGGGTGTAGGTGATGATCAGGCATTAAGAACCCAAAAGTTGGGTTGTCTCCTTGTTTGACTCTAAGAACAATCTCTGATTGACCTCCATTTTTGCTGACAAAAAGAGCAGTCCTTGAAATAATCTGATGTACTTTCTCTGTAGGAGGCTATAAAAACACAAAACGAATAGAAAACAAGGAAGGGTTCATTTTAGTAATGGAATTGGTACGTTTTCATAAGAAGATGTAACAGGAGATGACAGATAAAGCATAATAAACCTGACAAAAGTAAGGAAAATCACTAAATCACAATAACAATATAATTAACTGAGGGTGTGTGGCTTCCATTTTTCAAGTTGTGTGATGATTTTTATGGTGATAAAACATTTTATAATCCTAACCTAACCCCACCTGCACGGACCCTTGCACATGATATCAAAAGAGAACATGGTGCCTGTGAATGGCAACCTTAGGGCATAACTCGATCCCTGCTCCGAGCATCTGTAAACTTAGACATGGTAAGCTTTTAAATAAAATATGTACCTTAGGGAATTGTCCTTTTGGTCATATCCATCTAAATAGCAGTTAATAATAAACAATAGCTTCAATGTATTCAAGTTCAGGGAAAGCTGATGCATTTGAGCTTACCAAATTCTGAACCAGGCTTTCAGGAACTGGGAAAGGGGGATGAAATGCAGGGACTTCTGATTCAGCTTCAGCATTCTTTTGATCATTAGATTCCTCATTGTTGCCATAAGAAAAAGGAACAGCATTAAATCCACCCACAGGTTCCGGTTTTGGATCTGCTTCTGAATACAATGAAACAGTTGGATGAGAATTAAGAACACCAGTATAACAGAAGTGTAAGAAATGTATAGTAGCCATACTTTAGAAAGATGTCAGCATAGAAACAATTTACCTTTGCAACAGTAATATAATGGCACGACAAAAAACTGAATATCACATTAAGGTCATAGATCTTTTCTGGATGCATTGAAGTTTCATCCTTTCAGAGAATTTTTAAGTTTCGATATCATCTGATATGACATTTTTCTAATTCCTCGAAACTAAAACCTGACAACTAACAAGCTGTTTTATCAACTTATTTAGGCATTGCACGAGTTCACAAATATCAACTTGCAACAAAACATGTTGTGATAATCATCCTTCGACAATTGACAGTTCAATCTAGTAGAATATTACTTCATCCGAACAGATACAATCATTTAAGTCAAGGAACTTATAAACGTGAAATGCAACTGTTTGTGTAATGAGCAAGTGTCATTACCTTCTTCCTCGGAAGGTGAGGGGAGATCCAGGTACCGTTCATAATCGATTTCCGCATCAGCGGAAGTTGAATGCGAGGTTTGAGGATTACGCCGCCTCCGAGATGGTGGAGGGCTGAAAAGGAGGTGGCGAACGTCGTAACGATCGACTAGTAGAGAATTCCAGTCAACAAGTGCGTCTTGGGAGTTGACGAAGGCTGCCGTTGTATCATCATCGAAGAGGAGCGCATGGCGCCCAACAATTTCAATATCCATTCCTTCTGCAATCAATTTGCTGGATTGGATACCCTGAAGAACTCGATTAATTTGTAAATGTAGGGAGTTTAAGAAACCCTAGGAGAGAGAATCCGGTCGACTTGAGGGGTGGGTATGGGCTATAGGATGAACGCTTTGATTATTATTTTCGTCGGTTGTTCTTTTACGAGGATGCGATAAAGTATTGTTATTTTAAAGGTTAGCGCAAGACGTTTTTGAATTTGTTATATTATATATATTAAAAAATATAAATCATATCATTATTAAGTTTTTAAAAGTGTTATATTAATATTTAATAGAAAAAAGTTAACAAAAAATCATTTATTTTAGGCCCGATAAAAAAAATAAAAAACTCACGCTATAATGTGATAAGACGCGCCTTGACACGTTATTTGGACGTTACGCTTCACAAACCAGCCTTGGACGTTTTCGTAACGACTACACCACGTCTCGCGCCATGACACGCCTTGAGACGCATCATGACACGCTTTTTAGAACCATGATTATTATTCACTACATTTAGGTTATTGTTTTGATACAGTAATATTATTATTATTCATTATATTTAGGTTATTGTTTTTTTATGTTGCATGGGTGAGTTGGAGTTCGGTGTCTTCTACACCACTCCACTCTCCACTTGGTCTTAGACATCTTGTATATTTTATAAATTTCTTTAGTTAAAAACCATTTGATTTTAAAGTCATTTTATTATATAGTTTGATGTCATTGTTGAGTAACATGCCCATCTTCAAACGCATACTACTTCTATATTTCGTGGGCTTTATATAATCATTATTCCTAACAAGACTATCAACAGGTTGTTGTTGACTCTCATGAGAAGGTCTGGTAGAAGTGTTATTGATTTTTGGGATGTCATTGAATTTGTTGGCTTTCAACAATTGGTTGATTTATCTTGTGACAGAGATTTTGAAGAGAACATATTTATATGGTGTAATGACCATCATAGAAAGTAAACACATGCAATACAAAACAATTAACATGGTGTATTATGCAAATGTATAGAAGTAGTTCTTATATTTTACCGTTTTTGGTTAATTTATAGTATCAATTCAAATTGATGTATTTTAACTTTAAAAAATAAAAGAAAAACTATCTAAATGTATATTTGACAAGTTTAGTTAAAAACTGGGAGTCGAAAGTTTTATTTGTATACAAGTATTCGACAAATTAGTTTGGCGCTTTTAAAAATATAAAACCACATAAAATTAAAAGTTAAAAGTTTCCAAAAGATAAAAGCTCTCAAAAGCTAGAATTATTTTTTGGATGATGAGATTTTTGTTAAAATAAAATTTTAAATTGATACCTTTAAACATAGTTTTTAGCTAGAATTATTTTTTGAATGATGAGATTTTTGTTAAAATAAAATTTTAAATTGATACCTTTAAACATAGTTTTTTTCTTTAATCTGGATTTTTATCTAAAGGTTTTAAAAAAAAAGCTTGAAAGTTCAATGTTGAAGTTGAACACAATCTAAATGTTTGTTTAGTTGATGAGATGAAATTACAAGCAATTGATAAATCAAAATCATTGAATAAACAAGATAATATAAAAATTCCTTTACTTTTTATTTTTATTATCATGTTTGTTTATTTTAAATTATTAAAATAAATAGCTCTAACATCAAATAAATAAATTAAATAAAATGGAAACATTAAAGGAATAAATTTTGACCAAACAAAATATATCAATATATATACATATATATATATATATATATATATATATATATATATATAGTGTTAGGTTCATATATGAGACGGCCTAATTTTGTGAGACCGTGAGACGTATTTTTTTATTTTTTTAATTTATTTTTTAGTTAACAAGTTCCGAAAATAATATTTAAAAAAAAAAAAATTGATTTTTCCATTTATTTTGCATTTTAAAATTATTTTTAGAATATGTACAGTGTAATATTCTATTTAGAATATTTCACGTATTTTTCAAAAAAATATATGATTTTTTTATTTTTTTTTAGTTAATTCAAGTTCCGAAAATAATATTTAAAAAAAAAAAGAATTTTTAGATTTTTCCATTTATTTTGCATTTTAAAATTATTTTTTAGAATATGTCAGTGTAATATTCTATTTAGAATATTTCACGTATTTTTAATAAAACGGGATTTTTTTTTAGTTAATTCAAGATCCGAAAATAATATTTAAAAAAAGAATTTTTGGATTTTTATATTTATTTTGCATTTTATAATTATTTTTAGATTTGGTCTTACGGTCACACAAGATTAGCATTGTCTCAAATGAACCTGAACCTCTATATATATATATATATATATATATATATATATATATATATATATATATATATATATATTTCTAATAATTAGAAAATGTCAGTTCAAAATCTTGTTTTAAAAAAGTTAAAATATTAAAATAACTAATTCAAACATGTCATTTGTATGTATATAAAATAACTAAATGAAATTGAATGGATAAGTTAGAAAAAAAATATCATTTTAAAAATTAAATTTTGATCACATGAAAATATATCAATAAATAAATTATGCATATACATATTTAATACAGTTTATAATATATATTATATATTTTTTAATATTTGTAAGGAGGTCATCAAAATCTAGTTTTAAAAAAAATTTACATACAAAGCCCATGATATCTTTAAAAAGCAATATAATTAAGAATATTTTCACTATTTTTGGAATATAACAAAAAAAAAGTGTGCATGGATTATAATTCTTTTTTTTTAACTATAGAGATTGTATAAAAATTGAATTTTATTTATAATATAATCGTGTATCTAATTTAGGTTACCTTTACTGCCAATCTACAGAACCGTACATGAGATTTTCACCTCATACGGCTCCTCGTTCAATTCTTTCGAAGTTATTGGATCCTTTTCCGCGTTCGAGAATCCCTTCCCTTCTTCCACTCCGTCCTGAAGAATAATTGGGACCAATTTAGTCACGTTTTCATGTTCCAATTAAACTCGTTTTGTTTTTTATTATTCTCTTTACCAAACATATGTAGATCCAATCACGATCTTATAATAAGAACAAGAGATCTTTCTCGATCAATCCCCTTACCCCTCATTCTTTGAGAATCAGAAAGATCATTTTCAAGTTTGAATTTGTTCATTTCAATAAGTTATTTAATTTTTTGGAACAACATACTTAATATTAAAACTGAACTGGCTAGATAGTAACAATGAAATACAAATTGAACAAGAACTATATTTTGTAACCATATAGTCTTTTTAGCCTAGCGTGTCAAAAATAAAACCAAAAAAAAAATGTTAAAATATTCTCAAATAGTTGCTCATCTTATTTGTGTTGTTGAAACACTACAAAATTCAAGTACATCAACAATATCCAATTAAGTGTCATGGATATTAATAAGTTATCTAAATAGTTTATCGAAAAGCTAATGTATAAGAGTTATGATAAGACGTAAAACACATCCTAAAAAGAAATGTTTCATTTCAATTTATTATGTGACAAACAAGAGTTTATTGTTTTGTCATAGATTTTATTTTCTAATATTTACGCCATAAGTGAAACAATTTCTATAATATGTATATACAAAGAGAAAAATAATAAAATAAATAAAATAGTTCAAATAAGAGGTTATTCTGTAAATTTATCTATTATGAAATTCAACAATGTTAAAAAGGAAAATTATCGGAAATTTTGACATGTTTAAAATATTACAAACAAAAAAAAAAAAAAACCTATACAATTATATTAAAAAAACTCATAATTTATTCTCTTGTTCATAAAGTGACATTAATTTTTACATGTCAATTTTATTTAATTTTTCAGCAACAAACTATTAATTAGTTTCATTCAAGTGTTTTGAAAATTATGACTAGCGATGTGAATGGTCCATATTTTTCCTTAATCTCTTATAAAGGTGGACGGTATGCCTAGTACTCTTCGAGACATGATCATTTTTATGTCATCTTTTACCGGAATACCTCCGTATGCATTAATGTACCACAAATGATGAAGTTCCTCAGTACGGGCATCCGCAAGATGATGATATCTCTTATTTATCTCATGCATTATAAGTTATACAATATTACTCTAGTACTTGTACATCTTGCTACAATTGACCAAGTTACAAAAATAATTGAGCATAAAGTGGAAGAGAGGATGTTAGTAATGTGAAAGATGAGAAATGGGAATACCGAATGCTCTTAAAGTATCAAAAGGTAAAAAGCATTGATATGTTATAATATGTCAAAATTATGATATGACCAACCTAATCAACGATGTCAAGTGATATGTTTCATTCAATTGTCACATAATATAAATGAAACTGGATAATAGGTTTTTACCTAAAATTGAGATAAAATCCATAGGAGTTTCCATATATAGATACATAAGGCTGGAGGGTGTGGTGTGCGGTTCCAAACTGCAAAAGCGCCACGTCAACCACAAACACCACCCCCTGGGTGCGGTCTCGTGCGGTCTTGGCTGCAGTGCGGCTAGAAATGGTCGCACCATTTTTGTGTCTTTCTCTCTCTACTTTTTTCTCTCACCTCTCTTTCTCTACCATAGTTTCAACTCCCTGGATGTGGTAAAGAACCACATTTTGTGTGGTAAAAATGATGTGGCTCCTATGTATCAAAGGAAGGAGTGCGGTTCTTGTGGCACCACTCCCCCCAGCCTAATAGATTGTGTTTCTATTTATTTTTACCCTTTAAAAACAATAAAAAAAAGGTCAACTATCTTAGGGTGGAAGGAGTTCATCCCTTCTGCCCTTCCAAGTCACATGCCACATTAACGATTCTCTCCTCTCACTCCCAACCCTCTCAACCTACAATTCATACAAATACATCTATTTGGTACAATTTATGATGCATGTTGTATAAGTAGAGAAGAGAGAGTGGGAGGAGCATCTACAAGAATTTGCTCAACCCTCATCTTTGTGGTACCGCATGTTGGTGGAATGATGGGACCGGCGGTACCACAAGTTTGCACGACTCTGCGCACCCTTATCCATTCACTTTATCATCTCCGGTTACAAACATGTTCATAAAATCCTTCTGTTTTTTTTTCTCGTGTTTTAGATTTCGTCATCCATTCCTTTTAAAATCTTTCTAATAAAACTCTAAGTAATGCAAAGCCTTCATATAAATATACACAAAAATGCCACATTATCACCAAAAAAAGTCTCAAAGTGTTATAGTGCAACTGGAATTAATGAATAACCATAGTTAAACCACAAATTTTTCAAAATGGATGTTGATATATATATATATATATATATATATATATATATATATATATATATATATATATATATATATATATATATATATATATATATAAGAAACCCAATTACATACAACAAAAAACTTGGTTCTTATTATAAACATATATATTTTTTGAAAGTGTGTAAATAGATATCGATAATCATTTTCCCCCAACAGACACCGGGGACTGTTTATGCACAAAATTGATAGTCGATTGCAAATATTTATCAGCAGGCCCAAGACATGATCTGGCGATCTCCACCAACTTAGAGCATACGGAAGATATCTCCTGATTCACCTGACCAAAATAGCAACATACTTTCATTTCTTTCTATTACAACTTTTCTTATTCTTATTAAGGCACTGGCATTGTACTTTGATAACATTTTTCAGAGTAGAATGCTGTAATGGGAAGAAGTGAAAGTATGTTGCTATTTCTTGAATTGAATCCTTGTGTTAATAGAACATGACATCAAACTTACATTGAAAGACATGGCAATACAGTTGCAAGCTTCAAGTGCCAAGTTTCCTCGTGTAGCCTGATGAAAAAAAAATATCAAATTTTGAGCATTTTTGTTATAACACGGGAAACCTTCAAATAATAGCAACATAGTTTTGAGCTGATGACCTGTGAAGATTCTTGTGGAATAATATCAACCATGTTATGAAGAATAAGAGTAGATAATGATACAAGTTCTTGGCTGTATCTTGCATCACCAAAGAATAAACTGTCATTGCCAAAAACCTGGAAAAAAATATATAAATATAATATTAAATCTCATGTTTTAGATATACAAAATGTTTGTGATCAATGATCATATACCCACATAATATCCAAAGTCAGATATTCTTTTGTGGAAATTGACTTGTGTGTTTATGTTTATATTATAGGGAAAAAAACACACTTGTATTTTCACAGTTTTTATCAATTTAGGCACTTGAATATATTCTAGATAGTCATTAAAACCATTACATTTTTTTCGTTTAACAAAAAAAAAAAACAATTTTTTTAGTTATCGGATTTTCAAAAGTGGGAAATACAGAAAAGCACAACGTACTTTCATCATTTCATCAATTTCAACGTTGAACTATTGTTTTTTTTTAATGATTATTATGATAATACTTTGTTGATTAAATAGATAAAGAATAACAGTTTGGTAGAGATTAAACCATTTTATCATTTTATCAATTTAGCCACTTAAATATTTTTCTGTTAGTGATTACAACCATTATATTTTTTAGTAACCAGGTTTTCAAAAATGGAAAGTACAGAAAAGCACAACGTGCTATCACAATTTCATCAATTTAGAATTAAACTATTATTCTTTTTTTTTATTATCATAATTATAGTTCGATTGTTAAATCAATAAAGAATATAACAGTTTAGTAGTGTGATTAAACCGATTTATTATTTTATAAATTTAGCCACTTAACTATTTTCTGAAGTGATTAAACCATTATATTTTCTTTGAATAAAAAACACTTTTTTAGTTACCCAATTTTTAAAAGAGGAAAACACAATTCATCTATTTAAAATTGAATTATTATATTATAACACTTTTTTAGTTCCCCCAAAAAAAGAAACACTTTTTGAGTTGCCCAATTTTGCACTGTATTATATAAGCAGTGAACATGAATTTAGAAGTACCTCTTCATGAATTGGATGATAAGGGAGCTCATTTTGAGAAAATGTTGCAGATAAGGAAAGAAGTGAACATAAAACCCGTATCCTTAATTTTGGTGTAATCCTACAAAACAAAACATAAAGAAATAAAAATTAAAACTGGATGTCAATTTTATTTATAAAATTGAGAGCCAGAAGCCTAACCATGATTGGGAATCAAGCAAGGATAATATGTTCTTTGGAATGTAGGTAACTCCTTGTTCCAAATTACCTTTAGCAAGAAAACTCAGCATCATATTAAAAAAAAAAAAAAAAAAAAAAAAAATTGTTTAATAGTAAGCAATTATTTTCAAGATGAGTAAGCCAAAAATGAATAACCTGGAACCATAAGCATGAAGCTGCAGAGCTTTCTCATTAAGGAAACAATACCATCAGCATCTTCATTCTTACGCATGCCTAAGTACACACATTTAAAGCTAACTTAAGGGTTGTTTCTTTTTGAAGGAAACAAATCAATGAGGGCAAATTTGTAAAAAAAAAGTTAGGAACTGACCATCTACCAAGTTAACATCTTGTAAGCAGCTGATAGCAGAGTCTAAAAGCCCATCTGAATGAGAAATCAAACCACCCAACAAAGAAACCTGATGTTTAATTAAGATTAATACTAAGCACATGATCAATTTTAGTAAACCAAAAAAAAAAAAATTAAATTTTTTTTTACCTCTGCGGTCTCAAGGTATAAGATTAACTGCCTGGAATAAGATGGAATACAGGGTATTGTAACTTCATTAAAAGTAATGCAGGATTTTATAAAATTTGAAGTATCTTTTTTCTCTCTCAATCTTAAAGCTCTGGTTGCTAAAAGATTGCTGGAATGAACAAGAATCTCCTTCAGATCATTCATGCTGCTGAAAGCTCCACGACACTCAATCAAGAAAGTCAAATATCGGTCCAAATCCACACCATGGTCAACCTGACAATACACTCAATCAAGAAAGTCAAATGTCGGTCCAAATCCACACCATGGTCAACCTGACAATAATAATGGCCACCCAAATTTAGAAAATATAACTAAATTGCATTTTTGGTCCCTGTGTTTAGGTGCTTTAATTCGGATCAGGTCCAAAAAAAATCTTTAGCAATTATGGCCTTATGCTCTTATCAGATGGTTTCATGATTTTTTTTGGTCCTTATCCTTGTAAAAATGAGTATTTTACCCTTTAACTGATTACTTCCCATAAGAAAATATATATTTACAAATTTGTTCCCTGTGCCTTACTCAAGTTCGGTCAATTTTTCAAAACATTCCGAAGTCGTCCTTAAGTATTCATTTTGTTGCAGATCTGGTCCCTATGCTTTACTCAATATCGCAGGTTTGGTCCAATTTCATTTCATTCAAGATCTGCTTTGTTGTTAGAGGGACTAATAGTGCAACAAAATGCAAAGTTAAGGATAAATTTGTAGCTTACTCAAATTAATATATTAAATAAATAGTTTTTGTGTAAAACATCTGATATAGGTGGGATAAAATAGTCATTTTTGTAAGAAATCAGATGAAGGTTAAGATAGTCATTTAGTGATAAAGGTCCAAGTGCCAAGAAATAATAAAACTTACATGAGCATTAACTAATTACCTTATCTATAAAACGAACAATTAATCGCTCAGCTTGTTGATTATCATCCTGTTTTGTGCTTGAGAAATCAACACTATCATGCAGAGACTGGGCAACATCAAAAAGAAGTTTTATTGTGGTAGGATCACTGATGTCATCATTTCTGCTCAATAACAAAGGATAAAAGAGTCAAAATAAATTTTCTGGAAGAAAACACATAAATCAACAAATAAATTAAATAGTAAGTACCTTGTGGCATTATTGAGGATGTGCATACTCACAATGCTTCTTGAGCTTCCATGCATTACATCTAATATGTCAACAACATAGTTCTGTAGTAAGACAAAAAAAATAAAATTTATTTTCTGTTTATTTTGCTGAAAAGGAGCTAAAACATGAATATAGAGTTTACCAGATCAAAAACATGTTTCATATCATCAAAATGTGTGACCAGTTTCACAATAATTGATTGCAGGCTAGCTAGTTCATCTTCAGTAACCACTTCATTGCATAATCTCTCAAATATTTCACTTAGAATGGAGCTTAGATACTGATCCTGGAACATACAGATGTAAAATCTTTAAAAAAATGACAATTAATGCAAGTGCGAGAATGTATAATTACAAGTCATAAAACTTACAGTCTTATATTGAAGAGTAATATCCATATAGGCATCCAAGATCTTCAAGTACTCATCAAGGCTCTTTCTTTTTGTAGCAACCTGAATTGAAACTTAGTAATTTGCTGTTAGAAACTTGTAAAATGTTACATCTGTTATAAAGTAACTGGAAACTGTAAAACATCGAGTACCTGAATTACTTCATCAATTAATACATCAACTGTGTTCACTTGAGATATTCCCTCGCAAAGCTTCAGCCCAAGCACCTTGTAATTTAAACACTGCACAAACAACAGTTTAACACAAGGTATACAGATACAAACTCAAAACCAAAAGTTGACCAAAGTCAAATGGCAAAATCTTTCAAAGGGTACCTGGTCAAACGAATAATCAGAGCTGCAGTCAACAAGGTGAAGAAATTCTACAGCATTGGAACATACTACATCAGTTGGAAGTTCCCTGAGTAAATAATGGAGAATAATCGATATCCAAGGAACTTCTCCATATAACTCCAAAGAATTATTCCCTAATCCAAGTCTCACAATCATATCAGCAACCTGTAGTTAAAAAAGTCAACATCCTGTAGTATACCAGCAATGAATATGTAGAGGCAAAAAGTCAACATATCTAACCTGATTTGGGTCCCTAAAAATGCATTTCATAGTATACTCAATTGTTGGTTCCATCAAGCTGATAACCAACCTTCGATCTCCCAAAAAGTTCCCATACTTGGTTTCTTTCATGGATACAATCCGTGTAAGTACAACTTTTGTGTCACTAATGCATGCTATCAGATGCCCTATAATATCATAATGGTCAAAACATATCATTAGGTGACCTTTTGCACATTACAGAATGAAAAAGTCAATACCTGTATCGAGTTGGGGAAGTTTTTGGGCACAGTGAAGCAAAAAGAAGCGACAGTAGGCTGATGCTAATGGATCTGCAACCCCTCTTATCATTGTAACCAATCGCATGAGGTCATCCATCACATTATCATGCAAAAATCGCCAGCATGGCAATATCGCAAGCTCAAGATAGCTAAAAGGCAATGTCAGATTAGCACAAGTTAAATTAAATCATCATAATACTGAGGGGTTGTTTCGTTTTTACTTGATGGGCTTAATGGGTTATGCACTTAATCTGGACAGCTATACGTGTCTGATTCTTTTTCACTTAATCTGGGCATAATGACTTAATGAGCTAAGACCAAAGAAGAAAAAATATCTAGCTTAATGTAGTAGGACACCAACCTTCACCTATTTGCCTTTCTTCTTTTTCCTCCTAACTCCTCCCATGTTAAAATTGATGAACATTGTAAAGTTTGGTTTTTGGAATGTAAGGGTAAAATGGTCAGTTAGTCTCATTCAAATGGTTTATTCAGTCTAGAAAAGAAACAAACCTTATGTATACAACACTTAATCAAGACTCACATCATGAACCATTCAGTCACTTTACCCGTATAGAACTTAATAAAAAAAATAAAAATAAAAAAACTCTGAATGTAACATACAAAAGATAAAGATAAGAGATTCACATGCGTGGAAGAAGCTCGTGGATGGAAGCAATTTTTCTGAACCAATTGTTGCATGTCTCCTTAGCTTCAAAGCATATACTATTTGCATCAAAGTCATCTGTAATGATATTATAGTTGTATAAATTTTAGATGTCTATGTAAAAACAAATTGTAGTGAGAGTGAGAAACTGAACGGGAGATGAAAAAACCTGATAAAGAGCATATTTTAGTTCCATCATCTGCAAACTCGGCTTTCTGTTTAATCCGATCCCATACCATATCACCAAGCATGTCCATTATATCAGCACTAAGAACAAATAATGTTGGATAAAATTGTGCCACAGATGTGTCCATCAGAAGCCTAGCAACCTGCAAGCCAACAAAATTTTCATTCCCAAATTACAAAATTATATATAGTTTTGTTGATAAAGAAAAAGGGAGCTACCTTAATTGACAACTTTAAGGTTGTTACACGATCATCAGAATGCCAAGAACGCATGATCTCATCTTTAAGTCCATGCATCCGTTTAATGTACTCCTGCTGGCTAACAATCTTGAATCCTCCTTCCTTCAACTTTTGAGAATCATTCAATTCATCTGACTGAATATTTGATGATAGTTCTCCACTTGCTAATTAAATTTAGAAAATGTTACTTCCAGGGGTAGGGGCAGTAGAAACAGAGATAAGTTAGTAATACACCATACCCTTGCCGCCTTTTATGGTTTTGCTTGAAAACTGTAGTGGAAAAAGATCCAGGTTATAACTTGCAAAAGCTACTAACAGAATTGTTTAACTTTTCTTATGTTTTGATTATGATTTGTGTGTGTCATGATGTTTACAAGACTTACCGAAGAAACTGAAATCATTTTTGGGACAGGAAATCTCTGCATTAGTAGCTTATTAAAGGATGTCCACTCCTTCTTTGAAGAGAGATGAGAGGTTGGTTGGGTAGCAGGAAGCTTTTCTGCAACTGCCGTATTTTCAACTGGCTCCAACGTTTCTGTTGATAGCCCCCTTAATGGATCAAAGAATTCAGTGCTCCCATGATCCTGTCGTAGAAAATTATTAAAACTTTTGCACTGCACAAAGATCAAAATGAAACTCCTAGCAATTGGAGATATTTCCAGTCAAATTGCCATCAATAACGAAAGTATCTAACAACCAATCAAAGAAAAGGACGACACTCAAACCTGTGTATGTAATAAGGATGAAGATGCTGACGAGCAGAGAGGATGCGAAGAAACCGAAATTCGGGTAAGTGAATAGACTTTGTCTTCGGCTCTGTAATCACGCGTTTTGAATTCCATCTCTCCGATCACAAACCATTCACTGCAACAGTCTCGCTTCGTAATGCAGCATACTTCAGTAGTTGTGACCAATGGAAGACATCATCTTGTCGTCTTGCGTGAGCCGAAGGCGAAAAAATCAATGAGAAAGAGAATGCTGTTGATGTTTGTATGATTTACCAAAATCAGACTTCCTTGGATTTTAGGGTTCGATCGCGCTACTGATTACTAACTACTATCCCTCCAGATGAAATTCCTAACTAGAACGAATCCTTTGTGTGTAAACCTGAAAATCTACGCACGTTTGTCCCGGTACTACTTTGGAGGAGATTGAATTAGTTACTGCCGCTATTAAATACGTTGCTTAATAAATTTGACTTCCATTGATCGAAGGTAAGATGTCAGGAAAATAACATTAAAATGATATCGAGTAAATTATGCGCATAAATTATATGAATATAAATAGGGTTTGGGATATGTTTATTTAAATAAATTAAAAAATTAATGATAAAATAATCTTTTTAGGTAAGAAGACAACAAAAAACAAATAGTACGTACAAATTACTCTAAACCATGTGGATCATTAGTGTAATTTAATCTAAGATGTTTTTTTGACTTGTTTATATTTAGTTATTGATTTTTTTATATATATTTACCGATTAAACTTTATTATCATGTATACAATCAATCTTTATGATTGATAGGTATGAGTTTAGCCGGTTTCCAACATTCTTTGCAGTTCCGGCGAGACTCTGCACGTAAATAATGATTTTTTCGACGATTTCAATCCCATAAATCGATATCTGACTCTGCACCTTCAAAACCTCGACAAATTTTTAACTAACAACCTTGAATTCCTTTCCCATTTCATAAGCCACTATGTCTAATTTTCTATTTCTTTGTGTGCGTTTTTAGTTGCAGCCAACATGCTCCTTGGAATTGTGACCTTCGATTTTTCATTGATCAACATGTGAGAAAGGTTGTGGTATTCGATGAGGTTCTCACCGGTGGAAGAAAAAATGCGGGTAGCTTCAATAGTGGTTTGTAGCAACTGGTAATTATGACGATACTGGGCGAATGTCTGCGCGTTGCGCAGAAACACGTATATAATTGAAGTTTTTACAAATATATATATATATAGCAACAACATTGTTGTTAAATTTGATATAATAATGTGTAGACTAAATTGATATAATGTATTGATTATTTTGAATTATATGATAATATATACATCTATTATAACTTCATAATCTCAATCGTTTGAATGACTTCTAACCGCAAGTTACTCATGAATAAAATTAAATATAATACATGGTTTAATGTTATTTATAGTTGTTATTGTTAATTAATTTTTTAAAATTTATTTGCTTAATATTTTAATTTTTATCATTATAATTATTTAATATATCAAACATTGTTTTTTTATTTTAAAGGTAACAATATAATCATTTATATAAAGTTATTTTTAATTATTGATATTGTAAGTCATTTTAAGCTACTTATTTGAAAACTTTTAACGATTATAAAAATATCTTTAGGAAATATTTTAGTTAAATTGTGATTACAATTTAGTTTTTTGCATTTATCACTAAAATTTATCACTTTTAACTATTTACATAATATTTTTTGGTTTTTTAAGTGGAACTAAATTTTATATTTAAGTTGACATTGTAATGTTATATTTAAAATTAAAATTTAAGTATTTTGTCCAAATTGTTCAAAAGCTTTAGTTTTAAACTAATAATGGTTTACATACAGCAACATATTAAATCTAATAAATTAAGTATAATATGTTAAAAATTAAAGACATACTTTTATAAGTGGAAGTAAATATATTATTTTAAAAATGATATTTAGTATATTTATGATTACACTTTAGGTTTGATATTTATTAAACCTTATTAACCAACTTATAATCATTATTAGAAAAACACTCCGATTATTCACTTTTAATTATTTACAAAATATTATTTGGGTTGTTTAAGTTAAACTAAAATTTATATTTAAGTTGACCATGTAATGTTATATTCAATTTAATAATTGAAGTATTGTATACAAATTGTTCCAAAATTGTATCTTTAAAATGATAATGGTTTACATCCAACAATATATTAGAACTAATAAATTAAGTATAATATGTTAAAAGTAAAAATAAATAAATAATAAAAAATCACTTAATAAGTAGAAGTAAATATATTATTTTAATATTCAAATTTAGTTTATATGTTATTACACTTTAGTTTTGATATTTATTTAACCTTATTAGCCAACTTATAATTATTATTAGAAAAAAATTGAAAAGACTAAACCACACCCCACACTCAGGCCTTGCTTGCCCAAGCAATCAATTGCAGATAATTAAGAAGAATTGGAAAAAAAATCCTAAGAAAACCTAAACGAAAAATAAAATGAGAAAAGAAAGCAAACTTTCGTAACGGGTTGCCTCCCGTCAAGCGCTTCTTTTTTTGAGGAGTCGTTAGCTAGACTCTTTCCCGCTCTACGTTGCTGCGGTTTCCTCTAAATCCAACATTTCTTCAATTCTTTCATCTTGTGCCATTCCTTCTTCGTATCTTTTAACCCAATGCCCATTAACTTTGAAACTTGATCCATCTTTGTTCCATAACTCAATCACACCATAAGGATAGACATGCTTAACAGAAAAAGGCCCAGCCCAACGAGTGTGTAATTTTTCCAGAAAAAGTTTAAGTCTTGAATTAAATAATAGCACCTTTTGTCCTTCCTCAAACTCTTTATTTCCTTTCAACCTTGCATTGTGCCATCTTTTTGTCTTGTCCTTATAAATCAATGAGTTAGTATAAGATTATTTCCTCATTTATTCTAGAGCATTCATTCGCAAGAGTTGATTTGCATGCAACTCATGTGCCTCAAAATCACATGTTTTCAAAGCCCAATAAGCCTTGTGTTCAAGTTCCACGGGTAAATGACAATTATTTCCATACACTAATCTATATGGTGTGGTTCCAATTGGTGTTTTAAATGCGGTCCTAAACGCCCAAAGTGCATCATCTAATTTATCCGCCCAATCTTGTCTATTGTACCCCACCGATTTTTCCAAAATTCTTTTCAACGTTCTATTCGTAATTTCGGTTTACCCATTGGATTGTGGATGATAAGGCGTTGAAAATCTATGGCGTACTCCATATTTTTGCAATACTTTTGCGAGTTTTTCATTAGCAAAATGGGTTCCCCGTTCACTAATTAATGCTTTAGGCACTCCATGTAGCACCTGGTTCCTGGTATGTAAATCTTAACTGAGTATTTTCCTTTTTAAGCCTTGGACTCGGCGAGTCATAAGTCCGACTCGCCGAGTAGGGACGGAACCCGGGACACGTTTAAGTTGGCGACTCGGCGAGTCACCGCTGCTGGATGAAACCCTAAGTTTCAGGGGTTTGCACCCTATTTAATCCCCCTTTCCACCCCCAAGCCAACCCCCATTCACCCTAAGAGCCATATACCTCGTTCTAAGCCTTATTTTGTGGATTTGAAGCCATTTGGTGTGTCCTCTTGAAGATTGGAGTGAGTAGGGAAGGAGATCAAGAAGAAGAAGAGAAGGTCAAGCACTTGTGAGCAATTTCAGAGTGATATCTAAGGTATGACTCGTTTTCCCCCTTGTCTCCATGCTTATGGCCCCATTAAAGTCCTTCATGACTCATTCCAAGCTTGTATGTGCATCGTATTTCGAAATGAGTTGATTGGCCTCTAGATCTAAGCATGGTTGAGCTCCAGGAACTCAGATCTACTACCTTTATGAGCCCATATTGCATATAAACCTTAGATCTACTCTTTTGGTGCATTTTGAACCCTAAAAACCCCATAGATGGATATTTACACGTAAAGTTGGAAACTTTACGTGTTATTCATGCTCTAGGAGCCCAGATCTACGAATGGCATGGATTGGATTCGAGCAAAATCGCATTTGTGGCTCTTGCATGGAGCGGACTCGGCGAGTCTAATCGCGAGTCTCCGAGTTTGTCCCCTTTTTGCTATGTCGAATTGTGTGGTGAGTCCAGGGTGGACTCGGTGAGTTGGAAGCCAAAAGTCACCCATAGTGGAACTCGGCGAGTCGATGCCCAGACTCGGCGAGTTCAAGGCAATCTCCTTAGATCAAGATCAGACTCGGCGAGTTGTTCATACAATTCGGCGAGTCACAATATAACTTGTTCTTTGGATGAAGATGAACTCGGCGAGTTGTTCATACAACTCGGCGAGTAGGATGAAGGACTTGATCATCAGTTTGGAAGGAAAACTCGTCGAGTCGACGCCTAACTCGACGAGTAGAAACAGAATTTAGGGCAGTCGTTGGGACATGGACTCGGCGAGTTGGCGGTCCAACTCGGCGAGTCGGGTCAACTGGAAGTTGACTCTGACTTTGACTTAGGGCATGATCAGGGGTAAAATGGACATTTTACCCAAAGAACGGTTAGCAATAGGGGTGTAAACGAGCCGAGCCGAGCCCGAGCCTGACTAAGCTCGAGCTCGACTCGTTTAATTTGAGGAAGCTCGAGCTTGATTCGAGCCTTAAAATGAAGCTCGAGCTCGGCTCATGAAAAATTTAGTGGGCTCGCGAGCTTAATCGAGCCTAAATGAGCCCCCCCCCCCTCTCTCTCTCTCTCTCTTATATATATATATATATATATATATATATATATATATATGTGTGTGTGTGTGTGTGTGTGTGTGTATAGGCTCGTTTAAGCTCGTTTAGGCTCGCGATCCCCATTAATTGAAGCTCGGCTCGAGCTCGTTTAGTAAACGAGCCTTATATCTCGGCTCGGGCTCGTTTAATTCGATCTCGAGTCGAGCTTTTAACGAGTCGATCCCGAGTAGCTCACGAGTAGCTCGGCTCACTTACACCCCTAGTTAGCAATTTTGACTAAGTGTTTGGTGGGAATTACAGCCGGAGGATTTCCAGAGCAGCAGCAGCAGTCAGACTATTCTCACACAGATCAGCAGCTACGAGGTGAGTTACCTTCCAGTAGCGGTGGGTCTAAGACCACAATGCTGGCCCAACAGTAGGAGATGTATGATTAGATGATTGTCTCTGTGATATTCATCTAGGGCTGCTACTACCTGTGTTATGTTTATGTGTTTGTATGATATGATGCTATGTGCTACTGATAGCAAGGGAGATAGTCCCCAGGTTACCGGTCGATAGCGCCGAAGGGGTAGTTATGCCCAGCCATGCTAGATAGACTATGTGATATATGTGTTATATGGTAGTAGTAGGGGGTGAAATAGTCCCCGGTACCCGGTCGAGAGGACTGAAGCGGGGGCCAGCACCCAGATATGCTAGGCAGTATCCGGTCGAGAGGACCGAAGGGAAGGCCAACACCCATATATGCTAGGCAGTATCCGGTCGAGAGGACCGAAGGGGTAGGTCGGGCACCCATATATGCCTGGCAATTTATGTATGTTATGTGATTGTATGGGTTGTGGTACAATGGGGGAACTCACTAAGCTTTGTGCTTACAGTTTACAGTTTTGGTTTCAGGTACCTCTTCATCGAAGGGGAAGGAGCTGGCTCGGTAGCGGCACATCATGCACACACACGGGTTTCCGCATTTATTTGATTTCTCTGGGATTTATACTCTGATGTTTCGATTGGTTGTATGGCTTGAATTTTGAACATGGTTTATGTTGTGACGTAGTTTGATCAAACAATGTTTTTATCTATTAACATTTTCTAAAGTAATAAAACAAAATTTTTGGACGTGAAAATTGGGTCGTTACAAGTTGGTATCAGAGCCCTGGTTTGAGGGATTCGGACACACCTTCGGGGGTGTTTTAACTCAAATTGAGGGATTAAAAGATTTTGGAAAAAGAAAATGTTTTCTAAAAGGGTTAAGTAAAGGGTTTTAAGAAAGGAAAATGTGTGTGATGTGCGCAACCGGCCAAGCTCAAGTAAGTATTCCCCAATGTACCCATAAAAGTTTATTTATGTTTATCAGTTTCTATAGAACAGCATGCTAGAATATGACTAAGGATCTAGGAGTGATGCCTTATGTGCCTGCTTTATGTGCTTCAGTATATGAAAGAGCTGCATGCTAGAGCTGTGTAGACAACAGTAGGGTAGCCTGTTTAGGTTATTCCTGATAGTACGAGTTTAGCATTGTATACTAGTCAGTTCTCTCTTCGAGGATGGAGTTGCTTGAGATTGTTTTCTTACGTCCAAATGTTGTTTGCTTTGTGCTATGTGGGCCTTTAAGTGATGGGAGTTAACCGTTAGGTGAATACGTTTAAGTCACATGTGATCAGGGTTGAATAATCTCAGAGTGTTGGATTTGAATATATTGCGTAGCTCTTGTTTGAGTATTAACCGTTGTAGAGATGAGTCCCTTACTCGAAGGATTATCCGAGCCTCAGCACATGTGATTGTATTCAGGTAATAGTTAATTGGCATCACCAAGAGGCCTTCAGCAGCTGAGGACTGGGTTGGGTGGAGTTAGAGGTTTCCTAGGGTAAGCCTAGGATAATGAGTAGCAGTGATCAGCAGTAGGGGAAGGGACCTGGTTGAGTCGAGGCGGTCCTTGGGAAAGGTACGGATAGATGTGGAAGGTAGTATGGGCCCGTACTACTGAAAGTAGAGGATCCGTACCCGAACCGAGGAAGGCTAAGATAAGACTAGGGAACTAGTAGTGGGTGGAATCCCTCCAGGGGTATCAGTGTCGCTAACAGTTGTTATTTCTTTGTATTTCAGAATGGTGGTACTATGCCCGAGACCAGCAGTTGGCAGTTCAGGAGAGGGATCGGGTTCGGGATCAGGTTCTGAACCAGTAGATGAGAGGCTATGCGAGTTCATCGCTTCAGAGATCACCAGAGGTGTCCTTGAGTCAACCCTCATCATCTTCGGGTCGATCAAGGAAGGGATCATCGAGTTGATGGAGGATCGCCTCAGGGCGTTCAGGAGCGACATGGCATCTGGCCAGTCGGGATCTCGCACGCTGTCCTTTAAGGACTTCAGGGGCAGCGGTGCGCCGGATTTCCACGGGGTGAAGGACCCCATTGTTGCCAGGCGATAGATTGCAGACATCGAGTCTGCACAGTTGACTAGCTTCTGCCCTGAGGGGTCGAAGGTGAGGTATGCAGCAGGGTGTTTACGAGACCGAGCTCGAGATTGGTGGGAGTCAGTGGGTGACTCTTTGGGAGCCTCAGCTATCGAGGCTATGACTTGGTCGAACTTTGTGACCAGGTTCAGGGCAGAGTTTGCGCCGGCTGTCGAGCTTCAGCAGCTGGCCAGGGAGTTTTTGGATATGAGGCAGACGACTGAGACTGTGGCGGAAATCACCGCCAAGTTCCGGGAGAGGGCTTTGTTGGTGCCCCAGTATGCAGGTGATGAGTATATGAGGAGGACCCATTATCATGATATGCTTCGGGCTGACATCCGAGAGCATGTTAGTTTTTCAGCTTGCCCCACCTTGGACTCCATGATTGCCAGGGCAAGGGAGAGGGAGATAGATTTGGAGCACATCTGGAAACGGAAAGCGGAGGAGGGGCAGCCAGGAGGGGCTTCAGGGAAGAAGCCCAAGGGATCATATGTGGGGCCAAAAGGCCAACAGGGACGGGGCCACTGCAGGAAATGCAGCAAGACGCACGAGAGGGCGTGCAGGTTGGGATCATCAGGCTGCTACAAGTGCGGCAAGTTTGGGCACTTTAGCAGGGATTGCACTGCTCCAGCAGCAGTTGTTCCGACATCGGAGTTGTTGTGTTTCCACTGCAACTAGAGGGGCCACAAGAAGGCCACTTGCCCCCAGTTGATAGGTTCAGCGCCGGTAAAGGCGCCAGCTCCAGCGACCCTGCGGATCACAGATGGCCGACAGGGCAAGGCAGAGGCTCTAGTGGTGAGGAGCCGAGCATTCCAGCTGACCACCGAGGAGGCACTCGCAGCACCCGATGTGGTGACGGGTATGATTCTTTTCCCTCTCGTTTATTTATATGATGTTATGATATTGATATGTGCCTGATATATGTATATGTGTTAGGATCGTTCCATGTGAACGGTATCCCAGTCCAGGTGTTGTTCGACTCGGGTGCATCCCGGTCGTTTGTGTCCCTTGCGCTTAGCAAGAAGTTTCCTGAGTCTTCGAGCATACTGGATTGCCCTTTGGAAGTAGAGATTGCTGATGATCTATCGGTGCGAGCATCGATGGTATTTCGGGACTGCGTATTGCGTTTGTTCGAGGAGCGCTACTGGGTGGATTTGGTTCCCATTCCGTTGCGTGGGAACAAGGTGATCATAGGCATGGACTGGTTGATCCCTAATGGGGCGGTGATAGATTGCGTGCAGCAACTAGTGCGAGTCAGGACCCCAGGTGGGGGAGAGTTAGTGATTCATGGCGAGAGGCCACAGCGCGGACCCGCTGTATGTTCAACATCGAGGGCTAGACGTTACCTTCAGCAGGGATGTACAGGATATGTTGCGTACGTGATGGATACTCGGGAGGCGGGTAATGCGACCGTGAGCGAGGTTCCGGTGGTGTGAGATTTCGTAGATGTTTTCCCAGAGGAGCTTCCTAGGATACCTCCTGAGCGATAGGTGGAGTTTAGGATTGACCTCGTTCTTGGTGCGGCTCTGATAGTCAAGGCACCATATCGGCTGGCTCCTCCCGAGATGCAGGAGTTGTCTATGCAGCTGCAGGAGCTGCTAGACAAGGGATTCATTAGACCGAGCAGTTCACCCTGGGGAGCCCCGATTCTGTTTGTGAAGAAGAAGGACGGGTCGCACCGGATGTATATAGATTATCGGGAGTTGAATAAGGTAACGGTGAAGAACCATTACCCACTCCCGAGGATTGATGATCTCTTTGATTAGCTTCACGGAGCATCTTGGTTCTCCAAGATTGATTTGCGTTCGAGTTATCATCAGATGAGGGTCAGAGAGGAGGATACGCAGAAGATCACGTTTCGGACGCGCTATGGCCACTATGAATTCGTGGTGATGCCGTTTGGGCTCACCAATGCTCCTGCCGTGTTCATCGACCTCATGAACCATGTATGCAGACCGATGTTGGATCGGTCTGTGATAGTCTTTATCGATGACATCTTGGTTTATTCCAAGATGCAGGAGGAGCATAAGGAGCATCTGAGAGAGGTTTTGGAGACCCTGAGGAGGGAGATCTTGTATGCCAAGTTCTCCAAGTGTGAGTTTTGGTTGCGCGAAGTGCAATTTCTCGGACACCTTGTCAACCAGAACGGGATTCTGGTCGATCCGGCCAAGGTCGAGGTCGTGATGAGATGGGAGGTTCCGAAGTCTCCATCTGAGATTCGGAGTTTCCTAGGATTGGCAGGCTATTATCGGAGGTTCATTCAGGATTTCTCCAAGATAGTTGTACCCCTGACACAGTTGACGAAGAAAGTCGTGGTCTTTCGGTGGGGACCCGAGCAGCAGGCAACATTTGAGACACTAAGACAGAGATTGTGCGAGGCGCCGATCTTAGCCCTGCCAGAGGGCGTAGAGGATTTTGTGGTTTATTGTGACGCGTCTATTTCAGGTTTGGGCGCGGTATTGATGCAGAGGGGGCATGTCATTGCCTACGCTTCGAGGCAGCTCAAGCCTCACGAGGCAAACTACCCGACGCATGATTTGGAGTTGGGGGCAGTGGTTTTCGCCCTCAAGATTTGGCGGCATTACCTCTACGGGGTTCGGTGTACCATTTACAGGGACCACAAGAGTTTGAGGTACCTCATGTATCAACCGAATCTGAAAATGAGGCAGCATCGGTGGTTGGACGTGGTGAAGGATTATGATTGTGAGATCCTTTACCACCCGGGAAAGGCCAACGTGGTGGTCGATGCGCTTAGCCGCAAGGCGGCGCCGATCAGGGATATTTGCATGAGGATGACTGTGGTGACTCCCCTGTTGGAGCAGATTCGGGAGGCTCAACAGGAGGCTATCAAGGAGGAACATCGGAAGAGCGAGCGTGTGGTGGGTTAGGTTTCCTCCTTCGATTATGATAGTCGAGGACTATTGACACTGCACTGCAGGGTGTGGGTGCCATATCACGGAGGCGTGCGTCAAATCTTAATGGAGGAGGCGCACAAGTCCCGATTCTCTATTCATCCTGGGGCGACGAAGATGTATAGGGATCTTCGTCTAGATTATTGGTGGCCCTGCATGAAGCGGGATGTGGCATGGTACGTCGAGCGGTGCTTGACCTGCAGGAAGGTCAAGGCCGAACATCAAAGACTGCATGGGAAGATGCAGCCGTTGTGGAAATGGGAAGACATCACGATGGATTTTATCACAAAGCTTCCCAGGACCGCGCGCGAAGTAGATTCGATTTGGGTCATCGTAGATCGATTGACCAAGAGCGCCCATTTTATTCCGATCCCAGAGAGCATCTCGGCTGAAAAGTTGGCTGATATCTACATCAGGGAGATAGTAGCGCGGCACGGGGTGCCAATGTCAGTGATATCAGACCGAGATGTGCGATTCACTTCCAGATTTTGGAAGAAGTTTCATGACGAGTTGGGCACTCGTTTGCATTTTAGCATCGCCTTTCACCCGCAGACAGATGGTCAGAGCCAGCGGACCATACAGACTTTGGAAGATATGTTGCGGGCATGCGTGTTAGATTTCGGTGGTAGCTGGGATACCTACCTTCCCTTGGCTGAGTTCTCATACAACAACAGCTACCACGCGCGTATTGACCGTCCCCCATTCGAGATGTTGTACGGACGGAGGTGCAGGACCCCGATATGCTGGGGTGAAGTTAGCCAGAGGGTCATGGGGAGCACCGAGGTGGTGCTCGAGATGACCGAGAGGATCCAGCAGGTTCGGAGCAGGCTTCAGACTACTCAGAGTCGGCAGAAAAGTTACGCCGACAAGCGTCGATCCGACTTGGAGTTCCAAGTTGGGGATATGGTTCTCCTGAAGGTGTCGCCTTGGAAAGGCGTCATTCGATTCAGGAAGCGGGGCAAATTGGGCCCGAGATTTATCGGACCGTTCAGGGTTGTAGCCCGGGTGGGAAAGGTGGCGTATAGATTGGATATGCCAGACGAGCTCAGCCATATCCACAACACTTTCCATGTCTCTCAGCTGCGGAAGTGCTTAGTGGATGATTCAGCAGTAGTGCCGTTGGAGGATATTTAGGTTAACGACAGCCTGAATTACATTGAGCGCCCAGTTGCAATCCTCGACAGGAAGTCGAAGGATTTGAGAAACAAAAGGGTGGAGTTAGTGAATATGCAATGGCAACACCGCAAGGGTTCGGAGTGGACTTGGGAGCCGGTGGATGAAATGATGGAGCATTACCCCGAGTTGTTCTAGGATCGAGCAGCAGACTTCGAGGACGAAGTCTAAAATAAGTGGGGGAGATTTGTAGCACCTGGTTCCTGGTATGTAAATCTTAACTGAGTATTTTCCTTTTTAAGCCTTGGACTCGGCGAGTCATAGGCCCGACTCGCCGAGTAGGGACGGGACCGGGACACGTTTAAGTTGGCGACTCGGCGAGTCACCGCTGCTGGATGAAACCCTAAGTTTCAGGGGTTTGCACCCTATTTAATCCCCCTTTCCGCCCCCAAGCTAGCCCCCATTCACCCTAAGAGCCTTATACCTCGTTCTAAGCCTTGTTTTGTGGATTTGAAGCCATTTGGTGTGTCCTCTTTAAGATTGGAGTGAGTAGGGAAGGAGATCAAGAAGAAGAAGAGAAGGTCAAGCACTTGTGAGCAATTTCAAAGTGATATCTAAGGTGTGACTCGTTTTCCCCTTTGTCTCCATGCTTATGGCCCCATTAAAGTCCTTCATGACTCATTTCCAAGCTTGTATGTGCATCATATTTCGAAATGAGTTGATTGGCCTCTAGATCTAAGCATGGTTGAGCTCCAGGAGCTCAGATCTACTACCTTTATGAGCCCATATTGCATATAAACCTTAGATCTACTCTTTTGGTGCATTTTAAACCCTAAAAAACCCATAGATGGATATTTACACGTAAAGTTGGAAACTTTACGTGTTATTCATGCTCTAGGAGCCCATATCTACGGATGGCATGGACTGGATTCGAGCAAAATCGCATTTGTGGCTCTTGCATGGAGCAGACTCGGCGAGTCGCGAGTCTCCGAGTTTGTCCCCTTTTTGCTATGTCGAGTTGTGTGGTGAGTCCAGGGTGGACTCGGTGAGTTGGAAGCCAAAACTCACCCATAGTAGAACTCGGCGAGTCGATGTCCAGACTCGACGAGTTCAAGGCAATCTCCTTAGATCAAGATCAGACTCGACGAGTTATTCATACAACTCGACGAGTCACGGTATAACTCGTTCTTCGGATGAAGATGAACTCGGCGAGTTGTTCATACAACTCGGCGACTAGGATGAAGGACTTAATCATCAGTTTGGAAGGAAAACTCATCGAGTCGACGCCTAACTTGACGAGTAGAAATAGAATTTAGGGCAGTCGTTGGGACATGGACTCGGCAAGTTGGGGGTCCAACTCGGCGAGTCGGGTCCACTGGAAGTTGACTCTGACTTTGACTTAGGGCATGATCAGGGGTAAAATGGTCATTTTACCCAAAGAACGGTTAGCAATTTTAACTAAGTGTTTGGTGGGAATTACAACCGGAGGATTTCCGGAGCAGCAGCAGCAGTCAGACTATTCCCACACAGATCAGCAGCTACGAGGTGAGTTACCTTCCAGTAGCGGTGGGTCTAAGGCCATAATGTCGGCCCACCAGTAGGAGATGTATGATTAGATGATTGTCTTTGTGATATTTATCTAGGGCTGCTACTACCTGTGTTATGTTTATGTGTTTGTATGATATGATGTTATGTGCTAGTGATATCAAGGGAGATAGTCCCCCATGTTACCGGTCGATAGGGCCGAAGGGGCAGTTATGCCCAGCCATGCTAGATAGACTATGTGATATATGTGTTATGTGGTAGTAGTAGGGTGAAATAGTCCCTGGTACCCGGTCGAAAGGACCGAAGGGGGCGACAGCACCCAGATATGCTAGGCAGTATCCGGTCAAGAGGACCGAAGGGGAGGCCAGCACCCATATATGCTAGGCAGTATCTGGTCGAGAGGACCGAAGGGGTAGGTCGGGCACCTAAATATGCCTTACAATTTATGTATGTTATGTGATTGTATGGCTTGTGGTACAATGGGGGAACTCACTAAGCTTTGTGCTTACAATTTACAATTTTGGTTTCAGGTACCTCTTCATCGAAGGGGAAGGAGTTGGCTCGGTAGCGGCACATCATGCACACATACAGGTTTCCGCATTTATTTGATTTCTCTGGGATTTATACTCTGATGTTTCGATTGGTTGTATGACTTGACTTTTGAACATGGTTTATGTTGTGACGTAGTTTGATCAAACAATGTTTTTATCTATTAACATTTTCTAAAGTAATGTTTTAAAAATGAAATTTTTGGACGTGAAAATTGGGTCGTTACACTCCAAATCTTGAAAATAATTTATTTAAAAATTTCACCACCACTCTTGCATCGTTTGTTGGTAATGCTTGTGCTTCCGCCTACTTTGACACATAATCTACCGCCACCAAGATATATTTGTTGCCCTTAGATGATGGAAATGGTCCCATGAAATCTATACCCCAAACATCAAAAATCTCACAAACTTGAATATTCAATTGGGGCATTTCGTTCCTTGCCGATATATTCCCTGTTCGTTGGCAAGCATCACATTCTTTTACGTAAGCTGCTGCATCTTTAAAAATAGTGGGCCAATAAAAACCGGAATCAAACACTTTTTTAGCAGTGTATTGTACCCCATGATGTCCTCCAGCAGGTCCATTGTGGCAGTGTCCCAAGATGTCTCTACTTTCCTTTCCAAATACACATCTTCTTATTATTCCACCCGCACAACTTCTAAAAAGATAAAGCTCGTCCCAAAAATAATATTTAATTTCAGCAAATAACTTTTTCTTTTGTTGATGGGAAAGGCCTTTTTAGAGGTAATTATCGGCCAAGTAATTTGCAATGTCTGCATACCATGGTTCTTCACTCACAATCACCATCAAATATACTTCGGGGAAGCTATCTCCAAAACCCATGCTGTCTTTGCCTTCCTTTTCTGGGTTTTCTAATCTAGAAAGATGATCGGCTGCAATATTTTCCATCCCCTTTTTATCCTTCATCTCGATGTCAAATTCTTGAAGTGAAAGTACTCATCAGATCAATCTTGGCTTTGCATCCTGCTTGGCAAACAAATACTTAATAGCAGAGTGGTCAGTAAAAATAGTGGTTATAGATACAATTAGATAATGGTGGAATTTGTCAAAAGCATACACCACGGCTAGTAATTCTTTTTCGGTTTGTGGTGTAATTTTCTTGGGCCGGATTCAAAGTCTTGCTTGCATAATAAATGGGTCGAAAGTGCTTATCAACCCTTTGGCCAAGTACAACTCCTAATGCAAAGTCGCTCACGTCACACATTATTTCAAAAGGTAGGTTCCAATTCGGGGCAATAATGATCGGGGCATTAGTTAATTTTTCTTTCAAAAATTCAAAAGCCTTTAAACATTCTTTAGTGAAATTAAACGGTGCATCTTTTAAAAGTAATTGTGTTAGAGGTCTAGTTATTTTAGAAAAAATATTTTATGAAACGGAGATAAAAACTCGCGTGACCTAAAAAACTCCTAATTCCCTTTACATTAGTGGGTGGAGGTAATTTAGCAATTGTATCTATTTTTGCCCGCTCAACCTCAATTCCTGCTTTGGATACCTTATGGCCCAAGACTATACCCTCATTAATCATAAAGTGACATTTTTCCCAATTAAGGACTAAATCGGTCTTTTCACACCTTGCAAGCATTAAATCAAGGTTAGCAAGACAATCATGGAAGGAAGATCCAAAAACAGAAAAATCATCCATAAACACTTCCATGAATTTTTCCACCATGTCATGGAATATGACCCTCATACACCTTTGAAATGTCGCAGGTGTATTGCATAACCCAAAGGGCATGCGGCGATATACAAAAGTCCCACTTGGGCAAGTAAAAGTAGTCTTTTCTTGGTCAATTGGGTATATGGGTATTTGGAAGTACCCCGAAAATCCGTCTAAGAAACAATAGTAGCTATGGTCGAACAATCTCTCGAGCATTTGATCAATAAAAGGTAGAGGAAAATGGTATTTACGAGTGACATCGTTTAGCTTTTGATAATCGATGCACACTCTCAAACCGGTTATCGTTTGTGTCGAAATAAGCTCGTTCTTCTCGTTTGTTACGACAGTCATCCCGCCTTTCTTGGGCACCGCTTGAACGGGACTGACCCATGGACTGTCGGAAATAGAATTAATGATCCCCGCATCTAAAATCTTGACTACTTCCTTCTTGACCACTTCTTGCATGTTCGGGTTCAATCTTCTTTGGTGTTGCACTACCGGCTTTGCTTGTTCTTCCAGATTAATCTTGTGAGAGCAATAAGAGGGGCTTATTCCCTTTATATCGGTGATACTCCATGCAATGACACTTTTTCTTTTCTTTAGGACATGGACTAATGCTTTTTTTTTTTTTCGGATTTGGAAAGGTTAGAAGCTATTATAACAGGTTTTTGATCACCTTCTTCCAGAAATGCACACTTTAAATGATCAGGTAGAGTTTTAAGGTCTGATTTTGTGTTTTGTGCACTCGACACATCAAGTCGATACAGGTGACTCGTCGAGTTTGGGCAAAAATTCCTCATCTGATCGTGACTCCTCGTATGGACTCGTCGAGTATGTAGTGGCGACTCTGCAAGTCGTAAATTCTGCACTTTTGACTAAATCATCGTAGTCGGCTTCTTCAAGCAGTCTCTCTATATCTTTAAGGTCCCTTTCAGCATCAAATTCTTCTGCAAAAGTTATAGAGGAATTGTTCGACTTGCCTTCTTTCCAATCTTCTATTAGTTCGTCCATCATATCTATGGAGAATGTTGTGTCATCACTAAACCTTGCATGTTTCATTTCTTGTTCAACTCCAAGTGTAACTGATTCGTCTCCCACCCGAATGGTGAGTTTGGAATCTCTCATATCTACTATTGCATCCGCAGTGTTAAGGAAAGGTCTTCTAAGTATGATCGGGACTTGAGGATTCGCTTCCATGTCTAGCACTATAAAGTCCGTCGGGAATATGAACTTATCCATTTTTACCAATAGGTCCTCGCATATTCCTCTTGGAAATGTCACTGTTTTATTTGCTAAATGTATTGTCATTCGAATTGGCCTTGGCTCCGGAAGGCTTAACTTCTTAAAAAACGAATAGGGCATGAGATTTACACTTGCCCTCGAATCCGCTAATGCATGTATGGTTGCCAAATTCCCGAATTGACATGGTAATGTCAAGATTACCGAGTCACCTTTCTTTTTATGCATTTTGTTTAGCATGGCGGCTGAACAATTTTCATTAAGAACTACCTTTTTCACTTCTTCCATCCTCTTCCTATTAGAGAGGAGTTCCTTCAAGAATTTAGCATAATTAGGCATTTGTCCAACCGCCTCGATAAAGGGCATATTAATTTGAAGGGCTTTTATGTGATCCAGGAACTTTTGATAATCCACATCATGTTTATCTTGTCTATCTCGACCTAGAATAGGTAGTGGAGGTTGACAAGGTTTTACAGGAGGTTCCTTTTTCGATTCATGTTGGGGACTCGTCGAGTCCATGCCATCGACTCGGCGAGTCCCGTTGGGTTTTAGAGATTTCTGCTTTTCTGCTTCCTCTTGCACCAGTTTGGTATTTTCTTTTGGAATTAGGATCAAAGGGGTAATTATCTTCCCACTCCTGGTTGTTACGATATTTATGTGTGCACCTCTCGGGTTGTGTTCGGTATTACTTGGAAGTCCACCCGGTTGTCTCTCTTTTATTTGTAGTGCAAGTTGGCCCAGTTGTTTTTCAATATTCATAATCGATGCTTGTTGGTTTCTAAGCATGGCTTGTTGATCTATCATCATGGTTTAATGTTATTTAATCATGCCTTGTTGCTCCTTTAACATGTTTCGTGGTTCTTTTATCGCAACATCAGTTTCATTGTGTCTCTTCTCGAATGCAGCTGCA
Source organism: Lactuca saligna (assembly GCF_052625555.1). Lineage (NCBI taxonomy): Eukaryota > Viridiplantae > Streptophyta > Magnoliopsida > Asterales > Asteraceae > Lactuca > Lactuca saligna. Next base: position 177,848,400 of record NC_136423.1, read on the forward strand.
AATCTTGTGAGCATGTCTTCAAAATCAGATTTCTTTTCTTGCACTAGTTCCCCCTTTTGATAAAAAATCCCCCTCTTTTTGTTTGAACTTTTCCTCCTTAGCCTTTTTATACTCGTCATACATGAGCCACTCTCTTTTTGGTTTTCGCCAATTGTCATCAATTCGGTCGCTACTTGAATAAAATACTTGAGCCTTCTTATTTCCATTCTCATCCAAGTCATAATCCCTTGTGAGGTGAGGTCTATTACAATTCTCACATCCAACTCGAATAGCATGGATTGTTTGATCCATTTTAGTTATCCTCCTATCTAAACTGTCTAGTTTAGCCATCATTGTCGCCATGTTATCGTTGACCGTGTTCACTACCCCATACTCACTTCATTTAGTGGGTTGTGATATTCTCTAGAATGTTTAGAGAACTCCTCAATTAATTCCTTGATCATAGGGGGTGCCTTCTTTGTGAGCGGGCCTTGCGAGTCAAGTACTTGCCTTGTTGTAACATTGACTCCATCATAAAAGATGGAGACTTCTTGTTGGCTATTAAGGTCATGGCGTGGGCAATTCTTTAGTAAAATTTTGTACCTTTCCCATGCCTCATAAAGGGACTCTCCGGGTTGTTGTTCAAGGTTAGCTATAGCTTTCTTTAACTTGGCAATTTTAGAAGGTGGGAAAAATTGGTCAATGAATTCTTTTTTTCATTTTAGCCCATGTAGTGATGGATCCGGAAAGGGAGTGACTTGATCCAATCTTTTGCAGCACCTTTTAATGTAACTGGAAGCATGCGAAGCAGCTGTGTCTCACGAGGCACATTTGGAACATTAAAGTAATCAACTATATCATTGACATCATCCAAGTGTTTATAAGCATCTCCGTGGTCTTTTCCGAAAAAGGGTATCTCCTTGAGTTGAGCGAGTATGTGAATCTTGAGCTCAAAAGTGGAAGTCTCTGGAATTGCGGGTTGCACAAGCCCCGGGCTGGTGTCATCTCGTATCCTATTCTTCCATTCACCCATGGTAACTTCATCAATGTTCGCCATAATGTTGTCAAAGTCACCTTCTAGATCGATGTCTTCTCTAAATTTGCTTTCTTCCCTTTCATACTCGTTCACGGTATCTTCCTTGATTGGGTCTTCATTTGCCAAAGAAGAGGTGTTGGATGCTCCTGATTTGTTGCTCTTCTTTTTGCTGAAAACGGACTTTAGATTCTTCAAAGGCGAACTTTTCAAAGAAGTGGAGTCTCCAACAACTTTCCTGTGTTCCTCTTTAAAGTAGACTCCGGATCTTCAAGTGGAGGAACTAGCGGCGTATTGGATCCTTTGGTCATGTAACAACTGCAAAAAAAAAAAAAAAAAAAAAAAAAAAAAAAAAAACGCGTAAAAAGAACAAAAAATATAAAATAAAACTAAAAGTTTTTTTTTCAGCGATGGACTCATCGAGTCTGTACGAAGGAGGGACTCGGCAAGTCGAGTGCAAAAACAACTAAAAATTTTAAACGAAATTTCCTAAAAACTACTATTACAAACTAAATCCTAATGCTAGATCTAATAAAAACAGTAACCTTGTGCAAGAAGAATCCCACAAAAGGGATCGATAACAATAATAATCAATTAAAAGTTGGAACCGTTCCCCGGCAACGACGCCAAAAACTTAATATGTGTAAAACCAATTAGTTTGAATCCTACTAACTTAAACACAAAGACAAACACACGAAAGACAATGTACCTATCGATTAGCAATTTAGTTCAGGTAAGTAGGGTATCGAACAGAGGGAACGGCAGATTAAACTAATTACTAGTATTATCTAAAAAAACAAATAATAAAAGGAAGAGGTTTCTCTAGTTTTGCAAGACTAGAAACTTAAACAATTAACTAAAATTTAAACTATCGACTAAATAAGCACGAATCAACTAAATTCAATAATAAAGAAGACTTCTGTTTAGGGTTGACTAATTTGATCCTATGGTTGATTTTATGAAAAGTGCAGTGGATTAATCTATCTTTGGCTACCGATTAAGATGATTAGGTTCACGTTCGCTATTACTAATCCTTAGAAAACTAATTAATCTAAGCAGTGGCCAGTTGTCTAAATTAATGAATTTCCTAGATTATTTATTCGAGTTAAGTAATACTTGTAATGGTTAATTGAATTGGTCTTTCAATTAACCTCTTGCTGATGGTTCGTCACACAAGCTCATACATTAGTTTTCCTATTCTCTATTAACCCTAGTTTCACGTTCACTATTCCTAGGCATATAACCAAAAATAATATGAGATTAGCAATTAAGAGATTTTCATGCAACTTGATTACAGATTAATTAACAGGGAATAGTAATAACTAACACATAAGGGTCTTTAACAAACTTAACAAAACAAATCACCAAAGAAAGATAATCCAAATCATGAAATCAACAGATAATCACAAACTTTGTCTTTCCTAAATAGAAGAAAATAGGTTTAGTTTATGATTACAGCAAAACTAAAGTCAAAAGCGAATTCTAGTAAATCAAAGGTGGTTCAACTTAAAGAATAATAAAAGTAAACTTCAATTTTGCCTTAATCTCCTCACAATTGGATATAGGGTTTATTCTCTAACTCCCAACACTTGAATACGTCTTCTAATCGTTGCTTCTCTCCAGGAGTTCATTCCAGAAAATTGGGTTATGATCAGGAAGTCTCTTTTTATAGGTTAGAAGCGACTCGCCGAGTCCATGGGGTGACTCGTCGAGTCCCTCATTAAATTCCCGTGCCCGACAAGGTAAGGATTCTTCTTGCTTCGAGAACCTTCGTGGGAACTCGTCGTGTAGCACCTGGTTCCTGGTACGTAAAAATTTATCAAAGTAATTGTCATTTTAGCCTTGGACTCGGCGAGTTGTAGGTCCGACTCGCCGAGTAGGGACGCGGTCCGGGGGCACGCTTAAGTTGGCGACTCGGCGAATCCATATCGTGGACTCAACGAGTCATCGTTGTTTGATGAAACCCTAATCCCAAGGGTTTGCCCCCTATTTAAGCTAGCTTGTGCGACCCAAGCTCGCCCCCATTCACCCTCAGAGCCCTATATCTCGTCCAAGCTTTGTTTCCTTGTGAGTTTGAAGCATTTGGTGTGTCCTTTTGAAGTTTTGGAGTGGGAAGAAGAGTAGATCAAGAAGAAGAAGAGGAGGTCAAGCATCTTTGAGCTATCTCAGTGTGTTCCCTAAGGTATAACTCGTTTTCCCCTTTGTTTTCATGCTTATCATCCCTTATAGCTCCATTAAAGTCCTTCTTGAACCATTTCCAAGCTTGGGTAGGTTTGAGGGTTCGTAATAAGCTGATTAACCTTTAGATCTAGGCATGGTTGAGGTCCAGGAGCTCAGATCTACTGTCTTTTGGAACCATATTACATGAAAGCCCTATATCTACCCTTTTGGTGCATTTTGGACCCTAAACTCTCATGGTTGCCTATTTACACGTAAAGTTGGAAACTTTACGTATAAATCAAGCCCCAGGATCACGGATCTATGTATGGCATGAGATGGATTCGAGCAGAATCGACCATATAGTAATTGCATGGTAACAACTCGGCGAGTCGTTCATCGGACTCGGCGAGTCAAGACGCGAGTCCCCGAGTTTTCCCCCTTTTCGTTATGGCGAGTAGTGTAGTGAGTCCGGGGTGGACTCGGTGAGTTGGAAGCCGAACTCATCCATGAAGGAACTCGGCGAGTCAATGCCCTAACTCGGCGAGTTCAAGACAATCTTCTTAGATCAAGAGCAGACTCGACGAGTTGTTCATACAACTGGGCGAGTCACAACGTAGAGTGTTCTTTGGATGAAGGCGAACTCGGCGAGTTGTTCATACAACTCGGCGAGTAGGGTCCATGACTATTAAGACTTGGGTATAGAGAAAGGGACTCGGCGAGTCTGGCAAGTGGCAGTTGACTATGACTTAACTCATGACTTGTTAAGGGTAAATGGGCAATTTACCCTGAGGGCGGTTAGCAGTATTTGACTAAGTGTTTGGTGGGAATTACAGCCGGAGGATTTCCGGAGCAGCAGCAGCAGACAGACAGACTATTCCCACACAGATCAGCAGCTACTACGAGGTGAGTTACCTTCCAGTAGCGGTAGGTCTAAGGCCACAATGTCGGCCCACCAGTAGGAGATGTATGTTAGATGATTGTCTTTGTGATATCATCTAGGTTTGCTACTACCTGATATGTTATATGCTAGCATGATATGTTATATGTGATAGTAGTAGAGTTCGGTTGTTAGGACCGAAGGGTAGTCAGACACCCCATATACGTCTGACAATATGTGATTATATGTTTGCATGCTGGCTTGTTATGTTATATGCGATAGAGGTAGTATGAGAGGACCAATCCCCGAGTTCGGTTGCTAGGACCGAAGGGTAGTTCAGGCACCCCAGATATGTCTGATAATATGTTATGTTATGATATATGTGATAGTAGCAATAGGGGTGAAATAGTCCCCGAGGTTCAGTCGACAGGACCGAAGGGTAGTAAGCATCCCATAATGGCTTGACATGGGTAGTCAGCACCCCATAATGGCTTGACACGGGTAGGTCGGCACCCCAGAATGGCCGTACCGGGTAGGTCGGGCACCCGAGAAATGCCTGGCAATATGTACGATATGTGATTGTATGGTATATGGTATGATGGGGGAACTCACTAAGCTTCGTGCTTACAATTTTCAGTTTTGGTTTCAGGTACCTCTTCTTCGAAGGGGAAGAAGTTGGCGCGGTAGCGGCCCATCACACACATGCTTCGTATTTCGCATCATGAGAACTTCCTGGGGATTTGTACTCTGACATTATTATGTTTTATGAAATGTTTTCCCGACATGTGATATCTTTATAAAATGTTATGATCAGTAAATGTTTTAATTCGAATGTTTTGCTAAGTGTATGTTTTCAAAAATGAAATTTTTGGCTCGTATTTTTGGGGCGTTACAAGTTGGTATCAGAGCCCTGGTTTGAGGGATTCGGACACACCTTCGGGGGTGTTTGAACTCAAATCGAGGGATTAAAATATTTTGGAAAGAGAAAATGTTTTCTAAAAGGCTAAGTAAAGGGTTTTAAGAAAGAACAAAGTGTGTAATGTACGCGACCGGCCGAGCTCAAGTAAGTATTCCCCAATGTACCCATACAAGTTTATTTATGTTTATCAGTTTCTGTAGAACATCATGCTAGAATAGGACTAAGGATCTAGGAGTGATGCCTTACGTGCCTGCTTTATGTGCTCCAGTATGTGAAAGAGTTGCATGCTAGAGTTGAGTAGACAGCAGTAGGGTAGCCTGTTCAGGTTATTCCTGATAGTACGAGTTTAGCATTGTATGCTAGTTCAGTTCTCTCTACGAAGATAGAGTTGCTTGAGATTGTTTTCCTTATGTCCAAATGATGTTTGCTTTGTGCTATGTGGGCTTTGAAGTGATGGGAGTTGACTGTTAGGTGAATACGTTAAAGTCACATGTGATCAGGGTTGAATAATCTCAAAGTGTTGGATTTGACTCTATTGCGTAGCTCTTGTTTGAGTCCTAACCGTTATATAGATGAGTCCCTTACTCGAAGGATTATCTGAGCCTCATCACATGTGATTGTATTCAGGTAATAGTTAATTGGCATCACCAAGAGGCCTTCAGCAGCTGAGGACTGGGTTGGGTGGAGTCAGAGGTTTCCTAGGATAAGCCTAGGATACAGAGTAGCAGTGATCAGCGGTAGTGGAGGGGACCTGGTTGAGTCAAGGCGGTCTTTGGGGAAGGTACGGATAGATGTGGAAGGTAGTATGGGCTCGTACTACTGAAAGTAGAGGATCCATACCCGAACCGAGGAAGGCTAAGATAAGACCAGGGAACCTGTAGTGGGTGTGATCCCTCCAGGGGTATCAGTATCGCTAACAGTTGTTATTTCTTCGTATTTCAGAATGGTGGTACTATGCCCGAGGCCAACAGTTGGCAGTACAGGAGAGGGATCGGGTTCGGGATCAGGTTCCAAGCCAGTAGATGAGAGGTTGCGCGAGTTCATCGCGTTTGAGATCACCAGAGGTATCCTTGAGTCAACCCCATTATCTTCGGGTCGATCAAGGAGGGGATATTGGAGATGATGGAGGATCGCCTCCGGGCATTCAGGAGTGACATGGCATCTGGCAAGTTGGGATCTCGCACGCTGTCCTTCAAGGACTTTCGGGGCAGTGGTGCGCCGGATTTTCATGGGGCGAAGGACCCCATAGCTGTCAGGCGATGGATTGCCGACATTGAGTCTGCACAGATGATTAGCTTCTGCCCTGAGGGGTCGAAGGTGAGGTTTGCAGCAGGGTGTTTGCGTGATCGAGCTAGGGATTGGTGGGAGTCCGTGAGCGACTCGTTGGGAGCCTCGGCTGTCGAGGCTATGTCATGGTAGGACTTTGCGACCAGGTTCAGGGCGGAGTTCGCGCTGGCTGTCGAGCTTCAGCAGTTGACCGAAGAGTTTTTGGACATGAGGTAGTCGACGGAGACTGTAGCGGAGATCACCACCAAGTTCCGGGAGAGGGCATTATTAGTGCCCCAGTATGCGGGTGATGAGGACATGAGGAGGACCCGCTACCATGACATGCTCCGAGCTGATATTCAAGAGCATGTCAGTTTTTTAGCTTGCCCTACCTTGGACTCTTTGATTGCCAGGGCGAGGGGGAGAGAGATAGATCTGGAGCACGTCCGGAAGAGGAAGATTGAGGAGGGACATACAGGAGGGGCTTTGGGGAAGAAGCCCAATGGATCGGATGGTAGGCCGAAAGGCCAGTCAGGACCGAGCCGCTGCAGGAAATGCAGCAGGCCTCATGAGGGGGCATGTAGATTGGGATCGTCGGGCTGCTATAAGTGCGACAAGGCGGGGCACTTCAGCAAGGATTGTACCGCCCCTGCACCTGTGATTCAGACATCGGAGTTGTTGTGTTTCCACTGCAACCAGAGGAGCCACAAGAAGGCCAATTCCCCCAGTTGACAGTTTCAGCGCCGGTAAAGGCGCCAACTCCAGCAACCCTACGGGTCACAAATGGTCGGCAAGGCAAGGCAAAGGCTCCAGTGGTGAGGAGCCGGGCATTTCAGCTGACCGCCGAGGAGGCATGCGCGCACCCGATGTGGTGACGGGTATGATTCTTTCCTTCTCACTTATTTATATGATGTTATGATATTGATATGTACTCGGTTTGTGTATCTATATGTGTTAGGATTGTTCCATGTGAATGGTATCCCAGTCCAGGTGTTGTTCGACTCGTGTGCTACCCGATCGTTTGTTTCCCTTGCGCTTAGCAAGAAGTTCGATGAGTCCTCGGGCATGTTGGATTGCCCTTTAGAGGTAAAGATTGTCGATGATCGATCGGTGCAAGCATCAGGAGTGTTCAGGGATTGTGTTTTGAGGTTATTTGAGGAGCGTTATCTGGTGGATTTGGTTCCCATACTGTTGCGGGGGAACAAGGTGATTATAGGCATGGATTAATTGAGCCCTAATGGGGAGGTGATAGATTGCGCACAACAGCTAGTGCGGGTCAGGACCCCAAGTGGGGGAGAGTTGGTGATCCACGGTGAGAGACCACATCATGGACCTATAGTATGTTCAGCAGAAAAAGCTAGGCGCTACCTTCAGCAGGGATGCGCGGGGTATATCACGTACGCTATGGATACCCGGGAGTCGGGTAAGGCGAAAGTGAGCGAGGTTCCAGTGGTGCGAGACTACGCTGACGTGTTCCCGAAGGAGCTTCCTGGAATACCTCCGGAGTGTCAAGTAGAGTTCAGGATCGACCTATTTCCTGGTGCGGCTCCGATAGCCAAGGCACCCTATCGGTTGGCTCCTCCCGAGATGCAGGAGTTGTCTACGCAGCTGCAGGAGCTGCTAGACAAGGGATTTATTAGTCCGAGCAGTTCACCCTGGGGAGCCCCAATCCTGTTTGTGAAGAAGAAGGATGGGTCGCACCGGATGTGTATAGATTACCAGGAGCTGAATAAGCTGACGGTGAAGAACCGTTACCCATTCCCGAGGACTGATGACCTCTTTGATCAGTTACAGGGAGCATCTTGGTTCTCCAAGATCGATTTGCGTTCAGGCTATCATCAGATGAGGGTTAAAGAGGAGGATATACAGAAGATCGCGTTTCGTACGCGTTATGGCCATTATGAGTTTGTGGTGATGCCGTTTGGGCTCACCAATGCTCTTGCCGCGTTCATGGACCTCATGAACCGCGTGTGTAGACCGATGTTGGATCGATCTGTGATAGTTTTCATTGATGACATCTTGGTTTATTCCAAGACTCAGGAGGAGCATGATGAACATCTAAGGGAGGTTTTGGAGACCCCGAGGAGGGAGAGCTTGTATGCCAAGCTCTCCAAATGTGAGTTTTGGTTGCGTGAGGTGCAGTTTCTTGGGCACCTCGTCAACCATAACGGGATTTCAGTAGACCCGGCCAAGGTGGAGGCCGTGATGAGATGGGAGGTTCCGAAGTCTCCATCCGAGATTCGGAGTTTCCTAGGATTAGTAGGCTACTATCGGAGGTTTATTCAGGATTTCTCCAAGATAGTCGTACCCCTGACACGGTTGACTAGGAAAGTCGTGGTCTTTCGATGGGGGCCTGAGCAGCAGGTAGCGTTCGAGACTCTAAGGTAGAGATTGTGCGAGCCGCCAATCTTAGCCCTGCCCGAGGGCATGGAGGATTTTGTGGTATATTGCGATGCGTCGATCTCAGGCTTAGGCGCAGTGTTGATGCAGAGGGGGCATGTCATTGCTTATGCCTCGAGGAAGCTGAAGCCTCATGAGGCGAACTATCCGACACATGATTTGGAGTTGGGGGCGGTGGTCTTCACCCTCAAGATATGGCGGCATTACCTTTACGGGTTCGTTGTACCATTTACACGGACCACAAGAGTTTGAGGTACCTCATGGATCAGCCGAATCTGAACATCAGGCAACGTCGGTGGTTGGACGTGGCAAATGATTATGATTGCGAGATCCTTTACCACCCGGGAAAGGCCAACGTGGTGGCCGATGCGCTTAGCTGCAAGGCGGCACCGATCAGGGATGTTTGCATGAGGATGACCGTGGTGACTCCTCTGTTGGAGCAGATTTGAGAGGCCCAACAGGAGGCTATGAAGGAGGAGCATCAGAAGAGTGAGTGAATAGTGGGTCAAGTCACATATTTCGATTATGATAGTCGGGGGTTATTGACACTACACCGTAAGGTGTGGGTGCAGTATCATGGAGGCGTGCACCAGATCTTGATGGAGGAGGCGCACAAATCCCGATTCTCTATTCACCCAGGGGCGACGAAGATGTATCAGGATCTTCGCCTAGACTATTGGTGGCCCTGCATGAAGCGGGATGTGGCATGGTACGTCGAGCGGTGCTTGACCTGTAGGAAGTTTAAGGTCGAACATCAGAGACCGCATGGAAGGATGCAGCCGTTGGACATCCCGTTGTGGAAATGGGAAGATATCACGATGGATTTTATCACGAAGCTTCCCAGGACCACGCGTGGAGTAGATTCGATTTGGGTCATCGTAGATCGATTGACCAAGAGTGCTCATTTTATTCCGATTCAGGAGAGCATTTCGATCGAGAAATTGGCCGACATCTATATTAGGGAGATTGTGGCGCGGCACGGGGTGCTAGTATCCGTTATCTCGGACAGGGATGTGCGTTTTACTTCCAGGTTTTGGAAGAGGTTTCATGACGAGTTGGGTAGTCGTTTACATTTTAGCACTGCCTTTCACCCGCATACAGATGGTCAGAGCGACCAGACCATCCAGACTCTGGAGGATATGTTGCGGGCGTGCGTGCTAGACTTCGGTGGTAGCTGGGATACTTATCTTCCCTTGGTTGAGTTCTCATACAACAACAGCTACCACGCGAGTATCGACCGCCCTCCATTCGAGATGTTGTACGGACGGAGGTGCAGGACCCCGATATGCTGGGGAGAGGTTGGTCAGAGAGTTATGGGGAGCACCGAAGTGGTGCTCAAGACTACCGAGAAGATTTAGAAGGTTCGGAGCAGGCTTCAGACTGCGTAGAGTCGGAAGAAAAGTTACGCCGACAAGAGTAGATCAGACTTGGAGTTCCAGGTCGGGGATATGGTTCTCTTGAAGGTGTCGCCTTGGAAAGGCGTCATTCGATTCAGGAAGCGGGGCAAGTTGGGCCCGAGATTCATTTGTCCGTTTAGGGTTGTAGCCCGGGTGGGCAAGGTGGCATATAGGCTGGATCTGCCAGCCGAGCTCAGCCAGATCCACAGCACCTTCCATGTCTCCCAGCTGCGGAAGTGTCTTGTGGATGATTCAGCGGTGGTACCATTAGAGGATATACAGGTTGAAGACAGCCTGAATTACATTGAGCGCCCAGTCGCAATCCTCAACCGGAAGTCGAAGGATCTGAGGAACAAGATGGTGGAGTTAGTAAAGGTGCAGTGGCAGCATCGAAAGGGGTCCGAGTGGACTTGGGAGCTGGTGGAAGAAATGATGGAGCATTACCCCGAGCTGTTTCAGGATCGAGCAGCATACTTCGAGGACGAAGTCTAAAATAAGTGGGGGAGATTTGTAGCACATGGTTCCTGGTACGTAAAAATTTATCTAAGTAATTGTCATTTTAGCCTTGGACTCGGCGAGTTGTAGGTCCGACTCGCCGAGTAGGGACGTGGTCCGGGGGCACGCTTAAGTTGGCGACTCGGCGAGTCCATATCGTGGACTCGGCGAGTCATCGCTGTTTGATGAAACCCTAATCCCAAGGGTTTGCCCCCTATTTAAGCTAGCTTGTGCGACCCAAGCTCGCCCCCATTCACCCTCAGAGCCCTATATCTCGTCCAAGCTTTGTTTCCTTGTGAGTTTGAAGCATTTGGTGTGTCCTCTTGAAGTTTTGGAGTGGAAAGAAGAGTAGATCAAGAAGAAGAAGACTAACTCAGTGTGTTCCCTAAGGTATAACTCGTTTTCCCCCTTGTTTTCATGCTTATCGTCCCTTATAGCTCCATTAAAGTCCTTCTTGAACCATTTCCAAGCTTGGGTAGGTTTGAGGGTTCGTAATAAGTTGGTTAACCTTTAGATCTAGGTATGGTTGAGCTCCAGGAGCTCAGATCTACTGTCTTTTGGAACCATATTACATGAAATCCCTAGATCTACCCTTTTGGTGCATTTTGGACCCTAAACTCTCATGGTTGCTTATTTACACGTAAAGTTGGAAACTTTACGTATAAATCAAGCCCCAAGATCACGGATCTATGTAAGGCATGAGCTGGATTCGAGTAGAATCGACCATATAGTAATTGCATGGTAACGACTCGGCGAGTCGTAAATCATACTCGGCGAGTCGAGACGCGAGTCCCTGAGTTTTCCCCCTTTTCGTTATGGCGAGTAGTGTAGTGAGTCCGGGGTGGACTCAGTGAGTTGGAAGTCGAACTCATCCATGAAGGAACTCGGCGAGTCAATACCCTGGCGCGACGAGTTCAAGACAATCTTCTTAGATCAAGAGCATACTCGACGAGTTGTTCATACAACTCGGCGAGTCACAGCATAGAGTGTTTTTCGGATGAAGGTGAACTCGACGAGTTGTTCATACAACTCGGCGAGTAGGGTGCATGACTATTAATACTTGGGTATAGAGAAAAGGACTTGGCGAGTCGGCAAGCCAACTCGGCGAGTGTGGTCAAGTGGCAGTTGACTATGACTTAACTCATGGCTTGTTAAGGGTAAATGGGCAATTTACCCTGATGGCGGTTAGCAGTATTTGACTAAGTGTTTGGTGGGAATTACAGCCGGAGGATTTCCGGAGCAGCAACAGCAACAGACAGACTATTCCCACACAGATCAGCAACAACTACGAGGTTAGTTACCTTCCAGTAGCGGTGGGTCTAAGGCCACAATGTCGGCCCACCAGTAGGAGATGTATGTTAGATGATTGTCTTTGTGATATCATCTAGGTTTGCTACTACCTGATATGTTATATGCTAGCATGATATGTTATATGTGATAGTAGTAGAGTTCGGTTGTTAAGACCGAAGGGTAGTCAGACACCCCAGATACGTTTGACAGTATGTGATTATATGTTTGCATGCTGGCTTGTTATGTTATATGCGATAGAGGTAGTAGGAGGGGACCAATCCCCGAGTTCGGTTGCTAGGACCGAAGGGTAGTTCAGGCACCCCATATATGTCTGATAATATGTTATGTTATGATATATGTGATAGTAGTAGTAAGGGGTGAAATAGTCCCCGAGGTTCGGTCGACAGGACTGAAGGGTAGTCAGGACCCCAGAATGGCTTGACATGGGTAGTTAGCACCCCATAATGGCTTGACACGGGTAGGTCGACACCCCAGAATGGCCGTACCGGGTAGGTCAGGCACCCCAAAAATGCCTGGCAATATGTACGATTTGTGATTGTATGGTATATGGTATGATGGGGGAACTCACTAAGCTTCGTGCTTACAATTTTCAGTTTTGGTTTCAGGTACCTCTTCTTCGAAGGGGAAGGAGCTGGCGCGGTAGCGGCCCATCACACACATGCTTCGTATTTCGCATCATGAGAACTTCCTGTGGATTTGTACTTTGACATTATTATGTTTTATGAAATGTTTTCCCGACATGTGATATCTTTATAAAATGTTATGATCAGTAAACGTTTTAATTCGAATGTTTTGCTAAGTGTATGTTTTCAAAAATGAAATTTTTGGCTCGTATTTTTGGGGCGTTACACGTCGAGTCAAGGGTCAACTCTCCGAGTTCCTTGTTATTTTTGGCTCTTTTCTTTGTTCTTTGATTCCCAAACTCCCAATAGCCATTCCAACTTCCTTTTGCTTCCAAGCACTCCTTTTGAACTGAAAATATAATTCAAACATGATTAAGCACATTTTGTTCCATAATTGCAATAAATTATCCAAAAAGTATTAATAATCTATACAAAATATATGACTAAATATGCACATATCAACGCCCCGCGTTCATAGGTTGGCCCCGGATTGGCCACGTCGATGCTGACTCAACCGAATAAGAGATAAGACTGGAACCCCGCTCCTATGCACAACGCTTGAGGGCCAAACCCCTCCTATAAATAGAAGTCGAGTCCAACTGATTTGGTTGCTTAATTTATTTCCTCTCACTCCATATTGCCTCATTTTACATGAAAGTTATACCCCTGAAGCCCCGGTATCATCCCGAGACCCGAAAAGCAAGTCCCGAAACTTCGAAGATCCCGAGAAGAAAAGAGTTTCGAGCCGAAACTCTGCCGGCGTGAAACCCAATTTTGAGAAGATATCCCGGTTCCATCGGAGAATATTACTATAAAGAGCCGTAGTGCTATCCGAGCATCGTCTTATAAAGTGAGTGTGTAGTTACTTTCTTCTACCGCATATATATGAAGTATTTGCTATGAAATACGTGTTATGTGTTTATATGTTGTTTGTTTACTTGAGATGGTTGTTGAATGAATGTTTTATACAGGTTGATAATGATTTAAGCCATATATGTGATTTATATCTACAAAAATGTTGGGTAGAACATGGGTAGATGAAATAGCTGGTGTGTGATGAAAGATGCGTTTGAGGATGAGACGAAAGATGATATAGATCATGAGATGAGGGTGACAAGTAAAAAATGAGGGAAACCTTTACCCAAACGATGGCCCCCGTCATTCAGCAGAGTATGGATGACAACCACAGACTATTCTGGACAGTCTGGTGGAACACTAGCAAGCTCACAACTTGTAGGTGTTGTGGACTTGATGTTCACCGGTGTACTCTAAAAACCCTGGTAGCTATAGATTTAGGGTCTCATAATAAAATGATGGTAGCTATGGATTTAGTACAATGTAGATGAACCTTGGTAGCTATGGATTCAGTACAGTGTAGATAAACCTTGGTAGCTATGGATTTAGTATTGTATAGATGAACCTTGGTAGATATGGATTTAGTACTGCATAGATGAACCTTGTCAGCTATGGATTTAGTGTTTGTTATAGGAACCTCAAGCAGTAATGGACTTTGTGTCAATTCCTAAGGTCAATCCTTATGAACGAATGAAGGAAGGATAGTCGATTCTTAGGGTAAAACCTTAAGAAAAAAAGAAGATAATGGGGATGGGTAATTAGGTTGATTGTTTGATGATTGAATATAATAATTATATTATCGTGGGTTGAAAATCCTATATGCTCACCAGGCTCCCAAGCCTGACCCACTCAGTTTTCTTTACATTACAGACAATGGCACAAGAGTATAAGTTGGTGGACTTGACGAGAGATTTTGGATTATAGACCAGTAGTTATAAATAACTGTTGTAAGGTCTATTTTATATTGTTTATGCTTTTGGTTTGTAACGGAACATGACATCCCGAGATTTTGTTATTTAATGAAAATACATTTCTTTAAAAAAATGTTTTGATAAATTCTTATCATATTTTGTTTTGGAAACAAATTCCGCAACACTTTTATGTGAAAATATTACTTTGATTTTCAAACAAAGCATAAACAAAACCGGTCTTTTATAACCGTGAAATTGGGGATGTCACAGTTGGTATCAGAGCATTAGTTTAAGCGAACTAGGAATCTGTAGAAATTTTCTAGACTTAAACTTAGAATGCTAAGTAATGATCGTAAGGAGTGTGTCTAGAATATTTTAAGTAATACACCTAAAATGACACGAGCACTAGCTTGTTTTAGGGAAAATGCCTAACATGCTTTTATGTTATAAATGTTTTGTGTTATAGCTATAATGATGCTACTATTTGTTCGGATCTATGGTCGGTTGCCGACCGGATCTGGAAATTTTATGTGTTCAGATTTCTAAATGTTTAATTATAGTATTAGAACTGGTATGTAACTTTTCAGAGTAATAAGGATGATTACACGTCTAAATCTTCCCTATCTATATTTTCATCACGATGTAATGAAAGCATGCTTTTGTGAAAATAACGTCATGGTGAAAACTCATAGAGAGTTGAGTAAATGGAGGAAATGAAAAAGGCTTATGATAGTGAATGCCACCTATCGGAAGATATCATAAGAGTGGTGTATTGCCTCTAGAATATGTCAGATAGTACGTTTAGAGGAGTATGGTACGTCCGAAGTACACCTTCGATTGGCGGGATGATGGAATAATTGGTGTTATTCCTGAAGTTGTCCCATCGGATGAGCTTTCCACCACCAACCAAGTTGAAGCAGGATTGATAACTGGAGATATGCATGGAAGAAGTCCTAGTAGAGTCTAGGAAAAATTTTATGATTATTTGGACACATTTGTATGTGTTAAGTTGTTTTGTGATTTTAGGACTTAGGGATTGCGAGACAATACTTGGGACGAGTATGAGTAGGTGTGAATGGTAGTAGAGATCTATACTACCGGAAGCATAGGACTCGCACTTGGATCAGGGAAGGTCGCAAGGTTACCAAGAGACTGGTAATTGATTATGTTTTGTTCAGGTATGTCATTACCATTGTTTCGGTAATGACTAAGCAGATGATTGTTATTCTGACCCCAGTGGTCATATCAAATTGAGTTTGACTACGATGAGTTTGTTACGAGGTTCCGAGAACCGAGTTCGATGTAGCATTTGACTGAAGTCAGAAGATTGAAAGTAATGCGATCATTGGTATCGCACTCGTTGTTAAAGAAGTTAGTAGCTAGAAATGCTACCTGCTAAAATGTGATTATATCACATTAGAATACGAAGGAAGGTATATTCCACTATGGAATTTGACTATAAGAGACTTGAGTCTAAGCGTTGCATCATATGATGAGGGGTCATTAGAACATGACCCATCGGTCTGTTACAATAAATAAAGGAAAGTACTTATCCTAAGAAGAAGAAGGAGTCCTCAATAAGGATTTATTTTGTAACTTGAAGGTTATGATTGAAAGCCCAACATAGTATGAAAAATAGATGCAAAATTAAGCATCGTCTGCAGTCAAGAAGCCCTAAAGTTAGATACTCTTTTGAGGAAACATAAAAGTTATGGTGATTACCTAGGATGAAGAGGTAACGTATGAAACCATTATTCAAGCCCTATTTCGTTGATGATTCCGAGACGTAATCATCCTAAGGGGGAGATAACTGTCACGCCCGTAGATCCGGGCTAGTCAATTTAGAGACGATAAGTGTCAAAAAATGACTTTTTGATAGAAGATTGTTTAGAACGTCGAAATTCAAGTTATAACGAAGAAGTTATGACCGGTAGAAGTTTCGCGACAGAACCCACACGACACAACGCGATGTAAATAGTGAATTTACATTAGATCGATATTTTGCCCTAACAATCTAAAGGAAGCCGTAGAATACGTTAAACCGAGAGCGTATATAAAAAGAACGTCTAAATCTGACTTCGTACGAGGAAGTTATGAATTTCCGAAGTTTCAGCTTAGCAGTATGCAACCCGAAGTTCGGATTTGAGATCGAGTGATTTCTAGCTGAAATAATCTAAACGAGAATCGAAGATATCGTTGGTAGTAGTGTAACGGTAAAAAGACAAACGAAAACGGGCGTTATATGAAGAAGTTATGAATTTCTAACGGAGTTTTCCTGTCTCGGCCTACTAAAAATAATATAATAAAAATAAAGTCAAAATTAGCCAACATAGTCTAAACGAGAGTTGTAGAGCATAATCTCATTTACGCGTTGATATAAAAAACGTCGAAAACGGAGATCGTATGCGAGTGTTATGATTTTCTGAAGTTCAAGGCACTCATCCCAAAGGGGGAACGCCCCGCGTTCATAGTTTGGCTACGTTGATGGTGACTCAACCGAATAAGATATAAGACTGGAACCTCGCTCCTACGTGTCGCATTCGAAGGGAACGCCCTACGTTCGAGGGCCAGACCCCTCCTATAAATAGAAGTTGAGTCCAACCGATTTGGTTACTCAATTTCTTTCCTCTCACTCAATATTGCCTCGTTTTACGGGCAAGTTATACCCCCGAAGCCCCGGTATCATCCCGAAACCCGAAGCAAGTCCCGAAGCTCCGAAGATCCCGAGAATAAAAGAGTTTCGAGCCGTGGAAAACATGAACATTTTCAATAGTTCAGTTGAAAATAAAGAATGAAAAAAAATAAAAAATTAATGACTAAACGTTAACGAAATCTAAAGTTTGTTACCATCTAAAAACATTATCCCCACTATTTATATAGTTTTTTTTTTTTTTTTTTTTAAAGACATAGTCCTAATTTGGTTAGCACTTGGTAGTGACAAGATTATTGTGCGTGCATTCTAGGGTTTGTTCATTCAATCCTCTAGAATGGCGAATCAGCTGTACGGTTCCAGCTCCTACGGGTATGGGGGAGGATCCAATTCGTCCAGCATCTACACGTCCAAATCCATCGCCGAGCAGTACGTGCCTTCTGATCCCTCGTACCTTAGTTCATCTAGGTTTTTCGGTTCAGATCCCCCGTCATCGTCTTCCAATCTGTTCAGCTATTCATCTATCAGCGACAGAGGTCCTTCCATGCTCTACAACCACAAGGACACCATCGGCACTGGTTACTCGGCGGCCGCTAGAATGACAGCGAGAGAAGCATTGTGGCCGGGACCGCCTGGAGTTGATGCAGGGGTTTCCTCAACATCGATTGAATCTATATTAGCAGGCTATAAGCGTTCATCTACTGAAGGTATGGATCTTTTAATTGTTTATATACATCGCTTCCGATAACCATTCTTACACGCTCGCTAGAAAAAAAATCCGTCTGTTTAAGTTCATATAACCCAAACATTAGTCCTGTTCCCCAGTTCCATAAACAGATGCCAACCTGTTGTTTTTAATTAAATACAAGATTCTATTGCAATCGTGTTCGACAATTTTGTAACTTTGACCACCTTATCTTGATTTTGGGGGTTTGCTAATGTACATTTAAATGGGATGAAAGAGCTTCTTGTTATCGTTGCATCTTCTGTTAGAAGCCGACTTATTGTTAATCACCCGTTCATGGTAGGATGAATGAGATATATTCTTGTAGATACTGTTCGAATGTTTAACAAGGATAAACATGATAAGTGTCATGTCAAGTACTATAATAGAATCCTAAGGTGATGAGATTATCTAAACGTGTCCACATACCTATGTAGTATATACAACTTGACACATATGGTCATTTCCCTTCTGTCCCTACTACCTAATCTCATACCCTTTCCCAACCTTGACACGTTTTTAGCTTAATGTCATACATTTTATGATATTGAAGTGTAAGTGTGTAACTTCTAGAAGTATTATTTAGAAAAAAACAAAGGAGCTATGTAAGAATATAATGTATTTTAAATTTGGTCTAAAGTAGTATTTAAAGTTGGCGTCGGTTTTAATGGATGTATGCGTAACTGTGGGTATATCTATTCAATATATATGATTCTTAAATACTTTTGCAGTTATAAAGTAATGGATCTAATCATATTAATCTATAACTTGACCACAAATTGATGGTCTGATATGAGAATTGGGATACACATGTGGCAGTTATGGTATTTCTTTTACCAAAAAAAGGATAAGATATCATAATTTGCAAAATTAGAAATAAAAGCTAAAAGAAAAAAAAACTAGAGGACAAAATGAATTAATCCTTTTTCAGTAGTTTGGACTCTTATAAAATCATGATAATAATCGGCTTCTAATGGTATTTATCTTACATATATAAAATAATGATATCCTACTTATGTTACTTTCTTTTTAGCGTTTTCCACCTATTGGGTGAAGATCAAATTTATGATATAATGTATTTGTTACTATGCATATAAACTTAATTTCAAACAATGTCTTTATACTCGCACAGACTTGTTATTATAACCTTTGAAATAAATTTGGAATTTTTTTTAACTAAATGTTAATTATTTTTGTTTTTCTTTGTCGTATTAAACAGTAAACTCAAAACATAACGAACACACACCCATATATGTATATATAAAAGTATGCATACATACACATATATGTGTTTATATTTATTTTTATATATGAGTCATGACAAAGTTTGAGAAAATCTTTAGATACTTTATTCTATTTTATAAAACCAAAACCTTGACTGTGTTATTATACACTACCAAGTACCAAGATACATACAGTAGAAATTACTTCATTAACTTGGCGTTTTGGTTCTTTGATAATATAAGTATATGCTAGTTTCTAATGATATATAATAAGTTATATGATATATGTTTACTTAATAACTTTTTTTTTATATATGTCTACTTATCTATCTAGCATTATATCATCAATCGCTTGTTGGTGCCCATAATACGCTTGGGTTTTCTAGCAACCCTTTAGTGAAGCGGCCTAGATTCGAGGCTACAGCCAGTTTGCTGCCTGTGTATCCACAGAGGCCTGGAGAAAAGGACTGTGCCCATTATATGCTTACAAGAACTTGTAAGTTTGGAGATAGCTGCAAGTTTGACCATCCTATGTGGGTCCCTGAGGGTGGAATCCCTGATTGGAAAGAGGTGACCTTTTATCGTTATTTTCACTATATCTATATCTATCTATCTAATTATTACATACTTTAATTATAAACAAACTATATTTTGCGTTTACAACGTATTTATATTTTTAGTTCAATGCTGTATGCTGCTCTTATACTTACATATGTTTACACTCTACTATCTTATATTGATCTGCTGATAGTTTTATAATGTACTTACTACTTTTATCGGGAAACTTGGGATTTAAGCTAGGGCTTTGTATAAATTTATACATATAAAGTAATGGGTTATTTTTATAACGAGTGATACTGGGTTTTATTTATAATATAATGGGTTATTTTGTAGTGTGGTTTATCTGGGTCGGGCTCTAATGTCCTTTACAGAAACTAAACTAACTGGCTATGTTGTTATTATTATTATTATTATTATTATTATTATTATTGTCTAATATTTTATATAGGTATCTGTTTAGTACTTATGCATTCTCATGCTGTTAAGCTTTTATAAGACTTGTATAGGTGGACTTTTAGGTGTTCTTTCTAATATGGTTAGCTACCTAAATAACAACATACTTTTGACTTTAACTTGTACAACTTTTACATTAACTCTTGTAATAGTTTTAGCTTGAATAATAACCTGAACATAACCCTTTAGTTGTTTACGTGTCAGTTTTATTTACACTGTGTAATTTTTGGTTAAATTTGACTAAGTTGTTATTTCTTAATTGCTTATCATTGTTGGTTGAAACCCTACCTTTTTACTTGTACTTGACACTATTTTGTTGATCATATGTTTTTCTTTTGTTCACAGTAATATTTGTGTGGTATATTATCATGTTTTTCCCCCTTATTTGCACATTCACATGATTTTTAGCTCTAAATGGCAGGTCCCGACTACAAGTGAAGCCCTTCCGGAGAGACCTGAAGCGCCAGATTGTCCGGTATGTTGAACTTCTAGAAAGTTAACCCCATTTCCTTTTAATAATGATCAGGAATCTTAAAACTATGATGAATAACAAGGAATTGAATGCTTGATTACTATGAACTTGAAATGGAAATAACAAAATAACAAATCAGAGAAGTTAATCAAATGATTATGATCTTCTACCCAAGCTAATGCCTATGTCTCCAAATGCAAAAGACTGAATGATCCAAACCTCTAGACTACACTTATTTATACTAGCTTAGGGATAATACTAGATAAGGGGAGAATAGAAAGTATAAATAGTACAATTAGGCCCCTCCAAATTTGCCCTATGTTAATATATGACCCGTTCTTTATCAATAAAAGCAGGCTTGTCCTCAAGCCTAGGGGTTGGAAAACAACGCAAACCATTTGCAACATTGACATATGGGCCTTGATTCACAGAAGATGCGGGTCCAGTATGCGGAGGATTCGTCCTTTGAGTATGCGGAGGATTCGTCCTTTGAGTATGCGGAGGATTCGTCCTTTGAGTATGCATGAAGGACTCCAGTGTAAAACACCAAGACTCCCTTAGTGTTGTGTAATAGGCAACACAATATTTCAATTTTTCTTTTCACTCATCCCAAGGATTGCCTCTCTAAGTCCAAACGAAATCATCTAAATCACTTTTATTAAACTCAAAATCCTTCAAAATCTCAGTTACACAAGCCTCAACAAAATCACTTTTTAAAGTAGTTTGAAAAAAGACTTAAGTGAGAGCTGTGATGATTGATTCTTTTGGGGTATTATCTTCGATTTAAGACCAAAGTTAAGCATCTCTTTGCCAACAGCCACACTTGGTGAACCCTGGGAGCACTTCTCTCTGCCCAAAATATCATTTGTTTGTGTTAAACTTGAAGCCTTAAGATATTCATCCAACACTATTATGGTCTTTTAACACCCTCTTTGATTTCTCCATTAAAATAAATACCTGGTTGTTCATAGGCTTTAACTTTCTCAATAGATTGCCTTTGTGATATCATTGACACAAGAGTTTGTTGACATCCCCACACTCGAGGACAACATCTAGCGGATAAAGGTGGAATAGTATGCTTGGATGTTGGAGATCTTTTTCAAAATCATAAACACACAGGCATGATCCAAACCTTCTAACTTTGCTTTTTCCCCATCCTTCCCATTTGCAGCTTAGTGTGGTTCTTAGTTTCCAGTGTCTGTTTGAATGGTGTTAATATGTCACATTCACTCGTGCTTGTAGACAAGCATGTATAGGCTTCTTTTCTTTCAGGATGTTTTGCTTTGGTCATATCAAGGAAAAAGCCTTCATTGTCTATGAGTAAAGATCTTATCTAACTCCTGGGCGTAGTATTTTCAAAATTAGATCCTGCATCACACCCGTCTATAGAAAAAGGAGCAATGTTTGAATCACCAACACCAATTATCCTTCTTTCTTTAAGAACGAGATTCTCCCATCGTTTCAACAATATTTTGTTGGATGAGAGCTTGAACTTATTCTGTTATGTATCATCATATGCACAGCTTAGAGGCCCAGAAATACTGAAAAGTAAATAACCATCATCCGTGATAAAACAACTCCCCCCAATGTCAATTTTAAGAAGCCCTTCTCTATCAAATCCCTTCAATACATGTTAGAAAATCATGTTTTTAGGTGCAAATCGTTTAGAGTTCTCTAGGATGCCCGTAATACTCTTCTATATCAAGTGGTTTTATTACGTCATTGCTTGAAAAAGTAGATTGTACCTTATAAAATATAGCAAAGTAGATTGATTTCACTTCACTGATAGATACCATGTGCCGATCTCAATAGAAGATGGTAGTTTCATCTTACACTTGGGTTTATCAAAGTAGATTGAACTATCAATAGATCGCTAAGACATTGGACATGCCAATAACACCCCCACGAACCAAGCATATGATCGCTCCGAAAGTAATCTTGATGATTGCTTTAGCGAGAGATTAGATGAAGTCGGGTTGTTTCTGATTAGTTGTTGGTATTTCGGGATTATACCTCCATTAAGAGTTAGCATTGGACTCATCTTTCATTCCTGTCATTTTATTGGATCGACTGGAACAACCACCTGAGACGGATTAGAATGTCGATCAGAACATCGGACAAGTAAGTCAAGGTACACAACGAAAAACACAAACTGTAGATGCTAAGCCTTTTATATGATGGAGTTACTTTCATTAGTGCTGGTGGTAGTAAAAATCCAGGGGGTTCTAAAAAGTGGGTTGTAAACATTGTCATGGAACATTTACTAGCTCGTACACTTGAATTATACTCATTTTTTTGTTGTTTAACTCGGAAAAAAGCTGAAAGCCTGAAATTAAGAGGCCTCATTGTAATGAGAGACCGAGATACTTATGGAAGTTGCAAAAGAAGGTGAAAGAGGCTGAAAAATTTGGAGTCTCTAAATCCCTAAGAAGTTTTGCTTTAACAAAAAACCAAATTTGATCTCTAAAAAACCGATAAAGCAATCTTTTGCAATAATAAGTGCGGTTGATTTGAAAGTTGTGAGGGCTTTATGTCAAATGGGATTCCATTTAATGCTTTGTGGAATCCTTAATTTTGTGAAATGGTAAATGCATTAAGAAAGGCACCTGAAGGTTATAAAGCGCCATGAGTGATAGATGAATGTGTAAGAGATGTTAAGGACTTGACACCGTTTAAAGATACATGGTATTCGCACGGAATTTCTATCGTATCTGATGGGTGGTCATACATAAAAAATAAGCCATTGCTCGATGTTCTTGCTGTAGACAGTTGAGGTTCTATGTTAATGTATGCAACAACTGACTTTTCTAGAGTGGAGAAAACAGGTAAAGCAATTGCTGAATTTCTAGGCGTAGTGATTGATTTTGTCAGCCCAACTAATGTTCTCAATGCTGTGAGGGACAATGTTGCAAGTTGTAAAGCTGCGGGAAAGGAAATCCAAAAGGTATACAAACATTTTTTTTCTGGTCATCATGCTGTGTTGTTACCTTAAACTTGATTTTTAAAGATTTTGAAAACGAGTTTATTTGGTTAGAGGACATAAAAAGGGGAAAATGATTGTCAAATACTTTTTGAAACTTGGACTAGCTTTGTCCATTTTTAGGGAGAAACCGAAGTTGGATCTTTTGAAGGTTGCAAAAACCCGATTTACTTCTCACTACATTTTGTTGAAGCGGTTAATCACTTGTAGAGAGGCCCTATCTACAATAATTGCTTGTAATTCGTGGAGTGATTTGGTTAGATACGGCGATGAACACATTAGAACAATTGGACAAATTGTTGATCATACATATCAGAGATGATGACTTTTAGGTTGAAGCTGAAAATATTCTACGCATCACGAAGCCAATTTATCTGTTGATTAAATTTTGCAATGATGAAGGCCCAAAAATGGGATAAATATACGAGAAAATGGATAGTATGTTCGGGGAAATCCAAGATGTGATGAAGGAAAGTATATATGCATTGTATTTCCCTCAAGTACAACAAATTGTATTGAAAAGGTGGGAGAAAATGAGCATACCATTACATTGTTTAGGATTTGCTTTAACTCCATGATTTTATGTTACGTGTTATCTTGAAACGTTAGTACCGGGTGGAACGCGTAGAAAAGCATTAAACCTTGATAAAGAAGTTGTACAAGGTGTCATGGAAGTAAAGTACTGGTGGTCTACCTATGGCATGGAAACATCGGAGTTAGCTGAAGTGGCAAAAAAAGTATTGTCACAACCTATAAGCAACTCTTCAGCCAAAAGAAATTGGAGAACTTATTTCTATTTTCATAACGTGAAGAGAAATCGAGTGAGCTTTAAATGACAAACTTGTTTTTGTTCATTCAAATATTCGTTTGAGTTTAAGGTTTTTTGAAGAATATAAAGAAGGACCACACAAGAAGTGGGATATGGATCCCGAATCTACAAACTTAGAAGGATCAAGCTCAAGGCTAGAAGATATGGAATGGAACATCTCAAGGAGGACGAAGATAATGGTCAAGGAAGAATAAAAGGGAGGATGACTAATTTACATGTTTGAGTTTTAAGTTTATCTGATATGTTTTAACTTTTGATGCTTGTTGGATTTCATGTAATCTGTTTTGAATTTTTGATGTTTGTTTGATTGCAAGTTTTGAATTTATCTAATATGTTTTGAATTTGTGTAAATGGTACCACAATATTTGGTACATCGTCCTGAAGCGTACCGAAATGACCCCCCCCCTCTCTCTTATATTATCATTGTGCAAAATGTATTCTTCGACCTCTTTTAGTTTTAATTCTGTTTTAGTGAATAGATAATCGTGTATTGAAATATGAACAACCATCTTAGTGCAATCCATTTGGTATTTAATGCAATGCAGTATTTCCTCAAGACTCAAAAATGCAAGTTTGGCCCCAGGTGCAAATTCAATCATCCAAAAGATAAAGCTGCTCCTTTGGTAAGTTGTGTGTGTCATTTTGATTTGCATTCATGTTCATATTAATTTATATTGATGCATTTTGCAGGTTGCTTTAGAAAACATTGACACTTCTGATCTACCAGAGAGACCATCTGAGCCCCCATGTGTGGTATAATTATTTCTTCACTTCCAAGGACTCTTTGACTTTTCCCATTTTACTCATCTATTTCTTTTTTCTACATGTTTATGTGTAAGCAGTTCTATATGAAAACTGGAAAATGTAAATTTGGTTCAACCTGCAAATTTCATCACCCAAAGGACATCATAATTACAGCAACTGAGGTAGAAGATGGTAATGGTGAAGCTTTTATGGTTGGTGGTGGTTCAAATGGCAATGGGAATTTGGAACTTTCAATTACCCCTTTTACCCCTGCCATGTTGCATAACTCAAAAGGCCTCCCCATTAGACCGGTAATACGTTTGCGTACATTTCAATCATGATTCAAAAAAATTCTTACAAGCATAAAAATGATGTCTTTACCCCTTGGTTCTCTTGATTGCTCACATAGGGAGAAGTGGATTGTCCTTTCTACCTGAAAACTGGCAGGTTAGTAAATTTGATTTCTTTATTTTAAGTTTCTGAATAATGCGTCCTAATTTTTTTTTTTTTTTGATATAGTTGCAAATATGGTGCCACCTGTCGCTATAATCATCCAGAGAGATATGGTAAGTCTACATCAATTATCAATATGGTTTCTTGAGGAAATTAAATATATCTTGCTTGATAATTGGTTTTGTAATGTTTAAATGCAGCAATCAATCCAGCTGGCGCCATTGTGTCAACTCCTGCTGCTCATTTGACTTTTGGTATGGTCAACCCAATTTCCGCTGTCATGCAAACTGTGGACCCACGACTTGCTCAAACAACGGTAAAGTAGAGATTCTTTGATTCCTGTATTTAGCTGTTTTTTTCTGGTTTAGGTCCAAAAACAGTTCTTTTACATTTTTGGTCCTTGAATCAACTAAATTTATGAAAATGACCATTTTGCCCTTATATACTTTATCGCTTCTGTCTTTCATGGTCAAGGAGTATAATTAAACCCCAACAACGATCCATCTCTTTCCTAGAGAAACCCTAACCAAATTCAACCAAATCCTATATAAATCAAACCAACCCCAATGAAGAACAGAAGCACAAGGACCAAAATTTTAATTTACTCTTTAAAAAAAATGAGAATAGCATTTTGATAAAACCAAGTTACTGGATGAAAATAAAAATAATAAAATTTAGTTGGAAGTAATTCAAATTTCATTCTTTATTTAACTTTTGTTGCAGCTTGGTTTGGGTCCAACAGTCTACCCTCAGAGACCTGGTCAGATGGAATGCGACGTGTGTATTTGTTATATAAGCTCATCTTCTATTCAATTTTTTTGTTTTAATTTTTTCTTATTTGTTTTATAAATTTGCTCTTGTAGTATTATATGAAAACTGGGATATGCATGTTTGGAGAGAGATGCAAATATCATCATCCTATTGACAGGTCAGCACATGCACAGTCAGCAAAAGAATCCCAACTCAGCATCAAGCTTACTCTTGCTGGTCTTCCAAGGAGAGAGGTAGACCTTGTTTTATTATTCATATTGCACTCATGACAAAGGGTATTAATGGAAAAAGTGTATCAAGTTATATACTAAGATTCCATATTTACCCTTGACATACCTGATAACGCATATATAAAAAAGTTGGTGGAAAAGTTGATAGGTTACTACCTACTTCATTTGATTATGACAAAGGGTATTTTTGGAAAAGAACTTGTTATGCATCATGTGCATTGGATTTCTTACATGTGAAAGACATAAATGCCCTTATTGTCTAAATCATCGAACAGGGTGCAATACACTGCCCATACTACATGAAGACAGGGGCTTGCAAATATGGGGTGACATGCAGGTTTGATCATCCGCCACCTGGCGAAGTTATGGCAGCTCCAACATCACAAGGACCATCCGATGATGTCAAAGAAGAATGAAATTCCTATTCTGCCCCTTTTGACTTTTCATCTAGGATGTTTTAAAATGTTTGTGGTTTGATTTGATAATTGCCTCTTTTCTTTTTCTCTTATTTTGAGAAGCTTTTAGGTTTGAATTTTAATTATCTCATCAAGAAAAATGTTACCATCTGCAAAAACATTTGTTGCCTGATGCTTGATGTTATTTTGATGTTAAATGTGTATTTGCTTAGAGTCAATGCATGATTAGATTATGTCAAAAACCAGATGAGAATTGATATAGATAACATGATCATGTAAATGTTGAAAGCATGCATGTATAATGTTCTTCAAACGGGATGAGAGAATTAATCAACACACCTAACAACTATAGCTAAGAATTATGATTGACATAATTAATTGGGATTTTTTTTTCTTCTAGAACCACATGCTATTACAAAGTTGAAATGTTTTTGAATTTTCATGTTTTTTTTTCTTAATACACAAGTTTAAATATCAAAAATACACATAAAAAAAATGATGCAGTGCACTCCAAATAGTTAAACAAACACGTAATCAAAAGATTTACATCACATACATCAAAATGAAAAATGTATAATACCGAAAAAAAATATTTTTTTAGATGAATACATATATTTCAAAAAGCTTAATGACATTTATTATGTGTTTTTAATTCAATTTAAGAAAAGTCTGTTATATAGATGTCAACCATCAAAGTTTGTTATGTAAAATGCTTCTTTTCTATATGTTTTTATTTAATTTAATCGGCTCAACCGGTTTTTTAAAAACCAAATAGTTCGTTCTAATAAAAAATAGACATAAAACAAGTTTTAGTTGAGCTGTTCACTTCCTCGGTTCCTGATCCGAACCGGTTTTTTAAAATGTTGCGTTTTGGATTTAAACCCGGGACTCTTTTTTGGAAGTTTAATTTTTAAATGATCAGCATTAAACATCCTTGAGGGTAGTTGGGAAACATATTTTTTAAAGTGTTTTTATTTTCACAACATTAAATTTTATATAAATTATTCATGTAATGTGATAGATATTATTTATTTATTTATTTATTGAACATGCATTTTTGTGACAGAAAACAACTCACATTAGCAATGTAATTAAAATTGCAAGCTATATGCATTTAGCACAATTTGGTACTTTTATTATTGTCAATTAATTCAATTCAATTCATTTTTCATTCTTACCTTTGTTATACATATAACATGAACTAATGACTTGTTTTATTCCAACAAAGTAATAAAATATGACCGTGAAATGATGACGTTGTATTCCATTACTCTTGGTACATTTCACTTTCTCATCATTCGATTTTCTCTAATAATCCCAAACCTAAATGTTTTCGTATCATTTACTTATATAATTATGTCATTACTCCATTAAACTATATGAGCAAACTATCTCAACCATATCCCTCTCTCGTTGTCTTTCTGCTGATATTCTCTCCTCACATCATAGATGTGGAGGTCGCATAAGAAAAGAAGACCTTTACACATTTATTCTACAATCTCTACAAACAAACACTATACCAAATAAATAGTTCATATTCAGAATGAATACAGAGTCGTGAGAGGACAATGATACACAATGAAAGCTCGATAAATAAAAAAGGAATGGTTTATGATTGAGACTGACGGGATTCGAGTGTATATATATATATATATATATATATATATATATATATTGTTGGTGATTTTATATCATCAAATATTATTTAAGTGTAATAGGATTAAATTTGTTGACCAAAAGTGATATTGTTGAATATTGAACAAGTTAGGATGGTGTAGGAGTGCACACTTGTTCAGGTTTTTCAAGATTTAAAGTACATTGCTATTTAGGGGCGAAGCCCCTAAACGAACGGGGGTCCGGGGGCAGCGCCCCTGGGAGCGGGGTCCCAGGGGCAGAGCCCCTGGCTGGGATCGAGCTGACAGGTCAATGCGAAATTTTTTTATTTGGACTATGTTGCTATATTAAAAATTGCATCAAAAATCCAATTTTAGAAAGTTGACCCTTTATTCATTGACATCCGTTTAATGACAGTTTGGTAGTTTTATGACAGTTTGTAACTGTCTGTTGACAGTTTTCAGACAGGATTGATATATCCGTTTTTTGGTCAATATTCTAGTACATGTTGAAGAACATTTTCATATACATTCTCAAATTTCATTCGCTGAATTTCATCCAATTGAGTGTTCAATCTGTACCATCGAAATACTTCAATTTGATAGTGAATCACAACTTTCAGAGAATCCAAGCAATCTATTCATCCCTTTTTCTAACATATATATATATATATATATATATATATATATATATATATATATATATATATATATATATATATACCTAAAAGGGTCCATAAAATGACAAAACAATCGAGATCTCAGGCTAGGACAAACACTTCTAAGAAATCCCTAAAAGCGTTGTGTACAAGGCTTCTTCACAAGGTTAGGCTACTTAATATCTAAAGTCAAAACCCTAAACTTTAACATGTGAACCTTATTGACGTCTTAATGAATAAAATTTCCAACTTTACTCATTAAGACATTCCTATGAAGCAAGCTCTAATCTTTTTTGCTCAAAATGACCTAATTAACCTACATAACTTGCATGACTTAATAGGAAGGAGAAAAATCCTAACTTTCTTAGTCCAAAAGGTCCAAGGGACATTTCCAAGAGCTCAAATGGTTATGGAGTTTCTTCATCTCCAAGATCACCAACAAAATGGACCGAAATGTGCCAAAAACAACAAATAACAAGATCTAGCAATCCAAAGAGCAAGTTAGGAACTTTATACTCACAATGTTCTAGAAATAAAGTAACTTTGATCGATCTATACTTTCTTCTTCCATCAATGACATCATGAGAACTTCAATATCTTCATTCTTTACTAAAAAAAATAGTGGAATAAGCTCACAATTCAACCACAAGCTAAAAAATGAGAGGGATAGAGATAGAGAGAGTTAGGGTTTCTGGAAAATCCCCTAAAGGGTCATAGAAGCTGAGATTGGTCGAGCCCTAGGGGTCAATGACCTTTAAATACTAAAAAAACCCTAATAAAACGATCAGCGGGTCAGAAGCGCGCTATGCTTCTTAAGAGGCGCTTCCCACTTCTTACGATTAATTCCAGATTTTCAGATTTTCCAGCAAATGCGATAAATGGCTTTATTCTTCGCCCCATCATTTTACTTCCTTATGGACTATAAAACCATCGATTAAAGAGTGGAAAGACATAATCGAAATTCGAATGTTACACCAAGATCACCATTAGTCTTCAAATGTTGCTTCTAAGCCATATATAGGCTAAAAAAGTTGATGATTTTTTTTATTTATTTTTTTATTTTATTTTTAAATATGCATATAGGTGCATGTATGCACATTTTATATTTCTTCATACATTTTCAAAACAAATACAACAATAAGACTCTAATATCAATGTTTAAAATAATTGCAACTTAAAGTGTAAAAAACACACAAAAAATAAATAAATAAATAAATGTGCCTATATGTATATTCATATATATATATATATATATATATATATATATATATATATATATATATATATATATATACACACACATGCATATTTCAACAAAAAAAAAACTTTTTAATTTTTTTGATTGAATATATCTTAGAAAAAGATAAGGTTTTAAATAACCATCTTTTTATTTGATATTAGGATGTTCACTATTTAGATAAAACCGAATTATCTAATTGAAAATTTTGGTTTGAATATTCAGATTGTTAAATTGGTTATCAACAAAACCGGATTATTATTTTGAATTTCGGACTCGTTTTGATTTAGAAAATAAGAAGGTTAGAGTAAAAAAAACCGAATAACAATTTATTATTTATTTACTTTTAATATATATCTATTATTATTTATTAATTTTATTAATTTATTTTTTCTAATAGATTTAAAAAGTTTCACATAATAAAAAATCTTAATATGTTTTTTTTTTTTCAAAAGTTTTTTATCTATAAAATATTAACTATAATATATTTTTGTAGTAGCTGATTTATAAATTTTAAACCGGATAAATTTTCTTTGTTTCTTTTGTAAAACCCAAAATCAATTATGATTTGTATTAACCGATCCATGAACGCCAATTATGGGTTCATTCCCAACTTCAATAACAGTATCAAACAATATCTTACTATTGCAAATTCATTACACGTTTAAGATGATGTGGCGTTGAAGCAAACCGTATGTTTCGTTGAGTTTGTGGATAATTTGATTTCAAAACTCTACGAAACCAAACCCTCAACAACCGCAAATCTTCAGCAGAAATGGGAGACTTGAATGCTCTCTCCCATGGCTACAACGTAACGGCAGTCACATTTAATCCTATCGGCTTCAACCATAATCGTATTTCCTTCAATAATGTCGCAATTCGTAGTTGTATCCCGTTTGAATCGCGTAAATCTACCAATTTTGCTCCATTATCTGTTTGGACACCCAAGTTTCTCGAGATGAAACGGAGGAAGAAATCCATATCTCGTTCGACGTCTTCAACAACGTCTCCGGCAGATCCACCGGTTACTCCTCCACCTCCTCCACAACAATCGACCAAAACAGAGGAGGTAACGCTTTATTATGATTTTCTGCTCTGTGAAAGTGTGGAAGTTGTTTACAGTTTGTTCAGTAGCTTGGACCTGACACTTCGAGTTACTCTCGTTTTTATCAGAATGTGCCAAGAAAGGGCCCCGATCTGCCCACGCTTTTCAGGAGATTCTACAAAGTTGCTGCTCCATATTGGTATTCAGATGATAAAGTTCAAGCCAGAATACAACTGGCGTCGGTGTTTGCCCTGACTTTAGGAACCACCGGTATCAGTGTTGGTTTCAATTTCCTCGGTCGCGACTTCTATAATGCCCTTTCTAGTAAGGATTGCGCATTACATTTTCATTATTCTTTAATTTCTTATTGATGAATGATGACACAGTATATATTTGAGTATGCTAATCCATAATATCCCTAAATTGTGCTAGACAAAGATCAAGCACAGTTCACCACGCAACTTACATACTACCTTGCTGCTTTTGCTGGTGGAATTCCGGTGAGCACATTGCTGCATTCTTTTAGGTATTGCTCACCTGTCTTCTCGATTTTTCTTTCCACAGTAGCTACCACTGGTGAAAATGTTGTGGAATTGCTGCGTTTCTTGTCCTACAAGTTGTATTTGAATTAACTACTGTTAATAAAGCTTTATTTAGCTTTAGTCCTACTCATATTATGGTTTTTGCAGATTTTTGTGTTGAGAGATTATGCAAGAGAAACCCTAGCTTTGAGGTGGAGATCCTGGATGACAAACTATTACATGGAGCGCTATCTCAAGAACCAGACTTTTTACCAAATACAGTCCCAATCAATCATTGATAATCCCGATCAACGAATTGTTGATGATCTAAGTTCATTCACAGGAACATCACTTTCATTCTCTTTAACACTCTTCAATGCCATAATAGACCTGATATCTTTCAGCAACATACTATTTGGCATATATCCACCTCTTTTTATTGTTCTTATAGTATACTCACTTGGTGGAACAGCCATCAGCATTTTCCTTGGGAAGGTAAAGATTTCCATCCTCATAAAACCTTTAAAAAACATCTCCCATTTTTTCTGTTCAAACTTATGATATTCATCAAATTCTGTATCAGGGTCTTGTCAACTTGAATTTCATGCAAGAGAAAATGGAAGCAGATTTCCGTTATGGTCTTGTACGTGTTCGAGAAAATGCCGAATCAATTGCATTTTATGGTGGCGAGGAAAATGAAATCAAACTCCTTTTGCAGAGGTTCCGAAGTGCTTTTGAGAATCTAACTGTATGAAAACGAAATCCCTACTATACTACTTTTGTGCTTACACTGAGATATCTGTTTTTTCCTTCTTTTTTTAAAAAAATGTTTCATTTATGTCAATGTGCAGCAACTGTTGATATCTTCAAGAAATCTTGAGTTTTTCACCAGTGGGTATCGCTACCTGATTCAGATTCTTCCTGCTGCTGTTGTTGCTCCCATGTATTTCTCTGGAAAGATCGAATTTGGTGTCATAAATCAGTCTGTTTCCGCATTCAATCATATTCTTGGAGATTTTTCCCTCATTGTGTTTCAATTTCAATCCATCAGTGCCTTTTCAGCTGTCATTGATCGACTAGGTATATCAATTCACTCTATCACTCAAACTTTCCAAACTTGAAGATCCAAGCCCTAATCTTTACATAATCATTTAATCAAATCATTTGCAGGGGAATTCGATGATGTTTTGGACTCAACAAGTTCCAATGGTACTTTGGAAGCCATGGATGAGATTCAACTCACATATTGCAACGTGAAGGATTTATCCGAGTCTATGAAAGGTTCGGATACCCAAAACTTATTGGAACTGGAGGGTTTAAGTGTACAGACTCCCACAAATAAAGCGCTTCTTATCAGAGATTTATCACTTGAAGTCCATGAGAATGAGCATTTGCTGATAACCGGACCAAGTGGAAGTGGGAAAACCTCTTTGTTAAGAGCTATTGCTGGTCTTTGGAGAACTGGAAGTGGAAAGATCACATTTTATGCTAAATACAACACAAATATTGATCAGACCATAATAACAGATGAAAATAAAGATGATAAAAAATCAAAATACCGTGATTTCAAAGGCGTATTTTTCCTTCCCCAAAGGCCATACATGGTTTTAGGAACCCTCCGACAACAGTTGCTTTATCCAACATGGCCCGATGTTTCAGATTCCACACCACACGACTCTCAATCAAAAGGTATGCAGTCATGAAATCCAAACTTGTGATTACAAAGTACAAACCAACACTAATAATAAATATATATATATATATATATTTTTACAGATTTGGAGCGTGTTAGCGAACGGGCCCCACAGCCTACTACAGATGAATTGATCCAAGCTTTAGAAGATGTACATCTTGGGTACTTGTTATCACGTTTTAGTGGTCTTGATACAACCAATGAATGGTCAAGTGTTCTTTCACTCGGTGAGCAACAACGTCTTGCATTTGCGCGTTTGTTGCTTTCAAAACCAGATCTTGTTCTCTTGGATGAATCCACCAGTGCACTTGATGAACCCAACGAGGTAATTATTATCAAATACCATCCTACTTTTATTTTATTTTATTTATAGCAACTTACTTACTTCTAATTTTTTTTTATTTATTTATTTATGTGAAGGCTCATTTGTATGAAAAAATAAATGAAGCGGGTGTGACATATATAAGTATTGGCCACAGGAGTAGCCTTACCAAATTCCATAAAAAGGCCTTACGTATCTCCCCCATGCCTCTCCACTCTAACCACCCAAATTGGTGTGTAGAATCCTTGTAACAAGTTGTTTTCAGTTTGATAACATATTACAATGGATGAAGAAAGATATTGCAACATAACATTCATGCCTTTATTGATTTCATGTCATATATTTGTATAATATAATAATACATGATGATAAGGACAAGGAGAGATATAAAAATTAAAACATGCATCATTGGTATACAATCAAACCATGCATTTATTTAATTAAAAGACAGTAAATAGGGTTACCAAACCCAAATTATTGTTAAAGTTGTGGCGTTCGTGTACTTTGATGATCATCATTTTTCACCACATCCACCTCCAGACACCGTTTACTGTATCAAGAGCTCCACCTTTTACACCCCAAACTTGTTGTGGAGCGTTTGCAACTGGCGGCATTACTGGTGGCGCAGCGATAGTTGTAGCAACTACAGTTGCTGGTGATTTAATACAAACTTGTTGATGAACCGTTGGAAGTGGAAAACACATGCCTGCTTCAAGGGAGGGCTTCTCCTCTCCAAGAAGCTTTCTGCCACCAACAATGTCAATTCTGCAAATCAAAAACCCAAAAAACATAACAATAAAAACCTTAGTTACCATCATATGATCTAGCCTTTTAACCTAATTTATTACTAATCAATTGCAAATTTGCATGTATATATAGGGATTTATTTACACACCAATTTAATACGACAGTTGAAATGTAACCTCATCAACCAATCTTTGCGTCCTAAATTATACGTATATATTAATAATAATTCAAAATTGACAAAACCATCTACCTTGTTTTTCTTTTACTATAATTGTTTATTTATATCCATCTTCTTTCAATATTTCTAAAAACTATACCATGTTTTTGCCAACTATTTACAAAATTAAAAACATCAGTGGAAGGCTATAAACTCACCAATTGTGGAGGATATCTCATTAGGTATTTTTATAATGCAATGATTGTACGTAACAACCAATCAAATAAAATAATATCCTCAGTTCATTATTTGGTTTCAGATATATCCTTAATATCTTCTAGGTTGAACAAAAACCGAACCGCAAATCGAAAAATCAAACAATAAACAAAAGTTTTTTTTTCTTTCAATTTTAAAAACCGAAAATTTTGTTTTTAGTATGAGAAAACCGAACAAAACCAATTTGTATGAAGTCTTTAAGAAAATATATTTTGAATGCATGCATGATTTATAAATGAACTCTGTGCATAATAGAAATAAGGTATAAAATTGTCAGATGGTTAGCGCTTAGACCTTCAAACTTGAGCTCTGAAGTTCGATTGTATTTTTTCCAGCCACATTCAAGCAG